>NC_081308.1:11730000-14230000 GCF_030435805.1 Mustela lutreola
AGCTGTGGGAGTTTGGAGACCCCTGTAGCTTCATGTTTTTATTCTGCTGTGGCCTTTTCCCAGGAGCATGTTATATATGTGAAGATGTTCACGGCATGGCTGCTTGCAGGTTTAAAACCGTTACCAAAGAAAGATCTAACAGTGTATAAATAGGAAAGGAAGTTATGGTGCAGCTCTCTGAAGACATTTTATACAGCCAAGAGATGTACATCAATACGTTGTTATCTGAAAAATGTAGACTATTAGTTGAAGAAAGAAAAATACATAATTATAACATGATTTCACCCATGGTCGGGTAAATTTAAACAATTATGCAAGGATGGTAGCAAAAAAAGTAATTTAAAAATTATTTTAAAGACTCCTACAATATTTTTAACAATAATGATTTTTTAAATATGCAAAGATCTTCTAATGATATTTTTTTCTGTTCATAGAGACTACAGAGTGATTACTTAGTGGCAACTAACTCTGGAAAGAGTAATGCCAACCAGTTGATAATTCCATACCTCACTGCTTAATGGAAAACCCAGGTCATCTCCATTTTTTAATATCATTCAGCAAGATCAACACCCTACTTTTCAAGGTACTTGATGTCACTGACATTGTAAATTACTTTTCCATGAAAAGATAGTTACATTAAAAATACATTTATTATTTTTAAAAGATATTATTTATTTGAGAGAGAGAAGGTGCATGTGCACCAGTGCGGAAAGGCCCAGAGGGTAAGGGAGTGGGAAGGGGAAAGAATCTCAAACAGACTCCGTGCCAATCAAGGATCTGGAGCTCGATCTCATGACCCTGAGATCACGACCTGAGTTGAAACCAAGAGTCAGGTGCTTAACTGACTGAGTCACCCAGGCCCTCCCAAGAAATACATTTAAATTAACTTGACACTTTTTTATACACGTGGTTTTATATGCAAAAGATAAGGAGAGAAAAATGGCAGAAAAAGAAATGAAGTTGAGGATTTAGATTTGGTTTTTAAGGCCTCTTCCTACCTGGTTCACCATTGCATCAGTGACATCTATGTTTGGTTTTTGTCCAAAGGGGACCATCAGAGGGTACAGGTTTGTCCAAAATCGACCCCACATATCGCCTATTTAAAAAAAAAAAAAAGATTTTGTTAATACATAACAAAGGCAGAAGTGATTTCTGATTTTACACAGACCTGATTTTACACAGTGCATAAGTTAGGATCAGTAAATAGGTTTAATCTAGTTTCTTTTCATTATCTATTTTTCTGTTCTCTTATTTATAATTTTCAACACTCCCTTCTATCGCCTCTAAAAGTTTAAAATAGCATGAGACTATTCCTGTTTCTTCCATTTTGAATTACAATTCAAAGGCACTATTTATTAACTGTATGGAACATCATAGCTACTATAGATTAGAAACAGATTTATATAATCCACCATCCATGAAACAAAATATTGAAAATTATACTATTAGTAATTCCTAATATTGGACTCAAGAGAGATCATATGGGATCATCATCGAGGAATCTCTACTAACTAGTAACAGAGTTTCACCTTTATCAATATACTATAGTGAAACACTTAATTGAGTAATTTTTCAAACATCTCAAACAAATGCGAAATTGGATTCCAAAGCCAGAGACCCTAAAAGGCAAGATGGATCTAGAAAAAGTCAATCTAATAGCAAGACCAGAGTGTTGGCACCAAAGGAATGGTGCAACATAACTACATGAAAAATATTCCAAATATTCCAAAATGTCATGTTTTAAACATTAAAATTCAGTAGAGATAATTATAAGGGCCTATGCTCAAATTTCATTTATTTATTTTTAAAGAAATTCCTCGCAAAATGTGATTTCAATAATATTACCAACTACATTCACAAAATTTTCCAAAAGTTTTATGTTGGGCCTCATTCAAAAAAAAAAAAAAAAAAACAACTTTATTGGTAGAAATAACAGAGAACAAAGAAAAAAAAAGAAAAAAGAAAGAAAGAAAAAGAAAAAAGAAATAACAGAGAACAAGAAGTATGCAAAGAGTTCCTGGAGTTTCTCACCAAGCAAATGGGCCGGGAGGCATCCAGTTGGGCTGATACGGGAAGGGTAGGCGTCCATCAGCTTTGCCCTCACATAAGCATGAAGATGTTCATACAGTGGTTTAATCTGAAAAGCCCAGGAAGAAAATTTAAGACCAAGAATAGTCTACTCCAATTTCCAATCCCCCACACTAAAGATAGAAGCCTCTTTAGACAAGTAGAATTTCCCCAAATTCTAATTTCTTCTCCTGTCAAATACACTGGAGAGTTTGAAAGGCTCTCTTCTTCCCAGATATTAATGATGACTAGCTTCACGGCATAGAGCAATTAACACACCTGGGAGGAATCCCAAAATGAAAGCGGATGCAAAAAACGTTCCTTTTTAAGATGTTACCTACTTCCTTTGTTTCTAAATTGAAGTACATTTAAATCTGATAAAATTCACCCATTTTTAAATGTACAGTTTCATGAATTTTAGTAAATGTATACTGTTGGGCAGCCTTCACTATTCACTAGTACCCACTTTTAGAATATTTCCATTATCCCCAAAACTTGTCTTGTCCCCATTTGCAGTCAATTCTAGTCCCACGCCCAGCCCAGGTCATCACTGAACTGATTTCTGTCACCATTGTTTTGTCTATCCTGGAAATTTCATGTAAATGAACTCATAAAGTCTATGACATTTTCTGTCTGGCTTCTTTCACGCACCATGATTTGTAGGTTCCTCCATGTTACTGCATGTATCAGTAGCTCCTTCTTTTTATTACTGAGTAGTGTTTCATTGTATGAATGCATCCAAGTTTGCTTTGTTTAGTATCTCATGGGTACAGCTCAGCAGCTAAAGGACAACTAGGTTGTTCCCAGTTTGGGGCCATTACGAGTGATGCTTCTATGAACATTCATATGTGAGTCTTTGTATGGATCTTTATGTTCATTGCTCTCATATAGACACATCAGAGTGGAATACTTTAGTCATATGATAAGCGCATGTTTAAAATCTTTCCAAGCTCTAATATTCCATAGCTCTGAAGCCCAGGAATGGCCAATGAGCGTGTTAAGAAGAAGCCAGAATGCCTTTGGTCATTGTCCCTTCTTCTCACGCACTGCCCTATCTCTGTGTATGGTTCCTTGGATACCTGTGTGAAGGTGTGTTCCACATCTTCAATCAGCTGGTTGCGGCTGTAGCTATAGCCATCTGCCCACTCCTCTTCATAGTCTCCTCTCCAATAATCCCCATAGTCCTCATAATCTGTTTTTTTTTTAAAAAAAAAAAAAAAAGAAGAAGAAGAAGGAGGAAGAGAACATCAGGGAAAGAAAGAGATGAAGCACTGTATACACGGATTAACCTTGCTGGGAGGTTAAAAAAATCCAAAGATCTGTCCCATTCGTACTGCCTTTCTAAGGAATAACTCAAAAGGATGGAATGAATAGCGCTAGCTGGTGTCTGTCACGCACTTGCTCTCTGCCAGAAATTTGAAGGCTTGACCTCATCTAAGAAGTACAAGTGCCCTACCAGATTGACATCATGGAAGCCATGCAGATTAGCAGGCTGTTCTTAGATGGGGGGATCATTTGTCCAGGATCACCCCACTGGTAAGAGGCAAAGGCACGTTACAAGTTCCGTAACCCTCAGTCTCTACCCTCTCCGTACTTGAGTTTATATTCTTGGCTTTAAAACATGTGACTGAATTTGTGTTTTTAAATCCTCCTTTTGTTCAGGGATTTGTATTTTCACATCTAACTCAACTCATCTTAGACCTTGCCACAGTGGGCCTGTGTGTGTTTGTAAATTACGCGTCTGCACAGAGCATCTCTCTGGGCTTCACAGAGTATCTCTCTGGGCTTCACGTAGCATCTTGGCATCGGGAGACACAAGCTTGTGTTGGAATATTAGCCAATAACGTTTGCAAATATGTTCTGATAATTTTTACTTTTACATACACATTGGCAATGGATGATCAGAAGGAAGAGAGAAAGAACTCTTTGGACAGAAGGATGTGGTGATGAGCTACTGTCTCCAGCTTGCCCATGGCTTGACGGTATCATTTTAAGCGGCAGTGGGAGATATTTAGAAACAACAGATGAAAAAAAAAAATGCTTCCTTACTCAACCCCAGGGGGCAGTGAATCACCAAAGCATAAAGTTACTCATAACGCTGTAGCTTCAACTCATTATTCAGGCAGGAGAATAAGTTAGGAGATACGGAAATTCTGCCCCATGTTAAGAGTTTTAGGACTACACAATCTGAGTTATAATTACAACTGCAGAACAGAATGGAATTCTAGGCTAATTAATCTAATTTTTGTTTTCTTTCTGGGACACCACTCTGAGTTAAACACACAAATGGCCTTCGAGAATGAACTGTGGCCAGACAGGATTTTAGAGGAGCGACATTGTCTCTGTCTCCCATCCTATCTGAGAAATAGAATCCCTACTCAATCTCCAGGCTATCTCTGGTTCCTGATACTTTCCTGGACAACTGATTTGTTTGACGCCCTGTAGTTCAGTCTCATTTCTGAGTTCTCTAAATTGTAGAATGTCAGCACACCTTACTCCCTAGTAGTTTCTTCTTTGAGACACATAACCTGAATTTGTTCAGCAGATGAACATTAATTTAGGGACACGTCTTCTACTGAAGGGAAGCCTTGGTAACTCATGAGAAATAGCCCCCAGCCCCAGAGCGGGCTGCAGGACCTCTACAGGCTGGCAGACTTACTGTTGGCTCTTGCCATCTCATTTTTCAGGGCCACATACTCTTCATATAATGGCCTCAGCTGCTTGCCGACCTCAGACCTCCAGCCTTCCCAGGCCCAGAGCCTCTCATTGTAGTCTTTGCTGTTTTCCATTATGTCATCCAAACCTGTCATTGCAAAGCACCCAATAAATAAATATGATAATAAACAGGAAATAAACATGCATTTGTAATATTTTTATTCGCAATTATATGAGCTTTAAAGAATTAAAAGTAAGGCTAGCAGACATCGAAGGCATACGGTTATTAAAGGAAATCTCACAATATATCGATTTCTTCATCCTTGTTATAGTTTCAAAATATTTCTGCAGAGAAAATAAACCTTTGAAATCTCTTAGCTGCAAACTTAATTAAACTCCTTGGAATGTGACAGAATTTACCATGAAGTTTGGTTAAAAGTTAAAAGTTCACCTATGTGTTAAAACACCTGTTTGGAATCTTACCTAATCTTTGCATTATCTCTTTGAAAGGCACCATGTTATCAGCCAGTGCCAATCTCAGTTTTAAAACTTTGAGTTAAAAGGGGTGCCTGGCTCAGTCAGTTAAGCATTAAATGTCCACCTCTTGATTTCGGCTCAGGTCATAATCTCGGGGTCATGGGCTCGAGCTCCGTGCAGGGATCTGAGCTGAGCACGGAGTCTGCTTGAGACTCCCCTTGTCCCCCAACCCTCACGCACAGGCACATCCTCTCTCTATCTCTCTCCCTCAAATAAGCAAACAAACAAATAAATTTAAAAAATTTAAAACTTAGAGGAAAGAAGTTAAATTTCATAATCCTTGCTCAAAATTAATAACTTACCTGGTTCAAGTAATAAACACTCCTGTGGATTATTTGGGTTACAAGCTTTTCCAGTACTGTAGATAGTGCTCATGGCATTTAGGATTGTGTTCAGCTGCAAATTAAATATAATAAACAATGTTTAAACTGGTAAATGTGCTAAGGCAAATATGTCCTTGAGACCATGTGATTTTTTATGCCTCAAAATACAGCAGCTCACATCTTTGCCAAGTCTCTTCCTTCACGTGGGGTAGGAATATCTCTGTTAAATTCCCCCACCAACTAACATGGAAGCTTAGATAGAAACACATAATAAATACACGTGGAGTGACTGAAATAAACAGATTTACCAGAGTTCTGGGGACGCTGCTCAGATACACATGGGCAGACACGGGCATTTGTTGTTTCGTTCAGCAATCTTTGAGTACACATTTACTGAACATCTACTGTGCCCTACACTCAGATAACTGACACGAACAAATCACTGGTCCTCAAGGACTCCACAGTCATGGGACAGTGAGGCAGCCATGAAATCCATAATGACATGACCAAGTGACAAGTGGTGTAACTGTCATGAAAAAGTGATGTGGCAGTCTCCCGGGGAGTGGATAAATGGATGACTTGGAGATTAAGGGACGACTTCAGAGATGAGGGGACATTAACACGGTGTCTTGGAAGAGAAGTGAGAATTGGTCCAGTAGAAAAAGGAGATAGAAAGCAGAGCCTAAAAGATGGATGGAGGTTGGGAAAGCGCAGGCATTTTCCAGAAGTGATGACACCTTGAAGGAAACTGGCATAGTGAGGCTGACTGAGGCAAGTGGGGGATGTCTGGATGGAGAGGTTAGCGGGGACTAGGTCGTGAGGGGTCATCTGTGCTACACTAAAGAGTTTGAACTTTACCCTGTAGGTAAAGGAGAGAAAAGGTAATAGGGTTAAGCAGTGCTACTCAAAGTATGGTCTGCGGACCAGAGCAAGACAGTAAATGGTTTGTTTCTATTCTGTGATAAGTACAGCAATCAAGAGAATAGGTTTTTTAAAAGAGAATAAATGTTTATAAACTTTAAGAACAATTTGATATTTCCATGACACCTAGGCATGAGAGCAATGAAGTTAACCAAGTATTGATCTGCAATGGATTGGTAATAAAAGAAGAAAGGGAGTAAGAGAGGGAGAAAAGGGAAGGGAGGGGAGGACCCGCTTCTCTTCCACATTTGATTTAAGAAGCTCTCGATGAAAGGCTCTGTTTCCTTTCTCCTATTTCCCTCTTCCATTATTCTTTCACTCTGCTACAAGAATCATTATTCTAAAACGTGAAATCGATCCCATGCTTAAAACTTCAACAAGGTCCCATAGTCCAAAGGAATCAATCCAAATTCCTTACCATGACTCCTCCTGGTCTCTTGGTCTACCTGCTTTTTCAATTTCCCCTCTTTCCTCTCCTTTGAACTCATGCATCCTTGAGTCTCCTCTCTTCCCAAACACTCCAAGCTTTTACAGGCATTTCAGTGGTTTTCAACTTTGGCTGCACATTAGAATTACCTGGGATCTTATAAAAATACAGGTTCTAGGTTCCATCTAGCTGTGTAGACTGTAAAATACTAACAAGCAAGGTTTCAGGTGATGTCTTTGTGAAAAACACGGGGAAGCATGGAGTAGATAAGATAGAGTAGATTAATAACCAGTTGGATAATTGAATCCAAAGAATGTGGAATAACAGCTATCAACTTGTAGGAAGATATGTGCCATATGGTTTATCTTTGTCCTTATCATGAATTTTTTCTTTTAATAGAGCTTACAACAGAGTTCCAGAGGACAAGCAACTGAGAAAGAAGACTTTGATTTTAAATAGTCAAATATTTTAGATAAAAATATTTTAGTAGGTTAGATCAGGGGTCTGTAACTATGATCTGCAGACCAAATACCGTCTGCTGCCTGTTTCTGTAAAGTTTTATTGGAACACAGCCACACTCATTTGTTTATGTATTAGCTATGCTGATTTCCTGCTGCAACAGCAGAGTTAACTCATTGTGACAGACAATATATGGCCCACAAAACCCAAGATATTTACTATCTTTCCTTCTACAGAAAAAAAAAATTTGCTGGCTCCCAGGCTAGAGAGATGGGATGAGAGATGTTATTTTAACAGGGCAAATACAGGCTTCCTTAAATTTGAACAAACTACCTATTGAAAAATAGAATCTTGAAAGCTATTATTTTAGAGCAACATCAGAGGAAGAGATCTGGAGAACTTCATCGACAGTGATGCTGATAGGAGCCAACATCGAATCTGCCTAAAAACCCAACCCAAAGCAACAAAAACCTGGTATAGTCCTAGACCATCTTAACAGATGTAGGGCACAGGGTGCAGAATGTCGTATTCCTGCTCGCCTTCATGCAGACGGGAACCAACTCAGAGTGTGGTGTTTAGTTCAAGGTTACTGACAAAATGAAGACAGCAGCTAGGACTGGTTAGGAAACTTGAAACCATTGTATAGAAGGAAATTGACAGAGTGAATTTAATCTAGTTAGCCTAGATTTAAAGAAGAAAAAAAAAAGGACACGACTAGTTTTTAAAAAAAAAAATAGCTGGGGCACCTGGGTAGCTCAGTCGGTTTAGCGTCTGTCTGCCTTTGGCTCAGGTCATGAGCCCAATGTCCTGGGATCAAGTCCCACATCGGTTCCCTTGCTCAGTGGGGAGCCTGCTTCTCCCTCTGCCTGTGCTCCCCCTGCTTGTGCTCTCTCTCTCTGACAAAGAAACAAAATCTTTTTTAAAGAATAGGTACCTTCATTTATTTAAAAACTATTTTAGGAAAGAGCAATTTGGATCCAGAAGGCAGAACAAAGTGGAGGTAAAGCACTTAATGCTCGATGGAGGGAGTATCTCCCTCAATGAGGGGGACGCACATATGGAATGGATGCCTTAGAAAGAGACGAATCACCCACCTCTAAACCAGTTTGAGCTGAGGCTCTTAGCCCCTTTTTGAAGACGTTATAGAGAAGAGTCAAGAACGAAACGGGGAAGGAATTGGACCACATACGGGACTCTTTCAGCTTGGCACTATTAACATTTTGGACCACGTAATTTTTTGTCATTGGGAGTTCTCTTGTGCATTGCAGACTGGTTAGCAGCATCCCTGGCCTCTACCCACCAGATGCTGATAGCTGGTCCCCTCCCCCAGTTATACAACCAAAAGGGTCTCCACATATCATCCAATGTCCCCGGGGGACAAAATCTCCCCTGGCTGAGCACGACTGACATAGACTAAGCACATCCTTCAGGCCACCTGGTCCTCAGGAAGGTGACGTCTGTATACAACATGCTTATATAACACCGTGCCCAGACAACACCCGTTTAACTCTGTGATCTAACATAATTATTACCAGTGACTTCTTTCACTTACAAAAGGATTCCAGTTTGGATGACAAATTTTGTGGTCACCCTACCCAGGCACAGAGCTCTTTCTAATGCCAGCGTTACTGTCTTTGCAGATAAAGGAAGAAGCCATGGGGATATTAATGCTTAATGTTTCCCAAATATTTCAGCTCTTGGGGTCAGTGCTAGAATGTTCACATACTCGTTCACGCTTGTCTGCTGAGAGCACGGATGACCCACTCTGCTGAAGGGCCCGCAACTGGCGCTTGATTATAGGGTCCTGTATTTCTTCTAGTGGGTAGGTTTTGGCATGCTGGGACTCTTCTTCATAAAAGGCAGACCACTTGGCCCCAGCAATATTCTGAAATGACAAAAAATAAAGTTGAAGTCACAATGGCACTGCTTGAACAGAGAGAACAGAAGATACTGTCCAGAAAACATCTGGTGGAAAATCTAGTATTTCCTGAGTGGTTTAGTTCTCTACTTTGCTGAAGGTCAAGGCTTAGGTCATGAGTGACCAGGCCATTCTTGGGCCCTCTCTCTTTCTGGCCCAGTGCCTAGTTTTCCCAAGGGTCCTAAACCCTGAACTGGAAATGAATTCTCACAGATAATTCACACTGTGGGTCCCTGGAATTTATGCCTTAGCATTGTGAGTTAATCAAGGATTTGAGGATGAATGCTCCAAAGGGGGGGGGGCCAGTAAAGTTCAGAGCAAACTTAATGGGAATACAGCCCCTCGTGACAATGGGAATGATAAGAAATGAGAAACAGTTTGCAGTGAGCTCCATGGTGCCATGACTTACCAGAGAGTCTGATCTTAACTTACATTCCCCAAAGAAGGTTGCTCAGAATATGGCCTTTTGGTAGGCACGGTGATTTTCTAACACAAAAGAAACCAACAAGCAGGTGATGATTCCAGAACTCACTTCCTCCCCAACTTGGACATCAGTATAGGCAAGTGGACTTCTCCAGACTCTTCTAGAATAATATTTTCTCAATGTACAAACTCATTTTCATTTACCAAAGATGAAAATGAACAATTACTTTGTACATTGTATTTCTCTAGACTATATAAAAGAGGTAGCATATAAGACAAGTCAGATCTCTATTCTTGAAGTCACATACCTCTAAGTAGCTGTGTGCTTTAGGCAAATTACTTACCTTCTCTGAGCCAGTTACTTTATCTGTAAAATGAGGACTTACCTCAAAGAGTTGATGTAAGGATGAGAAGAATTAACAAATAATAAAATGTTTATCACAGTATCTGATACAAATTAAACATTTAAAAAGTTAGCTATTTTATAATTTATAGAAAAAAGTACTTTGCCCTTAAGTTACTATAGTTTTATCAGAAAGATAAGGTATGCAGCATGAATGTTTCATTAATGAAATATAACAGCATATGATCATGTATTAACTTGCAGTGGCCAAGCAGTTTCTGCTATAGGAAAAGAAAGACTCATGTAGGCAACTAGATTTGGCCAAGCACTCATGGAGAAGACCCTAAAGTAGGTAGGAGTTGGGTGGATGTAGAGTACTTTGCAGAATAATTTACTTCATTTGATTTTCCTACTTACATGAGATAGAAAGTCATTCTGTCTCCATTATTCATAAGTGCATAAGGGGGCTGAGAGCGGTAAATCGTGGTTATGGCCATGACAGCATCTGGCTCCTGGCTCCTGCAGTACACAAACTCTGAGATGGATCCCATGGTCCTCACCCCTCAGTGGTACACAGTTGTGTGATTTCCTTCCCCTTAAGGGTGAGCAGGAGCTATGACTTGCTTCTAACCAGTAGCATGCATCAAAGGTGACATCATGTACCTATCTATGTTATATAAGATTCTAATTCTTATCTTGCTAAAACTCTGACTCCCTTGCTGACTCTGATGTAGCAAGATGCCATGCTGTGAACAACACTATGGTCTCCCCAGCCATGTGTGGAGGAATTGAGGATGGCCTCTACCTGATATCCTGTAAGAAACTAAGTACCTCAGTCCCACAGTACCCAAGGATCTGAAGGCTTACCACTAACCACATTAGCTTGGAAGTGGATTCATCCCCAGTCAAACCTCAGCTGAGACCACGGCACTAGCCAGGACCTTGATGACAACCTTAGAATACTCAGAAATGGAATATGCAGGTAAGCAATGCCTGGGCTCCTGACCCACAGAGGCTGTGGGATGATCAATGTGTGTTATTTTAAGCTGCTAAGCTTGTGGTAATTTTTAACACAATAAATAATTAGTACCAATCCCAAAGGCAGGACTTCAGGCACAACTGCATTTTCCAGGCCAAAGAATTTGACTATTATCCTTTGAATACTAGGGAATCGCTTAGGGGCTCCAAGCAGGCACAGGACATGATGGGAATCGTGTGTGGACATGACAACAATGGAATCAGACAAGAGATGAAAATAATGGCAGTAAAAATGGAAAATGATTTCTCTATTGAGTACATACAACCCCTCAGGAACTACTTCTCAATTAATCTTCGCAAGCAATCTTGTGAGGTAGTTGTGACAGTCTTCACTTCACAAATGAGGAAACTGAGGCACGGGGTCCTATAGGTCACACAGCTAGTGATTTGAAAGAACCAGCGTGCCATCCCAGATATGTTTACCTCCGAAGTGAACACTTTTAACCATTGACTCATTGACTCTAGATGATATTCAACGCATTATGTTCTCTGTAACACATGAGTGGGAAGTAGCGAGTTATGGAAAGAAGAGTTTGGTCTGGGGCACCTGGGTGGCTCAGTGGGTTAAGCCTCTGCCTTCAGCTCAGGTCATGATCTCAGGGTCCTGGGATCGAGCCCCACATCAGGCTCTCTGCTCAGTGGGGAGCCTGCTTCCTCTTCTCTCTCTGCCTGCTGCTCTGCCTACTTCTGATGTCTCTCTGTCAAATAAACAAGATCTTAAAAAAAAAAAAACCATAAAAAATTTAAAAAAAAAAAAAAAGAAGAAGAGTTGGGTCTATGGCACGGACTCCTCTGTCAATTCACAAATTACCTCTAAATCCCTATCCTTCTTCACCCAATCCAGGGTGATTTACTGTCAAGCAAAATTTCTGGTAAAACTTTGATACCAAACTATAGCAATAATTTTGTTCTCAGTCTCCTCTGGAAACAACTCACAATCCCCAAAAGGACCCAGTCTTAGACGTTTTTTAATTATACGACATAGAGTTATTTTGAAGATACCGGTTTTATTTTATCACTATCATAAATGTTATACTTTAAATCCCCCCCCAAAAAATTACATAATGTCACCTTGAATTCCGACCCCCTAGGACATACTGTTCCATCCCAAGCTATTCTTTTTTCCAGAGCTCTCGGGACCTGAACTAGTTTTTTGTTCACTTCTTGCCTCAATATTCCTGCACCATGCTAGTACTGGAATTCAATTTCCACACCTGTTAAGTAACTCAGGGGTAAAACCCGGGTCTAATCAAATCTATAGATCAGGGCTCTGCCCACCATCTGATTTTGTAAATAAAGTTTAATTGCAACATAATCGCACTCTATGTCTATGGTTGTTTTCGCGTTACAATGGCAGAGTTGAAGAGAGGCCAGAGGGCCCACAAAGCCTAAGATACTTACTATCTGACCTTTTACAGAAAAACTGCTCTGCCCTCTGCCCTAGATCTATACATTTACAGGAAATGCGGGCGACAAAAGAGCATGTTAAGCAACATTTAGGGGGCACAATCAGCAAGTCCAGAAAGTATGAGTTTCTACGACACCCAAAGTTTAATTCTTAGGCAAATAAATTGCAAAAAAAAAAAAAAAAAAAGTGAGGGAGGGACTCTGTAGATTAACAGAGAGCTAAAGTACATCCTTCAAAATGATTGGAAGGAGAGGCCCTTGTTAGATCTTGATTCAAACAAAACAGCAGCTGAAATTGAAAAAGAAATAAAATGAGACGGTAGGGAGCATTTGAATGATGACCAGATAATTGATGATACTGAGGAGTTATTGTTAAGTTTTCAGCATGGTACTGTTATTAAGGTTGTTTTAAAAAATACTTTTTAAAAAAAAGATGAAATAGGGGCACCTGGGTTGCTCAGTGGGTTGAGCCGCTGCCTTCGGCTCGGGTCATGATCTCAGGATCCTGGGGTCGAGTCCCGCATCGGGCTCTCTGCTCAGCAGGGAGCCTGCCTCCCCTCTCTCTCTCTGTCTGCCTCTCCATCTGCTTGTGATTTCTCTCTATCAAGTGAATAAATAAAATCTTTAAAAAAAAAGATGAAATATACACATAAAACTATATCATGTTTTGGATTTCCTTCAAAATAATCCAGTAAGTGTGGGGTTGGGTAGAAAAAAAAAAAAAAAAGACTGGCCAAAGTGTTAATAATTTGTAAACTGGGCAATGGGTATGAGGAGATTCAATGTACTCATCTCTCTTCTTTTACTCATGCTTGAAAATTTTTACGATAAAAAATAAAGAAAAATCATATGACGGAAAGTAATTTGGCAACCAAAAGGAATGAAGTAATGTCACATGCTGCACCATGCACAGAGAAAGAAGCCAATCACAAGAGACCATGTGTTATACGATTCTGTTTATATGAAATGTTCAAAATAGGCAAACCTATGGAGACAGAAAGTGGACCGGTGGTTGCTTAGGGCTAGGGGCTAGGAGCTGGGAGAAGAGTGATGACTGACAGGCATATGGTTTCTTTCTGGAGTGATGAAAATGTGCTAAAATTAGATGGTGGCAAAGCTTGTACAATTCTATAAATATATTAAAAAGCACTGAATCACATACTTTGAATTGAAGTTTATGATGCATAAATTATATCTCAGCAAAGCTGTCATTAAAAGCTCTCTATAGTAAAAGCAAAGGAAAAAATCCTCATCTTATCGCCCAGGTCCTATAACTAGATCTAAAACTTCACGAAGTTGCGCCAAACCGCAAGAGTTAGCCAAAATTACCCCCACGCTCTTTTAGCCAGGTGCCTGGCGTGCACCAAGCAGCAGCAGCCGGCAGCAGCCGTTCCTGACCCCAGGACCGCCCTCGCTGGGCGTCGCTGGTGGTCTCCTGCTTCCTTTTTTGCATTCTAATAATTTCACTTTCCTTTCAAGGGTCCATGCTTTCTGCAGTTTGGCCACACTTCATGATTTATGCCCTTTCCTCTCTGGCCTTGGCTCTCATCGGCCACTGCAATTCAAAAGTAATAACCTTCAATGATCAGAGACGCTATCAACAACCATGGCTCTATCTCCTTCCGTAACGTGCCTTCTCAGCAGAGGGCGCTCGGCAGAACTGTTACCTGTCTCTTGGGCAGCTAGAGCTAAAGCAATAGGACTGTGCTGTTCTCCCAGGCTCACAAGCATCGAGCACCACTCTGGGGGCTCTCAGTATGAATTCGGGCTTCACGGCCACACTCCAAGGCAGACAGGAGCGGGATGCTCTTCTACACAGGTGAGCTCCTGAAGGTGCAGAGACATTAACTGACCCGCTGAAGCTCAGCAGTCTGACTCCAGAGCCCTCAGGCATGAAGCCGGTACACCTTCCCCAGCACCTACAGGACCATCCGGCTGAGAATGAAAGCCAATACACAGTATACTTTACGCACCTCCGAGAGAGATCAAATAAAAAGCGAGGGAAAAGCAACAATAAAGAGAGGGAGAGAGGTAAGACCAAAAGAGGAGACAAGAAACAAATGATCTCCTATGACAACACTGGGCTGTCAAAATCTCCAGGATTTCCTTGAGCGTTAGAAAAATGGCAAACCTTCTCTTGGGGAATTTCAAATGAGGTGGTATGTCTCAGGTATGATCTGTCCCGTGAGTGGCAGTAATTTAAACATGCAACCTACTCAGCATTTGAAAAAATATCTCAACTACATTTGTGAAGGAACGTACTGCCATACAAGTGATACAAAATCTTTTCTAAAATAATGTTGCTCCATTTCCAGCCCCAATGTATATGGACACTGCTTTGCGATCAGTGAGAGAAGCAATTCCTAAATCCTCGCACTTGTCAAAGCATCTTGCTTTGTCAGAGCATTCTGAGATTTGTCAAAACTGGCTGGATTATGGTTTTTCTGCAAGGGCTCTGGATGGATTCTGTGACCTTTGGAAGTCCCTTAGAGCTCCGTGACAATGAAGGAAGGAATTCCCAAATCCAGTGTCCAGACCCATGGTTACTTTAATTACTAGCTAGCTTTTTCACTAAGCCTCCAATTGCATTTTCCAGTTAATATATTATTTTAGAGAGTCTTCAGATATTCCTGTTGACATTGTAGGCTTGGGAAAATTATTAACTCAATAACTTATGGCATTTCCGTGAAATGCTTTGAAACCCTGATTATGATGAGAATTATGGTGGTAACTTTATAAAGCATGTTCACTTGTTTCTAAGAATCTGGACTGAGACCAGTGAATTATTTTGTAACAGCTTCCAAATGAGTCCCGGGGTCAATTAAGTTTAGTCATCTGGGACTCCAGAATCAGAATTACTGAGGCAAACATCCAATCTCACAACTCAGAGCATTTCTTGGCTTTCCCTTTTCAGTAGCACAGGCAGTAATCTAACCTTTAAGAAGCAACAAATACCCCTACATAGCCACGGAAACTCACCATCTTTTGGATATTCTCGTCGGTAATATTGGTGTTATAATTCCAAGAAGCAAGTGAATTTTGATAAGACAGTTCTTCGGCTTCATAGTTAAACTTCTCCAAAAATGTCTTGGCCAGATCCTCAGTGGTGGACTGAGCAGCAGTTAGAGCAGCGAGGCTGAGAAGGAGCCAGGAAGAGCCTAACATCCTTCCCTATGCACCAAGATCCCATCCACTGAACAACTTTCCCTAGAGTAAAACCTCTTCATGAGTTTTTCTCTCTCATCAGCCTTTGAACTTGGGTTGGGCACTGAGCAGGAAAGATGGGAAAAAAAAAAAAAAGAAGAAGAAGTAGTAGTAGTAGTAGAAGAAGAAGAAACAGTAAACAATCTGCTGAACCACTATAAATTTCACCCTGGAGAGGACAGATATGTAAACAGATTTTAGAATGTTTTTATAAAGTAAATCAAATAAACAAACGTTATTCATTAATCCTAGAGAATTATAGTTCTCCTAGTATTTTATGGCCAGATCAGAACTTGCACATTTGGTTAATATGTTCCTAAAAAAGCTGTTAAAGATACACTAAAGGTGTTATAATTTTACAGGGACCAAAGAAGTCTAGATTTAGGAATCACGGGGGTAGTAGTGGTACTTACATGTTTTCCAGACAGGACTTCATTGAAAGTCAGTTACCTCTCCCTTTTTTTAAATTTCCAGCTCATATTCCCAGACAGTGTCTCTCTACTTGGGTAACATTTTCCCTTCGTAAATAAACTGCTTTGCCCTTGTCTTCCCGGAATTCATTTTTTTCTGATAAAGTTTACCTTCCGAGGCTGTTTTTCTTAAAGTATAAGACTACCCTCCACTCCACTCCACAGGTTAACTCACCTGATCTGGCTTGGGAAAGCTTAAGAAGGCTCCCTCTCTACTTCTCGGATGACCATGTTGAACGGTGGTTCTATGGCCGACTTTGCCATGTGCCTCCTTCCCTTTCACTTACCTGTTCTAAACTCAGTTGAGGTCCCAGGGAAACAAAAATGACTCTTCATGGTATGCAATTCAAAGAGTGTCCATGTCACGCTCTGCGCATCCAAAACCATGGGATCATGGCAACACAGAATTCGAGGAGACTTCGGTGATTACCCTGTAGTGTCCCAGGAGCTGGATCGGTGTCCTTGTTCCCAGGGTGCAGGTGTATGAGAGATAAAAGAGAGGAGCCACTTTAAATGGCAGCACTCGGGCCAGCTTGGCGGTGATTATGAAACCTTCACCCAGGGGAAATATTTCTTCACCTAGAAAAACGAGTCTTCCAGGTCCAGGTGCAGTAACCAAGCCTTTAAAAAAAAAAGGTTTCACAACTTTCCCTTATTCCACAGTTGTTAAATTAGTGCTATTATAGAGCAGGAAAAAATAATTCTAAGTAACTGTTCAAGGCGCTTTGCATTATAATATCTCATTTAAGCATCGCTGCAAACCTACAGGTAAATTTTTTAAAAAGAGAGAGAGATTTATTTATTTCAGAGAGTGAGAGAGAGCACAAGCAGGAGGCGCAGAGGAAAAGGGAGAGAGAGAATCTCTAGCAGACTCTGTGCTGAGCATGGAGCCCAATGTGGGGCTCAATTTCACGACCCTGAGATCACAACCTGAGCAAAAACCAAGAGTTAGACACTTAACCGACGGCACCACCCAGGTGCTCCTGGAGGAAAATCTTTTTTTTAAATTGCTATTATACAGATTATGAAATCGAGGCTCAGAGAACTTAAATTGCCAAACCTCATTCAGCTAGTCAGTGGTAGAGCCAGGAATGCCATTTGATTCTGGAGTACAGACCTTTCCATGTGGCCAGGAGTCTTAGAGCAATAATGGCAGCAGCAGAGGGACAGGTGCCTTCAGTGAAGATGACAGATTTACTCTTGCTACATCCAGTGTGAATCAAATCTGTGATCTTTCTAAGAAACAAGGTAATTGACAAATTTAGGCAATTACGATAGAGTGTTAACAGAAAGCTGGCAGGGGGGGTGGGAATCAGAGAATTTTCTGAGTTTCAGTAAAGCACAGCACTTCCCACATTTAAGGTAGCTACTCACTTCTCACAGGCATTAGGAGAAAAATCAGTCAAGAGAAAGGGGAGCAGCAGGTGAGGCTGTGAACAAAGAGTTGGAATGTTACTTTAATAAAAGCAGAAACAAAACTCTACTCAGGTCACTTCCTGAATGAAGCTCTTGGGTTTAGGGGAAAAAATGGAAGTAGTCCAATTTTAATTCGCTGAGGCAGAAAATAAGATTAACATGATCAAATTGAAATGGAGAAAGCAGGATGTGAAATCTGAGAGCTAAAAATAGGTGGACAAGGAGCCTGAGATAACAGCGAGGCAGGAAAATTCTGGAAGCCAAGAGACTTGGAAAAGTCAGAAACAGAAGAACTGTCACAATAATTCTGTAGAACTAGCTCGCCATGCAAGCAGAGACTGGATTGTTGGAATTTTTGTTCACTCTCCACTGAGCAGAAGCCGCCGTCCTGACAGCTACCCAGAAGTGTTCTGTCCAAGCTCATGCTGAGAATGGAAGGATTCCTAAAGACCCAGGGGATGGGACCCAGAAACACAGTTGGCTCAAAGGAACGGACTGTCTTTGAGAAATAACAGAGACCCAGAAAAAAATTTAGAAAACTGGAGAGGCAGGAAACCTGTTCTGCTTTTCCAAAGGGTTGGAGGGTGAATTTCATAAGTGATACAGGGAAGACTTTGATCTTGACACCCGATAAATCTATAAAATATAATTTTTAGGATATGGTTTGCATCTGGGAAATATATAGCTCTCTGACCCTAGATACATATCTAGAGATTCACTAGGAACAAGTCACATGCTGACTGCCTCACTTCTTTTCTGATAAAAGAATACAATAGTAAAACAAACAAACAAAGATACAGTGTATCTTCCACTTCAGTATGGGATTTAAGAAAATGTAAAGTTATACAAGGATATTTAAATGTCCCTGAAACATCTGCTGGTGGGAAGGCAAACTGGTACAGCCACTCTGGAAAACCCTATGGAAGGTTCTCAATAAGTTAAAAATACAACTACCGTACAATCCAGCAATTGCACTACTAGGTATTTACCGAAAGGATACAAAAATACTGATTCAAAGGGGTACATGCACCCTGATGGTTTATAGCAGCATTATGTGCAATAGCCAAATTATGGAAAGGGCCCAGATGTTCGTCAGCTGATGAATGGATAAAGATGTGGTATATATACAATAGAATCTTACTCAACCACAAAAAAGAATGAAATCTTACCGTTTGCAACACCAATGGGTGGAGCTAGAGAGTGTTATACTGAGCACCATAAGTCAGTCAGAGAAAGACAGATAGCAAATGATTTCACTCACATGTAGAATTTAAGAAATGAAACAAATGAACATGGGTAAAAAAGAGAGAGAGAAAGAGGCAAACCATAAAACAGACTCTTAACTCTAGAAAACAAACTGAGGATTGCTGGAGGGGAGGTGGGCAGGGAATGGGCCAAATGCGTGATGGCTATTAAGGCTGGTACTTGTTGGGACGAACACTGGGTGTTGTATGTAATATTAATAATATTATTAATAAGAACCTTGATTTGACAATTCTTTATTGGCTACCTACTGTGTGCTAGCACCTTCTTAGTTATTGGATACACACTAATAAGACAGGAAGAGGTCTTGTGGATATCATCTGATAGGAGGCGGGGTAGAGGAAAGAAACAAACAGCCGATGATAACGCTACAACTTTACAACAAGCAGGAAAGGAGTACGGTGAGGGATGGCGTGGGGATGAAGGGGGGCCTCTGAGCAAAGACCCGAAGGAAGGGATGAAAGCCAAGTGGATATCTGGGGAAGATGGTTCCAGGCAGAGGGAGCAGGGAGTGCAAAGGGGATAGGAAGGTCTGAAGCACATCAGGGGCCTTCCTGTCTGGACCCTAGTGCATAAGGAGAGTGGGAGGGGTGGAGAGGAAAAGGAAGCCGGGGCCACACCAGGAGGGCAGGACAAATGACTGTAGAGCTTTGGCTTTTTTTAGTCTGAGTAATGTGGGGAGAACTTGGAGGGCTTCCAGCAGAGAAGTGATTCACTCTCATTGCTGATTAGAGAGCAGGCACCTAGCGGGGTAAGGGCTTGGGGGGGGCAGGGGGGGCAGGGAGACCAGTCAGATTGCTACCACTGCAGTCCAGACAAGCAGGGTGAATTAAAAAAAAAACTTAAGACGAGCTGTAACTCCAGTTTGGCTGCCCACCAAAAGGAAAATTCACCTCCCACTATCTTAGACTTTGTTGACAGAAGTATTAGGTGCAAAATAACTTAATATAACATAACATAACGAGCATGAAGCTCGTGTCAGAGGAATACAAGTGTAGAGAGACACAGGAGAGTATCCAGAGGAAAATAAACACGAGAGTGGATGGTTTAAAATAATGTTATTTGAAGCACAGTTCAGACCTGGAGGTAGAGACAGGGTGGACAGGTCTCCCCCATTACGGGCCTTCCATTTAAAAGAAGTCAGGTAGCGTAACAGACTCACTTTGCCCCTTGCTGGCTGTGTGACTTGAAGCAGGTAATAGTACCCCTGCACCTTGTTTCCCGATTTCAAAGCTGATGATAATAATACACCCACCTCATAGCATAGTGTGACTATTATACGAATTAGTACCTGAGAACATAGATCAGAATGCTGGGAACCTAGTAATAAAAGCCACCCAAAATGAGAGGAGCTGGGTAATAATTCGGCCACTCTGAGAAGTAAGAGAAACAAGAGAAGTGTCCATAGTACAGTTTTTGTCTAGAGGAAAACTGTCACATTCTCAGAATGAGTGGGCCCACAGAAGCAAAACGAAAATGTACTGATGTGATTGTACCAGTTGTGTGTTTTTAAACCATTGAACACAGAAATTTTTTTCTAAAATATATTCCATCCTAATTAGGATGTTGCCTGAGCATTTTTTTTTTTTTGGATGATTCAGTGTCATCATCTTGAATATTGTTTACTGACGAGGCTATAACGTGACAATGTCTTTAGGGCTTTGCATTAATGGCTCCGAAGAGCTTTACTGCTCTTAACTCTGCTGTCACTGCAGGTTCTGAGTCAGCTGTCACTTCTTGAAGAATCTACTTCTGTAACCCTGCCCACTACAAAGCCCCTCCCCGTTTGAACTGCTGTCTCCTAAAACCTAAATGGAAACCAGATAACTACCGAGTTAGTCAGAAAGCCCCTTCTCCACAGGCTCAGGGCTGAGGGTGTATCTGCACTGAGTGGGAGCAAAGTGCGTAGACTTTGAGATCGTATTTCCCTTACTGCTCTACTTTTCCTATACTTCCAACTGAGTCATCAATGGTGAGGTTGCCAACTAGCTACGGTGAAAACGTCTTCTAGTTCCCCAAGCCGAGAAGAAAACTTTGGTTAACTTCAAAGAGAAAAGGATGTTTCATGAAGTTTCCTGTCTTAAGATAGAGTAAAGTTCTCAACAGAAATAAGGAAGGGCATCTCGAACATAAAAAAAGCATAGACAAATTTAAAACTCCACATGGCCAAAAATTATTTGCATTTGGTGCAATTGGTTTTGACCACATATTTATCATATGAAGTGGATTTATAAGTACTTTACAGAAAATAAATAACAAGTTGACTTTTTAGCCCAAAGGGAAACCAAAAACTCTTTCCTGTTTACATTTCTAGCTGCCCAGCACTCCCCTTTCCCTACAGATAGAGCAGAGATAATCTCCATTAACGAAAATGACAAATATTTTTAGTGGACAGGTTCAAACTTGTGAGGACAAGCTGTGGATTCCAGGAGGATTGTACTAATTATTACAGGTCTGAATTTATAATTATACAGTGTTTGCCTTCTCACCCAAATTTATTTCTACACCCAGACCATATGAAATAGCAGGCAACACTAGACCCGTTGGTATAAATTTACTTCTAGGGCCTTAGAAACAAAACTTGAGCCTTTATCCTGAGTGAAATGGGAATCCATGGTAGAGTTTGAACAGAGCAGTAACATGATCTCCCATTTGAAGAGAGTCATTGGCTGCTGTGTGGAGATGAGAATCCATAGGGGAAAAACCATAGACGGACACCAGTGTGGAGGTCATTCCAAGAATTCATGTGAAATAAGACAGTAGCTTGGTGGTGGCAGCAGAGCTCATTAGAAGGGTAGCTGGATTTTGAAGACATTTGGGAAAGCAGAGCCAACAGGATTTGCTAACGAAATGGGTGTAGGCTGAGAAAGAAAGACACAGTCAAGGATCACTCCAGGGTTTTTGGATTGACCAACTAGGAGAGCAAGAATGGACATCAATCTACATAGGGAAGATTGCAGGTAAAACAGTTTGGAAGGAAGACTAGGAGTCCAGTCAAGTTTGTGATATCTCACAGAAATTCAAGTAATGATGTTGAGAAGGCAGATATACAAATCCGTGGTTTGACAGAGAGGCTGGGGTGAAGATATGACTGGGAGAGCTATCCAGAGATGCTGCTCATATATGTCTTTTCAGTTAAGACCAAGAGGCAAAGATCTTACTTCAGAATCCCAGTAATAAAGCAGGACTTAGTTCATACCTGAGGAGGAAAATACGTGGATAAATAGGGGAAAAAGTTACTCAAAACAAGCCCCCCCCCCAAAGAGCCATCTGTGGACTGAACAGAGAAATGATAAAAGGGAGTGTCAGTCTTTGGTTTTAAATCTAATTTGTCTGATATAAGGATTGCTACCCCAGCTTTCTTTTGATGTCCATTAACAATGATAAGTGGCTCTCCACCCCCTCACTTTCAATCTGGAGGTGACTTTGGGTCTGAAATAAGTCTCTTGTAGACAGCATCTTGATGAGCCTTTTTTTTTTTTAAGTCCAGTCTCATGCTCTGTGTCTATTGATTGGAACATTTAGTCCATTTACATTCAGAGTAATTATTGAAATATATAAATTTACTGCCATTGTATTATCTATAAAGTTACTGTTTCTATATATTGTCTCTGTTCCTTTCTAGTCTTTGTTATGTTTGGGCTCTCTCCGCTCAAAGGATCCCTCACATGGAATTTAAGAAAAAAACAGAGGATCATAGGGGAAAGAAGAGAAAAATAAAACAAGACAAAATGAAAAAGGGAGACAAATCATAAGAGACTCTTAACTCTAGGGAACAAATTGAGGGTTTTCTGGAGGGGTGGGGGCGGTGGGGTAATTGGGGGATGGGCATGAAGGAAGGCACGTGATATAATGAGCACGGGGTGTCACATGCAACTGAGGAATCTACCTCTGAAACTAATAATACACTATATGTTAGTAAACTGAATTTCTTTTTTTTTTTTTTTTTTTTAAGAAAAGGGAGTTTCAAAAACTTGGCCAGAACATCACATTTCTCCACTGGTTTAGAAATGTAGACACACCTCAGGAGCACGAGGTAGCGAGGTGAAGCAAGGTACAGGTTCAGAGAAGGCAGCTGACATCAGAGATACACAAAGTCAAGTAGCGTACACCCAGCCAGGTCAAGCCTGAAACATTGACGGACATTCAAAGTACAGAAGACTCCTTTTGGAGCCAGTTCCTGCCTCTCAGCTAGAGTCTGAGGGTAACTGAAGACGCTTACACTTCACTTAATAGTTTCTAACTGTCTCTAAATATCTTAGAATAACATTTCATCCCCTTTGGGCTCTATCTCAGTCTCCAGATTGAGTATGAAAGCTGTGTTTTCTAATCCAACAAGCAATGTCCAATAGTCGTTGTCTTGTTGAGGACTATCAGGCTCATTTTGGAGATAATGCTCTGCTCCCTCCACATCTTCTAAGGGATTTGTTTGGTCTGGGCCATTAGTAGGGATAGTTATGGACTCCATCCCTAGGAGACTAGGAAAATCGGCTTAGACTAATCAAGATTTGCATCCGATTCATGTTAGAGAATGGTAGACATCCAGCTAAGGTTGGCTCTGCCTTTAGGAAGTGGGAGGGAATGTCTTTCATACAGGTAACAGACATAGTGCTTCTTCCACCCACAGCAGAAGGAGCTATTTGTGGGGACATTTTCCATAGAGATTTCATTCCAGCCATGAGTTTGGGTTCTTAATGAATTTTAGGAACAGATGACAGAACTTGCAAAACCTTCCTGAACGATGCCTTGATCTAGATGGAGTTTCCATCTCAGTAATTAATATCATGCTGTTGCCCCTACCCACTGACTACATATGACATAACCAGGTGAGACCGGACAAGAGGAGGAGAAAGTCCTGATAGGAGAGGAAAGATATCTATCCAAACCACTACCCCAATTTTTGCAAGGATATAGGACCTCCCCCCAACAGTGTTAACAACTGTTGGCTCAATAAGTGAGAGGAATAAAAGAATGAAAAGCACATAGAACATACAATTTCTGGCTCATACATCTTGTATTTTGGGGAAATTTACTTGGACAAAGATGATGCGAATAAACTCTGATTTGTAAAATTATAAAACTTTTCATGATTTCAGGGAAACAGGACAGAGTGGCCCCAAGGAGTCATTGGTTAGGTGTTCTGCAGGACCTGAGCCTCTGAATCATAGAGACTAACACTACTAATTAACAATAATGATATCTAATCTAACCTTTGCTGAATGCTTATTGTGTGCCACCCAGAGTTTAACTGCTTTACACATGCTCCCTCATTTAATCCTCACAACGTGCCAAGAGGTAAGCAATTGCATCATCCTCGTTTCCTAGATGAGTAAACTGAGGCACAGAATTAAGATCACAAAGTTCAAAAGCAATCAAACAGGGATTTGAGCTTCAGCAGTCTGGCTTCAAGATCGGACTCTTTGGGGTCAGAAAGCGCGTTTTGTTTTGTTTTGTTTTGTTTTGTTTTGTTGTTGTTTAGAAAGCACATTTTGAAAGAATTCTTAACACAGGCATGGAAAAGAGAGACCGTCAAGGTACGAAGAAGCATAAAAGGTGTGGCTGGACGGCTCAAAAAATGGCCCCAGGATGTCATCAAACTCGCATCCGTCACGAACACAGTTTCTCTCCTTTTCTCTCTCTCCTTATCTTCATGATTTTCACTGAGGGGAGACCATGGGTACTCTGCCCTATCTTGTTAAAAAGCGAGGTTTTTCTCAGTAGGGTGAGTATCTTCAGGAACAGAGAATAATAATTAGAGATCATAGATTCAGAGATGACAACTTCGGATGGCATGGCGATAATTTTGTGCTCTTCAAAGCCAATCTTTGCCAGTGATATAAAGCAGTGGGTCTCAGCCAGGGCGATTCTGCCTCCCAGGACACAAGTGGTAATGTCTGAAGATATGTTGGGTAGCCGCTAAACATTGTACAATGTACAGGACAACTCCCCACAAATAAGAACTGTTTGGCCCCAAATGTCAAGTGCTGAGGTTTAGGGACCCTGATCTAGAGAATACTACGAACATGATGCTCTCAAGGACTAATGGTGTATGCGTGATTGCACCTCCCCAAATCTCAATGAGGGCCAAGCAGAATGAACAGTAAGTAGCAAAGGTCCAAGGCATTCAGGCACCAAGTGTCTGATCCTGTTTACGTGTATGTATGCACAGTGTGTATGCGCTGGTCTCAGCAGCAACTATGAGAAAGCGAGAAAAAATAAAGTGTAAAATACCAATCCGGTCAATTAGCTCTGTTTTGAATATCACAGGGGAGAGAACTGATACAAAATATTTTCTGTGTGTGCAAGGCACCAATGCATATCAGCTTGCTGACGCTTGCTGTGGGATTTGGCAAAGGTTCAGAGGAAACGGCAAGACTCCATACCATAATTAGGATTCTTTTTTGTTTTGTTTTTTGTGGTTTTTTAAGATTTTATTTATTTATTTGACAGACAGAGAGTTCAGAGGTAGAGAGGCAGGCAGAGAGAAAGAAGAGGAAGCAGGATCCCTGCTGAGCAGAGAGCCCGATGCGGGGGCTTGATCCCAGGACTCTGGGATCACGACCTGAACTGAAGGCAGAGGCTTTAACCAACTGAGCCACACCGGCATCCCTCATAATTAGGATTCTTTTTTTGTTTATGTCTGGTATTTTTTTAATTTATTTTCAGCATAACAGTATTCATTATTTTTGCACCACACCCAGTGCTCCATGCAATCCGTGCCCTCTCTAATAGCCACCACCTGGCTCCCCCAACCTCCCACCCCCCCCCCCGCCCCTTCAAACCCCTCAGATTGTTTTTCAGAGTCCATAGTCTCTCATGGTTCCCCTCCCCTTCCAATTTCCCCCAACTCCCTTCTCCTCTCTAACTCCCCTTGTCCTCCATGCTATTTGTTATGCTCCACAAATAAGTGAAACCATATGCTAATTGACTCTCTCTGCTTGACTTATTTCACTCAGCATAATCTCTTCCAGTCCCGCCCATGTTGCTACAAAAGTTGGGTGTTCATCCTTTCTGATAGAGGCATAATACTCTGTAGTGTATATGGACCATATCTTCCTTATCCATTCATCTGTTGAAGGGCATCTTGGTAATTAGGATTCTTAAAAACAGATGAAAAGGGGGCACCTGGGTGGCTCAGTGGGTTAAAGCCACTGCCTTTGGTTCAGGTCATGATCTCAGGGTCCTGGGATCGAGCCCCACATCAGGCTCCCTGCTCATCAGGGAGCCTGCTTCCTCCTCTCTCTCTGCCTACTTGTGATCTGTCTGTCAAATAAACAAATAAAATCTTGAAAAAAAAAAACACCACCTATTAAAAAAAAAAAGATGAAAAGGATGTAGTACTTCTGCCTCGAAATTTGTTGACGTCAACACGTAGGACATATTGTCTAGATAACTCCCTCTCTACCAAGAAAAGAACAGGACAAAATGGGCTGAAAGAACACGTCAAAAGCTCATGTTTAGTCCTAAGGGAGAATCACTTGACAGTTGTAAACAGTGATACAGACTACTGAAGGGTGTTGTGTAATCTGTATCTGTGGAGGGTTTCGTGGGCTGAGGGTTTAAACATGGCCTTGACTGAGTAGGAGGACGTGGATGACCAGAGCTCCAGTCAAATGCCGCTCTGGGAAAAAGAAAAAAAGAATGCGAAGGAATAAAGAATGCCTACAGGACTTAGAGAACATCACTGGAGTCCCAGAAGGAGAAGAGAGGGAGAAAGCTTATTTAAAGAAGTAATGGCTGAGAGAGAGATTTAGATATCCAAGTTCCTGAAGCTAACAGGTCACTCCAATATTTTAGTCTAAAATGATCTTCTCCAAGACACATTATAATAAAATGGTCTAAAATCATAGACAAAGGGGAGTTCTTAAAATAGCAAGAGAAAAAAAAAAGCCTCTCCATACAACAGAGTCCCCATAAGGCTAAAAGTGTATTTCTCACCAGAAAGCTTTGCAGGTCAGGAGAGAATGAGATGGCGTATTTGAAGTGCTGAGAGAAAATTGGTTTACTCAGCGAAGCTGTCCTTCAGAAATGAAGGTGACATACAGACTTTCCCTAAGAAACAAAATCTGAGGGAGCTCATGGCCACTAGACCTGCCTTATAGATAATGTTGAGAGGAGTTCTTCAAGCCAAAACTTAAGGACTATGATTAGTCACATGAAAATATACAGCATACTGATAAAAACAAATATATAGTTAGACACAGAATACTCTAATACTGCCACATCAGGTGGGGTGTTAGCCACTTTACTATAAAGGTTAAAGGACAAAAATATTAAAAATAGCTATGGGGGGGACGCCTGAGTGGCTCAGTTGGTTAAGCATCTGCCTTCGGCTCAGGTCATGATCCCAGTGTCCTGGGATAGAGCCCCAGGTCTAGTTGGGCTCTCTCCTTAGCAGGGAGCCTGCTTCTCCCTCTGCCTCTCCTTCCCTCCTCTCATGCTCTGTGTGTCAAATAAATAAATAAAATCTTAAAGAAATAAAAATAAAAATAGCTATAGCTACAATAATTTTTTAATGGATACCTAATACAACAAGATGTAAATTCAGACATCAAAAACATAAAAGGGGGAGAGTAAAAGGATAAAGGGTTTTTTTTTTTTTAGAAGATTTCATTTATTTACTTACTTGACAGAGAGAGACACAGCAAGAGAGAGAATGCGAGCACTGGGAGTGAGAGAGAGAGAAGCAGGCTCCCTGCTGAGCAGGGAGCCCCGATGCAGGGCCGGATCCCAGGACCCCCAGATGATGACCTGAGCCAAAGGCAGATGCTTAATGACTGACGCCCCAGTGATAGAGTTTTTATACGCAATTGAAGTTAAGTTGTTATCAGCCTATAAGATGTTTTATGTAATCCTCACAGTAACCAAAAAGCAAATACTTAACAGCAGATTCACAAAAGATAAAGAGAAGGGAATGAAAGCATATCACTGTGAAAAATGATCAGTTCTTAGAGAAAGAAAGCAAGAGAGAAAAAAAGGAAAAGGGGACTATGAAATAGCCAGAAAACCAGTAACAGGACGGCATTAGAGAGTCCTCACGTCCTGATAATTACTCCAAATGTCAATAGGTTGAATTCTCTAATAAAAAGATGTATAATGGCTAAAAACCAAGACCCAACTATCTGCTGCCTACAAGACACTCACCTCAGCTTTAAGGACAAACATAGGTTTAAAGTGAAGGGATGGAAAAGATAATTCATGCAAGTGAAAACCAAGAGAGCCAGAGTAGCTATAGTTATATGAGACAACACAGATTTTAAATCAAGAGTGGTAAAAAGAGGGGCACCTGGGTGGCTCAGTCAGTTAAGCATCTGCCTTCAGCCTCAGGTCATGGTCCCAGGGTCCTGGAATGGAACCCCACATCGGGCTCCTTATCCAGCGGGAGCCTGCTTCTCCCTCTGCCTGCTACTCCCCCTGCTTGTGCTCTCTCTCCGTCAAATAAATGAATAAAATCTTTTTTTAAGTGGTAAAATGAGATAAAGAAGGTGGTTATGTAATGCGGAACAGACCAATTCATCAAGAAGATACAACAACTGTAAAGCAAATACAGATCTGAAGGGAGAAACAGGCAACACTATAATAAAGTAAGGGGTTTTGATACTCCCCAGTTTTGACAATGGATAGATCATCTGGACAGAAAATCAACAAGGAAGCATTGGACTTGAACCATACTTTAGGTCAAATGGACCTAATAGACATACACAGAACATTCCATCCAAGAAAAGCAGAATACAGATTCTTCTCAAGTGCACATGGAACATTCTCCATGACAGATGATACAATAGGTCACAAAATTAGCCTTTGCAAATTTTAGAAGATTGAAATTATACCAACTATCTTTTCCAACCACAATGGTATGAAACTAGAAATCAATAACAGGAGGAAAACTGGGAAATTCACAAATATGTGGAAATTAAACAATATACTTGCAGGGGTGCCTGGGTGGCTCAGTCAGTTAAGTGTCTGCCTTCAGCTTGGGTCATGATCCTGGGGTCCTGGGATCAAGCCCCATGTCTTCGGGCTCCCTGCTCAGTGGGGAGCCTGCTTCTCCTGTCCCTGTGCTGCTCCCTGCTTGTGGTTCTCTCTCTCATGCTCACTCTATCTTTCAAATACATAAATAATATCTTTAAAAAAAAACCAATACACTGCTAAAGAACAAACAAGTCAAAAGAGAGATCAAAAAAATATCTTGAAACAAATGAAAATGGAAACATAACATACCACTATCTTTTTAAAGACATTTTTCCAAAGAAGACACACAAACAGCCAATAGGTACAATAGGTAGAAGGTGGTCCACATCACTCCGCATCAGAGAAATACAAATTATCACCTCCCACCTGTTAGAATGGCTGTGATGAAAAAAAAAAAAAAAAAAGACAAGCGATAACACGTGTTGGTGAGGAGGTAGAGAAAAGAGAACTTCACTGTTGGCGGAAATGTAAATTGGTGCAGTCCCCCTGAAAATCAGTATGAAGTTTCCTCCAAAAATTAGAAAATATAACTATCATATGATCCAGCAATGCCATTTCTGGGTACATATTCAAAGAAAATGAGAACAGGATCTCAAAGAGATACCAGCACCCCTGCGTTCATGGCAACATTATTCACTGAAACAACCTAAGTGTTTGTCCCCGGATAAACGGATAGGAAAAGATGTGGTATAAGTTCTGGGAATGTAAGGTGCAGTATGGTGACTATAGTTAACAAAACTGTATTATATATTTGGAAAGTTGCTAAGAGTAGATTTTATCAATTCTTACCACAAAAAGAAAACCTGTAACTATGTGAAGTGATGGGCATGGTAAGTAACCTTAGCATGGTAATCATTTTTGCAATATATGCATATTCCAAATTATTACATTGTATACCTTAAATTTACACAAAGTTATATGTCAATTATATCACCATAAAGTTGGAAAACAAACAAAACCAAATGCTGCTCTAGGAATGAGCCCCAACCATAGCCCAACTGAGGCCTCCTTCCGCACCCCCGCTCCAACCACCCCAACTCCCACTCACTGTGTAAGGACCGGGGTTTAATAGGCGTCGTAGTCCCTCTTCCATTACCTCTCAAACAGCCTGATCCAATGGGCTCTCTGCTTGGCGGGGAGCATGCTTCTCTCTCTCCTGCTCCCCCTACCTGTGATCTCTCTCTCTCTCTCTCTCTCTCTCTGTCAAATCAATAAATAAAATCTTAAAAAAATAGAATGTAATAAAATTTCCAGTTTTGAAAAGCATCTAATCTGTGTAAGGTTCGGATTTCTCTTTATGCCACTGCACACGATACTGTATTTGGCTTGGACAAAGAATAATCCTGGCAACAACACAGCATGTTATTCAGTAATGGGGTTTCAGGCACCCCCATCCCAATTCCTGTCCTCCATTGTATACACAACTTGGTACTTCCAAGTTATTCCCGGAAGAGGGGCTGATGACAGAGTACATTTTAAATGAACATAAATAAAAAAGTAGAACAACATAATTAAAATAGGGAAACAAAAAGTATCAGTTGCTATAAAGCCTCCAACAACATATGAACATTTAAAAATGTTATATGGCTTTGGGCAATATATTCAAATTCATTTAGCCTCCATGTCTTCTTTTGTTAGGTAGGATTACTAATACTTGCTATTGGGTGAATAAGGAAAAGCACTAAAAATCAGTTAACAAAATGAATCCTGTGCATAAAACATTTACATTCTTTTTAAAAAGTGATATTGAAAAACCTCAATTTGTGTTCGCTAAGAAAAGAAAGATTTACTTAGGGAAAATATTTCACTGCGTGGATATTCATTTCCACACTGACCAAATCTTAGAAGTAAGATAACCCAGCTATCTGGAAGACACACAGATCTGGCAGGGAGGTGGTGAAAGGGAATACATAGATATGTGAGGCATCTATTGGGATTCTCAACACAAAGAGAGAACGAACTATGAAACTGAGAAAAACTGCCCAGGACACTGGTTTCTAGCCCCTACAACACCCTTGATTCCCCCAAAGGGCTCCAGTATTATCTTTGCTGAGGTTTCATCAATAGCATTTTATTTGCCAATGTACTGGAAAGGGGTATGTCAAAGCACTAGAGTTGAAACTAACCCGAGAGGATTTCTGCAATCACTGTACTACTGAAATGAACCTTGGTATTCCCCTTTATAGCTAAGCAGATGATAATCTAGCAAGTAAATACTATAATATAACATGAGCCTCAGTCAGCCTTGGAATGATGGCAGATTCTAACATTGACAAACCTCTGTCACTTTTGAGCAAGTAGATTGTAGTTTTTACGTTCATTGATTTAAATTCTCTTTAGTTCTTCAAAGAGCATGTTAGATTACCTGGAATTGTGCTACAGAAAACCTAAAAAGCTTATCATGTGAATGAATTGTTCCACTGCTGGCCTGTGGCCATGTTCTCCCAGGGACCTTTGAGTCCTTGCTTTTAACAGCGCCACGTAATGAAAAAATTGGATGAGTGACTCATAGCCATATACCTGGCAGACAGATCACAGGCACCAATCCTCAATGTAAGAGAGTCTAAGTATCATTAGAATTTGACCAGATGCACAAAGTTCTACCATATTGACTAGTTAATTCAACAAAACAGCTTGTTCATCCGGTGAGATAGAATTTTTTTTTTTTTCTGAATTGATTGGGAAGACAGTTGATTCAATAAATGTCAACTAGTTCAATGACAGTCATAGACTAAAAGAATAAAAAAGAAATAATCATTTAAAAATGGGACGGGGGGGGGGCGCCTGGGTGGCTCAGTGGGTTAAGCCTCTGCCTTCGGCTCAGGCCATGATCCCAGAATCCTGGGATGGAGCCCTGCATCGGGCTCTCTGCTCAGCAGGGAGCCTGCTTCCTCCTGACTCTCTGCCTGCCTCTCTGCCTACTGGTGATCTCTCTCTCTCTCTCTCTGTCAAATAAATAAATAAAATCTTAAAAAAAAGAAGACAGTCAATATATACTTTGTAGGTTATATGTATTATATACTACCTCCTTACAATAAACTGAACTAGAAAATGAAAATGTTACTAAGAAAATCGTAAGGGAAAATACATAAATAGTACTATACTATAAAAAATCCACATATAAATGCAATGGACAATTCATCTATATTCCTACCAGCTGTCTCCCTACCGAATCTATGTGCGGTTGTGTCTTTCCAGATAGGTAGGTTATCCTTTTCTGAGATTCAGCCATTGTAGATATAAATATATATTTATATAGTAAAATATTTCCCTTAAGCAAACCCTGTTATTCCTCTTTATGCCTTCAAGTTGAGTAGTCTCAATATCAATTTTAAGAAATAAAAAATTTCACTCACAGAGCACATATTCTTTATTAATTTTGCTATTCTTATTATTTATTAATTCTGTTCTATCAATAACCTTTTGGGAAGAGAGGGCAAGTATTAGTTCCTTTTTAAAACTACTCTCTTTAGGGCGCCTGGGTGGCTCAGTGGGTTAAAACTTCTGCCTTCAACTCAGGTCATGATCCCAGGGTCCTGGAATTGAGCCCCACATCGGGCTCTTTGCTCAGCAGGGAGCCTGCTTCCCCCTCTCTCTCTGCCTGCCTCTTTGCCTACTTGTGATCTCTGTCAAATAAATAAATAAAAATTTTTAAAAATTACTCTCTTTACACTAAATGGAGACAACTTATTTCATGGGATTTCCTTCTCGCCACTTTTATGAATCCCTGCATACCGGGGACCACACAATTAGTTAATGGTGGTGTGAGGATTGGAATCTAGACCGCACTGGTAATATAGTGCCTATACCATGTATTAATCTACTCCCATTGAGATCTGGGACAGCATCTCATCACCAAACACTTGAATATTTCTGCATTCAATATTCTTAAATACAATAAATAAAGATCATGAAGAGCATTGTATCTGTTCAGCTCAGAGTTGCTGCCAAATGGTTTTCAGAGGGTTTTGGATTTGGGAGTTAGAATGGTCAAAGAGAGAGGAGGAGCAGGAAAACAAGACCCATATCACAGAAAAGTCAAGAACAAAGACTGTGTCAAAGAGGAGGGCAGGGTGCCCTATATTGTAAAATGATTCCAAGAAATTCAGGAGGGTGAGGACAAGGAAGCTGTGACTTTAACAACCAGAAATTCACTAGTGACTTTGAGGAAGCAGTTTCCTCCAGACTGCAGATGCCACACTGCAAAGAGTTAGGAAGCAAGTGGATGGTGGTGATGCCAAGATGGTGAATATAGACCTAATTTTTTTTAAAAGATTTTATTTATTTATTTATTTGACAGACAGAGATCACAAGCAGGCAGACAGGCGGCCAGAGAGAGAGAAGAGGAAGCAGGCTCCCCACTGAGCAGAAGCCTTAACCTACTGAGCCACCCCAGTGCCCCTATAGACCTAATTTTGAATGAGCCAGGATCAATATCCTTTAAAGGTCTCCAGAGTATCTTTGAATTCCTTGTACTAGACTAGTTCCATGTGCTTTCTTATTCTTCCATTAAAACCTGTTTTTCGGGGCACCTGGGTGGCTCAGCAGGTTAAAGCCTCTGCCTTTGGCTCAGGTCATGATCCCAAGGTCCTGAAATCGAGCCCCACATCGGGCTCTCTGCTCAGTGGGGAGCCTGCTTCCCCTTCTCTCTCTGCCTGCCTCTCTGCCTACTTGTGATCTCTGTCTGTCAAATAAATAAAATCTTTAAAACCTGTTTTTCTTCAAGCACTAACAAAATATGGTCAAAGCTAGTTCTTATTAAATCTTCTGTTTTCATTAAATTTCTGGCATTATAAGTTTGTCTTCTAATATTTTATATCATAAATGTGTACTACTTAAGCTATATTATGGGTTAGTATGTTCCTATGAGCTGGCCTGAGAGCTGTCTTACCACACATGACACATACTTACATGGGGATCATCTTTCCTAAAGTCCAAGGAACTGGCTAGCAAACTAATAGCTTGAGCCATAGGAAAACTGCCATTTTTGTAAATCAAAAATGATTGCATAGAAGAAATTTTATCTGATTCAACCTTATAAGTTTTCAAATGCAACTATCATAGAAACTGAACGTTGCCACAATAATTCATTGTTCACTAATTATGATGGGCTATGAATTAAGGGTTTAGGACAACAAATGGGAATCCAGGGAGTGGCTAAGACATTAGTCTTAGGGGTGCCTGGGTGGCTCAGTGGGTTAAGCCTCTGCCTTTGGCTCAGGTCATGGTCTCATGGCACAGGTCATGGTCTCAGGGTCCTGGGATCGAGCCCCGCATCGGGCTCTCTGCTCAGCAGGGAGACTGCTTCCCCCCTCTCTCTCTGCCTGCCTCTCTGCCTACTTGTGATCTCTCTCTCCTTGTCAAATAAACAAATAAAATCTTTTTTAAAAGGAAAATTAGCCTTAATTGAACTTTTGCTAAATTTTGCATATAAGGGACACTTGTTCACTGTACCAAGACACCTACCTGACAGTGGCACTTCTAGCTTGCCTGTCCATGGTGGGTAGTATTCCCCTTTGTTCTATGCCATGCCCAGGAGCTCATGATCCACCTTTTCCAATGGTCTTCGTTATGACATAGCCCTGTTGTTCTGGGACCTCCTTTCATATTGGGTCAAAAGACATCCAACACTTGGGAGAAAAAAAAAAAAACTAGGATCACTCTCTGGGTCTGAATAAATGTTTCCCTTCATCCAATACCCCACACCCATATTATTATTATATAATCACTAATTTTCAAAAAAAATGTAAGTGACATTAAAGAGTAACTCTGGAAAAATTGTATCTAGGGACACAGTTTTCATTTTGTTACTGGCAAAATTCTCCCCTACTGCCCAGTACACTGGCACCAACCATTTGTAGCCTGCTATTGCCCCCACTGTGCTATAATAAAAAAGAAACTAATGTTATGCTATGATGGTTCTTATTCTGTATGAATAACTGAGATAAAATTTTTCTCAAACAATGCTATAAAAATGAAGAGCAAAATAATTCAATAAATAACAACCAGAAACCATTCATTCATTCATTCAACCCCAAATTCCCTAAAATATAATGGTATTCCTTTTTTTTTTAAGATTTTATTTACTTGACAGACAGAGATCACAAGTAGGCAGAGAGGCAGGCAGAGAGAGAGAGAGAGAGAGAGGAGGAGGAAGCAGGATCCCTCCTGAGCGGAGAGCCCAATGCGGGGCTTGATTCCACAATCCTGAGATCATGACCTGAGCCAAAGGCAGAGGCTTTAACCCACTGAGCCACCCAGGTGCCCCATTAGAATGGTATTCTTAGTAATAGGCTTAATGTTGCAATAAATAATGAATGGGTCCCTTCTAAAATATTCTTCTTTTGTTTACATTTCCTGAACTAGCATGGTATTTTACATAAAGTGGACATGGATAAGTTCTTGAGGCAGAAAGGAAGGAGCGAAGGAAAGATAGCAAGAAAGAAAGCGGAAAATCTTCCTAGCATTTGCTTATGTAATCAAGTTAACTAGACATGCAATATTTTTTATGAAGAAAAATAAGATGTAAAGTGGGAGATAAAATATTATCTTACAGGGTCCCATGAATTTGAAAAAAAGGACTGGGAATTTGGACTCTTAAAGGATTTTTTACTCTTTTTGGTTCTTAACCTGTGTTCTCTCCCATTCTTTGTTCTTATCCAGGAATGATAAATATGTGTATTTCACTTAATGATGTTCATATCTGGAATCTGATCAAGGATCTTTTGAAATGCAGGAACTCACTGCATTCATTTTTTTAAAAATATTCATTTGAGAGAGAAAGAGAAAGCATGAACTGGGGTGGGGCAGAGGGAGACAGAGGACCCCAAACAGACTCCACGCTGAGCAGAGCATAAGAAGGAGCTTGATCCCAGGACCCCGAGATCATGACCCAAACTGAAACCAAGAGTTGGCCACTCAACTGACTGAGCCACTCAGGCACCCCCGCATTCTTTAATATAGTGATGTTTGGGGGCACCTGGGTAGATCAGTCGGTTGTGTCTGACTCTTGGTTTCAGCATGAGTCATGGGATCAAGCCCCACCTCGGGCTCCATGCTTAGTGGGGAGTCTGTCTGTCCCTCTCCCTCTGCTCCTCCCCCAACTCATAGTCTCTCTCTCTCAAATAAATCAATCTTTAAAAAACAATATAGTGATGCTTGTAGTAGTTAGTCCTTGTGGAAAACATGGAAGGTGAAACTACACCAAAAAAAAAAAAACAAACAAACAAAACCTATGAAAGTTACACACATTTACATTTCTTCTATGAAACAAATCCAGATATAACCATCCCATCTAATTTTTTCTTAAATGACTCGTTTTTCAGACATTTCTTTTTCCAGTTTCATCACAGTTTTTATTAAGGACTTGGAGAGTGGGATGACAGCTATATTTCCACTTACTTTACACCATTTTATTTCCAGTACATATCACCTCACAATGTGCTCCCTTGTGACACATTATGGGATCATTAAATTAAAAATGAAAGGTGTGGTTGATGACTGACTGCTCTCTAATTACCCAGAGTGTTTGTCAAAGGCAGTAGGCAGAAGGCATAAAACCCCACTTTGCTGTTATATTGACTGTCAAGTTTATAGCACATTTCTGCTAGCACAGAAAACTTCCCCAATAAGGATATCTACTGGAGTAGACCTTTGCAAGTGAAATCAGTGCCCTCAGTATTAGGATAAACCATGAAGACAATGATCTAGTGATCAGACTGGTTCATCCCATGTTTTCAAAATAAGAAGCCTATCTGGGATCAGTGTTTCTCCACCTGTTGTCTCCCCATTATTGTGACTTTTTAGACATCTTTTCCTAATAGCTCATCCAGAAAATGTTGATACCATAGATACACTTTTTATCTGTTTATGTATTGTGGTCCTTTGGAGGAGTATAAGCCATTGTGACATCTAAACTTTTTTCCTCCCCAGTAAGAACAATTTCCACCGTCTTGAGAATGCATGTCTTGGATTATGCTTGCTAGTACACACTAAATTCTGATGATGTCTCACCGATTCTATATGCAAAGCTACCCTATTCCGGAGTACACAACTCAAGAAAACGTAAGCTAGAAAATTGTTCTTTAGCAAATCATCTATTGCCAATAGAGAGAATAAATCTCCTTCTTCTCCTAAAAATGAGGAAGCCCTACTAATATTAAAGAACACATGGTTCCCAAGTTAAAATGGTGTCCAAATCAAAAATCTCATACCCACAATTTCAAACTCTTCCATGTACAGGGAGAGGGACAGACTTTGCTCTCAGAAAGGAAAAGACTATGAGCTTGCAACAGCTACCATCTCATTTACTTATTTATCAGCACACATTTATTGAGCTCTATAGACTTTCAGCTCTGTGAGGGCAGGGATTGTGTTTGATTTTGCTCACCCTTGTAGAACAAAGGACAGAAAGGAGAGAGGAAGGAAGAAGACAAGGTGCTATGCTTCGTGATTTGAACACTGCCTCCAAGAAAATTCTATTTAGTGTGAAGATACAGAGATATAAAAAACAAATGTAGTAAAATATTATAATTTTCATTAAAAAGGTACCTAGCTATGGTGAGGTTACAAAGTAGTGGTTAATTCTATCTTGTTATAGGTCGAGGGAAGTGAAGTAGGTTATGAGAATGTTCAGGAAGACAGTGTACTAGGAATCCTCTTGCCTGTATGGTCTCTTTCCTCCATAAAAACACATTTAAATATAACATAACTCTGGCACAGCAAGATGAGTATAATTATCTGGGCAGTCTAAGAACACATAGCTGGGAGTTCCAGCAAAGACCTCCAGTAGGGCAAGATGTATAAGTGAGAGAAAGTCTAAGGACGAGCTGAGAAAGTGGCTGAGACAGAGAAAGGCGTAGAGAGGACAGCTTGTTCGATGGCCTGCACGTGAGAGAAAGGTGGAGGTCAAACTACAGCAGGTCCTGCCTGTGTTTAAAAAAAAGTCTGGCTTTCTCCTAAAGATAATAAACCACCATTTAAAAGCATCTATGTGGGGCACCTGGGTGGCTCAGTGGGTTAAGCCTCTGCCTTCAGCTCAGGTTATGATCCCAGGGTCCTGGGATCGAGCCCCTCATTGGGTTCTCTGCTCTGCAGGGAGCCTGCTTCTCCCTCTCTCTCTGCCTGCCACTCTGCTTACTTGTGATCTCTCTCTCTCTTTCTCTCTCTCTGTCAAATAAATAAAATCTTTAAAAAAAAATAAAAATAAAAGCATCTATGTTATGGGTGCCTGGGTGGCTCACTTGGTTAAGTGACTGCCTTCAACTCAGGTCATGATCCCCGGGTCCTGGGATCGAGTTCCACATCAGGCTCTCCCTGCTCTTTGGGGAGGCTGCTTCTCCCTCTCCCTGCCACTCCTCCTGCTTATGCTCTCTTTCTCAAATAAGTAAATAAATAAACTCTTAAAAAACAAAAAAGCATCTATGCTAGGAACCAACAGGAACAAGTTTATATTTTGGATATTTATTTAGGCTACATTACAGCCAATGGACTGAAGAGGGTATGGTGGATATTCTGGGGGTCTGCCAGGTCCCCTCTTCAAGTTCCATGCACCCATCCCCAGCTTCTGGAAACACGGCTTTTGAAGGCTCACAGCTGATTCCTTTGATGGGAGTTGCCCTCTGCAACAGGGGAACTACCTTTGCCAAGAGCAGACACTCCCCCAAGAGCACCCCTGGCCCTGACGGCTCATGTGGAGATACAAAGGCTCAGCCACCTTATCTCAGTCAGGGACAACCTCAGCTCCTAAGCTTCCTGAAGGACTGGCTGAAGCCTCTGTTGTAATCATGCTGCTGGTCCCGTCTCCCTCCGCCTAATCCTACTCTATTAGTTTCCTATAGCAGCGTAACACCTTCCTGCAAACTCAGTGGCTTAAAAAACACACATTTATCATCTCACAGTGTCCATGGGTCAGGAGTCTGGGCGCATCCCAACTGGATCCTCTCCTCAGGCTGCAATCAAAGCGCTGACCAGACTGTATTCTCATCTGGAGACAGTCTGACTGGGGAAAAATCCACTTCTGAGCTCACTTTAGTGGTTGACAGAGTTCATTTCCCTGTGGTTGAAGGACTGAGGACCCCCACTTCTGGCTGGCTGTTGTTCAGAGGCTGTCTTCAGTGCTGAGAGGCCACCAACAATTCCTAGAGGCTGCTCACATTCTCTTCCACGTAGGCTTTTCCGACATGGCCATTTACTTAATCAAGCCAGCAAGCAGAGTCTCTAGAACAAGTCTGCTGGCAAACAGACTCAGAGGTAATATAAAGTAATTGCAGGAGTAACATCTCTTCATCTTTGCTGTATTCCATGCAGAAGCAAGTCCCAGGTGCCATCCTCACTCCCGGAGAGGGGTTACGTAAAGGTGTGAACACTGGGAGATGGCAGACATCTTGGAATCTATTTGCCACACCCGCCTTCCTCACTTCTTACAAGTGTATCTCTTCAGAGCAGAGCACGCCCCAGTGAACCTTCTGCCTGCAACTACCTATCTTGGGGTCTGTGTCTGGGGAGCAACACTGCGGCAGGAAAGGGAGTTAGTAACTGTTGCTGTAACATCAACTATGGGTGAAAGCAGTAGGAGATTGAGCAGCAAAGTTTCTTTTTATTCATAAATGTATAATTTATTATTACAGATTAGAATAGCCATAGCCTATCTGGAAATAAAATGAAGTCTACGAACTACAAGATGTCTTTTTTTTTTTAAATGATACACTTTATTTTTTTTTAAAGATTTTCTTTATTTATTTGACAGACAGAGATCACAAGTAGGCAGAGAGGCAGGCAGAGAGAGAGGGGAGGAAGCAGGCTCCTTGCTGAGCAGAGAGCCCGATGCGGGGCTTGATCCCAGGACCCTGGGATCATGACCTGAGCCGAAGGCAGAGGCTTTAACCCACTGAGCCACCCAGCTGCCCCTACAAGATGTCTTCAAGCAAGGATACACACAACAAAAATAATTCAATTCTAGGGTTGCAGAACAGATTACACAAAACTAATAAAAATTAGGCTTCCTAATTTCCACAGTATGAAAATAAATCTCAGACCACAATCAGTCGCATAATTAAAAAGAGATGATTAGCGCTTTATTAAATTCATAGAGGTTGTTGTTTTACAAATTGCAGAAACAGTCAACCAACAGGGCTGACTTACCAGAGAATGATAGAGGATAAGTAAGTATTGGTATGGTCATAGGATGAAATTCCATCTTGGATACTGTCACTCCCATTGTCATCATTCATAACCCAATCATATTTTATTCTTCCTTAGTTAGTCATATACAGAATGATATGAACAATATTCAAAAAGGATCCATCTTCAAAGATTTTTACACCATATTATGGGTATTCTCCACTGGAAAAATCTCCCTCCGTAGGTCTTCACACACACATATATATATACACACATATATATATATATATATACATCTGTATATATATGTAGTAGCCTGACCTTATTTCCAGCAATGTTCAACACTAATGCACCTTTAAACCAATAAGTAAAGGCACCACGTGGCTATACCTATACATCGTGTTGTCAGAGAAATACTTTAGAATATTTTGAGTAGTCAACAGCTTAGGATTCCAGTGGTCTTCATGGGTATAAATGACAGCCTTTCACTTTCATGCACATGCAGAATTTCTTAGGAAAGAAGAATGATGAAATAAAATAGATGATCTGTCCTTGATAATTTATAATGCTCAGCAGTGGCACAGAAACAAGTGTTGAGTTTCCTGGGAAAGCAAAACAGGAGCCCTTCAGAGAGGGGTGAGCCGCTCATCCTCTGTCATGAAGGCATCGTTAATGTGCCCTCCCTTTGTGTCCAAAGGATCGCAGGGGATGCCATTCTCAATTGTGATCATGTTTTCACACTTGTCTTCAGTGTCATCCACTTCGGATGGTCCTTTGCTCTTCCTAAATGCACATAAAAAGAATGATTGGGGTCTAGAAGCAGAAAGCCTGGTCTTCTGCACAAACATGGAGAGCAAGAGAGGAAACTCAGAATGATGAAATAACTGAGGAGATTCCATATTTTCCAAATAAGTTGCAAAGATGATAAAGACCTAATGGGGTGAAAAGCTGCTGTAAGATAAGAAGTCTGCATGGATGATATATATACATATATATGTATATCCGAACAAGTGGTTTCACTTGGAATACTAAAATAAATATATATGAACATGTATATGAGTGAATATATACATGTATATGAATGAAAGTATTTGGGTACACACATACACACCAATACACATTCACTAACACATACTGCACGAAGGAATGTGAAGAAAACGTATGGCAAATTGGCAAGTCAAAGTATTTAGCTCTAGGAGAACAACTTAACTAAAATTGAATTTTAAAAAAGCATGAAATTTCTCTCACATGATTTGACAAATAGTCTGCAAATGTTGAGTGAAAATCAAATTGAAATGAGGTATCAGGAAGCAAACTCACATTCCTTTGTAGAAAAGAAGCAAGCATTATAAACTGCAGGTATCAACCTGGCTCTACTTACTACAAAATAGTTGTCTTCATTTGTTAAGTTGGGTTTTTGGAACTCAGAACACATTTTATTAATTACATTACACCTCATAGCTAAAACTGCAGGTCATTCAAAAAAAAAAAAAAAACACGAAAAACAAAAACAAAAAACCTCTATATGACAGTATAAATCTTTGAGTTCCTCATTCTCAGATTCTTTGTAGACTCTGCACCCTTAATAAAAGGAGTGTGAAACTCTGCAGCTTTGAATTCAAAGGGTCTTCCTGTCTTTTGTGAAAGACCGAGTCACTGAGTCAATTATGCTAAATAAGAGATTAAGGTTGTGGCATCATGGAGGCATGGTTTTGGGCATAAGGCTCCCAGACTTGCTAGAGATTCTTTTGTCCCAGGAACCTGTGGAGACTTCGGAGAGGCAGACCTGAATGCATCACACCCACCGCTGGAATGGGGGGCACTGCTGTGGTGACCAGGATGGACTCCCACCACTATGGAAGTCCCTCGAACCTTGGTGAGTCTCTGGTGAGTGAAGAGGTGGTAAAGATGCCCCAGAGATGACTGAGGTAGAGTTTCCTATTAGTCCTGCATGAGAGTCCATTTTAACGTGCTTTAGAGAATACGGTGAGAGGAAGGGAGAGGAAAGACCTCTTAGTCACACAGGAATGACAGCTATTATAGACAGAGTAACAGAAATAGAAAATCACCACTATAATAATAATTGATTCTAATGAGGCTCATAATGGATACTCAACCACTGAATAAGAGGTGATTTGGTAACAGGGTATTCAACTGGCATTCTATGACCATCAATCATATCACTTCCATTCACAGTACCCAACACTCACTGAATAACTATGTTTTGACTGACTACTCTGTGTTCAAATAGACACAGTCCTTGTCCTAAAATGAAAAGAAAGGACTTAACAATGGGGACAAACTCCAAATTTCACTCATCCTCCCTCCCATTTTTTATGGGTTATAAAAAGAAGTGATGATTCAGAGGAGATGAAGCCCCAGTAACAAATGCGCATTTATAAATTATCATCAAAAAATGTCTAGTTCGGGGCGCCTGGGTGGCTCAGTGGGTTGAAGCCTCTGCCTTCGGTTAAGGTTATGATCCCAGGGTCCTTCGATCGATCGAGCCCCGCATCAGGTTCTCTGCTCAGCAGGGAGCCTGCTTCTCCCCCTCCCCTCTCTCTGCCTGCCTGTCTGCCTACTTGTGACCTCTGTCTGTCAAATAAAGAAAAATATTTTCTTTTTTTTTTTTTTTTTAATTTTTTATTTTTTATAAACATATATTTTTATCCCCAGGGGTACAGGTCTGTGAATCACCAGGTTTACACACTTCACAGCACTCACCAAATCACATACCCTCCCCAATGTCCATAATCCCACCCCCTTCTCCCAAACCCCCTCCCCCCGGCAACCCTCAGTTTGTTTTGTGAGATTAAGAGTCACTTATGGTTTGTCTGTCTAGTTCGTGCAATTTCCCCCACACTCACTCCTCACTGGGCTTGGAGGGAATAAGAATTCTCCATAACAATAAACAGATTTTAAACAGTCAACTCTTACTCTAAAATTTGCGTAGGTAAGTATGAAATTCACATCACAAAAATCTTAGTGGATGGGGCGCCTGGGTGGCTCAGTGGGTTAAGCCACTGCCTTCGGCTCAGGTCATGATCTCGGGGTCCTGGGATCAAGTCCCACATGAAGCTCTCTGCTCGGCGGGGAGCCTGCTTCTCTCTCTCTCTCTCTCTCTCTGCCTGCCTGCCTCTCCATCTACTTGTGATCCCTCTTTGTCAAATAAATAAATAAAATCTTAAAAAAAAAATCTTAGTGGATGGAGCATTCTATAGGAGGTGGCTATGCAATGGAAGTCTTCGAAATAGACATGGCCAGCGTCTACCTGTCAGTTCCCTCAGCTAAGAAAGTGCTTTTATAGAGTTAGATGAAAAATCACAGGGAGCTGGACACTTGCAGATCACCACAAGGAATCTCGCCTTCCACTCCCCGCCATAAAGGAGAACTAATCCATTAGGCCTCACAAAGGAATGGCGAAGAACTAAAAAGAAAGATGTAAAGTAAAACAGACAAGGACAAGTTCATCTTCTTGAGAAGAAGGATTTCTCAACCAAAAAGTTTCTGGGCAAAACGGCTGTGGAAATGTATCTAATGGAGCTGTGCCGATGGCGAATGCGGTACACATTGTGCTTCTGTGACCTTGGATCCAGTCGTTCAGCGTCTTGGCCTTGCCCGGCTTCACAAACTGCAGTGTCAGGACTGCGCTGGCGGGACACGATAAGCAGCTACCGGTTATCTAACAGCAATGCAGGGCTTTGTCACGTTTCATAGTACACACGGTAATAAACGGGTTCACTGCCTCTGCATTGCTCTTACTAACAATAATAAAACTTAACTATGTTTCTGGACCATTCTGATTTGATGTTCTGCTAAAAACATGAATTCCTTTTCCTGAAAAATAAAATCGAGTGCTGACTTCCACTGTTCTTGCAGTGTACGGTGGTTCAGGAAGAAGACTGTTTTTAAAAAGTAACTAAAAGACCTGAAATTAGTTCTTAAAAACCTTGAGGGTGGATACTTCTCATAAATCTAGAGACAAGAGGGGAAATGAAGGGACCAAAAAAAAAATGCCGGGTGACCCTTGGAGCTAAGGGGTGTGGAGGAGCAGGGTTAGGGTTAGGGTTTGCTCATGATAAAGTAGTGGTGGGGCGCGTGGGTGGCTCAGTCATTAGGCGTCTGCCTTCGGCTCAGGCCATGATCCCGGGGATCCTGGGATCGAGCCCCATATTGGGCTCCCTTTAGGGAGCCTGCTTCTCCCTCTCTGTTGCTCCCCCTGCTTGTTCTCGTTCTCTCTCTCTCTCCAATAAATAAATAAATAAATAAAATCTTTTAAAAAAAATAAAGTAGTGGTGGCTGAAAGCACAAAGAATATTTCTGTCTCCCCTCAAACAAGATAGGACTAAAGAGCCAAGGCCCAAGAATAGCCAGAAAAACAACAGAGGATAGACAAATATGATTTTGAAACAGAACAGAATTAATTATTGGGGAATTAGAACCATCCTCATAATCAGTATGGATGATTCCTGGCGAAAACATCAGTGTTACTGGAATGATTTCAGTGGGCATTGCAGTCCAGTCAGACTGATGGCCTTTGGGATCCAGACTACCTGGTTTTATTTTATTTTTTTTAAGATTTTATTTGTTTATTTGACAGAGACCACAAGTAGGCAGAGAGGCAGGCAGAGAGAGAGAGGAGGAAGCAGGCTTCCCGCTGAGCAGAGAGCCCGATGCGGGGCTCAATCCCAGGACCTTGGGATCATATCCTGAGCCAAAGGCAGAGACTTCAACCTACGAAGCCAGGTGCCCCCAGACTACCTGGTTTTATTTATTTTTTTTTAAGATTTTATTTATTTATTTGACAGAGAGAAATCACAAGTAGATGGAGAGGCAGGCAGAGAGAGAGAGAGAGGGAAGCAGGCTCCGTGCTGAGCAGAGAGCCCGATGCGGGACTCGATCCCAGGACCCTGAGATCATGACCTGAGCCGAAGGTAGTGGCTTAACCCACTGAGCCACCCAGGCGCCCAGACTACCTGGTTTTAAAAACGGTTACTACGAACCTTCTGACCATGTGACCATAGGCAGGGTGCTTCATGTCGCCATGTGGTAGTGATAATACTAATTAGTATCTATTTCATGACAGAAACCAGACTAAGTGCTTTGTGTACATCACCTCATTTAATTCCGATTGCAGTATTATAAAGATTTTATTATTATCTCTGTTTTTTAAGACATTATTTATTTACTTGAGAGAGAGAGAGCACAGAGGGAGAGTGAGGAGGTGAAGCAGACTCCTTGCTGAGCAGACAGCCCGATGGAGGCTTCATCCAGAGACCCTGAAATCACGACCTAAGCTGAAGGCAGACGTTTAACCAACTGAGCCACCCACGGGCCCCTTATTATCCCTGTTTTTCAAATAAAGGAGCTATGACTCAACTATATAAAGCAGCTTATCTTTGAGAAAGGAACAAGACTGGTGAAAGCAGTGCACCTAGAACTCTATTTAATCTCCCCAGGCTTCACTCAAAACACACATTTGATTCCTACTGAGTATGTGCACTTAAGAACAGCAAAGGAAAAGAATTATTAGCTCTAACATTTCTGATTTTACTTATACATCTATTTTTAAGACTTTTTAAGAATGTGAAATTTCAGTATATTGATAATGTTGGCTGAGTCCCATCCCCTTGTGTGAAAAGCAGTATTGTTAGAAATCTAAATGCATTTATATGTTTACTACTGCCCTTATGGGAATAGAAATATAACCAGAAATAAACCAAGTGAATCTACGAATGACTCTGCTCTACTGGGAGCATTAGCTAGGGTTATGTCCCAAGTCCTTAATCTGGCGTTGTTACCAAGTGCAAGACTATAATCTCCTTGTAGGCAGGAACCATCCACATTATCTGTGTATGTATCGTCCCTGATAAATACTAGAGCTCCCATCACAGAATGGATAGTCAATAAGGGAATAAGATATGTTTTACTTCTTTGGGCCTTGGCTTCTGGAGAGATGAATTTAGAGTACTTTCCAGTGTACAAAGCACTTGTGTGTATTCTCCAACTTTGTCTTCTCATCATCATAACTATGTAAGAAAATATTACTATCCTCATTTTCCAGATGTGACCTGCTTAAGATCACACAGCTAATAAGCACCAGGGCTTAAGACTGGAACCCAAAACCAAGAGTATCCATCCAGTGCTGCTTCTACTAAAACACGCATCACATCAACTGCATCGCCACTGTCATGGTCGCATCACCGTTGTCACCATCACAACCATCGCTGTCATCATCATTCTCATCATCACAAAGCTGACCAGAGAACGAAAACATCTACTTGCAGGCTGGCAGTGGACACAGATCTAGTACAGACATCACTGTGGGATAGATGTAGTTCATCCTGGGTACCTGCCCACCTACCGAGCTGCCTAATTGTTTCCCCAAGATAAAATAAATAAATAAAATCATTTTCCAACTTTTTCTTTCCCTTCAACGAGTCTCTCATTTCCACAAACTGCTATTTTCAACTAGATGGTAAGAGAAAAGCAACTTCCTCAAATGATGTCCCAAGAGGTGGCATCTGCAATGGTGTGCTGAAGCTGGCTGCTGTAGGCTTGCACCAGGCAACTGTTAAATCTTCAGAAATTTCACAGTTGCTAGGAAATCAACGAATGCTACAAACTGGGATATTTTTTAGACAGCTGGTTAACCAGCTTACCACTCTTGTAGTAAACAGCAACCCTAATAAGATCACTTGCTTTTTAAAATAGGGCTTTGTGGGGCGCCTGGGTGGCTCAGCGGATTAGAGCCCCTGCCTTCGGCTCAGGTATGATCCCAGGGTCCTGGGATCGCTGCTTCCCCCTCTCTCTCTGCCTACTTGTGATCTCTGTCTGTCAAATAAATAAATAAAATCTTAAAAAAAAAAATAAAATAAAATAGGGATTTGTTAACTAATAAAATCCCAAACAATGAGCCACTGAACTGGAAAACTTTTTATTTTTATTAATTTTTTTATTAAAGATTTTATTTATTTATTTGACAGAGATCACAAGTAGGCAGAGAGGCAGGCAGAGGGAGAGGAGGAAGCAGGCTCCCTGCTGAGCTGAGAGCCCGATGCGGGGCTCAATCCCAGGACCCTGGGATCATGACCTGAGTCAAAGGCAGAGGCTTTAACCCACTGAGCCACCCAGGCGCCCCTGGAAAACTTTTTATAGCATCCTGGCAATTTCTGGATGAAAATGAGATCCTTTTTTCAGTATCCCTTAGTCACAGAAATGGGTTAAGCTGATCTTGGATAATAATACTATTTATTTAGTGCATGCTATATTCTAGGTACTTTATACACATTTATCTCAACCAATCCTCACGGAAGCCCTGTGAGATAGTACCTTCTTACTACAGATGGAGAAATAGTCCCACAGAAATTAGATGACTCGACCAAGGTCATTTGGCTAAAGGGCATAGGTGGTGTTTGAGTTCGCCCAGTTTGGCTTCCAATGACTGCACACTTCACAGTGACCAGCTATGAGTAATCAATGTAATGTTGCTACTGACAAAGGTAAAAGAATCGTTAAAGGTTTCCTTGAGAAATGCCCTGAACAGTAGGTTTAAATATGCATATGTCGTTGATGACAGTGGCATTCTTCTCCACGGAAGCAAAATGGTTAACTGAGACAACCTTCTCCCGGCTTTCTAAATGTAAGATTTTCTATCTAATGTATGGATTGAACTGTTGAACAAATCTTTGTTTCCTCAGGACTAAAAGCACTGGGGCCAACTTCTGCCTTTTCCATGATTAGAAAGGGCTTTCATGACCATCACCAGGGCTCTCCCCACTCCAGACCACACCCTCTCCACACCTTCCAAGCAGTACTTTGCCCACGAGAAACCCACCACAGATCGTATCTAACTTACAACACAACAAATCAATTTATCTTCAGAAGGTTGTCGTAACTGTCCTGACTCTATTTGCCAATTAGTGATGCTCTTCAGATTTCTGCAAGAGATGTGTCTATCTGTTTTCCTAGTCTGAACACAAAATGAATTTGCAAAGGCAAGGTTGTGACAACAGCCTCACTTCTCCCAGGCAACAGATTATGATGCTACACACCCAATTATTATATTACCGCAGGACCTGCTCAGCAGGAAAGAGACAGCACGAGCTGGAAGGCCAGCAAATGGCAGGATAATAAAATAACAGTAACAGCTAACACTTACTGAGCGCTCACCGTGGGCCAGGCACCACTCTAAGCACACCACTGCATTAACTCTTTTTATCCCACCAAGGTCATTATTTCCGGTATACCTCGCTGTCACTCCAGCAAAGTCATCTCTGCACAAGCAACAAAGAAAAATTTAACCAACCCGATGCTAGCACCGCAAACCATACTCTCCTGCGCTTGGGTTCCCTGACTCATTGCCTGTGCCTCCTGATATGCAGAGTTAATGGATTACATACAACAGCAGAATCTAGGATATAAATACTTTGGATCTAAGCAGTATGTCTTATCGTCCGTCCTTCTAACTCCTACAGTATACTGTGCTAGTGAGGAAACTGGGAGCCAAGGAGATGAAGTGAATTTATAGAGGTTACAATCGTTAGAAATCCTAGAAGCACAGTATTACAGGATTATATGGAACTTAAACATATTAAACACAAGGTGTCAAATATTCCAAGGGAATCTTTCTTAATATTAAAAAAAAAAAGACTGAAAACAAAACAAACTGACAACTTGTACCACGGCTCTCAGCATTGCATGCCATGCCGAGATGAAGAATATCAAGCAAGTACAACTTGATTTTAACCTCTGAGTTTTAAGATGGGGACTAGACATAAATCTCATTTATTCCAGAGCATTTCACTTGTCATTTGTGGAAAAAAGTTACAAAGGCCAACATCTGAAATGATTCCCTTCTGCTAGTAACTAGGATGAGGCATAGGGACAGGAGTAAACCTCCAGAGAAACATTTAGTTGAACCCACACTTGGCCAAACTCAACCCCCATGTCTGTGTGGGCATCGACCCTTTTGAAAGCCAATGCATGTCCCTGTGATTTCCACTTACCAAAATTCTTCTTCCTTGGAATCAGATGAGAAGGTTTTAGAAAAATCAAACTGTCTAATAAAGAGTAAGGACCCTCTCCACTTCCCGTCTGCATCCGAGCTACTTGTAAACAAAACTCTCTCCTTTCGTCATGCTGAGAAATCCTCTCCGCCTCTCCTCCTGTTCTCCCACCTTTGTTACTTTCTCAGCGGTCTCAAAGTCTCAAAGTCTCCCTTGAAGTAACGGCAATAATTTAGACAGCAAAGTTTGTAGGTGCCCCGGGATCCAGGTAAAGGAACTCCCAGCTTCCAAACTGGAAGCTCTCAAACTAAGTGAATTAGAATAACCTGGATAGTCATTAAAATGTATCCCCTTTACAGATTATACTTTAGAAGGTTTGCAGTAGGGCAAACCTTCATTTTAAACAAGCGTTCCTGCTGATTCTGATGCAAGGTGTTGATTCGGAGTTCACCTAGGAACGTAGTTCTACAGGCACTAGAGGGACAGGCAACTGTTGGAAGGAGGGAAGCAGAGAAGCACAAGAGTATCCGGGACAAGAGGGGGCCTGTAGGCACTGGGCCAAGAAAAGGCAAGCCAAGCTGGGGAGGCGTGGAAAGAACCGTGGAACTGCTGGCATTTGCCAGTAGAGGACTGTTAAAGATTAACTCTGCCTACCCAAAAAGTCTACTTAGGTTTGTATATCCAACTTACAAAAGCATAATACAGATATTAAAATCAATTCTTGATATGAAATATTCATACGGTGTAGAAGAAAGAAAAAGATAGTATTGGAAAGAGTCATAGTTAGTAAGGGACACTGGACTCTAGAAAGTCTCTAAACACAAGAGCCCAAGTGATATTTTGATAATCACCAATATTTTCAAAGTTTCAGATTTAAGGCATTATCTTCAGCTTGGAGAAAATTCCCTCCTCATTTTTCCAAGTCATAAGGAAATAGGAAAATCCTCCCTAAGTCACTCTGTTTAAGCATCTTACCTTCTACGTTGCCGGATTCCTGATAAAATCAACAGCATGACTGCCACTATGACGATGCAAAATATCACACTGAATATAATAATCCAGATGGGCATGGATGGGTCAGTGGGTGGTGCAAGAGTGGAAGGAATTTTTAAAAATTCCAGGGTCTGGTCATTCAAAAAGAAGGCATTGTTGATCCGGTTCCTATTCATTCTACAATATAATGAGGATTAAAAACAAACAAGAGAGAAAAAAAAGTTATAAACAGAAGGTATAGTCCTATCTCTTCATGATTATAATTATCTCTAGAACAGAGCATCCCTGTGGCAAGAGACCTCGGGTTGACTAGACAGTCTGACGGGGGTCAGTCATGCTGTGGTACTCTTTTCGTAGCAGTGCTGGCTGCTACGGAAAGGCTCGCCTACTGCCCTCCATTGTTGGGAATGTCCTAGAAGTAACCAGAAGTCCTGAGCTTGAAGCTCTGCCCACCAGGTTTTATTTCCAGAAAGGCAGCCTCTAGACTAAGATGACACAACTCGATTTAAGGTGACTTACACAAATACCAAGAGCAGGAAGAGGGAAAGTTGTGTGTAAAAAAAGTGGGTGAAAGGGGCACCTGGGTGGCTCAATGGGTTAAGCCTCTGCCTTCGGCTCAGGTCATGATCTCAGGGTCCTGGGATCGGGTCCTGCATCGGGCTCTCTGCTCAGTAGGGGGCCTGCTTCCCTCTCTCTCTCTCTCTGCCTGCCTTTCTGCCTACTTGTGATCTCTCTCTATCAAATAAATAAATAAAATCTTTTTTAAAAAAAAGTGGGTGAAAAACTCAAGAAGAAAAGAAAATCAGGAATAAAAAAGAACCATGAAGCCAGGAGCAGCTGTAAATCCATCAGTTTGATTTTTTTTTTCATTAATTCAACAAACATTTGCTGAAAACTTACCAAGTACCAGATATGGTGGTAAGTGCTGGAGATATAAAGTGAAATGAAAATACCAAGGTGCTTACAGTCTAGACCAGTGGAGAAGAATGGCACATCAGTCCCTCCACAATGACAGTGCAGTGCAAAATGTTCCATGAGAGACGTTAAGTATGGCTGCCGTGGGAGATGGTGGGGGGGGGGGCAAGTACCTCATATCGAGAAGTCAGGGCTGCTTTCCTGAGAAAGCAACATTGAGCTGTGTTTTGAGGGACCCACAGGAATCCTTGAGGCCAGAGTGTGTAGTAAGCACAGGAATGGAGACAACAGTATCATAGTTTTGTTCAGGACTGTAAGTTTCATGTGAATAAAGTCATTGGTGTTTGAGAAGCCCAAAAATCCAGAAAAAAATATCAAGGTAAATGAATTACTCTTGCTGGGGAAAATCTGCATTTTTGGTGGTGGCAGTGGTTAGGGAGGGGTTGAGAGCAAAGACTTATTTGACTGAAACCAAATAAGTGAATTTCTAACTGGAATTTGCAAACTAGATGAGGAGATTTCTTGGGATATTCGCTGGCCTTTACTGCATTCACACTAGACAACTGACTTCATCTACCTCTGGAGCAGCAACGGAAAATACATATATGATGTGAGCTTCATGTGTGACTTCAAATACTCTATGAGGTGCATTTTAAGAGAACATAAAAAGAAAGGGGTGAAATTATTTTAATTTTTTTAAGTAGGCTCCACACCCAACATGGGGCTTGAACTCGTATCCCTGAGATCAAGAGTCACATGGCCTACTGACCAAGCCAGCCCGGTGCCCTGAACTATTTTAATAATTTTTTTGCCCAACACAGCCAGAAAAATATAATTTCAACCTGTTGTCAATCTTGAGTTGGCTCACATTGTATTTTGTACTCAATCTTTGAAATGTGATGTGTACTTTACACTTAGGGTGTATCTAATCTTGGACTAGCTACATTTCAAGTGCTCAGCAGTCACATATGGGGAATGACTACCATCCTGGACAGTGCAGGACTTGAACCTGACAGTAATGGCTTGACAATCTCTGCAGATCAGCACGAGGCTATCAGGAAAGACCTCCTTTAGCAAATAAAAATCTATGTAGAGACATGATTACTCACAAATGTGAAAAAGAATCCCAGCCAGATAATCTATAGCAGCAGATAATTCCAATGTAATTTTTTTATCATAATACCCGCTAATTCCATCCATGTTGTTGCAAATGGCAAGACTTCATTCTTTTTTTTTTTATTTTAAAGATTTTTATTTAATCATTTGACAGAGAGAGATCACAAGTAGGCAGAGAGGCAGGCAGAGAGAGAGGAAGGGAAGCAGGCCCCCTCTGAGCAGAGAGCCCGATGTGGGACTCGATCCCAGGACCCTGAGATCATAACCTGAGCCGAAGGCAGCGGCTTAACCCACTGAGCCACCCAGGCACCCCAAGATTTCATTCTTTTTGATGGCTGAGTAATATTCGTGTGTGTGTGTGTGTGTGAGAGAGAGAGAGAGAGTCAGTCATCTGCTGATGAACGTCTGGGCTCTTCCCATATTTTGGGTATTGTCAAATTACGGAAAAGCTTCCTTTTTCCAGAACCTATCACTGATAATCTGGGAACACAAACGTCTCTACAAAATAACGAACCCCACTACTAAGGTATGACTCAGAGTAAAATGAGAAGTTGCTCTATATTCTCATTCTAGCTACCTGGTTAGTGAACACTTTGCTGTTCTTTTGCCTCTCGGACTGATTAGAAGTTATAAGTAACTAATGAATCACTGAACACTACCTCAAAAACTAATGATGTACTATACAGTGGCTAACCGAACATAATAAAAAATAGTAAATAACTAGATAGATACATAGATAGATAGAAAAAAAGAGACAGATGTTCTGGGGCACCTGAGTGGCTCAGTTGGTTAAGCATCTGCCCTCAGCTCAAGTCATGATCCTAGGGTCCTGGGATCGAGTCCCGCAGCAGGCTCTCTGTTCAGCAGGAAGTCTGCTTCTCCCTCTGTCCCTCACCTCTCTTTTTCTCTCTCTCAAACAAATAAATAAAATCCTTAAAAAAAAACAATTACTCAGAAGTGATCGGTGTTGACATGAAATGCCACACACGTGCAGGAACGCACTTCACAAAGCAGAGAGGGTTGTGCAAATAGGAAGCAGAACTAGCATCACTGCGCCCACCTCCACCAGAATCTTCAGCCTTGAAATTCCTATTACCTGCCCTCTAGCTGCCATCCCCTTGCTTTTCATGCTATCCTTCTTTCTTGGTACTGTTCCCTTTATTTTCATACAATCCTGCTGAGACCGATCCCTGGCATAACTTCTCATTCTTTCAGCCTTCCCCACCCCTTAAGCAGCGTCTCCTGCAAGGACCTTTGACAGAGGCGTTCTGTCGTGGACATACTCATCTACGTCCTCCACCTTCACCCCCAACACTCACTCTCCTCCCTCGCATTAACGGGAGCCTGTTCTCACTGCAGCGCCTTCACTTCCTTGTAGTCCTCCTAGAGCATGGAGACGGTGTGAATAAAATACAGTGAAATACAGTGTTCCTAATTCTCATGCCCTAAGTGCTGGGTCTTAACAGTATTTTTAGTGGTATAAGTACACGAACAATGTAGTTCAAACCTTCCTGTTAAAGCAGATTAAATCATATCCTGCTAGTATAGATCCTCAAGACCTTTGCTTCGGCGAGGGAAATGGACGATTGTTCACACAAAAACCTTTGGCGTTGATTACATACTCATTATCTTAAATGTTAATATTTTACAGACAGTAAATGAGTTCTGCTAGGTATTTCTTCATGGTAAAGAGAATAATGTGTATTTCGGTAACCTGTAAATCTGTTGTAAGGGGAGTTACTTGGTTTCCTTCTTTCTTTTTCCAGAAATAGTTTCTTTTCTGAACTTACTGTTCCAATATACCTTTGCCCAACAGTAGTCATTTTAGGGATGGAAAGTTTACATACATAAAGTACACACTGATTAAAGTAAAAACAAACTGCATCCTTCTCTGAAGTCAAGAATACACTTCACTTGGGGCTCCTGGGTGGCTCAGTGGGTTAAAGCCTCTGCCTTCGGCTCAGGTCATGATCTCAGGGTCCTGGGATCGAGCCCCTCATCAGGCTCTCTGCTCAGCGGGGAGCCTGCTTCCTCCTCTCTCTCTGCCTGCTTCTCTGCCTACTTGTGATTCTCTGTGTGTCAAATAAATAAATAAAATCTTTAAAAAAAAAAAAAAAGAATACACTTCACTTTTGAAAGATCGTCATGATTACAAGGAGGGGTGGAGAAGAACTGGGGAAAACTGTGTAAAATCTGAAGTGGGTAAAAAATATTACTGAGTATCTGGTGAATTCACCTTTCTGGACAATTTATACCTTCTATTTGTCTTTGAGTTATTTCGCAAATCTATAAGTGGTAGAAAACTGACATAATGTAAATGATTCTTGCCCAGAGAAAATCAAGTGAGCTGTGTCTGGTCGAATATGACTGATCACTACCTGATGGACAGAATGGTGCACCTTTTTGTAAATGGACATCACCATTCCCTGATTGCCAAAGATGTACTGGTACTTGAAGTCTCCTTTGGGTTTTTGTGTGTTTGCTTTTTAAAGATTTTATTTATTTATTTGTCAGAGAGAACACAAGCTGGGTGAGCAGTAGGCAGAGGGAGAAGCAAGCAGAGGAAGAAGCAGGCTCCCCGCTGACTAAGGAGCTCGATGTGGGACTCGATCCCAGGACCCTGAGATCATGATCTGAGCCTAAGGCAGACACTTAATGGACTGAGCCACTCAGGCGTCCCTTGAAGTCTCCTTTGAACTGCTTTTACCATTTTACTGGTTCCCTCATTAATTAATGAGACAATAAAATCTTTAGTGGCATTTACTTTTAATTTGTATGACAGTCACGCTCTTACCTTGTTTTTTAAAAAAAAAAATCTTTTAAAGGCAAAGACTGTACATTAACTAAAGAAGTTAAGTCCTTAGAGACCCAAAAAATGAGACCATTTTTATTGTTTAAATAAAAGCCAAAGGTATGACTTGTCCTTCAAAATACCTTATATTTATTAACTCATTTAACCTTCTCAACAACTCTGAGGGAGAGGTACCATAACTATTCCTGTTTTATAGATTATAGGAGGAAAACAAAATGAGGGGAAGTAACTTGTCTGTAATCCAGAGACAAAACCTACGAATTTGGGCTCCAGAATCCATGTGATAAACCATCACACAACAGCACCACACCAGGTTTTCTTGCCAAAAGAAGACAGCCCTAAACATTCATAGCTAATATTTAAACCAGGGCTTCTCAGCCACAGCACAATTGGCTTTTGGGGTTGAATAACTCTTTGTTCTGACGGGCCATCCTGTGCATAGCAGGATGTTCGGCATCACCCCTAACTTCCGTCGACTCAACACCCCACGCCCCTCACCTCAACTGTGACAACAAAGATGTCTCCAGACATTGCCAAATGTCTCCTTGTAGGCAAAATTGTCCCTGGATAAGAAACACTGATCCAAACTAATGCTTAATACAAGCTAACAAAATTAAATCTTTCACCTATGAATACATAAATCATTGTGAAGCACAGAGAGAATTCTTCAAAATTTATGAAAACTGTCGAATCAATCAACAAGTTGATATGCCAGGAGAAGACATATTTAGCGGTGATTACCTTATGGCTGACTGTATCTCAACAGCAGGAAGGGTGTGATTTTTTGAAGGATCTGTAACCACAAACCAGAATGACACCCGCTGGGTTACATTGCAAAGTAGGACATGGGAAATTCTGCAGATGATGGAGAAAAAAAATACATTATAAGCAAATTATGACCGATTCCATTGGAACATCCACTCTGGCATAATTACCATCTTAAAAGGTGTCTTAGCTATGAACTCATTTTTACTGTTTTAAGAAATGCCTTATTAAGAAGAAAATAACACAGGAAATCTCCTTTGTTGCAAAATCAGATACTTGGGAATCACTCCTTAAATGAGAATCTACCAAAATGAGAAAATAACCAAAGTACACAGTCAAGAGTGTTAAGGATCTCATTCTTCATCACCTGCTAGCTGACAAGCATCCCTGCTTCCCCAACACTGAGCCTCTTTCAAAACCACAGACGCCTCTGGTGTTCCTTCATCGAGCTGTTCTTAGTCTCATTCAGACTGACACATCCCAGATCCAGACAAATCAGTTGCCACTCTCTGGCCCCATACTGCTTCTGTGCTGGCCACACCGCCATCCCTCTCCCACTCAGGTACTGGAGCAGACATACGAGGAGACCTCCAAGCTGAAGTGCAATCATCAATTTACCAGCAGTCTTTGAACACTGTTTCTGCAATTATTTGCTTTCCAACTGTCAATGGGAATGTGCCACACCACTCTGAGTACATACATTGCTGGGACATATGACAGGAAAGAAATGACATTAGTGTTCAGATGGGAGACAATTATATATGAATATATGAAAGATATAAAGATTAAAAATTACAGGAGAGTCAACATAACTCAATGTTGCCAGGACTAAAACATAAATCATGAACACATTCACCATTTTCTTAGGAGCAAAACTGCAAAAAGTGACATTAGCAACTGTTCTGGAAGATGGAAGCACCCATCACCTTTACTAATGTAAATTCCTCTTCCTTTAAAAGAGCATTCAAGTGCATTTTTACAATAATGAAGGAGAGTGCCATTCTGCCGGTTTTCTGTATTTTCAGGACCCGATAGAAATGACTACATTTTCTCCCGCTAAGTGTCAGGTACAAACGCCGAAGCAGCCCTCGCGGCCCCTGTGCCTAGAGCCACGTGCCAGGGACATGCAGTGTGATCTGGAGGGTCCGCGGTCCTCAGCAGCAGGCGTACCCGGGGCATCTTCCCCGTCCGCGGGGCCCGGGCCTGGCTCGTGCAGGGCCCCTGTCCAGGAGGTTCCCCACGTGAGACCCCGCGTGCCACCCGTGCGTCGCGGTTTCAACGGTCGCCCCAGCCCGGCGTGTTCCGCGTCCGCAGACACTCGGAGCCCTTGCGGAAGCCGTGTTTCGCCCTCCGAGGCCCCGACGCCGCCGCACCGCCAACATGGGCGGCTACCTGAGCAGACACCTGGGCAGATACCTGCGCACGGCCAAGGCCGCGCTGCCACGCCCCGCTTGGGGAAACCGCTACCTGCGGGCCAGGCCCGCCCCCCACCGCCGCGGCGCGGTCCAGAACCAAGTCATCTCGGTGCACCGGGAGCGCTGGATGCAGAGCCGGACCCACCTCCCGCTGCCGCCCCACCTGGACCACCCCCGAGTCCAGAGGGCCGTAGTGCCCAAGGCCTGGAGGAGCTTCCGCGGCAAGTCCCCCCTCCACACCTTCCTGGGGCTGGATTTCTCTAGCAGGCGCGAGAGCTTCGTGAGGCACTGCCTCTGGAAGGCCCAGAACGTCCTGAACGTCTGGAACATGGTGACCGTCAACATCGCTCCTCCTGAGGGCTGCGGGAGCTCCAGCGGGCGCCCAGCCACCCAGGAGCGCCCGCACTCCTGCGCCAAGGAGATCTGGCTGAGGGCTCGCAGCCCCGGCCAGAGAGGGAAGAAGAGGAGCGGCAGAGCTCTCCGGTTCGAAGGCCCCCCGGCCAAGAGGAGGCGGCAGAGCCCAGGGGCCAGGCCGTCCGCCTTCAGTCCTGTGTGGAAAGATGGCATGGCCCCTTCCTTCGTGCCCAGGCCTGGGCCTCTGAGAAGAGGCCTCTTCTGGCATCGCGCCGACCAGGAGGCCACCCAGCCCGGGCCCGACCCGCCGCCAGGACACCAGCAGGCCCCAGGAGAGTCACCGGGCCTCGGCTTGAGAGCAGATGAGCGTGTCCCAGAGCCTGGGCCCTCCTGCAGCCTGGGGCTCCCCTTGTATCCTGAGCCACCGCCTGAGACTCGAACCAGCAGTCCTTTTACCCCGCTGACCCCCGCTCTACCCCGGCATGAGTGACCGGCCCCGGCAGCCAGCCCTCACCGCCCGGGCAGCAGCTCCGCCCAGGCCCCAGACCCACCTCCCTTGACCCATGGGGCTGGCATCCAAACCTCGGTCTTCCTTCTGCCCTCCCCCTGCCCGCCTTCTCCCTGGAGACACACTTAGCGGGAAGGCCTGCTTCTCCCCTTTTCCCAGTTTCTTGAGTGAAAACACTGTTCTGTTAGTAACAATAATAAAGTTTCGTTATACAGAGTGTTGTCTTTCTTTCAAAGGGACATATACGAGGATTTCGTCTACACTGAGAATTCTCTGTCTTGGCACTGTTAACATTTGGGGCCGGGTAATTCTTTCCTGGTCCTTGGGTGCTGTCCTCTGCATCGTAGGGTTTTAGCACAACCCCTGGCCTCTATCTTCTAGGGGCGGGCAGCGCACCCACATTGTGAAAATACCAAAATATTTCCGAACATTGCCATATATTCCAGAAGGAGGTGGGGGTGGGGGGAGAGAGGTGGGAGGGTGGGGGGGGTGAGGGGTAGTGGGAAGGTGGTAGGGGAGTGGGGGAGCACTTGGAAGAAAAAAAAGCCCACACTGGTGGAAAAACTGAGGGACAGTGACCTCTGCTGGCAGAAAGAGTCAAGCTTCGTCTTTTTAAAAATAAGCTACTTGTTGGCAAAACTGAAAATGCTAAATACTGGGAAGTGGTGGGAAAGATGCTGAGAACTGGGGCGCCAGGCAGCGCTGAGTGCCAATGTGTAGCAACGCTTGGAAGTGCTGCCCAGAGCGGAGCGTGACCATGAGAAACTCTCCTACACGGTGTGTACACACCCCTGCCACACACACATACGCCCCACACCACACACATACCCCCCATGTACACACACACATACACACACATCACACACACACACACACACACATACCCCGTCACACAAAACCACCCCCCCCACATACACCACACCCCCCCCAAACAAACCCACACACACATACACCACACAGCACACACATACCGTCCCACACACATAACACATGCACCATACCCACACACACCACATACACACTCCCACACACATCCCCTACGCACACCACATATCCCACACACCCACCATACACACACCCTCCCACACACATACACTCACAGACACCAACCACATACCCATCACAGACACCCACACACACACCACACACACACACCCTACACACCACACATACCCACAAAACATACACCCACAACACACACCCCCACAACACACATACCCCAAACACACACACCCTCACACATAACACACATCCCCACCCACACACACCATACACACCCCCACACACCCACCACCTACACCCACACACACACCAGCACTAACACCACATGCACACACACCACACATAACCGCACACACACCCCACCCAAATACCACACACACACTCCCATACACACTCCCTACACACATCAAACACACTACACACAACCACACACCCCCACCGACATATACACCACACACACCCACCACCCACCACACACACACCCACAAACACACCACAACCCCCCACACACACAGAGCAGTGAGAATGTTCTTCCCAGCACTCCGTCAGAACAGAGAAGCCGAACAACCTAAATGCTCACTCACAGGGGACAGCTAACGTAAACATACTATGCGCTAGCGAGGAAATTCTGTTCCACAAACCGAAGGAAGGACATAGCCCCAGGATTCTCCACTCTTGGGCTACTGGGCCACGCCATTCTCTGCATCGTGGGATGCTGAGCGGCACCCCTGGCCCCCATCGCCCAGACAGCAGCAGGACCACCTCCAGCAGTGACAGTCACACGCATCTCCAGACATTGTCAAATATGCCCAGGGGGACCGACATCACCCCCAGTGGGAAAGCACTGAACTAGGGCTCTGTGGTTTTGACAACAGGTTACATCTCAAAACGAATCTGCTGAATGAAAAAGCCGGGGACTGGTAGAGTATGTGTGGCTCACGCCGTTTACAGAATTTAAACAAATGCAAAGTAACGTTGCTGGGAAAATGGGGAAGCCAGGAACCGCATTAAGAGGTCTTCTGGACACTTTCCCTGCCTCGCTCCTTCCATCGAAAGCCTCTTTAAATAGTGTTTAAACATGAATTTCACAGCATCCACCTTTAGAGAGTCCGAGAATAAACAAAGTCTCTTCTCCGGTGCAGCCTGCGTTCTAAGGGGGCGCAGACAGAAGAAACAAGGAAACGGACACACTAGCAGGTGCAGAGAAGCTCCATAAGGAAAAATAAAGAAGGAATAGGGACACGTATGAGTCCACCAACACAACCGGGACCCTACGTCCTTTCCCGTGTCCGCATCACCATGGAACTACAGCATCCTTTACTATGAATGCAAGTTCTTTACCTGGGGTTTCCGTTGGGGCAATGCCTACTTTCACGTAGCACCTCAGCGAAGAGATTGAAAATGTTTTATCTACCTAGACGTGAAGATTACTAGAAGATGCAAACTGTTCCTGAAGATATTAAAGTCAACATTTTCAATGCTGACAGTTACTGTTAGATACAAAATGTCTTGGACTGAACCGCTAGAAGTCAAGTTCGTGTTTTGAGGTTTACTCCCTGCCATTTGCTGGACTTGAGACGAGGCATTTCACTCTACAGCAGTTGCTAGAATGGGCTGGACGTCTTAGTGTGTCCACAAGGGTACCGGTGGCATTTTGAGGAGGGAATTCCTTATTAGCTGGGACTGTCCTGAACTTGGCAGCACGTTGATCACCTCTGAGCCCTGCCGTCTAAATACTACAACACTCTCCAGGCATAGATGCAGCCCCCAAACACACCACATTTCCATATGCTACCTGGCTGGGGTCAGAACTGTACACACATAAGAAACACTCATAAACCATCTCCAAAGTGTCAAGTCCTGAAAACCGAGGCAGATCAAGTTCATGAAAACCAAAGGAAGACAGAGAAATACTCTCCATTGCTAGAGAGATCACTGAAGAGGCATCAATTCTGCGACAGAGGAAGGACATTAGTGAAAGGGGAAGTGGGTCTGAAAAATTCCAATTTAAAAGTATTGAAATAATGATAATTCCTTAGTTTTGATATAGCTATTGTGGGTATTTAATAGAACAGCATCAGGGTAATGGGGGAAGAGTCTAGAGCAGAGTTTCTCAAACTCAGCACTATTAACATTTTAGGCTGCCTAAGTCTTGTCTGTAGGAGGCTGTCTGTTCTTTTCTAGAACGTGTACCACATCCCCAGCCTCTGCACACTCGAGGCCAGTAGCACATCCAACTGTAACACCAGAGGACCTCCACACAAGTCGACATAAGCTCAGGGGCAGTGGAGGGAAGAAATCCCCCAGGCTGAGAGCCATTAGTACACAGGATCGCTCTATATGATCTCTGCAAGTCTTCTGTAAATACATCTGTAGGTTTTCTAACTAAATACATATAAATACAGGAGCAAAGCAGGTAGTTTTAAAGTTGCCTGGGTAGGGTACAGTAATATGATCTACAAGAATAAAACAAGGGAATGGATTAGTAATAGTTTTACTGGCTTTACTGACAAAGAGATAACATACAAATGTACTCTAAAGGTAGTAGTCATATTCAAATGAAGATATGGGCATCCACCAGCCTAACAATGGTCTTAATAATTAAGGAACATGTCTGGAAACTAGTTCTGTGTTCAGATGCATCAAGCACTTATCAGGGAGCCTGACTGTCCTAGTGTCCTATGGGGCACTATTTCCGTCATCTCTCCTAGATTCATAGAGTAAAAAGGGGGAACAATATATACACTGCTGAGGGTCTTTGACTAGAGAATATTAAGTATCCTCCCTACATAGTGGTTCCTCCAGTCAAAGAAGTCTGTGGTTCTTCAGAAAACAGAAAAGTTGTCTGGTGCTCAACAAAGACCAACCATAGAGATACAATGACTGAGAAGTGCTTCTATTTTGTTCTGATACAGGCAGTTGAAGTGGTAATGAGTAAGCCCACTTCCTAAAGGAACGAGTTTGTGGGAAGGGCCAGGGGAGAGCACACCCTGCTTCTGGAGAGGGCTATAAGGCAAAGGCTATAGAGGAAGACTGAAACTCATGGGCTGGGGCTTCCTCCTTGTTTGGATGATGCTTTGGGAAAGGAACCATGATGTCTTGGTTTCCCCAAGACTGAGAAATTGAAGGCCAACAAGAGATAGAGCCCAGGCAGTCCAGACCCACTTCTACTATGATGACTGACACTAGATCCAGCAGGGGAGTCTCCCCTGAGGTAGCAGAAGAGGGAGAAATGGGTGGGTGGCCATCGTTTCCTTGTGCCCGTGGCTTAGGAGCCTGGGTAAACAAGCTTCACTCACTCACAAAAGTGTACTAAGAAGTAGCATAGCTCAGCCAACATGGTTCGGGGTGGTGAGGAAGAGTTCCTACTGCAACGGCTTTTAGATGCCACGACCCTTCCCGTAAGTGCACGAGTTGCAGTGCTAAGACCCTTGAACACCAAGGTCATAGGATCGTGAGCCAACCAGAAGATTAAAAACCAAAGTAGAAGCTGATAATCCTGAGATGCCTGGATTGGCTCACAAGATTCCACACCCCAGCTGAGAATAGACCCAGGACACTCGAGAGGGCGCAGGGTTTCTACATTTCCTGTCGTTTGTCCGTAGTTCTTGTCGCAAGGGTCTCTAATCCCTGCCCTGATATGAACTTCATTGTCTCCAAGTAAAGAACACCCTTTTCAATTTCATCAGCTGCAAAGTCACCTGGGAGACTACCAGAAATATTTAGTCTATCTGCAACACAAGCTTTCTTTGGGCCTGGGACAAGAGGGCAAGGCCCAAGCCTGTGCCACTGTGCGGCCCTGCATTCCTGCAGTGTGGCCCATGCGGACACTCAGGGAAGGGTTGTGTAATGGATGGATGGATGCATGGATGGGTGAATTAATGGAATCCGAAATGAAGCCCACTGTTTCTATGATATTCCAAGAGAGACAAACCCAGCAAGTAAATAAGGCCAAGACCAAATAGGAAAGGGGCGAATGAAAGGAGGGAGACTGCTTCCCCAGAACATTGTTTACTCAACCACAGCTGTTGAAACAACCCAGGAATACCTTCTCTAGCCCGGGAGCAGAAGAGCACTCCTGAATACAGAGCAGGTAGGGGTCGCCCAGAGGAAGTGTCAATGTGATGCAGGTTGGTACTAAAAGGGGAGAAACAGGAAGCCTGATCCTACAGACCAGTAGGAATGTACGTAGCTACCACAGGATACAAATTCCTCCCATTCTGGGTTATGTCAACTAGTGTGACTTCTCCCTGGTCTTTCTTCCAAATGTGACCATACTGAATGTCCCCTAAATTTTACACAGAATGAAAAATTACACAACAAGCACTTACTGAGCTACACATGTCTTTGTCAAGTTTGTTCTGATGTGTTCAGTAAGCTGAAATGCCTAAACCTTTGAAGTTCTCATCCTAAGAACAAAATGTCTAAAGCTACATAGAGTGGCAGATGGTAACTAGACTTCTGGTGGTGATCACGCTGCAGTCTGTACGAAGACCACTGCATTCTGGTGTCCACCTAAACCAACCTGATGAGGCAGGTCAGACACTTCAATTTCAAAACCAAGTAAATAAACTGAAAGGCCAGGAGCACAGCTAAATAGAAACCCTACATTTTCAAGATTGTAAATAGAGATCGGTCTGATGGAATTATCGGAATTCACTTCAATAATAATTTCGTCCAACTCTTTTACAAAGTACTAATATTTATACATATTCAAACGGCTTCTCAAGCAAAGCCCTGAAAAGGTAAAAATGTCCACTCCGTTTCCTCAAGTGTAGAAAGCCCTGGTTTTACACTAATCCTCTGCGATTTGGCTCTACTGTCGTTTCTCCTCAATGGCGCCAGACAGGGCCAACTGCATCCGAGGGGAGGTAAGAATCAGGCTCTTGTTTCTGGAAATCAAAGGACTAAAGAGGAGCCGGGCTGCTGTTTTACAAGCACAAGACCATTAATCCCCTTACTGTGGACAAAACAGCACGTTGTTCCTTTTCAGATCACAAGACTTATTCCTGAATAATTAGGCACAGGAAGAAATCCATTCCGTGCCCTACACCATGAGATTCAGGAAGAAAAGGCCATGCCCGAGTCAGACTTCTCCCTCTCGTGCTAAAAGTTGACAAATTACCCTAAAAGCCAACACTGGACGAACTCGGCAGGTGCATTTCCCAACTTGCTTGGGAAGTAGACTCGAGTGTCCCCTTCGGTTACATTTCCCTAGAAACTACTTTCAACATTTACACATTTGTCTGAAACTAGTTTACAAAATCTGGCCTAAACCTTACCGTAACAACTTCAAAACCCCTAGCTGCCATCTTCGAATTCACAAGAGATCTTCACATAACCTGACCTCATGAAACCAGAACTTTCTGTCCTTGCCATTTGCCCAGACATCTTCCATTCTGCTTTTAAGAAAACCTGGGGGTGTGGGGGTTCCTAGGTGTGTCAGTCAGTTAAGCGACCATCTCTTGATTTCAGTTCATGGCATGATCTCAGGGTCACAAGACGGAGCCGCACGTCGGGCACCTCGCTTGGCCCAGAGTCGGCTGGAGATTTTATTCTCCTCCTCCTCCTGCCCCTCGTCACGCTTGCTCTGTCTCTCTCTCTGAAATAGATAAATTAGTCTTAAAAACAAACAATAAGGAACATCCAGGAAGTAGGAAGCAAATCACTTGACAGCAGGCTTCCAGTAAGGACTTGGAAAGCTTTGTCCCTCCCGTTCCTGCGCCGGCCCATCACGTCCCCCAGGCCCCGCTTCCTCTGCGGCCGCTGCGCCCAGGGAGACCGGGCTTTACCCACCGTCCCGGTGTCAGGGCCGGGCCCGCAGGCGGCTGCGCCACGAGGTCCCCCGATCTGCGGGGGCAGCCGCAGCCACAACGGCGCACGGGCTGCCTCTGCACAGAGAGGCTCTGTCCTCACACGCTTGCCTCGGGCGGCTCTGTCAGCTCTTTCTCCGTCGCTCCTTGACAGCGTCTCGGGCGAACCATGCAGCTTTCCCGTCCCTTCTGCTTATGAAAGAGCTCGGGGCGGTGGCATCCGAACTCGGATCCAAACCGTCTTCCCGCCTCGGACACAGCCGCTCTCCGTCCCGTGCCCCACTGCCCTCCTGTCCCCGTGGCGCCCCAGCCCCACCGTCTCCCCAAGTGTCCCCCACCCACGTCATTCTCGCTCCTGTAGGGACGGAGAGCGCTGGGGGCATCTACCGAAGGGAACAGCAGGGCGCTTGTCCCTTCGCTGGGGCCCTCTATGGACGCCCCAGGCTGCTCCGCCGTCCGGGGTCCTCCCCTCTGCTGTGGTGGGTGCCCTCAGCTTCCCCACTCAGGGCGCCTCGGGGGCCCCCGCTGCGCTCTGGCCAGCGTCCTCCAGCCCACCCCGTGCTCAGACTCCGGCGGGCCCGTCCAGCCTCACCGGCCTGCTCTCCTGGCCCCGCAGGCAGGGAGTCCTCCCGGCTCCCTCCGGCAGCCTCCGCTGGCTCCCCGGGATACAGCCGTGGGAAGCCGCTGGCAGAGCCGTCCTGTCGCCCCGCTCCTGGAGCCTGGGACAGCCTTCCCCCTTCGGACTTCTCCAGCCACAAGGCAGGCCCCGTGTCTGCTCCCCCGCGCACCCTCAGGGTCGGGGCCCCCGGCGTGCATGGCGAGGGAGTGACATGCCGGTGTCTCATCTACAGACAGCGCCAGGCTCTGAACAGTTCGCGGCCTACCTTGATGCAGACGGGCCCGAGCAAAAGTGTCACTCAGAGCACATAATCGCTGGTGGGGCGCGGGCAGCAGCAACTCATCGGGGCAGGCCCAGCTGTTGGCACCCCTCCAGGCCGCACCTGCCTGTGTGCTGGCATGCGTTCCCGCCCGGCCCTGTCCTCCGGGGAAGGCACAGGAGATGCCACAGCCCTCTCTGCCTGGCCACACCCCTGCCTATCCGGCCCTCTGGCTTTCTCTCCCACTGCCTGCTGGCTGAGGGGGACTGGACCCGTCCCGCTGCCTGTCGGTCCTGTGTGCCCGTAGCCAGGACCCATCTCTCTAGCAGGAACACCCTCTTGCGTTGTCAGTCGAGGTTGCAGCGGATCAAGGCTCTGCCAGCCACGGGTCGCCAAGTACGCAAAAGCGTCCTCAGGAGCTCCTGAGCTGGCGTCACTGGAGGCCGTCGGGCTCGATGGAAGAGACGGTGGTGAGGACTGGGTAAAGGCCTACGGCAGCTAGAGCTTCCGTTCTTCTGATCTGATCTGATTATCCTCAGTGCATGACCTTTCACATTTTCCATTCTGTCCGTCCCAGTAACTTCTAGTTTTCTGCAACATTCATAAAATAAGCCACGAGGAGAAAGAAGGAAACAGTGATGTTCCAGATGGGATCCCTGAAGCCATCCCGGGGACCGCTACTTGCCTCCGGGTCAGTCCGCCAGGGCTGCTCTAACAAACGCCCAGACCCGGCGGCTTAAACAACAGAGATTTATTGTCTCTCGGTCCGGAGGCTACAAGCCCAGGATCGGGGTGCTCAGGCTCCGTTTCTTCTAAGGCTCCTTTCTTTGGCTTGTGGATGGTTGTCCTCTCCTGTCCTACCCGGGCTCCGTCTGTGCACACCTGCGTCCCCATCTCTTCTTGTAAGGACGCCATTCCTACTGGACCAAAGCCCACCTCTATGACCTCGTCGTACATTCATCACCTCTTCAAGGACCCTATCTCCTAATACAATCCCATTCTGAGCTACTAGGGCTGCGGACTCGATCATAAGCACTTTGAGGGGATGCAGCTCTTCCCGGAGCCGCTACCCCCCAGCATTTATTTTGTCCCGCCCTGGCACCAGAAGGCCTTTCTAAGGCAGAAGAGTTAAAACCTGAGCCGGCTGCCAAGCCACTGGCATCTTCTGTCCACCCACCTGCCGGAGAGGCGGCCTCTCTGCAAAGTTTTTCTCAATGCTGTCTTGCATTCTGGGGGGCCCTTTCCCATGGGGAAGCCCGTTCATGTAAGGATGCAGCCTTCTTCATGGCCGCACGTGGAGAATGGGATCAGCAAGTGAATTGCATTTTAAACACCCCATGATTCATGAGGCGGCCCTCATCACTCCGCGCCCCGACAGCAGTATTGCTGGCACTCATTCTGCCTATGGCCTTACAGAAACGTCTGCTGACCCTTGATGGAGTTTTGCACGTTCTGACTTTCAATGGGCATTGGCAATAATGCCTTCTCCATAGCATGTACAAGTGAGACGCGTCTGCCGAGTAAACAACACCAGATATTCACAAACGCACACAATGTTCCAAGTGAAAAAAATGCAAATGGGAATTCCTCAACATTCATCTAAAATGTTACATGTTTAAATTAACTCTTCCTACGAATGGAAACATCTGATTTAACATAGTCATTAACAAGGTTCAATGCAGGCACCCAGAGGAAGAAACCGTCTGACCAGCAGAGCAATGTGTAAACCTGGGGATGAGAAGAGCTGAAGATAAAGAGACTGTCTGGGGAGGGGCTGCATTCGAAGATGACAAGAGGGCTTCTGTTTTTTTCTTAAATTTTTCCTTTTCAATTTTTTGCAAAGCAATCACCTAATTTTTTTAAAGATTTTATTTATTTATTTGACAAAGACACAACGAGAGAGGTAACAGAAGCAGAGGAAGTGGGAGAGGGAAAAGCAGGCTTCCTGCTGAGCAGGGAGCCCGATGCAGACCTGGATCCCACGACTCCGGGATCCTGATCTGAGCCGAAGGCAGATGCTTAATGACTGAGCCACCCAGGTGCCCCGAATCACCTAATTTTTATGAGAAAAGTTGTAATGTAGTTGTAAAAAGAATGTGCAGTTTAAAAGGCATGTGACAAGCACAAATAGATTTTTTTCTAAAACTCTATAAAACAGGAACGGAATTCACTTTGGACACAATTTCATTTTACTATGTAACTCCTTCTAATTTTTTGAGTCATGTGAATATATTACCTATTTTCTAATATATATGTGTGTACATACATCTATCATATGCTTATTTTGCTTCCCCAAATGCTACTCTTTTGTTTCATTCTTTTTTTTTAAGATTTTATTTATTTATTTGACATATCACAAGCAGGCAGAGAGGCAGGCAGAGAGAGAGGGGGAAGCAGGCTCCCCGCTCAGCAGAGAGCCTGATGTGGGGCTCAATCCCAGGACCCTGAGATCATGACCCTGAGATCATGACCCCAGCTGACGGCAGAGGCTTAAACCACTGAGCCACCCAGGCACCCCTGTTTCATTCTTTATATTCAGAGCCCATGCATATTGTGGGTTTGAGGGAGGTCGATAAATAGTGATCCTCTTTGTCAGGTTCTGAATCCTTACAGAATTAAGACAAAAGAATAAAGCAGGGGCGTCTGGGTGGCTCAGTCGGTTAAAGCCTCTGCCTTTGGCTCGGGTCATGATCTCAGGGTCCTGGGATGGAGCCCCACATCAGTCTCTCTGCTCCGCGGGGAGCCTGCTTCCTCCTCTCTCTCTGCCTGCCTCTGCCTACTTGTGATCTCTCTCTCTCTCTCTCTCTCTGTGTCAAATAAATAAATAAAATCATTAAAAAAAAAAAAAAAAAGAATGAAGCAGATAGGATACTAAAAAGGCCAGGGTGGAAGACATAACATTAGTCGGCAGGTGAGTTTTCTTCCTAATCGCAAAACTCCTGAAAGGAGGTAATTCATCAACAGTGTCCAGGTAGAACTGAGCTGGGGCATCTATTGCACATGCCGGAGTAATATGCATGATATTGAACAGCTATATGCTATGGCGCCGACCAACAGAAACCAAACTCCTCTGTACGTAGCCCACCCAGCCTTACAGCTGCATGGGCCTGCCCCTGCACGAACTGATTCTACACTTAGTGTAGGGAGAAGCACAGAGGAATGCCTGCTGTCTGCGGGCACAGAAGGGAACCCGGGGAGAGCTTCTCCTTCCAGCTCACCAATCATCAGCCATTTCTCCTCTCAAGGGGAAGAAGGAGAGAGGGAATAGACAGAAACCAGAAGTGGTACCAGAATCACAAACAGAGATAGAAGGAAACATGCCAAATAGAGACCATGCCTCTGGAAGAACAGAAAAAAATGTGAAACTGTGAAAAGTTTGTACTAAAGCTTCTAAGAAAATAACCAAGGTACTATGATAGATGCCAACAGTGGGATGAACCTATACAGGTGTATTTCCAAGACGAGTGCTGTGGCCTGACTTGTTCCCCCTCCCCCAAATTCCTATATTGAAGCCCTAACCGCACCCCACCCCACCCTCCTGGAACTGTACATGGAGAGAGGGCCGAGGAAGAGATAATTACAGTTAAATGTCATCATAAGGGTGGAGTCCTCATGGGAGTAGTGTCTCATTTGAAGAGACACTGGAGAGCTCCCTCTCTCTTCCCTCCATGCTCCCCCAACAAAGAAGAGGTCATGTGAGAGCACAGTTCTAGCGGTGTCTGCCAGGCCAGAGAAAAAGCCTCAAAAAGAAATCTGCCTTGCCTGAGCACTGCGAGCTTGGCCTTGGAGCCTCCGGAAGTGTGAGTAATAGGTGTCTGTTACTTAAGCCAACTGGCGTGTGGCGTTTTGCTACTGCAGCAGTCCTAGCAAACTAATACCATGAGAGCAGAATTCTTTTCTCCTTTCCTTCCTTCCTTTTTCCTTTCCCTTCATCCCTTCCTTCCTCCCTTCCTTCCTTCCTTCCTTCTGCCTATCTACAGGACAAGCTGATGTATACAACAGGAAAGTAGAACAAGCTTATGACACATGACCACATCTCCAAGTTTTTATCATCTTACTGCCTGCTGAACAAAGAGCCTTGTTGGAACATGGGACAGGCTGCAAGGTGAACCAGATTACAAAATTTTTAAATGTTACAATGTGAATCCTTTCCAAAAATTAGGTTAATTATTTTCCAGATAGAATTTTGAATTAATGCATGTCTCAAGTATCACTACAAATAACCAATTAAGATTTTTTACTATTTACTTACTCTGTTGTTTCTCTGTTGGGAACCTTCCTCATGGAGAAAGCCACCATTGCTTTGAAAAGATATTCCTCATTTGTATCCCAGGCATACTAAAAGAGAAGTAAAACAGAAAATGTAAAAGGCTTAGGATAAAAAAAAATGGTCCTGTTGGAATCTAACTGTGACCACAGTGGCGGTGTTAATCAGTGCCTGTCCCTCTCTCTCTCTCTTTCTCATCTTCCTCACACACTAAAGACCAGAAGCCAAGATAAATCACATCATGGTAATGTTCAGGATGAGCTTTCTTGGACATTCTGTCATTCCAAGTGTGGTGCACTTTCCATTGCATTATCTTCTTCAAGATCTGCAGTGTTAGTAGCCAGTCAACAAAGAGCGCATTCAGACATCGTATTCTGGACATACACAGTTGGTTCCCTTCCTCCCGTACTCTGTCCTCAGTTTCCTTTCCTTTACTAACATAAGTACAATTTTTCTTTCCATTTTCTTAGCTGGAAACTTGAGTGTGTGCATATTATGGACTGAATTGTGCCCCCCCCCCAATTTATATGTTGAAGTCCTAACCCCTGATACCTTACAATGTAACAGTATTTGGAAACAATGTCTTTACAGTGGTGATTAAGTTTAAATGAGGTCATTAGGGCAGACCCTAATCCAATATGGACTGGTGTCCTTCCAAGAAGAGGAAACTTGGACACAGCCACATATAGAGGGAAGACAATGTGAAGATACAGAGAGAAGACAGTCATCTACAAGGCAAAGCGAGAGGCCTGGAATAGATCCTTCCCTTACACATCTCAGAAGGAACCAACCCTGCTAATACTCTGAGCTTGGACTGCCAGCCACCAGAACTAAGATAAAATACATTTCTATTGTTTAAGCCCCCCAAGTCATGGTACTTTATGACAGCAGCCCTGGAAACTAATGTGGCTGACCACATATTTTAGGTGAGGAATCACGTGGAACTGGACAAAGTCACACAACAGGGTTGTTTAACTCTTAAGTTCATGATGACCTACTCCCCAATTGCCTGGAAATCCCTCAGGTCTCCATCATTTTCTCTCTCTCATGGCTCATGACGGCTATTTCAAACCTCTTTCAGCTCCCCACCTCCACCAAACTCAAACCTCATACTCACTAGATGCTTCTTATTTTTTTTTTAAGATTTATTTATTTGAGGGAGAGAGAGACAGAGCACAAGCAGGGGGAGAGGTAGAGGGAGAGGGAGAAGCAGGCTCCCCGCTGAGCAGGGAGCCTGATGCTATGCGGTGCTCCATCCCAGGACCCTAGGATCATGACCTGAGCCAAAGGTAGAGGCTTAACTGCCTGAGCCACCCATCTTCCTGACACCAAACAAAAAACTCCCTCTGTAGACATATATGCTGTCCACGTGCTCCCCCGGAAGGCCGATGCGGTGTTTCTCCTCCTATCAATGGCTATTTCATCCACCTGTATTAGGAACACTTCCGTTCCGCCCTTCTCAGGATCTAAGGGTACAGCTTCCCTCTCCTCTGTACATGAGACCCTGGCTTTTAGCCACACGCTCAAGCCTTCCCATTAAAACGGCACCAAAACCAAATCACTGACCTCAATCCTTCTTCTCTATCTACTGCTGTCTGTCTCCTGCCCTTCACAGCCAACAGCCTCAAAAGAGTTGTCATACTTGCGTTTTTACCTGTTTGCCACCCACTTATTCTCAGCTCCCTCCATCACCTGCTTTCCAGTTCCGCCACTCCACAAAGATGGCTCTCTCTACAGTTACCAGTGACCTCCACATGACTCAACCTAACCAGTGGCTTTCAGTCCCACCTTGCTTGATCTGTCCCCAGCACGCTGATGAACACTTCCTCCGACCTGAAGCACTCTCTTCCCCTTTGTGATACGCATTCTGGTTTTCCTCCTGTCCGTCCCTTTGTCCCCTGCGTAGGTTGGCACTCTCCTATAAGGGTTTCAGGTCTCAGAGAACCTCAAAACTCTATGCTAGAGCTTCCCCTCTTGTCACTCTGTACTTTCTCCCTCACACTGTCATCTACTCCAGGCTTCCATTATCACCAGCACGTGAACGAGCCAGCACCGTATCTCAAGCCCGCCCTGTCCTTGCTTATTCAGAAATACGTCATGCTCAACAAGTCCAAAATTAAAGCCATGATTTTCTTGTCTGTACCTGCTTCCCTGGCTCATAAGTAGGTCATCATCCATTCAGCTACATAATTAGAAACTAAAGCATCATCCTTGGGGGCCTGGGTGACTCAGGTGGTTACGCCACTGCCTTCGGTTCAGGTGATGATTGCGGAGTCCTGGGATCGAGTCCCACATCGGGCTTCCCTTGCTCTGCAGGGAGCCTGCTTCTCCCTCTCCCTCTGCCTCTAGCCCTGCTTATGCCGCGCCCTCTCTCCCTCTCCGTCAAATAAATAAATAAAATATTCTTAAAAATAAATAAATAAAGCGTCACCCTTGACTCCTGCCTCCCCCTTTCTCCTTTCTACTCTTGTCCCCCGCAGTCTGCCTTCCACACTGTGACCAGGGTGTTTTCCAAGCACTCATTCTGTAACAACATCTCTTTCAGAAAACTCACACTGGCTTTAAAGATAATCTCAAAACTTCCTAACCCAGTCCACATACTCTTCAGCCCGATCTCTGCTTTCTGCCTGAACTCAGCACACGCCAGGCTCTACCGCCCTGCTCCAGTGCAGAGACCTCAGCCTTCCGTCCACCTCATACTCTCACTAAGTTCCTTCCTGTAACAAGCCTTTGCATGTTCTGTACCCTCTGCCCTGTGTTCTTTTATCCTCTGGCTCACCTCCGCTCAGACTTTTAGACTTCATAGCAAATGCCAAGAACTACGGCCCCCGACAAGGCCAAAGCCCCCACGTACTTCTCCTTCCTGTAATACCTGTCAAGATCGCACATTTCAATTTCATTTACCGAATGTTTCATGGGCAACCAATCTTCCTGATACCATGAGCTCCACGAAAGCTGGGACAAGCCCGATTTATGTGCCATCGCATCCCAGCATCCAGTATGGTGCCCACCCTTGGAGGACCCTGGGATACACAACCACACACTGGTGGAGAGAGTAGATTCTACAGTCAGACAGCCTGGTTCAAATCTCACCTCTTTGTCATTTGCTGACCTGAGCTCCTGAGCAAGCTGCTTAATTTCTTTGTACCTCGGTTTTCTCCTCTACTCCATGAGGGCGGGCATGCCTGTACTACCTCCCTCAAAGGGCTGTTGTGGGGGCTGCGGGAACTGATGTAAGTCAAGTGCTCAGAAGAGTCTCTGCTGGAAAGTAAACTAAGTTCTGAATAAATGCTGGGCCCTCTAATGATCCTTACTCACTGAATGAATAAAATAACCCGTTGGTGAATAGGCCTGCAAACAGAATCCGTACCTCTAACTTCCTTAGCACTCTTCAATTGCTTCTACCCCAAGTCATCTTATTATCGCCTACTACTAGGGAAAGTCTTCACAGACCACACGGGGATACCCAAACTAGAAGTGCACAAATCATCTCATTAATTCCACAGATCGTATTGTTCTTATAGCTATGTGAGCCTCATGAGTATTTTTTAACTTCAATTTCATAAATATGTATTTCACGTTGTTACTCTGACATTTGAGAAGAACTGGAGGAACTTCACATTAGAACTAGAAACTTTTCATGCTATGAAAAATCTGATGTGGGAACAATGCCACCTTTGCGTGGACTAGAAGACTGAGGCTGACAAAATCCTAATGACCGCAAAGGTGTGCAGAGCCGGCCCAGACCTGAGTGTGGGACTCGGGCCCTCAGGCCTCCGCCACCACCACCCCCCCACTGTGCTTGGCTGAGATGCTCCAGTTTGCTACACTGTTGTGTGTCATACAAAGCTTCACAGATTTTCTAGCACACACCGCAGATTAAAGACTTGAGGCAAAATCATTTTTTTAACAATTTCTATTTTACTATTTTTTAACTTTAAGACCATATCTGATTTGAGGTCTTTAGGATCAAACTATATGAGTTTAAGATATGAGGCAGAGGCTCATTACTAGAGAAAGTAGTGTTATTACAAAATGAACATGCAGGTTCTTCACTTACTGCTTTATCTCCCAGAGCTGTTCTGATACTCAGTCTTACTTTAAAAGCATTTTCTGCATCTGCCAGAAAGAAAAGGGAGCAGTGTGTGATGATAAAAATCTGCCAAAACATCAAGTCCAAACATTTAATCAACTCAAATCAACAGAACACAGATCTTCAAACTGCCCCTGAAACTGAAAGTTTAACTACAAGCACCTTAGCCCGTTCAAATTTTTCCTTCAAACTCATAAAACAGTCACAGTCCCAACTTTCAAGCCACAACACGTCTGCGGATTTAGGAAAATAAAGAGGTCATTCAGTCGAAGATTTCTCAATCATTTAGAAAACTATTACCCTATTCTTAAGTTTCAAGACCACATACCTGGTTGACACAGTTCAGCACGAACAGCAGTCACCAGAAAAAAGAGCAGGCACAACATTCTTTCAGGGTGCGAAACACCAGGCAAACGGAGGGAAAAAACTCTGCCCTCCACTTAAAGCTGCCTTAGCCATTCTGTGACCCGGATTAGAATATCAGAGAAACAAGCGAGCCGCCACCTAGAAGGTTTAATGATTAAACCCCATTATTTGGGTTAATACTTACAGAGAAGCAGCCCATCTCCTGTCAGTTATTTACCAAAATCTGTTTGGAAAACAGATTAGTTGTCCTTTCTGAACTCTACCTCCAGCGGCTGCTTCCTCTGCTGACTCCAGACGGAATCCGCCTCCGCCCCTTCTGTGCTCCCCTGGCTAAGGGCGCCATGGAAAGAACCCGGCCCTCTCTGAATGGTTTCCTCAGTCTCACCTTTCCACCTTTCCCGGGCTAAAATAGCCGGTCCTTGATAAGCTCCCTTCATGTGGAAAACAAACATCACCCCTTTCTATCTCTGGGGAACAAAAGACACCCTTCCAAGAATGGCCTCACCTGACTCTCACCTCCACAGGTAAACATCTGGGGAGCGCTCCCACCTCAAAGGGAATCATTCTGGTCAGCCCTAAGTTCTGGCGGTTGTGTAGATTCAAAGTTAATGGTACAGACCGGTGCTGTCCAGTGGAACATTCTGCGATGATGGAAATGTTCTATATCTGCACTATCCAACTTGGTAGCCGTAGGTGGCCACTGACCACCTGGAATGGGGCTGGGCTGCAGAGAAACTCAATTTTCTATTAATTTAATTTATGTAGAAACATGTGACTAGCAACCACGTTGGTTAGCGCGCCAGAGAACAGTCATTAAGAGCTTCCCGCCATGAACTAGGTTTGCTGGATTCTCTCATCCTCAAAACAGCACCTCCCAGTCGCTGTTGCTGGAATCATCTCAGATGCCAGGGAAACGAGGATCTGGTGTTCGAGGCAGCGGTGGCCATGGGAGGAGGGAGTGGGTGTCACCAGAACCCCGCCTGCGCCGCACTGACCTGCCCTGGGCCTTCACTTGTCAGCCTTGGTCAAAACTGAAAAGGCAACAGGGGTGCCCGGGGGGGGTCTGTCAGTTAAGCATCTGCCTTGGGCTCAAGTCATGATCTCAGGGGCCTGGGATGGAGGGCCGCATCTGCTCTCTGCTCAGTGGGGAGTCTGCTTCTCCCTCTCCCTCTGTGCTCTCTCTCTCAAATTAATAAGTAAAATGTTAAAAACAAACAAACAAACAAACAAACAGACCTGAAATTGCAACAAAGCCTCAGAGATGCTCTCGGGATTACCATAATGAGCGGAAGAGAGTCTCCCCTACCGGACATTCATGGATGTCAGCAGAAGCCGCCCAGGCAGGTTGATGTCAGGGCTTTCCTCTCTACCATGCTGCCCCTTCATGAAGTCAGTGCCCAGATTCCACGTCATTGCTTGAAAACCATGAAAGGGAAAATAAGACTGGGTGACCCTAATGGGTCACCTGATGTTGACCCTGATGTTAAATACAAAATGTGGATTTTCAAAGCCACCATGAGAGAGAGAGGTAACAGCTACACTCCCACAGCACTCTGAGAGTCCTGTCATTTCCCCGTCCTGGGCAGGCTGATGTTTTACCACAGATGACCCATTTCTGCTTGGTGACTCCACCTGAGAAAGCTTCTCTCTTCTCCCTCACCTTGGTCGCAAGGGCACAGACTCAGGAAAGACTGGATCAGAGGAGAGGCCGCCAAAAGTTAGGCCCGTCATTCTAGCAATTTCACTATTAGGTGAAATGGAAATTTCCTAGAAGGGAGAGCCCACATAACTTAGTCCTGAAAAGAAAGTCAGTCTAGACGAAGTTACCTGGGGAAATGTTAGACTAGTTTAAGTCAACATGGGAAGGAAAAGCCAGTAGATGGAGATTATAACAAAGCTAATTATTTGCTATCAGGGAACAAAGCTATGTTAGAGACGAATCTGATTCAGCCTTCCCTGAGCCTTAAACTTCCCAAAAGTGTCAAATGTTTCTCTTTTGCTCTTAATCACATATGTGACTAGGACTGCAGACAGGAAAATGCTGAATTAGAGTTAAGTCATTCTTTGAAAAGCAAGGAAAGTTTCTTCCCTTTTGAATTATGATTTCTCTCCTTTTTCAAAATAAAATTCACCATTTATTAAACAATTTCTATGTGCCAGGCACTCTAGTAGTGCTTAATATAAACATGAGTTTTTAAGAATATTATCCTTACTAAAACAGAATCGACATATGACATGTGAATTTCAGGTGTCCCAAAGAGTGACTCAACATTTATATACATCACAAAACGCTCACTACAGTAAGCATCGTTACCGTCTGTCACCACACACTTACTACAATTTTACTGACTACATTCCCTTTGCTGTACTTCACTTTCACTATTCTATACTTTAGCGATGTTTGTTGTCTCATTTGAAAAATGATAGAGGAAAAAAAAAAAAAAGGCAGGAAAAACGAGCCACAGAAGTTCTGTATAGAAAATACAGAAAAGCCAAAAGAGAAAAATACAAAATACCCGTAACATCACCAGCATGAATGACCAATGCTAATATATTTTGAGAGTGGAAACATACCTGCTTTAGCCTTGGCTCTTCTTGTGTGAAGCTCTTGTTCTGTCTCATTATCGCAGCACTACCAGAATCGTAATGGTGGAATAACATGGACCCTTGTTCTCTTCCTTATTCTAATGGGAGTGCAGCTCTTCGGCTGGATCTGGTGGACCACTTTTAAATCTGATGAGTAGTGAGACTGCTCTTCTAACATCTATTAATATGATCCTAGAGATCTTACCATTTGGTGCGTTTTACTAAAAAATTCCTTTACATGGATGCAACCCTTAGATAAGCTCAGTTTGAAGATACTCCTGGACTTAATTGCTGTGTTTTTCCTTAGGTTTTTAAACCTATTTTTGTAGAATATCATTTAGGTTCCTTTTCAAGTGCTGATTGCTGAAATTTATTTTTTCTAGCCCTTACATTATCATCCTGAAAATGGTATACAAAGATTTCTAATATCCTCTATGTTTACAAACACTTTAAAATGCCAAAGAAAATCGCAGAAGAAATGCAGAGTTGAAGAATCTGGTTCATACACATTTTAGGGGAAGAGCTCTTTGAAAACTTTCATTTCTTACATTGTCATTTACTTCAAGTTTCATGTTTCACTGAGTCCATTCTGGCTGTTTATAATTTCTAAGAAAGTCATTATTTCAAGATTTTCCGGTATTCTCATGGACTTTCTACAGTATTTCCCATCAAATATCTAAATTCATTGCTATATTCCCTTTGCACGTTCTAGTAAACATATTAGTTTTTTCTCATTTTCCATTATTCTCGACAGAGATTTGTCTAGTTTTGTTGTTACTTAATCAAAGAACAAGATTTCAAATTTAATTTTCAAGTCTTTTTTTGTGCTTTCTGAGTCATCGATCTTATTTTTTTTTTTTATTAAGTCCTTACTCCTGTTGTCATCATGCTGGTTTTCTTGTTCTTCTTAAAACTCTTGGATTGACAAATAGGCTTATGCATTTTTAGTCTTTCTTGGTTAATAATGAAAATATCTGTGGCTATGAATTTTCCTTGGAGTATTGTTCTGGCCACATGACATAAGAAGTATAGATGTACAGTGAGCTCACACTTATTTTCTAAAGAGTCTGTAATTATAGTTTCAATTTTCCTATATCCCAGTGTTTGCTTAGAAAAGTATTTGACAGTAGTAAAATTGGTAGCAGCCCAAAAGACAATCATGAAAAATATCAACTTTTATAGGCCTGTCAGTTGAACAGAAAAGGTATAATGGTAAAATAAGACACTGTCAATAACTCAATTTAAAACATGAAAATTCTTACAAGGTATGGGTCACTTAGAACATGCTAAAACTTTTTAAAGTTGTTCTTGCCTCTTAACATACTGGGTTTTTTTCTTCCACTTATAAAAATCTTGCACAAACTTGCTCTTTATTTTCACACAGAATTTGAACCTCCAGAGAATTAAATTAAACTAAATTAAATCAAACCTCCAGAGAATTCATACCAAACTTGCTTCATACAAAGCTCATCTCTGCAATTTCACATACAGGAGGTCCAGAATTTACCAGTAACAGTGGTAACGATGACAAAGAAAGCAGTTTCAATTGTTCTGAATGTGTTACTATTTACTCCCAACGTTCGGAGTTTAGAGAACAAAGATAAAAAATTGAGATTACTGTTTCCGTGAGCGATACAGAAGGCACCGGGTCTCCTGAGACAGGAAAAATAAATTGATTTCTCTGTGTTTTTTCCTGCTCTACAACACTATTGAAAAGCAGTTTCTCAGTACTTAACTATTGATCTATTGCTCTGGAGGGTAAATTAAATATGAGATCACACACAAAAAACCCACGTATGTCATTCTTTTGATGCATGCAAGGTGCTTTTTAAAGTTCATCAGAGTGCAAGCGGGCTTCATCCCACCTCTGTCCTTTGTGTGTGCTTCTTTCCACACCGCTTTCTCAAGTTCACTACAGTGAATTTTCATTTTTTACCTTTAAACTTCTTAGCAATCGTTCCACATCTACCTCAATGATCATCTCCTTTGAGAAACCTTTGTTTTGGGATGCCTGGGGGGGTTAAGCATCGGCCTTCAGCTCAGGTCCTGATGGTCCTAGGACTGGGATCAAGCCCCACATCTGGCTCCTTGATCAAGCGGGGAGCCTGCTGCTCCCCCCTGCTTGTGCTGACAAATAGATAAAATAAAATATTTTAAAAAGAGACACAGAGAGAAAGCTGTCTTTTGTTTTTGTTATTATTTGTTTTACACTTGTCCAGTCCACTAACTTTTTCTTCTCTTCTTCTCCTGGGTTCCCACAGCATTTGTTCCCATTTGAGCGTGTACCTATTGCCAACATGATTTACTTTTGTGTCCTACAGATTTTAAGTTTCTGGAGAACAAGGACTATATTTGGTTTAATTTTGCATTTCTCATGGCCCATGAGTATTTGATAACTTAATAGAACTGAATTTACTTATTTGAATCATAAACTGACATTTGAAGAAGGTCAAGAATGCGGATATAAATCATGAGGCACACTGCGATTTTTTTTACATTCCTAGTCAGAGAAAACTTCTAGTATCTGCTAAATAAGGAATGCTGGGCTTTGGGATATGTTTGTCTCCACTTCCACACCTCTGCCCTTTTTAAGATGAAAAGAAATCTGAAGCCACAGTGTTTGGAAGGTTCATCAGATTTTGTAGCTTAATCAACAGCCATAACCATTACGAGCTTAGTCTTTTTATCCACAGCGTAACATTTTTCTAGTTCAGAGAAAGTTAATCACTACTGCTTAGAAATAAAGATTAATTTAGACAAGCTGAGTTGAGTGTAATTCTGCCAACTTTGTTTTTTTAATTAACATATATTATTTGTCTCAGGGGTACAGGTCCGTGATTCATCAGGCTTACACAACTCACAGCACTCACCACAGCACACACCCTCCCCGATGTCCATCTCCCAGCCACCTCATCCCTCCCGCAACCCTCAGTTTGTTTCCTAAGATTAAGAGTCTCTTATAGTTTCTCTCCCTCTCTGGGTTCATCTTGTTTCATTTTTCCCTCCCTTCTCCTATGATCCTCTGCCTTGTTTCTAAGATTCCTCCTATCAGTGAGATCATATGATAATTATCTTTCTATGACCATCTTATTTTCTTTAGCATAATACCCTCTAGTTCCATCCACATGGTTACAAATGGCAAAATTTCAGGGGGGGTTTTGATGGCTACATATTCCTCTCTCTCTCTCTCTCTCTCTATATATATATATATATATATCACATCTTCTTTATCCATTCATGTGTTGATGGACATCTAGGTTCTATCCATAGTTTGGCTATTGTGGACATTGCTGCTATAAACATCTAGGTGCACGTGCCTCTTTGGATCACTACATTTGTATCTTTAGGGTACTTTAAATTCTTAAATTAAGAATTTTAAGGGGCGCCTGGGTGGCTCAGTGGGTTGAGCTTCTGCCTTCAGCTTGGGTCATGATCTCAGGGTCCTGGGATCGAGCCTCACATCAGGCTCTCTACTCAGCAGGGAGCCTGCTTCCCCCTCTCTCTCTGCCCGCCTCTCTGCCTACTTGTGATCTCTGTCTGTCAAATAAATAAATAAAATCTTTTAAAAAAAGAATTTTAAGGACAGTTTCTTTTTTTTAACTTTTATTTATGTTTTTAATTTCTTTTCAGTGTTCCAGAGTTCATTGTGTATGCACCACACCCAGTGCTCCATATGTTTCTTAAATGGAACGCTTGCGTGCCTCATCTCCTGCATGAAGACCAATGCATTAAAATGAGTCTCAGGTAGTAAAAGCAAGCTCTTACCAATATTTCTTCCTCTAACTCTTTCCAATATTGTTTGGGTGTTATATTAAGAGTATTCTCATGGTGTAAGCAAGTTATAATTTTTTCCCAAAATTATTATGGCCATGCTCTACGGAGCAGTATTTTTCACCTTCTATTTGGCAAACAGTGTCACCCAGTCACATTCAGCCCTGAGTATAGGTACTTCTTTTGCCAACCTATATAAAAAGATGGAGGAGCCATTGGGCCTTGTATCTTTCAGGTTAGATGCTCTCATTTTCATAACAGAATCTTTACCCTCATTCTAATGGATATACAAAGCATATGAATTAATCAACATATCAAAGTTTCTGCCCTTAAATTCTGACCAACAACAATGATACTGACCCTTCTACTGTCTGGAAATCGTCAACAGCTTGTAGTAAGAACTGCTGTTGGTGAGAACTGCTGTTTGTAAAGACATGCACACAACACCTTTATCACTGCAAATCAGAGATGCCCTATAGGTTGTTGCAGCCATGCATTCATCCTGCACCCGCAACAAACACTGTTAATCGACTACAGAACATTTTCCTTTTGAGTGTGGACTCAACCATAAAGCTTCCCAATAGTTATTCAGTCAGTTGGCAAGTTGAAACTTACTTGCCATCATGGAGAATGATGATCTAAATGCTGCCCTGAACGGGGGTGTGTGTGTGTGTGTGTGTGTGCATGCTAGGTGGCTCAGATGATTAAGTGCCTGCCTTCTGCTCAGGTCAGATCTCATTGAGCCCCACGGTGGCTCCCTGCTCAGAGGGGAGTCTGTTTCTCTCCCCCACTCTGCTACTCCTCCGGCTTGTGCTCTTGCTCTCTGTCATATAATTGAAAACAATAATAAAATAAATACTGCCCTGAATAAAGCCATAACACTGAGTGCCTGTAATTTCAAATGAACAGAAAAGTTTGGGTGGCTTATAGGATTGATTCAATACTTTGTGATTGCTGGCAACAGCGTACAATGAGGAGATCTGTATAAAAGTCCTTTTGCACTTGTCTCCTACTTAATTGCCATCAAGACGAGGAGTCAAGATGTCCATTGGGACTAAAAATCAAGAAAACCTGCTTTTCAAAAACAAACAAACAAAAAAACTAAACAAATGTATGGAACTCAAGGGCACTATGCTAAGTGAAATAAATCAGACGGACAAAGACAAAAACCATAAGATCTCACTTACATATGAAACCTAAAAAAACAAAAACAAAAAACTGAACTCATACAGATAACAGACTGTTGGTTGCCAAAGTCAGGGAATGGGAGAAGGGCAAAATGGGTGAAAATGGTCAAAAGGTACAAACTTCTAGTCATAAAGTCAGTCAGTCATTGGCTGTAATGTACCGAATGGTAACCATAACTAATAATACTGTATTGCATATTTGAAATTTGCTAAGAGTAAATCTTAAAAAGTTCTCATCACAAGAAAAAAATTACAGCTAAGTATGGGGTCAGATAGTTATTGTGACCATTTCACAATATACACAAATACTAAATCATTATGTTGTATACTTGAAACTAACATAATGTTATATGTCAGTTATACCTCAACTAAAAAAAGAGACCAGCACTTACCAAGCCCTTTTCTACCTATTCCAACCCCCTTACCACATCTTAATTTTCTCTTCAATTCTTGTATCATCCAAACCCAGCTTGGAAAACTTCAGACTGTAAGTCCCTTGAGACATGTCTTGACACTGGAACTTAGTACTCCATAAACACAATTTAAATGAATGCATAACTGAAAGGCTAACGGTAAGTGCCCTTCCTTCAGAAGTGCCCCATTCAGAGATTTCTGGACAGAAAAAAAAAAAAAAAAAAAAAAGCGGTAACCCCTCCACTTTTTTCTTGTGGACGCAGAATTGTAAAATGGAGGGAGTAAACCTCTTTACTTTAATCCCAGAGCAGGGGGTCTACAGAGGTATAAGTGTTGTGCTGTCCCGACAAGCTCTAGATAGCAGGAAGGCACTATGCGCTTAGAAAAAGTCTTCTGAAGATGCCAGGAGGTAGAAGAATGTGCTTACTACTCCGTGCATCTGCCTAGCATTTAAGGTTGGTTGAAGGGCTGGAAGGAACACAGTTCCAGTCAGTGCCCAGTTAAGTTTCCTACCCGGTTGGAGCTGGGAGGAAATAGGAAGAAAGACTATTTTCAGACGAGGATTAGGGATGCAAAGACTTCTTTCACTTTATAAATGCCACAGACGTCCAGCTCTGAGGTGTAGGCTGTTTTCTCCGGAAACACAAGAGCCCCGCCCGCTCCTGAACAGCTTCCCGCGACCGAGTTCCGCCAGCAGAGGGAGGGCAGGGAGCGTGGACTGCTGAGAGCGGACCCAAAAGAGGGAGTCCTGAGAACCCAGGGAGCGGCCATGACGCAACGCCAGAAAACGCGGAAACCGGCACGAGCGTGGCCAATGTGGATCGTAGGGTCGTGCCGTGGGGCGCTGGGATTGGCCATGACGTAGGACCGTGGAAAGCAAGAAAGGAACGTGACGCGGCGTGGGGGGGCGGGGCATGGACACCGTGGGAAGGAGCGTGGGCTACGTTCTAGGTGGGAAGGGCGTGGCCTAGGCATCGCCCAGGGGCGTCGCCTGAGAAAGTTGGACTTAGTGCGTGAAGGGCGTGGCGTGGCCGCTACGAAGGCGCGACAAAGCTGGTCGAGTCCGCGGAAAAGGTGAGCTCAGGCAAAGGACAGAGGAATTACCAAGTGGAAAGGAGGGATGTGGGCACAAGGGAGGGAACGTGGTGTCAGAGGAACGAGCGTGATTCAGGGGATAACACGCACGTGAACAAGATCTGTGGAAAGGCGGGGCCATGGAATAGCATACGGGACACAAACTACGTAACGGGAAGAAGGGCCGTGGTATAGGCGGAGCGCGAGGGCGTGACACATCCGTGAGGGCGTGACATACATAGTCCAGCTCGAAGGAGGGGCGACCCAGGCGGAAGGCAGAGGCGCGGCCAAGTTAGTGCGCAGGCGCGTGGTCGCGGCTGCCGGCCTGGAGCGACGGCAGCAGAAGTGTAGCCAGGGCAGAGAACCGGTGCAGACCCAGGCTCTGGGTGGATGGAGAGAGTTCGGGCTCCGACGCGGTGAGCGAGCCCAAGGTGGGAGTTACCCTGCTTTGCCGGAAACTTGGGCTGGGGCCAAGGGGACGTGGCGTAATTAAGCGAGATGACGTACCCGGCGTGAAAGGCGTGGCGAGACGTAATGGGACGTAGCCAAAATGGCCGCGCGCATGAGTTTCTCCCCGGTACAGAGTGGAAGGGTCCGCGTTCTGGGAAACGTTCGGGTAAGGTCGGGCGGCGACTGGAGCATGAAGAGTAGCGGGTGCGCGTAGCCCACGTGGAGCTGGGACACGCTGTCGGTTCCGCGAGAGTGGCCGCCGTCCCTGCCGGGCTTTTCTGTAGAACGGAGAAGAGGAGGCAGGGAATCGCTTTTTCCCTTTTCTAACCCTGTGACTTCACTTTGAGGGTCATGAGACAGCCCATGTAGCGATAGAATAGCTGTGTCAGAGACTTTAGGAGGTGGGGAAATTGCAGTTCCAGAAACCGAGGCGTAGCAGGCTGAGACTCACAGCTGCATTGTTGCTCTTCCCCCCCGCCGACCATGCCAAAAGCTATGGACAGATTCATAACCACCCCCAGAGAGCAGGGGCTCAGCAGCATAGCTCTGATACATGAGTAGCAAAACTCATGTATCTGAGTTTTCTTTACTAAGTTGTCTCCTTTTTCATTTGTGCTCTACCCCAGATCTGGAGGGAAAGAACCCGCAAAACATGAGCGTTTTGGTGGCTCTGATTCTTTGTGGTGAGTTAAAAGCTACCGTTTGGAAGCTGCCGGAAGCTTGTTATCACGGCAGTTCCTTCTCGTTTATTTTTGCTGAGAAAGCTTGAAAAATACCAAACGATGACAAAGATGTGTGTACACCTAAATTTGGGTGGAATTAATTTTCTGTCAGTCCCTGAAAGTCAAAGTACTTTCTGTTTTCCTTTCGTCCCTTACTGTGAATCTGGCCATCTCCTCTCTGCTGAAAAGTCTTCTGGAATATGGAGGAGAGAAGTCTGGTATCTCTGGTAAGAGGAGCTGCCCCACACCCTACCCATAAACTGCCCCTGCACATCCCTGAGAACTGTCATTGTTCTCAGCTTGCTTTGGAGTTTAGAGTGAACCAAAGTTCACCACACCAACCCTCCCTTCTGGGTCTTGGTAAAGAGCTGCACTATTCTTGAATATTTTGAAAACAGAAATCTCTCTAGCCTCATGACCTTTGCTGAGCACCATAGTTACCCTGGAAACTCTCTGCTAGACTTTTTCTCTCGCTCTCCCCTTGTACCTCAAATCCATAGGATTAGCAGGAAGACTCTGTCTTCCTTTCCCGCCTGTTCCTTTTGCCAGCTTGTTTCTCTCTTCAGTCATTCATCCTCATTCTACCACCGCATCATCCAGCCATAAAATCACGGGGTCTTCTTCAACAACTACTTCCCTTCTCTCTCCTCCAGCTGAGAGCCAAATCCTATGTTTTTTACCAAAATGACAATCTCTTGAATACAAAGAACATTGATGCATCACTACTGTCACCCTTTGGTTCAGAGCTTCATATTGTCTCACTTGGGTTACTGGAATTTCATTTCAGACTCTCGTGCCCAAATCTGACCTGTGGATGTCCCACCCAAAACCTGGCTGCCCAGTGCGGTCCTCATCTCAGTTCACGGCAGCTCCATCCTTCAGTTGACGAGGCCAAGAATCTTCTAGCCATCCTTTACTGCTTTCTTTCACGTCTTACAGGCATTCTCCAAGATAGAGCCAATGCCAAACTTCTCACCACTTCTGCCATGGCATGTTTTGTTCCAAGCCCCTGGATTATCCTGAGGGAGCTCCCTGCTGCTTTCTTGTTTCCTATCCCAGTTGGTTTCCAGTAGGGCAGCCTGAGGGATCTTTCAAAAATATAAATCAGATGGTGTCCCTCCTGTGCTTCCAAAACTCCATTGTGTCCCGATTTCACTTAGAGCAGTGGTTTTCAATCAGAGGCGATTCCCCTTTCCCGGGGACATCTGTGGCATCTGGAGACATTTTTGGTTGTCCCAGTTGGAGGGAGGGTGCCATTGGCATCTAATGGGTAGAGACCAGAGATGCTGCTAAACATCCTACAACGTATAGACAGCCCCCAAACAGTTACCTGGTCGAATGGTAGTATGTCATGGTTGAGAAACCCTGAGTTGGAGGATAAAACCTTTACAGTGGCCTAGAAATCTACATGATCTGGCATCCATGACCTCTCCACCTTCTCTCCTACTGCCCTCCTCCTAGTGCACTCTATTCCTACCATCCTGCCTCCTTACTTTCCCCTTGTGTGTGCCAGACACGCTCCCACCTCAGGGTCTTTGCACAGGCAATTCCCTCTTCCTAGAGTACCCTTCCTCCTGACAGCCCTATTACTAATTCGTTCATTTCCTTCAGTCTGTTGCTCAAATCTCACCTCCGTAAGGCCTCCTTTGAGCAGCTTATTTTAAATGCAACGCCTCTTTCCTGGTGGCACTTCAAATTTACCTTATTCTGCTTTATTTTTCACTGAGTATATTATAATGTGATTGTCGGTACAACTGACTTACATATTACACTGCTGTATATTGTCTGTCTTCCCCAGTAGAATATAAGTTCTGCGAGGGTAGGGACTTGGTTTTATCCTCCCCAATGATCCTAGAACAATGTCTGGCATTTAATAGATGTTTGATTGCTGTCCTGATGAATGAAAGGATAAAAGAATGATGGACTGAATGAAGGATGGTTGAAGGAACGTCCTTGTCACTGACCTTCCCAGCTCTACTCTATGCACTCCGTTCCCTCCTGTGCTGTGCACATGGGGTCATCAGAAACCATCCTGTGTTTATGGAATAATACCTAAGGGTCTTCCAGTCTCTTGGAAATTGGTATTCTTCAAATCAATCTCATGCTCCATGCTTCAGTTGTGTCACATGCATCTGTTGGGGAGATTGACATAAAATTAACCATCCCAGGTAGAGAGGCCTGGCACACATTCTCCCTCACAGCCCTCACAAGGAACCAACCATACTGGCACCTTGACCTCGGACTTCCAGCCTCCGGGACTGTGAGACAATAAATTGCTGTTGTTTAAGCTATGCAGGTTGTGGTTCTTTATTACAAACTGATACACTGGCCCTAAGACCTCACGTAGGGATTTAGGCCTGGAGGCCAGGCACTTCCCACTGGTCCCCTTGAATGTGGTGGCCATGTATTGTGGACTGAATGTTTCTGCTCTCCCTACCCCCACCCATATGTTGAAGTCCTAACATCCAGTGGGATGGTATTAAGAGATGGAGCCTTTGTGAAGTAATTAGGGTTTGATTAAGGCATGAGGTTGCCACTCCAGGATAGGATTAGTGTCCTTATAAGAAAAGGGAGAGTCCAGAGCTTGCTGTCTGTCCATCCTGTGAAGGCTTAGTGAGAGGATAGCTGTATACGAGCTATGAAGTGGGTTCTCACCAGGAACCAACTGGCTGGAATGTTGGTCTTCGGCTTCCAACCCTTAAACCTGTGGAAAATAAGTCTGTTGTTGAAGCCACTCGGTTTGTGGTATTTTGGTCCAGCAGCCCAAGCTGGTTAACGCATCGTGCATTTTCACTCCCTGCCTTGAGTGTGTTCACCGGCAAAGTGATGCATACAACAGAGTGCCTGGCACCGGGCTGAGAGGCCAGTTCTTGCCACAGGGAACTCTTGCCACAGTTCACTTGGCAGTGCTTGTGCTGACACATGGAGTGTTGCTGGTTATAAAGGGTTCCTCCTGGAGCCCTCATTTGTTCCTTCCAGGGCAGTAATGGGAAGTAGCTGCTTCCTGCTTTCAGTGGACACAGCTCAGGGTTTTTTTTCTCTACTTTCCCTTGGGTGTGGCCTTCTTTCTTCTTCCTCAGAGTTGGCATGTATGAGGTAGCAATACGGTGGGGAAGATCTAGTTTACAGTCAGGTAGTAGTGAGGTACATGAAGAGGAGAGGGTAAAGTGAACATTTCCGTTTTTGTTTTTAAGATTTTATTTATTTGACAGAGATCACAAGTAGGCAGAGGCAGGCAGAGGTCGGTGGGGGGAGCAGTTTCCCCAGGACCAGAGAGCCTGATGGCGGGGCTTGATCCCAGGACCCTGGGAACAAAGTTCCAGGGGTGCCTGGATAGCTCAGTCATTAAGTGTCTGCCTTTGGCTTGGGTCATGGTCCCAGGATTCTGGTATCAAGCCCTGTATCAGGCTCCCTGCTCAGTGGGAAGCCTGCTTCTCCTTCTCCCACATCCCCTGCTTATGTTCCCTCTCTTGCTGTGGATCTGTCAAATGAGCAAAGTCTTTAAAAAAAAATTAAATTAAATTGGAAATTGGAAATAAAGTTCCAGTACGTAAGTGACATGTGTCTTCAGTGCCCCTCAGTTTCTCTTTTGTGTCTTTGGGCCCCTCTCCTTCCCTGGCCACCACTGCCGGACAGTTGAATGGCCTGATAGGCCGAAGGGAGACTCTGAGGAGTCCTGGATGGTTTCCCTTGCCATATGATGTGCATTTCCAGAGGCTTCAAAAGGGAGAAACTCATGGCCTGCCTGCAAGTTAGAGTTCATGCCTTGTTCTTCTTTGCATGGCAGCACCCAGCATGGTTCCCAGAACATAGGAGATGACAATGAACATTGAAGTGCAAACATTTACTGGCAGAATTCCCATCCCTGTGACACTAGCTTAGATTTGTCTTTGCGTTTGGTCCTCTTTCAGATCTGGCAGTGCTTTAGGGGCCTCCAGATCTTACAGAGAGAGGTATGAGGCCCTCGTCTGCAATGGCAAGCACTGAAAAGTGTTTGGAAATGTGAAGGACCCCACAACTGGGTGGGGGAGGCATCTAGGAAGAGCCTTTCATATGGAGCAGGAACGGGCTGGCAATCGCTTCCCAGTCTGGAGTTCTGGAAATCGGGATCCTCATCTCCGTCACCAGGGAAGTGTGCGTAGGTCACCGAGCTGCCGTCACAGGCCAGGCAGCGTGTCCCTGAGAGATGCAGCTGTGACAGAGACAGACCGGGTCCAAGCGCCACGGGGCTGGGTGGCTGGGGAGGGGGCGTCATCAAGTACCTTCTGGATCAGGTGTGGGGCTGCAGGAGGCGCCCTGAGCGGGGTGAAGAGGGCGCTGGGCTCTCCCAGTTAGTGGTGAGCGCAGGGGCAGGGGAGGCTTCTAGGAAGGGATGCTGGAGAGGAAGACCCAAGGTGGGGGGAGGCATTCCCCAGGCACAGGGGGAGGAGGAGGAGGGGTCCAGGGAAGGAGGAGCATCTGCACAAGCCCTGAGACCAGGGGGCGCTTGGGGAGTGGGAAGAACCAAAGGCCGTGGGGCTGGTGTGCAGGCAGGAGTGGGAAGTGGACATCACAGCAAAAGAGTCTGTCCTGGAGTGACCAGTGAGTTTCAGGAAGAGGAGTGGATAAAGTATTGAGTCATTCCCCCTCCGCCCGCAGCCCCCCCAGCCACAGCCCCAGCCCCAGCCCTGCCTTGTGGACGGATCGTCTGCATGCGGTTGTCCCGCTTGGAGCTTTCCACCCGACGGTTGGTCTCCGTTGCTCACAGCTTTGCCTCCTCTGTCCTCCTGCTTCTAGGTTATCAGGTTCTTGCAAGTCATCCGGGGCCCGGTCCGGATTCCAGGCTAAACATGGTGGTGATGAGTAGCCTGAGGGTCGTTCTTCAAGCCTCTCCATGCAAGTTACTGTGGAGAAGATTCCAGACCCCCAGGTTCGTGCCAGCGAGGCCCTGCAGCCTCTACACCTGCACATACAAAAGCCGGAACCGAGCCCGTGAGTACACTGCCGCCTTAAGGAGAGCAAGAGGTGGGGGCGTCTGGGGGGGGCGTAGTCGCTGAAGTGGCCGACTCTTGGTGTCGGCTCAGGTCATGGTCTCGGGGTCGTGAGATGGAGCCCCGCGTCAGCTCCACACTCAGCTTGGAGTCTGCTTGAGAGTCTCTCTCCCTCTGCCCTTCCTCCCTCCCCGCCTCTGCCAGCCCTGCTGGCCCGTGGTCTCTCAAATAAATACATGTTTAAAAATAGTGTGAGCGAGAGACTTGGTGCGATATGACAGTCACATGTGTCCTGTGTTTACCTATATGGTGCCAGTGACATTCCAGAGTGGGACTGTGTGCCTTCAGAACCGTGAGAATAACTACCGGTTTCTGTTTCTCTTCTAAAATAAACGTGGAAAATTCTTTTTCCCTGGGTTTGTTGACATAGACTTGCTACCTGACATCATGTAGGTCGAAGGTATGCAATGTGCTGATTTGATATGCATATATGTTGTGAAATGATTTCCATAATAAGGTTTGGAAAGCCCTTTTCTTGACTAATTTTAACATTAAAATTAAATTAAAAAATTAAAGTGATGTTATACAGAAATAAGTTTAGAGCAGTGTCCCAGTTTCAAATACTCTGGAACCAATTCTGAATCGTTTTTGTTAGCGATGGTCTTCTTACAGACATTGATCCACAGACGGCCAGTTATTTCTATGAATCTTAACGTTCTGGAAGTTGCATGTTAATGTTTGTAAACAGGTCAGTAGCTTCACACTCTGGAATGTTCTTTCTCAAGTCACAAATTGTAGGGTTCATTCTCTTCGACCAGCTTAGCAGTGTGGGCGCTGCTGTAGATGCAGCATATGGAGCGAGGCAGCCGATGGCCTTTCCTGAACGCTTCTGCATCTCGTTCCCCTCCTGAGGTACCAGTTCCCTGCCCCGTCCCTACAGTGCAGCAGTTGTCCAGCGAGGCACTGCTGACATGGGGGGGGTGTCATTCTATGTTGTTGTGGGTAGGGTGCGCACTGTAGGTGTTGAATGACATTCTGAATATCCCTGAGGAACAAAATAATCCTGGTGAAGAACCAACAAAATGATAGGAGGAGAATAATGTATGTGTTAGTGGAAAGAGGAGTTTAAAGTTCAATGAAATGGCTTGGAATAGTTTATATATTTCCCACTTTTCTCCACGAAGTAACGCACAGTTAAATGTTGGCTTCCTTCAACGTTCCGGGTTTCTTAACTTTTCCTCCTTTGGTTTCCTCTCTTTGACCCTGTAAGAAAGGAATTGGTTAGTAATGCTAATCGAGCTAAATTCATTGTCCTAAAACTGCTTCGTAAATATATTTTCATTTTAAGTTTATTTTCTTTTTTCCGACATTGTGTTTTCAGAGTAAACTGGCTGGCGTCCTGAGTTTCTAGTTGCTGGGTGCGGCTGCCTACCAGCAGATCCACCTCCTACTCTGGTGGCTTATTCTCAATATTTGCATTTTGGGGGTCTGAAGCTTAAATTGGGAAAAAAAAAAAATAGTCATACTTGCCTAGTTACTGAAATTGTGTGTGAGTGTGGTAGTTTTCCTTGATTTTTTTTGTTCGTTTTTACTTAAAAATGACATTTAAAGGTATAAAATTCAGTAAGCTAATGTCTTCAAGATAGTTTGCTTCTTTCAGTATTGACAAACCCAGAGGGTCGTTGCTTGGGGATGTGGGGGCTTCCCTTGATTCACTTCCCACATCAGACAAAATGTTTCTAAGTTACTAAGGAAAAGAGGTAACAGCTGTGATTTGATTTGGCTTTTGGCATTTTTTTTTTCGCTGGGGAGAATTTATGGTCTCTGCTGTCCTGAACTACTGAGCATTTCCTGTTGCTAAATCCCAGACCTCCTGCTGATCGGTTGTAAAGACAGTACACAGTAAAGACAGTACACATCGCTCGTGTCTGGCAACTTACTACCCCAGCAGAAGGCCCATTGTATAGTCGTGACCCAGAACAACCCAAGACCTTTAAGGGTTAGAAAAGATAACCTAGAAAGTCCTTCGCTTGTGCCTGCCACTCGGTGAGGACGGTGCTGGCAGATCCTTCTAGCGCTAGGCTTATCACCGTCACGGTCTTTATCGTCGTCACAGGCTCAGTGCCTCCCTCAGATGCTTGGACATTGTTCAGATGGGGTTAAGGAGGATGAGGAGTAGAGGAAGTGGGAAGATATGGCCGATTCCGAAAGCGGCATTTCCCTAGAGCCTGTCTGTGCTCTGTGCCTCACCTCAGTCTCCGCCTCCGCTCCCCGCCTCCCGGGGAAGCATTGTCTGTCCATTCAGATGCCTGTTTGCTGTTATCTCCAGTAGCAGACAGTAAATGTTGACAGTCGTGCATCTGTTACCCAAGGTGCAAATAAAATCAGTTTCGCTTAGTGTATCGTCTGGTGAAATTTAGCTTAATCGTCACATGAAAAAAATATATATTAGGCAGAGATTTTAAGGGCAGAAGAAAATAAACTTAATCATGTTAATTTTTAATTTAATAAAATCAACTAGAACGGAAATGGTACAGATTTGTTCTTATTCCAATGATAATCCTAACAATCTCCCTAGTTTTTAAAGGAAAAGAAACATTTTTCTTTTAGGACAGCATGGAATAGAGTGGCATTGTATAAAATCTAGCCACTGGACCCATGTGGGTATTTTCACATAAATGTCAGTTTATTATAATTTTATGGGCACATGTTGCTAGTGCTTACCATATTGAAAATCTCCATCATCTGAGAAAATTCTATTTGACAGGACGGGTCTGTATTATAACTGAAATGTGTTAGAAAGTTGTTCTGTTACTTCTCCAATTAATTTTGAAGGACAAAAATCCTCGAGAACATTAGTATTAAAAAGTTTATTTTGCAGTGTCTTCCCAAGAACTCTGGTAATCCCAAAGTAATATAGATTCAGGATGGGTCAGACTGAGTCATTAACATTCAAATAACCTTGAGAAACTGTAGGCTGATAGAGAGCCCCCTAGAATTGTATTAATAGCTTCGGAGGTGTCAGCAGCAACAAGGAGCTAACAAAAAACCCGGGAACTGTGAGCTCTAGTCTCCTGGGGCTAATAACTCCGTGTGAGTGTGTGTGTGCGCGCGCGCGCTTACCTGGGCTCGGCATCAAAGTGCCTCTTACAGCCCTCGTGCTCTGCATTTGGTCATTCTGTGATCATCCTTAACAGTTCATATGGGAGGGGGCTGTCCTGTGTATCCTTTCACGGTGCTCAGCTCTAGGCCTACTAAGATGCTCTTCAGTTCGATGAGGAAATCGCATATCGAGAGAAAGGACAGGAAGAGGGCAAGGCATGGGAGAAGAAGTCAATGAGGATGTGGAAGAATAATGTCCAGTGGGTAAATAACGGGAGCCACCAATAAGAGCCATATAGGCAAGTCTGTGTTTTCCAACAACCACGTTAAAAAAGAACAAATAGGGGCCGCCTGGGTGGCTCAGTGGGTCAAAGCCTCTGCCTTCAGCTCAGGTCATGATCCCAGGGTCCTGGGATGGAGCCCCCGCATTGGGCTCTGCTCAGCAGGGAGCCTGCTTCCTCCTCTCTCCCTACATGTGATCTCCGTCTGTCAAATAAATAAAATTAATAATAAAAAAAAAAGAACAAATAGTATGTCAGTTACATCTCCATAAAACTGAAGGAAAAATAAATTTGTTCGTTTATGAAATTCTGTACAGGGAATATATATTTTACCTGTGAGAAGTATTGAGATAGTTTGCATTCTTTATTTTGTATTAAGTTTTCAAAGCCCCGGGGGTGTTATAGATATTCGTGGCATATCTCTCTTGGAATGACCAAGGGGTATAGCGTGATAAGACCAGAGTTTGGGAAGATTGAAGAAAAAGGAAATTTAGGTAGCTGAGGTGGGTTCCTAATGGGAAAGCCTTGGTATTAGACGCAGATTAAGACATGGCATACAGACTTTAGCACAGGAACAGCGTGATGAGTGGTGATTTAGGAGAACTGGTGAATGGCAAAACATAGTAAAGGGTATTGAGATCAAGACGCATGGTATGAATTCAGTCCAGGGTGTAGGGGCCTGAACTGGGCTGCTGGTCAAGGGCAAGGTGAGAAGGAGAGAAGCCTGAAAGATCCTTACAGAAAATATAACATGATCCATAAGGTAATAGGAATAAAAATGGAAGATTGGAACCTTCCAGTCTCTCTATCTTATATGTCCAGTGAACAGGCATTGATTAAGAGCCCCAGATCTTCTTGGGGTTTGTACAACACTGGGAGAGGCAGATCATTAAGCACACATGCAAATGATGATTACACCTGTGTAATAAATGTTTTGAAGAAGAAAGATCAGAGTGTTAGGATTTTTTTAAAAAGAGGGTTCGTCATATAGTAAGAGGGTACTCAGAAAGGTGAGGAGGTGACACTCTTGCTGAAGAGGTGACAAGCCAATAGTAGGAGCCAGCCCTGAGCGGAGTGAGGGGAAATTGAGTTTGGAGGCGGAGCAGGAAGTGAGGGGCTCAGGCTGGAAGGTGCTTTCTATGATTCAAGAGTTGAAAGAGGGACCCCCTGAGGCTGGAGACATAGGGTGGTACAAACACAAAATAAGTCAACACCAGGTCTGGTCCTGTAAATAGGAACTAGAACCGAGCATGTTGTCGCTGTGGAATCTACAGGGATTTTGTTGCGAGTCCGCAGTGTAGAAGTGACCCCTTCCTAACGGCAGTGTGGCTCTGCTCGCCGCAACGGTGTTGGGTAAAAATCACTCTTTCTGTTCATTTCACTTTCCCCATATGAGAAGAACCTGAGAATGAAGGCACTATATTAATCAGAACACTTAATCCCCTTCCTATTTTGAGGAAAAGTGGGAGCAAAGTTCCAGAACACTTCAATCTGTGTTTTATTAACATGGAGGGAGAAGGTGAGAGTGTTGGAGAGAAAAATTTTTCTTTCACTCTTAGAAGTTCTAACTGGTCTAAGAATTAAACTGACATGAGACAGAGCAACAAGAGAAAAGAAAAACTCCAAAAGTTTAATTACATGCATGTGGAGGCCCAATAATAAAACTGTCATCCAAAGAAATGACCAAAGCAGGCAGCATTTTTACTGTTTAGAGGAAGAAACAAGCACTCCGTGGGGAATTGGCAGGACAAAGAAAACGTATTATTCAGGATCTTCAGTTAGTAAGGAATTCTCAACAGAGTTTGGGCTGGAGTAGCAAATTAGTAAAAGGAACAAGGGTTACCTGTGCAAGCTTCTTGGCTCCGAATTTCCTATCTCTTGGTGACACGGTTGTCTCGGAACCTCCTGGTGCGGGAAGGGTACCTTTCATGTGGGAGATTGATTTCCGGCTTTCTGGATGCGAAGGGGATTCCAAATGTTCTTATACTAGCTATTTCTTAAGTAATTTTAATGCGAAATAATAACCCGAAGTGGCGCATTTTGGGGTGACCTGCCCTTGGTACCCACAGAAAGAAAGAGCAAAAATGGGACTCTTGACTCACAACGGTTTATCTTGCAAAACAAACCGTTGGAGAAAGCTGGCTTCACTTGTGTGGTCACCTTAAAAGATAGTTTCTGTGTATTTATGAGGTCTATCTAGATTGCTATCGGGTATCTTTTTTCTTTTTCCTTTTTTTTTTTTTTTTTGAATGGAGAGAAGGGTTGGGCTGGATAAAAATGCTAAATAAGCAGATTGCTTTTATTGTCTGTGCAGGATCCTCTCTCTTGATTTGAGAGCACAGCTGCTCTGCAGTGGAAAACAAGTGAACTTGGCATGCACATAGCTTCTTATCTTCTTTTTTTCCATAAAGAAGAAAAATCTTTATCAGCATGGAAACAAACTAGTGTTTATGTCTTAAAATAACTTGGTGGGGGCCTGATCTGGGTTCCCAGAGGAGCAAGTGGTGGGGGAAAGGAAACCTCGAAGCTGAAGTTGTGAACCAAAGGGCAGACATTGATAGGAGCGTTAAGGTCACAAAAGAGCAACGAGGGAATAGGTCCGGTTCTCTTGGACTAGTGTTGGCATGGGTGAGGGTGCATTCTGGGCATTTCCTGAATGGAGTGTGGGGGACGAGTCAGTCAAGGTGAAAAGAGGGATCGTCTTGGGGATCTGCTTGTTAGTTTCCTTCTTGCTTAGTCTTTACGGGAGACCTCCCTGAGTTGGTTTTGAAGGGTGTGAATCCTGAAGCCCGTAGCCACAGTCGGAGTATCTGAGACAGGAAGGTGTCGCAAGGTGTCCTTGTGCCGGGCATCCGTACAACTGAATCAGGACTGTTGACTTGTGTTAGAAGGTGGGAGAAGAACAGTAAAGCTTCCCCCAAACTGGAAGGCACTTCAAGACTAGAAAACAACAGGGCACTCCGTACAGTTTATATACCCAGTTTTATTCAGAGTTAACTTACTGCAAGGTATCAGGCAGGTGACTGATGATCCAGAAGGGGCACCACTGCGATTTGCAAATTCTGAACCTAGGTCCGCAGATTTTATAGAGTGAGGGGACTCTCGTGGGGCACGCTTGTGAGGTCTGAGTGTTCACGTGCATTCAGAGGGTTTGCACGCACCTCATGGGCAGCTAACATTTACCAGACATTGTGGCACCAGCTGTGTGTCAGGAAAGGAGAGAGACTGTGTGTTATCTCTAACGGATTCATGGGAAGCCAAAGCAAACCTCAAACATCCTGGCCTTGGCTGGCATTTCTGAGGTATGGATATTAATCTCTAAGAGGCCCGTAACATATAACCCCAAGACAGGTCAGCAAACAAGGTGGAGGACGACCTAAGATGGAGTCAGTATTGTCAGCACCCCTACAAGATGCTTTCTGATTTGCATTCTAATTAGATTATTATATTAAAATATTGTGCCAGGCAAATGCATTTCTCTTTTAGGTTTCTGAAACAAAATTCTTGTTCTCAAAGGAATAAGTTATTTTATACTAAGAAAATCAAGAAAAACACTGGGTTTGGATCTCTCCAGAGAGAAGATGGTACTGTTTTATAATAAGAAAAAAAAAGAAAGAGACAGAGGGAGGTGGGGAGAATACTTTGAGTTTGCAGAGACCATGGTTTCTCAAGTTCATTTGCATTTGGGGGTGTCGTCATAATTCTGTGCATTAAAATGTTTAGCTGCATGTCTGGCCTCTATCCACTAGATGTCAGTAGCATTCCTTTCCAGTTGTGAAAACCAAAAATGCCTCTAGACATTGCCAAATGTCTTCTAGGGGCAGCATCTCTCCATTCGTTGAGAACCAGTGGTCTACTCACAGGAGAGCCCTCTATCTCATTTTTATCCTACCCCAGCCCCCCAAAAAACAACCACCACCACCAAAACAAACCCATAAGGCTCGGATTTTTGATTTACAGATTTTAGCAGCTACCCAAGCAAAACAAATGTCTCCTTTGTAAAGGTCATCCAGAGGCAAGTTTCTGGGTTTTTTTTTTTTTTTTTTTTTTTTCTTTAATAATGAAAAAAGGTGCCTTGGAGCACCGGGGTAGCTCAGTTGTTAAGCGACTGCCTTTGTTTCGATCCTGGGGTCCTGGGATTGAGTCCCCTTCCTGCTCCCTGCTTAGCAGGAAGCCTGCGTCTCCCTCTCCCACTCCCCTGCTCTCTCACTTTTTCTCTCTGTCAAATGAATAAATAAAATCTTTAAAAAAGAAAAAAGGTCTCTGTGAACCTGCTCTACAGAGTGGGTTGACTGAGTAGCAGCTGCCTTATCATTTTCTCAGATCCTTACTCTCACTCTTCATGGTGGGGTGAGGCTCAGAGGATCATTGGTAATGATCCATCTCAATAAATATTTCTTCTGTCTCAGTTGCTCTGGTCCTACCCATCTGGGGTGCTTCTAAGAGGCAGAGGACTGGAGCACCCCGAGTCATGCATGCCGTTCCGTCCATCTTGCGTGATGTCTCAGCAGCTGTCAGTGTTACAGGAAGTCCACCGCGATTTCTCAGAGACTTACCAGGAACACCCGGTGCTTGATTCTTGGTGGGAAATCCGTGTTGGTGGTGGGCGGCGTCTGTGTGGGGCAGATTGTGCACGCACACCTAAATCTGGAATGGAGTGGGAGCGCTCCTCGTCAGTTGCAAACTCAACAGGAAGAAATCGATTTTGCACGTGGATACTCCTTCCGCTGCCCCTTTACTATTTCAGCACAAGGAGGGAGCACTTCCCTTCTGCCCCAGCCAGAGCCCGGCCAGTGAGACACAGTTACAACCTGGGCAGTGAGAAGCCACTATAGTTCCAGCTCCCAGGTTACTCTGTGGACTTTGTGTTTCTAAAAGCCTTCTGGGCTTCCTCCTTTCCTCTGTAAAGGAGCATTCCTCTCCTTCGTTCTCTGCACTTGTCTGTGGTTTTGCTATAGCTTGCTTGTCCCAGATTCTAATTCTCTGCTTTTCCCCTTCCCCGCCAAAGCCCCATTTTTTGTTACTGGTGAAATGACTGGGAGTGTTATTCGTAAGGTTAGCCTATCTCCAACTAGGAAGTAGTGACTCCTTTTCCTCCCCAAATTCATCGGTACCTTCCTTCATTTTTCCAAAACCCTAGAGTGTTCCCCTCACCTCAGTTGGAAGCCTGTAATGTTGCATTGTGTAAATAATCCAGAAATCTTCAAAACTGTGAGCTAAATTACAGACTTTATTTCTACTAGACAAGCAATTAAAAACTTAGGTTTCTATTTAAAAAAAAAAAAAAAAAAACTTCTATGAAGTATGTTTTGATGTGGTTTTGGAATACAGGTGAGGTTGGTGGGGTTAGGTCCGGAGCTGACAACCAAGAAAGAGTTCTTGAACGCCTTTGGTGCAAAAGGGTGGTGTTATTAAAAGTACTGAGACAGGACCCGTGGACAGGAGGAGCTGCTGCCCCAGGGTTGTGAGGGGTGGCTGGTTATATACTTGGGAGTTGAGGGAGGAAAGGGAAAGGGAGGTTTTCCAAAGAACTTTCATATGCTAAAGGCTCACAGGATACTGGAGGCCTTGGCATTGTCAAGTTCAGGTTGTTTTTCCCTGTAGCAAGGCATTAACATCAAGACAGTTGGGAGCTTCCTGGAAGAATGGCCCACGTGTCCCACCCAGGAGCAGGATGCGGGGGTTGCAGGGTGTCCCCTGTGCTTTGTCCTTAGCTGGCCTTCTGTTCCCTCATCACTAGGGTGAACATTTGCTTTCCAAATCTTCTCCCTCCTCTCTCCCTCTGGCTTTTGTTGGAAAGAAAGTTCCATTAATTTGTATTTGTATGTGAACCTGGTCGGTGGTCGGGGCTCAGAAAATGATCAGTACGGAAAAGAAACGCATTGGAGAACAGCCTCCTTCCGCGTGGTGCTGGTCTGCCCGCGTCTTCCTGTCCTCAGGAGCCCGGGCAGCGCTTGGTTCGGGTGAGACGAGAGGATGGACTGAGCGCTCCTGGCTGGCAGAGCAGCAGGCTGGCGGCTCCCGTGCCAGGCGCTCTCTGAGCGGCCTCTGTCCCCCGCTTCCGTGTGGCCCCTGAGCCCTGAGTGGCTCCTCCCTGAGACTTGGATTGCGTCCCCTCGCACACCGCAGCCCTGAACTAGCCCGGTGTGTGATCCCAGAGAGCGCACGTCCTCACGATGGCCCCGCTGTGCTTTCTCCTAGTGCACCCGCTGTGGGAGACCGTGGACCTGGTCCCGGGGGGCGAGCGCCAGTCGCCCATCAACATCCGCTGGAGGGACAGCGTCTATGATCCTGGCTTAAAACCGCTCACCATCTCTTACGACCCGACCACCTGCCTCCACGTCTGGAATAACGGGTACTCTTTCCTGGTGGAATTTGAAGATTCTACAGATAAGTCAGGTGAGAGCCCGACCTGGGGCCTTGTCCGGCATTAAAGGGACAGCCTGGTGTAGCACAGGCCACACCACGCTGCCCCCTCTTTGAGCACTGGCGTGGGACTCACTGCACTGAGCTTTTCTTTTTTTAATGTGGTAATGTACATGTTACACGAAATTTGTCACCTTAACCATCTGTAAGTATACAGTTCGGTAATCGGTCCAGTCACACTGCTGTGCGACCCACGCTCCCATTCGTCTCCATTACTCTCTGTTTGCAAAACTGAAACTGTGCCACTTAAACAGTAAATCCCCATTTTCCCTTTCTCTCAGCTCCTGGCTATGACCATTTTACCTTCTGTCTGTGAATTGGCCTACTGGGTACTTCATATAAGTGGAATTACACAGTATTTGTCTTTTTATGACTGGCTGATTTCACTGAGCATAATGTCAGCAGGACTCAGCCATACTGTAGCAGATGGCCGAATTTCCTTCTTTGTGAGACGGAATGATACTCCCTTATATGGACAGACCATATTTTGCTTATCCGTTCACCTGTCTGTGGGCACTGGTTGCAGCCACCTTTTGGCTGTTGTGAATAATGCGGCTGTGAACATTGTCCATATATCTGCCGTGGTGTTTCCCGTTGGTACATAACCCACGTGGAATTGCTGCATCATCATTAGAGGTTTTTGAGTATATGAACCATGTCCCTTCTGTTTTCGTGTATGTTTTCTTCTGGTATACGTGGTATTTCCTATTAATAGATATGTATCGGGACACTTGGGTGGTTCAGGTGTCTGCCTTCAGCTCAGGTCATGATCCCAAGGTCCTGGGATCGAGTCCCACATCCGGCTCCTTGCTCAGCAGGGAGCCTGCTTCTCCCTTCGCCTGCATCTTGCCCTGCTTGTGCTCTTTTTCTCGCTGACAAATAAATAATAATAAAATCTTTTAAAAAATTAATATGTATCTATGTATAGATTCTGTATTTGAAATTTTATTTAAAGTTACGTATTTGAATTTACTTTTATTTGAAACTGTATATGTATTGATTGTTCATTTGAAATTTGTTCTCCGTGTGTTGAATGAGTGCTAACCTTCCTCTGCTTGTTGACATTACAAAGAGCTTCTGTATTAAATAGTAATACAGTTTAGCCAGATTTTATATGATAAGATTGCAGTGCAGAGCAAAAGGATAGTCAGGCAAGAAAAAGACATTTTTATGTTTTTAGTCATCGAGTAACGTGTATATATTTTGTCAACCAGTGACTGATTTATTCATTCTGTATTTACCGAGTGCCAGCCATGTGCCAGGCCTTGCACTAAGTGCCAGGAATACTAACTAGATTCTTGACCTCCTAGCATTCAAAGTCTAGTGAGAGATGCATGCATGAAATTAGAAGTATAAAGCAAGTGTAATTTGAGAAGGGGTTTCTAAAAGTGCTGTGGGACCACAGAGGAGGGGATGATGTAGACTGCTCAGAGAAGTCTGCTGATTTCAGCAAGGAGGGGTATCAATTCAAAATGAACAGACCTTTTAGAATTTCTTTTGGGGCGGGGGGAAGGAAGAGAGTTTTATTAGAGCCCAAGTGAGGACAGCTGCCCAAGGTACACAGTCTCCAGAGTACTTCCAGTAAAGGATCATTTGAGGTAGGGCTAGATACATTTTATATACATAAGCGGTTGTAACATTTTTAAGAAGTTACAAATTATTAAACAAAGAACTTTTCAGGAAGTTGCAGCCCTTATCTTAGGTTTCCAGTATATGCAGAGCTATATGATTTTAACCTCTTGAAAACCAAGGAAGTTTCTTACTTTCTGTTATCTTTTGTGTTCAGAATGCACCTTTTTGGTTATTTTCTTTAACAAAGCACATATAGCACATGCTGTGAGGTATTGGTTGAGTCATTTTGACCTTGGTAAATGTTAAAGCAGAGCTTCCCTAGGAGCCCAGGAGCAGGACCCACAAATATTAAAAGTTGAAAATTTCCTTTATCAGGGGACATTTATCTTGGCTATTGAAGGATGAGTCGGAGTTTTCCAAGAGGATTAGAAGGGCATTGGAGATGGACGGAAAATCATGTGCAAAAGCAGATGTTCAGAAAATGGCCAAAAACAAAGTGGCCAGAATGCAGATTGCATTTTGGGGAGAGACAGGAAGAATGATGATCACTGATGCTTAGGAGGGGAGATGGAAGGCAGGTTCCTCAGTACTGGTTAGTTTTACGTGACACCGTGACACAGCATGATTTCATTTAGTTCAGTTGCTTTATTTTTTGAGATTCACCTAGTCAGTAGTGTAGGTCCACAAGGTCATATTAATCCAAGTGTGAGATGGTGGGAGCTCACATGAAGGCTGTAAGAATTGAAGTAGGGATGGGACGCCTGGGTGGCTCAGTTGGTTGGACGACTGCCTTCGGCTCAGGTCATGATCCCGGAGTCCCGGGATCGAGTCCCGCATCAGGCTCCCAACTCCGGGGAGTCTGCTTCTCCCTCTGACCTTCTCCTCGCTCATGCTCTCTCTCACTATCTCTCTCTCAAGTAAATAAATAAAATACTAAAAAAAAAGAATTGAAGTAGGGAGAAAGCACATTTTTAAAAAGCATTTCTAAAATAAAAGTGTCGTGAACACACTATGAAGGCACACACACGAATTGTGTCCACAGTGTCAGCCCTGTCCAGTCCTAAGCAAGGTTAACATAATTACAAAGCAGGTTCAGGATTCCAAAGTCAGTGACATTTCCCCACATGGTGGACTTGGCTTCTCACCTTTCACACAGAGCAGGACAGAAGATGAGCCACACAACAAAGAAGATAACCCAGGGGGGCAGGAAGTGAGGGAACCAAACTCGAAGTTAGGCTGTGGGCAGGGAGGTGAGAGAAGGCAGCAGTGGGCTGTCCAGCCTGAGTCAGTGCTCGGCACTCACCGCTTCTATTCAAGCCCCCAGAGGATCTCTGTTCTGTCGGAGATCCATCGGGCACTGTGTGCGGCAACAGGGGCCTTTTGTAAGTGGTCAGACATCCGCAGGTCTTGTCTGAGGCATCTGACTGTTGGCTGCAAAAGTCTTTTCTTTCTGAAGGGATCAAACCAGTCCTGGGCCTCTGCAGATTTCTGGGCCTCTGCTTGTTAGGAGGTCTGGGGTATCATCAGTTGGTGCTGGTCTCGGTGACCTCTGGTGGTTGCAGTATGCTTAACTGCCTGTTTCACTGCTTGACACGGGCCCCTGCTTGACATGAGTGACTCCATCTTGCTATGTACAAAAGCAATAGGACTTGGAGATGGGACTCATCGAGTGAGGAGAAAGCAACGTTAACCACATCCTTGAGTCCTCTCACTTGGGAGGCTGGGGGGATGGTGATGCCAGAAAGGTCATGAATGATGGATGAGGAATACTTTTCGGGAAATATAGAAAGCACATAAGGAAATAAATAAATAAATATTTATAACTTTTACCCTATTTAATTTTAAATATTACATTAAAAATAGAAACGTGTTGAGTGGTTATCCATCAAAGAAGAATTGTGTCAGTTCCTGTTTAATTTCCATAAGGAGAATCTGCTTCTCTCAAGATAAGTATCTTTGCTACTTTTGATGCCAGTGGATTCGGATTTTAGTATTTCCTGCAAATCAAGATGGGAATGAGCAAATATTGATCCCTCACTGAAATATTATCCACTTTCCTAATAAAAACTTCTTCTCATCAAATTTTTTATTTCAAAGTAATATTAATTGTTGCTTCTGCATTAAACCTTCCTCTTTGTTTCTGTCTCATTTTGCATCAGATCATCATATGCTTTTCCCACTGGCTTTATTTTACGTGAAGAAACATGTTTAAATACTGTAGGTTGAATAAGGCAAGAGATTTCTTTCGGAGCAATCCTATAGGGTTGGGCATTAATCCTTTTAGTGCATCATAATGCAATCAAGTTTCAAAGCTTTGAGGATACAGCAGCTGGAGGAAAATAGTTTAGCTATGATAGCAATTTTTTTAAAGATTTTATTTATTTGAGAGAGAGCACAAGCAGGGGGAGGAACAGAGGGAGAGGAACAAGCAGGTTACACAGTGAGCGCGGAGCCCAACACAGCTCGGTGTCACAACCCTGAGATCATGACCTGAGCCAAAATCAAGAGTTGGAACACTTAACCAACTGAGCCACCCAGGTGCCCCTATGATAAGGATATCTTATAAAGGTTTAAAAAAAAAAACAACTTACCAACTTTAAATGTATTCTAGAATGGAAAGATCGAACATTATGATACTGTTATTTAAGAATATTGGGATCAGGGCGCCTGGGTGGCTCAGTGGGTTAAAGCCTCTGCCTTCGGCTCAGGTCATGATCCCAGGGTCATGGGATCGAGCTCCACATTGGGCTCTCTGCTCAGCAGGGAGCCTGCTTCCTCCTCTCTCTCTCTGTCTACTTGTGATCTGTCTGTCAAATAAATAAATAAAATCTTTTTTTAAAAAAAAAAGAATATTGGGATCAATACACTGGTAAGATAAGCCATGCTTATAAGACAAGATTGTTACAACTATATTTCAAGTGGTATAAAATGGTGTTGTCCAATATGGTATACATAAGGCTGGTGTGACTTTTAAGCACTTGAAATGTGGCTAATACAATTGAAAAAATGGATTTTTAAGACTTTTAAGTGTGGCTCCTACAGACTTGAAAATTACCTTTGTGATTTGCATTACATTTCTGTCGTTGGCACTGTTATAAAAGGATAAAGGCAAATAATGGTTAAAAGGTGAGATCAGTGAATACATTCAGAATGGCATAAAAAGATAAAGCAAACAGCTATGGGAAGTGATCTGGAAAGGAAGCAATATTTATGAGTGTTCTGTGACTATTTGCTAAGTGCTTCATTTATCTTCCCCAGAGGTCTTTGATGACGATACTGTCGTCTCTATTTTCCAGAGGAAGTGAAGCTCCCTGAAGTTCACTGCTTTTGCCAGGTCACACAGCTGACTGCTGGAGAACTGATGGAAAATCAGCAGACCACACTCTGTGCAAGGCCTCTGAGCTCCTGGAGACTTCAGCAGGTGCTGGCCTCCTGCAAGGTCTGGAGGTAGAGTGTTTCCTGGGCGCCCCAGATTTGTTTTCATCAGGTACAGTAAGACGGACAGACATGGGAATGACTGTCATGCAAGAATTGTATCCTACCATCCCTAAAGCCGAAAGGCAGGGCCACATGAGGAAGCGCCAGGGATGGCCTGGAGGCAGAGGGAAGGAGGAGAAATAGTGGCTGAGACCCAGTTGTGGTCCTGGGGGAAGGAGCACACAAGGCAGCATAGAGAGGCTGTCCCCTGGTTGTCTGCCCCCTGGTCCTGGGGCGGGTGGGGCACGGGGACCGTGATCGGGCGCATCAGTGCTGATGAAGTTGCTGCCCGGGCTCTGGATTGGTTGGTTTCCCTACGAGGACGCCCTCCCACTTGTTTGTTCTCTCTTGGAATTACCTCACCCTGGGAGGGGCAGTCCCCCCCAATGCCAGGAAGCCTCACATGTCAAAGCATCAAACACGAACTGGAACGGGTGGTTATTACACTGAAGCTCCAGGAATGAGCCCTTGAGGACGCGGGTGTGCTCTGAGAGCTGGGCCTTAGCATGCCCTGACTGGCTGGGAGAGCTTCAGCCCACAGCGCCCCTGGAGGCTGAGCAGCAGGGAGGGTAGGGGGCCGTGGGGGAGGGCGAGGCTGATGGAGCAGGGGCACCTTTCCCTGCACGCTGTGGGCTTGAGCTTGTCCACAAACCACCTGCCTGTTTGTTTTGTATGTGTTTTCATTCAGTGATGTTTATAACATCCTAAATTGTCAGTTTAAGTGCAGTTTCAGTACTGTAGATTGTTTTTAGGTAATCACCAATTGTCTGATACACATTCTATAACAATTGTAGAGTAACATCTCATTTTTAAAATATGTTCTCATTTATTGTTTGTTAGCTGCACGTCATGAAGAGCTACAGAAATTCGTGGATACTGTGCCATCAGTTAAGCATAAGGTAATTTTTTTTCCCCAAGTAAATTGAAATGCCTGTTTCGTGTAATCTCGAGTGGAGACACTCACAGGGCACTTTGCGACTTGCCCCGGAAGAGCACTTGCCCCTTAACACGCGTGTGTTGAGAGCGCGCCCGGCCCTGGGACACCTTGCAGGGGCCGGAAGGGATTCTGTGGGTGCATGCTCACCGCTTTGGTTCTGCTGCCCTGCCCTAGCCCTCAGGGAGTCGGGAACCCAGTGCTGTCCCCTCCTGTGCTCCTTCTGAGTCCCTGTGGCAACAGCCAGAGCAGTCCTGCTGACTCCACCTCCGGTCCCGCCGGCGGGGAGCAGAGAAGAGTTGGACAGAAACGTGGCGTGGCCGGCTGTACAGAACAATGACCCACATCCTTCAGAATGGACACCTTTGTCCAGGCCCCAGACTAACAGGCTGTTCCGTGGAGGTCCACTTCTCTCTCTCTCTCTCTCCCTCCCCCCCCCGCCCCTCCCCACCTCGGTCTCTGTCCCCACGGCCTCCTTCCCTCTCCCTCCCTGTCCGTCTCCCTCTTCCCTTCCCTCTCTCTGTCTCCCCCTTTCCGTCCAGGAACTTGACTCCCCCAAATTTGCATTGCGTTTTAGAAAGGAGAATTCTGTCAGGGGACACGCAGCAGCTACTTCCTCCCTCCCAAAGAGTTAGAGGAGAGCACTGCAGTCAAGTCACCGGACGGAGGGAGGCAGTGCGCGGCACCTGTCCTGTTCCCGGGGAGGAGGAGCAGAACTACCTAGTTAACGACGGGAACGAGGCAGGGCCGTGATTCTGTCCTCAAGTGCCCAGAATTCCTCCAGACCGCTGCTGGTCCCTAGACTCCCCTAGACTCATCACCCCGTCCGCTGATTCCTGAGTGACTTTCACCATGAAATGATGACGTGGTGACCTCTTCTCTTGGCCAGGACACCCTTGTGGAATTTGGGTCATTTGATCCTTCCTGCCTGATGCCTGCCTGCCCAGATTACTGGACCTACTCGGGGTCCCTGACTACCCCCCCACTCTCCGAGTCCGTCACCTGGATCATTAAGAAGCAGCCCGTAGAGGTTGATCACGATCAGGTACGTTCTTTCCACATTTCTTTCTGAGGACCCGCTAGCCTGCCCCTTTGAAGCAAGGCTGGGCTCCAACTTTGGCATCAGTTGTTAAGATCTCGTAATGCCAATACATGTTTATTGAGATGTGCTAACATATTTTCTCAATTTGGCCATCAATTTGGAGATAGTTCAAATTAACCAGAGACAGGCGTTAAGACCTAGAAGAACATAAGCTTTTTGCTTTCATTTTTGACAGTAATGTGTATTTTGCTATATATGCGTGGTGTAGAATTGCTATAAAAATTAAGATCTTTAAATGGAAAAAAAGGCTGGAAATGGATGTGTTCGAACCAGTTTGATATTTATTTATTATTGAAGTACTGTTGATACGTAGTGTTACATTAGTTGCATGTGTACAACATGGCGATTTGACAACCCGGTATGTTATGCTGTGCTTACAAGCGTAGTAGTTCCCGTCTGTCACTTGACCATACAAGTCTGGTACAAACCCACTGACAGTTTTCCCTGTGCTTTTTCCCTGTCATCCCCATGACTTATTAATTTCCGTACTGGAAGCCTTGTACCTCCTACTCCCCTTCACCCATCTTCTCCTTCTAATCCCCCCTCCACAGTATTCCCCTTTCCTCTGCCAACTGTCATACAGAGTTTGTTCTCTGTATTTGTGTAAAAAGCCTTAATTTTCTTAAGAGATACTTACTGTGGAATTTCGAGGTAAGGACAGAGCCCAACAATGTCTACACAGAAATTTTATTCTAAGTCAGAAGTTTTGACTTTGAAGTTTTGGTATTTGCTTTGCATTTAGAAATGAAAGGTTAAGTAGTGGTTACTATGTCAACACACAGAACGTTTAATTCATAAATGAACTAAACTGTAATAATAATTGCTTTCACTTGTTTGTTTTGAAATTTTATTGATTAAAATTTTTTTCCAAAGACAAAAGCTTCTAAGTTCTTTTTTATGAAGCCAAGATAACAGTGAAACCAAAACCCACCAAAGATTGGACACCCCCTCCCAAATAAACCCTAAGCCCCAAAAGTAGTATCTCTCAAGAATATTTAGAAATAAGGAAAGCTAAATAAAATACCTGAATCTACCAGCACATCACATAGGATTTTTTCTAGTAATGTAGGGATCACTCAGTATTGGGAATGATACAGTTATGATTAGTTTGCGGCCATACCACCCTGAACGCGCCCGGTCTCATCTGATCTCTGAAGCTCAGCAGGGTCAGGCCTCGTTAGTAACGTGGATGGGAGGAATGATGTAGTTCTGATTAATAGACTTCAGCCCATTAGCAAAGATAAAGGGAAAGCTCGTATTTTCATTTTCATACATTCCTAAAATGTATTGACAAAATTCATAATGTATTTTTTGTAAAATTTTTTTAAAATATTTTATTTATTTGACATACAGCATCACCAGGGGGAGTGGCAGGCAGAGGAGAGGGAGAAGCAGGCTCCCCACCAAGCAGAGAGCCTGATGTGGGGCTCCATCCCAGGACCCTGAGATTATGACCTGAGCCGAAGGCAGATGCTTAACTGACTAAGCCACCCATTCACCCCATTTTTGTAAAATTTTTTAATAAAGCAAATGAAATGAGAATTATCTAAATTGGTGAAGTAGACTGACCAATCATGGTTCAGAAATAACGAGTATGATTAGTATGGAAAGGATAGCTACTAATTAATTAGCATATTAAATACTAAATTGGCTAACTTCTGGTAGTAGTCAGTAGACAAAAGAAGATAAAAGAAATAAGCGAAATATTGGGGTGCCTGGGTGGCTCAGTTGATTAAGCAACTGCCCTTGGCTCAGGTCATGATCCTGGAGTCCCAGGATCGTGTTCGGCATTGCTCGGCAGGGAGTCTGCATCTCCCTCTGACCCTCCCCCTTCTCATTCTCTCCCCTTCTCTCTCTTAAATACATAAAAATCTTAAAAAAAAAAAAAAAAGAAGAAGAATTTTGTTAGGTTGTTTAAAAAAATGAGAGAAACATTAGTGGAGTACCATACTAATTCATAGATATCAATTCCTTTGGCATATTTAAATCACAAGATAGAATGGAAGAAAGAACCCTACTTATAATGGAAACTAATAAACTAAAATACCTTGGAATGAACTTAAAATGTTAGAAAACTGTCATGTATTCCTAAGGGACACAAAACACTATTTGAAATAAAATTCATACCATGGTATTAAGTAGAAAGATAAAGACACCTTCGATGTCAATTCTTAAGTTGTAATTTTCCACGGATTGTTTATTCCCCATAAATTTTATGTGTCTCAAAAAAATATGTCACTTGTTACATTGTGGGGGGCCTGTTCGTGTATCGTAGGATGTTTAGCAATGTCCTTGGCCTCAACCCACTGGATGCCAGAAGACCCCCAACAAGTTAACAACCAGAACTGTCTCCATACAGTCTCTGATGGCTGGTGCAAGCTCACCTCTGCTTGAGCACTAACTAATATGTGCTGATCTCTAACACCAACTAATACATGAAGTCCTTTACCACCTAGTGTGTGAAAAGAAACATCTTCAATATGAAAACAGCTTTGAATAAATCAACACATTGCTTTACCAGTAAAAGCGGAGGAGTGATGCACTTATTACTGCCTATAGCTCACCAGCAGAAGATTTATTGGAGGATTCTTTACCTACAAAGCAGAATGACATCCATTTGGTTATGCTGAGGATAAGATGTAGGAAATTCTGTAGATATCTGAAAGAAAAATACGTTCTAAGAAATCCATACACAGTGGCATTAGGCTGTCCAGTTTCAAGCTGTGACCACCTGAAGAGATACGTTAGGTATATAGGAAGAGTTATTTTCTACCATGAAAAATCTCTTACGAAGAAATTTCTATCATAGGAATTTCTCTTTTAAAAATCATCTACCCAGAGGCGCCTGGGTGGCTCAGTGGGTTAAAGCCTCTGCCTTCAGCTCAAGTCACAATCCTGGGGTTCTGGGATCAAGCTCCACATCAGGCTCTCTGCTCAGCAGGGAGCCTGCTCCCTCCTCTCTCTCTGCCTGCCTCTCTGCTTACTCGTGATCTCTGTGGAATAACTAAATAAAATCTTTAAAAAATAAAAATAAATAAAAAATATCATCTACCTGGAGGTCATTCCATAATGAATTTGCCAAAAAATTTAATGTCAGCTCATTGCCCTGCACCCGCCAGTTAACCACACCCCTGCTTCCTGAAACATTTGGTATCTTTTTTTTTTTTTAAGATTTTATTTATTTATTTGACAGAGAGATCACAAGTAGGCAGAGAGGCAGGCAGAGAGAGGGGGGAAGCAGCCCCTCCCTGCTGAGCAGAGAGCCCAATGCAGGGCTCGACCCCAGAACCCTGAAATCATGGTCTGAGCTGAAGGCACTGACTTCAGAAAATATTGGGTGCTTATAGTGATCTGAAGGGACGCCTGCACCCCAATGCTTATAGCAGCAATGTCCACAACAGCCAAAATATGGAAAGAGGACGGGTGTCCACCAGATGAATGGATAAGGAAGATGTGTGTGTATATACAAACACACGCATGCATCATGGAATATTACTCGGCCGTCAAAAAGAATGATACCACCTACAAGGCCGTGGATGGAACTAGAGGGCATTATGCTAAGAAAAATAAGTCAATCAGAGAAAGACAGTTATCATATGATTTCACAAATGTGGAACTTAAGGAACAAAACAGGAACGTAAAAGAAAGGAGGGAAAAATAAAGTAAAACAAAATCAGAGAGGAAGACAAACCATAAGAGACTTTTAAATTGGAGGAAACACACACAGTTCCTGGAGGGGGTGGGGCGCTAACTGGGGGATGGGCATGAAGTAGGTCAATTGATGTAATGAGCACTGGGTGTTATGTGCACCTGATCAATCAATGAACTCTTACCTCTGAAACTAATAAGAAAAAAAGGGAAAAAACTTCCGGTGCTTCTTCATTAAATTATATTGAGTATATATCATCACCACTGAGCCATGCACCTCTCAGATCCGTTGCCTGCTCTTGGACTCATCACTAGCTTCTACTTTCTAGCTCACATCCCACCATGGGGAACAACCCAGTAGGTTTTTTTTGCATGGGCGTTGCAGGGAAGTTTTCACAAACAGACCAATTCACACCAACTTCAACAGACCTTAAACCTAAGTACTACAACAATTCCTCTTCCTTTAAAAGAGCATTCAAGTGCATTTTTACAATAATGAAAGAGAGTGCCATTCTGCCGGTTTTCTGTATTTTCAGGACCCGATAGAAATGACTACATTTTCTCCCGCTAAGTGTCAGGTACAAACGCCGAAGCAGCCCTCGCGGCCCCTGTGCCTAGAGCCACGTGCCAGGGACATGCAGTGTGATCTGGAGGGTCCGCGGTCCTCAGCAGCAGGCGTACCCGGGGCATCTTCCCCGTCCGCGGGGCCCGGGCCTGGCTCGTGCAGGGCCCCTGTCCAGGAGGTTCCCCACGTGAGACCCCGCGTGCCACCCGTGCGTCGCGGTTTCAACAGTCGCCCCAGCCCGGCGTGTTCCGCGTCCGCAGACACTCGGAGCCCTTGCGGAAGCCGTGTTTCGCCCTCCGAGGCCCCGACGCCGCCGCACCGCCAACATGGGCGGCTACCTGAGCAGACACCTGGGCAGATACCTGCGCACGGCCAAGGCCGCGCTGCCACGCCCCGCTTGGGGAAACCGCTACCTGCGGGCCAGGCCCGCCCCCCACCGCCGCGGCGCGGTCCAGAACCAAGTCATCTCGGTGCACCGGGAGCGCTGGATGCAGAGCCGGACCCACCTCCCGCTGCCGCCCCACCTGGACCACCCCCGAGTCCAGAGGGCCGTAGTGCCCAAGGCCTGGAGGAGCTTCCGCGGCAAGTCCCCCCTCCACACCTTCCTGGGGCTGGATTTCTCTAGCAGGCGCGAGAGCTTCGTGAGGCACTGCCTCTGGAAGGCCCAGAACGTCCTGAACGTCTGGAACATGGTGACCGTCAACATCGCTCCTCCTGAGGGCTGCGGGAGCTCCAGCGGGCGCCCAGCCACCCAGGAGCGCCCGCACTCCTGCGCCAAGGAGATCTGGCTGAGGGCTCGCAACCCCGGCCAGAGAGGGAAGAAGAGCGGCAGAGCTCTCCGGTTCGAAGGCCCCCCGGCCAAGAGGAGGCGGCAGAGCCCAGGGGCCAGGCCGTCCGCCTTCAGTCCTGTGTGGAAAGATGGCATGGCCCCTTCCTTCGTGCCCAGGCCTGGGCCTCTGAGAAGAGGCCTCTTCTGGCATCGCGCCGACCAGGAGGCCACCCAGCCCGGGCCCGACCCGCCGCCAGGACACCAGCAGGCCCCAGGAGAGTCACCGGGCCTCGGCTTGAGAGCAGATGAGCGTGTCCCAGAGCCTGGGCCCTCCTGCAGCCTGGGGCTCCCCTTGTATCCTGAGCCACCGCCTGAGACTCGAACCAGCAGTCCTTTTACCCCGCTGACCCCCGCTCTACCCCGGCATGAGTGACCGGCCCCGGCAGCCAGCCCTCACCGCCCGGGCAGCAGCTCCGCCCAGGCCCCAGACCCACCTCCCTTGACCCACGGGGCTGGCATCCAAACCTCGGTCTTCCTTCTGCCCTCCCCCTGCCCGCCTTCTCCCTGGAGACACACTTAGCGGGAAGGCCTGCTTCTCCCCTTTTCCCAGTTTCTTGAGTGAAAACACTGTTCTGTTAGTAACAATAATAAAGTTTCGTTATACAGAGTGTCGTCTTTCTTTCAAAGGGACATATACGAGGATTTCGTCTACACTGAGAATTCTCTGTCTTGGCACTGTTAACATTTGGGGCCGGGTAATTCTTTCCTGGTCCTTGGGTGCTGTCCTCTGCATCGTAGGGTTTTAGCACAACCCCTGGCCTCTATCTTCTAGGGGCGGGCAGCGCACCCACATTGTGAAAATACCAAAATATTTCCGAACATTGCCATATATTCCAGAAGGAGGTGGGGGGGATGTAGGGGGGGAGGGGGAAACGGGTGGGAGAGGGGTGGGGGTGTGAGAGAGTGGTAGGGGATGGAAGAGTGGGGGGTACTTGGAAGAAAAAAAAAAGCCCACACTGGTGGAAAAACTGAGGGACAGTGACCACTGCTGGCAGAAACAATCAAGCTTCGTCTTTTTGAAAGTAAGTTACTTGGGGGGCCTGGGTGGCTCAGTGGGTTAAAGCCTCTGCCTTCAGCTCAGGTCATGATCCCAGCGTCCTGGGATCGAGCCCCACATCGGGCTCTCTGCTCAGCAGGGAGCCTGCTTCCTCCTCTCTCTGCCTGCTGCTCTGCCTACTTGTGATCTCCGTCTGTCAAATAAATAAAATCTTTAAAAAAAAAATAAGCTACTTGTTGGCAAAACTGAAAATGCTAAATACTGGGAAGTGGTGAGAAAGATGCTGAGAACTGGGGCGCCAGGCGGCGCTGAGTGTGAATGTGTAGCAGCGCTTGAAAGTGCTGCCCAGAGCAGAGCGTGACCATGAAAAACTCTCCTACACGGTGTGTACACACACCTGCCACACACACATACACCACACACCACACACATACCCCCACGTACAGACACACACACACACAACCCACACACACATCACACACAACATACTCCCCCCACACACCATATACACACTCCCACGCACATCCCCGACACACACCACATACCCCACATACCCACTATACACACACAACACACATCCCCACCCACATACACACTATACGCACCCCACACACACCCCCACTACCACACACACCACACCCACACACACGACACATAACCCCCCACACCCCACCCACACACCACATACACTACACACACCCACATGCACAACACACATTCCCACACACATACTCACCCCACACACCCACCATACACAAACCCCACACCCACACGCACCCCCACTAACACACCACACATACACCACACACGACAACCCCCCACACACACACAGCAGAGAGGGATGTTCTTCCTAGCACTCCGTCAGAACAGAGAAGCCGAACAACCTAATTGCTCACTTACAGGGGGACGACTAACGTAAACATACTATGCGCTAGCGAGGAAATTCTGTTCCACAAACCAAAGGAAGGACATAGCCCCAGGATTCTCCACTCTTGGGCTACTGGGCCACGTGGTTCTCTGCATCGTGGGATGCTTAGCGGCACCCCTGGCCCCCATCGCCCAGACAGCAGCAGGACCACCTCCAGCAGTGACAGTCACACGCATCTCCAGACATTGTCAAATATGCCCAGGGGGACCGACATCACCCCCAGTGGGAAAGCACTGAACTAGGGCTCTGTGGTTTTGACAACAGGTTACATCTCAAAACGAATCTGCTGAATGAAAAAGCCGGGGACTGGTAGAGTATGTGTGGCTCACGCCGTTTACAGAATTTAAACAAATGCAAAGTAACGTTGCTGGGAAAATGGGGAAGCCAGGAACCGCATTAAGAGGTCTTCTGGACACTTTCCCTGCCTCGCTCCTTCCATCGAAAGCCTCTTTAAATAGTGTTTAAACATGAATTTCACAGCATCCACCTTTAGAGAGTCCGAGAATAAACAAAGTCTCTTCTCCGGTGCAGCCTGCGTTCTAAGGGGGCGCAGACAGAAGAAACAAGGAAACGGACACACTAGCAGGTGCAGAGAAGCTCCATAAGGAAAAATAAAGAAGGAATAGGGACACGTATGAGTCCACCAACACAACCGGGACCCTACGTCCTTTCCCGTGTCCGCATCACCATGGAACTACAGCATCCTTTACTATGAATGCAAGTTCTTTACCTGGGGTTTCCGTTGGGGCAATGCCTACTTTCACGTAGCATCTCAGCGAAGAGATTGAAAATGTTTTATCTACCTAGACGTGAAGATTACTAGAAGATGCAAACTGTTCCTGAAGATATTAAAGTCAACATTTTCAATGCTGACAGTTACTGTTAGATACAAAATGTCTTGGACTGAACCGCTAGAAGTCAAGTTCGTGTTTTGAGGTTTACTCCCTGCCATTTGCTGGACTTGAGACGAGGCATTTCACTCTACAGCAGTTGCTAGAACGGGCGTGAGATCTTAGTGTGTCCACGAGGGTACCTGTATATAGAGGTCAGTCCGATGGAATTATCAGAATTCACTAGAATAATCATTTCGTCCAACTCTTTTACAAAGTACTAATATTTATACATATTCAAACGGCTTCTCAAGCAAAGCTCTGAAAAGGTAAAAATGTCCACTCCATTTCCTCAAGTGTAGAAAGCCCTGGTTTTACACTAATCCTCTGCGATTTGGCTCTACTCTTGTTTCTCCTCAATGGCGCCAGACAGGGCCAACTGCATCCGAGGGGAGGTAAGAATCAGGCTCTTGTTTCTGGAAATCAAAGGACTAAAGAGGAGCCGGGCTGCTGTTTTACAAGCACAAGACCATTAATCCCCTTACTGTGGACAAAACAGCACGTTGTTCCTTTTCAGATCACAAGACTTATTCCTGAATAATTAGGCACAGGAAGAAATCCATTCCGTGCCCTACACCATGAGATTCAGAAAGAAAAGGCCATGCCCGAGTCAGACTTCTCCCTCTCGTGCTAAAAGTTGACCAATTGCCCTAAAAGCCAACACTGGACGAACTCGGCAGGTGCATTTCCCAACTTGCTTGGGAAGTAGACTCGAGTGTCCCCTTCGGTTACATTTCCCTAGAAACTACTTTCAACATTTACACATTTGTCTGAAACTAGTTAACAAAATCTGGCCTAAACCTTACCGTAACAACTTCAAAACCCCTAGCTGCCATCTTCGAATTCACAAGAGATCTTCACATAACCTGACCTCATGAAACCAGAACTTTCTGTCCTTGCCATTTGCCCAGACATCTTCCATTCTGCTTTTAAGAAAACCTGGGGGTGTGGGGGTTCCTAGGTGTGTCAGTCAGTTAAGCGACCATCTCTTGATTTCAGTTCATGGCATGATCTCAGGGTCACAAGACGGAGCCGCACGTCGGGCACCTCGCTTGGCCCAGAGTCGGCTGGAGATTTTATTCTCCTCCTCCTCCTGCCCCTCGTCACGCTTGCTCTGTCTCTCTCTCTGAAATAGATAAATTAGTCTTAAAAACAAACAATAAGGAACATCCAGGAAGTAGGAAGCAAATCACTTGACAGCAGGCTTCCAGTAAGGACTTGGAAAGCTTTGTCCCTCCCGTTCCTGCGCCGGCCCATCACGTCCCCCAGGCCCCGCTTCCTCTGCGGCCGCTGCGCCCAGGGAGACCGGGCTTTACCCACCGTCCCGGTGTCAGGGCCGGGCCCGCAGGCGGCTGCGCCACGAGGTCCCCCGATCTGCGGGGGCAGCCGCAGCCACAACGGCGCACGGGCTGCCTCTGCACAGAGAGGCTCTGTCCTCACACGCTTGCCTCGGGCGGCTCTGTCAGCTCTTTCTCCGTCGCTCCTTGACAGCGTCTCGGGCGAACCATGCAGCTTTCCCGTCCCTTCTGCTTATGAAAGAGCTCGGGGCGGTGGCATCCGAACTCGGATCCAAACCGTCTTCCCGCCTCGGACACAGCCGCTCTCCGTCCCGTGCCCCACTGCCCTCCTGTCCCCGTGGCGCCCCAGCCCCACCGTCTCCCCAAGTGTCCCCCACCCACGTCATTCTCGCTCCTGTAGGGACGGAGAGCGCTGGGGGCATCTACCGAAGGGAACAGCAGGGCGCTTGTCCCTTCGCTGGGGCCCTCTATGGACGCCCCAGGCTGCTCCGCCATCCGGGGTCCTCCCCTCTGCTGTGGTGGGTGCCCTCAGCTTCCCCACTCAGGGCGCCTCGGGGGCCCCCGCTGCGCTCTGGCCAGCGTCCTCCAGCCCACCCCGTGCTCAGACTCCGGCGGGCCCGTCCAGCCTCACCGGCCTGCTCTCCTGGCCCCGCAGGCAGGGAGTCCTCCCGGCTCCCTCCGGCAGCCTCCGCTGGCTCCCCGGGATACAGCCGTGGGAAGCCGCTGGCAGAGCCGTCCTGTCGCCCCGCTCCTGGAGCCTGGGACAGCCTTCCCCCTTCGGACTTCTCCAGCCACAAGGCAGGCCCCGTGTCTGCTCCCCCGCGCACCCTCAGGGTCGGGGCCCCCGGCGTGCATGGCGAGGGAGTGACATGCCGGTGTCTCATCTACAGACAGCGCCAGGCTCTGAACAGTTCGCGGCCTACCTTGATGCAGACGGGCCCGAGCAAAAGTGTCACTCAGAGCACATAATCGCTGGTGGGGCGCGGGCAGCAGCAACTCATCGGGGCAGGCCCAGCTGTTGGCACCCCTCCAGGCCGCACCTGCCTGTGTGCTGGCATGCGTTCCCGCCCGGCCCTGTCCTCCGGGGAAGGCACAGGAGATGCCACAGCCCTCTCTGCCTGGCCACACCCCTGCCTATCCGGCCCTCTGGCTTTCTCTCCCACTGCCTGCTGGCTGAGGGGGACTGGACCCGTCCCGCTGCCTGTCGGTCCTGTGTGCCCGTAGCCAGGACCCATCTCTCTAGCAGGAACACCCTCTTGCGTTGTCAGTCGAGGTTGCAGCGGATCAAGGCTCTGCCAGCCACGGGTCGCCAAGTACGCAAAAGCGTCCTCAGGAGCTCCTGAGCTGGCGTCACTGGAGGCCGTCGGGCTCGATGGAAGAGACGGTGGTGAGGACTGGGTAAAGGCCTACGGCAGCTAGAGCTTCCGTTCTTCTGATCTGATCTGATTATCCTCAGTGCATGACCTTTCACATTTTCCATTCTGTCCGTCCCAGTAACTTCTAGTTTTCTGCAACATTCATAAAATAAGCCACGAGGAGAAAGAAGGAAACAGTGATGTTCCAGATGGGATCCCTGAAGCCATCCCGGGGACCGCTACTTGCCTCCGGGTCAGTCCGCCAGGGCTGCTCTAACAAACGCCCAGACCCGGCGGCTTAAACAACAGAGATTTATTGTCCCTCGGTCCGGAGGCTACAAGCCCAGGATCGGGGTGCTCAGACTCCGTTTCTTCTAAGGCTCCTTTCTTTGGCTTGTGGATGGTTGTCCTCTCCTGTCCTACCCGGGCTCCGTCTGTGCACACCTGCGTCCCCATCTCTTCTTGTAAGGATGCCATTCCTACTGGACCAAAGCCCACCTCTATGACCTCGTCGTACATTCATCACCTCTTCAAGGACCCTATCTCCTAATACAATCCCATTCTGAGCTACTAGGGCTGCGGACTCGATCATAAGCATTTTGAGGGGATGCAGCTCTTCCCGGAGCCGCTACCCCCCAGCATTTATTTTGTCCCGCCCTGGCACCAGAAGGCCTTTCTAAGGCAGAAGAGTTAAAACCTGAGCCGGCTGCCAAGCCACTGGCATCTTCTGTCCACCCACCTGCCGGAGAGGCGGCCTCTCTGCAAAGTTTTTCTCAATGCTGTCTTGCATTCTGGGGGGCCCTTTCCCATGGGGAAGCCCGTTCATGTAAGGATGCAGCCTTCTTCATGGCCGCGCGTGGAGAATGGGATCGGCAAGTGAATTGCATTTTAAACACCCCATGATTCATGAGGCGGCCCTCATCACTCCGCGCCCCGACAGCAGTATTGCTGGCACTCATTCTGCCTACGGCCTTACAGAAACGTCTGTTGACCCTTGATGGAGTTTTGCACGTTCTGACTTTCAATGGGCATTGGCAATAATGCCTTCTCCATAGCATGTACAAGTGAGAGGCATCTGCCTAGTAAACAACATCAGATATTCACAAACGCACACAATGTTGCAAGTGAAAAAAATGCAAATGGAAATTCCTCAACATTCATCTAAAATGTTACATGTTTAAATTAACTCTTCCTACGAATGGAAACATCTGATTTAACATAGTCATTAACAAGGTTCAATGCAGGCACCCAGAGGAAGAAACGGTCTGACCAGCAGAGCAATGTGTAAACCTGGGGACGAGAAGAGCTGAAGATAAAGAGACTGTCTGGGGAGGGGCTGCATTCGAAGATGACAAGAGGGCTTCTGTTTTTTTCTTAAATTTTTCCTTTTCAATTTTTTGCAAAGCAGTCACCTAATTTTTTTTAAAGATTTTATTTATTTATTTGACAAAGACACAACGAGAGAGGTAACAGAAGCAGAGGAAGTGGGAGAAGGAGAAGCAGGCATCCCTCTGAGCAGGGAGCCCGATGCGAGGCTCTATCCCAGTACCTTGGGACCATGACCTGAGCCGAAGGCAGACAGTTGATGACTGAGCCGCCCAGGCGCCCCTTGAATTGCATTTTAAACACCCCCTGATTCATGAGGCGGCCCTCATCACTCCGCCCCCTGACAGCAGTATTGCTGGCACTCATACTTTCTGGCAGCAAGATCATCCCTTCCCTCCATGGAGGGCATCTTGCCAAAAAGCCAAGTTTTCCTGGAACATTTTTCCCCTGGAAGGCTGCTGCTTGCTAATCCAACTTCAGCTTAAAGAGCATCCCTTTGGAGAGGCCTTCCCCTGACTGCTCAACATGAAGTCCCCACCCGCCCTGCAGTTGTCAAGTTGGTGCATTCCTTTCCTTTTAACACACGTTCACCACCTAGGTCTCCACTGGTCCACAGACATCATGAAGCGCATTTCCTAAGGACATTCACAATAGTCCCCCATGTTGCTCATTTGGGGTTTCGGAAATTTTATGCACCACAGGCCTCCCAAGTGCTGTCATCTCTGTCACTCACGATGTACAGTTGGTTGCTACTTTTTCATGCCACTTTACACAAGTAAACGTTTGAGTATGTAGACAGTAGTGACCCCACGGGATGATTGGGGGGTTGCTTTAGCCTATGGCTATTTCCATCGGTACCTCCCATGGGACTCTCTGTCTATATATGAAGTTAAGGAGAAGGGAGCCCCTCGTGGCCTCCCCACCCATCTATAGACACAACCTGACGCCACCAGTGAGACATTCTCATTGATGGAAAAGCAGAGGGAAATGTGTTCTGTGCCACAAATGACACACAAATGTGTCCTATGCCAAAATAGCCTAATGGCTATTTTGCTCCAGTATCTATATATTCATTTTAAAATTTATTTTCTAATAACATTATGCTTTCTTTAATATCAGGCCCTTCCCTATAGTTATCCTAAGCTTGAATTAATTATTCCAAAGACCTCACTTCATGCTCCAATCAAAAGATATAGGGTGTCAGAATGGATTAAAAAAACAAACAAACAAACCAAGACCCATGTATACATTGCCTCTAAGAGACTCATTTTAGACCTAAAGATACCTGCAGATTGAACATGCAAGAATGGAAAAACCTTTATCACACAAAACAGACATGAAAGCTGGAGTAACAATACTTAGAGAAGTGGATTTTAAAACGAAGACTGTAGCAAGAGATGAGGAAGGGTGCTATATCACAACAAAGGGGACTATCCAACAAGGAAATCCAACAGTTGTTAATATTTATACACCCAACATGGGAACACCCAAATATAAAACAATTAATAACATGAGAGACTATGGACTCTGAAAAACAACCTGAGGGTTTTGAAGGGGCGGGGGGTGGGAGGTTTGGGGAACCAGGTAGTGGGTCTTAGGGAGGGCATGGATTGCATGGAGTACTGGGTGTGGTGCAAAAACAATACTGTTACACTGAAAAGAAATAAAAAATTAAAAAAAAAAAAAAACAGAAAAAACAATAACAAATATAAAGAAACTCAATAATAATAATACAATAATAACAGGGGACTTTAATACCCCACTTACCTCAATGGACAGGCCATCTAAGCAGAAAATCAATAAGGAAACAATGGCCTTAAATGATCCACTGGTCCAGATGTACTTAACAGATATATTCGTAACATTTCCTTTTAAAGCAGCAGAATACACATTGTATTCAAGTGTACATTGGACATTCCCCAGAACAGATCACATACTAGGTCACAAATCAGGCCTTAACAAGTACAAAAAGACTGATCATACCATGTGTATTTTCTGACCAGAACACTATGAAACTTGAAGTCAACCACAAGAAAGCATTTGGAAAGACCTCAAATACATGGAGGTTAAAAGCATTCTACTAAAGAATGAATGGGTCAACCAGGAAATTAAAATTAATTAAAATTTAAATTGAAGTAGGGATAGAGGGAACATACCTTAAAATCATAAAGGCCATATATGAAAGACCCACAGCCAATATCATCCTCAGTGGGAAAAACAGATCTTTTCCTCCATGGTCAAGAAGAAGATATGGATGTCCGCTCTCACCACTGTTACTTAACATAGTACTGGAAGACCTGGCCTCAGCATCAGACAGCAAAAAGAAATAAAAGGCAAATCAGCAAGGAAGAAGTCAAACTTTCACTATTTGCAGATGACATGATATTCAATATAGAAAACCCAAAAGACTCCCAAAAGAAAATTGCAAAAGTGATCCACAAATTCAGTAAAGTCGCAGGATACAAAATCAATGTACAGAAATCTGCATTTCTATATACCAATAATGAAGCAGCAGAAAGAGAAATCAGGGAATCAATCCCACTTACAACTTTACCAAAAACCATAAGATAACTAGGAATAAACCTAACCAAAGAGGTAAAAAGATGTGTACTCTGAAAGCTACAGAACACTGATGAAAGAAATGGAAGAGGACATAAAGAAATGGAAAAACATCCCATGATCATGGATTGGAAGAACAAATATTGTTCAACTCTCTATGCTACCCAAAGCAATCGACACATTTAATGCAATCCCCATCAAAATACTGCCATCATTTTTCACAGAGCTATAACAAACAACCCTAAAATTTGTGTGGAACTAGAAAACTCCTGTATAGCCAAAGCATCTTGAAAAAGAAAAGCAAAGCTGGAGGCATCACAATTCCAGACTTCAAGTTATATTACAGAGCTGTCGTGAACAAGATGGTATGGTACTGGCACAAAAACAAGACACACAGATTAATGGAACAGAACAGACAACCCAGAAATGGACCTACAAGAATATGGTCAACTAATCTTCAACAAAGCAGGAAAGACGATCCAATGGAAAAAGACAGTCTCTTCAACAAATGGTGTTGGGAAAGCTGGACAGCAACAAGCAAAGGTAAGAAACTGGACCATTTTCTTATACCATAACCAAAAATAAACTCAAAATGAGGTGTGCCTACGTTACTCAGTCAGTTGGTCGTTCAACTCTTGATTTTGGCTCTGGTCATGATCTCGGGGTCGTGGAATGGGTCACAGCATCAGGTTCCATGCTCAGCACGGAGTCTGCTTGAGGTTCTCTCTTTCCCTCTCCCTCTGCTCCACCCCCTGCTTATGCTCTCTCTAAATACATACATGCATACATACATAAAATCTTTTTTAAAAAGTAAATAAAAATGAATGAAACACCTAAATGTGAGACAAGAAACCAAAACACTAGAGCAGAACCAAGCAGTAACCTCTTTGATATTGGCCCTAGCAACTTCTTGCTAGGTTTGTCTCCTGAGGCACGGCAAAAGCAAAAATGAACTATTGTGACTTCCAACAAGACAAAAAACCTCTGCACAGCAAAGGAAATAATCAACAAAACTGAAAGGCAACCTCCAGAGTGAGAGAAAATATTTGCAAATGACACATCTGGTAAAGCGTTACTATCCAAAATCTATAAAGAACTTATAAAACTCAACACCCAACGAACAAGTAATCTATTTTAAAAAAATGGGCAGCAGAGGTGAATAGGCATTTTTCTAAAGAAGACATACAAGTGGCCAACAGACACATGAAAAGATGCTCAACATCACTCATCATCAGGGAAATACAAGTCAATGTAGATTTCACATACAATGAGATTTCACCTCACACCGGTCAGAATGGCTATATCAACAACAGAGGAAACAACAGGTGTTGGTGAAGATGCATAGAAAGGGGGAGCCCTTACGCACTGTTGGTGGGAATGCAAACTGGTGCAGCCACTGTGGGAAACAGTATGAAGAGTCCTCCAAAAAGTTAAAAATAGAACTATCCTACTATCCAGCAATTGCACTACTGTTTACCCAAAGAATACAAAAGTGCTGATTTGAAGGGATACATGTGCATCAATATTTCTAGCAGCATTATTAACAATAGCCAAATTATGGAAAAAGCCCATATGTACATCAGCTGATGAATGGATAAAGAAGATGTGGTATATATAGACAATGGAATATTACTCAGCCATAAAAAGGGTTGAAATCTTGGCATTTGCTATGATATGAGTGGAGCTAACATGTATATGCTAAGCAAAATAAGAGAAGACAAGTATCATATGATTTCACTCATACGTGAAATTTAAGAAACAAAACAGATGAACATATGAAAAAAAACCAAAACAGTGGGGCAAACTAGAAAACAGACTCTTAACGATAGAAACCAAATATGATTAGCAGAGGGGAGATGGGGGGGGAGGGTGGGTTAAATTGTTGATGGGGATTAAGGAGGATACTCATGACGAGCACCTGCTATTATATGTAGGTTATGAATCACTAAATTCTGCACCTGAAACTAATATTACACTGTATGTTAACTAACTGAAATTTAAATAAAAACTTGAAAAATACTATCCCAAAGAGTTCAGTCTGATGTTTTATTAAAGTAATAATGGATTGAAACACAAATCGTTAACAAAATGGCTTTGCTTAAAGTATGTAATCCATACTATAGGCTAGAAATCCAAACTGATGAACAAATACATACAACTAGTAGGTGTCTCTTCATCTGTGAAGCCACAAATAAAACCTAAAGACTCAGTCCGATTTCACTATTTTTATTGAGCATCTGCTATGTGTCAAGTATTTGCATAGCAGGCAGCTAAGCTGCTATGAACATTCTTGCCCATGTATTTTCCGTATGTTTTCTTTTTCTTGGGTATTTACCCAGGAGTGAAATTCCTGGTCATAGAGTATACGTATGTTTAGCTACAGTAACTCTTTCCTTATCCTCTCTGGTATTGAACCCTTTGATTCCTTTTGTGCACGGAGCTTACCTCTTTGAAAGGTTTTGAATGCTGTAGTGGCTGTAGGCTTCATCCACTGCATGGGCTTTCAATCCTTTAACATTTACCCAAGATGGGTGGTTCCATTGGCAAGATGTGTAATCTAGAACTAAGTGCATCCTGTTCTGATCGAATAGCTTGAGGCTTTGTTTTGTGACCAGAACTCAACCCCATGCATCACCAGCCAGCTCACACTCTTGAATTTAAGAGAAGCAATGAAAAGGCAGGATATCAGATCAAATTATCCCCAACATCTGAAAGACAACATAAAATCATGCTCCAAGGACAGATGGCTAGCACCTTCCATTTCCGTGCACGGCACTGAGTTTATCGTTCTCGTCTGTGAGCAGGCCTCTCACCACATCCTCAGCATGGTTAACAATCCTTTCGTGTGTAAATACTGTCTGTGTTGATTCCTGATCAAAGCTGGTCTTGCCTTTTACCTTTGTAGACTTGAAATCCTTAAGCTGGTCTGATACTATGCTCACTTTAAAACCATTTTCTTGCATAGAGGATGGTTTTGGTCAGTCCTAATGTCTGGTACTTTTATGAAATCAGTGTTAATGATAAAGACCAGTGCTATCTAATGGAAGTTTCTGCGATAATGGAACCATTCTAAGTCTGTGCTGTCTAGTAAGGCAGACAGTAGACAGAGGTCGCTATTGAACCCCTGAAAAGAGCAGCATGCAATGAGAAATTGTGTCAAACCATGCTGAGTGCTAATAGTTAATGTCACTTCAATAACCAGAAAACAGAACTATAAATATTCAGGCCGAAACCCTCTGGAAAGCTTAACATCAATCATCATAGGTGTTTTAATAGTTGTTTTCCAAACTCATAAAACAAGGGCTCAACTTTCAAGCCGTGACACTTACACAAGTTTAGAAAGTTACCGAGTTCATTGCATCCAAGGCTTGCCAATCAGAAGACTGAAAATGAAACCTAATTTCAAGTTTCAAGGTGACATACCTGTTCCACAGTGTTCAACTTGAACAGGTAGTCTCCAGGAGAAAGAAGCCATAACGTTCTTTCAGCGTGGAAAATAAAAGGCAAACAGAGAAAGGTGGGGGGGGGGGGGGGAGAAAGAAAGAAAAAAGAAAAAACAAACTCTGCCCTCCACTTAAAGCCGCCTTAGCCATTCTGTGACCTGGAATAGAATATCAGAGAAACAAGCGAGCCGCCACCTAGAAGGTTTAATGATTAAACCCCATTATTTGGGTTAATACTTACAGAGAAGCAGCCCATCTCCTGTCAGTTATTTACCAAAATCTGTTTGGAAAACAGATTAGTTGTCCTTTCTGAACTCTACCTCCAGCGGCTGCTTCCTCTGCTGACTCCAGACGGAATCCGCCTCCGCCCCTTCTGTGCTCCCCTGGCTAAGGGCACCATGGAAAGAACCCGGCCCTCTCTGAATGGTTTCCTCGGCCTCACCTTTCCACCTTTCCCGGGCTAAAATAGCCGGTCCTTGATAAGCTCCCTTCATGTGGAAAACAAACATCACCCCTTTCTATCTCTGGGGAACAAAAGACACCCTTCCAAGAATGGCCTCACCTGACTCTCACCTCCACAGGTAAACATCTGGGGAGCGCTCCCACCTCAAAGGGAATCATTCTGGTCAGCCCTAAGTTCTGGCGGTTGTGTAGATTCAAAGTTAATGGTACAGACCGGTGCTGTCCAGTGGAACATTCTGCGATGATGGAAATGTTCTATATCTGCACTATCCAACTTGGTAGCCGTAGGTGGCCACTGACCACCTGGAATGGGGCTGGGCTGCAGAGAAACTCAATTTTCTATTAATTTATTTTATGTAGAAACATGTGACTAGCAACCACGTTGGTCAGCGCGCCAGAGAACAGTCATTAAGAGCTTCCCGCCATGAACTAGGTTTGCTGGATTCTCTCATCCTCAAAACAGCACCTCCCAGTCGCTGTTGCTGGAATCATCTCAGACGCCAGGGAAACGAGGATCTGGTGTTCGAGGCAGCGGTGGCCATGGGAGGAGGGAGTGGGTGTCACCAGAACCCCGCCTGCGCCACACTGACCTGCCCTGGGCCTTCACTGGTCAGCCTTGGTCAAAACTGAAAAGGCAACAGGGGCGCCCGGGGGGGTCTGTCAGTTAAGCATCTGCCTTGGGCTCAAGTCATGATCTCAGGGGCCTGGGATGGAGGGCCGCATCTGCTCTCTGCTCAGTGGGGAGTCTGCTTCTCCCTCTCCCTCTGTGCTCTCTCTCTCTCTCAAATTAATAAGTAAAATGTTAAAAACAAACAAACAAACAGACCTGAAATTGCAACAAAGCCTCAGAGATGCTCTCGGGATTACCATAATGAGTGGAAGAGAGTCTCCCCTACCGGACATTCATGGATGTCAGCAGAAGCCGCCCAGGCAGGTTGATGTCAGGGCTTTCCTCTCTACCATGCTGCCCCTTCATGAAGTCAGTGCCCAGATTCCACGTCATTGCTTGAAAACCATGAAAGGAAAAATAAGACTGGGTGACCCTAATGGGTCACCTGATGTTGACCCTGATGTTAAATACAAAATGTGGATTTTCAAAGCCACCATGAGAGAGAGAGGTAACAGCTACACTCCCGCAGCACTCCGAGAGTCCTGTCATTTCCCCGTCCTGGGCAGGCTGATGTTTTACCACAGATGACCCATTTCTGCTTGGTGACTCCACCTCACCTAAGGAAGCTTCTGTCTTCTCCCTCACCTTGGTCGCAAGGGCACAGAGTCAGGAAAGACTGGATCAGAGGGAGAGGCCGCCAAAAGTTAGTCCCGTCATTCTAGCAATTTCACTATTAGGTGAAATGGAAATCTCCTAGAAGGGAGAGCCCACATAACTTAGTCCTAAAAAGAAAGTCAGTCTAGACGAAGTTACCTGGGGAAATGTTAGACTAGTTTAAGTCAACATGGGAAGGAAAAGCCAGTGGATGGCTAATTATTATTAGTATGGCTAATTATTATTAATAACAAAGCTAATTATTTGCATCAGGGAACAAAGCTATGTTAAAGACGAATCTGATTCAGCCTTCCTTGAGCCTTAAACTTCCCAAAAGTATCAAACATCTTTGTTTCACTCTACTTAGTCATTTATGTGACCAGAATTGAAGACAGTAAAATGCTGAATTGTAGTGTAAGCCATTCATTCGTAAAGAAGAAAATATCTTCCCTTTTGAATTATGATTTCCTGATGTTTGTTGTATCATTTAAAGGCAGAGAAAATAACAATGCAAGTTCTTTATGGAAGGTAACAGAGAAGGTAAAAGAGACAGGTAGAAATCACCTGTAATTCCACCAGCATCAATGACCATTGTTAATGTTTTCTAAATATTTGGGACATATTTTTCTTAGCCTTGGGTCTTTCTCTGTATGTGTGTGTATGTATGTGTGTAAATACATATAGATTTCTTCTTACAAAATAAATGTAAGTAGAATGGTAGTTTCCAGGGGCTGGGGGATAGGAGAATGGAGGGAATAGGGAGATGAATGGGTACAAACTTGCAAGTTCTGCAGATCTAATGCACAGCATAGTGATTATAGTCAACAATAGTGTATTGTAAACCTCAAAATTGCTAAGAGATTAGATCTTAATTGTTTTCACCACAAAAGAGAAATAACTATGTGACATAGTAGAGGTTTCAGCTAGTGCTATGGTGGTAATCACACGGCAATATACCAGTGTATCACATCACATTTTATACCTTAAATTTACACACAGTTATATGTCGATTATATCTCAATAAAAAACTGGAACTATACTATTATGAAACTTTCTCACCTCCTCCCTTGAACTTCACAGTATATTTTGAATGTGTCATTAAAAATCCCTCTATGATATAATTTTAATGATTGTCTAATTTTGTGTTCATTTTATGGGTATATCCCATGCTTTCAAATCTAATTTACTTTCTTTTTTTATTACAGTAAAAAATACTGTGATCAATGTTCTGGAGCCTAACAATTCTCTGCTAATTTGTAATAATACCTTTGGTTTAAATTCTTAAAATTTTGGGCGCCTGGGTGGCTCAGTGGGTTAAACCTCTGCCTTCAGCTCAGGTCATGACTCCAGGGTCCTGGGATCCAGCCCCACATCGGGCTCTCTGCTCAGTGGAGAGCCTGCTTCCCCCTCTCTCCCTGCCTGCCTCTCTGCCTACTTGTGATCTCTCTCTCTTTCTCTCTCTCTCTCTCTCTCTCTCTCTGTTAAATAAATAAATAAATCTTTTTAAAAAGAAATAATAAATAAATAAATTCTTAGCATTTAAATTCTGGGGTTCAATGATATGCAAAAATGTAAGGTTTTGATACATGTTAATTTCCTTTCAAATGTATTCTATCAATGTGCACATCTCCGGCAGCATGGGTATGTTCATCTTCCAGGATCCTGCACCAGACATTACGGTCCTCACAACTCTTTTGGCAGTACAAATGGAACCGCAGTATGTAAATACTGCTTTGATTAGCAATTCTTGGTTTCATGTACAGCGGAACGTTTTACATATTGAGCAGCCATTTGTATTTCTTTCTTGTAAATTGCTTGTTTGCTCCCTTGCCCTTTCTTGTGCCAGAGGGATTTTTCTCAAATCTTTTGTGTTGCACAAAAGATTAGTATCCCTGTTCAATTTGATATGTGATTATACCCTTGTATTTTCCTGGAAAGGAATCCTACTATATTTCATATTATGTGTATCTACTGTAAACCCTTTCTTCTACTTTTTAGCAGTAATACCCAGCTGATGACGACGTTGTTCTCAATGTAGTGGCGCTATCTGAACACGCTGATGGGATGATGGAAATAACATGGACTCTTGTCTTCCTCCTCAACCCTGATGGAAATGCTGCTCTTCTGCTGGATCATGTGAGTCATTTTAAATATAATGGATCTCTAGTTTACTTAAAAATTCTTTTTATCAGTAATTGATGTTGAGTTTTATCAATTGCCTTTTCAGTACTTGTTAGTATGATCATTGGGTTTTTACCATTTGGTGCATTATACTAATACTAATACATTTCTTTACATTGATCCAATCCTTAGATAAACTCAGTTTGATTATTTTTAACATGCTACTGGAATGATTTTGCTACATTTTTTTCCTCAGATGTTTATACCTATTTTCGTAGGAAAAATAGCATGTGGGCTCCTTTACAGGTGCTAAATCTTAAAGATTCTCTTTTTTTGTCATTATATCATCTTGAAAATCATACACAAAAATATTTCCAAAATTTTTTGTGTATAGAAATATTCAAAAAGCATAAAATTAAAAGGTATAGGTAAATAATCAGGACCATGCATATTTGGGGCAAGTTCTCTGAAAACTCTGTTTCTTCCATGGTTGAGTTATTTCATATTTAATACTTCTTTCTGAATCCATTTAAATTCCCTACAGTTTCTAAGAAAACCACTTCTTTCATTCAGTTTCCAGTACTCTCGTGATCTTTATTTTTTTAAATTTACATTTATGTATTTATATTTAAATTCAATTAACATATAATGTATGTATCATTGCTTTCAGAGGTAGAGGTCAGTAATTCATCAGTCTTATATAATACCAGTGCTCATTCTATCACATGCCCTCCTTAATGTCCATCACCCAGTTACCCCATCCCCCAACTCATCTCCCCTTCAGCAACCCTCAGTTTGTTTCCCATGCTTAAGAGTACCTTATGGTTTGTTTCCCTCTCTGATTTCATCTTGTTTTACCTGTTCCTCTCTTCCCCTGTGATCCTCTCTCTGTTTTGTTTCTTAAATTTCACATATCAACAAGATCATATGATAATTGTCTTTCTCTGATTGACTTATTTCTGTGTCTACTTGTGATCTCTTTCTCTCTGTCAAGTAAATAAATAAAATCTTTAAAAAAAAGAATGTATTCATTAAAAAAGAAGAAATTGGTTGTAAAAGGAAAGAGGAAAAATTTAAATTGAAGGACTAAAGAATTGTGGGGAAAAAACCATAAATTCTATAGGCTGCATTCCCCTAGCACTGGAGTTTTGCAGTTCTCACTGATTAGTAAACTTGATCTTGGCTGGATGTTCTTGCTTATCTTCTAGGGGAGGGGCCTTTTGCTTTGATTCTCAAGTGTATTTGCTCCCGGTGTAATTATACAGCCCTTGCGTGGAGGCCAGGCTAAGTCACCTGCTCTGTTTTGCCCAATGTGGCTTTTGTTCCCTGAGGGCTTTCTTCACATCTTTAGAGAGTGAGAATGAAAATGGCGGCCTCCCAGTCTCCAGCCCCCGAGCTGAGTGCTGGGGGCCCCCACTCCTCAGCGTGACCTCAGAGAAAGGCAGCCCATCACTCCTGTCTCCCAGGTCTCCGTCTGTACTCCGTGCTCATCCGGCCTGTGACCTACTCACGCTGTTCCTCCTGGGGGATGGAGGGGGGCGTCCCCGGTTCTGCCGCTTGCTGGGCCCCAGCCTGGAGTGCAGTCAACCTGACGGAGCCACGGTTCGCAGTTCATGACCACCCCAAGCTGAGAGCCCACTCCTGCAGCCGCCTGCCCCGTTCCGCTGCCTGGGAGTTCTGCCTCACTCGGGCATACCCAGTCTTCCTGCGACCCCAGAGATCCGGGGACCACACTGTCCCACCTAGGACTCTTCCCCACCTCGCCAGCTGAGCGCCTTTCAGGCAGGGATGTCCCTCACTGGAGCCGACTTCTCAAGTTCTGATTTTGTGTTCTGCTGCTAAATCGCTTTCCAGCAGCCGGCTGATGGGGACTCCCCGCGGCCCGCAGTTTATCTTGCCGTATGTCACCTCAGATTCACTTCTCCACACCTGCCACCTTGCAGAAAGTGGTCGCTTTTCTATTTGTAGGGTTGCCGCTCTTCTTTTCTTAGATAGCTCGTTGAGTTCACAGGCGTTCAGAAGGATTTGGTAGCTGTCTAGCTGAATTCCTGGCTCCAGAAACTCAGGTCTCCTACTCCTCTGCCATCTTGGACCGCTGTGCTCTATCATGAGCTTTATAGACTATTTCCCATCAAATACCTACATCTGTTGCTGTGTTTTATGTATTTTCTAGCAAATACACTTTTTCTCATTTTCCACTAGACTGGCCAGAAGTTTTGCTAATTTTTGTTACTGCTTTGTCAAACATGTTCTTAGATTAATTTTTATTTCTATTCTTTCTGTTTTCTGATTTGACCATTGTGTTTACATTTATTAAGTCCCTCCTCTGTTGTTACACTTGTTTTGTTGTTCTGTTTATAACTCTTGAGTTGACTAATAAGCTCATTTATTTTTAGTCATAGTTAATAATGAAAACATCTGTGGCTGTGAGTTTTCCTCTGACCACTTCTTTGGCCATGTGACATAAGTGTAGAGGTACAGTGATCTCATTATTATTCATTTCCAAAATGAAAATTAATTTTTTCTATACCCCAGTAATTACTTAGAAAAAAATGTTTTCTAAATTTCTACGCCCTTTTCAAATTTAACTGAACATATATATATGTATATCCCATTTTCAGTAGCATTCTTATTAATCTGAAGTACATTGATGCATTTTTAATTTTAGAATTTATAAGGGGAAGTGTGTACAACTTACCCACTGACATCCAAAGATATTTCATTCATAACATCAAATAAGCATCCAACAATATTCTTTTAAAAGGAACCATAAATGAATACCATGGTGTTAGTGTAAATTTCTTTTTTTATGATAAAGGCATTACAGGTGACTTTCATACCGTTTTAGAGCAGATTTATCATAATATTAAAGAGCTATGAAATATGAAATTTCTTAAGATAATAAGATTTTTATATCAGGATAAAACAAATTTACAGCTATGGGCTAATGTGCTCATATGTTTGGATTTGTTTGACAATAACAACAAAAATTGTCAGATGTGCTGCTCAAAATGTCATGATTCAAAATGTCTTGATTAAAAATGTCAACTTTTATAGGTCCTGTCAGGTGAATATAAAGACAAAAGCTCAAGTGACAAATATGAGACACCATTAAGTTAATAACTTGACTTCAAATCCAAAGACACTGCAAGTTACATATTACATAGAAAGTTCTCAAAATAGGGGTGCCCCGGGTGGCTCAGTCATTAAGTGTCTGTCTTCAGCTCAGGTCATAATCCCAGGGTCCTGGGATCGAGCCCCACATCGGGCTCTCTGCTCAGTGGGAAGTCTGCTTCTCCCTCTCCCTCTCTCTGCCTGCCACTCCCCCTGCTTGTGTGCTCTCTCTCTGTCAAATAAATAAAATCTTTTAAAAAAAGAAAGTACTAAAAATAGATGAATTGTTAAATAGCTTTATGGAGATCTCAATAAAATCATGGGAAACTGAACTGGATACTAGGATTCTTGCCTTTCAACATACTGTCTTTACTTTCTTGTAATTTTTAATATCTTGCACAAATTTAGTATGTACAGGTTTTAAAAAGGGAACTTCCAGAGGGCTCATCTTATGTAATTTGCTTCATCCAATGCTCATTTCATCAGTTCCACATATAGAAAGCCAATAACCTATTAGTAACAATGGTAATGATGACGAAGAAGTTTCGATCATTCTGAATATGTTACTATTTACTTCCAACATTCAGAGTTTAGAGAACAAAGATAAAAAGTTGAGATTATTGTTGCAATGAGCAATACAGAAGGCACCAAATCTCCAGAGACAGGAAAAAGAAATGGATTTCTCCGTGTTTTTTCATGCTCTACAACACTATTGAAAAGCAGTTTCTCATACATAACTATTGATTTACTGTCCTGGAGGGCAAATTAAATATGAGATCATATGGAAAGAAGACACATGTGATTCTTTTAATTCATGCAGAAGTTCACAGTGCTGTAAAAGCATGTGGGCATGTGTATACTCCATTTACTTGCAATCAAACAAAAAGTAGTAGGGGTCAATGTCCCTTCTGAATTTTGGCCCTGATTATTTCACTTCATTATCACAAATAGAAATTTACTAAATCTATAGCCTCTAAATCTACTACAGTATACTGTGAAACCATTTAAATATGATGTTACTCTGGGGTGCCTGAGTGGCTTAGTTGGTTAGGCATCCAACTCTTGATCTCAGCTCAGGTCTTGATCTCAGGGTCATGAGTTCAAGCCCTGCACTGTGCTCCATGCTGAGCATGGCACCTACTTAAAAAGGAAATACATAAAAATAAAATAAAATATGATGTAGTCTGAACATTTTTTAAAGATTTATTTATTTGAGGGAGGGAGAGTATGTAAGCACAGGGGGAGGGGCAGAAGGAGAGAATCTTCAAGCCGACTCCCCACTGAGCATGGAGCCTATCAGGGGCCCCAATCCTATGACCCATGAGATCATAGCCCAAGCCAAAACCAAAAGTTGGAAGCTCAACTGACTGAGCCACTGAGTGCCCCTTGTACATTTTACTGGTTTTGGGGAAATGTATCTGGCTGTGACACATTAAAAGAAATCAAATAAAACCTTCAACCACTGAATATGGAAAACTTTTATAAGATAAAAACCCTACACTTTTTTTTTTTAAGATTTTATTTATTTATTTGACAGACAGTGATTACAAGTAGGCAGAGAGGCATTCAGAGAGAGGAGGAAGCAGGCTCCCCGCTGAGCAGAGAGCCCGATGCGGGGCTCGATCCCAGGACCCTGGGATCATGACCTGAGCCGAAAGCAGAGGCTTTAACCCACTGAGCCACCCAGGCGCCCCAACCCTACACTTTTTTTAAAAGATTTTATTTATGTATTTGTCAGAGAGAGAGAGAGAGAGAGCACAAGCAGGGGGAGCAGCAGGCAGAGGAGGCAGAGGGAGAAGCAGGCTCCCCCCAGACCACAGAGCAAGAAGCCCGATGCAGGACTTGATCCCAGGACCCGAAGGCAGCCGCTTAACTGACTGAGCCATCCAGGCGTCCCAAAACTGTTAAAACTAGCATCTCAACTATATTTAGGACCACTCACTAATTTTCTACAACAGATATTGTAGACTTTTTAAAAAGATTTTATTTTTAAGTAATCTCTACACGCAACATGAGGCTCGAACTTACAAACCTGAGATCAAGAGTGGCATGCTCTCGGGGCACCTGGGTGGCTCAGTGGGTTAAAGCCTCTGCTCAGGTCATGATCCCGGGGTCCTGGGATCGAGCCCCGCTTTGGGCTCTCTGCTCAGCGGGGAGCAGGGAACCTGCTTCCTCCTCTCTCTCTGCCTGCCTCTCTGCCTACTTGTGATCTCTCTCTGCCAAATAAATAAATGAAATCTTAAAAAAAGAAAAAGAAAAAGAGTTGCATGCTCTTTTGACTGAGCCAGCCGGGTGCCCTGAAGTTGTAGATTTTTAATCAAATATGATCCTTTGTAGTTTAAGTGGAATGAAATTTATCTATAAAATATACAATTTCAAGAGGTTTATAATAATTACTCCAATATTTTCAGAATACTTTGAGAGGTAATAAAGTGATTCTAGGGGCGCCTGGGTGGCTCAGTGGGTTAAACCGCTGCCTTCGGCTCAGGTCATGATCTCAGAGTCCTGGGATCGAGCCCCGCATCTCTGCTCAGCGGGGAGCCCTTCCCCTTCTCTCTGCCTGCCTACTTGTGATCTCGATCTCTCTCTCTCTCTTTCTCTCTCTCTCTCTCTCTCTCTTTCCCTGTGTGTCAGATAAATAAATAATTTTTTTTTTTTAAAAAGTGATTCTACCCTCTTTAAGCTACCATCAGGTTAAGATATGTAGGGGGATAAAAGATTTTTGTTTGTATTCTATAAACCTATTCTATTTTAACTCAGTGGTTGTTGATCAGGGCAATTTTGCCCCCCAGAGAACATCTGGAAACTTCTGGAGACGTTTCTGGTTGTTAAAACTGTGTGGGACAGGGATGGGGACTTCAGTGGCCCTCTGATGGGTCGGTGGAGGCGGGATGTCGCTGATCCTCCTGCAGTGCCCAGGACAGCCCCCCACAACAAAGAGTTATCTGGCCCTAGATGTCAAGAGTGCCAAGGCTGGGGAACTCTGTTTTAACCTAATGGTGCCACTTTCACTGTGCAGATGCTTTTGGGTAATGAGCCACATATCCCTTCCTAGTTTCCCAATATCAGAAACAGCAATTTAGGGTCTATTGGAGAATACTTGGCACTGACACCTTGATAAATTGGGATCATTACTTTTATTGTTCACAAGTACAAATAAATAAGTCATATGTCATATCCTGAGGAAAACCTCCTAGTCGTATGTGTAGTGAATGTCAACCTTGGAGACACGAAAATGTGGAGCGCCCTGTAGGACAGCGAGGCACGAGGCAGCAGAAATGGCTCCCATCTTCCTTGTGGTCCTGGAAGCCACAATCCAAGCCAAACCTCGTTCCAGGGTCCCTGGATAAGCACCGAGGGGCTGGGTAAGCACCCCGCGGCCTTCCTGGCAAAGTTTTCCTTCTTGGGATGTCTTCAGAGACCACACTTGTGAGGTTTCACTTATTTATTTTTTTCTCCCAGCTGTGTTCATTCTCCGAGGGCCTTCTCAGGTTAGCCAGCAGCCGCCTCCACCCCCTCGCTTCTTGTCTCCCATCTGCTCCCCATTTGCAACACCATGGAACAGTGTCGAATTAGTAAACCTGAACGGAATCTCCCGTATCCTTTAGCCCAGGCGTCACTTGCCAAGTGCACACAGTAACTGCGGTCCAGAGAAAAGCGGCATGAAGTCCACGTCGCTGTGAGATCGTTTCCAAAGTCCCCTTCCCCCTTCTCCTGCTTTAGTCACGCTTCTAGAATGCTTGTCCCCTCTCCTTCCTGCCTCAAGAGCCTTCTGGGTGCTGCCCTGGTTTTTCGGGGCCCTGTGGCTGCCAGTCCGACGGGGACGTGGATGGCTCTCGGTCCCAGAACGCTGTGCCTGCCTTCTGTCGTCCTCTTTCTTGGCATTTACAGTGGAGTCATCGCCACACTGAAATCTTCATCGGCACCCTGGGGCCCATGTCAGGGAATCCCAACACCTTGGCCTCTAAGATCTAAACCCCACTTGGCTTTTCAGATGCATCTACACTGATGCTCCCTCCCCCATCCTCCCGACCCCTCCTACCTGTAGGCCCCTGCATGGGGCCTTCTCACCCCCACCTCTGTTGTCTGTGTTTGTCTTCTTAGTTTCTTTCACTTCAACGCTGTGAGTTTTTTACCTTTAAACATCTTAGCCATTGTTCCAGGTCTCTCTTAATTACTCCTTTGAGAAAACTTTCCCTTTTTTTTTTGCTTTTTTTGTAGAGTTTTATGACTGACTTGTCTAATCTTCCAATTTTGTATTCTTTCCTTTTCCTGTATTCTCATAGTATTTATTTCACATTTGCATATGCAGACGTTGCCAACATGACTTACTTTTTTTTTTTTTTTTTTTTAAGATTTTATCTATTCATTTGACAGTCAGAGATCACAAGTAGGCAGAGAGGCAGGCAGAGAGAAAAGGGGAAACAGGCTCCCTGCTCAGCAGAGAGCCCATGCAATGCGGGGCTAGATCCCAGGACCCTGAGACCATGAGACCATGACCTGAGCTGAAGGCAGAGGCTTTAACCCACTGAGCCACCCAGGCGCCCCCAACATGATTTACTTTTGTGTCCAACAAAATTGAAACTTCCTGGAGGGCCCGGACTGACTTTGTTTCATTTTTTGGTGTTTCTAATGGCTCATGAATATTTGTTGAATATAATTGAACTAATCCTAATCATAAACTTGATTTCTTTGAAGCCAAAAACATTTTTTTTCTCATTCCTAGATAGAAAAAAGGGGGGAAAAAAAACAGTTTTCAGGATCTGTCATAAAAAAGGCTTTGGAATATTGTTGTCTCCATCCTGATGTTTTATGCCCTATTTTAGGACAAGAAAATATTATGAAACTATGATATTCAAAAGGCTCATCAGGTTTTGTAGGTTAATTTTATAGCCATAGCCATGATGAACTTTGACTTATTTTTCACAGGCTAACATCATCTTACTTCAGTGAAAGTGAATCACTACTGCTTAGAAACAAAAATTAGACAAAAAATTAGACAAACATTATATTCCTAAAGTGAGAATTTAAAAAACAGTTGCTTTGATGATAAGCTTGTATGCCTTCTTCCCATGAATAAAGACCAGTAAATCATGAGGCTTAGTAGTAAAAGCAAGACTGTACTGAGTCTCCTGATATTTTCTTCTAGAGGTTTAATTATTTACACTGCTTCTTAGATATTACACGGAAATTTTTTCATGGTCTTGGCACATAATGCGTGCTTTTCTAGGCTAAATTCTTGCAGCCATTCACGGAGAAGGATTTTCGGTCTTTGCCTGTTGGGCTGCCTGTTGGGCTGCCTGTTGGAGTTTACCCAGAGGTCTGTAGCCCAGCCCATATGTACTTCCTTTGCCAGCCTTTATAAAGAGGCAGAGGGGGCATCAGGCCATGTACCACCTTGGCTAGAAGCTCTCATTTTCATAACAGAACCTTTAACTGCTCTCCTCCTAGTTGATATACAAAGCATATGAATTAATATATCAAAGCTTTGGCGCTTAAGTCTTGGCCAGCATCAATGACCTTGTACTCTCCTGTTAGCAGCGGCTCTTTAATGAGAAGTGTTGTTTCTGGAAGGCTGCAAAGACTCTGTTCCTGCAGATCAGAGGTACTGGATAGGTTGTTGCTTGCAGCCACTCACTTGTCCTGTAGTGTTAATCAGTCACAAAATTTTGTCCTTCCTTTCTCCTTCCTTCAGCCTCAAAACTTTCCAGTACGGTTACTCAGGCAGCTACGATGAATGCATCAGAGCTGAAATGCAAGCTGAAACCTTGCCATCCTGGGGAACAATAATCTAAATGCTATCCTGAATTAGGCCAGACCTGAGTACTTTACTTAGTTAAACAGGAAAGTCTGGACATGGTTTAATGCATTGTGCTTTGTGATTGTAGCAGTGATTTACACAAAGGGGAACCCTGTTAATTCCTTATGACACTTAGGTCCCACTTAGCTCACAGCATCATCTTTATGAGAAATCAGGATTTCTCCTAGTACTAAAAATTGAGAAAATTTTACTTCCCTAAATCAATCAAAGAAAAACCCTAGCTTTTATGTTATGAAAACTGGAAACCCTTAAAATGGTTACCATTTTCTCTTTTGATGGACATTCAGAACTTTACAATCAAACCTCTGGCCTGCCTTTAGATTTATTTTTTTAATTAATTAATTAATTAATTATTTTATTTATCTATCTATCTGACACACACAGAGAGAGATCACAAGTAGGCAGAAAGGCAGGCAGAGAGAGAAGGGGAAGCAGGCTTCGTGCTGAGCAGAGAGCCTGATGCGGGGCTCCATCCCAGGGCCCTGAGATCATGACCTGAGCTGAAGTCCGAGGCAAAACACACTGACCTATCCAGGCGCCCCTCTGGCCTGCCTTTAACAAGGACATTGTCTTCTGTGCTCACAAGGGGAAGGTTCAGGAATCTAGCAGCTTGTCTACTTGGCTGCGTTACTTCTTTGTTTTAAGTTCCCCTTTTCTTGATTCCTTCAACTATTTCGTTTATCCAGCATCATCTTTGTTTTCATAAGTTACCTCAAATCATTTGTAGAAGTCAGCTCTTGCTAATTACATGAAAAGTAACTCAGTAACTCAGTCTGTATTTGGTCTCATTTTTTTTTTTAAGGATTTTACTTATTTATTTGAGACAGAGAGTGAGTGAGAGAGAGCATGAGAGGGGAGAAGGTCAGAGGAAGAAGCAGACTGGAGAGCTGGGAGCCCCATGTGGGACTCAATCCCGGAACTCCGGGATCATGACCTAAGCTGAAGGCAGTGACCTAACCGAATGAGCCGCCCAGGCGCCCCGGCCTCATTTCTTCTTACTTTTCAAGGCAAGAAATGAATGACATTTGAAACATTTTATGTAAATAAGGCAGAGTTCTTGGGGTCAGAGTGAGCTCAATTTAAGTGTTTTGTTGAAAATTGTTCTTTTCTCTGTGTTCCTTCTAGCTCAACATCGTCAATGTTGCCACCATCTTTAAGGCAGAAAGTGAATGGAGGAATGTGGGAAGGAAAGAGAACTGATGTGTGATCCTAAAATCATTATTGCTGGCATATGAAGAATTATATATAGCAAATCTTGCTACTGTGGAGGAAAAAGTGTAGCTCTCTACCTGAGTTAAAAGGATATACATTCAATGAAGATTTATTGAGAGTTTATTGTACAAGGGCCCATAGTAAATACTACTAATATGGCTTCCTATGTTTTTCTGCCCCAAATATTCCTACTAATCAGATCAAGAAGGCCTGTGGTTGCTGTCAAGTGACAAAAATAATACAGTTTAGTAACAAATTTGATGTTTTTTTATTGGAGGGAAAACAATGCATGGATTGGGGAGTACAGTGCCTCACATGCGTCATTCCCCATGGATTTCAGGCAAAAGCAAGTTTCATAGAGCGTTTTAAGGGGCAGCCCAGGAAGAGAGCACAACTGGCAGGAAGCCAAGGACTTCCTTATAAGGCTAGCAGGTCCTATTTTCTAGGGTAAGGTAGGCCCGCTAAAGCAGAGTGGGAGGGCAGTGACTGCTGGTGTATGTTAAGTATTTTTCGGAATCGAAGGCTGACTTAGGGTTTCTAGATGGAAAAAAAAAATTGGTTATATATAACCCCTTCATTTTTTTTTTAACCTTCTGGACTCAGAGTTGTAAATGGAGGGAGCAAGGCTAGCAGAGTGATTGCAGAGCACAAGGTTAAGGCCGGAGTTTTAATCTAAGCTTGGGGTGAGGTCAGGTCTGGCCCTAGACAGCCAGAGCACCCCGGGTGCCTAGGAAAGGTCCTTGGGAGGAGACATCAGGAAATACAGGATTGCTGCTTACTCCGTGCATCTGTCAGCTGAGGAGCTGGAAGGAACAGGTTTTGCAGGTCACGTTATAGAAAGTGAAATGTGGCTAGAAGGAACACAGGTTTAGTGGACATGAAGACTGGCTGGATGGAACATGGTTCTATGGCCCATCTACCGGGTTTAACCATTGAACGACTATGTATGCTGCCATGACACGAGAGTGCATTTATCTTTTTGAAAATTAGTATTTTCATTTTCTTTGGATAAACACGCAGAAGTGGAATTGCTGGATCACATGGTAGTCCTATTTCTTTCTTTTTTTAATTTTCCGATTGAATATATTTATTTGTCAGAGAGACAGAGAGAGAGAGCCGGCACACAAGTATGGGGAATGTCAGCCAGAGGGAGAAACAGGCTCCCCACTGAGCAAGGAATCCAATGCATGACTTAATTCCAGGACCCTGGGATCATGACCTGAGCTGAAGGTAGATGCTTAACTGACTGAGCCACCCAGGCATCTCATCTATTTCTAATTTTTTTGAGGAATTCTATACTGTTTTCCATAGTGGTTACACTGGCTTACTTTCCCACCAACAGTGCACAAGGGTTCTCTTTTCTCCACATCCTCACCAATACTTGTTATTTCTTGTCTTTTTGATAATAGCCATTTTGACAGGCAGAGGTGATATCTCATTTTGGTTTTGATTTGCAGTTCCCTGATGATAAATGATGTTGAGCATCTTTTCATGTACCTATTGGCCATTTGTATCTCTTTTTTGGAAAAATGTCTATTCAGAACATCCACCCATTTTTAAATCAGATTGTTTGTTTGTTTGTTTGTTTGCAATTGAGTTGTATGAGTTCTTCATATATTCTGGATATTATCTGCTTATCAGATTATGATTTGCACATATTTTCTTCCTTTCAGTAGGTTGACTTTTCATTTTGTTGATGATTTCCTTTGCTGTGCAGAAGTTTTTTAGTTTGATATAGTCCCACTTGTTTATTTTTGCTTTTGTTGCCTTTGCTTCTGAAGTTAGGTTTGGATTTGAAATGTGTGGTGGGAAATTTTAAAGTACATTTTCCGTATATTGTAGAATCTGTACGTACACACATGAACAGGCATTTTATGCATTACATATGATTAAAATGTAATAAAATGGATTCCTGATGTGTCCCTTTATGTTAAACATTAAAAAAAAAAGTCATTGCCAAGACCAATGTCAAGGAGGTTACCTCCTATGTTTTCTTCTAGAAACTTTATGGTTTCAGATCTTAAATTCAAGTCTTTTTTTTTTTTTTAAGATTTTATTTATTTATTTGACAGACAGAAATCACAAGTAGGCAGAGAGGCAGGCAGAGAGAGGGGGGAAGCAGGCTCCCCGCTGAGCAGAGAGCCCGATGCGGGGCTCGATCCCAGGACCCTGAGATCATGACCTGAGCCAAAGGCAGAGGCTTCAACCCACTGAGCCACCCAGGCGCCCCTTAAATTCAAGTCTTTAAACCTTTTTGAATTTTTGGCTATGGTGTGAGGCAGTAATCCAGTTTCATTCTTTTGCATGTGTCTGTCCAGTTTCCCCAACAGCACTTATTGAAGAGACTGTCCTTTCCCCATTGTATATTCTTGGCTCCTTTGTCAAAAATTAATTGGCCATATATGTGTATATTTATTTCTGGGCTATCTTGTTCCATTGATTAATGTGTCTATTTTATGTCAACATCGTACTGTTTTCATTATTATAGCTTTGTATTATAATTTAAAATCAGTAAATGTGATGCCTTCAGCTTTGTTTTTCTTTCTCAAGGTTGCATTGGCTGTTTGGGGTTTTTGTGTGATTTTACAAATTTTAGGGTTATTCTATTTCTGTAAAAAATACCATTAGACTTTTGGTAGGGATTGCCTTGAATCTGTGGATTGCTTTGGGTAGTATGGCCACTTTAACAATATTATTTCTTCCAATTCATAAGCATGGAATATTCTATTTATTTGTTGTTGTGTGAAATATTTATTTATTTATTTAAAAGAGTGACAGAGAGGGGCGCCTGGGTGGCTCAGTGGGTTAAAAGAGTGACAGAGAGAGTATATGGGGGAAGAGGTAGAGGAAGAGAGAGAGAGAGAATCCCAAGCAGACTCCACACTGAGCGTGGAGTCTGGCACGAGGCTGGATCTAATGATCCTGAGATTATAACCTGAGCTGAAACCAAGAGTCAGATGCTTAACTGACTGTGGCACTCTCTTTCTATTTGTTTGTATCTTCTTCATTTCCTTTCATCAGTCATAGTTTTCAGTGTATAGGTCTTTCACTTCCTTGGTTAAAATTATTTCTAGGTATTTTATTCTTTTTAATACAATTATAACTTGTATCAAATTGCTTTTTAAATTTCTCTTTCAGATAGTTCATTATTAGTGTTTAAAAATGCAACAGATTTTTGTATACTGATATTGTATCCTGCAACTTTACTAAATTTATTGACTAGTTTTATCAGTTTGTTGGTAGAGTCTTTAGGATTTTCTATATATAATGTGCTATCCACAGTGATGGTTCTACTTCTTCCTTTCTAATTTTGATGCCTCTTATTTCTTTCGCTTGCCTAGTAGTTCTGCTAGGATCTCCAATACCATGTTGAATTAAAGTGCTGAGAGTGGGCATCCTTGCTGATCTTAGAGGAAAAGCTTTCAGTTTTTCACCATTAAGTATGATGTTAACTGTGGGCTTGTCAAATATGGTTTTTATTATGTTGAGGTATGTTCCTTTTACCCACTTTGTTGCAAGTTGTTTTTTTTTTAAGGTTTTATTTATTTATTTATTTGAGAGAGAGAATGATGGAGATAGAGCATGAGAAGGAGAAGGTCAGAGAGAGAAGCAGACTCTCTGCAGAGCAGGGAGCCCAACACGGGACTCGATCCCTGGTCTCCAGGATCATGACCTGAGCCAAAGGCAGTTGCTTAACTAGCTGAGCCACCCAGGCGCCCTGTTGCAAGTTTTTATCATAAATAAATGCTGAATTTTGTCAAATGCTTTTTCAACTTCAATTGAGATTATCATGCGATTTTTATTCTTCATTTTGTTAATGTGGTGTTTCATGTTGTTGATTTGTGGACGTTGAATCATCCTTGTATCCCTGGAATAAATACCACTTGTTCATGATGTATAATTTCTTAATGTACTTTTAAACTTGGTTTGCTAAATTTTATTGAGAATTTTTGCATCTATGTTCATCAAAAATAATGGCCTGTAATTTTCTTTTCTTGTGGTTTCCTTGTCTGGTTTTGGTATCAAGGTAATGCTACCTTTGGAAAATTAGGTTGGAAGTGTTCCCTCCTCTTCAACATTTTGGAAGAGTTTAAGAAGGATAGATTTTAATTCTTCTTTGAATATTTGATAGAATTCATCAGTGAAGCCTGTACTTGTCTTTTAGGTAGCATTTGTTTACAAGTCACTCTCTTTACTAGTAGTCCATCTGTTCAGTTTTTCTACTTCTTCATCAGTCTTGGAAGATTGGATGTTTCTAGGAATTTATCCATTTATTCTGTTATCCAATTTGTTGATATATAATTGTTCATAGTAGTCTCTTATGATCCTTTGTGTTTCTGTTGTATCAGTTGTAATGTCTCCTCTCATTTCCGATTTTATTTACTTGAGCCCTCTCTCTTCTTTTCTTGGTGAGTCTACCTTGATTGTCAATTTGTTTATCATTTCAATGAACCAGCTCTTAGTAAAAAATTTTTTTAGTGATTCATCAGTCTTATATAATACCCAGTGCTCATTACATCATATGCCCTCCTTAATGTCTATCATTAGGAGCAACCCTCCAGCAAACCTCTAGCAACATTTAGTATGTTTCCTATGATTTAGAGTCACTTTCAGGGAGCGCCTGGGTGGCTCAGTTGGTTAAGCAAATGCCTTCAGCTCAGATCATGATCCTGGAGTTCTGGGATCGGGTCCCTCATTGGGCTCCCTGCTTAACAGGAAGTCTGCTTCTCCCTCTGACTATTTCCCCTCTCATGCTCTCTCTTTCTCACTCTCTCTCTCAAATAAATAAATAAAATTTTTTTTTCTTTAAAGATTTTATTTATTTATTTGATAGAGAGATTGAGATCACAAGTAGGCAGAAAGGCAGAGAGAGAAGAGGAAGCAGGCTCCCCGCTGAACAGGGAGCCCAATGCAGGGCTTGATCCCAGGGTCCTGAGATCATGAGATCATGACCTGAAGCTGAAGGCAGAGGCTTAATCCACTGAGCCACTCAGGCACCCCAAATAAATAAAATCTTTAATTTAAAAAAAAGTCACTTAAGGTTTTTCTCTCTCTCTGATTTTGTCTAATTTTTTCCTCTCTTCCTCTATGATCCTGTATTTTGTTTCTTAAATTCCACATATCAGCAAGATCATATGATAATTATCTTTCTCTGATTGACTTATTTCACTTTGAACAACACCCTCTAGTTGCCTCCATCTCATTGCAAATAACAAGATTTCATTTTTTTTGATGACTGAGTAGTATTCTGTTGTACATTTATACCACATCTTCTTTATCCATTCATTTGTCAATGGACATATGGACTTTTTCCATAGTTTGGCTATTGTGGACATTGCTGCTATAAACATTGGGGTTCAGGTGCCCCTTCAGATCACTACATCTGTATCTTTGGGGTAAATACGCAGTAGTACAATTGCTGGGTTGTAGGATAGCTCTGTTTTCAAGGTTTTTTTTTTTGTTTTTTTTTTTTTTTAAAGATTTTATTTATTTATTTGACAGAGAGAGATCACAAGCAGGTAGAGAGGCAGGCAGAGAGAGAGGAGGAAGCAGGCTCCCTGCTGAGCAGAGAGCCCGATGCGGGGCTCAATCCCAGAACCCTGGGATCATGACCTGAGCCGAAGGCAGCGGCTTAACCCACTGAGCCACCCAGGCGCCCCTATTTTCAAGGTTTTGAGGAATCTCCATACTGCTTTCCAGAGTGGCTGCACCAGCTTGCATTCCCACCAACAGCATAGGAGGGTTCCCCTTTCTCCACATCCTTGTCAACATCTGTCATTTCCTGACTTGTTCATTTTAGCCATTCTGATTGGTGTGAGGTGGTATATTATTGAGGTTTTGATTTGTATTTCCCTGATGCCAAGTAATATTGAGCCTTTTCTCATGTGTCTGCTGGCCATTTAGATGTCTTCATTGCAGAAATGTCTGTTCATGTCTTCTGCCTATTTCTTTTTTTAAAAAATATTTTATTTTTTTATTTGACAAAGAGAGAGAGGTCACAAGTAGGCAGAGCAGCAGGCAGAGAAAGGGGGAAGCAGGCTCCCCGCTGAACAGAGAGCCAGATCTCAGAGCCAGGACCCTGAGATCATGACCTGAGCTGAAGGCAGAGGTTTTAACCCACTGAGCCACCCAGGCGCCCCTGCCTGTTTCTTGATTGGATTATTTGTTCTTTGGGTGTTGAGTTTGATAAATTCTTTATAGATTTTGGATACTAGTCCTTTATCTGATGTGTCATTTGCAACGATCTTCTCCCAGTCTGTTGGTTGTCTTCATTTGCTGAGCAAAAGCTTTTTATCTTGATGAAGTCCCAATAATTCATTTTTACCTTTGTTTCCCTTGCCTTTGGAGACGTGTCTAGCAGGAAGTTGCCATGGTCGAGGTCACAGAGTTTGCTGCCTGGGTAATTTGCTCCAGTATACCTTCTTTCTGCCCATCTCTCTCTTCCCTCTTCTTCTGAGAGCCCAATTATTCTAATACTGTTTCACTTTATGGTATCACTTATCTCTCAAATTCTCCCTTTGTGGTCCAGTAGTTGTTTATTTCTCTTTGTCTCAGCTTCTTTATTCTCCATCATTTTATCTTCTCTATCACTAATTCTCTCTTCTGCCTCATGTATCCTAGGTCAGAGCCTTCATTTTTTATTGCATTTCATTAATAACCTTTTTGATTTTGACTTGATTAGATTTTAGTTCTTTCAGTTTTCCTGAAAGGGATTCTCTAGTGTCTTCTATGCTTTTCTCAAGCCCCACTATATTATAAAGATACTATACTCATTATTCTGAACTCTTGTTCCAACATTTTACTTGTCCATACTGATTAGTTCCCTTGGAGTCCGTAACTCCTCTGGTTCTCTTTTTCGAGGTGAGTTTTTCCATCTTCTCATTCTGTCCAGAGAAGAATAGATGATCAAGAGAACCTAATAATAAAATGGCAGCAATGACCCCAGAGAAATAAACACTAAACAAATCAGAAGAGTTCCCACATAGGAAAAAAAATTAAAATTAAAAAAAAAGAACATAATCAGACAGGTGAGCAGAATAGAGCAGTACACTGGATCCTGTGTGTATTTTGGTCCAGTTGTTAGAAAACTTAGATCCCAACATTGTAAAGAAAGAAAAACTTATATATGTACAAAAATGAAATTAAATGCAATGAAAAGATAGAATATAATTTTAAAAACAAAAATTAAAAGAGTTTTAAACAAAAGAGTTGATAAAATAAGAAATTGGTTGAGAAAAGGAAGAGAAAAAAATTATAATTGAAAGAATAAAGAATTGTGGGGGGGGATGGAAACCCCATGATTTCTATATGCCATATTCCCCTAGCACTGGAGTTCTGCAATTCTCCCTGATCAGTAAACTTGGTCTTGGCTGGATGTTCTTGCTGATCTTCTGGGGGAGGGGACTGTTGCTTTGATTCTCAAGTGTATTTGCTCCCGGTGGAATTATGCCCTTGCCCCAGGGCTAGGCTAAGTCATCTGCTCTGGTTTGTTTTATGTGGCTTTTGTTTCCTGAATGCCTTCCTCACACCTTTAGAGGATGAGAATGAAAATGGTGGCCTCCCAGTCTCCAGCCCCAGAGCTGAGTGCTGGGGGGGGGGGGGGGCAGGGGCACTCCTTAGCGTGGCCTCAGAGAAAGGCAGCCCATCACTCCTGTCTCCCAGATCTCCGTCTGCACTCCATGCTCATCCGGCCTATGACCGACCATGTCTATCTCAGGCACATGACCCTGTTCCGAGTCTCCAAACCCTGCAGACTCCCGCAGTGTGCTACTGCTGCACTCCTCCCCAGGGAGGAAGGGGGCGTATCTCGCTGATTCTGCTGCTTGCTGGGCCCCTGCTTGGAGAGCAGTCCCCCACCTGTGCCACAGTTGTTTATGACAGCCCTGAGCTGAGAGCCCACTCTGGGCTCCCTGATTGCAGCCAGCTTTCCAGCTCCAGTGCCTGGGAGCTCTGCCACACTCAGGCTCCCCCAGTCTTCCTGTGACCCCGGGGATCCTTAGAGCACACTGTCCCTGCTTAGCCACAGGAGCGCCTCTCAGGCCAGGATGTCCCTACTTACTGGACTTCTAAAAGTTCTAATCTTGTGCTCCACTGCTATATCATTTTCTGGTGCTGGCTTATGGAGCGCCCCCCCCCCCCCGCCTTTCCCCGCAGTTTATCTTCCCGTGTATCACTTTGAATTTACTTCTCCACACCTCCTACCCTGCAGAAAGTGGCTGCTTTTCTGTTTGTAGAGTCGCAGTGATTCTTAGATCTCCGGTTGAGTTCATAGGTATTCAGAATGATTTGATAGCTATCTAGCTGAATTTCTGGAACCAGTTGAAACTAAGGTCTTCTACGCCTTTCCTATGTTGGACTAATCTCCCAAAGCAGCTCTTAGTTTTATTGATCCTTTCTGTTGTCTTAATAGTCTCGATTTCATTTATTTATTCTCTTATCTTTGTATTTCTTTCATCCTTTTAAATTTGGACTTCATTTGTTCTTTTTCTAGTTCTTTGAGGTATAAAGTTGGATTGTTTGAGATTTTTCTTATTTTTTGATGTAGATATTTATCACTATGAATGCCTGTGTTAGAACTACTTTTACTGCATCCCATAAAATTTTGGTGTGTTGTGTTTCTATTCCCATTTGTCTCAAAGTGGGTTTTTTTTAAATTTCTTCATTGACCTGTTCATTGGTTGTTCTCTCCTGAAATTCTTTTTTTAAAAAAATATTTTATTTATTTATTAGGCAGAGACAGAGAGAGCACAAGCAAGGGAAAGTGGCAGGCAGAGGGAGAGGGAGAAGCAGGCTGCCCACTGAGCAGGGAGCCTGATGTGGGACTCAATCCCAGGACTTGAGATCATGACCAAGCCAAAGGAAGACACTTAACCAACTGAGCCACTCAGGCATCCCTCTCTCCTGAAATTCTTAGCAGCAGGCAGGTAAGAGGCATAACTATGACAGCACAGGGGTCTGGTCATGGACAACAACTGCCTGTGGCCCCAGCAAGAAAGGTATTGTTGTGCTGGAAGTAGTGTGGGCTAGGAGAGAGGGACATGACTCAAGACAGGGCATGGTCAGAAGATGAGAGGGATGGGCCCTGCAGGACAGGTAGGTAGAACAAAGAGTGAGTTATCTTTCCTCCACGATTCCATTTTCTCTCAAATTTCTGGTGTCTTCCACAGTTCTTTATATTAACGCACAAATCTGTTTACTCCCAGAGTCCTTTTGTTCTCCCACAAATCTGTTTAATCCCATTAGCTTTTGTGCTCTCCCACAATCCATCAGTGCTTTTCGCGAATCCATCACGCTCTCCCACAACCCTTTCTGCTTTCCCACAATCCTCCTGCTTCCCCTCCAGTTCTCGGTGCTTTCCCACAGTCCTCCATTTTCTCCTACAATTCCTCATGCTTTTCACAATGCCACCTTTCTCCCACAATCCTCTTCTCTCCCATAGTCCTCCTGTGCTCCTACAATTCCTCATGCTTTCTCACAATGCTACCTCTCTCCTATAATCCTCTGTAGTTTCCCACAATCCTCTCTTTCTCCTACAGTCCTATGGTGATTCCCCACAATGATACCTCTCTCCCATAATCCTTTGTTGTCTCTTATAATCCTCCTCCTCCATGTTCTCCTACAATTCTCCTCTCCCACAATTCCCCATGCATTCCCACAATGCTGCCTCTCCTCCACAATCAACCAGTGATTTTCCACAATCCTCTCTGCTTTCCTACAATTTTTTAGTGATTCCCCACAATGCTGCCTCTCTCCCATAATCCTCTGTGGTACCCCCAATACTCCATGTTCTCCCACAATCCTCTGTGCTTCTCCATAATCCTCTATACTCTCCCGCCATCCTCCAATGATTCCCCACAATCCTACCTCTCTCCCATAATCCTCTGTGTTTTTCCATAACCCTCTGTGTTTTCCCGCAATTCCCCTCTTCTCCCACAATCCTCCACGTTTTCCCACAATGCTACCTCTCCTCCACAGTCCTCGGTGGTCTCCCATAATTTTCCAATGATTTCCCCCAGTTTTCTGTGCTTTCCTACAATCTTATGTTCTCTCCCATGATCTTTTAGTGATTCCCCACAGTGGTACCTCTTTCCTATAATCCTCTGTGGTCTCCCACAATCCTCTGTACTCTTCTACAATTCTCCAGCAATTTCTCATAATGTTACCACTCTCCCATAATTCTTTGTGCTTCCCAAAATCCTCCAGGCTCTCCGACAATTTTGTTTTCTCCTGTTATTCTCTCCGTGTTCTACCACAATGGTGTCTCTCATCAAAGTCCATTTCCTCTCCTACCATTTCTGATGTTTTTCTACAATAGTCCTTCTTTACAATTCTCCTGTGGTTTCTAATAATCCTCTGTGCTTTCCCACAATCTACCTGCTCCTCCACAGTTCTCTATACTTTTCTACAATGCTCTCTTTCTTCTTCAGTCCTTTGCAGTTTCTCACACTTTTCTGTACCTTCCCAGTTTTCCTGCTCTCTCACAATTATCCATGCTTTCTCAGAATGCTTCCTCCCAACAATCCTCCATGTTTTCCCATAATCCTTTTGCTCTTCCACAATCCTCCTGCTCTCTCACAGTTTCTAATGCTTTCCCGTAATGCCACCTCTCTACCACAATCCTGTTTTCTCCCATAATCTTCCAAGTTCTCCCACAGTCCTGTGTTTTCACAAAATGCTTCCTTTTTCCTGTAATCCTCTCCGCTCTCCCACAATCCTCCATGTTTTCCCACAGTCTGGTGCCCTCCCTCATCCTCTGTGGTCTTCTCAAATGCTCTATGCTCTCCCATAATCCTTTGTACTTGCCTTCTGTTTTCTCCCACATTTTTTCTACTTTCCCAGAATAGTCTGTATTCTCCCACAGTCCTTCATTATTTCCCACAAGTCTCTATTATTCCACAATTGCAGGTCTCTTCTACAGTGCCCTCTGATGGGTAGGTAAGGGTCTTGGCTATGACTAGTATCCTGGTGTGGCCATGAATAACTGATATGTGGCCCGTACAGAAGAGGCATGCCCAATAGAGGTGTGTGCTCATGAAGAAGTAAATTTGGCATAACCTAGGAAAGAGGGCATGACTCATAGTGTGAGGGCATGGCCAGAAAGGTAAGGAGTGGTCTTGCAGGAGGGGCATGGGTAGGAGGATGGGCACTTTAGGAGCAGGTGAATTCTCTGTCTCTCCCACAAAATACCTTGTTTTCCCCACAGTTCCTGTCTCTCCCACAATTCTTGTTTTCTCCCTCACGTTGTAGTCGCCCACAACCATTCTCCATGCTCTCCTGGTCCTTCATTTCTCTCATGACTCTGTTTTCTCCTAGTCTTCCACGTTCTCCCACAATCATTCCATCTAGAGTTCTCCCCCATGATTCTGTTTTCTCCTAGAATTCTCTGTTCTCTCCCAAAATGCTTCATTCTCTCCTACAACTGCCTGTCTCTCCCAAAATTCTCTCCCATAATTTTATGTTCCCTATAATTTTCTGTGGGTCCTAGGTAGGGGGCATGGCTATGACACAGCAAAGAGTGGCTGTGAATGGATAGCACGGTGCCACGGAACCACCTGTGGGAGTGGCCATAGTGGGGCAGGTGGGTTGGCAGCTGGGTGGCAGGTATGGTGGTCATGAAGAAACAAAGATGGCAAAGCAGAAGAGGCAGGGCAAGCACAAAGGGTGAATTTTCAGTCTCTCCCACAGTACATTGTTTTTCCCACAATTCTCTCCCCCCAAATTTCTCGTCTCTCACATATTTCTGTTCTCACTGACAATTCTCTGTTATATGTATTTTCTGTTTTAATTGTATGGTTTCCAGGTTCTTTGTGGTACCTTGGTGGTACCACATGTTGGTATATGGGCATGTTGTTTAGATGTGCAGGGGGGCATGGCTCTGGCAGTAGCCGTGTGGCCACCACATTCATCAGAGGGCTTAGTTTGTGGCAATAAGAAGGAAAAGGACATGGCTTAGATGGAATGTTAGCCACTTCCCAGACTGTGGTGGCCAAGGGGGAGCACAAGTGTTGACCAGGAAGAATGTAGCAGAGGCAAGGGATGGGTAGTGGCTCAGATAAGAAAAGTTGGATCAGCCAGAGGAGAGGGTATGACTCAAGAGGGATGGGAATGGCCATGAAGGAGCAAAGGAGTAGCTGAAGGAATATCCCAAGGACTAAGACTGAGCTTGGGTGCCAAGGCCGGGGTGAAGGGGCCCGTTCTCAGTTTTTTCTGTAATACCTTGTTGTATTCCTGAGGGTTCTGTAGAGAAACTGAATAAACACACACACACACACACACACACACACACACACGCACACACAGAAAGAGAGAGGGAGATTGATTTTAAGAAATTGGCTCAAATGATTATGGAGTTAAGTCCAAAATCCGCAGTAAGCTTGCAGGCAGGGACTCAGGGTAGAGTTGAGTCCAAACATTTGGCTGGCAGAATTTCTCCAGACGAGGTCAGTCTTTGTTTTATTAAGGCTTTCAATTGATTGAATGGGGCTCCCCCACAATATGGAGAGTAATCTGCTTTACTCAAAGTCCACCAATTCAAATGTTAATCTCATCCAAAACCAAAACAAAACAAAACAAAATATCTTAATAGTAACATCTAGAACAATGTTGACAGAATATCTAAACATTATGGCCCAGCCAAGTTGACACATAAAATTAACCATCACATCTTGTCTCTCCAAATTCTTTGCCTTTCCCACAATTCTCGGTTATTTCTCAAAATCTTCGTTCTCCCCAGAATTTCTTTCCCTGTAAGGAAAAAACAACTCATTGCTGCTGTCATCAAGAAGCCTTGCTAGGGGGAAAAAAAAATCATCTAACAACACTGTGTTTAATGACATATCAGATTTACATTCTGGCTCAAGTATCTTATCTCAGCCTGGACCAGTTCCTGGCTCCAGTTCCAGCAATTCCTGGACTGGTACTTCAGGAGCACTGCCATTTTCCATTTCTTGTCTACTTCCTGGTATATAAATGAGCAGTGACTGAAGTAGTCAATAAGCAGGAGCTGAAGAGATGAAGGCATCAGTGAACCTCGAATATCACTTATTCACCAGTATTTACAGAGCCCCTACCAGGGTGCCAGTACTGGGTTAAGTGCTGGGCATACAACATTGAACAAACTGGTCAAAGTCCCTGTCTTGGGGAATTTACATTATAGCAAACAGCCGACCAACAGACAATCCAATATACAAACCAGAAAATACATAATTATGAGTGGTGAGACACCATAAGGAAAATGAAACAGACAATGTAACAGAGATAGAGAGGCGGGGCTGCTACTTAAAGTGTGTGTGTGTTTTTAAAGATTTTATTTATTTATTTGACAGCAATCACAAGTAGGCAAGAAGCAGGCAGAGAGGCAGGCAGAGAGAGAGGGACCCAGGACCTTGAGATCATGACCCTCATGACCCGAGCCAAAGGCAGAGGCTTTAACCCACTGAGCCACCCAGGCGCCCCTTAAAGTGTGTTTTGTGGACCGCCAGCTTTGCATCTCCTGAGAGATTGCTTGAAATGCAGACTCTCAGGTCACACTCCAGAATCCCTGAGGCAGAGTATGACCTGTACCATGATACCCAGGTGATCCCTATGTTCAGTGGAGAGGATCTGGGTACAACTTGACCTATGGTTATCAGGAAAGACAGCTCTAAAGACACAACATTTTTTTTTTTTAAAGAATTTATTTATTTATTTATTTGGCAGACAGATCACAAGTAGGCAGAGAGGCAGGCAGAGAGAGAGGAAGGGAAGCAGGCTCCCTGATGAGCAGAGAGCCCGATGCGGGGCTCGATCCCAGGACCCCAAGATCATGACCTGAGCCGAAGGCAGAGGCTTTAACCCACTGAGCCACCCAGGCGCCCTAAAGACCCAACATTTTAGCTGAGAACTTAATGATGAGCAACACCCAGTCATGTAAATGTAGGCAACAAGTGAGTGGTCCAAACAATGGGAACAGCGAAGGCAATGTCCTGAGGTAGGAATGAACAGGGGACTCGTGTGAGTGGGACAGGTTGAGAGAAGATGACTTGAACTTTACTGTTGGATATTTATCAAAAGCCCTACAACGAGGATTGTCCATTTGCAGTGACTAGACAAAAGTTCTACGTGCACAGACCCCTCTATTTCTGCAAATTGGAGCTATCGGATCGGTTTTGCATGCAGCCACTCATCCATCTTGCACCCATGATGGACATTGTTAATCAGTCACAGAACGTTTTCCTTCTGCGCCCAGACAAAGGTACGGAGTTCAGCATAGTTATTCATGCGGGGACCACAAATGGTTCAAAGCCGACATGTGAGCTGACACCCATTTCCCATCCTAGGGAAAGATTATGAAAATGCTAACCCTGGAGGGCCCGTGTACTTGGATGAACAGAAAAGTTTCGATGGTTCACAGAATTGATTTAACACACTGTGCTTTGTGATTGTGCCAACAGCTTACAGTGAGAGGACCTGTGCTTAACTCCTCACGATGCCTACTTCCCACTTAGTTACCACATCAGCTATATGAGGGAACAGGATTTTTCTCAAGAATGAAATTCAAGAAAAACTGTGTTTCTAAAAAAAACAAAACTAAGGTTGATTTTCATCTTAAGAATACCAGAAAACCTTAAAACAGTTGCTATTTCCTCTTTTCTAATGCTGTTGGAAAGCTTGGAGGCAAGTCTTTGTCCCAACTTAACTCTTCTAGAGCTGGTGGCCTACGTACTTAAATGCTAATCTTATCATTGGCTGCTTTAATCTCCTTACATTAAGTTCCCCTTTCCCTGGCTCCTTCAGCTAGGTGTTTCATCCAGTAATGTCAATATTTTCGTAAGCTGCCTCAAATTGGAAAGAAGTGGAAGGAAGTGAGGTAGAACTCACTGTAAAAATCAGCTCAGTAATTTATAGAGGCTGTATTTGGACCAATTTCTGTGTGTCCATGATAGGGCAAAAATGACTGACAGTTGAAACATTTTATAAATGAAGCAGGGTTCTCAGGGTCAGGATAAGCTTAATACAACTGTTCTGTTGAACTTGTTCTTTTCTCTGTGTTCTTTGTAGCACAGCATTTTGAATATTCCCACTATCTTCCAGCCAGAAATGGAATGGAGGGTAGGAAGAAAGGAAAAAGTAGCTAAATATGCTATCACAAAGTGTGTGTTGATGTCATATGAAGAAATCAATGTAGGGGCGCCTGGGTGGCTCAGTGGGTTAAAGAAGTCAATGTAGCAAGCCTAATTGCTGGGAACAAAGAAATGTTATCTTTCTGCACATGTGAAAAGGCCAAGTATTCAGTGAAGATTTATTGAGAATTTATAGTGTAAAGAAGTACAGTAAGTCCTATAAAAGTGACTTCCTGTGTTTGCTACCCCAAAATATTCCCATTGCCTAAGCAATGTCCTCTGTAGGAGATACCAGGAAATACGGGAATTCTGTTTACTCCGCTCATCTGTCTAGCACTTAAGGTTGGCTGAAGGACTAGAAGGAACATCCGTCCATAATTCTGGTTTAGAGGATGTGAAAACTGGCTGGAAGCAGTTTCAAATTCGAGTTCAGCTGTGAAAACTGGCTCCAAGAAACTCGGGTAAAGTGGACATGAAAATAACAGGAAGGAACACGGTTGTGTGACTCGTCCAATATTTGCATTTCCCTACTGAGTGACCGGTTCTCAGTCCATTCAATCTTGATGTCTGGTAATGGGAATACCTGAGGAAAGTCATTCTCTAGACCAGGCTCTTAAGCCTGCAGTCTGATTTCACCCGACAAAATGTCGCCAGTGCCCAGTTCCCAGACCCGGGAGTGTTTCTCTAGAGACAAGAGGGGCCGCCCACGAGGCCTCGAAACCCAGCGGCCAAGTCCCGCCTGGTGGGAGGGCGCACTAGGGACTTGGCCCTGCTGGAGGAGCCGGACCTTAGCGGAGCGCTCGGGCATAACCAAGGTGGAAGGCGGGGCCAAGGCGGAGCTCCGAGGCGAGGCCCGGGGGAGGGGGAGTGGCTGTGACGGGGCGGGGGGGCGAGGTCTGGACACCGGCCACAGACAGCTTGGCCTGGAGGGGCGTAAGCCGGGGCGGTCCGCAAGGACGTGAGGGGGCGTGGTCCCGGCCTTGTGGGGCGAGGCTTGGAGGGGGTGTGGCCTGGGCTGTGGGGCGCGAAGACGGGGCGTGGCCACGATGGCCAGGCACACTCGCGGCGGGTCCCCCGGCTAAAGCTAAACGCTGAACTTCGTGCTTTGGAGAAACTTTAAGGTAAGGGCGGGTGGCGGAGTGGAGTGAGGGCCACAGCGGGGGCAGGCCGACTCAGGGAGGACCGGGACCGTCCTCACACAGCCCTGTCACGCCAGGTCTCCGAGCCCGGACAGCTGTTGGTCCTGAGAGTATTACCGGGGTCCCGGCGCGGCATATTGCCCTTCCCCCCCGCCCCCGCAGCCCTCTTCTACTATGGGAGTCACCAACCAGATGGCAGCACCTTCTTGCACTTGCCGGGAAACAGTTGTCTGAGGGAATTTGGGGGTGGGGCGTGAGGGCAGTTCCCTAGGAAGGAGTGTTGCCAGGGGTGGTTGGATGTGAATTAACTCAGGAAACTCCGGTTTGCTGTAGACAGGGGTAGGGACTACAAAATCTGAAATTGCAGTTCCGGAAACCGAGGCGCAGCAAACTGGAACTAACTGGGGTCTGGATTTTATTCCCCCCGTCCCCCACGCCGACTATACCAGGGTCTGTGGACGGAGTCACAACCACCTCCAGGGCAGGGGATCAGCATCGCAGCTGTGTCACGTGGACAAATCTGAGCTTTCTCCATTCTGCAATTACTTCTGGTCTTTTTGTTTTGTGCCCCGCCCCAGAACTGGAGAACAGCTGAAGTACAAATAGTGTCGAGTCTTTGCAGCATTCAGTATTAAATGCTACTACCTTAAGGCTGGTGGCAACTCCTTAATATTAATGTAAGTGCCTTCTCCTCCCCTGTATTGTCCCTGGGAAAATTTGAGAAATACAAGTAAATGTGTACATCTTAATTCGGTTAGAACTTGTTCTCTCCCAGCCTCTGAAAATTAGGTTGCTTTCTGCTTCTCCTTCTTCTTCCTTTACTGCTAATCTGGCCATCTCCTTTTTGTTATTAAAAACCTTGCTGGAGGGTCACCTGGGTGGCTCAGTGGGTTAAAGCCACTGCCTTTGGCTCAGGTCATGATCTCGGGATCCTGGGATGGAGCCCCGCAGTCGGGCTCTCTGCTCCTCGGGGAGCCTGCTTAACAGCTCCCGCCCCGACCGCACAGGGCCACCTGCCTCTCTGCCTACTTGTGATCTCTGTCAAATAATAAATAAAAATTAAAAAAAAAAAAAAACCAACCTTGCTGGAATAAGGAGAGGAATACGCAGATTTCTCATGAGGGAAGCTGCTCCAGACCCTACCCCTTATCTGCCCCTGCACATCCCTCAAAATGGTCACTGTTCACAGATACGTTGGACATGGAAAACCTCTCACTCTCTGGGGCCTTTCTCAGGTAATTTTTATGTCAGAACCAGGGCTGAAATTCGTGGAAAGGCCAAGATCAGCAAGGGCCTGTACACACGTTTCCTGTTCTCCCTGGAGCCAATTAAAAGGTTGTGAGCACTCACAGTTGGGACTCAATAAAGACTGAGTGAGTTGTGAGTGAATGAGTGAGCTTGAATATTTTGGAAATCTGATGGGAAGAGGACATTAATTTCATCTCATTGGCAGCACTGGGGCACTTACCTGCAGCATACAAAACAGCTACCAGAAATACATTTTGAAATCTCTGGGAACCCGGGATTGGGATCATGATCTTGGGGAAGAAGTAGGTGAGAGGAAGCAGCTCAGTTTTCCAGTTGGGACAAGACAGCATAACCTCTGATTTACATTTCAGGGGTTTGCAAAAGACTGGCTTCCTTTGAACTCAGGAGGGGGCGGAAAACAAAAGATCAATCTGATGAGAATCAAGGAATTTTTTTCAGTGTAACTGTAACCTTTAGTTGGAGTACTTTTTTTTTTTTTTTCTGTCTGTTTTGCATATGTATAAATGGCTTAATCAGGCAGAGTTCAAACTACTTTTGAGCCCTGAACAGCACAGGGATTAGGGGCACTAACATCCTGCCCAGTTGAAATTCCACCTGTAACTTGATTCCCCGAAGACATAACTTCTTCTTTTTTTTTTTTTTTTTTTTTTTTAAGATTTTATTCATTTATTTGACAGACAGAGATCACAAGTGGGCAGAGAAGCAGGCAGAGAGAGAGGAGGAAGCAGGGATCATGACCTGAGCCGAAAGCAGAGACTTTAACCCACTGAGCCACCCAGGCGCCCCCCAAAGACATAACTTCTAATAGCCTACCGTTGATCAAAGCCTTACCAATAACATAGTCAATTAACACCTATTTTATATGCTATATGTATCACATACTGTATCCTTACAATAAAGTAAGCGAGAGAAAAGAAAATACGATTAGGAAAATCATATGGAAGAGAAAATACATTTATAATACTGTACTGTACCAATTGGGGAAAAAACCCACCTATAAATGGAGCTGTATTGTTCAAGTTTTAGCTCTACCTGTCATGCAATGAATACATAATTTATGAATGATTCTTTAAAGGCGTTTAGAATTTGTTTCTTTTTTTCACATGTTTCTTGATCTGCAAAACAATGGATAAAGAATATTAGTAAACTCCAAGGACATACATAAATAAGTAGTGATACATAAATACATAAAAGGCATAGAGTACAAAAAAACTTAGCACTCCTGGGCCCATCCAGGCTATGGTCCCATCTTCAAGACAAAAGTAAGAAAGAACAGATTTTCTGTGAAATCTGGTAATGTATGCTAGCAGTTATTTGTTATGTATGATGTTTGATAAACATTATTTATGGTTTTACAAGCTTAGATGTTATGAGATCTATAGGTAGATTTAAATAACCACCTATCAATAAATTATAATTTTAATGTAACAGTGGTTTGGCTTTAGGCTTTAGCATAGATAACCTCATGTATTGCTACAGGTATTATAGCCTAGCATTAGCTAATTTGAGTTTTTGTTTATTTGGATTTTCCTGGAACCTTCCTCACTGCTGACCTTCCATGTTCTGTTCCTTCCTTGATTGTCTTTGATGGCTCCTTCTGTCTCTTGGCCTCCTTGTTCCATTTTGTCAGGCTCCCTCTATACACCTGTTACTCCTGGGTGTGTGTGTGGGGGGGGAGGGTGGGGCTTTTCCTTCTCTCTCTAGCCTCATGACCTCTCCTGATCACCAGATCAGAACTCTCTTCTTCTGCAGGTGCCTGGGTGACTCAGTCATTAGGTGTCTGCCTTCGGCTTGGGTTATGATCCTGCAATCCAGGATCAGGCTCCCTGCTTCTCCCTCTCCCACTCCTCCTGCTTGTCTTTTCTTTCTCGCTGTGTCTCTGTCAAATGAATAAATAAAATCTTAAAAAAAAAAACAAAAAAAACCTCTTTTCAAGACTTTTCCTCTCACTGTCCACTTGGACCTCAATCCGTAGGATTGGCAGGAAGACTCTGTCCTCTTTCCCTTCCCGCCTGCTCCTTTTGCCCGCTTGTTTCTCTCTTCAGGCATTCATCCTCATTCTACCACCAGCATCATCCAGCCGTAAAATCACGGGGTCTTCTTAACAACTACTTCCCTTCTCCCTCCTCCAGCTGAGAGCCAAATCCCATGTTTTTTTTACCAAAATGGCAATCTCTTGAATACGAAGAACATTGATGCATCACTGCTGTCACCCTTTGGTTCAGAGCTTCCTATCGTCTCACTTGGGTTACTGGAATTTCATTTCAGACTCTCGTGCCCAAATCTGACCTGTGGATGTCCCACCCGGAACCTGGCTGCCCAGTGCGGTCCTCATCTCAGTTCACGGCAGCTCCATCCTTCAGTTGACGAGGCCAAGAATCTTCTAGCCATCCTTTACTGCTTTCTTTCACGTCTTACAGGCATTCTCCAAGATAGAGCCAATGCCAAACTTCTCACCACTTCTGCCATGGCATGTTTTGTTCCAAGCCCCTGGATTATCCTGAGGGAGCTCCCTGCTGCTTTCTTGCTTCCTATCCCAGTTGGTTTCCAGTAGGGCAGCCTGAGGGATCTTTCAAAAATATAAATCAGATGGTGTCCCTCCTGTGCTGCCAAAACTCCGTTGTGTCCCGATTTCGCTTAGAGCAGTGGTTTCCAGTCAGAGGCGATTCCCCTTTCCCGGGGACATCTGTGGCATCTGGAGACATTTTTGGTTGTCCCAGTTGGAGGGAGGGTGCCATTGGCATCTAATGGGTAGAGGCCAGGGATGCTGCTAAACATCCTACAACGTATAGACAGCCCCCAAACAGTTACCTGGTCGAATGGTAGTATGTCATCGTTGAGAAACCCTGAGTTGCAGGATAAAACCTTTACAGTGGCCTAGAAATCTACATGATCTGGCATCCATGACCTCTCCACCTTCTCTCCTACTGCCCTCCTCCTAGTGCACTCTATTCCTACCATCCTGCCTCCTTACTTTCCCCTTGTGTGTGCCAGGCACGCTCCCACCTCAGGGTCTTTGCACAGACAATTCCCTCTTCCTAGAGTACCCTTCCTCCTGACAGCCCTATTACTAATTCGTTCATTTCCTTCAGTCTGTTGCTCAAATCTCACCTTCTCCGTAAGGCCTTCTTTGAGCAGCTTATTTTAAATGCAACGCCTCTTTCCTGGTGGCACTCCAAATTTACCTTATTCTGCTCTATTTTTCACTGAGTATATTATAATGTGATTGTCAGTACAAGTGATTTACATATTACACTGCTGTTAATTGTCTGTCTTCCCCAGTAGAATGTAAGTTCCACGAGGGTAGGGACTTGGTTTTATCCCCCCTAATGATCCTAGAACAATGCCTGGCATTTAATAGATGTTTGATTGCTGTCCTGATGAATGAAAGGATAAAAGAATGATGGACTGAATGAAGGATGGTTGAAGGAACGTCCTTGTCACTGACCTTCCCAGCTCCACTCTGCACACTCTGTTCCCTCCTGTGCTGTGCACATGGGGTCATCAGAAACCTTCCTGTGTTTATGGAATAATACCTGAGGGTCTTCCGGTCCCTTGGAAATCGGTATTCAAGTTAATCTCAAATCCCCATCCGGTCCAACCTTCCATTGCAGCCCCCGGGCATCTGGCGGCTGGTGCCTTGACAAATATTCATAACAGACTTGGGATGATGAGAAGCTCAGATACACTTGGCATTGTTATAAAGCAGGATTTTTTTTGTCTCAACACACAAGACGTTATCTTCAGAGTCTTTGTCCACTGCAGTAAGGTCAGCAGCATTCTTAGGGGACAGACAGAGGTCCAGATCTCCACACCATGACATGTAGTCCCACTATTGGGTGAGTTTTGTGAAGGAGGAGGAAGGAGAGGGGGAGGTGATGTCAGGCCACCTGGCCCTAGAGAGTCACTCTGGCAGGAGACATTTTCTCTGGGCCAGGTGTCATCAGCCACTGACCTCAGCATTGTGCACAGCCAGCGTGACTGGAGTGCCCCACAGTCCCCCAAGGCATGACCATAGCCCTGGCTCTCCATGGAGCTTGGCCAAGGATCAGTCCCCCAGACTTCTCTGGCAGCATGCTAATGCGCCTCAAATCCCCGCAGAGCCCTTTATGCAGGGCCAAGTGCATGCCCACTCGACTGTACAACTCCTTTGGCAATTAGGCATGCCTTCGGCTGTGTCTTACTACAGCTTTCCCTTTGAAGGACAAACCAGCATGTCCCATCTTTTGAGTGTATGTTGTACTTGTCATTGTCCTACTGGGAATTACTAAGTCTCTTTTTCCATCTAGATTGTAAGCAAGAAAGAAGTCCTTTCCCACATCTCTGTCAACCTCCCTCTCACACTGGGATTATTGAATAAACCCAAAGTTCTGCCTTTCAACCCTAATTGTCCTCTCTAGCCTTGACTTCTACTAAACACCCCCACCTCCCCAAATGTCCTCATAATCCCTGACATTACCCCCCCTCTGTCTTTCTTTCTTTCTTTCTTTCTTAAGATTTTATTTATTTGGCAGACAGAGATCACAAGTAGGCAGAGAGGCAGGCAGAGAGAGAGCGAGGGAGAAGCAGGTTCCCCATAGAGCAGAGAACTGGATGCGGGGCTTGATCCCAAGACCCTGGGATCATGACCTGAGCAGAAAGCAGAGGCTTTAACCCACTGAACCACCCAGGTGCCCCATGTCTCTCTACCTTTCTTCCTCCTATTAAAATTGTCTCTCTCTTAATGACACATGGTTCAGATGCTGCCACCCCTCCTGAAACTTAGAGCCTCAGCCCTCTGTGTTCTCATTGAATTAAGTCAGAGCTGTCATCATATCTGGCTTTGATTAAGAAGTATTTGTTTAATTATGCTACGTGCAATAAGCCAGACTCAGAGGGAAAATATTGTATGAGTCCACTTACATGAAGTATCCAGAATAGGCAAATACATAGGCAGAAATTAGAACCATGGTTGCTGGGGGCTGGTGGGAGGGGGAATGGGAAGGTTTTCGTTGAACGTGTATAGAGTTTATGTTGGGGATGATGAAAAAGTTTGGGGTATAGATACTGGTGATGGTTACACAACATCGTGAATGTATTTCATGCCAACAAATTGTACGTTTGAAAAGGTTACAATGATAAATATTATGTGCATTTTGCCATATTAGAAAGAGGTAACTAAAAACACCAGAAAGGTTACTGGTTTCATAGTTTTTTAATAGATTGCAAGCTTGTGAGGATAGGGAGAAAACGTGATTTTTTCATCTTCCTCCAGCCCAGTGCTTTGCATGAGATAATCATTCATTATTGCTTCAATTCAGGGATGGAAGTCAGTGGAAAGAAGCACAGAATTGAAGCAAGGTTTCCCCATACCTCTTAGCAGTTTTTTAAAATTTCATTTTATTATCAAATTGATTTTATCAAAAAGGACCCTCTGCCGTTGAAATTGTTTGATTGTATTATCTCAGAAAGAAAACGAAAAACATGAAATTAAAAATTGTCCCAAACAGCTTTCTGTTTTCTCAGTGTTTGCATTTCAAGCATGGGAAGTTTTAGCAAACTCAATTTGAATAATAATAACTTTCGTTGATACAACACTTACCGGCTCTTTCTGGGAGCTTTCTCAGCCCTTAGACCATCTGAAGTCACAGAAAGTGTTCAAGGTCTTGTACAGTGTTACTGCACAGGTGTTTCTTATGCTCCTCTGCTTCTGGATTCTTTCTTGTGTAAGATGAAGGGTGCACATTAAGCTTCACTCTTAAATATTTCAGTTCGTATAATCCTTTAACTCTGCTGATCTGCAATTGTAATTATACAGTTTCATGCTGCACATAGTCATACAAGTTAGAAAGAAGCATAAAGTTCTTGCTGTGAGCTCTCATCCAGGATTAGGGTGGAGAGATCAAGAGAGAAGTGAAATGTTTACATGAAGGAGTAGGTGGGCTCTGAGAATGTATCAGGTTACTGGGCCTTTTGCTGTGTTTTTAATTTTGGAAAATTAATAGTTTTCATATTCTGTTCATAAACTATCACCAGAGGCTGTTTCCTACAGATAATTTTTATGGAGAAGAAACTCTAAGTTAATTTGGAGATATATTCTTCTGGGAAATAATCATGGATAAGTTTCTTTCTTTCTTTTTTTTTTTTTTTCCTATTTATTTGACAGAGAGAGATCACAAGCAGGCAGAGAGGCAGGTGGAAGCAGGCTCCCTGCTGAGCAGAGAGCCAGGATGCGGATGCGGGGCTCAATCCCAGGACTCTGAGACCATGACCTGAGCCGAAGGCAGAGGCTTAACCCACTGAGCCACTCAGGTGCCCCCATGGATAAGTTTCTTAGATGTCTGTCCTTTCCTTCAAAGTCTCACAGAGAGGGGAAGTAGGAGGGAGGATATAAATCAAACATGCTTGGCCACCAAAAAGTAATTATTGAAATAAAGTGTAGGGTACTTAAGTGGTTTTATTATATTTATTTCCACTGTTTGTTCAAATTTGAAGTTTGCCAAAATAAAAAAATTAAGGGAAGAAAGGAAATAGATTCTGAAATGAGGTAGCCAATGGTCTATTATTCCTTAAGCCTGCTCAGTTATTTCAGTTAATGAAGGTATTTGAAAATGAGGGACTTTTATTTGGCTCAAGGTCTGTCGGGATAATATCTTCAGGGACACCTGCGTGGCTCAGATGGTTGGGCGTCTGCCTTCAGCTTGGGTGGTGATCTCCAGGTCCTGGGATCGAGCTCCATGTCAGGCTCCCAACTCAGCCAGGAGTCTGCTTCTCCCTCTCCAACGTTTTTGTGCTCTCTCTCTCTCTCAAGTGAATAAATAAAATCTTAAAAAAAAAAAAAAAAAGATAATATCTTGAAAGTTTATTAGCAATCTATATTTGAAATCCTGAGTCAGACTTTTGGATATCTTAAGTAAGGTCCATATTGACATATGCCCCAAATTGTATATATACATAGGGACACCTGGGTGACTCAGTTGGTTAAGGGTCTACCTTCCACTCAGGTCATGATCTTGGGGTCCTGGGATTGAGTCCCGCATCTGGCTCCTTGCTCAGTGGGGAGCCTGCTTCTCCCTCTGGCTACCGCTCCCCCTGCTTGTGCTCTCGCTCTCTCTCTCTCTCTGACAAATAAGTAAAATCTTCAAAACGAAACAAAATGTATATACATAAGAACACATATAAAACTAAAGTGATTTTTAACTTGGTTCGAGAATTTGTGGTGTCTCTTGGCAATGCAGGCATAATTTAGGCGCCCTTGGTCTAGGGACCACAGGTCGGGAGCTAGGCCGGACGGTCTGGAGCCTCCGTGGGATCTGGAACTTTCGACAGTCCCTTTAATGTGGTGACTGTGCATTTTTGCTCCCTGGGTTGTGTGTTCACTGGCAAAGTGATGCATACAACAGAGTGCGTGGCACCAGGCCTCAAGGCTGGCTTCTTGCCACAGTTCTCTTGGCAGTCCTTGTCCCGTGTTGCTGGTTATAAAGGGTTCTGCCTGGAGCCCTCATTTGTTCCTTCCAGGGCAGTAGTAGGAAGAAGCTGCTTCCTGCTTTCAGTGGACACAGCCCAGGTGTGATTTTTTGTTCTCTCCTTTCCCTTAGATGTAGCCTTCTCATCCGTAGCTCAGATCTAGCAGGGTCAAGGGCACCAATACAGAGAAGAAGAGCTCGTTCACAGCCAATGACAAGCAGTGAAGTACATGGAGAGAGGGAAGGGTGACCTGAGAACATTTGCTTCTGCTTAGCATTGCTAAGGATCATAATTTCTCTTTTTGTGACTTTGGGCCCCTCTCCTCCCCCGGCCACCACTGTCAGACAGTTGAGTGGCCTCTGATAGGCCGAAGGCAGACTCTGAGGAGTCCTGGATGGTTTCCTTTGCCATATGATGTGCATTTCCAGAGGCTTCAAAGGGGAGAAACTAATGGCCTACCTGCAAGGTAGAGTTCATGCCTTGTTCCGTTTTGCATGGCAGCACCCAACATGGTTCCCAGAACAAAGGAAATGACAATGAGCGTTGAAATGCAAACATTTGGGGCGCCTGGGTGGCTCAGTGGGTTAAAGCCTCTGCCTTGGTCCTGGTCTTGATCCCAGGGTCCCCGCAGGGAGCCTGCTTCCTCCTCTCTGTCTGCCTCTCTGTTTACTTGTGATCTCTCTCTGTCAAATAAATAAAGAAAATCTTAGAAAAAAAAAGGAAATACAAACGTTTACTGGCAGAATTCCCATCCCTGTGATGCTAGCTTAGATTTGTCTTTGGGTCTGGTCCTCCTTCAGATCCGGTGGAGGTTTAGGGGCCTCCAGATCTTACAGGGAGGGGTATGAGGCCCTCGTCTGCAATGGCAAGCGCTGAAAAGTGTTTCGGAAGTGTGAAGGACCCCACAACTGGGTGGGGGAGGCATCTAGGAAGAGCCTTTCATATGGAGCAGGAAGGGCTGGCAATCACTTCCCAGTCTGGAGTTCTGGAAATCGGGATCCTCATCTCCGTCACCAGGGAAATGAGCCTAGGTCACCGAGCCAGGCAGCGTGTCCCTGAGAGATGCAGCTGTGACAGAGACAGACCGGGTCCAAGCGCCACGGGGCTGGGTGGCTGGGGAGGGGGCGTCATCAAGTACCTTCTGGATCAGGTGTGGGGCTGCAGGAGGCGCCCTGAGCGGGGTGAAGAGGGCGCTGGGCTCTCCCAGTTAGTGGTGAGCGCAGGGGCAGGGGAGGCTTCTAGGAAGGGATGCTGGAGAGGAAGACCCAAGGTGGGGGGAGGCATTCCCCAGGCACAGGGGGAGGAGGAGGAGGGGTCCAGGGAAGGAGGAGCATCTGCACAAGCCCTGAGACCAGGGGGCGCTTGGGGAGTGGGAAGAACCAAAGGCCGTGGGGCTGGTGTGCAGGCAGGAGCAAGGGGTGGACTGAGGCTGCGAGGTCAGCGCCATGGTACTCAGCCAGGCGGCCGGACCTCCCTCAGGGGTGCCCAGATGGTGTCCCTATTGGCTGCCAGGAGGCATCTCAAGTGATGACTCCAAACACTTTGAAATCGACACTGGAGTGAAGGTATAGTCAGGAAAAGAAAGTTGTTTTGTTTCTGACCTTGTTTGCTCACTTGGTACCGGGATAGGAATTTTCAGGAAAAGTGGATGTAGCATTACTGGGCAGGGGTGGCAGGAAAGAGTCAGTGAAAGTTAATATTGCAATTTCTGAACACTCTGGAAAGCATTGTTTCCTGAGACCTTCACTTGGAACACGAGAGGGGTAGAGAGGTCATCAGGGCAGTCATAAATGAATATTCATGTTGGACCTACTTGCAGATTAGTTCAGGATTAACCTCCATTTCCCCATGACCAAGGGATACAGTGTTATACCTGAAACTGCAGAGAGTCACAGAGCATTTAAGCTTAGATTTCAAAACCACTCAGGAGTATTTTGACAGGATGGATCCTTGTGTTTTTTTAAAACCATCCAGATACAGATTGATTTTTTTTTTTTTTTTAAACCCAGAAGCGTTAATCTTCAGTTTCTTCTTACGTGTAAATAACCTGCTGGATATCGAATTTGGATTTCAGGAAGTACATGTTCTTTTAATTTTAAGAAACTACTATAAACAGTCTTCTCATTCTGGGCCTCTAATATTTGCCAGCCTTAAAGAAAGGCAGGGCTCCTGAGTCAGTCTTCCAAATCCTGCCAATGAGGTGACGAATGAATTTGAGGAAGAGGAGTGGATAAAGTATTGAGTCATTCCCCCTCCACCCCCCCCAGCCCCAGCCCCAGCCCTGCCGTGTGGACGGATCGTCTGCGTGCGGTTGTCCCGCTTGGAGCTTTCCACCCGACGGTCGGTCTCCGTTGCTCACAGCTTTGCCTCCTCTGTCCTCCTGCTTCTAGGTTATCAGGTTCCTGCAAGTCATCCGGGGCCCGGTCCGGATTCCAGGCTAAACATGGTGGTGATGAGTAGCCTTAGGGTCATTCTTCAAGCCTCTCCATGCAAGTTACTGTGGAGAAGATTCCAGACCCCCAGGTTCGTGCCAGCAAGGCCCTGCAGCCTCTACACCTGCACATACAAAAGCCGGAACCGAGCCCGTGAGTACACTGCCGCCTTATGGAGAGCAAGAGGTGGGGGCGTCTGGGGGGGGCGCAGTCGCTGAAGTGGCCGACTCTTGGTGTCGGCTCAGGTCATGGTCTCGGGGTCGTGAGATGGAGCCCCGCGTCAGCTCCACACTCAGCTTGGAGTCTGCTTGAGAGTCTCTCTCCCTCTGCCCTACCTCCCTCCCCGCCTCTGCCAGCCCTGCTGGCCCGTGGTCTCTCAAATAAATACGTGTTTAAAAATAGAGTGCGCGAGAGACTTGGTGCGATATGACAGTCACATGTGTCCTGTGTTTACCTATATGGTGCCAGTGGCATTCCAGAGTGGGACTGTGTGCCTTCAGAACTGTGAGAATAACTACTGGTTTCTGTTTCTCTTCTAAAATAAACGTGGAAAATTCTATTTCCCCGGGTTTGTTGACATAGACTTGCCACCTGACATCATGTAGGTCGAAGGTGTGCAATGTGCTGATTTGATATGCATATATGTTGCGAAATGATTTCCATAATAAGGTTTGGAAAGACCTTTTCTTGACTGATTTTAACATGTTAAAATGATGTCATGCAGGGCCACCTAGGTCTCTCTGTCAGTTAAGTGTCTGCCTTCTGCTCAGGTCATGATCCCAGGGTCCTGGGTTTGAGCCCTGTATTGGGCTTCTTTTTTTTTTTTTAAGATTTTATTTATCCATTTTGAGAGAGAGTGCATTAGAGGGGAGAAGGTCAGAGGGAGAAGCAGACTCCCCATGGAGCTGGGAGCCTGATGGGGGACTCGATCCCACGACTCCAGGATCATGACCTGAGCCAAAGGCAGTCACTTAACCAACTGAGCCACCCAGGTGCCCCTGTATTGGGCTTCTTGCTCAGCAGGGAGCCTGGTTCTACCTCTCCCTCTGCCTGCCACTCTGCCTACTTGTGCTCTCTCTATCTCTCTGTCAAGTGAAAACAAAAACAAAAACAAACCAAACTTCACAAAAGTAAAAATGATGCCATGCAGAAATAGGGCAAGAGAGGTGTCTCAGTTTCAAATACTATGAAACCCCTTCTGTACTATTCTTGTTGACGTTGATCCACAGACGGCCAGTTATTTCTGCGAGTCTTAACGTTCTGGAAGTTGCATGTTAATGTTTGTAAGCAGGTCAGTAGCTTCACACTCTGGAGTGTTCTTTCTCAAGTCACAAATTGTAGGGTTCATTCTCTTCGACCAGCTTAGCAGTGTGAGCACTGCTGTAGACGCAGCATATGGAGCGAGGCAGCCGATGGCCTTTCCTGAACGCTTCTGCATCTCGTTCCCCTCCTGAGGTACCAGTCCCCTGCCCCGTCCCTACAGTGCAGCAGTTGTCCAGCGAGGCACTGCTGACATGGGGGGGAGGGTGGGGGTGTCATTCTGTGTTGTTGCTGGTGTAGTGCACACTGTAGGGTGATTAACAGCATCCCTGCCAAGTACCCACTAGATGACCATTGTATCCCCACCCAGTTGTAACAACCACAAATCTCAGTAGACATTACCAAATGGGCTCTGGGGGCACAAAACTGCCCCTGCTTAAGAATCAGTGGGAAGAGGATGGTTAAGCGTCTGCCTTTGGCTCAGGTCATGATCCCAGGGTGCTGAGATCGAATCCTACATGGGGTTCCTTGCTCAGCAGGGAGCCTGCTTCTCCCCCTGCTTGTGCTCTCTCTTTCTGACAAATAAATAAATAAATAAATAAATAAATATCTTTTTAAAAAAAGAAATCAGTGAGATGATAGAAGAGAATAATGTTTTGTTTTGTTTTGTTTTGTTTTGTTTTGTTTTGTGGAGAGATGAATTTGAATTTGTGTGGAGAGATAAAAATGGCTGAGTACATTGTTAAAGAGGAATTTTTCATATTTTCCATTATTGTAAAGAATTGACAAGAGTTTTCATGTTGCCTTCCTTCCGGGTCTAAGTTTCTCCACTTTTTCTCTTTGGATTTGCTCTCTTCTGATTTTATATGCACATAATAAAAAAGGAAGAAGGTAAGAAAGGAATGCTTTCACTTAGTAGTGCTAATTGAGCTAAATCCAAGGAGTTGAAACTGCTCCACAAATACATTTTTATTATACATTTACTTTGTTTCCTCCAACAATGACAATGTTCTCATTCAAATGAACTTGTCTGAGCATAGTAAATTTCTGGTTGCTGGGTGTGGCTTCCTACCAACAGACCCACATCCTACCAGGACTGGCTTGTTTTCAACACTGGCATTTTGTGGTCTGAGGCTTAAAATGGAAAAAATTAGTCATGTTCGTGTAGTTACTGAAGTTTTACTTTTTTTTTTCTTTAACAGAGAGTTGAAAGTTAAAGGGCTAAAATCCAACATAACGAATGTCTTTAGGGTAGTTTGCTTGTTCTAGTGCTGACTGAAACAAAAAATGGTGGCTCGGGGAGATGTGCTCTTTTTGTGATTAATTTTTCACATCAGATGTTCTTGTTTTTAAGTTACTAAGGATAACAGGTGACAGTCGTGATTTGATTTCACTTTTGGCATGTCGCACCAGCCTCCTGCTTTTCGCTGGGGAGAATTTATGGTCTCTGCTGTCCTGAGCTACTGAGCATTTCCTGTTGCTAAATTCCAGACCTCCTGCTGATCGGTTGTAAAGACAGTAGCAGTAAAGACAGTACACATCTCATCGCATCTGGCAACTTACTACCCCAGCAGAAGGCCCATTGTGTAGTTGTGATCCAGAACAACCCAAGACCTTTGAGGGTTAGAATAGATAACCTAGAAAGTCCTTCGCTTGTGCCTGCCACTCGGTGAGGACAGTGCTGGCAGGTCCTTCTAGCGCTAGGCTTATCACCGTCACGGTCTTTATCGTCGTCACAGGCTCAGTGCCTCCCTCAGATGCTTGGACATTGTTCAGATGGGGTTAAGGAGGATGAGGAGTAGAGGAAGTGGGAAGATATGGCCGATTCCGAAAGCGGCATTTCCCTAGAGCCTGTCTGTGCTCTGTGCCTCACCTCAGTCTCTGCTCCCCGCCTCCCGGGGAAGCATTGTCTGTCCACTCAGATGCCTGTTTGCTGTTATCTCCAGTAGCAGACGGTGTTGACAGTCTTAACTTGATTTGTAAAATGACAAAATAAAGATAAAAGCCTGCACCTGTTACCCAAGATGAAAATAAAATCAAATTCGCTTAATACATCTTCTACGGAAATTTATTTTAATTGTCACATAAACAATTTAGGGTTAGAGTAGATCAGGAAACAAAGGCAAAGAGTCAACAATAAGAAAATCTAATTTAAAAAAGAAATGGATGAGGGTCCATACTTAGCAGACACCTGAGCAAAGAAGATCTATAGATGGCAAGTAAGAGTATAAAATGATGCGCTACTATGTGTTCTGTGATCAGGGAAATACAAATTAAAACATCGTTAAGATTGGGGCGCCTGGGTGGCTCAGTGGATTAAGCCGCTGCCTTCGGCTCAGGTCATGATCTCAGGGTCCTGGGATCGAGTCCCGCATTGGGCTCTCTGCTCAGCAGGGAGCCTGCTTCCCTCTCTCTCTCTCTCTCTCTCTCTGGCTGCCTCTCTGTCTACTTGTGATTTCTCTCTGTCAAATAAATAAATTAAAAAAAAAAAAAAAAACACATCGTTAAGATATCACCACATACCTGTTACAGTGGCCAAATTCCAGAACATGGGCAACACCAAGTGGTTATGAGGATGTGGAGCACCAGGAACTCTTACTTATTACTGGTGAAAATGCAAAATGGTACCGCCACTTTGGAAGATAACTGGGCAGTTTTCCTCCAGAACAAAATGTATCCTTGCCATACAACCCAGCAATCATATTCCTTGGTATTTACCCAGCATTGTCGAAAACTTATGTCTTCACGAGAATCTGCACATGGCTACTTATAGCAGCTTTATTCATAATTGCCAAAACATGGAAGCAGCCAAGATGTCCTTCAGTAGATGAATGGATACCTTAACTATGGCATAAAGAGACAATGGAATTTTGTACCTCACTGAAAAGAAATGAGCTAGAAAGCCATGAAAAGAAATGTAGGAATCTTAAATGGGTATTAGTAAGTGAAAGAAACCAATCTGAAAAGCCTGTGTACCCAACTAAATGACATTCTGGAAAAGGCAAATGGAGACAGGGAAAAGATCAGTGGTGGCCATGTGTTAGAGTACAGGGAGGGATGAATAGGTGGAGCCCCTGATTTTTAGAGTAATGAAAATACTCTGTGTATTATGATGGGTACAGATCAGTATACATTTGTCCAAACCTATGGAATATATAACATCAAGAGTGAACCACGATGTAAACTCTGGACTTTGGGTGTTATGTGTCAGTGTAGGTTCATGAACTATAACAACTGTCTTCTCTGGTTGGGGCTGTTGATAATGGGGAATGCTGCATGTGTGGGGACATGGTTTCCCATTTGGGAAACCAATGTACCTTAAATAAATTAATGTATAAATAAAGTCTTAAACAATTAAGCAGGAAGGGTGCCTGGGTGGCTCAGTCGGTAGGGTGTTTAACTTCAGCCTGGGTCATGATCTCAGGGACCTGAGATTGGGCTTCATGTTGGGCTCCCTGCTTAGTGGGGAGTCTGCTTCTTTCTCTCCCTTTGCCCCTTCTCCTTGCTCATGTATGCCCTCTCTCTAATAAATAAATAAAATCTTAAAAAAAAAAATTAAACGCAAGATCTTAGACCATGACAAAATTTAAGAATGTTAATTCTTAATTGAATTAAATACAAAGAATATCATCTAGAATTGAAAAGGTACATATTTGCTATTTGTTATTATTTCATTGATTCTTATTGTTCATGATCTCCGCTTTTAGATGGAAGAGAATTTTTTTTTTTTAAGCACAATGTGGAATCGAATGGCACTGTATAAAATCTAGCCACTAGTCCTATGTGTTTATTTTCATGTAAATATAAATTTATTAAAATGGTATAGCTACATGTTGCTAGCACTCACCATATTGAAAATTTCCATCATCAGAGAAAGTTGTATTTGACAGGACTGGTGTGTATTATAACTGAAATGTGTTAGAAAGTTGTTCTGTTTTTTCTCCAATTAATTTTGAAGGACGAAAATCCTCGAGAATATTAGTATTAAATAGTCTGTTTTGCAGTATCTTCCCAAGAACTCTGGTAATCCCAAAGTAATATAGATTCAGGATGTATCAGACCAAGTCTCTCATTAGCATTCAAATAACCTTGAGAAACTGTAGGCTGATAAAGAGCCCCTAGAATTGTATTAATAGCTTCAGAGGTGTCAGCAGCAGCAAGGAGCTAACAAAAAAACCCGGGAACTGTGGGCTCTAGTCTCCTATGCTGATAACTGTGTGTGTGTGTGTGTGTGTGTGTGTGCGCGCGCGTGCACGCTGTGGTTACCTGGGCTCGGCATCAAAGTACCTCTTACAGCCCTCGTGCACTGAGAAGACATTTGGTCACTCTGTGATCATCCTTAACAATGTCATATGAGAGGGGGCTGTCACTGCTGGGCCTTAGGCCTACTAGGGTGGTCTTTAGTTCGATGCTGAAATCACACATCTCGAGAGAAAGGACAGGAACAGGGCAAGGCACGGGAGAAAAAGCCAGTGAGGGTATAGAACAACTATGTCCAGTGGATAAATAACGTGAGCCACCGATATGAGCCATATAGGCAAGTCTGTGTTTTCCAACAACCACATTTTAGAAAGAACAAATAATATGTGAATTGCATCTCAAAATGAGGAAATTAATTCTAATACAGCAAATACATAGGTAAAATATAGTAAATAGGCAAAATTATTTTTACCAATCTGTTTGTTGGGGAGGAAGAATATTTAACCCAGCATCGCCCCAATATTCTTACTTTAACATGAGATGAATATAAGAATTATAAACAAAATATTTTACATTCTTTGTTTTGTGCTTAGTCTTTAGGTCCCTAGGTGTTTTACATTTATACCAGAGCTCAATTTAAATAGTCACAGAGGGTGAGTGGCTACCTTATGAGGCAGTGGAGGTAGAGAGAATAGAGGGATGGATGAAGGGGTGCTTACTGTAGTGTAGGGTTGTCTGGGAAGGGGATGGAAGTGAGCTTGAGGGCATGTAGGATTTTGAGAAATGCGAGCGAAATGGATAGATGTGATCACGTGAACTACTGGGAAGGAAGAATTTCCTCTATCCTGCAAGGTCTTTCTGGCTGGAGTAAGAATCAAAATGGCCTGAGACAGATTAACAGGAGAAAATAAAACTTAATAGCATATGTAAGGGGAATCCACATGGAAATGGATATTCGGAGGACAGTGAGGCAACATGAGGCTTATATTGAGCTGTAGAGAAGGGTGGGGGTCTGTGGATACAAAGGGAAGGAAGACTGTTATCAGGAAGGTGAGAGGAGATGTTTGGAAAACGGAGGTTACCCTCTTGAGCCACTCAGGGGCTCCTCTATTTTTGATGTTTTGAGGAACCTGCATACTGTCTTCCACAGTGGCTGCACTAGTGTGTACTCCCACCAACACTGCATAGGGTTCCTCTTTCTCCATATCCTCGCCAACACCTGTTGTTTCTTATGTTGTTGATTTTAGCCATTTTGACAGGTGTGAGGTGAAATCTCATCGTAGTTTTGATTTGCATTTCCCTGCTGATGAGTGATGTGAAGCATCTTTTCATGTGTCTGTTGGCCATCTGGATGTCTTCTTTGGAGAAATGTCTGTTCATGTCTTCTGCCTATTTTTTAGTTGGATTTGGGGAGGTTTAGGTATTCAGTTGTATAAGTTCTTTATATATTTTGGATACTAAGCCTTTATCATACGTGTCATTTGCAAAATATCTTATCTCATTCCGTAAGTAGGTTGCCTTTTAGTTTTGTGATCATTTCCTTTGCTATTCAGAAGATTTTTATTTGTGTAGTCCCAATAGCTTATTTTTGCTTTTATTTCCCTTGCCTCAGGAGACACATCTAGAAAAATACTGCTTCAGTGGATGTCAGAGGAATTAGTCTATGCTCTCTTCTAGGATTTTTTTATGATTTCAGATCTCACACTTAGGTCTTTTAGTCCATTCTGAGTTTATTTTGGGGTGTGGTGTGAGAAAGTGGTCCAGTTTCATTCTTCTGCATGTAGCTGACCAGTTTCCCAACACCATTTGTTGAAGAGGCTGTCTGTTCCCCATTGCATATTCTTTCCAGCTTTGTTGAAGATTAATTGACCAGATAAGCATGGGTTTATTTCTGAGCTCTCCTTTCTGTTCCATTATCTATGTGTGTCATGTTGTGCCAGTGCCATACTGTTTGGATTACACAGCTTTGTAGTATATCTTGCAATCTGGAATTGTGATACCTCCAGCTTCGTTCTTCCTTTTCAAAATTGCTTTGGCTCTTTGGGGTCTTTTGTGATCCCATGCTCATTTTAGGATTATTTGTTTTAGTTCTGTGAAAAGTGTTGGTATGTTGATAGGGATGACATTAAATGTGAAGATTGCTTTGGGTGGTATAGACATTTTAAGAATATTTCTTCTTGGGTGCCTGGGTGGCTCAGTGGGTTAGGCCACTGCCTTCGGCTCAGGTCATGATCTCAGGGTCCTGGGATCGAGTCCCGCATCGGGTTCTCTGCTCAGCAGGGAGCCTGCTTCCCTCTCTCTCTCTCTGCCTGCCTCTCTGTCTACTTGTGATCTCTCTCTGTAAAATAAATAAATAAAATCTTAAAAAAAAAATATTTCTTCTTCCTGAATTTCTAGATTGAACTTTTAACAGCCACAAGGCCAGAAACCGAGCCAAAATTTGCACCAGATACCTGCCAGACTTTGTCAGCAATACCTATAGATGTGGGTGAATTCTTTCCTTCTCGAGTTTCTCCAAATATCCTGAGGTTAATCAAGGTAATAGGCTGATACTTCCAGGGGTTTTTTATTAATTCCGTAAAGCCATTCTTAGTTCCTTAATGCTATCTGGTCATATCTGTATCTATCCAGGTCTCAAATATGGCATTCTTTTTTTTTTTTTTAAGATTTTATTTATTTATTTGACAGAGATCACAAATAGGCAGAGAGGCAGGCAGAGAGAGAGAGGGGGAAGCAGGCTCCCTGCTGAGCAGAGAGCCCAATGTGGGGCTCGATCCCAGGACCCTGAGATCATGACCTGAGCTGAAGGCAGAAGCTTAACCCACTGAGCCACCCAGGAGCCCCTCAAATATGACATTCTGTTCAAGGCCTTGGTTACAAAACCAGTTCTTTCCATTGCTTCCTATTACAAGGAGAACAGATTCTTACTGAATTTATGAAAATAAATATACTGCCATTAAAATAAAAGAATTCTTACTGAGTTTCTGAATTCTGGAGGGTTCAGATAGGGAGAAAAGATAAATGTTTCAAAACTGCTTATAATGGTATAATTTGTCAAACTATTACAGGTCACCTAGCTTAAGAGAAAAGATTTCCTTAATTTCAAAAAAGAAACCATTTTTAAAAGTTGGAAATGTTTTAAACAAAAGTCACAAAAATTATAATCATCATCCTCAGTTCATTTAGTCCCATGTTTTTGTTTTGCTTGAATCCAGTTTTTCCACTAGTTTTAGAAATTCTTACCTAGACAGTTTTATGATATTAAGGTTATCGGAAACTTGTCCTTAAGAGTTTTACTCTTTCTGTGAATTTTACTGAAGATGAAATATATTGCAATGGGGTCAGTGTAAAACAGTGACTATAAATGACAATAGTTAAAAATGGCCATGGTTATGGGGCACCTAGGTGGCTCAGTTGGTTAAGCTCTGCTTTGGGCTCATGTCCTGATCCCAGGATACTGGGATTGAGTCCTGCAGGGCTCTCTGCTCAGCGGGGAGCCTGCCTCTCCCTTTCCCTTTGTGTGTTGCTCGATTCTCTTTCTGTCAAATAAATAAATAAAATCTTAAAAAAAAAAAATCGGTACATTCTAGGAGCTACCTGGAAAACATCTCAGTTAGATTGTAGTCAAAAGATTTGATTTTAGAATTTGATTTTGGGAAGTATGTAAAAAAATATCAAAAGGCTTGAACATTTTATTAAATAGGATCTCTGATCATTATGAAACAGTATTTAATAATCCATATAGCCAACTCGACAATAAGATGTCAAAGGCAAATACAGAAGATTCCATAGTTCTGATCAAATTTAGCTTTTTTTAAATATTAAGGTTCAGAGGTTTTTTGTTTTGTTTTGTTTTGTTTTTTTATTTTTTAGTAAATCAAAGACCTGAAAAGCATAGGAAGTTATTTTGGCAAACCACAGAATCCTTGTTTTCTAGGCAGATAACTTTTTTTTTTTTTTTTAATTTTATTCATTTGACAGAGAAAGACACAATTGAGAGAGGGAACACAAGCAGGGGGAGCGGGAGAGGGAGAAATAGCCTTTCCACCAAGCAAGGAGCCCAATGCAGGGCTCCATGACCTGAGCCCAAGGCAGATGCTTAACTACTGAGCCACCCAGGCACCCCTAGGCAGATAACTTTAAAGATAAAAACATTTATAATGTCTTATTAAGAGTAGATCAATAGTTTAAGAAAACTTTGGGTTTTTAACAAAGGGACAACAAGAATTTTAAGTTTGCGTTAATGTATTTTGACATTAAAACCCATTTACTTACTTAAATTTATTCTAATCTTAGCTAGTATTGACCACATACAAAATTCCTTCTAAAGATTTTTTTTTCATCATAAACCTTCTGTAACTTTCTTGTTTACATTCAGAGTTTGCCCTAAGTTTTGTTTCTTTAAATAATCTGTCTCACTTTAGGAAAAAATACTTTCTTTTCCCTCAACAAAAATGTGTTCCCATTCCTCATATTTTTCCCCCCAAACACAGATCTTACTTTCTTGCATACAGAGTTTTTATTATTATTATTTCTAGTGGCCTTAACTACAGTGGCCTTAACTACATTTATTAGAATTCTTAACTCTTAGGAACCTTAGCTTTTGGTGAAAACTAAGTACTAAGCAACTATAAACCTCTGTTATACCAGTATTTTTCAGATTAGTAAATTTATGAATACATTTCATAATTTCTAGGAACATGCATTTTTTCATTGTACAGTTTCGTTTTTTTTTTCTAATAGTACAATTTTTTAAAGAAATCACATGGCAGGTTTACTAATAGAGCCATATTTGCTTTTAGTTTCTCTGCAAGAAGACAAGAGTAAACAGACCTTTGTTTATTGCTTAATATTTCATTATTTTATCTTACTTGGAAATTATGCAAATATTCAACAAATTCAACTCATCATTGGACTCGGGAAAATTCCAAAATTTCAGGTTACCAAACATTTTGGAAGCCACCTAAAAGTTTACTTATAATCCTTTTAGTCTTATTTATATCTATTTAATCTACCTGTTCTTAACAATTATGTTTAGATTACCTACAAAACTTCATGAGGCATTAGACAAAGTTAGCCATTATTCTAATATTTTTGACAAATTTGTAACAGAGACAAGAATCCATTTGACCTTCATTAAACACAGATGAAAGTCTGACATTTAGTGCATAACTCTAAAGACAATTTTATTTCAATTAAACCAACAACCTTTAGTTAGTTTTAGTACTGAATATTTTTCCAGATCACATCAACTTGAAAAAAGATTTGGGTTTCTATCTTTCAGACTTTTGGAATGCTCAATTCTTATAGGCACTTGTCTTCAAACCAACTAAATAGAGCTCTTTTACAAGTTAATTTTAGCAATACCATCCAAAGGTAGAGAAAATATCCAACCTTTATAACATATATAGATGCTCATACACAGACAAGATGCAGTCTTCTAGCTTTGGTCTTGGTAGTATCTGTGGAAAAGACATGAAAGGCCCAATTTCCAAATACCTTTCCCCACCTTTTTTGTTTTGGGGAAAACCTTGTCTCTGTCCTTCCACCTAATTTTTGTATTTCAAAGAATGGCTCTTAGGCTCTTAGGTGGGAGTAGGAAGTTTACATCACAAAGGTAGAGAGAGTATCCACATCTTCAAATTCGAGATTTGGTACATATCTGTCTATTAGGAGAGGTGCTGGAGTTGGGCACAAAAGCCATCCTAGAAGTCTGTATCTTCTAAAAACCTCTTTTTCCCTTTCATTTCTTTCTTTCTTTTTTTTTTTTTTTTTTAAAGATTTTATTTATTTATTTGACAGAGAGAAATCACAAGTAGATGGAGAGGCAGGCAGAGAGAGAGAGGGAAGCAGGCTCCCTGCTGAGCAGAGATTCCCGATGCCGGACACGATCCCAGGACTCTGAGATCATGACCTGAGCCGAAGGCAGCGGCTTAACCCACTGTGTCACCCAGGCGCCCCCCTTTCGTTTCTTTAGTCTCAGGCAACTGTGGGCTGTATTTACATCTTAAAAACATAAGATTTATAATTTCAAGGAACAGGAAGAATGCAAAACATTTTTTGTTTTTTCCTCAGAGTCTCAGGGCAATTGTGATTTAAAATTTACCTTTCTGGGGCCCCTGGGTGGCTCTGGGTGGCTCAGCTGTTTGAGCATGTGCCTTGGCTCAGGTCATGATGGGGTCCTGTGAGCAAGCCCCACGTAGGTTAGGGCTCCCTTCTCAGCGGGGAGCCTGCTTCTCCCTCTTCCTCTGCCTGCCCCCTGACTGCTTGCGCTCTCTCGGTCTCCTTTCTCTGTTAAATAAATAAATAAAGCCTTTTAAAAAGATAAAATAAAATTTACCTTTCTTTAAAGGTATAGGACAGTTGTTTTATTATTGTGATCTTTCATAATATCCACAAACATTTTGAGAGGAGTAGGTGAGGTTTGGGAATCCGGACCGATGGTGGGCTTTGACTGGCTTTTGCATATCTGGGTTTGTAGAGATTTATGTAAGACAAAGAGTTGTTTTTAATTCCTCAAAGAACTAGAGTTTGGTGTGAATATCATAGGACTGACCTGTCTTTTTAACCAAATTTGCTTCTTTATATTAGGGAGGTTTTTTTAACTAAAATCGGAATCAAAAGATTTTTATCCTTGTAAAGTCTGTATAAAGCATTTTAACATTTTAACCTTCAACATTTTAACATTTAACAAAGAATTTTAAGCCATCTTTCTGGGTTCCTAATTCAGCGTGGGATTCTATTAATCCCTGAATAATGGCCTTTTGCGGATCATTTGCAAGAGGGCCCAGGAGAAATTTTTAGTCCTGTTTCCTGTGAAGAGGGTTTGTGAATAGTCATTCTTTTTAATCTCTAAATTTAGTAGGATCTTTTCAAAGAGGAGGTAAAAGGGCTTTATAATTTAAAACATCTTGCTGCTTCCTAGGAGACATGAATTCTTTTTTAGTAGGGGGTCTAAGATACACCTGCAAAGCTGGCAGAGCCTGGTTATCAATCCTTGGAAGGCAGGAACAATGCAAACCTCATGGCCAGTCTCAAGTGCTTTTGTTAAATTAATTTCCTGGCTTCCAGCATTTACATGAAGACCTGTGTACTTTGAACCTAGAGATTAGACTGGAGTGTTCTCTATAAATGTTGCATGGAGGGGCGTGTGGGTGGCTCAGTGGGTTAAGCCTCTGCCTTCGGCTCAGGGCATGATCCCAGGGTCCTGGGATCAAGCCCTGCATTGGGCGCTCTCTGCTCAGCGGGGAGCCTGCTTCCCCCTCTCTCTGTGCCCGCTTCTCTGCCTACTTGTGATCTCTGTCTGTTGAGTAAATAAATAAAATCTTTAAAAAAAAAAATCTTACATGGAAAGGAAATTCTTAAGTCTAATTTCTGTGATTTTATCTTGCTGAGGGAGGCCCCAAGACTGGCCATTATATTCATAAGACAAGTGAGAGCTCTTTATAAAGAAACTTTTTCTTTTCTTTTTTTTTTTTTTTTAAGATTTTATTCATCTGACAGAGATCACAAGTAGGCAGAGAGGCAGGCAGAGAGAGGAGGAAGCAGACCCCCTGCCAAGCAGAGAGCCCCATGGGGGGCTTGATCCCAGGACCCTGAGATCATGACCTAAGCAGAAGGCAGAGGCTTTAACCCACTGAGCCACCCAGGCACCCCGAAACTTTTTCTTTTAAATATAGCCAATTTAAAGGTTCCATCGTCTGGCCATTGATGAGTAGGATCTATTAATAGCAACTCAAACCAATAAGCCTTAATAGGTTAACCGAAGATGTATGCAGGATGCATCCAAGGAGGGCAAAGGTGACGTGTCCCTGTGATCCAGAAGTTTAGTCCCACAATTAGTCTGAGAAAAAAAAGACCTGGGGCACCTGGGTGGCTCAGTCAGTTATGTGTCGGACTCCTGATTTTGGCTCAGGTCATGAGCTCAGGGTTGTGAGAATGAGCCCTGCGTTTGGCTCTGCACTCAGTAAAGAATCTGCTTGTTCCTCTCCCTCTGCTCCTTCCTTCACTCTCTCTTTCTAAAATAAAGAAATAAATTCTTTAAAGAAAGAAAAAAAAAAAAAGCAAAGCGTGTCGTTGCATAGGCAGTGAAAATGGTGTCTCCAGTCTCCCGCAAAGTTGTGAGATGCCTCCAGTCACATACCCACTATCTGTGACACCGGGTAGATAATACTAGAATGGGACTTTCCAGCACTAACAGGCAACAAGGATTGGGGTGACAAAGGTTCCTGTGGGCTGGAACCCCTCATGTCAGATACCCCAGAGAGCTGACACGCCTGGATAGAGAGAGTGAGTGTGTGTGTGTGTGTCCGAGTTTGATCTGTTTAATTGACCAGCAAGGTGTACCTTGGTGAGTGCACCCTTTGGATTGTGGAGACCAAAGAGAATGTTCTCCTAGATCACCAAGCCAAGCTCTTAGGACATAGAACAAGATGAAAGGAAAAATATTCACACGTTAACAGTCTTGGCTAAGCTTTGGGTCTCTTAGAGACACACTAATACCTAAGAAGGATGTACCATGGGATTGGGGACTGGGTTGTTTTACAGTGTACTTTGGTGCATGGTTTTCTTGAGGTTGGCAGGTGACCTAGTGTCCATCTTATCCATTCTGTGACCAACTTACCTTATCATGGGAGTCTTCTTAAGGTAGTGAAGGCTTTAATAGCTTTTAAGTGCTCAGCCTGCGCCCAACAGTTTCGCGGCTTTGACTTCCAAAGTGTCCCTTAGTAATAGGCTTTACCTCATGTGTGCATCAAATGATACAGAAAATAAAAGAAATAAAGAAAACAAAGACCATCTCTGGGAGGAAATGGATCAGTAACCAGAGTATTCTATCAAGTTGAACCAGAGTCACTAGGCCCAAAGACAAATATCGTCCACAAATATTTTCTCCAGCTAATCTAAATTTTGAAAGAGAGAAAAAGGACTCTCACCATTCTCACCCCATAGGACTCTGCGGATATTCTGGGGGGCTGACATGGTAAGAAATCGCACCTTCCACTCACTGAATGTCAGATGTCCCAAGGTTCTCTCAGCTCTGGTGGTGTTGGGGCAAGAGATGTCCAGTGAGTTAAAGTATCCTGCAGACTATGCCTACTGTTAGGGAGTAAGAATTTCTTCTACTGTTCAAGGTCCTTCCCGTCAAACTAAGAATCAAATTGGCATGAGACAGATTAACAAGAGAACACCATATTTAATAGCATGTCTAAGGGGAATCTCCACAGACATGGAAATTCCAAAGACAGTGAGGCAACATGAGGCTTATTTGAACTAAAGAGAGGGGTAGAGGCCTGAGGACACAAAGGGGAGAAACACCATTTTAGCAGGAAGGTGAAAGGGTTCCGGAGGTTGTCCTTCTATGCAGATGAATTCCCTCGGTACAGAGGAATCTGTTAATAACTCCCTTCCCGATAAAGCAGGCTGTCGAGGGGGAGGTAAGGAACTTTTCCTGAATCTACTGGGTTTGGATTGCTTTGAACTCAAAATAATGTTCATACCAGAGGGAGCCATATTGGTGTGGCCTGCCCTTGGCTGCTACGGAACGAAGGAAGTTTTTTGACCTAAACCTGCTTGCCCGGTTGGAGAGACTGTAGGTGTGATTTAAGGGTAAAGAGCCTTGGTATCAACTTGTTTGGTTTTCTCTATCAATAAAATAAGTATTAAGTGCCTTCTTTGTGCCTGGTACCAGGTTCAGCCTAGAGGTTGTAGAGGAAGTTCAGGACACCGGCCCTAACACTGAGGCCTTGACACAGGCCCCGTGAGCAGATAAAGCAAATGCACACCAAAGGAGCAATGGTTGCGTGTGAAAAGGGCAGGAGTGAAAATGTTGTGAACTCAAAAGAAGGCAAGGTCAGAGCAGAAGGCAAGGTCCAAACCAAAGTTTGGGAAGATGGACTAGAGAGGAATGAGAGAACAGGAAGAGAAACCAAGGAGCATGGTAAGAAGTCCAAGGCTCATGGTCATGGGCAAGGCGAGGAAGAGATAAACCTGAAAGATCCTTAAAGGAGGAGTAATGTGGTCATCAGCAGGGTAAGAGGAATAAAGATACAATGGGACTGGAAACTCCCCAGGGATGCTCTTTATCTTATACATTCCATGCACAAGCAGTGATTGAAAGCCAGCTCAGTTGTACATTGCAGAGCAATGCAGGAGGAGTGGGACAGAAAATTACATGTAGAAGTGCAGGGAGAACACATAATTTTCCTTCCACCCTTCTGAGTTCTTGGCTGAGACCGCCCATAATAAAGGACAAATTAATAAGAGAAAAGCAAATACAAGTTTAGTAACCCGTACACCTCCTGTGTACATGGGAGAAACCCAGGAAAACCGAGAAGCTCCCCAAGATGGCCCAAGCCATCACCTTAAATACCATCTCCATCTAAAGACAAAAGATGTTGCAGGGTAGGGTTAGGGGCACTTGCGGGAGGTTGCCAAGCAAAGCACAGTCAACAAGAGCCTGGTTCTTATGTAGACGTAAGTCCAGCCTTCGCCACTGAGAGCTTCTGGTGATTGAGAGTCATCCTCTTCCTAGTACAGAGAGGGAGACACCCGCACACAAGGAGATTTCCCTTATAAATGTAAATTTCCCAGACAAAAGAGACACCTGGGATGGTATATTATACTACCCTTCGCCACCCCCAAGACATGCCTCTTTGGTCTAAGGATTATTTTGAGAAACTGCAGACACAGGAGAAGCCATGAAAGCAGAGTAGATGTTATCCTTCTGTCAGGGAAATTTACATTAAAAAGGGGGGCTGTACCAGGAAGAGAACTATTACCGGAGACAGCTTTTTCATTAGGGAGCCTGACCTGCTTGGGAAGGCAAACTTGGCTCTCCATACATTTCCTCTTCTCACCTTCCTGTGACTTGCCTTCCCCCCACTTGAAGCCTCAGAGCCCTGTCCCATTCCTTAGCTCCAGTGGTATTTTTAAGTCTCAATCACCTGGCTGCCTTTTGAGTCTCATATCTTTGTGGGTCTCTGGTCAGGAAGTAGGTGATTTAAAATTTTTTTTTCTCCTATTAATCTGGCTTTTTATTACTGTCAGGGTGTGTGTCCCAGCTAAGGACCTAAAAGCGTAGGGAGAAAAGTATTTGTCCTTTCCTAAAGGGGCATATTCTACTACCCTTCAAATAAATATCATAATAACTATACCAGTGTAATAGATCTTTTGAAAGAAAAAGATCAGAGTGCTATAATTAAAAATACTAAGAAGAGGAGATCATATTATAAGAGAGTAGCCAGAGAACATTTTACTGAATTTACTGAGAAGGCAATAATTAAGCCCAAGACCTATAGATATGAGGGAAGCTGATTGAAGGGAAATTGATTTTCAATGAGAAGGAGCAGGAACTGAAGGGCTAAGGCAGGAAGGTGCTTTCTCTGTTGCAGGAGTTGAAAGAGGGACCCTCCCGAGGCTGGAGACATAGGGTGGTACAAAGACAAAATAAATCAAAGCCAGGGCTAGTCCTGTAAATAAGAACTAAAACCAAGCACATTATCATTATGGAATCTAAAGAGATTTTGGTGCTTGTCACCAATATATGAGTGACTCCTTTATAATGACAGTGTACCTCTGCTCACTGAAACCATGGTTGATAAAATTACTTTGTTTATTTCATTTTCTCCTGAAAATGAAGGCACTGTTAGTCAGAACACTTAATCCTCTTCCTATTTTGAGGGAAAGTGTGAGCAACTACCAAGGTATTTCGATCTGTATTTTCTTGACATGGAGGACGAGGATTGGAGGAGAGAGCAAAAATGTGAATGATCCTTAAAACAACAAACCCTTGACAAAAGTTGTCTTCAATAAGGGGACAGTAACCAAGGGCCCCTGGTGGGGGGGTGGCTTGGACTAAAGGAGAAATGGTGGGGAAAGAAAGCCTTCCAGAAGCTGAACTTGTGAACCAAAGGGCATACATTGATAGGAGCGTTAAGGTCACAAAAGAGCTACCAAGGAATAGGCCTGGTTGTCTTAGGCTAGTGTTTGTTGTGGGTGAGGGTTCGTTCTGGGCATTTCCTGAATGGAGTGTGGGGGACGAGTCAAGACGAAAGGAGGGATCGTCTTGGGGATCTGCTTGTTAGTTTCCTTTTTGCCTAGTCTTTACGGGAGACCTTCGTAAATTGGTTTTGAAGGGTGTGACTCCTCAAACCCTCAGCCACAGTCTGAGTGTCTTAGAGGGGAAGGTGTTGCAGGGTCTCCTTGTGCCAGGCATCTTGAAAACTGAGTCAGTTTGAACAGAGCATTACCAGCAAGGAGACTGAATCAGTAATCAAAAGAATCCTAACAAATCAAAGTCCAGGAGCAGACGGTTTCACAGGCAAAGTCTTTCTAACATTTATTTATTTATTTATTTATGTATTTATTTATTTTTAAAGATTTTGTTTATTTATTTGAGAGAGAGAGAGCTTGCATGAGCCCGGGGAAGGGCAGAGGGAGAGGAAGAGGGACAAGCAGACTCCTCACTGAGCACAGAGTCAGACGTGGGGCTCTATCCCAGGACCCTGAGATCATGACCTGAGCTGAAGGCTGACCCTTAACCGACTGAGCCATCCAGGCACCCCTCTACCAAGCATTTAGAGAGTTACTACCTATTCTTCTCAAACTATTCCAAAAAAAGAGAAGAGCTTGCAAATTCATTCTGTGAAGCCAGTAACACCCTGATATGAAAACCAGATAAAGACACCACAAAAAACGGAACTAGAGGCCAATATCTCCGATGAACATAGATGCAAAAATCCTCAACAAAATAAAAGCAAACAGAATCCAACAATACATTAAAAAGATCGTTCCTCTTAATGAAGTGGGATTTATTCCTAGGATGCAAGGGTGGTTCAGTATTCAGATACCAATCGAGGTGATACATCATATCGGTAAGAGAAAGGATAAAAACCAGATGATCATTTCAATAGGTATAGAAAAAGCACTTGACAAAGTACAGTATCCATTCATGATAAGAGCCCTCAACAAAGTATGGCTGCAGGGAACATACCTCAAACATAATTAAGGCCACATATGAAAAACCCACAGCAAACATTGTACTCAATGGAAAAAAACTGAGAGCTTATCCCCTAAGGTCAGGAACAAGGCATGGATATCCACTCTCACTTTTATTCCACATAGAACTGGAAGTCCAGGTCACAACAATCAGACAACAAAACGAAATAAAAGGCATCCAGACAAGTAAGTAAGAAGTAAAACTTTCACAGGGCACCTGGGTGGCTCAGTCAACTAGTTAAGTGTCTACCTTCAGTTCAGGTCATGATCCCAGGGTTCTGGATCAAACCATATCTTGGGCTCTCTGCTCAGTGGAGAATCTGCTTCTCCCTCCTCCTCTGCCTGCTGCTCTGACTGTGTGTGCTTGCTCTCGCTCTCTCTCTCTGTCAAATAAATAAATAAATAAAATCTTAAAAAAAAAAAAGAAGTAAAACTTTCACTATTTGGAAATGACATGATACTACATATAGAAAACTGGAAAGATTCCACCAAAAAACTACTGGAACTGATAAATGAATTCAGTTAAAGTTGCAGGATACAAAATCAGTGTGTAGAAATCTGTTTCACTTCTATACACTAATAATGAAGCAGAAATAGAAATTAAGAAAACAGTCCCATTTTCAATTGTACCAAAAGTAAGGTACCTAGGAATAAATGTAACCAAAAAGGTGAAAGACCTGTACCCTGAAAGCTACAAAACACTGGTGAAAAGAATGGACGAGGACACAACAAATGGGAAAACATCCCATGCTCATGGATTGGGAGAACAAATATTGTTAAAATGTCTATACTACTCAAAGTTCTATATGGATTTAATATAATTCCTATCAAAATACCAACAGCATTGGGGCACCTGGGTGGTTAAGTGGGTTAGGCCTCTGCCTTCAGCTCAGGTCATGATCTCAGGGTCCTGGGATCGAGCCTCACATCAGGCTCTCTGCACAGCGAGGAGTCTGCTTCCCCCTCTCTGCCTACTTGTGATCTCTGTCAAATAAATAAATAAAATCTTAAAAAAAAAAAAAAAAAGAGGGGCACCTGTGTGGCCCAGTGGGTTAAGCCTTTGCCTTCTGCTCAGGTCATGATCTCAGGGTCTTGGGATCGAGCCCCACTTCAGGTTCTCTGCTCAGCTGGGAGCCCACTTCCCCTTCTCTCTCTACTTGCCTCTCTGCCTACTTGTGATCTCTGCCTGTCAAAATAAATAAATAAAAATCCTTAAAAAATTAAAAAAAAAATAGTATAAGTGAATCAGGGCTATTCTAGGGCTTTCTAGAAGCTTAAAAAATATCACACAAATAAGTAAATACAACTTTTTAATCCCAACAATAGCGGATGGATAATCAATACTAAAATTAAAGGACATATATTGAATAAGGCACTACAAGGTAACAAAAAGGGGAGGAAGATATGGCTCCTGTCTGCAAGGAATGTGAATTGTAATCTGACTGTGACTGTATTGTACCCATTCATATGGATTTTTCACCCAGGATTTATGAAACGGAAAGTTGTCCTTCTTCTCTATAGCAAGTTCTTGATCTTCACCAGTTCTTTTACACTAAGGGAAAATACCAAAACCATCGGGTTCAGACCTCTCTAGAGATGGGAGTAGTGCATTATATGAGAGAAGAAAAAGAGAATACTGGTTTGTGTTTGCCTATAGCTTTTAATTCTAGATCAAGATTTCGTAAGTTTGGTATTATTGGTATTTGCGGTCAGACAGTTCTTTCTTTCTTTTTTTTTTTTTAAAGAGATTTTATTTATTTATTTGATAGAGATCACACGTCACGTAGGCAGAGCAGCAGGCAGAGAGAGGGGGAGAAGCAGACTCCCTGCTGAGGAGAGAGCCCAATGCGGGGCTCGATCCCAGGACCCTGGGATCGTGACCTGAGCCGAAGGCAGAGGCTTCAACCCACTGAGCCACCCAGGTCCTGTGAATTGTTTAGCTGCATCCTTGGCTTCTACCCTCTAGGTGTCAGTAGCACCCAATTCCAGTTGTGACAACCAAAAAAAATGTCTCCAGATGTTCCTAAAGGTCCCCTAGGAGCAGAATTGTTCCCTCTATTGAGAATCACAATTGTGGCAACTTTCTGAAGAGCTTGGTCTATTCTGTCTGGGCACTATTTCCGGAAATGACAAGGCTAAGATCTTGAATTTCCAGTTTCTTGGATTTGGGGTAGCTACCTCAAGGAGACGCCTTCTTCGTAGGAGTAAACCAGTGGTAAGTTTCTGTTTTTAAATTTTTTTTAATGAAAAGTGGAGGCTCAGGGCTCCTTGGTGGCTCAGTCAGTTAAGCGTCTACCTTTGGCCCAGGTGATGATCTCGGGGTCCTAGGATCGAGTCCCACATCCATCGGGCTCCCTGCTCTGCCAGGAGCCTGCTTGTCCCTCTCCCTCTGCCCCTCACACCCACTTGTGTTCTCTCTCTCTCAATTAAATAAATAAATCTTTAAAAAAAAAAAAGAAGAAGGACAGTGGAGTGTCAGGGACCCCACCAGACACATGGGAGATCGATTGAGTCACAGCTGCCTCATCACTTATGAATCCTTAGACTCTTTGTGGTGGGGTGAGGCCCAGAAGGTCATTGGTAATGATTTATCTCAATTCATAAATCTTTGACTTTCCCCGTTGCTCTGGTTCTACCCATCTGGGTACTTCTAAGGGGCAGCAGACTGGAGCACCCCGAGTCATGCATGCCGTTCCGTCCATCTTGCGTGATGTCTCAGCAGCTGTCAGTGTTACAGGAAGTCCACCGCGATTTCTCAGAGACTTACCAGGAGCACCCGGTGCTTGATTCTTGGTGGGAAATCCGTGTTGGTGGTGGGCGGCGTCTGTGTGGGGCAGATTGTGCACGCACACCTAAATCTGGAATGGAGTGGGAGCGCTCCTCGTCAGTTGCAAACTCAACAGGAAGAAATCGATTTTGCACGTGGATACTCCTTCCGCTGCCCCTTTACTATTTCAGCACAAGGAGGGAGCACTTCCCTTCTGCCCCAGCCAGAGCCCGGCCAGTGAGACACAGTTACAACCTGGGCAGTGAGAAGCCACTATAGTTCCAGCTCCCAGGTTACTCTGTGGACTTTGTGTTTCTAAAAGCCTTCTGGGCTTCCTCCTTTCCTCTGTAAAGGAGCATTCCTCTCCTTCGTTCTCTGCACTTGTCTGTGGTTTTGCTATAGCTTGCTTGTCCCAGATTCTAATTCTCTGCTTTTCCCCTTCCCCGCCAAAGCCCCATTTTTTGTTACTGGTGAAATGACTGGGAGTGTTATTCGTAAGGTTAGCCTATCTCCAACTAGGAAGTAGTGACTCCTTTTCCTCCCCAAATTCATCGGTACCTTCCTTCATTTTTCCAAAACCCTAGAGTGTTCCCCTCACCTCAGTTGGAAGCCTGTAATGTTGCATTGTGTAAATAATCCAGAAATCTTCAAAACTGTGAGCTAAATTACAGACTTTATTTCTACTAGACAAGCAATTAAAAACTTACGTTTTTATAAAAACTTTTATGAAAAGTTTTTTCATAAAAGGTTAGGTCTGGAGCCGACAACCAAGAAAGAGTTCTTGAACGCCTTTGGTGCAAAAGGGTGGTGTTATTAAAAGTACTGAGACAGGACCCGTGGACAGGAGGAGCTGCTGCCCCAGGGTTGTGAGGGGTGGCTGGTTATATACTTGGGAGTTGAGGGAGGAAAGGGAAAGGGAGGTTTTCCAAAGAACTTTCATATGCTAAAGGCTCACAGGATACTGGAGGCCTTGGCATTGTCAAGTTCAGGTTGTTTTTCCCTGTAGCAAGGCATTAACATCAAGACAGTTGGGAGCTTCCTGGAAGAATGGCCCACGTGTCCCACCCAGGAGCAGGATGCGGGGGTTGCAGGGTGTCCCCTGTGCTTTGTCCTTAGCTGGCCTTCTGTTCCCTCATCACTAGGGTGAACATTTGCTTTCCAAATCTTCTCCCTCCTCTCTCCCTCTGGCTTTTGTTGGAAAGAAAGTTCCATTAATTTGTATTTGTATGTGAACCTGGTCGGTGGTCGGGGCTCAGAAAATGATCAGTACGGAAAAGAAACGCATTGGAGAACAGCCTCCTTCCGCGTGGTGCTGGTCTGCCCGCGTCTTCCTGTCCTCAGGAGCCCGGGCAGCGCTTGGTTCGGGTGAGACGAGAGGATGGACTGAGCGCTCCTGGCTGGCAGAGCAGCAGGCTGGCGGCTCCCGTGCCAGGCGCTCTCTGAGCGGCCTCTGTCCCCCGCTTCCGTGTGGCCCCTGAGCCCTGAGTGGCTCCTCCCTGAGACTTGGATTGCGTCCCCTCGCACACCGCAGCCCTGAACTAGCCCGGTGTGTGATCCCAGAGAGCGCACGTCCTCACGATGGCCCCGCTGTGCTTTCTCCTAGTGCACCCGCTGTGGGAGACCGTGGACCTGGTCCCGGGGGGCGAGCGCCAGTCGCCCATCAACATCCGCTGGAGGGACAGCGTCTATGATCCTGGCTTAAAACCGCTCACCATCTCTTACGACCCGACCACCTGCCTCCACGTCTGGAATAACGGGTACTCTTTCCTGGTGGAATTTGAAGATTCTACAGATAAGTCAGGTGAGAGCCCGACCTGGGGTCTTGTCCGGCGTTAAAGGGACAGCCTGGTGTAGCACAGGCCACACCACGCTGCCTCCTCTTTGAGCAGTGGCGTGGGACTCACTGCACTGAACTTTTTGAACATAAGAAAAAAAATCCCGTCTAGTTTTTCTGAACATTTTCTTCTCTAGTATAGATAGTATTTATTAATAAGTGTGTATATTTCTCTGTATAGAAAGGAGATAGGTTTTGAAATAAAAGCTTTGCCTGAAGTTTATTTTGTGTGCTTTGAACATGTACTAATTTTCTCTGCTTGGTGACTTCACAAGACTTTTTTACATTAAGTAGTATTACAATTTAGATTTAACTGAGCAGACTGTAATCCCTTTGCAATGGGACAAAAAGAATATTCATGTGTGTATGAGGCTATAGTCTTAACAACCATTTCTACATAGAAAAATGGAAAGTCATGTTAATTTTGTTGATTAAACAATGTTACCTAGTTTAACAGAAACACAATTTAAAAGAGATTTTCAGATCCAGATGTTATATTGCTTTTGAATCCTCTCTGGTTTTCAGTCTACCCAGATATAAACTAATTTGAATGATTTCAAAGTTGACCTGAAACCTTTAGTGTCTGTTGAACACAGAATGTGATTAATTCTATGTAGGTTTCTTTTCTCCATTTCTTCTTTTTTCCAACCAAATTTGATGGTATCAAGTAATCTTAGTGTGAAATAATTAATAGTTGAAATTGTGTGTCTTTAAAAAGTGGCTACCAACCAGGGGCAGTTTTGCCCCCTCTCACTCCCTAGGGGCTTGGGACACTTGGCAACAAGTGTAGGCATTTTCAGTTGTCACACTCGCAGAGTGGGGGAAGGGCGGTGTGACTGACATCTTGTGGGTCAAGAGGAGAAAAACTGGTGAGGAAGAACTACATACAGTACATGGAACAGCAATCGGAAAGACTTATCCAGCCTCAAGTATCAATAGAGCCAAGACTGAGAAACCCTTTTGGCAATTAGTTTTCTCCGATGAATATGAGGAGATGGGCTCGTGAAAGTGTGAATGAATGAAGTAAAAAGTGTGACCTAAAGCATAAATAGAAGTGTTCCCTTCTGTATCTACCCTGGCTCTACGTTTCTCAACCGTATCTTGGTTCTCTTTGCATTCTCCTAGTGATGCTCTGATACTTAGACAGGGCCCTCCGGCCCAGCTGCAAACTAACTGCTCCTCCCCTGGGAATTCTCTCTCTCTAGTTTTCTTACCTTTGACCTGCTTCTCTGCCGTGATCCAGGAAGTGTTCAGGTCCGTCTTTAAGAACTTAGGTGTCTCTATGTTCCCCATTTTCTTCTTTTTCCCCAGGTTATGACATGGCCCCCAACCTTGACCATCTTACTTCTATTTCACAAACCAAGAAGAAAGTAATTACTCCTTTTCAGCCCAGATTCTTTAGTATCTTTCCTTATTTTTTCCAAAACCCTGTAGTGTACCGTCATCTCAATTGGAAGCCTGTAATATTACATTGTATACAATGATTCCAGAAATCTTCAAAGTAGCAACCTACATTCCTATGTTCCAGATGACTGTCTTGTACGATGATGAGCTTTACTTGTCTCTGTCAAGTTCTACCATTACTCCTGCCAGCTAGACTAGTGGGGAGACCCAGTCTGTAAATAACACCTCTTCTTTGTGCACTCTGGATGTGTAGCGATCCTCTCAAGTCTCAATCCTGTCTAGGTCCCTGTCAACCTTCTTTCTTTTCTTCTGAAGATCCTGAATGTTGGTTAGCCTTTTAATGACCTTGTGGGTCCAGAGACTGTGTATTTCCAATCTATGATTTCTTCACTGAGTTGGACATTGTGGGAAGTTGTTCAGTCGGTTTCTTAACCAAGTGAGTTAATCTCCAGATGGTTCCAGGCAGATAGCCTTCTGTTTTATTTTTTTTAATACATTCAAGAATTCTTATCCACCTGTTTGCTTGGATGTCTCAGATGGAAAACAAATGACCTGCATTTTCCTCATAATAGCTCATTAGAGATCTCCCAAGACAACTAAATCATTCCTTGACGCTACCCTCCCTAGGTGTGTCAGAGTATCACACTGTTTTTATAAAACGTACTAGAAAAACTGTAGAGAGGTTACTAATTTTCCATTTGTTTTGTTAGGAGGGACCAGAATAGGTAACCTCTTTTGTTTTGCTTTAATAATCATTTTCTTTAAGATACCATTAATCTTCGATAAGTACCTAACTTTCTGTCTTTCTTTTTCCACATTTCAGTGGCTGCCTCCTATTTCCTGCTCATTCTCCATTGCTATTTCTCCATGCTGTTGCAAAATAATTCATAGCATTCAAAGAGGAAGAAAGAGTGAAGGAACACAAAACACAAAAAGTAAAAGAGAGCAAAGACTTCATAGAAATGAAGACAGGAAAGAACCAATTCTAATTCCAGAAAGGAAAGGAGCTAATAAATATCAGTGTCTGTAAATTTTAAAAAACCGAAAAACAAAAAACTAGGCACTGCTGCTGCAGTGTGCTTTACGAAGAATTCAGGATAAGGTGTGCAAGGAAGGGGTTTGGGGAAGGTCCGTGAGAAAAAGAAAACATATCAAACTTTATGGGATCCAGCAAAAGCAGTGCTTAGAGGGAAAATAGACGTGAAAATGCCCATCCTGGAGAAGAAGAAATTGCTCAAATCAGTAACCTAGCTTTCCACCTTAAGGAGCTAGAAGAAGAGCAAAGTAAACAAAGCAAACACAAAGAAGGGCATAATAAAGGACAGAGCAGAATTCAATGACGTCAAAAGTTGGTTCTCCAGAAAGAGCAACAAAGCTGATAAACTCTTAGATAGGTGCACCAAGAAAACAAATAAGAGAAGATTCAAATTAGTAAAATCAGGAATGAAAGAGGGACATCACCACCGACCCTACAGAAATTAGAAGGATTAGAAAAGAAGGTATGTGAGCATCTCATACCACCGCCCTTTGCTGGGTATTGTTTTATTGTTTGTCTCCCCTGAATAGAACACAGTCAATGATTTTAATGAGGGCGTGTGAAGGATATAAAATATTGTGGGAAAGGTCACTGAATTATGCTTGAGCCCATGAATGATCTCTAATTTCACCTCTTCTGAAAGTATTCTCATCGGCTATGTCACCGGGCCTCAATGAGAGGAAGAGATGAGTCCTATTGTTCTCCTCAGGGTGCTTCCTGCCCCATCTTACATCCCTTTACACTATTTTGGGGAATCACCAGTAAACCCAGGAAGAATTTCTTGCTTCCACAGACATTTGAACTTCTCCTTATGAAGTTTGATCCTGCATTTCCTTTTTCAGAGAAAACAATGTAATGATGTTTAGCACATTCACAGGGTGGTGGACTATTAGGATAGTCCAATTTTAGAACATTTCCATCACCCCCAGTTATGTGGCCATTTCCTTGCATTTTTGTGTGATTTGTTTGGGTCCTGTGTATCGCCTTTCCCTTCCCTTCATCATCCCGTCCTCTGCTAGCTCCTTCACCTCCGTGTTAAAAGCAAAGGAAGGGAGTGAACATTGCATAGCTTGCTCACCACAGACCCAACACTAGGCTGGGTGTTTTATATTTGTTACCTAATTTTTTATAAGTTCACTTGTTTCTCACCTTAGAAAACTGAAATAACAAAATGTCAGCAACCTCAAATAAATAAGTACATCTTTGCTGGCTGTGTCTTATGACTACTATGACTACTCCGCTCCCTAATTTCCTCTCTTCCCTCTTCCTCCTCCGCCTGTTTCTTGCTGACTGTACTTGCCTAGCTCTCATCCACACTTCTGCCGCCCCCAGCCCACCCTTTTCCTCCCTCTTGCTGAGGATACCGTGTGGTGTTTCAATCAACAAACCCAACCGACACTTTGTAGTCTCTTTCTTTAGTTCCTGGTTTCATTGAGGATCTTCTAAGTGCCAGGCACTGTGCAACGTGCTCAGAAGAGAAAGGAAGAAGGGATGGTCGGTGCCTTTAAGAAGTTTACAGCGTGTGGGGGCACAGAGCCTTGAAGAGATGCTAACACAGAGCGCTAAGTGCCGTGAGGGAAGTGTTCACATGGGCTTTGGTGGGAGAAGGCTTCTGGGCAGGGGTGACACCTGGGCGGTTCACGATGAGGTGGAGGTTTGAGCAATGCTTGTATTAGCATGTATAGTGCAAGAAGGAAGAAAACACGCACATCCTGAGGTGGGCAGGAGCCGAGACCCGGAAAGTTCTGTGGACTGTTTGCAGGGATGGAGAATCGGGTGCAGCGTACCTGGGAACTCTCGCTCTGGGTCTTGCGCTCGACCGTGATTGAGGTGTCGGCTGTGTTGGCGTTTCATCTCAAGACTCGTCTGGCAGAGGATCCTCTTCCAAATTCACTCAAGTGGCCGTTGGCAGGATTCAGTTTCTCTCAGGGCCTCAGTTCTTTGCTGGCTGTTGGCCAGAGGCCATTCCCTTTTCCTTGCCAAGTGGGTGTCTCAGCATGGCAGCCGGCTTCGTCAGAGCGAACAAGTAAGAGTCAGAGAGGGCAAGCGAGGTGGCAACCCGCACCTTTTTGTAACCGAATCTCAAAAGTGACATCCTTATCACTTTCGCCCTTAGAAGCAAGTCACAAGGTCTAGCTCATACTAAGGGGAGGAGATCACACAAGAGTGTGAATAGCAGGAGATAGCGGTCATTGGGAGTCGTCTTAGAAACTCCCAGGCCACATGGCTAATGACACAAAGCCCATAAATGCAAACTGAGGTCCTTTTCCTATAAAGTGCATGCTCTTAGCCACATCATACAGGAGAGTATCTCCCTCTCACTTCTTCCTGTGTACAGGTTATAAAGGTACAGTACTCAGCACATGTAGAGACTTTAAAAAAAAAAAAGATTTTACTTATTTATTACAGAGAGAGAGAGCGGGCAGGTGCACACATGTTCACAAGTTGGGGGAGAGGCAGAGGGAGAGGGAAAAGCAGGCTTCCTGCTGAACAGGGAAAAGCAGGCTTCCAGCTGATGTTGAGTAGCCCCCGACATGGGGCTCAATCCCAGCACCCCAGGATCATGACCTAAGGCAAAGGCAGACGTTTAACCGACTGAACCACCCAGGCACCCCCATATGTAGAGACTTAATGATTTTTCTAGCTAGAAGTGCCCGAGTCAGATGCCTGGGAATCTGACTTCCCTCCCAGAGATCACAAATGTAGAGGTACCTGCAGTGCCACAGAGGTGATGAGCGTGAGCCAGGCTGGGAGAGTCTGGAAGGATCCGCAGCAGTGGCAACTGTGAAGAACTGGCAGGACCTTCTAAAGTCCGTGGCTCTTCCTCCCACCCAACCTATTGTTGCCTGGCGGGAGCGTGTGCCCAGCATGGGCGGGGCATCTCTTTGTCTAATGGCAAATGTGGATTTTTATATGAAACTGTATAGCTTTCAACGTTGGCAGTGAACTTTAAAATGTATTTCGTATTGTGTGGGGGAATCAAAACACACCTGAAGACCAGCTCTGCCCCCTTCCCCCTACAGCCACCCATTGCTAACATCTCCTCTCTGCCTTGCTCATTATCTTGGGAGGAGAGACACAGTCAGTGTCCAGAGTATGTGGCCAGTGTTTTTCTGCGGATAGGAGAGAAGGCCTTCCCCTCTCCCCTTGCTCACTTCACTTGGGACGAGAACTTCAGTTTCATTGAACAGATTACATTGAATATCTGCCAAAATCAAGCTCACAGTATGGAGCTGGCATAGAAAAACGAGTTTGTTTGTTTGTTTGTTTGTTTTAAAGATTTTATTTATTTGACAGATAGATCACAAGTAGGCAGAGAGGCAGGCAGAGAGAGGAAGGGAAGCAGGCTCCCTGCTGAGCAGAGAGCCCGATGCGGGGCTCGATCCCAGGACCCTGAGACCATGACCTGAGCCGAAGGCAGAGGCTTTAACCCACTGAGCCACCCAGGTGCCCCTAGAAAAACGAGTTTTTGGAAGATGATTTTACTTTTATTTCAGTATGCTCTAGTACCATCTTCCTAGTCGTTTAGTGAATCAGGTGGTATGATTCTCTGCATCTCCCCTGTCCCTCAAAGAAAAGTTCTCATTGGTGTCTTTGCTCACCTCTTTCAAAAACTTTTTAAAGAAGAAATTATGTGAAATATTTTCAAAAGGCAGTAAGATACATAGCCAACCACTGCATGACATATCCAGTGTGTTTGGTCCTTGGGGTTGCTGTAGTCATACATAAAATTCAACTAGTGATGCAAGAAATGCTCAAGATCGCTAAGTGAGATGAGATGGGTGGGTTTTGTGCTGTTGTCTTGGTTTAACCATGGACAGACATCACCAGGGTTGGATTAAATGGAGGAAAAGAGGAACTAATTAATATGTGTTAGCAAATTCAAGGGGAAAAAATACCAGCACAACCCAAAGTCTGAGGAAGGGTGATTTTAAAATCTCGTTTTATCTGAATATTTTTCTTCCAAAATTGAAAAATAGGGGCACCTGGCTGGCTCAGTCAGCAGAACAAGTGACTCTTGATCTCAGGGTTGTGAGTTCAAGCCCCACGATGAGTGTAGTTTACTTAAGAAAAAAAAAAATATCAGTGCATAAAAAAAGAAAGAGAGCATCTTTTGTCCCCACATTTCCATTTTATGAAACTGGATTGGATAAATATGCTAAGAGAAATTTGCATTTTATTGCACATTTAAAAAGCAGTCATGGGTAACTCAAGGTCAAGATCATATTCTAAGAAGAGGAGGGCTCCCATATCTTCTAGGCAGAGGCAATCAAGAAGCAGTTCTAGAAGAAGATCACATTCTAGGTCAAGGAGTAGGCAGTGATCCAAAATTCCAAGACAGAGAAGATTTCATTCCAGAGAGAGAGAGAGGTAGAAGGCCAAGGAGCACATCAAAAACCAGGGCCAAAAAGAAAGAAGATAAAGAAAAGGAACGTTCCAAAATACCACCAAAAAGTTATATAGCACAGACAGACATTCCAGAAGCACCAGCAGAGAGGGCCAAGGATGAAGTAGGAGTGGCACAAGATCTCCTAAAAAGAGAAAATTGTCTTGCTCACCATCCCCTAGGAGACATAAAAAGGAGAAGAAAGATAAAAGCAAAGAAAAAAGCAGAGATGAAAGAGAATAATCAACAAGCCAGAAGAAAAGGAAAGATAGGGAAATGGATCATCGGGAAAGACAATCAGAGAGTGACATAGATGTGAAAGTTACACAGGATTACAATGAAGAGGAGTAAGGGGAGGTCAGTGAGAAAGAGAAACAAGAGGAGAAACCAAGAGAACCAAGCTCCCCTAAAACAAAAGACTGTTGTGTGGGAAAGGGAACTGGTGACTCACTAAGAGAATCAAAGTCAATGGAGATGAGCATCCTGAAGAAGACATGGAGGTGAGTGGCTGCACGTGGCCTCCATGGGGAGCCTCCCGCATACACACAGCAGTGCGGTGCCTTCGTGTGACTGCTTAATGCTCTATTTGTTCTTCTCAAACCCACATGGGTACAGCTCCAGGTTACAGATGGTTCCATAGCTCCTGATATTGACATTAGTTATTTACGGCCCAAAACTTGTGGAAAGCCATACAGGAGTGACCAGTTCTTGGCATGGTGAGATCTGATTGGGTAACCAAGCAGCCGGACTCTTCTGCTGCTGCTTCATAACAAACGTGAAAAGTGGCATGCATGTAAAAAGTGGCATGGACTGTTTCTGTTGTGTGCTCTCCTTTATTAAGTACGTGCACTTATAGTATTTCTAGAATTTGATTCATTGCAATAAAAGAGCCATACAGGGAATGCACTGATTGCATGTTAATTTTGGCAGGAATATCCTAATTGTCATTAAAATCCTCCAGCATGATGAATCTACTTGTGGTCTTGTTTGCTGACCTGACAAATTAGCCTTCTTACAGTTACATCTGAAAATGAACATTTGAAATTGATAGTCCTTTAAGCCTTGTGCCTAAATTTTTGTGGCTTTTGTTTAACTTTGAAAGATTATCTGTGCACGCACTCTTTCTGATGGCTGACGAGGCTTTAATTACAGAAACAAGATCACAAATGAAACTCTCGTTGGTGGTGAGTAAGTAGCACATTTTGAAGTAGAGTCGTATACTTTTTCATTAAGGCGTTTGGGGATTTTTTCCCTGAAGTCATTTTTCCTACCTCTACGTCAGAGAAAGCTATCTGCCTCTCCTGAGTCCATCTGTGAAAGAAAGTGATCTCTTCTCCTGATTTTCAGTTTTCCACTCTTTTATTAATTTGTTTTCATCTCAGTGTTGGACAAAGGGGGTAGTACATTCTAAATGGACCATCACATCTTTTAAAATATGACAGATCTACTTCATAATGTACTTTTTATTTGACCTCAAGTATAAAACCAAAACATTTGTGTTACTTTTACCGCAATAGTAGTCTAATGCACATAGTAATCCCTTGTGAAATGCAACATAGTTAGGCAACTGAAAACTTCTCACAGGAGTTTCAAGCTTCACGTTTGGCCAGTGAAACCTAAGGTAGTGTACAGTTTCTAAAATTGTTTTACAAGACTTTGACAATAAAACCCTGAAACTTATTTCATGTTCCTATTAAAAAAAAAAGTGGGCACAGTAAATATAGAATATAAAAAGAAGTCAAAAATTGGCCTTTAACAGTTGTAGGTAGCTTGGAGTGTTGTTAAATCTCAGTGTCTTTCAGAGCACAGGTCACGCCCTTATACCTGAATTGACTGCGTGGGAGTCAAGTTTCTATGCACTTGTGTCTAATTTTTGAGTGGGCTCCACTTAATGACAGTTCATGTAAAAGGTCCATCCACAGCTCTGGCCTTTCCCCTGCATTCTTCCATGGTGTGAAAAACTGTCCCCTGAATTGTCGGATGTGCCATTTCAGTGATCGAGGGAGGACCCCTGGAGCACAACTACCGGTTAAAGCAATTCCATTTTCACTGGGGGGCCATCGATGCCTGGGGCTCCGAGCACACCGTGGACAGCAAATGTTACCCAGCAGAGGTATGTTGAGCAGCTTGGGAGCAGTGACAACTGTGAGGGGGGTACAGTGCTGTATTTCTAAGACAGCCTCAGGAAGAATCGGGCGGGGGGGGGGCGGGGGGAGGTCCTATAAATGCTAACACGCTCTCTCAAGCATATGTGATTACTCCCAGTTTATACGTGTAAACGTGATCTCATCCCAAATAATAGAGCAGAAATGAACCTTAAGATTCTAAAAGAGAATCCTTCCGGAATGGAATTCGAAGCTAGGCTCCAATTATAGCCTGAAGTTATAGCCCAGGCCACAGTACAGGGCCTCCAGGTTCAATTGGCCCAAGTGAGAATTGGTGGGAGCCCTGATGAAGGCTGTGGTGATAGGAATAGAGGAAAAGAGTGAGATTTAACAAGCATTTCTGAAATAAAGGCAACAGGACTTGGAGGCAGGGTCTGCATTAGGAGAGGAGAGGAACAAGCGAAATGTGACCTTGAGGATCTACTTGGGAGGCTGGGTGAAGATGCTTTTGTGAACAGTGGACAAGAAATAATTTGTAGGAGGGTGCCTGGGTGGCTCAGTGGGCTAAAGCCTCTGACTTCGGCTCAGGTCATGATCCCAGGGTCCTGGGATCGAGCCCCACATCGGGCTCTCTGCTCAGCAGGGAGCCTGCTTCCTCCTCTCTCTCTGCCTGCCTCTCCCCCTACTTGTGACCTCTGCCTGTCAAATAAATAAAATCTTTAAAAAAAAAAAAAAGAATTTGTAGGGAAGTCTAGGGAAGGCATAAGGAAGTAGAATTTCTTAGAGATTTTCCCCTAATTTAGCTTTAGATGCTACCTTAAAAAGAAACATATTTTAAGTCATTATCCCTCAAAGAAATTTGACTTCAACTCCTGTCTAATTCCCATGGAGAGAATCTATTTCTCTCAATATAAAAATCTCACCTTAGGATGCAAATGGATTTTGGATATGATGGTTTCATGCAAATCAGTATGGGAATGGACATTCATTGCTCCCTCACTGAAATGTACTCACCTTGTTGTATTTCTTTTCTTTTTCTCCAAATAAATCTCTCTATTCACAGGTAATATTAGGGCACCTGGGTGGCTCAGTCAGTGGAGTGGCTGACTCTTGATTTTAGCCCAGGTCATGGTCTCAGGGTCCTGGGGTCGAGCCCTGCATCAGGCTCTACTCTAGGCGTGGAGTCTGCTTGAAAGCCTCTCTCCCCCTCAGCCCCTCCCCCAAAATAAATAAATCTTTTTAAAAAAAGTAGTATTTTTAAAGAACTATTTATTTATTTTGAGAGAGAACAAGAGCACAAGCAGGCAGAAGGCAGAGGCAGAAGGAGAAGCAGGCTCCCCACTGAGCAGGGAGCCCAACATGGGGCTCCATCCCAGGACCCTGGGATCATGACCTGAGCCGAAGGCAGATGCTTAACCAGCTGAGCCACCCAGGCGCCCCTAAAACAAATAATAGTAGTTGCTCCTGCATGCGGTTCTTCCTATTCATTTCTATCTCATTTCGCACCAGACTGCTGTATGCTATTCTCAGCGGCTTTACTTTGGGTGAGGAAACATGTTAAAATATTGTGTTGAGTAAGGCTGTTTGTTTTGGAGCAATCCTATGCTGGTTATGTGGCAAACCAGCTTTTAACGGTGTTTCAGCTGCACTTGGTGCATTGGAATGCAGTCAGATTTGAAAACTTTGAGGATGCAGCACAGGAAGAACATGGCTTGGCTGTGATCGGAGTATTTTTAAAGGTAAGAAAGTCCGACCAACTTTAAATGACGTGTTTTATCCTAAGATGAAAAGATACAACATTGTAATATTAACATCTAAGTGTATTGGGATTAAAAAGAAACAATGTTGGCTTGTGGAATCACTATGTGGTACACCTGAAACTAATGTATCATTGTGTCAGCGAGACTTCGACTTAAGAAAACAAGAAAGAAAAAAAAAAGGCAGCTAAATAGAAGATTGCTCTGAATATATTTCAAATGGTATAAAAATGCAGCCCAGTAGAGTGGTCCCAAGCCACATGTGGCAAATGAGCTCTTGAAATGTGGCTACTTGGTGGAACAATTTTTAATTGTCATTAATTCAAATTGCAACACAAGGACTGATATTTAAAGGGAGCAGGAGCCCGGTTCCTCCGCAGGCACTAGGACCCTGTCAGCAAACAGCCTGCTCACATGTTCTGTGTCCAATTGAATTCAGTGACATTTATAGTGATCTAAACTACCAGTTTAAGTGTAGTTTAAGTCGTGTGATTGGTTTGTTTTTATGTAATCACCAGGTGGCTCATTTTCATTCATATCGTGTCACCATGGCAAAAGTCAGATATCCATTGTTTTTAATATTTTCTCATTTCTGCTTCTTTAGCTAGGCAAACATCACAAAGAGCTGCAGAAATTGGTGGATACTTTGCCATCGATCAAGCATAAGGTAATACTATCTTTCCCAAGTCACTCGAAATGCCTGTTTCGTGTAATCTCGAGTGGAGACATTCACAGGGCACTTTGCGACTTGCCCCGAAGAGCACTTGCCCCTTAACACGCGTGTGTTGAGAGCGCGCCCGGCCCTGGGACACCTTGCAGGGGCTGGAAGGGATTCTGTGGGTGCATGCTCACCGCTTTGGTTCTGCTGCCCTGCCCTAGCCCTCAGGGAGTCGGGAACCCAGTGCTGTCCCCTCCTGTGCTCCTTCTGAGTCCCTGTGGCAACAGCCAGAGCAGTCCTGCTGACTCCACCTCCGGTCCCGCCGGCGGGGAGCAGAGAAGAGTTGGACAGAAACGTGGCGTGGCCGGCTGTACAGAACAATGACCCACATCCTTCAGAATGAACACCTTTGTCCAGGCCCCAGACTAACTGGCCGTTCCTCCAGGCTGTTCCGTGGAGGTCCACTTCTCTCTCTCTCTCTCTCTCCCTCCCCCCCCGCCCCTCCCCACCTCGGTCTCTGTCCCCACGGCCTCCTTCCCTCTCCCTCCCTGTCCGTCTCCCTCTTCCCTTCCCTCTCTCTGTCTCCCCCTTTCCGTCCAGGAACTTGACTCCCCCAAATTTGCATTGCGTTTTAGAAAGGAGAAGTCTGTCAGGGGACACGCAGCAGCTACTTCCTCCCTCCCAAAGAGTTAGAGGAGAGCACTGCAGTCAAGTCACCGGCACCTGTCCTGTTCCCGGGGAGGAGGAGCAGAACTACCTAGTTAACGACGGGAACGAGGCAGGGCCGTGATTCTGTCCTCAAGTGCCCAGAATTCCTCCAGACCGCTGCTGGTCCCTAGACTCCCCTAGACTCATCACCCCGTCCGCTGATTCCTGAGTGACTTTCACCATGAAATGATGACGTGGTGACCTCTTCTCTTGGCCAGGACACCCTTGTGGAATTTGGGTCATTTGATCCTTCCTGCCTGATGCCTGCCTGCCCAGATTACTGGACCTACTCGGGGTCCCTGACTACCCCCCCACTCTCCGAGTCCGTCACCTGGATCATTAAGAAGCAGCCCGTAGAGGTTGATCACGATCAGGTACGTTCTTTCCACATTTCTTTCTGAGGACCCGCTAGCCTGCCCCTTTGAAGCAAGGCTGGGCTCCAACTTTGGCATCAGTTGTTAAGATCTCGTAATGCTAATACATGTTTATTGAGATGTGCTAACATCTTATCTTAAAATTTGGATATAAACTAGGGAATGCTTCAAATCAACTAGAGAGAAGAGTTAAAATTTAGGAAGCGTAAGCCTTTTACTTTCATATTTGACAATGATGTCTTGTGCACTGTGTATTTTATATATAACAATAAATCTCTATATACACGAGACCCTTTTAAAAGGAAGAATGAAGCCTGGAAATGGATGTACTCAAAACCCTTTAAAATCCTTAAGGAAATTTTGCTTTGGAACCTCAGGATTAAGACAGAATCCAACAATGTCTGTCCAGAAATTCTAAGTCAGTTATTTTGAACTTATTTTCTCTTTAAAAAGTAGGTTTAAGTGATGACTACTATGTCAATGTACAAAATCCTGTTTAATTCACAATTTAACTAAACTACAATAATACTTGGAAATGCTTGCTTTATGGGCTTTTTATTAATTACAAAGCATTTTTACAAGAGGAAAAGCTTCTAAAGTCTTTTTTATATGAAGCCTGGATAACAGATATCAGCATCTATCAAATATTGGACCAACAAATAAAGATATGCTAAAGATTGAAGAATATATTTTATGTTTTTTAAGATTTATCTATTTATTTTAGAGAGGGAGAGAGAGGAAATAAATCACGAGCAGGAGGGGCAGAGGGAGAGAGAATCCTTTTTTTTTTTTTTTTTTTTCTCAGATTTGAGTTATTTATTTGACAGACAGAGATCACAAGCAGGCAGAAAGGCAGGAAGGGAAGCAGTCTCCACTCTGAGCAGAGAGCCCAATGTGGGGCTCGATCCCAGGACCCTGGGATCATGACCTAAGCCAAAGGCAGAGGCTTTAACCCACTGAGCCACCCAGGTGCCCTAGGGGAGATAGAATCTTAAGTAAGCTCCATTCCCAGCATGGAGCCTGATGTGGGGCTAGATCTCATGACCCTCAGCTGAAACCAAGAGTCTGTGCTTAACCGACTGAGCCACGCAGGTGCCCCTCGGAAGAATATATATATATATATATATATATATATATATATATATATATATTTTTTTTTTTTTTAAAGATTTTATCCATTTATTTGATGGAGAGAGAGATCACAAGCAGGCAGAGAGGCAGGCAGAGAGAGAGGGAGAAGCAGGCTCCCCCGTTGAGCAGGGAGCCCGATGCGGGGCTCGATCCCAGGACCCTGAGATCATGAACCGAGCCGAAGGCAGAGGCCCAACCCACTGAGCCACCCAGGCGCCCCGGAAGAATATATTTTATTTTATTTTTTTTTTTTTAAGATTTATTTATTTATTTGACAGAGAGAGATTACAAGTAGGCAGAGAGGCAGGCAGAGAGAGAGAGGAGGAAGCAGGCTCCCTGCTGAGCAGAGAGCCCGATGCGGGACTCGATCCCAGGACCCTGAGATCATGACCTGAGCCGAAGGCAGCAGCTTAACCCACTGAGCCACCCAGGCGCCCGAAGAATATATTTTAAAGAAAGGAAAAATAATGTATGAGAAACAAGCTAGCAGTACATTAGAAGAAATAATACACTTTGACTTAGTAATACATATTCCAGCAAAGTAAGGATGGTTCATTATTAAGAATGATATTAATATATTCCATCATATCAGTGATTCTATACAGAATTATCGTATAACCATTTCTACATATTGTTAAAAGGCATTAGCAAAATTCACTATTCAGTTTTAAACATTTTTTCAGGTTTATTTATTTTATTTTATTTTTTAAAAATTTTATTTATTTATTTGATAGAGAGCGTTGTGCACAAGCATGAGTAGGCAGAGCCATAGGCAGAGGGAGAGGGAGAAGCAGGTTCCCCACTCAGCAGAGAGCCCGATGTGGGGCTTGATCCCAGAACTCTGGGATCACGACCCCAGCTGAAGGCAGAGGCTTAACTGACCGGGTCACCCAAGTGCCCCAGGTTCATTTATTTTAGAGAGAGAGGGAGATAGAGAGAGAGAGCACAAAGGGAGGGGCAGAGGGAGAGTGAGAAAAATTTCAGCAGACTCCTCACCAAGGTTCGCACTTGAACCCATGACCCTAAGATCATGACCTGAGCCAAAACCAAGAATCGGACACTCCATCCTCTGTGCCACCCAGGGGTCCCTTAGTTTCTTAAAATTTTAAATAACATAGGAACGAATGGAGATTTCCCTAACTTGATAAAAGGGATTGCTCTCAGTTAAAAAATAAATAGTATGCCTAATAGAGAAAGATTATTACAATATACAATTTTATATTACGTTCCTGAAGTAGCCAATACAATTAGACCAAAAAAAGAAAAAGCAAATAGAGAAACAATAAAAACTACTTCAAAAATGAGGTAACTCAGTAATTAGTGGAGTATAATATTAGTTTATAAAAATCAATACATTGAACATATACAAATGATAATCAGTTAAAGGATGTAATGATATAAAGTTAGAATAGAATAAAAACTATTAATAATGGAAACAAAAATATAAAATGCCTTGGAGTAAGCATAAGAAGAAAATGTAACATATAAGCTTAAAACGTCCCTGAAGGGCACAAAAGGATTCATAAAATTCATACTACGCTATTGAATCAGAAGACAGCATAAAAACACCTTTGATGTCAACTCTCTTTCAGTTGTTATACTCCATTAATTGTTTATTCTCCCTAAATTTGATGTGGTCCATTTACTGTGCCAATGGGATTTTTAGATAGATGTGCTATTTCAAAAATCACACAGCAAAACAAACAGCATAAATAGCCAGGGAAAATTCTGAAAGAAAAAAAGAGAGATGATTAGATCCACAAAATTATAAAGCCTCAATAATGAAATAGTGTGGTACTGGCACAAAAGTAAAGAGACCACTGGAGGAGAGAAAGTGTTACGTTCAGAATACGGCCAAGTACATATGAGAATTTAGTTTGTGATCAAGATAGCATCTCATCTCAATGGGGGGGAAAGATGGAATTCGTCAGTAAATGCTGTTGGGCGACAACGGGGCAGACATTGGGGGGAGAAAAGTTAGATCCATCATTCAGACCTCACATAGGAATATATTCCAGATATATTAAATGTTAAAAACACCACCATAAAAGTGCGAGGATAAACACAGAGAAATCTTTTTATACTTCCAAATGGAGGAAGCTTTTCTAATGATATACCGAAACCAAGAAGTCCTAAAGAAAGCAACTAGTAAGATAGACCATGTAATTTTTTTTTCTTAATGTGTGTGATGAAAACCACCAAAAACAAATGACAAAACAGAGAGAGCTTAACTGTCCGTAAGCCTGGTCTTGCTGACCTATACATTTAGTATGTGTCTATCCTTCATATTTAAAATTGACATAACACTGAAAAATAAATCAGTACAATCAATAAATCAGAAGGTTAGTGGCCCATGTGGGTAGTTTTCCAATGAAATCTCAACACAGAAAATTTAGTCAAGAAAAAAATGTTAGTTGTCATCTACAATTCAGTCACCTATAATCAGTGTTAGTCATTGGGTAAATCCTTCTGGTTTTTAATCTTTACAGATACATATAAATTCTTTGGTCTTTTATCCGTATAAATATACATAAGTTTCTCAAACCAAATGGAATCATTGTGTACCTACCATTTTGTTCCTCTTTTTTTTTTTTTTTTTAAAGATTTTATTTATTTATTTGACAGAAAGAGACACAGCGAGAGAGGGAACACAAGCAGGGGGAGTGGGAGAGGGAGAAGCCGGCTCCCCGCCAAGCAGGGAGCCCTGTGTGGGGCTCGATCCCAGGATCCTGGGTTAATGACCTGAGCTGAAGGCAGATGCTTAACAACTGAGCCACCCAGGTGCCCCATTTTGTTCCTCTTTTCATTCAGTGATATGTGGGACATTTTATAGGTAATAAGCATTATCTTTGATATTGTTTTTAATGGCTATGTACTAGTCCATTTTATAGATCTAATGTAACTTATTATTGACACTTGAGCTATTTCTAATCTTTTGCAGTTAGCTGAATAAAAATAAATCTTAACTTCTGGACATGTTCTTGATTTACGAGGGTAGATACGTAATTTGCAAGTATACTCCCTTTGGCACTTGCTTCTGGTCACAGTCCTGCCTCGGCAGCTCTCCTTGACCTGAAGTCTTTGTTCCAAACAGATCTTCCCACGCTTGCGTACTGTGCCCCAGGCTGTCCTCTCCATAGCTGCGGTGTGTGGGATTGAGTGACGACAAGTGTTGTGACAATAACTTATGGCTGGCTTGAAGTCAAGTGTTCCCGAATATGGTTGCTCTGAAAGCCAGGGGGCGAATGATGCTATTGCCATGTTAAAGAACAAGCCTTGACTTGGGGCAGCTCCTTTTGTACTGAGCTGCACTGTCCAGTCCATTAGCTACTAGCCCCATGTGGCCATTTAAATTTAAATATAAATACATTAAAATAAAAATTAAAAATTCAGTTACAGGGGTGCCTGGGTGGCTCAGTGGGTTAAGCCTCTGCCTTCGGCTCAGGTCATGGTCTCAGGGTCCTGGGACCAAGCCCCGCTTCGGGCTCTCTGCTCCGTGGGGAGCCTGTTTCCTCCTCTCTCTCTGCCTGCTTGTGATCTCTCTCTGTCAAATAAATAAATAAAATATTTTTAAAAATTCAGTTACCGGGTGCCTTGCTGGCTCAGTCAGTAGAACATGCAACTCTTGATCTCGGGGTTGTGTGTTCGAACCCCATGATGGGTGTAGAGGTTACTAAAGAAAAAATAAACTTTAAAATATTAAAAATAAATAAATACAGAAAAATTCAGTTCCGTAGTAGTACTGGCCGCATTTCAAGCACTCAGAATCCATATGTGGTTAGTGGCTACTATAAGGAGTCACGCAGAGGACATTGCTACCATCATAGAAAATTCTTTTGGACAGTGATGGCAGGCGGTATCCCACTGCCTGTTAAAAAGGTAACCCCATGCACTGCCTTCCCCACAATGCCCAGGTACGGTGAGCAATGAAGAATACATTGTTTATGTTAATTATTTAGTTATATTCTGAGAAAACATTTTCGGCATTGTTAATATATGCATCAGGCCTTCTCTATGTTATCCTGTAGGCTAGTTATTTTGCCCATTTCAAGATGAGGTTCCTAGGGGCACCTGGGTGGCTCAGTCGGTTAAACGTCTGCCTTCAGCTCAGGTCATGATCCCAGGGTCCTGGGGTCGAGTCCCCTATGAGGCTCCCTGCTTGGCGAGGAGCCTGCTTCTCCCTCACCCTCTGCTGCTCCCCCATATTTGTGTTTGCGTGCTCTCTCTCTCTGTCAAATATATAAATAGAATCTTTAAAAAAATAAAGATGAGGTTCCTAGAATCAAAGATGAAGTAACTTGTTCTTGGCAAATAGCCAGTATGTGGGGGACTGAGCCTTTGGTGCCCCCCCCCCCCGTCTTCAGAGTCCAAGTACCGCATTGTCTTTATCACCTCTTGTCACTCCTCCCCACACCTTTTATTCCCTGTTCAGCAGTGAAAGGCATTCCTACACAGAGAGAGGTTGTACTGTGTCTAGTTGTGGAACAATGTTTCAGAATTGTGGAAATGAAAGAGCATCTGTTACTCTATTGAAATTATTTATGCTTCGTACTTCTATTTCTAGCTTGAGCAGTTTCGGACCCTGCTTTTCACTTCAGAGGGGGAGAAAGAGAAAAGGATGGTGGACAATTTCCGCCCCCTTCAGCCCCTAATGAATCGCACTGTCCGCTCTTCCTTCCGTCATGATTATGTACTGAATATACAAGCGAAACCCCAGCCGTCAACTAGCCAAGTGATCCCCTGAGGAGTTCATCTCTAGGCAGCGCTTTGCTTGAATAAATACTAGCTTTTTAAATATTGCCAACTGGACTATCTAAACACCTGCGTTTAATAATAATTATAGATGTGCATTTCTTGGGGCGCCTGGGTGGCTCAGTGGGTTAAGCCGCTGCCTTCGGCTCAGGTCATGATCTCAGGGTCCTGGGATCGAGTCCCGCATCGGGCTCTCTGCTCAGCGGGGAGCCTGCTTCCTCCTCTCTCTCTCTGCCTGCCTCTCTGCCTACTTGTGATTTCTCTCTGTCAAATAAATAAATAAAAAAAATCTTTAAAAAAAAAAAAAAAGATGTGCATTTCTTGGTGTGGCAGTGCTCCATCAGTCTTTGAGGAAAGCTCTTTGGTAAATGAGTTTTTCATTTGATTGAAAATGACATTTAACACTGAACTAGCAGCAAGAGACAGGAGTTTCTTCTACAGTAACCTGTTGGGTAATTGTAATGTCTTTTTACGTCTGATATTTCTGTGCTGCCTCTTTATGTTTATTAGTTAGTAGTTCTATAGAGTTATAAGCAGGGATGGTAACCAAAATATGTAACAGCTAGAAAGGCAGACACTGACCGTCCAGAAAGCAGGCCTTTGAGAAACAGCCCTAGGGCCCAAACTGGTACTTCCTGGCCTGCTGAACGCTGGCCATGGTTTTTGGTATTTTTATTTCAAAACATGAATGTATATTCTTTTCTGAGGCCTTCGCAATGAGTATATTTGCCCTGATGTTTAGTTGTCGTTCCTAGTACATGATATGCTTACTTAGTATCAATTTATGATATACAAAAAGTATTTTGTAGTTCAAAGAAGACAAGAATTTACTTCTAACTGGGAATCCTTTTGTACTTCTGAAGATTAGATATATTAGTTCAAAACTTGATCACATAGAAAGCATATGCAGAACATTTTAAAGAAAATGCTTGAAGTGCCTAGAATTTAAAATTTTTTCATGAATATTTACAGAAATCTTTTTCAAAAGACTAGTAATATAGTAATATAGTCTATAGTTTATAGTGTTATTTTGCATTGTCTGTACATGGTTTCATAAAATATAATCTTTTCCACAATGATAGAACTATCTTGATTTCCGTTGAAAACTGTCTGAACTTTATTTTATTAGTTGAGGTTCTATGCCTCATGTTTCCAATTTACACAGTGGTTTAGAAGACTTTTGCTATAGTAAAAGAAGAGAAACTTAACAGGCTAAAGTCTAGAGAATTCTGCATATTCTGAGGAAGCCATGCCGTTGTTGCCTTTGCTTATAAATATCTTGGAATGTTTCTAGTTGCCTATAAGCCTGTGTTCAAACTCATATTGCATTTACTAGTGGTATTTCTTTCATTACTATGCTAATCATCTGATCTGCAAGGTAAGGTTGGATAAGTAGACTTAACACTACTGAACTGTACACTGGAAAAGGTTAAGCTGGTTAATTTTATGTATGTTCTACCACGTTTAAAAATAAATAATACTTCAGTAGGAAAAAAAAAAAAAAGGTTGGAGCTACCTGTGTAAGTTTGGGGGGATATCTGTTCTTTAAAAAGGGAGGTTGGTAAAGGCATTTGCTTCTAGAGTGCATATCTTCTCTGGGAAGAAAATGAATAAAATTCTTAAGATAAATGGGGGGGAGGTTTATGTTAAGAGTGTATGTAATTGATCTGCTCAAACCATAGTTATTTTAAGAGGGTAAACACAAAAGAAACACATTTTCCAGTGCACATGGGCTTCCCTCCTAGGCCTCTCACAAGTTCCTTGTGCAAAATTCTCTTGCAATGAGTCTTCCAGATTGGAGTAAGAGCCCAAGTACCAAGGCCTGATTTGTCTTTAAATCTTAGAGCTACAAAGATGTATTTATTGGGTGTGTCCCAATCACGGTTTGCCACTCGTGATTCACTTGCACCTGGGGTTCTGGTGTGATTGTTAACAGCAGTCTCTCACTCTCAGCTGTGTCCTGGTTTGCATGATAAATTCTTGGTCACCTTCTCCAGAGAGGTTATGGAAACTGCCTTGGGGAGGTGTGCTTCCCACCCCCTGCCTTAGTCATATGACCTCCAGAGGGGTGCTATAGATTCTGGGGCTACTGAGACACCCTAACAAGAAACTTTTTGTCTTCTACGCCTCCAAAAGTGCTTCACTTGTACCTTCCTAAACTTGAAGGGGGGAAATGGGCTTGAGGTCTGTCAGCGGGCTTGAGAAAGAATTTTGTATTACCATTGCTGCTCATCTTCATTAAATACTATAATAAAAGCCTTTCTTTACAATATTAATATTTGTTGAATGACTATTTCTTCCTATTTTTAAAAAAATATGTATAATTTCTGTTATATTAGTGAGACATCCCTTTACCGTGTAGATCAGAAAGTGACTGGAAAACTCCCAAGAGATTTTTAGAAAAGCAGGAAAACAAAAGCCACCCCCTTCTCCGCTCATCTTTTTCTGTCAGATTGGTGTACAATCTGAAGATATCACCAACACGCCAAGCCACCAGTCCTTTTCTCCTTTCCAGAGCTACATGGATTAGGGTAAGGTTGGCTATTCTAAAAGCAGGCATCCACGTCAAAAAAACTGAGGCAGATGACTTTCCCTTGCTCCCTGGGGCACGCATTTCTTTTGGTGCGTTATTAGCAAAATTGCACTATTATAATCACTTTAGGTATTTTTCTGTGTCACTAGAAGAACCAACATTATTTACTTGATACCTGTTCTACTTAATGTTTCATTGTCTTTTTAACTCAACTTTTTTTTTTTTTTAAGATTTTATTTATTTGACAGATCACAAGCAGGCAGAGAGGCAGACAGAGAGGGAGAAGCAGGCTCCCCGCTGAGCAGAGAGCCCGCTGTGTGGCTCGATTCCAGGACCCTAAGATCATGACCTGAGCCGAAGGCAGTGGCTTAACCCACTGAGCCACCCAAGTGCCCCTTAACTCAACTTTATTGGGTAAATTCTTTCCCATAAAATGTTACTGATCAAAAATGGAGATAGTTTATTTAAGCGAATAGGCTCTAATTTTAACCATATAATGAGTACATCTAGGTAATACTGGCTACTTTACATGTAAATAGTAATGCGTCTTGTTCGAAACTGAATGTTTATCCCCCCCCCCCCATTTGTATGTTGAAATCTAATCCCCAATGTGATGGTATTAGGAGGTGGGGCCTTTGGGAGATGATTAGGTCATAGGGGTGATGTCTCATGATTGGGTTAGTGCCCTAATAGAAGAGACCCCAGAGAGCTCTCTCACTTCTTCTGCCATGTGAGAACACAGCAAGAAGATGGCCAATGAGCCAGTAAGGAAGTTCTCACCAGATACCGAATCTGCTGGCACCTTGATCTTGGACTTCCAGACTCCAGATCTGTGAGAAATAAATTATTGTTGTTTGTAAGCTCCCCAGTCTATGGTTCATTGTTATGGCAGCCCAAACAGACTAAGACACTTGTCATCCCTATGTACATTCTGGTTTCTGCTTTTTTAGTTCAGCCACTCTTCTGAAATGGTACTTTGGTTTGGGTTCTGGATGGGGATAGCAACTCTGCTAGCATTCCTTCTCAAACCACCGCTCCTTGTGTTGCTAAGTGCTTATCACTGGACGAAAGACTCAAGTAATAAACACTATCACTGCATAGTTCTTTCCTCTTTTTTTTTTTTTTTTAAGATTTTATTTATTTGAGAGAGAGCAACAGAGAACAAGAGTTGGGGGGGACAGAAGGAGAAGGAGAAGCAGACTACCTGCTGAACAGGGAACCTGACATGGGGCTCCATCCCAGGACCCCAGGATCATGAACTGAGCTGAAGGCAGACACCCAACGGACCGAGCCACCCAGGCACCCCAGTTCTTTCTTTCTTTTAATCAGTTGTGTAAATATAGATTTGAATGTACTTTTCATATGAATATACATTAAGTATTTTATTTTGCTATCTTAGCTAATTGTAATCTGGAAAATATATCAAGCCCTTGGTGTAGCAGTGATGGTGGGAGAGGATTTGAGATGCCACTGTATGTCCCGGAATAAATCTGCTGACTAATTCTGAAATTAATGGTAGGTAAGAAATGAGAGGTTCTTTCCTGAGAATTTCTGCACTGACCACTCAATGAATCTATTACCATAGTCCTACTAGAGCAAGAAAAAATCCAAATTAACTCAAAGAGTCCTAGTTTGGCTTTTAGAGAATAGACTTTTTTTTTTCTTCCTTTCCCGTTATGCTTGCAATAAATGTAGGATACATTCATGGATCATTCTTTGGTCATTTTATTTTCTAGTTTCTGCTGATGACGTAAAATTAAAATTTAGGCATTTTCTCATAGAGGGAGGATAAACTAAAATGAACTTAACCTGAGAGTAAGTAGATGATGTATATATGTCAGGAACCAAGAAAAATGTTATGTTGCAGAATAAAGATTACTTTGTTCTATTTATTAGGATATCATCGTACAATGTATCTTTGCATTAGATTTTTTACATACTTTATTTTCATCTAATGATTTATTGAATTCAAATGAGGGTAGCTGTAATTTGAGATGAAATTGGTTTTTAGAATAACTTACAAAGTTAATTTGAGCAATTCAAGCTTGTTCAGGAAAATGAATTCAGTGGTTAATTGTAGAGGATAAATGTCTACTGCCTATAAAAGGAGATTTACTTCCATTTGTACATCATAATAAAATAAAATCTAAATCTTTACCCTTTTTAAATTAGGAACATCTTCCTAGAAGGCTTTTTTTTTTTTTTTTTTTTTTAGATTTACTTACTTATTTTGGAGAGAGAAAGTTCATGTGTAAGCAGTGGGGAGGGGCAGAGGGAGAAAATCCCAAGCAGGCTCCTCAGTGAGTGCAGAGCAAAATCAAGAATCGGACACTCAACCGAGTGACCCAGGAGTCCCTCCTAGAAGACATTCTTACTTATTGTTCTGACAGGAAAGTCTGGTCTAACTCATGAGAAATGTTATAGCAACCCAAACAGTGACACTTTCACAATAGTAGCCATTCTCAATGCTTCTCAGCGATTTTCCTGGTCACAGGTACCAGCAAAATTGGTGATTTGTACAGCTACACTTTTGGCCACTCAGGGCATTCTCTAGTCAGGGGCTGTAATTAAGTCTCCACCTTCAAGGAATTTGAAGTTTATTGTAAGCAGCAGCTTTGTGGAGGCAATGAAGTATAATATAGCGTAATAGGTGTTACAAAGGTAAAATACTTGTGCTAAGAGCATACATGCAGGTCAAGTACCAACCCACTCTTAAGGAGGTAGGGGAGTTTTCACATCAACAATGATACAACAGCTAACATTCAGAAACACTATTGTCAGGCACTTTGCCAACATATAGCGTGCACTTGGGAACTATTTTCTCTACCTTGATTTCTACAGATGAGAAAACAGGACTAGACACTAAGGAATTTACTCAAGATCAGAGAGCCACAGCTTGAGTTTCCCCATCTGTCCAACTCCAAAGCTTATGACACTAATTACTGATGCACTGAGCCTGACATGGTCAAGTGGGAGATGTGTTATTCCAAGTGTCTCTGCAAGCAGGAATAGGGCAAGGCTTTATGCAGTTTGGGGTGTTTGCTGAATGATTCCCAGGATGGACTAGGAGAAGCAGGGCCAATTTAGTAGTTGGGTAGCTCAGTGATTTTGATTTGGAGGAAAGAGGAACAAAGCTAGGCCAGGGAAGTCATGCAGTCTTCCTCAAAAGATGGCGATTGTTCATCATTTTGCAGCTGCAGCATGTCCTTAAGAGAAGCTTAGCTTTTCTTTCTTTTTTTTTTGTTTTTTTTTTCCTGGTCTTGTCTCTGCCCTTGTATATGTGCATCACAGTCTGATTAGTAGCAGGGCTTATTTTACTTTCTCAGTCCTACTCTCACTGCTCCAGTTTAAGTGCTCATCTAGACAATGATACTCAAGTTTCGTCCTTTATATTGCAAACTGGAGTAATTTACCTAAAACACAAATATGATAACAAACCTCAGCTTAAAAGCTTTTTGATGGTTTCCTGTTGCCTCAACATAATTAGAGCCTCTTGGCATGGTTTACTAGGCTCGTTTTACATAACCCAGGCCTAGCCCGTCTCTATTGCTGTGATCCTTCATACTCTGGAACTTCCCTTTAAATTCGATTGCCAAAATTCTGGCCGATTCCACTTCTCAGTGCCTTTGCTTATGCCGATTTACCATTCCCACCTGGGAATCTCACCCTTCTCCACCTGAGCAAAGGCTACCTTCCTGCAAAACTAAGGCATCAGAAAGTTCTCCCTGAATCCCCAGTGGACTGTTGAGTAAACTACGTTGTCTGTACTATATTATTTTCTCTATGTATTGGTCCTTTTCTGCCTCTAGGTTGCACATTCCTTGGGAGCAGAGGCTACTCGTTCGCAGCGCAGGTGTTAGTTTCCCTATAGCGGCGGTAGGTGTGAATGGAAACTGGCGGACTCTGGAGTTTGAGGGGCTCATAGGTGGAATCGCAGAAGGCGGAGCCTGGACCAGTCCGGCTGGGAAGCTAGGCGAGTGACCGCGTGCGGCCAGGGCTCGTGAGTGGATGAGAGGACAAGAGGGAGAGACAGAGAATTGTAACTTTTAACTTCCTGACCACAGGACAGACCACTGTGGTGTTGGGACAGGTAGTGATAAAGCAATAGCGAAGCTCTAGAAAGGAAGAATTCTTTTCAGGGAGGGGTAGGAATTTTCGGGAAGGAGCCATTTGTTTGTGCAGAGTTTTGGGAGACGAGCCGCCTACAGGAACCTCGCGTCTTCTCTCTCGGTTTCTCCCGGGAAGACGCGCGCTCCCCCTCGCCTCAGAGTCCCCGCGGCACCCGCGCCTGCGCGCGGCCGCGCCCTTCCTCTTAAGCCCGCCTCTTCCGGTCAACTCTTGGGGGGCGTGGCGGTCCTGGCAAAATGGCGGCGCCCGACAAGATGTTGTTTCCTGAGATACTAAGGTAAGCGGGGCTGTGGGAGATGAGGCGACGAGAGGAGGGGACGGAGCTGCCCGAGGCTGGACATGGAGGATGTGTAAGCAGGAAGGAAAGGGGAGCTGGACCAAGCACGCGAGCTACTGCTGCCGCTGGAGTCCTGCCCGAGGGTGCGACCCGGACTGTCACGGGCGTCTGTGGGTTCAGGGAGGTGAGGAGGGGAACAGGCGGCGGGCTGGAAAGGACCTGCCATCTGGTCGTGGAATGGCGAGGCGATAGTAAATGTGTGCTCCGTAATGAAGACCCGGGAAGCAAGATTTCACTCGCCGGCACCCGAGCGATTTCCTGTCACTGGGCGCGGCGCGGCGTGTGTGTGGGGGGGGCATTCAGGCAGCGCCGCCGGTGCGGTCCGTTGACGCGGGTGTGTGCCTGTTTCAATCTTCCAGCCACAAAAAGTACAGGGCCGCCCTGAAGAAGGCGAAACGAAAGAAACGACGGCAAGAACTGGCTCGATTGAGGGACTCAGGTAACCGACTCCTTAGCCTGTTTTCTGTGTATGAAATTGCTCTCTCCGCTCCCGTCTTAACTCGAAGCCCCAGTGCCAGAAGGAAGCCAAGTACTTACCTGCTGAGAGTTACGGCGTCTGCTGCCTCCCGAGTAAAGCTATGTTAGACCTACTTCAGAAACGATATTAACGTACCAAAGAGGGGGAGAAAGGTCATGGTGAATCAAGCACTGATTATGTGTAAGTATTTATGAAGTATCTGATATTACAGGTGCAGGCCTCATGAATTACAGCAGCTAGCACAGCCCTTGCACATAGTGAGTATTGAGCGAATGTTTTCCTTTGTAAAAGCAGCAGGACCTGAGGGGTTTAGACATTTTGCAGATTTTTCTCAAACGTGAGTAACAAGAGACCCTTTGTTGACTCGGATTATTATTAATGCCACTGAAGTATATACATAAGCATAAAAGCAGATATAAAACTCTTATTTGACTAGGAAACGACATATGTACAAGATTATAAAACCACGTGAAATTACACACCCAGTAAAATTCAAATCTACATTAATGTGATGTTGGGGATGGTGTGGGACAAGCTTTGAGCGTGCTTATGGTACTGATTGGAGTTGGGAGTGCCACTGCTGTTGCCCTGTGCTTATTTACCAGTTGTTGTTTTTTCCTATTAAAATACTGGCTGTGATGTCATTTTTACTGGCTTTGGTGTCATTTGTCCTTCATATGGCAGAATCTAACAAATATCTATTAAATCCGCTTGTTTAATAGAATGAAGTTAGTAATAACTTACAAAATTATATATTAGTTATGAATGCAGATGGAAGCACTGAAATCACACAGCAGTTGCGTTATAATCTTTGCCATCCAGGTTATCCAGGCAGATCTTCACATACTTTTTTTTTTTTCCCTTTGACATATAATTGACACATTAGTTATAGGTATACATTGTAATAATTTGATACTTAAATACGTTGCAAAAATGTATCTAGACGATTCCTATAGTCCACAGGCAAGGGCCTCAAGTAACCAATGTTCTCTAGCCTTGTGAAACATAACTGTAGACATTGTATTTGCCCTTGGAATTGTGCAGTACTTATTTTTAGTAGCGGTTCTTGGAATATTCAGAAGGGGAGAAGCAGGGTGTTTACCTGCGGCCTGTGTTAGCGTCTCTCTTTTATTCATAACTAGACCACTAAAGGCAGGACATAATATCCGGGATAAAAGAGAAAAACAGGGTAGGTTGGAGTTATTGATGCCCTTGGTTTCTGTGTCCACCCCCTCCCGCAATGAGCTCAGCTACCTTTGTTTACTTAACCAGTATTCTTTAATAAAACTTTTTTTTTTTAACTACTTAATCTTTTTTCCCTTTCTTAAATCCTAGAGCTGTTTTTATTGCATTGGATTCCCCCTCCCCACCACCCTTTGCTTCGCACAGTGCTTTCAGAGTGAGCCTTTGTGAAGAGGCAGGAAGATCATGTTCCTTGGCAGTTTAGTCAGCTGAAGGGTGCAGTCACTGGTTTGGTCAGGATTATATAGCTAATGGCAGATCCAAGGCGAAGCGTTTGTGTCTGGACTACTGCTCCTACTTTGGCCCACTCCAACTCCTAATTCTTAGTTGTGCTTCATGAATAGTGTGGCCTACCAAACACTGCTGTTCATTGTAGCACAGATTGAATGGGCAGACAGTACCCCGAAGGCTAGAATAGGGAGATAGTCTATAAGAATTGCTGTTAAGAGTGAGTTGGAAAGTGGGTGGTAGAAATTTCTGGAATATTGGCCTCTCATTTATAGGTAGCCTCTTCAGCATCCAGCTCTATTCGAAATAGCCTGAAATGAGCTGCCTTGTCAGAAGTTAAGGTGGCATTCAGAATCAAAAGCAAGTTGTGTGATTCCAGTTTATACAGTTACATGTATGATACAATTAGGTATAGCATACTTACATGTGTCCTTGCATATGTTTGACTGTATGTGTATCGAGCAAATGCTACACCTGGTACTGTTAGTGATCACTTCTGAGGAGTGTGAGCTTGTTTTGGGGAGGACAGAGGGGTTGAATGAGTCAGGCAACAGATATTTTTGAGTATCAGCTGTGCTAGACTGTGCCTAGTCTATAGGCATACCTCTCTAAGTCAGTCAGGCATAGCTTCTGGGCCAGGGTGTCTGAAGCCCCTTTCGGAACATTAGCTCATTTAATAATCTGAATAATTAGATTTTATTCTGTGTGAGCTAGAATTTACCCCAATTTTTTTTCTTTCTTTCTTTTTTTAACCTATTTTAATTTCAGGTACTAAAATAATAGAATTTACTTAAGAAAACCAAATTGTAATTATCTAGGACTGGGTGTGCCTTTGATTAGACCTATACTCAACATATGTGATAGATAGAAAATCTTTTTCCTTTAAGCCTGAGATCTTCTGTTATATTTCCTTAGGATCACTTCAGTTTTCGTCCTTCCCCCCTCCCAAATTTAAATTCTGATTAAGAATTTATATATATGTATCATTATTATATAATAAGTTGTTATATTAAAAATATTTTCCCATATTCTTTTTTTTTTTCAAGATTTTATTTATTTATTGGACAGAGAGAGATCACAAGTAGGCAGAGAGAGAGAGAGAGGGAAGCAGGCTCCCAGCTGAGACAAGAGCCTGATGCAAGACTTAATCCCAGGACCCTGAGATCATGACCTGAGCCAAAGGCAGAGGCTTAACCCACTGAGCCCCCCAGGCGCCCCTCCCATATTCTTAGTTTGAAAATGTTCCAGTGTACAGAAGGTTGAAAAAATGGTATGATAAATATCCATGAACACGTCATCTAGATTTGCCAGTGTTAACATTTTAACATTTTGCCTCTCCCTATATAGATACATACATATGTACATTTTTTTTCTGAATTTATTGCATGTCAGTTGCAGATACCATGATCTCTCACCACTAAATACTTCAGCCTCCATCTCCTTAGAATGAAGTGCATAATATCAGACTTGCAGCCAAGTAAAGGAATAGTAATTCAATGGTGTGTGATATGCAGGCCATACTTGAACTTTCCCAAACCAAGACTGATGACGCTGAAAAGTTCAAGCCAGTTGTCTGGTGGAATGCCCTGCATTCTCGATTAGCCTGTCTCCTGATTAGCTTCAGGTTATGCCTATTATGGCAGATCCTACAAAGCTGATGCTGTATACCTCTCACTGCCCACATCAGGGGGCTGTAATGTCAGGTTGTTCCCCTCTTAGTATTGCCAGGAGTGGTCAAAGTGTTGCCAGTCTGATGGCTCCATTGTAAAGGAAGTTTCCCTTTTGTAATTAGTACTCTGTGAGCTGATGTTTTGAGATGGTGTAAGTATCTTCTTCCCAACAAGCTTTCAACCAGTGTTTTTAGCATTTAAAAAAAAATCCGTTCTTAAAGTGGGTTGCAAAAAGGACTTTTCTACTTAAGTCTTTCTGCATTTTTTAGTTGCCATTCTTCTGTAAAGATGAATGTTCCTTTTCATACCCCACCACTTTTTTGAGTATCACTGTGGAACCATAAATTAATACTTTAAATTGAATGTGTTACCTACCATTATTGTTCATTTTGGGTTTCAAAATTTTTTCAAATTTGGTCGGTTGGATCCCTTATTAGAAGGTTTTAAAAACAGATTGGTACCATATTTGTAATGGTTAGATTTTATCTTTTTTCCCCCTGAATCATTGATCAAGGTTTTACAATATTTGGATCATTTAATAAAACATTTAAATTTCCTTAGGACTCTCACAGAAGGAGGAGGAGGATGCTTTTATTGAAGAACAACACCTAGAAGAAGAGAAGCTGTTGGAGATAGAAAGGTCAGCAGTGATCGGAGAACTTCCTCATGAATCCAGTTGTTTTATTTGAGTATTATAAGTCTTGGGGCACCTGGGTGGCTCAGTTGGTTGGGCTTCTGACTCCTGATCTCAGCTCAGGTCTTGATCTCAGGATCTCCACACCCAGTGTGGCACCTACTTAAAAAAAGGTGGGGGGCACCTGGGTGGCTCAGTTGTTAAGCGTCTGCTTTGGACTCAGGTCATGATCCCACCATCCTGGGATCGAGTCCCAGAAGCAGGGAGTCTGCTTCTTCCTCTCCAGCTCCCCCATGCTTGTGTTCCCTCTCTCCCTATCTCTCCTTGTCATAAATTAAAAAAAATATATTTTGAAGAAAAAGGAAAGAAAGAAATTTTTAAAAATATTATAAGTTTCTACAAACTAGTACAGGTCTTCTTTATAACACCTGTACAAAACAGGTCTTATAAAATAACCCTGGATAAAATATTTAAATCTCCACCTAACAGACTAAAATTAGATGTTCTAATTTTTCTTAAATGGGAGTATTTTTCACTATTTTTGCTAATTTGAAAATGTTTTTGGAAAAAAAAATTGAAATAAGTATAAAGAGTGAAAGGGCTTCGGTGAATTCAGCAAACCCAAAGATAGCCGCTGTTAAAAATGTAAGAGTGTAGATGTACTGTATGTGTTTATGTCTATAATGGGATGTTATTTATGCATTTTTAATGGCTTTATTTTTGCTTAATGTATAGGACCTGTATTTCAGTGTTGGTTCAGATACCTAATTCAACCATTTCAGTGGCAACACAGTGTCCATGGTATGGTTGTAGCATAATTTATTCTTGATCTGTAATCTGTAGTTCTCTACTGATGGACATTTGGGTTATTTACTATTAAATAGCATTCACTTTCTATTTCCTATTATTTACTACTTATACTCAGATTCTTTTTAAAAAAGATTTATTTATTTATTTGACATATAGAGATCACAAGTAGACAGAGAGGCAGGTGGAGGGGAGGGGAAGCAGGCCCCCTGCTGAGCAGAGAGTCCCATGCTCGACTCAATCCCAGGACTCCGAGATCATGACCTAAGCCAAAGGCAGAGGCTTTAACCCACAGAGCCACCCAGGCACCCCTATACTCAGATATTTTTACAGTTCTATAAAAAGTTGCCATGGGTATCCATGCTTATATATCCTTGGTAATTGTCCTATTATTTCCTCAGGATAATGCCTAGAAATGCAATTGTTGGGAAAACGATAAGTAATGTAAAATGTTGATGGTTGGGTAAAGAGGGCACGTCCAGTTTGCAGCCCATCTAGCAGTGAATCAAGGTGCCTGTATCCCCATACCTTCTTCACTCACACCAGGCGCATCAAGTTTTAAAGTTCCTGTAGTGAAAAGTTGCAGTTCATTGTTTCAAATGTGTATTTCCTAGTTAGTAAGTTTGTATATATATATATATATTTTTTTCTTTTTTAAAGATTTTATTTATTTATTTGACAGACAGAGATCACAAGTAGGCAGAGAGGCAGGCAGAGAGTGAGGGGGGAAGCAGCCTCCCCACTAAGCAGAGAGCCCGATGTGGGGCTCGATCCCAGGATGCTGGGATCATGACCTGAGCCGAAGGCAGAGGCTTTAACCCACTGAGCCACCCAGGCGCCCCAAGTTTGTATATACTTTTTAATATATTTCATTACCTATTTTAGATCGCTTAAGTCTTCTACATTCCTCTTTTGGGAAACATTTTTTTAAGTTTGTTGGGTAAGCAAGGTTATTACTGATTGAGGATGTTTGTCCTTTATCTGTCATATGTGTGATGTATGTTTTTCTCATTTGTCATCAGTCCTACCTAACTTGGCTTATGACATTACTTACCATAATTTGATTTTCACGTCATCGACTTTCATCATTATATCTGACCATGGTCTGGACTATAAAAGGCCTCTTCCATCCCAAGATGATGAAAGTCTTCTATTTCTCTTGCTTAGTATTTTTCAGGGGGTAGTTTTTTGTTGTTGTTGTTGTTGTTGTTTTTTGCCAAATGGTTCACAGTAATGTGAATGTGCTTCATGCTACTCAACCGTACACTTAAAAATGATTAAAATCCTAAATTTTTATGTATATTTTGCCACAATAAAAAAATATTTTTAAAAAGGAGTAAGAAAATTTTATAGGTGATCTCTAGCTATTTAGTGGCATGTTTAGTAGGGAATGTTGCTGCTTTGGATGTAATTCACACTCCTATTCTCCACTTAAGCATGTAAATAGGTGCAATCAGCAAAATGCCAAAAGAAAATGTAGTAGTGATTGAGAACATGGAGTCGATTGAGCCAGAACAACCTTGAGTCCTGGCCCTGCCGCCTTCTAGCTGTGCTCAAGTTGCTTCTCTCTCTAAGCTTCAGTTTCCTTGCCTTAAGTATGGAGATAAAATGGAAATAGAATCAATCCTAGTACCTACCTCATGGAATTGGGGAGATGAAATGAGGTGGCAAGTATATGCACTTAACATAGTGTTAGGAGATAGGAGACGCTGAGACGCAGTAATATCTCTCTGGTTGTTAGAGATTTCTGTTATGATGAAGATGCCATACATGGTATGAAATAGGGGTCATTTGTTCTCTTTTCCCATTTAATTTGAGGTGCTTCTTTTAAATCAGGTAACCAGATCTTTGTGTTCCTTTGATCTTTGTTCCTGTACCAGTTGCAAGGTAGTGTGTTGCCGAAAAGCAGGAGAATTAATTCTGTGGAAACACTGTATGGCTTGATGTACTGCCTGAAAGCACCTGCAGAGTATCAGAGACTAGCACAGGCAGACGTTGAAGTGGTGAGAACAGATTGGAGTGCCGGCCTGTTGGGGAAAGAAGCTGAGCTCCGTTCTGATTCATGCTGGGCGATTGGCACCTTTACAAGGGAGAGGGCGGGAGGAGTGTAGGGGTGCAGAGGAATGGGAGGGGGAGGATGTGTGAAGGGCTGGTCAGGGTAAATGTGGCCAGCTGGCAGTTAGGCAAGTTAGGATGCCAGCCTTTCGCAGACACTGGGACACAGGGGCCCTCTCCTTCTTAAAGATGACATTTCCAAGAAATGGCTCTCAGGTCCTTGAGAGAGACCAAATCACAATTATAAGCCATTTTTAGTAAATCCTGTAAGAAAGCAAAGGCAGGGGCCTGTGGTCCTGTGTTGGCTAGAGCAGAGTCCATTTCCCCAGCAGCTTTGAGCTTTGTCTGGCAGGCATTTTAGTGGCGTGGGAGAGGAGGGGCTGGGGTCAGCCGGAGGGCACGGCCCGACACTGCTGGAAGCCGTGCTAGACACTCCTCGGGTCCTCCCAGTGCCCGGGTCTGACCAAGCTGTGTGTGTGGAGGTCTCCAGTTTTGCTTCTCAACAGTATATCAAGTTACCCAAGTTGCAGCTCTGTCGGCATTGACTCTTTTCGAGGTCTTAGATTTATATGTGCTTTGGTTTGGTTTATGTATAATTAGTGTTCTTCAAAAGACTCCAAAAAGTCAGAGTTCTACACACTGAAACATCTGTACATAACCCACAACCTGCACGGGACCATTGACCGATGCGATGTGCCCGCCTCCACCATGGTGAAGAGATGGGATCCTGAAATCCGTCGCTGGAAGTGAAATCTCTTTTCCCATAGGGTGTTGGAAGTTGTGAATCGGTTCCCCAGACTACAACTAAAACCTTATGTAACGCCTAATGTTGCTGAAGTAATACAAAACTGTTTCTCATATTTCACTTCCCTTTTACAAATTCAGTGGGAAAATGCAATCAAAGTTCTAAACACCCAATTGGCTTTTGAACTTTTGAAATGTAACTCATCAGGGGGCACCGGGGTGGCTCAGTTGGTTAAGCGTCTGCATTTGGCTCCCAGGGTCCTGGGATCAAGCCCCACGCTGGGCTCTTAAAAAAAAAAAAAAGAAAAGAAATGGAGCCCATCTTTCAGCTAGAAATTTCAGTATTGGATGTCTGAGACACTTGCCATTTTAAGGTAGCATTACCCTGTAATTGGTCATTTTTAAAAATAAACTAGACAGCTGCTAATTTATTTGTATAACTCCTTGTCACAAAACCTGTAGCTTCCTTTATTGTAAAACCTGCTCAGATAGAGTTCTGTTTCCCTTTTTTGAGCAGTTTATGTGCTTGGGACAAGCCATGGCAGACTCTTAACTGCCTGCAGGAGCAGTGCAAAGACAGAGTACCGCGGTCTCCCAGGTGCTGCTGTAAAATGCATAGAAGGGGAAGGGTAGGACCTTCTGAACGTGAAAAGCTAGATGGGGCCTTGAGATTTGTTGGGATCTTTATTGACGCCTAAACATCCTGATGGTCAGCCTAAAGGGCAAGTTGTAGTGCCCTTGTTCCTGTGTGAAAGATGTCACGGACAGAAAGTGTAGAAGTAGGGATTTTCAGCTGTTACCCTCTAGGAAGAGATCCTCTTACCCTCCACTGAACTGCTTTCTCGAAAATACCTTTCGTGATAGCTTGATCATTCTCAAATATGTCATTTTGCTATCATTGTGTGTATGTAATTGTAAATTAGTGTTCGTTTCTCTTATTTGATTACATCATTACATTATAGGCAAAAATTACATGAGGCGTGGTTGCTTCGGGAGCAGAAAGCACAAGAAGAATTCAGAAGAAGGAAGGAAAAGGAAGAGGCAGCTAGAAAGCGGCAAGAAGAACAAGAGGTACGATATTAGTCTGATGGCTGGCTAATTAGTTAACCCCAAATAACTCCCAGTAAGAGTTATAGGTCTTGAACTTAAAGTGGGTAGTACGCATTTTACCAGTGGCAAAGTTTTTCATTTCTCTGCCCCATATGTTAAATGTTTTCAAGAAGTAAGTGACAAGAATTACCGTTTCTTCTCTTTCTTTTTTCTGGTAAAGAGAAAGTTAAAGGAAGAATGGGAAGAGCAGCAAAGAAGAGAGAGAGAAGAGGAGGAACAGAAGCTACAGGAGAAGAGAGAACGAGAGGTGATTCCTGTCACAGGAGGGTAAACGCACTGCGTATCCTCTTGGTGCACAGATACGGTGTGGGATGGGGCTAAAGAATGAGCTGGAGGCATATCAGCCTTTGGGCTTCATTTTCCGGTCTAGGAAGAGTCCTGTTTTTAGTACAGATACACGCTCGAGTTCCCTTATCTCTTCTCTGGGTCTGTGCAGTGGCAGATACCTTAAATTAAGTTTTGCCTTTAACTACCCTTCTGCCCCTTTATACCAGGCATTGGCCAACTTGCTCTGTAAAGGCCAGAGAGTAAAAATTCGGGGCTTTATGGTGTGTATGGTCTCTGTCGCAAGCACCCAGCTCTGTTGGTGTGGCATGAAAACAGCCTTAGGTAATATGTAAATGAATGGTTGTGGCTGTGTTCCAGTAAAACTTGGTTGTTTTATTTTGAAAAACAGGCAGCTGGCCCCTGCTTTCCGCTTTGTCCCAGCCTAGGGCAAATGTTGTTTTTGCTCTAGCTCTTTACATTCACACCAAACCATTTTTCTGAGCTTCTTTTCTATAAGGGTTGGCCCATTTAGAGAATACTTTGTGTGGTATCCTCACTGAGTTAATAAGACATTTAACTGCTTATAACATGTCAGCAAGAATGAATGGACTGAAAAAAATCAGGAACTCCAATACTGAGGAGTTAGGAAATATTTTTTATTGCTAAATCGTGACTGCCTTTCCTACTTGGCTATAAAGGCCATTGTAGCTAACATGTAGTTCCTCATTAAAAAAAGAGTCTATAAGGTATGTGTATGTATCTTTCAGTGTCTTTTAAAGATTGCTTTGGTTTATTTTGCTGCTATTCCTTAACACAGTGTATTTATTTCCAAGATCCCACAGCTCATCATTCCTTGACTGAGTCCTCAGGATGTATCTTTTCTATCATATTCCCAAGTTTGAATAGCATCAAAGTGGGTAGTTAAAAATGCATTTGTTTATATCCTAGTCATGATAGGGTAGGAGCAGCCTCCACAAATTTTTGTATTTTGTGTCTCAGGTCATCAGTGAATTCCAATGCAATTATTTTTTAAAGATTTATTTATTCATTTTAGAGAGAGAGCACGCGTGAGAGAGAGTACGTGAGCAGGGGAAGGGGTAGAGGGAGAGGATCCTCAAGTAGCCTGCCTGCTGAGCCCGGAGCCTGACGCAGGGCTCGATCCCACGCCCGATGAGATCGTGATGTGAGCCGGAACCGAGAGCCGGGCGCTCACCCGACTGAGCCACCCAGGCACCTCTTCAGTGCACATTTTTAACCCCCTCATTTGAATGTTGCCTTACGGATGAGGCGAGACCACGCTAGCTTTTTAGGGGACAGGGAAGTTGTTGGGAACTTGTCATTGTTTATAGAGCAGTCGATTCCCATTTTGACAGTAGAATGTTCTCAACTGAGGTCTTTCTGACATTAGGAAAAAGCCAAGGCTGCTTTTAAAAAAGTTAAGGCTTTTGTTTCAAAGGAAGTCAGGTGAGATATTCCGGAGGCAGGTGAAATGAGGAAGGTTGTAAGCATGTATAAAGGGGCATGCAGTCCGTGTTTCTGCTGTCTCTAGATACTTCTCTAGTAGAGGGAGATAGAGCAGTGAAAAACACAGGCCCTGCTCTCCTTGAGTTTTTTAGATGGGGGAGCCAGATGATAAGTAACCAAAAAAATAATTTTACGTGCTGTGAGGTGATGTTAAGTGCTATAAAGAAATAAACAGCCATGCGGTAGTGATCAGGGTAGGGATGTACTTCTTTAGATTGCCTGGTCAGGGAGGACTTGTCAAGGGGCCAGTGTTTGAGCTGATACCTGAGTGCAAAGATCCTGGGGAGAAGGAGTCCAGGCAGAGGAAAGAGGCCTGAACCATGGAGCTGGAAAGATGTCGGGGTGCCTGAATCTTGGAGGCCAAAGGAGAGAACGGTGGGGGCAAGGAAGGGGGTCAGGAAGGTAGACAGGGTCAGATCATGCAGGACCTCCTGGACTGGAAGGAGGAGTTTGGGTTTTGTGTTACGTGCCACGGGAAGCCATTGCAGCGTTTCGAAGCACCGTGTGACTTCATTTAATTTGTATCTCTACCTTTACCAGATCCTTCTAACTTTTATATAAAGACGGGGGAGGGTAGAGAGCAGGGAGCCTGCACTAAGGATACAGGAGTGAAAATAGAATGACCAGTTAGAAGGCCACTGTCGCAGATAGGACATGATGGTAGTTTGGACAAGGGCGGAGCTTCGTAAGGATAAGTACACAGAGGCAGGGTGTGTGGAGGGAGAGGCAGTGGGGCTCTCTGGCTTGTAGACTGAGTGGACGGGGAGGGAAGGAAAAGGAGAGGAGTTCCAGTTCTGCTTCTAGGTTGTTAGTCCAAACCACTGGGCGCGTGGATGGGGGGCGTTCGGGTGGGTGGGGGTGAAGAACCAGAGTTGCCCTGCGAGCATGTGGAGTTAGCCCGGTCCCCCGTGTGACTGGGTAGCATCCTCAAGCAGCTAGACAGAGGAGTCTTTTATGTAATGCTTTAAGGGGCGAGGGAATAATTTAAGACTTGTTTAAATGACAAGTCAAGAATAATTGTTTAAATGATTGTCAAGAATAATTTAAAGACTTGTTTAAATGACAGTGAGCTCAGAATGTACTGGTATATTGCAAGACTTCTTTGTCTTAGCGAAAAGTTGGAGATTTTCTCATCAACCTGAATTACTATGTTCATGTCATAATTTAAGATCTGTTAAGTGTTGATGACGTTTGATCTGAGCATTGCATTATGTAATAATTCACTGATGCTATATCACTCATCTGGAAAGCTAGAATGTGGTATATATGATCAAATACGCTCAATATTACTGTTACTCAAACTATTATAAGACTGTGTTTTGCAGTGGGAGCTAATAAATGTCCTGCTTGAATAAACATTCTCAGCTATATGTCCTTTGAAAGCTTTTCAGAAGATCTGTGCTGTAGAAAGCAAATTAGAACCTAAAGCCTTTGGCGGGTGTGATTTCTGTTTTTGTTTTCTCTTATGAATTATTACGCATGAGCTTCTTAACCAGAGAAACCAGACGTGACTTTCCTGACTTGCAGGTTTTCATTAGTCCTATGTTTGCACCATTTGTAGGAAGCTGTGCAGAAGATGCTGGAGCAGGCTGAAAATGAGGTATTTTCAAACCTTTCATTCAGAATTTGAGACCAGTGAACATTTCTTTAAAAACTGTTCCTCTAGTAGAATGTTAATTTTGTGGTAAGCTGTTTAGGTCGCATCTGAATATCAGAATCACTTCGCAGCTCTGTGATTTTTACAGCAGCAACAGCAGCAAGTGGTTTTTGATGAACAAAAGCAAATGGTATCAAGTCCCCCGCTGTGGACTCTACTTCTTTCTAGTCCTTAAAGTGTGTGCGAGCGACACCACGCACTGTTGGCCCGAAATAAATGGTAGAACTTGCTACAGAGTGCCTTGGGTCTTAGGCGTGGTTCCCTGACAAGTCCTTTGACCCCATTCAGAATGGATGGGCAGCAGGGAGACCTCGGTGACTGCTCCCAGAAGCCACGGTGATGCCTGGTTCTGGGCAATGACTGGGAGCCAAGAAAGACACTGTACATGTCTCTGGATGATTGTGAAGTCTCGATTACCTGTTATGACCTAAATGTGTATATTCTTAAGTTACCATATATTTTTTGACCAAAATATTTGAATGCATTTTAAACATCAAGTTTATCATGGATTTTTATACCACCAATAAAAGTCATGGTTATTTTCAACAGTTGGAAAATGGTGCCACATGGCAAAACCCAGAGCCACCCATGGACTTAAGGATAATGGAGAAAGATCGAGCTAATTGTCCATTCTACAGTAAAACAGGAGCGTGCAGATTTGGAGATAGGTAACTCATTTTGTTTTATCATGTCAGAATTCAGTGAATCAGAATGTCAAGGTTGTTTAGTTCTCTCTTTGGGAGCACCGTGGGCTTGAGCTTGAAAGGTTCCCAGTCAGGTGTCGCCTGCATCCTTGCTGCTTCTCCAGTTGCATTGCCCTTCTGGTACCAATTCCCTGGGCCAGCTCAGCCTGGTTCTCTTTTAGAGCTTCCTTTGCATTCCTTCCACAGCTTCATGAAGACCTTGTGCTTTTCGTTTTCTTCCTGTGCTTGCATGAGTCCACGTGGGACGACTTGGATGGGGGAAAGAACGTATTTCAAGAGACTAGAGCAGCTTGGCTTATTTTGTCTCTCTCTCTCTCTCTCTCTCTTTATTTATTTATTTATTTATGTGCTTACTGACTGACTTCTTTTTGAGTGGCCAACACTGTGCGCAAAAGAGGCTTTGAGAAGTTGGCGCGCCCAATACCCAAGGGGTATCTGTGAAAGCCAGGACCCGAGTGAGTGAGGAAAAGTATTCTAATTCCCCATTCTCAGTCTGTTCTGACTCAGGAGCAGAGCCAGGGTGCAGAAGCAGACTTGGGCACCTTTCCTTTTGGGCAAGTTCCTTAAGCTTTCTGAGCCTTAGTTTCCTCATCTGTAAAATGGGGATGACCAGCAGTCTCTCCCTTCGATGGAGGTGGTGAGGCTGCACGGAGTGGATGCAAGGCAAGCACAGACCCTGTGGCAGGCACATGGCACACCCTGGCCTGAGTGGTCACTGGTATATTTTCATTTTGTTATGGTTGCCCTTATTCTTTGAGACACTTCTGTTGTCTACCTCTTTTGACTCAGTGGTTTAAGACTTTATTTATTTCTTTGCCAGAGAGAGAGAGAGAGAACACAAGCAGGGGGAGAAGCAGGCAGAGGGAGAAGCAGACTCCCCGCTGACCGGGGAGCCTGATGTGGGACTCGATCCCAGGACTCTGGGATCATGACCTGAGTCGAAGGCAGACGCTTAACCAACTGAGCCACCCAGGCGTCCCAAGCCTCAGCGTTTTTGAAACCAAGACGTTCATGTAGAGAACTAAGTGCCGATGTCTTCATTCATTAAGCAAATATTTAAATACTTGATAATATGCCAAGCATTGGTGATGTTTATCATTTGGCTTATTTATGAATGAACAACTCAAAGGAGAAAAATAATTCATAATGGTGAATGAATCTATGTAAGATGAAATATAATGATTAAGCATTCTGCAGAAGAGATCTAATCATTTCTTAAGGTCCTGTTAATCCCAAAAGGGATACGAATAGGCAAATTCATATGTATTTAATGAGAAAACTATATGTTGTCACTCATGTTATTTTATTCATAAAATTATCCAAGCCATGAGTTTCATGTCCTTCTTTGAAAATACAAACTTTCTCTCTCTTCCTCTTTTCTTAAGTTAAGCCCTTGTGCCTTTTAATTTTTTTTTTTTTTTTTTTTTTAAGAGCAGGGGTTCTCAACCCAGGTACACGTTAGAATCCTCTAGGAAGCTTTTAAAAATTTATGTCCTACCAGAGGTTGAGTAAATCTCTGAGGCCTGAGCAGCCTTACTTTTGAAATGTCCTCAGGTGTTCGCACACACCCTAGGACTGAGAGCTACTAATGTGGGATGTGCAGCTCCTCTTACGGCTGATAGCTGGTATTGTATAAGGCCTGTGAGAGGATCTGTAGGATATGGTCAGTAGTGAAAGCCTCCTGAGGAACTAGGAACTAAGGAAAGGAGAAGAGATTTTATTCCCTTTTGCCTTTAGAAATATCTTCTGAACATATGCTTGGTTTCACCAAGAAATAGTAATAATGGATGTTAAACACCCCCCACCAAAGAAAACTTGGGAGGTACCTGTGAAAGCCAGTTGAGACTCGATATAAATTCACATTTTTGTGAGTAGCTGAACCCGATGGCCTTTAAGGTTTTCTGGCTACAGGATTCCTTGTTTATGCTGTATCTCTAACGTTTCCTTGTATTTTAAGACTGTGGTCATCTGATTCTAAGTTCTCCTTTTGATGGCCACAGGTGAGAGAAGGAGAGAAGTCCTGCATGGGCGGTGCTAGTGTGCGGGAAGGAGCATGGGCTGCCAGGCTCTCCCACACGCCCCTGAGAGTCATTCCAAGGAAACAGTGGCAGTGAGCAGATTGGTTTGTGAACATTTTTTCGTATTTCATAGGCATATGAAATTTCACGATCACAGCTATCAAAGTATGAGAGCAATTTGGGTATTTTCATCATTCAAGTGATGAATTATGAAATAAAATGCTATGAAATGAGCAGTTACAAAATCGAGCACCATCGGTGGAGACAATGAAGCCGCTCCCCTTTTCCAGAGCCACAGTGACTTGCTTCAGAATCACACAGCTGTTCTTGCCTGTTCAGGCTTGTCACTTCAGACACTTCCATCCCCCCAGCATTACTTTGGTGGTTCTGGTTTTGTAATTAGTCCCAGGTTCAATTCTAGAACCTTTCTGGAGTTGATACTGCTTGGAGTCACAGCTTGGAAGGGAGTTCCGTGGTGATGGTGTTTTTTCCCCTCCTGAAAACATAATCGCTGATGAAAGGTAAAGCTTACTTTTCAGAGTAGTTATTCATAACTCCCTGGTTTCCAGAAGTGATTGAAAGAGGGCTTATAATGTACTGCCCCAAGTGTAATGAAAGAAATGGAAAGGAAGAGAGAGGGCGTTCCTCTGAGTGTGCAGTGCACTTGGCTCTGGATTTTAACACAGCCCAGGCAGAGATTTAGTTCTTGCCAAAAAGAATGCATGGTACCTCACGATTCTAAATGTTTGTCCCGTGGAATACTGCGTAAAGACACTGAGGAAGGAGGTGGACGGTAACTTTGATAGATGTTTTATGAACAGCTGCTTACATAATTTTCCTGAAAATGTTTCTTAACAGAGACCTTCAGTAAACGATAAGCAGCTCCATTTCAGCATGTACCTTGAAATCTGTGAAGGACAAAGGTAGTGAGTGCTCCCTCCAGAAGAGAAAAAGAGGTCTAGTCAGTTAGCTCCACCGGAGGGGCCATCTGGAGACCACATGTTTCATTGGCTGACCTTGGGCTAGGGTAACTTATTACTGTGTGGTTTCATGGCCATCTTACTTGATTCTAGTATCTGCATCGTACGTAAATAGCATAGTCTAAACCAGGGGTTCCCAAACATGGCTGACCTTCAGGATCAAGTGGGGAGTTTCTCTGAAAATAGGGTTTCCCCACCCTGAGGTCTTAACAGATGGTCTGGAACAGAACCTGAGAAATCTCAGTTCTTTCCAGGTGATTCTGGGACTCACACAGGTTTGGCATCACACCTTTCGATTGCCTCCCCAAATGTCTCTTGTCTTAGGTGACTTCTCAGTAGGAGCTATAGGGCTAGCCCTGATGAGATGCAGATTGTATGGACTGTCTCCAGGCCAAGTGGGGCTTTTCCCTAAACAGAGATTCGGGCTCAGTTCCAAAACTCCGAGGCTCGCTTGACACCCTAGGAAGTAGAGCCAGGTTCATTCAGATGTAGTAATCCCATGAGCAGAATTTTAGCCCCCATAAACTGGTTCCTTGTTTAAAATCTGTGTATGTTTCTCCGTGTAAGATGCTGACTCACTGTTGACACTCGAAGTCAGCTTGAACTTTCCCTCTTTGTGCCATGGGCAGCTGTGCTTGGGAAGGTGGAGCTCATCACGAGGTCTCTGCTGAATCATCTAGGAGGGTCCTTTGGAGAACAGAACATTTCCTATGACCGGACACTGCATCTTTGAGCCAGGCACGGTGTGCGGGGAGGGGGGGCCCTCCCTGCTGTCACATGGTACACAGATGTGTATCCTAGACATGGAAAGTGAGGAGGAGGGAAACATTTCGGCATTTTGAGGCAATTGATTTTTCTAACACTCATCTTGTTCTTTAACTTTTTTTCTTCCTCCGTTCTGGGGATTGTTTTTTTTTCCTAAAAATTTTGTCTTAACCAGTTTTTTTTTTTTTTAACTGATGATTTGGAACCTTGAAGTATGTTTTTCCCCCCTCATTTTTGGAGAGGGAACTGAATAAAGTAGACTCACATAAGACTTGAATGACTCAGGTACATTTCGGCATTTTGAGGCAATTGATTTTTCTAACACTCATCTTGTTCTTTAACTTTTTTTCTTCCTCCGTTCTGGGGATTGTTTTTTTTCCTAAAAATTTTGTCTTAACCAGTTTTTTTTTTTAAAACTGATGATTTGGAACCTTGAAGTATGTTTTTCCCCCCTCATTTTTGGAGAGGGAACTGAATAAAGTAGACTCACATAAGACTCGAATGACTCAGGTACAACCTGGCTCAGTTCAAACTACGAAAAGAAAATCGTTCATAATGGTTCGCCACCTGATGACACGAGAATTCTCTGCGTCCTGTCGCAGATGGTGAACGGGCACTAGACTGGAGGTTAACCCCCATCTCTGGGCCCTCTCTTACCAGCCGCGTGCCTTGGGTAAGAGTGCTTCTCTAGGCCTCAGCTTCCCTTTGCAAAGTGGAGAAAATACTAGCCCCAACTGTCCTAACGGGTTGCTAGGATCAGAGGAAGAAGTAGAAAAATGTCACGAGCACCGTGAAATGACACGTATACATATGTGCAATTGAACTAGTCCGTTAGCTCAAAACTCTTACATTACCCTCATCTCTAAGCACTGAGTTAGAAGAAGATGGTATAGAGCCAGGATTGTATTGTTCTCACCTTCCTCCTGAGTCCCACGTACAGTGTCGGCCTGTCACCACAGTATGCCATGTCAGCGGACCTTTCTCCTGTGCTTTTACATGTGTGAGGCTTTGTGAACTTCATCCAAAGGCAGCTGAATGGCATACAGATGTGGAAATAATTCCCAACTTCACATCTTAAGGAGAGCAAATATATATATATATATATATATCGGTCAGTCTTAGAGCAGTTCAAGTGTTGTGGTCGACGCCTGGATGGCGTTTATTATCTTGCAGTTAAGCAAGTTCTTGGAGTCTCTATCTCCAATTTAAAGAAGGCTTTTGATGTGTAATTTCTAACTCTTGGAGTGCTGCATTTAAGTTCTCCTTTCATGTGCAGGTGTTCACGTAAACACAATTTCCCATCCTCGAGCCCCACCCTCCTTATTAAAAGCATGTTCACAACATTTGGGATGGAGCAGTGCAGAAGGGATGACTATGACCCGGATGCCAGCCTCGAGTACAGTGAAGAGGAAACCTACCAGCAGTTCCTGGACTTCTATGATGACGTGCTTCCCGAGTTCAAGAACGTGGGGAAGGTGATCCAGTTCAAGGTGGGTGTGCACGATGCACATGAAGAAGGGGACTGCTTCACTTCCCACCAGAGTGCCCTAGAGGATGCGAGCACTAGGGCGCAGGCTGTCTGCCTGGGCGGGGCGTGTGCGATGGCGCGGGGCCTGGTCCAAAGTTGGGCACCCAGGTGCTCAGTAGATGTGACTCCCTTCGCACCGGCCCTCACTGCCGGTACGGCAGCAGGACTGCATGAGATCCGAGCCGCGTAAGGTCCTGCAGATAGCCGTGCCAGCGTTCAGTTAGAGGCTGCCCGTGACGCCGAAGGCAGCCCCTCCCTTCCTTTGTGGTGGGTCGCACCTAGAGCCACGGTGTGCTCGCCCTGCCCAGCTCTCCACTCACTGAGTTTGCTGCGTGATGTGGATGGCGCCCGCTTGCACCTTCCATTGAGGCACTTACTCTTCTGGAGCTGTCCGAGAACAGAAACCTTGATTCCTTTTTCTGACAGTGTGTTTACGCCTTCAGTACTCTCAGCACTGAACATAGTGTTCCCCAGATCGTGGCTTCTGATGCAGCATACCCGGTGAAAAAGAGCCACCGAGAGTACACGGTTACTGGAAAAGGTTCCTCAAGGCAAGAATAAAGGCAGATGTACTTACCAGTGGCTGCTCGTGGGACCCCGGGGGTTGAAGCCTAGCATACTGAGGCCTCCCACTTACTGACTTGATAAGGTCCAGACAGCAGTGATTTTGGTTTGTTAGAGTAGTGGGAATGTCCCATAATTTGAAAGGGAAAAAAGAATAAAATCACGAGGTTTTTTCCCTCTGCAAGTTGGCAGTGACAGGGCAAAGCGGGAATAGCGAGGAACAGTGGCTGCTAAGCCCCCAGCAGCAGTCGTGAAAAGCAGAACTATACTTCCGTCCACTAAGCTCACAATTTTTATTTTATTGTTTTAAAGATTTTATTTACTTATTTGAAAGAGAGAGAGAGAGAGAACAGGAGCAGGAGGAGTTGGGGTAGGGCCATAGGGAGAGGGAGAAGCAGACTCCCCGCCGAGCAGGGAGCAGGACACGGGGCTCGATCCCAGGACTCCAGGATCAGGACCTGGGCTCAAGGCTGATGCTTAACCAGCTGAGCCATGCAGGAGCCCCTGAGTTCAAAATCTAAAAAAAGGAAAAAATCTTTTAAAATTTCTCTTTCCCTTTTACCTCTTGCTTCTGTTGCACGCACCTTCCGGTCTTCACGCCACTTCTCAGTGTAAGCAGCAAATACTAGTATGGCGGGGCCAGCCGGGCGGTCCTTATGGTTTGACTAGCTCTGTGCTCCCGAGTGGGTCATTTTACCTCTTCCCGAAAGGGAGGGAATTGGACCCCATCAGTGGTTTCCCTCATGGGGTCCCTACGTTGTACTGCTTCTGTGACGTCAGCGATGGAGCTGCTTTAGAACTTCCACCTGGTTAGTGGAAATCATTGCTTAGAACAGGCTGCACCTGCTAGCCACGGTGTGGTTTGGTCCCCCCTCCCCACTTCCGTTTAGAATTTTATCAGCAAAGCTCGTGCTAATCACATTAGCATTTACAAATGGAAAGTTGTTCGGTAGATTTTTAGTAGGAAAAGTTCCAAAACATTGAATTCATGTTGGAAAATTAATAGGTCCTTGGGAACCACTGGATTGAATGATCTCTAAGGTCACTGGTGTAACTGACGTGGCCTCCCAAGGCCTTTTAAGACTTCAAGGGTGGTGTTATAAACTGTCATTAGTCTTCCTTCTAAGGATGGTGTTATAAACGATCATTACAAATTGTGCCTCTTTTGAGGTACTCTAACAAAAATACTATAGAACAAATTTGTAACATTGTAGATTCATTTTGAAAATAAAAGCTAAGCATTTCTATCAATATTTGAGGACCTTCTTATACCACTGAATAAAAACAAATCAGATTTGTCCTTTTAAAAAAAAATTCCAGTATGGTTAACATCTAGTGTTAGTTTCAGGTGTACAACATAGTGATTCCCGAATTCTTTTTTTTTTTTTTTTTTAAGATTTTATTTATTTATTTGTCAGAAATCGAGCAAGCGCGAGTGAGCACAGGCAGACAGAGTGGAAGGCAGAGTCAGAGGGAGAAGCAGGCTCCCTGCGGAGCAAGGAGCCCGATGCGGGACTCGATCCCAGGACGCTGGGACCATGACCTGAGCCGAAGGCAGCTGCTCAACCAACTGAGCCACCCAGGCGTCCCCCGAATTCTTGATATAACTCAGGGCTCATCAAGGAAAGTGTACGCTTAATCCCCTTCATCTATTTCACCTGTTCCCCCCACCGTCCCATTTGTTCTCTAGTTCAGAGTCTATTTTCAGTTTCTCTTTTTTCCCCTTGTTTTCTCAAATTCCACAGATGAGTGAAATCACTGTACTTGTCTTTCTCTGACTTATTTTGCTTAGCATTATACAGTCTAGTTCCATCCAGGTTGCATATGGCAGGATTTCATTCTTTTTCATGGCTGAGAGTAGTAGTCCATTGGATATATATGCCACACCTTTTTTACCCATTCATCTATTGATGGGCACTGGGACGATTTCCATAATTTGGCTGTTCTTAATGATGCTGCTATACACATAGGGGTGCATGTATCTTTTTGAATTAGTGTTATCGTAGTCCTTGAGTAAATACCCAGTAGTGCGATTAGTGGGTCATACGGTAATTCTATTTTTTAACTTTTTGCAGAAATTCCCTAGTGTTTTCCACAGCGGCTGCATCAGTTTGCATTCCCACTAACAGTGCACGAGGGTTCCTTTTTCTCCACATCCTTGCCAACACTGCTGGTTTCTTATCTTCTCGATTTTAGCCTTCCTGATGGGTGTGAGGTGGCATCTCCTTGTCGCTTTGATTTGCATTTCCCTGATGATAAGGGGTGTTGAGCTGCTTTTCCTGTGTTGGGCATCTTGATATCTTCTTTGGAAAAATGTTCATGTCTTCTGCCCATTTTTAATAGGATTATTTGTTTTTTGGGTGTTGAGTTGTAGAAGTTCTTTCTATGTTTCAGATATTAACCCTTTATCAAATATGTCATTTGCAAATATCTTCTCCCCTGCCGTAGGTTGCCTTTATTAGTTTGGTTGGTTGTCACCTTTGCTGTGCAGAAGCTTTTTAGTTTGATGCAGTCCCAGTAGTTTAGTTGTGCTTTTGTTTCCCTGGCTTCAGGAGGCCTATCTAGGGAAAAATGTTGCTAGGGCCAGCCTCAGAGAAATCACTGTGCTCTCTTCTAGGATTTTTATGGTTTCAGGTCTCACATGTAGGTCCTTAATCCACTTCGAGTTTATTTTTGTGTATGGTGTAGTGAAGTGGTCCAGTTTCATTCTTCTGCATGTAGCTGGCCATTTTTCTCAGCACCATTTATAAAAGCCAAAATACCAAGACTTTTACTCATTGCGTATTTTTTCTCCTTTGTCATAGATTAATTGACCATATAATCATGGGTTTCCTTCTAAGCTTTCTGTTCTGTTCCATTGATCTGTTTGTCCAGATTTATCATTTTTGAAGGCAGATGTTCAATCTAACTAGTAGTAAGAACAGTGCATATGAAATGAGATTATTCACACGTACCAGGTAAAAAAAATTATAAATTCTGTTAATACCAGGAGTGGATGAGGAAATACCAATTAGTAAAATCACTTCAGAGAGCAGTTTGTGAATACCTAGTGAAGTTGAAAGCACGTATAACCTATAAATCGCCCTGATACTCCTGGTTATGCATACTAGAAAATTCCTTTTCCCCACAGAGACATGTCCAGGAATGCGGCCTGCAGTGCTGTTTGTTGATGAAAAATTGGAAGCATCCTGGATAGTCATCATTAGAGGAGTAGATAAATAAATTTGATAATTTGATATATCCAATGTACAGTTAAAATGAGTCCTTATGTTTCTGTGAAGATACTGTGCAAAAAGAATGTAAAATATACATTATTTGTGTAAAAATTTTAAATGTATGAAGCAGTACTTTACATTATCAGTACATATATACAAGTTGCTTTGCATGTGTATACATAAATATACCTGTGTATTCATAAGAGACACGTCTATGCATAGTATGCATAGGATTTGATGGTGTGTGTGTGACATATGTGTGTCTGCCTGTGTACACACGGATATGAGTGTTGGTGTCTGTGCACACAGGTGCATGTGTATCCGTCTGTGTGTTTGCCTTTGGAACGTGAAGGATACGCCAGCCTCAGGATGGTTCGTGGTCATCCCTGTGATGGGGAAGGAGCATAGGCGGAAGGCTTGCAACGGGGTCTTCAGTGTTTTGTGTACTTAACCGTTCTTCGTCAAAAATGGAAAGCGTGGGTCTTGAACCTGGGGGCTGGACATGTTGTTGATTTTTGCTCTCTGTATTTTTACATATGTGTGAAGCATTTCATGTCTGTGAAAAACGAATCTGGATCAGCAGGGATCAGATAGTTGGGGCCTCTATCGCTGCTGCGTGCGGAAGCCCTGCATAGACCGGGGAGGGGTATTTGGAATCTTCAAATGAGAACTGCTTTTGGTAGTGCCACCCTGGACAAAGTGTATTATGATGACTGGAGGGTTTCTTTTCCTTTCTTTTTTTCTTTTTTTTTTTCATGATCAAATTCTTCATTGCTCTTTAGGTCAGCTGCAACTTGGAACCTCATCTGAGGGGCAATGTGTATGTTCAGTATCAATCGTAAGTATCCTGAACATAAACATCTTACCATTTTGTCTCGGGTAGTGTTGTAATTATGTTGCTGTCCAGGTTTCCCCCACTAAATAGATAGCTTTCATGTGCATGGTATTTTAAAAAATATAAATATTAAGGGCTAATATAGACATACATAGAGAAGGGACTTGAAAATGCATTTGTATTTCATTTGTTGTGTACTTACATAGTTTTGAATCTTTTACGATGGTTATTTTTTTACTTACATAGTTTTAATAATTAAAATACACACCGAAAAGGGGTAACAGAACAGGATACATTGAACGAGCCAGAAACGGAAGCCCCGGGCCATCTCGGCATGCATTCAGCCCTCTAAGACAGCAGTTGGTGTAGCGTTTCTGCTTGTCCTGCTGTTTATCTGGGCCATGCTGTGGCTAATGGGTTAAATTAACCATTGTAATAAGGAAAAAGAGCAGTCCTAGCTAAGAAAGGAGTGGCTCTGACAGTGGAAAGACACTTGTGCATTTTTAATGGTCCAGTCTTGGTTTAAGCAGCTTTGACTCAAGCTGATTTCCATGGATCAGGACCTCAGGGAGGGTTAGGAAAAAGCGTTCCTGAATAAATTGTGAGCTTTCAGGAGCTTGAATGCTCTCATGAGGACTCCCTAGTACTAAAGCAGGGAACCTATGGTAAACTAATAAAAAGGTTAGTTAACAATAGGGGTCATCTCCATAATAGACAGTTGCTGTAAAAGGTATCCTTTAATTTGTGGGTTGGTTGGTTTTTTTAAAGGGAAGAAGAATGCCAAGCAGCCCTTTCCCTGTTTAACGGACGATGGTATGCAGGACGGCAGCTTCAGTGCGAATTCTGCCCAGTGACCCGATGGAAAATGGCAATTTGTGGTAAAATACAACATGATGATTTTACCCCAGTGCTTCCACTGTTGTGTAAAGGGACATTCTTAAGAGAAAAAACTTGTTGTTGTTTTTTTTTAAAGTTCAGTGAGGGGCTTGAACTCACGACCCTGAGATCAAGACCTGAGCTGAGCTTAAGAGTCAGATGCTCAACCTACTGAGCCACCCAGGCACCCCAAAAAACCATCTTTTAAAGGGGCGAAACATGGCTTTTGTCTCAGGAACTAGACGAGCAGAGATCGTTCTATAAAGTAGCTCACGTTTCTGTGGACCTTGTGGGTCACTGTCTGGATGAGGTGACAGAAGTTACAGTGTATCCGTGACAGAGTTGGGGCCGGAATTCCCATCTCCTCATCCTCAGTCCAGGGCTTCAAAACTTCGCCAAGCCCGAGGACCTGTGTCTTTGGGGAGCCTTTTTCCTTGTTGCAGCGTCGGAAGTGATCTCTCCTCATTGGACCCCCTCACTCAAGCTGAGTTTTTCCCCCCATCTTTATCCCTAATGAATTTTCTGTCATCCTTGCCGCCTAAAGTGCTTTAACAGTTCCTGCCTTGCTTGAAAGACATGCTTGCGTGCAGTGGAGATTGATTATGGCCGTAGGATCCGGTCAGGGCGCATTCAGTCAGACTGACTCATCGGACTGCGGCCGGCAAGTCAAGAAATGAGTCAGTCCTTGGCGTAGCCAGCCCTCTGGAAGGCCTCATTATTTTCGTATTTCTGTCTCATGGGCTTAGTCAAAAACTATTTATTGTCGATCGACTCTGGAAGCAAAGAGGTGGAACTGTCCGTGCCTTAGGGGGTGCACTTTTCTTCCCCTTTGCTTTTTTTTGGCTTTACACTTGCTGGCTTAAAGCCTCTAATTTAAAAAAAATCTCTAATTTACCAAGTGTTTATCTTTGGCAGCCTGGTCTTAATGAATGCTGTCACTCAAAAACTATTTATTGAAGGGGGAACAAAGGCTTTAGACTCCCTTGCTTTGGAAAGCAGAAGAGCCATTATGCCTGAAACGTGTAAGTTTGCGGGCTGGAAGAGATGGAACTGGGTTTTTTTTTTTTCCCTGAAGGTTTTTTTTTTTATTTTTGTCAGTTCCTGGGAATCCAATGGGTTTTCAGTGAGATACTTCTGAGTGTGACATTGGCTCCCCCGAAGCAGGAGACTAGTTTACTTTTTTTTTTTAAATAACAGCTTTGTTATTTTCCCTAGTAACTAATGATGTTGAACAATTTTCATGTGTCCTCATTACTGGCTATTTGTGTATCTTCTTTGGAGAGAGGTCTGTTTAGATAACTTTGCCCATTGTTAATTAGGTTGTCTTTTTATTATCGGGTTGTAAGAGTGTTTGACCCGTTCTGCGGACAAGCCTCTTGCAAATATGACTGGCAAATATTTTCCCCCATTCTGTGGGTTGTCTGTTCACTTTGATGATGTCCTGTGAAGTACGGAAGTTTATAATTTTGATGAAATCCATTTTATCTGTTTATATCCCTATGTTTTTTTGTTCGTACTTTTGGCGTCATGCAGATTTTACTTGTATGTCTTCCTCAAACAGTTGTACGGTTTCATGTCTTACATTTAAGACTCTGATCGATTTTGACCTTCCGTATATAACGTGTGATATGGAGAGATTTCACTTCTAACTGTTTTACATATTTGGGGAATTTACGGACTTTCAAAAAGTTAGCGTCAAGAGGATCTTGAAGTGGTTCAAATAGATTTCACCGTGGCAAGGATCTTCCATATTAAAAGCACTTGGCAAAGTTAAAAGCGTTAGGCCAATGTTGACCATCTTCTTAAAGTCTAAAGAGAATGCCAAGCCCTGCACCTCTCACAGGCTCCCTGTTGGCCAGCAGTCCGGCCCTGCCACCACCGTGCTCTCAGAGCACTGTGTCCCGGGGCTCCCAAGGGCCGGTTCTTCGGGATTAATTAGGGCTCGACACTGTCCATCAGTGGGATGGGGAAACGCCAACCCCCCCCCATGTGGTCACCGTGTGTTCTGTCGCCCTCCACCCCCTCATCCGGTCGGGGGACAGGATACCCGGCTTACTGAAAACCTCCAGTTTGTTACCATTCACAGTGCCGTTTGGTAGAGCTTTTCCTTTTGAAATTCTGGGAGCCAGAGCTGTGACGTCCATCCATATAGGCCGCAGGAGAAGATAGGTCAGGCGCGTCTGCCCATTGGCAGCGAACCCTCTGGAAAGGCTGGAGTCCTGGCGGTAAATGCTGTTTCCTCACTGTGCCGTTGCAGGTTTGTTTGAGATACAACAGTGCCCTCGAGGAAAACACTGCAACTTCCTGCACGTGTTCAGAAATCCCAACAATGAGTTTTGGGAAGCTAACCGAGACATCTACCTGTCTCCCGAGCAGACGGGCTCGTCCTTGGGTAAGGGCTCGGAGAGGAGAGAGAGGACGGGCCGCCACGAGGAGTACCATGGGAGGCCCAGGCGGAGACGAAGCCCTAGTCCGTCCCACTCCTACAAGAGAAATGGGGAAGCGGCGAGGAAAAGGAGAAGCGGTCACCGGGGGAGGAAGTCTCACAGACACATGTCCGGGAGCCGCGAGAGGCACAGTTCCCGAAGCAGAGGAAGGAAAAGGGACCGCAGCCGCGGCCGGGGCAGCCGGAGCCAGAGCTCCTCTAGGTCCAGGAGTCGCGGCAGGAGGAGGTCAGGCAGCAGAGACCGAACTCTCCAGAGCCCCAAATGCAAATAAACGTACTTTGTTCTTCACGGACTGCAGATCTTATTTATGATGACGGCTGCTTCCTACCTGCGTAGTCGTAGAGGGCTCTGAGCTCCATGGGTTAGCAAGCCAGCCAGAGCCTATTTAAAAATGCTTTTTATTCTCTAAAAATCAGTGTGTTTAGTGTAGAAACCTAGAAAGCCTAAAATGTACAGATAACATGGAAATCACCTGTAATCCTAGCCCCTAGTGAGAATGTTAACACGGAGCAGTGCTTAGGTCTTTTTCCTTCCTCTTCTGCGTCTGTACATGTGTTTTTCTTTTGAACACGGAGCTCATATATGGCTGCAGTTGAAAGTGCTTTTTTCCTCTCCGCCAAACCTATTTCATCAAGCTGCTTTTTCTCACTGCGCAGCGTGGACCTGTCCATTTATTCAACCATGTCCCTATTGTTGGATTTTAAATTATCTTTAATTTTGCACTATTAAAGAATCCAGTGCTACAAACAGTCCTGTTGTGGATTTCCTTAAATACTTTCACACATTTCTGACCGTTTCCTTAGGATAAATTCTGTTACATCAAGAGATAGGACTCCTGAAGTGTTTCTAAATTGCCCCTCCAGAAAGGCTACAAAAGATTTACTCTCTCGACAATCGGTTTTGCTGATCCCACACCACCAAGTGCATCTTTGCTGGTTTGGTAAATTTTATGTTGAACTGTTTGTTTCTGTACGTACTGGCTGAGTCCGCCACTTTTCCTGTATATAATGCCTGTGAAATTTGGTTGTTTGCTCTTTATTAATAATCTCTTGGGGTTTTCTATGTACAATAGCTGAGCAGTTTTTGACTTTAAAATTCCTTTTGTTTTTAAGTACTTAGAGGGTAAAGTCGGTTTCTTTCCTCCCCATTCTGTCCCATATTCACAGCCCCTCCTCAGCTGGAGGTTTTCCATTAGGGGCTTCATCTTTTTCATAGTGTGTTGGGGAGCTGTTCATACAGAGGTAAGTCTTACTTTTGTCATTTTCAGGAAAATTATGGTCATTGCTACTGCATCTCCTTAGTCTTAAAGCAATTCTCATTTAAAAAGAAAAAGTGGTCAGAGAAACTTGTTTAAAAAAAAAAAAGGCTTAAGGCAAAAAATATTCTTAGATTTCAGATCATAAAAAGGAAAAGATGCTTATACTTATACTTCCTTATACTTTTTTTTTTTAAAAAAGATTTTATTTATTTCACAGAGATCACAAGTAGGCAGAGAGGCAGGCAGAGAGAGAGGAGGAAGCAGGCTCCCTGCCGAGCAGAGAGCCCGATGTGGGGCTCGATCCCAGGATCCTGGGATCATGACCCGAGCAGAAGGCAGAGGCTTTAACCCACTAAGCCACCCAGGCGCCCCTTATACGTTTTTAATTTTTTTCATAACCTTTCCATTGCCATGCTGGACATCTTGAATTTCAGAGTATGTGACTTTTGGCAACTTGGGATTTGGAAATAAGGGCCTGAGGATGCACAAAGTATTGAAGCTAACAGGGAAAGAAATTTCAATGTTGGGATTTCTGAATGAGTGGTTAGCTGTTGAAAGTGAGAGTTGTTAATATGTAGTCTAGAAAAGGGAGTATGCTCCAGAAATCATTTTACCTTATAATTGTTTTGTTCAACTTTAAATTCTTGCTTTATCCTAAAAATGATTGAAAAATGTCTGTAATTACCCACTAGATTCACTAATGCTGAATAACTCACTGAATCCAATACTTTTCGTACCCTAAATACAGCCAAGATATGCATAATTAAAGGTGGTATTCCAAGTTGAACAGCCTTCATAGGTCACGGAAAACAAAACGGGGTAACCACCAGCTTGTGCTCAAGGTAATGAGGAGATGATGGGCATTTTCCCTCCGACATCCATGGGCGCTGTGGTGTGTGTGTGTGTGGGGGGGGGTTTAAACCAGTTAACTGGTTCATTATTGTGGTAAATGTCCATCTTAAACTTAAATGTATTAATGTTTTTTAAACTTATAACCTGATTACTATTTATGATTTAAACATTCCAGCTCTATAGTACCAGCAGAAGCCCATCAGGCCTGTGTTCAGTGAATAAAGCCGATGAGTGCTGGAGACTCTCCATGTCTGCAAGTACCTGTGTAGCGGACTAGGAATCCGATGGTAGTTGATGCCTTGTTCTTGAATAGCCTCACTTCAGTATGTGGAATCTCCCTTCTGCGGTTAGTAAGAGGTCTCATAACGATCACAATCAAAGCTTGAGTTGTGGCTTATGTTAGGTGCTAGTTTGGGGAGCATGCTAGCACCTCCGGGGTGGGGCGAGGGGGTTGGGGTTCTGTTGATTCGCAGTACCTTTGATTACCTGGAGCAATGAGAGTTGCTCATTCAGAAAGTAGAAAAGTCGGCTGCATCAAGGTTTTAAAAAGCGGCATTTATTGATTGAAAATAAATGTGTAGATAAGCTCTCAGCGTGGAAGCCACATTATTCTTTAGTGAGCTCAAAGTACATGAAAACTTCCATCTTCCATCATTTGTCTTATGTGTGCTTTTAGCATCCACCTTCACGTGGAGGTGAATTTTTGACATTTTACTGAGAAAAATTTAAAATTCTTTCAGCAGCTCCCCATAGCTTGACAAACTTTTGCAAAGAGAAAGATAAAAACACACTCCAGTGGTGTACGTCGAACATTTATTACAACTAATCAGTGATGTGATAAGACAGAGCTAACATGGCCTGAATATGTGTATTGGTCACAATCACAACAAAGCTTAATCCAGCCCAGCAGATACAAATGAAAAGTGTAAACCGTGAAAACGTGTCTACATACACAGAAGTATGTATAAAAGTTGACACTGAAACAACTGTATAGCCTTAAAAAATAACAGGGCCCACTAATGTCATTTGACCTCATTCAACTCTCACTTTTACATGAAATGTGTTATCTGCTTTTATAAGATTTCTGATAACTAGGCATTGCCATGGAAGGGAAGGAAGCTGCCCTCAAGTTTGCAGCACTTGTAAGTGGAGGAGAGCAAAATAAACTTGGCCATAACAAGCACCCCAGGAGGAACAAGTCGTGCTTGAAACCATGACTTAAGCAACACTTATCTTACACTTAACTTATCTTACAGAAAATAACTTATCTACAGATAATGTGTTCTTCTCTTCACAGATACTGTTGTGAAGAATTCTGGTAAGTCAATGTTTCCATTTTTATTTGGGGGCCTCAAAAGCTATCTAAGTCACTAAATCGTTATGACCACGAAAAAAATCTGTCTCAGGAGTTGAACATTCCGTGGCCTTAAAAGTAACGTGCTCACTATTAAACAGTCGATCTCTGTTCCTCGACCCCGGTTTGGAATGCCGGAGAAATAATTTTTAGCGTAAAACGCATCATTTCAATTTAGTCATTTGTGTATTCCCTTTAAGTATGTAGTTTCCAATAAGGGTCTTTGGTATAAATTTGGTTTTTTTCTGAAGTCTCAATATAAACAGTTAAATTTTAATTCATTTGATATGTGAGTATCGATTCCCTTTATTCTCAGATATGCTGAAATGCTACACACTAGTCTTTGGTTTCATAAAGCCAGGATGCATATTATAATTTAACAGTTTCCTTTGCCAAAGACGGTAATTAATGAATGTAAATTGCCTGATTCTGTCATTCTCATAGATAACATGATTCGATTGGGAGAAACAGATCTATTAAACTTTAAAATATCCAGAAAAGGTACCTTTCTTTTTCTGCATCGTTCTAATTTCTATTTAAATCCCTTAAGTTATCACTTGATTAACCAAAAATTCCCTTAAAAAAAAAAAATTGTGTAGGCCTGAATGAAGCAGCTTAGCAAAACAGTAATACTGACAAGACGTCATCTTATACCATTAGCTAACATGGACATGAAGGCAGTGACCATCTACAGTGTGTGAAATGCCACAAGAAGTCATCAACAAGGGAGGAGAGTTATGTCAGTCCAATTTCTTCAAGAACACTACGTGGGGTTTCAGCTTCCTGTGGAGGGAAAATGTGAGACTCTGGTAAGCAGATCCGGGGAGGCCGGAGAATGTGAAACCGACACGGAAGGATGTGCAAGTTTCAGAGAACAATGCAAGCCGGTCATCGGTTCGGGCACATTCGAATACTGAAAGCAGGCGGTTATTTAGGGTTTTGCGCCCCAAATGTCAGAGACCACAGAAGGATATTTTCAGCATGCATTAAATAACTAGTGATTACCTACCAGTGAGCTGGGCACCATTGCTGTCACACAAAAAGCAGGCAAACCCATTGGCAATTTAGGAAATCACTGCTATTAAATTAGCTACAGGAAAGGTAAGTTACCTTAGTCTTAAAACCCAAAGCCTCCCCTAAGTAAAAACCAGGGAAAACCCAGAGTTCTTCCAAATCATGTTTTTTTTCTTTTTGGTCACATGTATTTATAGAAATGTCTTCCTCTGCGTTTTTACTTAGTTTTTGATTTAACTGTCCCCAGCAGCATAGCTTCAGAAACTCACCTTCCCAGCCCTCCCCCGGGCAACCAGTGGCTTCAGTGGAGGCAACATATGAGAAAGAAAACTCTAGGAGCAAAGGCATATTTTTGTCTTATGCCACAACCGATATTCATTTTTAAATGTCAAAGGAAGACAAAACCAAAGCAGGCATGTCTAGAAAATTATTAAAAATTTTCCAAAGTGGTTGATTTTGCACATCACAAAACCAGGACCAGGTCCAATTCAGTTATTACTGGCAATAATTTTGTAATTAAAAGGCATATGACAATTTAATGGAGAAAATGCAATTTTTAGTTTCCAGTAGTAAATTAACTTACTTTTGCATCCTAATTGTGGTACAGCACAAAACAAGGAGAAGAAAAATATTAAACCATAAACCCATACATTAGATTTAATTATATGTAAGCATCACATGGAGTAATAATCTTAAGTAGATTAAACTCTAGCCTTTTTCCTGATTTGGAAAACAAGGATCACAGTACTTACCTTCATGCATAGACATTTAAGGGAGAGAAGGCTTAGTGCCTGACTTCTAGAAAGTGCTCAAAAAATGTTAAATGGTAACATAACACAATTGAGACCTATCTACGTGAAGGTATTTAGCATTCAGTATTAAATAAAATACTATAAACCGGGCGCCTGGGTGGCTCAGTGGGTTAAAGCCTCTGCCTTCAGCTCGGGGCATGATCCTAGGGTCCTGGGATCGAGTCCCGCATCGGGCTCTCTGCTCTGCAGGGAGCCTGCTTCCCCCTCTCTCTCTGCCTGCCTCTCTACCTACTTGTGATCTCTGTCTGTCAAATAAATAAATAAAATCTGCAAAAATAATAAAAAAAAAACATTATAAACCGATGCTGTATGAAGTTCACATGATGATCTTTTAGTAGGTTTATTAATGAAAAATGGGTAAAAATCAGCTTTGGTGGGGAAAAAAAAAAGGGGTTTTATGAAGTATTCTTGACCTCGCCCCCCCAGCCCCACCCCCACCCCTCAGCCTAACCCGGCTACGTCAAAATGCATACGGGGGATGGGCCAACAAGGTTAATACTGCCACCAGATGCCCAGCGAGTGTAGACTGGAGGATGTTCTACAGCATGGGGGACTCGGGTTAAAAAGGGAGGGAGGCAAGGGAGGAAAGCAGAGTTGTTGGAGATGAAAAGACTTAATTGAGACATCAACCTGATACAATGAGAGCCTTATTAGGAATCTGGTTCTAGTAACCCGATTCCAGAAATGCAATTCCTATAGGCAATTAGGAAAAACTGAACCAGAAACAAGATATTAGGAGTTACTGTTAATTTTTGGGGGGGTGGTGGTGGTACTTTGGTCTCTTGGTGATCTATACTGCGGTATCGAAGGTGAAATGAGGTCCAGGGCTTGCTTTAAAACGCTGAGGCCAAAATTGGGGGGGGGGGGGTGCAGGCAGATGACACAACAGGCGTCGTTACTAGGAGTACTGAGTTGAAGGGCGCTGAAGCTGAGGGGTGTGCACAGGAAGGTTCCTTCGAGCAGGTCTCAGAGTTTTCATGATCATTTTTAAAGAAAGTCTAATGGAAAAGATGCAACACTCCGAAGAATGTAGACCATGAATCACATACATCATAAATAAATGAAATGATTCAAAAATAATCATTTGCATTTAACCCTCGAACAACACGGATTTGAACTGTACGGTTCCATTTATATGGAGATTTTCTACCGTGCAGTATGTTAAGTGTATTGTCCTCAGGGATTTTTTTTTAGCATTTCTGCTCCAGCGAACTTTACTGTAGGAATACAGGGCACAGTACGTACACTGAAGCTGTGTTACTGGAATGTTGAGGTTATCGGTGAGGCTTCCAGTCAACAGTAGGCTATGAAGTTTGTGGGGAGTCAGATGTTGTATGTGGGTTTTCAACTGCTTGGGTCAGTGCTCCTAACCCCCCTCCTTGTTCATAGATAATGTTAAATAGTTCTTAACACCATATGGCCTTTACTGCATTTCTTAAAAGACGCCTACACTGAACTCTACACAGCTAACATTCTTCGCTTATCCGTGTAGAAATGTCTCCCATTCTATTCACTGGGGCTGGCACGATTTCCCTTCTGTGCTCGCTGCCCGCAGTCCTGTATAGCATTTCATGAAGAGAACCATGTTACTTATCAAACATGCATTATTTAAAATGTGTCCTTTCTAAAAGGGCTGGCTTAAAGGAATTATTTATACATTTTACTCCTTGAGACTTGTACAAATAGTACATTAGTTTCTTTCACAAATTGTGCCCATAGTATAAAATGTTATTTTCCCATGTTAACATTGAAATTGTGGCTCAGAATTACCTAGAAGAACTCGTAGCTAAAGTAGTCACAGTCCTAGAAACAAAGTAGAATGGTGGTTACCAAGGGCTAAGGGGAAGGGAAATGGAGAGTTCTTTAATGGATACAGTTTCGGTTTCACAGGAGGAAACATTTCTGGAAGTCAGATGCACAACACTGTGGATATACTTAACAGTACTGAACTGTACACTTCACAGAATTTGCCAGCTTAACCACTTTAGGTTTTTTTACACGATTTAATAAAATTACCTGGAAAAACCAAAATATATCTTATTTGTCCAAAGGGATGGAGAAGAAAGAAGTCATTCACATGAGACAAAGTACATGCAATACTTTTATTTTAGACGTGCAAGAAAAGCGATTTCAGAATCTATGAACTGAAAGCAAGCAGCTGTATACAAATAACAAAAGAGGCAACATCTTGTTACAGCTCAGCACACAGCATCCAAAGCGTACTGGCAGGAGACAATGCATATTCAGCATTAAAACCAGAGGAGTAACATCTTGCAGGGTGGGGAGAGGGACAGAGGGAAAAAATGGAAATGAAAGACCAGTGTTTCCCAATGCTTGCAGCGGAGTTTCTCATTTGACAGCCCACCCAGATGCTTCAAATGTAATGCCGGCCATAGCGAATGGAAAGGCCTGCGCTGCGTACCTGCCTGCCCTACATTTTCATAGGTCTTCCTTCAGTGGTAAGCCTGTTGGAGCTGCTTCTGAATTTGTTTAATGCTAACTTACTTTCAGGCTTTAAACTCTCTAGCTGTAAACAATGAGTTACTTGGTACTTCTCCTTTTATAATTAAGTTGCATGTTTTATTAAAAGTATACACAGTAACGATCAATATTGAAAGTCTTAAAATAAAACCACAGTTAACAAATCATCAAGTATTAAAGGAAGACTTAATATATCCTACAAAACCATAACTAGTAAAATATTAGTATTCGAGCGGAGTATCAGAATTTTAACTATATAAACCAGGTCAGTATGAACGTTTTGAAAATGTTACTTCCTATCGAAGAGAGATACTGTCGCAGAGACCTCTGACACAGCTTCCTGATCACTCTTCGAGGGACTGGCCAATACTGTCCAGCACAAATGTGATTGAATCCAGGTGGCATCACAAACTTAAGAACTGGGAATGTTTGACCCTTAAATACTACGTAACAGTACCGATTTTACTTTTTAGAAGTATTTCCAAATACTCTTTTCTGCGATACACTAGAATATGTTGGCCCATACAGGCTCTATCATAGTCCCTAAATAGAACTTCTTTTCTCCCACAACACGTGAAGACTAAGCCCTGCGCTAGGTCACTGCACTGCTCATTCTGCCAGAGCACTTCCACTCTGTTTTCTTTGGTGAGCATTTTATCGATGGCTGAATTTTCCTCTTACGAGACTTTAACCATAGATGGTTCGTAAATGAGGATGTGTACGTATGTAAGATGAAATACTACGCAAAACATTCATAGGTCATATCTCAAGAAATCAAACGTGTTTGCGAGCAGGAATAAACTACATCAAGATCACATATAGAACGAAAATAAAACAAAAAGAAAAGCGAGTCAGGAAAAACAATTACAATTGTAAAGGTATTGGTTGTGAAATGCTCTATTATACAAGATAGTCACCAAGCTGAGGACATTTTCTTTCATAAGTATATCAGCTCTCTATTTCCTCTGTGAAATTCTGCATACACGACGAGTAGTCATTTAGTACACAGGGACATTAAAATATTCATGACGTGGCTACAAAAGAAATGCATATATTCTTACACAGTATACAAACTGACAGACACAATCAGATTCCTAGAATGTTTAGTGCACAGTAAAGAAAATGGAAACGTAAAGTTTTGTTTTTGTTCTTTGGTTTATGGCTGAACATTTAACTTATAAACAGTGCTTAGGAGTTCCAGTTCCTCTTAAAGTAACTCTATATAATGATAAATGATACAGATACAGTAACTCTGTATAATGATAAACTCTCTATAATAACCTATATCTGACAAAATCCAAAAGCACTGTTACTAACAGGCTGAAAAGATTTTCAGTGTAAAATCGTCTGGTCAGTACTGAGTTAACTGAAAATTCAATTAGAATGCTACCAGTCTTCAAGTATGTCAGGATTTTATTACACGAAGGAAAGGAATTTAATCCCTTAATGAAAATCTCTACATCCTTAGGTGACCATAAACTCTTCTACAGATCCTAAAAGAAAATCTTTGCCAAGAAAAAGTGGAAAAGGAGTCACCTATTCGGTATTTTAAGTAGCAATGGAGGTGTTTAATGGTTCACTTAGCTTAACTTCGGAAGACTACACCTTTGAGACGAAGGATATTATTATTATTATTATTTTTTAAATAATCCTCAAGATAGATTTTAAAGAACTCTCTAAAAAAGATTTGTTAAATGCCTATGCCTACAAATGTATGTGAATAGAGGTTTCTCATATCAACAAGGTAACCTGAGATGAGGTTTTAAACGGACCCGAGAGTGTCCAGAGATGGATTTCTGGGGACTCGAAAATCCCTGAAACTAGAGGCAAAATTACAGATTTTCCTGAGAAGAGGACCCGTGGCTCTTCGGACTCTCAAAGGGATTATACCCCCGCCAAAAGGCTTGTGACTCAAAGTTTAAAACTGCTCATTTGAGGGCTTGTAAAATATCCTCATTTTAATATTAAAGTTGGCATTCTGAAATGATAGGCTACAAAGTCGTGTAAACTGTTCAAATATGTAACCGATCCTTTATACAGTAACCATTAAATACAAAAGTATCTGAGAAGCGCCAATTAAATTTAATCCTCAGATAATTCTCGAGACAGATTTAAAAGAGTTTTGCTTTTTCCCCCATTCAGAATACAGTGGCATAAGCCAGCAAGTTAAAATAATACTAGTAATGAACCTCAAATGCTTCATTTTCTTAAAGAAGCTCTCATTTTCATAGGGGAATTCTATTTATCTATTTCTGTACCAATGACACTAGTGCTTCACGGTATTTAAAAATACTTTTTTTGCCAACGAACCTCTAAACCTATTTCAATATTCTCTGTAAAAAAAATAAATTCTAAGTCCCAATGATGGATCATTATCGGAGTAAAATTCCCGATGAAAATAATCAGTTAAAGAAAGTACTGGGACTATCCCTTGGGATTTAATGTAATAAGACTTTTCAGGTGATGCTAAAATATAAATAACAAACTTGACAAGATTGTAAGTACAAACTGAGTTCATAGATCCTGCTACATCTGATGCATGTCAGTACTCCAGCACGTATTCTAGTACGCTTTCTTACACCCAATGAAACTCCTGCTGTGATACATATTCTCTGTTTTCTGGAGAGAGAACAAGAAAAGTTTAAGTCTGTCAACCTTCCACCTACATACCAGTTCTTTGAGACTCTATAAAATTATAACTTTTCATCTTTTATGTTTTCTCTCTTAATTTTATACACACATGGGAAAACCAACCAGGGAGAGCTTATGCCACTGTAAGAAAAGAGAAAGGTAGTTTCCCCAAACAGGGCTGAGCACACCACCGTTCCTCCCCGGAAGAGACTTACGAGGAAAGGCAACAAACAATCCTTAAACAAGACTGCCTGGCATTTCTGACAGACCTTTTACTAAATTAGTGAAGGAAAGGACAGATGATAAGATAAACTTATTTATAGCCAACGATCCATATTATTATACTTAAACAAAAAATGAGAATCCATCAATTGTGGCGAATATTCTTTATAGGGAGAAACGCCTCTTCATTGGAAAAGCTTCCTTTAAGAGGAAAAACCCTAAAATGCACAAAAATAATGTATTCTTTTACCACTTTTAAGTTGTGTAACATGTTTTCAGTAATTTCTGTTTAGATGGAGTCTGAAAAAGTTGTGCTAAAAATGCCTTAATGACCACCTAAACTTGAAGGTTGATTTTAAGCTAAGTGATACAGGTATGCCCATATTAACCAAGTTATTTCTTCTCTTATATACAAAGAAAATATTATAGTTGATTGAATATAACTCCAGTATTCTGGGCCCTCACACCACCAGGATATCTTTTGAGTCATGGAATAATTAATTTAATTAAGAACTGGGGAGGTGGAGCGCCAAGTCTGTCACAACACACGAGGGGTCCTGGGCAGAGGCAGAACTGCTCTCTTGTTCCACTACCCAGCAAGCTGAGTTCCTCAATACGCTAAAATATCAGTGATTTCAATTATATGGGAATAAAGGCCAGAAGGAAAACAGAAAAAAAAACTGAACCACGTATGTTCAACTTTCCTCCATACCAAAAGGAACTTTTTTCTCAGTCCCCTACAAAAGGAAGCAGAGGTAGTAGCAAGTGCAGGTTAACACAGCAGAGGAACTGTTACACCTCCTCTTAACACCATCTACATTCTTAAGACAAACCCTATTAACCTTAAAAATCCCCAGATATTTACCGTATTAGGCTGATGCCTCAAAAGCAAGAGTCTGGGAAACTATAAAGAAACTGGAAGCTAGCACTTTTCTGAAGGCTTACGTCCTGTTGAGATCGGTGCTTAAGTAAACTACTGATACTGGACCCCAAACTGAAAACCTAGTCTCCTGTTTTTCTCTTTCTAGCACACAATGTGTTCAAAGAGCAAATGATTTACATTTAATGAAAAAGGAATTCAGTGTAATTTGAAGTTACTGCTCTACTCATTTTTCTTGTGAAGGGGCTTCACTTTTTCCTTTTACTAGAAGTAGCATCCTCTATCCTTCACGTTCTAGAATACAGTGGTCCTTTTTATTGCCCCTCACTGAATTCTGTGGCAAAGTCCCTACTCTTGACTCTGGAACATTATTCCTTATGCTTAAAGACCAAAGGGCCAGAGAACATCCGAATTCACTTAAGATCTATGTTTAGCAATGAATACAGAGAATTGAAAGCCCTTCTGAGGTACCTTTTAGATGACACAGCTCATGGTGTCAGTCTTATGCCACCAGCAACTGAGGCGCTAGTAAAGTCAAATAATTTTTTTTATTTTTTTAACATTACCTTAGCACTGAGTAGCAAGAGCAATATGGTTGTTCTAGATGGTTAGTGTCTAAAATGGCCAAGAGCACACAAGTGCTTCACTTTATATGCTGAAGCTTTTCTTTTTAGCAAATTCTACTCTAATTTTACCTAATGGGACAACACAATGTGTATTCTTCCACTCACAGAGTTTCATTTTGTCACTAAAAAAATTTACAAATTAAAATTTTATACTTCTAATACAGGTTTGTTTTACACTCTTAGAAAAGGGGGGGCCTCAAATATTTTCAGAGGTAATGCTGCTAAGTTAATGTCCCACTCCTGATCTTTTCTCACTTTACACACCTTGAATGTCTTTCCATATCACTGCACAGAAATCAATCTCACTTCTTCTACAGACGGGTAAGTTTCATGTATGGCCATACTATAATTTTCTTAACCTATCTCCCACTGATTAACATTTGGGTAAGTTCCAGTGGCTTAGTATTATACTGAATTTTAGTGCATTTGTGTAGTTCTATTGGATACAATTCCTTGAAATTTAACTGATGGGTCAAAAGTATACAAATTTATCTGTTAACAGGTATCACCCAACGAATCCTCCAAAGTGGAATACAAGTTTAAGTGCTCACAAGCAGCAGACAAGAGGGTCACTCATCCTTGCCATTTCAAGAACAAACCAAAAAAAGTTCTCATTCATATTTTCATTTACATTCCCTTATGTAAAAGGGCCATTTTTCTTTTTTCTTTCATCTGCGAATTATTTATTTATATCTACTGCTGTCTTTTCCTATTGTGCTGTTGATCTGTATCACATATGTGAAGTTTCTTTAAAATGATGGGAATAGGGCGCCTGGGTGGCTCAGTGGGTTAAGCCGCTGCCTTCGGCTCAGGTCATGATCTCAGGGTCCTGGGATGGAGCCCTGCATCCGGCTCTCTGCTCGGCAGGGAGTCTGCTTCCTCCTCTCTCTCTCTCTGCCTGCCTCTCTGCCTACTTGTGATCTCTCTCTGTCAAATAAATAAATAAAATCTTAAAAAAAACAAAAACAAAAACAAAACAACCCAATTACCTTAACAGACATTAACTGATTTGGGGTTGAGGAAATGGAATTATATAGTGACATCCCACAAGCTCTGCTGTGGGTTAGGTGCTAAAGTCAACCACAGATTATCACCCTAGGCACTGGTTAGCAAGTAAAGGTGATCTGGTGACTCACAGTGGTGATTTTTATCGCCATTTACATGTTCTTATTAAGCCCATTTGTCCTTCTTTTACAGTTCTTTGGGTTCCCCCCTTCTACTTTTGATTCATTTCAGCCAGTCACTTGTACTCTTGACTATATATTATATTGAAAAGATGTAGCAGTCTATAAATATAAATGGAATCTTTATACATCCTATCGTGTTAAATTAAACCAGGTTTTGCAACTATAGCACTACTGAGACTTGAAGCTGGATGATTCCTTGTCCTAGGAGAGCTGGCCGGGGCACTGCTGGACGTTTAGCAGGACCCTTGGTCTTCACCTACCAGACGCCAGTACCACCCCACTGCCGGTCGTGATGATCAGAAAAATACGTCCTGGCATTGTTCAATGTTCCGTGAGGAGGCATGACTGCCCCACTCCCCAGCCCAGCTGAGAACCACTGAGTTAATCTAATTGTCTCCAGTTGATGGACAGGTAAAATGACGTTCTAGTGTGCTTGCCTGTATTTGTTAATTTTTCTGTAATAGGAACTTTTATTTTTAAAAAAGGCAACAGAGGAAACAATAAAAGAAAATTTTAAGGAATGTGTCCGTAGGGGAAAAAAAGAACTAAAACCCTGAAATTTTGAGAAAGTACTTTTTAAAGAAAAAAAAAATCACCAACAACTAGGAATAGACTCTGCAGGTCCTAGGGTGTATGCAATCATTTAGATCAGGATCAGGATTGAAAAAAAGGACAGAATAGAAAATGTGGGATGGCAAAACGAAATAAAGTATTATTTAATAAAATATTTTTCAGTTTATGTGCATGTAACTATTATGACATAAAAGTATATTTTACCACTGTGGGTTCTTGTCAAGTATCTTTGAAAACCAGATTTACAGCTGCTGATGTTTAAGTTACTCCAACTTCTCATTATTACAAATAACCCAGAGGAGCAAGAGGGCTCAAAATGAGTTAGAATGAAACAAGGGGAAGGGGGAGCCTCAAAATTCTGAACAAAGAGCTCAAAAAAAAAAAAAAAACAAAAAAAAAAACCTGCACATAGAGCAAAATGATTACAAGCTGAAAACCAGTGACCAAGGGCATTGGCCAAATTTCTTATAACACGTTAACAAGCAGGATTTGTTCTGCCTTCTGTTTTTTCTGTATCTGCCCTTTTAAAATACGCTGGCATAAGAGTATATAGCCTTGTTAACTTTTAGCCTAATTTAAAAGAAAAAGGTTTAGGCTTGAAGGTTTTAACAAACAGTGGAAATTATGAGTTTGTCTAATTAGACCAAAACCTACGAGGATTTATATCAAAATACTCTTTGCTGTTAAATGACATTGTATGTATTTGAACACACCTAGCTGTTATAAAACAATATACAATATTCTTGAGTTTGATTAGCATACCCAAATATTCTTAATTAGCAAGATTTTAATTAAAAATCCCAAAACTTCATACTAAGAGGCATGTTATTAAATACTCTAAGTACTTATCCACTTAAAATAATTTTAAGTTACAGAAGTCATTTTTAAAAATCACTTTTTCTAAGATTCTTACCTTTCCATTTTTATGCAGTCCAAAAGATTTATTCTTACTTCCACAAAGATGGTGCATAGTACTAAGATCTATCATGCAGCCCCAGCACTAAAACAGATCAATTCTAGCAGCACTAATTCTCCATAGAGCACCATTTTCTCGCCGAGGCAGATTAACAACGGCAAATCCCAGAGGATCTATTCATAAAGTGGGTCATCTCGGAGTGGAAGCCAATTGGTGAGTGTGATGCTTGCTTTTGGTACCTCACTTATTTTTCCTTGCTCAGGCTACGTTAGTGAGAAACGATACCAACAGCAAACAAAGCTCAAAAGGAAAACCCCCACAAATTTCAAAATGATGCTGTTAGTATAAAAAAGAAAGGCTGACACATCTCCAAGCGCCGATCAACACCATCATGCAGCTACCGCTGAGGTTAAAGCCCAACGCCCAGTGTTTTAACTATTCGATCTTCACAGATCAGGCAAGGACTTGAAATCATCTCACGTGCAACAGTCTTTGCATAACACCCCATCTTATCCATGCCACAAAAACGGTAAATTTGGTAGTTACCAATAAATAAGTTGGGGGTCAAAGGGACTAAAGCCTTAGACTGCTCTTATCATAAGATATCCTCAGACAAACCTCCCCATTCTTCATTCTGGCTCTATAAAATTAAGGAGCAGAGAAAAACTGGTAAGTGCCTGACTTTACAAAGAAAATGCACTCTGTATTCCCTTGGTCATTAGATCTATGTTTATAAATCAACGGTACCCCTCCCCCAAGTCCTCCCCCTCAGAAAACTAGCTTAAAATAGGCACTTAATTGGTGGTGTTGGGGAAGTGTTCCAAGTATTGCAAAGAATGTCAATTTCGTAATCTCAGCATGTTGCACCTTAGTAATTTAGGAATCAAGTTAAGTACCAGTGGCATGTTAAGAAAACCTGTGCTAAATTCCAACAAACATTAAAAATTGGATAATGGACCAATTTTTCTGGGCTTTATCCCCAAACTTAATTATGTATACACAGAACCAAATACCAAAAATACAGAATTCAGAATTCACTCTAGAAATGTCAAAACTGAACCACTGTTTACCAAGTAGCTAAGTAAAATTAAAAAAGGTATCTTTATTATTTAATCACTATGTCTGAGGTTTTAGCAATTATTATTCAAATACACACTTATGTTCTCATTACTCACTATAATATGCTAATAGGAGATCTACTTTCTCCTGACTGTGCCGTTTGCCTGTAACATGAAGGACTGAAATTTTAAAGAAATTTTTCTGAAGAAAATAAACATTCTTAAGGATAGAAATGTGTATGTCACAAATTTTAAAAGGGCTAAAATCAAAATAATTTTGTGATTTCCATGCATTAAGCCAACAGGTATTTTCATTATAAATTCAAAGTCATCTGTGGTGTTTAGAAATAATCAATTCAAGTAAAAGAGCTGATACCAAAAAGGAAAATCACAACACAAAGAAAACTAGATTAAAATAAATTAATTAGGAATTCTACAAATTTAAGGCCACATTTAGCTAAGTGCCTTTGCAGCTATATTTACAATTTTGGAAGCAAAATCACATTCATGACATAGGCTAAGTGAATGCTATATCCCAAATTATAATACCAAAAAAAGCTACCATACATCCAGTTTCGATAAATCCAACAAGAAATGACTTTAAAAATGTATTATTTGTATCTATATATCCAATTTGAAAATACCAACTATTGATAGTTTAGACATTGAACATTTTCAGTGTAAGAGGTAAAAAATAGCATCTGTTTTAGGAAGTCTACTCTGTTCCATACAGAAAAACCTCCAGAATGATGAATCTCTTAATTACTGGAAAACACATTAAGTTGGTACCAGAAACAGGTTTAAAATACACATTTCAAGGCAATACGCAAATAGGGCGGGGGGAGACATGGATACTGCCCAGTGGTCAAGATGTCACATAGCTATGAAGGCCAGCAGAGCATGTTTGGAATGCTGGGACTGGTCCCCGGAAGCTCACTGCTCGAGCCTCTGCTTGTTCGTTTGTTAAAAGGTGCTCGGGACCCTGCTCAGGACACCCCGAGGATTAGCACAGGGTGCTTCTCATCTAAGTGCTCAGTAAGCACCAGCTAGCACCTTGTTCTCTTCTGTTGTCCTGGTGTCCAGACATGTTCTCATTACTGACTATATAGAATACGCTAAGAGAAAACCTACTTTGTCAACTGTCTGTTCTGTTGGCCTATAAAATGAAGGACTGCCTAAACAGACCAGAAGAAGTTTATGTAACTTGGGTAGAAGGGAAACTTGAAAGAAATTTAGCAGTTTTTTCTCATCTTACTCCACCACCTGTTTTATGAACACATTTAGATACTCTCCCGAAGATGCAGACATGTATCATGTATCAACATAGAAATGAATCTACTTTAGGAAACAAGCAGCTTGTCATCCCTGCACGTGCGACAGTGTGCTGGCAAATAACCTGAATGAGAAACAGGTTAGCCTGAACGGAATCACCTGAAGCCTTACTGCCCCAAAGAGATTCAGCTTGGCTTCATAAAGGCCTTAGTGTGCCATGTATGATAACTCCCTCTGAATTCAGAACGGACCAGTGGTGTTCTGCCTCAAGACGTGAATGGCTAAATTAAGAGAAATGGTTCACTCAGACCACTGAAGAGAAGATATCTTAATGTACTATCACTTTGGTTAATGTACAAAACAGTATTAAGGTAGCCACAGATGAGAAACAGGCCAAAGCTCTCCTCTAAAGATAAGAAACCATATTTAACAGTAGTCGACTTTTTTTTTTTTTAAACTAGGGTGAGACAGGAAAAGAAAAACCTTTTTTTTTTTTAAGATTTTATTTATTTATTTGACAGAGATCACAAGTAGGCAGAGAGGCAGGCAGAGAGAGAGGAGGAAGCAGGCTCCCCACTGAGCAGAGAGCCCATGTGGGGCTCGATCCCAGGACCCTGGGATCATGACCTGAGCCAAAGGCAGAGGCTTAACCCACTGAGGAGGCACACAGGCGCCCCAGGAAAAGAAAAATCTTAACGTGGACCACAGACATCCTATGCTTCTCTCCACTCCTCCTTTCTCTTTAAGATACAAAAATACTACTTCAAAAAGGAGATGGTACTTACTATTAAGATACTTCAATAGGGGAGGGGCGCCTGGTGGCTCAGAGGGTTAAGCCTCTGCTTTTGGGCCAGGTCATGATCTCAGGGTCCTGGGATGGAGCCCCGCATCGGGCTCCCCGCTCAGTGGGAAGCCTGCTTCCCCCTCTCTCCCTGCCTGCCTCTGCCTAATTGTGATCTCTCTCCCTCTCTCAAGTTAATAAATAAAATCTTAAGAAAAATAAAGTTTATTTTAAAAAAAGATACTTCAATAAGGGAGATACACACACATATACAAATATGGACTTGGAATGACATTTTTATCCCGAATACAAGCTATAAAGTAAACTTAGTATATCGGTCATATTTTGAAGTCTTTAGCAATGAGTACAATTTAAAAAACCATCCAGACACAGGAAAGATCAGTGCCCTAAACACTGGTCTTCAGGAAAAAAAAATATAAAAATTAAAAGGTGAACTTCAAGAACTTTAGAAATGTTTTAAGACAGATGTAATTAATCAGGAAATGATGAAGAACTTGGAGGAAATGAAGAACCAGGATCTGACAGAGCAAATTACAGTTCCATAATAATGAAATATAAAAGTGAACAAGGAAAGAGACAAATCTATAAAATTCCCAGTTCCTGATTCTGGTTTGACCTTATTTTTAGAAAAGTCTGATTGGTAAATAGCAAAATAAGGAGGTCCTAACTTCAAAACCAATTTTACAATAGGAGAATATGAGCATGAGGTCACAATATCAGATGTTAAAAAATAAAAAATCTCCCCAGTGACATATCTGCAGTCAATTAAATAGAGAACTGTGGCAAACTATGCACATGGAAAAGGGACTGTGCTCATTTCACTACTGCCAGTGGCTAGCGTCAGGGCTGCCAAAAAAGGCTCCGCTTTTGCAGGCACCTTAAGCACTGTTTGGTTAACTCAAGATCAAGACATGTACAGCGTACTGTCTCACATTTAACACATGTATGTTCTGATGACGTCACCGCCACTTGGAGCAATCCTCACAAGTGACCCGGGCAGTGACTCACGCAGAGCCGTCATCCAAGGCCCGCCCTCCCACTGAGGCCCACAGTTAAGAAAGAGACATTTACTCTTTTTAGTTCACATTTCTGTTACAACAGAAATGCTAAAAAAAAAATTGGATTTAAAGCCTCCTTTAAGACTAACAAAGAGAATTAACTTGATGAAAACACACTACATTTCTTTAAATTGACTAGCTCCTCGTTGTGCTACGGACTTTCTATTTGATTAAAACCACAATGACCGCTAAAGCATAATTCAAGTTAGTATCTGAATTAAGGTATTCTTAAGTATTTTGAAAAAGGTGGCCTTATCTATGAAATTTTAAACTTCAGAAATTGAAAGTTCAGAAATAGCAAATATACAATGAACTCAGAACAACTGTGGAAACTGGAAACGGAAGGGGCTTATCAACGGTTCTTGTGCTATCAAGGCAAAGTAAGAATATAGTCATTTGGCAGAACAGGGTTTGTTATTTAAAGAGAGCAAAGAGGGGTGCCTGGGTGGCCCAGTTGGTTAAGCATCTGACTCTTGGGTTTTTGGCTCAGGCCACAATCTCAGGGTCACGAGGCGGAGCCCTGAGCCGGGTCCCCCACTCAGTGCCGAGTCCATTTGCTCTCCCCTTCTTCCTCTGCCCCTTCCCCCACTTGTGCTCACGCACTCTCTCTTTCTCTCAGATAAACAGATAAATAAAACCTTTAAAGAGAGCAAAGAAAAGGCCAAATACTTTTTAGTTGGTTTTGCTAACACAGAACTAGAGAGTTCTACAAAGGGTGTAATTTTAACACTATCATTGGCTTGGCTACATTTGCACGTAATGGACATGAGGTGAAAATATGAACCAATCTGGGATGAAAATGACACAGTCTCACAGTTGGCTGATGACCCATCCACACTATGCGAGAAGGAGTTACCTGCAGTAATTGAGAACAATGGATGGAGGTTTCTCAAATTACTGTTGGACAAAATCTTTTCCCTTCTTAGTCTGTCCTCTAAACGTTTAGACCCTAGCATTTTGGGCTCCAAAAATGGGCCATCAACATGACAGACCATCTCTAAAGCAATCAATCCGTCCACAACTAAGTTGATGTGACTGACACATACTCCAATCAATGTACTGCTCATGGACACTACATGCCAAGCATGCTTCAGAGTAATTTCTGAAACTTGAAGAATGGGGGAACATAACTGAGACTTCCCTAGCAATAGCAAAACATGCTAATGTGTAGTAAAGAGAACTCCAATTAGCTTACCTCCTGCAGTAGATCAGCCTGCTCAATTGCTTTAAGGACATTTTTCTTGGATGTTTCCTGAACTTCCCCTCCCAAAAGAAACTCATCCAAAATAAAATAAGCCTTCTCAAAATTAAAGATGATATCAAGTTCACACACCTGAGAAGCAAGAAAAACAATGTTAAAATTGAAGAAAGCAAAAGATACTTACCCACCATCAAGCAGTGAATAAAAAGGTGATCAGTGAATCGGTCTTAATTCTTTCTAAAAATGGCAATCTTGCCAATAATTAAGTATCACTGATTTAGTCAGTTTAATTTTCAAGTCTCAAGTAGTTGGAAACACAAGGCCTACAAACGAAATAAGACCTGATTCTGGAAGTTCTCAACATGGGCAACTTAGTAATTCTCTACTCATAAACAATGATCTTTTTAAATACATACTTCCTGTATAATGTGATTGTGACTGCTTACCAAATCTAAATTCTATACTAAGCACTTCCAGAACATTAATCTTTGCAGTTGAACTCCTTTCTGTTTCACTATTTTAAACCTCATTCTCACAACCATCATTAAGTGAGCAGGGCTGCGGGGTCAAGCACTGCAGGAGTTCAGTGACTGGGCCGGCTGGCAAAAGAGAGCCCTTCCCCACCTCTGCAGCTACTTTCAAACAGAATTCCTAAGACAAACAATAAACTTGTTACAGAGAAGATTTTTAAAAAATACTATGACATTCAATTTCCTAAAACAAAATACTACTCACACTGCCAAAGTACTTGTCAAGTAATTCCACGTAACGATGAATTATTTCCAGGGTAATTAGCTCATTGTCCTGATCCTCGATAGCACAGCAAAAATACAGACTAGCATATCTGTAACAGAGCAAATGTAGAAGAAATTTTACCCTATAACCTAAATATGTTCTCATATCCTATTGTGAAAGATCCCATACTTACACAATGTACTTCCCCTTTCACAACAGTATAGATTTTTCTCCTGCACTACAAAAGGAATGAATGCATGTAGAGAAAGTTTGAAAAGTACAGGCAAGCAAAATACCAAAAACAATCACTCAATCATACCATCTAGAAATGCAGAAAGATGAACTCGTTTTGCTCTTCTTCTTTAGGTTGCCTTCTATGAATACCTAAAACATAGCTGGACCCAGTTATGAAATACAATGAATGAAATGGTCCTAAATTGTATGAAATATAATCTTATGTTTACCTAATTAAAACAAAATGCGCTGTGTGATTAATTCAAACGTCAAGTAAACAGGGAAGAAGAGAAACTCTCCGACTGAAGGACTTATTGAAGATACTGTCCATGTGAAGGCAATGACTGAAACGTTTTGGTGAAGCGTTAGTATACACAACAGAGAAGAACACAAGTCATATGTACAGCTTGAGGAGTTCTCCAAGTGAACCCACCTCGTGTACCAGCACCCTGATCAAGAAACAAATTATGGAACTCCTAAAGCCCCTCTCCTAACCTCTCTAGGTCACAATCTGCCACCCCCAAGGGTAACTACTATCTTGACTCCCAACGGCATAGAATTGTTTTTAAAGGTTTCTAGGACTGTGGAATAAATTCCAAGAAAAGAACAGTTCTAAGTTATCACAGAAGTCAGAGAAAGAGAACAGGGGAAACTGAGACCTGTTCTCAAATTTTCCAACCTCTACCTGTTAAATGAAAGTTTATGTTATTTACCCCTTGAATATTAACATTGGAAAACTCATATTCTCTTCCAAATTAGGATTCTAGCACAAGAGGCTACATTATACTTGACCCAAGGAAGCCAAACTTAACATACAACCCTGAGGCATAACAAACAATGATCAAGTCTTTTGAGGAGGATTAAAAGAGCATTTTACAAATGGTTTAAGTGTATTACAGGCTTTTGGAAAAAAACACAAGCAGAAAACCCAAGACATTCTAAACAAGTCTCAGTTTCAATTGTAATTTTCACCAAGGAGCATCTCGGTGATTTTTAGAAAACACAAGGAGCAATTACTGCTCATAGCATTAATGGAAAATCACACGTACATATAAACTCGGTTTTGGAATTCAATGAACTCCTACTCTTCAATAGGAGAGTAACTGGTATTTACAGAATGCTCTATTCATATTATCAACTTGACCAAATAAAGATAAATTATTTGATCTTTCCAACAGCAAGCACCATCATTCCTGACTGGGGAAGGAAAAAAAAAAAAAAGAGGCCCAAGTCCAGGCCTGCCACGTGGTCATTCTGGGACAAGAAATCCGATTTTCAGACCTTTTCCCACTTCACTGCAGGGACGCCCACTTCACACACAGCTTTGCCTTTGCCATGTCCACTCTACCTGATTAATATGTTATTTAAAATGGCAGGTCTCCTGTGATCTTGAAGAGGAGGCTTTTGAATGTGTTCATTTATTAGCATGAAGGGCCCAAGAGGGTACCACTTCCAACTTTAACAAAGTGCATCCTCTCTTTCCTACCCTAAGGTTTCGAGTTATCTGTTTAAAACGGGGGTGGGGGTGGGGCTCCTGGGAGGCGCCATCAGTTAAGTGTCCGACTTTTGATTCTGGCTCAGGTTGTGTTCTCAGGGTCTCAAGACTGAGCCCTGTGTCAGGCTCTGCAATGAGCATGGAATCTGCTTGGGATTCTATCACTCTCCCTCTGTCACCCCTTACTCTAGCCCTGCTCATGCGTACTCACGCTCTCTCTAAAAACATGAAATTAGGGATGCTTGGGTGCCTTAGTCTGTTAAGTATCTGCCTTCGGCTCAGGTCATGATCCCAGAGTTCTGGGATTGAGTCCCACATCAGGCTCCTTGCTCGGCAGAGAGCCTGCTTTCCCCGCTGCCTGCTCTGCCTGCAGCTCCCTGTGCTTGTACGTGCTCTCTGACAAATAAAATCTTTAAAAAAATAAAAAATAAAAATTAAATTAAAATAATAAAAAGAAAGGCAATTCCAACTCTCCATCCTCTCCAACCCATACTCACCAAATAGTTTTGAATTTGAGGAAAATGATACAAATGACATGTTACAAATCTCCAAATCAAGAAAACTAAAGATTAAAGGAATTCACATTAAAAATGGTAGATAAAAAACAGACATCACTAGCTGACACGAAGAGTGTGCTATTTAAATAATCCCAATTAGAAGAAATTTATTAATAGTTTTGGGTAAAATTCCTTTTATTCTTAATGTCAGCATTCCTACGATGCTACTGTTAAGCAATCTAATGCTTATACCATCCTCGCTCCTTACCCACAGTACTGCCTCTTGACTTACAAATAAACGGCACTTGTCAATGGTCCTTAATTGTGTGAATCACTTAGAAATATTAATTTACATATCACCAGGACTGATGTGTCCAAGCATCAACCAATATTTTTAAAATCCTGCAATACAGAGGGGCAACTGGGTGTTTCAGTCAGTTAAGTGTCTGCCTTTAGCTCAGGTCATGATCCCAGAGTCCCGGGATGGAGTCTCACGTCGGCTTCTCCCTCTCCCGCTCCCCATGCTTGTTCTCTCTCTCAAATAAATAAGATATTAAAAAAAAAAAATCCTGAAATACCAAATAAATAAATAAATACAAAAATTCTGCAATACTACCTTAATGCTTGCTTTCACTCAGAATGGAAAAAGACCCATCAGTCAGACAAATTCTTTGTTGTAGTTGATTATCTAGTTATCAGGGTTATAATGCCCCTCTCTACAGAAAGCTTATGGAAGAAAGAAACAGAATAGTTAACAGGTAACATTCACGGAGTCCTCACTCTGAGTGAGACACTAAGTGTTAGCTAAGGCTTCTGCATATTTTGCCATTTTAATCCTCACAACAACTCTTCAAGAAAGATACTGTTATTAACTTGCATTTATAGGAGACCCAAGCTTAACTGAGTAACCTCCCCAGGAATAGTAATTTGACTCCAAAGCCCCTGTTAAGGGTTTATACTAAAAACTATAGCCAGGAACTGTATTAAATAAAGTAATCCTGCACCTGGCAAAAATTAAAACAGAATAAGCAATATTTAAGAGCTTTGAAGAGGGAGAGAAAAATTGTTACTGATTTAGTAAAAGATTACCAAGAGAACCTGAAGCATACTCCCTATTTTTAGAACCAAATGCTTTTTAAAAATTCAATTATGAGCTCATTTTGTTCTCTTAGTACCTATTTGTAAGTCTAAACCTGAAGTAAAATTAATAATAGACTAGTAAGAAGAAAGGTATGTTTGGTTATTTTTAGCAGAATGGATTAAGGCTTACTCTAATTACTGGCACTCAGAGACCAGCTGAAAGTGCCTATTCTTACATTCAAAACACATGACTTCTCCACAGTCAGCTAAGTGTCAGCTGACTGTGTGTGCATGTAACTAAACTATTCTCAATACCCACTGGTATGTCATTAAATATTCTTTTGTTAGTCAAGAAAATACAGTACTGTGGCAAAGTCTCAAACTAGTAAGGTAAATGTATGTTTACATTCACTGTATAACTCAATCTAGTGCCTCTTCTATAACATGCTGCATAAAATAGGAATCAAAAAAGCATACAGTGTTAGGTCTTTCAGGGATTTTCAAGAGCATTTATTTCAGAGATGAGGAGACACACACACAATGACTTGTTCAAAGTCACAAAACTAGCTAAGGGTGCAAACCAAACAGAACTCAAGTCCCCAGATTTTCAGTCTGTTTTTTCAGCTATATTCTCCCTATGGACCCCTATCCCCCGGCACCCTTCCCAAGAGAGGGAGCTATGGGAAATGCTCAGCAAGAAGAATGCGGCTGAGACAAATGGAAGAAGGCAGGCCTAAAGACCACTTGTTGACAGGAACAGAGACAGTGCTGGTTCAGAATTTCTCAGAAGCGAGAATCCTTTTGCTTAAAAGGTCTTCTCTTCCAGCTGGACTAGGGGGTAAAAAAAAATCACTCGTTTATATAACAAATAATATGTTCTTAAATACGATAAATGAGGTTTTCAGTATGAAATGAGGGCAGATGCATAGAAAAACTGATTAAAAATTCTAAGTTCTATATGTGACTCTTATCTCAATAAAGCTGTTTTTTTAAAGTACACCTTTTACTTACAGGAGCTTCATAAAAGTGTCAGGCTCAGGTGAGAGTACCCTTTACAGCCTTTACTTAAAAGGAAAAGTGGTAGGCCAGCGCGGGCACCGAACGCCAGCCAGTGCTTAGCTGCCTTCGGTCAGAAGAGGCCGCTGCCTTCAGCGGCAGGAAACTCGACTCCTGGGATTGACTCCTTGCTGGTATTTTCCTCCTCCACACGGGGGACTCCTTCCCCTATCTAGAAATAAGCTGAAATCTCTCACACCTTTTTAAAAACTCTGTCCCGCACTCCTGTGTCTATGGGCCGTTACCACCTCTTTGCATCTGAGGAAGCTCCCGAAATAGTCTACATTTGCTGTTTAAAAGTCTCCACCTCTTCACACTTTGCCCCATTTCTTCGAGAGTTTCTACTATTTCACTGAAAATGTTCCTCCGACAAATGGCATTTTTTGAACTCTCACGTAAAACCTAATAGATTCTTTCTTCACTTTTATTGTTTTTGCAACATTTGGCCCTGGTGACTTAATTTTCAAAACTCACTCCCACTTCCTGACATTACTGACCCTATACTTAGTCTCTCCCTCTTTGCTTGCCCCTTGAATGTTGGTGGTTTACCACTTTATGCCTAATTTCCACCCTGACTTCCAAGCCCACTCGGAGAAAACCAAGCATCTCAAAGTCAACGTGTCTGCTACCTCACATTTACCGTCAGCTGAAACAGAAGTGTGGAATCCCTGCCCTCCTGGCTTCTGGCAGAAAAAAAACCCACAAAAAACCCAAACCAAAAAACCTTACCTAGTAGGAACAGCTCATTTCACCTGCTGAGCCCACAGCAGAGGTCTTCCTTCAGGGCCTCATTATAATGCAGTTTCCGAAGAGATGTCTCAGGTGCCAGCCTCAGCCCTCCCCCCTACTCATTCTCCAATTACAAGGATCCTTTCAAAAGGCATTATCTGCTCTTTTCTCATCCCTGTTTTAAAACCTTTGCCTCCACACTTCAGAACTGAATTCTAGGCCCCTTGTCAGTCACTAACTGGAATATGACCTTGGACAAGTCACTTTTCCCAAATTCTTCCTTTCATAAAATTGAAATTTAATCAACAGTAGTGGTTTTTGGGGCGCCTGGGTGGCTCAGTCATTAAGCGTTTGCCTTTCACCTCAGGTCATGATCCTAGGGTCTTAGGCTCCAGCCCCGCACCAGGCTCCCTGCTCGGCAGGAAGCCTGCTTCTCCCTCTCCTACTAGTGTTCCCTCTCTCGCTGTGTCTGTCACATGAATAAAATAAAATGATTAAAATCTTTAAAAACAACAACAAAAGAACCAGTAGTGATTTTAAAGCTCATGAACCATCTCTGATGCAGAGGGCACAAGCCAAGTGAGCAGAGGTATGAGATCCCGGTTCTGTTTTCATGAGAGCACCTCCACTTCCACTTGATTCATCGAAGGTTCTAACCTTTGGGCAAAAAGCTTTTTATTTTATTTTATAAAGATTTTTATTTATTTATTTGACAGACAGAAATCACAAGTAGGCAGAGAGAGAGATTGGAGGAAGCAGGTTCCCTGCCGAGCAGAGAGCCCGATGCGGGGCTCGATCCCAGGACCCTGGGATCATGACCTGAGCAGAAGGCAGAGGCTTTAACTCACTGAGCCACCCAGGTGCCCCGCAAAAAGCTTTTTAAAAACAATCACCTGACTATATTATTCCAAAACTTCTCCCAACTCTAAAATGCTATGAGTTTTCTCAACAAGTACTAAACCAAAATCACCCAAAGATGACTAAATTTATTCTATTGCAAAGAGTTCTATGGTATTTAAAACATTCTCTATGTCCTATAATCTCCCATCACCTTCTCTGCCATCTACCCATCCCCCACATATACACAAAACCCACCCACACCTAGAATAAAGGAACAGAGATAAAAACCCAGACTTCTCTTCAACCCCCCCTTGCAGCCCATACTGTTAATTCCCTGAACTTCCCCTATAGAAGACAATTTTTTATATGCAGAAACACTCTTCCTAAATAGAGTAAATTATTTGTAAGGGAGGGAAAATGGAGAAGAAACAAAGTAATTAATTTCTTTTAACTCCTGATTAGCCCAATCTTGACAAATGTTATTTTAGGGTATTAAAAGACTTTTAGATATTAATAAAGATGTACATTTTTTTAAAATTTAGTGTTCAAAGCCAATGTGTGAGTCATTTTTCAACATCAAAAATTTAAAAATCTATTCCTCACAAAATTATCTATCAGATCTAATTACACCTCCATGACAGTAACAAGTGTACTTAAAATTAATAAATACCACTAACAAAGAACTCTTATATAGAGAGTTTCAAAACCTCTATATGACTAAATGATCTATGCATCCAAGGTGTTCAAAAGTGAGATTCTACAAGTCAGAAAAAAGGCATGTCAATTATCAGTCATTACTGTATAGATTTTTAAGCAAGGTTTGTCAAAATTCAGAGAATTACACCATTTAAAATATGACCCCATTTTCACCTGCTAAGAAATTCATTTAATTTTTCTAAAAAGATGATTAAGTAGAAATAATCATTTATGCCTTTAATTACATAAATAGTTTTAAATCAACTTTTCTGATTTTATTTTTTTGACTGGACAATCAATCAAAACACCAGTTATTTAAAAGACACAAAGCTTTAACTTAAACCTTTTTCATCTAAATCATTATTAATCATTACTTGTAAATGTCATCTCTCAGTCTGCCACTGCCACATTATAAATGACTGAACATTTAACCCAATTTTGCCTTTCCAATAAATGAAAATTATACCTTTTGTAAACAATCTTCAGATCTCGCCACTCAAGAAAGCTGCACATTTTAGGTTTCCGTGCTAAAACGGTTTGAACAAGTTCTCTTGTAATCTTTTTCTTCTCTTTGTCTGATAGTGGGACATACCATTTCTGCAGTCGAAGCTTTCCCTGACGACTAAAAAGCAACATAAACTGCATCTGTTAAGATAAATAGAGCCAAGATTACATGCAACACTTTGATTCCGTAAAGATTAAGATGACATGGTTCCTAGAGAAGCTTAAGGGGCAGGGTCTTTAACTGACAAATGATTAGCAGCCATAAGTATTTCTACGCCAGTTAAAATAGCAGGAAAATGCTTTTAGTAAGATCTTCCCACTAGGGGCAAATCTCCCCACCCCACCCCATTCCACTAAGTTTGGAGAGTAGTGCGTGGCAAAAAATAATCATCATAATTTAAAAAAAAAAAAAAAAAAAAGGTAAAAAGCTGAAGTGAAATTTTTGAGGAAAAAAAAATAACTCTTGCAGTTTAAGACAACTACTGTCTACCTGTACTGTACATTTCACATTCTCTGTATGCTTCAAAAGAGAACTGTTGACATCAACTGGTTTAGATACATTTGAAAGAAACAGCAGATCTACAACTATTTTTCATCCTGAGGCTGTTCCAGTCCCGGGCTGAATTACTTGTATTTAGACTGCTATCACTCAGAATGCCCTCTTCAGTGTATGCTCACACATTTTAAGCAAAACAAGAGATCTAAAATATTCAACAAAAAAACCCATAAATGCGCATTTTTCTTAATAAAAGCCTGACTTTTAAGTGTCTCTTCTCATCTTTGCTTTCTAAAATTCCAACATAAATATACACACAATAAAGAAGTAGGTGAATGTAACAATATGAAAGAGAATATAAACCTTTAAAAAGCCAAAATTTAGAGACACACATGCAGAGACATTACGCAAAACACCTCATTTAAAACAATTTTTAAAACAAGCATCTACAGATGGAGTGGATACTGGATCTTAAACTATTTTGTATACGTGTATTTGGAACCTCAAATCTGTTGATTAGTTTACATGTTTAATTTTAAAGGAAAGCTTCCTGTAATCCAACTGGTCTTCCCAATTGCAAACATTAAGCATTGTTTCTACAAAAGTAATTTAAAGGTAGAATTCAGACAGGTTTACCCCCCTCCCCCAACTGTTGTTAAGTTCCTTCAACGGTGTTACTACAAGTAAGACTGCAGCCCGATTCTTAATATGCACCACACCACCTTAAATCTGAATATGGGGTGGGGGAATCTACACGGCCAATTTAGAATAAAAATGGGCTCCAAATTTCGCAAAGAAATTAACGGGCATCGACAAGGTATTTAGAAATTTATGATGTGGCGATTTAACTTTATTAAAGTTAAAATTGGCTTATTACGCCTCACTTGAAACCTTCACTGGCACAAAATAAGCGAACGCTATTTTTGATGTCAAAGTGCCTCCCATACAAGTCCTGTTTAGACAGCGGCATTCGGAGAGGAACAGCAACTAAAGCATCAACTGGACGTTTAATGCAAACCGGTTACCAGAACTTTGAGAATAACACACCCCTATTCCAGGACCCCGACGACCCGGGGGAGTGGCGGTTTGCTTTCTGAAAGAGTATGAGCTCTAGGCTGTCTATATCCCCTCCCTACCACTTGAGAGAATAAATAATTCACTCTTTCAAATAAATTATGTGCTAACATGGGACGATACCCGGTTGCGAGGCACAAGTATTCCTTTCCTCCGGTTAAAAACTAATGCTTTGATTTTGCCGCAAATCACAGGGCACCTCAATTCCTCGAGATTGGTTATTAAAAACAATAGGCTCAGCTGCGGAGCCGGCTCAGGGCCAGCGTTCCTCGGTCCGGCCGTCTCCGACGCCTCCCCGCCGCCCCATGGGGCCGCAGTCCATCACTGACCGAGCCCGGGCGAGGTGACAGGCTAGGCGCGGGGCAGACAATGGCATTCGCCGCCGCGCAGGGGGCGCCAAGGGTCCTCCGCCGCCACCGCCCCCGGCCGCGGGCCCCTCCCGAAAATGCCCCGCAAAACTTGAGGTGATTCCCAAACCACAGGTGCCGCGGGGCCCCCCCGCATTCCCGGGGCGCGGCGCGGAGTGGGGACCGGCGCGGACGCGGAGAGAAGTGAGTTGCGGGGCGCGGCGACCCCCTGGCGGGCCGGGGCGGCCAGGCGCGGGGTGGGGTCGTCGGGGCGCGCGCGGGGCGTCTGAGGGCGCGCCCAACCCGCCCTCCCGGTTCCCCGTCCCCGACGCCCCCGCTCGCCCCCCGGGACTTACGGCGGCCGCGGGCCGCGGGCGCGGCTGAGCTCGGCCGGCGGCGGCGGCGGCGGCGGCGGTGGCGGCGGCGGCGGCGGCTGAGGGGAAGCCCCTGTCGCCAGGCTGAGGAAGAGAAGCCGTGTTGCTGTGGGGAGGGGACCCAGTTAGCGGAGGGAAGGCTTAGGCGGCGAGGGGAGGGCGAGCCGGCAGACCCCGCCCCGTGGGCCGGACGAAGGAGGAGCCGGGGTTGCGGCGAGAGGAGGGGCGGGCTGGGCGACGCGCGGGAAGCCGCTCGGCCTTCGCCAACGGCACCGGAGGCAGCGCCGGAGACCGCACAATCTAAGAAAGCCGATTGGCCGCGTCCCTACCGAGAGGGGTGGTCTGGGCCGGAAGTCAGGCCACGTGACCCGGAAGCGGCTGCTGCCAGGGCCGGCGCGCCTGCGTGCTCTTGCTTGTGCATTTCGAACTCGGGCTGGCGGCTTCCCCGGCTGTCCGGTGGTGGGAGGTCAGGGTTCTGCGGTGCCCTTTGTCGACCCCGCCGTGCGAGGCAGGGAAGGTCAGGATTGCGAAGAGCCAAGTTCGAGCTCCGATAACTCTCCGAGCCCAAAGAGGGTGGGGCGGGGAGGCGTGACTGCCCGTGATGATGGTGAGGGGAGAGAGGGAGTGCTGCACCTCTGGGGAAAACAAGTCAGCTCTGTCGTGGAGCTAGTGCACGCGTTCAGAGGGCCTTTTGCAACTATTCTGCTTCCAACCCGCCTGGATTCCAGCCGGTCCGACCTATCGGACTGCTACAGCCCTAGACACTTTTTGCCCCAAGCTGTGCAAGTGTCTCTTCCCTGGGCTTGCCTCGCCTATTCTCAGTGCTGCGGACCTAATGAATTAAGGTCCGTCCTCTGCTGAGAAGCCCAGACAGCATCTGGGCGTGTTTGAGATCCCACTTCCTTCGCACGGAGTCGCGTTCCCCGCCGCTCCGCCCCAAAGCCGCCTGGGTTCCAGTTAGCCTTGCCGAAGAATTGCTCTGCCTGGCGTGTACTTCCTCTCAAATGTTAATCTATGAAGCCTCACCCTCAAACCCTGTAAGAACGAATCCCTCTTTCACCCACATGTTCATTAGCCTCTGCTTAGCACATCTTGAATTTTATTCATTTTTGCATCCGCACGTGTCCATTTGCCTCTATTTAGCACGTCTTGAATTTTTTTTTTTCATTTTTCGTCCCAACCTAGTTCACTGCCTGGTATATAACACATCTAATAAGTGGGAGTTGACTGATGAGGACTATAAAATGATAGATTTGTTAAGAACCGTAGTGCTGAGCATTATACTTGGCACATAATGGATGTCCATATTTTTTTGAATGAAAAGGACGGATGAATCATCTAGTCCGACTCATCTTTTACAGATGAGGAAAGGGGAGCCCCATGGGATTAAGTGACCTTGCTTGAACAGCCACTGGTTTCTCATGTTGAATGGTATTCATTACCCCAGTCACTTAGGTTCTTACAAAGGAAGCTGGAAAATTGCTTTTATTGCGCTATGCCCTTTTTGCAGAGGTTCCCAAACATACTCGCCAGAATTTTTTAATGACCCAAAGTGAAAAAGAAATGCTACGTTTTTCACGAAGCTAAATTTAATCAATTTAAAGGAACCCTTTATTAGGGATTGTTCTTTTTTTTTTTTTTTTTTTTGTGGTAAAAGGTCTATAAAACTATGATAGTATATAAAAGGGATTTGAAGGCATTTTTATTGCCCCGATTTGGCAAGATAAAAATGTATAATACCTCCCTCTTTTTAAGCACTACTATACTGCTAGGAAAATTTCCTACAAATATGTAGGATAATGTGTACTGGAAAACAAGTGGCCGACACAAAGCACAGAACTGACATTCTGTGGTCTTTAGGCCCCCTGCCCAGATTTCTGTCTGCTTCCTAACCGGTCGTGCTCCAAAGTCACATATTAATGCCCCATTTCTCCCGTACTACACAAAACAGATGCCATTAACCAGTTCAAAGATAGATTGAATACTATGCAGTGAAAACGTGCACTCTGAATTCAAGGACTGTTTTTCTTATTTTCTGTACAAAGCACATATATCCTCAACGTTCTTAAGCTAACCACCTCCAAGCTTAAGCCATTGGTTATGCTCCTAATGTTGGTCTGTGGTTCTGAAAATGAAGACGGCAGACTTGCTGATGACATATTGGCAGTCTCTGGTGATCCTAGCCAAGAAAAGGAGGGGGTGAAGGATAGAGAGGGAAAGGAATTATGGGAAAAATAATTAGCAGCTGAAAGCAGCTATTACATAATCTTGGCTGCTTATTAATTTAGAAGAAGGAATGGCTTATTAAATTCTAATAGCAGCAGCACAACTGCAAACAACCTAGCAATTAACAATGCAGGGCCCATTATTTTGTTAATATGTTCTCTTTTTTTGGCAAGTGTATAAGAACAAATTTATAGAAGCAGATGGTCTTTTTCAGTAGATTATAGATGGTTTTTCCCCAGTCTTAGTATTAAGTGCTAATTGTGCATTCACTGTGAAAGACAAAAGAAGCACTGTTAGTAATTAACTGCTTGACTTTGATTCCCACATTTTCCAAATTGTGGGCTTTCTTATGTACATATTTCTTCTCACCTAGTATCTTCTTCATCTGTCATGTTAATAGGGTATCTTTCTTTATCCTCTGCTTTTGTTATGTGGGTGGTCCTGACTTCTTGGTGGTTAATATTGATATGAAAATAATTTCTTATGAGAAATTAAAAATCAGATTTTATACTTATTTTTATTTTTTATTTTTTTGGTACAGGAGACATTTATTACAACATCATTTCTCATGGAACAAGAAGGAACATGGACTTTCATGGTGCAAGCCTTCCTGATGTTTCCCGGGTTTCAATGGCCCAGGCAGATAAAGGAAACTCAGCAAGGTCAGAAGAAAGAAGAACAGATCTGTCCTTAAGTGGGAAAAATAACCGTGTCCCAAGTATACAGAAGGGGAACAAATGAAGTATTTCTGGTAAACTGCCTTTTATTTCTTTTTTATTGAGATATAATTGACATTATATTAGCTTAAGGTGTACAACATAATTTGATATTTATATGCATTTGTGAAATGATCACCACAGTAATTCTAGTTAATATCACTGGTTTCTTTAAAAAAAAAAAAGTGCTTAGGTTTCATTTATGCTAAATGCAAGAGTTGAGGGCCTTCTAACAATAAAATTTTGAGACTTTTAATGTAATCTTTTAAGTTTTCAATAATAGCTTTAGTTTTAGTTTCCTGTTAAATGTGTGTTGGCCATATGCTTTTATCTACTCTCCCTCGCAAAATGCCATTAAACGGGAAAAAAAAAAAAGGAGGAATGTTTGACATATAAACTCACATGGGCAATAAGACAGGGGACATTAGCATGAGGATGTCATCAAGAATGTCTCGGTGCACTGTTGGCTCATTGTGATTTAGGTAAAAATTGTAATATATTTATATTGGGAATACAGAGGAGCAGAAGTGAGGGGATGTTGAAATCATGCTAAATCCTCAGGCACTGGCAATAAGAAAATAGATAACATCTAACATAAACCAAAAAAATAGCATTATTAGTGTATTCTTTAGATACCAGGAAGTAAATTCCAGAAGCAATGATGACTTTCTTTCCAGGGACAGAATCTTGAGGTAGGATGTATTAAAGGTTATTATTACATTTTATTTTACTGCAAGTTTTCCTTAGACCGTTTTAAAAAATAGTGTAATGAAGTAGATAAAAATTCTTCTGTTAGTGTTAACAGCATATTATGGACTTGTACAGCATTCCTTTAGCCCGTCTATTTGTTACTTAGAAATTATTAAATAAAGATGCCTTTGTAATGGAATTCAGCACTGAATCAATGTAGAAGAGCACAATAAGTGTAAAAAAGATGCTTAGAGTTTTGGATTTGCCTCTCCAATGATAAACTTGTTCCAAGGAGAAAACTGGCCCAAAATAATGAGGATTTGTGAATCAGTCATTTCAAATAGATAGAGCTGTCACTGCCAAAGTCCCCAACAATAAGCCAAAGATAAATGTGGGATATCCACTTTTCCCTGAAGCCTGTTTCCAGAGCTTTGAATAAAATGCGGGAAAATGACTCTTTTTTTAATATTAGGCCAAGGCAGTGATAATTTTATCCACCACCCCTTCCTCCCGACCCCAGAGGACACCTGGCAGTGTCCGGAGACATTGTGGTTGTCATCTCGGCACCCAGGTGTGGGGCAGGTGGGGGTGCTGCTGCTACAGTGCCCAGGACACTCCCCTGGGAAATGATCCAGCCTCAAATGTCAACCGCTCTGAGGCTGAGGGGCTCCAAGTTAGTCATTGAAAAGGTTAGCGTGCAGTAACCAAACGCTTTTATAGGTATTTCAAGAAACGGAACATGCACTTTCTTTACATAAGTTTTGCTTGTGTTTTTTTTTTCTTTCTTTCTTAGAGGGGTGGAGGCCGTCTTAAATATCTGAGAGCTAAAATTCTTAACTGCTGAAAAGACTGGCCGCCTACATGAGGCAGTCAGTATTCTTCAATGGTAGCTAGAATAAACTCTTAAAATGGGATTTTTTTTTCCTAGATGACCCCAGAACATTCGCGGAAATTATTTAGAACCTGAATCCATGAGGTGACTGTTCCATCCCTTCATTCATTTAACATAGATGTTTATTATGCTGGTTTATTATGTTTCTTATGGTTTACTCTGCTCTCCACTCTGGAAGATAATGGGGATACAAAGATGAGTAACATGATGGCTCTTTCCTAAAGCTCTAAAACCATTTCTCCTGACACAGAATTTCCTGTCTTTTGGAGACCAATTCTAGGTGGTTAGAGCAGCAGTCCTCAATCAAACATAAGAACACATTTTCTTTCCGGTAGCCCCTAAAGATGCTTCTTAGAACCTTGGATTTCCATGACGGACACCTTTGGAAACTATTTGCCCTAATGACCTCCCGGGGCTCCCAGGGATCTTTTCATTCTGTGAGTTTTCCATAGCACTCTGAATTCACAGCAACATAAGAAAGTCGAGGTGTTTTCAACAAAACGATTTCAGATAATATTCTTTTGACCTGGTCCTTGGAATGAAATGTTTCAGCAGTAATCTAATTCAACTAGATGACTGGTTCTAAGTTATTCTCTGTGTGGCTTATGAAAAAAACACAGATTTGGGGCCCGATCCCAGTTTGTGATTCACTGGGTCTGAGGTGAGGCCTGGGAATTGCATTTCTCACAAGTTCTCAGGTGCTGCTGTTGCCACTGTTTCAGAAACCACACTTTAAGAACCACTGCTCTATGCCAACCCCCACAACCCCCAAAACAAAAAAAAACCCCAAGATACCTAACTGGTAAATTCTCAAGCCAGCAATTTTGATGTAATTTCCAAGACTGATGATATTATGGAAACTTGAGGTGTGAATATTTTTTGTGGCTGACCTTACTAAGTCTGATAACATTAGGAGATTAATCTTCCCAGTTATATGAATCTGAAGCTACATCGATACGTACAAACCCGCGTAGGAGCACTGTTCGCCATCTACAAACTAATGTACTGTGTTGATGTTAGTTAGAAATTAGAGCACTTAGAGAAACTTGAAGGTTGCACCATAAAAATCAGGTGCTTACTTGGTGAATATCACTGCTCTAAAAATATTTTCCAACTACTCATGCCAAGTAGGAATCACCTCTGAAATATTTCGTTAACAATTACAGACGTGAGGTAGGAAGGAGAGAGTTGAGAGGTAACAGCTAGACAGAATCAATATCTCTGAAAATAGCAGAAACCCACAATGAAGTGATCAAAATCTGCCCCCTTTCTTCCTTGGCACACAGCTAGCTAGACCCTGTTCGTTGTTCAGTCATCCCTCCAGTTAGGTATCCTGTGGGGCTGATTGAAGTGACGTGTGATATCAAGGCAGGGCCCAGAAAAACCTTGCACAGGAAGGCCTCTACTCCCTCCCTTGTTCCTCAACCCTAACTTTTGTCCCCAGGATGTTGACATCCAGGGCGACATCGGAAGTTATTCTTTTAAGATGGTTGAATATTTAAAATAATAATCTTTAAAATAAAATCTTTAAAAAAGAAAGAAAGAAATGATGAACTTTGTATCAAGCCAGTGATTTTTCTGGGTTCATCTGGTACAGTTGCTAGCACTACTGGCCATTCTCGTAAGCTGTTATACACTTACAAAGAGAAAGAAACGTAGTGATGGGGAGAGCAAGAAGATAGCTCTTTTTCTTGATTCTAAACCTGCTTTTTGTGCTCCTTCATGCATCTCCTTTCCATTGAAATTTAAAGAAAATTCTCATGTAGTCTGAGCCCAGAATTTTTTTTTTTTAAAGATTTTATTTATTTATTTGACAGAGAGATCACAAGTGGGCAGAGAGGCAGGCAGAGAGAGAGGTGGAAGCAGGCTCTCCGCAGAGCAGAGAGCCTGATGTGGGGCTCGATCCCAGGACCCTGGGATCATGACCTGAGCCGAAAGCAGAGGCTTAACCCACTGAGCCGCCTGGACGCCCTCAGAATTTTTTTTTTTAAAGATTTTATTTGTTTATTTGACAGAGAGAGAGAGAGAGACAGCAAGAGAGGGAACACAAACAGGGGGAGTGGGAGAGGGAGAAGCAGTCTTCCCGCAGAGGAGGGAGCCTGATGCAGGGCTCGATCCCCGGACCCTGCGATCATCAAGCTGAGCTGAAGGCAAAGGCTTAACCCACTGAGCTGCCCAGGCACCCCCATTTATTTACTTAAAAAATATTTTATTTATTTACCTGACAGAGAGAGAGAGAGAGATAGCAAGAGCAGAAACATAAGCAGGGGGATTGGGAGAAGGAGAGGTCAAGCTTCCTGGTGAGCGGGGAGATGTGGGGCTCGGTCTCAATACCCTGGGATCATGACCCGAGCTGAAGGCAGACACTAAAGGACACTAAAGGACTGAGCCACCCAGGTGCCCTGATAAGTCAAAATGAAATAGACAAATAAACAAATCATAGGCTGAAACAGCCAAGGTAATGGAGGTGGAGGGCACATTCCAGTAAACTGTACCTAATTGTCCGAAGTGAATAATATTATCATTGTCTCTTTGAATCAAGAAACCAAAGTTTATGGTTTGTGACCAGATTGTCTTTGTCTTCTTCTTCTTCTTCTTCTTCTTCTTCTTCTTTTTTTTTTTTTTTTTTTGGTCTTCTAAATACTATAGAACACAGTTAAAACATTTATCCAAAAGAATTCTTGAACATTTTAACTGAATGACTTGTAAAGCTTTTAGAAATACTGCATATATATAAAATATAACAAATATATGAAATAATAACATTTTAAGGTCATTTCACTGAAAAACTTCATTTTACAAATAGGGAAATTAAGGCCCAGAGAAGTTAAACAAATTTTTCAAGATCATACTACCTGGTTTGTGGCCATGAAGAACAAAGACCCCTATGTTCTGGTTCCAGGCAATATTTTTTCCACTACAGTATGCTATTGCCCATAAACTACTAGCCCTTATCTTTAGGCAAAAAGAGACAAACACATAAACTGGAAAACTACACACACACAGAGCCCCTCAAAATGTGAAGTCTTCGGTGCTTCCTCCTGTGTTTGCTCTGCTTTCTTTTAAAGTTTTTGTGTCTCTCGTAGCCAACTGAAACCATTGGAATCTCCAAGATTGGGACAGTATCTTACGAATCTCTGTCTCACATAACCTAATGTAATGCCTTGCATAAAGTAGATGCTCAAAAAATATTAGTTAAATTGAATTGGATGACTATACTTCAATTAAAAAAAAGAGAGAGAGAAAATTGAATTGGAATGCCAGAAGAAGGTTTAATAAGCCCCGTCTTATTACTTCTCGAATGTTGCCAGTTTTCTGTGCCCCTCTTCCCCTCTTCCCCTTCGTGCAAGATATCCTTTCCATCCCCACTAATATGGCACTAGGTCAGACCAAGAAACTGGACCTTCTATCTCAGCCCCTTCCTTCCACATTACATGCCATTGTTCTATGATGTCATTACAGTTTCTTCCGCATGCACCTGGCCACCTGAGTGTTTTTTCTAAAACATAAATCTAATAGAGATTAGACTCTCTGCTTAAAATGCTTCAATTTCGGGGCGCTTGGGTGGCTCAGTGGGTTAAAGCCTCTGCTTTCGGCTCAGGTCATGATCCCAGGGTCCTGGGATCGAGCCCTGCATCGGGCTCTCTGCTCGGCAGGGAGCTTGCTTTCCTTCCTCTCTCTCTGCCTGCCTCTCTGCGTACTTGTGATCTCTGTCAGATAAATTAAAAAAAAAAAAAAGCTTCAGTTTCTTTGTTACTTCATTGAATTTATACACCCAAGTCTGGGCCAGACTCTCAGTACTGGGGATAAAATAGAGGACTGCTTAGATGGAACATCCCACCAGGTCCATGGGGTGGAAAGGTTGGGGGAGTACAGTTTACAGTTGGCCATCCCAATACAGCGGAGTAGCTGTTTCAAAGGGGAAAGGCCTGGGTTCTGTGGGAGCATATAAGCGAGGGCCTAACCCAGAGTTTTGGTACTAGTGATGTGTCATGGAGTCAGGAAAGATTGTTTGGAGGACACAGTCTTTGGCCAACATTTGATGGACCCTTACGTGGCTCAGTCAGTTAAGTGTCTGCCTTCGGCTCAGGTCATGATCCCAGGGTCCTAGGGTCAAGTCCTGCATCAGGCTCCTTGCTCAGTGGGGAGCCTGCTTCTCTCTCTGCCTGCTACTCCCTCTGCTTGTGTTCTCTCTCTCTCTCTGACAAATAAATATATATATATATTTTTTTAAAGTGGGGGTAGGAATTAACCAAGAGAAGACAGGGGAAGAGTGTTCCACGAAGGGAGAATAGCACGGCCAAGCATGAAGAGATGAACACATGAGTATAAGCGTGGCCAGAGAGTACTTGGGGAAGGGCGAGTCTGCAGAGGACAGGAGAACCATATCATGCAGGACTTTTCAAACCAGATTCACAAGATTTGGGCTTCCTGCAACTATATTGGGGGATATTGAAAGATTTTAAGCAAGGGCAGTGCGGTATAGGATTTGAGTTTTAGAGTTTCGGAAGGATCTTGCTGGATGAAATGTGGCTAATTGCAGGATATATTGTAGTCAGAGTTTAGCTGCAGATAGAATGAACCATTCGAACCAATATGACCGAAGAAGTCTAAAAGTGATTAGGAAAGTAAAACCTAGGCTCAGTTTCCAGAAAACCTTCCAGAATAACACTATAGAATTCGATGGCCAGGCAGCTGTTGTTTCTGCCATGATCAGTGAGTTGGAATGTTAAGCTGTCTCCGTAACTGCTGGTTTCAGGATTATGCCTCCTCTGCTGTGTTCAAGAAATCAGGAAGTTGTTGCCAATGAAATGGATGCTTGGGTACTGCTTTTTTTCCCGTTATATGGCTCGGGTCTGGACTCTCTTTCCAACTGCCACTGAAAGCCAAATGCTTCTGTAACCAAGCTTGCCAGCTAAAAGAGCAGAGGCAAGGCCACTTTTCACGATCTATCACTGCCTTCTTCCAAATGTTACATGAGTACGCGCGATTGTTACAATCTACGTCTCAACCAGAAGCCTAGCTAAAGAATGTCGTTTTTCATTTTCTGGAACAAGCACTGCCAGGAGGTTGGAATGGATATTGAGCAAGCAGGTCTATGATGTCCATGGCAGTGGTTAAGACTGGTGGCTAAGAGACCAGTTGGGAAGCTGGTTGATGATGCCCATGAGTGGTGAAGGTAGCCTGAACAAGGAGTAAAGAGAAGGAGAGAGATTGGAAAGTTTGGGAGGTCGGATTGATTGGTGTAGGTTGCTTCGATGTGGGGGCGCAAGGGAGCAGGTGTAAAGTCAAGGATGACAGTGGGGGATGATTTTCTGAGAGCGGGAACCCCAGAGAAAAGGCAGACTGCTGGTGGAATGAACTCATTTTTTAAGCTCCAAGATCAGATATCTGGGCCTGAATTCTGCCAACAGCCTGAATGAGCTTGGAAGAGGACCCCAAGCTCCAAATGAGAATGCATCCGCAGCCAACACCTTGACTTTAGCCTTGTGAGAGCTGAGTAGGGGACCCAGCAAACTTGTGCTTGGACTCCTGATCCATTGAGGCTGAGAGGTAATAGGTGGATATTGTTTTAAACTGCTAAGTTTGTGTTAATTTGTAACACGTTAATAGATCGCTTATACACATACCAGGGCATGCTTCAAGAGTACTAACTTTTAGGGGGCAGGCAAGGGAAAGCCTCAAAAGAAGACTGAAAAGGAATGATCCGAAGTATGGGAGGAGATCAGAAGTATGTAGAGTCACGAAGCTAAAAAAGAGATCCTGATAAGAAGAAAGTTGTCCAGTGTACCAAGTATTGCTGAGAATTCAAGTAGGAACAGAAGGAGCTCACGGGATTCCAAAAGGCCATTTGAGGGGCGCCTGGGTGGCTCAGCCAATTAAGCATCCAACTCTTGATTTCTGCTCTGGTTATGATCTCAAGGTTGTGAGATCGAGCCCCGTGTTGGGCTCTGTACTGGGCTTGGAGCCCCCTTAAGATTCTCTCTCTCCCTCACCCTCTGCCCCTCCCCACCTCCGTCTCTTAAAAAAAAAAAAAAAATGTGCCATTTGAGAAAGTGATGTATAGACAGAAGAGCCATTTGAGTGAGGTGATGTGTAGAAATAGTCATTGCAGCCTGTGGAGGAAAAAGCGGAAAGGGAGAAGTGAAGACAGCTTTTTTTTTTTTTTAGGAGGTTTACGTTTAAAGAGGAGGAAGAAAAGAGGCAGCTGGGACAGGGTGGGGCATGGAGTTCGAGGTGCTGTTGTCGCTTGCGGTGGGTAGGAATCAGAGAGGGAGAGGATGAGGGCAGGAGCAGTGAATGGCAGAGGAGGAAGAAAGTACGTAGATAAAGCACATAGTTTGGTAGTAGGGAAGAGGTCCTTCTTCTCTGACATAGAGGAGGAGGTTGGATTATCTGCTGGGTAAAAGAGGGAGGTGGAGATGGGTCGACTGTGAAGCAGGTTTCTACTATAGACCTTCGAGAACTGGAGAGAAGCTTCTGCAGCAACAGGAAAGGATAACTGAGGGTGCTGAATGTGCAGTGGAGACAAGATCTAGGACTGGGTCATTCTATAAGTAGCTGCGTTGATGGAGGGTTGAGATTTGCCAGGTGACTGAGATGGACAGACAAGAGACTGAAGTGGTGAGGGGAGGCATTCGAGCCGGACCAGAGAAGCAATGACAGGGAAAGTGAGGAGTTTCAGGATGGGAGGGAGGGAGGCTGGGGAGGAGGGTCCTCGGGGATACTGATGGAGCAGGAAGAGAGAAACTAATGGGGCGGAGGAAGAGGAAGACCCTACAGCTATCAAGGCCAGGTTGTAATTAGAACAACTGAGTGAGACAGCCAGAAGTATGGGAAGTTGTGTTCGGAGAGAAATACATGAATGCGTTATTTCAGAGGTGGAGGAGGGTGGGGGGGTCGGGTGGGGTATGCAACACGTCAGGGCAGAGTGGGGGGGCCGAGCAGAAAGGAGGTGAGGCTCTCTGGAGCAGAGAAGACCAAGGAACGGGGTCGCCTGGGTGGCTCAGTGGGTTAAGCCTCTGCCCTTGGCTTAGGTCATGATCCCAGGGTCCTGGGATCGAGCCCCTCATTGGGCTCTCTGCTCGGCGGGGAGCCTGCTTCCTCCTCTCTCTCTCTGCCTGCTTGTGATTTCTATCTGTCAAATAAATAAATAAAATCTTTAAAAAAAAAAAAAAAAGACCAAGGAGCGGACTCACTTGGGTGTGGAGTAGCGGGTCACCTGTGTGGCTGTTTAGTCACTCGGGATGGCAGCAGGACCTGATGGAAAAGGCGATGGTGATCCAGTTGCTAAAGACTAAGGTGTCATTTTGAAAAACCGGCTTTATGGAGTTGTGATCCACATGCTGCGCGGTTTGCCCATCTATGGTATACAGTTCAGCGGCTTTTAGTTCATTGATGTGGCTGTGTGGTCATCACCACCATCAATTTCAGAACATTTTCATCACTCCAAAAGGAAGCCCTATACTTCTTAGGATTACCCCCTAATTTTTCTAGCACTGCCTCCTACGCCCACCTCCACTCCCCCCACCCCAGCCTCTAATGTGCTTTCTGTTTGTGGATTTGCCTCTTCTGGCCATTTCATTTCAATGGAAGCATACAATGTATGGTCCTTTGTTTCTGGCTTTCTTCTCTTAGCATAGTGTTTCCAGGGCTTCTTCATGGTGTAGCGTGTACTGGCTTTTCATTTCAAAGCATGATTTTAATGGGTGGAAAGAACCTCAAAAGAGCTTAGGGAAGGATGTGAGGCAAACACTTCCTTTGGACACCAAGTCAGCTCCGGTCATTAACAGCGTTGAATTTGTTATAAGTACCTCTTTCTCTTGGGAGTATCTAAAATAAGTCAATATTAAATGCTAATGCTTGCTTCTTCCCTCCCCACCCCTAGCAGTAAAGATAACTGAAGACCTTGCTTAATTACAAAGACTGAGTCAGTCATTGTTGCTTCATGGTAACTACTTACTTAAGAAACACATTCATCTTGGAGAGGAGATAATGAGCAAAATTGGCAATGCTCTAATAAGCTCTAAATTAAGCATACATAATCTTGAACGAAATATAAGAATCAGCAAAAACTTTTTTCTACTTATTGATCATTAGTGTTAATGAGAGCGGCAGCAAGTGGCTTTGTTCCTGTTCACTTAGAAAGTATAAAAACAAGGTAAGCAAGCCATTAGGAACATTAATGTGAGGATTCAGTTTTCATCCTGATAATGGATTACTTTATCTTTCCTAGCCTATTGACCTTGGAAGCCCTCAATGGCTTCATGTTTTCTGGTCTTTGGCTAATTTTCAACCACGTTAGTAACAGACCGTGTGCGAATCACTTTCTGTAGGATCAGGGCCTACTAACAGCAGTAAAACCAAATGAATTCATCTACGTCCAGGAAATATCAGTTACAAGTGAGCATAAGGGACTGTTGTCTGTATGAAGGCATGGAGAGACCCTTATTAATAAGAGTGGAGAAAGTAATCCAAGAAACTAAGTGTGCTGGTAAGAGGGGCTAAGGCTTTTTGGAGGAGCTCAGATTTTAAGAGACACGTTAAAAACCCGGGAGGAAGGAGATAGCAATCAAAGGCTCAAACCACAAGAACAACACAGACCTCGAACACTAATGCAAGAAAGACGAACTCAAGAGTACTGAGACTTGCTGAAGGGTATTTGAATTTAAGGTTCACAGCGGCAGTAGAATCTCTTGTTTGCACAGGATCCCTCACTCCTGAAAACAGTACCCCCATTCTCCAGGGAAACCGTTCTGGGCTATCACTATCACTCCCACTCAAAGGATGCAAACTAAAAGAATACGAGTCTTCAGGTTTGGCCAAGCCATAACTGAAAAGATGAAAACAGTTTTCAAAAGAGGTCCTTAAAATATCATCTGCAGTCTACGGGAAGGAGAAGTGCTTCCTGAAAACAGGAGATGGGCAAATGTCTTGGTTTTCAAAAAGGGGAGAAGGTGGGTGATGCCAGTGTGAACAGGGATTTCAGTGTTAATTCTGCATTAAGTATACATACGGGTGGTGTGTGAATTCTCAGAGAGGGAGGAGGAGATCCTTCAAGAAACCAGCATGAATTAACTAAGAAAAGACAGCCTGATGGGCAGGCTTTGGTTCCTTTTGTGATATGTTTATTAGACTAGTAGATTGGGGTGCTCAGTCATTAAGCTCTGCCTTCAGCTCAGATCATGATCCCAGGGTCCTGGGAAGGAGCCGAGCATCAGGCTCCTTGCTCCACGGGGAGCCTGCTTCTCCCTCTCCCACTCCTCCTGCTTGTGTTCCCTCTCTCGCTGTGTCTCTCTCTGTCAAATACATGGATAAAATCTTAAAAAAAAAAAAAAAAAGAAGAAGACTAGTAGATCAAAGGAATTCTCTGGACCTAGAGTTTCTGTATTTCTGCAAGGCATTTTTCAAAGACTTCCATGGCATCCTTGTGGAAGAGATGGGGAAACTGGATAGACCATAAGAAAATTTTAGCAGCGTGACCACTCTACCCTAAGAATCCTGATTGATGGATCTCTGTCAAATCTGGCAGATTTTGTTGCAGGTCTGTGTTGAACAGGGATGTTTTCCTAGCATGGTCCTTTTTAAGTAACCTGAATATGGACTGAGTGGACCTGGTTATCAGTACATGGAGAATAAGAAGCTGGGAGGGAGTGTGAATAAATCAGACGAGCAAAGCAGGTTGCAAACTGGCACTGTCCCAGGGATGATGTATCAGCCAGTATCTTTTAGAATAAGGCAGGATAAATTCATAAATAAATGTGTAAGTGGTCATCTCTATCAAAATGAAATTTAAATATGACAAGTTTGAGTGTTTTATCCTTGGAACCAAAGTTAAGGGTATAGGGAGAACTGGTGAAATAGCAGCATGTGGGGAAAAAAGGCTCGGGGATTAGAGGGGCCTGAAGGCAGTAAGAGCCAAGAGCATGATGAGGCTACAAAATAGAAGGAAAAAAAATACCCAAAGGAATCTTGGGCTGTTTAAATAGAAATATAGTATTCTGACTGTTCTGTGCTTTTGATAATCAATCTTACCATCTTTTGATTTATTATGTTCAATTCAGGGAAACATATTTCACGAGGGACGTAGACCAACTTCAACTCCTTCCTAGGAGTCATACCATCTAGTGCCATAAATCATGAAATAGGAGCAAAAACTGAAATGAGTAAAGATGGAATAAAGTATTTAGGGGGCAAAAGGATGTCTCTCTTGCAGCATTGAAAGAGATGGATTAGAAGGCGGAATTATGTTTAGTTCTAAGAGGAAAACAGGGATCAATGGATGAAAGTTACAAGGTGATAGATTTCAGATAACATAAAGCAAGTACTACTAATAATTAGGAGACTGGAATTGAAGTAGGTGAGCTCTGGGTTGTTGGAGGTGTTCAGACAAGCGACATGGTGGAGGGGATTCCTCTGCTGCACGAAGGGCTGGACACTCAGAACCTTAGCTCCTTTCAACCACTTGAAGTCTGCCATTGTTTTGGGATTTATTTGTATGTTTTGGTGTTCTCTCTACCCTAAACAGAAACGAGATGTTTCATGAGTTGCATACCAAAAGTCTAGAATTAGCAGGCACAAATTAAGTAGAAGGCCAGTGTCTAGAATTTTCTTTGGTTCTCCATCATAATGCTGAATGCACAAGCACTCAACCAAGAGGCTCTTTTCTTGAAGCTTCTCTGTGTTGCTCATAAAGATGCTCTCTTATTTTATGCCTCATTTATATTCATGATTTAACCTTGAATTGAGGTGATTTCTTTTCTCTTAAATAAAAGTCTTTCCTTTCAACTGCTTTCTTTTTGCTTGTGGGTATCTGCTAATTTGGGCGGAGAATCCTGCATTTTCACAACTACTGAAGAAACTGTATTTCCTTACTGCAATTTCCATCATTGCAAATTCGCATTCAGCAAAAATACTTTTCTAATTCTCATCTTATGCTTTCTCCAACAGGGCTCTGTTTTTTAAGGTACTGAAAGCCTGAAAGCTTTCTAGGGCACCATCCAAAACAGCATGTCAGGCAGAGTCGGGCTTTAAATCTTGGCTATTCCCTGTACCTTGGTCAGCTTGTTTCATCTTTCATAACCTCAGTTTTCTCATCTGTTAAATGAGGTTAATAATATATGTTTCAGAGGGGCGCCCGGCTGGCTTGGTCAGTAGAGCACGTGAGTCCTGATCTCGGGGTTATAAGTTCGAGCCCCACACTGGGTATAGAGATTACTTTAAAAAAAAGTCTTCAAAAAATATGTTTCAGAAAGTTATTTTGAAGCTGGAATGAAATAGAGGATGCCAAGGAACTGTCATAAAGCACTGGATATAGTAGGTATAAAGTGGCATTTGAATATTATTAATTCTTCAAATAGCAACTTTCCAACAATTCTCAGCTCTCCTTAAAGTAACAGGTCAAATTAGTTTAACACTATAATATTTCTTTCTTTTTTTTTTTTTTAAGGTTTTATTTATTTATTGACACAGAATGTGAGAGAGAGAGAGAGTATGTGTGCACGCGCACGCGCGAGCGCAAGCTGGGGAGCAGCAAGCAGAGGAAGTGGGAGGAGCAGGGAGGCCCATTCCAGGTTCAGCCCCAGCACCCTGGGATCATGACCTGAGCTGAAGGCAGAGGCTTAACCAACGAAGCCACCCAGGTGCCCCTCACCTTATAATATTTCCTTTTTCGGGGCGCCTGGGTGGCTCAGTGGGTTAAGCCGCTGCCTTCGGCTCAGGTCATGATCTCAGGGTCTTGGGATCGAGTCCCGCATTGGGCTCTCTGCTCAGCAGGGAGCCTGCTTCCCTCTCTCTCTCTGCCTGCCTCTCCCATCTACTTGTGATTTCTCTCTGTCAAATAAATAAATAAAATCTTTAAAAAAAAAAAAAAAAAAACCTCTGCGGATGTTAAAAAAAAATATTTCCTTTTTCTTTTTTCTTTTTTAAGATTTTATTTATTTATTTGACAGGCAGAGATCACAAGTAGGCAGAGAGAGAGAGGAGGAAGCGGGCTTCTTGCTGAGCAGAGAGCCCGATTCAGGGCTCGATCCCAGGACCTTGGGATCATGACCTGAGCCAAAGGCAGAGGCTTTAACCCACTGAGCCACCCAGGTGCCCCTTACCCTATAATATTTCTATTTAAAATATTCTGTGCCAGTTGTCCATTTCTTTCCCTAATCTATTCATTTAGCTACTGCTAAAATGTCCTAACGTCATAATTTTGTACAGATTTGTTGAAACAATAATTGGTGTGATGGCAACCAAGTCCAAGGCGTGTGTTTTTCATTAGCCTAGACCTTTTCTGCTGCCAGCTGTGTGCCTAGGTCTGAAGCTATGGTTTTCCCAGGATGTTTTGCCCAGAGAATAGCAATTGCAGGCTTCTTGGCCTAACCAAGCCCAGGGCACTGATTGTTTCCTTCCTGTGCTTTGCAGAAATTGGCCTTCTCTGTTTGATTTGAAGTCATGAGTCTGGATCACAGTGAGTGGTACACTCTGCTTAATGAATGATTAGTAGAACAGAGAAAAGAACAGACTCAATTATATGCTGGGTTGGTTAACCAGCCTTTCCCCGAACAGTGCTCTGCTCCAGCCTACCCTACTCCCGTCCCAGTGGCTCTGCCTGTTGAACCTAGGACCCATATTCTACACTCTTGATTGATTGTAATCTGACCTGGCAGCTTTCTCGAGTACCGCAGCCATCTGCAAGCCGGAATAATGAGGGCTTTGTACACACAGCACGCCGCTGGCCTCCCCGCCTTGTTTCCTCCTTTGTGTCTTCTTGACTGCATGTTCTGTCTCCTGCAGGTGTCAAACTTTGTGTGCTGGCCTTTCACGGCCAAGCTCCTGGGAGCTTTGCACGGGAGGTGATAAGCCCAAGAAGGAAGGAGAAAGAAAGTGGGGGACAGAGAAATGATAAACAAAGGATCGGATAATGATAAGTGCTTTGCATCTGGGGCTGCAGCCTCGGAATATTAAGGTTCCTTGAATGACCTGTGTTCTCTTCCTCCTCAGTAACTGAGCACCTGTGGAAGCCTTTCTCAGCCCTTTCCTGTTCTTCCGTGAGACCTCGACATTCCCTAGATCACAGTCCCTTCTCTGACCTGTTGTTGTCCGGGCACTTCCACTAGTCCAGAGGCTCCTTGCTAGCAGGGGCCATGTTTTTCCATTTTCCGGGTCTCTGAGACTTGATACGGTCAAGTATAAAGATTGCCCAAAAACCCTCAGTTGATTGAGCGAATGAGCCAGGGGAGAGTTGAAGGCCACCCTGGATTTATTACCTAAATAATACAGAGCCCCCGTGATATCCCAGGGGAGCTAGACAATCCAAAAATAAACACAAAAACTCTGTCAGGTAGTGAGAAGTGCCAAGAGGTGAGGGGAAGGGAGTGACAGCAGAAGACGCACAATAAGTCGATAAATAAAGAAGTCAGGAGGTGATAAACAGCAGGAGAGAAATGCCAGAGAGGGGAAGAGGGGGCTGTTATTTCTGACAGAGTGGTTGGGGAAGGCCTGCCTGGAAAAGTGATATTTGAGCACCGATCTGAAGAAAGTAAGGGAATGAACCAGTGGAATCTGGGGGATAAGCTTTCCAGACAGACAGAACAGAGAGTGCCAAGTCTTCAAGCTTGGTGGGAGGAAACATGGCAGCAATAACAGTCTAGGGTACTTGATACTACTCCCAGGTAATTGATCACAATATTCAAAGAATGATTTACAAGCACCCAAAGGAAATGGGTGGGCTGTAGGAGCTAGGGTGGTGGGGTCACTAAGTACATCACATCAGTCATTAGATTTCCTGTTACGTGTACCTTTACTAATGGTGTTAGGTTGGTTGGTCAAAGTGATGTGGTGCAAATAGTGTACAGACAGTTCTGCAAGGTATTTGGCAAGGTCTCGGTATTCTTGTGGTCAAGATGGACAGACATCTTATTAGGGGGCTTTGTTCTATTTTTTTATTATTATTGCATGCGTGTAACATAAAATTTGCCATTTTAATCATTTTAAAATATGCAGTTCAGTGGTATTGAGTAAATCCTCGATGTTGTGCAACCATCACCACTATCTGGTTGCAGAACGTTTTCATCGCCTCAAAAGGAAACCCCATACCCCTTAAGCAATCACTCCTCATTCTCCCCTCCCCCAGTCCCCGGCAGCCACTAATCAGCTTTCTATATCTATGGATCTGCTTCTTCTGGGTATTTCATATAAATGGGATTGTACGATATGCAGCCTTTTTTGTCTGTTTTTTTTTTTTTTTTCCCACGTAGCATCATGTTTTCAGAGTTCATTCATGTTGTAGCCTGTGTTAGTACATCACTCCTTTTTGTAGCTAAATAATATTCCATTATATAGATAGACCACATTTTGTTTATCCATTCATCAGCTGATGGAAATGTGGAAAATTGTTTCCTCCCTTTGGCTACTGTGAATAGTCCTGCTCTGAACTCTGTGGACAAGTTTTTGTTTGAACACCTGTTTGTAATTGTTTCGTGTCTATACCTAGGGGTAGAATTGCTGGCTTGTGTGGTAACTTCATGTTTAAACTTCGGACGAGCTGCCAAACTGTTTTCTGCAGCAGCTGTGCCATTTTATAATCCCATCAGCGGTATACGAGGATTCCAATATCTCCGCATCCTCACTAACACTTCTTACTTTCTGGTTTCCGGTTTTTGTTTTATTTTATTATTATTATTTTTAAAGATTTTATTTATTTATTTGACAGAGAGAGATCACAAGTAGGCAGAGAGGCAGGCAGAGAGAGAGAGAGAGGAGGAAGCAGGCTCCCTGCTGAGCAGAGAGCCGGATGTTCGACTCGATCCCAGGACCCTGAGACCATGACCCGAGCCGAAGGCAGCGGCCCAACCCACTGAGCCACCCATGCGCCCCCGGTTTTTGTTTTAAATAGCCATCCTGGTAGGCATGAAATGGTATCTCAACATGGTTTCGATTTCCATCTTCCTAATGACGACGTTGAGCATTTTTTAAATGCGCTGATTGGCCATTTCTCCATCTTCTTTGGAGAAAGGTCTACTTCGTCCTTTGTATATTTTTAAAAATTATTTGTTTTGGTGATTTATTTTATGTTAGCATAACATTTCATTTAATTCAGCTGCACAGATATCCATTGAGTAATGTGGTATGTCCACCCGTTTGGGCTGATAAATATAAATTGAAGAAATGAAAAGCAGTAAGAAAGGGATGTCCAGGTACAATAATAGTATAGATACTGTAAATCCTGTCCTGTTACGATCGTAGACGTGTTGGTGTTTGACATATAAAAGTTGTTTGGCATAGAAAGTAATGCAGAGGCTGGATCACCAAGAAGTTACGTGAATAGTGAAGGTTAGGCAAGGATAATTGGATGAAACAAAAATGATGATAATGGTGGTTTTGATTAATGAAATAAAATTAATGATGTGAAGTCTTTTTTTTTCAGTTGTATAGAATATGTTTCCTCTATGCCATTATTATGTTATCATAAAAATTCCTTTTTGTCCAAGCTGGCGTCAGTCTGTGTGCCAAGACTTTTCTCCTTTTCTTCTGTGTCTTCACACTCCTAGATCACAGGCCCGCGCCACTGACCTGATTACCTGTCACTTAGCCCTCATCCGCATAGCCATGCTCCTCACAGTATTGGAGTCTCCAGTCGTTTCTGTCACTAAATCTTCAAAATTATAAAAAATAAGGCATTTCTGTATATGAACAGGGCAATCAGGGACTTCTGTTTCTGCACCTGCCTCCTAAATGTGTTCCAGGCTATTACCATCAGCCCTGGTTGGCAAGATTTAAACATAAATTCATAAATTATGTGACCTATATTTTCTTCTTTTTATGGTTCTTTAGTTTGTCTTGTGGTAGGAACATGATCTTCTACACCATGACTTCTTTCAGTGTTTCCCGGACCCGTCTACTGACTGTCAATAAACACTGCTCACTTCCCCCCATGAACTCCCTCATCAGAGAACTCTTTTTCCCTTTGACGTTATCTAGGGACATTTTCTTTGTAGGAGTAATGAGTCTTTCAATCGCATACATGGTGATGCTTTTGTTCAGGCATAAGACCTTGCAGACGTTCCTCCCAGAGCTCATTAAAGACAAGCTTCCTCTCCGGGCAGAAATTAGCTGGGCCATAAGTAGGGTTTCTACAGTAAGTCCGAGGTTAGACAAGACACTGTGTTACTAGGAAGAGTCCAGAAAGTAATAACAGGGCCGATCATGTAGCTCTGTGGAGCTCTCAGTGCACTCATACCCAAGACAATATCCCAAGAGGTGATCAAGAGTTGCTTGACTGCTTCCTCAGGCCTTGCAGGGCCTGCTTGACTTGGCCTGGGTGATGATCTAACAGAGCAGGAGGTGTTGGCCTCTGCACACCCTCGTTCCCTAGGCAGGTGGCCTTCCAGCACAACCAGACTCTGACTCTGCTGCCTCCTTCATCCACTTTTAAGAACCCTTATGACTGGGGCGCCTGGGTGGCTCAGTGGGTTAAGCCTCTGCCTTCAGCTCAGGTCATGATCTCAGGGTCCTGGGATTGAGCCCCACATCGGGCTCTCTGCTCAGTGGGGAGCCTGCTTCCCCACTCTCTCTGCCTGCCTCTCTGCCTACTTGTGATCTCTCTCTCTCTCTGTGTCCAATAAATGGGTGGAATCTTTAAAAAAAAAAGAACCCACATCAGGCTCAACCAGTAACCCAGGATAACCTTCCTATTTTAAAGCCAGCTGATTAGCAACCTTAATTCCCCTTTGCTGTGATATGTAGCATAGTCCCAGGTTCTGAGGATTAGCACACAGATGTCTTCTGGGACCCATTATTCTGCCTTCCACACCTTCCTTGCCATCTTTAGGGCTTGGAAGGATCTTCAGACTGCTGAGAAGGAACCAGGGGATAAAATCATGGGCAGCTTTATCATCCCACATTTCCTTTCATCGAAGATACACTGCTCTCGGACTTCTGCAGCCTTTGGGCATAAGCCTTGTGATCACCTTATCACTGGTCATTCCAGCTCAGCTTGGTGACTTGCCAACAACCCCAGGGAACATGTATCTCACCCCTGGGTGAACCCTTCTGTGTTCCCAAAAGATCATAGCATTAGGTCAGGTGGTGTTTGCCCTACGTTGAGTACCAGCTCCGAAATCCCAAGGCCCCATCAAGTACTATACCTAGTACATAATGCAGTGGTGAAGCAAGCTTATTGAGGAAACTTAGAGAGGACCAATGAAATATATGACAGACCATATCACACATGCGTTGTATGTGCCCTCCTCCCAACGCTTCTCTTTCCTTTCCTGTAGGGAAGTGTTTGGGGGAAAGGTACAGTTGGAGTCAGCAGGGTTGGCTCCGGGAGAAGGCCTGTGTTCCTCTGTACTCATGCGGAAGTTGAGAGGGCCAGGAGGCACCCGATGGGGAATGCATCATCAGGAATTAGGAAGACTGGGGGTGGATGGTCACTGGAATGGCCCTGCTGAGTGAGGGTCACCCCAGTCTTGGAATTTGCACAAGGCAACCACCCTCGTCAGCTGAAGTCCTTCCTGTGAGACAGCCTGTCACTAGGTTCCCCGAAGGGAGGAAGGCCCTTCCAGTAGACCATCTGGCTCTCTTGAGCTGGCACATTGATCAGATTTTCAGACAATAGCCAAGCGGATGGGATGCCAGATTCTGAATGAGGATTTTGAAAGATTGCAGCAAGCCTGGAAGATGAGTAAAACCTAATCAGATGTTTATCTGTGATTTTTTTCCTTCTTCTTTTTCTTTTCTTCTTTTTCTCCTCCCAAAGGGTATCTAAATACTCCAACATCACAAGTTCAGAGTGGGTCAGATGGGTCACCTTTGGAAAAAACTCAGAGATTTTCTAGGTCAGTTAACACATTAATATAATATAATATAATATAATATATATCTCCAAGATTAACTTTAAGGATCTAGTTTTTCCTTTAAAGTGTAACAAAAGCTGGAAGGAATAAATACCTGCTTAAGAAAAATAAACACGAAAATAGTTACTGGTGCCCTTAACAAGAACCCAGAGGCTACCCAAGTAGCCCACTAAGGAATACACTAGAAGTTCCTGAATGTATTTCCAGTATCCCACAACAGATGAATGTGAAAATCTCAATAGTGTGTCTCCTTCTGAGTTGGCAAACTCAAACCCACCGGTTACCAAACATTTCACTTGAGGTACTGATATCGCTCCTCCACTTTTTTTTTTTTTAAGATTTTATTTCTTTATTTGACAGACAGAGATCACAAGCAGGTAGAGAGGCAGGCAGAGAGAGAGAGGAGGAAGCAGGCTCCCCACCGAGCAGAGAGCCCAATGCGGGGCTCCATCCCAGGACCCTGGGATCATGACCTGAGCCGAAGGCAGAGGCTTTAACCCACTGAGCCACCCAGGTGCCCCTCTCCTCCACTTTTTAGGAGCAGCTTTCACTAGGAATGTTCCCCTCCAGGTACCATACCTATTGTAATGAATGAGTGGAGTGTGCACATGAGGGTACAATCAAGACACCAAATCAGAAACGGTATTATTCTAGAGTGAACTTCCCCACCATAAATTTTTTAAAACCTCGAAATCCATCAAAATGCTTATATAACATTTTTCATCTTCAGTATCAGGAGAGCACCAAAGAACAAGCCAATTACTTTCTAAAAAATTTATGAAAAAGTAAATCATAGAATTCCATTCAGTTTTAAACTACGTATAATATTTATGAGTCCACAAATTGCAAATGAAAAAATAAGAAAAAGGTAATAAAAGTGATTTGTTTCCAACTGGGAAACATGCATTAGAAAATTCGAATTTGCTCTTGCAATCTTATTCACCAGATTTTCTCCTGGGGGCCTGGACAGTTAGCATTAACACAGATTTTCAGATGAAGAATGCCTCCTCAGGTTTGCATTTTCACAACTGACTACTTTTGACAGTTTTAGCTGATATCAAAGGACCTAACTCTTAGCCAGACCCAGAACAAAATGCATACAGTGACCGAGAAAAATCTATGTCCTTCGTCTGGTTCCGGTTGTTCCCATTTATAACATTCCCATGACTCTAACTTAAGTCTTTTGGCTTGCATTGTTTCTCCAACACCCAAACAGCAGTAGGAGAAAGGGGGCTGTCAAATAAAACAAGCAAGAATATTATAATTTCCAAGCGCTAACAGAAAACTCATTTGAATGCTATAGCGGGCATGATTTTAAAGTAATATTTGGTGTTTGAAAACATGAACAAGAATTCTGTGTTATGCGGTAGTATGTGAACTTAACTGATTACTTAAAACTTTTCAGAAGCGCAAATTCACATATCAAAAATCTGTGTCTACCCCTAGCAAAGAGAACAACAGGAATCAGTCCAAAGTCCAGGGTAAAATTTCGGGGCTGTATCTGGATAAGATGACATCTTCATGAGTAACAGAAAAATTCAGGTCAGTACGGGGCAACTGAATGATTCTAAAACAACAGAGCTAATTCTCAGACAGTCTTCAGGTAGGAAACACCAAAATTGCCATCTCTCTTAATCTCAGTATTTCCAATACCTTTTTGTTTCTTAACGTTACTTGCAAACCAAAATGTTGGTATTTGATAAGTTATAGAAATAAGCACAGCTCAATGAGGGCAATAATCCCCCAAAATATGTTTTTGGAATACTGACAACAAATAATCAGCTCCTTTAGATAAAAAAAATCTGCTTCAAAGAAGATATGAATGCATTTTGAATTAAAAAAAAAAAAAGATTTCTAGCCACAATCTAAAAACCGAGAGTAAAGATGAAAAAGTCCCAAAGAAAAATGTCGACAAAAACATTACATCTTGGGGTGCCTGGGTGGCTCAGTGGGTTAAACCCTCTGCCTTGGGCTCAGGTCATGATCCCAGAGTCCTGGGATCGAGCCCCAAGTTGGGCTCTCAGCTCCATGGGGAGCCTGCTTTCTCCTCTCTCTCTCTGCCTGCCTCTTGTGATCTCTGTCTGTCAAATAAATAAATCTTAAAAAAAAAATTACATCTTCCTGCTTCTTCAAGATAATATCATATGAATTTAGCACAGGAAAACAGGTGAATAAATACATTTTTTTTTTTACATTTTACCTTCTACAATCTGTCCTGAAGCCTCACGATCTGGAACACTGACACCATTTTTAATTAATACATGAACGTCTCCATATTATTATTATCAAGAATAAAAATGTTGGACTATAGGCCGAGCCAAGCCTGTACAGAATGTTCTGGTAGGGATTGAGGACTAAAACAGGACTTGTTTATATATTTTAGAAAGTCTGATTATACTGAGGTGGTCTAATACGCAGTTACTAGCAAATTCACCTTCTCTCTGGGGGCTTCTCTGATTTCTAGTGTCTCTTTTCTACCCACCCACTTCCTTTGCCTCAAACTAATTTAAGTGTTTGCAAATTCCTCTCTCTTCAGTTTGCATGCCCTTGGGTTCAATGAGCCTAGACAGACGTGCTTCCATATCTGGCCTGCTCTCTCAGTCACACAATTAGGATCAGCACTTTTTCCTGTTTTATTTTGTTTTGTTTTTTTCCTAAGAAGCAGTTTGCCCCTTTACACTTCCAGACTCTATAAGGAAACACCCACTTTATCTTGACCACTCAGACCAAAAGATAAATGATCCCAAATGAGAAATGAAATAGTGTGTTTTATGTAAGGTCAGAGGCCAGTGGGTTAAGAGAAAACAACTCTGGAAGTTCAAGTCCTCATTTGTGGTTATTATGGCTTAGACATTTTAAGAAATCATTTTGATTTTCTTGAAAAGTAAATATGAGGGGTGTCTGGCTGGCTCAGTCGGTGGAGCAGGTGACTCTTGATCTCCTCGGGGTTGTGAGTTCGAGCCCCATGTTGCATGGAGCGATTACATAAAAACAGCAATCTTAAAAAAAAAATGAAACCAAAAGAAAGTTAACTATGTGGTTAAGGTGATTCCCTCCTATAGAGACTTAAAACTTCTAATCTTGTTTTTAAGGAAATGCTTTAAAATTCCTTACAGTATGAATAATAGAAATCCAACCAGCAGTAAAAAGGTCCAAATTGTAGAGAAAAGAAAAAAGATTGCAATTCTACTGAGAACGAAGCCCTACTTTTCTGTGAAGAAAAGTACAAGGTGGCCAGCCCTGACTCAGCACAGATGGGACAATAATAGCTTCAATCGAATTCTTCTGCTGCAGGATTATACATTTCATTAGGGATTTAGATTCAGAGAGAGAGAGAGAGAGAGCGCTGTACATTTTTGCTCATTCTTATTCTCACAATAATAATATCCTCTCCTTGAGCTAGTCAATTTTATCTAAAGTTCTCTACAGCTAAGACTGCTAGAAGCTATAATATCCAACAGAATCTTTTGTATGTTGCAAAGTAATGGCCAAGGAATATTATTCTTCATGTTGCAACCCCAGTGATCTCCCCTTTTTAAATATCATTTTATTTAAATTATAGGACAGAAAAAAAATGTAGAATTTCCATTATCCCTAATCTGTGACCCATGTCATATTGCTTTTATCTCAATGAAGACTGTTTCCACAACACATAGTTTTAACATGAAATCCTACATAATGAGGCATGAATGATTATTCATGATAAACCGTCAAAAAACCCACCCACAACCCATTGATGTTGGTGCACTAATTAATTACTTGAGCATCTCCTGTGTAAAACCATAGAATTATTTCTAATATTTGCTTGAATAGATCATTTTTCTTGTGAAGGACCCACTAAAAGAGTCAAATAGAGTCAGCAGGGTATGAATCTATGCCTGTCTTCATTATGATAATGGTATACTTTTCTCTCAAGAAATTAAAGCTCGTGGCATCCATCCCATAACCCTCTTGTGATGGTGTTTGGAGATGTTTTCCCCTTTTGGCGATCAAGAGGCTTTTGTCCGTCCCTGGTTAAGGGCTGTTCCAGGCAATAAGAAATCCCTGGGGCTTCCCAGACAGCTGTGGATGGGCCGAGCTGGCTCCAGAAGTGCTAGGAAGAGCCGGTAGTGGCAGGTGAACCTGTGGCGGGGCAGGGGGGGGGGGAGGACATAAGGGCAGGACACTCGTGGTGTGTGCTGAGAAGTCAAATGTCACACACAGGCTCAGAGACAGAGTCCAGAGCAGGCGTCTGGGATCGGGTTTGTTAAGTTGGTCCCAGGCCGGTCATAAACATTTTGCATGAGAAGCATCCTAGGTGAACTGACTCCGTTTCCTTTCATACTGTGTACTGGCGCCACTATTAGCTATTTTTAGATGTTGAGATTGAAGTGCTGTCCGGCCTCTGCTATGTTTCATGGAATTTATTGATATGGTTTGGGAGGCGAGTGTATTCTAGTACAATTTGTTCTAACCTTGAGTTTTCACGAGACTCATCCAAGGAGCTTTGAAGGAAAATGCTGAGGCCTGGGCCCCACCCTTTTAAAATAAGCCTGTCTAGGAGTGGCACCCAAGTCGTGTGTGTGTGTGTGTGTGTGTGTGTGTGGTAACTCCAGATGATTTTTATTACAGCCAAAATGGAAATCAATAGGTAATGAAGAAAACGGCTTTGGAAAACCTTTGAAATCAGATGGCCTTGGATGTAGATTTGTACCTCTTCACTAAGCAGCTGCACAACTCTCCACAGTTACCCACCTTCTCTGGGCTCATTTCCTTCTTTGTAAAACAGGGAGACTAGATCAATCTCACAGACTTCTTTGAGAATGAAATGGATGCAAAAAAAAAAAAAAAAAGTCTACTCTTGTGCCAGTACATGGTTGGTGCTTAATAAATATTAGTTCTCACCTCCCCAGTACCCTCTGACTTGGCTCTGAGAAGTGCTACTGTGTCTCCATGAGTTGGAAAATGAAAACGGAGTGTTCATTTGTAGGTGGAGAGGGTGGAAAGCTATGAGAACAAAGGGAGGAGGCCGCTCAGAATGTTACACTGTCAGAAGGTAGGAAAGGGAATGTAACAAGCGAACAAACAACTGGCTGAAAATGGAAACAAAACCACTAACACGCTAAAATACAGTTATGCAAAGACTTAGTTTGGAACAGATCAAGGATGGTCTGAGAGCCAGTCCCTGTCGGGGATGAGCGGATACTGTGGGGTCAGGCCTCATGGAGCTTCTGTGGGGAGTGGAAGCGTCAAGGGCAGACGCCACCGATATTTACGAGGGAGCCGTTACAACACCCTTGCTTAGGCGAAGTACCCGCCTCTGGGTTTCTTACGTTGCCTTTAAATGAGATTTTGATTTTACATGCAAAGAAAGTATTTATGGGGACGCCTGGGTGGCTCAGTGGGTTAAGCCGCTGCCTTTGGCTCGGGTCATGGTCCCGGGGTCATGGGATCGAGTCCCACATCGGGCTCCTTGCTCCGCGGGGAACCTGCTTCTCTCGCTGCCTTTGCCTGCTTCTGCCTACTTGTGTGTACTCGCTTACTCTCTCTCTCTCTGGCAAATAAAATCTTTAAAAAAGAAAAAAAAAGTATTTATGAATCTGGTAGAAGCCTGTGCTCTTCTGTTGGGCAGGGCTATTGCTACTTGATCAGCAATGCCTGGTTCAGAGCGAAAATAGAGCCATTATCAACTAAGCTAAGTTCAAACAGAGACTAGGGTCAATGTGACAGACTTTACGACTGCTTCTTGCAACAAGTGGCAGCCTTAATGCCTTCCCCTTTTGTTTCAGGAATGCTGAGTTTGTCCAATCAGAGAAGAGTCTAATGTCAGGAGAGACAAAATCTGCACGCGTTTTGCTTCCATAAAGAAGGCCTGTCTTGAAATAGTTGTGACCCGACGTGGGAAGGCAGAGCAAAGAGTCACAAGGAAATGGGGTCTGGGGCCCTTGCTGTGGGAGCCTGTCAGTTACCTGAGCCAGTTCTGAGTTAGGTTTTCTGCAGCTTGCAAGTCAGAGTCTCCAAGTGGATATGATTATTGTTACGGCAAGCTCGCATTACACAGTTCCCCACTCGGTCACGGAAGACCGGGCCTTGGACCTGGAACACTTCCTTACCAAGGGGTTAGGAGCCCACGCAGCCTGTGCTGGGCTGACTGCCTTGTGTGGGAGTGTCTTTCCGTGTTTCATGCTCAGTGAACAGTCCTTCACTCTGCTTAAACCTGTACGTCAATGGCCCACAGGTTCACACCTAACTTGCAGCATTTCAGACTTCATGGGGAGTGGTCAGAGTTCTGCTGTCACACGAGAGGGGTGTGCCTAGGCCAACTGCCCTGCACTGGCCGCCCAGGGGACCTGCTGGCCATAGGGGACCAACCCCCACTATCAACACTGGTCTTCTCTGTGTTTTTCCCGTGTAAGCCCAACATCTTTCCATACAGTGCTTGACCGTGTTGTGTTTTCCCTGGCAATTCTGATGGCATCACGAAATGGGCAGAAGTGTTTAGAGTCCTATGATAGCTGGTACGCAGTGTTCTGCACCGCACCCCCACCCCGGGATTGACAGCTGGTATGCGACATTCTGCTCGACAGTGCTATATAGTCATATTTTGCACAGAAGTATAGCGAGTGCCTTAGATTTAGATAAGCAGAATGGTGATCAAATTCCTTGGCATCAGTAGTTATATTCATTGGAACTTTTGAAAACAGATCATAAAGCAACCAAGAAGTTTAGATAAAAAGGGATCTGTTAGAAGGATCTTGGGATAATTCATCGCACCGTTTTCTCAGTGGGACAGTGACATGGTTGGCGGAAAGATGCCATAGACAGAGTTAAAGGAATGTGTTTTCGCTGATGTCAAAAGATACAGAAACTTAGCTTAACTGCATCTTCTGCAGGAGAAGATGTGGCTGGCATCCTTGAGTCCTCCAAGATCCCTTTATGGCCCGTGGGCACAGAGTGATGATGTTACTGGGTAGAAGAAACACTCACCTGCCTCTTCTTTGGAGGTCTTTTTACTGTCTTAGCCCCTTTTAGTCATACCAGGGAGCCTGGCTACCTTCTTGCCTACTTGCCAGATATAAGAAATGGACACAAAACAGTCCCTCATTTGCCATGAGACTGGTGACAGCAGATGTTCATTTACCACAAGTTTCTGGTTCTAAGACTTCAGACCTGCTTGAGGTTGTCTTAACTCAGGCAGCTGTCGTAGAATACCATGGGCTTGGTGGCCAGAGCAGCAGTTCTGTCTCACAGTTGTGGAGGCCGGGAAGCAGGAACTTTAGGGGCGGCATGGTCGGGTTCTGGTGAGAGCACTCTTCCCAGTTTCTAGATGGCCATCTTCTTGGTGTGTCCTTGCACCGGTAGAGTGCAGGGAGAGGGAGCAAGCTTGGTCATGTCTCTTTGGAAGGCACTAGTCCCGCTCATGCAGCTCTGGCCGGACTTACTTTCCAGAGATCTTACCTCCTCGTACCCTCACACCAGGAGCAGGGATCTCAACACAAGTTTTGTGGGGACACAAAGTTCAGTCTATAACATGGATTGCGGAGTGGCGGGGTGGTGATGGGAGCTGGGAGGAGGGTATTGTGATTAGCAGCACCGTTTGTGCAGGGAAGATAGGCCTCCAGAAGAAAGAATGGGTTGTGGCAGAAGGGGGGGTAGTGGCCACATATGATAAATAGATCCCAGCACAACAGCAAACAATAAACCTCCAAAATCCAAATAACCTTCATCGCCAATGCCACTGACTCTGTTCAGGAGCAGATGTCATCCCTGAGAGCCTCATTTTTTAAAGAACGGTGCCCAGCAGAGTTGTTTTTCTAATCTTGTTCGGTCCTGACAAATATTACCGAGCTCCTGTCCCTTCAAGGAAACATGTACCAGCAGAGGGTGACCGTACAGTTCCATTTCTCGAAAATATCTAGAATAGGCAAGATCCTGGAGACAGAAGGTAGATTGGTGGTTGCCAGGGACTGGGGGGGGGGGGGGAGTGCAGGTGATAGCTTAAAGATACGGAGTTTCTTTCTGAGGTGATGCAGATATTCCAAGTCTGTTGATGGTTGCACAACTTTGTTGACGTACTCAAAATGATTGGCTCGTACACTTTAAATGGATGAATTATATGGTATGTGAATTGTGTCTCAATACCACTGTTTAAAAAAAGAAGAATTAAAACAGAGAGCTGAATGGTTTCCTAGGAAAGAAGCTTAGAAATTGGCAAAACAAGGAGAGCAGACGGACATTCCTTCAGCAAACCAGACCTACAACTGAAGTCTGTGGGTGGGGACAAGGTCAGTATTTAACTCAGAGCTATTCTAAGTGTGGGCTCCCCACCTGCAGCTGAGTATCCTGGGAGCTCAGCAGAAACGTAAATTCTTAGGTCCTACCTCAAACTACCAAATCGGATTCCCTGGGGAATCACTAACCTCAAGGAAGCATGAATTTAATTCATTGTCATTTTTAATAAACAGGAACTGCTTTCCTAACAGTATGCAAAGTGCTACCAACTGTGCTTCCCAAACTGTGGGTCAGATAAGATGTAAAAGCAGCAATAACATGCTTTGAAAAAAAAAAAAATCACCTGGAGGCCCCTGGCTGGCTCAGTTGGAAAAGCGTGAGACCCTTAATCTCTGGGTCGTGAGTTCAAGCCCCACATTGGGTGTAAAGATTGCTTAAGTAAATAAATAAATCAAAACTTTCAAAAAAAAAAAAAAGGTACTTAGACAAAAGAACCTGATTTCTGTACTTTGCAGATAATGATACCAACATAGCAGGGCTTATTAACAACCAGTGGTTACTTGCAATGAAGACAGTTTATTTGCTGGAAGCTGCTGAAGCAGTTAAGTAGACTGATGTGCCTTGAAGCTGCAGCTATTTTCTCCGTGACCTGCTGGAAAGATACCTCTATCATTTTTCTCCACCGCAGATGCTGAAATTGGTGTGAATGCCATGAAAGCCGAGATGCAGGTGGAAATTCAGAGATAATTTTGTCATCCTGAAAGGCAATTACTTGCTCCAATGCCACATTTCCAGATCCAAGGTCTGAGGACAAATTTATCTCCCGTAATCACATGAAGCAATGTAAGTGCCGCACACTTATTAGAGCAAGAAAAAAACAATCTTAAGGTTGCTTCTGAAAATATTCAGAAATTAGCCTCTTTAAGCCATGCCCAAGAGCGTGGTGGGCGAGCCTTGGTCAGTGAACTGGCACCGTCGCTTTAACTCTAACCTTTAACTCTAACCATTAACTCTAGGAGGTAAATTTTGACCTTGGTCAGTTACTGTTAGGAAGGAAACTTAGATCGGGCAACATCCCCAGAAACAGAAATCCACGCTGGCCGTGCGGGCCGGCATGAGCCTGTTCTGACTTCATTTGAAAGTGAATGTCCGTTTGTTACAAAATTGCAGTCCAGCCGCTGTCTGAGCCCAGATGTTTCTGTAGTTACAGCAAAATGTCACACTTTTTTTTTTTTAACCAATTTTTAAAAATAAACATATAATGTATGAAAATGTCACACTTTTAAAATAATGACAACCGTAACTTTTCATAATAAAATTGTAATATTTTAGAATGAAATGTATATATGGAAGTTCATTCTAGGATAAAATACAGTTGACCCTTGAACAAAAAGAGGGTTAGGGTCCCAACCCCATTTGCCATTAAAAATCCATGTATAGGGGTGCCTGGGTGGCTCAGTGGGTTAGAGCCTCTGCCTTCGGCTCAGGTCATGATCTCACATCGGGCTCTCTGCTCCGCAGGGAGCCTGCTTCCTCCTCTCTCTCTGCCTGCCTCTCTGCCTACTTGTGATCTCTGTCTGTCAAATAAATAAATAAAATCTTAAAAAAAAAAAAAAAGAATATCGCCTCTTAGCGTAAGGTGAGGCATTAAAAAAAAAAAAAATCTATGTATAACTTTTGACTACCCCCAACCTTAACAGACTACTTTTGATCCAAAGCCTTACTAATAGCATGAAGTCAATTATCATGTATTTTATATGTTGTGTGTATTATGTGCTATCTTCTTAAAATACCTAACCCTTTCTTTCTCTCTTTCCCTCCCTTTGTTCCTTGCTTCCTTCCCTCTCTTTCTCTCTTTCTTTCTTTCTTTCTTTCTTTTTGGTATTTCCAGGCTATGCATTTTGTCTGTAAGTTTTTTTCCAAATTGTGGCAAATCTGTAAAAACTTTCCAACATATTTACAGAACCAAAACTGCTTATAAGTGGACCCATGCAGTTCAAAGCTGTGGTTTTCAAGATCAGCTGTATTTGTTTCTGGCCTTGGCTCGAGCCACAGGGCTCTTGGCTAAAATGTGTGCTGCTTTGTGCACCCCTGGGTTACAGTGGGCAAAACTTAAAATTAACATTGGGCATCTAGATTTTGAAAACAATTTCTTGGCCTCGTGTCCAACTCCACATCCTCTCGTGTCCTGTTCAGTTCTCCCTCTCTCCTGTCTCACCTCTACCTCCCAGTTTAGTGAGGGCCTTTATTCACAGAGCTAAGGCCTTATAGTAAATTCTGAAACCCAGAGCAGGGGCGCCTGGGTGGCTCAGTCATGAAGCATCTGCCTTTGGCTCAGATCAGTATCCCAGTGTCTTGGGATGGAGTCCTGCATCGGGCTCCTGCTCAGCGGGAAGCCTGCTTCTCCCTTTCCCACTCCCTGTGCCGTGTTCCCTCCTTTGCTGTGTCTTTCTCTGTCAAATAAATAAATAAAATCTTAAAAAAAAAAAAAAAAAGAAAGAAAGAAAGAAAAGAAACCTAGAACAGCTCCTTCCCCAGACTCTTACAGAGACAAATGTATGTATTAGCAGGCATATGTACTATAGTTTATATATAATTTATATAACATATATGCAAACAATAGATATACTAAGTATTAAACTAAAAAAAAAGTCCAATGAGTGGAAATAAGGGGTACATGGTATAATTCTTTATACCATCTTTATGATTTTTCTGTAAATCTAAGTTTACTCCAAAGTAAGAAAAAAAATTAAATGGATGGAAGACTAATACATCGGAAAATACAACAATCCCGCCAGCAAGACCCCTCTCTGTGCTAATGAAAATTCGTGCTGCATATAGTCTGCACAAGAGACTATGAAATTAGGACAAAATCTCACAGACACAGAGCAAAGCAGAAAGAAGAACAGTGACTTCTCCTATCTCCTGAGGAGACAGAGGGCTTAGTACCTCTCTCGAGAGCCCCTTCAACTAATTCCAGCGATACACACATTTACATATCTAGAGGCTATTTGGCCCTCAACCTTAGAGATAACTCCATCATCAAAATTGGGGACTGGAGAGACTTATCTCTATTCTAAAGGTTAGAGTAAGGACTCTGATTTACGATGTTGCTGTGCCTTAGAAACATTGTGAGAGAAGAGGCAGGAGTGCGAGAGCACAGTCTCTTTGCCTCTGTCAACAGAGAAATGATTTTTTTAAAAAAGATTTTATTTATTTATTTGACAGACAGAGATCACAAGTAGGCAGAGAGGCGGGCAGAGAGACAGGGGAAGCAGGCTCCCTGCTGAGCAGAGAGCCTGATGTGGGGCTCGATCCCAGGACCCTGAGTTCATGACCTGAGCCGAAGGTAGGGGTGCCCCTAGAGAAATTTTTTTTATTTACTCTCACAATACCTAGTGCAGAAGATGTGCCTCCAAGAGAACTAACATTCTGCTGGTGAGTATGTGAATTGGTAAACCCCTCAGGAAAACAATTCGGCATCCCCTAGAAAAGCAAAGGTGCACATGCCCCATGGCCTTACCGCTATACTCTGAAGAAACTCTGGTCTGTGTGTACCAGGAGCATAAAAAATTCCACCACAGCTTTATTCAAAATAGCAGGAAACTGGAAACAACCCAATAGTCCGTTGACAGAATGACGAATACATGGCAATATATTCACATCATAGGATACCGCAGAGCAGTCATCGTTATTGAACTAGAATTTCACCTAGCGAGATGGCCGAATCTCACAAGGATACTAAGGAGTAAAGAAAGTCCTAGAATACAGAGGATGAACACACACACAGCATTCAAAAGCAAGCAACTCGAAACAGATATTCTTCAGGGATACATGATCAGTGTGGTGAAACTATGAAGAAAAGCAAGGGAGGGGCGCCTAGGTGGCTCGGTTGGTTAAACCTCTGCCTTCAGCTCAGGTCATGATCCCAGGGTCCTGGGATCGAGCCCCACATCGGGCTCTCTGCTCAGCAGGAAGCCTGCTCCCCCCCCACCCCCGCCTGCCTCTCTGCCTACTTGTGATCTCTTTCTGTCAAATAAATAAATAAAATCTTTAAAAAAAAAAGAAAGAAAGAAAAGCAAGGGAGTAGAACAATTAACAAAATTCAACACAGTCGTTTACTGCTGGGGGTAATACAGTCTTTGAAAATATGAAGTAACTCATGGTAGGTAGTTTTGTTTTAATGGCCGGTAGAGATGGCAAAAGCCCAGGGAGAGCTGAGTGCTGGCAGGATTTCCAGAGCACAACCCCTTGGAAGGCACTGAGACTTCATTTGGCCCTTTGAAGGGAGGAATCACATAGTTTATCAAACCTGGAATGAATATGAGTTCTTTGCCCTGCCCCCTCCTTTTGCAGATGAAGAAATTGAGATACAGGGAAGTACCTTTCTTAAATTTTTTTTATTTTTAAAAGATTTAAAAAAATTTTTTAAAAAGTAATTTCTACACCCAGCATGGGACTCTCGTGCTCACAATCCTGAGGTCAAGAGTCCTACGCACCACCAGCTGAGCCAGCCAGGAGCCCCAGGATGTACCTTTAAAAAAAAAAAAGAAAAAGAAAAAGGCTTTTAAAAATGCTTAATATATTCTCCACATTGTCAGACCAATTGCAAGGTGGAAAATTGGAGTGAAAAGCTCTTTTGAGAAGAGCCTTTTAGGTGCTGAACAATGTAGCTGGGCATATGTCAGGTTGCAATTCTCTTTTTCTTGGTCTTTGTACCGAGCTCTTTGCTCAGTATATTTGCCTAGCCCTATTCAAGGGGCCCTGAATGGGTTCATGAGCTATTAGTCATCCCGCATGACAGGTAGCTGTGAGTGGACAGGTAACCTCAGTCTTCTCGGCTTCCCCTCTGTCTGGGATAGCGTCCTGTCCATGGTGCTCTAAAACTCCCGGGTCATCAGCCTAGCACACCCACAGAGGGCCAGATGCTAGAAACATGATGTATCATTCACATCATTGTTTTTGTTTTTTGTTGGAAAGATTTTACTTGTTTATTTGACAGAGAGAGAGAGAGAGAGAGAGAGAGAACAGCAGGGGAAGCAGGAAAGGGAGAAGCAGGCTCCCTGCTGACCAGAGAGCCCCAGGCAAAGGCAGATGCTTAACTGCTTAACCAACTGAGCCACCCAGGCGGCCCTCACTTCATCTTTTTTTTTTTTTTTTTTTTAAGATTTTATTTATTTGAGAGAGAGAGACAGCGAGAAAGGGAACACAAGCAGGGGGAGTTAGAGAGGGAGAAGCAGGCTTCCCACCATTCAGGGAGCCCTATGCAAGGCTCAATGTGGGGCTCGATGTGGGGTTCGATGTGGGGCTTGATCCCAGGACCCTGGGATCATGATCGGAGCCAAAGGCAGAGGCTTAACAACTGAGCCACCCAGGCGCTCTCCTCACTTCATCTTGAGAAAGCTACTCCGATTCATGGTACAATTCACGTAACTACTTGGGAATTTTAATCTCCCCTCAACATTGGAGGCTGGTCATCCTCAGGTTCCAGCTCAGAGCTGCCTGACTTCAAAGTATGTGCTGCTTTTACTTACTATAACCTACTGACTGTGTTATCTTTGCCACTCTATTTAATTCTATTTGATTCCTGGCTTTCCCCTGTCATGAAATTATAATTTACCTATTTATTTATAGTCCTTCATTCATGATATTAGTACTTCACTGGAAGTAAGTTTGCCAGATTAAATGTTCTGCCGTATTTGGGACAGGTTTATACTGAAAAATGATTTCAAGTTTACCTGAAATTCAGATTTAACTGAGCATCCTCTATTTTGAATTTGCTAAATTTGGCAACCCTAACCCAAAGCCTTTGAGAAAACACTTTATTATTTCCAGCGAGGCTTTCCTCCTCATGAAAGATGGAGAAACACATGAGATACGTTGGCCGTCGAGTAAAGACCTTAAAGAAGTCTTCTCAAGTGCTAACTAGGGGTGCTCATGTCCCCTACCCCTGACATTTGGCAGTGTGTGGAGACATTTTTGGTTACCCTAATTGGGTTTGCTGCTGGCATCTAGTGGGTAGAGCCCAGGGATGCTGTTAAACTTTCTCCAGTGCACAGGACACCCCCCCCCCCAACACCCGCCCCGCCAACAACAAAGAATTATTTTGTCCAAAATGCCAATAGTACCAAGGCTGAGAAACCCTTTCCATGAAGAATCACTAAGCTAAGCTGGTATAAATCCAGGAAAACCTTATATATTTATGGTTGGGTTTTTTTTTTTAAGATTTTATTTATTTATTTGACAGAGAGATCACAAGTAGGCAGAGAGGCAGGCAGAGAGAGAGAGGAGGAAGCAGGCTCCCTGCTGAGCAGAGAGCCCGATGCGGGACTCGATCCCAGGACCCTGAGATCATGACCTGAGCTGAAGGCAGAGGCTTTAACCCACTGAGCCACCCAGGCAGCTCCTACTTATGGGTTTTTTAATCCCTTTGAGGCTACCCATATATTTCTAAATAGGGCCTGGCCTTCTTTTAGTTCCCAGAAAATTAATGCTAAAGCCATTTCTTTACCTGAACTAGTTAACTCACAGTTATGGTTGCTGGTGGCAGCAGAAGTAGACTCAGATTCTTAATGTACTTGAGCATATATTAGAAACACTTTTGATGTTAGATTTGTACTCTTAATTATGCTTATTGAATAATGTTCTTGATTTGAACTAGGGGCAGGGTTAGAAATGAAGTGGTCTTGGGAAACAGTCTCAATATTAGGCTGAAATATGTGATGGTCGAAACCGATCAAACACTGGCACTTTCATGTGGTTCGACCTGATGTGGGGTGTGCAGTAAGACTGCACGTGATGGGAATGCACTGTAATCCAACTAAGGGAGTCAGTTAGAGCTTTTTTTTTTTCTTTTAAGGTTTTGTTTATTTATTTGAGACAAAGGGAGAGACAGAGTGAGCAAGCACAAGCAGGGTAGGGTGGGGGAAGGGAGAGGGAGAAGCAGACTCCTTGCTGAGCAGGGAGCCCGATGTAGGGCTCCATTCCAGGACCCTGGGATCACGACCCTAGCCAAAGGCAGATGCTTAACCAGCTGAGCCACGCAGGGACCCCTTTGCTTTACTTACCAATGGCACGTGGGAAACTTGTCTTTCTGCTGTTTGCTGGGCCAGCCCTCTTCTCCTTTATCTGCTTTCGTGCTTTTCACTGGCATGTAAGTTTCAGTGAAACTTAGACCCCCAGGTGCACAAAATGTGCCCAAGGCTTGAATAGCAAGTAAATCAACCAGGAAAGAGAATTCTAACTTTAATTTGTAGTCTTCAAAATTTGGGTCCCGATTTAGCTCAGGGCCCTGAAGTGAAGAAGAAATAGCATATTTTCAGTCTATTCCTTGTCAAGAGCCCCTAGAGGTAAGGGGCATAAGAGAAATGCCAGCTGCTCCTTGTTCAACATCCTCAAACATAAATATTAGCTATATTTTGGCGTAATAGATTTAGAGAAAAAAAAAAAAAACTTCTTTGTTTAAAAAAAAGACTAAGGACAACATATACTAAAATGGTTTGAATTTCACAGATGATACCCTACTAATATTTTTAGTTTAGCACCATCTGTTTATCTGAAATTAAATTTCTGGCAAATGGTCACGCCAGGAGATGCTGTTTTTATTTTTGTGTGCAGCTGAAACACAGAATAATAAAAATCTGCTTGAGTTGAAGAAATATGTTCATAAAATGTTTCTTTTTTAATCCGAGTTGGCTGAGAAAATGACTTTTTAATCTAGTGGCAGCTGCTTTCATTTGGCTGGTTTTCAGTCTCAATAGTTTATGTTGGAGACAGATCATTTGTTTTATATTTGGATGCAGGATACCAAACAGTGCCTTTTGAGGTACGAGGAGGACCCAGATATGCAAATGTTAGCCTACCTTTCTATTTATTTCTTTTCTTCTTAGACCTACACGAATGGCATGCCAGTAGGTCTGTAAATTAAAAGCCCAAGTGGCAAATTGCATACCACCCGGTTGCCATGTTATTTTTATTCGACTCCAAGAAAGTCGCATCCTACACATTAATTGGCATTTGTTTACAGCAGGGGGAAATGATGGCTTTTGAAAATATGACTCAGTGGAAACCCTTCTCGTCACACTGGCTTGCAAATAGAATCCTTGCACTCCCTTTGGGTTCTGTGGGTGATTCCACTGGGAGCCCCATTCTTCCCAACAGAGTGTTAATTAAAGAAAGCCACCTCTTGGCACGTCTCTTGCTCCAGCTACACTGCCGAATCCTCCCGCGGCCTCTTTAATCAACAACATGTGTTCCATGTCTAGTTTTTGTGTGAGGCTGCAGCTACTGCCCTGATTTCAAAGGTGGTGGCAAGGACAGAGGGCTTTTCCTGCCTTCCTTCCAAGTCAGGGCAGGTAACTGTACGTTAGAGACGCCCCTAATACCTGCTGTTGACTTGCCATTAACCGAAACTTCCTAAGAAAAGCACGAATTGCGTGGAAGAAACGGATCTGGCCAGTCTGCCTCTTTGTGCCCGGGTTTCTTTCTGTTTATTTAATAAACCTGCTTGTCTTATTGGACGGTGTTAAGTTAATTTTGTGTACCCGTTTCTCTTAGTACTGAAAAGACAGTGCGTTATTTTGAAGTGTAGAGGCTGGTCTTCAGTGATAAACTCATTACCCAGAAAAGTGAAGTGCATTTTAAAGAAAACTGATGTATGGGTCAGCTCGGGCTACTGTAACAAAACACCGCGGACTGGGGGGGCTTAAATGATAGCAGTTTATTTCTCACAGTTCTGGAGGCCGGGAGGAAGTCCAAGATCAAGGTGCTGGATCCTAGCGAGTGCTCTCTTTCCTGGCTTCCAGATGGTAGCCTTCTTGCTGTGTCCTCACAGGGCAGACGGTGGTTGGGCTGGGTGGGGTGGGTGGGTGGAGGGGCAGAGCTACCGTCAGCTACTTCTAATGCCACAACCCTATCAGATTAGAGTCCTACCCTTGTGACCTTGTTTAACCTTAATCACCTCCTAAAAGCCCTGTCTGCAAATACAGTCACTTTAGGGGCTTGGGATGTAACATATGAATTTTGGGGGGACACAATCCAGTACAGGGCAATTGAACTGGACTAAAAAAGACACTTTAATGTTAGGACTCTCAAATTATTGTGACAAAACCAACTGAAAAAAAAAGTGGGTATTAATACTAGTCCCTTTTAATTTCGTGTTTCAAAAACTAAATCAGTTTTTAGAGTTTTGTTTAAAATTTGAAAAGTTGCCAAAGCAATCTGTGGAATAATATGAAAAGTCAGGGTAGTCATTCCAGGGGCCGGGGAGGCTAGAGTGACTCCAAGGGGCACCCAAGGGGGCTTCTGGGATCCTGCAGTGCTCCATTTCCCGTCTGGGGATCGAACCAAAGGATGTGATCAGTTTGCAAGTATTCGCTGAGCTGTCCATACGGAATTGGTGCACTTTACGGTATGTGTATTGTAGGTCAATCAAAAGTTAAAACACAGGGGTGCCTGGGTGGCTCAGTGGGTTAAGCCACTGCCTTCCGCTCCAGTTATGATCTCAGGGTCCTGGGATCGAGTCCCGCGCTGGGCTCTCTGCTCAGCGGGGAGACTGCGTCCCCGCCACCTCTCTCTCTGCCTGCCTCTCTGTCTACTTGTGATCTCTCTCAAATAAATAAATAAAAATCTTTAAAAAAAAAAAGTTAAAACACAAAAGAAACACGTGAGTGATGTGTTTAATACCAGAAATAAACTGCACTATCGTCCCGCCGCGTCCCCACCTGGACGGTGAACAGGGAGCTCCTCCTTTGTCTTCTCCATTCAGAAAGGCCCCGGCGGTTGAAATCTAATGGGTCGGTGCCTACAAGGAAGTCTAGGCTTGTGTGAGGTTGGGTATAATATCATCTTCCCACAGGCACAAGCGGAACTGCAGACACAGTGAAAATTTCTGGCTGACACTGCTTGATGTTGTTTTTTTTTTTTTCTCAGCCTGGTAGCTCAGCAGCTGGAGGCTAAAAAGCCAGGTTTCCAGGGACAGGAGGAAGGCTTCTGAGTAAGAGGCAATGTGGACTGCAGATGAGGGTGATCGCCGGAGGCCTCTCGAGAGTGGGGGCGCTTTTAAGTGGGTTGTCAACAAACACTGCCGTGTTGTTCCAGGAGGTTCCGGCTGCCCCAGGAAGAGGCTTTGAATCTGTGCAAGTGCCTGAGCTGGTTTTTCCTAGATGGTGTTGTGGGGCTGAAGGGTCAGGTGTAAGGTTTGTGACCTTGGACGTCGGTGTCCCTAGAGGTGTCACACTCACACACCCAAGGTGAAACTTGTCTTTCTCCAAACAATTGCCAGTAAGGAGCTTGCTCCACTGTAACCTTTCAGACCAGCAGTGCTTGCCAGGGTTACAAAGAGATGACTGCCCCAGTTCCAGAACACCAGGCCTGGGCTCCATTGTTCCCCCGTGTTCACACTGAGTATTACATTGTTTCACATTGTGGTTTAACTTCCTACAGAACATTAACAGCAGTAGCCAGTGGAATGTTTTCAAAACCACTTACGTTTGTGGAGCTCACTGTGCTCACCCAGGCTAATGGAAATTTCATTGTTCTGGGAGCGCTGGCTCTGTCAACAGTTCTCTTGGTGTTCTTGTATTGTCTGTCATGTGTAAACCAAGCACACTTACCTCTACTCACTTTCTATAATTGTTTGGATGTAATTTAAAAATAACTGCATAAAATGCCTTTACAATACGTTTCAGAGCTCTCGGTGGTTATTTCCCCGTGGAGATGTTTCCTTGTGGAAAGAACACAATTTCTGAGTCGTTGAGGAATGGCTGATGCTCAGGCCTTTCGGTTAAGATCAAGTGAAGTTTTGAGGTTGTTGAAAAGCTCTGGTTTGGTGTTTGTGGTTTTTGTGTGGGCGTACTGGCAGCGGGCCTATCTCTCCGTGCTTTCTAAGAGATTCTAGACTTTCCTGATCACGTTCATCTCCAGCTGTCGGTAAGCTTCCTGACGGTTAGGGCCCGAGCTCTCCTTTCTTCACCACCACCCAACCCTAGACACTCAAACTGTTCTTGGACCACCAGCCGGGGACAGCCGGGAGCTCCTTAGAAGTGTGGCATCTTAGCTCTGCATCAGCCACAGCCTGTGATCACATCATTTGCATTTTCACAAGATCTTCTGAGTGATTCTGTCTACACACATGCCAGTGCAGCTGCACTAGGCAAGGGCAGGGACTGAGAGATCCCTCTTCTCCAAACATCTCCCACTGGGCCTGGACTGCTATTATTTAGGATGAATTTCTCTAGTTTGTGCCACTTATTATGAAATACACCCGGCCTGCGTAACTCAGTAAGTCATTTTCAGTTCAGAGTCTTCATGTGAATTCATCCACTTGGGCCTTTCCAACGCGACAGATGGCAGAAAGCAGGTTGACTGAGGAGTGAAGGTGGGAGGAAGGAAGTGGAGTAGAAAATGCTGCGCCTTTGCTGGAAGAAAGGAGGCCGACTCCCAGGACTGCGGCAGCCTGAAGCAGCGCTGTGGGGCTGGGCAGGAAGAAGCAAAATCGCCATTGACCATGGTCACAATAACCGTAAATCACTGTTGCCACAGGGTGGCTTAGCCTGTGTGACCCTGAGATCCACCTTGGGGAGGAGGGTGGCTTCTCAAAAAAGCCAGCCCCCCGGAGGCAGGGAATTCGGGAATGTTCATCCTGCTCTATGCTTTGTTCACCCCGGGCTTAGGACATCTGGATCTCTAGGGGTGAAAAATCTGTGTCTTTAGCAAATGCCTCAGGTGTTCACATCCACAGGCATGGCTGAGTGAAAGGTGAGCCTGGATCCTGGGCCTGGCACGCTGTACATTCTCTTTCCAGTGTCTACAATAAGCCTACAAAATCCCACAACCATCCCAGATCTGCTGGGCTCCAAAACCTTCGTTCTCTTTACTGTCTCATACCTTAACGTTTGTGGGGGAGCAAAACTTTCCCCTTCTTCCCTTCTAGATTCTTTGGCAGGCCATGAGACAGATTAACAGGAGAAAACCAAATTTAGTTACGTATGTATGGAAGCTCAAAGATGTGAGCCTCAGGGACAAGTTGAACGAACAGGAGAGGGGCCTGGGGCTTCAAGCGAGAGGAGGGTGATTCACAGGACGAAAGAAGAGATGTTTGGAAATTAGATGTTTGCCCTGCCACACAAGATAGGTCATTCAGATAAAAAGTTATCTCTTATAACAGGTCTCTTTCTGGGTCGGTTTGGGCCCATATCTAAGTTCTTTTTAGGCAGTTAAGGGAGAGGTAGATGTTTTTCTTCCTTCTGCTGGGTCTTGACTGCCTTCAACTGAAAACAATCCTTGTACTAAACTGGCACAAGTTGGGGTTGCATCTTCGGCTCCCCCTCACCTTCCATAAAGCTGTTGTGGCCCAAAGGTTATCCTACCCACGCTGTGGTTTCCCCTACCGCACCCTTTGGGAGTGGCAGTTTCTGCAGAAGTTCCCTAATTTGATTCTGAAATTGTGACACGAACCTCCAGATTTGGGCGGAATTGCACAAGGAAAGCACACTGGTGAACTGGGGAGGCTGGGCCCTCCTTCCTCCCCTCCTGCTGTGGTCAGTAACCAACAGAACCAATGATCCAGGGCTAGGATGCTGGTCCCAAAGGGTTGAAAAGCAGGGCTCTCTCGGGGAACTGAGAATTTCTGGTTGCCTCGGTATGAAAGCAGTTTTCAAAAGTGATGGAAGCAGGCACATATTGTTCTTGCCCTCGGAAACCTTATTTTGTTTCAAGAAATCCCTAGAAAGAAAACACGCTAATTTAATACAGCAATGTTGAATAGTGAGAGTAGCAAGAACAGGGCACCATCTGGTATGTTTGAATAATTGTCAAGGTTGGCTTTTCTTTAAATGCTGCTTATTGCTGAGTCCACCCATATTCAATTACTAGAGCTAGAAGTCATCTGGTGGTGGCTTATCGGCATTACAGGAGTGTACCTGTGTATTGAATTCCTCGACTTGGACTCAGTTTGGAAATTCAGATGCAACATTTGACCTTCATCTATATTTAATCTCCTGTTGTGGGTTACAGCCTCCTTTATGGATTTGTTTCAAAAGCTTCGGATCCTGATTCTGTCATTTAGGGCAGAGGTGTTCCATGCGTGATCCCCTGTGGAAAACAAATACTGCCTTTTTCATTAAGATTTTTATTTTGTGTGTATTTTGTAACATATATGGCATTGCACTATATTAGTAGGATATGTATGAAACTTAGAAGTAAATACATATAAATGTACTGGGGTGGGGGTACATGATTTAAAATCCCCACCCTTTGGGATGCTGGCTCAAGAGCTTTATAAACTTGTCGTGCTGTGTATTAACTTCCTTGCAGCAGCATGTTATCTGCTCATTCGGCAAGAGTGGCCTTTGTCCCTGTGAATCCGGTTCCGGTTTGCCCTACGTAGGATCATGTGTTCAATGTACCAGTGTATAGTCAAGGCTAAGGCATATTTATTTGTCTCAGGAAGTTTACTCTCTGGGCTGGGGGTGTCGATAATGGTAATGACTTCAGAGAACTGGAGAATGATATCGGTGGGGATGACGATGATGATGGCGGTGGTGGTGGCCAAGACAGAGACAAGAAGAAAGCCCCAGGTGTGGCTTGCTCCAAAGCACAACTGAAACCCACCGCTTCTTCTCCACGCTCTCTGGTGATGCGACATCTTTCACTAGCACTGATACACTTCGCTGCTCGTTCGTCCTGCTTCCATTGTAGCTAAAAAATACTTCTTAGTCATCGTCAGCATGTACTATAATTCTCAGCTTCCTAGGATTTAGAGCCTTGGGAACAGGAGGTTTTTCGAGGCCTCCGCCACTCTTCTGTATTTTGGTCCTCGGTGCCCCGCAAGCTGTGAAAGCTGTGAGTCATGACTCCCATATGGTGGGGTTCCCTGCCTCCCTTCCTCTCCATCCACATGCCTGCCCAGCCATCTGCTGCCACTCTCAAGGTTAGGGAGCAAGAGATGACACAGGGGAGGAAGAGGAAAACACCAGGAAAATGAACACTGTTTCATAAATAAAACTGAAAAAAAAAAAGATATATTTTCTTATATTACCGAGGCAATTTGTATTCACTACAGGAAAAATCAGAACATGAAGTGCAAAAACCAACCAAACCAAACAAAACACAACAGAGTTTCCCTCACAGCATCGTTAATCATTCCAACCGCCTCCCTGCGTGTTTTTCCAAGCCTGCATCCTGCATCTGTCTAGGTAGCTAGCTATCAAAGCAAATAGGATTATTTTATAACTGTTTTTTTTTATTTATTTTTTAGTAATCTCTACACCCAACACGGAACTTAAACTCTCAACCCTGAGATCGAGAGCCACACACTTTACCCACTGAGCCAGCCAGGCACTCCTGTAACCTGTTATTTTGTTTTGTTTTGTTTTGTTTTAAAAGATTTTCTTTATGTATGTGACAAAGGGAGACACAGCGAGAGAGGGAACACAAGCAGGGACACACACAAGCACAAGAGGGAGAAGCAGGTTCCCCGCTGAGAAGGGAACCCAATGTAGGGCTCGATCCCAGGACCTTGGGACCATGACCTTCCAGCAGATGCGCAACCAACTGAGCCACCCAGGCGCCCCATCTGTAACCTGTTTTTTAAACTGAATCATGAATATCTTTCTGTGCTTGTGACTATAGCCCCACACTAGCATTTTTAATGTTCAAGGCGTATTTTCTATGCGAGGAAATATTCTAGTTGCTGTAGTTTATCTATAATAAATGTAGGTAAGATCCTCTCTGCCCTCATCTGGGTTTAACATAATTTTTTTCCTATGTAACATTGAGGTCATTTCTGTATGTTTGCTTTTACAAACAATGCTGTAGTGAATATCCTTATAGCTAAATCTTTCCATATACCCATAATTTTTCCAGGACCATGTTGCCTACTCTCTGTTTGCCCCTCTGGGTGATTCCCCGTCCTTCTCTGCCTTGCTCTGTGGCCCGTCAGTGGGCTCGTTTACCCTCTGGCAGTTGGAAGCTCAGGGAGGACATCGGAGGTGGGTGCTATATTCTGACTTCCACCCCGCCTCCTCGTGGATCGTCATTAGCTGCCTTCTTGTACTGTTGATGGCCGTGGTGCCTGGGCAGCCCTCTCCCAGGGCTCAGTTCTCAGGGTACTGCTCACCCCAGGGTACTGCACCATTCCTGTTGGTTTCCCTTAACCTTGCCCTTTATGAGTTCTTCATTAAACCCTTCTCAGTTACCGCCTGCGAGTGTGCCATCTGTTTCCTGGCAAGACCCTGGATGGTAAAAGTACGCTCCTACTCCTGGCATCTTGTGCATCCCTAACTGCTTGCCGGCATGGGGAACCTGGGATGGATTATGCAGAGAAGGTCAAGAACTCCCTTTTCTCCTTTAACTTAAGGCCTGGACATCAATGACTCTCGAGCAGCCATCTCCTGTTTCTTTCCCCTGGACCTCTCCATAACCTCTTTTTCTTCATATTCTCACTGACACTTGTTATTTCTTGTCTTTTTTTTTTTTTATTTTTTTATTTTATTTATTTGACAGAGAGGTCACAGGTCGGCAGAGAGGCAGGCAGAGAGAGAGGAGGAAGCAGGCCACCTGCAGAGCAGAGAGCCTATGTGGGGCTCAATCCCAGGACCCTGAGATCGTGACCTGAGCCGAAGGCAGAGGCTTTAACCCAGTGAACCACCCAGGCATCCCTCTTGTCTTTTTTATTCTGGCCATTCTGACAGGTATCCGGTGATATCTTATTGTGGCTTTGATTTCCATCTCCCTGATAATGAATGATGTTGAACATCTTTTCATATGTCTGTTGGCCAGCTGGATGCCTTCTTTGGAAAAATGTCTATACAAGTCCTCTCTTCATTTTTAAATCAGATTATATGGGTGTTTTGTTTCATTTTTGGTGTTGAGTTGTCTAAATTCTTTATGTATTTTGGATATTAACCCCCTCGACTTCGTTTTTGATGCCCAATGCCTGAAACCTTCCCTGAATTAGGAGAGGTTGTGTGGCCAGTTCTTATCCTTATAAACACCTGAGCCTATAGCAAAATTTGTTTCTTTAATTCTCTATTTTAATCTTAAGTGGTATTAGAGTATTCTTATTAAATACACAGAATTTTATTTTTAGAACTTCTAGCTTGAATTAGAATCCCTTGATAGTATCTCTTTTGTGATTTTCTCTTTTCTGTGAATCAGTAGAAATTTTTTTTTCTTGAAAGTCTACATCTAGTTTTACTTTCCTTGCCTTTTGAATTTTTAGATAATGCTATCTTTCTTCAAAGGTTCTCCCCACTTCTGTTTAATCGATTGTTCTTGGCTGTTTGGAATTAAGTGTCTGGCCCATTTCTTTTGTCTTCCTCCTGTTCAATGAGATTGCTAGTAAGACTAGTCAAGAATGATCAAATACCCTTCTTTTTAGTGACATGAAGCTTTCTGATGAGACTTACATGAAGATAAGAGGGATTAAAACCAAGGCAGAAACGTGCTGGATGGTTTCATTTTCCCTTAGAAATAAACCGTAAAAGTTCAGGGAATTATAGTCCAAAGGAAAACTCCCAGTTGTAAATCTAGGCCCCACAAGGCTTTTCCGGTATTTCTGAGTTCTTTCATAAACTTTCTTCTTATAGTATTAAGGACACAAAGAATGATGGGATGTTGCTGATAATGATCATTATTTTTCTGGTCTTTGAAACATGTTTTTCCAGTGTTCCAGACTGAAAATTTGTTGTATTGAATGAAAAGATAAACCCTCAAATGGGGCGCCTGGCTGGCTCGGTTGGTAGAGCACGTAACTCTTGATCTCGGGGCTGGGAGTTCAAGCCCCAGGTTGGGTGTAGAGCTTACTTTAAAAAAAAAAAAAAAAAAACAAACCTAACCCCTGAAAGTGGTTACATAATATGTCAGATGGTCTTCTCCAGTGGAAGGGAGCAGCTGGCTGACATAAGTCAGTTCATTCATTCTGAGGTGTCTGGAGTTGGGTTAGAAGGATGACCCTGGGCTCCAGGAAACTGCCGTGTCAGTTGATAAGGGCTGCTCTGAAGGCTAGCCGCAGAGATGTATTATGAGTCTTTGTACTAGAATTGAGACTTCAACCCTCCTTTTCAATTCTTACAAATTCTGAACTTTCCAAGGAAAATAGGTTGGCCTTAAGAGCTTTTAGGAATTCGGGCGTCTGGGTGGCTCAGTTGTTAAGCATCTGCCTTCGGCTCAGGTCATGATCCCAGGGTCCTGGGATGGAGCCCCGCATCAGGCTCCCCGCTCAGCAGGAAGCCTGCTTCTCCCTCTCCCACTCCACCCTGCGGTGTTCCCTCTCTCGCTGTGTCTCTCTGCCAAATAAATAAATAAAATCTTTAAAAAAAAAGATCTTTTAGGAATTTACCCTGCAATATTATGACAGAACATTTTTATTTTAAATTTTTATTACATAATATTTTATGTATACAAAATATGTGTATATATATATACTAACTCTCTCTATATTTTCTCTCTCTCTCTCTCTATATATATATAGTGAAAAATGTTAAATATAAACACACAGGGGTTGATACATTAATATCTGGGCTCTCCTCCATTATTTTTACTTCTCCCACCAAAATAACTGCTCTTCAGAATTTTTTATTCCTTTTCATTAAAGACAAAACCCCTTTACCATATGTAGATGCCTTCCTGAACAGTTTATTTTTGCTTCATTTTGAGTTTTATAAAAAAATGATATCGTAATATTTATAGTGTTGTTTCACTCAAGTTTCTAACATTCATCAGTTCACTTATATCACCCTGTGTGGCTGAAGTTCATTCCTTTGTACTACTGTTCTTATATTCCATTTTGTGAATATACCACAATTCACTTAGCCATAGTTCTGGCTGTGAATGATCTTGGCAGTTTATTGTTTCCAAGTGTTCTTATAATAGTCTTGTTAGTATAGATGAGAAATATACTGATAAGAGTTTTTAGTGTTCCATGTCAAATTGTCATAAACACTAGATTTATTTGCCTAGTGTCCCTTTGAGTGTTTTCTATTTCACTATTCCCATTTATCACCTAAAGAAACCTAGATGCAGGAAAAAATAAACGATTTACCAGGCTCTGTTGTCACTGCTGTTACTTCCACTACTATTAAATTCAAGAAGCAGTTAAGTCCCCTCTTGGTTCTTCTTGTCTGAACAAAGGGGTGCCCCTTCCACTGTCACAACGGAATAGAAAGTTATTAATTTTGATCTCACAAAGCGTATGATCCAGGAGGCAGCGTGTCACAGTGAAAACAGTGTAGGCTTAAGAGGCAGCAAAATTTGGGTTTTAAAATACCAGCATGAGCACCAATAGCAGGGGTCGTCTTGTGCAAATTCCTTTTTTCCTCCCAATTCTCATTTCCTCATCAGCAAGATAGAAATTGCAATGCCTTCCTCACAAGATGGTTCACTGATTATGTCAGGTGTAAAAGGCTCAATCATGACATTATAACATAAGGGACAGAGGAGGCTCACAGCCTGACCGGTGGAACTCATAATCTCACTGTGAGAAACGACCCAGGTAGACTACAGAAAGAATTCAGTTTGGGCTTGTGCAATTTCTGACCCTTCTGAAGATGTCTCTGGTTTAGAAAAGAGGAATAACGAGGTCCTTTGCTGACTTGATGGTATAGAGGGTGGAAAGTGTTCCCTTCTTCCCTTCTAGGTTCTGGCTGGTCTAATCATTAAATCGACGTAAGACAGGTTAACAGGAGAAAAACAAATTTACCTTGGGTGTCCCAAAGACATGAGACTCAAAGGCAGTCAGGCAGTTGAGACTTATAGGTTGTCTTGAGCTAAGGAATGAGAGGGGCTTGGGCTTGCGGAGGGAAGGAAGACAATTCACAGGATATAAGAAAAGCAGATGTTGTGTAATTAGATGTTCGCCCTGCGATGCACATAGGTCTTTCAGATGAATGTTATCTCTGGAAATAGTGCTCTTTCTGGGCCAGGCTCCCTGTCTAAATTCTTTTAGGCTGTTAAGGGAGAGGTAAAAGTTTTTCTTGAGTCTGCTGTGTCTTGATTGCCTTCGGCTCAAAATAATCCATATGTCAAAGTGGCACATTTTGGTGTGGCAAGATGTATCCCTTTCAGTGGTAAAGTAAATGTTTTGGCTTTGCTTCGGTTATCAGCTTTTTCTTTCCAGGCCTATCTTGTGAATCATTTTAACAATCCTTTAATAGCATAAAATTCCTTTGTATTTACACTGGCAAGGAAAAACTGATCACAGGGTCTAATAATAAAGGAAATCTTGCTTTTATCTTTGGAGAAAAATTGAAGTTAATAAACGTGAATTAATGTTAATTAGTTAATTAATGTTAAGGCCATTGCATAAAGCATTTAAATCCAGATATTGGACTGGAGCTCCACTGGGAGTGTGACCCAGTCTGTCTTTATCTCTACTCTACCCCCAGTGCCTTGCACAGTGACTACACATAATAGTTGCTCAAAAAATATCTGATGATACTTTTATCTGATGGATAAGTGAAAGGACTACCTCTTTTTGCCTTTTTTTTTTTTTTAATTACTAAAACCATGTTTTTCCCCCCCGCTTCTGAATCTTGAATAACGGGGGTTTGGGAGATCTAATGGATAAGGTGAACTTAGCTAATCCCGTGGCTCATCCCTCAGCATGGGGAAGAGACTTAGGAAAGGGAACAAAGACATCGCAAAGACCTTTATGAATTAGCTTAATTGGAATTAGTCTAACTAGAAGTTTTCCTGCTGACAATTTGCTGATATTCATAGCCGGAAGGAAGGAGACTGACAGAATGGGGGCAGGAGAGGAAAAAGGCCTCATCTTGGAACCTGGATCTCTTTGAGAAAAAGGAGCCTGGAGTGGAGCAGAGCCCAGGAGCACCTTGCATGAGGAAGTGGAGGGTCAGGCAGACAAACCTTGTCTACATGCGCTTTTTCTAGAGGGTAGATAAATGGAGTTATGATAAGCCTGCCATAACTGAGGTCTCAAGGTCGAGTAATAACTTCTATTCATTCATTTAGCAAATACGCAGGGAGCGCCTTCATCATTCCAGGCATTCTTCTGGGTGTTTAGAATACACGAGTGAAGAAAACGGACAGTGATCCCTGCCCTCATAGACCTCACATTCTAGTGGGGAGGGACAGACAGTTAACAAAAGACATGAGAAATAAGCAAACCATAGAACATGCTAGAAAGTGAGATGAGCGAGGGGGAGCAGAATATGCATGCCACCCTAAAATGTGCCACCTGGACACGTGAAGGCAATCCAGACACAGCAGATTCAAGAAAAACTTTTACCTCGCCCTTAACTGCCTAAAAATGTTCAGATAGGGAGCCTGGCCCAGAAAGAGCTATTTCACCAGAGATAACTTTCATCTAAAAGATCTACGTGTATGGCAGAACAAACATCTGATCACCCAACATTTGCTCTTATGTTCTGTGAATTATCCTCCCCTTCGAAGGCCCAGGCCCTCGCTCATTTCTTAGCTCAGGGTGGCATATAAGCCCTAATTGCCTGACTGCCTTGGAGTCTCATGGCTTTGGGGCACCTGTTTGGACACAACTCGGTTTTCTCCTGTTAATCTGTCTTATGTCAATTGAATGCTTAGACTAGCCAAAGGAGTTAAAAGAGTAGAAGGAAAAATCCTCCTCTCCTACACTAGCAATAGAAAACCAAAAATGGGGGCACCTGGGTGGCTCAGTGGGTTAAAGCCTCTGCCTTTGGCTCAGGTCATGATCTCAGGGTCCTGGGATGGAGCCCCACGTTGGGCTTTCTGTTCAGTGGGGAGCCTGCTTCCCTCTCTCTCTCTGCCTGCCTCTCCACCTACTTGTGATCTCTGTCAAATAAATAAATAAAATCTTTAAAAAAAAAAAAGAAAACCAAAAATGTGGAGCAGGAAAGGGACACCGGCTGTGGGAGGAAAAGGGGAGAGAGCCCATGGAGAAGTTTTAGCAGAGACAGCAATATAAGCTGACATGTTAATAGAAGTTTCTGTCCCCCTGGCTGCTAGAATGTATGTGTGGCAAGGACAGATTTAGGCAGAGAGACCTACGTTTAGGCAGAGAGTTACATTTATCCAAGCAAGAGGCCAAGTGCTTGGACCAGGGTGGTGCCAGTGAGGTGGTAAGAGGAGATCAGATTGTGGATATTTTTTAAAGTAAAACCATCAGAATTTCTTGATGGGTTGGAAATGGGATGGCAGAAAATGGGGGGGGGGGGTTAGGAATGTGTCAAGATATTTTGCCTGAGCACAAAGAAGGCAGATGTTGCCATGACTTGAGATGTGGAAGGTTGCTGGTAGATATGGCCTAGGGGGAAAAGATTCGGAAATGTTAGTTTGTCATGTGTGTCACATGGAATTGTTGATTATTCAGTTGGATGACCATGCCTGAATTGGAAAGAAGTAGGGCCTGGAGATATAACCAGGGGAAATTAGAGGCATTTTGTAGAATTTAAAGCCTTGAGACAGGATGCCTGGGTGGCTCAGTTGGTTAAGCAACTGCCTTCGGCTCAGGTCATGATCCTGGAGTTCCAGAATTGAGTCCCACATCAGGCTCCCTGCTCGGCGGGGAGTCTGCTTCTCCCTCTGACCTCTCCCTTCTCATGTTCTCTCTCTCAAATAAATAAATAAAATCTTAAAAAAAAAAAAAAAGAAAAAAAAAAGCCTTGAGGCTGGTTGAGATCATATGGGAAGTAACAGAGAAGAAAAGAGAGGCAGGGCTGAGCTCTGGAACTTTATAGGAAAAGAAGAGGAAGCCAGCAAAGGAGATTGAGAAGGTACAACCAGCGGGATGAGGAAAGCAAGAAAGGGAAGGGTCCTGGAAACAAAGTGAAGAACTGGGTGTCAAGGAGGAGGGATTACAGACGGTGCAAAATGCTAATGCTAGGTCACTGTAACAGAAGACTCAGCGGGGATTCAGCAATAGGAAGATCCTGGGCAAACTGTGGAGAGTAGCTTCAGGAGGGTGCTGAGGTCAAAGAGATAACTGAGGTGGGTTTCATGGAGAATGCGAGAAGAAGAAACATCTTTGGGGGAAAGACTTACCTTTTGGGGAAGTTGTAGGACAACATATTTTTTAAAAATACATAATTAAATTCTTTTAGTGATTAAGCTTTAAAAATGAAATAATTTTTTCATTTATATATATTTTATAAGGATACTCTCTTACTCAATAATTCTAAGAAATTCTTTGGTGTATTTCAAGAAAACATAATCAGAGATTTGCACTAAGATTGGCCTACATCTTCAAGCACAAGGATGCGTATGGCCTTGACACGGGCCATAGACTTACTTGGGCTTCCTCACAGCATGGCGGTTGGGCTCCCAGGGCAAGAGAGCCAAGTGAAAGTCGCATACTAGTATCACCTGGGGGGACTTTCTAAAAAAAGAAAAGAAAAGAAAAGAAAAATGTCTGTCTTCAGCTTCCAGAAATGCTGATTTCATTGGTCTGAGATGGGCCCAGGTATGGATATTTATATAAGCTCCCCAGGTGATTTTGTGTGGTCAGGGCTAAGAACCACTGCTCCCACAAAGAGTACGTGAAACAAAAGTTTCGGCTCCTCAGGTGTCGGCTACCAGCAATGGTTCCACAGTGGTTCCTGAAGGGTTCCAGAGGTTGAAGAACTAGTCTGGGACTCCAGCGGGAAGGGGGGGGCTGCTCTTGATGTAGCAGCTCGATGAATCAAAGGCCAACTGGAGATTGCCCCATCGTTCCTGAAGATATCATCTCTGCATCTGAGCAACTAATGCTCGTATTTTATGATTTGATCAGGAGCTGAAAGGAGCAGATAAAGATGAACGTTAGCTAGGCCTCATCTGAAGTACTCCCCGTAGACGCCACAAAGAATTAAGATCCTGTTACTTTTTAACCTGACACAAGATGTCACCATTGCTCCTGCGCTTTTAGCAATAACAGCCTAAAGTTAAACAGCAGTGCGAGTTTGACTCCCCAACTACACAAGTTTTTCCTTTTCCCTGACCCCATGTTCCGTCCGCGAGGTTCATTAATCTATAGGCCATTCCGTTTTTCCAAGTTAAAGTATTTATTTATAACACTTACTTGATTTTCCCCCCTTACACCAGCTGTGGATCAAAATTAATATCTCTTTGTGAACACTTCGCAAAGAAACTTTGGTAGAGGGGACCGTAAAACAAGAGAAGCTGACGTTTTTATAGGATGACTGGAAAATTGCAAATCATGTTCTAGTTCCACTTTACTGCTGCTTCCAATGTTGGAGCGATCTCCTCTTACCAGGCTTAGTTGGGAGCCAGAGCAGAAAGAAAGGCATGGCCGTTATCCCAGGGTACAAGGGGCTAAGAGACAGGGTGGGTAAAAGGTCATTGGAGCACTGAAGCATCATTGGAACGGTGACAGTTTTCCCTGGAGAAAACTGTATTGACCAAACTTCTCTCACACACAGCACTGTGCATGGTTGGAAGGAATACTTTGCCAAGTCGCTTGGAGGTGAATGAAGATGGTAAACTCAAAGTGTAGCATTTGGGGGTTGGAGTCTTTATTGGGACCTTTAAGAGAGGCTGAATGTCCCTGTATTCTGCCGTTCCTTTACAGCCCCTCTCCTCTGTGTAAATATGGAGCAGCACCTAAAGAATATCCATTTGAAGTGGTGCCTAATCATGACTCTGCTGTAGGTTTTCACACCAAAATAATAGTATCTGTTGACTTAGGCTTGTGGAATTACAGTGATTAATATCTTTATTTTCCAATTTTTCTATAATGAGTATAAAACTAGAAAGAAAAAGATCTCAAAACAACATGAACTGTATGCCGTAGGATTCCAACTATATGACATTCTGGAAAAGGGAAAACTATGGAGATAATAAAAAGATTGGTGGTTGCCGGTGGTTGTGTGTGTGTGTGTGTGTGTGTGTGTGTGTGTTGGTGGGGGGATGATGAATATGCAAAGCACAGAGGGTTTTTAGGGCGGTGAAAATACTCTTCATGACATGTATCCGTCATTATACATTTGTCCAAACCAATGGAATGTATAACACCAAGAATGAACCACAATGTAAACTATGGATTTGGGGTGATTATAATGTGTGGGTTCATCAGTTGTAACAAATGTCCACTCTGGTGAGGATATTGATAGTGGAGGACACTGTGGATGTGTCGGGGGCAAGGAGATATAGGAAATCTCTGTACCTTCTCAAATCAGCTGTGAACTCATGGCTACTGCAAAACAGTTTTGTTTTGTTTTTTTTTTTAAATTTTTTTTCTTCTTCTTCTTTTTTTTTTTTAGGTAGGCTCCATGCCTCTCAACCCCGAGATGAAGACCTGAGCTGAGATCAAGATTCTTAACCAACTGAGCCACCCAGATGCTCCTAAAATAGTAAGTCTTAAGAAAACCCCATGATCCAAAGATTGGTAATGAAGAGAGATGTGCATGTATTGTTAAGAAAATGTTACTATCGTTACTTCTAGTCCATCTGGAGGCAGATGTAGCTAAAGCTCTGGGTTAGTCAGATCAGGCAGGAAATACATGACCCATTCAAATTAGTTAATTTGAAGAGAATTTTAAGGAAGAATGTGTTTTTAAAAGTTTGGGGAGAGTGGAGAGAAATCCTAAGGGAGAGCGTGGTGCTTGAGTATAGATCGCTAGAGCTGTCATCACTCTTGGGTGTGGAGTGCGAGAGGAGTGAGAACTTGGTGGACAACCCAACTGGAGTTATGACCTTCATTGGAAGCATGTAGACAGCCTGTGGGGCCAATGCACAGGTAAGAGCTGTGACAGCAATTCCCTGGTCTCACTCTTCCCTCTGACTCTACTCTCTGTTGTTTGGCCAATTCAGCTAAGACTGTCAGTGGGGTCCATATGAGTCAACTTTTGAGGTTGCTCAATGGTGAGGAGCAGACAAAGAGTAGATCTGAGGGGGAGAAGGAAGATGTACAGCAATGCTTTCTTTTAAAAAAATTAATTTTTATCATACAACTCTATAAACTTATATGGTTCCACAAAGTTTTCAATGAAAATGAGTCATCTCTTTCCCCACCTTCCTCCACCCCATCACCCACTTCTAAGAGTCAACCACTGTTGGTTCTATTAACTTTTTTTCTGGGATTTATCTCTTTGTTTTAAATCAACATTAAGAGTTCGAATTTGTTTTCTAATTTGATTTTATTTATTAATTTATTTCTACAGAAACTGAGGATTTAAATCTTACCCTCACTTCCCCTCCGCATCTCACGCTGAGTTCCAAAACACATATGTTTATGCCATCCTACCCTCCAGTTCCTGTTAGAGCAAAATTTAAAACGTTAGATCAGAATTCATTGTTCCTTATAGGACTTTGCAATTTTTATGCAGAAATAAATTATGTAGTATATAATCACTACATTTCTTTTCTTGGAAAACATTTGTTTTCTCTGGAGCTAACGATTGCATAATTCTCGGCCTAGCTTTCTACTTATCTTTCCCTAATTCATCCCCAAACACTCAGCCAGAGGTGTTGGTCCCCTCTGAGTACACCAAACATATGCTGTAATCCACAGTTTTGTTTTCTGTTTGGAGTTACCGTTATTGGAGGCCTTCGTCCTCTTTTCTCCAATATGAATCAGTGATTCCCTGAGTTCACTTCTTAGCTGTGTGGGATTTTCTTCACCCTCATCCTGGCGAAAGAGCATTCTCTACTCTCTCCTCTGTGTGATGCCTTTTCTTGGCCCTTTATCTTCTTAGTTTACTCCCTCAGTTTGGTGGGGCACATCTACTAATTCTGATACCCAATTCCAACATGGAGGTGGGGTTTCTACCCTACCAAGTCACTCTTCAACACCAGCTGGGTGTCCTACAATTCAACTCAACTTTGACCCTATCTACAGAACTGTCCTTTTGGCTTTTTATGGAGGCTTCATTACATAGATATGGTTGCTGAAATCATTGGTCATTGGTGATTGAACACCAGTCTCCAGCTTCTCCAGTTCCCTCCCGAGAGATTAGCCGGGGTGGGACTGAAAGTTCTACTCCTTGGATCACACGATTGGCTCCAGCCCTCATCCTTAGGTCCTTTCCAAAAGTCACCTCATTAACATAACGAATGACACCTTTATCTTTCTCATCACAGGAAATTCCAAGGGTTTGAGGACTCAGAGCCCGGACTGAGACGAAGACTAAATATATATATCCAATAAGAAATAAGAATAAAAAATAAAAAGAAATAATAAATATAAATAGCAACACCCCAGGTTTTGAGACCTTACATGTTTTTGAGACATTACATGTTTGAAAATATTTTTAAACTACCATCGAAACAGATTGATGAGATGGCTTGTATATAGAGTCCAATGTCAAAACTATTTTTTTCAGAATTGTGATAGCATCATGCCACTGTCTTTTAGACAGTCTGCTTCTTTAGCTTTTATTTGTGAGTTGTATTTTTCCTCTGGAAGATTTTAGACTCTTCCCCATATACCTAGTGTTCGGAAATTTTATAGTAATACCTTAGCAAGTTTAAGGTACTTAGGCACTAGCCGGGCCCCTTATTCTGTTCTGGGAGATTTTAATTATTTTTTTTTAATTGTTTTCTCCTCTTCATTTTTATCTTTCTTTCCAGAACTCTTACAATACAATCTTGAACCTTATAGATTGATCCTCATATTTTCTTATCTTTTTTTCTTGCATTTTCCATTTCTTTCTTTTTCTATCTATTTAGCTCTCTGTAAAATTTCTTCCACTTTATCTTATAACTTCTCCATTGATTTATTTTCTGTTATATCTTAATTTCAAAGAACTCTTTATTGCTTCTTAGACTTTTTTTTTTTTTCTTTCTTTTCTTTTTTTTGTATAGAATGCTGTTCTTGTTCCTTGGATCATGTAATTTCTTTTACTGTTTTGGGATATTATTTATAGTGAGGTATAGTTTATCTCTACTCTCTGCATTGTTTTTGTCTTCTTTGAGTTCTTTTTTTTTTTTTTTTCCCCCTTTCCATTTTGGTTCTTTGTCTTCTGTGTTACAGACTTTCTTTAAATAAAAATTCTTGACAGTCTAGGAGTGAAACACTTTAAAGCTTAGTTTAGTGGAAACTGTACATTAGTTGGGCTTGACAGTTGATGGACCTTACTATATGTTGATTAAGAGGGGGCTTGGATGTTGCACTGGAGAACCCCATATGCTAGATGTGTGAGTGCTTTCTCAGGGATCATGATCTTATCTGGGAAGGAAGTGAGCGGCTGCTGGTATTCTCAGAGCCAAGTAGGAGAAGGGGTTGGGAGCCTATCACTGTTCGGAACATAATAACTCAAGTAATCCCTCTGGTTTTAGTACAGCACTCCTGCCCTCAGCGATGGCTATTTTTTGGCCTTCTGCCAGGAAACCTTCAGAAACACCTGGTCCTGCCAGTTTCTGAGTGTCCCTGGGATTCTGCAGCTCAAATTGACTTTTTCTTGCCGCCGCGACCTGCCCCTGAATCCTCATGGACACCTACGTTTTCGCTTTATGCTAAGTCATTTACCACCTAGCCATCTGCTTCCCAGCTTTCAAAATTTTACAGCCATCTCTCATTTGCTGTCATCTCCCCTCTAATTCTTTCTGACCTCTTAGCCTTACTAGAAAATCATTTTTCCTGCCATGTTGAATCTGAAACCTCCCAGGCATCATTTTGTTTTGTGTCTCAACTGAATGAACGGTCAGGAGAAACTGGGGCATAAGGTAGCTCAGCTTCTCAGGGTCCCTCTTCCCCAGGCAGTCGCTTGCTGAAGACCTTAGGAAGCCTCATTTGCCTTTATAAACTTACTTTCTTCTTTGCTGTGTTGACTCTTTCTAGACATATGGCCCATTACATCCGCTAAATTATGTATTCCCCCATTACACTCAAGTCCAGTTCCCTTATTCCTCAGAGGACCGCAGGCTGGCCCATGATCAGTGTTGAGTTGAATTAATTTCTACTCTATTTATAGAAATGCGGTGACATGTCTCCCAAGGTATAAATAGAACAATGGGTGTTGACAACTTTTTTTGTAGCCATGGATACACTGCAATTATTCCTGCATACTCATTGTGTATCCGTGTCTGAATGATAACAAACAGGGCTCTTGCTGCTAACACACATTTTCCAGTAAAGAACATACAGCCCATTATTATCTTCTCATGAGTCAGGTTTCATCTTTCAATTTTAAATTTGGTCATGTACATTTGAGAGGACCGAGCCAGTCACTCTTCTTGGGTAATAGTTGAGAATTCACGATGAGAATAATAATAGTAATAACAATGATGACAACATTATAAAAACCAAATATTCTGACACCGTTATTTCTAAAAATAACTCCATGATGTAAGCAAGCATTATCCTTAATTCCCACTTGACAGATGAGGAGACGTGAGCCTCAGAGATTTCCATTTACTGCCCGAGATCCCAACATAAATAAATGCCTGAGATTCATAACTAGGCTATCATCAGACATTTGCTGGATACCAGCCTTGTCTCGGGCACTGAAGATACCGAGATGAACTGCATACAGTCCCTGTCCTCAGGTTGCTTACAGATCCCTCAATAAATGCACAAGTGAATAAGGAAACACACGCTCAGGAATATGCACCGGAGATAACGGTGGGCCTGGGGATGAGGTAGACAAAAGAAAGTTCCTAAATCGCATGTTGATTTCAGTGAGCCATATGGAAGAGACCAGAGAGAGAAAGGTTTCAGATCGAATTGGTTGGGTCATTATCATAAAAGAGTAGTTTGGAAAGCACCTGACAGTAGAGTCACCAGCTCTCTGTGGTCCTTCTAGGTCATTTACTTGGATGTAACATTTGGGAGAATATTTGCAGAAAGCGATGATCAACATGGTTTTACACCCTTCAGGATTGTTTTCAAAGTATATGCGTTCCACGATGGCTCTGTCTCTAGTAACACTATCTAACCGGTTCAGTGAATATTCCACTTTATGTACTTAAATTGATTGGCCACTCAGTAATTCACATAATTTCACACTCTATTTCTTCATTTATAATAAAGTATGCCGTAGACATTTCAAGTACAACTTAGAAAGAAATTTTCAAAGCTTCTGAATGTGTAATAAACCACATATATTTCTTTTTTTTTTTTTTTTTAAATTTTATTTATTTATCAGAGAGAGAGGGGGGGAGAGAGCGAGCACAGGCAGACAGAATGGCAGGCAGAGGCAGAGGGAGAAGCAGGCTCCCCGCTGAGCAAGAAGCCCTATGTGGGACTCGATCCCAGGATGCTGGGATCATGACCCGAGCCGAAGGCAGCTGCCTAACCAACTGAGCCACCCAGGCGTCCCTAAACCACATATATTTCTTTAATATTTTCTTTCCTTTAGGGTTCTGGCACCCCCTGAGTTAGCCATACTCCATTTATAATGATACACTTGGATATAACTGAAACCCCTCATATCACTCAATTTCAAATAACCAAAATTCACCTCTGGAAAATATTCTACAATGTTTTTCTGATGCCAGGAGGCAGATTTGAGTTATTCATTTTAAAAAATACATGTTAAAGCCACTGGGTTTTGCATCCAGCTCTCTCCCCTCTTTTTAACGTTTCCTTTCTATAGACTATAAGCATAATATTTAATATGTTAAATTAATGTTGTGGTTAAAAAATACAGTCTCCAAAAGCCTTAGATTCACTTAGTATAAAAAAAATCAGTATAAAACTACAGGCTTGGGGAAGTATTTCCCAAACTCTTCCAGATGTAGAGTCACATTGGATTTGATTTCCATATGGTTTTATGGGTTCCCTGGAGTGATTCAGGTGCCAAGGGAGCTGTGACAACAATGCAAAGAGTGATGGGAAAGTTATGTCATTTCAAGGAGTAGAAGGGAGCAGTATTCACTGGGGAGGCCTTCCACTGGGGATGAGGGCGGTGTATGACCAATAGCTCCAAGTACTGATGAGAATAGGTGTGAAAATTAAATCTGGCACCAGAAGCTCTTGAAAACCAGCCTCGGGGTTGGGATGGACCCATGTATATCTCTGAACAAGGCTTCACTTCTTGTCCTATCCCCTTTTAAAGTTTGTACCTAGTCCCAGCTCTCATCTGCCACAAGGAGACTTTACTCAGGAAAAATTGTAAATTAAAATTAAATTGTAGTTTACTACAGTTTTTTTTGTGGCAACCTAACATTGGCCTTCGCTGATAATTGTACCCATAAAGCATTTGCCTTTTCCATTAGTGAATAAAAGATAATACTCCTAATCTTGATTATCTCGTGTTCTATATTGAAAAAAAAATTCACTCCAGAAGATTCACCAGGTAATGTGAAATTCATAAGAATTTTGTTACAATAGGAAAATGGCAAAATTGGACAAAAGCATTTGGAATAGCTTCTTTATTCTCACTGGTATTTTCATGGCAGAAGATACATAATTTCTTCTTCTCCAAGGAAAATGTATAGTAATTTTGCCCCAGAAGTCTACATGCTAATTGTATTAGACAGACTATATCTCTAACATTGTCATTCCATTAGAGAATTTGCAATAAATCTTAATGATACATGCAAATACACCAATCTAATGGTTCATTATAAAAGAAATGACTGACTGTTACCATTCATTTCCAGCAATTTATATGATTTCTCACCGCCTGCTGGTAAAAAGTTCCAGAAGGCAGGGAATTCAATTTTTTTTTAATTTTTTTAAGAGAAAAGCAAATCAGAGTGAAAAGGGAAGACGAAGAAAAAGGATTGCTCTTTTTTTAATGTGTCTGCATTAAAAGTTTTTTAGGCTTTCGTAACCTGGCATAATTCTGAGCTTTTTGATTTGAAAACTACCTAAAAATAGTTATGTATAGATATTTTTCTTTTGTTTACTTTGCTTTGGCATTCTTTTTCATGCCCTCTTCCGTGGAGCTATCTATACAGAGGCAGAAAAACAGGGGAGTAGGGAAAATCTGGTTAGAGAGGAGAAAAAAAACCTTTGAAAGGGTTTCCTTCTTCTAAGAAATCAATGGAATCATCTCCCGCTTCTCATCTCCCCCCGTGAGTCATCTTCCATGTGAGAGATCTGAGCTCCTTCTTGCTAGATATGACTTATGTACATAAACAATACTGGGGTTGACCAAGAGTCACTTATAATAGCAAATTATAAATTCCTGGCCCGGGTCCACATTTTAATCATCTGTGCAGTTGCAAGCCCTAGCACAAGGTAGCACCTCCGTTGAACTCTCTTTCTCAGATAGCATCTAACAAGCCAAACCAATAGCCCAACCCCTTTCACGATTTTTATCCCTTTATAACCTGTGATAACTTGTAGCAGGCAGGATGCCTCTACTGGGGGGAAGTAACAGATACGTACTCAAAGAAATATGCACTAGGGATAGGGATGGGATTTTTGAAAAATCAGTAAATTTCATGCTTTCGTATACTATACAGAAAGACCACAGATGGAGAGGTTCGGGATTGTACTGGTTAGGTCATAAAAGTAAGGGTAAGCCCTTGATGCTAGGTATACCAGCTTTTAGTGGTCCTTCCAGCTCATCTGTTTGGATATGTTTGGGGAGATGTCTGCAGACAACACTATCTTGGCATAAGCATGGCAGAAGATGTGCACCGCTGTCATTTCTGAATTTCCATGTCCTTTGTTCAGATGGCCAGGGGAGACTGACTTGTGAATTTGCGAATTTGATCCCAGATCCGTTCTCATAAGAGAGAACCAGGTCTGCTCGGCTTCAGTAAATCTCTACCCGTGACCCAATATTTAAGGGCCAGCTGGCAGGTTAGGTAGTCATAAATATGATTCAGGGACCACTCTTTTTTTTTTTTTTTTTTTAAAGATTTTATTTATTTATTTGACACAGAGAGAGATCACAAGTAGACAGAAAGGCAGGCAGAGGAGGAGGGGGAAGCAGGCTCCCCGCTGAGCAGAGAGCCCAATGCGGGGCTCAATCCCAGGACCCTGAGATCATGACCCAAGCCGAAGGCAGAGGCTTTAACCCACTGAGCCACCCAGGCGCCCCTCAGGGACCACTCTTACCTGGGAGAGCAGTTCTCACCAAGGGGAGCTGGTAGGCTGGGCAGATAGCCTAGAAGGCCTCTTATATAATGAAAAAAAAATTAATTTTGCCCAGAGAGGAAAGAAAGTACAAAATGAATAGGTTATATAGACAAGGCAATCAATAAACAATATCTGCAAATTTATGGAATAATTGCAACTGAGTTCGGTCAATAGCTCTCATGAATAGAATGCACATTCATTGGGTAGCACAGGAAACATCTTGTCAGTCTTTTTTAATTAAAACTTTCTTTTCAGAACCAAACCTAAGAAATGGCTATAAAAGAATACCTGCTTCTAGAGGAAATATTTATCCCTTTCTTCTATTAAAACAATTGGGGCATTTTCCTGCACAGCTAAAAGAATTCATTTTTTTTTTTAAGATTTTATTTATTTATTTGACAGAGAGAAATCACAAGTAGACGGAGAGGCAGGCAGAGAGAGAGAGAGGGAAGCAGTCTCCCCGCTGAGCAGAGAGCCCGATGCGGGACTCGATCCCAGGACCCTGAGATCATGACCTGAGCCGAAGGCAGCGGCTTAACCCACTGAGCCACCCAGATGCCCCAAAAGAATTAATTTCTCATTCTCCTGTGTAGCAAGGTATTGCCAGTGAGTTGGAGGGTGAAATTGTCTGCCTGCAGTAGGACTTCCTAGAAAAAGGTGGGATTTTTTGGTTTGTTTGTCTACGAAAGGGGCGCACAGCTGGCATATGAACTTTATACGTTTCAGTCCTTCCCCTTCATCCTGCTTGGAACACAGACATGATGAGTGGATCCCCAGTGGCCATTATGGAACACGAGGTGAACTTGAGGATGGCAGTCATACTCTAATATTGAAGGAATAGAAATATAATAGGGGACTGAGTCCAGGATGATACCGTGGAGCTTCCCTGCTTAGCTATAGACTTCTTTTACATGGAGAGGGAAATAAACATCTGTCTTAGTTAAACCATTTTTATCTGTGGTCTCCATAACTAGCAGCTGAATGTAGATCCTAACTTGGTTAAAGAGGGAACACTGTGTGATCATTTGATGATGACTGATAAAACCAAAATTGATAACAAGACCCATCACTGAGATTAATTTGCTCTGGTCCTGAGCCATTATGTTTCCATAGTGGCGAAAATCTATTAAAACAAAATGATAAACTCATGTCACCTTTAAAAAAAAAAATCATTCTGTGGGTTTGGTAGTGTGCTGTGCTCTGAAGCTTAAGAGACTTAAGAATGAGAGATGAGATAATGCAGTCCCTCTTTGCTAGCTCTAATGTGGTTGAAAATATGAGAAAGTGGGGGTGCCTGGGTGGCTCATCCGTTGTGCGTCTGACTTTTAATTTCAGCTCAGGTTGTGGTCTCAGGGTCCTCGGATGGAGCCCCACTTTGGGCTCCACGCTCAGCAGGGAGTCTGCTTGAGGAGTCTCTTTTCCTCTGCTCCTCCCCCTGCTCTCTCTCTCTAAAGTAAATAAATAAATCTTAAAAAAAAGAAAATATGAGACATTGGAGAGAGGCTCTACCCCACACAGTGTTCAGAAAACAAGGCAGACCTATCTCAGCCATCATGAACTTCATGAACAAGGAAAGAGGGTCGCGGATTATTTGGGAGGGCTTTGTAGGCTGGGCCTGGAAATGCGGTGATGAGGACTTCCTGTCTATAGTCCGTTGGTCAGGAGGTTGGGAATGTAGTCTACTTGGGAGCCAAGGAGGAAATGCAATTGGTTTTGGGGAACAATTAGCCAGTTCCCACCCCAGCCACATAGAAGAGGAAATGTAAGGAGTAATAGGGCCTCGGTTTTCTCAGAAAGGGGAGTTTCTTTTTACAGGGACGGTTCCATATAGTGCTTTTTCTTTACCAGGACTCTGGCTGTATCACTTCATTAGAAAGTATAAATTTTTAAGGGGATATAGAATATAATAAAATATTTTATGGTAGTTAAACTGTCTTAACACCACTTAATTTACTTGGAGATTTGTTATGCAATCAAGTATTCCCAGACTGCTTTGAACAGATTGCAAAAGCTGCCTGATCAAAATTCTCATTTCTTATTTATAGGCAGATTATAGTTCAGATCCAGATGTTGAATGGGGGAGCAGTTAGGAAATTTTATCTTGTGCTTCCTAGGCGTGTCAAGTGAAAAGATGAATTGTATTTTCTTTTTAAATGCACAAATAGATGGTTATGAATTGGACCCTGAATGAAAATATATTTAGGATCTAATCGAATTTCTATGAATTTAAGTACAATAAGGCTATTTTATAAATTCAAAATAAAACTATTTCAGTATCATAATGTTCTGTATTAAGCATCACTCAAAGATGGAAATTCTGTTTTTAACTGTGCATTTAATCAAATCAACCCTTTACTCTGAATATTGCTGATTTTGGGGTGGGGTAAGGTGGGGAAAGGAACATGTAAAATGCTCTCAGTAGCATTTCATTTAACATTTTCCTAGAATGTCAGCCTGTCTTTTTCTGACTTGTATTAACTATCCGGCAATTCCAGCTGCTTGGTAACAGTTGTAGGATACTATTTTCTCCAGATTGCTAACTACCGCACGAGACCACACAAAGTCAGAATTAGATTAAAAAGAAAAAAAAAAATTTGCAAAAGGATAGCAGAGTAACCAAAAGCATCACTTTTTAGTTTGGTTTCACGATACCTGCAGTTATATTTGCCAGTAGCACCTTATGGATTCAGTGTTTTAAATTCAGAAAAGATCTTAAAGGTCAACTAGTCCAACCTTTTCATTTCACAGTTGAGAGCACTGAATCTCAAAAAAGCTGAAGGTTACATACCTAATTAGTTACATGGCCAGGTTTCAAAGTCAAGTTCATCTATCCATCCAACCAACTAATATTTATTGAGTTCCCACTGTTCAGACACTTGATGTTGGGGATACAATGGTGAATAAAACCAGACGTGGTTTCTGTTCTTGTGGAAGAGACAAACACTGTGTATCGAGAGCGTATACCAGGGGCTGACCTTGTCTGGTAGGTGGGGATGACAAGGTGGTCTAACTTTATGTCCTAAGATTTAAGCTAGCTGGGAGCTGAAGTTTGAGTGTACGTGAACCAGGCAAAGAGGAGGAAGACTACACCACGGAAATCCGTGTGCTCTGATAGAAGTAAGATGGCGTATTTGATGAGCTGGAAATAGACCAGTGGAAGTGGACTGCAGAGAGCAAGTGACAACACGATTTAGAACGGGGCTGAAAGATAGGCAGGGGCTGGAGAAAGAGAACAGCTGTCATCCTAGTGAGTTGGTGTGAAGATGTGAGGTTTGGGCTTGAGCTGTCCTTTTGCTATGGTGAGGGGCTAGCCAGGGGATCGGCATGAAAGCCCTGAATGTGGAGCCAATGCCATGGAAGGCTGAGAAGAAACTAGAAGAAACCAGGTCCTTGGTGGCATTGCATGAGCTGCAGGGTCAAGTCTTACCTGAATGAAGAAATACTGTGGGACCACTTAGTTGTAGTTTTTATGATTTGAATGAAGTTAAATTGGATTTTTGGGGGTCACTTGTAACCAAAAATGTCTCTCTCAAGTGGGGAGTCGGCCAAATTAAAATGGCAACCATTGGGACGCCTGGGTGGCTCAGTTGGTTGGACGACTGCCTTCGGCTCAGGTCATGATCCTGGAGTTCCGGGATCAAGTCCCACATTGGACTCCCAGCACCATGGGGAGTTTGCTTCTCTCTCTGACCTTCTCCTCGTTCATGCTCTCTCTCACTGTCTCTCTCTCAAGTAAATAAATAAAATCTTTAAAAAAAAAAAAAAAGGCAACCATTGTGATGTTGATGCTTGTGTTTTTTGTTTTTTCAGTAATTAATGAATATTTGCTGAATTGCATGCACATTTCCAATATTGTATGGATGTGTGGAATGCTTTTTTTTTTTTTTTTTGTAAAGATTTTATTTATTTATTTGACAGAGATCACAAGTAGGCAGAGAGGCAGGCAGAGGCGGGGTGGGGGAAGGGGGAAGCAGGCTCCCCACTGAGCAGAGAGCCTGTTGTGCGGCTCTATCCCAGGACCCTGAGATCCTGACCTGAGCTGAAGGCAGAGGCTTAACCCACTGAGCCCCCCAGGTGCCCATGCTTTCTGTGTCTACTTAAATCCAACTCATCCTCAAAGCTCAGGTTAACCTCCCTACCTTTCAGGAGGCTGAACAATCACCTTCATCCCTTTTTTGACTGCTTCTCCCCTTCCTCCTGGTCCATGAGTACTGTGACTCAGTCTGTGTGCTCATGTATTTTACTTGTGTCTTTAACAACGATCCCCTCCCTCTAACCATTTTTTTTTTTTTAAGATTTTATTTATTTATTTGACAGACAGAAATCACAAGCAGGCAGAGAGAGAGAGGAGGAAGCAGGTTCCCCGCCGAGCAGAGAGCCCGATGCGGGGTCGATCGCAGGACCCTGGGATCATGCCCTGAGCCAAAGGCAGAGGCTTCAACCCACTGAGCCACCCAGGCGCCCCGGCAGCCAACAGTTTTGATGACCTTAGCTAAAAGTCTTGAGAGAAACCATACCTCATCCCTCAAATTCTGCATGAATAAGGACCAGTGTCAGGATTTCTTGCAAACAATGGGTTTTTCACCAGCTCCTCATTGATCTTTCCTTTCTGCCCCAGTGCCTGTACTTCCTTCACCTTTGAGCACCGGTCTCCTCCCACTGAATTTGAGTTTTTGTTCCAACAGGAAGCACCTTGGTGTAACAAGAAGCCGTGGTGCTTCGACCTGGGCTGCGTCTTCGTCTCAGCTTCAAGTTGTTCATTTCCTCTGGCCGGAGCCGAGCCCGGCCTCATCCGCCCCCTCCCCTCGCGCACGTACAGGGCCTGCCTCTTCCCTGTGTCTGCTACAGAGACAGTCTCCCAACCTCTCCAACCCTAATCTTCTTTCTCTCTTTCTCTCACACACACACACACAGACACCGTTTTTCAATTTCATATATGAAAATATAAAATTCTCCGTTTGTCTAACAAAACAATGGCGAAGTTTAAAAAAGCTGTAAGAATTCTTACAAGCCCTGATAATAGGGGTCTGTTTTAATTGCCTCCTTTTCACCCCACCGGTGAGGGAGGAATTTTCCACTCTAGGGTTCTGGGGACGGCTGAACACGCAACACCCAGCACTGGGTAGATGAGATGGACAGCAGCTTATGGGTCACATATATTCAGTCCGGGGGAGGACAGTGCCACATGCCATGTAGGGTTACATGGGGGCTGCATTCAGGAGCAGAGTCAGCAGCCAGCGGGGCTGTGAGAGGCAGGCTTTTCGGTGTCAAGAGGGTGAGGTGACCCCTGGTTCCTGTGGGAGGATGTGATTGGCTCATTTGGATAGTTCTAAAGGCTGGCAGGGAAATGCAGCCCACCGCTCAGGGAGATGCAGGAGCTGCGCTCAGTCTCTGTCTAAGGAGAATCGTTTGGCTAGAGGTCATTATCCCCCAGAGCAGACTCGGGAGAGGATCTCGTATGTCAGCCGTTTTCTGATTTTACCAGATGTCAAGGCAGCACATAATACTAATTTTAGGCGTTACACCACCAGGTCTCTAGTTTAAAAAAAAAAAAACAAAACCTAAGTGGGGCTAGTCTAGCTCTTTCTGGCTTCTTATTTATGTCCTCAGTGTCACATTGGGAGTAAACTCATTCAAGTAATTTTCTTTCTTTTGGGACAATATATCGTCACTCTGCTATGTAAGCCTTTGGGTTGGATTAGAGCATGTTAGAGGTCCTTGATTTTGTGCTTGCCCTAAATTTGAATGATCAGGTAATAACAGTGAAAAGGATCGACTCTATACACTTAACTTTGAAACTCTTTGCCTGCGCTCTTAGCTTGGGTTCCTTAGAAGTAGAGCCTGAGGTAGAAAGTCAGGTGTATGGGAAGTACTGCGGGGGTGTTCCTCAGCAATAACCTGTGAGAAGGGAGGAAAGCAAGAAGGGAAAGGAATGAGGAAGCTGAACAAGGGAGTGATCGCCTTTCCTTAAAGAGAGGCTCTGAAATGCAAGGCATACCTCTGAGTTATTCCTGCCTTGAGAGGAGAGGGTCCCTTTTGCATCCCATATGGGTTGGTTGTTGCCTGTGGGCCATGGGGTGGACGGTAACTTCAAGGAGGGGATGGCTACTCAACCCGGGGCAGTTCTGCAGAGAAGGGGGTGGCTGGGGTAGCCAACATTCTTTTCAGCTGGGAATCCAGCTGGAAGAAGACGGAGCGCTGCAGGGAACCAAGCAGAACCCCCGTCTCAGCTACTCCGTATTACTGAACTTCGGTTGATCTCCTCAACAAGCGCTGAGAGGCAGATGTTATGACGGCTCTCTTTTTCAGGTGAGGAAATTGAAGCCTAGAAAAATCATGGCCAAGTGAAGTCAGTTTTCCAACCCATAGAGTCTGCTGTTCATCTTTAGAACATTACAGAAGAAACAGGCCTGAGAATTCTGAAGTCTCGTCTCGTTCTTCATTTTAGCCTTTTAATTTGATTTGATTCATAAAATATGCATTGATCACTATATTGTGTAGAGTTGTCTTACAGGCGTGTTTTGCTGAAGGGCCCGAGTTACACTGCATCCCCTCCACTGGAGGCTTTCATGTTGAAAGACCCTCGGGCCCATTTTGTCCAACACTTCAAATGATATAATTCACTACGCATAGCATACCTTGTTAGATTCAGTCTCAAACTGTCTGATGAGTTTGTTCTAAAGTCATCCATGTGAATTATCGGCTCATAAGAGATGTCTTTAAATGAGGAACTGTAACGATGGCTCTTCATTTAAGTCAGTAATTAAGGAATATCATGGAGAACGACATTATTTCAGCTGCCAGCATTTACCTTTCTATCTTCAAGCAAATAGCTTGAAAGAGAGAGGCAGGTGACTAAAGATATTTCTGGATAAGACTGGACAGCTACGGGCAGCTTTGTGGCTCAGTCGGTGCATCGACTCTTGGTTTTGGCTCGGGTCATGATGTCAGGGTCATGAGATCAAGGCCTATGTCGGGCTCTGCACTCAGCATGGAATCTGCTTGAGGATTTTGTCTCTCCCTCTCCCTTTACCCCTCCCCCTCCTCATGCTCATGCTCTCTCTCTCTCTCTCTTTCCTTCTCTCTCAGAAGACTGAACAGTTAGCCTTCCTGTGTTTGTGGTACAAAAGGGAAATGGCATGAACCATGGATTCTCTGTGAAAGAGGGAAATCCATCTTCTTAAGACTTTACCCTATTTTTTTTTTAAGATTTTATTTATCTATCTGACAGAGAGAGAGAGAGCACAAGCAGGGGGAGCAGCAGAAGGGCAGGGAGAAGCAGACCCCGTGCTGAGAAGAGAACCTGACGCAGGGCTCAATCCCAGGACCCTGGAATCATGACCTGAGCTGAAAGCAGATGCCCAACCAACAAGTGCCCCAAGGCTTTACCCTTTTGTTTAAAAAAATGGAATGCGTTCTCATCAGCAGTGATCTATGGGGAGAAGAAGAAGATTGCTAGGTATGTCAAGTTTAAGTCATAAATTTTCCAAATTTTTATTTTGTTCTCTCTTTTTTAAAAAGACTTATTTATTTATTTGACAGAGATCACAAGTAGGCAGAGAAAGAGGAGGAAACAGGCTCCCCAGTGAGCAGAGAGCCTGATGAGGGGCTCAATCCCAGGACCTTGCGATCATGACCTGAGCCGAAGGCAGAGGCTTTACCCCACTGAGCCACCCAGGTGCCCCTATTTTGTTCTTTTTTTTAAAAGATTTTATTTATTTATTTGAGAGAGAGACAGAGTGGGTGAGAGAGAGAGAGAGAGAGAGAGAAAGAAAGACCAGGCCACCCTTATTTTGTCCTTATAATAGATACTATATCACACGGCTTAAAATTCAGACTGGTTGGGGGGCACCTGGGTGGCTCAGTCAGTTGAGGGGCTGCCTTCAGCTCAGGTCCCAGGATCCAACCCCAGGTCGGGCTCCCTGCTCAGTGGGGAGTCTGCTTCTCCCTCTGCTTCTCACCCCACTTTTACCTACGCTCTCCCAGTCTCTCTCTCTCTCTCAAAAAAAAAAAATAATAATAATCTTTAAAATTCAGAAGGGTGGGGTGCCTGGGTGGCTCAGTCGGTTAAGCTTCTGACTCCTGATTTTGGCTCAGGTCGTGATCCTCAGGGTTGTGAGATGAAGCCCCGTGTGGAGCCCAAGCTCAGTACAGAGTCTGCTTGAGATGGTCTCTATTTGTCTCCCTCTGCCCTGCCCCTGCTCTCTCTGTCTCAATAAATAAATGAATAAGTAAATAAAATCTTTAAAATCCAAATAGTAAAAAGTCTTTCTGCCTTATCCTGCGGTATCCAGTTCATTTCTCAAAGGCAACCAGTATTGTAAGTTTCTTGGTTATCTTTTCAGAGATGTTTTATGAATATTTAAGCAGGTGCATGTAAGTATTTCCTAAGATCTTTGAAAAGTCAGTGCAGAGGGTAGAAGTAGGAAAAGCCACGTATTAATTACTTAGGATTGCCATAATATATTACCAGAAACTGAGTGGTTTAAGACAATGGAAGCTGATTCTTTCGCAGTCCTGGAGACTAGAAGTCCAACATCAAGGTGTCAGCAGGGCTAGTTTTCTGGAGCAGGGCTCCATGGAAGAATCTTTCTCTGCCACTTCATAGCTTCTGGTTGTTGCCAGCAATCCTGGGCATTCTCTGCCTTGTAGACACATCACTCTAGTAGCTGCTTCTGTTGTCCACTGATGTTCCCCCTATGTGTTTCTGTGTTCACATTTCCCTCTTGTTATGTAAGGATACCAGTCACTGGGTTGAAGTCCACCCTGACCCATTATGACCCCATTTTAACTTGATTACATCTGCAGAGACTGTATCTCCAAATACCATCACAGTCACAGGCACTGAGATTTAAAACTAGAGCATATCATTTTAGGGGACACAGTTCTACACACTTTTACCCATAATGTTATATTTTCACAGCTTTAAGCAGCCTTTGTAGAGAAGTAGAGATCAGTTCACCTTTAGGACATGGAGTGGAGTTGAGAGTTGTGTCATTTGGGGAAAAATAAATACCCAAGTGGACCATTCTCTGTCATAGACATGACACAAAAACCCACAACAATAAATGGAGACTTCTATTATTTATTTATTTAAAGTGATTTTATTTATTTATTTATTTGTCAGAGAAAGAGATCACAAGTAGGCAGAGAGACAGGCAGAGAGAGAGAGGGAAGCAGGCTCCCGGCTGAGCAGAGAGCCCCATGTGGGGCTGGATCCCAGGACCCTGAGATCATGACCTGAACCGACAGCTGAGGCTTAACCCACTGAGCCACCCAGGCGCCCCTAAATGGAGACTTCTAAACCTCCAGTGACATCAAGAAGTCTGGATTAGAATGAGTGTTTAAATTGGTGAGGGTTTTTTTTCCCCCTCAACTTTTTTTTTAAGACTCATTTATTTTAGAGAGAGAGAGAGTGTGTGTGCACACAAGTAGGAGGGGCAGAGGGAGAGAGAGAATCTCAAGCAGACTCCATGCTGAGCACAGAGTCTGACTTGGGGCTCCATCCCATGACCCCAAGATCATGACCTGAGCTGAAACCAAGAGTCAGACGTTCAACAGACTGTGCCACCCAGGTGCCCCCCCAACTTTTTTTTGATTCCTATCTATAGTAAGAAATGTGTCATGACCCTGCACATCCAAATGTTGGAATATACATATATATGTATATATATACATATATATATGAAGACATAACTGGAACAAAGATTTGCTCCATGAAACAATATGTTCATCTATTGTTTGAAATGAATTTTGATCTTTTCTGATCTACCCTTCTTCATTTGTTTTTTTCTCAGGACTGCTAATGGGTTGCCACCTAAAGTATGACTAACACCTCCTGATGATTCGTTCTTCCCTAAGAAGGGGCTATAGATCTCAGTGCCTGCATGTCGATTCTTACTCTCATGGTGATGTTTGTGTATGGCTGGAATAAAGTGGAGGACTAATCTTCACCTCCCCAAGGAGGAGTGAAGGGCTGTAAAAGGGAAGTGAACCCTGGGGTGCCTAGATGGCTCAGTGGGTTAAAGCCTCTGCCTTCAGCTCAGGTCATGATCCCAGGGTCCTGGGATCGAGCCCCGCATTGGGCTCTCTGCTCAGCGGGGAGCCTGCTTCCCTTCCTCTCTCTTTCTGCCTGCCTCTCTGCCTGCTTGTGATCTCTGTCTGTCAAATAAAAAAAGAAAAAAAATCTTTAATAGAGAAAGAAATGTCTCTGGGACCTCTGATTTCAGGGAGAAGAGCCAGATCAAAGACATTTGTCTTGGTGGAATGGAAAGGAAGTGGGAAAGATGATGAGTAAGGTTAACTCCGTCAAGCCCTGCTGAGGCCAGTGAAATTGGCAGAGGTGCTATTTGGACTGGTTGTGAGCTGTTTCAGTCATTGTAATGGATGCTATTGGCACCCACCCAGACTGGTGTCTAAGGGCCTGTGGCCATCCCAGAGCTGCTGTGAGTGTTGTTTGCCAATGGTTCCATAAGTGCCTCTTTCTCTGGAGAATTCTCCTCAATAGAACGGGAGTCTCCTCATCTGGGAAGTGATGTTACCTTATCCCCTGAGTGGCAATGGCCAGTGACTGACTGGCATAAAGGTACAAAAGGCAGGCTCCTTTGCCTTCAAAATACTACTGTCCTCCGGGGCAGCTGTACTCTAGGTTCCCCGTGGGGTCAGGTTGAAGCTAAACTCCCAGGGAGACCTCACGATTACTTCACTCCTTCCTCTGCCCCGTCCTGCTTCCTTCCCTCCCCCTCTCTCTTTTCTAAGAAACCACATGCTCATGAAGTCTCATCTTAGATTCTGCTTCTAGGGAACCCAGCCTAAGACAGTTACCTCTGTTTCATACCTTCCTCAACTTACAGTTTTATTATTACTTATAATATCTTCTGATGGCCACAAGCTGCAGTCTTGCATTTCACTTCGGAACTTAACGAAGGGGATCAGATTCCCTTTTCTTTGTTGGGGGGGGGGGGCAGTCAAAGCCTAGACTTCTCGTGACAAATGAGATGGGACTTACGTTGTTGGAGCTTGGGGACCAGGAGCAAATCGATTTCATCTTGTCTGCATAGGCTGTTGCGAATCAGTTTCCTATGGCTGCTGTAACACACTGCCACAAATTTGGTAACTTAAAACAACATGAATTTATTATCTTGTGGTGGTGGAGATGAGAAGTCCGAAGTGGGTTTGCAGGACTGTGTTCCTTCTGGCTGCTCTGGGGGTGAATTTGTTTCCTTGCCTTTTCCAGCTTCTAGAAGCCTCCTGCATTCTTCGGCTTCTGGCTCCCTTCCTTATCTTCAAAGCCTGCAGTGCAGCATCTTCCAATTTCTCTCTGTTCCTCTGCTTCTGCTTTCACATCTCTTTCTCTCTGACTCCCTCATCTTCTTCTTCTTCTTCTTCTTTTAAATTTTAATTTTTCTTTTTATTTTTTTTATAAACATATAATGTATTTTTATCCCCAGGGGTACAGGTCTGTGAATCGCCAGATTTACACACTTCACAGCACTCAGCATAGCACATACCCTCTCAATGTCCATAACCCCACCCCCCTCTTCCAACCCCCCTACCCCAGCAACCCTCAGTTTGTTTTGTGAGATTAAGAGTCAATTATGGTTTATCTCCCTCCCAATCCCATCTTGTTTCATTCATTCTTCTCCTACCCATTTAACCCCCCATGTTGCATCTCCACCTCCTCATATCAGGGGACTCCCTCTTCTTGTGTCCTTTTTACGAAGGATCCTTGGGAATAGAAAGGGCGCATCCAGATAATGCAGGATAGTCTTCCCATCTCAAGATTCTAAATTTCATAACATCTACAAAATCCCTTTTGTTATGCAGGGTAACATATGCCCGGGTTGTCTGTATTAAGTCATGGACATCTTGAGGAAGGGCCGTTATTCAGCCCACCGTGTGAGGGAGGCCCGGACACAAAAGTTGTATTTGCTTTTCAACATTTGCTTCATGTTCAAGGCCTGGAGTCAGTTTTGCTGAGTTCATAATGTCTACCCCTATTCCTCACTTTTTGATCATAGGAGTTAGTCTCTGTCAGAACTCGGAGCTGGACCACTGTAGGCCCCGCCTGCAATACTGGGGCCATGGGGTCTGTGTCACGCAGGCCCGGAGGATACAGGGCTATGTGGTACTGGTGTGCCTCGACATGGACAAGGCTTTCTCCTGGGACGATTTGACAAGGGCAGAACCATGAGTGGCATCTCCATATGGTCCTTCCATAACCAACTCTTCGACTGGCTCTTTTGGGAACTCCCTAAAACCCAAAAGGAAAGGATGGGGTGACTCTTCTCTCTCTGCTAAGAGTGTATATGGACGCTGGGGTGATAATTGAGAGCCACTAACAAAGCAAGGGGACTTGAAGAAGAAATCACCATGAGGCTCACCCCAGCCTTACTCTCGGTCTTCCTCTTTTCCCTGATTTGTCCTGCAGTATACCTCTTTACAAAAGGCATCAAAATCAGGCTCAGGGCTCCAGACAGAGTCTGTAGTACATGCAAATGAATCCCAGGACTACTGTTTAATAAAATGCTAACATAAGGTGGCATATGCCTTCTTTCTCCATTAAATACAAATGTCTTTATGGACAGTAACTCATGATTCATGTCAGTCAAGGGAGGAACGGTGTCAGAGGGGCTATCGTTTGATAGCCGTAATTTTTCTTCTGCATTCTTCCGATTACTGTCAAGGCCGTTGAGAGAGGAGTTAGGCATTATTTTGCCTAGCCAAATGTATCTGACTGAAACGTTTCCTGTTTTCTGTCTTTGCATTACTGTCCTGATATGAAAGAAATGCTTCGATCCCTTAGCAAGGAGTACATGATGTCTTCTACCCTTCATACTTCAAGTTCATGCTTTTGAGTCTTCCTTTCATTAATCTCCCTGGCTCTCTCTCCCTCTCCTTCTATCCTGTTCAGATCTCTTTTCATCCACTGTATTATTTATGTTCTTCATTCTAGCATTTTCGTACCTGAGCAGGAGCCTGGTCAGCATATGGGTAGTCTGGTGAGAGCTAAAGTTGGAAAGCGAGGCCACTCTACTTTTAAGATACTCGCAGTATGCCCAGAAAATCATCTGAAGGTTTTGAGTTGCTTGCCATCGAATTTCTAAAGCCCACCGGCTATTTTCTCAGAATATTGGCTTGAGCCACGTGCTGTTTATGACAACTCATTATTCCTAATATAATGCAGAAAAGAGATATTGACTAAAGGTCAAAATCACGTACGTTGCCTACTCACTTTTCACAATCCAAGATGTGGAACCATGAACTTGAATTCTGGGTGTCACTGACATGCTTCAGGAAACCAAGTGGCTGCTTCATAGATATTTCTTCAGTGTTCAATCTTTTCTTGCTAGCTGACTGTGACAGTTTTGTATAGGGCAAGAATATCCTTTCTTCATAGGTTTCCTTCAACCCCTAAGAATATAAATGAGCTGATGATTAGAGCTCTGACGCATACAGGATTCCTTATCACTCTAATATGTTTCTGAGATTTGAGCTATTTATTTTGTCAGCTCAGTGTTTCTCCAGTGCCAGGAAGAAACCTAGCAAGTGTAGAAGCCCTATGATATTCTTCACTTGGGTACAGTTGTAGGGAGGATAGAATAGCAAGCAACATGTCTTAAATAATAATAACAATGAAAAGGGGGTCCCTGGGTGGCTCCCTCAGTTAAGCATCTGCTTTAACTCGGTTCATGGTCCTGGGGTCCTGGGATTGAGCCCCATGTCAGGCTTCCTGCTCAGTGGGGAGTCTGCTTCCCCCTGTCCCTCCGTCACCCCCTGCTCATGTTCTCTCTTTCTCTAACTCGCTTGCTCAAATAAATAAAATACTTAAAAATTTTTTAAATAAAAAGAAAAAAATAATGATAATAAAAAGAAAAGTTTTTTTACTTCAACAAAAAGTAATAATGTGCTCTTAGGGGAAATAAGCAAATATTTCAGAACTTGACTAAGGTATGTGACTGGCATTTTAAAAAGCATTAGGCAAAAGATTTTATGGGTACATTTGAATTGATTGTATTTTAGTGTGGGACATTAGTATGTATGAGACAAAGAGAAAATCCTTTCTCCACGGAGAGCCATTGATGTAGGGGAAACATTTTTAATGACAACCCACAAGTAAGAAGGCAATTTTATTAATTTCTTTAAAAAAAAAAAACAAACAACTAAGTATACTGGGCACCTGAGTGACTCAGTTAAGTGTCTGATTCTTGATTTCAGCTCAGGTCATGATCTCAGGGTTGTAATTTTAAGCTCTGTGCTGGGTTCTACTCTGGGCATGAGACCTACTTAAAAATAAGTAAGTAGGTAAATTAATATTTTACTATGGAATTTCAAATATACACATAATTAGTGAGAACACTATAATACATTGCCACATGTCCATCATCTGGCATCAATAATAATTATAGTTTTCCCAGCCTTTCAGCTTCTTTCAAAAGTAAGATATACTTGAGTCATGTCTTGTAGAGGTCCTATTCAGGGTCTTGCCTCGTCATTGCTACTCCTTATGGACCTTAAGACATCTCACCCTAGTTTCCATAGATTTTCTTACCTCTTACTTCTCCTAGAATATAGGTCGTTCTGTCATGTTCCCTCCTCTCCACTTCAAAATGTCTTATCTGCGTCAGAATTCTTCTCTATTTCTCCCATCTACTCTTTTAATTTCTCCCTGTTGCAGAAAAATAGAGTTTCTCCTTGTGGAATTAAACCTCCACCTCAGTATTTTGGTCATATATGTCTCCTCCAGAATCTTGCCCTATTCATTTTCCCTCTTCCATTTTCTATCTTTACTCTTCCTCTTGGCTCCACTATCTCTGCCAATAAACATGCTCAGATCTCCAAATTCAAAGGACAGAGCTACTGGGAAATTTGAAATAATCTTTCCCCCTAAAACATGACTCAAACCTTCCTTTTTGCCTTTTTTCCACCTAGACTTAAAATCTGGGAAAATTCTTGATTTCTACTTCTTCTTCCTCCAGCTGGGCTCTCGGTATCCATATTCCTTCATTGACTTTGCATCTGTCCCGGAGGAGGAGGCTATACTTTCCAGAGATGGCCACAACAATGTCTCCCATCCCCCATGCCCTTCTTAGAGTATGACCTTGACACTCCTCTTACTGGGTGGTAGGCTCCATGTCCCTTCCCCTTGAACTGGATGAACCTTTGTGACTTCCTTAACCGTTCAAGTACGGCAGAAGTGACATCATATGACTTCTCGGCCAGACCATTAATGTGCTATCTGCTTTCCTCTTGCCCTCTTAGAGCCCAGCCACCATGCCACGAAGAAGGTCAGGTTTGTTCACCAGAAACGACCCATGACGAGGCCACCTGTAAGTGTTCCCACGGATAGCCAGCCTCAGCTACCAGACATGGAAGTAAGGAAGCTTTCAAGATATGTAAATGGAGCTCCTTGCCATAGAGTCACTCCCAGATTTGAAACTTCGCCAGCTAAAGTCCCAGACATTTTAGCACAGAGACAAACTGGCCACATGATCCCCCTTTCAAATTCTGACCTACAAAATCCATGAATACAGTAAATGGCTGTTTTTTGCAAGACTTCAGGTGGTTTGTCCCTCAGCCATAGCCATGGAGGACTTAGTCTCTCCGTCCATGTACGTCCTCTTGGCCTGATTGCTGGACTAGGCTTTTGCCCTCAAGGGTCTTTTCAGATTCAATGCTGCCTCCATGTCCTGCCTGAACAGAAGGCTCTCCTATTTTTGAAATACTTGTCTGTCACATTTTTCATTTGCTCTCCAACCCGGGGGAATGGGCAGGGCATATTCTAAGAATTATTTTGCAGATAAGGAACTGAGATTTAAGCAAAAAGAGATTTAATAGTCTCGCAAAGTAGCTTATAGATCTAGGACCCCAGCTGTACCAGGGGATTTACTCTAGAATGCAGAGTGTCTCAAACGTGTTTTCCCACAGAATCCTTTCTGGAATCTATCAGCATTTGAAGGACACCAGTTTCCCACCAGGCACGGTTTGGGAAATTTCCTTCTAGTCCAATTTCTTTTGGATCAGGCTTGGGAGATTCCCTTTCCAAGAGATAATTAAATAAAAAATACAAAAGGGACAGCTGGAGTGCAGGGTTATTCTGCCAAGTCTTTGTAGCTTACTGGATGTGGTGAGAATTTTTGTACACTTGTACCTTGGTGCTCCAGAGGAGAGAGGAAAAGATGTATTTGGAGGTGTCTGGGCCCCTTAGCCAAAGACCACTGGAAGCACACTTAATTAAATAAGTTGGGTTTAGGTTTACTACTCATTGTAGGGAACCATGGGGTACCCTCAGTAAGAGAGTGGGAGAAAGAATACATTCTTGGATTTGGGCTTCAGTCGCTGAGATGGGGAAGTCTAGGGAAGCAACAGTTTAGACCGAATGCTCAGCAAGCAAGGGTGCTTGTATGATTGAGTGTTTTGTGGACGACACAGTGACCTTGTTTTTTGTTAGTGCTTAATCAAAATTATGAAGCGATTTTGTTTTGTTTCATTTTATCAGGATCTCAGACTAACCTTGTTTGAGACTAGTGTTCTGTCAGTTTGTTTATATCCAACAGGAGGAAAAAAATGGCCTGGCTGTATTAGATGAGTGTGTAAAAATATTGAGGTCTAACCGTGAATATCAGATTAGTTTTGGCTATCAGAGGGTTTTTTTCTTTTTCAGAGGTCATTCTTTTTTTTTTTTTTTTTTTTTTTTTAAGATTTTATTTTTATTTGACAGACAGAGATCACAAGAAGGCAGAGAGGCAGGCAGAGAGAGAGGAGGAAGCAGGCTCCCTGCTGAGCAGAAAGCCCTATGTGGGGCTGGATCCCAGGACCCTGGGATCATGACCTGAGCTGAAGGCAGAGGCTTTAACCCACTGAGCCACTCAGGCGCCCCTCAGAGGTCATTATTCTTAATAATTTTAGGTATTAAAGAGCAAAGGAGATCTTTTTGTCTGAGGCCAAGACTCATCCAAGGGAGCTTAACTTGGTTTAGGGGGGTCTTTACTACCGGGTAATAGGAGACAATTAGAGCAAAGAAACAACCAGATGGCCCACAGACTTTGTGAGTAGTATGCAATTCTTTTCTTCCTTTTCTTTTTAAGTAGGCTCCACACCGAGCGTGGAGCCTACTGTGGGGCTTGAACTCTCAGCCATGAGACTGAGTCCTGCACTGAGATCAAGAGCTGGACGCTTAACTGAGCCATCCCGGAGCCCCTGTATCTGATTCTTATTGCATGTAATCTTCAATAGAATAAAAGACTCTTAAGGGTCCCCTGGGTGGGGCTCAGTCATTAAGTGTCCGCCATGGGCTCAGATAATGATCCCAGGGTCCTCTGTACATGAGTGCCAATCTGATGCATGACTATGTAAGAATTAGGAACTACTCATACTTATGCTTTCTTTTTGAAGACTGAGAGTCCTAGATAGAAGGGCTAAGCTGAGAATGGCAGGGGCCGGACAAGGCATGCTGGGAGGCCACACTGAGCCAGTCAATGGTGATCCATTTCAGTGTCACCTTTGACCAGTCCACTTCCAAACCAAATATCTATGAAGAATTCATTTATCTGTTCATTAACCATTCCCTGGATATATACTGTGTGCCTAATTCTTAGATAGTCTTGGATCTGTGTCTGAGGCAAACTACAGTTCATTGTATTGGTTCTCCAGCAATAGGTCTCAGCAATAATCAGTAATCAAAGAAAACCCTTTGATGTGTCCTTTAATAGATGAGTTTTCTAAGCATAAAAATGTCACAACAATTGTTTTTCAACATCAATCAAATTGGCACTCAAGTACATAGGCATTGACATTGTTCATAATCTTATGTTGGCTTCTAGCACTATTTGTTTTTGTCCTTTCGTGGTCCTTTTTTTTTTTTTTTTAAAGTTTTTCTTTATTTATTTGACAGAGAGAGAGAAAGAGAGAGAGAGCACAACCAGGGGAGAGGCAGGCAAAGGGAGAGGGAGAAGCAGGCTCCAGGCTGAGCAGAGAGCCCAATGTGGGGCTGGGTCCTAGGGTCCTGGGATCATGACCTGACCTGAAGACAGATGCTTAACGAACTGAGCCACCCAGGCACCCCTCCCTTCATGGTCCTTTATAGGTATGTTTTTCATGGAAATGATTAATCAATCACATTTTAAACTGCTACTTCAGAACTCACAAGATGTGATAATCATTTGTGTATTTGACGATTGATCTGCAGTGTTTTTGAAGGATAATAAGACTGCAGAAGGGAAGTGCATATTTTCTCCTTACAGCAGTGTAGCTCATAATTAATTGATCATCATTTCCTATTAGTGGGGTATCTTTGATCCTGCTGATTGAAAATGAGACTTTTCCCCTAAGTACAGAATAAAAGCAATATTAAACTGTTTAGTCTTTGTCCACTTAAGGGCCAGACGTTAGTCAAGTGAGTTTATAGGAATGATTAATTAAAAAGTTTAAACTGATTTTTTAATAATTTACTGGCCACTACTGGTTGGGAAAACCTCTTACTTAGCAGAATTGCTTTCCTAATAGCAGAGAAGTAATTGCAGAGAGGTTGAGGGGGCAGAAGAGAAAGAGACCACAAGATCTGATGAACCTTATCGCCATCATCATCATTGCATCAAACATGATGCTTCTACATAATTATTACCACTTTCCCAGAAGTCCTGTGAGGGGTAATTCTTATTCCCATTTTACAGACAGGGACATCAGGGCTACAGGGTGTTCAGAAATTCATCCAACATAAGTGGCATAACCAAAATATAAATGCACATTTTGGACTCTAAATCCTATGTTAGGTCCAACACTCTTTTTCCTATATCATTTGGCCTTGTAATCTGGTTAATGTCAAAAGAAAATATGAGCAGTGCTAGAGTATGAGCAGGTGTAGACAAATGCCCAGAATCAGTGTGACTTGCCATCGTAATTCTGGATGTGAGTGTTACGCTTACACTTACACTGGAAAGACAACAAGGTAACTTGTAGAGTTGATAGGTAAAATGTTCTTTGAGTTGAGTGATTGAATATTGTGAAGGGATAGTGACAACTTATTGTTTTGGACTTAGAAATTTCCTGTAAACCTAGAGTGCTCTTTTTTTTTTTTTTTTTTAAGATTTTATTTATTTATTGGAGATAGGACGAGAGGGAGAGAATCTGTCAGGGGAGGCGCAAAGGGAGAGAGACAGGTTCTCCACTGAGCGGGGAGCTCAACAAGGTGCTGGATCCCAGGACCCTGAGATCATGACCTGAGCCAAAGTCCAACGCTTAACCAACTGAGCCCCCCCAGGTACCCCAAGACTGGAATACTCTTAACAATGGAATACTTAAGTAGATAGTTTTAGAAACAAGAAATCCACCATTTTCCTCAGATTATTTCTTTTGCTACTGCAATGTTACATGTCTTTATTCTGCTTAGCAGCAAAAAATAGTATTATGCAGGAGTACAATTTGTTACAATGTCAGAGTAAAGGATGCTGTCGAGCCTTGCCTTTTTACAAACTTAGAATGCAGACATCAATAGAACAGGCAAGAGAATGAAAATGTCTAAATTAGGGGTTGGCAAACTTTTTCTGTAGTGGGCCAGACAGTAAATATTTTAGGCTTTGTGAGTCACATGGTTTATATATTTATTTATTTTATTTTTGGCCGCTTCTCAACTCTGCTGTTGGAGAGCTAAAGTAGTCATAGATAATACGGAAACAAACGGGCATGGCTGTGTTTCAGTAACACTTCGTTTATGGACATTGAAATGCACATTTGATATAATTTTTCTGTTCCATGAAATATTTTCCTCCTTTTGATTTTTTTTTAACCATTAAAAAATGCAAAAAAATACCCGTCCTTCACTCCCAGGTTGTACAAAAACATGTCGCAGGCTGGATTGGGCCCGTGGGCTACAGTTTGCAAACTGCTGGCCTAATTAGTAGAGAATGGCTGTAAGGGATGACGAAGGAGATGTGAGTTTAATTGGGAGAGGGGGTTGAAAAGACATTAGGATGAAAACATGCCTGACTTCGGGTTTCGAGAGGGGGAGACGGGAGAAAGCTCTTCAGAGCCGGCGGACACCTCCTCTCCACCACCGTAATGAGCAGTGCCTGTTGCTTTGAGGAATCATTGTGAATAGATTCGCTCAGAATGACTCACTGGCTTGAACAAAGCTGGGGAAGATTTTCTGCCTTTTATTCAAAGGGAGTAATTGGCCCACCTGCATGTCTTAAATTAAGATTGCCAGAGCTTGGGTCTTTAAGCCTCTTAACACGGTTTACTTCTTACACCTTTTATCAGCGTAGAAGAATAGCTGCTTTTCTCATCTTTTCTTGTCAAACCCTGTTCCAAATGTACAAGGCACTTTACCCACATGATGTTTCATGGCTATTTCGAGGCCTATGATCAGAGAAACACAAAAAGGTATAGAAAATTTAAATGGCACCCTGTTAACGTGCTGTGGGCAGCCTTTGACAAGACATAGTTAATCTAGGGTTTCAGAAATGTGATTTGAATTTCTTGTCTGCCTTCCTTCCTGCCCCCCCCTTTTTTTTCTTAACTAAGGAATAAGTTATATACGGGAAGTCTATTCTTTTTGGTGTATAGGTCTACGAAATTTGACAAAGGCTTGTAACCACCGTGACCTGTTACATTTAAATGTTATGTAACTACCATGACAAGCAAGATATGGAACGTTTCCATTGGCCTAAAAAATTCCCTAGTGCCCTTTTGTAATTATTCTGTACCCTAACCCCAGTCCCTCATAAGCATTCATCTGTTTTCTGTCCCCGTAGTTTTTTCTTTTCCAGAATGGCATGTAAATGCAATCATACAGGATATAGGCTTTGGCGTCTGGCTTCTTTCGTTTGGCCTAATGCATTTGGCATTCATCCATGTTGCTGTATGTTTTATCAGTAGTTTATTCCATTTTATTGCTAAGTAGATTTCATTATATGAGTGTATCAGTTTGATCTGTATTCTCCAATGGGGAATATTTGTGTTGTTTCCAGTTTTTGGTGATTATGAATGAGACCAATATAAACATTTATGTAAGCTTTTTTTTTTTGTGAACCTAAGTTTGTATTGCTCTTAGGTAAATTCCTAGTAGTGGGATTGCCGAGTTGTGTGTTAAGTGTGTGTTTAACTTTATAAGAAATTGCCACACTGTCTTCTGTGCCATTTTGCATCTGCTCCAGCAAGATATGAGGATTCTAGGTGCTCTGCATCCTTGCCAGTGCTTAATACTATAGGCTTTTGTTTTTCAGTTTTGGTCATTCAAGAGGTGTATAGTGGCAGCTCCTTGTGGTGTAATTTGCATATTCAAATGACTAACAATATTGAGTATTTTTTCATATGCTTATTTGCCACCGTGTATCTTTAGTGAAGTCTGTTCATATTCTTGCACCCCCCCTTTTAAAGATTATTTATTTGAGAGAGAGAAAGAGAGAGACAACACAAGTTGGGGGAGGGGCACAGAGAGAGAATCTCCAAGCAGACTCCTTGCTGAGACAGTGCCCCTCTCTGCCCATTTTTTTATTGGGTTGTTTGTTTTCTTCCTGTTGAGGTTTTCTTTGTTGGTGGTGGTATTTTGCTTTGTTTTGTTTTGTTTTGTTTTAAGTGAGCTCTACACCAATGTGGGGCTTGAACTGACAACCCTGAGATCAAGAGTGTCATGCTGTACCAACTGAGCCAGGCATATGCCCCCTTATTGTTGAGTTCTGAGAAGTTTTAATACTCTAAGAACGAGTTCTTTACCAGATATGTGTTTTAGAAAGCTTTTTTCTCCATCTATGGCTTGTCTTTTTATTTTCTTAACAGTACTTTTGCAGAGCAAAAAATAATAATAATTTTTTTAAAGATTTTATTTATTTATTTGACAGAGAGAGATCACAAGTAGGCAGAGAGGCAGGCAGAGAGAGAGGGGGAAGCAGACTCCCCGCTGAGCAGAGAGCCCAATGTGGGACTCGATCCCAGGACCCTGGGATCATGACCTGAGCCGAAGGCAGCAGCTTAACCCACTGAGCCACCCAGTTGCCCCGAAATAATAATAATTTTGATGAAATTCAATGACACCCCAGTAACCAGGAGCACATATAGTGTCTAAATCTTGGATTTAAAAAACCATTCTCCAGGAAAAGGAGCCAGGACTTCTTAGAAAAATGACTGATTCTAGGGCTGGGGCAGGAAAAATACAGGAAACATCTTGTGGTGTCAAGAAAGTAAAAGTGCTAAGAAATCATGGCGATGGGTTGAAAGGACATGTGAGTCAACTTGAAGGTGTTCTTAGTGGCCAAATCTGAGAAAATATGAGCAACAAAAAATAATGATAGTAATGGATTATAACCTATAGAATAAAATAAATATCCATGTATCCATACTGATAATTGAGCAAAATGATAAATGAAAGAGAAGAAAAAGTTCTTTTTTTGATGAAATTTTAAGAATAAATATGGAAAGAATGATGGAAGTAGAAACCATTTGGCAAAAGTTACAATAATAATTGTTTTAAGCAAGAATTAATAATGTATATCAAAATTAGTGGAGAAAAGTTTAAGCAGATATAGTATGTGAATTATACTTCAGTAAAACTGTTTAAGACACATGGACCAATGGAACAGAGTAGAGAGCCCAGATATGGACCCTCAACACTATGGTCAAATAATCTTTGACAAAGGAGGAAAAAATATCCAATGGGAAAAAAAAGACAGTCTCTTCAATAAATGGTGCTGGGAAAATTCGACAGCTATGTACAGAAGAATGAAACTCGACCATTCTCTTTCACCATACACAAAGATAAATTCTAAATGGATGAAAGACCTCAATGTGAGACAGGAATCCATCAAAATCCTAGAGGAGAATATAGGCAGCAACTTCTCCGACAACTGCCACAGCAACTTCTTTCAAGACACGTCTCCAAAAGCAAAGGAAACAAAAGTGAAAATGAACTTTTGGGACTTTGTCAAGATAAAAAAGCTTCTGCACAGCAAAGGAAACAGTCAACAAAACAAAGAGGCAACCCACGGAATGGGAGAAGATATTTGCAAATGACACAACAGACAAAGGGCTGATATCCAAGCTCTATAAAGAACTTTTCAAACTTAACACCCAAAAAACAAATAATCAAGTCAAAAAATGGGCAGAAGACATGAACAGACACTTATCCAAAGAAGACATGCAAATGGCTAACAAACACATGAAACAGTGTTCATCATTGTCAGCCATCAGGGAAATTCAAATCAAAATCCCATGAGATACTACCTTATACTAGTTGGAATGGCAAAAATTGACAAGGCAAGAAATAACAAATGTTTGTGAAGTTGTGGAGAAAGGGGAACCCTCTTAAACTGTTGGTGGGAATGCAAGTTGGTGCAGCCACTTTGGAAAACAGTGTGGAGATTCCTTAAGAAATTAAAAACAGAGCTATCCCATGACCCGGCAATTTCACTACTGGGTATTTACCCCAAAGATACAGATGTAGTGGGAAGAAGGGTCATATGCACCCCAGTGTTCATAGCAGCAAAGTCCACTATAGCTAAACTGTGGAAAGAACTGAGATATCCTTCAATGGATAAATGGATAAAGAAGATGTGGTCCATATACACATTGGAATATTAGTCATCAGAAAGGATGAATACCCAACTTTTGCATCAACATGGATGGGACTGGAGGACATCATGCTGAGTGAAATAAGTCAAGCAGAGAAAGTCATTTATCATATGGTTTCACTTGCTGGTGGAACATAAGGAATAACACGGAGGACATTAGGAGAAAGAAGGGAAAAATGAAGGATGGTAATCAGAGGAGGAGACGAACCATGAGAGACAATGGACTCTGGGAAACAAACTGAGGGTTTTAGAGGGGAGAGGGTAGGGGGATGGGGCAGCCTGGTGATGGGTATTAAGGAGGGCACGGACTGCATGGGTGCATATAACTGGGTGTTATATGCAAACAGTGAATCATGGAACACGACATCAAAAACTAATGATGTCCTGTATGGTGACTAACATAACATAACGAAAATAAAGCTGTTTAAAAAAATGTTCTGTTATGGAAATTTTGGAACACACACAAATCCAATCATCTGCAAGTACTCATAACCCAGCTTCAAAAAAAAAAAAAGCGAGTTTTACCGGAAATAAGATAGTTGTGTAGTTTAAATGTATCTCTCCCCGAATATTTAGCAATTACAAAGGGAAAAGTAATAACTTTACAGTGGAGAAACCTAGGCAGACACTACCTTAACTAAATTAACCTCATTGGTAATGGGGTTAATTGACATGTGTCTCCTCATAGGGTGCCCTGAGAAGAGCACAGCATCACTTCTATGGTTTTCTTGCCCAAAATGCATGACCTGAAGCTAGCCATGAAGAACCATCATTTAGACTGAAATTGAGGAACTTTATATAATCTAACTGACCAGTCCTTTTCAAAGGTGTCAGAATCATGAAAGGCAAAGAAAGATTGATAAATCATCTCAGATTGGAGACAATTTAGGAGTTATGACAGATAAATCTAGTGCAGGATTCTGGATGGGGTCCTGGCCCAGGAAAAGCACGTCTTTGGGACAATAATAATATAATGAAATCTGAAAGAGGTTTGTAGTTTAGTTAATAATATTATACCAATGTTAATTTCTACGTTTTGAGAAATTGCCATGATTAAGTGAGATATAACATTTGGGGAAACGGGATGAAAGCTATATGAGAACTCTCTGTATTATCTTTGCAACTTTCTGTAAATCTAAAATTATTTAAAAAGAAAAGGGAAAAAAACAATGGAAAAATAAGCCAAAAACTTTAAAACTGGCTATATTTTGGAAGAAGGAGGAAACCAGGTCGAGGAGATAGGGATAGAAATGGGATTTTCTGATATATTATGTTTTGTAGACTTGACTCTGGAATCATGTCAATATTTTACATAACTCTAACCAGAATTAAGCTTAAAAAGAATTTCCTCAAAGTAAAAAGGCAAAATAAAGCAAACAAGTCCAAAGGTATAATAAGTCAGTGGCAAAGCAGAGACAAGAAATATTTCAAATGACTAAAACCACAGTGATTTGACCGTATATTCCTTTTTTTTCCCTCAGAGAGAGAGAGTAAGAGAGTGCATGCCCTAGAGGGGGTGGGTAGGGGCAGAGGGAGAGAGAGAGAATCCCAAGGAGTCGCCTCGCCCAGCCTGGAGCCCGACGTGGGTTCAATCCCACAACCCTGAGATCACAACCTGAGCTGAAATCAACAGTCAGGTGCTTAACCAACCAAGCCACCTCGGCACCCCTTGACTATGTAATAAGATACACCGTATGGACAGAAAAAGGGTAAAAACACAGTTGTATGTTATGAGCCAGAGCTGGGTCACACGGCAACCCTAAGCTGCAAAGCGAGTATGTGAAAGCACTTGACATTTCACTCTCTGTGGTGTGAGGCAGCAGGGAGAATAGGGCTGGGAGTGGCTTTGGGACAGCCACACAACAGTGCCACGACAGGGCCACGTACCCCCTATTTCTACTATCCTTGGATTAGGGTAGGCAGTGGCTTTCCCACCAACAGATAAAATGGTGGTAGTTGCGGGCACCTGGGTGGCAAAGTGGGTTAAAACCTCTGCCTTCGACTCAGGTCATAAACCCAGGGTCCTGGGATCGAGTCCCGCATCGGGCTCTCTGCTCAGCAGGGGGCCTGCTTCCTCCTCTCTCTCTCTGCCTGCCTCTCTGCCTACTTGTGATCTCTGTCTGTCAAATAAATAAATAAAATCTTAAAAAAAAAATGGTGGTAGTGGCAGTGCTTCTGCCTCAGGTGTTCTGCCATCTTAATGAGGTTAGGGGTGCTCCATGATCATCTGTTCTTTGACCAATGCAGGAAAGATTCCAAGTTTGTTATCAATGGCTACTAATCTCTCATCTCTGGGCTAACAGTTGGAACGCTGCTGCCATCACCTATATTTATGCTGAAGAAAATGGCAACCATGCTTAGAGACTCTTGCATTTTGTAAGAAGACTCGTGATTTTAAAAGAAAGAGTAACGGAAGCCTAAATTCTGGAAAGATGCATGATGTGTACATTCAGTCATCATTATGCAAATGTATATTCACATAATAAATCCAGAGATGGCTGACTATATTTTAGAAATATTATAGGCCAATTATTTTGACATCCTGCAGGAGGTAGATAAATCGCGAAATATATGTTATAGTACACACGGTAGCTTATTAACAAGATGTCTTTTGCTGGAAAATATTTTAGCAGAGAACCCATCCATCAGCACATTTCCAACTCTGTCGTCCTCCTTTGACTTCACAGGCACATTTAGTAGCGTGAAAAAAAGGGAGAAAGCCTTGGGTGTTTGGGTAGAGGCTTTAGGTAGTTTCGTAGGCCTTATCTCATTTGATATTTATAATAATCAGTGAACTATTTGAACCCTACCTCATTTTCCCATTTTATAGGTTAACAAACGGATTAATGATTCAGGATCAGCTGGCAAGCAAATTTGGATTACAGCCCTGTATCTGATTAGTGTCTTTTGCACTGGGACGTTTCTACCCTTCTTTCACTCTTCACTTTTCAGATTGAGATAGTTTGGGGTAATCCGGGACCCTCAGATGAATGATCAGGCACACACAAGAGCCCTAGCATTATTGGTGCCATGTCAACAGAGTGTAACGCTAAAGATAAAAGGTGTGTTTTTAGCTCATGCCTGGGTGGAAAAATGTTCATTAGACAAAAACCAAACCTCCCAAGACCTCTCCTATCACTTCCAGTATTCACGTGGTGGCTCTGGGGACAGTTTCTATATTCAGAAATGCACACTAATGGCAAAGTGTCAGGGTGTCGAGGTAGTGCGAACGTCAGGAGATTACTAGATCATTGATTTTTTTGGGTGACATAAGATAAATCACTTCATTTGCCAATATTTCATAATTCCTTGTTTGGACTTGCAGTGAAGATAGGATAAGTTCTAAACCAGGAGAATGTTAAGAGCTGTTTATGCCATAGAGTTCTTCCTGGACATATGGGCCTCACCTGCTGAGTTTAAAGACTGACAAGAGAATTCTCAACCTCCATTGGCAATGGCAGAATGCAGGAAAGCTGAATTAGTGAAGATAATAGCCTTGCTAGGAATTTTAAATGATGCACTTAGTGCTTTCTCTGTTGGCCTCTCAGAAGCTTCATGGGCGGTTTTATAAGAGCAGGGAATGACGTGGTGAAATTTGCTACCTAAGGACAAAGCTGGGGGTGGGTAGGAGAACAGTTCTCTGGCCATCATGGTAGCCTGGTGGCGGCAGTTCTCAATTCTGGCCCTATATTAAGAATCACTTATAACTTTAAGATTTTAAATGTTAATTGTAATTGAGATTTAAAATAAACAAACAAATAAATATACACACAGCAAAAATCTTATGAATACAACATAGTGAATTTTTACATATGGATCCGCTTCTGTTACCATTACCCAGGTCAAGAGATAGATCATTCCCAGCACCTCAGAGAAACACCTCCCATCCATCACCTTCCCCCATGGGTTACCACTCTTCTGTCCTCTCTCACCGTAGATGAATCCTGCCTATTATAGTCTGAACTTCATAAAAATAGAATCATAGAGTAAATACTCTCATATCCTGGCTTGTTTCACGCAGTGTTATGAGTGAGATTCGCCCATGCTGTTCCATCAGAGGTGTGCTCTTGCCCCATCGCTAGGTAGTGTGCTGCGCCATGCGTCTACTACGCTGTCCGTTCTACGATACGTGTACACTTAGCTTGTTTCCAGTTTCTGTGTTACTATAAATGTAGCTGCCTTGAACATTCCTGTGCATGTCTTTTGGTGGACGTGAGCACTCACTTCAGTTCAATGTATACCTCGGAGTGAATTTTCTGGATCATAGGGCAGATGGATGTTTATAAGAAACTGACAAACAGTGCTCCAAAGTGGTTGTACCTGCAGCAGTTGCCTCAGAACCTGTGAGAGTGGGGCCCTATCTGAATGATAGGTATCATTCAGAATCCTACTTGGTGGTTCTGACACACAGTGGAATTGAGATCCTCTGAGGTCCAGCCTTAATGGCCAGGACTGTATCTTTGTTATCATCAAAGTGACAAAGAGACATTCCCTATGTTGTCCAAAAGCAAAGGGATTATTTCTTGTCCATAGATCTGAGAAGGGACTGAGATTTTTCTTCAGGGGTTTGCCTTGTTTGCTTTTGTTATACTTGGTAAGGATCACATTAACTTTCTCACTCCTTTCCAAATCCTTGAACATGGGAACGGAAGGCTTTCTCCTATTCAAATGGGATTTTATGCATTAGGAAATGTGAAGTATGAGGATGAGGCAAAGAGCTCTCTTAGGGCTCTTGACAGCATCTGACCACATGGGTAACCACAGTCTTCTCATGCCTCAGAAACTCGGCTCCTTCTAGCCTTTCTCCGCCTAATTGGGCGGAGGAACTATCGCTGTATTTTCCATCTGTCAGCGCTTTGAATTGACTTCACTGAAAAGAAACTTTACAAGCGACATGGCCCATTTAATTATGGTTCATCTGAATTAATAAGAACAACTAATGTTTATTTAGTAGTTCCTATGGGCAAGGTACCCTGCCATGTGCATCCGTTATTTCTCAAAACAAGCCAACGAGCTTCAGGAGCTATTATCAAGCCCATTTGACAGATGAGGAAACTTAGATTTGGAGAGAGCTTAGGTAAGTTGCCCACATTCATGTGCTGATTTATTGTGGAGCTGGTTTTCAAGCCCTTGCATTCAACCCTTAGTCACTGATTTTACCACCTGTACTTACCAGTCTGAGGGTTTGAGAGCTATTCATGGCCGGGAGTATGAAAAACAGACTATAGATCTCTCTGAGTTACAGTTCTAGAAAGAAAATGCCAAATAATGATGGTCTCTTGAATAGTAAAATAGGATGAATGACTGAAGGGCCAAACTTGGCCTCTATGATCTCCTTAAAGAGTTGCCAGTCAGCCAGACGGTTATTCGGGAGAGGAGAAGAAAGCAGAATGGAGCAGAAAAACCAGTAGGAGGGTTGCACAACTTTCCTTCTCATCTCTACCCTATGTAGATGATCTTACCCACAACTGGAACTAAAACTCTAAATGGGAAGGAATCCAGAATTCTTATTCAGAATAATTCTAAGCCGCTCCTAACTGCTTATCTGATTCCTTCACTTGGATGTCTTACGGGAACCTCAGATGCAACTTTGTCCAAAAGTGGAATTTTTTATTTCTTCTCTTCTCCCCCACGATCTGTTCCTCTTACAGCATTCTTTGCTCAGTAGATGTCCCCTTTACCCACCACGACCCCTAACTGGAGTGAACTTGCGATTTCCCCTTTGCCTCCCCCCGCCTTATGCCGTCAGTAAATCCTGTTGATTCTGGCTCCCGAATGCCCGTGCTCGAGTCCTGGCTCTCCCACTGGGGACAAGTCTCTTAAACTCTCTGTCCCTCCGTTTTCTCGCCAGTCACAGGGTGCTCATAGTACCTACTGGATGGGTTTTTGTGAGGCAAGCTAGTAACTATGATTATTATTCTCTGCCTCTCAAAACCACACACCAGTTTCAGTCACGATTCTTTCTGTCCTGGATTTCCGTAAATCTTCTAATAGGGCTCCCTGCAACCACTGGTGTCCTAGGGACTCCTCGTCTAAAGCCGTGGTTCTCAGGGGTGCTTGGGTGGCTCAGTGGGTTAAAGCCTCTGCCTTTGGCTCAGGTCATGATCCCAGGGTCCTGGGATCGAGTTCTGCATCTGGCTCTCTGCCCAGCAGGGAGCCTGCTTCTCTTCCTCTCTCTTTCTGCCTGCCTCTCTGCCTACTTGTGATCTCTCTCTGTCAAATAAATAAAATCTTTAAGGGAAAAAAAAAAAAAAAAGCCGTGGTTCTCCACTTCAGCACTTCTGCCCCCTAGGGGACACTTAGACCTGTTTGGAGACGTTTTTTGTTTGTCACAGTAGGGGAGGAGGTTGCTCCTGGCATCTAGTGGGTACAGGCCAGGACTGCTGCTGGACATCCTACAGTTCGGAGGACAGCCCCCACAACAAAGAATGATCTGACCCCAGATGACAATACTACCCATGCAGAGAAACCCTGCTCTGAAGTGATCTCTGTGAAACAAATCAGGTCAGGCCGTGCCCCTGCTTCTGTCTAGCCAGTAAGTCCCCACAGCTCTTGGACGAAGCCCGTACACTGAGCGCGCTCCCCCTGGTCCTGTGATCCGGCTTTAGCCCACTCCTCCAGCCTCATCTCAAGCCACTCGGACCCATTTGCCCTGGTCCAGCCGCCTCGGTGTTCCACTAGTTCCCAAATACACCGAGTGCTCTACTGCATTCACACCCTCAGATCGGCACCTCCTGCGGTGGGGACCTCTGTTCGCCTCTGTCTGGATGCCCCTCCTGCCCTTTTCTGACTTTTCCTGAGAATCGGGGGAAGACAGCCCTTGAGATTTTGTGATCAATTGCACTTGCCACCAGGCAGTGCGCAGCAGGCTAGAGTGTCCTCTGTTAGCTCCTCTACCCCGTGCCTCAAGGGCGGTAGTATGCATTTGGAGGCACTTGTCTTCTGCGGCTTTTAATCTGAAGTGATTATGGAAGGTTCCCCTAAGGAGAAGAGGGCGAGGCAGAGGGCTAGCCTTCCCTGAAAGATGGCGAGCAGGAAGCCTGAAAGATAAGTCGGTCCTTCAGACTAGTCTCAGACGCTTATAAAAAAATAATAAAGTAGCTGCCAGTGTTTAAAGACCCAGAAAATCACCATGGACATCAGAATTCCATTTATCTCTTTTACTGGAAAATCTGGGAGTGCATGGTTACTTCTTTGAGAGGCAATACTCGGGCAGGTCCTGATTCTGGATGAATCCCCACCTGGCTTCCTTTATGCAAGTACCTTACCTGCCCACCCTTAGCTCAGCATCCTCTGTCTAAACCCGCGTCAGTCTAGAGCCTTCTAGCACTGGAGGATTTTGTCTCCGTGGGGCTGTCAGCCCATGCCGCTGAGGCCTTGCCACCTGCACTTAGGAGGAGTATAAACAGACCAGAGCCAGAGCCCACATCTCCTGCTTTTTGGAGTGTTCTGTGTCTCCTTCCTGGCTGGGGTTAATTTCCTGGGCCCCGTGAGGAAGACACTCTGTGCTTCTGTTTCTACTTGAAGTCACTGTGAGATTAATTTGAGACTGGCTGAACAGTACAGTCATTCTGCTGCCTCAGCCTGGTTGTGCATACCTCCCCAGGATAGCTTGGCCAGTCATTTTCTGAACTGCCCGAGTCTCATGAAGACCCATCTGTTGGGGTTGCAAATTACAGTGTCATAGTTTGGACAGCTAGAACAGAATACCGTAGACTCAGTGGCTTAGACAAAAACATGTATTTCTCACATTTCTGGATTGGAAGTCCAAGATCAGCCTGCCAGTATGGTCTGGTTCTTGGTGAGGGTCCTGTCCCTGGTTTATAGGTGACTGCTTTCTTGCTGTGTGCTCACATGGTAGGGGGGGTCGGGGTGGGGGGAGACAGAGAGAGAGAGAGAGAGAGGGAACGAGTGCCCTGCTCATGCATTCTGACCTCTAAATCTCCTTATCAAGGCATCAATCTCATCATGGAGGCTCTACCCTTGTGACATCATTTAAACCTAATTTCTGCTCAAAGGCCCCACCTCCAACTACTGTCACTTTGGAAATGAGGGTTTCAGCATGTGAATTTGGGGGACACACATGCAGTCTGTAGCACACAGCATCAATATTTCTAGCAAATACTAGTGTTCACCAGCTGGGTCTCCCTTGGAATCACCAAGGGTCAAATTCCTTTAGCTTCTCTGGCTTCTAGGTCCTTGACCTTCAGAACAATTCTAATACTGCCCTCTGCAGCTCCTTTGCCATCTAAGCAGGTAGAAGATGAACCCATGTGTCCTGGATCAGCTCGAATCCATCTCCAGCTCTGGGAGGTTAATGTGGCTGGGCCCCCACAGCTGCACAGCTTGACCAGATGTAGGACCTTCCACTCTCTTCTCAGTCCCCGGCTGGACTTCCATCTCCCCTGCATCTCCATGGCTGAATTCACGTCGGTCATCCTGATTCTGCCCTGAGCTTACCAGAGTTCAAGGTTCCTCGGCCTGTGCATACGTTTTGTTTTGTTTTAATCCCTATATGGGAAGGTTAGCATGAAGATTTAATCCAGCTTTGGGGTTCTCATAGAGGAAGACTTTCAACTGCCTCCTGAACTTTCTATTATCTCAGCAGCTCTTAGCTGACTTTCTCTCCTCCCCCCCACTTACTCTCCCCTCCTGTTTCTCCCTTCACCTTCCAAGCTCTCCAACAAGGGGCAGGCTTCCTGAGCCTTCCTGTTGTTTGCAGCTTCCCTAAGAATTCTTGTGAGTAGGGGCGCCTGGGTGGCTCAGTGGGTTATGCCTCTGCCTTCTTCGGCTCGGGTCATGATCTCAGGTCCTGGGATCTATCCCCGCATCGGGCTCTCAGCTCAGCATGGGGCCTGCTTTCCCCTCTCTCTGCCTGCCTCTCTGCCTACTTGTGATCTCTCTCTCTCTCTCTGTCTAATAAATAAATAAAATCTTAAAAAAAAAAAAGAATTCTTGTGAGTAAAATTTTCTTCATCTCATCCGTTGCTCAGAAAGGCAAATAGTACAGAAAGTGACATTACTTTTCAGCACGTGTATCAGGTCTTTCTAAAAATCACTGACTTGTATCAAACTACAGATTTCATCACTTCCAAAGCATACATTTTCCTCCGGCATTTTAACATCTGTGAAATTGAGATGTGTATTATGCTTGCTAGTGGGTCATGATTTAATTGTCAGCATGGTTTTCTTTCTTAGGTATAATAGTTGTGTGTCTTAGAGTTAACAACATCTTAGATGTGCTGAACTGTAACTAACGTGAGCATCTTGCTTAGAAAATATTTTCTTGAGACAGAAACAAGACGGTGGTTGCCTGAAGGCTGTGTAGGGATGAACTGTGGGAAAGGCCTCGGGGTCCAGAGAGAGACAATAATACTCACAGGGCACCTGGGTGGGAAGAGAATGGCTTGTCCAACAACTCAAAAGTGGTTTAGGGAGGCAGGAATGCAGAGAGCAGAGAGGATAATGAGCCACTTTAAATGGATGTGAGGATTGCACAGAAATATTTATGGAAAGTGCTTGGGACTTATAGGCACTCTATACATAGTACTTTGCTTTGGTTTGTTTTCTGGACAAATGAATGAGGAAATTTATGATATTTTATCAGTTCTCTGACATTCTTTTTCCCCCCACATTTTAACACCTCCAAAATTGGGATGCATTTTACAGCTCAGGTACTTAACTATTTAATTGGTGCATTTCCCCCCTTATATGGTGTCTTAGAGTTGATGAAACATGGTATATAAAATCAATTGCTAAAATTGACACACTGCCCCTCTGTTTCTGAATTCTTTTTTTTTTTTTTTTTTTAAGATTTTATTTATCCGAAAGGGAGAGAGAGAGAATGGAAGCATATGAGATTGGGGGGGAGTGGTAGGGGGAAAGGGAGAAGGAGACTCCCCACTGAGCAGGGAGCCTAATGCAGGGCTCCTTCCCAGGACCTTGAGATCATGATCTGAACTGAAGGCAGATGCTCAACTGACTGAGCCACTCAGGTGTCCCTGTGCCTGAGTTCTTAACCTGAATTCCCGATCTCTAACAAATTCTGATGTATATACTTAGAATTTTTTAAAAAAATTAATATATAATGTATTATTTGTCTCAGGGGTACAAGTCTGTGATTCTTCCATCTTACACAATTCACAGCACTCACCATAGCACAGACCCTCCCCAGTGTCCATCACCCAGTCAGCCCATCCCTTCCATCCACCCCCCTCCACTCCAGCAGCCCTCAGTTTGTTTCCTGAGATTAAGAGTCTCTTAGGGTTGGCCTCCCTCTCTGGTTTCATCTTGTTTCATTTTTCCCTCCCTTCCCTTATGTTTCTCTCTCTTGTTTCTCAAATTCCTCATATCAGGGAGACCATCTGATAATTGTCTTTCTCTGATTGACTTATTTCGTTTAGCAGAATACCCTCCAGTTCCATCCACATCATTGCAAATGTCAAGATTTGGGGTTTTTTGATGGCTGCATGGTATTCCGTTGTATACATAAACCACATCTTCTTTATCCATTCATCTCTTGATGGACATCTAGGCTCTTTCCATAGTTTGGCTATTGTGGACATTGCTGCTATAAACATTCAGGTTAACATGCCCCTTCAGGTCACTACATTTCTATGTTTAGGGTAAATACCCAGTAGTGTGATTGCTGGGTCGTAGGGTAGCTCTATTTTCAACTTTTTGAGGAACTTCCATCCTGTTTTCCAGAGTGGTTGCACCAGCTTACATTCCCACCAACAGTGTAGGAGGGTTCCCCTTTCTCCGTATCCTTGCCAACACCTGTTGTTTCCTGACTGGTTAATTATAGCCATTCTGACTGGTGGGAGGTGGTATCTCATTGTGGTTTTGATTTGTATTTCCCTGATGCCAAGTGATGTTGAACACTTTTTCATGTGTCTGTTGGCCATTTCAATGTCTTCTTTGTAGAAATGTCTGTTCATGTTTTCTGCCCATTTCTTGATTGGATTATTTGTTCTTTGGGTATTGAGTTTGATAAGTTCTTTATAGATTTTGGAAACTAGCCCTTTATCTGATATGCCATTTGCAAATATCTTCTCCCATTCTGTCAGTTGTCTTTTGGTTTTGTTGACTGTTTCCTTTGCTGTGCAAAAGCTTTTGATCCTGATGAAGTCCCAGTAGTTCATTTTTGCCCTTACTTCCCTTGTCTTTGGCAATGTTTCTAGGAAGAAGTTGCTGTGGCTGAGGTCAAAGAGGGTGTTACCTGTGTTCTCCTCAAGGATTTTGATAGATTCCTGTCTCACATTGAGGCCTTTCATCCATTTTGAGTCTATTTTTGTGTGTGGTGTAAGGAAATAGTCCAGTTTCATTCTTCCACATGTGGCTGTTCAATTTTTCCAACACCATTTGTTGAAGAGATTCTCTTGTTTTCATTGGACATTCTTTCCTGCTTTGTCGAAGATGAGTTGATCATAGAGGTGAGGGTCCATTTCTGGGCTCTCTATTCTGTTCCATGGATCTGTGTGTCTGCTTTTGTGCCAGTACCATACTGTCTTGATGATTACAGCTTTGTCATAGAGCCTGAAGTCTGGAATTGTGATGCCATCAGGTTTGGTTTTCTTTTTCAACATTCCTCTGGCTATTCAGGGTCTTTTCTGGTTCCATATAAATCTTAGGGTTATTTGTTCCATTTCTTTGAAAAAAGGTGATGGTATTTTGATAAGGATTGCATTAAATTTGTAGATTATTCTAGGTAGCATAGACATTTTCACAGAATTTTTTCTTCCAACCCATGGGCATGGAATGTTTTCCCATTTCTTTGTGTCTTCTTCAATTTCTTCCATGAGTATTCTATTGTTTTCTGAGTACAGATTCTTTGCCTTTTTCATTAGATTTGTTCCTAGGTATCTTATGGTTTTGGGTGCAATTGTCAGTGGGACCAACTCCTTATTTCTCTTTCTTTTCTCTTGGTAGTGGTGTATAGAAACGCAGCTGATTTCTGTGCATTGATTTTATATCCTGACACTTTACTGAATTCCTGTATGAGTCCTAGCAGTTTGGGAGCAGAATCTTTTGGGTTTTCCATGTAAAGTATCATATCATCTGCAAAGAGTGAGAGTTTGACTTCCTCTTTGCTAATTCGGATACCTTTTATTTCTTTTGTTGTCTGATTGCTGAGGCTGAGACTTCTAGTACTATGTTGAATATCAGTGGTGGTAAGGCGCCTGGGTGGCTCAGTGGGTTAAAGCCTCTGCCTTCAGCTCAGGTCATGATTCCAGGGTCCTGGGATCAAGCCCTGCATTGGGCTCTCTGCTCAGCGGGGAGCCTGCTTCCTCCTCTCTCTGCCTGCATCTCTGCCTACTTGTGATCTCTGTCAAATAAATAAATAAAATCTTAAAAAAAAAAAAAATCAGTGGCGGTAGTGGACATCCCTGCCGTGTTCCTCTCCTTGGGGGAAAAAGCTCTCAGTTTTTCCCCATTGAGAATGATATTCACTGTGGGTTTTTTTTTTTTTATAGATGACTTGTATTACATTGAGGTATGTACCCTCTAACCCTACACTGTGAAGAGTTTTGATCAAGAAAGGATGCTGTACTTTGTCAAATTACTTGGGATTTTTTTAAACTGCTTTTCCTAATCCAGGCTTAGCTTATGGGTACCATAGCCTGATCTCTTTGTACCTCAACCCTTGATCTCCATGTGATCCTGTGGGGCTGACCTGAATGTCAGTTTGAGCTTCTCTAAACCTGTGTGGAAAGGTACAGCTGAGCATTTGAGAGAAATGAAGTTTCATGCAAGTATTCATTTATAGTTTCTTCTTCAAATTCCAGGCTTTAAAAATTCATCCATCTGGGAGGAATGCCTGGGAGGCTCAGTCTGACTCTTGATTTTGGCTCAGGTCATGATCTTAGGGTCGTGGGATTGAGCCTCTCATTGGGCTCTGCACTCATCGGGGAGTCTGAGGTTCTCTCTCTCCCTCTCCCTCTTGTGCTCTAGCCCTCTCTCTCTAAAATGAATAAATGAATCTTAAAAAAAAATCATCCATTCAACCAGTATTTATTTGAGCATCTATTATCTGCTAGGTCAGAGGTTGGCAACCTGTGGTCTAGAAGCCAAATCAGGACCAATGCCTGCTTTTGTAAATAAAATGTTACAGGAACACAGTCGTGCCCATTTATTTATGAATGGTCTAGAGCTACTTTTGGGCTACAAACAGTAGAGCTGACTAGTTGCAAGAGATGGTATGGTTTGCAAAATCGAAAATATTTACTGTCTCGCTCTTTATAGCACCAGTTTATCCTCCTAGGGGATCAAGAAGGGCCCTGTTGTAAATGAACATTCAAAGAAAAGGCAGTCTCATAAGAAAAATGTTCCATTTGATGTTGTAAAGCACACATCCATCCTAGGAAAACAGGGGCCTTCTATGTCTTTGTCTGTATAGGGTTCCCACCAGCTAGACCAGTGCATGGCACAAGGTAGGTGTTTGCAGTAGATCAAACATGGCTTCTTTGTGACTCCTCCCATTGAGAGGTGGAATCTATTTCTCCTCCCCTTGGTTGGGACTAGACTTAGTGACTTGCTTAATCAATAGCTTATGGCGAAAGTGATATTTGGGAACTCTGAGGCTGGGACATAATACACCTTGCAGCTTACCAAGCCTCTTAGAATGCTCACCTGAGGGAAACCAGCCACCTGCTAAGAATTTTGACTCCACCATGCTAGAGGAGACAGCTACAGGCACTCTACTCAAAAGTCTTAACTGAACCTAGGCTCGCAGCCATCCCTGACAGACACGTCAAAGAAGCAAGCCATCTTGGACTCTCCCAATCTGCCCATCCATCAGATGAACACCACTGGGGAATCCCAGTTGATAACATGGGGATCAGAAGAATCTGATCCCTGGCCAAATTCCTGACTCACCTAACCATGAGATATAACAAAATGATTGTTGTTCTCTTAAGCCACTAATTTGGGGGTACATCGTCATTAAGACATACATAGCCAGAACGATGCTCAATAAATATTGGCGACTTTGTTTGTTTTACCTAGCCAGACAAGTGCATAGTCAGCACTAGAACCCAAGTCTGTTGATTCACAGCGCCTGTGATATTTTGATTTCTATTGATAGTTGCCCAAGATTAGCAAGATAATCTGATTCTTCTTAGACCTCTTCCAGTTTCTCCCAAAGACTGATTCAGTTAGAGGCCAGATAGCCCTATTAGGGGCTTTGTGAAAGGTGATACCTAAAGGCTGGGAAGTGTTTCTGGTCAGATGCTGGGGAGCACGATGGCCCCACAGTGAGCTTCACAACATACTGGGCCTAGCGTGCACCATCAAGTTTTGAGGGGCCCCTCAGAAGGTTTTTAGTAGCTGCAGAATCTCAGATATAGTACATTTACAAAGGAGGCCAAAAACAATGACAAAGTTCAGTTTCTCCAGAAAGACTGCTTGGGTTTGAATCGCAGATCCTGCACTTACTAGTTAGAGGGCCTTGGACGATGTATTAAACTGTCGTGCTTCAGTTACCTCATTTGTAAAATGCTGATAATATTGACACGCAGGTTGTTGTGAAAATGGAAGGAATTAATCCATGCAAAGCAAGTGGAAGATTTGTAGCCCTTTGCAAACACTCCTACAAAGTGAGTCCTTTTTTTTTTTTTTTTTAAAGATTTTGGGTTTTTTTGACTGGGGGTCGGGCGGGGGCTTGGGGTGAGGTAGAGCACAAGCAGGGGGAGTGGCAAAGGCAGGCTGAGCAGGGAGCCCGATGTGGGGCTCGACCCTGGAATCATGACCTGAATGGAAGGCAGCCACTTAACTGACTGAGCCAGCTGGGCACCCCAAAGAGAGTCATTCTTATTAGTGGTTCTGAAAATCCAACTTTCACTAAGACTCAGACTTTTACCTAGAATTTTTTTTTAACACATGGCATACCCGGTTGGCCTATGGGGACTAATGTACTGGCATATATTTTTATTTATGGATTAGCTGGAATGATTCATGTTTAGTCACCTACCTTTCGGGTGTTGTTCCATCGTGCATTTATCATTTCTTTATGTTCTTGACACACTGAATATGTGTACTCTGTCACCTCGTCAAAGGCATTGGAATCTTACCCTGAATTTGTTTTCAAACTACATCTTTGGCTTTCCAGTTCACTCAATTTTTAGGCATACTTTGCCAGCGCTGAAGAGCAGATACCTCTGAAATATATTCTCCATTTATCCCCACGTTTTCCAGAGCTGCTGGTTTTGTACCCTGAGTAGCTCATTGGAAAGGTGAGATATTCTGTCTTCACTGAACCACTCTGGGGAATGGAGCTAGATGTAGTGGCGGGGGTTGCCTCAGAGGGAAACTTAGGAGCTTTGGCTGAAGTTGAAAAGCTGTGTTAGAACAAGAAGGTGCACGGTGCGATGGCTCTACATGCTGTTCCTTATTCTCAGGCTTCTCACGGGAGATGGCAAGGAATCAAACCTTGATGAAAGGCTAAAGTAGGTACTGGCAAGGGTTTAAAACCAGTAGTATCGGAGCTAGAGTCTGCAAATGTTTGAAGGAAAACAGTCAATCATGAAAGTCTGTTCCAGGAGTCTATGAATTGTTAGCTCGGTAGACTGGGCAGGGGTAAAAGAAGGTCAGGGTCTTAGATGTCATTCCTGGGAAGATTAATGAGCTTTGCTCGTCCCTAATTCTGTATTTCTATGAAGCCTAGCCAGACTGGGTTACTTAACATAAGCTAGTTATTTTGTGCCACTCACTGAGATCCTGAACACAAAGGGCAGTGAATGAGCGACGCGTGGATTAGATGGATGCATCTCGCCTGTTGGTTCACAAAGCATGGCTTAAGAAAAATGTAGCAGTGAGGGCAGAAGGATTACTTGACCAGTTCCTGGGAGGGGAGCTAAAGCAGACCAAATATTTGACCTGGAAAATGGCTGAACTACTTTTCTCAAAGAATGGCTCTTTGCAATGGGTTTTGAAACATGTCATTATGGGGAGGGGGGAGGCTGTGGGCATAGGGCGATATGTTGGCATGGAAGGAGCTTTTCTTTCTACCCTAAGCATAAAATTCCACTGGGTGTTATTCTAGTGGGCAGCAGAAGGCTTCCAAGCATGAGACTTGGTCTAGGTCTTTCTGGTGACTTTCTGGTGAAATTTGGATTGTTGAGTGGATCGCATGCTTTGAGACTCTAAGTGGTAGTAGTAAAGGTGGGGAAGAGGGAGGGGCAGGAAATCCCATTTCTTCCATAGCGCTCTAACTTGAGGAAGCTTCTCAGAGCCAACTTATCAGCAACCACTCTAAATTGACCGTGATTTTTATCCTTGCCTCTCCTTGTAAAGATTCCTTTTTCAGAATTTTCAGCCAGCAGCTTCCAAACTGTCATTTACAATTTACAGAAGGACAGAAAGTAGAATAGTTGTCAGCAAGCAGCATAATTATGTGCCAGGAAATGACATGGCAAATAGTGTAGCCTGGCAAGTGCTAGACGGCTCTTTCCCTATCTTCCAGCTTCAGGCAGAAGCAGAACTATAATATCTGCTGATCTTTTTGTAACTTATTTTACACTTGGAGTGCAGATTACTAAGGAGCATTTGGTCTGGAGATCAGGCAGAAATTTATTCTTTAAAAAGCAAAGCAGTGGGGAAACAGGAACTCAGAAAGTAGGAACCGATGTTAAGCTATGTTGTGTTACGTTACACAATGCTGTTGTGTAATCCAGTGTTGCTCCCAATACAGCAGCTGCATCACGTGTGCACCTGTTAGAAGTGGAATTTCTTGTGCCATCCAAGACCTACTGAATTAGAAACCCCAGGGCTGGAGCCCAGCAATCTGAAGTTGGCTTTATTTTATTTAATGTGCTTGGTTATTGTTTAGGTAGGCTCCAGCGTGGGGCTCCAACTCACAACCCTGAGATCAAGACCTGACCTGAAACCAAGAGTTGGACTCTTAACTGACTGAGCCACCCAGGCATCCCAGATCTGAATTTTAATAAATCTTCCAGGTGATTCTGATCTATGCTCTAGTTCGAGAATCACTAGTATGTAATAGGTGACAAGTAAATCCTGCCTTGTTTTACTTGTTTACTAGTTACAAATACAATTAGCTGCCCCCAAATGCCCCCCAAACCTAGAAAACCTAGCAAATAGTGGCTGCGTAGAGTAAGAAGAACAGCATTTGAAGTTAAATCAACTTTCGTCAAGGGAGAAGGGATAGCGGTGAGAAAAGTTTGTGGGAAGCCAATCCATACGGTCTCTTTGAGCTTGCAACTTGTAGCTACCTCTGTTGCTTTTTTTGTTGTTATTGAAATTCTTGGCATAGGCCATTATTGAAAAAATTATCTTGATGTTTAATAGGGAAATAGGATCAACAAATAATCTTTCTATTTGCACTTTAATTCTGAAATCTAATGCATTAAGGAAAACTCAGGTTTTATGTCTGAGCAGTTATTTTACATTAGGTTAAGGGTTTGGCCGAACTTGCCTTCTTGAGATTAAATGGAATACCTGTAAAATAAGGCAAAATAAGAAACAGTGTGAACTACTGTACAACTACACATATTTGGACTAATTATAGTTGAGAGTCTGAAAATTTGAATACTTCAAAACACTCATCTATTAGTTCTTTAAGATATGAATAACAATTAGAATTAGGCTTCAGGTTTGTCACATAGAGTTTCTTTTTATTATAATGCATAAACAATAATGATTATTGACTTAGTTATAGTAAGAATTGTTACCAAATTGGTATAGCAGTGTCAAACCTATGTATTAGTCTCTGCAGTCCTAGATATTTCTCAACAGAGCCATTTCTTTTGTATTTTAAATGGTAAATATGTACAGACTCTGTCCAGAATATTACCAGTTTTGCTTTAACACCGGGTGAGTACATGAGCTATTTATTGTTGGACTCGTTGAGGTTGCCATGGTAATTATTTAGCGGGCAGGAAGAAGCTGAGGACCAGAGATGATCAGTGACCTGACCAGGGCAGGAGAACTTATCCATGTCAGAATTAGGGTCAAAACAGGGATGGCTAGACACTGAGTCCTACATTCTTTTTACATTCTTTTACTCTACCTTCCAAAGTTCTAATTTTTCATTTTCAACAAATGTCTGTAAGTAAAACAGCCTCCTAGCACCCCCTTCCTTCAACCCCATCCTGTAGGTAGAGATTGGCAATCTATAGCCAGTGGGCCAAATCTGGTCTACCACCTGGTTTGATAGGGCTCCTGACCATGTCAATGGCTGCCTTCAGGCTGCAGCAGCAGAGTTGAGTAATTGCAACGGACTGTATAGCCAGCAGTGCCTAAAATAGTTGCTCTCTGGTCCTTTGCAGAAAGTTTGCTGACTGTGCTTTAGCTCAATCCTGATCAAGGGGCCTTTTAGACAGAGAGAGAAGGGAGAGCCCTCTTGTCTGAAATGCTAACTTGGGCATGTCTGATCAGTCTTTCCTGCTTTTCTGACATTTTTCATAGTAAATTTTCTTTCTGCAATCTTCAGTCTTGCTGGGACATAAAAGATGATGGTGTGGACCTGGGCTATCAGATATGAGAGATACCATGCACGTGTACAGCTACTGAGCACTTAAAATGTGGCCAGTGCAAATTGAGATGTGTTCTTAGTATAAAATATATACCAGATTTTGAAAGAATCAGTACCAAAAAAAGAATGTAAAATCTCTCAATAATATTTTTATATTGATGATCCATTGAAATGACAATATTTAGGATATATTAGCTTAAATTAAATATATTTTTAAGTAAATTTTACCTGCTTTTTCTGACTTTTTAATATAGCTATTAAAAAATTAAAATTACACATATAGCTCATGTTTTATTCCTTTTGGACAGGGCTGGTTTGAATCCTTTGGCTTCTTGCCACCCTCTCCACTGCCCCCTGGAAATAGAATGTTCTTTCTTTTGGTCAAATTTGCATTTTATTTTTTCTAATTTTGTTGGGATACAATTGACAAATAACATCGTGGAAGTTTAAAGTATACAGTGTGATGATTTGATATGTATGTGTTGTGAGAAGAGGTTAGTTAACACATGACTTCATATAGTTACCACTTTTGTGTGTGAAAACGTTTAAGATCTACTCTCTTAGCAAATTTCAAGTATACAGTGAAGTATTGTTAATTATAGTCACCACTGCTGTGCCTTAGATCTCCAGAACTTACTCATCTAATAACTGAACCAGTTTTCCATTAACAAATAAAACTCTATCAAGTCACTAGAAAAACCATAACAGGTGCTTTCTCAGAGTTTACCACCTTCTTGTTTTTCCATAAGCCATTTCTGACACTTTGGGCAGAACCAGGTGGGTAGAAAGAACTATGTAATGGTGGACTGGTATTTCCAGATTTGTTGAGTTACTGGTAATTTGTTATTTACTGCTGTAGCTTGAAAAATGTTTTTTCTAAAGAGTGAAAAATGTCAAAGCCATTTTCCAAATTGCATCAGTTAAAAACATCAAACCCTTTTATCAACTTGAGTTTTCCCACTGGCATTTGTGTATTTTGTGAACCTCATAAATTATAGCATGGGATATAGAAACAAATGTCGGTTAGGGGTTTCTTTTTACAAATTTCAACATGGCAAATTAATGGTAAAAGATTTGTAGTTGGTAAAAATTTAGAATTTACTGCAAGTACCCAGAGAATGTTTTTTTACCTTGCTATTGTACTTTCAAATCACAACTGGTGTAACGTGCTAATTCTTACTTGATTTTTTAAAAATAGACTTTATTTTTTTGAAATATTTTATTGATTGATTGATTTGAGAAAGAGAGCGAGAGAGTGCATGAGCAGGGGGAGGAGCAGAGGGAGAGGGAAGGGAAAGCCTCTCAAACAGACCGCACCGAGCATGGAGCCCAATGTGGGGGCCTTGGTCCCATGACCCTGAGATCATGACCTGAGACGAAACCCAGAGTCAGACACTTAATCAACTGAGCCACCCAGGCGCCCCACAATAGACTTTATTTTTTAGAGCAGTTTAGGTTCATAGTGAAATTGAGTAGAAGATACAGAGATTTCCTATATATTCCCCAGTTTCTCTTCCCTCTGACAGGCCCAGCCTCCCCTGTTGTCAACATCCCTTACCAGAGTGGTGTTTTACAGTTAACAACCTACACTAACACGTCATTCTTACCCAGAGTCCATAGTTCACATTACGGTTCACTCTTAGAGTTCCACATTCCGTGGGTTTGGGCAAACGTATAATGACATGTAACCACCATTATAGCATCGTACAGAATACTTTGACTGCCCTCAAAATCCTCTGTGCTCCGTCTGTTCATTTCTTTTACTTGATTTTTATTTATTTGTCAGAGAGTGAGAAAGAGCGTGCACAAGCAGGCAGAGTGGCAGGCAGAGGCAGAGAGAGAAGCAGGCTCCCTGCCGAGCAAGGAGCCTGATGCGGGACTCGATCCCAGGACCCTGGATCATGACCTGAGCCAAAGGCAGCGGCTTAACCAACTGAGCCACCCAAGCGTCCCTCTCTTACTTGATTTTTAAATCTGCACAACTCTTCTCAATAATTTCATTTCCACTCAGCTACCTCCTTTTAATTTTTCTTTTTTATCAGTTGTTTTTTTGTGTGTGTAATTTATTGTTTTTAAAGATTTATTTATTTATTTACTTGACACACAGAGAAAGATCACAAGTAGGCAGAGAGGCAGGCAGAGAGAGAGAGAGGGAAGCAGGCTCCCTGCTGAGCAGAGAGCCTGATGCGGGGCTCAATCCCAGGACCCTGAAATCATGACCTGAGCTGAGGGCAGGTCACTGAGTCACCCAGGCACCCGGTTTGTGTGTGTAATTTAAAGAGTCGAATACTTTCCACGATTTGGTATGACTAAATATCAGTTCCCTCTCCCCAACCTTCACTTCACCCCTTTTCCTGTGGATGTGTCCATATGGAGTAAAAGGGTTCTAAGTTCTTTGAATTGTCAGGAAGAGTCTAAACGTGAGATTATAGTCAAAATTTTAAGGTCAAGTAAGAATATTAAATCTTTTTGCTAAAATAATAGAAATAAGATGTGTATTTCCTAAGTAAATGGAAAACAGAGGGAAAAAAGAAGCAAAGAAGAATCTAGGTAGATAATAACAATAGACATAAATGATTCAACATTCCTCATTAAAGACAGAGCTTAGATTAAATAAACTCCGAATCTAACCATGTTCTGCTTAGAAGAGACACATATAAAGCATAAAGACACAGAAAGGATAGAAAAAGAAAACTAAGTGACTATTTGTTGAACAAATCATTAAGTCTTCTGGATGCAGAAACTGCTCTTTTCCTTTTATTAAAAGACTTAATTTTTTAGAACAATTATAGATTCATAGCAAAAGTGAGTATAAAGTACAGAGAATTCCCACATACCCCCTCCCTCCCTTCCCACAATCTACCCCATCATCAGCACTGCCCACCATGGGGCCCCTGGGTGGCTCAGTCATTAAGAGTTAAGTGTCTGCCTTCAGCTCAGGTCCTGATCCCAGGGTCCCGGCTCAGCGGGAAGCCTGCTTCCCCCTCTCCCACTCCCCCTGCTTGTGTTCCCCCCCTCTCTCTGTCTCTCTCTCTCTCTGTCAAATATATAAATAAAAAATCTTCAAAAAAACCCACAAAACCCTCCCACCAGAGTAGCACATTTGTTATAATCAATGAACCAACACTGACACATAATTATCATTCAAAGTCCATAGTTTACCTTAGGGGTCACTTGGTGTTGTACATTCTGGAGGTTTTAACAGAAGTATCCATCATTATAGTATCATACAGAAGAATAGTTTCACTTCCCTAAAAATCCCCCTTGCTCTATCTACCTATTCATTGAAACTGTGTTTTATATTTATCTTTTTTTATTTGCTATAGAACCATGCTTATATTAGGGGTTTGAAAGTCTGTGCTTGGATTTAACTGTTTTACCAGGTCTCTTCTGATCAAATTCATGGTAATTAGAGAAAATGAAAACTCTTTGGCAGTTCCAAATACTAGATCTTTAAGGACAATGCCACTAGTACCAAGTATCTGAAGTCTTTTCTAGACAATTCAGAAAATGGTATTTCTTCCATAAATGAAAAATAAACCTCTTCAATTTTATCATCTAGAACTAGGAATGCTTAGCCCAGTTGTATGGAAAACCACCCACTGACATGTTATTTGTAGTAATAAAATGATTTGAATGATGTATGAAGGATTATCAAATGATCTTAAATTCTGTGAGTTTGTGATCATTATTAAAAGGTGTTTCACAAGCCAGAGCTGTATGTGACAATCATCAAAAATCTTTGGGCAGAAAGAACATTATTCCTCAGGTTAATGATTCATCAGTTGATTTTAATAAGAGAGTTCTAAGATATTTATAGACTTAAACTATGCTAACATCCTCTGTACCAGTTTTCTGTTTTGCATAATGAGTTACTCCAAAATGTAATGGCTTAAAACAACATTTATTATCTCATAGTTTCTGCAGATTGCAAATTTGAGAGGATCTTAGCTGGGCAGTTCTGGCTGAGGAGCTCTCTTGAGATTTCAGTCAAGCTGTCACCTGGGGCTTTGGTCACCCAAGAGCTTAATTGTGACTTGAGGATTCACTTCCAAGATGGTACCCGCATATGGCTGTTGGCAGGAGGCCCCAGTTCCTTGCCACATGGGCCTCTCCAGTTGTTTCTTGAGTGTCAGATGCATGGCAGCTGGCTTCCCTCAGAGCGTGTGATCTAAGAGAGGGCAAGACAGAAGCTACAATGTCTACAATGTCTACAAGCTTTAATGTCCTACTCTATTATGTTCATCTCTTGTTGATTATATAGGTCAGCTCTGTATAGGTCAGAATGGGAGGGGACAATACAAGGACATGAACTAGGAGACGGGGTTACTAAGGGATCATTCTGGACACTGGTGATCAAATTCTCAGAGGTAGATATCAAGCTAGTGTTTGGAAAGGGTAGAAGCACGTTTTTAGGCAATAATTTAGAGTTTTATCCCTACTTCCATTTTTTCTATCTTACATAATAGCATTTTTCACTTAAACCAACATTTGACTTTTCCTTAATTCCTACTTTTTCTAGATTTATTAGGCCTAGAGCTCTTAAAGGTTATGGAAACTGTGAAATTTAGAGGTTGGTCCATTCTTCTTGTGTAGAAATATTGAGGTTACTCTGAAGTTATCTGGTTACTCTGGCATGAGAATATCTCAATATATGTGTGTCTCATTTGAAGTGAAAACTGCCTTCCATACCTACAACAATGATCTTCATTTCATTTGTAGCTTTTCCTGAAGTTAGAGGTTATCTCTTTTGTCAATATTTTAGCTGTATTTCTGCAACTGAAGCCACATTAAGTATAAGGAAAATGTTTTCTTTTTTTAACTTTCTTATCATCTTCTTTTTTTTTTTTTCTTTTCTCTAGCTTGCTTTATTATAAGAATACAATATGTATTATTTTTTTTTTAATTTTTTATTTTTTATAAACATATATTTTTTATATACATATATTTTTATCCCCAGGTCTGTGAATCACCAGGTTTACACACTTCACAGCACTCACCAAATCACTTCTAATCTGAAATTTTCTGAAAAATTTCCTCTAATTTCCATGCAATTAATGCCTAACATTTTCCATCCAGGGGTGCCTGGGTGGCGCAGTCAGTTAAGCATCCTACTCTTGGTTTTGGCTCAGGTCCTGATCTCAGGGTCCTGCTCTTAGGGTCAAGAGATTGAGCCCCCGCTCTGCGCTCAGTGCGGGATCTGCTTAAGTTTACCTCCTCGGCCCTTCCCCTCTCGCTCCCTCTCTCCCTGTCAAATACATCTGTTTTTAAAAAAAACATTTTCCATCTATACTAGAACCATATGTAGAAAATGCTTTTGTAATATATTTTAAAGGAACGATATATGAAAACCTACCTGCAACTGGCTAAATGGGGACATTAGAGAATTAAATAACCTCATCCCTTTCTAAAGGGCTTCTTCCGTGGGGCAATATGAGCTTTGCAAAGTAGATGCCATTTTATGAAATTGGTGGCTTATGGTGCATTAAAATCTAGAAGGTCTGCATTTCATTTCAAATTGAGATCTTGAAAGTAATACTCTTTACTTGCATCTGCGTTATTTTAATAAAACTTTAGGGATAATTATTTTAAAAACACCATTATCATATGTTTAAGTGAAAATCACAAAAACTTGATTTAAAACTTTAGAGCTTAAAGTATAAAGGTTGCTAGAGTCTATGTCATATAATTTTAAAAGAGATTTGAAATAAATGAGTAGCTGCCACCACCATCAAACCTCACTCCAGATAATCTTGTGTGGGTCCTTTGTCTCTTAACCTTGGAGAACTCCCAAGTCCTTCGAGGTCTGCGCATGACCATTTTTACTTTGTCTGGGATCTTCGTGGCTATACACTCTTCTGGATTAGAGAACAAAGAAGAGGGCATTGTTTCAGATGTTTTTACTTGTTTGCACATTTTGTGTCTCACCAGTGGTGAGTTCATCCCCAGACTCCTGATTTGGAACCCCATTGCCAGATGGACAGGATCTTCTTGTACTTTCCTAAAAGCAGGCTGGTAGGATAAAGTGCGTCTCGCAGGAAATCAGAGCGGATGTCCTGGAAATTCCTGTCTTTCTAGCTGCTGTGTTCTCCTCTCTCTGACCTAAAGCTCCACGGTTCTGCCAGGATCCAGTGAGGGAAACCCCTGCCTGCTGATCTCCATTACTTTCCTTGGGATTTTGGCTGGGCTATGGGGAATGCATCTCATTCTCTCTCTCTCTCTGACAGAAGGGTTAAGGACGTAGGATTTGGTCTCAGAGCTCTGGGTGGTCATCTTTGTCACCACTTGGGGAGAACTGTTAGAAAATAAAACCAACACAGAAAAAGAAAGTGTCAAGAAATGGAAAGAGACTCTTCTGGGCTCCTGCCAGATGACTCTTGGATTTGTTGATGAAACAAACCCCCAGATTCCCTCTTCTTGTGCTTAAGTAAATTTGAACTGAGTTTTGATCACTTGAGACCAAAAAGATCTTTATTACAGTGGCAATTATGAGATGAAAGTATTGTTTATAAAAATAAATGTTACCTCTTGAGGAAAGAATTTGATTGTGTTCTTCACTGAACAGTGACCAAGAAAAACCAAACCAAGTCCTTAGTATGGCTTTCTGAGTTGCTACAAAAATAATACAAATAATATTATACCTAAAAATTGGGAAAACACAGTGGAGTAAACAAAGACTACTGGTAACGTGAAGAGGTTCAATTGGCTCAATGGCTGAATTAAGAGCCAGGGGAAAGCTAGTGACTGTAGTCCACAGATGCTTTGAGGCAAGACCAAATAGGAGAGATACTTTCTTCCTGTTAAGGGAATTTTAAGACAGCCATTTGGAGAAATGAGAGCAGTGGATAAGATAAGGACCTGTTGCCTGGTCAGTTTTAGGATGTGAATTATAGGCTGGGGATTGGTAGGGATAAAGGGCATATGTCCTATGACTTTGTCCTATGTCTTATTGTCCTATGACTTGAGACACCGAGTCCCAAGATTCTGTGACCTTATCAGGCTAGATAGAGATATAAGAATCAGACTAATATAAAAGGAAATATTGAATTCTGAGCCTGATTTTTCCTTTTGTCTCATGGAGCAGCATCTCCTTATTTTCGGTCTCTGCTCATATGCTAGAGCCCATGGTGTGGAGAAAGCCTTTGGGCAAACATAGGAAAAGCATCTGTATGTGTGTGGTGTGTGTATGGTGTGTGTGTGTGTGTGTGTGTGTGTGTGTGTGTGTGTGTGTGTGTTTTGTATTTTGTCAGGGAATAAGAACTGTCTGTAGTGTGCTTGAATTATTTTTCTCTTTTTCTCTTTGTCTGTTTTCTCTGTTCTCTTTTTCACGTTGGTGAATTGAGGGAGAGAGAGAGAAGCTGGTTTCTGGGCTCATACTGTGGACCCTGGGCAGTGTTTCACAGAAGCAGCAGAGAAAAGAAGGAGGTGACCATACTCAAAATTTGAATTTAGAGAATCTACAAATGTTTCTTGCCCCATGCTTCAGCTCTGAAGCAAACATTGACAAGTATCTCTCCCCAGTTCCATTTCTGTCTATAAAATAAGCCTTTTTGTGACATTTTCCCCCGTTGATTTTTTTTAAATCCTTTTTTAAAAAAAGATTTTATTTATTTATTTGACACAGAGAAAGAGAGAGAGAGAGATCACAAGTAGGCAGAGAAAGAGGGGAAGCAGGCTCCCCGCTGAGCAGAGAGCCCAATGCAGGCTTCAGTCCCAGGACACTGAGATCATGACCTGAGCCAAAGGCAGAGGCTTAACCCACTGAGCCACCCAGGCGCCCCATATTTTCCCCCTTTCAAAGCTACCCTGATACTTAGGGAAGAGAGAAGAAATCAAAGGAAAGACAATCAAGATAAAAGTCAAGGCACTCCTCCTCCAGGCCCTCCAAGGAAAAGGAAATGTTTTAGTCAGGTTTTGGAATAATAAAAGCTTTGGCTAATTTGGGCAAAACAGGGGAGTAAGACCATCCCCAAGGAAAAAGAAGGGTGAAATGAGTCACGAGGCCTAAATACACCCCAGAACGCCCAGTGTTGCCTGAGAACAAGCGTCAAGCAAGGGCTTCAAATTTTCTGGTTGGCAAATTCTGACTTCTGTCTCTCCAGCCATGTTCCCTAGCATCTGAATCACTCGGAGTCCCGCTTGGTGCTGTGCTGTGAATTACAGCAGTAGATAGCTGGCATTATTGCCAGCTCCCAGCTTAAAACTTTGCTTCTGCATCTGCAAGAAGCAGTGGATTCAGAGATCAGAATGTATTTTGCTACAAAAATGTTCTTCAGTGTCTGAGCTCCTTTTCAAGATGTAACTTGAACTACAGTGGAAAACCATGTATTTTAAATATGAACCTAATAAATCCAGCATCATTCAGGGAAACAAGCCCTGTTATTAGGCTTAGGCACTGGCTGGCTATTCATTTTCCCGGTCTAGACCTCTAGGCATGGCACTTTCAAGTTTAGCTCGGAAAAAAAAAAACAAACCACCACCAACAACAGTGCTCTTTCCTTGGAAACCTCTTTCTCCCCCCTGTTGCTAGGTCCTCCAGGCCTCTGCAAGCACTGTGCGTAATAGCTTCTGGGGAGGGAATGACATTTAGAGCTCTGTCGATCTGTCAGCATAATGCCCGCATTTAAAAAACTGTATGTGAGGCCCTCTCTTTCTTTAAGTCTCAATTTTTCTGCTTCCAATTTTGAAAATATGTCCAAGGAACAGTTTGAAATTGACACCGGCATTTGTGCTATTATTTTCTATTTAACAGTATTGATATTCCATGTCAAAAATAGCTTCTCTGATGGGGAAAATGTAACAAAAGAAAATTGCTGTGAATGAAGGGTTTTCTTGTCACAGCTCCTTTCCCCAAAGCATTCCTTTATAAGCAGGTTCCTATGGATAAAAGTAGATAATTATTTCTTGAGTGGGCTGTTCTGCGTTTTCACTTTCTTTGCCTGGCACGTAGTAGATGCTCAATAAATAACTGTTTAATGTTTGACTGAGTTTCTGATAACTCAGACCTGCCTAATTATTTTATATCAAACTCTAGATCAATATACAAGTATTATACCTTTTGGGGGAAAAAAAAAACCCTAGTTATCTTGAAGGAATATTAGCATTGTTGTGTGTATGCCCTTAATTTTTAAAATGATTTTATTGTGAAAATATTCGAACATACTGCAAATTTGAAAGAATTTTATATTGATGATTTGTATACTGTCACCTAGATTGTACCACTTACATTTTACGGTATTTGTTTTGTCACCTGTATCAAGTCCTCTTATGTTGATGCATTTTCAAAGTAAATTGAAAACATCTGTATGCTCCCTCCATCTTTTGCAGCATTCATACTAACAATTAGAGTTTGGTATTTATCTAAAGTTTTCCTTTTTTAAAAAAACATTTTATTTATTTGACAGAGAGAGAGAGAGAGAGAGACAGCAAGAGAGGGAACACAAGCAAGGGGAGTGGGAGAGGGAGAAGCAGGTTTCCTGCTGACCAGGGAGCCTGATGCTGGGCTCGATCCCAGGACCCTGGGATCGCGACCTGAGCCAAAGGCAGACACTTAACAACTGAGCCACCCAGGCACCCCTTAAGTTCTCCTTTTGATGTAAATTTTACATGCAATGAAATGCACAAATCTTAAGCATACATCCACTGAGTTTTGATGCATACAGACTCCCATGAAGGTATAGAACACTGTCTTTACTCCAAAAAGTTCCTTTGTGCCTTTTCCCAGGCAAACACCATCCCCACCTTACACCTACTTCTCTGCCAGGAAACCACTGTCCTACTTATTTTCCCTATAGATAAGATTTGCCTGTTCTAGAACTTTATATAAATGGTATCATACAACATGTATTCCTTTGTGTAGGGCTTCTTTCAGTCAGCTTAATGTCTTTGAGATTCATGCATATTGTAGTGTGTATTGGTAACTCAGTCTTTCTATTGCTGAGTTGTATTCCATTATATGAATATATCATAATTTGCTTATCCATTCTCTTATTGATGGACACCTGGGCTGTTTCTAGTTTTAACTACCTTTTTTTTAAGATTTTATTTATTAATTTGACAGAAGGAGAGAGCTAGAAAGCACAAGCCAGTGGGGGGTGGAGAGGACAGCAAAGAGAGAAGGAGAAGCAGGGAACCTGATGTGGGGCTCGATTCCAGAACCCTAGGATCATGACCTGAGCCAAAGACAGAGGCTTAACCGACTGAGGCACCCAGGTACCCCTAGTTTCAACTATTAAAAATAAAGCCACTATGAACATTTGCGTATAAATCTTTCTGTGGACATTATTTTTGTTTCTCTTTGGTAGTACCTAGGAGGACTTGCTGGATCATACAGTCCGTATATGTTTGGTTCTATAAGAAGCTGCCAGACCTTTTGCCAAATGGATGAATACTTCTACAGTCATATCAACAATGTATGAGAGTTCTGATAGTCCCAAATCCTTGCGACATTTGATATTGCCAGTCTTTTTAATTTTAGCCTTACTGATAGATGTGCAGTATTTCATTGTGTGTGGGGGGGGGGCTGGGGGAGGGCGGGGGTAGGGGCAGAGGGAGAGATGAAGAGAGAATCTCCAGCAGGCTCCCCACTGGGTATGGAGCCCAAAATCATGACCTGAGCTAAACTGGAGAGTCGGATGCTTAACTGACTGAGCCATCCAGGCACTCCCATCATGTTTTTCATTTCATTTCTGTAATGATTCATGATGTTAAGCACTTTTTCATGTGCTTTTTAGCCACTCGTATATGTTCTTTTGTAAAGTGTCTATTCAAATATCTTGCCCATTTTTAATGGTTTTTTAAAAATTATTAAATTTTAAGAGTTCTTTATCCTGAATACCATTCCTTTGTCAGAAAAATGTTTTCTGAAGCTTTAGAGCTTTCACTTTTATGTTTTAGGTCTGGGATATATCTCAATTTAATTTTTGTGTAAGGTGGACACTGATGTTATTTTTTTTTCTTTCCATATGGATATCCCATTATTCCAGCAGCATCTGTTGAAAAGACTCTACTTTTCCCTTTGGATTCCTTTAATAACGTTATAAAATATAAGATGACCATGTAATTGGGGCTCTATTCAGTTCTTTTGACTTATTTTTCAATCATTATGCCAGCCACACTGTCTCAACTTCAGCCTTATAGTAAGTCATGAAGTCAAGTAATATAAGTTCTTAACTTTGGTCTTTATTTTCAAAGTTGTTTTGGCTATTTCACGTTCCTTGATTTTTCTTGTATTTCTCTACTTAGCTTGTCAGTTTCTACAAACTCTGTTGAGAGTTTGGTTAGAATTGTGTTGTATCTCTATGGATTCATTTTGGGTGGACTGATATCTTACTCATATGGAATGTTCTTATCTTTAGGATGATATATCTCAACATTTATTTAGATCTTCTTTAACTTCTCTAAGTGATGTTTTATATTTTTTAATGTACAGATCCTAGAAATCTTTTATTAGATTATGTTACATTTTATAATTATGTTATATATTATGTAACATGTTATACTAGAATTACTTCATAATTTTTGATGCTATAGATGGAATCAATTTTTATTTATTTTTTTTAAAAGATTCTATTTATTTTTGAGAGAGAGAGAGAGAGAGAAGGAGAGCGCGTGTGCACAAATGCGGAGAGGGGCAGAGGGAGAAGCAGACTACTCCCCATTGAGCAGGGAGCCCAATGGGGGACTCAATCCCAGGACCCTGGGATCATGACCTGAGCCAAAGGCAGATGCTTAACCAACTGAGCCACCCAGGCACCCCGGAATCAATTTTTAAATTTCATTTCCCCAGTGTTTGTGACACTAATAGGCTTTTAAAATTAACATTATATCCTTTGACTTCACTAAATTCATTTATTTGTTCTAGAATTTATTTTGTGATTCTTTAGGTTTTGTACATAGTTTTGTCATCAGCCAATATATTCCTTTTCAATCTTTCTACCTCTTGTTTCTTTTAATTTTTAAATTTTGCCATAGTGAGTTGACTCACTATGAGACCTCCTGTACAATATGGAATGAAAGTGATGACAATGGGCAGCTTTCCTTTTCTTAGTCTTGTGGGGAAAAAAATCAGACTTTCACCATTAAATATGAAGTTATCTGTAGGCTTTTGAAAGTTATGTTTTATCAGGTTGAATAAATTCCCTTTTATTCCTAGTTTGCTATGAGTTTGTATGATGAGTGAGTGGATTTTTTTTCTTCATCTATTCAAATTAGGATATAGTTTTTCTCCTTCATTCTGTTAATATAGTGGATTGCCCTGACATTAATGTTAAACAACCTTGGATTCTTGGGATAAACCCTACTTGATCATCATGTATTATCCTTTTGATATACTGTTAGATTTCATTTGCCAATATTTTGTTAAGGATATTTTTGCATCTATATTCATGAAGGTTATTGGTCTATAAATTTCTTTTTTGGACTACCGCTATCAGGTTTTAGAATTAAGGTGACGCTGACCACACAAAATGAATTGGGCAGTATTCTTTCATCCTTTGTTTACTGAAAGAGTTTTTGGTAAGAGTAGTGTGATTTCTTCCGTAAATGTGGTAGAATTTATAAGTGAAACCATCTGAGCTTGAAGTTTCCTTTACAGAAATCTGTTTAACTATGAAGGTAATTTTTCTAACAAATACAGAGCTGTTCTCTTTTACACTCTACATCCAGTCCATCAATAAATCCTATTGGCTTGACGTTCAGAATACATCCAGTATCTCACTTTTTTACCATGTCCTTGGCTACCATCTTCGACCAAGCATCTATGGTCTCTTTCTGGATTACTGCGGTGACTGCTTTGCTGGACTTTTTGCTTCTGCCCTTGCTCCCTGTGGTCTATTTTCAGTATAGCAGCTAATGTGCTGCTTAATATTAAGTCAGATTATGTCACTCCACAAAGCCCATACCCAGAGTAAAAGTCAAAATCCTTACAGTAGCCTATTAGGTATCACATGGCTTGACATTACATTACCCCTATCACCTCTCATTTTTCTACTCTCCCTCCGGGTTACTCCTCTCCACACTGGCCTCACATTCCATCTACATATCCACAAGTCTTGTTTCCTCATCTCCTTTAAGTCTTCATGCAAATGTCATCTTCTAAATGGAGCCATCCCTGACCACCTAATTTAAAATCCTCAGGGGCATCTGCATGGCTGGGTCAGTTAAGCATCCAACTCTTGATCTCACTCAGGTCTTGATCTCAAGGTAGTGAGTTGAAGCCCAGCACTGGACTCCGTGCTGGGCATGGAGCCTACTTAAAAAAAAAAAAATCCCCAATGTCCCCTGGCACTTTCTGATCTTCTTTCCTTTTTTCTTGTTCCCTATACACTTACGACTTTCTAATGGGCTATGCCATTTACTTATTTTGTTTATTGTTTGTCTCTCCTTTCTATAAGCTCTAAGAGAGAATAGATTTTTGCTTATTTTTTTACAGCATTGCATCTGGGAATCTAAAACAGTGCCTGGTAAATGGAAGGTACTCAATAAATAATTTGTGTAAAGAATGAACTCTGCTCCTATTTCACAACCTTGTCTAAATCATTTAGTATTTTCAAGAGAGGAAAACCAATATGTAAAAGGATTCCAAAACCAGCTCTAATGACAGTATCTTTTCCCTGATACTCTGAATTTTCGTCATTTAAAAAAGTAGGATTTTTTTTTTCCAGTCTGAATCTTTTGTCTATAAATGATAATCATAAAACAGTGATTTCGTATCTTTGTTCAGCAACAGTCTTAACAGAACTTATCCTCAGGAGCAATGCATTATTCTACAACAGTTGATGGAACTGAAAGGCAAGGTTGCTAAATGAAAATTGATATGAATTTCACAATCCCTTACCCATACTACAATATATATATTTTAATAAAGAACATCCCAATATGATTCTTACTGTCCTTCTAATTCAATAAAAATATGTCTAAGAAAGAGATAAGTCCTACTGTGAGTTTATGGTGATTTATATAAATGAAGTTTGCAAACACCAGTATTTAAACTATTCCTTTGTTTGTGTGCCCCTGACGTTTTCACACTCTTAATAATAAGATTTGAGAATTCACAGAACTATGCCTTTGTCTGAAGTATGGTAAAAGGATGCTTTTGAAAGGAGAGGTAGGAAAGAAGCCCACATATCATGTGTATCTCAGGCAGATCACTTTAGGAAGGACTGCTTATACATAGAAGTTGAATTGAAATTGATTTCCTCAAAACTATTTATGCCCATGTACCTCTTGAAAGGTCTTTGTATAACCCCAGTTTGAAGGCCGCTGCTATAGTTTTAACTCCATTCTTCTGCAGCTTTGGTTCTCTTAAATCATTTTGATAAACATAGATTTTTTTTGTGGAGAGGACAGGATATTTATAATATAGATTTTTACTAACTGTAGGCTTGCCTAAGATTTTTCTTTCAGTCTGAAATGATGAATATAGAGCCCAAGTTTAAGGATGCTTGTGACATTCTCCCATGTGTAGAATTACTCTTCACTGAGAGAGATGTTTTTCATTCCTCCCAGGGTCTTCTAATGGCTGCAGAGCCTTCATTGTGACTGGCAGAAAATTAAAGCTTCTCGCTGCCTTATAACTCAGAATATGTGGAAGCTTTAAAAGAATATTATTGTTTGTTTCTTAGTCAAATCTCTCATTTCTTTCTAAATTTCTTTGGAGATTTCCCATGTATACTTAAAAGAGAATCATACTGTACTTGTCTTTGTAGCTGTATTTTTCCTGTTAGACCAGAGTATTATCTATTTCTGTGTAACAATTACCCCAAAACTTACTGGCCTAAAACAACAAAAGTTTATCACTCCATAGTATCTGTGGATCAGAAGTTCAAAAATGGTTTAGCTGGATGTGTTCCGCTCAGATTGTCTCATGAAGTTACAGGTAAAGACATGCACTACAGTCATCTGAAGGCTTGACTGGAGTGGGAGAATCCATTGCCAAGGTCATGCAATGACTGCAGGAAGAGGCCTCAGTTCCTTGCTGGTTGCTGGTAGGAGGTCCCAGCCTGGGTAGCTCAGTCAGTTAAGTGTTGAACTCCTGATTTTGGCCCAGGTCATGATCTCAGGGTCATGAGATTGAGCCCCGCATCAGGCTTTGCTCTGTGCTCAGTGCAGAGTCTGCTTGGAATTCTCTCTCCCTCTCCCTCTAACACTCCCACTCATGCTCTCTCTAAAAATAAATAAATCTTAAAAAAAAAAGAAAAAGAAAAAAGAAATACTGTCTGTTTATTAGAGGAAGCTCAGATACAATGAATGACAGACCCATTACACAATTAGAAAGTGATGGTCTGAGATTAGCTCAGGTCTTCTGACTACAATAACTCCTACTGTTTGATAGTGGTTTTCACCCAATTATGACAATAAACACTTGATAATACCTTTCTGTTAATAACTCAATAGTCCATGGTTAAACACTGACCATGCAATAATATATTGTATAATTCTTGTACTTATTTAAGTCGCATTAAAATATTTCCTTCAGATAATATCCCCATTAACTAAAGAAGAAACAGATAATCTTTGAAAGCAACCATTTCCTTGGAAATTATTTTCACTTGTTCAGAGTATCTTTCAAAATATTTGGTGTGTTTATTGAAAATGGCACACCAGAAAATAAAAGTTTGTTTTGTTTATTTTTAATGGCTTGAATTTTTTTGGTATTAGTCTACAGAGATTTTTCCATTAACAAGTTTGTAGCTATGAGTTGGCAGAATGACGATATGTAATACTCTTTACTGTCTTTAAAACATCATTACACTAGCCTGAAATGTCAGAGCTTGTCAGAGATGCTGATAATTTGGGTCCTTATTAACAGCAAAGACAGGAAAATAACTGAAGTCATTATTTCTCAACTGTTTGCAAAATAATTGAAATTTGATATCAGAGACTCAATATTTTAGTATATTTTTCTGTTTGTTTAGAAACAATAGTTGAACTTGGCTCTAGAAAAGCTCATACAACTTTTGAGTAGATAATACTCCTTGTATATCACTAGCAATTTTTTGGTATCAGTCCCTTTAAAAATAACGGTCCAGTGGGAATGTCATAAACACACAGTAGTGCATGCTCCCTCAAAAGACTCCCCATATTTGTCATTGGTTTTGTTATAATGGCTCAACAAGAAAGATACTCTCTTTTGTCAAGACATTGCTTCTTCATCCTAGACATATGACTACAAGCATTATACTTTTGTGGCAAGTCCCCCAAATTATAACATTCTCAGCCAGTCTTCTAAAATGAAAAATCCCTTTGTGAATGGGGGAAGTACTTAGGGGAGGCACTTGGGTGAGAGACTTCATTGAACTTTTAGGCAACAAAGTACAAGTATCTTTATGTCTTTTGGTTTCTCCCCTAAGTTATCTATACTATTAGTTACCTCATGGTATATTATAAAAGGAGCATACCTGCTCCCCACCTATATTTCTTCTCTCTTTTTTTTTCTCAGCTACATTTCTATTGAAATATTATAGGATGTTCATTTTTAGCAGGGGGAGGATCAACAATAACACATCATTTGCTAAGACTGATAGTTGTATCGTCTTTGGAGAAGGCTGAGTTACGGGAAGAAGAGATACAAGATCTTAATGTTGAGGTTTATTGTTAGAACCGTGCTCTCTAGTCTCAGTGCAATATCTAGGCACCCTGTGAGATGATAGGCTCACTCTCTCACTGGTCTCACTCCAAATTTGCTACCCTTTGTTAGGGGTGGAGCTGGTAGGACAAGGATTGGACATGGAACGAAAGACCCAAGAGAAGCAGGAAGTAGTAGCATTAGAAGGGGCGGGGGGGGGGGGGGCTGGATTGGTTGGCCAGGTTCATTTCTGAGCTCCAAGTTTAGATTGTAGCAACAGTCGGACTGTTGACTTTTGGGGAGGCAGAGAGTGTCTATCTATTGTTATTTTTAAAATAACACTAATTCTTGAGAAAACACACATAAATAAAAAGGAGAAAAAAACACAAACAAAGAAGGTCATATTCTCACTGCTCAGAGAATCCATTTTAACACTTAAAATGAACCAAAATTCACATACATACACATTTAGAAAATGTAACTAAAAAGGAAAGATACAGGGGCGCCTGGGTGGCTCAGTGGGTTAAGCCTCTGCCTTTGGCCCAGGTCATGATCTCAGGGTCCTGGGATCAAGCCCCACATCGGGCTCTCTGCTCAGCAGGGAGCCTGCTTCCCTTCCTCTCTCTCTCTGCCTGCCTCTCTGCCTCCTTGTGATCTCTGTCTGTCAAATAAATAAAAATAAAAACTTAAAAAAAAAAAAAAGAAAGATACAGACAAATAGCATAGGCATCTTTTACTGCTTACTTTCCCAACCTACTTTATTTTTCCAAAGGTGACTACTGTTAACAGTTTCTTACTATTCCTTAAGAAAGAGTAGAAACCTAGCTGGGATTGAAAGAGTGAAAAATCAGCTCAGATTTGGCAGGGGAAAAAAAAAAAGGAAGTCCTTCTATCATTAAAGTTAGCAGGATAGCCACATAAAATGAGATGCAAAGTTAATAGAAAACATTCTTTCTCCAGTGACTGTGCAACAGCTATAAAATGCTGTAATGGTGCCCCCTGTGAGTGGCTCCTGCTTTCTTATTGATGACAGCCCTGAGCCCCACTTCTCTACATTCATCTTTTATCAGGAGACCCAATCCTGCTAAAGTCCCCTAACTTCAAGACAGTACTCAATCCCTAGTTGAGCTTCCCTTCTAACACTACCTTGGTAAAGCAACCAACCCAGGACTGATCTCCACCCTCTCAAGCCTTCCTCACAATCCTTCAGCTTTCCTTAGTAGAACTCAACTCTAGTTGTCCACAGGGGAAATTAGCTTGATGCCGTGCCCTGTGTTGGCTTCCTTCTCTCTCACCTATCTCATTTCTCTACTCTTTTATTGGTGTTTCCCTCACCTCCCAAAAAACAACCCAAGCTATGAACCATGTTGCACTTGAATTTTCCAAGCCTGTGAGCCAACAAACCATCTTTATTGTTTAAGATGGATTGTGTTGATTTTGTGTTATTTGCTAGAAAAATGTTCTAACAATACAGATCTTTCTTGGGCATATCTGATGAGTCATTTTTGGAGACATATCTGAGCAGTGAGTATGTGGAGGCTAAAAGGTACACATGTTTTACATTTGGGTAAATACTGTCCTCCAGAATGGATGTACCAATTTGCAAAAGATTAATCTCTTAAAAAATAATCTGTGCTCTAGTTACCCAGATCTTATTCTTTTCTTTGCAGAATTGCCCAAAGTTACTGAGCACTAATGTGAATTTGAATAACCTGAAGCTTTTTAGGATTGTTGTAACCTGTTCTAGAAACTTCCAGAAATCGATTATGCTTTGCACATACCTGAGGATTTTCTATAGCAACCCAAAAGAGAGATATCATGTGAGATGACCTGATCGGGTGGAGGCCAGTGGTAGGGGCAGTGAAAGAATTCACCAGAGGCAGAACAAAGGAGATAGAGGTTTATTGGGTACCCAGCAAGGCGGCAGCAGGCAGGAGAGCAGAAGAGAGACTGCCAGGAGGCAGTGGTGAGGGGCTCTAGTTAAGGGGAGGGAAGGTGAGGAGTTATGGGAACATGTGGAATTTTCCTTTTTTGGTACCTGTGCTTTCTTGTAAATAGCCCATTGGTCAGCCAGGGCCTATAGTTTTTTCCGGGTGGGTCACCTAATGAGCCTGTTTGCATTCAGCCCAGTGGTCACCGTGGGCCCTTTTACCTTACTCAGGTCTCCATTGTGCAAGCTTGTTGCCCAAAAGCGGCCTCTGCACATCGTTTTTCCTTTTTATGGAGTTTCCCATTTGTTCACTCTCATTGTGACTTTATGTGAATTATCTTCCCATTAATAGCTTTGATTTTATAGCTAGTCATCAATTCAACATTGTAGCAGTGTTGAATTGGACTGTTGATTAATTTCACATGGGGTGAGCAAGTAAAGTTATACAGCATCATCTTAAATTCTCTTGCAGGCAAAATTATTTCCCCACTCCTGGACACAGTAATGTCACTGTGAAAGATACTGATAGAAATATCTCTCTCAGTGAAATATTGGGTTTCTTGGAGGTTTTTGTTTATTACTTTTATGGTGTTACTGATGATCTAAATGCCATCTTATATGAACAAACTTTTGGAATATGCATAATGTCTTTGAGCCAAAAGTAATTAGGCTTTAACCTTTTTGGTAACAGAAGACTTAGTCTGTTATGAGCATAGATTAGTCTAGACCACTTGGAGCTCCATTCAGAACACACCATGTTTAAAGCTTCTTCTTCTTTTTTTTTAAAGATTTCATTTATTTATTTGTCAGACAGAGATCACAAGTAGGCAGAGAAGCAGCCAGAGAGAGAGAGGAGGAAGCAGGCTCCCTGCTGAGCAGAGAGTCCGATGCGGGACTCGATCCCAGGACCCGGGGATCATGACCTGAGCCGAAGGCAGAGACTTTAACCCACTGGGCCACCCAGGCGCCCCCATGTTTAAAGCTTCTAACTCAGGGGGCGCCTGGGTGGCTCAGTGGATTAAGCCGCTGCCTTCGGCTCAGGTCTTGATCTCAGGGTCCTGGGATTGAGTCCTGCATCGGGCTCTCTGCTCAGCAGGGAGCCTGCTTCCTCCTCTCTCTGGCTGCCTCTCTGCCTACTTGTGATCTGTCTCTGTCAAATAAATAAATAAAATCTTTTAAAAAAATAAAATAAAATAAAGCTTCTAACTCAGCTGACTCTTAGAACTCTGAGGCAGGTGAACTAGCGTCCCTCCAACCTCCATCTTATCTGCTTCTTGAAAGTCTTCCTTTCCCAAAACAAGCATTTGGCACACTTTATATTAGAGATTTGCCTGGCTCATCATCCTGCCCATGAAATCCCATTGACAATTTTAGTGATTAAGGTTAAGGATAGAGATAGAAATTTTAACACCTGTAATTTAAGAATACCACAGAGAAAGAGACAAAATATTTGTTTGATGGGTCAGAATATGCTCTATTTTGGTAAATGTTCTCTGTGCACTTGAAAAAAATGTATATTTTACAATATTTTGAAGTGCTGTACAAATTTTAATTAGACATTTGGTTGATAGTGGTGTTCAACTCTTCTCTTTCCTTATTTGTTCTTTCGATTATTGAGAAAAGGTAAATCTCTGAGTATAACTATGAATTTGTCTATTTCTCCTTATACTTCTATCAGTTTTTAATTCATGTAATAATTCTGTTATTAAGTACATACAAATTTAAGATTGTCATGTCCTCTTTCTGAATTGGGCTCTTTATGAAATGACCCTCTATTCCTGTTAATATTTACTCTGAAATCTACTTTGCCTTATATTAACAAAGCAACTCCTACTTTTTTTTTTTTTAGATCAAAATAGCATGGTATATCTTTTTCTGTCTTTTAATTTTTAACCTACTTGTATCTGTATTTAAAGTGCATTTCTTTTTTTTTTTTTTTTAAGATTTTATTTATTTGTCAGAGAGAGAGAGGGAGAGAGCTAGCACAGGCAGACAGAATGGCAGGCAGAGGCAGAGGGAGAAGCAGGCTCCCTGCTGAGCAAGGAGCCCGATGTGGGACTCGATCCCAGGACGCTGGGATCATGACCTGAGCCGAAGGCAGCTGCTTAACCAGCTGAGCCACCCAGGCGTCCCTTAAAGTGCATTTCTTAAAAATAGCATATAGTTGGGTCTCTTTTTTTAATCCAATTTGATGATCTCCATTTTAATTGGGTGTTTAAACCATTTACATTTAATGTTTTAATATTTATTGCTGCAGAATAATATTGTCACAAACTTAGCAGGTTGAAATAAAACATCTATTATCCCACTGTTTCTTTGGGTCAGAAATTCAGGCATAGCCTAACTGAGTCCTCTGCTTCAGGCTCTCTCACATGGTTGCAATCAAAGTGTTGGGCAGGCTGGGGTCTCATCGGAGGATCAACTGAAGAAGAGTCTACTTCCAGACAAATGTGATTATTGGCAGGATTCAGTTCCTTTCATGCTGCCACTTTCAGTTCCTTGCCACATGGACCTCTTCATATGATGGTTTACTTCATCAAAGCCAACAAAGGGAATAGTCAATAGAGTCTGCTTGCAAGATGGAAATTCTAGTCTTATATAACAGTCATGATGGTGACTTCCCATATTCCCTTGGTTAGAAGCAAGTCACAGGTTCCATCTACACACAAGAGGAGGGTATTATACAAGGGCATAAATACAAGGAGACAGGGATAATTGGGGGCTATCTTAGAGTCTTACCACCACATATGTGATTATAGACATGGCTGCACTCATATCTACCATCTTCCTATTTATTTTCTACTTTCACCATCTTTTATTTCTCCTTTTTTCTCTTCTCCCATCTTTTGGATTAATTGAGTAATTTTTATGATTCCATTTATCTCTTTTGTGGCTTTTTGTCTTTTAAGTTTTTAATGTGACTTGTAATAATACAAACTTTGTAATAATTTATAATAAAACAAAAAATTACCCACGGGGTAACACAAAATATTACCCCAATCTGCTTTCAAGTGATATTATACTACTTCCTATATAGTTAAAGATCTTACTACAATGTACTATTTGTCCCCTCCTGACTCTTATGCTATTGTTTTCTTGTATTTTACTTCTATATATTATATGAACCTCATATACATTTTTATTATCTTTTTTTAAAGATTTTATTTATTTATTTGACAGACAGAGATCACAAGTAGGCAGAGAGGTAGACAGAGAGAGAGAAAGGGAAGCAGGCTCCCTGTTGAGCAGAGAGCCCGATGCAGGGCTCAATCCCAGGACCCTGGGATCATGACTTGAGCCGAAGGCAGAGTTTAACCTACTGAGCCACTGGGGCACCTCATTTTTAATATCCTTTTTTTTTTTTAAGATTTTGTTTATTTATTTGACAGAGAGAGAGATCACAAGTAGGCAGAGAGGCAGGCAGAGAGGAGGAAGCAGGCTCCCCGCTGAGCAGAGAGCCTGATGCGGGGCTCGATCCCAGGACCCTGGGACCATAGACTTACATAATGACAAAATTTCTTTTAATTTACCCATATGGTTACCATTTCCAGTACCCTTTTTTGTGTGAGTAGATCAAGATTTTCATTGATTATCATTTTTCTTATTTGCTATTACTTATTTACAAGGACTACTTGTAATTATTTCTTTCATTTTCTGTATGCCTGAAAAAAATCTTTATTTTTGCCTCCATTTTTTTTAAAAAATTTTATTTATTTGCTTGAACAGACAGAGATCACAAGTAGGGAGAGAGGCAGGCAGAGAGAGAGGAGGAAGCAGGCTCCCTGCAGAGCAGAGAGCCCAATGCAGGGATGAATCCCAGAACCCTGGGATCATGACCTGAGCCAAAGGCAGAGGCTTTAACCCACTGAGCCACCCAGGCACTCCTGCCTCTATTTTTTAAAAAGACACTTCACTGGGTATAGAATTCTAGATTGGCAGTTTTTTCTTTCAGAACTCTAGAGATATCATTTCACTGTCCTCTGGCTTACATTATTTATGATGAGAAAACTGTTGTCATTGTTATTTTTGTTCTCCTGTACTTAATACGTATTTTTTTCCTCTAGCTTCTTTCAATACTTTCTTTTTATCACTGTTTTTTAGTATTTTGATTATAATGTGTCTTATGTAGTTTTATTCATTTTTATACTTGGGAGTTTATTTAACCTCTTGAATCTGTGGGCTTAAAGGCCATCAAATTTGAAAATATTTTTCCATTATTTCTTCAAATATGTATTCTGTCTTGTCCATTCCCCTTCTCTTTTGGAGATGGCAATTGCATATATATATTTGTCCACTGAATTTCTTTCACAGACCACTGATTCTCTGTCCCTCCCCTCCAAATCCCCAATTCTGGGTTTTTCATTTTGGATTGTTCCTATTACTAAGTATTCAAGTTTGCTAATATTTTCTTCCATAGTAGCTAACCTGCCATTAATTCCATCAAATGTATTTTTATCTCAGACAGTGTAATTTTAATCATTAGGCATTTGAACTGGGTCTTTCTCAAATTTTCCCTGTCTCTATTTAACATGTTCAGTCTTTCCTCTATATTTTGAACATGTGGAATATGGTTATAAATTTTTTAAATCCTTGTTTTTGTGTTATTTTTTTGTTGGTTTTAATTGATTTTTTTTTCTAATGTTGGGTCATTTTTCTATTTCTTTTCATGCCTGATAATTTTTTTTTTTTTAACTGATGAGAAAAATTTTATTGTGGTTGTTTGGAATATCACTGATGTTGTTTTAATGCACTATTTTCCACATATATAAGGAAGCCCTGGTTATTTTTTCTTATGCTCTAAGTGACCCATGGCAATTTGGTAGACTCTGCCTTTTTTAATATATAATTTTTAATATTTTTATATAAACATATAATGTATTATTAGCCCCAGGGGTACAGGTCTGTGAATCACTGGGTTTACACACTTCACAGCACTCACCATAGCACATACCCTCCCCAGTGTCCATCACCCCACCACCCTCTCCATGCCCCCCAGCAACCCTCAGTTTGTTTTGTGAGATTAAGAGTCTGTTATGGTTTGTCTCCCTCCTGATCCCATCTTGTTTCATTTATTCTTTTCCTACCTGCCAAACCCCCCACACTGCATCTCTACTTCTTCATATCAGGGAGAGCATATGATAGTTGTCTTTCTCCGATTGACTTATTTGCTAAGCATAATACCCTCTAGTTCTATCCATGTGGTTGGAAATGGCAAGATTTCATTTCTTTTGATGGCTACATAGTATTCCGTTGTGTATATATACCACATCTTCTTTATCCATTCATCTGTTGATGGACATATAGGTTCTTTCCATAGTTTGGCTCTTGTGGACATTGCAGCTATAAACTTTCGGGTGCATGTGCCCCTTCAGATCACTGCCTTTGTATCTTTAGTGTAAATACCCAGTAGTGCGATTGCTGGGTCATAGGGTCACTCTATTTTCAACTTTTTGAGGAACCTCCATGCTGTTTTCCAGAGTGGCTGCAGCAGCTTGCATTCCCACCAACAGTGTAGGAGGGCTCCCCTTTCTCTGCATCCTCAGCAGCATCTGTCATTTCCTGACTTGTTAATTTTAGCCATTCTGACTGGTGTGAGGTGGTATCTCATTGTGGTTTTGATTTGTATTTCTCTGATGCCGAGTGATGTGGAGTACTTTTTCATGCGTCTGTTGCATGCCAGGTGATTTTTTTACTAGATGTCAAACATTGTGACTTCTACCTTGAAGAGTGCTGTAAATTTTCAGATTCTAGTAAATATTCTTGAGCTGTGTTCTGGGGTGTAGTTAAGTTACTTAGAAACAGTTTGATACTTTTGAGTATTGATTTTAAGGGGTGTTAGGTGAGTTCAGAGCATTATTGAGTAGTCTCTCGCTATGTTTCTGTTACTACTAAGGCAAAACCCCTTTTAGTATTCTACCCAGTGCCCTGTGAATTATGCTTTCCACCCAACCAGCTAGGAATGAGCACTGTTCCTGGTCCTGTATGATCTTCATGGATTTCTACCTTTAAACTTCTCTGAGGTTCCCTTCCTCATGTGTAAATACTGACCTATACTCAGTTGAATAGTCAGGGGGGGGCCCTCTGCTGATCTCCAGAGTTCGCCTTCTATGTAGCCTTTTCTTCTTTAGTAATTCTTACCTTGACTTCCGTGGTCTGACAGCTCTATATTCTCAACTTGGGAGTCTGCCAGGACTGTCCTGGGTTTTTTCTTCATGCAATAAGCTTGAGCAACCTTAGGGTACATCTCATTTGTTTGTTTGTTCTGTCTTTTAGAGAAAACTGTCTTTTGTTACCTGGTATTAATGTCATAAAACCATTTTCCATATATGTATATTTTTTGGTGTAGCTGTCAGGAAATTACATCTGCCGCCTATTATTCTCTCTTAGCTAGGAATAGACATAGGAGGGCCCCGAATCCTAACCACTAGACCACCAGGGAGCTTCGGGAATGGACACATCATCTAAATCCCCTTTTATTTTTAATCCTCTAAATGCAATTAGTGGCGAACTAATAGCTGAGCTAACTTTTATATATGGCTGATATTCTTGGAAAAAATGGTGTAAGTCTGTTTTAGGTTGGATACTTCAGAAATAGAACCTGAGATGTGGACTTTTTTGCAGATACCTTATTGAGGACATTTTCTCAGAAGGAAATTGAGGGGAGCAGTACAGGACAAGGGAAGAAGGCAAACAAGGTTGTAATCTCAGCCAGAGACGATCTCAGTCTGATCCTTTAGGGAATTCTAGAGCACAAATTGCACCACAAAATTGGTTCTGCCTTTAGCCAGGTGTGGGCACGGGAGGACTTTAGTACATCCTTGTCACTAAGTTAATGGGAATAAGCTGCTTCTTGCAGGGAATGACCACCCCAGTGACAGGGCTCCCAGTCAGACAATGACAGTTTTTTTTAGAGAAGGAGGCAACTGCAAGCTACAAACAGCCATCACTCATGGTGTGGGGGGTTGGATATATGGACCGAGTAAAGGGATTGGGGAAGAACAACAACATTCCATATATTGTTTAATGAGTCTTTATCTCCAAAATGCCTGTACTCAGTAGGCATTCTATATGTTAGTACCTTAACATAGAGAACTACAGCAATATCACATTTCCAAGGAATAAATTATTTCATATGAGTAATTTTTAACTCATTTTTATTTTTACGTATTTCTTAAAAGATTTTTTTTTTATTTATTTGAGGGAGAAAGAGCATGAACAGAGAGAGGGAGAGAGAGCACAAACAGGGGGAGGGACAGGGGTAGAGGGAGAGGGATAAGCAGACTCCTTGCTGAACATGGAGCCTGACACAGGGCAGATCCCAGGACCCCGAGATCATGATGTGAGCCGAAGTCAGACACTTAACTGACTGAGCCACCCAGGCACCCCTAAATTTTTTAGATATTAAAGACTGTGCTTTTAAAAACTTTAAAAATTTTACTTATTTACTTGATAAAGTCGGGTTGGGGGAGAGAGAGAGCACAAGCAGGGGGAGCAGCAGGGAGAGGGAGAAGCAGACTCTCCACTGAACAGAGAGCCAAGCAGAGGGCTCTGTCCCAGGACTCTGGGATCATGAGCCGAGCCAAAGGCAGATGCTTAACCTACTGAGCCACCCAGGCGCCCCTAAAACTTCTTGATGAAAATGTTTCTAAAATACATATTTTCCTTGCATTGCACCGAAGATAATGAGATCGAAATGGTCTGTCCATGATGACTCAGGGTGACAATTTAGGAACCTTAAATGCTTTGCTGGGGTGCAAGTCAGAAGGCACTTCCTTTCTAAATGTTCAGGTGAATTTTGGAGAGCAGTGTACAGGGCTGGCAGATATCAGCTGTCACTGCTCCTAATAGTACACTGGGTTTTGGAAAGGTTTTTTAACTTCAGATCTCTGAGGTCGGAGAAGTCTGATGATCAAAGATGTCAGGCTTGTGAGAAAATAAGGTGTGAATTGGGCCCTGAGTGTTTTTCTTAGAATGGATTTTAGGACTTTAGCGCTGCGGCAATTGACAGATGCTCTATCAGGTGTTAAAGCGTGCCCGTGATTGTTTCTCATTTGTAGCCCTGCTCTGAGTCCTGGGGCACTCTGAACTTCAGCATCCAGGGAAAGCCTGTATTCAGAGTCTGTCCATGATTAAATTGATGATTGACTTTTCGGATGAGAGAGCTGATTTGACAAATTTCATTCTTTTTTTATTTTTTAAGATTTTATTTATTTATTTGACAGAGATCACAAGTAGGCAGAGAGGCAGGCAGAGAGAGAGGAGGAAGCAGGCTCCCTGCTGAGGGATGTGTGTGGGGGGGTCTATCCCAGGACCCTGAGATCATGACCTGAGCCGAAGGCAGAGGCTTTAACCCACTGAGCCACCCAGGCGCCCTTGACGAATTTCATTCTTATGGGCATTAAGGAATTGAAAAGACAGAATTTGCTTTTGCTAATTTTCTGACTTCGAACCTTCAGAAATCATATGTGGCTTTTATAGTCTGAAATTCAGGAATGTTTTAAAGTAGATAAAGATTAGGTTTGCAGTGCAGTATTGCATGGTCTCCAAAACCCTTTTTTTTTTTTTTTTTCGAAATTGGCAGTGAATTCAGTGGTACATTTTGTGTGGTAGACCTGGGTTTATTTATGTCTCTGTCCTGAATTGAGGCTAAGAATATAAAGTATCCTGATGCCTGGAACTGTTTTCCCTTGTGATGTTCTTACTGCTCAGGAACTGAACTTAAAGCACAGGCTGAGCAGGGCAATCCAGCGCCACAAAAGCCAGTTCCGTGTATCTCTTTCCTATTCTACCTTCAGTGACGTCTTGCCGATAGCTGGAAATTGACCACAATGGGAGTGTTTACATCATGGAAATTGACAAACACTCTAAATCAGGGTTTGTTTGGTTTGGTTTGGTTTTTCTTCTTCCATAGAGCCAACATTAGTAAACATTTACCAGCATACCACTAGTCTCTAGACCATTGGCCTCAGCATATGCCACTAATAAATGCTTTATTAAAGCAACTTTTAAAAAAATTAAGGTATAATGACAAATAACATTAGTTTCAGGTGTACAATGTAATGAATTGTTATTTGTATATATTGTGAAGTAATCAACATAATAAATCTAATTAATATCCGTCACTATACATAGTTACAAATTTTTTTCTTGTGATGAGAATTTTTAAGATTTACTCTTTTAGCAACTTTCAAATATGCAAAACAGTATTTTTATTTTTAAAAAGATTTTATTTATTTATTTATTGACAGAGAGAGAAACAAACAAGGGAAGCAGGCTCCCAACTGAGCAGGGAGCCCAATGCAGGGCTCAGTCCCAGGACCTCTAGCTTATGACCTGAGCCAAAGGCAGATACTTAACCAACTGAGCCACCCAGGCCCCCTGCAAAACAGTATTATTAATTATAGTCACCATGCTGTACATTACATCCCTATGGCCTATTTATTTTATAAGTGGAAGCTTATACCCCCTTCACCCATTTTGCCCATCCCAACCTCCCTGTATCTGATAATCACCATCTTCTCTGTTTCTATGAGCTCAGCATTTTTTTGATTCCACATATAAGTAAGATCATACAGAATTTTTTTTTCTGACCTACTTCACTTTGTATAGCACCCTCAAGGCCTATCTGTGTTGTCACAAATGACAAGAGTTTTTTTGTGGCTGTATAATATTCGTGTGTGTGTTTGTGTATGTGTGTGTGTGTGTCTGTGTACCATGATGTCTTTATCCACTCATGCACTGATGGATACTTAGGTTGGTTCCATAATGTGACTGTTGTAAATAATGCATCAGTGAACATGGGGATGCATATATATAATTTTTTGAACTGTTTTTCTTTTCTTTAGTTAAATACCCAGAAATGAAATTGCTGGATCAAAAGGAAGTTCTATTTTTAATTTTTTGAGGAGTCTTCATGCTGTTTTTCATGATGTAAGCATCAATTTGCATTCCCACCAACAGTGCACAAGGATTCTCTTATCTCCACATCTTTACCAACACATATTATTTCCGGTCTTTTTGATGATAGCCATTCTAGCAGGTGTGAGGTGATATCCCATAGTGGGTTTTTTTTTTTTAAGATTTTATTTATTTATTTGACAGACGGAGATCACAAGTAGGCAGAGAGGCAGGCAGAGAGAGAGGAGGAAGCAGGCTCCCTGCTGAGCAGATAGCCCAATGTGGGGCTCGATCCCAGGACTCTGGGATCATGACCTGAGCTGAAGGCAGAGGCTTTAACCCACTGAGCCACCCAGTCACACCCTCCCCCCCATAGTGGTTTTGACTCGCATTTCCCTGATCATTAGTTACGTTGAGCATCTTCTCATGTACTTGTTGGCCATCTGTATGTCCTCTTTGGAAAAATGTCTATTCAGATACCCTGCCCGTTTTTTTAAAAATCACAGTGTTCGTGGTTTTTGCTATTGAGTTATGTAAGTTCTTTATGTATTTTGGATCTTAACCCCTTATGAGATAGATGATTTGCAAATAGCTTCTCTCATTCAGTAGCTTGTTTCTTCATTCTGTTGGTTTCCTTGCTGTGCAGAAACTTTTTAGTTTAACGTAGTCCCCCTTGTTAATTTTTGCTTTCATTGCTCAAGTCAACCTTCTTGGACAAAGGAGACAAATTAGACTCAGGTGCACTTAGGGTCATCAATTGCTAAAATGTCTGTGTCAGAGAGAAAATACCAGCAAATCCAAACTGTTTATTTATTTATTTATTTATTTATCTACCTACCTATTTACTACTTATTTATTTTTCCCCAAAAGTAAACTGGAACTCATAAATAAAAGCAACTGGGCCAGATCATATATGTACCAAGAGCAGGGTTGGGAAAAGAAGCAGGTCTCTTGACTCTTTGACTAGAGAGTTTTAAAAAAGTATTTTAAATAATACATATTATTAATAGTAAAATGTTCTAAAATAGAAAAAAAGAATAAAATTTAATAAGAAATATTAGCAATTGTATTAGTGTTTGATGTATGTAATTACGAATCTAAGAGCTCATGTGTTCTAGGTTCCAAACTGCCCATTTACAGTATTCTCTTTTTTTCCTGACTTTTTATTTTTTTTTTTATTTGACAGAGAGAAATCACAAGTAGATGGAGAGGCAGGCAGAGAGAGAGAGAGGGAAGCAGGCTCCCTGCTGAGCAGAAAGCCCGATGCGGGACTCGATCCCAGGACCCTGAGATCATGACCTGAGCCGAAGGCAGCGGCTTAACCCACTGAGCCACCCAGGCGCCCCTTTTCCTGACTTTTTAATTTTCATTCCAGTATAGGTAACAGCCAGTGTTATATTAGGTTCAGGTGACCCATACGGTGATTCAACTATTCTATACATTTCTGAGGGCTCATCATGATAAGTATCATCAAGGTACTCTTCATTCCCAGCACCTGTTTCACCCATACCTCCCACCTGCGTCCCCTCTGATATGCTTTATTTTAAACAAGTGCCCTCAGGACACACAGTACACACAGAAGAATCTCCTAGTTACAGTATTCCCTCCTTTAACCCCTACCACAATCCTGTGCCTTATAACCCCCATTTGACTGAAAAAGAATCAAAGACCAGAGAGGTTACATCACTGATGCGAGTGTACACAGCATGTGCGTGGCAGAAGCAAGAAAGCAGGAGGCCCCGCTCTTCTCCGTGGGCCGGGTCGCCTTTATGAATGTGGCATTCGGAGGCTGAGATTGCACCCTAATGAGGGACACATTTATTTCCCTCAAAAACACTTCAGAAAATAAAGAAGAGCTACGCACAGAAATGAGAATTTCCTCTTAAACTGTGTTGCTTCTTTCTGTAGCTCTCTCGTACATCTCCTCCCAGAGGCCTGTGCAGGAAAACATTCACAGCAGTGCCTCCTCAGGGCTCCCTTGAGTTTGGGAGATTCCTGCTGTGGCACATTGGATTGGTCCTGCTGGGAAAGTTGACTGAGTAAGCCTCGATTGCTCCAGTGATAACCTACCATCTATCAAGTCGTTAATGTGTGTCTTATTCACGTCTGTAGTCTACCGGAGGGCAGTTGGGCATAGCTTCTGTCTGTCCCTCAGGAAAGCCAATTTTTGTGGTTGTTAAGTTCTGTATATTTTTGTATGCATCTGAGTGTGTCTATGTGTCTAATACCCTAGCTTACACAGAAGTTCTTTTTTGAAGCTGAAATAAGTCTTTGTGGTTCCAAGGTAACCTTAAACTCTCCTAGCATAGACGAACACTATCTTGAAGCTCAGAAGTCCATCTTCTTGAGCTAGAGGATTAGTTTTTAATGTGGGATGTTTTCTTAAAAGATAAAATATTCTGCATTGGGGGGGGTGGAGTAATAGTTTTAGAATGTGTTCCCAAATTGCATTGCCAGTTCAAGTCTGGCAGTAGTTGAAGTGGGTGTAATAAACAAAGGAAAAGGTTTGCAAGTGTGTGTTGCCGTTAAGGGCAATGGGCCGGAAGGGCTCTAAGTAAAGAGTGTTTCAGAACAGCTGTATGTCTGGGAGTAAAATCTGGGAATCCAAAGTGAAATGCGGACTAGACTGCTCGTGTGATGCTGTAGTAGGTAAACACAGGCAGCCAGGTGCTTGGGAAGGCCAGTATACCCGACCTCATTAACCATGTACCTGGCCTCATTAACCTGAGAACTGTGCTCTTCTCCCTGGCAGGGTTGTCCTGGTGGGCTTAACGTGCAGCTAAAATAGGAGTACACAGTGAGTCCTGGAGGGGGAGGTTAGGATGTGGCTGCCAAACAGTTCATACCTTTGAGATGACCAGGAAAATGGTCCAATGGCAGAAGACCCAGACAGATGTTCTTCTTCAAAGACTATTCTGGCTAGCTGTTTCTGGCTATCAAATCATCCTGCCACGTGGGCTTAAAAAACAACTCTCATTTATTTTCCTTACCAGTCCGGGGGTTGACCGGGAGTAGCCAGGCAGATTCTCCTGGGACCTATGCGATGGTTTCAGTCACAGTGGCTGGAGTTGGGGCCGTCTCAGATTCCTTTACCTTTATGTCTCATGCTTGTGCTGGGGAAATCAAACAGCTGGGAGCGGAATGGATGGGGATCCCTGGGCATCTCTGTGTCTCTGTGGTCTCTCCAACATGGAGATATGTATATACATATACATATATCATATACATACACATATACATGTATGTATATATATGTATTATATATAATATCAATATTATATATCATATCATATAATAATATATAAGATATATATAATATAATATAATAATAATATATATTACATATATGTGATATAACATATCACATATATTATATCATATATATCAATATATATTATTTATAATATATATCATATATAATATATTATATCTATAATATATCTATATATATCTATATCTATATATCTATAATATAGATATAATATAAGATATATATAATATAGATATTATATATAATGTCATATTATTATGTAATATATTATATATTATATATTAATTATATATTAATATATTATATATAATATCTATATTATATATAATATATATATACATACATGTATATATAATATATAGATAAATCTGGTATAGGCAACCAGGTTTATTTCATGGTGGATGAAGGCCCTGCAAGAAACTGTTTCAAGAGGTAACACTTAATATTAAACGGTGTTTAATATTGAATTTAATATTGAAACTATTTCAAGAGGTAACACTTAATATTAAATGGTGCCAGACATATAGTAGTGTATATATTACATTCATGTAATATTATGTGGTAATGACACATTAATATTACATGGTAAATATTACATTCATCCAAAGGAATTTTGAGTTTAGAATTTCATGCAGGCAGATTTCCAGTGAAACACATTACTCTCTTTATTGTAGAATATATAAGGGTGAACTGTGGGATTGGAGAGTGTGGGGTGTTTAGCGGTGTGCTGGTGTGTCAGTACGTGTGTGTGTTTGGGGGCATGTAAACAATCTTATGATTCCTAGAATCTCCCAGAGGTTCCCTTGCTCTTGGCTAGAGAGAAGAGGGAGAGATTCATATCTCTCTCCTAACTCCTATATTCTAATCCTCTCCCTCTCCATCTCCAGTTTCTTTGTAATCTGAGATTTTTGTGTGGCCTGTATTGCCCTCAGTCCTCCATAAGAGAATATGTCTACCTACCGAGGTGTGCAGCAAAGTTTGGACATACCATAGATGAGGCTATGCATTTTACTTGGGTCTAACCATGCTTGAACGGCTCAGCCTTTAAAGCTTATGAATTTAGTTCAACTCAAACACAGGAAGGTATCTTGTTTATTGCTAATTGGTATGATATATAATTATGATAAAAGTAAAAAACATTTTGGGAAACAAACAAGGATTCCTTGGTCTAAGTATGTTTCATCTGGAGGATAAGGAGGGCTTTTTTCCAGAAATATAATGGTAAGCATCTTGCTAGGGAAACTGAACCTTGAGAGACCAGAGTTTAAATATATCATGTACTTACTCGGTGAACCCTTTTAATATCCAATTAAAGATTAATTTGTACATCCAGCTCTAGAAGCTTGTTTTATTTACTCATTTTTAATGTAAGCTTGTATTTGTTTGGTTTTAAAAGCACCTTAGATGCTGTTCTTTAAGCTTTCTTTGCGGTAATTATTAAGTTAATTGAGACAAGTCAGGGCCTAAATGTTTAAGAAATGAAATCTATAGCCATTAATTTGTGAAGTTCCTGATTATCTTCTCATTCTGGGGATTTAAAGTTCATTTCAGAATCATAAATAAAGGAGAGATGACAAGTCTGGTTTTCTGAACGAGGCACTGGCTTCAACCACTGAAGGAAATTATCCTAAGTCTAGTTTCTATTTGTCTTGATCCAGGTGTGCAAATTACCCCATTTGTTTTTGCTTTTTCATAGTAGTAATAAGACACATATTTCTTATAAAGAACAATTGACTGATTAAGAATATGCTTAATGCTATTTGACCAAAAGTAATGTTCTGGAGAATTTATTCAGATAAATCCCTTGGATCATTCCATCCTCTTGGCCTGGAGTCTTCTTACTGTTCTCTGTGACTCTCATCTGCCCTTGAAGATTCTACCCAGGCTCTGGAGGGCATCTTCACTCCCCAGGTTTGATTAGTTTCCTTGTTGCAGCATGCACAGGCCTGCAAAGCACACATTCCTCTCTGGTTTCTATCACTTGAAATAGAAGTGGTTTTTGTCTGTTTAGATGTCAGTCACCTCCCTAGATAGTAGCTCTCTGAGGGAAGGAACTTTCTTTTTCAACAGGCAATATTTATTTATCATGGGGAAAAAAAAAAAAGAAAATTATATATCCAAAGAAAATTATACATGCTAGAGAGAAGTCATGCCTCCAACTCACATGATACAGACCCAATAAATGCTTATGGAATGGATGTGTACAAATATCCTGGATTTTTTGTTAGAGTCTGTAATCAAAGGAGCGAGACTGATACAAAGTGAAGGGCAAGCAAAGCTTTATTTCGCGCCAAGCATTGAGAATCAAACTGACTGGTCAGGGCTATCTCTTGCAAAGAGGCGACCCCTCGCAGTCTCACAGACTAACTTTTATAGAGGTAGTTTAGCGGGGCTATACACAGGTGGCCAATGAGACTGCAATGCACAGAGAAAACTGCACAGTCATGTTAGGTCACACACTGGAGGCCAGTTGAATTACAATTCACCCTAGTAGACACATGTATGCCCCACTGATTGGCTGTCTCTACCTGGCCTGAACCGTCCTTGTATCTGGGCTTTGCAAGTAAGTTCCTCTGGGAGGGGCAAGGTCAATCTAAGTTTACTGCATAGGGTCAGGTCAATCTAAGTTTACTGCATAAACAACAAAATGGCCCCCTCTGATTAAGTAGGCCCTTACATTTTTAATTGGTGCTTTTCAGAAGTCCAAATCAATGCAAAGTTCACTTGATCAAGTGAGCTTTGACCATTTTGATGAATGAAAAACACAGTTTTGAATTCTGAAGAATAATTTGCTGATACCTATCACACACCAATAATTATGCTTAAAAATAAAGCAAGCTGTACTTTGTTATTGTTTTATCATATGTGAACCCTAACTGATTGATAAGTAATGATTAGTTATCTATAGCTATGTACAGATTACCCAACGCTTAGTGCCTTACACCAACACACATTTATGACCTCACAGTTTCTGGGGGTCAGGAATCTGGGCGTGGCTTAGCTGGATCCTCTGCTTTAGGGTCTCACTGACTGCTGTCATCTCAGGGCCCCAACCAGAAAGGATCTACTTTTCAAGCTCAAGAGCGAGTGGTTGATGGCAGGATTCAGTTCCTCATGAGTTGCTGGGCAGAGCCCTCCGTTCCTCACGTGGCCTGCCTTGGTTCCTTGCCATGTGAGCCTCTCCATAGAGCATATCATACATGGTGATTGGCCTCATCAGAGGGAGCAAGCAGATGGACAGGAGAGGGTGCTAGCAAGAGAACGTGCCCAAGTCACGGCATTTTATGAACTCATCTTGAAAGTGAGATCGCATCACTTTTACTATATTCTGCTAGTTGCTAGGTCCAACTTTCACTCAAAGGGAGGGGATTACACAAAAGTATGCATGCGGGAGACGGGAATCGTTGGATGCTGTATCAGAAGCAAAACACACTAGTGTGAGCTACTAACAGAATGGGTATATAGAGGACGCAAGAAAATTTAAGCCCGAAGTTTTTAATGCTTTATTCTTTTTTTAAAATGCTTTATTCTTTTTTTTTTAATTTTTTATTTTTTATAAACATATATTTTTATCCCCAGGGGTACAGGTCTGTGAATTGCCAGGTTTACACACTTCACAGCACTCACCAAAGCACATACCCTCCCCAATGTCCATAACCCCACCCCCCTTCTCCCAAAATGCTTTATTCTTTATAAGCATTAATTTACTGTCTACTTGGTGCCAAGCATCACAATACACTCTTGCCAGCCCAGAAAGGAATAAAACTTTGGTAGTGACTGAAGAAGCTTAAAGATTAGTGAAGGAAATAAGCACAGAGAAAAAAATCATTAAGGAAAATTTTGTAATGTAAGTACTTCAATATTGTTTTTGGAGTATGGTAGTAGAGTAGATTTCAGGAAATTTACTGAGAGTTGCTGAAAGTTGTTTGGGGAAGTGAGTGATGAGGAAAAATTTCCTAAGCAGAGAGTGGTGAGAGGAAGAAGAGCTTGTGTAAAGGAAGAAATATCGCTTATTTGAGATTAATGAAATCCAAATTTTGCTGATCATATAACTACATAGAAAAAAGTCATTAAGAATCTGGAAGAGAAATTATTCTAACTATCCCCCAAGTCTCAACCTCAGTGCCAAGGGAAGCAGAGGTGGTTTAATTCCCAGAGTGGGTAGAGATGACTTTGTGAAGATAAACTTTGGCAACCGCTCTGGTCTCATGAGAGATTAGTTGTGCTGGATTTTTCTGAATCCATGACTGGTTCTTGATGAGACTTTGAAGCATGCACGTTTTGTCATTCGGGACCTAGTTGGAACCCCTCTCCTGCTCTGTGGTATTTCTCTAACCCCAGGAACTTGGTCAGTTCTGTGTGGCTTCTTGACCTGGTTCCACCAGGCCAATCTTGACTGGCAGTTTGCCCACTGGACTCCCTAGAAAGGCCTCCCTCCTCTTACTCATTGGAACCTACTTAACATGTTTCCTCTCCAGAGGGAAGTATAAGAGGAGACTTGGGGTCAGCATCCAGACCGGCAAAGAAGGTGATACCCATGTCACCTGATCTTAAGGCCAGTATCTAAAGTAGCAGCAGGTATTACCCATAGTGATTTGGGTGAGAGATGTGCTTGACTGTAGAGTATATAACTGACCCTTGAACAACTGGGTTTGAGCTGTGCGGGTCTACACTTATATGTAGGTTTTTTCCGATAAATACAGTATATTATGTAAATTTATTTTCTCTTCCTTGTGATTTCCTTCCTCCCTTCTTTCTGTTTCCCCTTCCCCTTCCTTCCTTCCTTCAGGAAGAGAGAGAGAGAGAGAGAGCTGGAGGGAGAAGGAGAAAGAATCTGAAGCAGACACACCACCCTGAATGCAGAGCCCAACATGGGCTCAGTCTCACAACCAGGAGATCATGACCTGAGCCAAAACCAAGAGTTGACTGCTTAACTGACTGAGCTGCCCAGTGATTTTCTTAATAACATTTTCTTTTCTCCAGCTCATGTTATTTTGAGAATATAGTATATAATACATATAACCTATACCAATATAGGTGGGGCCACCCAGACACCCCTTCCTTGTGATTTTCTTAACATTTTCTTTTCTCTAGCTTACTTTATTATAAGAATATAGTATATAATACATATAACATACACTATAGGTGGGGCGCCTGGGTGACTCAGTCTCTTAAGCATCTGACTCTTGATTTCAGCTCAGGTCATGAACTCAGGGTTAGCATCTCAGGGTCATGAGCTCAAACCCCACATCAAGCCCTGCATCGAACCCCTCACTGGGCTCCACACTGGGCATGGAGGCTGCTTAGGATTCTCTCTCTCCCTCTCCTCTCCTCCCCCAACTCTCACACTCTTTCTTTAAAAAAATAAAAAACAAAGAAAAGAAAAACCTAAAAATATAGGTGTTATTGATTGTTGATATTATCAGTAAGGCTTCTGGTCAGTATTAGCTGACTAATAGTATTAGGCTATTAGCAGTCAGAAGTTATATGCTGATTTTTGACTGCACCCCTAACCCCCATGTTGTTCAAGGGGCAACAATAATTGCGTTGTTTTGCTCTTATTTTTTGCTTTTGCTGTCACCTCAATTATATTTGTACAAATACACCTCTTTTCTTATGACAGGAGCATGTTTATTTCTGAGTTTAATTGTTTTGAGTGTCATTCAATTTCATATTCTGCAAAATAATAATTCTGGGAGTCATTATCTAATGATTGATGAATCCTCTACTCTGTCAAGTCATTATTTCATATTTAGGTTTTTGGTTCTTTTTAAAGGTTGGGTTATATATATTAAAAAAAATTCTGTCTACTAGAGAGAAACTGTACATCAGAGAGGGTGACAGAGCTGACATATGAACCTAAAACCTGTGTTCTTTACACCAAGCCCAGCAAAAGAGCAGTAGATGAAATTATTGTTTGGAATCTTTGGGAAATATGCAATATCAGCAGAACTTCTGGGTGGTGAGAGTTGGGCAAATGGTCTCTCTCTTTTCCAATAAGGAGGAGCACTCTTCAAACTATAGGTTGATTACCTTGTTGACAATCCTTGGAATGAGTTAGATTCATAAAATAAGCTAGAAGAACTTATGAAAAGGAATGACATTGACCTTCTGCACAGCTATCAACATTCCTTTCTGTAGCTTTTTGAACTTGCCATTTTGTGACACCAGTGTCCCCTTGCCTACTCAATGGTCATGAAGATACACCAGTATCTCCTTGCCTCCTCAATGGCCATAAAGATACACCAGTATCCCCTTTGCCTACTCAACAGTAATGAAGATACACCAGTATCCCCTTGCCTATTCAACAGTCATGAAGACCCTCTTCCGTATCAGTCACTGCATAGTTCTCAGAAGGCATCTTATTTTATATATGAATATAAAAGAAGGCCTTAAATTTCAGTGTTTTTAGGAACTAGGATGGGTTAACCCCAGCCTTTGATTGTTAACATCTTTTTTGCCCCTAAATCTCTAAGGGTCATAGATTTATTTTTAAACCCTGAGTCACAATAGCCACATGTGTGGAATTACACCATAAGTATGTGCTTACATATCTCTCTCTCCTACTAAATTTGGAACTCTGTGAAAGTTGGAGTTCTGGGCCTTCATCTATGTATACATTTATTTAATACATTCATCTGTATATTGAAATATATATATATATATATATATATAGCAATGCCTGGCACCTAGCAAACTGTGAGAAATGCTTGTCCGCATGAAGTCATTCATTCATTCATTTAGATTATTCAATCTCCCTGAACTTTACTTTCTTTATTCTTATTAGGATAACAGTACAAATAAATCACCTGGAAAATTGTCAGACACATAGTGGGTATTCAATAAATAATGTGATAGTCTTTCCTCCTACTTAAAGATGCAATCATGAAACACAAAGAAGTAGATATCATTTAGAGCAGTCAAGTGTTCTGGGACCATGTTCTTATCTGTCCTAAACTCAGCCATGTTACCTTCCAGGTTATCAGCCTATACTTAGTAGGAGAGCAGAAGAAAAATGCCTTCCTGGTCATTGTGCTTTCTCCCTCTTACGTGAACACAATTTGTGTGCAGACTGTGAGTCCTGTTCCTTTTGCTATGTGAACACAGCTATAAATAACAGCAAATCATCCAGACATGATTTGATCTGGTCCAGGTACCTTTTTTATTCATCCTTGATTAAACATCCTGCCTTTTAATTTTTTGTACGTGACCTTTTTTATCTGAATTCATCAATGACTTTATCATTCATTTTCCACTTTGATCATGACAGCTCAGAAATATTTAATGCTAACAAAATAGAAACATGATAAAATATCACACATCATTAACATAGTCAAATTAGTACATGTGATTTGAAATCTTACCTGTGCATTAAAGAACTTCATTTTGGCCATGTCTATTTTTATTTTTTTTTATTTATTTTTATTTTTTTTTTTTTATTTTTCTTTCTTTCTTTCTTTTTTTTTTTTTTTAAGATTTTATTTATTTATTTGACAGAGATCACAAGTAGGGAGAGAGGCAGGCAGAGAGAGAGGAGGAAGCAGGCTCCCTGCTGAGCAGAGAGCCCGATGCGGGGCTCGATCCCAGGACCCTGGGATCATGACCTGAGCCGAAGGCAGAGGCTTTAACCCACTGAGCCACCCAGGCGCCCCGGCCATGTCTATTTTTAAAAGAGGCCAAACTCATTAACAGAAGGTCTTTGAAAAGTTTTGTTTTTTTTTTTATAATGGTCCTGCTTATCAGGATGCTGAGGGCCTAAATCTTGAACCTGATGAAAGAAGGTCAGGTCCATAGTTTCTTATCGGCAGTCCTGAACATTCCTAAATTCTGACAAGCAACAGTTTTTTGTGACATATCTGGTGACAAAGTTTGGGCTAAACTGAAGAAAGATTAGTTATAGTCTCTATCCTATTGTGTGAATGTTCATGTGTCATGGCAAAAATGTCAACATTTGCTTCTTGTGTGCTATCCCAAGCCCATTGCAAATATTATTTAATATATAGTTTACATTCTCTATGACCTTCTTAAGATCTGAAAAGTCTGGATCTTGAAATATATTTAATCCCAAGAATTTCTTTGGAGGAAGGGATCATGGGCTCGTAGTTACCAAACTTGGTCCCTGGGGTGTTAGTGTATGTATATAAACACTTGTGTGGAATTAAGCTCCATCATCTTTGATTATGATAGTTTCAAAAAATGTTCAAAATAGTTTTTACCTACCAAAATATTTATGGATGAAATAATGTAGCATCTGGGGCTTGTTCCAAATAATATGGGAAAGAGGAAGTGGATGTCAAGAACTTTGAAGGGTCTTAGGTTTTACCCTAGTTGTAGGCTTACAAATTAGTCTGTCACAGTTTTATGGAAGCTGGCAGAAGACATGAAACCCAGAGGTAAAAGACTTTATTATTCACCAAATAGCAAGCAGTGTGGCTTTCCTGTTCACATCATATCCCTCTTGCTTTCCAAGTCTCACGGGGCAAAGTGAAGCGGTCCAGGTGGATGTTGTGCAAGCAGTGGGTTTGCATCACAGCTGGGGACCCCTGACTTTAGAGAGCCTGAATCTTTTATAATGGGAAGTAAGTATACCTGTCTGACCTTGCCCCAGAGGGAGATACTATCTCTGTTTTACTGGTCTGCCCTCTGCTCTGAAGAGAGACACTATCTTTATTGTCCAATACTGTTTACAAGCATCCTTGAAGAGAGTCTGTAACAAGGCAGTCAGCACCTCTGGTCACAAAATATGCAGAAACACAAGAGACCCATGGAGAACTATCCCCCAACAGTGGTGGTGGTAAGGAGGAGATGAAAAAAAAATTAACTGAGTTGATAATTATTAAAACTAGATGATGGATTCATTGAGGTGCAGTTTACTCTTATATATTTTTTAAAATTTTCCATGAATAACAAGTTAAAAAATAGCCACTGTAAGTGAAATGGTATGTGACACTCTCCGTATAAATCACCGTAGAAATGACAAAGAATGACTGTGTTAACTCTGCACTCTCACATTTCTGCTTGCCTGAGCAAATGCCTAAGGTCTGTTCAGTACATGTTCTTGGAGGCTAATTAAATTATTGGTTTGCTAGAGTACTGATGAGTTCAGTATGATTAAATGAAATCTCTATAGGTTAAGTAACCACCAACTATGAAACTTGGGAATGTTGGAGAAGGGTAGAAAATGATTTTTCAGAAACACCATATACATATCACACATATATGTGGATATACACATCACAATATGCATATTAACATACATATCACATGTATCTCAGCAAAAAGGAAGTAAAGGAAGCTTCATTTCTCTGCAAGGCCTTTTATTTGCATAAATCATAATCAGACTGTCAAGAAAAATCTTGAAAATCATGCTAATGTAGGTGTTTTTAGCAAATATATGTTTTAAATATATATATATACTTTAGTAAAACATAAATACATTCCTGTTCTAAAAACAGAGGTGTCTAGACTAAAAAATGAATGTCTTATTCCCTACAGAGCAAGCCCCATGCCCTCTGCATTTTCCCATTTGCCTCTAGAGAGGTAATTACTGTTAACAGTTTGGTGCGTATTCTTTCAAGCTAGTCTTTATAAATTTACATACATTAATATGTAAAAGTACAAATATAGTTTTAAAAAACATAAATGGGATTATACTGTGCATACTTTAATATATCCTGCTTTTTTCACATGAAAGTTTCTTGGAGATATTTCAGTTTCGATATATATAACACTATTTCCGTTTTTGAAATGGTTGCATAGCATTCCATAGAGTGGCTGTATCATATCTGAAATATCCAATCTAAGATCATCTTTCATGCTGCTAAAAATTTTTCATTGTAATTATGAACACATAATCACTATTGCATTCTTAACAAGTACGTTTCACAGTCTAGTTCCCGCCCTCCGAAGTCTGTGTAATCTAAGACAACTTTAATACCAACATGTAGCAAGAAGACAATTTCTGTACATGTCAAGAGTTTTAAGACTCTTTTAATTTTTCTTGTTAACAGTGTTATGTTTTAATGTTTCTTGTTACAGTGTTATGTTAGTTTCAGATGTGCAATACAGTGATTCAGCAATTCCACACATCACCCAGTGCTCATCCGACAACTGCACACGTTAATCCCCATCACCTCCTCGGGCCATTACCCACCCATCCTCCTACGGCTGGTAGCCATCAGTTTGTTCTCCAGAGTTAAGAGTCTCTTTCTTGGTTTGCATCTCTCCCGCTCTCATTCTTTTCCTTTGCTTGTTTGTTTTGTTTTTGAAATTCCACAGATGAGTAAAATAATATGGTAATTGTCTTTCCCTGCCTGACTTATTTTGCTCAGCATTATAGACTCTACCTCCATCCATGTCATTACAAATGGCAAGATTCCATTGGTTTTTAATGACTAAACAATGTCCTACCATATATGCATACCACTTCTTTGTCCATTCATCTATTGATGGACACTTGAGCGGCTTCCACAATTTGGCTATTGTAAATGATGCTGCTACACACATAGGGAAAATAGGCACCATGTGCCCCCAGATATGAGACCCTGAGAAAGACACATCGCTTATGTAGTATTTCAGCCAGATATGCATTACTTGGACCAAATCATGAGAAAATATTAGACAAACCCATATCAAGGGATATTCTATAAAATATGGCCCATACTCTTTACAAATACTGAGTTAAATAAAAATATTTATGATCTTGGGGCACCTGGGTGGCTCAGTTGGTTAAACATCTGCCTTTGGCTCAGGTCTTGATCCCAGGGTTCTGGGAGTGAGCCCTATGTCAGACTCCCTGCTCAGTGGAGAGTCGCTTCTCCCTTTCCCACTGCCCCCTCGCCCCCTGCTTATGCACTCTCTGTCTCTCACTCTCTCTCAAACAAAAAAATAAAAAATTGGGTTGCCTGGGTGGCTCAGTTGTTAGGCAGCTGCCTTCAGCTTGGGTCATGATCCCAGGGTCCTGGGATCAAGCCCCATATCAGGCTCCCTGCTCCACAGGAAGCCTGCTTCTCCCTCTCCCACTCCCTCTGCTTGTGTTCCCCTCTCACTGTCTCTCCCTCTGCCAAATTAATAACTAAAATCTTTTTCAAAAAAATTTAAAAAATAAAAAAATTAAAAAAAGATTTATGATCTTGATGAACACTGAGAAGTGTATAGAATCATTGAATCATCATATTGTATACTTTAATATAATGCTCTATGTTAATTATCTTTCAATAAAAAATAAAAATTAAAAAATACTGAAAAACTTTTGATGGAATACAAAACTAAAAATAAAAAGCTTAGGAATTGTTCCAGATTGGGGGAGACTAAATATACATGACAACTAAGTGCAGTGTGTGATACTGGACTGGATCCTGTACTAAAAAGTTGCTGTAAAGCACATTGTTGAAACAATCAGTAAAATTAGAACATGGACTATAGATAATATACTGCATCAGCAGGGCGCCTGGGTGGCTCAGTGGGTTAAGCCTCTGCCTTCAGCTCAGGTCATGATCTCAGGGTCCTGGGATCGAGCCCCACATCGGGCTCTCTGCTCAGCGGGGAGCCTGCTTCTCCCTCTCCCTCTGCCTACTGCTTCCCCTGCTTGTGCTCAGTCTCTGTCAAATAAATAAATAAAATCTTTTTAAAAACATACTGCATCAATGCTAAATTTTCCAGTTTCAACAACTGTAGTGTGGTTATATAAGATTATATGTTGGGACTGTGTTAGGATACATAGGAAATCCACACTGGAGGATTGAGGGGTAAATGTGCACACTATCTGCAAAAGGTTCAGGAAGAAAAGGGGGGTAGAGGGAGAGAGATTATGAAAAAGCAAATGTGACAAATTATTTAAAATTAGTGAATATGGATACAGATAATGGGTACATAGAAATTCTTTTAGTGTTTTTTTGCAACTTTTCTTTAAATTTGAAATTACTTCAAACTAAAAATTGAAGAACGTGTCTTGGTTTCCAGAGTATACAGAGACCCGAAGTAGGTGAGTCACGTGTTCAAGTGATGGTCATGCTGCCTGTTCAATCTCTTGCCTGCTTGTGAGCTCTGGTTCTAAGAGTTTAGGGACTAGGTCCTTCCTTTTCTTTCTTTCTTTCTTTCTTTCTTTCTTTCTTTCTTTCTTTCTTTCATATTTTATTTATTTATTAGAGAGAGAGGGCATGAGTTGGGGCATAGGGCAGAGGGTTAGGAAGAAGCAGGCTCCCCGCCGAGCAGGAAGCCCTATGCGGGGCTCCATCCCAGGACCCAGGGATCATGACCTGACCCAAAGGCAGACGCTCAACTGGCTGAGCCATCCAGGTGCCCCAGGAATAATTCTTTTTCAATAGATTTTCTTGAGATATTTATTCCATATATGTCATAATTAGGAACTGTCAAAACACTTTAGTTTCAGAAAAACAAATAGCTGAATAGCTGTTCATTTTCAGAGGCAAGAGAGGAACTTGTATTTTAAAGAGTATGTTATTATTTTGGGGGTGCCTGGGTGGTTCAGTGAGTTAAGCCTCTGCCTTCGGCTCAGGTCATGATCTCAGGGTCCTGGGATCGAGCCCCGCCTCGGGCTCTCTGCTCAGCAGGGAGCCTGTTTCCTCCTCTCTCTCTCTCTCTCTGCAGGCCTCTCTGCCTACTTGTGATCTCTGCCTGTCAAATAAATAAATAAAACCTTAAAAAAACAAGTATGTTATTATTTTTAATAAAACAGTGTCTTGCATCAACCTATTGTACTAATTCTTTGCCTGAGGCATTTCACGAACTGTGCTTCTACAGATAAAGTTGCTTTCAATTTTAATCCTTTACTTTTTGTAACGCTAGTGGAGTTAGCAGTGGGTCATAGCTTCAAGTTTAGAGATGCATAAAAAGAAATTATTTTAGCACTTTTATTGAGATATAATTCACATACGTACATTTTATCCATTTAAATTGTACAGTTCAATTTTTATTTATTTGCCAGAGTGTCTCTGTGTGTGTGTGTGTGTGTGTGTGTGAGAGAGAGAGAAAGAGAGAGTCGAGTACAAGCAAGGGAGTAGCAGGCAGAAGGAGAAGCAGGCTCCCTGCTGAGCAAGGAGCCTGGTATGGGACTTGATCCCAGGACCCTGGGATCATGACCTGAGCCGAAGGCAGATGCTTAACTGACTGAGCCACCCAGGGTCCCTACAGTACAATTTTTTAAAAATATATTCACAGAGGTGCAACTGCCACCACAATATTTCAGAATATCTTCATTATCTCTTAGAGAAACAATGTGCCCATTAGCAGTCACTCCTCGTTCCCTCCTCCTCTCATCCCCCGGCAGCCACTAATCTATTTTCTGTGTCCATGGATTTGCCTATTCTGGACATTTCATATCAATGGAATCATACAATATGTGATCCCTTGTGACTGGTTCTTTCACTTAGCATCATATTTGAAAGGTTCATCCATATTACAGCATGTATTCATACTTCCTTTTTTAAATTGCTAAATAATATTTTATTATGTTGATGTACCCCATTTTGTTTATCCATTCCTCATTTGTCTCTTCATGGACATCAGGGTCGTTTCTATTTTTAGCAACTTAGAACAATTCTGCTATGAATATTTGTGTTCATGTATGCTTGAATTTCTCTTACCCATGTATCTAAGCGTGCAGTTGCTGGGCCATGTGGTAACTCTGCGTTCAACATTCCAAGGGACTACGCAACTGTTTTCTAAAATGGCCACACTATTTTACATGCCCTCCAGCAAGATATGAGGGTTCCAATTTCTTCACTTGTTATTGTCTATCTTTTTTTATTATAACCATCCTAATGGGTGTGAAATGGAATCTCATTGTAATTTGGATTTGCATTTCCCTAATGACTAATGATTTTGAACATATTTTCATGTGTTATTCGGCCATTTTTATGTCTTCTTTGGAGAAATGTCTATTTAGATCCTTTGCCAGTTTTTTAATAGGGTTATTTGTCTTTTTATAAATGAATTGTAAGACTTCTTTGTATATTCCAAATACAGGTTTTTCATTGGCTATAAAATTAACAACAGCGGGGCGCCTGGGTGGCTCAGTGGGTTAAAGCCTCTGCCTTTGGCTCAGGTCATGATCCTGGGGTCCCGGGATAGAGCCCCGTGTTGGGCTCTCTGCTCTGCAGGGAGCCTGCTTCCTCCTCTCTCTCTCTCTGCCTGCCTCTCTGCCTACTTGTGATCTCTCTCTCTCAAATAAATAAAATCTTTAAAAAAAAAATTTAACAACAGCACTTTATACAGGTTGACTGTATTTGGCTGCTTTTTTCACTTAAAATCTCTTGGGTATATTTTACTTTCACTATGTGTGGGCAAGTCTCAATTTTTATTTTATTTTATTTTTTATTTTAAAATTTTGAGAGAGAGAGAGAGCGCACGCATGCACACGAGCAGTAGGGGAGGGGCAGAAGGAAAGAGAATCTTAAGCAGACTATGCACTGAGCATGGAGCCCAAAGCAGGGCTTCATCTCACAATCCTGAGATGGTGACCCTGAGATCATGACCTGAGCCAAAACCAAGAGTCGGGCATCTGACTGCGCCACCCAGGTGCCCTGCAAGTCTCAATTTTTTAAAAAACTGAATAGCCTTCCGCATTTAAAATATGCCCTAGTAATTGCCACCTGAATGAGGTCTTCTGTCTGTATATTCTTATAGGACATATTGTGAAGCACACTCTTCTCTTGTCCTCATTTTGGAGGTATTGGTTAAATCCACCCTACTAGATGTATGCTCAGATTGAGGAACATGTGTTCTTGCATCTTTTTATTTTTGTTTATTTTTTTAAAAAGATTTTTATTTATTTATTTGACAGACAGAGATCACAAGTACACAGAGGCAGGCAGAAAGAGAGGAGGAAGCAGGCTCCCCACTGAGCAGAGAGCCTGACACGGGGCTCAATCCCAGGACTCCGGGATCATGACCTGAGCTGAAAGCAGAGGCTTTAACCCACTGAGCCACCCGGGCACCCCATGTTCTGCATCTTTTTAAATGTATGTGTGGTTCTGCACCACAGCACTTAGCATATACCACTCTTCTGATTGGTAAATTTAGAGTAGATGACTTCCACTGGCTCATTATTACCTCTCAAAGGAGAAGATTTTACCCCTTTGCATCTTGATTCTAATGCTACAGAATACATAATCTTCAAAATGAAAGAGACCCCATGGATCCTCTACTCCAGTGGAACTCAAAGTGTGATCCATGGTGCCGGTCCACAATCTCTTACTGGACCATAATGATTAAGTATAGAAATGGAGAATAAGTGTTTAGAAACATTTATTCTACTTGATATCACAGTGAAAATCAAGTATGGGGTATTCTGTTGGACAAAAATATGAGACCATGATAGATAGGAAATTTTTTAAAGTTCTGCCAAATGACAACTGAGAGATAATTCTGTAGTCTAATCTGTCACCCACAGCCGAAATCCCTTTTGCTTTCAATCAGCTAGAATTTGCTTAATCTGTTTAGTTTATTAATTCAAGAGAGATTTATTTAGCCCTCATAACACGTTGTGAGCTAGTTGAGCTTGCATGTCCGTATCCCGGTTTTTCACTTACTAGGTATGTGAACATGGGAGGGTTCTTAATCTGTCTGGGCCTTATTTTCCCAATTTCTACTTCAATAAAATGGGAGAAAAACAAAAATATGAATGTGTGTGTGTGTGTGTGTGTGTGTGTGTGTATTATATATATTACTTATAACAGTCCCTGGTACATGATAATCATTCAATAAATGTAAGTGAAGTTATAGATGATGTTAACGATGTAATCATTAGAAGTTGATGGTTTGAATTGAGGTAGTATCAGTGGGAATGGAAAAAATTAGATGGATCTGGAGAGTGTCCTCAGGACTTGCACACTGATAGGCCAGGGAGAAATGGTAAGAATGAGAGTCAGGACCAGGATGACATCTTGCCAACTGTTCTCTGAAATGGCGAGCCTAAAGGGGGAGAGTTTGAGTTGGGGGCTGGGCCACGGTGGGGGAATCATGATTTCAAGTTTGGCCACATTGAGTTTCAGGTGACTCTGGGGTTTTCCAGGGAAGCCCTCCACTGGTCTTTGCAGATAGAGACATAGATTTCAGAAAAGAGAGAGTTACCCTGGGAGTAAGGTCTCACAACATGTAAATGGCAATTAGAACACTAGGAGTCATTGAAACAGCAAAGGATACCATGTAAAAACAGAACAGAGTAGACCCAGGACAGAGCCTGGTGAAACATCAGTGCCCATTAGTGCAGGTTAGATGTGAGGAAGACCACAGAGGAGGCTTAGAAGAGTGGCCAGAGGGGTCTGAGAAGTGCCAAGAAAGTCTAATATCGGAGAAACCAAGGAAAGATTACTTTTAAAAGGAGGATGTAGTCAGTAGTGTCATGCAAGAGAAATTGCAGAGAGTCTTTATCTACAGTGACATTTCAAAGATTTGTTTGGGTGGCCTCACAGGGCAAAAGCCGGACTGGATGGACTGACAGGAGGGAAGGCTATGGAGGGCAGGTCACAAGCGCATCCCGCTCTCAGAAGGCCAGGCTTCAAAGGGGCTGGGAGAAGGAGGCAGGAGTTTGGTGGAATGTGAAGCCAAGGAAGTTTACTTTACGTCCGTGATGGGAAAAACCTATGCATGATCACCAAGGAGAAGATGGGCTGGGTCAAGGTGAAGGTGAGAAAGGACATAATTAATGAAGGCGGGAAAGGAATCAAGAGCATCCGTGGATGGCATCAGCTTCGAACATCAGTTCCCTTTCCCACAAGTTATTTCTTTTGTCTACAACTCCACAAATTAGAACTGTATTTCTTTTTTTAAAAATTTTTTAAAGATTTTATTTTTATTTATTTGACAGACAGAGGTTACAATTAGGCAGAGAGGTAGGCAGTGTTTGGGGGCTTGGGGGAAGCAGGTTCCCCGCAGAGCAGAGAGCCCAATGCAGGGCTCGATCCCAGGACCACGACCTGAGCCGAAGATGGAAGCTCAACCCACTGAGCCACCCAGGTGCCCCCAGAACTGTATTTCTTATACTGAAGGGAAATATGTTTTCTTGTAATGCTTATCTGTGAGTCTTACTTCTGTTTCCTCAACTTGTACACAGTGGCAATTCTGTTTCCTCTTCAGTTTCTTTTATAAACATCCATAGTTCCTTCAGGCATTTTTCATACGATTTGATTTCAAGGTTTCCTTTGAGTAATGTTCAGCTTAAAATGTCAAACCTGGAACGGCCAAAAAAATTTTCCAGATGCAGTTTGGCACATGTGATACCAAGCTCACTGTTGATGTTTTCTTTCTTGATCTGGATGCTATAATTTATTATTGCTCTGTAATTTACAGTTTTTTAAAAAAGATTTTATTTATTTATTTGACAGACAGAAATCACAAGTAGGCAGAGAGGCAGGCAGAGAGAGAGAGAGGGAAGCAGGCTCCCCCCAAGCAGCGAGCCCGATGTGGGGCTCGATCCCAGGACCCTGGGATCATGACCTGAGCCGAAGGCAGAGGCTTTAATCCACTGAGCCACCCAGGTGCCCCTGTAAATTACATTTTGAGCTTGAAAAAAAATCACATTATACCAACATTGCTTACTTTGCTTCTAAACAATTAAAACCCAAGTCTTTTTTCCAAGAAGTGCTTTTAAGCTAGTTCTCCTGTGTTAAAAGCTAAGTATGGGTCTCAAGTTTCTTTCTGATACTTTTTTTTCTTTAAAGATTTTACTTATTTGACAGAGAGTGACACAGTGAGAGAGGGAACACAAGCTGGGGGAGTAAGAGAGGGAGAAGCAGGCCTCTCACTGAGGAGGGAGCCCAATGCCGGGCTCGATCCCAGGACCTCGGGATCACAACCCGAGCCGAAGGCAGACACCCAACGACTGAGTCACCCAGGCGTCCCTCTTTTAGCCACTTTTGACTTCTTATTCTAAACTGTCATCCTATCAGATTGGATATGAATTCTGACATACAACATATATACTCTTTCTTAGTGCGGTCAGCTTCAACATGCACGAGTCTGTTGTGGGAGGCAGTGTTCTAAGGTGATTCCCGTGATTCGCATCCCCTGGAGTCCACAGCTTGGTGTACTCCTCTCCCTTGAGCATGGGTATGGCGAAGGTGAAGGGATTTTGCAGATGGAATGAGGGTACCCAAGCAGTTGTCTCTGAGTTCATCAAAAGGGAGAAAATCCACGGTGGTCTTGCTCTAACCAGGGGAGCCCTCTAAAAGGGGGTCCAGGCCTTGCCTTAAAGAGGAGACTAGAAGCAGGTGAGATGTTCTCCTCCTTGCCTTGAAGAAGCAAACAGCCGTATTGTGAACAACTATGGAAAGGGATGCCCTCTAGGAGTTGAGAGCCTCTGTCCTCCAACAATAAGGACCTGAATTCTACCAGCAGCCCGAGTGAGCCTGGAAGAAGTCCTTGAGTCTCCGGTGAAACCCCTTTTCCTACCAACACTCTGATTGCAGGGGACCCGGCTAAGGACCCATGAAAACTGTGGGATAAAAGATGTATGTTGTTCTAAGCCACTAAGTTTGTGTTCATTTGTTCTGCATTGTACAAAATAGATGCCCTTGTCTTTAGCATTTTACCCCCAAGGTCTTGGGTAAGAGAGTTGGACTACACAAGGGAGAGAGCACCATCTGTCAAGACTCCCTCCTCCGCCCCTCACCTGTGGCTTCCATAGCATCCTCATGCTCCTTGCCCCTAGGTTTATGCGCTATGCTGGTGAGGGGTAGAAAACATCATCAGAGCGGACCACATGTCAGCTTCTGAGCCAGAAGAAAAGTGCTTCCATGAAAACAGAGAACACACTGAAAGCCAGTATTTTTCGCGCTGCATCCTGCTGCAGTGCTTATTAACAGCTCTGCTGATTCACTCTGTGACAAAGCATCTGAGTCAGACATTAGTGGATCGTGTCTGTTGTTGTGATAGTGCCATTTGCCTCAGAATAAAAAATGTCTGTTAATATTCTGGGCACACTTGAGACTCTTGACTAACAGGCCAATCCTGCCCTCTCATTAGTACTTTGTGGGTGTCAGGACCTTCATTAAGATTCCCACTTCCTTTAATGTGGTCACCTTGGCATGTTTTTGGAATGACCTTGGTGGCTTAGGGGAGACTGGTTTTTCCAAACAGTAGGCAAGAATGCAGAAAGTAATTGGATTTGGCATACTTTATAGCATCTTATTGGATTGCTCATAGAAGAGCCCCTTTAAAAAGGCTTTATTGAAATGGGAACAAAGAGGAAGATTTGGCTGGAGACACTGATGAGCTTCTGTGAGATGCAATGACTAATGCTGCATGTCAACACTGTCCTTCCATGCAGAGGGGTATTACGACATCAGTGTGTATAGACTTCTTAATGCTGAGGGGGGAGGGGAAGACAAAGCCACCTCACCCTATTCCAGAACGTTAGTAAGAATATGGTGGGAATCTAGAAAGCTGAGAGGATTCTATGTTGGTCGATGGACAAATGAGTAGAAAACTTCAGTTCCTGGGGGGATTCTGGATCTCAGAGATGCCCTGACTGAAGGCAGGCCAGGGCTGTTTTAGTTTCTTTTTTCTCTTCTGCCAAAATGTTTAATGGGGTAGTCAAGACTCACATGTAGATGCTCACCTACGGAGCACAGGACCCCACAATTCAGAAATTACCACATTGTGACCTTTTCCAATTCTAAGCCTTTAAAGGAAAGGGACACCCAATAAATGTTTCATTCCTATCACTTGTAAGAACTTAATGAATTGATCAGAAAGCCATGGGCTACCTCTTCTTGTTTAGGGGAATGAGTGGTATTTCAAAGTTTGAGAACAGTATCCTGTAGGGAATTACCTAATCACAGAATAATTTGCTTTTAATCTGAGTCAGTTTTGTTTCATAGAAAACCCTTTTCCTTCTCAGTCATAAGCAAATACATGTTCATGAAACCAGTATGAAAAACATAGAAAAGTATTTAAATGTAAGTAAAAAATACTTGTGGGCCAATGTTACCCTGTGTACCAGTCATTGCTTCTCCTTTCCTTCCAGGCACATGTTGCATCGTATTTCCCTACCCCCTTGAAGTTAGGCACTGTCATGTGACTTGCATTGGCTGATGAAAATGTGAGTGTAAGTTAATGTGTCACTGATGTGTAAGGGCATTTAATTGCCAGTGTCTAAATCCCCACCTCTCTCTACCCCTGCCTCAGTGATCATGGAAGCCCATGTTGGTATGGCCCATGTAACACTGAGGTTTTGGATAGAGGGCAGCTATCTGAAAGAGTCACCTAGAACTACAAACAGAACCTGGATGATGAAGAGTAAACCTTTGCTGTTTAAAGCTCCTGAAATAGCAAAGTTATTTGTTACTGCAGCAAGACCTAGCCTATCCTATCTGAAATGATATCCATAATGCCACAATTGAGAGATAATTTTTGTTAATATTAAAAATTTTCTTCAAGTATATTTTAAATGTGTGATTTTATACAGTTGGGATCTTAATGTTTTTATAGTCTAACTTTTACCATTAAACATATTATGGAAAGACATTTCTTGCTTTTTAATGCTTCCAGCACACCACATTTTTTCCTTCTTAGCACTTACCACTTTGTGAAATTATATTTATTCACTTACCTATTTACTTGGCTTTTGCTCTTTTCTCTTTTTCTCCTTTGGAATGTACGTTCCAAGAGGGCAGGGATCAGAGATCCTTCTGGTCTTGTTCATCTTTGTTTTCCCCAGTATCTTGGCCCATAACAGGTGCCTAATACACATTTGTTGAAAGAATAATGAATGAATATTCCATATGAATTTGCCCTAAGTTAGCTCACAGCTTCCTAATTGCTGGACATTTTCACTGTTTTTGTTTTTTCCCTTTGAAGATCAAACTTTTACAGAAAGCTTTCTGTTCAACCTTCCTGTGGGAAAGATGTGATTAAGAGCATGATTGCTCAAGGGTTGCTACCGCACAAAAAAAACGGGATTGAATTGTCATTGAAGCAATTGATTCTGCCAATAATTGGCAAGAGCCTCAGATATCAATAAATCGAATACATAGAGAGAAGGCTGGAAAGCAAGATCTTTCCAATTTGCCCATGGATGTTCAGTTAATTATTTACTCTGAGCAGTAATTTCAAATTCTTCAAAAAGCACTATATGCGTTCAAAAGGATATTCCTCTAGAGGTGGTGAAGTACCACGTTCTAATAAGGAAACCAGCCTGGCTAAGCTAGCAGATGGAAGTAAGAGGCCAAATCCATTTAAAGAACTTAGTTTCCTACTGTTCATTCCATGGTGCCCAAGCTTCCTGATAGTAATGAAATTATCTTCAAGTGAAAGACCAAGACTTAGAAGAGAAATTGAGCACGGAAAATCAATACTAAGTTTCAGTGGTTCCTGACCAGAACATTAAGCTTCTTTTTATAGCACAGAGAGAGACCGATCCCAGTGACTCAGTCCTACCTCCCCAGTTGGTGAGCAACATGACAAACAGTACTAGATTTGGGTTTTTTTAGAAACTATTAAAAAAATCATTCAAGTCTGAGAGGTGAGCCCTTTTTTCCAATAGTGTCAATACTAACTTGAGATTTTCATCTTTAATTGAGTTGGCATTTTAATTAGTATTAACTTGCTCTGTGAGAATGAAGATGAAAAGAATTATTTGGGCTGCAGCCTTTTGAAAAGAGAACACTTGTCAATAACATTGGAGAATGCTGGCAGAGGGGAAGGTCAGAAATGATCCCCTGGCCTTTTCTCATGGTGTGTGCTTTGAATCTGATGTTTTTTTTTTTTTTTTTTTTTTTAAAGATTTTATTTATTTATTTGACAGACAGAGATTACAAGTAGGCAGAGAGGCAGGCAGAGAGAGAGAGAGGAGGAAGCAGGCTCCCTGCTGAGTGGAGAGCCTGATGCGGGACTCGATCCCAGGACCCTGAGATCATGACCTGAGCCGAAGGCAGCGGCTTAACCCACTGAGCCACCCAGGCGCCCATGATGTTGTTATATATAAAAGAGAAACAAATGTAGTATAGTTTAGAAAAGGTTTCGGGGCACCTGGGTGGCTCATCATTAAGCGTCTGCCTTCGGCTCAGGTCATGATCCCAGGGTCCTGGGATCCAGTCCCACATCAGGCTCCCTGCTTGGCAGGAAGCCTGCTTCTTCCTTCCCACTCCCCTGCTTGTGTTCCCTCTCTCTCTGTGTCTCTCTGTCAAATGAATAAATAAAATCTTTAAAAATAAAAATAAAAATAAAGAAAAGGTTTTATTTCAGTCCATCTTGTAAGAATATGATCTTGATCTTTTTTCTTCCTCAAAATTGCTAAAATGAGTTTTATAGCTTATACATATGTATATATTATTTACATACATATATTAGTATGCATATATATACTTGTATTTATGTGACTCTATAGCAGAGGTTGGTAACCTGCAGCCTGAGGGTCAAACACAGCCTGCTTCCTGTTTTTGCAATAAAGTTTTGTTGAAACGTGACCATGTATTTTGTGCTACAATGACAGGGTTGAGTAGTTTTGCTTTTGTTTTTAAAGATTTTACTTATTTATTTGTCAGAAAGAGAGAGAGCACAAGCAGGCAGAGCAGCAGGCAGAGGCAGAGGCAGAGAAAGAGAAGCAGGCTCCTGGCTGAGCAAGGAGCCAGATGTGGGACCCGATCCCAGGACTCTGGGATCATGACCCGAGCCGAAGGCAGCGGCTTAACTGACTGAGCCACCCAGGTGTCCCATGGGTTGAGTACTTTTGACAGAGACTGTATGGGCCTTTATAGAAAAACGTTTACTGATCCCCATTCTAAAGCTGGATCTTTGTATTTGGCACATGTTTCAATCAGAAGAGAATAAACATTCCCATAAGAATACCTATTTATGGAGCATATGCTATGCAAGGAAGGTGCTTGTTGACAAGGAGGTTAAAATGTGCAGAAGAATGTATAGAAACACAAGAAGAGGCTCTTAGAATGTTATTAGAGACCTCTAAAGAAAAGGAAAGAAAAAGCAATTCTCATATATCAACCTAGAATTAATTAAAACTTTATCAAAAAGCCTATGAAAATGCATCTATCAGAAGATTCAGTGTAATTCAATGTAAGAAATTAAGCAGTTATTATGTGGCAGGCATTGTACCATGCTACCGTGATTATAAGATGGATAACTAATGAGCCTACCATATGAAGAACAAAGAAGTAGGGGTACCTGGGTGGCCCAGTGTGTTAAGCATCCAAATCTTGGTTTCAGCTCAGGTCATGATCTCAGAGTTGTGAGATCGAACCCCACATTGGGTTCTGTGCTCAGCATGGAGTCTCTTTCTCCCTCTGTCCCTTGCCCTGCTTGTGCTCTCTCTCTCTCTCTCTCTCTCAAATAAATAAAGGGGCGCCTGGCTCAGTGGGTTAAGCCTCTGCCTTTGGCTCAGGTCATGATCTTGGGGTCCTGGGATCAAGTCCCACATCGGGCTCTCTGCTCAGGAAGGAGCCTGTTTCCCCCCCACACACACTCTCTGCCTGCTGCTCTGCCTGCTTGTGATCTCTCTCTGTCAAATGAATAAAAAAAAAATCTTTTTAAAAATAAAATAAAATAAATAAAAAATTTTTAAAAATTTAAAAGAATGAAGAAATATTTTTGTTGGGTTTCATTTTCCAGAGCTGTTGCTAGCTAGAGCAGAGTCAGAGAGAAAAACATGGACCAAATGATATAAAACTGCTCAGCCTTGGGAAGGGTGTAGGTTTTATTCAGACTGTGACAGGGATGGCCCCTGGAAGATTATGAGCAGGAGACTGACATGGTTTGATTTGGTTTTACAGAGTTCTTTAAGGTTACTCTGTGGAGAACAGCCCAGGGAGCTATAGGAAGAGAAAGTGGAGAAACCAGTTAGGAGACTCTGGCAGTTGGGGGGCGTTGATAGGCGTGGACAGTGCTGGTGGCAGTGGCAGGAGTGAGAAGTGGTCAAATGTGGGATCTGCTTTGAAGGTGGAGTTGCCATGGTCCATTGAAGAATGGATTTTGGAGATGAGGAAAATGGAAGAGGCAGTCATGGATTGCTCCAAGGGTCTGGTCTGAACAGCTGGATGTATGAAGTAGTTATGTATACATAGACACATCCCAGCCATGTCACTGAGCTAACTGACTTACATGAAAACTACTTACTAAAGAATTTAAATAGGGGTGCCTGGCCAGCTCAGTTGGTTAAGCATCCAACTCTTGATCTCGGCTCAGTTCTTGATCTCACAGTCAAGAGTTTGAGCCCCACACTGGGCTCCATGCTGGGTGTGGAGCCTACTTAAAAAAAAAATAAATAAAAAGAATTTAAATAATATTATACACAGATTTTTCAATAAAGGTTAAAATTTCCTCCACTACTTGGCTTTTATTTTATGAAATAATAGTATCTGAAGAAAAGGTTGGTCCTTAGGCCTTTCTTTTAATTTAATTTAACCTCTTGCTATCATAGAAATGCAGGGGGAGGTTCAGAGGTTCATCCTAGGTCTCGGTGTTGATGTTTCTGAGAAGAGGCAGTAGAACCCCCTATTTGTATTTCCTGTACAAATTTGCCATAAATTACCTTGCCTTTTACAAAAGTACCATTTTCTTTTTGTGTCTATAAAATGATATTTGAAGCTCAGCATGAGAAACCAACTTTGGGGAGTTGTTTTAAAGTAGTGACTTAACAGTTTAAAATTTTTCTCAATTCATATATACATACTTTTTAAGCTTTTCCATAGCTCCATGCTTGTCGAGGTTATGCATTCAGTTATGCTCCCCTCCCCCCCAAAGTAAAATCTGATCAATCCTACTTTGATTAAATTTTACTTTCTCTTCTGCTTTTATTTATTCTAAATGGAACACATGTACTGAATTACTTTTTTTCCCTTTACAATACAATGATGTATTTTATCAAAGTTGTTTTCAAGTTTTTATTAATTAATTTATTTATTACTATTAATTTATACTTAAATTCCAGTTAGTTAACATACAGTGTAATATTAGTTTCTGGTGGACAATTTAGTGAGTCAACACTTACATACAATACCTAGTGCTCATCACAAGTGCCCTCCCCAACCCTCATCTCCTATTTCACCCATCCCCCCATCCCCCTGCCCTGCTGGTAACCATTTTCAATGATGTGGTTGGAGCTAGAGAGTATTATGCGAAGTGAATTACTTTAAAATTCTATATATAAATTTTTTTCCTCTATAGACTACCTTTAGCCTTGAGTTTATAATTTTTAGCACACAAATGCACAAAATATACCTGAATATATTACATTTTCTTTCCTCAGAGATGAAGGGAAGAAGTTTAAACTATGAACTATGAGGGTCTTTTTTTTTTTTTTTTTTTTTTTTGCTAAAGTGAACATAATGTATTCTTATTAATAATTTTCTTGTCACTCAGCACATCTTGTGATACTTAACAGTCTTTAATAGTGTTTTTTATTTTGTGAATTTCTAATATTTTCACTATATTCTGTAATGTGTGGTTTTTGTGTAACAACTTAGAAAAATCTACCTCTTTGTAATGTTTCCTATCACGCATAAAGTTGAGTGATTCACATGATACATTGTAAAAAGGCAGCAGTGATGGTTACATTGATTTAAAAAATTTTCAAGGCTCTTCCTCACTTGAAGAAACTATGAATCTCTTCTCATCTCTATGACATTTTAGGTTGTTCTAGACTGGAATGAATATTATTTGGCACTAAAAGTGAAATGTTATGTCCTTGGATAAGACCCTGTCTCTTTAATTGTGGCCCATAGGAAGCTGACCCTTCCCAAATTAACACAATTCATAGTGCACTAAATTAAGGTATAACATATAAACATTTGTATAAGTAAATTCTCCTCGGTTCTAAAAGAGTTAGATAAATGTGCCATGTACCATCGTTTTTTCTGAGATGTCTTCTCTTATAAATTAGCCTGCAGTCCCTGTCCAAAGCTCAGCCCCCATTGTTCTTAAACAAGAATAATCACCCTTGTTGCCCAAATCAGCAACAAGTATATTTCAGAGATGAAGCGATTTAACAATAGTCTCCATTTTTTGTTATTTTGGTATTTTTTCAGATTGCTTATTTCATGAGCCCTGACACCTACCTATGCTTCACTGGTCCCTACTTTGATCATCTCATTCTTATTTGGTTTTAATTTTTGAATTCTTAGCCCACAACCGCATCAAACTCCCCCTGCCACACACATATACCCCAATGCACAGTTTTGACATTTCCCCCTTACACGGGCAAGGCTGCTATCTAGACTCTAGAGACAGGACTACAAGCATTTGCATCTCTTGGGATAAGCCCAGAGGAGTTAGATTACCATGATCCTATCTTTATATTAAAATCTACCATCATAGCCTCTGATTGCTCATAAACAAACCGGGATATTTTTATGTCCAACCCCTTTCTTTCTGCCATTTCCCTTCAGAGACTCAGTTGGGCCACCTGTTTGCATTCCCTCCATGGTCTGTCTCTCTTTACTTGGGCCTTATTTTTTCCTATAACTATACCAAACAAGTCATTCTTTTGCACATAATTGTGTATTTAAAATAATAGCAGTTTTGTGAGAATATTGCATTATCAATTTCTCTCTGAAATATGGAGAAATTGGGAGAAACATAGGGAACATGTTGGGTTTTTTATTAAACGCTTTCTAACTAATTAACTAATTCACTAAAGGTTATTTGATCCTAATGACTAATGAAGATTTTTTTATGGTATTAATTAGCTAAAAGGTTATTTAAAGTTATTTCAGATCAGCCCTAAATAAATATACCTAGAGGTACCTGGGTGGTGCAGTTGATTAAGTATCCGACTCTTGGTTTCAGCTCAGGTCATGATCTCAGGGTCATGAGATCAAGCCCTGCATTGGGCTCTGTGCTCAGACTCTCTCCCCTCTCCCCTTGGGCCTCCCCCACTCTCTCACTCTCTCTCTCTAAAATAAATACAAATAAATCTTAAAAAAAATAAAATAAATATACCTAAAGCAATTGATCTGAGGGTCCCCAAGCGGTTTGTCTGAATTTACAAGTATCCAAGCGAATGCTTGACTTCCCCAAAGCAAAAAAAAAATTGGTAAATGGAACATGGGAGCCAAAAGCCAAATGAGAGGTTTCCAATCTTAGGAACAAAAGGAAACCCACAAGAAGCAGAAAGTCAAAGGACTCTTTCCCAACTCTTGGCAAGAAAATGAAACAAGTGATTCCTAGGGTTGGTAGAGTCTTTGATCATGATCTGTCTTATATCAGAGTTCTTTGAGGTTTCCCTATTTCATAAAGTAAGGCTCATGGAATTTGGGAGCTGGAAGGAACTTGGAGAGCGTGTGTTAGGCAAAGCCATACCTTTGTGTTATTATTCACTACTAGAAGTAGGGAGAGACATCTCAAAAAACTTAAGGTTACACATTATGTTTAAAGGAGTTCAAAATTTGTTGCTTGATTTTTACTTCACTGTCCTCAGAATCTTGATTTTTAGATCTCTGAATCATGCCCTCCAATGCCTTAAACTCAGTGAAAACAAACTCATTACTCTCTGGCTCTCCCTGATCTTTACACACACATGGAGAGTATGAAATTTAAATTAGGCCAGATTCTGAAGGAGAGAACGGAGTTTGATCGTTTGGGAGGGAAATGAAGGTACTATGGCTGAGATGGCTACTTGTCAGTCAATAGTCAGTCTTTCCTTTCAAATGAAGAGAATCGACTCCTTGCATTTAGCCCTTCACATGGCCTCCCAGAATGAAGACTACATTTGTCCCAGCCTCCCTAATTGCTAATTGTGTTCATGTGATAAAGCTCTGGCCAATGAAATGGCCAGAAAGACAGAAACTTAGGCAACCCATCCATAAAAGGAAAGAGGCATGCTTTTCTCCATTCCCCTACCCACCTTTCTTCATCTTATTGATTAGAATGTGATTATAGCATCAGATCACCTTAGACCATGATGATAAGGACAGCACAGAGTGTCAGAGATGATAGCTCGAAGAGGACTGTTGTTGGGCGACCTCATGGAATAGATCTGCTACACTGTCCTTGGATCTCTTACCTACCTTTGGACTATTTCATGCGAAGGGAAAAAACTCCTATTGTGTACGCCACTACATGCATCCAGGCCTATCTACTAACTAATACAGGCATTTTAGACATAGGGAATAATAGGAACAAAAGCTTAGAACTATGAAAACAGGAGCCAGATGAAAAGAAGAGTGGGAATTCTAAGTTCTTCCTCGATACTTTTTGTACTGTCCAGGGTGATTTCTTAATAATACAAATCTGATCAGGCCATTCTCCTGTTTATAGCCTTTTGGTCACTTCTCACTCCATAGCATGGATTCTGAAAAGGGGGAAAATGGGTTTTCCTCCGAAGGAAAGCACAAAGGTACCCAAAGATCAAACCCTGGACCATAGAACAAATCCCCATAAATAGAGAATGACAATTATGGTAGTCGGGGAAAATAGTACGTTTAAGAATTATAAAACTCCTGCCCTAGATATTTTGAGTTGGAACAGTTCAAGATAGTTTGTGGATTCCAACCTTCTCTTTCCAAAAACAGTACTGTTTGTTTTTCATTTGATGGTCTGTTTGGCCATCCTCTGTCCTTCTTTATGTCAAATGCCTTCACTGCTGACTCTTTCATCAAGTTTATTGCAAGTCTGCCGTATGCTGGGCACTGTTCTATGTCCCGGAAATACCGTGATGAGCAAAACAGACGTTGTCTTGCCATCACAGAACTTTCAGTCAGAAGGGCATGACAAACATGACACAAATAATTACATAGCCACTTCATTGATTACATTTGGGGTGAATCCTTCAAAGGTGAAGTTGTGAGAGCATGCCTAATGCTCATTTTTACTTTTTCATTCTCAAATGAACTGTTGTACAGAGTTCTCTTATATCTCCTTATAAAACCGATTTGGAAACTGGTTATTGTCATGAGGGGCTCCTCTGGTTTCCTTCTCTCTACAAACCTCATCTTTTGCACTACACACAGGATTTGGTACCAGCTCACTTCACAGAAGCCCTAGGTTGCTTTTGGAGGGCAGGATGTAAAGGCCCCACTGCATGGAATGGGACATTGAAAAAATAAATGTTGGTTTCATAGGAGGTCTCCAATGCCTCCTATCTATCCAAAGGATAGACTTCTGTCCCACTCCTCTTTAGAAATAGCCAAACCACTTAGGTCAGAATACTGATAAAAGGAATTTTTCATGAGTCTGAGTATACATTTATTAATCTCTAACTTGATGTTAATCTCATCAGTAGTTATATAGTATATATATACACTTGTATAAATACTTGATATATATAAAATATATATATAAATATTTGATATAAATAAATAAATAAAAAATATATATATATATACATACACACACATACACACAGTACCTCACCTAGCACTCTCAAAATCTTCAGCAAACTAAAAAGGTCAACCAGAGACAACCAGAAAACATAGTTTTTAAGTAGTAAAAAAACTAAAGCAAATATAAAATCAAGTGGTGAAAATATACCAGACATTACATTAAAGCAGCTCTCACACACGGTTTTGGATGGACAATTTTTATAAGACCATCTTCCTAATAATCATATTTCATGACTCATGAAGAATTAGATCTAAAAATTGTATTAAATCCCAAACTGAAAGGCTCTTCTTTCTGAAATGAGAATTCACAGTGCGGTTGCAATCAGGGTGCTAGCGGGAGCCACTGGACACAGCAGACTGCAGCAGCACCTTTACATACTCCACAAATCATCCCATTGTAAGTCATTCCCAGTAATTGGTTGTATTAATTCTCAGGCATTCCTAGAAAATATCCAGAATCTTTTCAAAGCAAAGCAAAACTGGAAAATAACTGAGTTCTGATTCACTAATATGCATACTCAATTCCAGTTGGATCTAGGGATAAGGTGTGCAGATTATTTGCATGAAATAAATGTCCCATCTCAATGTCCTATGTCTTTATCCCTAAGTGACATTCATATTGATGGACACTTTCATTTCAAGGAGCAAGGAGATTTGTTTTCAGTGCAGGAGATTAGAATCTCTTATCTTTTCCCTAATGCTGCTACACCCCTTTCCCTCCCCACACTCTTAGCTTATGACCTCTCATACTTAATTGGGAAAACTGAAGTCATTAGACAGAAAGCCATCTTCTCCATATTTGCCATTCTTCACCCAGCTAAGATGGGTGTCTTCTTATGTCTTCTTCTTTCAAAGATGATCTGCCTCCATCCCCAAGGACTGCTTCCTCCATTATGCTTTCTCTTTTATACATCATTTTTTCCTTCTCTACTGGATTTCTACCATAAGCATACAAATCCACCCTAGCATCCCCAACTTCCCCAAACTAAAATCTTTTTGACCCTGTACCTCTGTTTACTCCTCCAACATTTTTGTTGCAGGGGCTGTCTCTGTGCTGTCTTCACTTTCTCACCTCCCATTCTCTTCCCAGCTTACTCCAAACTAGCTGCCAAACTACTCCCCACCCCCAACCAAATTGCTATTGTCAATGTCACCATTGGTCATAATTTATGAAATCCTATAGTTATTGTTTGGTCTTCATTTTACTAGATTTCTCAGTAGCATTTTAAAGAGTTGAATACTGCTCTATTCTAGAAATACTTTGTCTTTTGGCTTCTGTGAACTCTAGTGAGTCTCAAAGTGTAGTCCCTGGACCAGCAGCAATAGCATTATTTGAGAACTTGTTAGAAATGAAAATTCTTAAATCTTAACCCAGACCAACTGAATTAGAAGCTCTGGGGGTAGGGCTCAGCAACCTGTGTTTTAATGCATACTCCAGGTGATTCTGATCCAAGGTAAAGTTTGAGAACCACGGCTCTATTGATTTTCTACATACCTCAACTATAGTTTTTTCTTGTTTTTTTTTTTTATTATATCAATTAGCTTTTGTTGCATAACAATAACACTCCAAAATGTAGTGCCTTAAAACCACCATGATTTATTTAGCTTATGAATAGATCTCCAGTTGCTTTGTGTATTTCCTTAGGTCAGGCTCCCCAGAAGTAGGTTATCAGGTGAGGATTTGAATACAAGTGGTTTATTTGGGAGAATACCAGGAAGTACTGGAAGGGGTATAGGAAAGTAAGATAGGAAAGGAAGGGAGTTATATGACCTATATTAATGAGCAGGTTATCCCATGAACATCCAGGCTCTATCCCTCAGGGGACTCCTCATCCAAGGTGAAGAAATTGGGATACTTATCCACAAGATCCCATTCTCCACTGGTTGAGGGCTGCTGCGCACAGCTTTAACTCCCTTGTTCTCCCCCACCTAACTGGTGTGAGGGACAAGCTTGCTCTTGTGGATTGAGAAGGCCCCAAAGCAGAAAGTCTAGGTCCTTGCACAAAGAGACCATCTGCACGGGATGACAACCAATGGATGTACGTGGCGTACCATGAGAACTGCTCAAGAAATCCTTGTTTGGAACTCAGCAGTCTCAAAACCTGGGAAGCTTCCCCTGACACAAAGGCAGAATTACAGTCTCTCTTCCCTGCTTCCCTATCCTCTTAAGTGCATTCTGCTAAGTTTCTGTTCCCTTGTCTGCCCCCCTTGGACTTATCAGGTCCTTGAAAGTAGTGATGGCATTCAGAACACACTACCACAAAATACGGTGCTTTGGCACACTGAATATTTTAAATCAAAAGAATTTGAGAAATGTCAGGACTCTCTGACCTCCCCCTTCTACTCTGAGGTGGATAATACGACTCTCAGGTGATGGAAGGACACCAAGAGGAGTTTGAATGAAGAGGCCTTGCTAAGGTTCCCCCAGTTCATGCCCTTTTGTCCTATTACATTTTCTTACAACTTTCCACTCTTCATCAAACCTAGTATAAAAGCACTCAACTTTAACTGTTTCTTCCTGTCTTCATTTCCTTATGAAGGTTCTCATGTCATATAAAACTTTTATTACATGAATTTGTGTGCTTTTCTTTCATTAATCTGTCCTTTGTCTCTGGGCCCGAGACAGAGAATCGAGGAGGGTGGTAACAAGAAGAATTTTTCCTTTTTCTACAGTGAATTACACACACTCATTTTTTTTTCACCCTTTATTCCTATCTCAGTGCCTGGGACAGAGATAATACATTGATTGGATGCATGAATGGGTGCCTTATCTTTTTATCCCTTAAAAGACCTGACTTGGGGAGAGTTAAAAAATATGTATTGATGGGGCGCGTGGGTGGCTCAGTGGGTTAAGCCTCTACCTTCAGCTCAGGTCATGATCCCAGGGTCGGGTCGAGCCCCACATGTGGGCTCTCTGCTCAGCAGGGAGCCTACTTCCCCTGTCCTTTTCTGTGCCTGTCTTTGCCTACTTGTGATCTCTCTTTCTCTGTCAAATAAATAAATAAAATCTTTTTTAAAAATATATTGAATTGAACTAAAGAGACCTTGCAATTGATGTGAGTATAAATTGAACCATTATTATCTTTAAACTAATTCTACTATGTCATAAATAATGCCTGGAATATTAAAAATTCCCTTTTAAAAAATAGCCTTATCTTAAAAATTGCATTAAGTGAGTAGACCTAAGGTGACTCTTGCTCAAGTTTCCAGAAAAACAAATATTCTGTTCTTCCTTGGCACCGAAGAGCAGTATTTTATTAGACTCTCCTTTTTCAACATGTAGACTTGGTTGTGCAATTTAAATTTGTTATGTATTTGCCTTACAAAAAGTCATGAGAAAGTTTAAATATAAATAAGACCTCCTTCCTTCAAAACATTTGTATGTGTGTGGTCTTCTGGCAGTAATATTTTTTAGTTCGATTCTCTTATTTTTAATGAAGTGCATTTTGATGATTGAAGGGAACTCCACTAGTGCATTTAACTTTGAAGGAATATGCAGTCAATGTCATGTTGAAGGAGTTATATTGAGTAGAAAATGAAATTTTCCATGAATAAGCAGGCATTCTTCATGGGAAAAAGGTAATACACGATATTCTTCCATTTTAAAAGTAGAAAAATGGGCTATTATTTGTATTTAGATACTACTCTTTCCAGTGAAAAGAATTCTGGGTTGGATGACAGATCTATGTGGTCCATGGATGACAGATCTTGGCCTTTTTCCTTGCAAGCCTTGGGAGTTGTCCTGACACAGAAATCCCCAGACCCAAGCTTCCTCTCCTGTAATATGAGGAATTGGAAAAAGGGTCTCAATTAGCTTTGAAACTTTGTGATTCGATATTCCATTTCACCACTGTAGCTCTGACTACAACATGGAAATACTAAGTTTATTACGCTTTTACTAATACCTCAGCTTTCCTCTTTTAAAAATGATACTTTGGGGTATAATTATAAATAAAAGGCATCACTAGGTAGATGGTTTCATACTATTGCTGTCAATGATTGAATGTGGCTTGCCCTCAGGAATAATCATCCTTTAATAATCATCCTTTGATGGAAAATGTATTAAGACCCAGGTAGCTGTTGTTCTCATCTGCCCATGATCCTTCCATATTCCCCTTCCTGTTCAGCATTCTCTTCCCTTTGGAGAATTTCCCCTCCCCTTGGGGAATTTCTCCTCCCCATTCCATGCATTCTAGTAGGATTTTCAGTTACAGTGCCTTGTTTTCCCTTGTCACAGGAACGGGCATTTGACACAGTGGCTGCAATGATTGGTCCAGGGAATAACCATGTGACCCAAGCTAGGCCAATTAGAGTTGTTGTTGTGTTTTAGAATTCTTTAGATTCAAACTGCATGTGCATGGGAGATGTCTCTTCCTTTTTTATTTTGCATTGGGATGTGTGTCAGGGACTATTGAAAGGTGTTCAATTTACCATATACAGCAGGACTATTTCTAATAGAGAATGAGAACAATTTACAAGTAGAAGCAGAGATCAGTAGAGGTGAGGGATAGATGGAAAGCTAGAGGCCATTGAGTTCCTCATTCTAGCCCTTAATTCTGGACTTCTTCCAAACTCTTCTCATCTGCCTGTTGGATCATGTTCCTTTTCATTTCCTCATCCCTGGTTCTTTGACTTTGTAACTCTCAACCCTTGCTTTATATTCCCTGGCTCTGACAGCTCACCTTGGTATTGGCTTTTTTATCTCCTCATTCAGTTCTGTGAGCTATCTTCAGAACTTTCTTGCTTGATGAGCTAATAAATCCCTTTCTTTGTTTATGACAGTTTGATTTAGATTTTAGTTTTTTGTAACAAAGGCAGTTTTGACTAATAACCAATATGGATGCATAAATGGTCTAGAATGATTCATTCTAGACCTAGAATCTAGAATGATTCATGAGGGGCACCTGGGTGAATTAGTCGTTAGCATCTCCCTTAGGCTCAGGTCATCGAGCCCCACATCGGACTTTCTGCTCACTGGGAAGCCCACTTCCTTTCCCCCTGCTTGTGTTCTTCCCTCGCTGTCTCTCTCTCTGTCAAATAAACAATAAAATCTTAAAAAAAAAAAAAAAAGAATGATTCATGAATAAGTATTGTTATAAAAGAAACAACAGGCCCATGTGCTAAGCTCATGTCACCAAACTAAAACTTAATATTTAACCTAACTGCAGTTTCAGCCTCTTTCCGGAATGTCCTCTTAAACCAGTAAATCTGGAATTTCCTGGTGATGTAATCCACCTGCCACCTGGTAGACCCCTTCCATCCCCCAAAGAAAGAAGAGGTAACCCAATCTTTCCTTATTCTCTACCCGCTTCTGCCTATAACTCTTCCATTTTGTTTACTTCTTCAGTGTTCTTTCTATCTAGTAGACCATAGTGAGTCACTATTCAGTGATCCATGAATCACTGAATAAAGCCAATAAGATCTTTAAAGTTTGCTCATTTGAATTTTGTTTTGTGACAGTCTTTTTTTTTTTTAAGTTTTTTTTTTTTTTTAATTTATCAGAAAATTAGAGGGGGAGAGAGCGAGCACAGGTAGACAGAATGGCAGGCAGAGGTAGAGGGAGAAGCAGGCTCCCTGCTGAGCAAGGAGCCCGATGTAGGACTCGATCCCAGGACGCTGGGATCATGACCTGAGCCGAAGGCAGCTGCCCAACCAACTGAGCCACCCAGGCATCCCTTGTGAAAGTCTCTTGATATTGTTGATACCCTCAATTCCTAAGTTCCATGGTCTTTTAAGTCATCTTTTGAACCCAACTAGAATGAGCAATTATCCACATAGACATTCAAAGTCCCCTTAGGTTTTCTATTTATCTATCAAATGGAGCTGTTCCACCCATTCAAACAGGGCCCAACTAGGGCATTTTACTCCTCTTTCTAGACTTCCAGACTCTTCTCATTTGCCTGATGGGACCTGTTCCTCATGTTTCATCATCCCTGCTTCCTGAGTTCTTGCTTTGGGTATCCTGGCTTTGACAAACTATCCTGGACAAGTTTCTCTAGACTGACACTGACATTACCTCACTTACTGGACTCATAATAGATAAGAAACATTCTCCTTTCCATCAGCCATCAGATAAAGAAGGGCCTTCAAGCAGTAGAAGGGATGGTACCTTATTGGGTTCACTTTACTGGCTTAAATTAAAACTACTTATCAGACCCAGGAACTTTCTCTGTCCTTTCAGAATATATTAAGTAATCCTTATGATCACATCATGAGACCATTTATCTACTCTCTTCTGCTGTCTTTTTGCCCAAGAACTCAGCCTGGCTTCTGATTCCTTCAACATCTTTCATCTCTCTGTTCCCATGTTGAGGGTGGTCTTATTTCTGGTCCATAAATAGCCTGACTCAGGGCCAGAGTAAAAACGGACAGTTAGATGGGGAGATAAACAATGAGGAAAAAGTAGAGAGGAAGTGAGCCTGGCTGTAAAATGTGTACGTGTTAAGACATGACACCTGTTGCTTGGGGATGGAGGGAAGGCTCTTGATTCTTAATTATGGAATTTTTTCCAGTGTAGAAGCTTTTTAAAGAGAGTGATAAAAACTGAATAAAAGATCACAAACAATACACCCGAAACTAATGTAATGCTGTGTGTCAACTATACCTCAATTAAGGGAAAAAAAAAAAGATCTCCAACACATTCAGCAGAGTTGAAAGATCCTAAATTGGTCTTTCAGTTTTCTTTGAGATAAAAAGAAAACAAAATTTAAAAAACCTTAGTTATAGAACTATGTGGAAGGTGGTGGTTTGCAAATGTTCCTTTCTTCTCCCAAATTAGTTCAGATGTTAATCCATTGATCCATTGGTTAAAAACAAATAACCTTTCACTTTCCAAACAGAAGGTATTAGTAATTTGAGATTGTCATATTAGTTCTTTTGCTCTTCCAAATTCTCCCAAGGCTCTCTCCTGGCTCTTCCTAAATTAAGCAGAACAGTGCCAATCTGGTGGCTATATTATGTTTTTGGAAACTTGCTAGTCCACACCCTTTGCTAAAGCTTCTCAAGTTTAAGGATATTGGGGTACCTGGGTGGGTGTCTGCCTTTGGCTCAGGTCAGGATTCCAAGACAGAACCCCTGCATCGGGCTCCCTGCTCCGAGGGAAGCCCGCTTCTCCCTCTTCCACTTGCCCTCCTTGAGTTCCCTGTCTAGCTGTTTCTGTCTCTGTCAAATAAATAAATATGATTAAATTAAAAATGTTTAAGGATATTGCTTATTATTGAAGGGGAGCAAAACATACCACCCCAAAATATACCTTTTGGCATAAGGATTATTTTATGCTGAATATTTTAAAGAAACAGCTGACATAGGAAAAGCTCCGAAAGACTTTACAAAAAGTCTTTTGTAAAAGACTTTGACATTTGTGAGGCAAATCCTCATTTGTAAGGGTGTCTTCCTATCTGTATCAGGAAGAGAAGGATGACTTTAAATCTCTGGAAACTCTTATCAATAGAGAAGGCCGGGGCTTCAATTTGTATAACAACCAAACCCTTGTTTGCTTTACTTTGCCTGATAACCTCACTAACAGCTTCCCTCACCCCCCAAGTCTCCTTTGTCTTTAGCTGGAGATATTTAAAGGTGGCAGCTTGGGACATTTTAGGGAGACACTCAGTTTTCCTGGGTGTTTCCCTTGTATACAGGAAGTGTATATGTTGTTAAACTTTTGTTTGTTTTTCTATTAATTTGTCTTTTTATTACGGGGATCTTAGCCACGAACCTAGAAGGGTGAAAGAAAAATGATTTTTCCTTCCCCACATTAGTCAAAAAAGAAAATAAAATTCTTAAATGTTGGCTAGATTCCCAGCAAGTGATATATAAGAGACACTCAGGAGAATCAGTAAGCCAATTATGAATATTTCAAAATGAAGCTTAAACAAAAATCTGTGCTAGAAAATAACATGATTATTTGAGTACAGAGAATTCTCATATAAACCATAGTAATTTAAGGAACTAATTTTATGGATATTCTGAAACATGCAGAACTTATCATTTGCGAAGTTGTCTTTTATACTCACAATTCCTCTGTATAATGTCTTGAGAAAGCAGTTATGAAATTTCCAGCTGGAATCCCCATGGCTCCAGCAGTTGTTCTGGGAACTTTTTATTTTCCATCTTAATGATGCCCATGGAACTGTTAAGGAGGAATTTCCTCTGCCTTTCAAGATCCTTCTGGGTGGACTATTGATATGAAACACATGAGCAGGAGAAGATAAAATTTACTTCCGTAAGTGTGGGGAATCCACACAGCAATGAAATTCTAAAGACACCGAGGTGATGGAGAGGCTTATCTGGGCCAAAGAGAGGGGGTAAGAGATTGGGGATTGTAAGGGGAGGAAGACTATTGGCAGGAAGGTGAAAAGAGATGTTTGGAAAACAAAGGTTGCCCTATTATGCAGATGAGTTCCCTAGGTGAATGGGAGTCTCCTCTGTGCAGAGCTGTTTTCTTGGTCCGAGCAGACAGTTGAGAGGGAGGTTAAGAGCTTTTCCTGACTCTGCTGGATTTTGATTGCTTTTAATTCAAAATGATCTTCATGCCAAAGTGGCCCATCTTGGGGTGCCCTGCCCTTAGCCCCAACAGTACAGTGAGGGGAAAAAACCTTTTCTTCTGCTTGACACTTCAGAAAATACTTTTGTTCTTATATCATATATGTTTTCTCACATCTTATCTTTTTATTCTTCTAATTTATTTTTAGAGATTAAGGCTCTTTTGAGGCTTTTTATTGTGTTTTAATTTTAAGATTTTATTTATTTATTTATTTGACAGAGAGATTACAAGTAGGCAGAGAGGCAGGCAGAAAGAGAGGAGGAAGCAGGCTCCCCGCTAGGCAGAGAGCCCAAAGCAGGGCCCCATCCTAGGACTCAGATCATGACCTGAGCCGAAGGCAGAGGCTTAACCCAGTGAGCCACCCAGAGGCTTTTTTAATTAAAAGATAATATATTATTAAAGGGAATGTTATTGGGGCGCCTGGATGGCTCGGTGGGTTAAAGCCTCTGCCTTCAGCTCAGGTCATGATTCCCGGGTCCTGGGATTGAGTTCCGCATTGGGGGGGGGGGGTTGTCTCTGCTCAGCGGGGAGCCTGCTTCCTCCTTTCTCTCTGCCTGCTTGTGATCTCTGTCTGTTAAATAAATAAATAAAATATTTTTAAAAAAACTATTAAAAAAAAAGGAATGTTATTGAAAAATTTAAAAACTCCTTATAAATCACCATAGTAACAAAACCGTCTGGTTCTCCTTTGTGAATTTTGTTTTTGTCTTCTTATTTACATACACATATTTTACACAGTCCTTTAGAATGCACATGGAAAAAAAAAGAGGAAGAAAAAAGAATGCACTTGAAAATTGCATGTCTGCCCTTTTTACTTAACCTTCTATTGTAAATTTTCAAAATAATACAGTTAATATGCAGATCTATAGTGAACATTTTTTAATTCCTGTTGTTAGACATTTTGGATGTTGGTAATTTTACTCTTCTAGATATGTTTAGTAGAAGCTCTTAAAGATTTGGAGCCAGCCCAGATGGAGGGAGGGCTAGAATCCAGCATCCTGGATATTTCTGCCAAACTAACACTACTTCTCACCTGCATCTTTCCTCTAAATATTTTAGACAATGTCTTTTTACCTATTTGTGATCATCCACAGTCGTTTTGTACAGGCTACTGTTACAGATCATGGCCATGCTCACTGTTAATATTTACTGGATTGTAGTGGTTTTTCAAACAGGGCTCTGAATCCCCCAGGTCCAACCGGAGCAGCTTGGTTTTGTTAGAGTCTAGTATCAAACAATAGTTTGAATACAGCTAGACTAGATCAGGGAAGGACAGTGTGGGAACAAGTCCATCAAGTCGGCAGCACTGAAGTGTTTGAAGGTTCAAAGACCTTGGTGGTAAGTTAGGGTGTGCATCGCAAATGCAAACTTGGATGTCTGTGACCGGCATGGTCTTCCTAAAGACCCAACGCCCTGAGGAGATTTTATGTCTCAGAGTCTCAGAGACAGGGAGCATCTGAGTTGGAGAAAAAACATGCTTACTAGTCTCCCATTTTGGCTTTCCTCCTGGCTGTTCTCCAAAGTGCAGGCAGATAGATCTTACTGAAGACAGGACACAATATATTGCTATATATAAGAGTCACAGTATCCGGGGGCACCTGGGTGGCTCAGTCGGTTAAGTGCCTGCCTTCTCCTTGGGTCATGATCTCAGGGTCCTGAGATGAAGCCTCACATCTGGCTCCCTGCTCAGCGGGGAGTCTGCTTCTCCCTCTCCCTCTGCCTTACCCCCTCCCTTCTCATGCTCTCACTCATTCTCTCTGTCTCTCTCAAATAAGTAAATAATTTTTTTTAAAAAAGAGTCACAATATCCAAAGAACTAGTTCTAACCCTGAATTTTCCCTTGTAAGTCTGAATTTTGGAAAAATCTCTTCTAGAAAAGAAAAGGAAAGGCTCCTGATGCCCTCAGTTGACCAGACCTGAGCAAAGATTTGGGAGAAAAGTGCACAGTTTTATAAATTATCACGAAGTGAATACACTCATGTAACCACATCCAGGTCAAGAAACAGAACATTAAACAATATCAAGAAAGGGAAAAGTCAACCCACAGAATGGTGAAAAATATTTGCGAATCACTTATCTGATGAGGAAGTTATATGTAGAATATATAAAGATATACATATATATCTTTATGTGTAAAGAATATATAAAGAGCACTACAACTAAATAATAAAAAGACAGCACAATTAAAATATGGGCAAAGGAGGGGCGCCTGGGTGGCTCAGTGGGTTAAGGCCTCTGCCTTTGGCTCAGGTCATGATCCCAGGGTCCTGGGATCGAGCCCCACATCAGGCTCTCTGCTCAGCAGGGAGCCTGCTTCCTCCTTTCTCTCCCAGCCTGCCTCTCTGCCTACTTGTGATCTCTCTCTGTCAAATAAATAAATAAAATCTTTGAAAAAAAAAATATGGGCAAAGGATTTATATAGACATTTCTCCAAAAAAGATATACAAATGGCTGATAATCACATAAAAGATGCTTACCAGCATTAGTCATTAGGTGAGTGCATGTCAAACCACAGTGACATACTATTTCACTCCCGCTGGGATGGCTATAATAATAATTTTAAAAATGGATAATAATAAATATTGGTAAGGATGTGGGGAAATTGGAGCCCCCATATGGGGTTGGTGGGAATGTAAAATGGTATAGCCACTTTGGAAAAAGAGTTTGAGTTTAAACTTTGGAAAAGTCTAAAGTAAGTTACCATGTGACTCTTCAATTCCACTCTTAGGCATATGTCCATGAGAAATGAAAACGTGTGTCCACATAAATGTTTATAGCAGCATCATGTCTAATAACTAAGAAGTGAAAAGAACCCAAATGTCTATTATCAGATGAATGGATAAATAAAATATGGTATATGTGTAGAATAGACTATTATCCAGCAATAAAAAGAAATGAAGTGCAGGTATATGCTACAACAGGGATGAACCTTGACAACAGTTGTTATTGTCAACAACAACATCACTGTCCTTTTTTTTTTTTTTATTGAAGCCATTATGCTTTGTGGAAGGAGCCAGTCACAAAATATGACATATTATAATGACACTTACATAGAATGTCCCGAATAGAAAACATAAATAGACACACAAAGTAGAATAGTGGTTGCTTACGATTGGGTGGGAGGGGTGTTTGGGAATGAGGAGTGACAGCTAGTAGGTACCAGATTTCTTTTAGGGGAAAAGAAAATGTTTCAAAATGAGATGGTGATGGTGGCTGCACAGCCCTCTGAAAATGCTAAAAAATCCTGAATTATACACTCTACGTATATGAATTGTGTGGTACATAAATTATATCTCCTAAAGCTGTCAAATGAGAAAAAAGAAAAAAAAAAGGGAAATAGAACACTGCCAGCATCCAAGAAGCTCTTCTGTCTTAGATTAGGTTTCCTGGAAACAGAACCTAAGATGGTGATTCTTGTGTGAGCAGTTTCCTGAAAGGGTGCTCTTAGGAGAAAATGAGTGGGGAAAGCAGGTAAACACTAAATGTGGTGTCAGCTGAGGACCAGCATTTACATGATCGAACAAGGACCTCTGGAACATGAGTAGCACCACAGTGTGGTCCCATATGCCATATCGTAGCAAAGGACTTGCCTTTTTAAAAATAGATCCATGGGGCACCTGGGTGGCTCGGTCGGTTAAGCATCTACCTTTGGCTCAGGTCATGATCCCAGGGGCCTGGGTTCGAGTCCCTCATCGGGCTCCCTGTTCAGCGGGGAGCCTGCTTCTCCCTCTCTTTCTGCTCCAACCCTTCTGCTTGTGCTCTCTCGGTCAAATAAATAGATAAAATCTTAAAAAAAAAATAAAAAGGTAAATAAATAAAAATAGATGCATATCCGTGACAATTATCGGTTGTCTCTCCTTCATGAGTGTCTGTCTGTCTGTGTGTGTCTGTGTAAAACGTCCTGCGTAAGTCAGCTTCCTTTTGACCAAAACCTTCTAGAAAGGGGAGGCTGTGATGTATTTGCAGCTGATAGTCGTAACTGCTGGAGGACTGATGCCCCAGCCAATACCTAGGATCTGGGAGGGGCACTAACAGTGTCCACTCCGTCCCATCAGGCCCCCTCCCATTATTAGAGTCTTGACCCTCTGAACATTCTGCTTTGGCTGGATTGTTACTTCAGCACATGACTTAGGGACAATCTGATTTATCTCATTGTTTTACTTCTTAGAAAACTCTGTGCTTCATGCTGGGGCTATTGTGTGCCTGTTCTGTATCAAACTATGTATCAGATAAACTCTAGTCTTCATTGGAAATGAATAACACTGGCCTATTTACTTAGCATTAACACAAGTAATTTCAGACATGATTGCCTTTAAGAAAACCAAGAGAGCCCCCAAAGCAGAGAGCATGAGGATAAGAAAGGAGAAAAGCACATTCTCACAGAAGAATGTTGAAATCTAGATACTGTCTCCCACTTCTGTCACCAGTGTACCTTGCTGACAATTTCTCTGTGGCAGTAGCAATATTCACAAGGAAACTGAGGGTTATGAGAAGCCAAGAGGGTTTTTTTGATGGTGAACTGGTTAATGTTCCTGAGCTCATGAACAATCCCCAAAAGAGAACTGGCTCCAGGAAAGTTGGGAAAACAATTTTACTTAAACTAAAGGAGAAAACCAAGGTTAGAGCACGTATTTTGCTTTCTCTTGCTGTAACAAAATACCACAAACATAGGAACTTAAAATAAGCCACGTGTATTATCTCAGTTCCCAAGGGTCAGTAGTCCAGGTCCTACCTAGTTTCTCTGCTCAGCGTCTCACTGGGCTGCCATCAAGGTGTCAGTTGGTGCAGAACTCCTTGGGAAGAGAAACACCTGGAGTTTGCGGTCCTATTCCAAGCTCTTTTATTGTTGGCAGAATTCAGATCCTTGTGGTGGTAGGACTGAGATGCTCAGCTTCTTACTAGCAGCTGGAGACTGGCTTCAGTTCCTAAAGGCCTCCCACAGTTCCATGTCCCCTGGCCCTCTCCATAGGCAAGTCACAAGGTTACTGCTTCCTCAAGGCCTGCAAGAGAGTCTCTCTCTCCACTCTGCTAAGTTGGAGACTTCTGTAACAAAAAGTAGTCATAAGAGTGACATCCCAACACATTTGTCATATTCAGTTTAGTAGAAGCAAGTGACAGTTCCCAGTCATACTCCACGGGGTGGTGGTAGAGGGATTATACAAGGGTGTGACTCACTAGGAGTCAGTTTGGTTGTTTGGACACAGATGGAAAACACTAAGTTTCTTCAGCTCATTTAAAACTTTCTCTAAACATTATTATCTTAAAAAGAATATAATCAGGGGCATCTGGGTGGCTCAGTGGTTAAGTATCTGCCTTCCGCTCAGGTCATGATCACAGGGTTCCTGGATCAAGCCCATCATCAGGCTCCCTGCTCAGTGGGGAGTCTGCTTCTCCTTCTGCTTCTCCCTCTGGCTCATGCTCGCTCTCTCTTACTCTCTCTGTCAGATAAATAAATAAAATATTTAAAATAATTTAATCATTTTACATTTTACCTTAAAAATAAAAAGCTTTTCCTTTCTTTCTTTCTTTCTTTTTTTTTTTTTTGTAAAAAGGTAATTGAATATGGCTTCTCATCTCACTCTGAATAACCGTGGACTAGAAGGAGCCCTTACATGGTCTAGCTTCCTGGTACTTTCTGCTCCCTCTACCTGAAAGGACTCTTACATCAGATACCAGTATGTCATGATTTCAGGTGCATAGTAGGTGCCCAGTAAATACCGGTTGACTAAATGAACAGATGCATGAAAAGGAATATTTTTCATGCATATAATAGGTACCTGCCTTTTTTTTTTTTTTTTTTTTTTTTTTTTGGTACCAAAGATACCTTAAGTTTGTGGTCTCAGTTTACCTTCCCTGGTGATGGAGGATCCAGGAGGAAGTCCATAGTCCCTTGAGTGCAAAAGTGGCAGTTGTGTCAAGTCATATCTTGGTTGTAGTTTGTGGCATGCACAATCAGATTCAAGGGCAGGTACCAACTCTTCTAAAAAAAAAAAAAATTAAATAACATTTGGTTTACAAAAGCATAAGCAATATAAGTGCCCAGAGTGTTACCTTTCTGAGTCACCACTTCTTGGATTTAGAACTCTGTGTGGTTTATATCAGGCTGATTGCTGTTGGAATGTAATATGCACGTATGAGTATACTCCTACTGGGCCCAACTGAAAATATAGATGAGCCTCTGAGACCAGTGAGCACATCTCCAAGTTATTACTCAAAGCAAAATATATTTGAATTCAATTAATTTTTTGCTCCTGCAGAAAGGATGGCTGGCCTGAGTGAATGAAAAGAAAATTATCATCAGGCTCTTTCAGTGACCATATTCAAGGGTTTTATTATTCATAGTATCTCACTATGAGTGAAACAAAGTAATGGGACATTCAACTATCGATTCGGATGAGTTACTCCTTGGTAAGAAAAATTTGCATTTCCATAATTGTGATGGTTAATTGTATGTGTCAGTTTGGGCCACAGGGTGCCCAGATATTTGGGTGTATCTGTGAAGAGATTTCTTGATGAGATTAACGTTTGAATTGACAGACTGACTGAAACAGATTATGCTTCATATATGAGTGGGCCTCATCTAATCAGATGAAGGTCTGAATAGAGCAAAGAGGCTGACTCTCACACAAGTAAGAGGGGACTCTGACTGTTTTGAGCTGGGAAGTTCCTTCTAGCCTTTGGACTTGAATTAAAACATCCAGTTTTTTTTTTTTTTTTTGCTCTTGAGAATGCCAGCTTTCAGACTAGAATTTACATCATCAGCTCTACTAGTACTCAGGCCTTCAAACTCAGACTGGAACTAGACATTGGTCTCCGGTTTGCCAGCTATAGGTCTTAGGACTTCTCAGCCTCTATAATCACATGAGCCAATTCCTTGTAATACATCTTTCTATACATGCATATATCGTATTGAGTCGGTTTCCCTGAAGATTCCCAACTAATACAGTCATATAAGGCTTGTGAGATTTATTACTGCTTAAAATATGATAACAAATGTGTTTGGTAATTATTCACTCTTCCGAGATTGACTCCTCGTAAAATCGTACCCTGCTTCATAAATTTCCTTCCAGTGGCTATTCCAAACTTTACAATTCTTCTCATGCCCTCAGACTAATTTTGATCAATTTCAGACAATGAACCAGGGCCCAGTTTCAATGAAAACCATGTCTTAGCCCACTTGACGTCCCTTGTCTCAAGGTCACAGCACCTGTCTGATAGCCCTTTTCATACAGCTTATGTTCATTCATTCTCTCTCTCTCTCTCCCCCTCCTCCCCACGCCCACTCCCAATGACTCCTTTTGTTTTTTCAGGCCTGGGAGTGGGAAACTGGGCCCAAATGTTCAGTTCTGGTTGCGACAGCATCCCTTGTGTGATTTTCCTGCTCCTCACTTACATCCTTATGTACGGTCTGTCTTTTTAACTCTTTATTTTGGAAAAATTATAGACTCACAAGAACTTGCAGAAATAGTACAGAGAGACTCTGTGCACCTCCCCCCCCCCCAACTTCCCCCAAAGATAACATCTTGCAAAGGAAAGAGTATCAAAATAAGGAAATTTACATTGGTATCATACTATTGACTGGACTATAGACCTTACTGGGAGTACATCAGTTTTCAAGTACTGATTTTTTTTTTTTAATATAGTCCTACAAAATTCTATCATATTTGTAGATTCTCATGAAATCCCCACAACAACCAAGATATGAATGGTTCCATCTCTATGCAAACTCCTTATTAAACCTTTCTCAAACTACCCAGTTTAAGCATGCATTCTGTTTTCTGCCATCAGCCCTACTGAGGGACGCTTGAAAGATTTTCAGCATTCTGAGAATGGAAAAGATCTGTCCTTTTGTTTGTGGGAGAAGGCCACGAAAGCAGCAAGCCTCTGAGAGAGGAAGGTGGCAACTGCAAAATAAAAATGGCAGTTGGGCCCCTCTTGGCAAAGAATATCTGAAATAGTTTCCAGAGTGGGGGTAATTCAAAGGTTTTATTTTGTGACAGTTTTCTCAAGTCTAACCATGTATCAGAATCACCCATAGAGCATTAAAAAATATTAATCAATCAACCAAACAAAAAACAAAGCAAAAACAGAGATTTGGGCCCCATCCCCAGAGGTTTGCATCATTTTGTCTGAGGGGGAGTTCAAGAATTGAAAGTTTTTACAAGAACCTCAGCTGAGTGCGACCAAGGTTAAGGGCCACTGTTATTTGACATCAGGGTTTTGCATCTTAATTAGAAAATCCACTCCTACTCAAGATTATGCTTTTTAAAAAGACAACTTTGAGTTTTCTGTATATTTGTTTTCATTTTTATTAAATTTAAATCTTTAATATATCTTAGATTTATTTTGATGTGGGGAGTGAGAAAGGAATTCATTTTATTCCCCCCCCCCCAGACAGGTATCTTGTTGTTCTAATATTTATTTATTTTTAAAGATTTATGTACTTATTTATTTGACAGACAGAGATCACAAGTAGGCAGAGAGGCAGGCAGAGAGAGGGAGAGGAGGAAGCAGGCTCCCTGCAAGAGGGGCCCAATTGCCATTTTTATTTTGCGACGAGGGGCTCGATCCTAGGACCCTGGGATCACCACCTGAGCCGAAGGCAGAGGCTTTAACCCACTAAGCCACCCAGGCGCCCTGTTCTAATATTTATTGACTAATACATAGTCTCTCTGCTGATATAAAATGTTACTTCTATGATTTAGTAAATCCCTGAATTATTTTACTCTATTTCCATATTCTATTTTGTTACCTTGATCTATCTTTCTAAGTGCCAGAATCAAACATTTTCATTATAGTCATTTTATCATGCTTTGATTTCTGATAGAAGTAGTCGAGAATTGATATTTTTAAGATATTGAGTCTTTCCATTGCAAAAAAACATATATTTTTAAGTTGACTCCAATTCTCTCTCCTTTTTTGTGCTTTACAGTAGAGTTTTAAAGTTTTCTTCATATAGACTCTGTAGTATGTATAAGTTAAAACTATATTTAAAGAAATGGATCAGGGCACCTGAGTGGCTCAGTCAGCTAAGCATCTGCCTTTGGCTCAGGTCATGATCTCAGGGTCCTGGGATGGAGTTCCGCATCGGGCTCCCTGCTCCACAGGGAGTCTGCTTCTCCCTCGTCCTCTGCCTGTCCCCTCTGCTCCTGCTCTCTCTCTCTCAAATAAATAAATAAAATTTTAATTAAAAAATAAGGAAATGGATCAGCTCCCCATCCACTAAAATTAATTTTGAGCCAGAGTAAAAAGCCTATGTAACTTACCCTTGATCATAAATGATGGAAATGAGTTCTGTCTTGTGTAATTTCTTATGGGAATACAACACTCAGTTATTATCTGGGATGATTAGCAAATGTATGCTACATTATTAAGAATTCTGATATATCATACATGGAATAGTAATTTTCAAAGCCTAAAATCCATAAAATACTAAACAGGTGACACAGTAAAATTAAAAAAAAATTTTTTTTTTGAAGACTGAGAAGCTACATGTCTTTATAATGAACACTGTACATGGTAGATGTTAATGGAAAGTTTAGATAAGAAAATGCCAGATAAAAATGACTTTTCAGAAAGCAGAGACTCCCTGCTCAGGTCAGAGACTCAGGATAAAAACTATTCATTTTTATTAGCTTTTTCCCTGAAAGATAAAAGTTCTATCACTAGGATGTCCAACCGTGAGATACATAGAAACTTGGATTTCTGAAATAAATGATGGGATGAATCCATCTCAAGGTCTGAAGGCTCCAATGTTTTCTAAAGTTTTAAATTTTCAAGACAGACTGATTTAAATCCATTTGCTGACAGTCTTCCTCCATATCCAAAGCTATACAAAAGGAAATTCTAGACTAACTACTTTTTGTCAGCTACGTCTTTTAATTAGTTAAATGGACACTATTTATGCTTTCACAAAGAAATTAACATTTTCAAGTAAATGGTTAAAAAATCTGGAATAAATTTTAGAAATGCTACTTAAGGGGAAGGCTGCCCTCAGCTCAGGTCATGATCCCGGGGTCCTGGGATGGAGCCCCACATTGGGCTCCCTGTCCAGCAGAGAGCCTGCTTCTCCCTCTGCCTCTGCTGCTTCCCCTGCTTGTGCTCTTTCTCTCTGTGTGTCAAAAATATAAAGAAAATCCTTTTTTAAAAAATGCTACTTATGGATATTCATATGGCAAGCAGTGGGAATATTATAAATTGTAAAGAAACAGCCATAACTGAGAAATGCTTTTTATATAATATGGTCAGGAAAAATTAAAAAATTCACAGCTACTATGTGTGAGCATATGTGTGTATATATTTTATGAATGTGTCTAAATATATATATATGTCCATTTATGCATATGTGCATATTTGTGTGCAGTGTCTGTAATTAGGTTAGGTCATTCTTCTAATAAATAGCCCAGAGTGAATCTTGGGTTGAAATTTCTGGGGCTACCTCACAAGCAAATATTGGCTTACCTAACTATAGAAACTTAATTTTAAAAAACTTTCGTTATGAATAAAGCACTACTCAAGCCATATTTGTTTTTTCTTCCCTTGACTTGTAAGTTACTTACAAAAAGTGGATGGGTTCATTGTATCTAAATGTGCTTTCTTTGAAGAAAGGGTACTTTATCCCCATTATAAATAAATCAAAAAGTAGCCCTCCCTTTAAAAGAAACTATGCAGTTCTCTGTTTACTTTTAAATACCTCATTGTAGAGTGCTGGAAACTGGTCAGTGTGATTTCGAAACCAAAGGCAGACCACTGAAACCTTGCTGCTACTCTTAGGCAATGTCTGTGTCCCACTAGCAGCTAGAGGCAGTCATTGTTCACACTTTCTGGGCAAACACAATCAACTGATGTGTGCCAGACACTATCCGTGTAATACTGAAGCGTTTGTTGGAGAAGAAAATTTTTCCCTTTACCTTTCTAGGTTCTTTGTCTGGTAAACTGATGTATAACTGATTAACAGGAGAAAAACCAATTGTGTATGTATGGGAGCCCCATAAGAGCGTGAGACCCAAGGACAAGTCAGTCAGTTCAGGCTTAGAATGAGGCTTAGTCATCTGAGCTAAAGAATGGCATGGGAGCCTGGGGCTTCAAAGGGGGGGAGGATAATTCACAGATTGATAAGAAGAGCAGATGTTTGTTAATTAGATGTTTGCCCTACCATACAGTTCTTTCAGATAAAAAAGAAAGTTATCTCTGGTTGTAACTCTCTTTCCGGGGCAGGCCCCCCTATCTAAATTCTTTTAGGTAGTTAAGGGAGAGGTAAAGATTTCTTGAGTCTTCTGTGTGTCGATTGCCTTAAACTCAATATAATCCATGTACCAAACTGGCATGTTTTAGGGTTACATATGTTGAAAAGCAAGAATTCCTGTCTCTTCAAAGGTCCTTCTAGCTGGACCAAGAAACAAATTGACATGGGACAGATAACAGGAGAAATATCCAATTTAATAGGTATAGGTATGGGGAATCCACCTAGATGGAAATTCCAAAGACAGGCAAAATGAGGTATGTACATCATTCTGAACTAAGGAGAAGGGGGTTGGGGTCTGGGATTTCAGAGGAAAAGAAGGCACTTCACAGGGTGATGAGAGCAGATGTTTGGTAATTAGGTGTTTGCCCTATCATACAGATGGGTCACTCTGATAAAATTTATCTCTCTTAATGACCCTTATTCTGGAAAAGACCCCCAGTCTGCTGCTTCTCTGTGGTAAAGAGAGGACAGAAGTTTCTCTTGAGCCTGTAGGGTCTCAAGGGCCTTCAGCTCAAAGTAACGCACATGTCAAAGCAGCACATTCTCGGGGGGGATCTGTCCTGAACCCCTATATACATTTTGTTGTCCCTCACGTTCAAACCAGAACCCTTTTGTTTTCTATATGAATAGCAAAGTGAATTCCTAAGAAGAGTTTAATTTAGTACTTTAACAGTATGTATTTGCATTTTGACCACAAACTATGTTATTTATAACTATGCAAATAGTATATAATTATGACTTGATTTTAAATTCTCAATACTATCAGGGTGCCTGGGTGGCTCAGTGGGTTAAAGCCTCTGCCTTCGGCTCAGGTCATGGTCCCAGGGTCCTGGGATCGAGCCCCACATCAGGCTCTCTGCTCAGCAGGGAACCTGCTTCCTCCTCTCTCTCTCTCTCTCTGCCTACCTGTGATCTCTATCTGTCAAACAAATAAATAAAAAAAACTTTAAAAAATTAAAAATTCTCAATACTATCATAATGGGAAAAACTATTTATTGAGATCACCTTTATGGATCAAGTATTTTTATATCTCCAGTAAGAAGATAAAAATAACCTTTCATATTTCTAGCTAAGCAACTGTAATCTGTTATTTTATTTCTGCCAGTTTGGGGGCATTCTATAAGTCTAACATAATTTAAAGAGCTTTCCTTCTTTTTGTTGAGGTGGACTAGACTCAAGAGATAAAAGATTATAGGAAACATTTCTGTGGAGCTATCCATAGGAATAGAGGTCATTTAAGTTTTCTTATCATCAAACATTTTGTGGCTTGAAGGTGTTATAAATGTGGAATGGGAAGTTAATTTTTCTTCATGGTGTGTAAGAGTAGGACTAGCTACACAATTTGTGAAAATGCAGGGTCCCTTGTTCAAAAATTAAGAATTTAAAGACAGAACATTAAACCAGTGAGGGGTGCAGAATTTGCCACCCACAAATATGCCTCTTTGGCATAAAGATTATCTTCAGCTGAATATTTTCAGTAAACAAAAAAATACAGGAAAAGCCCTGCAACTGAGTAAAAGTTACCCATTTGTAAGATACATTTACCTTCATAGGGTAAATTTCCATTTGTAAGCGTATCTCTCTGCCTGCACCAGGAAAAGGAAGATGACCAAATCTCTAGAAACTTTTTTTTCTTTTTAAAGATTTTATTTATTTGACAGAAAGAGAGAGACAGTGAGAGAGGGAATACAAGCAGGGGGAGTGGGAGAGGGAGAAGCAGGGGGAGTGGGAGAGGGAGAAGCAGGCTTCCCAATGAGCAGGGAGCCAGATGCCCACCCCAGGACCCTGGGATCATGACGTGAGCCAAAGGCAGATGCTTAAGGACTGAGCCACCCAGGGACCTCTAGATAGTCTTCAATGGAGAAGGCAAAGATTTAGATCTGCATAATGACCTTACCCTTGTCCACTGTCCTTTGCCTGGTCACCTCATGAGACCAGCTTCCCCCTCCCTTTGTCTGTAGCTGGAGGTGATGTTTAAAGTGGTATTTGAGCCATTCTGGGGAGTTACTGAGTTTTTCTGGGTCTCTCCCATATATACAGGAAGTATATATGGTATTAAACTTCTGTTTGTTTTTCTCTTGTTAATCTGTCTTTTATTATAGGGGATCTCAGCAAAGAACCTGGAGGGTAGAGAGAAAATTATTTTTTCTCCTCCATACCAAACATGAGGTCCTTCTATGCATAAGTTGTGTGTGACCGCATCACTCTACAAATTATAAAAATGGGAATAATCCAGGAATGATCTGAACAGGGTAACTTTTTTTTTTTTTTTGAGGATGACTTTTAGATAAGACTTTGATTAAATTCATGGCTGCAGACTGTGAACAAAGACTGGCATTGGGTAGAATGATTTGGGAATGTTTAACATGCTTCTCAGATAAATGCCTATCAAACACCTACCTTCAGAGGCAGGTCTCAAGACTGGAGTGAAATAAATGTAATGATAGAAACACTTGGAAATGATAAAAGCAGGCTATATTTTTATATCATTTTGTGACTAATTTACATTCACATATGCTATTTAATTCACATAGTAATAAGATGAAATAGGATAGAAATGTTTCTCAAGACTAACATTGTAGAGCCAGAACATAAGAAGATTGCCTTCTCTTCTAACAACAAGGATAGACAAACAATAGCCATGGGCCAGATCCAGCCTGCTACCCGTTTTTATAAATAAAGTTTGATTGGAAATAAATGTCCATTTATTTATATAGTATATGTGGCTGTTTTCACAGTACAATGAGTACTTGTGATAGAGATATATGCCTGCAAAGCATTAAAATATGTATTTTCTTTTCCTTTATAGAAAAAGTTTGATGACTGTTCCCAGATAGAACTACAACATAAAAATGTGGGAATTAAAACTAAAATGTGGGAATCTGGACTGGTCAAATTGCTTTTTTTAATCCCCTAAGTTGTGCTTTTGCTGTCAAGCTGAATGTACTTTATAATTAACAGGTGCGCATTGATGGACATTTAAGGCTTTACTATTTTTTAAGTATAAATAATACTATAGTGACTGCTCTTTTTTTTTTTTTTTTTTCATTTGACAGAGAAAGAGAAAGCACAAGCAGGGGGAGCAGCAGGCAGAGGGTGAGGGAGAAGCAGGCTCCCCACTGGGCAAAGAGCCCTATGCAGGGCTTGATGCAGGGCTACGTCCCAGGACCCCCAGGATCAAGGTCCTCGCTGAAGGTAGATGCTTAATAGACTGAGCTGCCCAGGCACCCCTATAGTGACTGTTCTTGAATAACAACTTTTAACACTTGTAAGGCTCTTATTTCCCCCACAGAATTATTCAGGAAGAGTAATGTATGGGTCAAATAGTATTCACTTTGTAACACTCTTCAGTAGTTGAGTAGTCTTATACAAGTTGACTAAGTTGTACAGTTCAGCAAAATTCTTTGGGGTGGCCATAGAGAACAGGTTCACCAGGTCACTCCATGGTGGTGTATGTGGATCCCTGGATCCTACTTTTCTAGGCATTATTTAGCTTCTTTATTGTTGCTGGTGATTGTGAAGCTGTAGAGCATTGTCCTACTGATTCACATTTCTCTGGTTACTAATGGGTTTATACATCTCTTCCTATTGTTTTTTGGCCCTTGGTTTTTTATTTTTATAAGTTGTTTCCTTTTTATAATTCATTTTTAGGAGTTTCTTGAAAATTCGACTATTCCTTTCTTCTCAGTGTTCGATATTGCACATATCTTCCATTTTGCCATTTGGTCATTGATGCTGTTCTTCATTGAACAGATACCTTAAATGAAATTAATCAACTTGTTTTGTCTTATGGCTTATGATTTTGAGGTTTTATTTAAGAAGCTCTCTACTCTTCATTCACAAAGATTTCCTCTTACTTTTTCATCTATTGAGTTTATAGTTGAACATTTCATGTTTGTTTATCAATCTTTGTATGTATATTAGTACTGTTCTATTTTTCTTCATCAGTGAGCCACTTTTTCTCAGTGTCATCTATTAAACAGCTTTCCTTTTCCCATTCACTTGTGGTGCCATCTTTATTTATTTATTTTTTAAAAGATTTTCTTTATTTATTTGACAGAGGAAGAGCAGGAGAGTACAAGCAGAGGGAGTGGCAGAGGAGGATAAGCAGACTCCCCACTGAGCAGGGAGCCCAAGGGCTTGATCCTAGGACCCTGGGATCATGACCTGAGCTGAAGGCAGTTGCTTAACCAACGGAATCATGCAGGCACCCTGTGGCACCACGTTTATTGGATATTGTCTTTATATAAGCCTCTGTTGACTATTAAATTCCATCCTTAGCCCATTTTCCTTCTAAATTTCTACCTTGGGAATCTTAGCTACTTCCACAGTTTTTGCCAACCCTTTAGTATCCTGATGCATTAATATCTGTATCTCTAACTTTATCGTTCCTTCAAATTTCACACTCTTGTATTTATACCTGCCTTCTGGCTAATTCCCCTGCATGTACCACAGGGACCACAAACTCAAAGTATTATAAAACAAACTCATGATCATCTGTACTACAAACCTGCTCCTGTGTTCTCTGTTTCAGTGGTTGACATCAGTATCACCAATAAACCCATTCTGGCTGATAGCCTTGATTCTTCCCTTACTCTAATCCCCAGTGTCCCATGAATCGCCACATCCTGCTGCTTTTATTTCTTGATCCCACACCCTCCTTTCTGAATCTATGATGGCTGCCCTAGGTCAGGCCCCAATCATCTCTTGCCTGGACCACAAATACATCCTAATAAAGCTCTCTGCCTCCAATCTACCCTTAATTCTATTTGCCAGGCAAGTCGTTGTAAGAGGAAAATGTAGTTCATGCCACTCCCCTGCTTAAACCCTGAAATGGCTCCAGAAAACCAGCAAGTAAAGGACCGATTCATTGAGATGGCTTTCATAGTTGTCCTTGATCTAGCCCCTGCCTACTGCTTTAGGTTCTGCTTTTTGCTTCTCCTTGCCTTACATTTAACACTCCAGCAACACCAAACTGTTTACCGTTTTCTCCACATGGCATCGCACTGACTTCCCCTTCCATGTCCTTATTCCGGCTCTTCTCTGGAGTGAAGCCCCGTCCTCTGCTGGTCAGCACTTGATGATTCCTCCGAAGCCTTCTCTAACTAACGCCCTCCCCCAGTCAAGTTTAGGTTCCCTTTGGCCTCCTGCTGCTTTATGAACTTACATCAGTCATTAACTTACTGCCCATATTAGCAACTATGATATATGTATCTGCATGTAAAACCCAACTGAACCCCCACAGGTAACGCCTTAGTTCTGGCTTTCCTTATTTCTGAACATTATTACTCACTGGTTTTCTAATTTTCCCTCCCATCTCCAGTTTCAGTTTTTACTTCCAATGCATACCCCTGTCATGGGTTGAAATGTACCCCCCCCCCCCATGCATGTCCATCTGGAACCTCAGAATGTGACCTTATTTGGAAATACGGTTGAGGATCTTGAGATAACCTCATACTAGATTTGAAGCGGGCCCTAAATCTAATGACTGGTATCCTTGTAAGAAGAGAAGAGAGCACAAAAACAGAGGGAAAGATGCTGTGAGACAGAGGCAGAGAGTGGAGTGATGTGTCCACAAGCCAAGGAACACTTGGAGCCATTGGGAGCTAGAAGAAGCCCAGAAGGGTTCTTTCCTCAAGCTTCCGCAGTGAGTGTGGCCCTACTAGTACCTTGGTTTTGGACTTGTGGCCTTCGGGAACTGTGAGAGAATAGATGTGTGTTGTTTTAAAATATGAAGTTTAGACGAATTTTTTTATGGCAGCCCTAGGGAACTAATACAACCCCCAACACACACAAAATTGATCCACACTGCAACAAGGGCATTTTCTTTCTTTTTTCTTATTTCCCTCCTTCCTTTTATATTTTTCTCTCCTGTGTTTTTATTTTTTATTATGGCAAGTTAAAAACATACACAAAAGAAGACAGCATGTCTAATGAACTCCATGTACCCACTGCCTCAGCTTAAGCAACGATCAGACTCATTGCCAATCTTGTTTCATTTCTACTTCCATCAACTTCCCCAATCGCTGCCCTTATTTTGAGGAAGATTACAGACATTGTATCATTTCATTTGTGAATATTTGAGAATATCTCTCTAAAAGGTGGAGACTCTTTGTTTTGTTTTGTTTTGTTTTGTTTTAAGTGAGCCACAATAAAGGGTGGTCTTTCCGAGTTTCCTACTTTTATTCTTCTTAAAAGACTTCATGTCTCCTCCAGTTTAAAAAGCAGTCGAATTAGCTTGACATCAAGGAGACTTGGGTTTTGTTTTTGAGTCTGAAATGGCCCTGTTTATCTTTCCAACCCTATTGTCCAGTATTCTCCCTGTTCGTGCTGTGTCCTAGATAGACCAAAGTAGTAGGTGAAACTGAAGTAACCATATTTGTAGATCAAAACCAGCTGAACCTTGGCAACTTCCTCTCATTCAGACTAATTTAAGGGACACCAGGCTCTTCTTTCATCCTGCTTCCGTGGGCCCACACTTTGGATTTTGGATTTATCCCATAGTAATGTAATTGTCTACCTGCATGTCTCTTCACCTAGCACGTAAACAAACTCCTTGATGGCGGAAGGGGACTTTTTTGGTGTGTGTCTCCAAATTTCTAGCACAAGGTCAATACTCAGTATCATTAAACAAATCAATGGCTCTCTCTGCCAATCTTCCACAGGTGGGTTTTTCCTGAGGCCATCTCTGAAGTTGCATAATTCTGACAATTCAACATGCCCTCTTCCTTTTGTCAATGAAACCTAGTATGGGCTCTTGGGGCTACTGCTTTTCTTTCCAGTGCTGCTGCCAGCCTGCCCTGCAGCAGAGCTCTGATAATGTGTTCTCTGCTAGGGGCTAAAATCTAGTGTCTTCATTTACTAGATTAGAGGACATAAGGAAAAGTGAAGTTAAATTACGCCAAAGAAGCAATAATTCTTCTAATATTAATTTACTAGTCCACAGGAAAAAAAATCCAATTTGTACATAATTGCCCCTCGCTTTAAAGGTTAATTTACAGCTGAGCTTTCAGTAATAACTCTTAGTTTATCCATTTGTTTTAGCAAACCACTGTAAGACTTAGAGTTTTAAAACAACCATTTTATTTTGATGATGATTTTATGGGTCAGGAATTCTGCAAGGGCTTAGCAGGACAGCTCCATTGTACTTTGTGTGTCCAGCCAATGAGGCAGGAAGGAGTGGAGGTGGGGAAGGGGGATGTAGGAGAGAGAACCCCCTCCCAAGAGAGCTTCTTCATTCACACATCTGGTATGTGATACCTTGAGGCTCATCGGTCCCCCTTTTTATATAGTATCTTATCCTTTGGAGTTTCTCCATGTGGCCGGGGATTATCAGAGCATGACAAGCTCAGCGTGGTCATACTTCATACGTGGTAGCTAGCTTTCGAGAGAGAACCAAGCTGCCAAGTGTCTTAAAGGCTTAAGTCTGGAATGGGTACAGCATCATTTCTTCTATATTCTGTTATTATGTTGGTAAAGGACTTCCAGCCCAGTACATATCCGGGAGGGCCGGGGTGGGGGAGGCAAAATGGACTCTGTTTCTAGATGGGAGTGGTGGAAAGAATGCTTGTCCATTGTGAATTTGACAGTCATCTGTCAGGTGCTGTTTGGATATATGAGGCCTGAATCACATTTCTAAAGCCATTATGAGCCCCTGATGAAACCCTGCTGAGCTTATATTTGTTGGCTATGTAATTGCCTTATTTTGGCTTAAGATCCTTGCTGAGTTCACACAAATATTGAGCATTTTGAAAATAATAACTAATGAAAATTGTATCACCTTTTATTTGATTGAAAATGCCAGTTTTTTAGTTGTGCAAAACCCATATTTCCTCTTAATACATCCAGATATTCACTGGAAGAGGCTAGAAAATAATTATTTAGTAGAAGTGTTGATTTGAGAATTAGTAGGATGAAATCTTACAAAAAGCAAAATTTAGCAGAAACCAGGTTCTTCTTGGGAGATGTATATATTCATATATATCATATATACATGTATATATATTTTTCTTTTAACTCAGGGGCACCAGGGGATGCTATGGTAAGTCTGTTTCATCTGTGAGTAATATATACCTTAGGTCTGTAGGTAAGCCTTAGGAGTATTTGCTATCATATATGATCGAGATAAAAGTGATTGTTTAATCTTGGCATTTTTACATCTCTGGGTAAAAGCAAAGACCCCTTGAAACTAAGGCAAGTCCACATTTATATTGGAACCTGGGGGACTTAAGGAGACCTACCATGCCTGTCTATTGTTCTGATATTTAACATTTAGAATATTATTTAATACTAAAAGCCTTTTTTTTTTCTTTTTAAAGATTTTATGTATTTGGGGTGCCCGGGTGGCTCAGTCGGTTGGGTGTCCACCTTCAGCTCAGGTCATGGCCTGGGGTCCTGGTATTGAGCCCCATGTGGGGCTTCCTGCTCAGTTGGGAGTCTGCTTCTCCCTCTCCCTCTGCCCTTCTCCCCCCCACTCATGTTCTTTCTCTCCCATGCTCTGCTCCCTCTCTCAAATAAATAAATTTTTAAAAAAATCTTTGAGAAAAAAAAGAATTCATTTATTTAATTGACAGAGAGAGAGTCAGCACAAGCAGGGGGAGCAGCAGAGGGAGAGGGAGAAGCAGGCTCCCTGGAGCCTGATGCAGGGCTTGATCCTAGAACCCCGGGATCATGACCTGAGCTGAAGGCAGATGCTCAACCGCTCAACTGTCTGAGCCACCCAGGGACCCCTAAAAACCTTCTCCTGTTTCTGATTATTTTTTGACAATTGCAATCTCATTGTAGGCTCATTGCTCCCAGTTAGTCCTGTGATTATAACAGCATGTCTCAGTTTTCAGGATTATAGTCCACAGAGGGTAGAATGGTGTTAGAACTTTCAATACCAAATCACATGTATTTCCAGTTTGTTTTTTGTTTTGTTTATTTTTAGTCTGCAAGACCTTTAATAAATCAGTATCTATTTCTACTACAGAGGAAAAGATAAGATTTTTCCCCCTATCTTTTCATTTTCTACTATATTTTAATTTAATTTAATGGATGCACTACCTTCAAAATGAACACATTCAACCAAGTGTAAGTTGAACCAAAGTTAATTTCATTTCCCAATTCCTTAAAAGCTTTCCCAACACACCTTGAAGCAGTTGGAAAAAAAGAGGAAGATTGAAAAATCGAGGACTGAGAATCACTGAGTTAAGGCTACCTATTAGATAAGGCAAATGTTCTATGCTAGAAAGCTTTATAGATCACTTATCTTTTCTTGAAGACAGCAAATGGCCACAGGCTGCTCCTCTGATGTCAGCCAGCTAACAGGCACATCTGTATATCTTTATCAGAAATGGGACCAAGCAACTGTTTGGCAGGACAATATGCATGTATTGATGGTGAATCAGCAGCATGGTATTGAAAAACAATTTCTTTTCTTTTTCTTTAAAGCAGAAGATGCAAATAATCCCTTAACAAAAGACAAGCAACAGGGGCGCCCAGGTGGCTCAGTGGGTTAAGCCTCTGCCTTCTGCTCAGGTCATGATCCCAGGTCCTGGGATCAAGTCCTGCATCAGGCTCCCTGCTCAGCCAGGAGCCTGCTTCCTCCTCTCTTTCTGCCTGACTCTCTGCCTACTTGTGAACTCTGTCTGTCAAATAAATAAATAAAATCTTAAAAAAAAAAAAAAAAAGACAAGCAACACCTTGGTGTTTATCAGTAGTAACACGAAATTATACCTAATTTCCTGTTGGGATCCTTTGCTTATAATCAGACTAAATGCTTTCTCTTTAGAACCTTTGTGTTTTATGTGTGTTGAGGAGAAATGAGAACACTCAACAGGAAGAAACTATGCTACCCATTGAAGGAAGGGGGAAAATCTAAAGAAATTTGAAGAAGAATTGGATACATTTCTAATAGGTAACCAGTCTGAAAAATGAATCTGCCTTAATTTGTGAGTTGATACATTTCAAAACTAGAGAAACTGAAGAAGATTTTGGCTCTAAGATATAAGACTATCACATTGAGAGATGTAGAAAAAATTTTTAACAGCAAAATACGTGTTTTAGGAGAAGAAGAATAACTTGATAAATTATTGTTAATAGTTCTTTAAACTTCAAATGTCGCTAGAGTATTTTGCTTGTTTAGTACAACAGTTAAATGTCAGATGGAAGCTAGACAAACGTCACAGAACTAAAAAGAATTTGGTTTCTCTCTACCTGCTTTCTCCAGTATTCTACAACAGCTACACCTGTTAGAGCCTATTTCATTGCATGGCTGGGAAGACTGGCGTTTAGCAATGATCTGAGAAGAAAGGAATTAATGAAGAAAAGCAGAGCAGCCATTGAAAAGGAAATAAAAGATAAATAACAGCAGCAGAGCAACTATGCAGGCTGTCTGAGGACACATGCTTTTTTAAGACACAGTTAAGGGACTCAAATGTGCACCCAGGTACACAAGTCATTATGTGCCATTAGGTCTGTTTCTTGATAACATGATGCTACACTGAGGCTTGCAGAAAAAGGGTCCTGGCAGGGAAAGGGCATGATCTAGCTGGTGCAGAAGGCAAAAATCTTCAGGAGGAAAAAAAAAAAAAGGAGAATCTGGTTAAGGTGGCAAAACTCAGCCTACCAGTCTTGTCTCTCTGCAGTTACTTACTGAGACATACATGAGTCAGCGATTTTGACTGCCACTACATACTTTTGGTAGGTTACATACTAGTGGTATGTAATCCAAATAGGGATAATTCCTATTCCTGGGAAATATTGTCTTAGGTGGCTGACTGGCGATTTTTATTCAGCACGATGATTGGATCACCAACTAGGAAAATTGAATTACTTTCAGAAGATGTTCAGCACTCGTTATTGAACCCTTGTACTCACAAGCTTTTCTGTTACTGAACTTAAAGGCACACGCTATGATATGTGTCAGGGCAGCTTTGCTAGAACCAAAGCAAGTTAATTACACCTACTTCCAACATGTGCCAATTGCTACCTCTGGTGTTGGCCAACTGCCTTTGAAACCCTAAGTGTTTACTCGAAGAGGAGTTGCTAATCTAGCCTCTGGTCTATCTCTCTATATCTTATCCCACTTTTAAACATTTCAGTGTGGCTCTAGCCATGAAGGACTATGGTGGGCCCACCTGCACTTTCCCTCATTCAGTTCGTTTCTTAGGTACTTAATACATGCCGGCCACTTTTCTGCATGCTTTACAAATATTTACTCTTTTAATCCTTATAAGGACCTTCAGGCGGGGTGTCTCTCTATTTCCATTTTACACGTGGGGTGACTAAAGCACAGAGAGGTTGAGTAACTTGCTCAAGGTCACACTGCTAGTAAGTCATGAAGGCAGGATTTGAACTCAGGAAGTCTCGTTCTAGAACCCGAGCCTAAACTCTGTGTCCATTCTCCTTTTCTTGTCTCTTCATTCCTTTACTCACTTTCTCACAGCCACACTCGACAGAGCCAGTCTGCCTTTCATAACGCTGTCGTTAGTTTAGTATTTTAGTTAGTTTCATCTGCATGACGGCTCTTGGCTTCTGGCCAGACTGGGAGGGTGGAGGTAAGCTGGCGCATTGCAGTGGGAGAGATGTGCACTCAAAGTGACCTTCTGGAAGAGCCACAGTCATGTGGTCATCGCAGCAGGCTTTCCTTTCTAGATTTCTCTTCCCTGTGGAGTCAGAGGCCTGGATCCAGATCCTCACGCCACCACTTACCAACTCTGTGACCTTGTGTTTGTTGCTTATCTCTTCAAGCCACAAACTCCTTTTCTACAAAATGGAAACAAATTGTAGTGCTTACCACATAGGGTTGTCTTGGGGATTGAAGGGGACAATGCACATAAATTGTGTACAATATGCCTGGCACATAATAATTGCTCACTAAACATTAGCTAGGATTGCGAGTATTGTGACGGCTACATCAGTTTGGGGCATGACCTGTCACAGAACACCCAAACAATCGGAGAGTAGGTGTGTTTAGTTTTCAGCTTACGCTACTCTCAGGCCAAATTTTCTAGAAAAATTTGGTAGCTTATTGATAAGGAAAATGGAAGGCATGTAATGTTAGGAGAAGGAATACTCTGCCTCTATATTTTATTTTATTATTTTTTTTTAAATATTTTATTTATTTGAGAGATTAAGAGCGAAAGTACAAGTGGGTTGAAGGGCAGAGGGAGAAGCAGACTCCCCGCTGAACAGGGAGCCTATGCGGGACTCCATGACCTGAGCCAAAGCAGACGCATAACCGACTAGCTGCCCAGACACCCTGCCTCTCTCTAACATGTTGACTTGGGGAATAAGGAATAATATCTGAAATTGGCATTGCAAAATGAGTCTCAAAAGTGCCTGACACATTAGGTACTTGACAAATGTTATCTTCTACTTACGTCATATAACCCAAACTCCTTGCTTGTCACTCCTTTTTGGTTTTTTTTTTAGAGATTTTATTTATTTATTTATTTGTCAGAGAGAGAGAGTGGGAGAGAGAATAAGCAGTGGGAGCCGCAGGGAGACGGGGACGGAGAAGCAGGCTCCCTGCTGAGTAAGGAGCCCCATGTGGGACTTGATCCCAGGACCCCGGGATCATGACCTGAGCCAAAGGCAGAGGCTTTAACCCACGGAGCCACCCAGGTGCCCCTCTGCTTGTCACTCTTAATTCTCACATCCCCAAACCGTGGTTCTAGTCAAGCCACAGTAACTGCATTCTTGTCCTCACTCTATGCCTTTGGTCACCTTGTTATTCCTACATGGAATGCCCTCAACTCTTCTCTCCATGCTTCCAAGTCCTACACATACTCCAAGGGCCAAGTCAAGCATGGCCCCTCCGAGAAGTATTTCTGAGCCACACAAACCTGCTTAGGCAGTGAGGTGAATTAAGAGAAGGCACTATGTGAGCAGAAACTGAATGTACAACCTTCCACAGCCCCCAAGGTCAATTGTCCTTTCAAGAAGAACAGATGACAGGCCGTCGACAGTGAACACAGAGGAGCTTAAGGCAGGCTGACTCGAAGGTAGACCTTATCCTCCCTCTAGAGACATTCGGCTGTAGCTTTTCACTGTGTCCTTCAGTCTTTGGATTCGGTGGCAGAAAAGCGAAGGGAGGGAGCTTGGAATTAGACTGGGATTCAGTTAGTACCGAATTTGATGACGGAGTCACGGGATTGGAGTGAGTCTACCCGACACCATCTAGAATAAGTTCATTGCCAGGAACTGGGTTCTAAGTCCACAGTCATAAACCAAAGTCGGTTCTCCCAAGAATACTTTTACTCATGGGAATCTGGAAGACTGGAACTGAAATTCTATGCCTATTGCTAATGAATAAAAGTACTGTAGATATAAAATAAATTTTATTTTATATATATTTATATATATCTATGATAAATATATTGTAGATATAAAATAAAATATGCTTGGAAAAATTATCTAAAACTTGGACATAAGGCAAAGGGATGACTGTGTGTCCTTGACATATGGGAGCTTCTCCCAACAGGCTCATCCCAGGATTATTTCATTCCAGAGGGAAGCAAAAAGCATACCTTTATTTGATTTACCGGGCGCCTGGGTGGCTCAGTGGGTTGGGCCGCTGCCTTCGGCTCAGGTCATGATCTCAGAGTCCTGGGATCGAGTCCCGCATCGGGCTCTCTGCTCGGCGGGGAACCTGCTTCCCTCTCTCTCTCTGCCTGCCTCTCTATCTACTTGTGATTTCTCTCTGTCAAATAAATAAATAAAATTAAAAAAAAATTATTTGATTTACCGTTTACTCTTGATTCGAACCTTGCCACTGAGATGTAATGTGATAACTTGAACTTTTTTTTTTTCATCTGGCTGAGAGGTAAATCATTTCTGTCCAGTAAAATACATAACCCCAAAGACTACATTTTTGTTGCTCTGTAGGACATTCCTTTTACATCTAATTTAGTACTCTTACTCCCTCATTCCTTCTTTCGGAGCCTGTATATACTGAGTCTCTCGAATTCTCCTTCGAACCAGCTTTACTACTTTGCTGTTCTCTGATTTCATGAGATAAATAAGCCTGTGATTCGTGCTCACTTGGTATTTGCAGGAGAGTCACGTTTTCCACATTTAAAATATACTTTGAGAAACCCTGACACTGACTTTCCTAAGTCAGAATCTTTATGGAGAAATATTGGGCCTTTGAGAAAGAATCTTAAAAATAACACTCAGTGCGAAAGTCTTTCCGACTGCTTTTAGCAAATCTGGAAGAACCAGAGGTAAATAGCAAGAACACTTAGTTGCTGATAGAGACAGTGAGTCTAGGCAGGGCTGCCGGGAATGACCCGGACTTGGTAATCAGGCAGGGGTACTGGGGATACAATAATGCATAACAAAGATCTCCACTCGCTGATTCGCCTGCCTGCGGGCTGTTTTTTCCTCCTTACTTTGGGTTCAGTTAACGCTAACAGTCTGTGTCAGTTTTGAATTTAAAATAAACGATTATTCGATAATTCTTCTAACTTAACAGAAACCCAGAAAAATGATTAAAACGAAAACAGTAGAGCCCTTTTGTGCTCTTTTCAGTAGAGCTTGTAATTTTTAACCACCCTCTTGATCCCTTTTATTGTTTGCCCCGCGGCCGCAGGCAGGCAGAAAGGTCCAAAACTTACTTGAGATACTACTTTCTTTTGCTCTGAGAGATTTGACAGTTTAGGGCTGTATTTTGCCTTGCAGACCCCGGGAAGAGACCTTGGTGTGTCGGAGATGCGTTGGGGTTGGGGGCCAGGGAGGAGTATCACGTGGTGATGGAAAGTTCAAGCTCACTGGGTCAACTGTCAGGGTTCCGATCCCAGCCTCTCTAGTCGGCAGGCCCTTCTCCTATAAAATGGGTGTAATAACAGGACTTGTAAGACAGTGTCCCGTGAGGCGCTTGGCATAGCAGGTGGCAAACAGCGAGCTTCTAGTACGTGGCAGCTGGTCTCATGTTAGCGGGAGGGGCGTGCACCTGTGCAGAGCTTCCCCGCCTGTCCGTGGCTCGCTCCCTCATCACTGGGTTGCGACGACTTGAACCACTTCCTCTTTCTCCTCCTCACCCGGTGGCGCCACAGTCTTATAACTTGAGATTTGAATATCTATTTGCGTGTACCCAGTGAAGTTTTTGCCACCTTATTTGAAAACAAAACAAAAAAAGAGGAAAATTGAAAAAGCGAAACATTTCATATTTCTGAAGGAGAGAGTTGATGAAATTGCATTATTTCCTAGGAGTGTATCTGTATTCTTCTTCTTCTCTCTCTCTCTTTCTTTTCTTCCCTTGTGGATGGCAGTGCTCCCCCACCTTCCTTCCTGGCATTGTTGGACTTTCCTGGACCCTGAGGTCCAGGCAGGAGGAGGTCTCCGCTCTGCCTCCTCCCCCGCAGCCGCCGTCCGGGTACAGCTTGGTGCTGTGATGTCGCAAGAGATAGGAACGAAAACATCCACATCAGTCACGCTTTGTGCTGTGTTCCCAAGCCCGGTTTCAAGTATGACAGCCTAATTATAAGGCTTCCTACACAAGAGACGTAGGCAACCGAGATCCGCGCCTGCTTTCCTGCCCTTGCATTGTACTGCAGTTCTTGCCTGGGGAAGTTGCAGAATGTATTTATCGGAGACTAATTTTTCAAGGATCTTGGGAAAATTTCACCCCAAATTGTCCAAAATTGTCTAAGATAATCTACTCGTAATGACGACGCTAAGGACCATAGGTGGCTTCTCTTTAGAAGAAATGTTGCTTAGGGGAAGTACTGTGCTAAGGTCAACAGCTGGGTGAGAGCGCCCAGGGCTGAGTTCACTGGAGAAGTCCTAGCCCACCGGGGCAAGAACTAGTTAAAGCCACAAGCCCAGTATAAGCCCACAATGTGATTCAGCTGGGGAGGCCGGAAAGTGGAAAAAACTGGGCGATGATTTTGTGTTTTCTCTAGTTGAAGTTTAGCGGTCATCTACTTGGGCTGTTGTATAGAATTTTCTGGCATCAGAATGGAGGAAATTAAGGTGAAATGATCTTTAAGATCCCTTACAGTGGTAAGTTTGGATGCTGCTGTGTTTTCTTCTTTTTCTCAACACTTTTTTTTTCCCTAAGTATAATTTACCTCTAATGAAACGCACAGATAGTAAGTATAGTGTTCGATGGGTTTTTAACAAAGATGTACCCCCGTATACCTCCTGCCCCATTCAAGACATAGAACATTTCCACATCCCATGAAGTTCTTTGTCATCCTTTACGATCAAAGTCCCCTCTCCATAGGTAACCACTCTTCTGATTTCTCTGAACACAGATCCTAGGTCTTCATAGAAATGGACCTCTGTTATGTACTTACTTATATCTGGCTTCTGTCATTTAACATAATGTTTTCAAGATTCATCCACGTGGTTGTGTGTATCAGTGGTTCATCCTGCTTTGTTGCTGAGTTGAAATCCATTATACACATAGACCACAAACTGTTTACTCACTCTCTTGTTGTTGGATGTTTGAGTTTTGGCTAGTATGAATAAAGCAGAATAAATATTCTTGCGCAGATTTTCAGGGGACATATAGTTTTGTTTCCTTTTGAGTAAATACCGAAGTGTGGAATTGCTTGGTCATAGGACAGGTGGATTTTAACTTTATAAGGAACTACCAAAAGTTTTCCCTATTATACTCCCACCAGCCCTATATGAGAATTCCATGTGCTCCACAGCCTGGCCAGTCTGGTTTTCTTTTCATCAGATGCATTCATTTTCCTTGAGTATGTTCCTAAGGAAACCAAACAGATGATCCCTGTTACTAGCAAAGGTTCACTTAAAAAGCTACTCTAAGTTAATAGGATTACCCAAACACAGACCACATGGATCACATGCAGAGGTGACTTTTGATTAAGGATTAACCATCCGGGTGCCTTGGTGGCTCAGTCGGTTGGGTATCTGACTCCTGATCTTGCACTGGTGGGTTTGGACCCTGCTTTGGACTCCATGATGGGCCCAAAAAGATTAGCCATAAATCATCATAAAGTAACTTAAAGTTACCATGTGATTTTCAAAGAGCTATGGAGGGAAAAGCATACATGATAGTTTATCATTTCCTCATAACTCCTTAAAATGGTCAAGAAAACTCTGGTTTCTGCTGTTTTTACATTTAAAACTTTGGCAGTTTGTCGTGGCAATGGGCAGACAGGAGGAAATTAGTGATTTGCTCATTCATCAAATGTTGAAGTACTTTTGGAAAAAGAATCCTTGGCAAGCTGCTAGTTTGTGTTAGGGATTCTAAGAATAAAGATGTAGGGCTGGATGGACAAAATAAGTGAAGGGGATTAAGAGGTACACCCTTCCAGTTATAAAATAAATAAGACACAGAAATATAATGAATAATATTGTAACAATTTTGCAAAGCAACAGATGGTAACTAGGCTTATTGTGGTGACCATTTATTTCCTCATGTATGTAAATATCGAATCACTATGTTGTACACTTAGAACTAATACAATATTGTGTGTCAGTTATTCTTCAATAAAAAAGAAGGGTTGGCCAAAATATCATGGATCTAGTATGTATGAAAAATGTTCCACTGGGTGACTCTCTTATATGCTGAGTGGAGAGGTATTATGTGTAGTAGATTAATACTTTGCCATCCTTTATTAAATGTTTACTATACACTGGGCACTGAACTAAGTATTTTAATATACTGATTCATTTATTCCTTGCAACAACTTAACATACAATAGGCAACATTAATATCCCAATATTATGGAAGAGATAACTGAAGTTCATAGAGGTTAAATAAGTTACCTAAATACACAACTATTATTCAATAGAGCTAGAATTTGAACCCAACAGTACCATGCCTCAGCTAGACTTTGGTGAAAAAGATGAACTGGAGTTCAAAAAGTACGTGTGTGTGTGTGGGTGGGTGGTACAGGATGACAGGATCTTTCAAACATAAAAATAAACTTTATTAGGATAAAATTCTATAGGAGAAGTGGACTGGAAATATGAGATTGAGGAGAAAAGGAAATACTGTAAAATGTCTGTATTTTAAAAAATGGATGATGGTAGGTATCAAATGGTATTAGATTCTGTTGGACACTTTATTTATTCAAAAGATTTTTTAAGGGACGCCTGGGTGGCTCAGTTGGTTAAGCAGCTGCCTTCGGCTCAGGTCATGATCCCAGCGTCCTGGGATCGAGTCCCATATCGGGCTCCCTGCTCGGCAGGGAGCCTGCTTCTCCCTCTGCCTCTGCCTGCCATTCTGTCTGCCTGTGCTCGCTCGCTCTCCCTCTCTCCCTCTGATAAATAAATAAAATATTTAAAATAAAAAAAGATTTTTTTAAAAAGATTTTATTCATTTGAAAGAAAGAGAGAGCACGAGCAGGGAGGAGGGGCAGAGGGAGAGGGAGAAGCAGACTGCCGCAGAGTGGGGCGCCCGACTCCAGGCTCATCCCAGCACCCTGGGATCAGGACCCAAGCTGAAGGCAGACCTTTAACCAACTGAGCCACCCAGGCGCCCCTTAAAGATTTTACTTTTAAGTAATCTCTACACCCAACGTGGGGCTTGAACTCACAGCCCTGAGATCAAGAGTTGCACACTCTTTTAACTGAGCCAGCCAGGTACCCCTGTTGGGTACTTTTAAATGTTCATATTTAGAATGCATTGGTAAGATTCAGATATTACGGATATTTAATTTACAATGAAAAATGGGTGAGGAAGTTAATTGGGTTTTTAAGCTTCTTTTAAGTGACAGGGCAGTTAAATTTTGAGCACTATGACTTGTGAAGGGCAGGGGTCATGACTGCTTAGTCACTTTTTAACCCTTGCACTCTCCACAGTGCCCAGAACATATGAAATCAAAGTCCTCAATCTGTGTTTGAACTTTCCAACCTTCCAGCCTTATCTCTTCTGCTCCAAAAATAGCATTCTGAAAGAGTCACCCAATGCCGACAAACTGAAAGAATTCTAGTGACGATAATTGTGATCATGGTTATTTTATAGCTGAGAAACCCTTCTATAGTCATCAGCTCATTATAATCCCAGATGGGGAGTGTGGCATTTCCTTACTTTTTTTTTCCCTTTTAAAAATTGAGATATAACTGGCATATAACATTATATTAGTGTCAGGAGTATAACATAATGATTCGTTATTTGTATATATTGTGAAATGATCACCATAAGTTTAGTTAATATCCATCACCACGCAGTTACCATTTGTGTGTGTGTGTGTGATAAGAATTTTTAAGATCTATTCTTTTAATTAGCAGTAATCGCACCTCAGATAAACCTCATTGGCTACGATACGACCACTGCACAAAGCTTTTTTAGCCACTTTTAAATACGCGATGCAGTATTGTTAACTGTCGTCAACCATGTTGTACATGACATCATGGACTTACTTATATTATCCCTGCACGTTTGTACCTTTTGATTCCCTTCACCCATTTTGCCCACCCGGGGTAGGTGGTTGACTCTGGCAACCACCAATCTGTTCTCTGTATCTGTGAGCTTGAGGTTTTTTTTGATTATCCATATAAATGAGATCATATGTTTTTTTCTTCTTTCTCCTGACTCATTTCACTTAGCATTTTGCCTTCTAGTTCCATCCATGTTGTTGCAAATGGCAAGATTCCATTCTTTTAATGGCTGGATAACATTCATATATCTATATCTATATCTCAGATCTTCTTTATCCATTTATCCATCAGTGGACACTTGAAGAGAAAACCGCAGGTCCAAGACAGCATCCCTTAGGCTGAGTCCCCAAATGGGGTTTAATACCTAATCTAATTGCAGTTTCAACCTGCCCCCAAAATGTAGTCATAACTGGTCAGTTAGGAATTTTCTGCTCAGCACCAGTGAGTCTGCCACATGGGCCCTCTCTATCCCCCAAAGAAACATGAAGTAGTCTGCATGATAAAACCCTCTTCTCTTGTCTCTGAGGGAGAGCGACCTTGCCTAGAACAGTCCTTTTCTTTTACTAGTAACTTTCTTAGTAGTGTGCCCCCCCCACCCCCTTTTAATAAAAGCCTTCCGTTTTGTACAGCTCATCGAAGCTCCCCTCTGCTTTGCTAGGTGGGATGATGTCTTATTTATGAATCATTTATTTTATTTTTTTAAAAGATTTTATTTATTCATTTGAGAGAGAGAGAGAGAGAGAGCATGAGAGGGAGAAGTCAAGGGAGAAGCAGACTCCCTGTGGAGCTGGGAGCCTGATACAGGACTCGATCCCAAAACTCTGGGATCATGACCTGAAGTGAAGGCAGTCGCTTAACCAACTGAACCACCCAGATGCCCCTTTATGAATCATTTAATAATGCCACTTAGATCTTCAAATTTATTCCATTGAATTTTTTTTTTTTTTTTAACAACACTTAGGTTGCTTCCATGTCTTAGCTATTGTAGATAATGCTGCAGTGAACTTGGAGGTACAGATCTCTTTTCAAGTTCACATTTTTGTTTCCTTCCGATTAAATACCTGCAAGTGGACTTGCTGGATCCTGGGGTAGTTCTGTTTACATTCCCTTTCTTTGGGTTGCAATTGGCCGTAGACTTTCATCAGGTTGAGATATCTGTCTCCAACAAGCGGCATAGGGCTGGAATGCTACAGGGTCTTGTGTAGAACTGACAATTCAGTGAAGGAAGAAAGACAGGGGAGGGAGGGAGACGAAGAGACTTTCCAGCTCAAGTATGCTTTAGTGCCAAGACTTAGGGGGTTCAGCATGAGGTCATCAGTTTCTATCCATACTGGGGAAAGAGGCAATTTCTCTGTGGTTCATCCATCCATCCATTCACTCAATAAATATCTATGAATCATCTACTTTGTGCCAGATCCTGGGATAGAGAGGTAAATAATACACTCTAAAAGAGGGAAACAGGTCAAAAAATAAATGCACGTAAGTGGGAGGAGCGTGTGTTTGCCTTACAATCTCCCAGCCGTAAGATAAATGCTTGGCCATTTTCATCGGGAGGGAGAATACAGGGTCAGAGCCTTCCCCTTCCTCATCTGCCCAAATAAATCACGAAGGGCCCCTGCATTCTATACAGGATATGCTGGCTGATCTTATAGGCTAAGGAATGGGATAAAACTTGATTGGATTAATGTGAGCCAGACTCCTGGACTTTTTCCATTTGCTTTAAAAGGTCAACTAGTCTAATGTGGGGATGGATGAGCTTTGGGTTTTGTAAGGGTGAAGGGAAGATTCAGATAATATCCAAGGGTGAACAAAATGACCTAGCTCTGTTTTATCTTCAAAGAGGCCATATAACTGGGGTCAGCAATCATAAGGGGTGGGCATAATATGTCTGCCAGCCACACACAACTGTTTAGTGAACAATTTGAATTCTAATGACATTCAAACTGGTCAGGGCAACTGTTCTTCCCAGTTCATGCCGATCACCCCGGTGTGGTTATTAATAGCTTTCCCTTTTGCTTTCAAAAGTGTCCTAGGTTAGAAGATAAATTATGTGGCCATGGTAGTAACTCAAGAAGAGAAAGTCAAGCCCCATCTGCATTCCCCACAGAAAAGTATGACCAAAATATGGTTGTTATTAAAATCTTTCGTGTTAACATTTTGCTGGTGTAGGAAGTTATAAATCTGCTGGAAAGAATACGGTTCAACAAACATTATTTCTGCAGGGCTTGTGTTAAGAGAATAAGAGAGACAGAAAAATGAATAGGACAAAGGCCTCTTCTGAAAGAGTTTATGACCCAATAGAGGTGACACATAAAAAAATAACCTATGTCTGAGACAGTAAAGCCTTACGTCCCTGAAACTAGGATGCTAGAGCACAAAGGGGCCTGGGGCTAATTTTATCACCTCATTTTATAGAGGAGGAGGTTGTTTGCCCAGGTTCACATAACCCCGGGGTGCTGAGACTAGGGGCTTTGCCTGGAACCATCCCTGTTAATGTGTGTCCTCCTGGCATAGCTACTAACAGCATACCCTCTTGATCTCAAGTTCCCCTGCTATACGGGGCTGGGCCTCCCAACTCAGACCATTGTGGTCTCCATTGTGGCACTGCTGACATGTGGTACCACGTAACTCTTCCTTGTGGGGGGCAGGAAGCTGAGTCCTATGCACTGAAGGATGTTCAAGAGCATCCCACTAGAGACAAGTAGCAGCCCCACTCCTGGCTGTGACAGCCAAATCACCTCCAGGCATTGCCAGATGTCCACTGGGAAGCATAATCACCCTGGTTGAGAACTTTGGAACTAGACAATGACCTTGACAGTAGTTGGCCAGACTTTACCAGGCTGCCACGTAACTCCAAAATATCACCAACCAAGAATACTTTCATTCACTTCCCCCTCTTTTTGAACTCTTAATATGACGATCTCAAGAACACTATTTCAATGGGGAAATATTCATTTCCAAAAGGTGTCAGGCAGAATTATTGTTTATCGTGTAAATTAATATTTTCTGTGGACAGAATACCCACTAAGAAAGGGTATTAAATCTGAAATGTTGGTCCATGGCTTCATGACAGGTTACAAACTGTATGGATTACTATTTTAACCTGTTGCCCAAGTGGAAAACAAAAAAGAGAGAGGATATTAAAATTATTTCTGTAATACTTAGAACCTACTTTTTTTTTTAAAGTTTTAATTTAAATTCCAGTTAGTTGAGGGGAGAGGGAAGGGAAAAAAATAAATTCTAGTTAGTCAACATACAGTGTAATATTAGTTTTGAGCATGCAATATAGTAATTTAACACTTCCATATGTCAGCCTATACTTACCACAACAAGTGCGCTCCTTAATCCCCGTCATGTATTTCACCCATCCCCAACGCGCCTCCCTTCTGGTTACCTCTAGAACCTACTTAAAAAAATATATATATATTTATTTATTTATTGGGGGGGGGAGAGAGAGAAAGAGAGCACGAGAGGGGTAAGGGTCAGAGAGAGAGAAGCAGACTCCCCTCTGAGCAGGGAGCCTGATGTGGGACTCGATCCCTAGATGCCAGGATCATGACCTGAGCCGAAGGCAGATGCTCAACCAACTGAGCCACCCAGGTGCCCCTAGAACCTACTTTTAAAGTGATATTTCTGAGTGTGCTTTGTTGTTTGTTGTTGTTGTTGTTGTTAAAGAGGAAGAGAGAATGTTGGCCCAAACTGTGAAACTGGTGTTCTTCTCACAGTCCCCACCTTCTATACTTCCTTCTTTCTTCTTTCCAACTTGGCATTACTATATTATATTGTGCCGTCATGAAAAAGACCTACCTATTCCCAAATAAGAATAATTATTGATTCAAGCAATATATACTTAGTGGTTCCATGCCAGCCTGCTCCAGTGCGGGAGATGCATTGGTGATCCCTGGTCTTGGCTCTTGAGATGCCCGTGGTCTTATGGGAACTCACTTGCACCCAGGTGGACACCACTGATAACATTTAGTTCACAGTGTTCTCCAACTTGAGCATACATCAGCATCACCTGCCGGGGTTGTTTCTGATTCGGTAGGGCTAGAGTAGGGGCCAGACAACTTCTTCAGTGGTGCTGATACTGCTGGTCTGAAAATGAGAACTACTGGTTTCATCTTGGGGATTTATGCATTGGGACGGAGGAGCATTCAGGCAGCGCGGTAACACAGCTTCATTGACTTCAGCTCCCTGCACTTGCCCCTGTCTTTGCCCCTTTCCTTCCTCCTCTCATTCCCCATTTCACTTCATTTACCCAATATCCTCATACTTCCTTGACCCTCCTCTATCAGACTTTGCTCTTAAGGAAGAAGTTTATATGAAACGCTAGCATGACATTAAGGTGACGTCTTACCTCTTCCAACGTAATTGGTATTCGGACGTGGAATGGGACACAACATCTATGTCAACTTTTTAGGACTGATTTAGGCAAATCTCCTCTGTATAAGCATTGTTCCTGCACCAGATCTATCGGCATAAGTGTTGCACACATATCGTCTCTGCCGTATGGTGTAACCTGTACACAAACATCACACAAACCATCTGTATGATGAAAGTGTAATTCTTAAGGCACCTTTAAGCCCTGATCTTTTATGATGATTTAAGCAAATCCAGGGTCTAGGTAAACCTTACTAAAATGTCCCCAATTGTTCTTTATTTTGTTGAGACACCACCATTACCACTTTCTTTTCAGTTAGTCAAAGAACAAAAGAGGTATCCACACTCCTATTTACTGAGGTTATGAAAATTAATCTGAACAGGGCATTATGTGCAGAATGAAAATTTTTAAATGACACCTTCAACTTGAGAGCTGTTATTAAACTTAAGCCCTCTCACATTCAAAGTAACCATTTCCTTTGAACAGTTTTGATGGTAGCTTTCTCTTCACCCCCACATTGCTGGGGTTCATCTTTTATGAACGAAGGGAGAGAACCTATGATTACTTCTAGTGTGTGAAGTCAAGGGAAATTCAACATGAACACTTAACCACCCAATGAGTTTTTAACAGGTCATGTGCCTGTTCATCTGGGTTAATGTCACATGCAATTAATGTCTGAATATTCTTAATTGATAATTGATCTAGTTAACTTTTTAGCTGAGTGGTTGGGCCTGAATCCCAATGAGAGCAGTGAGTGGAAAATAACATGTGTGAGTGTTACAACCAGAGAATTTGAGGAATAAGAACGTGGTGCAGACAGAAACTGGCTTGCTCTTTCCCAATGCCCTACCTCCATCCTAAGGAGGTGTAGAGATGAGCCTTAGTGATGAAGGGACCGGAAAGGAAGAGGAAAATCAGTTTCCATGTGGTCTACAGGTTATACCTCGGGCAAAATATTCTTATATTGCTCTCCATTTTCCCTTCATATTTTAAAGGGTCCCATCCACTCATCCTCTTAATTAGACCAGTGTAGAAACCTGGCACATAATAATGATGCAGATTTAGCAGCCTGATGAAAGCAATACTGGGTACAGTTCCAGACACATTATTGGTAGCCTTTTCATTCTTTGAAACCGTTTCCAAAGTTACCAAATATTTAAATGAGGGTGAACTGTATAATCAGAATGAGTTGAAGCATCCTAGAACAAATAATGATAATTGTATGAGCTGCTAATTATAAAACTTCACAATGTATTCCCTCTGTGACAAGTATATTTTACCCCTTTGGTTCATGGTTCATAGGAATATTACATCACAACACTGTGATAGGGCACCTGGGTAGCTCAGTGGGTTAAGCCTCTGCCTTTGGCTTAGGTCATGATCTCAGGATCCTGGGATTGAGCCCCATGTTGGGCTCCCTGCTCAGCAGGGAGTCTGCTTCTCCCTCTTCCTCTTCCCCTCTCCCCTACTCATGCTCTTTCTCTCTCTCAAATAAATAAATAAAATCTTAAAAAAAAAAAAAAACACTGTGATAGATGGTGATGCTGAAAGCGTAATGAGTATACCAATTAGGAATGTGTTTGGCTGTAAGTAACAAAACTCAACTTGTATATGCCGGGCAAATTGTGAAGTTTTGTTCTTTTCTTTTCTTTTCCTTTCTTAAAGATTTAGTTTATTTATTCGAGAAGGAGAGAACCAGAGAGAGAGTACAAGTCAAGGAGAGGGACAGAGGGAGAAGTAGGCTCCCATTGAGCAGAGAGCCCAATGTGGGGCTTGATCCCAGGATGCTGGGATCATGACCTGAGCCAAAGGCAGATGCTTAATGACTGAGCCACCCAAGTTCCCCTGTTTTCAGACATAATATATTATCTATACAGCAACCCTGCTGTATTAAAGAAAAAATAATTTATTATTATATTATATATTAAATTTTTATAATATATTTATATAATATGTATAATATATTATCTTTACAGCAACCCTGCTGTATTAAAGAAAAAAACTAAGCCCAGAGTAGTTAAGTAACCTGCCTAAGGACACAATGTTAAAATAATAGCTTTTCCTAGAATTTTTCAAATCACTAAAAGATAGAGCATTGCGGGGCACCTGGGTGGTTCAGTGGGTTAAAGCCTCTGCCCTTGGCTCAGGTCATGATCCCAGGGTCCTGAGATCGAGCCCCACGTCGGGCTCTCTGCTCAGCGAGAAACCTGCTTCCTCCTCTCTCTGCCTGCCTCTCTGCCTACCTATGATCTCTTTCTCTGTCAAAAAAAAATTAAATAGATAAAAAGATATAGCATTGCTTGAGAATATCAGAACTTTTAAAGTAATCCAGAAAACTCAGAATCAATTTCTGTGTAGCCTGATAAAAACCTCAGATGGGTAAATTCCTAAGCGGAACAGAGGCCCCAGGGCAAGGTTTTTGTTTAGTCAGGGGGTACCCATCGGATGTATATTTTGCGCTTGTTACAAGTGGGTACGTGAAGGTAAAGATTGCTTAGGGATAGGTAGGAGTGGTTGGGTATGGGGATCATGTGTGTCCTCTTGTGGTAGATGCTATAGATTGTCTCAACACCCCTTTTCAATGGGTTTCACCCTTGCCTTCTTTTGTTTTAAAGGCTATAAAGCTTGAAACCTTATATTCATTTTTGAATGAGATATAAGTGGTCATCTACTGGCGGCTTTTCTGGAAAAGTTTTGCTTTCTGAATGCAAGGGAAGACTGTCAGCTGCCACTGTCCTCTGTCCTTTCTCTCTGCTTGGAATACAAACTTGACATGTAGAGTTGCACCAGACATCTTACAACCATGATGGCAAAAGCCAATGTAACTTATTTCATCCATGGAGTAGAAAGAACTGGGTGTCTGATGATGTCATTCACCCACGATTATATACTTTTGAACAGTTTGTCCCAAGAAAATAAACTATTTGCTTCGGCAACTATAAGCTGAATTTCAGCTACTTACTGTTAAATGCATTCCCAAGTGACACCCCCTCCTTGGTATATGCCTCACTACCCCCCATAATGTTTTAATATGATAGCCTGATGGACCAAAGGGGAAAATACGGTACCTGTCAGCAAAGTGATAGAAAGTGAAGCCTTATAATACATGTAATCGACTTTGTAAATTGTGAAATGTAAGTCATGCTTGCAAATTGTGAAACATAAGTTTGTATTTGTCTACAGTGGTATAAGAAGAATAAATGTATACAGACAAGAAGAAAACCAAAACACAACCTGGAGATTAGGCTGTTGTTAGCCTGTATTCATTCCTTTTACCCATTTCCCCAAAACTATATGGGAGGAGTCTATTTCCTTTCCCTACTAATGTTGGGCTTGGCCATGAGACTTGCTTTGGCCAATGGGATATGGGCAGAAGTGACAGCCATAATCTAGGTCTTAAGATGTGTTTCCTTCTGCTTGCACTGTTGCGCTTCTGCCATAGCCATAAGAAGAGCAGGCTTGGCTAAGCTGCTAGCCTAAGGAGGGCGAGAGACGTGTGAAGCAGAGATGAACTGAACGCACGTCCTGGAGCCGTGCCCAGCCAAGATCAGCCAAACTCTAGCTGGGATGGAGTCATCTGATGGTTTGACAGGGGATGGAGGATCCACTTCTAAGGTGGCTTTCTCATGAGCCTCTTGCCATGTAGACCTTTCCACAAGGCTGCTGAATGTCCTCATGGCATGGCAGCTGGGCTCCCTAGAGCAAGTAATCAAAGAAAACAGTGTTTCTGATGACCCAGCTTAAAAGATCACACTCTGCCAGTTTCACAATATCCAGTTAGTTACACGGGTCAGTTCTATTCACTGAAAGTCATCTTGGAGGCTGGCTACCACACTTTCTAATAAATGTTTTTGGTTTTTTAAAAAAAATTTTATTTAATTATTTGACAGAGATCACAAGCTGGCAGAGAGGCAAGCAGAGTGGGTGGGGTGGGGGGAAGCAGGCTCCCCGATGAGCCGAGAGCCCGATGATGTGGGGCTTGATCCCAGGACTCTGGGATCATGACCTGAGTTGAAGGCAGAGGCTTAACCAACTGAGCCACCCAGGCGTCCCTCTACTATATGTTTTCAATGCAATCTCTGACTGCTCCAGGCATCTTCTCAAAATGGATTTATAAGTAACAACAGTGAAAAGGCAAAGAAACTGCACTGAAACTAACATAGTCTGCTAGAATTTCCAAGTTTCCTCTTACAGATCCTTCAGTATATCATATCAACACTACTTTTCATTTTCAGTCAGGTATCATCAGATTAAGCACAACTGAGTTATTATAGTGCACAATCAGATTGCAGGTGCACAACCAAAAGGGAGTGAGCAAGAGAAATGAATTTGGCTAAGAAATCATGTGCATGCCTTCCCAGAAGATCGGGGGTGGGCTTTTGTGCGATATACTTGCTGACTTTGCAAAAGCAGCACCAAATAATTGCTATTTCATGGAGAACTCCCTGCCTACAATTAGAAACAGCCCTAGCTGGGTGACACTGCGAATTGGGGAAAAAAAAAAAATCAATTGGGGATTTTAAAGACAAGCAGAAGAATGAGAGAGTGAATTCAGTAGAGTTTTATTGACAACTTATAGCTTATAGAGCTTTCTCTATAACCCCTGACAAGTCTTTTTTGCATCCAAGGTTTATTTGAGCACTTAAAGGGGGGAAGAGAATAAATCCATAGCACAGTAGCTGGTTCTGTCAGAGACTGATCTCCTCCTTTCTCAGAAGTGCTTAGCAGCCGAGGAGGAGTGATTATCAAACAGACTGCTAGATTTGGGGACAGCCTCAGGACTCTCCGTGCCTTCTAACAATTAGGGAGAGAGAGAAGATCAGCCTGGACTGTAATCTTCCTTGCACAAACCAGGAAGAACTGAATGGGCTTCTGGGCAGTGTTAGAGCTACTGGGACAATGAGAAAAGTCAGATTACACTGGATTTCCTTAGCGTCTCTAGCCTAGGACATGAGTAATGGTTCTCCAAAAAAGGAAAAATATCATCGTATCTTTGCATTGAAAGTTCTGCTTGTTGATGAATATATATGTGTATATTCTTAAACTTGTCTTGGAAAATATGACTTAATAAATAACTATAATGTATAGATTATGTATAGACCATATGTAGTATTCTCTGTATAACACATATCATATGGATATATAAAACTATTTTTTTCTTTCACATGGGAAGCCATGGGAGGAATAAAACCATTCGTAGAGAATGGGGAGGCTACAATGAGGAGAAGCCATTGTCTCGTTCCCCAATTTAGCATCTGCTTGGGCAGTAGGAGGTTGGTGTGGGGTGGGGGGAGAGAGAGAGAGAGGGAGGTGTTACTGTATCTGGAAGCAGGATCTTTGCAGATAGCCTTGACCTAAGGATATTGACAGTGTCACTGGGAAGAAATCAAGGTGTCAGCAAGGCTAGACTCCCTCAGGAGGCTCTAGGGCTGGTCCGTTCCTTGCCTTTTCTGGCTTCTGGTGGCGGCTGGCTTCCATAGTTTGTGGCTCTGTCACTCCAGTCTCTGCCTCTATGGCTACATTGCCTTCTCTTCTTTGTCTGTCAAGTTTCCCTCTACTTTCCTCTTATACAGACACATATGACTGCATTTAGTGCCCACCCTGGTAATCCTGGATAATCTCTCCATCTCAGGATTCTTAACCACATCTGCAAAGATCTTATTTCTGTATAAGGTAACATTTATAGGTTTCAGAGATTAGAACCTGATATATTTGGAGGGGGGGGGACATTTTCAGCCTACCACACCCAATATCTTGTTCCACCCCTACTTCTTCCAGGGTTCAGCAGAGCCCTATACCCTATTTACCTATTTATCACACACACACACACACACACACACACACACACACACACACACCTACACGCCCACATGCACGCACCTCTCTCTCTCTTTTTTTTTTCTTAATAAAGCTTGGTAAACCAAATCTTTAGCAACTTAAAGCTTATTAGCCTGGAGGGCTCTGTGTCTGCATTCTACCTGTAGTAGCAGTGTTAGTGGTGAAGTAGGTTTTTATGGATACTTCTAATGCAGCAAAAAAGAAAAAAAAGGGCGGGGGGGAGAAAAACAAAGGGGAAAGTTAACTTTCTATATAGAAAGAGGTTGCATACTGTTATTTTGCCCTGTGACTAAATCATATGGTATAGTAAAGAATCTGTTATAAAAAATGAGTAGAGAAATACCTTACCAGAGAGGAGGCTAATGATTGCTGGTCCCCAAAGGTAAGCCTTGACGGAAGGTCTTGGTTGGAGTTCTATAAGCCAAAAGTGTAAATGCTTCCGAGGAGTCTGGGAGATGCTGAGTTTTCTTCTCCTCACACCTGTCTGTCCAGGAGATGTACTTCTTTTCAGTCAATAAAGAAACTTTCTGAAACTTTTACTTTGAAGCTCAGAAATTAAATGTATACTGTGTATCTCGGGCTCACTTTCTGCACATTTCATGTGGCTCTTTAGCTACATGGTTGAAAGACTTTGTATTGCCCGGTGAGTTTTATTAACACACACCTGACATATCCAGCCAGGGGAGCAGCACTCCCTGAAATCAATGCGCTTTAGAAGTACAAGAAAAGATAAAGAAAATAGAGAAACAAAGAGAAGTTTATTGTAAGGAAAAAGTTAAAACTAGAAGATACCTGAGGTTATGTACTTCATAGATGAAGAAACTGAAGCCCAGAGAAATTGCAAGATGTATCAGTCAATGATGGCTGCATAACGAACAAGTATAGGCTCTTAGCAGCTTGCAGTAAACATGTATTTAGCTAATGCATTTCTGGGCATTCACTTATTCAGAGTTTGGCTGATGGAGGTTTCTTGTGGCCAGAGTGGTTCTGTTTTCACATTTTAGGTCACTGGGTTTACTCCAAATAACTCTCACCTTCCTTGAACCAGTAGCCACCTTGAGGAGGTTTCCCTTTGGTCATGGTAGAGGTGCAAGAAAGCGAGTAGATGCACAGGAGGTTTTTAAGGCCCAGACTTGGAACTGAAAGACTATTATTTCTAACCCCATGTTATTGGCCAACTTCAGTCACACAGCCAAGCCCAAAGTCATGGGGCAGGGAAATATTCTCTGGCCATGATAAGGCCCTGCCAAGGGTATGGACTGAGGAAATGATGGAGAGATAGAGCCAACCATTTAATCATCCATGCAAAATTTGCCTGTGGTCAAAGAGCTGCACAATGGCTCATTCAAGACACTAGAATTTAGGTCTCCTGACCCACCCCTGACCCATCCAGGGCTTTTTCCAGTAACCAGGAAGGCACTCAGTGAAGTGTACAATAGATATATTTAAAATATCTCTCTGGAAATGTAAATTATCAAAATGATACAACACTGCTCAACTGGTTACATTTATATTATATAGTTTTTTCTATTTTCTGTTCACATCATTAAAAGCCATTCATATGTTCCCGTAATCACTATCTGCGAAGGCATATGACATTGATGCATGTTCAGCATGGTACTGTTTTCATTTGTTGCCAACCCAAGTTTCTCCAGCCTGTGGGTATTAAAGTGGTCACGTTAGGAAGAAAAGTTCAGATTTCACTGGTTTTGCAAAATCCTTTCTGGTGGCTCAGGAGACACCTTCTCATCTGCCCCTCAAGCCCCTCAAGAACATCTGCGGCTTGGTGCCACTCATCATCACAGCCAGCCTCTCGGGGACACACAGGTGCCCCAGAGCTGTGACTCCTCAAGTTGCTGATGTGACACTGTGTTCCCTGCAGTCTTCTTCCACATCCTCAGTAGAGCGACAGTACAGTGCGTCCCGGACCTTTCAGACTTTCTCATGCAGATGGGTTCCTAAGTTTTTGCTGTGATCCTGTTTCTCCAGAGAGTTCAGACATGAGTATACAGAGCCAGACCAGGGACCTGTGTTCAAAGGACCATTTTTGACTCTTCCCTAAGGTGAAACAGAGCAACTTTCTCTTCATTCAGCCAAGGGTGTTTATGCAAATCAGTTTATAGATATAAATTCACCAGACATATCTGAGTCACAGTTAAGGCCTAAACTCAGATTGTTTTCACATATTTTGTTTGAAGAATGAGCCCACAGATTATCATAAAAAAATTATCACCCCAAATGGAATTCAGCAAAGGCGTGAGTCCATCATTTCCATTAGGAAACGGAAATTAATGATAAATAGCTGGTTTTAGTGACTCGCTTTGTAATTCTCTTATTTTTTTCTCCCTTAGAGATTATTACTTGACATTTTTAAATGGTATCTAAGATGCAATTTATAGAAAACTTCTCAGTTTCATGGGGCATAGCTAAGTTGAATTGGAACTGGCAAACCCATTTAATTTTGCTGAGAATGCATTTAGAAACGGAGTCTTTCTGCTAAATGCTTGTAAATATTCCCAAAGGTCATTTTTTTTTCTTTGTTGAGATAAACTCTCAACATGGCCCTAAAGATGTAGATGAAATGGGGATTTAAATCTCAGCTTTCTGTTTCAGTTGAGAGATCTGAGCCTTCTTTCCCTTTGGCTAGAAAAACAAAATGGAAAGTGCACATTAGCAAATGCTTTCCTCCTTCAGTACCACTTCACCATGAGGGATCTGGTTTAGCCCTTCTCAAACATTTTAAGCCAAAAAACACTTTTGTGGCTCATCTATCTCAATGGTATACTTTTACGCTGAACTCTTGAAAATTACTATCTTCTCTATATATCCACCAAAGAGATAAAAGCAAAAAAAAATTGTTTTTATTTTCTAAATATAAAACCATCTATTAAATATGGCTTTACAAACTGTACATGCCTCCCAGGTATTCTGATTCGCCCATGTGGAAAAGTACTTAAGTCCTGTCCCAGACTACCAGTGAAGCAGTTACTGTCTATACCTCACCTATATCTACCTGGGTCTTACCATTTTAGTGGACAGGTCTGATGTCTAGCTGACAAAATCTCATCTCTTTCCCTGAGAATTGTCTCTGGCCACTGAAGCCCTCTCTGACAACACAAGGCAGGCCAAGAAATTAATACCCCCCAACTCCCCTAGCAGTCTGAATTGGTGTGTAAATACCCCGGCTCCCGTGCCCCTTCAGTAAGATCATTCTGAGCCATGTGTTTTACATTGGGTCCCAGACTTCCCAGTGTGTTTGGTAGTGTATGTTTTATTTCTTCTTTCCCTTCCCTGACACACCTCCCCCCCCATCTGCCTGAACTTCCTTAATGATCTCACAAATAAATTATTTGCCCTAAAATTCATGTCTCCGGGCCTGCTTCTGGGGAAATGAAACCAATCGGATAAGACCAAGAAACACATTACAGCCTGATAACAGCATCAGGTAGAATACTCTGGATCCTGGAAATACAAATATATGTATGATATAGTCCCTACTCTTGGGTTCTTTAGAGTCAGTTTGGGCGAAGATGGGCTGAAGCATGTAAGCACAGTGTCCTCTGATATGTATTAATAGAGGTGCTACATAGGATTAATGGGCAGTTTCATCACTTTTCAGCTCTGGACCTCAGTTTCACCATCTGAAAAATGGGGCATTGTGAGGATTAAATGAAACGGTGTATATAAAATGCGTAGGAACAGCACCTGGCAATTAAATATTGAATTTCTAAGTCATGCACTGAGGTACTCTGGAACACTGCAGGAAATTCACTATGAGTGCAGCAGGATATTCTATTTATGTGTTTGTCTGTTTGTTTCCAAATTTATTGAGGATTAATTGCCAAAAGTAATTGTATATATTTAAAGTGTACAGTGTGATGATTTGATATACATATACATTGTAGCATGATTACAGAGATCAAGAGAATTAACACATTCGTCACCTCACATAGTTAACTCTTTCCTGTGTGTTTGTGTGTGAGTGGTGAGAATATCTATTCTCCACAACTTTCAAGTCTACAGTACCATTTATTAACTAGAGTCATCAGGCTGTATATTAGATCCTCCAAACCTACTCGTAACTGGAAGTTTGTACCCTTTGACCAGCATCCCTCCATTTCCCCCATCCCAAGGCCCCTGGCAACTACCTTTCTATTCTCTGTTTCTATGAAATTAGCCTCTCTCTCTCTCTCTCTCTTTTGTTGTTCTACATATAAATGGTACCATATAGTATTTGTCTTTCACTACCTGGCTTATTTCACTTAGCAGAATAGCTCCCAGTTTCATCCATTTTGTCACAACTAGCAGGCTTTCCCTCTGTTTTACGGCCAAGTCATATTTTGTTGTATGTATGTGTATGCGTGTTGGTGTGCATATGTAGTGTGGATATACATTATATATAATCACATTTTCTTTATCCATTTTCCTGTGAAAGGACTTTTAGATTGTTTCCAAAGCTTCATTCTTGTGAATAATGCTGCAGTAAACATGGCAGTGCAGATATCTCTTTGAAATACTGATTTTTTTTCCTTTGGATACAAACCCAAGAGTGAGATCAGCAGGATATTTTACATTTTTGAGGGAAACTTGGGGCTATACAACATCTTTTGGACACTATGCAAACGACAAGCTTGAGGTTAGATCTGGTGACATTACTTTTGATAACATGATGTGTTTGCAAACCTGGTGTTCAGCAGTTGTTGTGGTAAAAACCAAATACCAAATGAAAATCAATGCAGAAAAGAAAGTGGGGGAGGTGGTAGCTGATCTGATTCCAAGGTTTGAGAAATTGTACAGTGCCCAGTAGGTGCACACATCCTGCTGGGAAGTAACTGTGGTTATTGAAGACTGAAATTTTTGAAAGTTATTTCTATGCATTATTTTTTTCCAATGGCTGCTAAATTGTTAGGATATAAATATTCAATAAGTTACTTGGACTTAGTTATTTAACAAATGGAATTGTTAGGTGTTTCTTTTGGCCTAGAAATCCCATGAAAGAAACTACAGAGGCACAGAGTACTGTGAACTGAGGAAGTTTTGGAATCTCCAGTTTATTATATTTTAGCTACTTATATAGCTACTTAAAAATTGAAATTCATTAAAAAATATTTCGCACATGCAACTTTGACTATATCAGTCTACTACTTAAAAGTCTCTGTGTCCTTACGTGGTTACCAAGAATATACGAAATTTCTCAGACCTTTATTGTAGATGTCCCATGTTCCCCACCCAGCCACCCAACATGCCTTTCAGGTTTAATCTTCTATCACTATCATCTGACTAAAGCAATATATTCACCATTCCCGGAGTTATGACTTGCTCTCTCTACCACCTTCTTGGCCCAAGATGCACTCTCCTTCTTCAAGAATCTTCAAAACCCAAAATAAATTCTATCTCTTCCATTGAAGAAATGTGTCTTTCTCCTCTGCCAGATGTCATTTCTCCTGCTTGAGACATCTGCAGACTTATCGTACAACTTTTGCAAACGTTTATCTCATTCCCCCCTCCTTTCTTTTCTCCCTATAAAATGGGAAGTTCTCATGTGGTAAGGATCGTTTCTTACATGGGCTTCTATACACTGCAGTGTTAACTACCTCGAATGGATTATTCGAATGGGTTGGTGAACGAAAGCAGGGATGTATGGGTAGATGAATGGCTAGATAACAAGCTGATGGAGGACACGTAGCTAATGGATGGGTAGATGAAGACGTACACGGATGAGTGAGTGGGTGTGCGAATAAATGTTACAGCAGTTTGAAAACCCATTTTTTTTAAAAGATTTTATTTATTTATTTGACAGAGAGAAATCACAAGTAGATGGAGAGGCAGGCAGAGAGAGAGAGAAGGAAGCAGGCTCCCTGCTGAGCAGAGAGCCCGATGTGGGACTCGATCCCAGGACCCTGAGATCATGACCTGAGCCAAAGGCAGCGGCCCAACCCACTGAGCCACCCAGGCGCCCCTGAAAACCCATTTTTCCTGATATTTTAGTCCCTCATAGTTGTAAATTAATGTTAATTGGTTACCTCCAATTAACAATCCTTTTACCATTCCATGCCTTATTAGAACTCTTACATCCCTTCTCGTCTTATCATGAATTAGAACAAAATCTCCTAGTAACCAATAAGATCTGCTTCTCCCAGTCAGTTTTACACATCAAATCATTCTCCCTATCAAATCATTTGATTTGTCTGTCCAAAAAAAATAAGTATATTGATTATGACATCGAATTTTTATTATATATAATGTATTTTGAATTCTATAGTCACATAAAGACAGCGTGCTTATAGCAAAAAATCAAGTATCCCCATAAAATGTGGGAATTAGCTAATTGTATACAAATATGGCTCAAGAGACTATAATGGAGTGGACTATGAAGATCAAACACAAAATTTGACAGTGATCCTGAGAAAGGGAACTACTGTTCATTGAGCACTGCTGTATGTCATTTAATTTTCACAACTACTTTCTGAATTAGAGATGATTATTCCTATTTTCTAAGTGATAAAATAGAAATATACAGAAGCTGTGAATCTAGCCGAAGGTGGCACATTTCTTATATGGGGAAAGCAGTACTAAGAGTTGCACAGTTGTTACCACTTTAACAAGGCTCAGACCCACACTTTTTGCTCTCGCCACATCGGGGTGCATACGTGGACACACAGCAGTGAGAGCTAGGAAGAAAGCTTTAAACAGAGAAAAATTGGCCTAGGTTTGTCCTCCACTCCCCAATCTGCAGATCCTAATGACATCAACTGCTTGAACCCAGGAGCCATAACAATTATACTTGTCTACTTCCCATTTCAGAGAATCAAGGAGTAAAAAGGAGAGGAAGCTCAGGAGAGAGGAACTCCTTGTACCGAACATACTCCTTGTAGCTGAACAACACATTTTGTCTGGAAGGAAGACCTGAGAAATGCTTCTCCATGGCTACCATAGTTCTTCCGATGACATGTCTCCTAGGAGAACACCGTGGACTGGAGATGGAAGAAGAGAAACAGGTAAGCTCACAGCAGACCTGATTTCTGACTGACCCCCACTCAACCATCTCTTAACCTCTCTGGGTCTCAGTTTCCTTAGCTAAGAAAGGGAGAGGGCGTTCTATGTGAAATCTAAGGAATATTTGATTCCGGATAGCATGAGTTCTTATCTAGAAATTCCATGGAACTAACATGGTATTAAGAGCATGGACTGAGGGCAGATGGCCTGAGTTTGAAATCTGGCTTTAGCACCGATCTTAGGTAAATAGTAAAAATCTCTCTGCTGGACGCCTTGGTGGCTCAATCATAAAGCGTCTGTCTTTGGCTCAGATCATGATTCCAGGGTGCTGGGATCCAGCCCTGCATCGGGCTCCGGGCTCCCTGCTCCCTGCTCGGCGGGAAGCCTGCTTCTTCTCCCTCTCCCATTCCCCCTGCTTGTGTTCCCTCTCTCGCTGTCTCTCTCTCATCAAACAAATAAATAAAATCTTAAAAATTAAAAAAGAAGGGGAGGAGTCAAGATGGCGGAGAAGTAGCAAGCTGAGACTGCTTCAGCTAGCCGGAGATCAGCTAGATAGCTTATCTAAAGATTGCAAACACCTGAAAATCCATCGGCAGATCGAAGAGAAGAAGAACAGCAATTCTGGAAACAGAAAAACAACCACTTTCTGAAAGGTAGGACTGGCGGAGAAGTGAATCCAAAGCGACGGGAAGATAGACCCCGGGGGGAGGGGCCGGCTCCCGGCAAGCGGCGGAGCAACCGCGCACAAAATCAGGACTTTTAAAAGTCTGTTCCGCTGAGGGACATCGCTCCAGAGGCTAAACCGGGGCGAAGCCCATGCGGGGTCAGCGTGGCCTCAGGTCCCGCAGGGTCACAGAAGGATCGGGGGTGTCTGAGTGTCGCAGAGCTTGCGGGTATTGGAACGGGAAAGCCGGCTACAGAGACAGAGCCGACAGTAAGCTCGCAGCTCCGTGTTACCTTGAACCGGTCGCAGGCTCGGTGAGCTCGGAGCGCGGCCGGAGGTCAGGCAGACGGGAGTAACTGGGCGCTGTTCTCTGAGGGCGCACTGAGGAGTGGGGCCCTGGGCTCTCGGCTCCTCCGGGCCGGAGACCAGGAGGCCGCCATTTGTATTCCCGTCCTCTGGAACTCTACGGAAAGCGCTCAGGGAACAAAAGCTCCTGAAAGCAAACCCGAGCAGATTACTCACCCCGGCCCCGGGTAAGGGCGGTGTAATTCCGCCTGGGGCAAAGACACTTGAGAATCACTACAACAGGCCCCTCCCCCAGAAGATCAACAAGAAATCCAGCCGAGACCAAGTTCACCTACCAAGGAGTGCGGTTTCAATACCAAGGAGAGCAGCAGAATTCCAGAGGAGGAGAAAGCCAAGCACGGAACTCATGGCTTTTTTCCTGTGATTTTTTTTAGTCTTGCAGTTAATTTAATTTTTTCTTTTTCATTTTTTTTTTTTTCTCGCCTTCGGGTAAAATTTTTTTTTTTTTTTAAACTGTTACCTTTTTATTTTTTAACGATTTTTTACTAGTTTATCTAATATATATATATATTTTTTTTACATTTTTCTTAGGTGTTTTCTTTTTTTAAAAAAAATTCTTTTTTTTTTTTTTTTTTTTTTTTTTCTTTTTTCTTTCTTCCTTTTTGAACCTCTTTTTATCCCCTTTCTCCCCACTCACGATTTTGGATCTCTTCTAATTTGGCTAAAGCATATTTTCCTGGGGTTGTTGCCACCCTTTTAGTATTTTACTTGCCCCTTCATTTACTCTTCTCTGGACAAAATGACAAGACGTAAAAATTCACCACAAAAAAAAGAACAAGAGGCAGTACCGAAGGCTAGGGACCTAATCAATACAGACATCGGTAATATGTCAGATCTAGAGTTCAGAATGACAATTCTCAAGGTTCTAGCCGGGCTCGAAAAAGGCATGGAAGATATTAGAGAAACCCTCTCGAGAGATATAAAAGCCCTTTCTGGAGAAATAAAAGAACTAAAATCTAACCAAGTTGAAATCAAAAAAGCTATTAATGAGGTGCAATCAAAAATGGAGGCTCTCACTGCTAGGATAAATGAGGCAGAAGAAAGAATTAGTGATATAGAAGACCAAATGACAGAGAATAAAGAAGCTGATCAAAAGAGGGACAAACAGCTACTGGACCACGAGGGGAGAATTCGAGAAATAAGTGACACCATAAGACGAAACAACATTAGAATAATTGGGATTCCAGAAGAAGAAGAAAGTGAGAGGGGAGCAGAAGGTATACTGGAGAGAATTATTGGGGAGAATTTCCCCAATATGGCAAAGGGAACAAGCATCAAAATTCAGGAGGTTCAGAGAATGCCCCTCAAAATAAATAAGAATAGGCCCACACCCCGTCACATAATAGTAAAATTTACAAGTCTCAATGACAAAGAGAAAATCCTGAAAGCAGCCCGGGAAAAGAAGTCTGTAACATACAATGGTAAAAATATTAGATTGGCAGCTGACTTATCCACAGAGACCTGGCAGGCCAGAAAGAGCTGGCATGATATTTTCAGAGCACTAAACGAGAAAAACATGCAGCCAAGAATACTATATCCAGCTAGGCTATCATTGAAAATAGAAGGAGAGATTAAAAGCTTCCAGGACAAACAACAACTGAAAGAATTTGCAAATACCAAACCAGCTCTACAGGAAATATTGAAAGGGGTCCTCTAAGCAAAGAGAGAGCCTACAAGTGGTAGATCAGAAAGGAACAGAGACCATATACAGTAACAGTCACCTTACAGGCAATACAATAGCACTAAATTCATATCTCTCAATAGTTACCCTGAATGTGAATGGGCTAAATGCCCCTGTCAAAAGACACAGGGTATCAGAATGGATAAAAAAACAAAACCCATCTATATGTTGCCTCCAAGAAACACATTTTAAGCCCGAAGACACCTCCAGATTTAAAGTGAGGGGGTGGAAAAGAATTTACCATGCTAATGGACATCAGAAGAAAGCAGGAGTGGCAATCCTTATATCAGATCAATTAGATTTTAAGCCAAAGACTGTAATAAGAGATGAGGAAGGACACTATATCATACTCAAAGGGTCTGTCCAACAAGAAGATTTAACAATTTTAAATATCTATGCCCCCAACGTGGGAGCAGCCAACTATATAAACCAATTAATAACAAAATCAAAGAAACACATAAACAACAATACAATAATAGTAGGGGACTTTAACATTCCCCTCACTGAAATGGACAGGTCATCCAAGCAAAAGATCAGCAAGGAAATAAAGGCCTTAAATGACACACTGGACCAGATGGACATCACAGATATATTCAGAATATTTCATCCCAAAGCAACAGAATACACATTCTTCTCTGGTGCACATGGAACATTCTCCAGAATAGATCACATCCTCGGTCCTAAATCAGGACTCAACCGGTATCAAAAGATTGGGATCATTCCCTGCATATTTTCAGACCACAATGCTCTAAAGCTAGAACTCAACCACAAAAGGAAGTTTGGAAAGAACCCAAATACATGGAGACTAAACAGTATCCTTCTAAAGAATGAATGGGTCAACCGGGAAATTAAAGAAGAATTGAAAAAAATCATGGAAACAAATGATAATGAAAATACAACGGTTCAAAATCTGTGGGACACAACAAAGGCAGTCCTGAGAGGAAAATATATAGCGGTACAAGCCTTTCTCAAGAAACAAGAAAGGTCTCAGGTACACAACCTAACCCTACACCTAAAGGAGCTAGAGAAAGAACAAGAAAGAAACCCTAAGCCCAGCAGGAGAAGAGAAATCATAAAGATCAGAGCAGAAATCAATGAAATAGAAACCAAAAAAACAATAGAACAAATCAACGAAACTAGGAGCTGGTTCTTTGAAAGAATTAATAAAATTGATAAACCCCTGGCCCGACTTATCAAAAAGAAAAGAGAAAGGACCCAAATAAATAAAATCATGAATGAAAGAGGAGAGATCACAACTAACACCAAGGAAATACAAACTATTATAAGAACATACTATGAGCAACTCTACTCCAACAAATTTGACAATCTGGAAGAAATGGATGCATTCCTAGAAACATATAAACTACCACAACTGAACCATGAAGAAATAGAAAGCCTGAACAGACCCATAACCAGTAAGGAGATTGAAACAGTCATTAAAAATCTCCAAACAAACAAAAGCCCAGGGCCAGACGGCTTCCCGGGGGAATTCTACCAAACATTTAAAGAAGAACTAATTCCTATTCTCCTGAAACTGTTCCAAAAAATAGAAATGGAAGGAAAACTTCCAAACTCATTTTATGAGGCCAGCATCACCTTGATCCCAAAACCAGACAAGGATCCCACCAAAAAAGAGAGCTATAGACCGATATCCTTGATGAACACAGATGCGAAAATACTCAACAAAATACTAGCCAATCGGATTCAACAGTACATTAAAAAGATTATTCACCACGACCAAGTGGGATTTATTCCAGGGCTGCAAGGTTGGTTCAACATCCGCAAATCAGTCAATGTGATACAACACATCAATAAAAGTAAGAACAAGAACCATATGATACTCTCAATAGATGCTGAAAAAGCATTTGACAAAGTACAACATCCCTTCCTGATCAAAACTCTTCAAAGTGTAGGGATAGAGGGCACATACCTCAATATCATCAAAGCCATCTATGAAAAACCCACCGCAAATATCATTCTCAATGGAGAAAAACTGAAAGCTTTTCCGCTAAGGTCAGGAACACGGCAGGGATGTCCATTATCACCACTGCTATTCAACATCGTACTAGAGGTCCTAGCCTCAGCAATCAGACAACAAAAGGAAATTAAAGGCATCCAAATCGGCAAAGAAGAAGTCAAATTATCACTCTTCGCAGATGATATGATACTATATGTGGAAAACCCAAAAGACTCCACTCCAAAACTGCTAGAACTTATACAGGAATTCAGTAAAGTGTCAGGATATAAAATCAATGCACAGAAATCAGTTGCATTTCTCTACACCAACAGCAAGACAGAAGAAAGAGATATTAAGGAGTCAATCCCATTTACAATTGCATCCAAAACCATAAGATACCTAGGAATAAACCTAACCAAAGAGACACAGAATCTATACTCAGAAAACTATAAAGTACTCATGAAAGAAATTGAGGAAGACACAAAGAAATGGAAAAATGTTCCATGCTCCTGGATTGGAAGAATAAATATTGTGAAAATGTCTATGCTACCTAAAGCAATCTACACATTTAATGCAATTCCTATCAAAGTACCATCCATCTTTTTCAAAGAAATGGAACAAATAATTCTAAAATTTATATGGAACCAGAAAAGACCTCGAATAGCCAAAGGGATATTGAAAAAGAAAGCCAACGTTGGTGGCATCACAATTCCGGACTTCAAGCTCTATTACAAAGCTGTCATCATCAAGACAGCATGGTACTGGCACAAAAACAGACACATAAATCAATGGAACAGAATAGAGAGCCCAGAAATAGACCCTCAACTCTATGGTCAACTAATCTTCGACAAAGCAGGAAAGAATGTCCAATGGAAAAAAGACAGCCTTTTCAATAAATGGTGCTGGGAAAATTGGACAGCCACATGCAGAAAAATGAAATTGGACCATTTCCTTACACCACACACAAAAATAGACTCAAAATGGATGAAGGACCTCAATGTACGAAAGGAATCCATCAAAATCCTTGAGGAGAACACGGGCAGCAACCTCTTCGACCTCTGCCGCAGCAACATCTTCCTAGGAACAACGCAAAAGGCAAGGGAAGCAAGGGAAAAAATGAACTACTGGGATTTCATCAAGATCAAAAGCTTTTGCACAGCAAAGGAAACAGTTAACAAAATCAAAAGACAACTGACAGAATGGGAGAAGATATTTGCGAACGACATATCAGATAAAGGACTAGTGTCCAGAATCTATAAAGAACTTAGCAAACTCAACACCCAAAGAACAAATAATCCAATCAAGAAATGGGCAGAAGACATGAACAGACATTTCTGCAAAGAAGACATCCAGATGGCGAACAGACACATGAAAAAGTGCTCCATATCACTCGGCATCAGGGAAATACAAATCAAAACCACAATGAGATATCACCTCACACCAGTCAGAATGGCTAAAATCAACAAGTCAGGAAATGACAGATGCTGGCGAGGATGCGGAGAAAGGGGAACCCTCCTACACTGTTGGTGGGAATGCAAGCTGGTGCAGCCACTCTGGAAAACAGCATGGAGGTTCCTCAAAATGTTGAAAATAGAACTGCCCTATGACCCAGCAATTGCACTATTGGGTATTTACCCTAAAGATACAAATGTAGTGATCCAAAGGGACACATGCACCCGAATGTTTATAGCAGCAATGTCCACAATAGCCAAACTATGGAAAGAACCTAGATGTCCATCAACAGATGAATGGATCAAGAAGATGTGGTATATATACACAATGGAATACTATGCAGCCATCAAAAGAAATGAAATCTTGCCATTTGCAACAACATGGATGGAACTAGAGCGTATCATGCTTAGCGAAATAAGTCAAGCAGAGAAAGACAACTATCATATGATCTCCCTGATATGAGGAAGTGGTGATGCAACATGGAGGCTTAAGTGGGTAGAAGAATAAATGAAACAAGATGGGATTGGGAGGGAGACAAACCATAAGTGACTCTTAATCTCACAAAACAAACTGAGGGTTGCCGGGGGGAGGGGGTTGGGGAGAAGAGGGTGGGATTATGGACATTGGGGAGGGTATGTGATTTGGTGAGTGCTGTGAAGTGTGTAAACCTGGTGATTCACAGACCTGGGGATAAAAATATATGTATATAAAAAATATATGTTTATAAAAAATAAAAAATTAAAAAAAAAAAAATTAAAAAAGAAAATTAAGAAATAAAAATCTCTCTGGACTTTGGTTCCCTCCTCTTTAAGATGGGACTAATATTGGTACATACCTACCTAATGAGGGTGAAAATCAAAAGAGAAGGAGGCATTTATTCACACAGTGAATAGGCAACAGAGGCTAGTAATAACTCCCGTCCCCTTGCTGCACATCTCCCCATGCACAAATACTCTTGAAAGGACCCCAAGCTTAGAGTGAGAATTTCAGGAGCAAATGGTCCAGGTTAGGCTGGGCTGCAGCTGCGTCTAAGAACGTTAGCCCTGCTTTTTGAATATCCTCATTTTTGAGAAAGGGTAGAAAGCATTTTTCTTCCCAGAGTACAGTGTGTGTTGCTTCTGGGCTGTCTCTTCTCATTCATTCTCTGATCTGATTGTTTGCACCTCAATGATTTTTTAATTGAAGGTCTTCAAAAATTGTTAATTGAGTTCTGCTCCTCTGACCATTCGAAGTCACTGAGTCTCAAACAAACTCTGAGTCTCTTCTGGGCTTTAGAAGCCCATAAACATCATCATGTGCTACAACCTGCTTAGAGCTATTAACTTTCTATTCTTTTATTTTTTGGATGCTTGACAACCAGCCTTCCTTTGCTGCGGCCTTAATGAGGCATCACCCGGAAGGCAGCCTCACAGCAGGGGTGGGGGCGGGGGGGGGGCGGGGGTCTGGCCAATCTCTTTTTAAAGGCAAGGCTCCCATATTTTAAAAATCGATTCCAGTGATGATACAGACCCCAAAGAGAAAGACTGTTGTCAATCATAATCATCAAACATGGAGCTTCCAAGTGAAGGAAGAGGATTGTATGTTTGGATGATTGGAATGAGGTCTTTCTCATCGCAGTAGAACGGCAGGGCTATTCCTTTTGAAAGGACATCCTCACTGCTGGCAAAAGGATACAGAAGTGGAATTAGGACAGGGATGAGGGTGTGTGAGGGGGAAATAAAAAACACATCAAGTCTTGCTCTGATCTTACAAGTAGCCTCTTTGCCATGGGATCAGAAATGGCAAATGTTCATGGTTAAGAGTCAACCGGGGGCTCCTGGCTGTCTCAGTCAGTAGAGCCTGTGACTCTTGATCTCGGGGTTGTAAGTCTGAGCCCCATGTTGAGTCTAGAGTTTACTTAAAAATAAAATCTTAAAAAAAAAATAGTCATCCGGAAGCATAGCAGTGCCTTCAGAAAAATGGTGCATAATTTGCTTTATGTTTCCATAAAGATGTTTCATTTCATTTACTGAAAGAGGGAGCACAGTTGAGGTCCTTTCATGCCTGGGAACCAGTGAGCAGAATCCCTTCTCTCTATTCTACACGTTAAATTACTTTGATATTAAAGAAATGTGCCTGAAGTCATGAGACAGGAACTGAGCATCCCGTTTATGTCCCTAGAGGCAAAACAAAACAAAACAAAAAGAAAAGAAAAAGAGGAAAACAAAAAATACAGGACGCCATTGCTGAGGAAGAAACAGAGACCACAGCTGCTGGACTCTGTGTTTTTTCCCATTTGTTTTTCAGCTCCCTAATTTTTTATCCCTAGTTTCTACTCACTTGTATTTCAGCAGACTTTTTCCTTCTTCCTGTCTGTCAATTTCACCTCCTAGGAGAACCTCGAAGTCTTTTCAGTTCTACCCTTTGTCCCCTGAGAGGCATGCTTAAGTACCCAGTTATCAGAACACACTTCCTAGCCCATGTAAGTTCAGGCAACTTGCTTCCCCTCCTCTTAGCGTGTGCCCTCATCTGTAAAAAGCATCCGAATCACTATTAGCTCTATTACATATCTTCTGTCCTCACTCCTTCCCATAAATCCAGGATCACTCATTAACTAGCAACTTAAGGAATTTAAGGATTATTATTAATTATTATTAATTGAGTAAAGTAAGGAAAAGGAAAGGAAAACTGGCTAAAAGAAACAAAAAGGTGAATGCTGGTATAGTAGCTTTCGAGTTAGGGGGATTGTTAATTGCCAGTGAAGTATGAGAAGGCACTCTCTAGAATTTTTGCATAAGGGTCTAGAATAATCATTTGAGCTCATATAACTCATATAGGAAAATAAGGATGTAGGCAAAGCCATATCTAGTCTCTCTGACCCCATGATAGAGAGCCCCTTTATTACATCTACTTGGAAAAGAATTTGGACTAAAAATGGATCGCACTCTTTCAGCTTCTGTAGGACAGAAGCAGAATTTAAAATGCATTAATACAGCTGTGGGGAGGAATGAGAAAGGATGACAGAGAGAGAAGGTGGTAAAAAAAAAAAAAAAAGCAAATCAGTCCCTTTCCCCACTGCATTAAAGAGGTGTTTTCCTAGGCTGACCATCCGCTGGCCAATCTGAAGTCAGTTCCATCCCAAATCATGGGCGCTCCATGGCACTTCAATCTTGGGCCCCCAGATTGATGTAGACCACTTCTCCACTTCCCATATGATTTTGAAGCAAATCCAGGCTCTCATATCATTCCATCCCTAAGTATTTGAGTAAATTTCTTTGAAACAGAAGTTCACAAACTCTGGCCCATGGATCAACTTCCTGTTTTATCAGTGAGGTTTACTGGAATGCAGCCATGCCCATTCACTTACCTCTTGTCTGTTGCCATTTCCCAGAGACCCTATGGGACATAAAGCCCAAAATATTTACTATTTGCCCTCTAAGAAAAAGTTTGATAAGCTGCTCCATCCCTGCTCTAAAAGACATGGACTTTAAAAAAACATAACTAGAATACTATTATCACACCTCAAAAATTACCAGTAATTTACTATGCAGTAACTTGAAATTGTTTAGGAATTTATACCTTACTAAGTGCCTTCCTATTTGTTACTTCATTTGAATCTGCAACAACTCTCTGAGATAGAGCTGGAAGACTTTAATGCCATCTAAATCCCTTTTCTATATGAAGAAACATGGAAGCATAGAGAATTTAAGTGATCTCATCAAAGCCACGCAGCTAATAAGCAGTTTGAATAGGCCTCTGCCTCTGATACATTGTGGTAGGTCAAGGGGAAGTTTGAATTCTGCAGTATGTGACTGATAAACTCCTGTGTACTTCTCAGTTCTATTTCATGAGCACGTGACTTGAAGAACCTGGGGTGGCATATATATTTCAGACATGACTTGGAGTTAATTTAAGGCGAACCTCCTCCAAGCAGTAAAAATAACCGAGTTTTTATACTGGGTGATGAGTTCCCATCGAACCACTCTGCGTTTGAAGAGCTACAGTGGCGTCTGGAGAAAAATCTATGGGTAATCCTGTTTCCTTGCATCTTCCTTAGAGAAGAACATGGTGTATCATTTTACAGGCCAAAGAAAAAGGGTGAAATGTGAGGGGTGGAAATTCACTTTAGTTATGCGAGTACCCAGAGTCCCAACTTTTTCTGTCCCATAAAGCTGGCTGGAAACATAATAAAAACTAGTCTTTCTCATGAGAAACCTGATGGCATTTTTATTGGTTTGCCTTTGAGATAATACTCCACCTTCGGGAAGAAAATCCAAGGGAGCTTGTAATAGTGGGAAATAATCATATAAAGTCCAACTGTATTTCAGAAACAATAAGAAAATTAGTTACCATTTTCACATGACCTGAAACTCTCTATAATCGAGGGTCATCACCCAAGCAGTGTCCGGATTATTTAAAATGAAAGCTTGTTTATGTTTACAAATTAGCTTTAAGAAATTGAAAATGTTGTCCTCATTAGGCAGTTGGCTCCCTGAGAGTAGGGGCCATTGCAGAGCCTTGAACTGGGTCTGGTGGGGTAGGGCACTTCATGTAAGTGGTGTTGAATGGCTACATGGTATCAACGTCATTACTTCAGATCTGAGCACAGTCACACTTCTGGTCACCAAAAGGAACCTTTCCCCCAAATAATAACTCTACAGTGGAGAATCCTGATAGGTACCCACCTTAACTAAGTGATCAAGGTTAACATCACCACTGATAAGTCATGTAGATATGACATAGCCTGTGGTAGGCTGAATAATGGCCCCCAATGATATCCAGGTTCCGATCCCTGGATCCTGTGACTGTGTTATATGGCAAACCTTATGTGACAAAAGGGACCTTGCAGTTGCAGTTGAGATGGGGAAATTATCCTGGATTATCTGGGTGAGCCCAATGTAATCTTAAGAGTCCTTATAGGGGCGCTGAGTGGCTCAGTTGGTTGTGTCTGCCTTTGGCTCAGATCATGATCCTGGGATCCTGGGATCAACTCCTGCATTGGGCTCCCTGCTCATGGGGAATCTGCTTCTCTTCTTCCTCTGCCTGCTGCTTCTTCTGCTTGCCTTATAAGAGGGAGGCAGAGAGAGATCTGGCTATGGAAGAAGAGAATGCAACATGATGACAGAAGTAGAGACTAGAGTGCTGTACCACTCCAGTCCACTGCCAAAGAATGCTGGGAGCCTCCAGAGGCCGGCAGAAACAAGGAACAATTCTCCCTGGAGCCTTCCAAAGGAAGCAGGCCTGCCAACATTGATTTTAGCCCTGTAAGACTCATTTCAGACTTCTGGCCTTCAGAATGATAAGAGGATAAATTTCTGTCACTTTTAGCCACTAAATTCATGGTAATTTGTTACAGCAGCAACAAAGACATACTCTCAGATACAATGTGATGAGAAGAGCACCTACACTCTGTGGTTTCTCTTTCCTGTCTTATAATGAAAAGACATCAGACAAACCCAAATGGAGGCATGCTCTACCCAATACCTGACTCGTGAGTGCTCTTCTAAAGTGTCAAGGTCATGAGAAACAAGAAAGCTGGAGAAAGTGTCATAGAAAAGAGGAAATTAAAGAATCCTAAGGACTGAATAGAGTGTGACATCTTGAACTGGATCCTGGAACAGAGAATGACAGTGATAGACTGGTGCGATCTGAATAAAGTCTGTAGTTCAGATAGTCTTACTGTACCCATGTTAATTTCTTAGTTTTGTAGACACCGACAATAGAGGAAACTGGGGAAAGGGTATATGAGGACTCTTCATACCATTATTGCAAATTTCTGTAAACCTAAAGTTATTTCAAAATAAAATGTTTAAAAAGGAATCCTGCCCAGTAATATTTATCTCATCAGATCTGTTATGGGGGGGGGGGGATAATACAGGGTTGTGTTTTAGGGATTTGGGGGCTATACTGATTGGATTCTCCTGGAAGAAAGGAAGAAATAGGTGGAAAGAGAGATGGCTGAGGGTAGAAGGAAGCTGCCACTGAAGGAAGCTGCCACTGTCCACTGCATTGGGTGCCACTGGGTGGTACTAATACCTCAGGTCATCCTGGAGTTATAGGTAAGGGGAAAATGCCCCTGTATCTAACGGAGAGAGAATTAATGGCACAGAACAGTTCAGTGGCAAATAATGCTCACTGAATTAATTTGATTTTCCCAAGCTCACAGCAAAGAGGGGAATGGAATATTAGTTGTCTAATTTCCAGGTACATGGTGGCTAGATAAGAAAGATCAGCTCATTCACAATATTTTAAAAATCCATCTATTTCATCCAGAAAAGAAGCTTTGGTGTTACTGAATAACAAGTGGATTTTAGTCTCCATAACTCTCCTAGGTTCAATCGTACTTTTTTCCCCCCTCATACTCTGCCTCACCACTCGAGGTTCAATTCAGGTTTCTAGCACTTGCCTTCTCTGGTATTTCTTTTCTGTTTTGTTTTGTTTTATCTTTTTGGTGTTTTTCTTTTCTCACCTTCTTCCTCCATTCTACTTACCAGGTATTACCTATTGCTGCATAACAAATGACTGTAACACAGTGGAGTGAAAGGAAAGGCATTTATTAACTCACAGTCTCCATGGGTCAGGAATTTGGCTGTAGCTTCACTGGGTGGTTCTGGCTCTAAGCATCTCTGGAGGTTGCAGTCAAGATGGCAGCCAGGGCTGTAGTCATCTGAAGGCTCGACTGGGGCTGGAGGATCCAATTCCAAGACACACATAGCCGTAAACAGGAGGCCTCACCCAATGCACCTATCTATAGGGCCATTTGTCCTCACGACACAGTGGCTGACTTCCTTCAGAGCAAGTGATTCAGAGAGCGTGCACAGAGGAAGCTGCGACATCCTTTGTCTTCTAATTTTGGAAGGGACGCACTATCATTGCTGCCTCGTTCTGTTTGTTAGAGGCCAGTCCCTTAGTGCAGCTCACACTCATGGGAAGGGAAATTAATCTTCACCTCTTGAGGGAAAAAGTACCAAGAACTGATAGATATATTTTCAAACTACCACACCAGGTGCCCTCTTAGATGTGACTCCGACTGGAAGTTTGATTTTCTACCCTAGGCTTTCTCTGGGAAACCGCATTTCCTCCCATAGTTTCATGTGGCTCAAAGTGAAACTTGGCTTTCTTTCAGAAGACTCCCCCCATTGCTCTTCCAAGTTTCCAAGCCCCATGAAAAGTCACAGAATGCTAAGAAAAGAGAAGGGAACTTGAAACAATCCCAACCTTTCACGATCTGGTTATAGTCACCTGTCTCTTTTGTTCTTGCTGCCGCACTAAAATGTGACATCTCTGATTCTTCTCAAGCAAGGGTTGCTGCAACTTTCAGCAGCTTCTCCGTGGTGCTGCCACTGAATGACATTGAAGTTATGTTCAGTATCCACTGACTTTCACCACATGACCTTGTCCTTGAACCCTGACTTTACTTGATTCTTGGCAAGTCCTTTTCTATACATTGTACTACTCGACATTCAGTGTGCTAGTTCTCAGGAAGTCCTCTTAATTATTTACCTCTTTGACTTCAGACTTCAGTTCTCATTTCTGTTGACTTCCTTACTTTCCCCAGATTTAGCATTTTTCTCCACAGTAGCTTCTTCCTTGCCTTTGCTCTTTATTCTAGGAGTCATGAGCCTATCGAGAAAAATTCACCGCCTTTGGCTTCTTTGTTGCCTATTTTCCCTATATTTGTAATGACCTTCTTGCCCCTGTATTGTGTCAAAAAGAGCTCATCTGCCGCTCAGTCTGGGAGGGTTCCCAGCCACTATCAGGGACATCAAAAAGCCTCAGTTCCGTAGCTCTTCATTAGCTTCAGATTGGTCCAATTGCTGGCTCCGTTCTGAATTTGAGATTTCAGTTTCCTCTCTGTCCCCACTTCCTGCCCTGGTTTCTTAAATTAACGCTTTCTGCCATATCTCCCTAACATTTAGATCATCACTTCTCAGACTATTACAATGTCCACATGAAAACCTGAGGATCTTGTTAAAATGCAGATTCTGATCCAGGAGGGCTGGGGCGGTGCCTGAGGCTCTGTATTTCTAACGAGCTCCTGGGTGATACCAATACTGCTGGCTCCAGGGCCACACTCAGTAGCAAGGGCTCATAGCAACCCTCTCCTAAATGTGCTTCCTCACTCACCTTCTTCCTCCACAAAGGGGGAAAACACAAGTGCTGTCCGATTGCCAGGCTTTCTGGATCTCACACCACCAGCATCACTAGTCTCCAGCATAGGACAGTGCTCAAATCCCCTGCAGATGTCATGAAAAATACTGATTCTTGTGTTTCACCTCTAGAGATTCTGACTCAGTAGGTCTTGGGTAGAGTCTCAGAATCTATATTTTTAAGAAGCACCCCAGGCAGTCTTCATCATTTTTTAAGAACCAGTGTCTTACAGACTAAAGTCCAAACTGAAGTCTTAAATACAGTCTTCCCCAGCAGATCCAATCTCCTTTATTTCTCATAAATGAGTCCCCTCCAAACCTTTGTTCCAGGCAGGCTGTCTCTTAAAAAGACCCAAAGCATTTCCTCCTCTTTACTCTGGCTCCACCTGTAAATTCTACCTACTCTAGAATTACTCTGTCTTATCTGTGTATTGTCACAGATTGTCATTCCACCAAGAATGCCAACTCCTGGAAGACAAACCGCTAGGCGCACAGCTGGTAGGAAGAGACTGTCTCCACTCTCTTTAGCCTTGTCAAGTCCAAGCGTCCTCCCAAATTCTACCAAATCACTGCCTCCACCCCCATATTCAAGTCCCATGGGAAACGCATTTTTCTGGAAGAATGGAAAATGTGACTGTCTCGACTGAAATAGAAGTGACACCCTGTCCTGACACATAAGAAAGGATGCTGAGTCACACTTCAGTCCTATCTGGAAACAAGTCCCTGGGGACAGGGACTTTGTCTTATATTTGTTCTGTGTTATTTTCATAAATCAAAAGCATCTCATGTTCACCATCAAATGAAATGCTAAGCAAATGTCTGAGTATGTCTGGTGATCTGCCAGAAGGTGACACATAATGGTAGGGATGGAGAGAGTCATTACAGCTAATTAGTTGAAATGACATCAAAATTTTCTAATTAGCTTTTGTAAACATCCTTGTGCCAGGAAAACATGAGGTGTTGTACCTCAGTACATCTTTACTGCTCAAATATGATTAGAACAGCCTACAGTGCCACGGAACATGTAAGGCTAACACCAGCTGGGAGACATCAGAATCTACCAGCATCTGCTTAACTTACTTGGGAAGAAACACTTCTGGCTCAGTTGGAATTAAGAAGTAAGGACGACTCAGCATCCTGGGATGTCTAAAGACAGAGAAACAACATCCAGGAGTCCTCCTTTTTAAAAAGATTTTATTTATTTATTTATTTATTTATTTGACACAGAGAGATAAAGCTAGAGAGCACACAGAGGGGGCACGGGATGCAGAGGGGGAACGGGATGCAGAGGGGGAGAGAGGAGCAGACTTTCCAGGGAGCAGGGATCCTGGTGCGGGGCTTGATCTCAGGCCTGCGGGATCATGACTTAAGCTGAAGGCAGATGCTTAACTGACTGAGCCACCCAGGTGCCCCTCTAGGAGTCCTCTTTCTCAACCAAAAATATGTTCTCTGAACCAAGCCTAACAAGAATACATGATCTATCATGACGTCACCCAAACCTGCCTCTAGCTCGTTCATCCACCCCTCTCTTCCAATCCAGGTGACTTTCCCAGACCTAAAGCTGTCCCCTGCCCACTGCCATGCTCTTTCTCTTATGCCTCTGTTCTAGGCACATACTATTTTCTTTGTTCAAGAGGTCTTGCCACACAGTAACTCAACCTTTAAGATCAAATGTCACCTCTGGAGAAAAGGTAGTGGCTTCATTCTGGGAAGGGAATGGGTTCTGAATTGCTGCCACTTTTTTTTTTTTTTTTTTTTTAAAGATGGAGTTTATTTCTGTTAAAACAATACTCAAGGAATTTTTCAGAAGGTCAAAAGGCCCAAAGATAGCTGGTTTAATATAATATTATAGCCAGGTGCCAGTTTTGAAATCTTCAGGACAACTCCGGGTGGTCTGACAACTCACTGATTCTCCCAGTCCACAAGTGGCGAATTCCTCTGAGTTTTGGTGTAATTCACACGAGGCTGTCCCTCCAGTTATGATGACCAAAAACAATGCTAGAAGCAGTCATCGTCATTGAGAGGAAGAAAGGTAAATGACCAGAGAAGAAAGCCACCATAGCAATTTCAAGAAGCAAAGTTATTAATTCAGTATAAAACAAACAGAAGCATTTGCAAAATCTATATGAAAACCCTTCTTGCATTATTCTTTGAAACCAGGTCCTGTGACTATGAGCCAGAGTAGCCGGGATCATGACGGATCTCGTAAGAACCTGTATTTTCATATTGTTTTTCTCAGGCTCTTGCATGGTGCGTGAAAACTGGCAGACGTGGGATCAATGTCTTTCAAGTTAATGGAGGAGCTGCTGACTCACCTGTATGAGTAGGCCCTTCTGCCAATTAATGCAAGGTCGATCTCTCTTCTGACTTTATTGGGCTTTTCCAGAGTAAACACACAACACTAATCTCTCTCAATCACAACAACAACAGTTTATAGTAAGAGCAGCTAATATTAATTGAGCACTTCCTATGTGCCAACCGCTGTGAAATCTTAACATGGATATTTTCAGTGAACTTCCCAAATTATCCCCTCTTTTCAGATTAGGAGCTTGAAGTTGAAGACACCAAGTCCTTTAATTTGCCTACGTCATTTGTCAGGGCAGTAGGTGAAGAAGGCCAGATGGAAGCCCCAAAGCCATAGAGAGCATTATGAAGGTATAGTGCTAACAAGTAATGAACACTACCAGGCTCGTGGTTATTGACTCGTTACCGGTGATACTGAGCAGCTCTTCCCACTCCAGGCATGCGCAGTCAGACTCTCTACGGCCGGCTGAGGGGAGCACAAGCCCTTCGGATTTGTGGAAGAGCGTGGCGGGCATCTCAGTGTTGTCACAGGCCGTTGGAAATTACCATGACAACAAGCTTGGAGGCTTTTTGGGTGGCCTCTGGCCTGGTGCTAAGTGCGTGCAAGCTTCTCGACTCCTTATGGATCCCAAAAAGCCAAACCTTCAATGGCAGGACCCGTCAGTAACTGGCTTCCTGTGATATTCCCGGGAGAGAAGCCTCCTCCGAAGTCTTGAAGATAAACCCTCATCACGTCTGTGTGAGTTGTTGGCTAAAGGTCCAAACTCAAAACTCGTTACCTCCTCGGCAGAGCCTTTTCTGGCCCCCAGGCCACTCTGAGTTCTGTCTTCGCATTCCCCCATTCCTTGGTATTCTCTCCGTAAGCCCTTTTCAGTTCATTTCCCACTCAGGGCTTAAGAGGACAGTCGCTACAAGACATGGCAGGCGGTCGATAAAAAATTGCGAGGAACTGCATCACAATGCCAGTTGATGTAATTTTTAGGTCCAGTGAGAAAAATCCCATTTTTCTGGAAAAGACTACTGATCTTTGAGATTTGAGAATGCAGCCGGCTCCCGATTTTATTTCTCCCTGGTAAAGGGAACAATAACGGCCTGTGGGGAAAAGCGTGTGTGCGTGTGCGTGTGCGTGCGTGTGTGTGTGTGTGTGTGTGTATTCTGCTTCGGCCCTCCCAGATGTCAGTTACTGAAGGTTTAAGGCACAAATCCCTTGGCCCATTTTTTTCCTTCAGCAGCCGGCCGCCTTCAAAGAGCCCTGGGGAAGGCCGGTCGACAGCTCCCACATGGGCATTCCGCGGGCGTCCGTGTGCATTTAATTCAGATCCAGAGCGCATTTTATAGCAACTTGAACATGCCATTCTAACGTACTGGAAGAGATGAGAAATGGGGCTGTGAGTTCTATCTGGGTTCTCGGGCTCAGCATGAGCAAGGTTTGCAGTGCCTTTCAGAGGGGGCCACATCCGAAATGAGAGGCCCAGACATCTGCGGGATGGAGTCTGCGGGCCGGTTCCCGTCTGGGAAGAGCCGGCTGCCGGGCAGTGATGGAAGCGTCCAGCAGGGGGCTGGCATTCTCTGTCTATAAGTAGCCCCGTTTCCCCCGCAGAGCCCCGGCTCAGCGCCGCTGCTGTTTGCTGGTGAAGTCAGTGACGTGCACAGCATCCTGCCCAGAGGATTGGAGGGCTTCTCAGTGCAGTTTTTTTCCTACCCACTTTAAACCTTCAGGTTCGAAATATCAGGAAGGATAGGACATGCTGTATGAAAAGAGCCAGCCAAAAGTTCCTAGTAAACTGCAGCCAGAGAGACTCAGCCTCGAATGGAGGTAGAAGGAGTTGATACAGAGTGGGTTTAATTCCGGCTGACTTTTTGTTGTCGTTTGGTTGTGACTTACTGAATTTAGACATGTATTCCATTGGCCATGTGAGGACCAGGGCAAGACCAGCATCCAAATAACGCCAGACCCTTCCGAATGCCACAGTGCATGTGTCCTCAGAGTATCTGTGTCAAGGAAGATAAAGAGCCCAGCCTCGATTTTAGCCTCATCTTCGCCCAACTACAAAATCAGAGTTAAGCAACAGCACCTGAGAGCCCTTTTCAGGTGGGAAGGAGCCCAGAGGATGGCTCTGAATGATTGCTTGCTTTTGAACTTGGAAGTGGAGCACTTCTTGTACTGCAACGTCTCCAATCACAGTGCAGATCTACCCGTGAACGACGACTGGTTCCACCCAGGGGTCTTCTATGTCATCCCGGCCGTCTATGGGGTCATCATCCTGATAGGCCTCATCGGCAACGTCACGCTGATCAAGATCTTCTGTACGGTGAAGGCCATGCGGAACGTGCCCAACCTGTTCATCTCCAGTCTGGCCTTGGGAGACCTGCTCCTCCTGGTAACGTGCGCTCCCGTGGACGCCAGCCGGTACCTGGCCGACAGGTGGCTGTTCGGCAGGATCGGCTGCAAACTGATCCCGTTCATACAGCTCACCTCGGTGGGGGTGTCTGTCTTCACGCTCACGGCTCTCTCGGCGGACAGGTGAGTTCCGGAAGAAAGTCACCTTCTCTCTGAGGGTAGCAGATGCCTTGGGAAATGAGCCACCCGCTTGGGGCAGGCAGAGCTGTTTGCACAAAGGGAAGTTTCACTCAAACTCAGATTCCCTTCCAGGCACGTTGTTCTGGGGATTCCTTCTTGATTTTGACACATCGGCTTAAGAAAGGAAAGTGAGGGGGGTCGTGGGACAAAAGGGGACAAATGAAAAAAAAAATCTCTGAGCGTAAGATTGACATGTATTTTCTGGAGGCAAAACAGTTTAGCATTGCTTTTTCCTACCCTCTCCCTCCCTGCAACATTAATTGGTGAGAAAAAAAAAAAAAAATCACACCTAATAGAGTTTAAACCCCAGGCAAACATTTCTTAGAAATAATTCAAAGGCTTCAGAGAACAGAAAAGTCCCACTGAATTTCTTCCTCAAAATATTCTTTCAGAAATAAACAAGAGGAGAAAATAAGCAGCATTTCTTTGAAATTTAGTTTCCTCGGACCATTGAACTTTTCTCATAGCTGATTCTGTATTTGGCTCTCTGTAACCAGAAAGCTGGTTTTTGTAAGTGTCCCTTCAGTGAAATCAAGCATTATGTGGATTTTTTCCCCCTTGAGAAAGTTCCATTCAAGTTTGATTTTGAATTTTAATATCTTTATTGATGTACTTGCACATACAGTGCCTTTGGGGAAGGGGGGTCGGTAGGGGAGGGAGTCCAGCATTTCTTTCTGGGCAACACTCGTATCTGTGAACTGCATTTCTTGTGTGAACGTGTTGGTTAAAAATTCACATTTATTCATTCTTAAAGATTCACAATCATTCCTCGAACATGTACCAAGCATCTATTTTGTAAAAAAACACTTGCTTGAGTGAGCCAGTCGGGAAATATCTGCAGGTTGTTGGCCCACATTGCTGCCCGGATCTAACATGTTTCTGAGCTCTAGAAACTGGACCCAGTAATGTCTAGACTCCAGAAACATCCCGGGGCATACGGTCAAATTAAGAAAAACTAGAACAATGAACGAGAGACTCTTAAGCTTTGATTTGAAAATGCTCTGTATGTGATGCTGTGAAAGATGTATGAGGATCTGAGCATGTACCAGGAAAGGCATAGAAGCAGCTCTCGAAAGTTTATGCTCTGGAGAAAACTCCCACATTTTAACACGGTAGTGGATTTTCATTTTATAGAGGAGCAAACAGTCCCCCGGTGATCTGGCTTTGTCAAGTAACGGCCGAATAAAGATAGTGTTATCAGTATTTATAGACACATGTTTATACTTAGCTGCCTGAAGTACACTGTTCATTTTCAAAGATGGAAAAACAAGAGCCCTGAGGCAAGGTCTGCACATCGTACCGGCCGGAGGGGCTTCCTCCATTCCCAGCTTTGGCCCACCAGGTACTCGTGGCCACAGGCAGCCTCGCCGGTTGTTCCGGGCCAGGCGGACTCTGGAGCAGGCAGAAGGTCCATAGCTCATTCCACAGATGCTAAGGGCATCTCAGGATAGCGGTGGATTTTCCTGATGCGGGGGTAAGATTCTGGACTCTGGACTGGTGGGTACAGTGGTGTGGAGGGTGTTTACTGGCTTCTTGGGGCTGGGTGGGGGACAGAGAGGAAGGCGAGGCTGCAGAATGTAAAGAGGCAGCTGCAGGGGACCCCTTCCCGAGTTGCCGAGCAGACGGAGTTCCCTGTGGGCAGAAAGGCTCTTTCCAAAGCCCGGGTACAGCATTTGCCAGCTCCCGTGTGTTCTCAGCAAGTTTAGAGTTCCTACGTGTCCTTCCCCTACTAGAAGCATCCCTGTATCTAACCTTCTGTGCTTTGCTGAGGTTTCAAAAAGCTGACGAGTCCCGTGAATCACAGGTAGTGCGTGTAATCAATTTCAACCAGAGTTAAGTAGTGAGCTAGTTAAATCATGTAAACCTGTACTTATCTGTTGAATCTCATTTTTAAGAGCTATCAGGGTCTTACAGTAACCTCACGAGGATGGCAGGGCAATCACAGAGACACACATACTCCATTTTTCTCAACAAGTTACTATCTATGTACAGTAAAGTGAACAAGTGTGTAGCTCAATGGGGTTTTTACTTATGTCTTCGTAACCACATAACCGCCACCCAGATGGAGATACAGTCCACTTCCGGCCCCCCAGGAGTTTCTTCTGCGCCTCGTTCCAGTGAATGGCCACCCCCAGAGAGGAGCAGTCACTCTTCGGAGTTCAGTTAACACAGATTATTTCTGCCCGTTCTTTAACTGCATATGAAGGGCATCATGGTTCTTATGCTTATCATGTCTGAGAGAGTCACCCGTGTGGGTGCGCACGACAATGGTTTCTTCTTAACTCTTGTGTGGTATCCTGCCGTAGGAATATGCCTCCGTTTCTGTGTCCATTCGAATACTGATGGACATTGGGTTGTGTCCATAATAACCCACTCTGGGTGTTCTTACTCATGACTTTTGGGGAACATACGTGTTTATTTCTCTTGGGTTTGAGCCAGGGAATGGACCTGCTGCATCACAGGGGGCACATATTTGTTTAGTAAGCATCGTCAAAGAGTTTCCTAAAGTGCTAGCCTGTATTGGACGGGGTGGTAGAAGGGTGAACCAGCAGACCCTCCAGACTGGATGACCAGCCCCCACCCTCAATCTACAGCCTCGGGGGTGCCGAGGTGGGAAGGGCAGTGGGGTCAGGCCTCCCTGCCCCCCGTAGGCTCACCTGCAGTGCCGGGACTCATCCCCACCTCCCCGCTGCAGTCCTCCCTCGCCGCAGACCAACTTGAATCTTTGTTACTATGATGGGAATAACAGTTTTCTGGAAAAGTTTATGCTGCTGCCACCGTGTCAGAGGGAGACTTCAAGGCAGTCCCAGAAACCAGAACGCTGGGTTTCACACAGTTGGCTAATTGCAGATTTACATTCAAGGCCTTCACTTCTGGTCCCTGCCCTCCGCCTCCTTCCATGCTTTCTTCCCCTGGACACGCACCGATGTCCTCATAGCGCATACTGAATTCCTGGCTCCGCTTCCTTTGCTGATGCTGTGTCCCGCCCACTCTCCAGACCGCGTTCTCCTTCCCTGCATAGAAGACGCTACTCCCCATGTGACCTACAGGCTTGGAATGAGCATCAATTGTCCTGCATTTTAGGCTATCTGATGCCATTACTTCCCATTGAAAGGAGTCGGATTGAGTCACTTAGCTCTCTGACCTTAAGTTGAATCATCTGTAAAGAGAGTTGAGCCCGATGATTTCTAAGGTCCCTCCAAATTTTTTCTTATCTATCATCTTGCCTATCTTTCAGAATATGGTTCAATCTTCCTCCTTAAAACCCTAAGTTGGACCATTCTAGCCCCAAGTTCCTAGCACTCCCCCAAACATAAAGCTTATTATCTGAGACATGAATTACCTTATGACTTCTTCCATTTTGCTCTTTGGAAGTATTTCACTCATTTGTCTCTTTTTAGCCTTTCATATATTCACTGCATTAACTTTTCAAGTAGGTTATTAATGCTGAGGGCAGGGGCGCCTGGGTGGCTCTGTCGGGTAAGCCTCTGCCTTCAGCTCAGGTCATGATTCCAGGGTCCTGAGATCAAGCGCCACATCGAGCTCCCTCTTCAGTGGGGGGGCCTGCTTCTCTCTCTCCCTCTGCCTGCTGTTCCCCCTGCTTGTGTGCACCCACTCTCTCTCTCTGTCAAATAAAATCTTAAAAAAAAAAAAAAAAGGATGCTGAGGGTGGAAATTTCTTATGTATTCTTCTGTCTTCCACACGATTCTATCTCCTCACACGATTCCTTGGCACCAAGTGCGTGATCAGTAAACACTGGTGGATTAATTACTTTTAATCATACTTTCTTCTTCTCATTCTCAAACCATACTTTTCTTCTCATTCTTCCTCTCCTTTTTCAGAATTCATCAGAAAGCATATTCTTTAAAATGTCTCATACAGTCACCAGCTTATCTCTTCCTCTCTGTGAAGCTCTCCCTGTTTGAGTCAATGTGAGAAAAACCCTTCCGTGAATGCATTCAGGGGATGACGATGTGTGGATGGACGGACAGATGAAAAGACAGGTGGTTGGATGAGTGGATGGGTAGAAGGATGGACAATGATTGGATGGATGGATATACTTTCTATATACTGGTCTTTCCTATGAGATGCCCATTTCCGTACTAGGTGCCTCAGTGTTACGTAAATGGAATTTAAGACCAAAATTGGGCCCTCACCTGGAGAAGGGTTGGGAGAATTTCTGTCTTCTTTTCCAATAAATGTAAAGTTTAAAACTAGATTTAATGTTGACAGCCTATAGTGCCCAAGTTATACTGTGCCTGCTTCAGGTTCTGCTGGAATGGAACTGGCCAAATGAATCTTAAAGGCAGATGGATAGAGGACTTACACTAGAATTGTGATCCTTCCTTGATTTCATGGAAAATACTATTCATACATCTTCCCCTGCCTTGTGATTGGCAGTGTATAAAGAAAGAGGAAAGAGTTGCATTTACGTAAACTTCATAGATTCTTTGAATTAATTGCAAGGAATTTATGAGCTAATGGACTTTCGGCCTTTCCTGCCATCTCAGGCTTCTTAGCCCCTAACCAAGTAACACTAAAAATTCTGTTCTCCAGTCACACCAGCCACGTGTCAAAGGCTCAGTAACTACATGTGACTCTACTGGACAGTGCAGATACAGGACATTTCCATCATGGCAGAGAGTTCTGTTGGACAGAACTAGTTGAACTAGCTGCACGGGCTATTCCTGTCTGTCAAATATCTTCTATCAGAAGATACCAAAACTGAAGAGGGGAGAAACCAGGCAGCCTAACACAATCCCAGTTACAGACTTGGGGGATTGGGACATCCCACTGATGAGGGTTTGAGACCTTCTGAAGAATACATGTGCAGTTCAACTTCCAGGTCTGCTTTACGAACTTCTCTCTGATCCTTCCATTTTCTTGTGCTGGGTCCTCTTCCATCTGCCAGTCTGTCTTTCTATCTTCCTATCCCAAGGCTTGCCAGAACACACTGTTGCAGCTAAAATCCTTTTTTTTTTTTATTTTTAGAGAGAGAGAGACAGAGCACAGGTGTGCGATCGGGGTGGGGGTGGGGCAGTGAGGAGGGGCAGAGGGAAAGGAGAGAGAATTTTTTTTTTAAGATTTTATTTATTGGGGCGCCTGGGTGGCTCAGTGGGTTAAGCCGCTGCCTTCGGCTCAGGTCACGATCTCAGGGTCCTGGGATCGAGTCCCGCATCGGGCTCTCTGCTCAGCAGGGAACCTGCTTCCCTCTCTCTCTCTGCCTGCCTCTCCATCTACTTGTGATTTCTCTCTGTCAAATAAATAAATAAAATCTTTAAAAAAAAAAAAAAAAGATTTTATTTATTTATTTGTTAGAGAGAGAAAGAGAGAGCGCGAGCACGGGCAGACAGAGTAGTAGGCAGAGGCAGAGGGAGAAGCAGGCTCTCCGCCGAGCAAGGAGCCCAATGCAGGACTCGATCCGAGGACGCTGGGATCATGACCTGAGCCGAAGGCGGACACTTAACTGACTGAGCCACCCAGGCATCCCAGGAGAGAAAATCTTAAGCAGGCTCCAGACCCAGCATGGAGCCCAACAATAGGGGGCTTGATCCCACAACCCTGAGATCATGGAGCAGAAATCAAGGGTTGGACACTTAACCGACTGAACCACTCAGGCGCCCCTCTAGCTAAACCCTTCTCGTTGCTTCCACATGTGCCTTCTGACTTCTCCCCTCTCTGACTTTATTTCCCTCTCCTTAAGAGCTGGCTTCCATTCCCTCCCTCTGTCCAAATCCTGTGAGTCATTGAAGGCACAGTTCAGGTCTCTTCTCCATGAAGCATTCCCTGACCTTTTGCTTTCACTGATTTTTCCCATTCTCAAGATGTTTTTGCCTGTACTATGAAATACCCAATCTGTCCCGCATTGTATTACTGGGTCCTTTGTGCAGATGTGTTTTCTATGTCCTTAATCATGTGGGAAGCTCCTTGGGGTCTGTGCCTTCTGTGACACCCGAGCCTACCGTACATCTAGTAAGAGGACGATAACCACAGCTTGGTTGATGTTTGAGCAGTGACAAGTAGAAGTCATCTTAAAATTCAAACCCTTGTTTGACAGAGACCAAAAGATGGAATTTGGCCTTGTCACAGCAGATTCAGAGTACAGTCAGACTGTACTCCTGCTCTCCTCATTTTAAGTCCTAGTGCGTTCAGGGGAACTGGAAGCTTTTCTTTACGCACCATCAAAACACAGAGTCTGATTCCATTTCCCTGGACAGTGGGAGCTTCTGATTCCAAACCCTACTGTTCTGAGGGAGGATAACCTGAGTAGCCCCAAAGTGGTGCCCTCCTAAGGAGGTCACCCCAGTGATGCCGGAGGCTCCTCTAATGTTCTAGAGGCCCAGCTTCATTGATTTCAAGGAGATGGGCACTTTCGCACAAGAGAGGACAATTTAATTTCTTGTAAAGAATCTTTTCCAGAAAGTCCCTCTGTTGGAGGGGCTTACCTGAGTCACCAGTTCGTCACTTCTCGATAGTATGATTGTTCTGAGGCATACTGCCTCTCTGGAAGGAAACTCATCTTGTGTTTCTTCAGGGTGATGGATCTGCCACGGCTGCTGGCAGACTCTGGGGTGCCCAGAGGGCAGGTGCAGCGGAAGTGGAGTTTCCCAGCAAGGCTCTTTCAACTGGAGCACTGTGGACAGAAGGGCAGAAAAGGATTTTGACCTTGTCTCTCACACATTATCTTCGAAAGTGTTAAACTTACGTGTGATTAATTAAGTATCATTCCTGGCAACTTAATATGCATGGAGGCAGAAAGGAAAAAAAGCACAAACTTGATCGTGAAACATACTGAACAGCCTGAAATGGCTTCCTGGTGAGTTTTTTGAACTGTGCTTGTCAATAACATCCTTTGAAAAATAGACTAAATTAGCATTTTTGCACTTGTAAATCCTCCTGGTGTGTAGGGTTTGCATAAATTCTCTCTTAATTAAAACACATGTTCTGCAGAATAAAAGAAAAAAAAATTCTCCATTCCTCTCTTTCTACCTCCCAGTCATGGAACAAGGGATTCTGTTTCTTACAGTCATCTTTGAAATTCTGCTGATTAGTGTCTGATATTTGCTGCTACCTGAAATGATCTGATTTGTCTAGGAACCTCTAAGAGGCTGCTAGTTCATTTTACACAGTAAATATAACTTTCTATAGGGGTGTCTTGGTGGCTGAGTCAGTTAAGAGCCTGACACTTGATTTCGGCTCCGGTCATGATCTCAGGGTCACGAGATTGAGCCCAACATTGGGGTCTTGTATGGGCTTGGAGTCTGCTTGGGATTCTCTCTCCCTCTCCCCCTGCTCCTCTACGCCCTCTAAAAAAATAAATAAATATCACTTTCTAAGGAAGGTCTTCATTGGCCATTCATTCTAAAGGAATGACCAACACTGCTCCATCATCCAGTTTCTTTTTTCAGGATGATTGAGGTGTAACTTACGTACAGTAAACTTTTAGGTGTACATTTCTCTGAATTTTGACAAACTTATGCAGTAGGTAACCACCACCACTAGAGTCTGGATGCAGAACATCCACCACCCCAGATACTATCATGTCCTTGTGTGGTCTGTCCCCTTCCTTCACCCTCAGCTCCCAAAACCCACTGATCTTTTCCAAAATAGCGTATGAACGACATTATACAGTGTATAGTTGATTAAGTCTGGCTTCTTTCAGCTCCCATTGTTGTGTGTATCAGGAACCCATTCCTACTTGTTGCTGGGTAGTGTTCCACTGCGTGGGTATACCAGTTGGCTTATCTCTCCTTCAGTCAGCTGGCATTAGGGTTGTTTTTGAGTTTGGGTGATTATAAACAAAGTTGTCATCAATGTTCACATAGGATTTTGTATGGATGAATGTCTTCATTTTTCTTAGGTAAATATCATCCAGTATTGTTTTCTTGAGAATTCTTTTGTTCATTTATTTGCTCACTTGTTTATTTTCTGTCTTCTACCACTAGAAATAGAACCCTCCCCAAAGCGGGAGGCTATCTCATTCAGTAGCATATTCTCTGATACTAAAACCATTCCTAACCTGCAGTAGAGGCTTGGTAAGTGTTCAATACATGAGTGGATGGAAACATGAAGGAAGGAGTAAAGAAATGAATGAATTCTGGTAGGTCCTACTGAGAGAACCTGAAAGGCTGGATTATGGTTTGTGAATCATGTTCATCTCCCTTTTTTTTTTTTTTTTTTGAAGATTTTATTTATTTGTTTGACAGACAGCAGGAGAGCACAGGTAAGGGGAGCAGCAGTCAGAGGGAGAGAGAGAGAAGCAGGCTCCCTGCTGAGCAGGGAGCCCGATGCGGGGCTCCATCCCAGGACCCTGGGATCATGACCTGAGCCGAAGGCAGACGCTGAATAACTGAGCCACACAGGTGTCCCGGAGGATGCTTTTTAAGAAAAAACAAGTAAAATTATGAATGCAAAGTTGGGCAGAAATGTGGCTGTTTTAAAAGATTTAGAAAAATATTAGATTTCGAAATCACGGTGTTAAAAATGTAAATAAGTTGATAAATTCTACAAACATCACAAAATCCAGACAAATAACATAATATCTATTATTCATTGCCTGACACGCTTGAGCATACTTGTTTTCTTACGTATTTTGGCTTCATCCTCATTTGTCTCCTCTTAAACTGGCAATGGATTGGTGATGTCCTTTTCTATAGAGATAAGAGAAAGACGAGTCAGACTTGTAGCATGGTTGATTAAAATGGGCTTATTATTAAGAAGTTAGAAAGTTTCTTTCAGCTCCGTAAGTCATTACTGGTTATGTCATATATGTTTAGTATTATTTAGGATTATTGTTTTAAGATTATTTGAGAAACCCACTATCAAATTTCTTTCCTATATGGGCTATACAGTTTCACAGTATTTAAAATTTTGTGCCTTGAGTAATCTTAAGGGCTCGTTTAATTAACATCCATTAACCTGTTTGCCACGAATGCCATTGCATTATAAGTTTTAAGTTTTCCTCATCAATGTTGGTATTTTGAAGATATGCGTAACATGAGTCACTTCACACAAATGTCTTTGCTCTTTGTAACCTGGCTACAGGTTTCTGTCCTATAAACACAGACACTCTGGTAAATTTGACTTTGCTGATATACTTGGATTTAGATCTACCATGTTATATTATTTGATTGTTACTGGTCTCACGTGTCTCATTATCCTTTCTCCCTTTCTTCTCGCCTTCTTTTAAATTTGTGAAGTCTTTTAATTATTCTACACCTCCCCATGAATTTATTCATATAATCTCTACCCTAGAGTTTACAAACATGTATCCTTCACTTATTAGAATTTGCTATAAAGTAGTACTTTCCCACTTCCAGGACAATTCAAAGATGGCCATGCAAGGACACTTTAATTTTAATTCCCTCCTGCCTTTTGTGGGAGGTAGGGTGGAAGGAGCTATGGTTATTTTATATTTTAATTCTCTTTGTATTTTAAAACCCACAACTCATTATGTTTATTGTTTTCACACACGTTGCACTGACTCACATATTTACCTTTAGATTTACATTTATTCCGGTATTTACCTTTCCTGCTGTTCTCTCTTTCTTCCTGCAGCTCTGACTTCACCTGAGATCATTTTACTTCTGCCCAAAGAATGCCCTTCAGTATTTTACTAAGTGGAAATCTAATGGGGATACATTTTCTGGTTTGGTGTATGAAAATGCCTTTCTTTGATGTCAGCTGAGGAGGAGATTTTCACTGGGCATAGAATTCTAGGCCAGTAGTTCTGAGCCTTCACACTTTGACACTGCGTTTATTGTACGTGGACTTCCACTATGATGACAGATGTCGGTTTTGTTGGTGCTTCTTTAGAATTATTGACTTGCCGCTCTTTGAATGATTTCAAGATTTTTTTATCTTTGGTTTTCAGCAGCGTTACCATGATGCACTTAGCTGTGGTTTCCTTTGTACTTTTCCTGCTTGGGAGTCATAGCCTTTCTTAAATCTGTGATTTGCAGATTTTAGTCAGTGTTGTCAAGTTCTCAACCATTACAACTTCAAATATTGCTTCTGTCACATTCTCTTTTTCCTCTCCTCTTTTATGCTGTCTACACATTAACAGACTACTACAGGTGAACTTTACGCTTTTCAAATTTTCTTCCTCCTTTGCTTGTTTTTTGCTTTTACTGAGGCAGAAAATGTCATCCTAGGGTCAGGCCTCTGTTTCTAGAAACTGTTTTAAACACAATCTCCTTCAGCATGTCCCATAAATTTCCTATGTTTTACTGTGTTTTCCTTTCTTCTTTTCTCATTGTTCTTCACTGTGGCCATTCTCACTCATGAATCCTCTATTCAGCTGTGTCTAGTCTTTCCATTTGGTTCCATCTTGTCATCTAATTTCTTGAACGAGTCCCAATATATTTTAAAATCCCTCTCTGGTTAATTCTAACCCGCAGAAGCTCTACAAGCCGGTTTCTATTACAAATTTTCTTCTCTTGTTTATTGGCCATTTTGTTTTGCCTCCTGGTATACAAGGCAACTTTGTTTGACTATCTGATTTTGTAGATGAAGAACTGTAAATAATTTGAGGCTCTGGATATTATCATCTTCCAGAAAAGATTAGCTTTTGCTTCTTGCAGATAATCAGAGGTGGCAGTATATCTGACCCAATCAGGGACTGAGCAGATTGGAGGCCGGGCTTTGGTCTTTGCAAGAAATAGTTCACCCCTCCTACTAAGGTGTCCCCCTTTGGGAATCCGAACTGAGAGCTTGGAGCGTTTACCTGGCCTCCTCTCCTTGGCGGGCCTTGAACTCCATTGACAGTCAATGCTGGAAGCTCTGCTCAACTTTATTTCGCTGCTGCTGTTTGCCACTTGGTAAATGCCTTACGGGGAAAATGGTACTAATAGCTTCATCTCTTTATGCGTCCTTTCTTTCCAGGATTTTGGCCCCTCACATCCTCACTGCCTTGGTATTTCTCTGATGTCTTCAAAGAGATCTTCTAACTTTTCATTGTAGGAGAGTTACTCAGCAACAAGCTGCTTTGCCATCATCAGAAGTGGAAAATCCCATCACAGTATTCTGCTGCCCTCGAAGCTATTCATATCCCAGTTCCTCTAAAGAAGAGTGCAGAACTCCCCAGTCGGGCCTGTGGGACCAGCACCCACAGCCTCACATTGTCTTAGCAGTTTAGATTCAGAAAAGTGAGCTCTGGCTAACTTCAAAGTGATTAAGTCGCGACTCTCGGCTGAGGCCCGCCGCACTGGACACTGCCAAGTGGTGGAGGTACCTCAAAGCCTCTGGAACCTTTCAACAAGCCAGGACTCTTAGGCCCAATAAGCAAGAGCTAGAGCCGACATTGAGTTATGCAGTGATTGATAACAGCTAAAATTTCACGGCAAGGAAAGAGCCAAAATGTTCCTGAGGTACATTTCTTTAAACTTTGCTTCTTTATTACTTTTTTCTTTTTTTTTTTTTGTATTGTACTCAGACCAATTGACCAGTGGGAATAGCTAAAGATACACAGGAAAGAAGCAGGAAGAAAATGTGAAGTGCAGCACAGAAAGAAAGTTATTTCCAGTGTGAGAAGAACGTATTATGACAATAATAATATGTCCATGTGACTCACTTATTTCTGTATGCTGTCTACATATAAATAGAATGACTACAGGTCGACTTCAAGCTTTTCAAGGTTTCTTTTTTCCCCCTTTGGTGGTGTTTTTTGTTTGTTGTGTTTTGTTTAATTATCAGACAGTTTCATCATAGCAGGGTTGGGCCTCTGAGAAATATGTTAGACACAATTAAAAAACAATACAAAATTATGTAAGAACAAAATTACAGTAGTTTCTCCTTGAGAGCCTATGGGAAATGCTTATTTCTTTTTAAATAAATGACAATCAAAACAGATTTTTAAGAATTTCATTATTATTTATTCTTTCCCCCTTCTACTTTATTTATTTTTTTTAAAGATTTATTTAGGGGCGCCTGGGTGGCTCAGTGGGTTAAACCTCTGCCTTCGGCTCGGGTCATGATCTCAGGGTCCTGGGATCAAGCCCTGCATCGGGCTCTCTGCTCAGCGGGGAGCCTGCTTCCCTTCCTCTCTGCCTGCCTCTCTGCCTACTTGTGATCTCTCTGTCAAATAAATAAATTAAATTAAATTAAAAGACTTCTTTATTTATTGGAGAAAGAGAGAGAGCACATGTGTGTGCATGTGTAGTCAAGCCAGGAGACAGTCAGCGGGAGAGGGAGAGAAGCAGACTCCCTGTCGAGTGCAGAGCCTGATGTGGGACTTGATCCCATGACCCTTAGATCATGACCTGAGTTGAAATCAAGAGTCAGACTCTCAACTGACTAAGCCATGCAGTAGAAGCCTCCTCTTCTACTTTAAATGATCACAAACACTACAGAAGAATAGAAAAATCAGAATTTGACATCTTTTCTTTCCTAGGTTTTTCAGCAGAGGTACAATTAAAGGTTGAAATGATGGTTTGAGGGAAACAAGTATCACAGGATGAAGATAAGCATAGTAAATATTTAAAGTATTCTTGACTGCTGCTTTAAAAAGACCTGAGACTGAAGAGCTATAGTCAAATATAACTAACTAGGGGATCCAGAGACGTAGGTTAAAGTCTTTGTTCTCAGCTAACCAACCGTGGGGACCTCTGTGGGCACTAGTTTCCTATTCTGTAATATGACGGGAACGGGACTTAATGACTCCTAAGTTTTAAATTCCATAATTCTACAGAAAACAGGTTTTTCATTAAACATGTACTCACATATCTGCACCATGGTAAAAGCACTTCGCAGACTGACCCCGCATCGTCTGTTCTAAGAGCGCCTCATGAAGGGGAATGTAATATGTTAAGTATCATTCTGTTCTTTCAGGGCTTTACCTGGGCCTAGCTTGCTTCCCCAAACAGATTTTAAGTCCCTCGTGGTCAAGGATTTTTATGTCCATAGTGCCAAGGAGAGCCCGAGGTACTAAATTAGCACTTACCTGTGCCGATAAATTGACGAAGCATCCTGGACTATGAGCGTTTAGCACTGGAAGACCCACGGCAAAGGTCAGTGGCCTGTTGTCTTATTATCGCCAACTAATAAGCCTAACAGGCAGTGCGCTGTGTAAAATGAAGACAGATTCTCCTCCATTAAAGAAGGAAATAGCAATTTTCGTATAAACAGGCAGAGAACAATAGAAATGCTAGCCGTGTTCACACATTCAGTGCACACAGGCTGGGGACCAGTAAACATTTTTTGTCAAGGGGCCCTATAGTATTTTCAGCTTTGTGGGCCAGAAGGTCTCTCTTGCAAGCACTCGACACTGCCTTTATACCATGAAAGCAGCTCTAGATGTTATCTAAGAAAATGGGCATAGCTGTGTTGCTGTGAAACCTCACCAACCGACCCTGAAGTTTGAATTTCATGTACTTTTCACATGTCACAAAATGTGATTCTTCTTTTGATCATTTCCCAACCATTTAAAATATAAAAACTAGTCTTAGCCCAGGGTACCTGGGTGGCTCAGTCGTTAAGCATCTGCCTTCGGCTCAGGTCATGATCCCGGGGTCCTGGGATCGAGCCCCACGACGGGCTCCCTGCTCAGCTCATTGGTTCTCCCTCTCCCACTCCCCCTGCTTGTGTTCCCTCTCTTGCTGTGTCTATCTCTGTCAAATAAATAAATAAAATCTTTAAAACAGAAACAGAAACTACTCTTAGCTTGTGGGCCATATGAAAATGGGCAGAGGGACAGAGTTGGCCCATAGATCCTTGGTTTGCTCTCCTGATGTAGAAGTGTGTGCATGCTTGCTGACGTGGTCATTAAGCAGTGAGTCTTTACTATACGTTTTCTGAGTAGAGTTGACACACAGTGTTACATTAGTTTCAGGCATACAGCTTCGTGATTTGACATGTTTCTACATTATGCTATGTTCACCATAAGGACAGCTGCCTACCCGTCCCATTATAACACTATTACAGTATCAAAGTAGAACCTAGGGGAATCCATGACCCCTGTCCAGTTAGCCAGGATGGACTACCCTAGGGGATCTGAAAAAAACAATACGAGATGAATCACACAGCTCTGTGGTGCTTTAAAATATGAGGCTCTGTCAAGTTATGCGCATTTGCTTTCGAATCAAAAACTTGAGAGTCTTCAAGTCTTTAAGATATGTGTCTTTTCCAACATGTCCACTGGATACTAACTAAATGAAGAAAAATAGAGAGGTTTTTTAGGTAGAGAGTTCTAACTCCGGGCTTACCCAGATCCCAGCTCGCTTGGTGGGTGGGCATGGTGGGGGGTGGGGGGTGGGGGGCGGAGGCAGAGGGTTCCTGTTGCTCCTGGCAGAAGGGAAGGTGTGACCAGATGCTGCACTTCTCCCAACCTCCTCCGATGGTTTCACCGTCATGCACAGTGCTGCCTCTTCGAAATTCTTCTCTTGTAAGCAAGGCCCTTTAAAATGATGTAAAAGGAGAATTGTTCTCAGGGAGAATCATTTCCTCAGTACATCCAGGGATGTGTCTGGGCTTGAAATGGTTAGAGAAATAGGAAGTGTTTGGGTCATGGCCAATGTCTTGGGAGAAGGCTGTTAGCACTTTGATACTAAAATTTTTAACTGAAAAACGTCATTCAGATGCACTGTCTAGACCATTTTCTTTGATGATAGCTTTGCTGACTCAAAGCCAACTTTTTCAATTGGTTCTTAGTTAAGATGCCCCCAAGTTGCCTGGTGACAAACTTCTACATTTTTTTTCCCTCCCCTCCTCCTTCCTTCCTTCCTAAGTGTATTGTGGTAAAATATACATAACAGAAAACTGACTATTTTGATCACTTTTAAGTGCTCAGTTCTGTGGCATTCTGTGGTATATTCACATGGTTGTATAACCATCACCACCATGCACCCCCAGGATTTTTTTCATCTTCCCAATCTGAAATTCCCTATTAAATAATCACTGTCCTTTCTTTCATTGTATTTTTTTTCTTTGTTCTTTCTTTTATTATTAATTTTTGGAGGTCACATTTAGTGTAGCACTATTCATAGTGAGGACAAGTTCAAAAGCACTAAATTTGAAATGATGTCTGAGTTGGGAGTCCTGGCTCTTCTCATTGTCAGCTGTGTGACTTTACGTCTCAGTTTTCTGATCTTATGGAGACAAGGATATTTACTTTTAATATATCACAGATTCCTGTGATATATTAAATATAATTTTTATAATGATGAAATGAGGTAATGTTTTGACTTCTTTATGAAATGTTAGAATTCCTAGTCAAAAAAGTGAGTGTACCATTAGCAGGATTTTGTTATTTCTGTTCATAACGGAGCTGAGAGGATGTTGTTGAAATCTCAACCAGCTGTTCAGGGGATAGTCATTTCTTTTCATGGAATGCGATAGCCTTTTACTTAAATCATGCTTCCTAGTTTCCAAAGTGCTTTTGAAACACTTTATTTAGCTCCTCGTTATAGCAAGTAAGGTTGATACCATTAGTTAGGAAATGGAGATCTGAAAGTCTCATGGGTTAGGGACTGGGCCCAGGACCTCTGTTGAAACCTGCACTCTGCCACCTGCTGGCTGCGTGAGCTCCGGTGACCTAGTTCATCTTGCGCAGCAGATTCTCCATCTGTAAGAAGATGATGAGCACCGTAGTACCTACTTCCTTGCATCATTATAAGGGATTCAGAAAGTTAATTCCTGAAAAGTGTTAAGAGCTATATCAGGCACATAGTCTAATACAAGTTTTTGTTAAATAAATAGTATAAAATAGTTAAATAAATAGTATAAAATAAAATAAACTGAGACAGCATGCTTCTGCAAAAATAGCAAATTATGGAAATGGGTGCAGAAGCCAGGGCTCCCAGTCTCCCTCCGGTCCCTCCATCTCACTGTCTGGGGCTCCTTTACCACCCAGGGTACCTCGCGAACACCATCAGAATCAACCCTCTGGGCCAGAGGACCCAAAAAGCTACAAAGTTAGGTCAACATTTCACCCTGTATGAAGCCTCTCATAAAAGGTTATTTAAATATAGAGCCATTAAATTTTTTTAAAAAATTTTATTTATTTATTTGACAGACAGAGATCACAAGCAGGCAGAGAGGCAGGCAGAGAGAGAGGGGGAAGCAGGCTCCTTGCTGAGCAGGGAGCCCGATGCGGGGCTCAATCCCAGGACCCTGGGATCATGACCTGAGCTGAAAGCAGAGGCTTAACCCACTGAGCCACCCAGGCTGCCCCGAGCCATTAAATGTTTATACTTAGATACAATGACTCATATCCCATGATGCTATTTTTGAGCTTTAATAATAATTCCTATTTTGAAAAAAAAAAAAAAAAAAGATAATGCATTTTATTGAGATAATTTAGAAATTCTGTTTTTATCCCCCCAAATTTGAAATATATTAAAAAAACAACATTCTCTCTGATATTTCATTTTCTGTGTATGCATTTGGTAAACTGCCGGGACCGGGAGAAGAATCTGCATCGTGGTTGCTGTTGGTGGCCCACCCATATCCCTCGCACTCCCTGGAGGTCCCTTACAGACCTGGACTTGCTGTTTTTCCCGGACCAAGAGCGATACCTGGCCATGGGAGGGTTTGAAGCAGGCGGGAGTGCTCCAGAATGAACAATGGAGGACCATTCTCAACCAAAGAGGGAGGGGAGTCTGGGAGAAACACCTCGGCCTCCTCATGCCTTGGTGGCACAGTTCTGGAATGGGCTTGCCAGTCTCTCAGGGTGTCCCCAGCAGGCCTGTACCAGCTGCCCAGAATGGCACCCTTCATTGGCTTCTAGTCCCTTCCATTCCCTCCCTGTGCTTCCTGGGATCCCCCCTCAAACAAACTACTTCCCCCTAAATCCTTGTCTCGGGGCCTGTTGGGCCGTGAATGACCATTTTTGGAGACAGTTTTTTGCCCCGAGTCTATTTTACCTTCTGCCCTGGAGCACGGGTGACTTTTCTCTTTTCCCTGTCCTCTAGCTTCTCTGTTACTCGGTTGAGCTAATGCAGGCCATGTCTAACTACAACTCGCAAGTGGGATTTATAAACGTTCTTCAAACTTTTGGGCTTATAAATTGCCGAAACAGTCTAACAAGTTATAAATATATGTTCTTCCCTCCCTAACATTTTTTAAGGAATGGCCTACGAACAGCTTGTGCCAGGATGTGTGTGCGGCGACTGAAGTCGCAGTAGGTGACTGCTCCCCTTTGTCATTTGAAACATACCCCCGGCAACTGTAATGTTTCATCCTGCTTAGACCCCTCTGACAGATTCCCTTAGAGGATTAGCACGGAGCTTTGGAATTAGGTCATCCTGCTGAAACTCAATTTGGGCCCTAAGCGTCAATATTTTCCCAGCTCCTTCTGCCACGGCACCATGAGATGTCCAACAATTATTTGCAGCTCTCTTTCAGCTTGGCTCCCAAGTCTCTGACTTTATGAAAGAGCTCAGACCTCACTCTAGGCCCAGGCCACAGCGAACCTGAGGGTGGGCACATGGCAGTGAGAGAGGCCGGAGAGTCCGTGTCACAGACTCAAGGAAGAAAGGAATTTTGTCTCTGCCTCGAACCACCATGTTTTCACCATGGATGGAGCAGGTGGGGAATGGACATTCTAATAATTTTTTTGCTCTTCTCCTTTAATTTCAATACCAGCCAAAGGGCAGAATTTGCCGCTTCAAAATGTGCCCTTTTGGCGTTAGGTTTATTTTAGGCTGATTATTTTTTAAGAAACAGCGGACACAGGACAGGCTCTGAAAATCTTAATCCAAGTTACCCTTTTGTAAGAGACACTGACATTTAGAAGGGAACCCTCATCTGTGAGGACTGCAAAGTGGGGTTCATGCCCTTCAGCAGAGGCACAGCCTGCTTTAACAGGTAAGGGAGGAAAGTATCAAAACTTCTATTTATACTGATTTTTATTTAATAACAAAGATGAATTAAACATTAGAAATATGTACTCTTGAAATTGAGGTTCACTGTCTCCGTGAGTCCACATCAGAGGACCTCTTATCCCGTGCAGCTCAGGCAGCAGGAGTACAAGGCGCAGCACGGAGAAGGGTCAACCATGGCACCTTCTTCTCCCCCGCACTTTCGGGTTTTGAAGAGGCTTCCCGGATTGCTGGGTTTTGGCATGATCTACTTTTAATTATAATAACATCCCCAAATGGATAAGCAGCTTTAAAATATTCCCGCAAAACAAAACAGAGCAAAACAAAACCCCACAGATTGTCAATGATACTAAAATTGCAAGCCCAAGACAACAATATGAATATAACAAAGAAGCTAGTTCCCTCCTTCCTGGTACAGGCACTAATCAGATATGACACATTCAATCACATTAGAATTATAATAAAGTTTTTTCTGATGACAAACAGGTTGACAGTTAATAAAACAGAATAAATTATATAACCCATTATTTTTTCTTTTTCTATGTAAGTAGGTTTCACGCCCAGCATGATGGAGCCCAGCACGGGGCTTGAACTCACAACCCTGAGATCAAGACCTGAGCTGAGCCACCCAGGTGCCTCTAACACATTATTTTGAAGTTGTTATTTTACTGTTAGTTTATCTCTTTTTCTAGTTTATCTTTTTAAAATTCTGTATTTCAGCATGTTTTCTCCCTTGTTTATGAACTTCTGTATAATAGCCACCCAAATTCAACAATTAACATTTCCTAGGCTTTATTCTTGGCTATCCAGTGTGTGTGGTGTGTATGTGTGTGTGTGCATGCGTGTGCACACACATTTGTTTGTTTTGCTTTATTTTGTTGAACTCTGGAAAGTAAGGTGCAAATATCCTGAGTATTTCAGTGTGCACTCCCTAAGAACACAGACAGTCTTCTGCAGAGCCCCAGTACCATTATCACACCTAACGAAATTAACAATGAATTCCTTAATATGATCTATGTATTAAAGAATATTACATAAGTAATATCATACATACATACATAACATTACATAAGTAAAATGTAATCACATTTCCCCCACTTTCAAAAAAAAAGAAGATATTACTTTTTTTAAAAAATCCAGGATCAAATTAAGGCATACGCATTGCATTTGTTTGTTATATTTCTTTTCTTTTCTTCCAGTCCTATGGAGATATAAGTGACACATAACATTGTATACGTTTAAGATGCATAATTCGTTGTATGTACATATTGTGAAAAGGATTACTTGTTATATCTCTTTTATTTCCTTTAAGGTGTTAACAGTAGCTCCCCTATATTCTTCTAAAAATGATGTTGACTATTTTGATGAATCTAAGCGACTTATCTTGTAGAAGGTGCTAGAATTGGATTCGTCTGATTATTTCCTCATATATAGATTCAGGTTAAAAATTTGGGGCAAGATGACTGCATAGGCAATGTTGTGTTCCTCCCGTTGCATTTTATGAGGAGGCACATGGTCTCAGATGGTCCCATTATCGGTGAGGCTAAATTTAATCAAGGCCATATTATGAATTTCATGGGCCCTTGGCACTTTTACCTTTTACCACAGGACCCTTTCTCCATTAAAAAAATTAATAACTATATTTTATAATTATCTCAGCATAAAGATAAATAGAATCCAAGATGGATTATATTCATCTTTTTTTCTTTTACTTCCAAAAGAAATTGAAACACCCAAGTATCTTGGGCCATAGGCCTTATGCCTACTCTAACTAGTAGAGAAGTTCACCCAGGGTTTGGCCACCTGGTGAAAGGAGTGCCTTCTGGATCTCCCCAACACAGAGGGACATTTTCCTCTTTGCAATTAGATAGTAGTCTATGGGGAGACCCTTTGAGTCTATGTGAATATCCTGTTCCCCTAAAACCTCTCCTTCAGTGGTTTTATCATTTTTGCCAGAATCAGTTATTACATTGAAGACTACAGTTATTATCTCCTGTGGAGGGATGAGAATACTGCAGTACAGAGTCTATGATTTGTCCAAGACCGTAAATCTACTTGGTAGTATCACCATTAGGAACCAGATCTCTGCTCCCAAGTCCACATTAGAGGCCAGAGAAAACCAGAGTATATCAAGAAGGGTGAAAAAAAAGAGCATTGGAGCTATTTGGCCTGGAGAGAACAGAAAAGGATAACTATAATGTGTTATACACTTAAAGATAATGGTTGGCTGTGCACCAAGGACCAGCAAGTTCTGCACTGGCAGAGTAATAGCTCAAAGGGAAATAAGATGCCATCGCTCTGGATTATGGTCATTTTACAAGTCAGCTAATAATCGCCTCACATTTCTTCAGAAAACTTCCTGATGTTATTCTCAGGACAAAATAAAGCTGATGTTTAATAGCCTCATCAAATCTGATTAGGTGTTAGCATTCTAATTTAAATGCTGACAATGTGCCAATGACTTAGACCATTTGATTCCTTTACTTTTCTCTTCCCCTCAGTCCGCTCCTCAGGAGATTTTAAAATATTGTTGTTCAACAATTCCTACAGACTTCAGTAGGTAATTATGGACAAATGAGGACTGAAATGCTGCATTCTTAAAAATAAACACACTGCCCATATTTGAATAAAAGACATATACGCTTCTGTGGGCAAAGGTTTCTAACCCTGGCTGTGGGAGTCCACTCCCGCTACTTGCCAAAAATCTCTTTGAGACTTTAATCTTATGACACAGGAAGTTTCTGACCTTTCTGATGTTTGCATAAGAAAAATGAAGCACGGATGTTTTTAGGAGTGGAAGCAACTGTCTCGAGCCCCATGGTATCAGAGGAATGAATCTGTCAGTCTGTAGAAGAATGATTCTTACTCAATATGTAAAAGTGAATCTACTCTTATTTTTGAGAAGTTGGGCATAAGAGACACACCTGCAAGTCACAGATTATTAATTAATTAGCAAGTATGCACTGAGCCTCTACTTTTAATTAAATGGTACATAGAACAAGGAACCTGGAGCATTTTTAGTGACACAGGAAGAAGAGGAACAGATGTTTAAGTTTCTAAGCTCAGGACATTTATTAGGTGGTCAGGTAGAAAAGACATACCCATGGAAAGCTAGCAAAGAATTTAAGATGGTGCCTAGTAAACATAAAATGAAAAAACATCCATAATCCTGTCATAAAATTAGACAGGTTAGGAGAAAGAACAGGAATTATGGAGGCCTAGATTGGGCAGCAAAAGCTTCATCAAGATGGTACTTATTAGCTAGAATCTGGAAGGATAGGATTCCGATGAATGAAGACTCTGGGACTGGGCAGAAAGAAAGGAGGAAGGCAGGAGAGTGATGGACAATTTAGGAACAGACCATAGACTAGGCCATCTCTTGGGTATAATTAAGGTTGATAGCTCATTCTTTCAGAGGGCAGCAAGTGGGGGATAATGCATGCAAAATGATGCTGGAAATAAATCTGATGATAACTTTAAATGTCCATCATGTCTAACTGTTCTAGATAAGGCTCTTGTGTTGACAAAGAACAGAAGCCACTCAAACTGACTCAAGTGAAAAGGAAATGGAAGAGTTTAAGACTGTAACAGGAGACCTCTTGTACATTCACAAGCAGTTCATGGGTCAGGAACCAGAGGTCCTCCATTTGACTTAGAGCCACATCATCTCAGCTTCTTTTTTCTTTTCTTTTTTTGGAGGAGGGGGAGGAGCACAGTGAGAGGGAGGGAGGAAGTCTCAAACGGACTCCACGCTGAGTGCAGAGCCCAACACAGGACTCGATCTCACAATCCTGAGATCATGACCTGAGCCGAAACCAAAAGTCAGACGCTCAACTGACTGTGCCACCCAGGTGCCCCTTGGGAGAGAAAGAATCTTAAGCAGACTCCACACTCAGGGAGGAGCCTTATTTGGGGCTCAACCTCACAACCCGGAGATCATGTCCTGAGTCGAAATCAAGAGTTGGACGCTGAACCGACTGAGGCATCCGGGCGCCCCATCAGCTTCTTTCAAATATGCCTCATTCTTTCTCTTTCTCTCAATCTACCTACTCTGCTTATTTATCTTGCACATGGTTAAAATATGCCCACTCCCTTTCTTGACATCAAAATCTTTTATTTCCAGCATCTGTTATTGACCAACTATATCCTCTCTCTCTCTCTTTTTTCCCTTCAGTTTAAATGCTTAAGAGAAAGAGAGGCTCTTTAGTAGCTGGTCAGGCAGTTCACTGGCTGGTTTAGATGAAGTATCCACCCCAGTCCAACCAGCCATCACTCCTAAACAAGAACCACCACCCCTGCTCCCGCCCCCACCCCAGTGGTGTCTCCCTGCATTGGGTGCTCTGGGGAGAGCTATCTAAACCAGAGAAGAAGCAGACTGACATGTCCCAAGCTCTGTAGAACCGTAAGACTTCCAGGGAACATCTGGTGTGTTCCATACCCATTTGGGAAACTTCTGGTTTGTTTCTCTGCTTCAAAGAAGGATTTACCCGGAGCTTTCTTCCGAAAGAGCTATGATATCCTGAAAGGAGTTGGTTGTCAACTGAATGCTGACTCTACCACTTCTGAAAGTGAGCCTCAGCTTGTCACCTGCACAATGGGGGTCATGGCACCCATCTGTTGTCTGAAACATAAATGAGATAATGTGGATGCTCTTCTCTGCTTGGCATAAAGCAAGAGCTTAGTAAATGGGATTTATTTAATTACTTTTGATATTTTATGAATATGCCATTAACAGAAAATTGTTTGCAGTGCATCTTTTCTTGTTTTTTAATTGCACAAGTGATACAGAAATGTATCTGGATATTTAAAAGCAATTCCTAGACACTTTATTATTTCACTGTAAATATATTCATGGTAATATTTTAGGGTGTGGTTTTTATAAATAATGTCTTTTTATTTTAATTAAGATTTTACTTATTTATTTGACAGACAGAGATCACAAGTAGGCAGAGAGGCAGGCAGAGAGAGAGGGGGAAGCAGGCTCCCTGCTGAGCACAGAGCCTGGTACAGGGCTCGATCCCAGGACCCTGGGATCATGACCTGAGCCAACGGCAGAGGCTTAGCCCACTGAGCCACCCAGGCATCCCAACAAATAATGTCTTTTTAAAAAACACAGAATCATAATACCATTACCACACCCAGTACATTAAAAATAACTTTTTGATATTACCAGTAGTAAATCTCTATTTGATTTTCCTCAATAATCTCAAAGATATCTTTTTATATGGTTGTTTGGTTTGAATCAAAATCCAACAGGAGCCTACACATTGCACTTAATATGTATTACACATCCCAGTAGGTCTATAAACATCCTCCTTCCTTTTAAAAAATTCTTTTTCTCCTTTTTTATGGCATGTATTTGTTGGGGGAAAAAATGGAGTCATTTCTGTAGAATTTTCCAGTTTGGGATTTGACAGTATCTTCATCATTTAGCAGATTCTTTTATCCCCACATTTTCTGAAAACTGGTACACAGATATAGAGGCTTATTTAGATTCAAATTATTTTTCTGGAAAAACTAGAAAAGTAATGTTTTTTATGCTATCTTTTTTTAAAAATAATTTTTATTTATTTTTTTGACAGAGCGAGCGAGCACAAGCAGGTGGAGTAGCAGGTAAAGGGAGAGGGAGAAGCAGGCTCCCCACAGAGCAGGGAGCCTGATGTGGGGCCCATTCCAGGACCCCGGGATCATGACCTGAGCCGAAGGCAGACACTTAACAACTGAGCCACCCAGGCGTCCCTATACTATCTTTTATGTTTTAAAAGTTGTGAATTTGAAATGGCAGCTCAACAGTTCCCATGGCATTTGCACTTGGGAGTACAAGATTCCCAAGAGAAAAGGAGGTAAGCCATTCACTCTGGTTTCTGCCTCATGCAGAAGTGAGTCACTCATGCAGGAGTCAATCACCTTCACTTGGAGACTTAATAGTACTTATGACTGCTTTCTGCCAGAAAATGCAGATAGAAGTCATAATTACTACTTTATCTATAATTGATTTATCAGCGATAGCTTTAGTCACATACATCTTTGGCTGAAGATGTTGACATACCTTTAATTAAAGATAAATTCCTTGCCTACATTCTAAACTAGGAACAAAAAGGTTGGAGATGACTAGTGAGTAGAGAAAGTGCCAAAAGAAAAGAGAACTTCCTCTGAAATTTTTTAGTTTTTTCTGTAATTGTTTTAAATGAACTAATACAGGGGCACCTGGGTGGCTCAGTTGGTTAAGCAACTGCCTTCGGCTCTGGTCATGATCCTGGAGTTCCAGAATCGAGTCCTGCATCAGGCTCCCTGCTCAGCAGGGAGTCTGCTTCTCTCTCTGACCCTCCCCCATCTCAGGCTCTCTCTCTCATTCTCTTTCAAAATAATAACATCTTTTTAAAAATGAACTAATATAGTCTGTGAATGGAAAAAGCAAACTGAGGTACACGGAAGCAGGACTATAGTATTGTTTTGGAGTGCTGAGGGTGCCCATGAAATAAGAGCCCTCTCTTCTCTACCTGAGCTGGGAACAGAGAGCTAGACAAAGAAATCGAGAACAATAAAAATAATTGCTTCTATGCCTGATAAATCTATTTGGAGACTGTGACTTAGGTCCACAGCAATAATGAATTGCAAACACCTGATCTCCTATATTACATGTGCCACTCCCCTAGTCAGGGACAATTAGACAACCATAGGCCTCTCTGAGCCTAGTGTATAGGCCAGGTTATTTTTCTCAAACTAACCTCTTAATAACTCACTCCCCGTTCCCTGGAAGGAGGCAGAGAGTGAGTGAGGAATCAGGGTGCAGCAAAGAGTGGTAACCCAATGGAAGTTTAATCAACACAGAAGCAAGTAGAAACAAGTGTTCCCCCGTCACTAAAGTCCATTACATAAAAGAGTATCAGTGGTAGAACCAGTTTTAACACAGCATTTTCATCAGTGAATACTCTCACACTTAGTGGGTCCCAACTCACAACTTCCTCACGATCACGGCTCACGTTTGAACAAACATTCATGGAGTGTGCGCAGATCACAGTACTAGCAGATGCCAAGATGGAAGACACTCTGCCCACCAGAGGCTCATTCTCTAGTGGGTTCTCTGACAAGTGCACACAAGACTGGTGTTGTGTGCTAGGTGTTGGTGCTAGGTGTTGTTCGGGGAGTTGTGGCAGACATTGAGATGCTCTGCTCAGACCTCCCTTGAAGAAAAGATTCACTATCCCGCTGCAGGGACTGTGGTGAGCTGACAGCCTCCAGCTTCTGCTTTCAAGCTATGGTCATGGTCTTCTTGGTCAGTTCCTGCCCAGTGACTAAACCACATAGTAACTAAGGTTGCACTCTTGGGGTGGCCCCAGCCCATGACTGAGCAAAGTGGTGATCTAAAGGCCTGGCCATTTCCATCCAAGGCAGGACCCCTCCGCTGGGCAATCTCTGTTACCAAGCTCCCCATTAGGCTGGTATAGGGTGACCAGCTGTCCTGGTTTGCTGGGACTGAGAGATTTCCCAAGATGTAGGACTTTCAGTGCTAAAATTGGGAAATTTCCAGGCAAATTAGGATGGTTGGTCACTTTCCCTGGTGTAGACCTTGTCAGGTCTGCATCAGAGTCAGCTCTCTACCATTCAGTATTACTTCCTTCCCTTTGCCTTTCACAGGTATTACTCCCCAATAAATTTTTGTCCCTCTGGTTCCATCTCAGTGTCTGCTTCCCTGAGCACTCAGTTTAAAATGGGGCACATATAGCACAGAACCCAGGAGGGACCTAAATACTCCAAGAGAAGATGAGACTGAAAGGCGAGCAGGCGAAGATTAATTTGACAATTACAGGGATGCTCCTGGTATAAGTTTTTCTGTGGGCTGTTTGTTCTGCACCCTTTGAAAAAGCGAAGAGGGCTATGTAAATACTCGGTGACTTCAGGTTTCCTAAACTGCATTTGAATACTCAAAATGAAGGCTTTGCTGAAAACCAAACAAAAACAAACAAATCCCCCAACCTTCTTGCCCCTGTGTCCTTCTTTATATTTTTTAAAGATTTTTATTTACTTATTTTAGAGAGAAAGAAAGAGTGCGAGCAGGGGGCGAGCATAAGGAGAGGAGAGGGAATCTCAGGCAGACTTCATGCTGAGTATAGAAACTGACTCAGGGTTTGATCCCTTGACTCTGAGATCATGACCTGAGCCAAAACCAAGGGTCAGATGCTTAACCCACTGAGCCACCCAGGTGCCAGGTGCCTGCTGTGTCCTTCGTTAAACATGCTTGTTACTAATTTCTATGATTTAAGAAGAGAAATGAAAGGAGCGGGGCATGTGGGTGGCTCAGTGGGTTAAGCCTCTGCCTTTGGCTCAGGTCATGATCCTGGGGTCCGGGGATCAAGCCCCGCATTGGGCTCCTTGCTAAGCAGGGAACCTGCTTCCCCCCTGCTTGTGTGCACACTCTCTCTTACAAATAAATAAATAAATAAAACCTTAAAAAAAAAAAAAAAAAAGAAAAGGAGCTTCAGTTTTCCTGAGAAGCATTCTTGAACTCAGGAGGGACTGTGGGAAGAAAGGGGAACACATCCTTCAGAGCCAGGACTAGGATAAGGAGAGCAAGGTACTCGGGTATAACATTAAACGAGGCACTCGCTGTCATGGTTGTATGAATACAGAGTCAGCACTTGTATGAACCTGAGAGCGAGCACACCCTTAAATACTGCACCCAGCTGCCTGGCTTGCTTCACCCGAGTCCCAGCCCCGGCATCCACAATAATATTAGGCAACTGATACATGACATTGGCTCTTTTCTGCCCCAGGTACAAAGCCATTGTCCGACCAATGGATATCCAGGCCTCTCACGCTCTGATGAAGATCTGCCTCAAAGCCGCATTGATCTGGATTATCTCCATGCTTCTGGCCATCCCGGAGGCTGTGTTTTCTGATCTACATCCCTTCCATGAGGAAAGCACCAACCAGACCTTCATTAGCTGTGCCCCATACCCACACTCTAATGAGCTGCACCCCAAAATTCACTCCATGGCTTCCTTCCTGGTCTTCTACATCATTCCACTGTCGATTATCTCTGTCTACTACTACTTCATTGCTAGAAATCTGATCCAGAGTGCTTACAATCTGCCTGTGGAAGGGAATATACATGTCAAGAAGCAGGTGAGTGTTTAGGGTTGGTTCACTTCCTCTTCGGGGCTTTGGTCCCCTTTGCACTCCACTGACAACCACATTATTTAGGTGGTCACGTCACCTGATTCTGTAATTAGAGGAGGTGGGTGATGTTAAATGGAAACTCCTAGTCACAGAAGCCCAGGAATTCAGGTGTTCTTTATAATCTTGTTTTCTTACTAAAGACCTACGCTAGGGAGGTGTTGAGAATCTGGAAGAGTTGAAGTGTGGGCTTCTTTTTGAGAAACAACTGAATAAATATTGTCAACAAAATAAAATATTGAACTCCTAGGGTTGTGACTTCTTTAAACTCCAGTCAAGTTCTTTGGATAGGAAGACGGTTGCCACATGGGAACGAAGCAGAGAGAATAGGAAAATGAGGCCGGTTAAAGAAACCGAAGTAGTTTGGTTAAGATAGGCTCACATCGATTTGGGCTCAAATCCAAACTTAATGACTAACTTGCTTACACACTCTGGCTCTCAGTTCTCCCACCCACGATATAGGGGGATAAGCCCTGGGCTGTGAGGCTGTGTGACCTGGAGCGCAGAATGCAGACTGCCCTCCGTACGTGTTAGACTCCCTCCCCATTCCCCGTAACACCGCATAATGTCACACTTGAGGTATGAAGAGCAGAAACCAGGGGCTCCAGCTTTCTCCACTTTGTCAGTTCTTGCTTTCTTGTCAAAATGTAGATCATGTGGTATGTATGACAGAAAAAGCAGAAAGACTCCCCATCTGTTTAAACGTACAGCTGACTCGGTGGCTTTACCCTTTAAAGTCCCCCTCTTTTTCCCCCCTCCATTATGAGGAGAGAGTGACAGTTCTCAGTGAAACTGTCTCTCTGCATTTGAAAGACCTCTCAATACTGAACATCCATTGTACCTCAAATGCTTAAATGAGAAAGATGTTTCCCCTTGTAGTAATTAGCAGAGGGCGCTGGGAACAGAAAGTTCTAAGAACCTTCCTGTATGGTATAGCCCAGAAATAACTTGAGATTTAAAAAAATAATAATAGGAAAAAATAATAATAACAGGAAGTTATTTTGGCTTGGCCAATGAGAAAGAACAAAGCTGGCTGCTTTTTTGAGCATCAGAGGAAGTAAGAAATGATTAACTGTGGAGCCAAGAAAGACATGAAGTCATATGGCTGATAAAGTGCACCAGGGCTCTCCTGAGGAAAAAGAGGTCACTTACTAAAATTTCATTGTGCAATCCATTCAAGCATGTAATCAACTTTGTTTAAAGATCTGTTCTCAGCGGCACATTCTAACGATATTCTACTTCATGGGTTTCTGCTTCCTGGCTTTTCCATCTCTGCGTTTCTGACTCTCCCCGCTCTCTCCGTCTGTCTCTGTTGCTCTTCTCTCGTTTTGCTGGATTTTCTCCTGTCCTCTTTCTCCCATTGAACTCTTTTTCTGTGCCTTTGTGAGCTCATCTATTCCCCCGATTCTTTTTCCCTGTCCCCCCCCCCCCGCCCCCCTGGCTGCATCTTTGTCTCTCTGCATACATCCCACACTGTCCCTTGGTCCCTCTGTCTCCGTGTGTGTGACTCTCTCCTTAGATTGAATCCCGGAAGCGCCTCGCCAAAACAGTGCTGGTGTTCGTGGGCCTCTTTGCCTTCTGCTGGCTCCCCAACCACATCATCTACCTGTACCGCTCCTACCACTACTCCGAGGTGGACACCTCCATGCTCCACTTCATCACCAGCATCTGCGCCCGCCTCCTGGCCTTCACCAACTCCTGTGTGAACCCTTTCGCCCTCTACCTGCTGAGCAAGAGTTTCAGGAAACAATTCAACACCCAGCTCCTCTGCTGCCGGCCTGGGCTGATGACCCGCTCTCACAGCACTGGCAGAAGTACCACGTGCATGACCTCCTTTAAGAGCACCAATCCCTCTGTGGCCACCTTCAGCCTCATCAACGGAAACATCTGTCATGAAGGGTACGTCTAGGCTGATCCTTGACCCTGGCACCCGGGGGCCCCGCTTTTGCTTTATGGCTAGTAAAGAACCCCTCACATCTGTTGTCTCTGTACCCTGCAAAGAGCCTTCAAAAGGCTATGAATTTGTAGGCAAGTTGCAGAGAAGCCCAAATGGATTGCTGTGGTGTTTGAAAGGCCCATCAAGGCTTATATTTTCCATTTCAACTTCTGAATGTTCTTCTGATGTTGAGCCAACTGTCCCTTTTTAGAAAAGGGAATAAGAAATTATCTTTTTTTAAAAAAGATTTTATTTATTTATTTGACAGACAGAGATCACAAGTAGGCAGAGAGGCAGGCAGAGAGAGAGAGAGGAGGAAGCAGGCTCCCCGCTGAGCAAAGAGCCCGATGTGGGGCTCGATCCCAGGACCCCGAGATCATGACCTGAGGCAAAGGCAGAGGCTTTAGCCCACTGAGCCACCCAGGCGCCCGAGAAATTATTATCTTAAGCAACAAGCCCTGATATACGAGTATGGCCAATTAAGTCATAGAAACTATATGAACCGCCAGATTTATATAGCAGAACAATTATATATTAAATGTTCACTTTTAAAAGTGAAGTGAAAGACTTCACCTTATCGTTTCTTGAAGCAGAAACTAGTGCTTTAAAAATATGATTTGAGTAATTTTTCAGGAATATTTATAATCACAAACCAAGGAGCTGTTTTTTACACACCTAACATGAAAGCCAGCCCTGTGAAAAAGTCCCGTGTAGGAGGGACCATTCCCAAACTGGTAACACTGGAAGCCAGTTTAAAACAAATCCCTGAGTGTTGACTGTTTTTAAAAGATGTTACTGGGGACATCGGAGAAACACTCAACACATCATTTTAAGGCAAAAACACAGCCAAACACGTAGACACATATACCAAGATCCGCACGAGGCTATGGATTGATATCTCAGACTCTGAATTCTAACTCAGAGCCATGGTATAGTTAGCTCTACCATAAAAGAGAAGTCCTTGTAGGGAAGAATTTGATCATGCTTTCAATTCATCATTTACAAGTACATGAAGTATAATATTCACTTTTGGTATACAGGTTTTCAGCCAAATGTATTGACTTAGATTTGGCTGTCCTTGTCCGCTACACTGAAGCAGTAATTTCTTATGTAAGAAAAAAAGGGGGGGGGGGATCACATCTCAGTGGAAACAGAAACATGTTTACATTTAACATAGGCTTACCTAAAATCTGTGGGAGGAAATGAATAAAAGGTATGTAATGTATATTTCTGTTTGAATATGTCTAAGTAATTGACAGAGGGCTTAGCTTTCAGAAAGAGTTATAAAACACTACAGATACATTAAGTTTCTAGTTAAGAGGAGCATTTATGAAAAGGTCATGTGCAGAAAAATACTGGACTGAAATCTTATTATTTTTCTGAGCAAAGAGATTTGACGATCTTACTTTGGAAACCCTGAACCAAGTTTTTCTTGACTCCAGGAAAGGGCTGATTCTGACAGGTGGCAAACATGTTAACCCACATTCTGCAAAATGTGCCCCAAGGTGTATCCCTCACATCCAAAGATGACTTTCGTTCTGGTTTTCTCTGTCCAAGTGAGAAGGAACTGTCAGTTGGAGTGAGACCTCTTCACTTCTGTACCCACCTGCTTTCCTGGTTATGGATAACAACACTGGACAGTTTGAAAAGAACCAAGATTCTTAGCTGGGCATCCCAACTCTGTCTCTAGCTATGAGTTTACCTATCAGTTTCCCTTGTCTCGACTCGTGTTTTCATCTCTAGCAGGAGAGGTCAGTATTAAGGCCCCTCTGTTGCCAACATCCTTGGGTCTTGTTGTTGGTTCTAGTTCTGTCTCTAAAGCCTTTATACAGCCCTCCCGCTCACAGCTGCCCCGCTTCTGTTACCTTTGCAACAACGCCTCTTGGGAAATCCTTCAGCCCGCATGCACAGACCTGTTTCCGTTAGTGGAACGGAAGGAGACCGACTATTCCATCCTTTCCAGGGGCTCACTGGAACCACTTGTGTGAAAACCCTCCCATTAGCTTATTACATTTGGGGATTAAAGCTGAAAGACACATAAGACAGCATATTGGCCGGTCTCCTCCCTGCCCAGAGGGTAGTCTTCCTGCCCACCCCCAACCTCCGTTCCCCCATCATCGTGAACAAGCGCTCCACGATTTTACCCTTGGATTTCTTCAAAACTGTATGTATGAAGCCACTTCGTACCTACCTAGTTAGGGGCTGCAGTGTCTAGCATTCTGGGTGCATAGTGTGACTTGGTCAAGCGTCTCTGATCGACCTGCTTTCAAAGACATTTTGGAAGTAGGACTCGTCTTAATGTCTCCTTCAGGGAACACCACGGCATCGATCGCACCGCTCTCCTCCCTAGCTTCTGCACCGACAGCAAGGAGACTGAAGTCTCCGTCAAGTTCTGTGTCCCGGGGCCAATCTCACCACCTCTCTGGGACCTGAAATGAAAGGGTCGGAGAAGGCCTCTGCCCGCCGGTGAGCCAGGACTGCTAAAACGTCTGTGAATCCACTGATGGATAGACCCAAACCTTTTTATTGCGAGGGACTGAGCCGGGCCCTTCTCTGGGGACAGCAACTTCTTATTCCACCTCAAGAACCTGAAATGATGGTGAGAGACACCCCGGCCCCCAAGTGATATCACCTCCCTGTTAGGGCAGAGCATGGGCCGGGGCTGGAGCTAAGACATTTCACGCCTGGCTTCCAAAGATAATCAGGTTTAGCGCTTATGTCTTTGGCGAGGGAAAAAAAAAAAAAAAAAATCAATTTTTGCTGTGGAAAACCATCTGTGTTTATTCAATTGACAGACACTACCTTTCAATCTATCTTAAATTGAGCCTCCCTGAGGCAGGCAGCTCAACAGTGATAGATTAAGCAATAAACAAGGCAGCCTTCCCACCAACGGCCGCTGCCCGCAGGGAACGCGCGGCGGCTGTTAGGAGCGATATTCCACAGCGAGATGGTGCGTCCCGCTTGCTGCAGATGAGGCCCCGCCCCGCTGGCGATCTGATGAGTCCCCGTAAATGTGGACGGCTAAACCCTCTTCCTCTGGCTGCCCTCAACTCCCCGCACTGCACCTGGCTTTCTGCCTCATTTACGAGCCCTGGGTTTCCCTCTTGGCCACCCAAACAATTTGGTTTCATCCTGAAGGAAGAGTCAGTTTAGAGGCTGCTTCGGATGACCCAAACTCAGCTTGTTACGAAAACGCACGCTGAACAGAAATAAATGAACTTGGCCATGGGACACGGGCACACTGAAGTTATACTTTTCATTTACACGCAAAGTAGAGGTGGTGAGTGGTTTCAGAGTCTATCCTGTACCCGATGTCTTCTAGAAATAGAGTGTAGCTTTGTTTGGGGACTACACGTTGAATGACATCTTCAATCTGTGGACTAAAAGGTGGCTAAGTCACTTTCCTAAAAGCCAGATAGAAAGGATCACCCCGGGACCGGGACCGTATGAGAGCTGAATGAGCTGAGCGGTACTCACTTCTGTGGTGGTGAGTCTGGGTGTGTGTGTGGGGGGGGGGGGGGGGGGGGGTTGGCGGTGGCAGACTTTCTTGCCATTTCTGCCCTTCACATCCAGGACCCAGAGGAGCTGTTGTTAGACAGCGGCTCTGAAGTAACCCTGAGTTGCTGGGAGGACTGGAGCACATTTTGCACGTTGTCTCAAGTTCAGCTGAATCTTCATAAAATGGATTAACAGCTGAAAACAAAGAAATCAGTCACTCTCCTGGGGCCAGGTTTTGTGTCCGCTGTTCAAAGAAACCAAGCCCTAACAAGCTCAAGTTTATTCTGCCTGTGACGGTCATTCCTCTTGGCTCCCACCCTGACAGAGCCCCCAGCCCCCAACCCCCAACACAAACACAATAACTTTTAATATCAAACCACCTCTCACCATAACTTTGTTCTTCAAAGACACCCTTTTGTTGGGTAGGGGCCGAGCGTGAATGCCAGCGGAATAGACCCAGCACAGTCAACAAACCGCGCACAGGAACAGACCTTTCTGAAACCACATTAGAAGTGTACTCAGTGGAATTTATCTGGTTTTTTAGAAGTTTAAGAGCCCCTGGTTAAAATATTGCAAGTCCACGATTGTTAATCCAAGCCTTCCCTGCTCACCAAAGAGTTGCTTAACATCCTTCACTATGGAAATCTGTAAATGGCATTTACTAGTGACCATGTAGATTAGATGAAAGACCCAGGGACGATGAGGCTACAGATGTTGAAGCATATTCCACCTACAAAAGGGTGATTTCACATGGTCCGCCATCATGTGATTGCATCTGTGTTCACGGCCATTCTGTGATACCGAAGACCAGCGCCGATGACACTGAAACGGAAGTCTAAGAGACCAAGGGCGGGAGCCTGGGGAGTAAAAACACAAGCCACAGCACACATCGGATCTGTGTGGCACCTCAGTGGAGCTCTGTGGCTCGAGAAGTGCTGGAAAGGAGGGGGCTCGACTTCACCAGGCCCCAGTGATGTGCCCAATGCGGTGCTGAGCCCATTCCCATTCTCGCTCCCGAGTACCCTGGAGAGGGTTCAGATGACGAAGCTGAGGCTCAGGGAGATCCCGTCACCCTCCCGAGGTCACAGGGCACAGCGGAATGGCAGAGTATTAACGGGGCCCTGGATCTCTCTTAAGACCCTGTCCGTTCCACTGCTCAGCACCGCTTCCCAAATCCAGCCCATGCGAGAAATTAAGCTCACAGTAACTCACAGCCCCATTCCCTACTCTAGCTTTGTCCAGAGGCACGAGCTACCCAGGAGGCTGATTCAGGGATACACACAAAGGCATGGAAGGTGCTTCTGAGCATGGAAGTGAAGGATTCGCTGCAGGCAGAGGCTGAAACGTAGCCCAGAGCAGGTGGGCGAGAAGTCTGTCCGTTCGTTCGGTTTGCCCCCGAGACACAATGCAGTTGCAACTGGAAGCCCTGGGAAGAATTTCCCACTTGGTTTGGTGACTAACCAAGGAGAAAAAAAACCTTGGCAAACAGCCGTATACACAGACCCAAGGGAGAACAGTCAATCCAGACATCCTTCTTTGAATTCGGATTCTTTGGAGAACAGGTATCAGGAGGGGTAGAACCCCTTCCCCATTCCCACCGTCCCCTCCCAAACGGTAAGATATGACAGCAGATGGTCTTCTGGAAGCCTGGAGACCCAGGCTATAAGAATAGCCTTTAACAGAAAGATAGCTCCTACACTAAGTTAGGAGCTCAGGTATGCACTTAGGCATCTGAGTGCCTAGCCCTAGGTGCCCTGTTAAAAACATAGATACCATCGTCTCTCTGCCCGTTCTGAGCTCACATTCTAGAAGATAAGATTATTTCCTTTTTTCCTCCAAATTTAAAATTCATTCCCAGAGCCATATAATGACATGGCAGGACTCGCATAATTTTATGGTCTTTTAAAAGGATCATTTTAATGGACAGTAAAACTTCACACATTCAACACCTCATTAATTCCCAGATGAGCTTGAAATTTTGGTATACTTCGGGATTTCAGTGTTCAAGGTACATTATATAATTTAGGACTGTTGTGAATCCGTATTTTTTCATCACTTTGCTAAAGTTTTAGCCAGTGCTATTGATATATCGATACTGATAATGTATAACATTATGAAAGTAAAAGTGATAAAAAAAAAAAAATCCCCCCTCACGCCCATAACCTGGGGTTAACAGATTCAAACACAACCTTTCTTGCATCCGAGTCAGCAGAATTTTGGGTAATAAAATTTGTTGAAAAGGCCTGAGTTGTAAAAATATATGGCACAAACTTCTTTATGTCATTTTCTGTTTTGTTTTAAATATTAGGCTCATATTTTGTAAATTATAATTGTACTTGTTACTATTAACTGTAAATATTTATTGCATCAAAAATGTGCTCTGTGTTAAATAAGTCAGAACAAGTTCCAGGTGTGGTACTTTGTATAAATAATGTCATGGCTTGGCTTTGCCTAGACTCCTTAGACTAATGAATTATTTATAAGAAATTCACAATATTAATATGAATGATTCAGGTTCTTTTAAATGTGCAAACTTAACTGTGTGACCATGTGAAATTCTCTGAAGTGTGCTCAATGACTGTACTCTAGTTTTTCTGAGACATGTTTCCAGTGCTTCTATTACATTGTATGTGATCTGTGTGACATTAAGTCAAATCAGTGTAGCTGAATATTTAAGTCATAAAAGATAAGAAATGTGTTTTATTTCTTAATATAATAAAGCATAATTTATTAATTGGACAGATGCATGTATTCAGTGTTCAATAAAAATAAAGCTCTTGCATGGATATAGTCAGTGGCCATCTGCTCCCGGGCTCTTCTGTTCCAGAACCGTCTACATTAGAATCATCCAGGCTGCTTGTTGCAAAATGCAGATTCTCCAATTCCCAATTGATGGAACATCTGGGGGTTTGGCCTAAAAATCTGCATTTTAAAACAAGTTCCCCAGGTGATTCCTCAAAACGCAAGTGTTTTGTTTCATTAAACTTTTAAGATATATATTTAACTTTTGAATAAGTAAGCTTTTCTCATGATTCAAAATCAAAAGCATAAGAAAGCAAATTCAGGGAAAAGTCCTAAGGCTATTCACCGTTCCCAGCCGCCATCAGCACTCCCCCTCCATGGGTGACCACTGTGGCTATGCTGTGAGATGTGTATGCTACTGGCCACTTCTTATGCACCTGCCAGTAAATACAATACGTGTTTTCCTGTAGCCCAGCACCATTTTACAGACATAGTAGCACATTATATGCATTGTTTTGCCCCTTGTTTGCTTAACTACACACTCTATCTATCTTGGAGAGCTATCCACATCATTATACAACGTTCTTCCCCATTCTTTCTTCTATCTGCATAGCATCTCCTACTTTTTTATTCAGTCCCCCTTTGACGAACACTTAGGTTGTTTCCAGTATTTAGCTATGATGAACCGGGCTGCAAAGAATACCACGTAATCATACACATGTAGGAAAACATCTTAAATGTGGAATTGCAGAAATAAAGACCATACACTTGTATTATTTGACGGATACTCCAAATCGCTCTTTTTAGGCCTTAAATACCAAAGTTTGAGAACCTCTGCTTTCTGGGATAACCCTAGCCGTCAGAGGGCAGGAAAGCACGAAAGAGAGAACACAGTTGATTGCAAATGGGGGCTGCTGAAGCGCCCTGCATTCCAGGTGAGGAAAGCACGCTTATCAGATACAGTGAACAAGTTCCTCGAGGGGCACACTGACAGTCATGCCAAGGAGGCCCCAGAGTGCAGGGGTGCCTATGATCACGACCACAGGGTCGTCTTGGGAGAAGGCTCTCCGGATGGATCCCCCACCGTTAAATTGTAAGTGCTGTCTGAACGTGTCAATGTTTTAAATAGTTAAAGAGGTGACTCGTGATTGTGCCTAAAGGAGACCCTGCATCTCTCGCTTTCCTGGGTTACATGGGAAGATGAGCAGACGAGTATCTCTGAGACACCGGGGTATAAAAATCCAGTTGGCATTTAAGGTTGGTCCATGTTAATAGCTGAGAGCTCTATCCAAAGCCCAGGTGAATTTTCTTATCAGAAACTCTGACTTCTTTGTGAGCACACTGCCTGCCATGTCAGAAAAGTGGCTTCATTGATGCATAGATTGTAATACTGAGAATTTAACGTTCTCCTTAGAGTTGTGGATTATTGAAGGTGGAAGATACCCCAGAGAATGCCCAGACATAACTTCACATCTCACCAACGAGGAAGTTAAAGAGAGCATCATGATTTGGGTTTCCACATGGTCATCAGACTTCAGAGAAATGAAAACAACAGGCTTGGAGCTGGCATGGATGAGGAGAGGTTCATCACGCCCTTCTGCTAGAGGGAAGGGAAATCTATGCACGGCTATCTGGGAACACATTAGGCAGAGAACCTTCCTTCCTGTTCACTGGGCTCAATATTGAAAACCTTTGGCTTCTAATATAAGAGATATCAGATAACATCTTATTAAGAAAATGACACAAAAGTAGGCATCTTGTCCCCTGAATATGGACTGAACTATGTTCAATATTATAAAAATCAGAGAAGTCAAGCATTTTATCTAGGTCACTTGATATTTATGACATTTATGTTTCCGGGGGTCCCTTCGCACCTTCTGTGACAGCCCAGTGCCCCTCCATGTCGCTCAGAGGGACTGGACTAGCTCTGACTCCCCAGTGTGCTGCTTGCTAGAACAGTCTGTGTTCACGGGTCCACTCCTGAGGAGTTTTCCAGGATATTGCTGCTTAAAGTATAGTCTGTGGACAGGCAGTGTTGACATCACCTGTTAAAAAATGCAGGCTCGGGGCGCCTGGGTGGCTCAGTGGGTTAAAGCCTCTGCCTTCGGCTCAGGTCATGATCTCAGGGTCCTGGGATCGAGGCCCCCATCGGGCTCTCTGCTCAGCAGGGAGCCTGCTTCCCTCTCTCTCTCTGCCTGCCTTTCTGCCTACTTGTGATCTCTGTCAAATAAATAAATAAATAATCTTTTTAAAAAAATGCAGGCTCTTGGGACACCTGGGTGGCTCAGTGCGGTAAGTGTCAGACTCTTGATTTTGGCTCAGCTCGTGAAATCAGACGTGTAGGATCAAGCCCTGCATCAGGCTCCGTGCTCAGTACATTCTGCTTGAAATTCTCTCTCTCTCCATCTGCCCCTCCCCCCACAAGTGTTGGCTCACTCTCTCTCCATTTCTCAAATAAATAAATAAAATCTTTTAAACAAATGCAGGCTCTTGGATCCTGCCTCAGCCTTCTGCATTTTAATTTTGACAGATTCCCCAAGTGAATCCTATGCATATTCAGACAAGTGCCACTGTTAGTTGACCTCATTGGTAGACCACAAGAAAGGAAAAATAATCAGTTGTGTGATGAGTCCTTAAACTTTTTAAAAAAAAATTATTTATTTATTTATTTATTTGACAGAGAGAGAAGAGAGGGAGAGAGGGAACACGAGCAGGAGAAGTGGGAGAGGGAGAAGCAGGCTGAGCAGGGAGCCCGACGCAGGGCTCGATCCCACGACTGGGCCGAAGGCAGATGCTTAATGACTGAGCCCCCAGGCACCTGTGTGATGAGTTCTGCGATGACTCCAGGCCTGTAAGACCTAGATAACCTCCTTGCCCTGGAGAGCAAGGAGGGGACACTGGGGGATTTGGCCACTCTGTATGGACGGAGTTTGGCCCCGATGACTAAAGTGGTAAACAGGCCACATGAGGAAAGAGATTCCAGAAGGTTGGAGGAAATGTGTGGACACCACCAGATGGCATAACAAAAGTATCAAGAAGAGGTTGTTAAGAGCTCCACTGGACCTGCCCTCTCAGAAGCAGAATGGAGACTGCAGGCAAAATCTTGCTTGCTGTCCCTTTATAGCAGAAGGGTGTGGTTCTCTCTGGACAGATGAAAAAGGAAAATCTCTTACAAGTGGAGGGTGAAAACCAGTTAGGTCCTACCTGAATGTTGTGAAGGGAACAAAGGGGCATCAACCCCCTAGTGGTCTCTAGCTCTCATGGTGTCTTAAAGTTTCTGCCTTGTTGCACAGTTTAAGAGAATACAGAAAACGGGTCACTCCAAATTGTGCAGGTGCCTAATAAAGCCAGTCCCACTTACATGCTAACTGGTCATTTATATTCAAAACTAAAATCGCTCTCTCGCAATACCCTTCCCCTTTTTTTGTGTTCCCTTTGCCTTGTAATGGCTGTCAAAATTCTCCCGTTCATCTAAACTCAAAACACGCTTAAGATTCTCTCTCCATCTCCCTTTGCCCCTCCCCTCCTCTAGCTCTCCTGCTCTTTAAGAAGAAAGAAAGAAAGAAAGGAAGGAAGGAAGGAAGGAAGAAAGATAGATCCTGATGCCCAGCATCCTGCCTGAACAACTGCATCAGAATCTCCAGGAGGGGAGAACCAGGCAGTCCTAGTCAAAGCTCCCCAAGGGATTGCAGTGAGCAGACAACGTTAAAGACCACATCAACTGAGATGTCCTCTTACATCTCGGCTGGCCTGAATCCAACCCATTCCTCAAAGCTCAGCTCAGTCTGTGAAGCCTTCCTGCTCACCTGTGCTCAATCGGCACTTTCTGCGGGGGTCCTAGCTTTAATCCTAAGCTGCCTTGAATCATATTTACTTGTGTGAATGCTGGTCTCTCCCCCTAGATCAGGGACTGACAAACATTTTCTGAAAAGGGCCAGGTAGCAAATGTTTTAGGCCTTGTGAGATCTACAGTCTCTGTCAAGACTGCTCAACCCTCTCTTTGTAGCATCAAATCAGCCATAGATAACATGTAAATGAATGAACGTGGCTGTGTTCTAACAAATCTGTATTTGCAAAACCCGACGGTGGGCTCGATTTGGCTTGAAAGCTACAGCTGCAGACTTCCCAGCACAAGAGTGAAATAGCGCTTTAGGGGCTAGAATCGTTCAGTCTCTCTCACTCTCTCCTGCTCTCCCTCCCTGCCTCTCTAGCCCTAGTGTCTATCACAGTGCCTGAATCAGTGATAGACACCCACAAAATTCCGTTTGTCCGGGTCTATGTGGTCAGTCTCTCACAACCAAGCCCAAGCCTGCATAAGGCAAAACGAGGCAGGAGGAGTCAAAGTTGTCGATTCTGCCTTTTAGGCAAATGTTAACATTTACCTTACTTATTATCATTCCCAGCGGAACTGTCCAATAGTCTCCATCTGCAGTGCACAGAGGCGCTCATCAACAGGGAAAGTGTGGGAGTGCCTGGGTGGCTCAGTGGGTTAAAGCCTCTGCCTTCCGCTCAGGTGATGATCCCAGGGTCCTGGGATCGAGCCCCGAATCGGGCTTCCTGCTCAGTGGGAAGCCTGCTTCCTCCTCTCTCTCTGCTTGCCTCTGCCTGCTTGTGATCTCTCTCTGTCAAATAAATAAATAAAATCTTTAAAACAAAACAAAACAAAAAACAGTGAAAATGCATTCCTGGGCCAGGACTACCTTTCCAGCTGCACACGGCATCCCTCCTACCATGCTCTAGGCTGGTCAGCACCTTTGAGAAGATTCATGAGGTGCGAGCATCTGAACACAGGTCAGTGTTTGTAAGAGGTAGCTGTCCAGTCTGCAAGCCCAGACTGTAAGAAAGCGCCCTGATCAGCAGCACCAAGTAATGTTGACAGAACTCATCAGTATTGAACAACCGCGCCTGGTCTGGCCACTAGTGACAGCAACCAGAGCTCCCTGGCCCGCAACCACAGACAGGTGAGCCTTTGAGAGCTCCTGAAGGTACATCCCTGTAAGTGCTCACACTTGTTTTAAGATGTCTCAGGCCGTTTGGGCTACTATAACAAATATACCATTGACTAGTAGCTTATGAACAACAGTGATGTATTTCCCCCAGTTCTGAAGGGTGGGAAGTCCAGGATCAAGGGGCCCGCAGATCTGGGGTTTGGTGAGAGCTCACTTCCTGGTTCAGAGATGGCTCCTTCTTGCTGGTCGCACACAGCGGAAGGGGTCCGAGGATCTTCCGCAGGGCGCTTGAAGGACAGCGTTGCTCGCATCCCTGAGGGCGCCACCCTCACGGCCCAAACCCCGCCCAAAGGCCCCAACTCCTAATACCATCACCGTGGGGGCTAAAACTAGAGCACATGAATTTGGGAGAGACACACTCAGTCCACGGCTTAGGGGTTCATTTTAATAAGGAAATATGCCTTGTATCTCCTAATTCACGTTTCTTCTCCCTGCTCTAAAGTGTATCTGTGGGGCGCCTGTGGGGCTCAGTCAGTTAAAGCGTCTGCGGTTGGCTCAGGTATGACCCCAGGGTCCTGGGATCGGGCCCCGGATCGGGTTCCCTGCTCGGCGGGAAGCCTGCTTCTGCCTCTCCCTCTGCTGCTCCCCCTGCTTGTGCACGCGCTCTCTCTCTCTCTCAAATAAATAAATAAAATCTTTACAGTAAATAAATAAATAAATAAATATTAAATGTATCTCAGGCAATGAGAAGAAAAGGCTGTGTACAAACTGCTGCATTGGCGCACACTACCAGAGCAATAAGAATTCTAAAATAAATGAAGACTGTGAATAAAGAAAAAAGAGATAATATCTGGCAATCAGGTGATCATCTCCATATGCAGTGTCACAGCACGTCTAAAGAACAGCGGCTCCAAAATCCTGAGGCTCTGACCCTTCCCTGTAGAAAGTTAAGAGACTCAACGTCACAGCCAAAGTTCTCTGGCTGGTGAGAGCACATCACCTGCCCTAGGACTCTTATCTTAAGCTATAGCTTCTTCAGGTCTCATAACTCTGGGGCAAGGAACTATTTTCTGCAAAATTTACAGCTGGGATGGGGCGCCTGGGTGGCTCAGTGGGTTAAGCCGCTGCCTTCGGCTCAGGTCGTGATCTCAGGGTCCTGGGATCGAGTCCCACATCCGGCTCTCTGCTCAGCGGGGGGCCTGCTTCCCTTCCTCTCTCTCTGTGATCTCTTCCCTTCCTCTCTCCTACTGTGATCTCTCTCTGTCAAATAAATAAATAAAATCTTAAAAAAAAAAAAATTTACAGCTGGGAAACTGCTCAGGACTTTGAACGGATGTGGCATTTCCCAGAAAGCCTTTAATCAAGGAGACAGGAGCTGAAATGAGGATTCCAATGTAGGAGGACTTGGGGAGACGAACATTCCAGAATATAGACAACGCACAGAGACTGGCATGCGGCTGCATGAAGACCTACAGGGTCCCAGGCAGGCGTGTGCAGCTACGTATCCTGATACCCTACAGCACTGTCAGGAACACGAAACCCTTGGTCTAAGGAGGGCAGCAGAGGGGGTCAGCAGAGGGGGGAGTGTGAGCCTCTAACAGTCTTCAAGGGGAGGATCTGGCCAGAAGAGTGGGGTCCCGTGGAGTTCTGCCCTGGCTGTCCGTCATGGGAAGTCTCGATCTGGCTAACCCCAACTTCTAATTCTGTAGTCCCAGGAGATAAAGGTCTTGACCTGAGAGGGAGAGCCCTTCCTGAGAGTGAAGTCCCAGGATTAGCCAGGTGTCAAGGTGATGGAATTTAAGGAGCAATGAGGGAATTACCCCCACGCTAATGGAGGAGACACCACAGAGCCTACCCCCACCCCCACCTCGCAACCTGAGAGGCCCAGGTTGAGGCAGAGTTGTCAGGCCGAAGAAGCCCCTCATTTCTGCCTGCAGGGCCTCAGAAAGAGGAAGCCCTTAATCTAGGGGGACTGGGCCCCAATCCTACAGAGGGAGGAAACCCGAGAACTAACAAGAGCCAATGCGAGGACCTAGTGATAGGAGCTAATTCCCGCCAGGGGAGAGGGTCACACATTCCCAGCGCCCTGTTCTTTGTAGCAGGAAGCTGAGCGCTCAGTCCAGGAGCTCCTCGTTCCTGTCCAGAGGCCTTGGTAGAAAGGCAGCGGTGACAGTCATGACGAGGGAGAGTTCTAGCCGGAACTGGAATTCAGGTGAGGACCCTAAATACTACAGAGAGGACCTCTACCCAAAAGAGGTGGGGGGTGCCCAGAGTCCCACGCCTGCTGCCAGGTCTGGGAGTCCGTAGCAATGGTAGTCACATGTGGTGCACTCCGACTTGCTCTTCTAGGGACTCAAGAGATTAGTGGACTCAAGTGGGTACAGGAAGGAGTCCCCGGCTCGGGTTGATATCACTGGGTTGCCGTGGTACCGCCCCTGCTGACAGCCCTCAGGGACCCCTAGGGCACTTGGCCAGATGTGGCTTACTCTGACTTCCGCTTTGAAAGTTCTGGAAGGTGAGGAACTTAGCCTGACAGACACGAGCTCGAGTTAGTGGAGAGGAAAATTTCAGGACTGCTCAGGTATCAGGGTAAGGGCATTGGATGTGGACTTAAGGAACCACTCTGCCTAGCACCAAGGAAGCCCCACGAAGTCCCGCGCTAGCCTCAGCACGGGGATCCTCGGCAAAATTCTTTGGCTTTTCTGTTGGGCGCACCACGGAGGAGAGGGCCTAGGCCGAAGTGGGGATGGCAACAGTTCTGCTACAGGGAGACTCATGGGCCCTAACTGGAGTCCCGGTAGGACCCTGAGTGCTAATGAGGGGACCTTTCCCTCATAAGGGGGGAGGGGCCATCCGCCACTAGAGCAACAGGCAGGGATAAATGCAGTGTATCCGTGCTCCCTTGTCTAGCGACGGAGGGAGGTGAGGACTTGAGTGTGAGGCCGAGAGACCCAGACGTAGGAGGAGGCCCAGGTTTTGATACATCAGTGCGGTCCCAAACAGTCCTGCCCCTGCTGTCAGCCCTCGGAGGCCCCATACAGCCTTGGCTATACCGAGGCTCGCCCTGACTTCTACGTTTGGGAACTCGGGAGGGGAGGACCTTGTTCTGAAGGGCATGAACTCTAATAAGTGGAGTGCAGAGTTCCAGGACTAGTCAGGTATGAAGGTGGAGATCCTGAATATGTACTGACACAACCACCCAGTGCCCTTGCCCCCCAGCTCTGAGAGGTCCCAGCAGAGCCGGGAGTGGGGGCTGACCTGCTTGAAATGTCCCAGGGAGAGGAAGGCCTCGTCTACGTGGCCCCAGTTCAGCAGGAGGACACCAACACCCTAGTACGATTCCAGATTGAGGACCCTGAGTGCTAATGAGAGGACCTCCCCCCAAAAGAGGGAGCAGACCAGAAGGCAACTTGTGCTTTCAGCTCCAGGAGGCTCAAGGCAGTTATATCCAGATGTGGTGTGGCCCAGCTTCCTCTCCAGTGACTCAGAGAAGACCTTGATCTGAGTCTGGGTGACTCAGCTCAGTAGAATGGGGATTCAGAAGTCCAACCCTGGGCCAAGGTCAGAATTCTGGGTGAGGACTGAGCTAGTGACACAGTGACACAGTGGAGAGCTATGGGATCCCACAGAGTCCCCATCCTCTTCTCACCCTTTGCAGGACCCAAGCAGCATTGGTGGGATGTAATTCACCCTGAACTTCCAACTCTGAGGTCCCATTTAAGCAAAGACCTTGGGTGAACGGCATGGGCTCAGGTCCACTGAAGGGGGAGCCCCAGGACGGGTCAGGTGTCAAGGTGAGGATATCGAGGGAGGCAGTGGGGACCAGTCAAGCCCCCAATGGGGAGGGATGCACCAAGCCTCACCCCTGGGAGGCCCAGGGCAGAGCTGACAGATTCAGGTGCTCCCTGAGTTCAGTTTGCAGCGTCTCAATAAATGAGAGCCTTGGTTTAAGGACTGGTTGCCCCAGTTTAGCAGAGAGAGGAATCCCAGGCCCTGTTGGGAATGAAGGCAAAAATCCAGTGGGAGAAACCACTCCAGAACAGAGAGGCTGCAGAAAGTCTTCCTGTGGTGTCAACCGGGAAAGCCATGCGCAGAGCTGTTAGGGCGAGATGAGACTTAGGGGGCAGTGGCGCTGGATCAGAGACGGTCTTGCTCCCAGCTGGGGCTGGCAGACTGCAGCCCAAGACAAGCTGACTTCCTCCACCGGGTCCTCAGGAGACAGACTGACTGACAGGACAGAAGCCCTGTGGGGTCCTACCGCAGCAGCCTCAAGGACACCTCCAGTGGAGCAAATGTAAAGCCACAAAGACATCTCCTTGCTGAAGCGACTCACTCCCTTCTATCCTCCTCCTCCAGGTGCCCACACCAGGCGCCTTCCTGTCACAGTCCTGCCTGCTGTTCCTAACCACAGTCATGCCTCGAGGTCAGAAGAGCAGGCTCCGTGCCCGTGAGAAACACCGGCAGGCCCGAGGTGAGAGCCAGAGTCTCGGGGGAGCTCAGGCCACTGCAGCAGTGGAAGAAGACTCTCCCTCGTGCCCCATGCCTGTTCGCGAGGGTGCGCCCCCAAACCCCCTGCAACGGGCCCGCCCCGAAAGTCTCAGAGGGCCCGATCCACCGGCAGTCCTGACGCAAACATTTCAGGCTCAAGTTCTGACGAAGGTGCCAAGAGCCAAGGGGAGGAAGGTCCAAGCTTCCCCCAGTTCCTGCCTTCCCCTGGGAGCTCTCACAGAGATCCTCTGACCGAGAAGGCAGGCATGCTGGTGCATTTTCTCCTGTACAAGTATAAAGTGAAGGAGCCCATCACAGAGGCAGAAATGCTGAAGGTTATCAACAAACAGTACAAGGAGCAATTCCCTGAGATCCTCAGGGAAACCACTGAGCGCCTTCAGCTGGTCTTTGGCCTTGAGCTGAAGGAGGTTGACCCCAGCAGTCACACTTACGCCTTTGTTAGCAAAGTGGGCCTTCCCACGGAAGGGCGTCTGAGTGATGGCGTGGGCTTTCCCAAGAATGGGCTCCTGATGCCTCTCTTGGGTGTGATCTTCATGAATGGCAACCACGCCTCGGAGGAGGAGATGTGGGAATTCCTGAATGTGTTGGGGGTCTACGCTGGGAGGAGACACCTCCTCTTTGGGGAGCCCAGGAAGCTCATCACCGAAGATCTGGTGCAGGAAAAGTACCTGGAGTACGGCCAGGTGCCCGACAGCGACCCTCCTCGCTATCAGTTCCTGTGGGGTTCAAGAGCCCACGCGGAAACCAGCAAGATGAAAGTTCTGGAGTTTTTGGCCAAAGTCAGTGATACTATCCCCAGTGCCTTCCACAGCCGGTATGAAGAAGCGTTGAGAGATGAGGAAGAACGAGCCCAGGCCAGCCTGGCGGCCAAGGCTACCCCAGATGCCCCAGCCAGTGCCTGCTCCAAGGCCACATCCAGCAGCCCCCTTCAGCCTCAGTGAAGTCAAAGCCAAAGCCTTCACCTTGCCCTTGGAAAGGGCTGCCAACCTCCTAATGTAGCAGGGAGTCAGGTGGAGCCAGAGCAGAATATATCTTTTCTTCGTGTTCTTGTTATTCATAAATAACGTAGAGGTTTACCTCTTTTTTTTTCTTATCTTTCCAATGTGTTCTTTTTAAAAAGGTTTATTTAAATTCAGAATCTAAGTTTATGAATAACGTGGCTCACATGTTTATTGCTGGTTATCAAATTTGAGAGTAATGCTTCTGTATTTTGTAAAACAAATTGAAAATCCTTGCATCTCCTACTGTGATCCAGTACAAGAAAAACATAGCACCAGAAAAGGGATTTTCATTAAAATGTAAGAGAACCACACAGAGAGAATGTTGGGATAACAAGATCGTGAAAAAAAAAAAAAAAAGTACAAAGTGGTTAATTCTTGGTTTTTCTTATTTCTTCTGCTCTTTCTTTTGGTTGAATTAAAAGAAATCTACTTTTCAAGAATGTGGGAGAAAATAAATTGTCATGAATTAGAACTCTTGTTCCCCATCTCTTTCGTTCACCAGACACGAATGGAGCATCTGCTCTTTGGAACGCTTCTCACTAGTTCTAGGACGTGTACACAAAGACCCAGCCCCTGCCCGTAACATTTTAGAGTCCAAGAGAAGCTATCAGATAAGGAACAGGGTGAGAACACTCCTAATCCTGAAGGACAGTAAACAGAAGGCAGAAGGAGGGCGGTCATTCTACATAAAAGCAGTCCAGGGTCAATCTCCCGAAACACGGCAATCTGGGAGCCCAGGAAGCTGCCAGTCCCTCTCTGGGAGGGAGTTTGAAGTGTGTCTGCACCAAGAGTTAGCTGAAGCTGTTGAAATGCTGAGCAGGGACCAGGGCCCCAGATGGTGGGTTTCACGATGGAAAGACTATGTCTGCAATGGAAAACTGCTCTTAACAGTTCCTTAGGGATGCAGTAAACCAGAGAGAAGTCCCCAGACACCTGGGGCAGGGCTAGAAGGACTCCTGGGCTCTGTTCCCCGGGGAAGGTGAACACAATCTCTCACTAGGTGTTTTGCGCACTCAGAGTCCAGAGAGTTTCCGAGAACAGGGTGAGAGTCTGCAACCATTTTGTCCTGGCCTGGGGCGGGGCGGGGGATTGGCCACGCCATTAAAAGGAAACCTAAACTGGGCATTCTTCTGTCATATGGCAAACTCTAACTGATGTCCAGATTTTTGGCGGTGGTGAAATGAGTAAAAACAGAGATGGGCTCCGTGCAAAGGCAGCCGAGAGGGAAGCAAGTCACTGCCCTTTGCACACCTGTGCCAGCTTCACGGCGTACTCAACTAGGAAGCCTACCCCACACCCACATCAAATGACATCATCTTATGGGGAAATATTACTTCGTTTTATTCAGTAAGCAGCATTTTGGCTGATTTGGGTTTTTTCTTTTCTCCTTAGAGCATTGCATTTTCTCTGACCTCCTCCTCAATTAAAAAAAAAAAAAATCCCAGTGTGGTAGGTAGTACCGTCTGGGTCAAAATAATCATGGTATTAATTGCTATTCGAAAATATCTCAACAGTTGTCAGGCTGTGTGTTGGATTTGCAACATATACTCCATATATCCATCAGTCCTGGACAACAGGGCTTATCAAACGTGGCCCACAGATAAAGAACCTGAGGTTCAGAGCGTTTGCGAACGTGAATGAGCTCACACTGCTGGCAAGTTGCACCGCTGGTGCTGGACCCATGGTGTGGATGCATCTAGAGGCCACGCTACCTCTCAGCCAGAGGCAGATACTGTGTCCTAATTCCCATTTCCCTTCACGACTCTAAGATTGATAAAAAGAGGGCTCTGTGGACAAACCACTGGTTTGGAATACATAGCTAGCACAGTAAAATACCAAGATAAAAGAAAATGAAAATAGTTGGGAACCAGATGACCATCCACATATGCAGTGTCAGATCCCCTCTAAAGACAGGAGCTCACCAAACCACGCAGCTCCATCCCTGCCTGAGATAAAGTCAATGTGTTAGAACCGAAGCTACATATGAGGCTAAGTCCAGGTGGTGAAGAGAAGGAAGAAATCGGCTGGCTTTTTCTCTGACAGCCCAACCTCTGTCCCAGGCACGCTGCCTTGAGCTATAGTCTCCCCGTCTCCCATCGCCCCTGCCACACCAATTCTAGCTGCAGGGTTTGCAGCAGGAAAGGGGCTCAAGTGTTTGCAGGGATGTAGCATTTCCTAGGAAGCCTGTAATCGAGGAACAGGAGCCAAGATGCAGAACCCTGTGCTGGAGGACAGGGAGCTCAACACCCAGAATACAGATGGGCTCACAGAGACTAACCTGCATCTGCCCTCAGACCTATAGTGCCCCAGGCAGGGCTGACCATCCACTCATCCTTCAGAATTATCTGCAACACGAGAGCCTTGGTCTAAGGAGGGTGACCTCAGCTCAGCAGAGGGAGAACTGCGAGCCACTGACACTCACCAAGGGGAGGACCTCGCATGAGGAATGAGGGAAGGACTCAACCAGAACAATGGGATCCCATGGAGTCCTGCCCCAGCTGTCCGCTCTTGAGGTTCTGGAACAGTTGTGGCTGGATTTGGCTCACCCTGTCTTCCAATTCAGTAGTTCCAGGAAGGTGAGAATCTTGATCTGAGGGAGGGGGCCAGGTCAGCTGAGGGTGGCATCCCAAAAATGGGCCAGACGCCACTGTGCTCGGTGTCAAGGTGAGGACACTGAAGGGGTGAGGGAGACAGACACCCACCTGAGAACCCAGGAGGCCCCACAAATCTCCCCTGCTCCTGCCCCAGCTGGCAACCCTGGGAAGCCTAGAGAGGAGTTGTTCGATTGGGGTGCCCCCTCATTTCTTCCTGCATGGGAGCAGGAAGAGAAGGGCTTTGGTCTAGTGGCGGTGGCCCCAGTTCTGCAGAGACAGAGACCCCAGAACTAACAGGAACTTAATGATACGAGGAACTCAGTGATACGAGGGCACTCCCACTGGCAGAGAGGTTCCCACAGGACCCTGCAAGTTCTTACCCTTGGATTACAAAGGGTAGAGCACTTAGCCCAGGAGCCCTTCATTTGTGCCTGGAGAGTCACAGAGATAAGTGGTTCTAGTGTCACAGAGGGAGGATTTGGGGCCCTAACTGGTGTCCAGATGAGGACCCTGAGTACTAATGAAACTCTCCTCAAACTAAGGGACTTCTCCGAATCCCAAGCCTGCTCTTGGTCTTGGGAGGCCTGAAGCAGGGACAAGTAGACAGGTTACACCCCATGTTCTAGGCACTCAAGGAGGTGAGGACTCGAGTGTGAGGCTGACAGACACAGATCAGTAGCTGGAGAAGTCCCAGGCTAGGATGCATATCAGTGGGGTCCCCTTAGAGATGCCATACAGCCTCGGTTGGATGCAGCTCACCCTGACTTTCTCCTCGGGGAATCCAGAAAGTGAGGGCATTGGTCTGAGGGGCACAGACTCAAAAAAGATGAAGTTCTAGGTTGGGGACCCTGAATGTGGACTGAAGACCTCACTCTGCCTATAACAAAGGGAGCTGCCCAGTGCCCCCCGGCCCCCACCCCTGTGCCCTCTCCCAGCACTAGGAGAGTGGAGAGAGCTTTGGGCTGACTTCTTCCCATAGCTTCCTCCCAAACCAAGAGAGGAGACTGGGCCCTAACTGGAATCCAAGTGAGGAACCCACATGCTAACCAGGGGACCTCTCTCCAAAAGGGGAGGCCATCCAGAGCCCCACCCCTGTTGGCAGTACTGGAAGCCCCATGCAGGGGTAGGCACATGTGGTGTACCTCAAGTTCCTCCTCTAGGGAGGCAGGGAGGTAAGGGCTTTATTTAGAGGCTGGTGGGCTCACATCAGTAGAGCCCAGGCCAGAGAAGGCCATCACTGAGCTGTCAGCCCCAGGTCCCTTCTCCTCCTCTTAGGGATTCCAGGAAGGAGAGGGCCAGGTTTTAGGTGTCAACTTTAGAAGAGCAGAAGGGAGGGGCCCAGCACCGCCCCCCCCCCCCCACCAACAGTTGATTAGGATGGTGTTGACTATAAACTGAAAGGCCTCCACCACGGCAGAGAGGATCCCCAGTACCAGTACCAGGCCCTCCTGTCACCCCAGACAGCCCCAGGCAAGGCTGGCAGGCTGCAGCCCAAGACACATTCTAACTTCCTCGGGGCTCCTCAGGGGACAGGCTGACCAAGAGAAGGAGAGCCCTGTGGGGTCTAAAAGCAGGGCCCTGGCAGAGGGGCTCACAGCCTCTCATCCTTCTCTTCCAGGAGCCACACATTCCCTTCTGCTGTCCTCAGCCACAGTCATCAGATCTCCAGGTCAGAAGAGTCCCGCCAGGCCTGAGATGAGTGCCAGACTCTGGGGGTGTACAGGCCACTGCCGCAGCGGAAGAAGAGTCTCTGTCCTCCTTTTCTCCTTTAGGACATATTCCCCAGAGCGAGGGTGATGTCAGGTCACAGAGCCTTCTCCAGGAGACTCCGTTCCAAACACCACCATTGCTTGCTGTCGGTGTTTTATGCACAGAATCTTAAGAAGGTGCTAAAAATAATGCTGGGGAAAGCACAGGTTCCTGCCAGGCACAAGTCCCATTATTAAAAATGATGTGAATATTTTTTATATCATTGTTCACTAAAGTGGGGTCCCCTTAAGTCAGTGATATGGAGCCAAGGAAAGCAGACACACTATGAAATGGATTTTCTATTCCAAGTCAATCCAATATGCACCCCCAAAAGTGGCAAAGCTAAGTGGGTTTGGTCGACATACCCACAAATACTCAAGAATAGGCAAAATGAAAAACCGAGAAACAAGAGCGGGAAGAGAACAGGAGAGGCAGAGGTGGCCTCACCGTAAGCTCGGAGAAGAACTCATACAAGGGCAAAGCTATGAGCAAACGCTTTGAAGGGTGGCAGATGTGTGAGGAGCTGGAGAGGAGTAAGCAGGACCTCGAGGGCAGAAGGGGTCTCTCTCCACACCTCCCCATTGAACACTGCCATTCAATTCTCTGCACTGAATTACTGGGGAGCCAGTGGGCTCCAACAGGGTAGCTCCCTGCACAGACAGCGGGTAGGTGAACAAGATAGTTCCCCCTCTTTTGTGGACCAACAGGCTGGGGATAAAAGATCTTAGCATCCTTTGACATCTAGATTCTCTAAGGAATTAGAACCCTCAAGCACAACACGAGCAGGGAAAAAAAAACAAGAGCTTGATAAAAATCAGGAACGTCTGTCTTTTCTGGGTTCAAGTTAATTTTGCTTCTTTTACCATGAGTCAGAAATTTCAGGACAACAACGCACTGAGATTATCCAGAGAACTTCTGATATCACTCTTCCTTTTCCCCCCCTTTAACTCTGAAATCTATATTGCATACAAAAAATCCTATAAAATATGCATGCAGAGTCTATAGAATAATTCCATGAACACTATATGCCCACATGTAGATTAAGAAACAACACTGTCAGCACTTCAGTGACCCCCCAGTGGTCCTTCCCTAGTGATCTACCCCTTCCTACCTGCTATGGACTGAATGATTGTGCCCCTCACCCCAGTATGTTGAAGCCCCAGGGGTGTGGTATTTGGAAGTGGGGCCTTTGGGGGGGGTAATAGATCATGAGGGTGGAAGCCCCATGATGGGATTCGTGTCCTTAAAGAGGAGAGCTAGCCCTCCACCTACCCCTAAGAGGACAGCCTTCAACAAACCAGGAAGAGGGCCTTCACCAAGACCAGAATCTGCTAGCGCCTTGATCTCGGATCTCTCCGCCTCCAGAACTATGAGAAATAAATGCTTGCTGTTAAAGTAACCCAGTCTATGGCAGGCGAGAATTCTACCACTGAACCACCCATGCAGTAACCCAGTCTATGGTAATTTGTTTTAGCAGCCCGAGCTAAAACACTATCCCAGAGGGAAGCACTATTCTGAATTTTGTGCTGTTTTCTTTACTTTTCCCCCCACTTTGAATATATCTTTAAACAATCTAATCCTTTGTCCAATTTTACCTGCTTTTGAACTTTATATAAATGGAACTGGGGCGCCTGGGTGGCTCAGTTGGTTAAGTGTCTGCCTTCGGCTCAGGTCATGATCCCAGGATCCTGGCCTCCAATCCCGCACTGGGCTCATTGCTCAGCGGGGAGCCTGTTTCTCCCTGTCCCTCTGCCTGCCACTCTGTCGGCTTGTGCGCTCTCTGTCAAATAAATAAATAAAATCTTGAAAGGAAGGACGGAAGGAAGGAAGAAAGGAAGGAAGGAAAAAAATGGAACGACACTGCAGGTAATCATCTGTGACTTGCTTTTTTTGTTTTCCATTATATCTGTGATATTCACCCATGTTGAAGCATGTGGTTCTAGTCTGCTCATTCTCACTGCTGTGTAAATTTGTTTTGTGCCGGTCTCCACCTATCAGTAAGCATTGTTATGGCTGGACTGGCCCTTGTGGTTCTTACCATGATCATAAGATGCTCCAATGACCAATAATCATCATTATTTTTCAAAACTTTGAAAAATAAAGGTTTATTGTTTACAGGACCTGAAAATGACACAGCACACCTGGGGCTACACAATGAGGTTGCAGGTAAAACGGAGAACCAGCTGACTTGGGATTCTGCTTTTATTAGGGTCAAGGATGGGGGCCTAGGGTTTCTGCAAGTTCACTTTTTATTGGTACGTTTAAAACATAAAAGCAGGAATTCAAAGCATAGGAAGAGAGGGAAAAATAGTGGCCCAAATGTTCAATTATGGAAATCAACCGAGATCTCTAAAACAAAGAAGTCTGGGGTATAGGCAGTGGCATGGCTCTTTATCTAGTCTACTGTGACTGGCAACCTATTTATTTGAAATAGTCTTCTTTGCAGTAGATCCTAAGCAATCAGAACGTAAATCATGCATTTGCATTACAAAAGGAAAAGCCAGCTGTCAGGGCTTACAATACTCATTCCAATGCCTCAATGTATTTATCTAGTTTACTTTGGCTAATATTTGAATTGTTTAATGCTACTATGAAAACTTTTGTAGTTATTTCCCGATTCACTTATACAGAAGGTTTTCTAAGTTTCACATCTAGTACTGGAATTACTGGGTCATAGGACATGCACATGTTCAAGTTTACTAGGAAAAGTGATGCCCAACTCTTTCCAAAGTGGGGATTCTAATTTTCACCATAAAGGAGGAAACAATGTTGATCTGTACCTTTCACCAACATTTGGTACTTTTCCACTTTTAAATTTCTGTCCATGTGATGTGTAGTGGTATCTCCTGGGGTTTTAGTTTGCATTTGCCTGTTCACTATTGAGGTTGATGGCCTCTCCATGTATTTACTGCTCATTTGGATATCGTCTTCTGAGACATCTATTCAAATTCTGTACTTATTTTTCTGTTAGGTTGTTTCCTTATTGATTCTTATAGGAGTTCTTTATATAATCCTCACATAGCTAACATGTTTTTTACGTATCTTACACTACCTGTTTTTTCATAATTTTTATGCCAAATCTTAAAGACATCTTTAATTTCAAGGATTTCTTTCCAATTTATTCTCCCTTAAAATTTCATAGTTTTCATTTCTTGCTTAAGAAATCCTGCCCTACTTGAAGAGGATAAAATATTCAGGGCGCCTGGGTGGCTCAGTTGGTTAAGCATCCAACTCTTGATTTTGGCTCAGGTCTTGACCTTAGTGTTGGGAGCTGGAGCCCTGCACTGGGCTCCGCACTGGGTGTGGAGCCTGCTTGAAGTTTTGACTCTCCCTCTCCCCTGTCCCCCTCAAAAAAAAAAAAAAAAAGATGATAAAAATATTCTCTCACATTGTCTCCCAGAACTTTTGTTATTTTGCCTTTCCTATTATTTCTTTAATTCAACTGGCATGAAGCTTGGGGTAAGTTGTGAGAAATGTGTGACATTTCTTCTTTATCCATATTCAGTGCCAATTACTGAAAAATGCTTCCTTGCCTCAGTCGATGTTCCATGCCTCCAGTCTTGTACTAAAAGTCCACAGAGGAGCATACTTCCAAGTTCTATGTTGTTCCACAGGCTTATTACTCTATCCCTGAGATGACACTACATTATCTTAGTCACTATAGCTTTAATAGTAAGCCCTGCTATATAGGAGGATAAATTCCTGCATCTTACTCTTCTTTCTTTTTTCTTCTTGGTCCTTTATAATCTTTGACATAAATTTTAGAATCAGCTTGTCAATTTCCATAATTATTGGAGTTTGATTGCTATGAATTAAACTACAAATCAGTTTGAGAAGACTTTATACCTTGACAATACTGAGTATTCCAATCTATGAATGTGGTGTACCTCTCTAATGAATTAAGTCTTTTTAATAATTTTCACTAAAGTTTTATAATTTACTCCACATTGTTTGTTAATTTAATTTAAGGTACATATATTTTTGATGTTACTATATGGAAATCCTGTTCCCTTTCAAATTTTAACTGACAAAAAGAAACATAATGTATACATGTACCATAATAAATGTTATATATACATGACCAAGTAATCTTATTAAATTTCTTACTGATGTTCTTTCTAGGTACATGGTTTTTCTATAAACATAATCACATTGCTATGAATAATGATGGTTTGTTTCTTCCTTTACAGTTCTTCCTTATATTTCTTTTTCTTGCCCTACTTGAGTCCTTTGTGCTGTATCCAACCTCAGACAGAAGGCACTCGGGATGCCCTATTGACTATGATGTTTGCTCTTTTTTTATTAGGTTGAAAGATATAAAAAATTGGTGACATTTGACCATTTTTGACTTATAAAAATACATATGTTTTAACTTAACAGGTGCTCTTAGCAGGTTAAGGTAGGTCCCTCCTTTTCTGATTTTTTTTTTAAGGTTTGAGGTAATTTTTTATATTATGAATGACACTGGGTTTTTTTTTTAATGCTTTTTTCTACATCTGCTGAGTTAATATGATAGTCTAATGTCTACTTATTAACGCTTGACTTCTAAATACTAAATCTTGTGTTTCTGGATTAAACTCAACGTTCCTTTTTTAATATTTGGTAGTTATGTTCTAGAATGAACATGAATTATAAATTGTGTCCTGTGATTTTATTTTATTATACTGTGTGTACAAGTACTACCTGTGCCCATTTGTTCTATCTTTGGCATCTATAATTCTGATTAGATGTATATTAGTCTTCCCATGCAATTCTTTTAACCTGTTTCTGAGTTTTTTTTGTGTTTGTCTTTCTTTGATGCATTCTGGTTAATCTCTTCAGCTATATCTTGTACTTTATTAGTTTTTTTCTACAACTGGATCTAATTTTGTTAAACTGTTCTTTTTGAGTTTGTTATCTATTTTCAAGTTCTAAAGGTTCTATTTCAAATCTACGTGGCCATTTTTCACAACTTCTTGTCCCCTGCATGTATTTTAAAAATTACCTATTTTTTCTTTAAGTAATTATTAGCTATTTTATATTCTGTGACTAATATGTGAAATCTTTGGAAGTCTGTTTCTCCTTGCTCTTATTTTTTCTGCTCTCACCCATGGTGCCACATTTTCTTCCATTTTTTAAAGTTTCTTTTCTTCTTGCTTGTATTTTTTTTAAATTAAAGATTTATTTATTATTTGAGAGAGAGAGAGAGCGCGCGCACACGTGTGTGCACGAGCAGGATGGGCAGAGGGGGAGGGAGAGGGAATCTCAAGCAGACTCTGCCCTGAACACATGACCCATGACCCTGAGATCACAACCTGGGCCTAAACAGAGTCAGATGCTTAACCAACTGCCACCTTGGTGCCCCTCTTGCTTGTATTTCTTTTAAAAAATTCATTTGCTGGAATCCTTGGAGATTTGAAATGAGGTTCCTAGTATGGAGAGAACTGGCTTTGGCTTTTGCCTACCAGCTGTGGGCACTAAGCAAACCTGTCTAAAACCACTACATTATTGGTTTCAGGTTTTGTTGAACACTCGAGAAATGTGAATTTGGGATGCCTGGGCTCTAAAGAAGCAGTTTATGATTATATCTTCCTGAGGACATCTCTTCCCTCTCTTCTCGGTACAAAGGTTCAGAGAGCAATTTTCAGGGCAGTCCCTGACCCTACAGCCCTTCAGGCTCCCAGTGTTTTGGCTAAGACCTTTTGTTAGACTCTTCCTCTTAGGCAGGCCCTTGCTTTTTTTCTGAATCCATACCACACAACAACGTGACACTGAAGTTCAAGTTCACATCGGTTTTACCAGTACTTTCAGTATCAAAGACTGCTTCAGGACACTATTTACCTCTTTTGGTTTCCATCTTCATACAATTTATTACCTTCATACAATTTATTACATGTTCTTTTCTTCCTAACGATCAGCTCTTCTAATAACTTTTTAAACCTAGTATTTGAAACTGTTTTCAGCAGGAGGGTCAATCTGGAAACTTGACCTGTGCTATTACTGGAAACTGAAGTCCAAAGGCAATATTTTTTACATAATTACTTTGTAACTAGTTACTTTTCTATTGTAACACCTATCATGTAGTCAGTGAATGTAATGAGCAGCCCTTAGGCTCAAACTTATTTATTTCCCTGGGCAAGCTGATGCAAGAAACAGAATCAGATGCCTTCTAGTACTTAAGAAAAGATGGCATCCTGTTCCATCCTGGCTCATCTCACATAGAAGTAATGAAGATCACAGCATTGACTTGGCATATTCCTACCACCTCTTTAGTCTCTTCCCCAAGCAATATTAAGCAGTATTCAGATTTCGCCCCCCATGACGTAAGCCCTCCATTTGTGAGACTTCTTTGCCCTCCCACCCACAGTCCAAGTGTGTCTCAAACAAAATGCTCTGTGGTTTCAATCTGGGGTGATTCTGTCCCCCAGAGCAAACCTGGCAGTTTCTGGTTTTGGTTGTCACAACTCAGTGTGGGAGTGCTACTGGGATCTAGTGGGTAGAGGTGTAGGATGCCACTACACAGTCCCCCACAACAAAGAGTTATCTGGCCCCAAATGTGTATAGTGGTGTGACTGAGACATGCTGGGAACTGATGAACCTAGAGGGTTTTGCCTATTAGAGGATCAATTCCTTAAAAAGTGCCAGAAAATATAAACATTATATATGTTTATCTATAACATATATAATGTTATATATAACATTATATATAATGTTGGCAGAAAATATAAACATTATCAGCCTTATGCAATTCTACTGCCTCACAAAAAGAAGGTCTAATCGTTAGGTCTCCCTCTAATGTAAAAATGACATCATTATAGCAAACTGGCACTATCTCTTCTGGGCTGAGTGAAAACTTCCACAAAAATATTTAAGCAGGGGGTGCCTGGGTGGCTCAGCTGGCTAAGCATCTGACTCTCCATTTCTGCTCAGGTCATGATCTGAAGGTCATGACGTCAAGCCCGGAGTCAGGCTACGTGCTGGGTGTGGAGCCTGCTTGAGATTATCTCTCTCCCTCTCCCTCTTCCCCACCCTACTGTGCCTTGTGCTCTCTCTCTTTAAAAAAAAAAAAAAAAGGAATAAAAAGAAATATTTAAGCAGTCCAATTTCATTCATCGCAGTACATAAAAACTGTCTTTGGGGACATGCATACAGTGGGACTCAGTTAACTGTAAGAGAAAAAAGTCCCAATTTCTAGTCCTATTTGTTTCCAACAAGAGTGGACTCTAGACTAGGGTGCCTGGTTAGCTCAGTCGGTTAAATGTCTGCCTTCAGGTCAAGTCATGATCCTAGGGTCCTGGGATAGAGCGCAACATCAGGCTTCTTGCTTATTGGAGAGTCTGTTTCTCCCTCTTCCTCTGCCCCTCCCCCCTGTTCTTACCAGCACGCGCACGCTCTCGCTCTCTCTCTCTCAAATAAATAAATAAAATCTTAAAAAAAAGAAGAAGAATGGACTCACTAACTGTATATTGAGTATTAAGACAAATCAGGGCGAATCAGGACAATTTGAACTCTCACAAGAGGGAATCTGACCAATGGTGTCCCAGGACAGCCATGTAATAATTTAACTAAAATATGATTATTAGATTTGCAGAATCAGCATGCCTTACCAAAAATTTCAGTGGCTTCCATTCAGGAAACCACTTTCCCTCAGAAAAAATAATTTACCAGCACTTGAGAAGCAAGGAAATTTTCCTCAAGATGATTCAGTTACATTTTAGTATTGATGTTTAACATATGACAAAAAATATATAAAATTTCAATGACTCTGCATGAAATACTATTATACCAGAAGACTTCCTAAAGTCACCAATGAGAAGGGGTAAAATAATTTCTAATTACTCGTTTCAGAGAAAATGAATCAATCAGGGTTCAACAGAGAAGCAGAAACACAGTTTGTGTAGAGTAAGGGATTTATTACAGGGTTTACTGTAGGGACGGTAGCATAGTTTGTGTAAGACTGTGTTCTCTGTACCCAGTGTTGAGCCAGAAGTCACTATAGTTCAAGCCGACCAGCAACTGGATGTGAGCTGTGCACAGATAAAAGCAAAGACACACTGGAACGTGCATCTGTCCCTCACTACCTCCAGCCTCAATGCCATGGGTAACCTTCACGAGAAGCTGGCTTTGCCACAGCACAGCACATGCACTTGTCCCATAGAATTCTAAAGAGGGAACTTGTAAGAAGGGGGATGAGCTCTGTGTCCAGGTACTGCCCGCTGCTGACAAGGTCAGCTAGCTGACAACTTGCCTGACACTCTAGCTTAACATGGCTGCTTAACTTCTGAACTTCTAAATTCCATGCAACTTTTCCTTCTGACCAACCCAGCTGGAAGCATACAGGGGAAGGATGCATGGGAAACACAATAGAAAAGGCATCACAAATACCCTGCTCTCCAAAGGAAGAGCAATACTCATGGATAAGCATTTCCCACCATGAAGTTAGTGGACGATAATATGAGAGACTGGCAGTAGCCTTGGGAGTGTGGATGTCAGAGAACAGAATTCCAGAGGATGATAAATTAAAATGATACATTGGGTCTTCCCAGGGAACCCTGTGACCAAGAGGATGTGAACTGTAGAACAGACCTTGGGCATCATGTTTGAACTGACAGCCAAACTATGATCAGAACTGAGCAACAGTGAGAACCAAAAGTTAATTCCTTAGAGACTATGATTCTACCTGAGAAATGAGGGACTATAAAAAACTTGTTTGGGCGACTAAGTAAGCTGGAGATTGGAAGGTTAATAAATTAAAAGAAAAGGACTTATAATACTTTTCTATAGAATCAGAGAAGGCATTTGATATATTCAACACCTGTTTAAGATTTTAAATGAGCTATTAATAAAACAGAAATTGATTGATTTACTCCCTTATCATGACAGAGCATAACCAAAGTCAGTATTATATTATGATTTATGGGAAATGCTAGAAGCACTTCCATTAAAAGAAGGACAAAACAAGGACAGTTTTTATTACATTATTTAATTTTTTAAAAAATTAGCCAAAATAATTAGACTAGAGAAATAAAAGGCATAATACTGGAAAAGCAGAGATCAAGTTATCATTATTCATGGGTAAAATGATATTTCTTGTAGAAAAACCAACAGAATGAACTAAAAAACTTACAAATGTTATAAAATTTCAGTAAATTCTGGTTATAAAATCAATATACAGAAAATAATTGCTTTTATAAAAATAAACAACAACCAATTACAGCCCTACTTGAGTAGCTGTGATGCAAACCATATATGCTGCAAAGGTGAAAATATTTATTATCTGAACTTTCATAGAAAAACTTTGTTGTCTCCTATTCTAGATGATGAGGAAACATTAGAAAACAAAACACCCAAAACAAAATGAAACAAAAAATCCTTACCCTCATGGCAACTACCTATTAGACAAAGAAAAAAATGAGTTAAAAAACTAAATACCTTTACAAAGTCTATGAGACCTAAAGCAAAATTTAATAAGGGTATTCCAAGCATTTAGTGCTATACAGAGAAAGGGTATCTGATCAATTGTCAAATTCTTTTTAGTCCTTAAGAAAATACCACCTCTTGGAGCACCTGGGTGGCTCAGTCTGTTAAGTGCCTGCCTCTGGCTCAGGTCATGATCTTGGAGTCCTGGGATGGAGTCCAGCATCAGACTCCCTGCTCAGTGGGGAGTCTGCTGCTCCCTCGGTCTCTCCCCCTGCTCAAGGTCTCTCTCTCAATTAAATAAAATCTTAAAAAAAAAAAAAGAAAGAAAGAAAAATAAAATACCATCTCTTCATGATTAATCTATGTGAAATAATTACTTCCTATCAAAGGCCTCTTTCCATTAATACTATTTATCTTATGCTGATCTTTTGTGTTGATTTCAGTAATATATCCTGAATTTCAAGTTTGTCATCCATTAACTTTAAAAATGTACTTCTACCTTGTACTTCTGAGTTCTTTTCCTCAAAGAAACAAAATTAGGACCCTTATTAAATAAGTCATGGGAATATAATCAATAATTTAAAAAAATGAAGGTACTTAAAATACACATGATGTTTATAGTAATAAACTTAAATATTTCCTCCTCTGATCTCAGCAGATTAGATTTAATCTATGAGCAAAGTTTTTCAATCTTGGCATTATTGACATTCTGGACCAGGTGTTCTTCTTTGTTGTGGGGCCTGTCTTGTGCATTTTAGAATGTTCAACAGCATTCCTGACTTCTACCAACTAGATACGTGTAATAATCTCTAGTGAAGACAGCTGAAAATGTCTCAAGACATTGTCAAATGTCCTATAGATGGTAAAATCTCGATTAAAATTGGTCTCTTATGTTTTTCTATTACTTGTTCATTTGCAAAGACTCAATCACAATCTTTGACTTTAGACACTTCTAGGAAAATTATTTTACATCTTCAACTACTAAGTGTAGTTTGGGAACATGCCTAAGAAAAGCTTTTCACTAATTTCTTAAAACCATACCATTTCACAGAAGCAACCAAAGACAAGGGTACAGCTTTACCAGGCACCAAAGTGACAAGTGCAAGTTAAGTAAGTTATTTTATTAATAGTGATGTTGTCAACCTAAAGAAAATCCTTGTTCTTTGAAAGCATCATCCTAAAGCTATTTTCTATTCAATTAACAGTAGTGGAAAATCACTTCCAGAGTAGTAGCATAAGGACCTCTGAAAATTCACTCTTAAAAGTATAAGCAATGCTCTAAACCAACTAGACCTAACATATATCCATAGAATATTTTACCCAACAAGAGCAGAATACATACTCATGTCAAGTGCACATGGAACGTTCTCTAGGACAGACCATACTTTGGGACACAAAAACACATCTTGACAAATTTTTAAAAAACTGAAGTTATACAAAGTATGTTCTCCAATTACAATGGAAGGAAATTAGAAATCAAAAACAGAAGGAAATTCAGGAAATTCACAAACATGTGCAAATTAAAAAACACACTTCCAAATAGCCAACAGGTCAAAGAACAAATCATAATGGAAATTAGAAAATAAATGAAAATGCAACATACGGAAACTTGTGAGATGTAGCTAAAGCAGTACTCAGAGGGTGGGAAAGAAGAAAGATCTCAAATTAATAACCTAATCTTCCACCTTGAGAAACTAGCAAAAGAAGAACAAACTGAACACAAAACAAGCAGAAAGAAAGGAAGAAGGAAGATCAGAGCAGTAATAAATGAAACATGGACTAGAAAAGCATTAAAGAAAACTGATAAAACCAAATGTGGATTCTTTATAATATCCACAAAATTGATAAACCTTTAGCTACACTGATGGTAGGGGCCAAGGGCAGGCTCACCCAAAGCCTCCACTTTGGTATATTGATTATTTTAAATAAAAGTGACTTAAGAGACAGCCTGTGCGAGAAAGACCTTCAGACCCTCTGTCCTCTGAAAGCAGGATAAACCTCCCATGTGAACATGGTCCTCCCTGTACCAAAACGTAAAGAGAACATTCTTATCACCAGCGACAGGAAATTCAGAGCCAAAAAGGCTGTATAAACAACCCTGGTTACTTTATTATTTTGTTAATAGTGACAACCTAAATTCTGTTTAGAATTCCTTACTAAAAAAAAAAAAAAAAAAAAAAAAAAAAAAAGAATTCCTTACTAACTGAAGCTCCCAAGGTTTTTTCTTTGTCCTGTCAATTCTCACAGATTTATTGTTTCCTTATCTAAAAAATAATAACAACATCCTGCCTTGGTCATTTCTTTAAGTCTCACTGTCATTATTTGGCCTCCTTTTTTATTAATAAATAAATGAAAGAGATCATAAGAAAATTCTATGACAAGTATATACCAACATTTAGATAGCCTAGATAAAATGCACATATTTTGGAAAGACACAAACTACCAAAACTGATTTCAGAAGCCATAGAAAATCTAAGTAGACTTCTAACAAGTGAAGAGATTGAAATAGTAATCATAAACTTCCTTTAATCATAAACTGAAGAAAAGCTCAGGCTCAAATGTCCTCATTGGTGAATACTACCAAACATTTAAAGAAGAATTCATGCCAATCCTTCACAAAATTTTCCAAAAAGTAAAAGAGGGAACACTTCACAACTCATTCTATGAGGTCCTGATACTAAAACCAGATACAGACATAGGAATTAAAGAAAAAGAAAAGTGCAAACCAATATCCCAAATGAATGTGGAAGCAAAAATCTCAACAAAAGTCTAGCAAACTAAATCCAGCAACATATTAAAAGCCTAATCTATCATAGCGAAAGCTTGGTCTAACATGTGAAAACCATGTTAGGTTAAGTTCAAAGTATACAGGTTGATCATATAAATGCTGAAAGCCAGGAAATGAAATGAACAAAAGCATGTAAAACTGGCAATATAGTTTACTTTGCTTCTACCTCTCAGGGATCAGTAATCCAGTTTTGCAAGCTTCAGGCACTGCTGTGCCCTGTACTTTGCAGGTGTATCCTAGGACACCCCCTCCCCATGCCCGGCTCCGCTCCCCCGCCCACCCCACCCCCGCACTGCAGAAGAATTCATGTCCCTGGACAGCAGAAGAGTTTTCAATTGTAAAATTTAAATTTAAATTTAAATTGTAAAAGTTCTTTGCCTCTACTTTTAGAAGATGCTACCAAATTTAGAGAGGAATTAAAAGATTAATTACTATTCATAGCCCCCCCCCTTCACAGAAATAGAACCAAAATTTCTCCTAACCCCTCCTACCCGTGATCTCTGAAAGCCCAATAGTCAGGAGCTAATAAAAGCCACTGTTTAACTGTGTACCCAGAAAGAATGCTTTCATTAAAATGCCTTATACAGACTTTACAAAGACATAAATTTTTTTGATTCCCATTTTTGTTAAAAATTTCCCTGATAGAAAGAAGCAAATTTAGTTTAAAAAGCGAAATAGTCCCTTGATAATCAGGCTGTAATCTAGTTCTTTGGGGGAATCAGAAACCATTCTTTGTCTTACAAGTATCTACGAAACCAGAAATGCAGTGCTAGAAGCAAGCTCACCTATCTTAATCATACCCAAATCTCGCTTATTCTTCTTAAAATGTTTGTAGACATTATAACAGATCAGGATATCGGAACAGAACTGTCCTATGTTTGAGAAGAAGACATACATTTAAACAGCAATTACCCTCAAACACTTGGTGGGGGGATAGTTTTTGCATTCTTTCTCTGTCCATTAAAATGATAAATCTTATGTCTTTAAAATATAAACACAGCGCACAATCACCGGAGAATGAAGGCAGGAAAAAGGAAACATAAGCTGCTAGAAAGGCTCTTGTGCCCAGACTCATACCTCTGATAACAAGATAGACAATGTTCCAGATCTCCACCTTGGAGAAAACTTGGGCACTTTCTCTGTGCCTTTGTGATGCAAATTTTCTGTCATCTTCTCTAGGATCTAAGAACTTTTTTTTTTAATATAAACTTGAAGAAGAAAAAAAATTTTTTTAAAGATCTTATTTATTTATTTGACAGACAGAGATCACAAGTAGGCAGAGAGGCAGGCAGAGAGAGAGAGGGGAAAGCAGGCTCCCTGCTGAGCAGAGAGCCCAGGAAGAAGTTTTTCATAAGAAAAAAAGGAGGTATTTGGAAATCGGGCCTTTAATTTCCTTTCCACAAGTATTTGTAAGCACAAACGCTGTAAGACTGTTTGCACTGTGTCTGTGTGTGTGGCCATATAAAAGGGGGTTATTTCCTCTATCTCCAAATGGTACTGCTAAAAGAGTTCTACTCAGTAAGATTGAAGGCAAGTGTTTCTAAGGATTGGGCATTCCAAAAATTCAAAAAGACAGAAACTAACCCAAATGTTTTTTTCAAGTTCACGTGATCTGGGAAAATATTCACTATTAAAGCTAATTTGAGATTGTTGGTTTAATTAAAATAACATGTCTTTAGAATTACCAGCGTTTAATATTGAGGTAGACGGAGGGATGAGTAAAACAGGTGCTGGGGAATTAAGAGTGCACTCACCATGAGGAGCACTGAGTAATGTATAGAAGTGCTGAATCCCTGCATTTATTGTACACCTGAAATTAATGTCACACTCTGTTCACTATACTGGAATTAAAATAAAAAACTTACTGAAAAATTTATTCTACCTGTATTTGCTAGAAATCATGTAAGTTCGCTTTATCTCTGTTGCAACATTTATCATAAAAAAAAACAATAATAATAGACTATTAGAATTAGACTATTAGAATAATAGTTGACTAATAATAGATATAGAATAATAGTTGACTAATAATAGACTATTAGAATAATAGTTGACTTTGTGTAACGCCTCAAAGTTTTGTGGGTAATTTAAATAAAATTGTTAAGAACAAGTAAATTAAATAGATGTAAATAAGATTTAAAAGTTCATAGGTAAACCTTAAAACAGCTTCAAAATATTTGGCAGCCTGAAACTTTAAAGTTTTACTACATTAAATGATAAGTTAAATTTACTGAATATATAGATCATTTCCAAATAAGATAAAATAATGAAACAGTAAGTGCTGAACATGGGTTTATCTACCTTTGTCTTGTTACAGAAAGACTGAAGATAAACTTGGTTCTTGCTTTATTGAAAGACTGTGCTATGAAAAAACACATTTCTAGAAATTATAAAATGTATTCATAAATTTGCCAATTGAAAGAATACTCGTATAACAGAGTTCACAATTGCTTACTACTGAGCTTTCATTAAAAATTAGGTGTCTAATGGTTAAGAATTCCAATAAATGTAATTAAAACAGGTCTTTCAGGCCCCTGGGTGACTCAGTCCTTAGGCTTCTGCCTTCATCTGAGGTCATGATCCCAGGGTCTTGGGATGGAGCCCTGCATTGGGCTCCTTGTTCCTCAGGGAGCCTGATTCTCCCTCTCTGTCTCTCATGAATAAATAAATAAATAAAATCCTTAAAAAACCAAAAAACAAAAACACATCTTTCACCTTTTTGGTTAGGTTTATTACTAAGTATCTTATTTTTGGTACAATTGTAAATGGGGTTGTTTTCTTAATTTCTCTTTCTGCTACTTCATTATTGGTAGATAGAAATGCAATGGATTTCTGTACACTGATTTTGTATTCTGCAACTTTACTGAATTTATCAGTTCTAGCAGTTTTTTTTGGTGGAATCTGTCTGGTTTTCTATATATAGTATCATATCATCTGCAAATAATGGAAGTTTTACTTCTTCCTTACTGATTCGGATTTCTTTTATTTCTTTTTTTTAAATTAATTAATTTATTTGACAGAGAGAGAGAGATCACAAGTAGGCAGAGAGGCAGGTAGAGACAGAGAGAGGGGGAAGCAGGCTCCCCGCTGAGCAGAGAGCCCGATGTGGGGCTCGATCCCAGGACCCTGGGACCATGACCTGAGCCAAAGGCAGAGGTTTCAACCCACTGAGCCACCCAGGCGCCCCTCTTTTATTTCTTTTTGTTGTCTGACTGCTGTGGCTAGGACTTCCAGTGCTGTGTTGAATAAAAATGGTGAGAATGGACATCCTTGTCTTGTTCCTGCCCTTAGGGAAAGAGTCCTCAGTTTTTCTCCATTAAGAGTGATGTTAACTATGGATTTTTTTTTATAGATGGCCTTTATTATATTGAGGCATGTTCCCTCTAAACCTACTTTTTTGAGGGTTTTCTACCATGAACGGACGTTGTATTTTGTAAATTGCTTTTTCTGCATCTATTTGAATGATAATATGGTTCTTACTCTTTTTCTTATGGATGTGATATATCATGTTGATTGATTTGTGATTACTGAACCACCCTTGCATCCCAGGAATAAATCTCACTTGCATCCCAGGAACAAATCTCACATGATATTTTTAATGTCTTGTTGGATTCTGTTTGCTAGTATTTTGTTGAGGATCTTTGCATCTATGTTCATCAGAGATACTGGTTTTCCCTTGTAAGTTACTGTCTTCATTTGTCTTTCTTGTTTTAAAATTTTTTATCACTATTTTGCCAATTCAATTACAATGACTTGGTGTTGGTCTGCTTTGGTTGACTTGATGGGAGTTCTCTGTGCCTTTTAGATCTGGATGTCTGTTTCCTTCTCCAGACTGGGGAAGTTCTCAGCTATTATTTCAAATAAATTTTTTTGCCCCATTTTCTCTCTCCTCTTCTGGGACTCCTATAATATGAATGTTATTATACTTGATGGAGTCATTGAGGTCCCTAAGTCTATTCTCCTTTTGCATAAATCTTTTCTCTCTTTTGTTCAGTTTAATTACTTTCCATTACTGTCTTCTAGGTCACTAATTCATTCGTCTGCTTCTTCCATCTCGCTATTCATTCCATCAAACGTATTTTTCATTTTGGTTTTTTTATACCTTTTATCTCTGCTATGTTATTCCTTATCTTTGTGTTAAGGTTCACATTCACGCCTTCCACTCTTTCCCCAAGCCCAGTGATTATCCTTATGATCATTACTTTAAATTCTCCATCATGCACGTTAGTTATATCTGTTTTGCTTAGATCTCTGGCCGTGGCCTCATCCTGTTCTTTCATTTGGGTAAATCTCTTTGTCTTCTCATTTTGTCAAAGTCTCTGTGCCTGTCTGTGTGTGCTAGGAAAGTCAGCTACGTCTCCAGTTCTTAAGGTAACTGCCTTATGAAGAAGAGGTGCTATAGTGCCCTGCCATGGCCCCTTTTCCCCAGGGCCTGGTACTCCAGTGTGTGCTGTGGAGGCTGTACTGTTGTGTCCTGGCCACTTTACCCTTCAGGCCGGTCATCTACACAGGCTCTCTTTGCCTGTTGTGGGCAGAGTTTGGTCCCTGGCCTGAATACGGCACATTTTAACTAGGTGTGCTCTGGTCTGTTTGCAAAATGAGACCTTTCACCACCATTGCCAGAACTGAGGCTCTACAAAATCCCAAGGTTGAGAGAGATGATTCTGGCTGGGGGTGGGGCGGCGGTTGGGCTCCCTCCCTTTTGGGGGCAAGGAGCCTTCAGTGCTGGGACTGAGGGAAGTGTGAATGGTGAGTGTGGTTCCACTGGAGCTCAGGGGGGTGGGGCTTGGTATAAGCAATTTGGGTAGTGAGTGTGGCTGCAGTACTGGTTCCTGCAGGAAGCCCTGTGCTGAGGGCCCTGGCCAGCGCCATTTCCTGTGTTCCTGGAGGGGTCTCTCCATGAACGCTGCCTCTCTTGGACACACTCCAAGATGAGCAAATAACCTCCCTGCTGGGTGCCTTAGGTGTTCATCAGATCGCTGTTTCTGCACCGCGTGTCCATGGGTTGTCTGCCTGCCTTCTCTCTGAGAAGAGACAATGTGCTCTGGGCTCTATCCAAGCCAAGCACGCTGACCTTTTAAGACACTAGGCTTGAAGTCCTGCTAGTTGCCAGGAGTCATGAAATTCAGCCCCTCTCACTTTCCAACCCAAATGCTATGGGGAATTGTTTTCTGCATGTACTCCCCTGTGTGCTTATCTGTCAGTTGTCTTTCTCTGCAACTGTGGCTCTCTCCCCACCGCATCAGCCACGATCTGTTTCTCTTCCAAGCCACACCTCCACACTTCCTACATTCCTCAATGTGGCCTCATCTCTACCTTTAGTTGTAGGGTTTGTTCTTCCAAACTTCAGGTCAATTTCTGGAGCATTCCAGATGATTTGACAGTTACCTAGTTGTATTTGTGGGATGAGACAAACCTAGTGTTCTACTCTGCCATCTTCCCATACTCTGTCATCTTTTGAGTACAATCTAACTTAGTTGCTCCCTAGAGCTCCTGGAACATTTCAGATTCTATGAGAAATTAAACTAATTATACTTAGTTGCTACATTGGTTACATGAGAAGCACTGTCAAATAGGTGGTACTAAACCCTGTTAGATTATATTTATGTAGATATGTTATTAAAGTAAGTGTTCTAAAAATTATATAAAACGCCTAGATCTGATGTCCTGGTCTATTATTATCTTCAACCATTGTGTGTCACATAAAAAACAAAATTTCCTCATCAACTGCATTGTAGTGAACTTTAATCAGCTCTTTGACAGCTACTGTTTTACTCTGATGCTAGTGTCATCTTCAGTGAGATTCAGAAAAAACTCTGAGTACAAGTTTCTAATAAAGTATAAAACTGAACTAGATAAGAATTTCTGAACTAGTAAAAACTGGATTCAAGCCGAACAAAAATCAGTAAATGGGACCAAATGAACTGAGGAGAATAATTAGAATTCTCATGACTTTTTTGTTTGAAACATTGCTGACTCTTTAAAATGTTTTATTTCTCCAAATTTAAGGAAACTTCTTCTCTTAAGCTGACTTACAACAATTTGTTAAAATATACTTTTGTGAACAAACTGAAGCATTTATCTTTTTCTCCCTACCTGATCCTGCCAAACTTCAGAAATTCAGTAAGTTTCTTTTTTTAAATAAAATTTTATTTATTTATTTGAGAAAGAGCAATAGTGAGAGAGGGCACAAGCTGGGATCAGGAGAAGCAGGCTCACCAGTGAACAGAGAGCTGATGCCAGGCTAGATCCCAGGACCCTGGGACCATGACCTGACCTGAAGGGACATGCTTAATTCACTGAGACACCCATGCACCCCAATTCAGTGAATATTCTTTTTTTTTTTTTAAAAGATTTTATTTATCTATTTGACAGAGATCACAAGCAGGCAGAGCGGCAGGCAGAGAGAGAGAGAGAAGCAGGCTCCCCTCTGAGCAGAGAGCCCGATGTGGGGCTTGATCCCAGGACCCTGGGATCATGACCTGAGCCGAAGGCAGAGGCTTTAACCCGCTGAGCCACCCAGGTGCCCCTCGGTGAATATTCTTATATTTTCATGTTAATATATATATTTGTATAAGTTCAATAAGAATCTGTTTTCCTCAGTTAACAAAACCAAAAGACAAATGACAGAATGGGAGAAGATATTTGCAAACAACATATCAGATAAAGGGCTAGTATCCAAAATCTATAAAGAGCTTAGCAAACTCAACACCCAAAGAACAAATAATCTGATCAAGAAATGGGCAGAGGGGGCACCTGGGTGGCTCAGTGGGTTAAGCCTCTGCCTTCGGCTCAGGTCATGATCTAGGGGTCCTGGGATTGAGTCCCGCATTGGGCTCTCTGCTCAGCAGGGAGCCTGCTTCCTCCTCTCCCTCTCTCTGCCTACTTGTGATCTCTCTCTGCCAAATAAATAAATAAAATCTTAAAAAAAAAAAAAAAAAAAAAAAAGAAATGGGCAGAGGACATGAACAGACCTTTCTGGAAAGAAGACATCCTGATGGCCAACAGACACATGAAAAAGTGCTCCACATCACTCGGCATCAGGGAAATACAAATCAAAACCACAATGAGATATCAACTCACACCAGTCAGAATGGCTTAAATTAACAAGTCAGGAAATGACAGATGCTGGCGAGGATACGGAGAAAGGGGAACCCTCCTACACTGTTGGTGGGAATGCAAGCTGGTGCAACCACTCTGGAAAACAGGATGGAAGCTCCTCAAAAAGTTGAAAATAGAGCTACCCTACAACCCAGCGATCACACTACTGGGTATTTACCCTAAAGATACAAACGTAGTGATCCGAAGGGGCACGTGCACCCGAATGTTTATAGCAGCAATGTCCACAATAGCCAAACTATGGAAAGAACCTAGATGTCCATCAACAGATGAATGGATAAAGGAGAAATGATACACACACACACACACACATACACACATATCACGGAATACTATGCAGCCATCAAAAGAAATGAAATCTTGCCATTTGCGATGGCGTGGATGGAACTAGAGGGTATTATGCTTAGTGAAATAAGTCAAGCGGAGAAAGACAACTATCATATGATCTCCCTGTATGAGGAAGTGGAGATGCAATGCTGGGGGGTTGGGGGGTAGAAAAAGAATAAATGAAACAAGATGGGATCGGGGGGAGACAAACCATAAGAGACTCTTAATGTCACAAAACAAACTGAGGGTGGCCGGGGGTGGGGGTAGGGAGAGGGGGGATGGGGTTATGGACATTGGGGAGGGTATGTGCTATGGTGAGTGCTGTGAAGTGTATAAACCTGGTGATTCACAGACCTGTACCCCTGGGGCTAATAATATATTATATGTTTATTTAAAAAATTATTTATAAAATAAGAATCTGTTTTCCTTATGACATGACACAATTGGAAACGTTGGTTATATTACAAGGTTTTGACTGGAATGTCATATCTGAGAAAGACATGCATAGACTCAGATATGACCAGACAGCTTTAAAGAACTGAGGTTGATTTTTATGGAGCCAATAAAGCTCCTTGGAGATATCAGCCTGATACCTTGCCTACAGAGTTCCCAGCAGCCTTACCAAGTTAGTAAAGAATGTCACTTTCTGGCAGGTGCAGGAACCTGAGGATACTCTGGGGACCTTGAGAAGAGAGGAATTAAACCAAATCTATAAAATCTAATATTTACTCAGTGTGTTAGTGAAAAATTTCTCTCTGTAATCACCCTCATTTTCAAAGATAGCAAATTAATACTAATCTGTTTGCAAAAGAAGTCTAGTTTCAAAAAAACTTGGTCTCATTATATATATGAGTGCAGCAAGACTAGTAGTTCACCATATATCCTGTTTAAAACCGCTTTGCTGGAACTCTCATAAGGAATCTCCAGACTGAACTTCTAATAGCCTGTCAAGGCCAAAAGCTAAGCCCAGTAGCTGCCATCAGACTTGGCCTGCAATACCTGTTCATTATAAATTGGATGAGATTCTGAGTTCTTCTGGTTTCCTCCAGTGTCTGGCTATAACTCTCCAAACTAATGTTGATTTTTCTCCCTCCTTTCTGCATTGGATTCATTTGAGAACTAAAGTTTCTCTTTGCCCAAAGCCCTGCAAACTAAATAGGAATGATTTGAAATAAACTTCGGAGAAATCATCACAACAGCTCACGTGTAGACAATCTTCATGTCTGTTGTTTTATGAGCCACTGCAAAGATCACCAGGGACACTGGAACTACAAACCAGGAAGTTCTGTCAGACTACCACTGCCTGCTCTCACTCTGTCTGAAGATGTTTGGAGCTTAAACACTTAGAAATCTTCTCTACTATGCATCCTCAGAACTCAAAAACTGGTTTCTAACATGAGTCAATCATTAGCCAATGCTTTTCTTTTGTTTCCTTAAGCAACAGGCATTTATTTCTCTCTCTCTTTTTAAAGATTCTTTATTTTAAAGTCATCTCTACACCCAAGGTGGGGCTTGCATGCACAACCCTGAGATCAAAAAGTCGCACGTTCCACCAACTGAGCCAGCCAGGTGCCCTAAACAACAGGCATTGCTAATACCGGATTACTTGAACCACAGGCCTAACTTTGAGAACACAGGTGTATCACCACCTCCTGAAATGAGCTTAACTGAACTTACTTATTGCCGGGCCTCGTTCAACAAGACAGAACAATTTACCCACTCAAATTTCAATGTGTGAAACTTCAGGGGAGTTTCAGGGGAGAAAATTGTGGAGGCCAAGGGCAGGCTGCCCCAAGATGGGTCACTTTGGTATGAACATTATTTTGAGTTAAAAGCAAACAAACCCTAGAAGATTCAGGAAAAGCTCTTCGCCTCCCCCTCAACTGTGTGCCTGTACCAGGAATAACTCTATTAACAGATTCCTCTTTACCTGAGAAACTTGTCTGCATGATAGGGCAACCTTTGCTTTCCAGACCTCTTTTCTCATCCTCCTGTTAATTGTCTTTCTCCCTTTTGGGTCCTCAGACCCCTACCCCTCTCCTTAGCTCATATAAACTTCATGTTGTCTCCTCGTCTTTGGAATTTCATTGTCTGTGTGGATTCCCCGTATGGATGCTATTAAGTTGGATTTTCTCTTGTTAATATGTTTCATGTCAATTAGCTTCTTAGTCCAGCTAGAAGGACCCTGAAGTGCAGAGGAAGATCTTTCTTCCCAACCAAAACATAGGAATAAATCTTTAGGACATTGGATTAGACAGTGGAGTCTTAGATATGATATCAGAAGTATAAGCAACAAAAGAAAAAATAGCTACATTGGGCTTCATCAAAATTAAAAACTTCTATGCTTCAAAGACAGCAAGAAAGTCAAAAGACAACTCACAGAATAGGAAAAATATTTGCAAATCATATATCTAATAAGGTACTTGTATCCAGAATATATAAGTAATTGCTAATGGGTACAAGGTTTCTTTTGGGGGCGATAAAGACAGTCTAAAATTAGATTGTGGTGATGGTTACACAATGATGTGAATATGCTAAAAACCACTTACATTTTAAAAATGTGAACTTCATGATATATGAGTTATATATATATTTTTAAAGATTTTATTTATTTAACAGAGAGAGAGAGAGAGATCACAAGTAGGCAGAGAGGCAGGCAGAAAGAGAAGAGGAAGCAGTCTCCCCGCTGAGCAGAGAGCCTGATGTGGGGCTTGATCCCAGGACCCTGAGATCATGCCCTGAGCCAAAGGCAGAGGCTTAACCCACTGAGCCACCCAGGCACCCCTATTAGTTCTATTTCACTAAAGCTATTGGTTTTTTTTTTTTAAATGAAGGTTTTCTTCCCTATTTTTCTAGCTGCCCAGAGCCAGTTTGTCCAAATACTTAATGATCACCCCTTCTCAGAGATTCTAAGCTGAAGATGCAGATATCTTTATCTCCAAAATTCCTACAAAGGGACCTGTTTTTCTTCCCTTAACTGGTTGCCACTTAGACTGAAAAGATGCCAGATATCTTAAAGCTATGACATTTGTGCATCTAAAATAACAGAGTTGATACTGCTTTTTTCCCCCGCTCCTTCAAAATTCAATACCAAGGCAAGCATCTGTAGCATTTGTTTGCTCCGCTCCTATGTCCCTGTGGCAAAAGGTAGATAAGGATTGGTTGGAATTGGCTGTCCCATGACACCCCCTCTCAAGGTATCTCTCGGAGTGCCTGAGCTGGGATCCAACATGACCCTCTGTACTCAAGTCACTCCCAGGGCTCTGTGAGGTCACTGGAGCCCAGGGCAGAAGAGAAACAAACCAACCAAACACAAACAAAAAACTGTAGTAGTTCAATTAATTGCATATTCTAGAAATCTTTGTAATTGGCAAGTTTATAAAATATGGCATCTTTACCTTCCTGTCAGAGTAATGGTTCAGAGAACAAAACTCAAAAGCCAACTTTTTCTTAGCACTGTGTTTCCTGGTTCCCCAGCCTCACTCTGTGTTTATGAAATAATTTTAAGTATTAGTCTAAAAATTCATCACCAAGCAAACAGAATAATATACCCAATTCCTAAATTCAGAGACCTGGATAGATCAGGCCATTCTGCTTCTCCAAAGATTTGTTTTGATAAATGCAAATACCCAAAGGGGACAGATCTTACCTTTGCTGGATCGACTGCTGTTAATTCAGACTTTGGGAAAGAAAGGCTTGCGATGATTAGGTTCTCAATACAGCAAGACTTGAAATAGCAACTTCTTGAAGATTCTTATCCCCCACAACCTGTAGGTAAGAAACAAAACACTTAATGTAGCAGGATTGTTAAGTGTGAGGGCTCTGATTAGGCAGACCTAGGATCTGAACCCTTGATCCACCACTAACTAACTAACATTACTTAATCTCTCTGTATATAATCCCTAATTTACAAGGTTGTTCTAAGAATTGGAAATGATATGAACAGATGCACAGCTTAACTACTCATCAAGGAATGGAAAGACAAGGCTGCAAAGAGATTCCATTTTATACTCCGATGAATGCAAAAAATAGGAAACCTGACAATACCAAGTGTTGAAAAAGAGGGGAACAATGCATCTCTTATGTAACATATCTCTCATGCATTATATATTGGTCTAAATACTTTGTTCAGCTTTATGATATGTTTTATTATTTCACATTCTCAAACTCAGTGAACTAGAAATCCCACTCTTAGATGTATACCAAAAAAAAAAAAAAAACTTGCACGTGGCTGTCCAAAAATATGTACCAAAGTGTTTATTTAGCAGCACTGTTCAAAGCAAGAGCAAGAAACCTGAAATAACCCAAATGTCATTGACAGAAGAATGGGTAAGCAAATTACGGTATATTCACACAATGGAATATTAAACAGAAGTGAAAAATGATTGAACCACAGCTATTTGCAACAATATGTTGGGTGAAAGTAAAGTTCAACATCCTATCACAAAGTTCATTGCAAGTCAAAAACAAAAAGCATACATTGTTAAAGCCTATAACATCTATGTTATGAAACAAAACAAAACAAAACAAAATGGCAAGGAAGCAACAAACATAGAATTAATACAGTGACGACCATCGAGAGGCAGGATGGGAGAGGGACAGAACGCAGAGTAGCAGGACTATTAGCAATACACATGAAGGTTGGGGTGGATGCCCGTTTTCGTGGAGGCACTCTTTCAGTAAAACAACCCCAGATTACAAGCATACAATGTTCCTGACCACCCCAGTGTTCCCTAACATGAGGGGGAAGTGTGATGGGGAGAAAGTCAGAATGACAAGAATGGTCTTAACTGATCTGTTGGAAACCTCTTTTGCAGCATCTACAAATACCTATGACTATGCCAACATGTTTCTCAGGCACTGGTGGGGATGTGGAAAAAGCCTCTGCAAGTCAACATCCCTAAAGCTTAAGCTTCACTGGCTTCATGCTAAATGCACCACTGCTTGAATAAGGAGGTTAAATGTCAATGTCATTAGACAATGTCATTAGACAGGTCAAGTCTCAGTGCCACAACTACAGCTATTGTGTCCTCAGGTCACTTATCCTCTTTGGACCTTAGCTTCCTTCTTTTTCTTTTCTTTTTTTCTTCTTCTTTTTTCTTTTTTCCAACCAGAAGCCCACTTGAATGTGTTTGTTGTATCTCCTTTGACATGTATGCATCTTTGCAAACCACCAAATATATGTGTTGACACGTTTACATTGGCACTGTTTTGTAGATCTCTTCTGTTTCTTTTTCTTTTACTTCAGAATGTATTTTAAAGATCCTTCCATAATGCAATTGCTTCTAATTCCTGAATAGTATGCATTTTATGTATCTATCCCTCCAAGGGTGGACAGCCAGTTTGCCTCCAACTGTTTATGTTTCCCAAACAATGCTTCAATGAACAGGCTTTGTCAGATACTATGAGGGTGTGTCTCTATCCTATACAAGGAGTGGGATTGCCAGCTCATAGGGAATGTGCATAACTTCACTTAGGACACCACTGTTTTTGCCCACTATAGCTGCACTACCCTATATCGCTGCTGGCCTCGCAGAAGTTCCTCCCCTCTTTACAAACACTTGGTATTGTGGACCGTTTTTGTTTTGTTCTGGCAATAAAATGAGAAAGGTGCATTGCTGTTTTACCTTGCATTTTGCTGATTACCAGGGTGGAACATCTTTTCCTGTTTACGCATTTAGCATTCTGTTTCTGTGACTTGCCTTTTCATATAATGTGCCATCTTTCTAGTTCCCCCTTTTCTTGCTTATTTGGATGATTTCCTTGTATATTTAGATATCAGTCATTTGACTCTAGTTGTTGTTGTTGCAAAAATCTCCCATAAGCTATTCACCTATTAATTTTATATGTGATGTCTTTCATTCCAAAAAGGTCTTAGTGTTGATGTAAACAAATAACATCTGTCAACTAGACAATAATTAATTTTTTAATTGAAATGCCCATTTACTAGAAGAAAATCATATGGAAAGTGGGTGATGTTGGTATTTGCAAAGTGAAGTTCAGCCCATGTTTCCTGAAATCAATTTTGAGCTACTTTCAGGTTTCTGTGAAAATCAAACACCATGTCTAAATGCAAACACAACTCTAAAGCACAATGAGTGAAATAACCATATATTTAGGTCATAGAACTATGACAAAAGAGCAGGATTCTGTTTAAGAATGATGTTAGGGGCCATCCGTGTGGCTCAGTCGGTTAAGTGTCTTTGCCTCACTCAGGTCATGATCCCAGCTTCCTGGAATGGAGCCCCCTATGGGCTCCTTGCTCAGCAGGGAGCCTGCTTCTCCCTTTGCCACTCCCCCTGCTTATGCTCTCATTCCCTCTGTGTCAAACAAATAAATACAAACTTAAGAAAAAGAGAAAATGATATTAAGCTCTTTTATTTTATTTAAGTATGGCATGGAGTCCAACACGGGGCTTGAACTCACGACCCTGAGATCAAGACCTGAGCTGAGATCAAGAGTCAGATGCTTAACTGACTGAGTCACTCAGGTCCCCAAGTTCTCTTTTAAAAATCTTTTATTAATTTGTATATGTTTAATTTGTATGTATTTTTATATACAATGTTTGATTCATATTATATAATAATAAAAATAGATGTGATGTTTTTGTAGGTATTTAATACATCTTTATCAGATTAAAGAGTTCCTTTTTTGTCTTCATCTATTGTTTCTCGTGGATTGTTTATTATTATAATCTTGGGTTTCTCTTTATTTCTAGCAATGCTTTTGAATTAAATTTCATTTTATATATTGCTATTACTACCCAAGTTTTAATCTGAGTAATATTAATCTAATGTTTATATTACACCTTTATGTGTGGTTTTGTTTTAGAAGTTTCTTTTATTTTTATTTATTTCTTTTTAAAAAGATTTTATTTATTCATGAGAGACAGAGAGAGGCAGAGGCAGAAGGAAAAGCGATGTGGGGCTCGATCCCAGGACCCCAGGATCACAACCTGAGCTGAAGGCAGACACTTAACCAACTGAGCCCCCCAAGCACTGCAAGGAGTTTCTTTTATATATTAAAGGTAGCAGATTTTTGTTTTGTTTTGAATCTAATGTAATAGTCCCTGTCTTTTACAGGGTTATTTAGAGGTTATCTATGTACTTCTTAAAACAAAATATTTAAGTATAAAATTTTCTAAGTGAAAGTTATTCAGTTTTACTTACCCTCCTTCCAAAGGCAAAGATTTTAGTGTGTTCTCAGTATGCACTGGACAGTCCTGTCATTTCATTGTTGTTCTGAGATTTCGTTTCACTCTTGTTATAAAAAACTATTGCTCTTTTCAGTCATTAATTAAACTTACTGACAGATTTTATCAATTTATTTGTTCGTTGTTATCTCACATATCTTAAGCATTCCCTCTGCATTCTTGCCAAAGTATAGACTCTAATATTTCTTTCAGTAAAGTTCTGGGAGTCATAAATTCGGCCTTTGTAAATCTGAAAATATCTTTATTTTCCCTCACTTTTGAATAAGAATTTATACACACATAAATTTGTAGCTTGAATATATTACTCCATTGAATTCTTACAAGTATTGTTGCTAATGATAAGTCTTCTCTTTTTCTAATTGTTCTGTTATGGTGGTCTCTTCTATTTGGTAGCTTTTAAGATATTTTCTCTTTATCCCTGCTGTTCTTTATTTCCACTACAATGTGTCTAAAGGTAGGTACCATTTTAATTCTCCTTCTCAGTCTCAAAGTGAACTTTGTCCTGCAGACTTGAGTTTTTCTTCAATTATGGAAAGATTTCATCAATACTTCCTTAAGTAGTGCTGCTTCAACTCCGCCCTTTTTTTTTTTTTTTTCTGATGGAACTTGTATTATACCTGTATTATTCTCATTCTTTTTCCATTATCACTGTTCTTTTATTTTTGGTATCAGTATCTGTGTGCTATATGCTGAATGAATTATTCAAGACTGCTTTCCAATTCACAGATGTGTCTAGATTTCATTTTATCTTATCTATTGAAGATCTTTCCTGTCCTATCTTTAATTCCAGTAACTTTACTTTTCATTCTGTGTTTTCTATTTGGCTCCTTTCATATCTACCTACTCTTATTCTTTTAAGTCTGCTTTGTTTTATAATTTCCTGTTCACTTTATGAAAATTTTTTAACATATCATCTTAGGCATACTTACGAGCGAGTCTCTTCTACGCTGTTCTATTAGTTGACCTTGTGTGAATTTGTGTTTTGATCGATGATTTTGTCAACTCTTTTTCTTAGCATACAAAATAGTCACTTTCTTTGTAACTTTAGTTGGCAAGATCATTTTGAGACTTTGAGAGGGAATCCTCTTTCTTCTTGCTGCTTTCCAACAGGTGTTTAGTATTTCTGCCTTTGGGTAGAGAATCGGGATTATGTGAAGGTTCCAGGTCTCAGTCTTGGCGATACGATGAGGAGTATCTCAGATCCACTCGGATCTAGCTTGTGGACATCCTGGCTCCACTGTGGTGTGGAGGCTGCCTCTTCTCTCTTTTCACAGGCCCCGGATGAACCGCAGCCAATAAACCACAGCCCCAGGAGGCAGTGATGGAACAGCAGACAACTGACCTCTACAGCTGCCATTTGCCTTTTACTACTTTTTCTCCTGCTTCTCTAGGCAAACAGAGGAGACAATACTTGGCACCAATTTCTAAAGGTGGCTGAACTTTGTGCTCCCCCACTGCCTCGGCAATGTTTAGCGTGTACAGCAGGGCTTCAGTAAAGACAGAGAAGCAGAGAGTCCATCCAGATGGGGAACTTTAGGAGTCAGTCTTTTAAAGATCATGAAGGAATTTCACTTAAAAATGAATCTGATTTTATGTTGGGTTATTTGGCCACAAATGACATAGAAAGATTTTGAGCATAACTGCTTTTCTTTGGGGTATTATAGCAAGGACTCAATACGTGAACCTGCTTTAAAGAATGCCAGAACAAAAGAAAATGTCCCAAGGACAAAAAAAAAAAAAAAAAAAAAAAGTTCGGGGGGGACCAGAGCAGAGGAAGTAGTGGGGGAAAGGCACAGAGAGAAAGAGAGACTCTAGGAGAGAGAATCTAGAGAGAAGCAATAGAAAAACAAGGTAGAGACAGAGAGATGAGGCAGGACTGGGTGGAGGGCTGGGGGGGGGGGTGAGGTGAGGGGCGAGAAAGAACCAAAGATAGAAGGAAGAGAGAAATACAGTCGGTGAGAGAGATAAAGGTAGGCATAACCGGAAAAAATTTGCAAAAAATACACTGTGAATACATTGAAAGGATTCAGTTGTCTCGCTTTTTAGAAAAGAAAACAAGGCCACAAGCAGAGGAGTACATGAACCCTACTTGCTTGCTGAGTCTGTTGAGGAGATGAAGCAGAAAAGAGGAAGCAGTAAACATGACTACTCTTCCTACGGGCGGAATGACCCCGTCCGAGCCGGGGGCCGCTCTAGGCCAGCCGTTGCCTGGCACAGACAAGGCGCACCCTGACCGCCTCTGGTCCCTTCTTAGAGCCGGGCTGATTCAATAGTCTCTTCAATAACCCATTCATCCACAGCCTCGTATTCGTTTTCATCCTGAGTAACACTAACTGCCCTTCGGCTGAGAGCATGTGGGCGGCACTGATTGATGACATTTGTGCTGTTTTCCACTAAAGCAGCCAGTGCGTGTGTCTTGGCTGACGCACACATCCCTCCCCCCGGGCCAGGTGCCCTTATTCCAGGACCACAGAGAAAGGGAGCCCTCGTCAGCGAACTAGTAGCTGGGCTAATAGAATGAACCGCAAGAGATTAACCCCATCCCAATGACTGATCTTCCCCACTTCGAAACAGCATGGCCAGCCAGCAGCATGAGGCCAAATATTTGCTTTTCTCTGGGAGGGCTCCCATTTATCCAAACCTGTCTTTACTTGGGTTTCCCCAGAAACTGCAGAAGCAGAGAGCGAGTAGTTGATATGCGAGGCGCAGATAACCCTAGGAGGAGAGTGGGGACATGTGAAGAGTGAGAGGCAGAAGGCAAGCCACAAAGGTCGCAGCATTAAGCCAGCTTCCACTGTAGGCAACTAGAGCTAATCCTACAGGGAAACTCGAAGACATGGTGTAAACCTATGCCTTAGGTTGTTTAGCTGAAGGAGCAAAAGGGAGCAGGGTATGTACCCACGAACTCCTCCCAGACATGGCCTGCTCCTGCCAAGTATTCTAGCCTGGCCTAGAGTTGAGCAGGGAGGCCTTCCCCTTTAAGAAATGCAGACATTGGCTGCTGAAAGTTAGCAGGAGTACGCTTTCCCTCGGGTTTGAGGGGTGTGGGGGGCTCCTGTGACACTTGCCCAAAAGCCTTGGGAGGAGGCTCCATGGGGAGACATCGAGGCTTGCTTCATTTAATGAGTCATCTGAGAAAAGCTTTCATGTCTAAAGTTTCATAACATGGGTCCATTTACATGTAGCTCAGCAGCCTTCACTTGTGGAGCACCCGAAGTAACCCAGTGCCAGGTTCAGCTTCAACTGTCCACTTGCTATACAGCTCACCAGGCAAAAACACTTCACCTCTCCAAATCTGTTTTGCTTTTCTTTCCAACTGTCAAGTGAAAATAATAATACCCGATTTCCTTCACAGGAATGAAATAAAACTCAAAATCAAAATATATTAATATATGCCAGGAGCCAACAAATCTTTCCTACAAGGGTCAGACAGTAGACATCTTGGGCTTTCGGGATCTCTGGTAAGAAGGGATGTGGTCTCTTCTGACGCTACTCACCTCTGCTGTGGTAGCGGCAAAACAGTCTAGACAATAAGTAAACAAATGATCATGGCTGGATTCCTATAAAACTTTCTTTAGAAAAACAAATGGGGGCGCCTGGGTGGCTCAGTGGGTTAAAGCCTCTGCCTTCGGCTCAGGTCATGATCCCAGGGTCCTGGGATCGAGCCCCACGTCAGGCTCTTTGCTCAGCAGGGAGCCTGCTTCCTCCTTTCTCTCTCTGCCTGCTTCTCTGCCTACTTGTGATCTCTGTCAAATAAATAAATTAAATCTTTAAAAAAAAAAAAAAAAAGAAAGAAAGAAAGAAAGAAAGAAAAGGAAAAACAAATGGTGGGCTAGATTTGCCCACTGAGTCCAAGGGCTCTGGTTTGCCAACCTCTTACATATAAGAAAGGCCTTTGCACACTTACAGCATCATTTATTCCTCACTCAGTAAGTCACTTTAGTTCACCATCCCGGTCTTCCTGAAGGTGGAATTCATATGAAGCACAAGTTTACTGTGAGTACCTCTTCTGTGAAAGGCTTTATACTAGCGCTGGGGATTCAGTGCTAATAAGACAGACACTGACCATGCCCAACACCTAGAAAGGGAATCCTAACCCTGTTCTCCAACCAATATGCACCACTAAAGAGCCATTCCTTTTGAACAAGTGACAACTGTAGCTGAAACTCTCTTAATGTCTGTGAGTTGGGGACAGAGGCAGCATTACTAAAGAAGTTTAAGCTTCTGGGTGCCACACTTGAAATGACTCCTTTCAAGGTCCTGGAAGGGGCCCTAGCAATGATTCCAACCGACATACATATTCATCAAATTCACAAATGCAAGCTATTTGAATCACAATTGGTTAAGGCCCCCGGTTTTTCCACTCTGAAGTCCTCCATCACACTTCCCCTCTATTAGGTGGTTTTTCTGACCTTCTCCTTTGCAAAAGCGCAGTAAACTACTCAACAGCCATTTTAAGCTACTTTTAATGAAAAACATTCACTGTTTGGACTTTGAAGTTAGGGCCTATTGGGACTTCTTTAAAAGAGTCCCTCTTTTAAGAGGCAATAATTAACAATAGATAAATAATTATTCATTCTGGCTCTTTGATGCCCCTAGGGCCAGAGCACTGTTGGATTTTCCCAAGCTGTGATCAATTCTGGTCCAAGAACTAGCGTGAAAATGTAAAATGACAAGAAACGCTGTCAAATTTTTAAGGAAGCAAACTACCTACGCTTAGGAAAACCCAAATAAAATTAATCGTCACCAAGATTTAGAAATTTACAGGGTCACTTTCAGCACCTGGACTCTGTGATTTGATAGCATTTACCCAGCTAAGTAAAGTATCTATGAAAAACTACATGTATGCAAGTCTTTATCTGTGGGTGGAGAAGGACACACACCTATTTGAATGTATATGTGCACATGCAACTACATAAGTATATGTGACATCTATGTAAAACACTCCCAAAACAAAATTTAAATATTAGAACTAGTTAACACTGCGTTTCCAAATACAAACTAGTAATTAAAACAACCACATTTTATTGAAAGCTGACCATGTGCCCAGCACTACGCAAGCCCTCTAAATACACAAAACTCTATAGTTATTGTCTCCATTACAATGATGAAGGAACAAAAACATAAAATGTTAAGAAACTTCCCAAAGATCAACTTGTAAGTGATGGGGTAAGAATTTAAAATCAGGTATTTCTGACTCCCGAACCCGATTTTTCATTACCACATAGTTAGTATAAATGTAGGTGTAAATGCCCTGTCAAAAAGATGTCTTGGCAAAACTACCCAGAGCTTTGAGAATATAGCTGTTCACCAAGAGTCTGTAGGAAATTAGCGCTTGTATGTCTGAGCTGGAACAAGGGTTCAGGTACAAATCACATCTTCTCCTGGTGTAAATGATAGGGAGGGGTTCCAGGACTCAACTTTACCCTGCCTTTCTCTTACACTTTTATCCTTTATGGTGGTGATCTATTTGTCCTTCTCCAGCTTCTGTGAGCCTCAGCTCTGACAACAGTGTCAATGCTCTCCGCCCCATTAAAGGTGGGCATCTAACACTTCTTCCTTGCACATCTTTAGAATAGACACATAGGCTATACAAGGTTTCTATAGGAGGTAGACAAGTTTTGTTTGTTTCTGTTTCTAGTAGCAAAGACATCAAGCTAAAAATGATTGAGATGCAAGAAATCTCATTAAGTGGCACAAATTTGACTTTGGGTACTGACTTAGTATGCAGGTAATATACAAGATGTGATTTTTCTTGGTATTCGTGCTGTCTTAACAATTCCACTCCATTTCTTTATACTTTTGTTAGGATCCATCAGCTAAAGACCACTAGGAACAAACCTACAGTCAAACAAAGTTGACTTTATGGACCTACCACATGAGAGTGAATGTACATGATGGGGAATCATAGGGCATCTCGATAGGAGGGAATTTAAAAGAATTTATTATAGTATTTGGTTGTAGTGAGTGATTTAGAAGAAAGCTGAGGAAGTAGGACTTTATTCTGGGTTAGATGCTATCAGGAACTGGGGATAATTCTATGATTGGGTATCTTAACAAATCTTACCTAAAGGAGGGAAGACTAGCATTAGGCCAAAGTTATAACTGATACAGCAGTAGCAGTTACTTATGTGAGCCAAGATAAGAGGAGGTTTGGTCATTTTTGTGGTTTGAACAATATTCATGGTTTTTGGTCTGTGTTTGGACATGATTAAAGGGTGGTTTTGGTTTTTCTCTTGATCCATCATGGTCACATAGTGGACTTATTTTGTGATAATGTTAATGTTCATGAGGAAAGCATTGTGGCCTAGCTGTGAGTAACAGGCTAGCGACACCAAGGATTAGCCGACAGTTCTAAGCCAATTTCTGGCCATTAGGGATGCTTTACTCTTTCTCAGTGTTCCTATCTTTAAGTCAGTATTTCTGAGTTTCACCTTTTGGATGTATGAGTCTCCATGCCTACTTCTCCTGCATGTAGAACACACAGGTAAAGAAAATATCTCAAACAGGCTAACAATGGGCCTTAGGCCTCCTAAAAGATCTTTCCACATAGCAGCAGAAAACAGAGATACCACATTTTCCTTTCCTTAGTTTCCTATTTCCTTATAACATGGAAATAATTCCATCTGTAATTGTACCTAGAACACACCAAAAGATGATGCACCAAGGCCTACGGTCTAACTAAAGTAGATTAAGGAATGGGAAGTAAGTGTTAATGTAAGCTGAAACCTGAAATGTCACACAATGGCACACACTAACAGTGATCAATAAGGATTGGGTTAATCTGTGTCATAGGTTAATCTGCGTCATGGGGTGATTAGTCATAGGGGTGATTAGTCGTGGGGTGATTAGTCGTGGGGTGATTAGTAGGTTAATCTGTGTCATAGGGGTGATTGTAGTTAAGTGGTAAGGGAGGCTGCAGATGACGACTTAGAACTGTTCTCAGAACGCTGGCTTTGGAAGCCCTTTTTAACCTGCCTCTCGCTTGGATAGAAAGGGGGACCCTCCCCCTTCCTTTCGTCTTGAGCTCTGTCCCCTCTCCAGCCCTTTCATCCTCTTGACTGTCACCTTTTGCCTATACTTTTATTTCCCCAACAGACCCACTGACCGGTTTCCTCTGAGCAATAAGCTTCCAAATGACCTTCTGTGCTGGAGAATGAAGCATCTGACAGAGACACACATGGTTTATGTTTTCTGGGCTGTTAATAATAACAGTTGCCATCTTGATACTCTCAAATAGAAACTGAAGCTGCCTGCCAGTAGGACTTGGATTTGTGTTTCACACAATACAGTTCATACAGTTCTTCTCCTTGCATTGTTCGTATTCTCTGTAGGGTTTTCCCTGCATGAAAACTATTCGCTAGAACTGTAAGTTGTTTGCTTCTTCTGATTTCTACTACCCTGTATTAATATGCAAGTTCTAGAACTTCATATAAATCAAATGAAGCAATGCAGTATGTGCTCTTTGTGTCCGGTATCTTTCACTTATGTTTATGAGACTTATTCATGTTATTACTTGCATCAGAAGTTAATTACTGCTTTTTTATTGCTGAGTAGTATTCTATTGTATTAATTTACTACAATTTGCATATTTAGTATGTTGATAGATATTGGAGTCATTTTAAATTTGGAACTATTATAGATAAAGGTTTTATAAACACACTTCTACAAGGCTTTTTGTGGACATCTGTTCTCAGTTCTCTTAAGAAAATACCTAGAAGTAGAAATCTGGGGTCAGAGGGTGGGTGAATGTTTAAATTTATATGAAACTGACAACTGGATTTCCAAAGTGATTTTATTTTACAGTCCCACCAGCGATGATATTTCTAGTTGCTCCATATCTTCACCAACATTTTATATTGCTAGTCTTTTAAATTTAGGCCATTTTACTGGGTTTTATAGCACTTTAAAGTTTTCTGATTATCCACATCAATAAAAATGCTGGATTCAATTCTTATAGATTTTTTGCTTCTATTTTTTAATTCTTATATTTTGTGAATAAAGCTAGAAATGGTTCGATTTTTTTTTCTTTAAAATGGCACAAAACACACACCTATAAAAGAAAAGATTGATAAATTGGACTTCAGTAAAATTAATAAATTCTATTTATCAAAAGACACCTTTAAGATAATAAAAAGGCAAGCCACAGGTAGAGAAAAGATTTCACATAAACAGAAACATTAATCATGCCCAAAATACATAAAGAGCACCTACAAATCAGTACAAAAAGATATATGACTAAATTTAGAAATGGGCAAAAGACTTGAATGGACATTTTACAATGAAAATATTAAAATGGTCTATTAGCACATGAAAGAACGCACAATTTCTTTAATCCTTAAGAAAAGAGAAACTTAAACTACAATAAGATATTACTATACACTAAATAGAATGGCCAAAATTAATAAGTCTGAAAATACCAAGCGTTGACAAGGATGTAGAGCAATTGAACTTCTCATATACATTACTGGTGGGAATGTAAATTGGTAAATCCACTTTGAAACATGGACAGAATCTACTTGGGCTAAACATGCATCTACTATATGAGCCAACAATTCAACTCCTAGGTATAGTACAAGAAAAATGAGTGCATGTGTGTTCCAAAGATGTGCAAACTTGTTCATAGCAGCTTTATTCATAATAGTCCAAACTGAAAACAACTTAAATGCCTATCAATAGGAGAAAAAAAATATAAATTGTGGTATATTCATATAATAGAGTACTATACAACAGTAAAAAGAAAACGAACTATAACATGCAATGACACAGACGGCCCTCACAGATTAATGATGAGTGAAAGAAAGAAGCCAGACCCAAAATAGTACATACTGTATAACTTCCTTTATATGAATTGTATGCACAGGCAAAGCCCAGTGCTACTAATGGCTGGCAGGAATACTGATTATCTCTGGGAAGAGAATACTGACTGGGAAGGAGCATAAGGCAGCCTTCCATGTGCTAGGGATGTTCTATATCTTGACCTGGGTCATAAAATTCACCAAGTTGTATACTTGTGATTGGTGAACTTCATTGAATCTATGTTATACTTCAGTATTTTTTTAAAAATCCAGCAAAGATTACAATAGACATATTTGAGAACTAGAACTCAAACAGTAAGGAATTAGTCCCTTAAAAATACCTAACTTTTAGGGGCACCTGGGTGGCTCAGTGGGTTTAAGCCTCTGCCATGTCATGATCCCAGAGTCCTGGGATCAATCCCCGCATCAGGCTCTCTGCTCAGCAGGGAGCCTGCTTCCTCCTCTCTCTCTCTCTCTCTCTCTCTCTCTGCCTGCCTCTCTGCCTACTTGTGATCTCTGTCTGTCAAATAAATAAATAAAATCTTTAAAAAAAAATACAAAAACAAAAAACCTTACTTTTAGAATGCTTGGGTTATCATTCCCTCTCAAAATACCAATTATTTATTTGTTTCCTAAGTTGAGATGGAAAATATCCTAAATGGAAGTTATCTAGTTTGTAACCACTGCCCAGAGATCCGGTTGTTAGGATTGTCTATTAGCTCTAATATGTCATGACCTCGTTTGGAAGGATTAGAAGCCCTTAAGTGCCATTAACATCCCAATATTAGATTATAGCCCCCCAAATTAACTCATATTTCTCTGGCCACTTGGTTTCACCAGTATAAATCTGGAGCAAATTACATTATAAACCATGCTTATGAGCTGTAACCACAATACTGTGATGCCAAACGGGACAGAAAATGGCAACCTGCTCAAGCATCCTGGTTTGTAGCAGCATGATTTGATGGTCATCTAGGTTTACAAGTCTGTGTGTGTGTGTGTGTGTGTGTGAAAGGGGGGGTGTGTTTCCATAGTCTGGCCTGAGGCAGTATGCTTTTCTTTCATAATCAGTGTTTCACAATTTTAAAAATACTTCAGTTTCTGTTGTCTGAGGTCCAAATAGGAGCAAAACCAATCTTCAAAATTTTACTCAGTTTTTCTTTTTTTTTTTTTTTTAAGATATCACTGCCTGCACTTACCCTACATTACATTAATATTAATATAAGATACACACACTGGGGGTGGGAGGTTGGAGTACCAGGTGGTGGGTATCGGGGAGGGCACGGATTGCATGGAGCACTGGGTGTGGTGCATAAACAATGAATTCTGTTACACTGAAAAGAAATTAAAAAAAAAAGGAATAAGGAAAATATGACAAAAATGTTAACAATTGTTGCATCTAAGTAGAGGGTATATGGGTATTCACTGAAGTATTCTTTCACCTTTTCTGGTGCTTAAAATTTTTCAAAATAAACAGATATGGGGAAAAAAAGAAATTAATTACTTCATAAGGTAAAAGGTACATAAGACTACAGTATCTCATACCACTAATATGTTTATTTCAATGACAGTAATTCATTTTATCCTGTTTTCCATCAATACAAAACAGCAATAAATGTGAACTTTAAGAAAAAAAAATACACACACTGATTTGGTGGTGGGGCATGGCGGAAGAGTCGGAAGAAAATCCTACTAGAGTAGCAAAAAGCCCTTTCGAGACACTAAAATGCCAACGAGAGGATTACGACTTATAAATTACAGGAATACTCATATTTAGACACTCAACCATAGTATCAACATGAGACTGTGAATAAGTTTTATTTTTTTTTTAATTTTTCCGTAGAGGAAAAGCTAAAGGCAAGATAAATTACATATGCATAATGAAATTTCAAAATCACTTTTTGAAAATGTAAATTTTCCTTCTCTTGTCACTAAGGCAGCTAATTCTGCTCAGAATGTTCACTCAAGTTTACCATGTAAAGTCTTCCTCTGGAGTAAATATGGTACTAAGCAAAGCAGTTTCCACACACAATCAGTAAGCTCATATCTGTGCAGAATAACATAAGGTCTAGTGATGAAATACTCACTAGCTAGAAACAAATCTTCCACCTGAGAAATATGTTCCTCTTTGACTTCGGACAGCCCTTTCTTGGGATGCCTGACCAGAGAACACAGTATTGGTGTGATTGGTTGGGGTGCAAAAGTTAAAAAGTGAATTTTCTCCCATGGGAATCACAGGCTTTCCAAACTGAACAGCCAACCATATACAGAAGATCTCAATTCTGGTGACTCTGCTATGGACATATGAAGTGAGCCCTGTTTATATCTGATATAATGCATATAAGAAAGGCTACCATTAAGCAGGAGAGAAAAGTGGATTTCATCAACTTCTGACTATAAAACCTGGATTAAAAAATTTTTTTTACACAAAAATGTCCAAATGTGGAGGAGTGGGGGGAAAAAATCTGTATCACAGTACCCCTGATAACATTCCTCAAAGCCACAAAAGAAACATGTCAGTTAGTTGAAAGAGGATTCTTCCTTTGGCTGGCCATCGCCACTTACTTTGAAATGGGTAAGTCTGATTTTATTTTATTTTATTTTTTTAAAGGTTTTTATTTATTTTATTTGACAGAGAGAGAGAGAGAGAGAGAGAGATCACAAGTAGGCAGAGAGAGGGGGAAGCAGGCTCCCCGCTGAGCAGAGAGCCCGATGTGGGACTTGATCCCAGAACCCTGAGATCATGACCTGAGCCGAAGGCAGACACTAAACCCACTGAGCCACCCAGGAGCCCCTAAGTCTGATTTTCTTACACGCTTTGCTTTTAGTAGATTTTAGATTTTTGAATTCATTGCTTTGGTGATTTGGTGATGGATCTTCAGTAAACCTTGAGGATCTGGAGTATAGTGACACTGTTAAGCATACAAGTGCAGGAATTCATATTAGCCATCTGAGCTAGCCAAAGGGAGCATTTTGTCAGATGGGAATGTGACACTAAAGTATAAAGCAGACATATATTTCAGTCCACAGTCTTAAAGGTAGATGAACTATCAATTCTATTATTAGTATTAGTATTAAGTACTTCAACTTAATTTCTGAATTCAAATTCCCATTGTAACAGGCCAATGGATTAAGACTGTACTTCCTCACCTTCTCCATAATATATTAAGTTTCTTGTGTCTTGGAACAAAATATTGACTGGAGGCAGGGGGTGAAGAGGACTTAGAATGACCATCTGATCTCCAGTTACGGTCCATGAAGTCTCCTGTTGAGACATGCCCATCTCTAACAGCATGATCACTCGGACAGGAGCACATTTTCTGCTTTCATCTGTATGAGGCACCACTGAGCCAATCAGCTTTGGGGTCTTGCCAACAGAACAGCCAGGAAGCAGTTTGTAGATCCAAGCCGTTCCAAGATCCTTGGGTTCTTTTTCTCATCCCATTTCCCAACCCCAAGAAAATTAATTTCTAGTCCAGTAGAGAGGAAAATCTCTCTTCTGCTTTTCTTAAACTCTGACTACACCTTTAAACTCACAGTAACTCCTTTTTGCCTTATCTGATAGCCCTCTAGGATAGCCCAGTGATACCATGGAGACCCGAGGGGCTCAAGCTCTTAAAGAATTAAAGTCAGAAAAGCATATGAACTACGTCTTTCCATATTCATCCATCAAAGAAGTGAATACACAGCTGCCTATGTGATTGAATAGGGAAGAAAAATATGAGAATTAAAAAGAAAAAATTTATGTTAATATGTAGAAATATCATCCATCCAAAATTACATGGATTTTTTTTTTTCTTGTGCAATTGCAAGCATCAAGAGGGTAGGTGGCTCAGTTGGTTAAGTGTCTGCCTTTGGCTCAGGCAATGATCCCAGGGTCCTGGGATCGAGTCCCACATTGGGCTCCTTGCTCATTGGGGAGCCTGTTTCTCCCTCTGCCTGCTCTGCCTTCTGCTCCCCCTGCTTGTGCTCACTCACTCTCCCTTTCTGACAAATAAAGTCTTTAAAAAAAAAAAAAAGGATCAACAAATTAATGAATGAACCAAGAAATAATGTTTCAAAAGCTCAATTTCCTAGTTAGCCTGTCTTGTACCACAGAGCAAGTTTATCATCTCTGCTGTTCTATGACATTAACTAAACCATATAGGAGTCTTCTAACTATTACTAACTATTCTATAGTTAGTATAACTAACTATAGTTCTATAACTAACTATTCTAACTATATTAAAAGTTCAGCATTTTATACCAGGATTTGTGAGTGGCATAAAAGAAACTACTACCTTCCTTGTTGCCCGCAAAGAGCCTCTTGCCTAGTTAGAGACAGACTTACATCTATATACCATTAGAAAGCAGTGCAAGGCAAGGATGAAGAAAGTATTCTGTTACGGGAACATCAGACATGAGGAGATCACTTACAGACTATAGTAGATGGCAGATACCACAAGGAAACAAGAGGTCCTGAGATGGACCACAAATGTCTTTGACAGGTGGAAAGGAAAAGAGAGAAACAGCATGAATAAAGATGGAAAGGATTAGCATGGCATATTTGGGAGCAAGGAGTCTAAGCTGTCTTGAGAAAAAGATGGGCCAAAAGCAAAAAGATATGGTAGACTAGCTTAAGTAGAAGAAGAATATATTTGAATGTGATAGAAGAACTATAGCAGAACTTTGGACATCTGATCAGTGGACACCCATTAACTACCACAGCGGGAGGTGCTGTGAAATCTAAGTCCCACAGATCTGAGAACTAAAAGGAGAACTTTGGATTAAAAAAAAATATTTCTCATTTCCCTTGCTATATCTGAGCTCCATAACGGGTTCTACCTCCAACTGAAAAGATACTCAATAATGCTGTGTTAACTGATTGATTGATTTTAGGCATAAAGGTTTGGAAACATGGACTCCAGCTGTAGCTCTGCCACTAACTGGCTGTGACTCCACCAAGTCACTGAGCTTTTCTTGGCCTCAGTTTTCTCTACCATAAAATGAGGAGACTAGATTTAAAAATACTCAATTCTCTTTGGGCTCCAAAAGCATGTAAGTGATTATTAGTTGAACCAAGTTGCAAAAGTTTTTCTGGAAGAAACTCAGCCTGAGAGGATTTTTTTTTTTTTTAACAGATTTTCTTCTAAAGCTTTTTTTTTTTTTTTTTTAAGATTTTATTTATTTATTTGACACAGAGAGAGAGAGAGAGAGCACAAGTAGGCAGAGAGGCAGGCAGAGAGATAGAGAGGGAGGCAGGCTCCCTGGTGAGCAAAGAGCCCGATGAGGGACTCAATCCCAGGACCCCGAGATCATGACCCGAGCTGAAGGCAGAGGTTTAACCCACTGAGCCACCCAGGTGTCCCCAGCCCGAGAGGATTTTTAAAAGGAAAATAAATATCAACAAACAAAGATGAAAAGAGGATCAATGAATCTTCATTTAATTACAAGAGTAATACACTAATGAAATTACATGGTAGGTTAGAATTTCTATTTTAAGCAGAAGTAGGGAAATGTAAAAATATGTTGATTCCTAACTGAAAATAAGACTTTTGATCATTGAGGTATTCTCCATTCTCACTCCTGAGTAAATATGTTCTCGGTGATCTGGATTTTCTGCTGTGACTTCCTTTTTTTTTAAGAGTTTATTTATTTATTTGACAGACACAGCGAGAGAGGGAACACAAGCACAGGGAGTGGGAGAGGGAGAAGCAGGCTTCCCACTGAGCAGGGAGCCCGACGTGGAGCTCAATCCCAAATCCTGGGACCACGAAACAAGCCAAAGGCAGACACTTAATGCCTAAGCCACCCAGGCGCCCCAATTTTTTTTAAGATTTTTATTTATCTGAGAGAGAGAGAGAGCACGCACGAGCAAGGAGGAGGGACAGAGGATGAGGGAGAAGCAGACTTCCTGCTAAGCAGGGATCCCAATGTAAGACTTGATTCCAGGACCCTGGGATCACGACCTGAGCCAAAGGCAGATGCCTAACTGACAGAGCCACCCAGGTGCCCCGTGATTTCCATTTTAATTTGGGAAGTCAACAGGAATTTATCAAAAGTTGCAATTTTGCTGAAATCAATTGGGAAGTTTAAAATCAATTAAAGTCTTGATTGCTGAAATCAACGGAAAGCTTCTCACAAGAGAGAATTCAGGTAATTCTTTGCCCAGTATGCTGCTCGTGGTGGGGTGAGGGGAGGCTGGGAGGGCCACAGTTTCCAAAATTCACCAGCAGAACAAATCACTCAAGACATTGGGCCAATTTTTCTATCTTTCTTCCTTCCTTCCTTCCTTCCTTCCTTCCTTCCTTCCTTTCCCTCTCTTCCTTTCTTTGTTGTTATGTTAGTCACCATACAGTACGTCATTAGTTTCTGATGTAGTGTTCCAGAGTCATTGTTTGCATACAACCCCCAGTGCTCATTGCAATCCATGCCTCCTTCATACCCATCACTGGGCTAACCCATCCCCTGACTCCTGAACCAATTTTTCTTGTTCAGATTCCTATCTTACTATAGAGTCTAGGGCACAGATAATATATTTGTACTTTTTCCGCTATTTTTAAAAATCTCATTGGGCACTATTTTTTCTTTTATCCATAAAAAAGGGGAAGAAAGTTAAGATGGAAGTGGAAGCATTTTGGATTCACCAGAGATAATCTTGGATTTGTTCCTCCATATATAAGGTGTTCAAAACACCAGAGGATTGGTATACAATCACTTACAGTGAGACTGACTGTTTTGACCTTCTATACCTTGAAAATATGATCTGGAACCATACAACTGCCTTTCTCAGGAATTTACACTAGGAAATATTGAATGCATCAATTGTTGAAAGGATGTATATAGGAGATGTCAGAAAGTAAGGTCCAGGTCATGAGGGACCATGGCAAATTAAATAGTTAGAAAAGAGAAACTGAGTGAGATATACGTTGAGGGAAAGACAGAAGGAGACAGAAAGAGAAGAATGGAGTAGACTCTAAGAGCAACGTAAAAATGCCATGACCAAGGCTCCTCAAAGAGTACAAAAGGAGTGAATTTTTGGAATCACCTGTCACCTCCCATTTCAGTTCAGATCACCTGGGTCCTAACTACAAATGATAACTTTCCTTGCAGTAACCTGAGGAAGACCCTACTCCTTGAAGCCAAAAAGCTTAACCGACACAATAAAGAATATTTAATGCCCTATACTTACATCCAACAAATCAATCCCAGAAGTAGGATATAGTTATATTAACATCTTGTGAACACAAATGGCAATTCAGTCCAACCCCTACATTTTACAAATGAGAAAAACTAAGGGCCAAAGAGCAAAATAAGTAGTCATTGTCACACTGCTAGTTACTGTCACTTGACTGAAATCTAAGTCTCCCATGATAGCAGCTTCTAAAATGGTTCCACAATGATCTTTGCCTTGTGGCACTCATGTTCTTTTTTTTTTTTTTCTTTTAAGATTTTATTTATTTATTTGACAGAGATCACAAGTAGGCAGAGAGGCAGGTGGTGGGGGGGAGCAGTCTCCCCGCCAAGCAGAGAGCCCAATACCGGACTGGATCCCAGGACCCTGAGATCATGACCTGAGCCGAAGGCAGAGGCTGAACCCACTGAGCCACCCAGGTGCCCCGGCACTCATGTTCTTATGTGACCCCTTCTCCTTGAGCATGGGCTGAACCTAGTGATTTGTTCCTAATATACAGAATGTGATGCAATGTCACTTCAGTGATTAAATTATAAAAGACTGCTACTACCATCTTGTTTGCACTCTCTCTCTGGCTCTTCTTCCTCGCTTGCTCTGATGAAACCAATTGCCATGTTGTAAGCTGCCCTGTGGAGAGGCCCACATGGCAAGAACATGAGGGCTGCCTCTGGTCAAAGCCGTGGAAGAACTTGAAGCCCTCAGGCCAATAGCCCATGAAGAATTGAATCCCACCAACAACTGTGTGAGTAAATTTAGATGCCATCAAGCCTTGAGATGACTACAGTCTGTCAGTACTTTTTGACCTTGGGAATTATTCTGAACAAGACCCAGCTTAACCATGCATACTCCTGACTCACAGAAATTTTAAGGTAATAAATATTTGTTTTATTAAGCTGCTTAGTTTGGGCATACCTTGTTAGGCAGCAATAGATAGATGATACACTCCCAATTCTCAGAACTTTTTGCTTTTCAGCAGATGCCTGCAGAGTCAACAGCAGTCATGTTTGCCTCCACCTGAATGAACGCTCTGCCTGTAACTAATCTTTGATCCCAACATCAAGTGATTTTCACGGCTCACCTTGGCAAAAAAACAATATTAAAATAATGTTGGTGCAAGTAAAGCTCAGCTGTGAGATTAAAACAAACAGAAACAAAATAGAGTTGCTGTTTCTAGAGTGACTGCAGATTTCTGTGATCTGGAAGCACTAACTCAAATTATCTACAGCTGCCCCTTAAACATTTCATCAGTAAATGCACAGCAACAATCTGGTTCCTGGTGATGTTCACAGTGAAAACAAACACTCTTGATTGATTTTTCCCTCCAATAGAATGAATTATCCATGTTATTTGTCAATGTGGGCAAACATGAGTGCTTGTTTGTATGGGGAAAGTGCACATCTTTATCACTTGTGCAGTAAAGAGAGTTACGGAAAACCAAGATTTGGATTCCATATTCAAAGACTTTGGTAGCTAACAACACCACAATATAAATTAAGGAAATGAAAACTGCCCACGGAAAATAACTGTATTATTCCTTATTCATCCATTTATTTATTCATTTATTCCCTCACTTACTTAATAAACACTTATTATGCATCTACTATATATCAGGTGATGTTCAAGGTCCAGCAGATCAAACTATGAAAAAGATAAATTCCCTGACATCAAAAAAATTATGGTTTAGAGGAGAATGTAGATAAGAAACAGGCTCTTGGGGTGCCTGGGTGGCTCAGATGATCAAGCCTCTGCCTTCAGCTCTGGTCATGATCCCAGGGTACTGGGATCAAGCCCCATGTCTGGCTCCCAGCTTAGCAGGGAATCTGCTTCTCCTTCTCCCTCTACTGCTCCCCCTGCTTGTGCTCCCTCTGCCTCTCTCTCTCGAAAATGAATAAATAAAATCTTTTTAAAAAGAAAGAAAGAAAGGTTCTTCCTGTAAACATGATCAAATGACCATTGATTCTTTAAACTGCTGTAGCTTTCCTGAAGTCTAAACTAGCTCATTGGAATTTCACAAAACATTAGTTCTTATCTTTCTAGATGAAATTCTAGATCATATTGTGTAATGTAAGCCTAGCCATTCTGTCAAAACTTCCATAAAGCTTGGTGATTTGAGCCTGAGATCTGCAGTCAGTCTACCTTGTAATAACTCTGATCTGGGGTAAATTATTTGAAACCTCCATGCCTCTATTTCCTCATCGACATGGTAATAATTATATCCACAATGCATATTTCAAATACTTGACTAAACCACTTATTAATAAAAACTCTGCCAGTCCTTGACAGCATCATCTAGGACAGGATTTCAAAACCTTATCACTGTTGACATTTGGGGCCAGGCAAATCTTTGTCATGGGGGGCTAACCTGTGCACTGTGAGAAGTTAACTAGTATCTCTGGTGTCCACTTACTAGATGCTATAGCATTCCCTCTCCTCACTCTAATAGTTGATACAACCAAAAATGCCTCCACATATTGCCAAGTTTCCCCCTGGGGGTCGAAACCACACCCAGTTAAGAACCACCGAACTCAAGTTCTTGGGGCCAAGGAAAAAGGAAACCAACATCCCAGAAGTGTTTTTAAAGTTTCACATTAATTAAACTCATCAGTGGGGCACCTGGGTAGCTCAGTCGTTAAATAGTTACCTTCGGCTCAGGTCATGATCACAGGGTTCCTGGATCAAGCTCCACATGGGGTACCCTGCTCAGCAAGGAGTCTGCCTCTCCCTCTCCCTCTGCCACTCCCCCTAGCTCATGCTCTCTCTCTCTCAAATACATAAAATCTTAGGAAAAAAAAATTAAAACTCATCAAGAAAAAATAGGATTAGTGCTTGGGATCTCTTAATTCAAATATGTCCATATTACTCTTCTATGGTATGATTAATATAGAAAGGTTCAGCTTTTATAGGATAAATAAATCTTTAGGCAAATTTAGTCTTGGTTGTGACTTCCAGAATGTAAAAATTCTGAAGTGTTATCCCAAAGCTGTATACCTTTTCTCGGTCTTAAACTTTCCCACGTCAATTTCCGCTTGCTCAGTTTACTGCACTAGAAAAAACTTAATGATCTATAAATGCACATGTTCCTCTGGTATTTGTCTCCTTTTGCTTTATGATAAATGACCTTTTTTGGTAGCAAACTTCCAAATATTTCTGAAAAGTTGATGCATTATTTGATTATCTAATATGGAGATTTATCTTCAGAGGTACACTCGTGAGCTTTTAATATTAAATGTCAGTGATAACTTTTTTTCCTTTAATACCTCTACTCTGGGAGTTTTTAGTCTTGGCTTTGTAGGTGCCCAGATGCATCCATTAATTAGAAGGGGCTTGGGATAGAGGGAAGTAAAAAAGATCCTGAGTAGTCAGTGGGGATACAAAGATGAGAAGAAAAACCACTGAGTTAGATGTAAATGTGGCAAAAGAGAAAATAAGTGACCTAGAAAAGCATCCCGGTGAACTTGACACACCCTTCCTTCCACACTTGAACCTTTGGGTATTAGGCATCTGGGCTTCCAGCCAAAACCAAGCCTGGGTAGCTGGTTTTGTATGATGTCTTGATATAATCTCAAGAAGCTTCAAAACTTGTAAGAAGCTAGAAGTATCTTCCTTGGATCACATACTCATTAGCAAGGTTATTTCGTCTTTAAATCCAGAAGTCCTAAGTATATCTATTCGCTCATTAATTTGTACCCTGAAAAATCCCTGCTGCTAAGTGAAAAGCTATTAAATTTTTTAAAATTTAAATTCTATTAATTTTAATGAGCATGATATTGCCTTACATCCCAATCTAAGATGCCCAAATACAATTTCACAGATGGAAATATTTTTCAGTTGAATAACAAAAACTTAACACAAATAACATTTAAAAGAAAAATATCGTTTGTATATAAAATGTTGTAAAATGAAGATTTATTCAAATCTGTTCTTAGAGACTCTTTTTTTTTTTTTAAGATTTTATTTATTTATTTGACAGAGAGAAATCACAAGTAGACGGAGAGGCAGGCAGAGAGAGAGGAGGAAGCAGGCTCCCTGCTGAGCAGAGAGCCCGACGCGGGACTCGATCCCAGGACCCTGAGATCCTGACCTGAGCTGAAGGCAGCGGCTTAACCCACTGAGCCACCCAGGCGCCCCTCAAATCTGTTCTTAATGAAATTTTCTCACTATGGAAACTATAGTATCAAGTAAAATTAATAAGTGCATTTAAAAAAAAATTTTTTTTAAAGACTTTATTTATTTGACAGACAGAGATCACAATTAGGCAGAGAGGCAGGTGGGGGGGGGGTGGATAGGCTCCCTGCTGAGCAGAGAGCCCAATGTGGGGCTCCATCCTGGGACCCCAGGATCATGACCTGAGTCAAAGGCAGAGGCTTTAACGCACTGAGCCACCAGGTGCCCCAACAAGTGCATTTTTGTCTGAAATTGTAATGCTGAAATTTACTTCTAATGTACTTTTTATTTATTTTGGGGGAGTTTTAAAAAAGTCATTCTGGGGGAAAAAAGGATATTGTGTGAATGGTAGTATAACTGAAGAAAGACTATTATGATATAAACTAAACAGTCATTTATGTGCTGTAAGCCTGCACATAATTTTCTCCATTTATGATCACATAGGTGCTACTCAGTACCTCTAGTATGTAATGTAAGAGAACCCAAATCTTTGGCTCATGGACAGTCATCCATGGGGGAGGGGGTTGTATCTGCCCTGTGATGCCTGGGATGCATTTGACCTTGCCCTCCACACTTTATCTGATTATCAGCTGCTTAATAACAACCAAACTACTCAAAAGGTTAATACCATAACTGTATTTGGCCTCCTGTTGAGTGGTCATAGGTGTGATTATTAAAGCATCATAGGCAATTCTTTCATCCAGTAAATCAAGATAATTCTAATTCATGCCTCTGATCATTTTTTTTAAGTTTTTTGTTGTTGTTGTTTGTTTGTTTGTTTGTTTTGACAGAGAGAGATCACAAGTAGGCAGAGAGGCAGGCAGAGAGAGAGAGAGGGAAGCAGGCTCCCCGCCAAGAAGAGAGCCCAACTTGGGGCTCGATCCCAGGACCCCGAGATCATGACCTGAGCCGAAGGCAGAGGCATAACCCACTGAGCCACCCAGGTGCCCCGCCTCTGATAATTTTTTAGCAGAAATTCAGACACTAGATAAAAAGTGATCAATGTTGAGTTGTAAATGTCAAAGCAACTTGAAAATCAACTTGAGGGGGCACCTGGGTGGCTCAGTGGGTTAAGCTGCTGCCTTCGGCTCAGGTCATGATCTCAGGGTCCTGGGATCGAGTCCCACATCGGGCTCTCTGCTCGGCGGGGAGCCTGCTTCCTCCTCTCTCTCTCTGCCTACTTGTGATCTCTCTCTGTCAAATAAATAAATAAAATCTTTAAAAAAAAAAAAAAGAAAATCAACTTGAGGAATAGCTTCCTTCTCTAATAGATATTGCTATTACCTAATACAGATTTTGTTGGTTTTTTTTTTTAAAGATTTTATTTATTTATTTGACAGGTAGAGAGCACAAGTAGGCAGAGCGGCAGGCAGAGGCGGAGAGAGAAACAGGCTCTCTGTTGAGTGGGGCTCAATTCCAAGCCCAAAGATCTGGATCATAACCCAAGCTGAAGGCAGCTGCATAATCAACTGAGCCACCCAGGTGCCCCTAACACAGATTTTGTAACCACGATTGTTTCCCTTCTTCTCTCTTCATCAGCTCCCTTCCATTAACTGAGTGCATTCTATTACTAGACATAGTAATAATAGACGAGTCTATTACTAGTCTATTACTATAATAGACTAGACTATTACTAGACATCCCAAAACCTGGATTTTCCCAGCCTTTGCTATTGGATCTAAGATGTCATTGATTCTAAGATGCACCATTACCTTATGTAACACTAAGAAAGAAAAAAAATGGTTCAAATTAAATTATGACATAATGCTTCCTAATTACTTAGAAATTTTAATGTGCAGTTTCTGAAAGAACATTTTAGACTTAGATTTTAAACATAAATTTTAATCATGGTTCACTATTAGGTATATATCAAAAGAGAAAGGTGAATGAAATAAACTGATTTAATTCCCAGAACTTTTTCAAGCTCCTTGTCCAACTCTCTAAATTAATTTTCAACACAAAATTTCCATGTCTGTGTTTTGTTTTTATATCTGTGCTATTCTGCAGGTTGCATATGATCTTGTCCTCTGTGGCACTGAGAGCTTCAGCAGTTAACACAGCATTTAAGATGGTGCTCCACTATTATCCTTGAGATTTTCTTTCAAGTTGCCAGCACCCATTCTGCGAGTGCTGATATAGGTACTGTTTTGCTTGGTGAGGTACAGGCAAAGCTTTTTGCATAAACACAAAAACAAAATGTAATAGAGTTTCATCTACCTGTGATTACCTTCCTTTCCTAGATGCCATAAAGCACTTGGTCATTGCATTGAAGAAAAAAATATATATAAACTTATTATTTCTTCAAAGACAGCTATTTGTTTCACAGAAAAAAAAAAGGTTCAAATTAAATTATCACATAATGCTTCCTAATTACTTAGAAATTTTAATGTGCAGTTTCTGAAAGAACAGTTTAGAATGTTGGGGAATGTTGGGGAAGAAGAATTTCCTCTGGCCTTCAAGATCCTTCTAGCTGGACTAAGAATCAAACTGATATGAGACAGATTAACAGGAGAAAATAAAATTTAGTTTTATACATATAGGGAATCCACAAAGACATGAAATCCCACAGACAGTCAGGCAATATGAGGCTGATATGACATCCTGAGCTAAGGCAAGGGGTAGGGGTCTAGGGATAGACATCAAAGGGAGAAAGATCATTTGCTGGAAGATGAGAAGAAATGTCTGGAAAACAAAGGTTGCCGTGTTATACAGGTAAGTTTCTTAGGTAAAGAGGAATCTCTGTTAGCAGCTCTCTTCTTGGTTCAGGCTCTCCTTTCCAATGTAAATTTAAGCAATGAGGGGGAGGTCAAGAGTTTGTCCTAAATCTGCTGAGTTTTAATTGCTTTTAACTCAAAATAATGTTCATACTAATGTGGCCCATCTTGGGGTGGCCTGCCCCTGGGCTCTATAACTAAGATCAAATTGAAACCCTGATGCTGTTTCTATGCCACTTTAATTCCCAAAATCTTGATATTTCAATACCAGATCATGGAATAATGCATGAAATATATTTCAACTGCCAGTTAAATTTAACACGTGGTAGTAACAGTGTAAATAGGTCAGCTGAAATGACAACAGAACCACAATGATCCAGCTGGTGTGCATTCGTGCAATAACTACATAACAATGACCACCTGGTTGCCAGTGATTGTAAGACACCACCAAACATTAGAAACATTTTGATTTCAGAAATTTTAAAATGGGAAGGGGGAAAGTGCACATTGGCATTGATGAAATATGCAGATTGCAAATGAATTCAAGAATGAGTTTAGAGGGGCACCTGGGTGGCTCAGTCATTAAGCATCTGCCTTTGGCTCAGGTCATGCTCCCGGGGTCCTGGGATCGAGCCCCGCATCAGGCTCCCTGCTCTGTGAGAGGCCTGCTTCTCCCTCTCCCACTCCCCTGCTGGTGTTCCCTCTCTCGCTGTCTCTCTCTCTGTTAAATAAATAAATATAATCTTAAAAAAAAGAATGAGTTTAGATTATTTCAGCTCCAGTTTCCTCTTCCCTCTATGCGGGAACATAAACAGTTACAAAATGAGACTGAGGAGGAAATCCAGGGGTTCTACCCACATTGTGCATGAAACTATTCAATATAGCTGTTGCTTGCTAAGAACTGCTACCTCTGTAAAGCGGAGGTTTTAAACCTATAAAGGTTTTAATCCAACTTCATCCCAAGTGTGGGTGAGGCAGCTGGATTTGAAAAGAAATGTCTCATTTCAGAACTCTTTTCTCCTGGTTCTGCTTCTTTATTACAAAAGTGCCTAGAGGGAATCTTTCTCTGAGGGAAAACCCCTGACATATTAGCTAATAAACATCTTAAATGACTCAAAATGACGCTTTTAGGATTATGTGCATTTTAACAGAGAATTCTGAAAGAATGAAGCCTTCAGCACCCAGAAGAATTAATCTCCCCAAAAGGATATGCACAGGGGGATATTTTTGTTGAGATTTCGTAGCACACCTCTTCCTTTTACCTCCTCTTGACGATGACTCAGCTTCCTAACAAACATTGAGTGTGTAAGCTACAGATGCCCTCAGTGAGTTGTCTCACCAGGGTCAGTCCCTTGGACTAGAAATTTACTGAAGTACTTCTTACTCTGAGACCCAAAATAACAAGCAGTCCCCTCTGGGATGTTTACTGGAAGGCCAAGAATACTAGTCATTCCAGATTCCCAGATTTCTCTGGCATGGGTTTCTTGTCTTTAAAATAATCTGGCCAGATCAAGTGATCTCTGACACCTCTTCCTGCTGTCCCATTTCTGACTCTGGGGCATGATGCAGTAGGGGAACTGGGAGAGAAGAAAAGGTTATTAAGTCCTGGTCCCAAATCGGCTACCACCTAGTTATATAACTTAGGGCAGGTCACTTCACTTTCAGTCTCAACTGCAAAAGGATCAAGTTGGAGAAAAGTTATCTAAAATTCTATTTAGGTCTACATTCTGTTTGTAACCTTCATTTGTAAGTGACCATACCATTTCTACTCTTTGAAAAACCTTGTTCAGAGGCACAGATCAAAAGTTACTCCACTTCAGAGAAAGAGAAGTCAGAAAAAGAGTAAATGAATAAATGGAAACCAGTTTTAAATTCTTTAGATGAGTATTAGAGTAAAGAAAGGGGAAACTTTAAAAGTCTAAAAGAGAGAGCGATTATGGACCTAAAGTAATATGAACATAATGTACAATTTTATTGTGAAAGCATTTTAATGACATCCTTGGAAGGAAAACAAATGATTATTCCACTGACAAAGGGAGGGTTAATAGTGTGTTTAATTTAAAAAAAAAAAAACAACACATGAAAAACTAACTCAAACCCCTGTGTGGCAGAGCAGTGATAAGTGGGAAGAAGTAGCAGGAACAGTAGCAGCTGTACAAAGTCTAAGGTGACTGCACTTACGGAACAGCTCATTTTGAGTGTGAGAACTCAGGGCAGACATAGAGCTGATACAAACATAGCTCCAGTCACAAAGAAGGGGCGGCTCTACAATATACACCATGAGAAGCAGGGCTAAACTCTTCAGAACACCAAGAGCAATGACCAGCAACTGTGGCCAAGCCAACCAACAGGTCTGAAAGATCATACCAAAATATCTACCAGGTACTCTGTCTGGAAAGAGACCCATATGTTTATATTAAATATATTTATATTTATAAAATAATAAATAGGTTTAAAATAAAATTCAGAAAATAATTTCAATTGACTGAAGCATGTGTTAGTGCCTGCTGATGGTTCTTTGTGATAAAATAAAATCAATATCAACACAGCAATTAATGCAAGATAGGACAGAGTTCTTCAATGTTAGTCAGTTATATATGAGGGTGTGATGTGTTCTCTGACCCCAAACAGGAGAAGATTGGAACATAAAATTAACTTATGATAGTTGCAGCCCTACAAGCAGAGGCTACGTTTTGATTATCTGTTTTCTCTCTTCACCCATAAATTCACCCTTTGAGCAATAGCTTGCTCACATACAAGGCAATCTTCTTCTGATTAGTTTTCACCTTGCTCCCCCAAAGCCACATCAAAAAGGTACCAATTTAGATGATGAAACCAGACCTAATGGCCTAGCTGCATCATATAAAGGTTCCACACTGAATGAGCTATATGGTTTCGAAAAGCTAGAAAACCAACTCCTGGGTTTAGGTTTTCCATTAAGAGTTTTTTTTTTCTTTTTTTCCTTTTAAAAATCAGACTCAAAATGAAGACTCTTCATGATGTTATTCCTGTTCTGCTATGTGCCTGAAATGGTGACTGGATTTGTAGCCTATTAGATAGCATCTGGGCTAAAACTTCAAAGCAATCAGAAAATGGCCCCAAACTTTGAGTAACAATTCATTTAAAAATATATTTTGAGCTCATCTTATACTCTGGGCACTGGCACAAGGGATATAGAGGAACACGAAATGTAGTAGTCAGGTGTTTTTGTTTTTGTTTTTGTTCTTCTGTATAACCAATAGCTTCAAAAATCTCAACAGCTTGCTACAATGAACATTTACTTAATACTCCAGTGTTTATAAATTGGCTGCCAGCTCCACACACGGCTCACGTCTACTCTACGTTGTAAGACTCAGTCTGAAAAAGCAATGCTTTTTTGGGCCATGCTGTTCTCATGGAGGGTAGCAGCTCAAAAGAGCAAGTAGAGGGGCGCCTGGGTGGCTCAGTGGGTTAAGCTGCCGCCTTCGGCTCAGGTCATGATCCCAGGGTCCTGGGATCGAGTTTTGCATCAGGCTCTCTGCTCCGTGGGAAGCCTGCTTCTCCCTACCCCCCCCCAACCCCCCTGCACCTCTGCCTGCCTCTCTGCCTACTTGTGATCTCTGTCAAATAAATAGATATAATCTTGAAAAAAAAAGAAAAAGAGCTAGTAGAAACTTGCAGTGCTTGCCAGTTATCAATTCATTGCCTCTCAACTCCAACTTCACCATTTAGTACCTGCTTTGCAATAGTAGACTGGACTTCTTAATCATCTGTCCTTTACAGTGATCATGTTCTGTACAGTAAGCCTTGTCAGTGTAGGGACGTTTCAAGAGAGGCTTCTTTTCCCAGTTCTAGTGTGCTGAGTTTTTCTTTTTCTTGCTTCTGTTGCATGGTGTATATGTGTGTAGGAATGTATAGTGGTGCCTGTCCAGCTATGTGCTAAAAGTACACCATCACTGAGTGATCTCACAGGCTGGCACAGGGCTAGTGACCTACATGCCATAACCCTCCAGCGGTGGACATTGGTGTACTCTAGACCTAACGCTAGCATTAGCATTCCCTAGGTCTCTTTATACCTACCCATGAGCCTTGGCTCACTTGTGCCTCAGAGGCTGTTTCCTATAGCCTTCCCAGCACAGATACCACGCATCACAGGCTGTATACCATCTTGCTCCAGATTCCTTGACTTCCTCTGCACTCTTCTCCATCAGCCTCAGATCACCTACACCCCAAAGGGTTATTTTCCTGATACCTGGTGACTGTGGACCAGCTCTGGCCAGGGCAAGCCAGCAAAATTCTCCACTGAACACTGTGCTACACCCATAACCTCTCCAATGAGGTTTCACTGGGGAGGTAGCTCCCTTCAAAGCTTGTTCTTCCTTGAGTACTCTCTCTCTCATCCCTCGGGTCTTTAGTGTTCCCTTTGTGTCAATATCTATCATAGTTTAATACAGTCATTCATTATACTAAACTATTCAAAATACTCTGTGGTTTGAATCCTGATTAGATCCAGACTGATATACTGTGCTTTTTAATGCCTCCATTCAGGACTCCTACACTGTCATTTCTGCCCATATTTCATTGGCCAAATCAAATCATACAGCCAAACTCAAGTTAATGAAGCAGAGATATATCCTCCAGTTAATCCATTGGCAGCTACCACAAAGACACGTGGCTAACGCATGGATGTATAATTCTATTATAGGGAGTTACTAAAGAACTGGAAATAATAATTCAACCTGCCATCTGGAACCTGCCTCATGGAGCATACTGGGGTAGTAAGATATTAAGAAACTTCTGGAAAAGTAAGAGTTATGAAAGGAAAATATACAGCCTTTTGGGAGAATATAATCTATAGCATCATAGATCTCTTAAGCAGAATCATTATCTCTTAGCTGGGCAAGGAGTTGGAAGAAAAGATTTATAAGCAAAGGGAATAGCATCAAGACCTGAAGTCAAGAGGACAATTCAGCAATGTTGAAAGAAATTGTGTCACTGAACAATGATAGAGAAAAATTTAGATTTTCTGCAATAATTGCAATTCACTTATAGATGGTGATAAGAAATTACAAAAATGTCTCTAAGAAACACTGTTTTTAAAATGTAATTAGGGGTGCCTGGGTGGCTCAGTGGGTTAAGCCGCTGCCTTCGGCTCAGGTCATGATCTCAGGGTCCTGGGATCGAGTCCCACATCGGGCTCTCTGCTCAGCAGGAAGCCTGCTTCCCTCTCTCTCTGCCTGCCTCTCCATCTACTTGTGATTTCTCTCTGTCAAATAAATAAATAAAATCTTAAAAAAAAAACAAATAAAATGTAATTAGATTTTGATGAATCACCAAATTCTGCTCCTGAAACCAATATTACACTATATGTTAACTAACCAGAATTTAAATAAAAACTTTTTAAAAAAAAGTAATAAGATTTTAAAATTTCAGTATTAAATTATTTTTGATGACAGTTCAATCATATATTCAAACAAGATATTATGTTATAACTAACCCCACAACTCACACCTTTTTATATCAGTTGGGTTACTTGAAACTATGAGTGATAGAAAACTGAATCCAAAATGGCTCAATATCAAACTGAATTTATTGGCTTATATGACTGCACAGTATAAAATATCAAACTGAATTTATTGGCTTATATGACTGCACAGTCTAGAGTTAGGTCAAGTGGCCCCATGATATCAGTAAGAACTGAATATCCTTTGGTTAGTTCATTCTACTCTATCTTAACGCTTGCCATGATTGTGTTCATGGAAAGATTACTAACAGCTTCTGCTTCCATTTTCATCCAAATTACATACAAGCTTAATTTTATATCACGTAAAAACTGTGAGAGGGAGTGTCATTTATAAATGCTGTATTTAAAAATAATGAAAAATAAAAAAGAAATTGCTGTATTTATTTCCTAAACTCAAAGAATAGTAAAAGAAAGTTTTCTGGGATTTAATTGTTTTAACTAGCCTTTAACATTAGCTGATATGAATAAATTAATTTCCCAATATATTATATGTTGGGGTATAACTTTGGCTTGTCTATAGGAGAAACAGATTATTTTCCAGAAGTTTGTTTAGATAGAAATGATATACTCTATGACAATAATGTCCAAACCAGATTTAATAAAGATGACTGGGCAGAGACCAAAGTCTATTTGGCTGAGTGATTCACTGACATCCTGACCATATTGCAACATTTCATCATGTGTGTTGTGTCAGCCAATGAACCTAGGTCTGAAAGAAATATCAGTCATAGATTGTGAGATATTACTGTACTATTAGAGTAAAAGTATACATTTTGTGAAACATAAATTTGAAGTACAGAGCACGTAGTAGGAAGAAAACCAAGAATAGGCTATGGTAGGTGGCTAACGTTAGCGACTACCTTAATCAATATAATGAAAAACCAAAAGGAAATGTCAACAACTCTACTGAGATTTCCTATCATTTAATTAATTGTGATTATATTTTTCTTTACCTTATTGAGATTGATTATAAAGCTACATTCAAGTTCTCATCTGATAATTCCAACATCTCAATTATCACAGGGTTGGCATCTACTGATTGCCTTTTCATTTAAGAATGAGTCATATTCAACACCCAAAAATCAAATAACCAGGTTAAGAAATGGGAAGAAGACAAGAATAGACACTTTTCCAAAAGACATTCAGAGGAGGGGCACCTGGGTGGCTCAGTAGGTTAAGCCTCTGCCTTCAGCCCTGGTCATGATCTCAGGGTCTTGGGATCGAGCCCTGCATCAGGCTCTCTGCAGCTTCCCCCTCTCTTTCTCTCTGCCTGCCTCTCTTCCTACTTGTGATCTCTCTTTCTCTGTGTCAAATAAATAAATAAAATCTTAAAAAAAAAAAAAAAAAGACATCCAGAGGGTTAACAGACACATGAAAAGATGAGCAACATCACTCATTATCAGGGAAATAAAAGCCAAAACCACAATAAGATATCACCTTGCACCTGTCAGGATGGCTAAAATTAACAATGCAAGAAACAACAGGCATTGCCAAGGATACAGAGAAAAGGGAACCCTTTTACACTTCTGGTAGGAATTCAAACTGGTGCAGCCACCCCGGAAAACAATATGAAGTTTCCTCAAAATGTTAAAAATAGAACTACTCTACGATCTAACAGTTGCACTACTAGGCATTTACCCAAAGAATACAAAAATACAGATTCAAGGGATGCGTGTGTCCCAATGTTTATAGCAACATTATCATCAATAGCCAAACTATGGAGAGAATCCAAATGTCCATCAAGATAATACAGTATATACATACACACACACATACACACACAAATGGAATATTACTCAGCCATCAAAAAGAATGAAATCTTGCTATCTGCAATGACATGGAAGGAGCTAGAGTGTATTATGCTAAGTGAAGTAAGTCAGAGAAAGGCAAATACCACATGATCTCATTCATGTGGAATTTAAAAAAGAAAACAGCTGAACATATGGAAAGGGGGGAAAGAAAAAAAAGGAGAGAGGGGAAACAAACCATAAGGGACTTAACAGAGAACAAACAGGGTTGATGGAGGGAGGTGTATGGGGAATGGGCTAGATGGGTGATGGGGATTAAGAAGGGCACTTGTTATGATGAGCACTGGGTGTTGTACGTAAGTAATGAATCACGGAACTCTACTCCAGAAACCATTATTGCACTGTATGTTAACTACCCCAAATTTAATAATTTTAGGTAGTTAACATAATAAAAAAAGAATAATGAAAAAAAGAATGAGTCATATTTTCCTAACATTCTGTATATTGAGGGATTTTTGGATAATAATTGAAAGTTATGTTCTAGAGGCTCTGAATTTTGTTAAATTCCTTCAAATAGCATAGATGATTTTATTTTTTTGAACATTTAATTGAAAATTCTGTTCTGCCTGTGGTAAACTCTTATCTCGGTTCAGTTTCATTAACCTCAGCTGTAAGGTTCTTCAAGTCTTCACCATGTGTGTGATGTATGGAGTCAGATTGTGAGTAGGGTAGAATTCTAAATGTAGAATTTGAAGTTCACCTGCCCTGGCCATCTCCTTTCTGGGCCTCCCTGAACTTTTCAGCAGCCCTGTTCTCCTTGAGTTCTGTCCTTGGGCTGCCCAGACCTGAAAAAAAGCAGGTAAAGATAGCACCATGCTGTGATCACAGCCTGCCACAGTGCCAAAGTTGCAAGAACCGGTAAGTTACATTGGAACAGTTATTTCTTCCAAATTTGAACTTCCCTGCAAAATATGCCTATTTTGGTTTATTCTCTAGAGTGTCTATGTAGTTGTTTTTTATAATTTGACCGAATTTATATTTGTTATCCAATATATCCGAATTTATATTTGTTAGGAGTTTATGCCAGCATACAGGAAGTGAAACTCCAGCACGAGATATTCAAGTATGAATTTTAAAAGTCATCACATGCCTCAAAGAGTTCAGAGCCTAAACAAGTAATTTATAACACAAGATTATAAAATTCAACACTGGACATATAAGTGAGGTATAGGGTTGACCAAAAAAATAAATAAATAAAATAAAATTTAAGAACGTTTTGGAGGGAGGACATGCAATCTGAATGGGAGTCAAGAAGACCCATGGTGAACAGCAAAGTTGTGTGTGAGTCAGAGTAAAGCAGGTAGGAATGGGAGAGGCTGTAGGGATTCAAATCCTGACCTGACATTTGTATATTTCCCACATTTCAAGTTATAATCGTATCTATTACTTCAGTTGATTTTTAATGAACCCAGTAAAGTCAAACTATTGTGCCAATGCACAAAAATATTTTCCATTTTTTTAAATGAATCTAAGCTTAGATTATTTCTACTCCATGTAGAACAACAGTTTAAAATTGACTTTATCTGAGAAAAAGAATGTATATATTAGCCCCAAGTGGGAATTGGGAAGAATAATATTCTATCCATTAAAATTGTTCCTAAACATAAATTAAATGTGACATTGGCTCCCAAGATAATATGAGCAGCATCATATCATACTAGTTTCTAACAGAGAAATGTTATGTTTTAAAATCCTGCCAAGACTCCTCAGAGAAAAATATTTCCGTTACTTTGTATTTTTTTTCTCACTCTGGAAGAAAGTTTTAAATAATAACATTGTCTTACAGTCTTGTTTATACACACACACACACAAATACATTGCCCTCTTTCTGCAAAACTGAACCCACATTTTAAGGTTCAATTCAAGACCTACTCCTCTGGCCATTACAGCTTCTTCTTGGAAGTCTCACTTCTCACACCCAGCAGTGATTTCCAAACCTGGATGTGAGCTATGATGACCTAGAAGGCTCCTTAAAAATAAAATATACAACAATCTCTGGGGCTGGGTTTGCATTTTGAAGTTATCCAGATGATTTTAATGTGTCTCACCACCCATCAAATGGAAACCATTAATTAGTAAGCATCACAAAATTAATACTTAACTGTTGTCTCAATGATTTATGTAGTATGCTGACCTGTGTTCTATGTCAGGACATCTCAACTTTTTTTTTTTTTTTAAGATTTTATTTATTTATTTGACAAACAGAGATCACAAGTAGGCAGAGAGAAAGAGGGGGAAGCAGGCTCCCTGCTGCGCAGAGAGCCCGATATGGGGCTTGATCCCAGGACCCTGGGATCATGACATGAGCCAAAGTCAGAGGCTTTAACCCACTGAACCACCCAGGCAATCCCCGGACATCTCAACTTTTAAAGTGCACATAAATCACCTAACATCTTGTTAAAATGAGGATTCTGACTCAACAGATCTGGGGTGGGGCCTCAGAGTCTGTATTTCTTTTCTTCTCTCTCTTTTTTTTTTTTTTTTTAAATATTTTATTTATTTATTTGACAGAGAGAGACACAGTAAGAGAGGGAACACAAGCAGGGGGTCTGGGAGAGGGAGAAGCAGGCTTCCCACCAAGCAGGGAGCCCGATGCAGGGCTCGATGTGGGCCTCAATCCCAGGACCCTGGGATCATGACCTGGGCCACCCAGGCACCCCAGAGTCTACATTTCTAACAAGTTCTAGCTGATGCTGATGCTGATGCTGCTGGTCCTTGCACCATATCTCGCACAACTAGCTTGTAAGTGTTGAGCACTCTGGTATCAGGGTCTCTGCTTTCAGATTTCTTTCAATTCAAGGCTGTTATTTTAAATTATGTAGATTTTACCATGAGTTCATTCAACCCTTGTAGTTAGTTCTTATTCTGATGGATCTTCGGTTAGTAATGTCATGAAGCCATCTACTTCTTTTTTTTTTTTTTTAAGATTTTGTTTATTTATTTAACAGACAGAGATTACATGTAGGCAGAGAGGCAGGCAGAGAGAGAGGAGGAAGCAGGCTCCCTACTGAGCAGAGAGCCCGATGCGGGGCTTGATCCCAGGACCCTGAGATCATGACCTGAGCCAAAGGCAGAGGCTTAACCGACTGAGCCACCCAAGCGCCCCGAAGCGATCTACTTCTTGACTAAATAGTTCTGGAAATCTTGACTCACTCCCATGTTCTCCAGTTGTCTAAATGATACAATCAGAAGCCAATATCCAAGAATCTTTCTTTCAAAGTCTCAGTAATTTGAATTACCTGTCATAGTCCTTTTTCACAACCTGAGATGGTCCTTTTTATTGAAGACAAAAACACAACCTGTAGCTTACAGAAGCCTTCAGGCAAGAATTAGAGTAAAACAAAAACTATCTGCAAAGCAAGAAACCTGTGCTGAAAACAAAAGTTTACTAAAGGTTTTCATGTGTAAAAGGTCTGATGAGAGTTCATAATAATAATGCAACTGACAAGAAAATTAGATTGTTTCTGGGCCATAAAAAACAAAGATAATAAAGTCATTTGAAAAAATGTACACAAAATGTCTTTCTTTTAGCACAATGATTACGCCTGTTTTCAACAAAGTTGATGAATGTTACATTTGATGAATAGAAATGAATGCAAAAAATTAACATAATTATTCAAAAGGAAAGTATCTTAAAATGTATAATACTCCTGCAACATAATATGTGTAATATACCAGGAATATTATAAGACATACTAAGAATATATGAAGAATATCAAGTTAAAGAGATTCAGTAAGTCTGAAGTAGGTTCTTGATATCTGTATTTTTATAAAACTCTACACATAAATCTGATGTGAATCTCCAACTGAAATTCACTGGACTAGAAAGTGCTAGATTCAAATTAAAGAAGTAAGGCTGTGACTTAAGGCTGTATAACTGAAAATTATGACTGAAATAAATGAAATTATGACTGATAACACTATTACTGTTATAATACTATCAGACAATATCAGACAAAGCACCATCAAGACTCTGAGAGGGGCGCATGGGTGGCTCAGTCAGTTAAGCATCTGCCTTCAGCTCAGGTAATGATCCCAGGGTCCTGGGATGCAGCCCCACGTCTGGCTCCCTGCTCAGTGGGGAGTCTGCTTCTGCCTCTCCCTCTGCTCCACCCACCCTGGCTCTTGCTCTCTCGTGCTCTCTCTCTCTCTCTCAAATAAATAAAATCTTAAAAAAAAAAAAAAAAAAGACTGAGAAATAGCAACATACCAAAGGATAGTGAGAGCATTCAGGAATCCCCAGGAACCTTCTATAAACCTCACAATTTTTAAAATACTTATATTAATGAATGACATTTACTTACACAAATTTAACCTCAGGAAAGTGGAGTATCTCTTCTTATTTAACTACTCTTCCTATGTGACTCATCAGTAATAACTAATAAATAAACTTACCATTCCACTTTGGAAAGTGAAAGAACACAACTTTGTGATTTCCCAGGAGCCCTCTAAGAAATGACAAAGATAGTTTTTGGTGAAAATATATTCTGAAAGATTTACTGAACTTCTTTTATATTTAGGATCTGACTTAGAGAAAGAAAAAACAAATAAACTGGCACAGGAGATGTGAACACTTGACTAAGATAAGACTATGGGCTGGGGCACCTGGGTGGCTCCATGGGTTAAGCGCCTCTGCCCTCAGCTTAGGTCATGATCTCAGAGTCCTGCAATCGAGCCCCACATCGGACTCTCTGTTCTGTGGGGAGTCGGCTTCCTCCTCTCTCTCTGCCGGCCTCTCTGCTTGCTTGTGCTCTCTCTCTCTGTGTCAAATAAATAAATAAAATCTTCTTTTTTTTAAAGATTTTATTTATTTATTTGACAGACAGAGATCACATTGCTCTCTCGGGGCTGGGGGGGGGGGGGCGCCTGGGTGGTTCAGTGGGTTAAAGCCTCTGCTTTCTGCTCAGGTCATGATCCCAGAGTCCTGGGATCGAGCCCCAAATCAGGTACTCTGCTCAACAGGGAGCCCGCTTCCCTTCCTCTCTCTCTGCCTGCCTCTCTGCCTACTTGTGATCTCTGTCTGTCAAATAAATAAATAAAATCTTAAAAAAAAAAAAGTGGGCAGAGGACCTGAATATACATTTTTTCCCGAAGAAGACATACAGATGGTCAATAAATACATGAAAATATGCTCAACACCAGTAATCATCAAGGAAATGTAAATCAAAACCCCAGTGAGCTATCACCTCACACCTGTCAGAATGGCTAAAATGAAAAACACAAGAAACAACAAGTGTCAGCAAGGATGTGGAGAAAAAGGAACCCTTGCACACTATTGGTGGGAATGCAAACTGGTGTAACCACTGTGGAAAACAGTATGGAGGTTCCTCCAAAAATTAAAAATAGAAATACTGTGGGGCACCTGGGTAGCTCAGTCCTTAACCATCTGCCTTCAGCTCAGATCATGATCCCAGAGGCCTGGGATTGAGCCCTGCCTCGGGCTCCCTGCTTGGCAGGTAGCCTGCTTCTCCCTCTCCCACTCCCCCTGCTTGTGTTCCCTCTCTCACTGTGTCTCTGACTTTCTGTCAAATAAATAAATAAAATCTTTAAAAAAATAAAAATAGAAATATCATATGATTCAGTAATGCCACTAATAGGTATTTACCTAAAGAAAACAAACACGCTAATTTGAAAAGGTATATTCACTCCTATGTTTATTGCAGTATCATTTACAAGAGCCAAGCTATGAAAGAAACCAGCTGCCTATCCACAGCTGAATGGATAAAGATGTGTATATACATAAAATGGAATGTTAATCAGCCATAGAAAAAAATGAAATCTTGCCATTTGCAATAACATGGTTAGACATAGGGGGTATAATGCTAATTGAAATAAGTCAGAGAAAGATAAGTGCCATATGATTTTATTTATATGTGAAATCTAAAAACAAAAAAACAAAGCAAAGAAACAATCAAAACCAGACTCCTAAATATGAAGAACAAATTGATGGTTGCCAGAAGGAATGTGGATGGGGTCATGGGTGAAACAGATAAAAAGGATTACGAGGTATAAGCTTCCAGTTACAAAATAAGGAAATCACAGAGGTAAAAAGTACATCATAGGGAATACAGTCAATAATATTGTAATAACTTTTTTGGTTGACAGAGGGTGACTACACTTATGGTGAACAGGGAGTAATGTACAGAATTGTGGAATCATTATGTTGTACACCTGAAACTAATGTAACACTGTATGTCAATTACACGTCAATAAAAAAAGAAAAAAAAAGATTATTGGTGCCTGAGAACAACATTTGGTTATATATTTAATCAAAGTGTAAATAAACATTTTAAAATTTAAAAAAAGAGGTAACACGATTGTAAAGAATCTCAGTGAGGAATAAGAAACCTTTTTTTTTTCCTTTGTCAAGAATATAATAAAATCAACATAAAGCATAGGAAATTATTCCGATTAGACACAGAATTTCTGATGTCAAGAAAGTAAAATATAACCTATATTGTAGGCAAAGGCAATAAGCAGTAAACCAAGAAAATCATGCCATCAAAATTGAGCACTTTGCTAGGATTTTCCCACATGTTACGACTTTTTTTCAAACTCAGTTTTATAAACCAGGACAAAAAAAATTCACATTCCAAGTTTTGTCCTTATTAGCTTTTTCATACTCCAGAACACAGCCAACACTTCAAGACAGATCTCAGGGGCTCTGCAAGATCAGCAATAATTTCATTATAATATTAAGATGTTGTTAATATGTAATATGTTCATCATTGCTATCTATAAATGAGTCAACAAATAAGTGTCCTAAAATTTCCTCATTTTTATTTCTAATGCAGTAAATAATAGTTAATCCACACAGATAAAAGTTCTTTGGCATCCTCAAGAAAGCCCTAAGAATATAAAGGGGTTCAGACACCAACAAAGAAAGAGATGGAATACTACTACATCAAAACAAAATTGCCTTTTGTTCTTGAAAAATAAAGGCACACACACAACTGTGTTTTTCTATCACTATTTCTCCCAGTGTAGTTTGAACTACTTTTTAAATTATAACCCTAAAAAAAAAGTAACTAACTTGTATTTCATGAAGAAAAGAGGGATGAAGTAGATAATTTGTTTTGCAAACATTTTAGCAGACAGGCAAAACCCATAAACAACTTTCTACAGCCACATACTTCCTTTTTATTCCTTCTCAAAGAGTCAAAAATGAATACATTCATTGATATGATGCAAGGATACAGCCTCTCTGTTGCATATATATAGTAAGAGTACATCTTCGTAAACATAAAATTATGCTTGGTAATTATATGACCTAGGTATCCAACGGTGAATCATTAATGAATTCAATCTAATATCAATCCAAGATTTCGAGCTACTTTAAGATCTTGGAAATTATTTTTAAGCTGACATACTTCAAAACATAATTGTTGCTGAAATAAAAAAGTTTTCAGAATAACTTTTCAGTTATAAAATAAAGTTTTCAGAATGACTCAATGTAGTTAACACAAATTTATATTTTTCATAACCTTAGACATTAAGTAGGAGTAATGTTAGCTTACTTGATCTGGATACATTTAGGAAAAACATATAAGTAGAATAAAAATGTATTTAACACTGATCAATCAAAGAAGACATAGAAATTTTTATTAAACCAAAATTATTCACTGGTGTCATTTGCCAAAATTATGTGAAGTTAGATTCTCAAACATTTTTTGTTTTTCTAAAAACTTCCTAGCACATTTAAAGTATTAGAAGTTCAATTTCCTTATTTTCTGAAATTTAGGGAATATTAAATTTTCATATGTACTTATTTATACCTATAAGCCAATACAGATTGAAAACTCTAGGAGATCAAAATAGAACCCTTTTAATTTGGAGATACTTTATAATCTAATTGATTAGCATTCTCCAAGACAGGAAAATATTGAACACTCAGACATAGACGAGTAAAGACCTTCCTAAAGTCTAGACACATGGACAGAAAGACACACAGAGAGCTTCTAGCTTCAATTCTACAATTGTAGCCATGAATCAAAGGTAGGTACAGAAACACAAAACTTTACTTGTCTAGATATCAAAGAGCTATTCTTTTCAAAGGGCATGAAATTCTTGGTTTCTAAAAAATATTTACTTATTTATTTTAGAAAGAGAGGGAGAATGAGTGAGAGTGGTGGTGGGAGGGGTAGAGGGAGATGCTCTTCAAGCAGATTCCCCACAGAGCTCAGAGCCTGATGTGAGACTCACTCGCATGACTCATGAGATCATGACCTGTGCCCAAATCAAGAGTCAGACACTTAACTGACTGAGCCACTCAGGCACCCAGAAATTCTTAATTGATTTGATCTCAATATAGGCAAATGAAAAAAAACAAAGAAAAACTATACCCTGATGTCTCTTGTCAGCATAGACTAGATTTGTACCAGCCAACCTTCCCTTTACAGAAATCACCAAAGGGTGAGGTCATAGAACAAAATTTCCAATCACTGTAGCATAGCACAGTGTTTAAGAATTGTGGGCTCTGGGGCGCCTAGGTGGCTCAGTGGGGTTAAAGCCTCTGCCTTTGGCTCAGGTCATGATCCCAGGGTCCTGGGATCGAACCCCGCATCGGGCTCTCTGCTCAGCGGGGAGCCTGCTTCCCTTCCTCTCTCTCTGCCTACTGTGATCTCTGTCTGTCAAATAAATAAATTTTTAAAATCTTAAAAAAAAAAAAGAAAAGGATCGTGGGCTCTGAGGGCACCTGGGTGGCTCAGTTGTTTGGGCGTATGCCTTGTGTTTGGATTGTGTTCTGGGGCTCCTGGGATGATCAAGCCCTGCATCAGGCTCCTCGCTCAGTGGAGAGTCTGGTTCTCTCTCTCCCTCTGCTCCCCCCACCCACCACTCATGCTCGCTCTCTCTCAAATAAATTAATAAAATCTTAAAAAAAAAAAAAAAAGGAATAATGGGATCTGGATCCAAACTGTCTAAGAATGGAATTCCAGCTCCACCATTTACTAGCTATGTGGTCTTGGGCAGGTCACATTTCCTTGTTCTAGAAATATGAGGATAATAATAGTACATACCTTTTGCATTGTTGTGAAGGTTAACATATTATTAAGAATAGTGACTGGCACATTGTAAGTCCTATTCCTATGTTAATTCTTATTATTAAACACCAATTTTCAAACATAAAGCCCCAGCTTACAAGTCTATGTCTTCAAATACAGTGGGGCTCTCCATGATGCTCAGGAAACACCTTTATTATTTTTCAAGTTTCTTCCTATTTTAATTCCCCAAATGGAGTCCCCCAAGGGACATACATTACCTTTTTCTACCTTTCTTAATAGCTGTCAGTTCCTCCAACTTAGTGACAAAATGAGGGCATCGGGTGGATCCAATCAGCTTTTAAGCCACACCAACCACCTTCCCCAACACCACTCTTATTCTCTTTCTTACTGTGTCAGAAGAAATGAATCTCCTTTTCATATAGAGGGACAATTCTGTGTTTATATGCTGGATCCTATACATTTCTATCTTCTCAAGATTATCACCCCAAATTTGCCCTTTTTTCTGTCGCTATCAATAGCTTCCTCTACACAATCTTCTTTTATCACGCATGTGTGGTAAAATGACCCCATCCAATTAAAAACAAACAAACAAACAAACAAACTGGCTCAGTCAGTTAGGAGTCTACCTTTGGCTCAGGTCATGATTCTAGAGACCCAGGACTGAGTCCTGCATTGGGCTCCCTGCTCAGCGGGAAGTCTGCTTCTCCTTCTGTCCATCACCCAACTCGTTTTCTCTCTCTCTCTCTCAAATAAATAAATAAAATCTTGGAAAAAAAACTCACAAAACTTTAATCTAGCCCTTCCAATGTCTGTCTTTCCCTCCTTTAAAAGCTGTATTTCTTAAAATACTGTAGAGTGTTCCTTCTCACCACTTTCAAATCACTCCTTTACTTTTCAACCTACTTCTTTTTATGTCCATCTTCACTAAGCCAATAAAGTACTCTCCCTGTGACCACTGAGGGCATTACTAAAGCCATATCCCATGAGCATGTGTCACCTCACTTACCTTCATATTGTTTTTGACACTAATGACCACTGGCTAGGTAAGAAACTTATATCCTACTTTGACTTCCTTTGACAGTATTTGTCTATTCTTAACCCTTTAGGTTCTCACATAAATTTACAATCACTTTGGCATGTTCTCAGAAAAACAAAAAAACAAACAAAAAAAAAACCACAATTGGGATTTTACTGAGATTACTTTGAATCTCTATAGCAATTTGAGAAGAAAAGAAATTATAATACTAAAACTTCGAACACTCAAACAAGATACATCTATCCATTTCTTTAAGTCTTTTTAATGGTTCTAGAAAGGTTTTATATTTTTCCTATGGAATTGAACATCTCATCTCTAGTTAGATTTATTCTCAGGTACTTTACATTTTCATGCTATCATATATGGTATCATTTTAAAAATATTTTATTTGACAGGAGTTTGTAGTGGTACATAGAAAGTCAACTTATTTTATATGTTAATTTTATATAGAAATACTACTAAATTTACTTATAAATTCTAGTAACTTATTTGTATATTTTTTTAGATTAGCAATACACACAATCATATCATTTAAAAATGATTATATCATCTATAAAACAGTTGTTTCCCCTTTTTAAAGCCTCATACCGGGGTGTCTGGGTGGCTCAGTCAGTTAAGCAACTGCCTTCGGCTCAGGTCATGATCCTGGGGTCCTGGAATCGAGCCCCGAATCAGGCTCTCTGCTCAGTAGGGAGCCCGCTTCCTCCTCTCCTTCAGTCTGCCATTTCCCCTGCTTGTGCTCGCTCTGTCAAATAAATAAACACAATCTTTTTTTTTTTTTTTAAAGATTTTATTTATTCACTTGACAGAGAGACACAACGAGAGAGGGAACACAAGCAGGGAGAGTGAGAGAGGGAGAAGCAGGCTCCCTGCCCAAGACAGAGCCCCAGGCAGGGCTTGATCCCAGGACCCTGGGATCATGACCTGAGCCAAAGGCAGACGCCCAATGACTGAGCCACCCAGGTGCCCTTAAACAAATAAAATCTGGGGCATCTGGGTGGCTCAGTGGGTTAAAGCCTCTGCCTTCGGCTCAGATCATGATCTCAGGGTCCTGGGATCGAGCCCCGCATCGGGCTCTCTGCTCAGCAGGGATCCTGCTTCCCCCTCTCTCTCTGCCTGCCTCTCTGCCTACTTGTGATCTCTGTCTGTCAAATAAATAAATAAAAATCTTAAAAAAAAAAAAAAGAAATTAAAAAGTCAGAAAAAAAATCTTTAAAAAATAAAAAATAAATAAAACCTCATACCTTTTCTTTCTTATTTTGTCTTATTGCATATACAGTGTTAAAAGAAATGGTAATAGCTGCATACTGGTCTTTTTTTCCCCAATCACAATGAAAAAGATCCCCCCCCCCATTTTATTGAGAAATAATTGACATGAAAAAGCTCTTCAGCTCTAAATGTTGCTTGCTGCTTTCCTCCCTTTTTCCCCCTCAAATGTCATCTCACTTGGGAATATTTCCATGATGCATCAGTCTGAGTTAGATTCCCCTTCTCTGCCTGTGCATTCCCCTAACACAATAGTTATTCATACACTATTCTGAATGACAGTTTTTCTGACTTTTCCAAAGTCAGACAAAGCCAAACAATCCCTTGGAACTAGCAAAGTATTTAGAACATAGAAGGAAATCAATAAATATCTGTTGAATGAGTGATTAAAGTGGAACATTGTGGTTTTCTTTTTTTCTGAATGGCTTTTAAATTATTGCTACATTCTTGTAGTCAATATTTTCATTAGCGGGGAGAAAAATCTATGAAATAAAATGAATATAATTCATTATAAAGTGTTATATACACCAAGGAGAAAAACTAATTTTCTAAAAAAGATTTTATTTGTTTATTTGACAAATAAACACACCAAGAGACACACCAAGCAACACACCAAGAGAGGGAACACAAGCAGGGGGAGTGGGAGAGGGAGAAGAAGCAGGCCTCCTGCCAAGTAGGGAGCCCAATGTGGGACTCGAGCCCAGGACCCAGCCAAAGACATTTAAAAACTGAGCCACCCAGGTGCCCCAAGAAAAGCTAACTGTGGTTGATTGCATTTGGTTTCCCTCCCTCCAGTGCCCCTCCTAGTGGGAGGAATTATACATCCCCACACTGGTGATTTCAGAGGCTTGTGTTGACCAACAAAACATGGGTGGAAATTACATGAGTCACATCCAAGCAGAAGCTTTTTAAAAAAGCATATGATGTACCATAATTTATCTTTTTGCTATCAGTAGTCATGTCTAACAGTAATTTTCTTTTTTTTTAAAGATTTTATTTTATTTTATTTTTTATTTGACAGACAGAGATCACAAGTAGGCAGAGAGAGAGGAAGGGAAGCAGGCTCCCCGCCAAGCAGAGAGCCTGTTGCGGGGCTCCATCCCAGGACCCTGGGACCATGACCTGAGCCAAAGGCAGAGGCTTTAACCCACTGAGTCACCCAGGTGCCCCCTAACAGTAATTTTCTTATGAATAACTCCTTCATCAGTTTGGCTTCCAAAGTAAAGACAGTATGGAACAGAGCCAGAGATAACATACAATGGACATGTAGCATGGGTGAGAACAAACTTTTGTAGATATGAGCCACTGCAACTTGGGAGTTCACTTATTACTACAGCATGACACCGTCTAACCTGACTAACATACTAACTAACATACTAACATACTTGAATTCATACCTGACTAACATACTACCATACTAACATACTTGAATTCAGCTTTTCAGCACTTTCATAGTGCACGATAGTTAATACAGTTCATATTATCATTTCTTAAATTAACACACACCCCTGAATTTTACATAATGATACTTCTATCTATTCCTCCAACTGAAGAAATGGACACTCCTCAGTCTTCTAAAATTCGTTTCAAAGTGTATAGGTGAGGCAGACATAGTTAGCTTATTCTATTCAATATATGTTCACATTTGTCCTTACAAATAGAGCTTCAAAATTGTTGAAGGAGACAATATGCCTAGCTAACATTATAACTTTCACAGATTCCTTTGTTGTTAAGGGTGACTATGAAATTCCACTCTGCCTACTAAGAGAAAAGGTAACAATATGCTACCAAGTAGAAATTCTAGGAAAACTACTATCTTCTTGACAAAATGGGACAAACTCTTGATGAGTTGTGTCTTTTGCCTTTTGATCTTCTTTATTATTCTTATATGTTGAGATCTTGTGTTCATGACAACCAAACGTGCAGAGTCCAAGCTATGGGATCAAAAACCAAAGAGTCAATCGGTGAAATAGTTGGTATAATAGAAAGAAGAGACACCACCATTCCACTCCTTCATTCCTGGACTTAGACTACTGTTATGCTTCTGAGAGAAAAAGTAGTACAGAATTATTGCAGATTTGAAGCATGTACCACTAAGGCATAATCCCAGTCTCTCAGGATTTTATCTCCCAATTGGTGCCATAACAGTCTTCAGTGGGATATTCTACTTTTTGAACAGGCCACCACTTCTGGGTGATGGGATCTTACCAGTGTATTCCATGGGTATAAACTCAATGCTGTACTTCTTTCTACTGTGAAACGAGTTCCTTGGCAACTGAAAACCTTGATAGTGGATAAAGTCTTAAGTCCACTGACTACTGAACTGGTCGGCAGGAAAGGCAAACCCATATCCAGAAGATATATCTATTCCAATAAGAACAAATCGTGTCCCTTTATGATGGAAGGAAACCAAAGTAATCAACCTGAAGGACAACTGGTACCCTAGAAAATGATGTCATATTAGAGATCCAGGATTGGCCTCTAGCTTAGTAGCTAGCACAGAGTTTACAACTTGTTAGAAATATTTCATCTCTAATCTTCTTGTTCTTCTTGTTCCCCCCAGGAATGTCATAAAACTCAAACAAAAATTATGCTTAGTAGAAAAAAATTGTGCATGGCATACATACAATACATAGCAATATTAATTATAATGCTTTTATAGTTCCCAATAAATTAGTGTTTTCTAAAATTTTTATAATGGACATGAGTTATTTTCAAAATAAGAAAAATAATTTTTTAAAAAAGAAAACTGATCATAATAAGTTCAAATTTAGGTTGTGCATCTCATCTCCCCCACCAACACCAATGAAGAGAAATACTTGGTTGCCTTCCTTGTTTCTCCCCATGGTAATTATTTGCTCCACTGAAGAGTTAAATTTTGCCTTTATTTTGAAGATTTACCCATGCAGCGGCACCGTTGGCTTGGTTGGTTAAGCATCCAACTCCTGATTTCAGCTTAGGTCATGATTCAGGGACACATGATCAAACCAAGCCCCACATCAAGCTCCTTACTTAGCGGGGAGTCTGCTGGAGATTCTCTCTACCTCTCTGTCACTCATCTGTGCATGCATGTTCTCTCTCTCTCTCTCTCTCTCTCTCAAATAAATAAATAAATAAATAAAGATTTAGCTGACAAAATATACATTTTTATTTCATTAGGGGAAATAAACTTCTTGTGTAAAATGAAACTTTCTGTGCAATGGAAATTAGAATTAAAAATATCTATCCAGGGGCGCCTGGGTGGCTCAGTGAGTTAAAAGCCTCAGCCTTCGGCTCGGGTCATGATCCCAGGGTCCTGGGATCGAGCCCCACATCGGGCTCTCTGCTCGGCGGGGAGCCTGCTTCCTCCTCTCTCTCTCTGCCTGCCTCTCTGCCTACTTGTGATCTCTGTCTGTCAAATAAATAAATACAATTTTTTTAAAAATCTATCCAACTATCTTCTTTCTATCTATTTATCTATCTGTTATCTATTTCTTTTTGTCTGTCCATCTCTTAGAATAGTGGTTTTCAGTCCTGACCAAAGAAGCACCAGAAATTTTATTATCATTTGTTTGTTTGTTTGCACCCCTTTCCCTCTATGGAAAATACATCACATCATTCACTACTCACTAAGCATGAATTTATCAAGTGCCAACTCTTCAGAAATTAGAGATATAGCAATGAACAGGGTACGTTCATCTCTGGAGTTTATATTCTCCAATTACATATAATAAACAAATAAATGTGCAATAAATATGTTAATATATTTATTTATAAATATATCAATATATATTCATTTATAAAATTTAAAAAGCAAGTATTTTTTAAAAAGCAGGGTGCAGAGATAGAAACTTACGTAGGTAGAGGATGGGGTTGGAGGGAGGCCACACAGGGTGACCAGGGGGAGGCCAGATGACATTTGAGCAGAGACCTGAATGGAGGAAATACACCATGAGACAGTCTGAGGAAAGGCATTCCGGCCTGAGGAAACAGCAGGGGCAAGCAGACTCTGAGGTAGAAACAAATTAATTTGAGGAATGGTAAGAAAGATGGTAAGGCAAGAGCAGAATGAGTAAGATAGAAACAGGCTGAATATCAGGTCAGAGAGACTGACAGAGGCCAGCTAATGTAGGGTCTTTTAGCCAAGAAGAGGTCTGAATTCTATCCCAAGTGAGAAAGGAAGCCACTGGAATGTTTTGAGCAGGGTAGCAGGACTGTGCGTAGGTGTGTGTCTGTGTGTGTCTATGACATTCCTGGTGCTGTGTGCAGAATACTGAAGCTGAACAAGGGTGCATACACGAAGGTCTGTGAACCAGCTGTTTTCAATACCTTAGTCTAAAGATGATAGTTTGGATGAGCCAGGTTGGGGGGGTGGTGAACAGAAATGATCAGATTCGGATTATATTTGGAAATGCGATATAAGGAAGAGTGGATTTGAAGGCAAGTAGGTTTGTTGGGAGTTTGGACACGATGGGTGTGACACACCTATTAGTCGCTTAAGAACAAGTGGAGATGCTGAGTGGGCTGTTGGATGTATATGTCCAGAGCTCAAGGATACTTGCACACATTTGGGAGTCCTAAATTTAAATGGTATTAAATAATAGGACTGCCTAAGAAGTAAGGATATGTAGAAAAGAAGCTTGAGAACTGAGTCCTGGGGATGCTCAATATTCATTGTTTGAAAACCACAGCAAATCAAACACAGGACACTGACAGGGAGTATCTGGTGAGGTACGAGGAAAACCAGGCCTCTGTGATGTCCCAGAAGTCAAGTGAGGGAAGTGTTTTAAAAGGGAGTGAGTGGTGAGTGTACTTAATGCCACCGAATTACACACTTAAAAATGCATAAACCCGCAAATTTTATGTTATGCATATTTACCACAATATAAAAAAGGGGAGTGAGTGATCAGTTGTGGAAAATATTGCTGAGAGCAACTAAGATGGGTATTGAGAATTGACTGTAGGATAGCAGTGGTTGTTAATTTGGGTTGATTTTGCTCCCACAGGGACATTTGGAGACATTTCTGTTTATCACAACCTGGAGGATGATATTGCCATCAAGTAGGTAAAGGCCAGAGATGCTGCTAAACATCGTATAATGTGCAGGACAGTTCCCCAAAGCAAAGAATTATCTGGCCCCAATGTCAAAGGTCCAAGGTTGAGAAACTCTGGGATTTCCCAGTATGAGAATCGTTGATGATGCTAAGAAAAACTGGTTCAGCAGAATGTTGGAGAAGAAAGCCTCACTGATGACGGTTGAGGAAAGTATGCTAGCTGAAGGAGTGGAGGCAACTGTTCCAAGGAGTTCTGTTCTCAATAAGAGAAATGAATGGACTACTAATAAGGATTATAGCATCCAGAGAGGTTCTCATTCTAAAGACTGGAAATACGTCTATAAATTTATGTGCTGCTGGGAAAGGACGAGCAAGAGGAAAAAGAAATGGGGATGCCTGAGCTCAGTCGGTTAAGCATCTGCCTTCGGCTTAGCTCATGATCCTGGGGTCCTGGGATCCAGCCCTGCATCTGGCTCCCCGCTCAGCGGCAAGTCTACTTTTCCCTCTTCCTCTCCCTCCGTGATCTCTCTCAGTCTCTCTCAAATAAAATCTTAAAAAAAAAAAAAATTAAAAAAGGAGGAAAAATAAATTATATAAGAGCAGGAGGGGGAATTTTGGCAGAGAAGGTAAGAAGGCACGGGATGCCATGCACACGGATGGTTTGGTCTTGGGCTCAAGGAGGTTTATTCATTGTGGGGTGAAGGAAAGAAGGCAAGTTTGTGGGTACAAATAAAGGTACACATAAAGACATGGTGGTGGGAAACTGAGCAGTTATCTGTGCTTCTACAGTAGCAGTCCAGTCAGTACATTTCTAAATTCGATCTCTACAGTGGTCATTAAAGTATCGTTCCCACTTTACAGATGCAGAAGAGTGGTCACCCGATATTATAATTAGTAAGTTTAGAGTCGGGGCTAGAAGGATTGTGGGCATTTTGATTCCCAGCCTGGGCTAGTAGTTCTACTGCATGCTACCTATTTAAAGAGTATCACTCCAGACTCATGCGTCTACATTGTCACTATTGTAAATTCCATATCTGTTAAATGAATACTAATATGACATTCCCTAAAATAAATATCCATTAAATTTGTAACAAAATTACATCAAAAAAATCTAGAACAAAACTGTATTTCCCCTTAAAAAAATAAACTATTGCCTTATATAAGTGCTTGAATACCAGCTTTTTTATTTTTTTATTTATTTTTTTATTTTTTTTTAGCTAGCTAGTTGGCCCAAAACAATCCAGAAAAGTCTGGGTGAGAGAGAAAAAGAATAAGTATGTTTTAGTCTCAGTTAAATTTTAGCAGCAATTTACTGGCTAATTATAGTAATAGTGCCTTATTATGAAAATGTCCTAACAGAGTTAATTATATAAAGTACTTAAGTAACTAGACAGATTATTTTCTCAGAACATCTCGAAATCCTCAGGTAAGAAAACTAAAATAGTAAGAAATGTGGAGTTCCTGCTGAGAAATATCATCAACAGGCATTCTTACCAAATTCTCAATTACCTACCTGGTTATCTGCTTTGTGAGTTCCCTGAGGGTGAAGACCGGCACTGCTAATTTGTGCATATCAACAGCAGGCTTGGCACTTATAAAGTGCTCAATACATATTTTAATCTATTGTTTAATGGTTTTTTATCACATTTTATTAACTTCCTTACATGATACTTCCCTAGAAACATGTTTTATGGAGTGGCAGAGGAAGAATATAAAATTAGCATTGAGGGGCGCCTGGGTGGCTCAGTGGGTTAAGCCTCTGCCTTCAGCTCAGGTCATGATCCCAGAGTCCTGGGATGGAGCCCCGCATCGGGCTCTCTGCTCAGCAGGGAGCCTGCTTTCCTTCCTCTCTCTCTGCCTGCCTCTCTGCCAACTTGTGATCTCTGTCAAATAAATAAATAAATAAAATCTTTAAAAAAAAAAAATTAGCATTGGGAGGAGGCATGTGAGAGGAAGGAGATGCAGAACAGTTTTACTGCTGTTCTTTATGGGAACCGTGATACAAGCTTTTTAAAGAAAATTATTTAAAGATATAATAACAGATATAACCAATGAAACAAAAATACCAATTGTGCTAAATACCAAAAGAAATATGACGGCAAATAGAATGACATGTAAGTTATAAATCTACCGATATAAAACCAGAATGTATTAACACCCAAAAAGGAAATTGAAAACAAATATATCTGTCATATACACAAAAATAGGCTTAATTCACCTTTTAGGGAAAAAATAAAAACACCCTCAGATCAGGTGACCGCTCTTTTCAAGATAATGTTCTATTCAAGATAATCCAAGGCAGAGCAAGATGACCAAAAGTCAAACCAGGTGTCTTAGATCAGGCTGTTATAATAATAATGTCATAGACTAGATGGCTTACAAACAAAAGAAATTTTTTTTCACAGGTTGGAAGTCTACAATCAGGGTACCAGCATGGTTGGGTTCTGGTAAGAATCCTCTTTCATGTCAAAGACTGCCAAATTCTTGTTTTATCCTCACATGATGGAGAGAGGAAAGAGCCTGCTTGGTTCTTTTTTGTAAAGCTTACTAATCCCATTCCTGACCACACTGCACTGCCCTCGTGACCTAATCACCTACGAAGGGCCCCACCTCCAAATATGATCACATGGTGGGTTAAAATTTCAGCATATGAATTTTGGGGGAACATAAACATTCAGTTTATAGCACCAAGTAATGCTATAAGAGACCCAAACTATGTAATATGATATATATGAAAATATATTAAATTGTGCACACTGAAAATAGAGAATATATCTTCCTTTGAGTATCCGAGGAATTGTTAGAGAAATTGACTACATTATTAGGCCACCAGAAAAATTCAGTATCTTCCAAAAGACAGAACTGGTACAGAAAACATTTTCAGGACATACTGCAATAAAACTTGAAGTTAGTAAATATTTTTTCAAAAGGCCTTTTCAGGGGCGCCTGGGTGGCTCAGTGGGTTAAAGCCTCTGCCTTCAGCTAGGGTCATGTTCCCTGGGTCCTGGGATCGAGCCCCGCATTGGACTCCTTGCTCAGCAGGGAGCCTGCTTCTCCCTCTGCCTGCTGCTCCCCCTGCTTGTGCTCTCTCTGTTAATCCCTCTGAAAAATGAATAAATAAAATCTTTTAAAAAATAAAATAAAATAAATAAAAAGGCCTTTTCAGGGGCAGTTAGGTGGCTCAGACAGTTAAGTGTCTGCCTTTGGCTCAGGTCCTGATCTCAGGGTCCTGGGTACAAGCCCCACATCAGGCTCCTTGCTCAGCAGGGAGCCTGCTTCTCCCTCTGCCTCTGCTGCTGCTCTCCCTGCTTGTGCTCTCTCTCTTTCTCTCTCCCCGTCAAATAAATTTAAAAAACTTTAAAAAAGTAAAAATAAAAAATAAACCAAAAGGCCTTTCACTTGAGGGAAAAAAAAAACCCTCATTCTTTTTTTCCCCATTTTTAAAAAATTATTAACATATAATGTATTATTTGTTTCAGGGGTACAGGTCTGTGACTCATCAAACTCCTCATTCTTAAAAATAAATTTTGAAGAATTTCTAGAAAACAAAAGTAATAAAGAAAATACTACATACCAGCATCTATATGCTAGAGTTAAATCAGTGTTCAGAGTAAAATTCATAAATAATGACATAAAAAACAATAAAACTTAATTAAACATCCAACTAAATAAATGGAAGGAAGTGATAGAGAAAAATTTTTAAATAAAGCCAGAACCAAAATAAAACTAGTATTATTAACAAATAAATTGCCCAAGGGCACCTGGGTGGTTCAGTCAGTTAAGCATCTGCTCAGGTCATGATCCCAGGGTCCTGGGAGCGAGCCCCATATTGGGCTCCTTGCTTGGTGGGAAGCCTGCTTCTCCCTCTCCCACTCCCCCTGCTTGTGTTCCCTCTCTCACTGTATCCCTCTCTGTCAAATAAATAAATAAAATCTTAAAAAAATTAATTACCCAAAAATATTCTTATTAAAAAACAGAATAAAATGAGTGAACTAACCTAATTAAGACAAATCAGAAAGAAATCATAAATCCATAAAACAAGAACTGACAAATTACAACCAAACAAGGATTACGAAAAAGAAAGAGATTAAGAGATTGCTTTGCCAAACACTTTGCAAATAAATTTGAAAACCTACAAAAAATCCTAATATTTTACAAAAATTTAATTTACCAAAAACTGACCCCAGAAGAGACAGGAAGTTTAAATAGATTGATTTTCCTAGACCAACTAAAGTTATCAATGATTTTCAAAGTCCACTAGCTTCATAGGGGATTTCTACAAACACTTGGAAGAAAAGATTATTCTGGTCATGTCTGTACCAATCCAAAGCTCAGAAAGATAAAAGATTTCTCTCTCTCTCTCTTTTTTTTAATGAATGAATTATAACATCGGCACCAAAAATCTGAAAATGTTTGTAATATAACCACACTTCCAGAGTCTGATTTTTGCCTTGGCTACACTCTGGATTTGTTATCACAGATAAGAGACTAATGTCTCTGTGCCTCAATTTCCTTACCTGTAAGAAACTTTCTAAGTCACAGACCACTGCTTGATACCATGAGGGCACTTACCAGGCCCTGGCCTGGACTATCACCTAGCAATGCAGCAGAGGCCCCAGTAGGAGTCGACACATGACATGCCCCGAGGGATTTCAAAATACACTTGGAACTGGGAGGCTTTGCTTGGAAGTGCTATATTACAAAGGTAGAAGCAATGAGCAAATAAATTATGGGTTGTCATTACTTCATTTGTGTAGGTACAGACTGGTGAAGCCAATGGTTATTTGAGTTAAATTTGAATATGCAAAGATATTCCCACAGATACTCGGGTTCAGAGAAAGAAACAGAGCTCCGTCTGTGGAATCTGAAAAGGTTTGTCACGGTGGCATAGGAAGAGTGTGGTTCACCTTGGTAACTTCTCTAAGTACCTCACCAAGTAGGTCACTTCACATCTCAGAAGCTGTTTCTTCTTCTTCAAAGTCAGGCTTGTTAAACTATTTACCTGAAGGGTTGTTATTAGCATCAGATGTGGATGATCTTTGTCTTTCTGTTAGCTGCCAGTGGTCATCCCACTGCTGGCCTCCCTTCCTTCCCTATCTAACCTAGACCAGTACCTCAGACTTCCTCATATACCCCTTCTATAATTATTCCTATCCAGAAATTCTTAAAAACCTCTGGATTAGTACTATAATTTGTATTTTCTGTTTATACACTCAGAAGGAGTACACTATTGGTAGAAATCACACAACCATAACTAGGCACTACTACTACCTACTCACAAGTTCAATCTCCGTTAGGTCCACAGTACCATCCCTTAAACATTTCATTGTTCTTTCTTGTATTCCTCTCATATTCTCCTCAGTAAACACCATAAATCTTCACCATTCTCCTCACACAATTTCTCACTTTCAGCAAATAACAAAGCTGCTTTCTTTGTGGAGACTAATTAAGGCCATCAGGCATGACTTCCTTTAACTTTCAGCTCAGCCTCCCTGTAAACATACCCTTAGTTATGCACACCCTTAACTTCTACCCTCCAGAGTCAGAAAGTGTTGCCTCCTATCAACAAATGAATGGATAAAAATGATGGGGTGGATATACACAATGGACTATTACGCAGCCATAAGAAAGGAAAATATCCTCCCATTTACAACAACATGGTTGGATCTTGAGCACATTATGTTAAGCCAAATAAATCAGACAAAGACAAGTACTATATGATATCACTTATATAAACCCTTAAAAAATAGTTAGTAAAATGGTGGTTACCAGAGGATGGTTGGGGTGGTGTTAAGAGTGATGACATCTAAGAATACAAACTTGCAATGAGTAGAAAATAAGCCATAGAGATCTGATACACAGAATAATTCATACAGATAATAATATTGTACTGTAATTATATAATATGATAAATATTGATACATCAGGAATCTTATTACAATATATAAATGTATCAAAATAACCTGCTGTATACTTTAAACTTACACAATGTTACACATCAAATGTATTCAATACCAAAAAGAAAAAAAGTGCTGCTTCCCTTCTTTTGTTACAACCAACCAACACTCCTATTTTAGTGTCATCTACATGCCCTCCATCTCCTCCCTTTCCTCAAGATTTTTCTCCCTCGGTTATAACTCTCTGGAAAGCCTTTGCCTTTCTTCTGGCTCCTTCTTCTATCCTAAAGTCTCTCTCTTCCTAAAATCCCCTTCTGAACATTTGTCCCTTCTATTTATCATCCGGGCTCTCTCGCTTCTCCCTCTCATCTTTCCCATTGGCTATTTACATGACGCACTTCCCATATAGGGGCCAAAGACAGACCATCCCAAGATGGACCACTTTGGCTTGAGCATTATTTTGAGTTAAAGGCAATCAAAACCCAGGAGAGTCAGAAAAACTCTTCACCTCCTACTCAGATGCCTGCTTGTACCAGGAATAGAGGTATTAACAGAAATTCCTCTTTACCTAAGAAACGTAACTGCGTAATAGGGCAACCTTTGTTTTACAAACATCTCCTCTCATCTTCTTCTTAAAGGTCTTTTCCCTTTGTATCCTTCCACCCCCCTATACCTTGCCTGAGCTCATAGAAGTCACTCACTGCCTCTGAATTTCATGTTTGTTTGGAAACTAAATTTGATTTTCTCCTGTTAATCTGTCAATTTGAGTCTTAGTCCAGCTGGAAGGACCTTAAAGGACAGAGGAAATTCTTCCTCCCCGACACCATTCATGTCTCAACCCACAGCAATCAGGCTTCTGTCTCTACAAAACTGCATTATATAAAGTGATCAAGGATCTCTGAATGGCCAAATCAATTGGACACTTTCCATCCTTTATCTCACTAGAATACTCAGCTTCTCCTATTTTTCAATGGATTAGAAGACAAAACAATCAGCCAAGAGTGAGACTAGAAATAGTGGCTTCTGAAAAAAACAGGTTTCTGAATCCATTTGTCAAGAGTGCATCATATCCAAGAAGGTCTTCTAAGTCAGAAATGCAAATAGCAACAGAAGCCATGAAGCATGCATTAAATGGACTAAAATGATGCCATCAATTTAATGATAGTTTCTTTGAGTGATTTAAGTGACAAAACTACCAGTTAGCTACTTATTTCTAACAATAAACAAGAGTTAAATGATGGAAAATGCTATTTAATAGTCCCTGTGTTTTCAGTATCATTGAAGCCACAATAATTTCTCCAGAAATTTTATTTAAATAATAGGAGCCTTTTTCAGAAAACCAGAACAAGGTAGTGTTAGGAACTGATGAGGAAGCATAGACAGCATTGTTCTTTGCTACCAATGTTATAGAATTCACTAAATAACTTATAGACCTGAAACATAAATTTCTACAGCTGTTAAGAGAAATCACATGAAATTGGAAATGACAACCTCTAGAACAACATGAAGTACAAATTAGGAATATGCCCAAGGATCTGTCCATGTTGTATAAAAAAATGAAAGTCAGCCATTGGATCTACTTGAGGAAAGATCAGTAACAGATGCAATTAAGGGAGAATATAATCAAAGGAAAAGAAAAAATAAAAGCATCATTCTTAGGGGCACCTGGGTAGCTCAGTGGGTTAAAGCCTCTGCCTTCGGCTCGGGTCATGATCCCGGGGTCCTGGGATGGAGCCCCGCATCGGGCTCTCTGTGCCGCGGGGAGCCTGCTTCCCCCCCACCCCCCCACCTGCCTCTCTGTCTACATGTGATCTTTGCCTGTCAAATAAATAAAATCTTAAAAAAAAAAAAAAAAGCATCATTCTTAGATGAGCAGTTTAGACGTCCAGAGGAAGAGAACTGTTTGATTTCCATGTGTTTCCCTACCATGATCTCCAATATAAAATCCTAGAGAATAATCACACAAATGAAAAAGGGATATTAGCAACTCATGGGATTAAGGGAGGCAAAAGTGCTAGGTAATTGTATTCTAAAAGGATAGCTGAGGCTATAAACTGGATAGACCGATATTCTATTGTTTGTTTATAATGTCAAGTGGATACAGACCAGACATGTTAGATGTCAAAATAACAAATAGATCATACCACATCTCAGAATTGTTGAGGATATTTCAGGGAAATGTGTCTGCAGCTTCTGGAAGTGTCTGGGGAGAAAACAGGCAAGAGGGCAGCAAATGTCAGTCTACAGACAATAGGGTATCCCACAGGGTAAAGACAGTGAAGACACATCACACAGAAAGAAATAGGGAGATGCCTGAAAAAAAAACATCTTTGGATTGAGCCCTAGCAGGATCCAAACTCTCACTTTTAAGGATTTTCAAGACCAAGTCTCTGTATCCAATGATGGAAATTGTATTCATTTTCTACAGCTGCTATAACAATTTACCACAGACTTAGTGGCTTAAAACAACATAAATTTATTCTCTTACGGCTCTGGAAGTCCAAAGTTTGAAAAATGCATCTCATTGGGTTAAGATCAAGGTGTCAGCAGGGTTGCATTTCTTTTTGTAGGCTCTAAGGAAGAATCACTTTCCTTGTACTTGCTAACTTCTAGAGGCTGCCTACATTCCTTAGTTTGTGGCCCTCCTCCTTCACCCTCAAAGCCAGCAAGAACAGGTTGAGTTTTTAACCACATCACATCACTCGAATGTTCTTTTCTGCCTTCCTCTTCCAACTTAAAGACCCTTGTCATTATACTGGTCCCATCTGGATAACTCAAGATAATATCCCTATTTTAAGACGGACTGTGTTACAACTTGAATTCTATGAACATAATATATGTTATAGGACTGAAACATAAACATCTTTGGGGGGGTCACTACTCAGCCTACAACAGAGAAAAATTTCCCCGGATGACCCTGATATTAACGTTCCATTGCCCCAGTTAGGCAACATAGGGGGTTGGTAGAACTAAGCCTATAAAAGTACTTGCCATTAATAGGACCCAAAATTACAAACTGGTCTGAAACCCTGAAGGGGGAGAAGAATTTGTTATCCCAAAATACGCCTCTTTGGCATAAGGATTCATTTAGGCTGATTTTTTTTTTAAGATTTTTATTTATTTATTTGACAGACAGATCACAAGTAGGCAGACAGGCAGGCAGAGAGAGAGAGAGAGAGAGGAGGAAACCGGCCCCCTGCTGAGCAGAGAGCCCGATGTGGGGCTCGATCCCAGGACCCTGAGATCACGACCTGAGCCGAAGGCAGAGGCTTAACCCACTGAGCCACCCAGGTGCCTCTAGGCTGATTATTTTTAAGAAACAGCAAACACAGGAGAAGCTCTGAAAACCGGAATAGAACTACTTTTTTATAAAAGACATTAACATGTATAAGGGAAATCTTCATTTGTCAGTGTGTCTCCCTCTCTGTACCGGAAATGGAAGAATAACTCTGTAGAGTTACTCTGTAAATCTGTAGAAACACTTATCAGTGGAGAAGGCATCTTACCCTTATTTCCTGTGTCTTTCCTGGCAACCTCCGACAACTGACCTCCATCCCCAGCATCTTCTTTTGTCTTTAGCTGGCGACGATGTTTAAGGTGGTGGCGTGCGTCACTTTGAGGAGTTACTCAGCTTTCATGAGTCTTTCGCATGTATACGGGAGGTATAAATGTTTTAAACTTCTGTTTGTTTTTCTTCCTTAATCTATTATTTTAGGGGAGTCTCAGCAGAGAATTTAGAAGCATAGAGGGAAAACTATTTTTCCTCCCCTGTAACCCCACTGGGAAGGGGACAGAATGGTTGTGCTTCGTTTGCCAGCAAGATGAATGGGAACGTTACTGTGATAGTTATTTTGAGGTTTAGCCTACGTTCTTTATCCTTCAGCTGCTTCCCCTTTCTCACCCTCGTTTATACTCTTGACTTCATTCAGGGAGAAAGACTGGCTCTGCTTATTCTCAGGAAAGAGGTGAGGCAAGAAAGAATTTATTTTTTTTTAATCTATAAATTTCTTCCTGGGTTTTCTGTTTCAAAAGCATAGACTCTCAAGGCATAAAAATAAAAGTATTTGAAAACATCATTCGTGAGAACTGGAGATTTAAGAGGAAGGAGATTTCCAGCAGAGACTTAGGATCCCTCTATATTGTGTGAGAGAGAGGCAGAGGAGAGGTGTAAGAGTGTAGACGTTGGTGGATACTGACATATCCAGTCCTGGTGTGGGCAGGAAACGCATTCATGGTGAGTCCAGGCAGGGATTTCCCCAACAACCTGATGCGGGAGATGCCATGTCTGTGTCCCAGTGGAGTGAGAATGGACAAAATAACTCCCATGTCCTAAACATTGAGCCACAAGTAACAGATCAGCTGGATGAGAAAGAGTCAAGACAGAGACATTACAGGATCAGATTTTTCCCATTTCTAACTCCTTGGTAATATTTAAGAACCTTCAGTCTTGGGGCGCCTGGGTGGCTCAATGGGTTAAGCCGCTGCCTTCGGCTCAGGTCATGATCTCAGGGTCCTGGGATCGAGCCCCGCATCGCATCGGGCTCTGTGCTCAGCAGGGAGCCTGCTTCCTCCTCTCTCTCTCTCTGCCTGCCTCTCTGCCTACTTGTGATCTCTCTCTGTCGAATAAATAAATAAAATCTTTAAAAGAAAAAAAAAAAGAACCTTCAGTCTTAAAAAATGTGCTTCGGAGGAAAATCTTGAATTGACTGAGATTAGAGTCCTGTCACTCTCACAGAATGGAATCTGAGTTGGGGGGAAGAGATTCCTCAAGACAATGAAAAGGTATTCTAGGCAAAATTAGGATAATAGCTCTCGCAGGGAAACTCTTGAATGGGGACTAGAAGTAATAGGTATGTATCTAAATATATTCCTTTAATTTCAGTTTTTGTTACTAGAGAGATCAATGCAGACAAAATTAGATATTAACATATTATTGCATACTGCATATGGTTGATTAAATTGGGGTTTGAAATCTGCAGAAAAGGCAATTGAAAACAGTTAGATGACGTTGAAGTCCCTCTAGAAAGGGGCGTTATTCTTTTCTACTGCTCAGAAAAGGATGGTGGTGTTCCCTGCTGCTTGCATTCAGCAAGATTTTATTCATTTTACCTTGGCAATCATCAGAAGTGAGTAATTTCATATCAAATAAACAAGTGAGTAACTTCATATCAAAAAAACATTCTTCTCAAGCAGGTATAGCACTGATACTTAATAAATAAACAAAAATAATTTACATTTACACAACGTAACCCTAGAGGCCCCTGATGAGGTTCGAAATGTTTTCTCTCACAGCTTTAAAATATCTGTGAGAATCCTAAGAGCTGTGAGCACCTTCTGTGCTGCGGGCTAGTCAGTCTGATGTGGAAAAGGAAGCGAGCAGCCATGCTACAGAGGAGATGGGTAAGAGGCATCTCTAATACGCCTGTCACTTCTGCATGCACCATTCAAGCTGTATGTCTCCCAAGAATCCTTTTTTTGGGGGCTTTCAAACTTGTTTATGCCATTCTTACTCGGATATCTTGATTCTGTGACTGGACTAAATATTACATAAACCAATGGAGTTAATATAAAAAGAAGAACATTGTTATGGTAACTCAAATCCCTTTGGAAAGACTCAATACATGCAAATTGCTTTAAGAATTGCTGCCAAATTAGGGGCACCTGGGTGGCTCAGTGGGTTAAAGCCTCTGCCTTCAGCTCAGGTCATGATCCCAGGGTCCTGGGATAGAGCCCGGTATCGGGCTCTCTGCTCAGCAGGGAACCTGCTTGTCCTCTCTATCTGCCTGCCTCTCCGCCTGCTTGTGATCTCTGTCTGTCAAATAAATAAATAAAATCTTTAAAAAAAAAAAAAAAAAAAAAAGAATTGCTGCCAAATTAGACATGGGTGGGAAAAAAGTAAAAGATAGAGTGGGTGGAGTAAAACAACTTCAAAGGGTGCTTTGGTGAGATTGCTTCCCTGGAGTCCAAGATCTCAAGGGAGAAAAAAAAAATCCACCACAGGAAATAATGGACTATGCATTTAAGGAATATATTATTCAAGTACAATTTTTTTTTAATGAAAATTTCCACAGGTCAGATATAAATGTGAAATAGTTTTCATTTTGGAGTAACTGCCACCAACCGTGCTCTAGCAACCTCCTCAGGAGTCTCATTTTTATGGTAAAATGTCTTAATCACGTTTAGCTCATAGAACTATCTCATTCCAGTTTTTTAGGCAGTCTTTCTACAACTTCAATATTTTACTTGTTTTAAAATTGTCCTTTTCCTTGTCTTGTGGCTCCCAGATTCCCCGGCTTCTCTCCCCAGTTTTGTCTCTGGCATGAGAATAGGGAGGAGTGGAGTAATAGACATTGGAGTCAATTACATCAGTAATTATGACCAACCAAGGGTTGAGTCTTTAAAGGCTCAGCATGAACAGATGTGGATAAGTGAGGATCTCAAAAGATCTTACTCAACAGTGTAGGGGAGGAAAAATAACTTTCCCTTTATCCTTCTAAGTTCTCAGCTAAGGCTCCCCAGAAATAAAAGACAGATTAACAGGAGAAAAACAAGCAGAACTTTAATAAAATGTATACCTCGAAGTAACTCCCCAGAATGGCCCAAGCCAAGAGTTTCTAGAGACTTGGTCATCCTCTTCCTGTCACAGAAAGGAATACACCCTTACAAAGGAAGATTTCTCTTATAAATATATACGTCTCTTATGAAAGGCTAACTTTTATCTGGGTTTTCAGAGCTTTCCTTGTGTTTGCCATTTCTTAAAAATAATCAGCCTAAAATAATCCGTATGCCAAAGAGGCATGTTGTGGGGTGGCAAATTCTCCTCCCCTTCAGTGGGATCTCAATCCAGACAGCTCCTATACAAACAGCCAAAATTCATCATCCACTAGTCATGGGGACCTCAAGAGGGTGGCCCATATGATCATTTCCTAATGTTCCTTCTCTCACCTAGTTACCAGCAAGGCAGGTCAGTGAGCTAAACAGACATCCAACTCAGGAATGTGATGTCGGCTTTCTTTCCTGCAAACATTCTCCAGTTGTTCAGGGCATAGCCTCCCCTCACGGGGAGAAGAGGAGTGTACCTCTCTTCTTGAACACTGTTCCTCTCTCAAAGTTCACCTCTCTCCTTCCAAGTCATCCACTTGCGTGGAATGGGGTAGAGGAATAAGGAAATAAAAGCTAGTCCTGCTGGCTCCTCTCTGCAGCCCTGGAAGCAGGTGGCTAGTCCCAGTTGTGGCTATTTTTGTAAATTTAAGGTTTGTCCTACTTAATCCCTTTTGTTTTCAGCGATGCAACCTAATTTTCAAGGCCTAAACAAAACAAAACTAGAGAATTTCCCTCTCAACACGTAGCAACATCATCTCTTTACATTAGTAAGACAACTTGGAACTCCCATCAGACTTACACTATAGGAAGAGGGCTTAACTCCTACAGCAAAGGACTGGCAAGTGAATGTCATGTTTCTAATATGTATGTTTTATGATTCCTTACTTTATTAGTTTACAGATAGTTCAGATCAGTTCAAGTAAGAGGGTTTATTTGTAATGCAAGGACCCAAATGTGAGATATCTAAAACTACACAGTTTCTCCTCAAATATTCTCTCCTCTTATCTGTTATAAATAGTTCGTTGTCTTCACTATTCCAGATATAAAAACAAATAAAAGACACTCCCCTTTTGCTTCCTGAGGTTCTAAGACTGCAATTCAGCTTGCTACTGGTACCTTTTAAGAAAAACTATTCCCGGGGGCATCTGGGTGGTTCTGTTGGTTAAGCATCTACCTTCAAGTCAGGTCATGATCTCAGGCCCTGGGATCTGCGCCCCTCCACATCAGGCTTCCTGCTCAGTGAGGAGTCTGCTTCTCCCTCTGCCCCTCTCCACCTCATGTTTCTTCTCTCTCAAAATAGTCTCAAAAGACTATTTTTTAGTCTTTTAAAAAATTAAAAAATAAAACAACTATTCCTGAACAAGCTCCTTAGGTTCTGCCTTTAAATAATTTGCTTCAACATAGTTACTTACCTTCTCACCACTTGTTCTCTAAAATAGTCAATATGAAAACTTTTTTAAGCTACAGAAGATTCTAGAACAGAGACTGTAGTTTTTCATGCCAACCTTGCCCATTCTTTCAAACTGTCCTAACTTGCTGTCTTCACTGAGTCTGTTATATCAAATAAAACAGATCCCTTCAAATCACCAAAGTGGTTTTCAGATTTTTTTAAACAAATTTATTATTCACCAAGTGTTAATCCTACTTGCAAAATGCATTTAAAATACAGGTATGCATTATATTAACAAGTAAGAAGCTTTAAGTTTGCTTTTGGTTTATAACTTATTGCTCTCAAGGCCATTTGTATAACAGCAACCCAATAAAATCTCTGAGAAAATACTATCCTTGAATACATAATGTCTACTGAAAAAAATTTTTTTTTTTTGCTGGTCCCATGTTTTAGCCTCTTTTCACATACACACTTGCCAAAATATTTAAAGACTCCATTTCATCCTTATTGATCTAGCAACAGTAAATCATATGCTAACTCAGTAACAATTAGAATACCTATTATTACTGACCTACTAATTTCAACCTCTCTTAAATCTTTATTCATCACCATTAACTTTATGTGGTCTCACATACTGTAAGAGCCCTGCTTATCACCGCCTCGGATAACTGCAAAGCCACTTTGCATAAATGATGATTTGTGCTTTTGAAATCTTACTTTCTGTTTTTAAAATTATTCTAAAACCAATGGTATATATTTTTAATTTGGAATTTTATTTATAATGACTTTGGTGAAACACTGAAGATCTATGTGCCTATGTATACTCAAAAATAGAGTCTCGTAAAATATCATCTGCAGGTACCTGGATTAGGATTACCTGGCACGCTTCCTTCCTAGTGCAGGCTCTCGAACAGAAACTTCAAAGGATGACGATCTGAGAATCTACGGAAGTGATTCTTATGGATACGAACTTTAAAATGTCAGAAAAACTTCACTTGCCAAAGATCCTAAAATAATTTAAAAAACTACCCGGGCAATCAGGGATAACAAGATATCTCTAGCGACCCATATGGGAAACACATGTCTACCTACCATTTAAGGACAATATATAAAGAGAGCCTATTTCTCTCAGTATATATAAAATGCTTGGGATTATTTAGAAGCCACTTTAAATCACTTAGCTTTTACTGCATACATTCATTCAACAGATACTCATTGAATGCACACTGTATGTCAGGCACTGGCAGTAAACTATGTTCTGAGGACCTAAGAACATACTGACCTTGCCCTGGCAAACAGTACACTCCGAGAGACTTGGCTAGGCATCTATCTGGGAGCACTGCAAGATGGGCTATTAATTTAACAGCCAGGTCCAAGGTGAGGGTTCTCCGGAAGACAGTTTGCAGAACTGGACTGAAGTCTTATCTCACTAATTAGGTTAAATTCCTTGTAATGGAAAGGCTGTTTATCATTTATTTTGGTGCTTCTCCATCCCCATGGTGCCCAGCATAGTTCTTCCACACGGCTTTTTCTTGCACATGGCAAATAATCGATAAAAAGGTTTCAAGTGAGTGTAACTAATATTTGATATACCATTCTATTTTAATAAAATTTTAAATATACTATGCATTTTACTGGGATAAGTTAAAGTTAGAAATATAATTTCTTAGGTTTGTGCCACACCTGTATTTTGAAGATAATTAGGCTCTTAGTTTTGAAAAACGTTTTGGTAATTATATCCTAAAGATGCTTAGGTATGTCCAAAACGAATAAATGCATTACGACTATTAAAAAGAAAAAAAAAAAACAAAACAAAAAAAAACTAACCAGGGCACCTGGCCGGCCCAGTCAGTTCAGTGTCTTTCTATGGCTCAGGTCATGATCCCAGGGTCTTAGGATCAAATCCCACGTCCCGCTCCCTGCTCAGTGGGGAGCCTGCTTCTCCCTCTCCCTCTGCCTGCCACTGCCCCTGCTTGTGTGCTCACTCACTCTCTCTGTCAGATAAATAAATAAAATCTTTAAGATCAATAAATAAATAAAACCTTTTTGAATGGGACAACTAAAAAAAAAAAAAAAGTAATTTTTGCCTTAAGGAAGTAATGCTGAACTGAATCAACCAGTTAAAACAAAGCATACAAACAAAAAAACCCCTTAATCTACAAACAGTAATCCTCATGGAGCCCTTCTGGAATTCCAACTTTCATTATCTTCCACAACCCCAAAATTCGACAAATGTTCTGAAGCTGCTTTGTCTTCCGAAGGAAAGCTATTGCTTAAAGTTATTGTGGATTTTGAGAAAGTTCAGGATCAAAAATAGAGGTGAGAACATATTTTCCATGTGTGTTACGAAGTATTGTCTGCTTCAGCCAGCCCTGGATCCTGGCAGTAGATTCTGAAAAGCATAGTAAAATTAATGCTCTGTGAACAAGTAAATGCCTTTAAATCTTCACTTAGTTCTAAGCTACTTAAAAAAAAAAAGAAAAGAAAAGAAAAGGAAAAGACACAGAAATTAACACTTTTAAAGTGGAACTTGAAAGAACTTGAACTCTTCCACACAAATTTGAGGAGCCTTTTCTTTTAACCTTTCACTCTTTCTCCTAAATGTAAAATAAAACTACATATAATGAGAATTCTGGATCATTGGTTCTAGTTAAATAAGGTTTTACCGCAGTTTGAAAACTGAAGGCGTCATTTTTGCTCAGATAGCACAAGTCAGCAGACATCTAGTCAATGGAATACTATGAAAAAAATGCTCTGTCCTGGTCCTTTACATGTTTTATTTTATTTGGTTTCTGATACTTATTTTATGCCTGACAGAAGGATGAGGGGTTTTACTCTAGCCACTGGCCTCCTCTGATTTTTCAAGATTATATCATCTCTTCTGCTGGCAAATTTACTTCCTTCTATTGTGTTCCTCAGATGACTTTTAGAACTATAACATCAAAACAAGGACTTTTTGTGTCAAAGTTCCTAAAACAATAAAGGTAGAACTACTAAGAATTGTAAGGAAAGGAGAGATCTTTAACATATATATAAAGGATTACTGGCACTTTGATTTCATATTTTTCACAACAATGAACAAAATTTTCTAATGTTAGAATTTAAATATTATTTTAAAAACACAACGAAGGGAGCGCCTGAATGGCTCAGTTGGTTAAAGAACGGACTCTTGATTTCAGCTCGTTATGATCTCAGGGTCATGAGATCCGGCCCTTCACTGGGCTCTGAGTTGGGGGTGGAGCCTGTTTAAGATTCTCTCCTTTCGGGGCGCCTGGGTGGCTCAGTGGGTTGAGCCGCTGCCTTCGGCTCAGGTCGTGATCTCAGGGTCCTGGGATCGAGTCCCACATCGGGCTCTCTGCTCAGCAGGGAGCCTGCTTCCTCCTCTCTCTCTCTCTCTGCCTGCCTCTCTGTCTACTTGTGATCTCTCTCTGTCTAATAAATAAATAAATAAATAATCTTAAAAAAAAAAAAAAAGATTCTCTCCTTTCCTCTCCCTCCGCCCTTCACTGCCCACCACCCCCATTCCCCCCACACACACAAGGCTTACTTTTTTGGTTATCATAAATGTAAGATGAAAATCTCTCTCTCATTTTTGTTAAATGAAATACAAAAGATAATTAAATAACCTTCAGTTAGGAAGACTATTTAAACAGAAACTACTTCCAAACACATGAATAAAGTGAAGACTCAAATTTCTCTCTTGCAAAATAAATATATGAAGAAGAATAAAATTAATGGGAAAATTTATATTTTGCTGAAATAAATACACATGCAAAAATATTCAGTATTTTTGGTTGAAAACTATAGTGCTAGCTCACACTGCCTCCTTCAACAATGTTCTTTGCTTTCTAAGGCTCCATTTCGCAGGATTACAAGCATAGCTTAAGTTTGAACCTGCTGGCCATTCACACCAAAGTGCTATCATTGGACCCACATCCAGCTAAAACAGTTTCCAGAGAACAGGAGTTTGAGTTTGGGTAAAAAGAAGGAGAAGAAATTGTGCACCTTGCTTTTGGAACCAATGAAACTACTTTGATTCTGAGAGTAGAGCGTCCAAGGAACACGGGAGGAGGTGGACAGTAAGGAGTATGTCTGCCATTTTTCTCAGAGCCTAGCAGTAGTGATGAAAACTATCTCTATATTGTTTTCAGACATTTTTAGTAAGATACCATTTTCAGGTTATTGATACATAATTTTCTCTTGGCCTCCATGAAACACACTCTTCTGGTTCTCCTCCTACTTTACTGGCTTCCCCTTCTCAGTCTCCTTTGCTAGCTCCTTCTCTAATCTAAATATTAGATATCTCTTGATTGAGTCTCTGACTTCTTTTCTTCTTTTTCCTTATTTAGGCTCATCCAAAACCCTGGCTTCAAATACCATCTAAAAGCCAATGCCCTCCTTCAGTAAGTGTCCAATTCCAGATTCTCACCTTAAATCCTAACTTCTATTCCAAATGCCTGCTGGATATCCTCAGAATAAATAACTGAAAAGTATCTCAAACTTTAAAAGCTTGTCCAAAATAGAATCATTGCTTTTCTCCCTCAACTCTATCTCCTTCCTACTCTTTCCCATTTCAGTTAATGAGCCGGCCATCCACTCAGGTGCTCAAGACACAAACATTGAACCCATTGGCATTTCCTATTGGTTCTACCTCCAAAATATGTCTCAAGTCCTTCTCCTTCCTTGACCATGTCCTAGTCTATGCCATTGTCTGGCATATGAACAACTGCAATAGTCCCCCTAAATGGCCCGTCCTCCTCTTTTCTGGCTCCCCTTCAACACTGTATTCACAGAACAACAACAAGTTTCTTTAAAAATATACATCAGGGGTGCCTGAGAGGCTCAGTGGGTTAAAGCCTCTGCCTTCGGCTCAGGTCATGATCCCAGGGTCCTGGGATCAAGCCCAGCATCAGGCTCTCTGCTCAGCGGGGAGTCTGCTTCCTCCTCTCTCTCTGCCTGCCTCTCTGCCTAGTTGTGATCTCTGTCAAATAAATAAATAATATATATATTTTTAAAAATAAATAAACAAATAAAAATAAAAATAGACATCAAGGGGTGCCCAGCTGGCTTAGTTGTTGGAGCATGCAACTTCTAATATCAGGGTTGTGGGTTCAGGCCCCATGTTGGGTGTAGAGATTACTTAAAAATAAAATCTTTAAAAATATATATATGCACATCAAGTCAAGTCACCTCCTTTGATCATGTTTTTCTTTTTCTTTTTTTAAAATATTTTATTTATTTGATAGAGAGAAATCACAACTAGGCAGAGAGGCAGGCAGAGAGAGAGGAGGAAGCAGGCTCCCTGCAGAGCAGAGAGCCCGATGCGGGACTCGATCCCAGCACCCTGGGATCATGACCTAAGCCAAAGGCAGAGGCTTTAACCCATTGAGTCACCCAGGCACCCCGATCATATTTTTCAATGACTCCCCAAAGCACTTACAATAATGTCTCAACTCCTTTCCTAACTTGGCTTTCTTGGTCTTACCCCTACCTCTATCTCCAACCTCATCTCATTCCACAGTTGCTTGATAAACAGATTGCAGACACAGTGGCCTCAGACATGCCAATCTGTTCTCCTTTCATTGCCTGCTCTCTTCCTAGAATGCTTTTTCCTAGATCTCTGCATGACTAGCTTGTTCTCATTCTTCAAAACTTAGCTCAAACATGACCATAAAGAAGCTCCCCTGACCTTCTTCACCCTAAAATAGTGGCTCCTACCACACCACATAGTTATTCTTGATACACTACCCTGTTTGTTTTCTATATAATTGAAAGTTGAAACCATCTTTATTTATTTCTTTTACTTTTTCTTTTCTGGTTTCTTCACAGAATGTGAGCTTCTTCAAGGCACACACTTTATAAAGCAAGAAACATTCTGCAAGCCGAATTACCCCATATAAATGTTTTGAGAAAGAATTAGTTCATGGTAGCAAATGTTTTCTATTGCTCACCACATTGTATCCGATACAGCTACTACAGTTTCTTTCTTTTTAAAAAAAAAAATATTTTATTTATTTATTTAACAGACAGAGATCACAAGTAGGCAGAGAGGCAGGCAGAGAGAGAGAGAAGAGGAAGCAGGCTCCCCGCTGAGCAGAGAGCCCGATGTGGGGCTCGATCTCAGGACCCCGAGATCATGACCCGAGCCGAATACAGAGGCTTAACCAACTGAGCCACCCAGGCGCCCCGCTACCACAATTTCTGACATAAGTTTGGCATTCGGTGAATATTTTTTCACTAAATGGATGACGTAATGAATAGAAAAATGGAAGGAAGCCTTCACTCCTTAGATTCTGGTCCTGGAAAATCTAGTCTCCTATACTTCAGCCCAGTGCCCCTTTGCTTAACCCTACCAGTATCCCTCCAATCTTGGTAGAAAAAAGAAAGAAACAGTAAGGATAAAGAAGAAGGTAGAAGAATTAATATTGTCTTCCTTGGAGGGAAAGTCAACTTTTTACATTATCACAGGACCATCTGCTCTTTGTCTCCTCCCTCTGCATCATTAAATGTCCCCCTGGAATCCCTGGAATCCCTTGAACAAAAACACCTCTAGAATTTACCCTGCAGGAAAGCTAGAGGTCCCCTTTAGTTAGTATAACTGTTTCTTACAAATAGAAAGACTATGGCTCAGTGGGTTAAAGCCTCTGCCTTTGGTTCAGGTCATGAACCCAGGGTTCTGGGATCAAGCCCCACATCGGGCTCTCTGCTCAGTGGGGAGCCTGCTTTCTCCTCTCTCTGCCTGCCTCTCTGCCTACTTGTGATCTCTGTCTGTCAAATAAATAAATAAAATCTTTAAAAAAAAAAATAGAAAGACTATTACTGCACAACTTGTTTCCACCTCCTTTTGAATAACATTTTCAAGTAACTAAACAAAGCTATTTATTTTACAACGAAAAGTTTGAAATACGAAGTTTATTCTTTACATTATTAAATTTTTTAAGTAAAAATAGGTGAATTATCCAGTTCAACTCTAATTAAACAAATAAAAAGGTCTCCAAAGGATCACTTGTAACAAAGTGTTATAGTCAAGAGCTGAAAATATTGCATAATCCACCACAGAAATAGGATTATCAGTTAGTTGATAGTATTCTCAAATGAATTTCATTATTATAATATTTCCTTTGAACAATTCAAAAGCACACCTGTATCTCAAAACCAAAACTAGAAATGGCAATACAATTTAAATTAGCTAATTTGAAAAACAAGGCGGGGGAACATAATTAATAAAGAAATTCACAGGGTACCTAGGTGGTTCACTCCTTTAAGCGCTGGATTCTTGGGGCACCTGGATGGCTCAGTGGGTTGAGCCTCTGTCTTCAGCTCAGGTTGTGATCTCAGGGTCCTGGGATCTAGCCCCACGTCAGGCTCTCTGCTTAATGGGGAGCTTGCTTCCCCCTCTCTCTCTGCCTGCCTCTCTGCCTGCTTGTGATCTTATTTGCTGTCAAATAAATAAAAAAATAATCTGTTTAAAAAAAAAAAAGGCATTGCACTCTTGGTTTTGGCTCAGGTCATGATCTCAGGGTCATGAGATTGCGCCCCGAGTTAGGTTCCATATTCAGGGAAGAGTCTGCTTCCCCTCTCCCTCTCCCTCTGCTCCTCACCCCACTCACACACTCTGTCTCTAAAATAAATAAATAAATAAAACTTGAAAAAAAAAGTCACAAGTAGTCTGGTAATTTCAAGACATTATATCAAAATAGCCATTAGCATATTGTATTACATGAATTTATAGAATTTGAATGGTCTTGCTTATGTATTGACTAGTGGTAGGCTGCCCCAAAATGTGTTTCAATAACATACTGATTATTTCAAATGAAAGCTACTTGGAAAACAGCCTATGGAAAACACTTGGAACATTCGCCATCCCTTTGAAAGCAGGAAATAAATCTCCCACATGAAAGGTACCCTCCGTATACCAGGAAGTAAAAAGACATCTTTATCATCAGAGATAGGGAATTTAGAGTCAAGAAATCTGTATAAACAATCCTTGTTACTTTTTTACTAATTTACCACCTCAGCCCAAATTCTGTTTAGAATTCCTTACTCATCCTAGTTCCCAAAGTTAAGTTTCTCTTTGTCCTGTCAAGTCCTCACAGATCTATTGTCTCTGTCTATAAAGTATAAAAACTGCCTGCTTTGGTCATTTTTTGGGGTCTCAATTCCATTATTGGGCCTCTGTGCACATGTAATAAAACCTTGGGGTTTTTTCCTCCTGTTAATCTGTCTCATAATCAGTTTAATTCTTAGCCCAACTAGAAGAATCTTGAACAGAGGAAAACTTCCTCCTCCTCTTCCCTTACTTTCCTCTTTGAACTAGCTGTATGGAGGGTACAAATAAGGCACTAGTAATCCCATCTTAAAATTTCTTAAAAAGCTGGGGTACCTGGGTGGCTCAGTGGGTTGAAGCCTCTGCCTTCAGCTCAGGTCATGATCCTAGGGTCTGGGATGGAGCCCCGTATCTGGCTCTCTGCACTACGGGGAGCCTGCTTCCCCCCCCCACCCCCCCCCACCTACTTGTGATCTCTGTCTGTCAAATAAATAATAAATAATATCTTTTAAAAAAAAATTTCTTAAAAAGCTTTTCTAGTTAGGCAATTAGCTAATCCAACACTGAGAATGTACATAGTGGGAATCCAAGAGATACATATTAATGACTTTGACTTGGCAAATATTTATTGAGCATACCCAATGGGCAAGGCAACATGCTAAGTGCTAAAGAATACAGTGGTAACTAAGAGAAGGGGCAATAATGTTCAGTGGAATAGAGCATTGAATTTGGAAATATGGCATCAGGTTCAAATCCTGAGTCTATCACTTGATAAATGAATGATATGGGCTTGGCAAATTACTGAACCTCCCTAAGCTCATTCATCTTATCTATAAAACGAGAAGTATTACTTGCTTATGTGGTGATTTTAAGGAATAAATGAGGTCACACATATAAAGGGATGATAAATGCTCACAAATGCTGCTTCTTTTGTAATGATTAGTATTACAAGGTCCTTGTCTTTAAGAGCCTAAGATCTAATGCCATAAGCATGCATGCAATTATTAAATAGAAGAGCAAAAAGTGGGGTGCCTGGGTGGCTCAGTGGGTTAAAGCCTCTGCCTTTGGCTCAGGTCATGATTCCAGGGTCCTAGGATCAAGCCCCACATAGGGTTCTCTGTTCAGCAGGGAGCCTGCTTCCTCCTCTCTCTCTGCCTGCCTCTCTGCCTACTTGTGATCTCTGTCTGTCAAATAAATAAATAAATAAAATCTTTAAAAAAAAAAAGAAGAAGAAGAAGAAGAAGAAGAAAAGCAAAAAGCATACCATCTGTATTTGTTCTTGAATCAATCCAGGGCTCTAAATGTACAAACCACTCTTTAATTACTAGATGATTTTTGCCCACACAATAAAATGTCAGTTCTGTCTAAACACCAAAATCAATTTGTTGTCTTAGATTAATTTGGACAACCTGATTTTCTGAGTACAGAATTTAATCTGCTCAGTCTGAGCTAAAAGATTATTATTCTTCCATTCCCTTTATAAAAACAAAGACAATGTTCCTTTGTTAGCAATTTTCTACATGTTCTTATAAAATTCTGAGCAAAACTATGAAATGATATCATATAATATTTAAATTTGAAATATTATTAAATTCCAACTTCCATTTTTATACTCAACATTCAACAGGATATTGTTAAGCCTCAGTACTAGAAAAACAAAAAATGAGTGACATTGTTAAATTTAAAAGAGAGCAGACTGAAATGTTTTAAAGAAGCATTTTGGATAAGCCCTGGCAATGAGCAAATTCTTTGTCTCAATGGTATAATTATCTGGATAATTCAGCTCAGCAAATATCTATAAAACATTTCTATATTTTGGGCACCATGGATACTCAGAGCTGAATAAAACACTGTTCTCTCATTCAAGGACCTCTCATGCTACTGGTAAAAACAAACAAGTAAACCATGTTACCTCTCCTTTTATTCTAAAATGTAGATTATTTATTCACATTTATCATTTAAAAATTCAGATGTATCTTTCTTTTTTTTTTTTTTTTTTTTTTTTTTTAAAGATTTTATTTATTTATTTGTAAGAGAGAGAGAGAGAGTGAGAGCAAGCACAGGCAGATAGAGTGGAAGGCAGAGTCAGAGGGAGAAGCAGGCTCCCTGCGGAGCAAGGAGCCCGATGTGGGACTCGATCCCAGGACGCTGGGATCATGACCTGAGCCGAAGGCAGCTGCTTAACCAACTGAGCCACCCAGGCGTCCCTCAGATGTATCTTTCAATCAATAGTAATTTATAACTGCTCTCAGCCAGGTGACATTCATGATGTAGTTGCCATCGTGTATTCATAATATATTGCCTGCCTTAGTTATGTATTGACATAATAAATTACCACAAAATTTAATGGCTGAAGACAACAAATTTTTTATATGAAAGATTTTTGTGGGGGCCCCTGGGTGGCTCAGTCGGTTGGGGCCTCTGCCTTCAGCTCAGGTCATGATCTCAGGGTCCTGGGATGGAGCTCAGCATCAGGCTCTCTGCTCAGCAGGGAACCTGCTTCCGGCCCCACCTCCTGCCTGCCCCTCTGCCTACTTGTGATCTCTCTCCGTCAAATAAATAAATAAAATCTTAAAAAAAAAAAAAAAAGAAAGAAAGAAAGAAAGATTTTTGTAGATCAGGAAATCAGGCATAGCTGATTTCCTGATCTACAAAATCAGTACTGGCTCCAGGACTCTCATAAGCAGCAATCAAGGTGTTTTGGGGGTTGTGATTATCTTAAGGCTAAACTGGGGGTGGGTCTGCTTTCAAGCTCATTTAAGGGATTGTTGATTGGATTCAGTTCCTCTCGGGCTTTTCAACTCAGGCCCTGGCTCCTCATGAGCTGCTGGACCAGAGATTTCTGCTGATTCTTTGCTTAGTAGTCTCCTGACAGGGTACCTCATGACATGACAGATTGTTTTTATTAGAGTGAGAAAGTAAGAGGGAGAGAGAAACAGAGGGGAAGAGGGAGAGAGAATCAGACAGCCAGAGAGAAGTCACAGTCTTCTGAAACCTAATCTCATCAGTGTCATCCCACTTTGCAAAATTCTATTCATTTGAAGCAAGTCACCAGGTCCAGCCCGTACTCAAGGGGAGGACACGGTCCATACAGGGGTGTGAATGCCAGGAAGTGAAGATCTTTGGGAGCCATTTTAGAAACTGTCTACCATATTGCCGATGGTTATTCCTAGGGGTATGACTGGCCACAACACTCTCTTGACATTTCAGTGGACAACCATTTAAAAATAATTTGAAAAAAGAAGATGAATCCTAGTTGTCTGAAAATGCCTTTTCAGTACCTATATGTAGTAGAATGGATGTCAGGGGCTTGGGAGAAAATCCAGAGACACTAGCAGGGCATACTTAAATGCATCAGCAACAATGCTGTTGATGGGACAATACCCTGTGAGGGAAAAAATGGACATGAATGCCTCTGAACAACAAATGATTTAGAAGATTCGGAACCTGAATGAAAAAAGGTTTTAGGAATGCTCAATTTATTTCATGCATATTTTTCATTTTATGAATGTACAATAGTGATATATGATAAAAGCTATGCCTAAATAAATCTAAAACAACTTTTAATAAGATTAAAATTCAAAAACTAAATAATGTTGAAAGTACTGTGTCTGAGTTTAATAGGAAACACTTTTTCATCATAAGCATTACATGAAATAACTTCTTACAATTAAAGGCATCTTTTAGAAAAAAATGTATTTATCTATTTCTTTTAGAAAAAAATGTATTTATCTATTTCAGAGAGAGAAAATATGTGTGCGTGTGCATGTACATAAGTTGAGAAAGGGGCAGAGGCAGAGGGAGACAAGCAGACTCCCCCTTGGGCTGGGATCCATCCCGGGACCCTGAGATCACAACCTGAGCCAAAATTCAGAGCTGGATGCTTAACCAACCAAGGCACCCAGGTGCCCCCAATTCAAGGTATTTTAAATTCAGTGAATTCAGAGACAATTACAATACGTGATGAATTTTTTTAAAAAGAAAAGAAAAGAAAAGAAAACAAGGTAAGTTATTCCTGCCTATCGACTTGCTCAGTATACCTGTGAGTCTGGAATCTAGCCAAGATATGTCTTCAGTGGATCACAAATCTGGATACATAAAAACTTCATTTAAAGTCCAGTAAAGTCCAGAAAATGAACAACTAGAACTTCTAAAACACTAAAAAAAGGAGTTAAAGATGATCATAAACAATTTCATTTATTTGTGCAACAGAAAAGAAAACTTAAGAGATGATAAAAGCGTCCTGTAGAGGATAAAAGCACAGTAGAGGTAATTTTCATGAAAATGAGATCACTTTTTAGAAGTCCAAACTTCCCAGTTTGCAATTACAGACCCCCAAGAGTTAAGAATTATTCCAAAGGGGGCAGGGCACCTGGTTGCACCATTGGTTAAGCATCAGACTCTTGGTTTCAGCTAAGACCATGATCTTAGGATCATGGGATATAAGAAGCCCTGTGTTGGACTCCATGCTCAAAGCAGAGTCTGCTTAAGACTTTCTCTCCCTCTCCCTCTGCCCCTCCCACTCCCCAATGCATCCTCTCTCTTTCTCTCAAATAAATACATCTTTTAAATAAAAGAATTTAGGGGTGCCTGGGTGGCTCAGTGGGTTGAGGCCTCTGCCTTCAGCTCAGGTCATGATCCCATGCTGCTGGGATGGAGCCGCGTGTAGGGCTCTCTTCTTGGTTGGGGGCCTGCTTCCCCCTTTCTCTCTGCCTACTTGTGATTTCTGTCTGTCAAATAAATAAATAAAATCTTTTAAAAAAATAAATAAAAGAATTTTAAAAAATAATTATTCCAAGGGTTCATGAACCCATATGCACATGAAACATTTTATGTAGAATGGCTAAATAATATCTCAAACATTTGAACCACTGTCTTTTGTTGGGTCCATGGTCAAAGGAACAAGACTGATACAAAGCGAAGGTCAAGCAAAGCTTTATTTCGCACCAAGCATCGAGAATCAAACCGACCATTCGGGGGCGTCTCTTGCAAAGAAGAGACCCCTCTCTGCCTTACAGAATAGCTTTTAAGGGCAAAGGCCATGTGGTTAGTCCTGGCCACGCACAGGTGGCCAATGAGATTGTAACATACAGAGAAAGCTGCACAGTCATGCTAGGTCACACACGGGTGACCAACTGAATTGTAATTTACCCTAGTAGATATATGAACTAGTCTATCACCTTGGTCAGAATTGGGCGCCCAAAAGGCGGGACCCACACTCCTGGTAGCTAGGGAGACAGTATGCGCGCCCCACTGATTGGATGTCTCCACCTGGCCTGACCCACCCTTGTATTTGGGCTTTGTTACCTGGGACTGGTTTGGGGGTGGGGGGCAGGGTCAGTTTACATTTTACTGCATAAACAACAAAATCACTGTTTAACCGGATGGAGCTGCTCTGGCTAAATAGGCCCTTTCATCTTTCAGATGTATTAAAATTTAAAATATTTTATTAATTAAATACATACTATTCTCAAGTAATTTGTTACATCATCTTAACTTTTTTATTATGATTTATTTAATCAACAATCGAAATACAACTACTTTCCCTGTGGAGAAGAGTTCACAAATTTTTTTTACTCTTAAAAAATACCTTCTATGACAAAAAATTCTGGAAACGGCCATCCACAGGCTTCCTGAATTGCAAACCTAAGCATGTTAAAAATGATTCATTTTCTACATCCCCATACCCTTAGAAGTATCATTTATCTCCATGTTACTGGATAAAGACCTATCTTTTGCTATCAGTCTTCCTATTTAAAATTTCATACCCATAGATAAAAGTTGTCATGATCTTAGAAAGAACTCCATTTTTATTCCAACGCATTGAAAGGAAATCCATTTTGTTTCTGAGAATAATAAACTGAATCCTAAAAGGATTTCTTTTTCTCTCTTGGTTCCTTAAAGTCAGATTTTTTTCTTTTAACTGATGGCAATCCCTCTTTCATTTTTTAATAGCATTACCCTAAGAATGTTGGTTTAATTTTTTTTTTTTTCAATTTAAATGGTGGAAGCACAGTGTAATGATTATTTTATTATACTATTGGGAATTCAGAATACCAAAAATTAGACAAGACAGTAAAAGTATTAGTGCTCTGTCACAGCCAAAATAATTCATTTGCTTAAATTAGTCATAATTCTACTATATAGTCAATAGAATGGGAAGAGAAAATTTAGTAAGTATACACTTTTCAATATGTTTTCTTTTTATTTATTATCATTTTTTAAAGATTTTATTTATTTATTTGACAAAGAAACAGTGAGAGAGGGAACACAAGCTGGGAGAGTGGGAAAGGGAGAAGCAGGCTTCCCATCGAGCAGGGAGCCCCATAAGGGACTTGGTCCCAGGAACCTGGGATCATGACCCTAGCTGAAGGTAGATGCTTAACGACAGAGCCACCCAGGTGAATCATGTTTTTTATTTATAAAAGGGTTCAGGTGTCTCTTGATATGAGATCTAGGATTAACAAAAAATTCAAATATATGCTCATATTTTTCTGCACATAGCATGACCATAGTTGCCATTTATTTGTAGGTTCAAGACCAAGAAAAGTGATTTGAGTACGTGTTGTTTTGAATAAGCAGGCTTAAGGACATAAAGATAGAAAATTTTTCCCTTCTTCTCCGTTAGGTTCTATAACTGGTCTAATAATTCAATTGCCATAAAGCAGATTAACAGGAAAAAAAAATAAAGCTAATTTTTTATGTGCAGAAACTCCATAAAAATATGAGACCCAAGACAGCCAGGTAATTGAGGCTTAAAAAACATTCTGAGCTAAAAAGAAGGGTAGGGGTTTGGGGATACACAAGGGAGGAGGGCCACTGAGAGGAAATGTGAGATGTTTGGAAAACAAAGGTTGCCCTGCTATGCAGATAGGTTTCTTAGTTAAAAAGGTATCTCTGGTAATAGCTACCTTTTCAGAACAGACCCCCCTTTCAAATGTAAATTTAGGCATTTGATGGGGAGATAAAAGAACTTTCCATAAATCTTCTGGGTCTTGATTGTCTTTAGCTCAAAATAATCTTTATACCAAAGTGATATATTTTGGGGTGGTAAACTCTTCTCTCCAAGGGTCATGTCCTTTCTGATACAAGACAAACTAAAAGATCTCTTCCTACACTCATGTTTATTTGGTAAATTTCTCAAATATCCACCTGATAAGGAAAATGAAAGTAAATGTTTCTACAGGCGTGGACAGCTAGAAAATAAAATATTTAAGTCTTCAATCAATATTTACTGAATACCCTGTATGCTCCCAACATGAGGCTAGGACTGGGCAGGCAAGTATGAATGATACGTGATGCCCCTGCCTTCAAGTAGTTTGAAATCTACTGGGGATTCAGAATGGAAATAAACCTTTAAAAATTAATATCAAAGGCACTAAAAATGGGTTAATCCAGGATGCTTTGTAATCACAGGAAAGGTTCCCAATCCAGTGACAAAGAATCAAAGAAGATTTCTCAAGGGAAGTGAGCCCAGCAAACGGTGTAATAACGGGTGGTGAAGAAGTAGAAAAATGTTCCAAAGAGACAGAGTAACATGTACGGAGGTCTCCAGGAGACAGCATGGGTGGGATCAGGGAACTGAAAGTAATGGTTCAGCCTACTGCTACTGCAGGGGATAAGGGTAGGCCACCCCAAGATGCCCCACTCTGGCATAAAGATTATTTTGAGTTGAAGGCAAACAAGAGTGACGGGCTCAAAGGAAACATTTGCTCCTTCCTTAACTACATAGAAGAGTGTAAGTTGAGGGTCTTTCCTAGAATAAGCATTACTACCAGATACAAATTTATCTGAGTGACCCATCTGTATTGCAGGGCAAACATCTGCCCTTCTTATAGTCCCATGAATTGCATTCCTTTCCTTGGATGTCCCAGAATCCTACCCTCTTCCCCTTGGTTCAGGATCACATATATATCTCATTTTATTTATTTTTTTAAGATTTTATTTATTTATTTGACAGAGAGAGAGAGAGATCACAAGTAGGCAGAGCAGCAGGCAGAGAGAGAGGAGGAAGCAGGCTCCCCGCCGAGCACAGAGCCCGATGTGAAGCTCGAACCTAGGACCCTGAGAACATGACCTGAGCCGAAGGCAGAGGCTTAACCCACTGAGCCACCCAGGTGCACCTATATCTCATTTTAGCTGACTGTCTGGAATTTCCATATCTGTGTGGATTCTCTGTATATATGCTATTAAATTTGATTTCCTTCTGTTAATCTGTCTCATGTCAATCTGACTCTTAGTTCAACTAGAAGGACATTGCAAGGGACAGGAATTCCTGTTCCCTGCCACTATGAAGTGAAATAGAAAATAAAATCCCCAAAGGACTTTACTGGCTTTTGTGATCACCTCTATTTCAGAAAGAAAAAGTCATTGTGATATTTTACATCCTCCAGAGACTTTAAAGTGAGTGATAACTTCTGGTAAAATAGGGGTGAACAGTGCAGCAACTCTGAAGACATGAATATCTTTAAAGGACAACACATATACTGTGTTGGATTACCAGCTTGAGAGACTGACACTCCCTTCTACCAGCTGCAGGAAAATTCTTTACGGGAATGCCGAGATGCCTCTCTGGATTTTTCTTCTTACATTTTCTGCTATATATATTTTTGTGTGTATATACTTCAGTCAGTAATAAAATATGATCCAGACAACAAATATTTTTTAACACAACTAATTTTCTTAAGTCATCTAGGGCCTAAAAGGAGATTAAACTGTGGTCAGGGAACCCAATATAATATTAGAAGATCCATAAATGATGCTTTCATTTAAGATAACATGTCAATTTGTCAAGATGTCTAGTTAATTGACATTCTTGTGGACATTCCAAATTTCTTCTTTTCCCATCAGAGTTCCTACTTCTGTCATTATATAGATTTTAAATTGAACACTGAGCCAGAAACAGCACACCTACCAACAGTCTCCTGGCATGTTATTTCAATTTCTATTTGTCAATTCCAACACAAATGCATGCAAAGCAAGTGTTACCTTACCAAGCCCTAGACAGTCTAGTGCTGAGGGACTTGAGGAGGGGAAATTAAGCTATGGGTTGTCGGCAGATCAGGTAGTTGCCCATAATGATCATATCAGAATCCCATATTCTGACACCTGGGTGGCTCAGTTGGTTAAGCGTCTGCCTTTGGCTCAGGTCATGATCTCAGGGTCCTGGGATGGAGCCCTGTATTGGGCTCCCTGCTCAGTGGGGAGCCTGCTTCTCCCTCTCCCATTGCCCCTTCCCCTGGCTTCTGCTCTCTCTCTCTCTGTTCTCTTACTCTCTTAAAATGAATACATAAAATCTTTAAAGAAAAACAAAGAATCTCATATTCCCTGCTTCAAAGTATTAACAGTAAGAAGAATAATTCTTCAACATATAAAGCATAAAAATTAAAAATGGTAGAGCTATTTGATACTATTGGGGGGCATCATCTACAAGATATGAATGCTGACTGACCAGTGAGCTGGATGCCAGCACTTGGAGGCTCTTCGTACCCTCCCCTGTCCTTGAGATGTGGGTTCCCCTTGCCTTTCCAGATCCCAGAGGCTGCTCGAAGGACATATCATTGACAGGATGATGTGGTGTGGAAAACACCTGCACAGAACAGGTAACTGAACCAGCCCAGTTTGAGCCTCTTTATAAATTTTTAAGATTTGGTAAGTGGATGCAGGGATCCATTCATATAGCCGCCACCCAAGACAAGCTGTGCATGTTAAGTTCCCTTTGCTTAGGGGCACCTGGGTGGCTCAGTGGGTTAAGCCTCTGCCTTCGTCTCGGATCATGATCTCAGGGTCCTGGGATCGAGCCCCACATCAGGCTCTCTGCTCAGCGGGGAGCCTGCCCCCCCACGCCCCCCTGCACCCCCCACGCCCCTTGTTCTCCCCCCGCCTGCCTCTCTGTTTACTTGTGATCTCTGTCTGTCAAATAAATAAATAAATTCTTAAAAAAAAAAATTCCCTTTGCTTATTAAAACTGCTGCCTACCAACCTGGGGTGGCCTGACTCTTTCTTTGGTCTCTCCCTACCCTCTGACCATAGGGACTGGTTTCAGACCATACCTGGGAGGCTCCTGAGAGGTTTGTGAAGTGACAGAAACATCTGTTAGGATTATAGTTAAATTATAATAAAGGTGTTGAATCAAGATTATCTTCCTAAAATTCAATTTTAGGATTTCATTTGCATAAACTATGATGTAAACTGTACCCCCAGAAATTTTGAAGTGGGGTCATCCTATTAAGAAGAATATTTAGATAATTTACACCCGTCTGCAAAGTGACTGTAAGTGTTAACACATTTTGGTGGTGGTACTTGTTTTTTCTTTTTTTCCTTTTTTTTTTTTTTTGACTAAGGTGGTAATTTATGATTACCCCTAGAAGGGGGTGGGGGGAATCAGTGACGAGATGAAGAGATCGATTTCCCTATCCCTTTCTCTCCGTTCTCCCCTACCTAAACGTACACCTAGCCAGATGGGTTACTTTTAAGCCTCACTGGAGAAGGGAATTGGGCACATAAACCAAAAGAGTTGTGTTGATGAAAGGTTTTATGACTGGGTTGTTCCTGAGCCAAGTTCAATGAAGAGAGATGGAGGAGTCGTTCCTTTCACTTCAGCACAGGGACCCAACAGTAGCAAACAAGATATCATGCAACAGCAGTTATGCCCAGCTAAGAAGCCACGGAGGTATGTAAGGACTAGAATGGCTACAGGAGGCACAGATAGCTATGACTGAGCCAAAGCCAACCAGGGTCAGCTTTAGAAAATGATGCCACAGGAATTCATCCACATGATTTTGGAGAGCTTTTCAAAAAGACAAAGGGTCTTGGGGCAGAAAAAAAAAAAAAATCGTATCTTACTATTAATGTGACTGTATACTTCCTCACAGATTGGAGCAGCCTGGAATATTTAGGTTTCAAAAATGTAACTTTGGGGCACCTGGGTGGCTCAGTTGGTTAAGTGCATATGACTTCAGCTCACGTCATGACTTCATGGTCCTGGGATTGAGCCCAGTGTCAGGCTCCATGTCAGTGGGGAAACTGTTTTCTCTCTCAAATAAACAAAAATCTTTTTGAAAAATGTAACTCTAATTTAAAAAGCAACTATATGTGGGTGCATCAGATGGCTCTGTCAGTTTAGTGTCCAACTCTTTGTTTTGGCTCAGGTCAAGATCTCATGGGCTGCCTCTGCACTCAGCAGGGAGTCTGCTCGAGATTCCCTCCCTCTGCTTCTCCCCCTACTCATGCATGTGCCCGCACTCTATCTCAAATAAAGAAATAAATCTTTAAAAAATATATAAAAATGGGGGTTTCCGGGTGGCTCAGTCATTAAGCATCTGCCTTCCGCTCAGGTCACCATCCCAGGGTCCTGGGATTGAGTCCCATATCGGGTTCCCTGCTCGGCCGGAAGCCTGCTTCTCCCTCTCCCACTCCTGCTGCTTCTGTTCCCTCTCTTGCTCTCCCTCTCTCTCTCTCTCTGTCAAATAAACAAAATCTTTAAGAAAAAAATAAAAAATAAATAAAAATAAAAATAAACTATATAAACTTAAGGCCCTGTTGCTTTCTAAGATCCAAAAATAGACAGTGGTTGAAAAATGAATGAGAAGGCAAAAATGAAGTTTAATGTTATTTAATTATTATTGCAAGTGATCTTTAAAACCCACTGCATCCTTATTATCACAAATTTAGTACACTAGCTTGCAGCTGGTGGGGAGAAGGGAGTGGAAACAGAAAAAGAGATGAAGAGATCCTGGATGAAAGAGAAAAGTGAGGCCGAGATCCAGCCTCTGCCTCCTAGGGCCGCCATATATGACTCGGTTACTTCTCCCTAAATAACCCTTCCTAAAATGCTTTCAACACCCACCCCATTTGTCTCAGAGATAAGCCCTGCAAAACTGGCCTAAATAGCTATATTGATTGATCTTTACTTCTGTAGGTATTTGCTCAGGTCACCAGCAGCTTTTCTTAGCCTCCAGGACAGCTCAGGCACTCAAAAGTACAAAATAAGATGGTATTGCAACGTGATGAGTAATTCTGCTGGCTAAACTGAACCCCTCAGATAACAAAGTATTTATTCAGCTTCTCTTGCTGGGTGGAACTGAGCCTGGAGGTTAGAGCTGAGGGTTTCTTCTTTGTACCAAAGCTCTAACACCCAACTGGGACGTGATTAAAAATTCTTCCACTAAGCAAAAAGGTAAACAAGCTAAAGCAAGGATGAGATGCATGGCTCAGAAAATGGTTTGAAAATAATGATGGAGCGCAGAGCAGGCCACTCTAAATTATGCTGAAAGTGGCATATTGATTGTTTTGAGTTAAAATTACTTGAGAAACAGCCAGTGCAAGAAGGATGCCCTGACCCTCTTCTCTGTCCTAATGAAAGCAGGAAATAAATCTCCAGCATGAAAGTTACTTTCTCTGCACCAGGAGGTACAGTACATCCTTATCACCCAAGATAGAGAATACTGAGCCAAGAAGGCCGTGTAAACAAACTTTGCTTAGTTTCTTCACTAATTAGTACCCAAACCTAAGTTTGTCTTCTCAGTGCTTCTCAAATCTACTGCTTCTTTGTCTAAAACTTATATAAACAGCTTGCTTTAGTCATTCTGTAGGTCCCATCTCTATGAGGTCTTTGTACCTATAAAATTGAATTTTTTTTTTCCCCTGTTAATGTCTTGTGTCAGTTTAATTACTAGACCAGCCAAGCAACCCAAAAGGGGGAAGGGAAAATTTCTACCTCCTCAACAATAGAATCTCCCTTGTTGGCATTCTTTCAATGGCCAACGTTTTCTGTGCTTGTTTTATCCCATTCTTCACCTAGATTATAGGGTTTCTCAACCTCAACACTACTAATATTCTGTGCTCGGTAAGTCTTTATTGTAGAGGCTGTCCTATATACTGTAGGATGCTTAGCAGCCTAATGTCTTTTGGGGGCTAAATAACCCATGGCTGAGAATCAATGATCTAAAATTAAATGTCTCCAAAAAATTTTAAATTAAATTAAATGTCTCCATAACTGATAGCCAACGCTCCATCAACAACAGCACACAAAAACAAAAACAAAAAAAACCTGCCAATGAAAATGATTTACAGGATTTTTTTTTTTTTTAAAACAAAAAGGCCAAATGATAGCTTACTGTGTTTTTCTTCTCTGTTAACAAGATTTTTCATGGTGTAAGTGGAGTTTTAAGGGCTCTGGCTTTGATGGTGGATGAAATGAGAAACTGTCAAAAGCGTGGAGTGCAGGAATGACGTAGCATCTTACTAATTCACAGATACTACATGAAAAAGAGATTGGTTCTATGCAGAAGCAAAACCAAAGCAGAAACTGTCATTGAGAGGCTACCCCAGGGATCCAGGTAAGGTCTTCTATGGGCTGAGACCCAGGCAGACACACCAGAAGTAGTTGGGTTCTAGATATATTTTGAAAGTGAAGAAAATGGGATTCCAGAGGTATCAGATATGCAGAAGATTAGAGAGAAAAAGAAGAGTCAAGAGTGACTCTAAGGTTTTTTTGGTTTGAGAATATTGCTCTAAATTTTAACTTCAATAAATGCAGAGCTTATAACACTTTACAAAGTATGCTCATTATGTGGGCAGTTTCCTTTCTTTTTCCTTTCTTTCTTTCTTTCTTTTTTTTTTTTTTTTTTTTTTAAGATTTATTTATTTTAGAGAAAGAGCATGCACAAGCTGGAAGGACTGGCAGGGGAAGGAAAGAACCCCAAGCAGACTCCCTGCTGAGCACACAGCCCCGAAGTGAGGCTCGATCCCACAACCCTGAGGTCATGACCTGAGCCAAAATCAAGAGTCAGACACTTAACAGACTAAGCCACCCAGGTACCCCTGGCAGTTTCAAAATAAAAGAGAAGTAATCAGACTAACCATCAAGTTATCTTTGTTTAAATAGAAGTTTGACAACTAGAAAGCAATAGTGTAAGTTCAAACACACCAAAAATATCCAACCCCTTGGAAATGAAAAATAATTCATTTTTAAAAAATGGATAAAAAGAAAAATGGTTTAGTAGAAAATTCAAAACCAGTATCATCAAAATCTATAGGGTGAGATGAGTCTTGAAAGATGAGAGAGAGTTCATGAGGAGAAGAGACACAGAAGATTCCAGGCAGCCGGGATACCCCATGCCAGTGCAAGACTAGTGAAAGAACATCATGGCATTCTTAGAGAACGTTAAACGTTCAGTGCAGCTAGAACCTTCATTGTAAGGAGGAAACAGTGAAGGGTAAGTTCGGCTCCGTAATCCAGTGTATTATATGCCATGCCAAAAAGTCACACTTTATCCTGAACGTAATGTGGGAACACTGTAGGATTTAACACTGGTCAGGCCTGGTTAGTACTTGGATGGAAGAAACATTTAAGCAACAATGAGTACTGGCTTTTCATGAAAAAATCTTTATTTAGTATGTAGTCTGGGGGGGTGCCCTCAGGTTATTAAAAAAACAAAAAGCATTATTCTTACGTACAAATCTATGTTAGAAGATATAAAATTCAGGGGTGCCTGGGTGGCTCAGTGGGTTAAAAGCGTCTGCCTTCGGCTCAGGTCATGATCCCAGGGTCCTGGGATCGAGCCCCGAGTCGGGCTCTCTGCTCAGTGGGGAGCCTGCTTCCCTTCCTCTCTCTCTGCCTGCTTGTGATCTCTGTCTGACAAATAAATAAATAAAATTTAAAAAAAAAAAAAAAGAAGATATAAAATTCAGGGTGCCTGGGTAGCTCAGTCAGTTGGGGTCTCTCTTCAGCTCAGTCGTGATCCCAGGGTCCTGGGACTAAGCACAGTGTTGCGCTCCCCACTCAGCACGGAGTCCGCTTCTCCCTCTCCATCTGCCCCTCCCCAGTGTTAGTGCTCTCTCTAACTCTCTCTCTCAAATAAATAAATACAATCTTTAAAAAAAAAAAAAAAGAAGAAGATATAAAATTCAAAAGTAGATCACCTCTACATTGTTTTCCAGGAAATTTCCCCTAATTTTATTCAAACTTGGTTTCATTCTAACCCACTTTTATGATTACTGTAAACAACTTCAAATTAAATATAATCATTGCTGCATTATTTTGGTCATTTACACATCTCATCTCTTCTTCCATTAAGGTTGAAGTTGTCTGAGGACAAGAACCCAATTTTCAAGATATATTTGTTATCAAAGAGAAATAACATTTCCCTCAAAGCCCCCACGTGGGTGTTACTCAATAAACTGCACTGAGAATCTCTATCATTATGATTCTTTTCATTGATATTTTATTTATTTGTTAAGGATACACTATGATTTCCCAAGAAATTTTCATGAGAGAAGACTTCCTCAATCAATTTTGAGTATGCCAAACATTCATTAAATATCTCTGCTACTTTAAGGCCTTAATTAAGCTTCTCTCAACAGATTAGCCCCATTCACACAAGTATCCTCTTAAAATAAGTACGAATACATTTGTTATTTACCTATCTCTGTGATCCCTGGTTCTTCACACTACATATCCTTCGCCTGCAGTGACTATATTCTAACATTACAGTAACATATTCCTTTTTGAATTCAGAGCCATGTATGTATGTACATACATACTCAGCTGTGTATGCAAATTAAGGACTTTATGTACCAACAATTAGTTTATTATTTTTTCAGCTCAGCTACAGAGTCTAGTGAAAAATGTTCAAGTTTGTCTTTGGATGATTGTCATAACCTCAACTAGCTCTCCTTATTTTCTATATATAAAAATAACTTGAATTATATACACACACACACACACACTCACACCCCCGTTAACTCCAAAATTGGCAAAGTAACACAAGCCAGTAAGGATATGTCCTTAATCTGCTTTATTATTATCTTGGAAAGAGGTAAGACAACAGAGCAAGACCTTGCTCCTTCCCAAAGGAAGTAGCAGGATTCCATATAGATTCCCTGTACAACTGGGGGTCTCCACCGATTCCCAGACCTTAAGTAAGATGGATACTCCTCCACAGTTACTTTTTGAGTACTGGTGAGGCAGGAGGGAAAGGAGACCAGGGAGACAAATTGACTGAAGTAAGGCCATTTTGGTTTTAGACTGACCCTTAACATAAAAGTCAGCAGGTAATAGAATGATGTGGTTTTGGAATATAGGCCAGGTTCAGGGGGGTGGAGTCCAGAGCCAAAGACCAAGAAAGAATTGAGATGTCTTCTGTGCAAAAATGGTGGTTTATTAAAGCCTGAGGACAGGACCCGTGGGCAGAAGGAAGGGCTGCATCAGTATTCTGAAGAGTGGCTGGTTAGGTACTACTACGGGGTTGGTGAAGGTAAGGAAAAAGGAAGGTTTTCAAAAGAACTATCATATGCTAAAGAGGACCTACAAGATACCAGAGCCCTTGCCATTGCCAGGTTAAGGTTGTTTTTACCCTCTAGCAAGGCATTAACATTTAAGACAGCTGGGAACTCCCTGGAGTGGGGGGCAGGGGGAGGCTGCAGGGTTTTGGCTTGTGCTTTGTGTTCATGTAGGCTTCTGTCCCCTTGATGGGGTCCGTGATCAAAGGAGTGAGACTGATACAAAGCGAAGGTCAAGCAAAGCTTTATTTCTCACCAGCACTGAGAATCAAACCAACCGGCCAGGGCTGTCTCTTACAGAGAGAGCGACCACCCCCAGCCTCACAGACTAGGTTTTATAGAGCAAAGGCCATGTGGTTGAGCCTGGCCAATGAGATTGTAACACAGAGAGAAAGTTGCATAGTCATGCTAGGTCACACGTACGTGGCCAACTGAATTACAATTTACCCTATAGTAGCTGTTTGAACTAGCCTATCACTCTGGTCAGAATTGGCGCCCAAGTTTGGCACCCAAAAGGCAGGGTTTACATTCTTTGGTGGTTAGGGAGATTTACTGATTGGATGTCTCCACCTGGCCTGACCTGTCCTTGTATTTGGGCTCTGTTATCAGGGACTGGTCGACCATATTTTACTGGTTTCCCAGACTTACTTTTAAGTAAGCTCTTCGGGGCGGGGGGGCGGAGGGGGGGCTAGGTCATTTTAAGTTTTACTGCACAAACAACCAAATGGCTGTTTAACCGAGATGGAGTCGCTCTGGCTAAGTAGGCCCCTACAACCTCATCAAGATGTGACTCCTGAAAGACTAGAAGACCCCACTCCCTCTGTCAGTAAAAGTCACAAAGTCCAGACATTCTGAAAATTGCTCCCTAAGACAATGGGGAAACTAACTGCCCAATGTAAATAAGTTAAAGACTAAGGCCTCCCTATATAGTCAGCTAATTAAAAAAAAAACAAAACACCCTTCATTAGAGAAAAGAGACCGTTACTTTGTGAAGTAGCTCCTTTCCTACTTCCGTACTTAATAAATCTTTGTCCCTTTCTCTAAATGTGATGCACTTGAATTCTCTCTTGTGCAAAGCCAACAATACTCATGATGATGGACCTAAAGCCCTCCTTCTTTGTGCTTCAGCCCTTGTAGCAACACTGGGACTTAGAAGTACTGTCTTTAGGCTCTGTTTTTCTTACTCCACTTAGACACTTAACTACTTCATTTGTCCCGACAGAATTTGCTGGAAGTAGGAAAAGGACCTATCTCCTTTTATAAAAACTATACTGGAGGAAAAATCATTTTTGCCCTACAGCCTCCACAATACAAGATGGATTAATGGGGGGGGGGGGGAGATGTTTAATAACATGTATATCTGCTATATACATAGAAGAGACCCAGGAAAACTGAGTAACTAACTGAAATGGCCTAGGCCATCACCTTTAGTACCATCTCTAGCTAAGGACAAAAGATAACTCCTGGAGTTGGGAAGGGAGGAGGAACTAAGCCAGTTCCGGGCAAACACAGGCAACACACAATTGACAAGGATAAGGCTGTACAGCAGATTTAAGTCCCTGCCTTCTCCATTGATAAGAGCATCTAGACCTTTAGAGTCACCTCCCTCTTCCTGGTCCGTAGAGAAAGGCACCCTTACAAATGAAGAGATTTCCCATACAAATGTTAATTTCTGTACAGCATCTACTCAGTTTTTCGAGCTTTTCCTGTGTCCACTGTTAAAAATAACCAGCTCAAGGTAGGCCTTATGCCAAAGAGGTATATTATGAGATGGCATATTTTGCTTCCTCTCAGAACCCAAGACTGCCCCTTAGTAAATCAAATCCCCATGGGCCATTCACTCCAATTATGCTCAGGAATGCTCCACGGGAAAACACAGTAAATTTTTAGCATTTATCCTCTATTTAATAACGCAATGTAGACTTTTTTTGAAAGATACTACCAGAAAGGGTTACGAATGTAGCTCCAAGATCTTTCTCAGTTCTCTGGAACAATGATAGTCTTTGTTCCTTCTCTGGATGCATTAGCTCTTACTTTTAACCCAGGCCAAATATGTATGTTTACACAAAACAGCCCTCTGAATAAACTAGAAAAAAGCATTTTTTGGTTTACAATTTATTTATACTTTTTTCCCCTTAGGTCTATTGTATAAGCAGCTCAAAGTTCTGTTAAGCAACCTTCAAAGTGATGAGGGAGCAGAAGGCCACAGGCTTGATACCCTGCAACCTCCCCCGACCCCACTCCTGGGTGGGACTTGTGTGACACTCTTCTAGGATGCTCCCAACTGTTTTCATGTTAATGCCTTGCTAGAGGGGGAACACAACCTTGACAAGGTCAAGGCCTCTGGTATCTTGTAGGTCCTCTTTAGCATATGATAGTTCTTTTGAAAACCTTCCGTTTTCCTTATCTCCCCCAACCCCACAGTATATAATCACTTGCCCCTCAGAACCCCAGTGCCGCTCTTCCTGCCTACGCACCCTGTCCCTGTGCTTCAATAAAGCCACCATTTTGCACCAAAGATGTCTTAAGGTCTTTGGCTCCGGCTCACCCACCAAACCTCACCTATACTCCAAAACCACATCCAAAGGATGAAAAGATATATATAAAGCTTTGCATTTCATTATAAACCTGAGTACTCAAAGGCCCCAAAGAGTCATGCTCTCTATATTCACAGGTAAATAAGAAAGTCAACTTGCATATTTTTTTAAATAGGAAACCAATCTTATTTTCAGGATCTGTTAAAATCTTTGGATTCTAGAAGATTAGCCTGCAGTGGAAATTAAACTTCCCAAGTGCTTACTGTAGTTTAAATGGTGAATGGAGTCTGGCTTAGGCAACAAGGAGTTGATGCAACATTACTGAATCAGGGAACAAAGGCCGAGGGAAATGCAGATAAAATTAAATTTCCGTAGAACCTGCCGGCCCATTATCAAATTCTTGAGGCAGGCAGAGGATGGCACTCCTCCAGGAAACTACAAACTGTCTTAAGGTTAATGCCTTGCTGGAGGGAAGAACAGCCTTAGCTTAACAATAGCTAGGCCTCCAGCATCCTGTGAGTCTTTAAGCTATGAAAGTCCCTTTGGAAACTTCCCTTTGTCTCTACTCCCCCAACTCCAAAGTTATGATCAGTTGCTCCTCACACTCCCAGAGCCCCAACGCCCTTTCTGCCCTTGGATTCTGTCCCTGTTCTTCAGTAAAACCACCTTTGCGCATCAAAGACATCTCAAGAATTCTTTCAGGGCTGTCAGTTCGGAATGCCACCACCTGTAACCACATCACTACCGTCCTTGCTAGCTTCTGCCTTTCCCGGCCTGGAGCTATTCTGAAGAGGGAGGACAGGGTTTTAAGGCTCTACTAGGCTTCAGGCCCTCAAGTCCTGCACTTAAGTGCATCTCTGTCGGTCCTGCCCATGGCCAACGATTTTAAGACTTGACAGAGATTTAAGAAGAAAAAAAAAAAAAAGGCAGCAGCAGCCGCAAGCTTATCTCTACACGAGGAAACAGCACTCTGCCCTAGCCGAGAAGGGAAGCCTTGTTTTAGTACCTAGTAACTGAGAAACACTTAAGAGGGGGGTGGGTCGGGGGTGGGGGGGAAGAGAAGGATATTGGTGAACAAGTGGCCAAGGAATGAAACCGGTAATTTGGGGGTGGGGGGGGACTTTTTAAAAATGGGGAAAAACTGGGTATTCAAACTAGTTATAAATCATGAAACACCAACTAAGGCCAGCCTCCTCCATGACATCACACACACCTGGTTTTCTGTGTTCTGTCTTCTCATTCTTGACTTCCATTTCCTTTTTTTCCATTTACTGCTCATACTGAAACTCTCTCCATTAATATATTTTCATCACATCCTCCAAGGGCAAGGGCAAGTCACCTTATTTGGAAAGGCTTCCCTGATGCATTTTCACCTTTCTTTTGGGCCATGATGCATCTCATACATCAACTTTTGCATCTTCATCATCATCATAGCAGCTAACTTCAGCCGAACATCATGAACTTTGCAGTGTGGTATTTTATAGAGATTTTCTCACAGAATCCATGACCTTATACGGTAGGCTTTTATAGATGAAGAAACGCAAGGCCCAAGATGACCTATATGGAAGGGCAGATCTGCCATCCCAAAATATGCCTTTTAGGCATAAGGATTATTTTAGGTTACAATTTTTAGGAAACAGCAGACACAGGAGAAGCTCTGAAAATTGAGTAGAAATTATCCTTTGGTAATACATTCACATTTATGAGAAATCACCATTTGGAAAGTGTCTCCCTCTCTGTCCCAAAAAGAAAAAGATGACTCTAAAGTTCTAGAAATTCTTATCAATGGAGAAGACACAGACTTCAGTCTGCATAACAATCTCACCCTTGTTTCCTGTGTTTTGCCTGATTACCTCCCACAACTGCCCACCCTCCATCTTCCTTTGCCTGTATGAAGATGGTACTTAAGGTAATGGCTTGGACCGTTGCAAGGAGTGCGTGTTTTCCCTGGTATCTCCCATGTATACAGGAGTTATACATGTTATTAAATTTCTATTTCTTTTTCTCCTGTTAATCTTTTATTATAGGGGGTCTCAGCCAAGTACCTGGAAGGGTAGAGGAAAATATATCCTCCCTCCTCTACAGTATAAACACATCTCCAAGTATACTTGTCTCACTAGTGCTTTAGCACATGCTCACTGAATTTTTTTCCTCATTTAATTATGAAAAATTTCGAACATACAAAAATGAGTGACTTGAGGTAAGCATTCAGCCTAACCGGCGAGGGAAAATGTTCAAGAGTGAACACTCTCTTGTGTGTGCAAGAGGGAACGGAGGTTGGTTTGACGTGGGAAACAAAGGCAGAAGGAAAATTAAACTTCCTTATTACTTAAAGCCCACTGACAAGCCCTTGAAACAGGAAGAGTGACATTCCTCTAGAACTTAGCTGCCTCAATGCTAGTACTTTGTTAAGGGCAAGAGGAAATCTGAGCCTGACCCCGTGGTTCCTAAAACGCTACTTAAACATGTAAAGTTTCCTCTGGAAATTTCCTTTATCTTTATACCCAAGATAGTGGACAGTCATCCCCCAAGCATATGGCCCACCGATATACATTTGAATGATCTCGTGACTTTTCCTAACAACAGCTAGCCCCCTCAAGGTCCTGGAAAACTTGCTTCCAAAATTCCGTACAGACTTACCCTATCCCTAAACCCCTCTCAACTTCAGAGTATATAATCAGCCACTCCTCACCATCCCAGTGCAGCTCTTTCTGCCCATGGGTCCCATCCTAGTGCTTTAAGAAAACCACCTTTTCGCACTAAAGACGTCTCAAGAATTCTTTCATGGCCACTGGCTCCAAACCCTAACATCTTTCCCTCCTCAATATTAACAGTCAATACCTACCCTCCAGATTTTATCAGTAATATTGTACTCTATTTCATTTAGTACCTATCTGTCTACCCATCAATCCATCTTATTTCCTTTTTTGATTAATTTCACAGGAAACTGACACCATTACATTTCCCTCCCATAGGTGAGCATGCATATCATTCACTCAACTCCTTGCATTTTAATGCTATACGGAAACACTGATTTGGAGAGAATAAGCACACTCCAATCTCTGGACTATATAGGACTGGCCAAGTAATGTGGGCCACTTTTGTTTAAAACAGTAAATAAACATTTTTAAAGTCTATTTTTCTTCAAAATGCCTTTCAAAGTGAGACAATACCTTCCATGATCCTTGGGATACTATTCTTATTAATATGAAGAGAAATAAATTCCCTCAGTAGACACAGAAGCCAAGGACAAGCATATACCGGTAAAGCTCCAAATTTCCGGGCTGCAGAACAGTCACTACTTCTTAGTTGGATGGAATCACTGGGGTGTTATTAGATTTAAATGAGAAAGAACAGCACATTAGTGCAGGGGATGCCTTGGGAGAACACCCGTAAGCAATAAAGTAAGAAATCCAAGCTGGTGACATTAGAGAAGATTGTGCATCTATTTGAGTCTGAGGAAAACAAACTAGATGTGCTTTGTTCTGAATCACACTGCACTGATTTTTAGTTCCCCAAAGGGCTTTATAAAAAAAAATATATATATATATGAATTCAACAAGGTCGATATTTAATTTTCTAAAAAGACATTTAACTTGACTTAATTACAATCTGATTTAATTTTTTTGAAAGCAGTACTTCATTTTGAAAAAATGTCATGCAAGCAATACAAGTAAAATTCCCCTGAAATTTAACTCAGCTCAAGGATCAAGTATATGATTATAATATTTGAAATACATCTTTAAATACACTATAGCTTTTTTAATGCTGAAGACAAAATGCTAAACAATCTTAGTTCAAAGCGTTATCAAAAATGAAGAAGGCATTGCTTTTCTTGTGAATTATGGAAAGCAATTAAAAGAAATACTGATGACTGAAGAAAGAAAAACTATGAAAGTTGTTTTTATAACCATGATATTTAATAAGCAATATTTTCCTACTCTAACAGATAAGAACTCATCATTCTGGAGTTTGAAGTTAAAATCAACTCTTTTCACTTAGCAACAGCTTTCCAGATATGTCTCCTCTGGGCGAGGGAAACAAAAACAAAAATAAACTATTGTTACTACACCAAAATAAAAAGTTTTTCTACAACAAAGGAAACCATCAACAAAAAGAAAAGATAGCCTACTGAATGGGAGAAGTTATTTGCAAATGATATACCCAATAAGGGGTTAATATCCAAAACATATAAAGAACTTGTACAACTCAACACCAAAAAACCCCACAAATAATCTGATTAATAAATGGGGGGCACCTGGGTGGCTCAGTGGGTTAAAGCCTCTGCCTTCGGCTCAGGTTATGGTCTCAGGGTCCTGGGATGGAGCCCTGTGTCGGGCTCTCTGCTCAGCAGGGAGCCTGCTTCCCCCCTCTCTGCCTGCCTCTCTGTCTACTTGTGATCTCTCTCTCTGTGTGTCAAATAAATAAATAAAATCTTAAAAGGGGGGGGCAGAGGACCTGAATAGACAGTTTTCCAAAGAAGACTTACAAGTGGCCAACAGATGCATGAAAAGGCACTCAACATCAACAGTAATCAGGGAAATGCAAATCTAAACCACAAGACCTGAACATGTCAAAATGGCTAGTATCAAAAAGACAGAAACAAGTGTTGGAGAGGATGTGGAGAAAAAGGAATCCTCAAGCACTACTGATGAGTTACAAATTGGTGTAGCCACTGTAGAAAAGAGTGTGGAGTTTCCTCAAAAAATTAGAAACAGAAATATAAACACTAATTCAAAAAGATATATGCACCCCTATGTTTACAGAAGCATTATTTACAATAGTCACAGTATGGCAGCAACTGAAGTCTCCATGAACAGATGAATGGATAAAGAAGATGTGGTATGTATATCCAAGAGAATATTACTCGCCATAAAAAGAATGAAATCATGCATTTGTGACAATACGGATGGACCTAGAGGGTACTATGCTAAGTGAAACAAGTCACACAGAGAAGGAAAAATATTGTATGATTTCACTTATATAAGTGGAATCTAAGAAACAAAACAAACAAAAGCAGAAACAGGGGTCCCTGTGTGGTGTAGTAGGTTAAACACTGACTCTTGGTTTCAGGTCAGGTGGAGATATCAGGGGTGTGAGATTGAGCCCCAAGTCAGGCTCCTCACTCAGTGCAGAGTTTGCTTGAGATTCTCTCTCTCTCTCTCCTTCTGCCCCACCCCCGATAAATAAATATTAAAAAAAAAAAAAAAAAAAGGCAGAAACAGACCTATAAATACAGAAAATAAAAGGTTGCCAGAGGGGAGGTTGGGAGGGGGTTGGCCAAAATAGGTGAAATGAAGTGTGAGATCCAGTCTTACTATAAACAAAATGTGTAAGTCACGGGGATAAAAGGTATATATTGGGAATATAGTTAATGGTATTATAACTGTGTTCATGGTAACAGATGGTAGCTACACTTGTAAGCACAACATAACATACAGAATTGTCAAGTCACTATACTGTATACTTGAAAACTAATGTAACACTGTGTCAGCTATATTTCAATTTAAAAAAAGAAAGATTAGTTCTATTCACAAATGGATAGATGAGTAGTTTCTACACAGAGCTGATAGATTTAGGAAAATATAGAGCTCCCAGTTATATTTGAATTTCAGATAAACAATGAACCATTGCTTGGCATATCTCATTGAATTTTGGACAAGTATTTTTTATGTATTTCCCAAATATCATATGACATATTCTTATACTAAAACATATTCATTGTTTATATGAAATTCAAATTTAACCAGGTGGGCGTCCTGAATTTTATCTAGCAACCCTCTATCTAGAAGAGTCTGGAAGACTCCCAAGAAGTTCACTTACTTAAAAATCTCTCCCAGTGAGATCTTAATTCCTCATATCAATGATTATATCTTCATTAAACTAAGCATTGATCTCTTCCTTAAGTGAAGAAAGAAAAAACTTTCCTATTAAAATTCATAATCTCACTATGCAATTCTTTTTTCCCACTCTGCAATTCTTAAAAGAAAGACACAAGTCTATATGTTCTGATGTAGAATTATCTCCAAAATAAATTATTAAGTGAAAAAAGCAAAGTTCAGTAATGTATGCATACTGGGTAATCAAGGTTGTCTCCAGGGAGGGGAACAGGGTGTGAGTGGAGAGTGGGAAGGATTGTGGTAAGGAGTCTACTTTTTAAATTCTACTATTTTGTACATTTTGAATTTCTATCATGTGCATATATTATCAATTTAAAGACAAATAAGTGTAAATGAACAAGCAAAGAAGCAAAAAGAAAAACAAAAACCCTATGTATTCCCAGGCAAAACAGAACAAAACATCCCAAGAGATGTCTAATAATTTGGTGGAAATTACTCCTGTGATTCTCTATCTGACCTTATCAGGTCACCTTAAGAGCTCTAGGAAACTGGAGATAAACTATTTTACAATCATGCATGGATTCTGCCTCGTTGAAATGAATCTGCTATTTTAAAGTGAAAAAAAAAATCTTTCTATAAAGGTACAACTTTTATCTTCAAGACTATGCTTGTATGCTTTTATATCATTTATTCTCTTTATTCTCCACATATTCTCCACTGTTTTTATTCACTATGAGCTTAAACACACACACACACACACACACACACACACACACACACACACACCCCTCTTAGCATACGAAAGGGTCCCTTTACGAATAATGGGAAACAGTGATCTGTGTTGATCTAAGTTTCTTCGTCCACATTTCAACACAAACTTCCATTTGAAAATCAATTTTTAAGCTACATGGATAGGGGTTATTTTAAAGGAAAGACCAGTGCTCGCTTCGGCAGCACATATACTAAAGGAAAGACCAAATTCATAATTATATCTAATGTTCTATCTAAGAAAAGTCAATCAAACACACATACACACACACACACACACACACACACACCCCATTAGCAACATTTAGGACAAATTAAAAATACACTGAGATGTTTAGTAAACACTAGAAAACTCCAGTCAAGAGTATATTCAGCCTCTCAGCTTATATTCAACACAAAGTTTTGCTTACTGACCTGAGCTTTCTCCTGCGGGAAGTTCAATACCTCAGACTTCTGACCGATCTCCTCCCCTTCCTGGATCATGCCACATACCCTTTCCCCCAACTCTGGTAGCTCCTGATAACCTGCTTTTCTCTTGAAATCCTTCCCAGGTAACAAAGGAGTTATGTGTCCCTCCTTCTGCAGTTGGACATGCAGCTCCCTCTTTACTTGGTTATTCCTTCTCAATCATTTATTTAGCATCTATTATGTGCCAGACACCGTTCTAAGCAAAATCTCTTATGAAGTTTACATTCTATTCTGGGGAGACAGAGGGGGAAAAGGCAAAGGAATCAAAAGTAACAGGAGCAAGATTACATTTTAGAAAGGGCAGCCTGGAAAGGTCTGACTTTCCAGAAGGGTAGAATGGAGCCCTGTAGAGATCTAAAGAGAGATTTAGACAAAAGAAACAGAAAATACTAAGATGTAAGTCTGGAGCCTGCTGGGTATGTTTCGGTACAATAAGTGCCAAGGTGAATAGAGCTGAATGAGAAAGCGAGATGAAGTTGAAGGAAACGGAGTCATAGAGGTCAGAGGCAGCCAGATCGTGGAGGCTTTCTAGCCATGGTAAGAACTTCAGATATTTGAAAGGACTCCTCAAACTCCACAGAGAAATCACATCAGGCCTTTACTTCAAGGTAAAAGATACGGTGCAGCAAGAGAAAAAGAGTGCAGGTAAGCATTAGGGTCCAGAGGGATCCCAAGTGTTAATGCCCCAGCAGCTAGGTGAGGCCATGTGACAAAATCTGGCCAATGAGGTAGAGCCAGAAGCCATGGGGATATGAATATGAATATGCACATGAACCTTGGACGTGCACCAAAAGCCATCCTGGGACAATGAGGATGACACTAGGGATTTCAGAGCAGGAAACAGAAAGAGCCCCAAACAGGATGAACATGGTCCTGCCGCCACCCCAAACCCACGTTTCCCACCTCTAGTTATTTTGTTGCAGAAGACCAATTCACTCCTGAAGGAGTGCTGGTAACGCTGACTCTGTTTGGTCCTCCATCATGGTCTTGGCTGTGCAATGACCTCCCTTGGGGCTATGTGTTCCAGGCCCCACGCAGGCTGATGTACGCCCTGACCAGAATGCGGGAAGACTTGTTGCAATCTTCCCTCAAGTGGTGTACACTTGATAACTTCAGATAACTAGTAGAGAGCCTCTGGTGCGCAGATGGCACCACTTCAGGTAACTCCTCTGTGACGTCACCACCATGCCCCACACTCCATAAAAGCTGGGGGATTAAGGTCCACACTGGGTGGGAAAATTAGGTAGAGAATAGCTGTGTGCCACCTGTAGAGTTTGCCCGATCCCTCTTTTTAGTAAGTTACCCTGAATACAGTTCTATGTAAATGGTATGCAGTGGTTTGCTTTGTTTTTGGTCTTAAAAGTGTTTTCTCAGTTCTAGAGGATACTTTACAGACCCTCTTCCACCTTCTAACAATTCCTTTTCTGTTTATGCTATTATAGTAGGATTTTCTGTTGAACATATCACTAGCTGACATACATATAACACTATAGTGTCTCCAAAGAATGAAGTTTAAGCTCCTTGTATAGCAGATGCAGTACTTATAACCTGGCTTTATCTTCTGTCACTGTTACCCACTCTATGTTCAGAATACTTTTTTTTAAAAGATTTTATCTATTTTTATTTATTTGACAGAGAGAGACAGCGAGAGAGGGAACACAAGCAGGGGGAGTGGGAGAGGGAGAAACAGGCTTCCCGCCGAGCAGGGAGCCTGATGCGGGGCTCCATCCCAGGACCCTGGGATCACGAAGCTGAACTGAAGGCAGAGGCTTAACAACTGAGCCACCCAGGCACCCCATAATACTTTACTTTCTAGGAATTTCCATCCTATATCTATTGATTCAAACCTCAGGGCTTTTGCTTATGACGTCTCTTTTGGCCTGCTTTACACACGACACTTTTCTTTGCCTGGTTAACTCCTACTCATCCTTTAAGATTCACATCTCAAGCCCAAGATTCTTCCTTCTCCTTACTCCCACAGCACACCCTGAATTCTTTTACCTTGGCATTGACCATATTGCATGACTTTCTATTCATGTGTCGATCTTCCCCACTAGATAAGTGTGTTCCTCAAGAGCCTGGTCCATCATTGTTTCCTGAACCACCCAGCACAGTGCCTGGCACACAACTGAGCACAAAAGATGTCAGTTATACTAATAGGAAGTAAAGGTCGCCTTCCTTATGTGTGGCAGGAGTCCGAGAGAAAAAAGTCCCCAGTTTTAAGTATCGGAAGACCCTAGTGTGCAGTTCCAACCCTCCTTTGATGCTTGAGAGCACAGTCCTATAAAAGAAAAAGCCTAGGTGGTCCAGAAGCTCAAGGATGTTTTCTGAGGTTTTCCAAGGAGAATAAAAGAAAGCCTTAGGACAGGGTTGCTTCTGGTATCTTCCATCAATAAAACCAGAGATTTCAGGGCACCTGCGTGGCTCAGCGGTGGAGCGTCTGCCTTTGGCTCAGGGCACGACCCCAGCGTCCTGGCATGGAGAACCCCATCGGACTCCCTGCTCAGTGGGGAGCCTGCTTCTCCCTCTCCCTCCCCTGTGCTTGTGTTCCCTCTTTTGCTATCTCTCTCTGTCAAAAAAATAACATCTTTAAAAATCATAGAAAGGAAAAATAAAACCAGATATTTCATATCAGGAGATTCACTTGTAGTGGCCTTGTCATATATTAACCTGGCTAGGCTGACCTACATGCCTAGACTTTTCTTTCCCGCATGTTTCTGATTAAAGTGAACCATGGGAGAAACTGGTAGGGGTTGAAGAGCAGAAGAGGAGCCGTAGCCATTTTGTAGTTCACACAGACTGTCTCTAGGCAGTGAACTCACTCCACTGGCACGGCTGCTCCCCTTCCTGCAGGCTCTTCTTTCAGCTTCTCTGACGTCTGTGCCAGGTGTGTGTGTTTCGCTCCACGATGAAGGGCCCCGGCTCCTACAGGATAGGCACACTACCAGGTTAGGGGCTACGAGAACTGTCATGGCTTTCTCTCTGTTCCTGCTTGTGATTCCCCAAACTTACATCCATTTTCCCTTCCTGAATGCTTGCCCTCAAGACTTCAAGGTTTAGCATCAGATGTAATAGCAGCAGCCTTACAAAGACTGCTTAGCCAGCTTCCACAATTGTTAAGTCAAATCTCTGTAATAAAGTCCTTAAATACATATAGGAGGAGAAAAAAAAAAAAATATATATATATATATATACAGACACACACAACGGGATTTTATAAAGAATTTCCTAGTTGCCTCTCTGAATGAAAACGAACTGAAATGACATCAATTCTTTTTTCCTTTTTTAATTTACTTGAGAGAGAGAGAAAGAATGAGAGAGAGAGAGAGAGAGAGTGCAAGAGAAGGGGGTAAGGTCAGAGGGAGAAGTAGACTCCCTGCTGAGCAGGAAGCCCGATGTGGGATGTGATCCTGTGACTCCAGGATCATGACCCCAGCCGAAGGCAGTCGCTTAACCAACTGAACCACCCAGGTACCCTGAAATGACATCAATTCTTAAAACTTTCCAATACTTATTTTCTTAATCCCTGGTCTCTCAACCTGAAGAGATTTGCTACACAGCCTTTAAGCTCAAATTCCATTATTGTGTTTTCCTGGAAGAGGTCTGGGAGACTGTCCCACCCTGAAGACTTCTCCTCAATTTAGAATATGCTGTGGCAGCAATAAAAAAAGAATCCCAGAATCTGTAGGAAGGGAGAGAGGGGAAAAAAAGGCTGCCCTGCACGGGGATGAGTCTAGGGTGTTAAGCTGAAGAATTCACACGAGGTCATCGATACTGAGGAATCCATTGTATCGTCTGTGTCCTGAGCTGGCTCACTCGGACTGTGCCCAGAAGCCAGTTGCCAAAGAGGCAGGGAGAGAAGTGATGAATGAGACCCTTACAGCAGTACACCCAGAGAGAAGCCAAATAAATATTTTTCACAGGAGATTTTGATGGCGGGAGCCTAGTGCCAGAATACACTTCATAACATGTCCAACTCTAAGAATATCTGGAGTATCACAATTGCTAAAATGTCAGAGGATTCTTGAAAAAAAGAAAATGAGCAAGATAAAGGAGTCCTACTGAATTCCCAGCATCCCTACAAATTAGCCCCCTAAAAGTCTGAAGGATTGTACGCACACCCTGGTGACTTCAAAGGTAGCTCTAGTTTAACATTTGTTCCTGGGGCAAGATGAGAGAAATGTGAGCCAAAGGAAAACACTAGCCCCCATATGAAATGAAATATTCTGGGGCGCCTGGGTGGCTCAGTGGGTTAAACATCTGCCTTCAGCTCAGGTCGTGATCCCAGGGTCCTGGGACTGAGTCCTACACCAGGCTCCCTGCTCAGCAGGAAGCCTGCTTCCCCCTCTCCCACTCCCCCTGCTGGTGTTCCTTCTCTCACTATCTCTCCCTCTCTGTCAAATAAATTTAAAAAATCTTTAAAAAAAAAAATAAATAAAAACTTTAATTAGGGTGTCTTTTGATTAATAGAAATTTTTAATTTTGTCTTTGAAAAATTTGAGAGTGGGGGTAAGAGAACAGAGTAAACTTCCTGGGAGGTACAGGCCCAACTGTTAACACTTTAAGGAAGACTCTGAACTATTATTGTTTGCACCTCAGACTGGTAAAGTCAAAATGAAGTTTGCAAGTTTCAAAATAACAATGTACATGCACATGCATACATATATATTCACATAGAATAATACCAGTGTGTGTGTGTTTTTTAAAAGATTTTAGTTATTTATTTGACAGAGAGAGAGAGATCACAAGTAGGCAGAGAAGCAGACAGAGAGAGAGGAGGAAGCAGGCCCCCCGCCAAGGAAAGAGCTGGATGCGGGGCTCGATCCCAGGACCCTGAGATCATGACCTGAGCTGAAGGCAGAGGCTTTAACCCACTGAGCCACCCAGGCGCCCCATACCAGTGTGTTTTTACCTTATGGTTAACATTCAAAAATGGGTAGGCAGTAAACAAACAGTATTCCTATGGTTGTTGAAATCCACTGTTAAAAGAAAAGGAACAGGTTGTCGAATTAAAATAAAAAAGACTTTTTATTAAAAATATTCAAAGTTCAGTAAGGTTTACTAGCCTGGAGTTTGATAGCCATTTCTCTGAGGTTTTGTTTTTGTTTTTGTTTTTTTACCACAAAGGATGAAAACAAGAATCAGAGGATGGAAGAGTCCATGAAAAATAGAGGATAGTTTGTACATTTAAGGGCAAGTTGATTCATCAGAATGTAAGATAAAATTACTAATATTATTTAGATGGAATCTGAAGAAATAGAATGTTTTCCTGGCTTTTAGACCACAGTATGACCAAAGATGTTCTTTCTACAGTGCTTATGCTATTGACAGAGAAATTTTATTTTATTTTTTTATAGATCTTATTTATTTATTTGACAGACAGAGGTCACAAGTGGGCAGAGAGATGGGGTGGGGAGCAGGCTCCCTGCTGAGCAGAGAGCCCGATGCGCGACTCGATCTCAGAACCCTGAGATCATGACCTGAGCTGAAAGCAGAGGCTTAACCCACTGAGCCCCCCAGGTGCCCCAACAGAGAAATTTCTAATGAAACCAAAAGGGCACCTAAAACTAGTGTCTCAATAATTTCTCAAAAAGTGGTTTTAAAAAACCTCAGAAATGCTTGTCACTTTTAACACCACATACTTATCTTTTTCCTCTTATTAGCAGAAATTAAAATAAGGTGGGATCATAAATCTGTATACTGTACATCGGTATATAAGAGTATATTTAAGGGGTGCCCGGATGGCTCAGTCAGTTAAGCATCGGACATTTGGCTTCAGCTCAGGTCATGATCTCAGGGTTGTAGAGCCAGGCCCATGTTGGGCTCCACACTGAAGGCAAAGTTCTCCCTCTCCCTACCCTTCTGTCCCTGCCCCAGCTCGTGGACACTTAACCTTGCACTCCCTCTCATACCTGCTCTGAAATAAATAAATAAATAAAAATCTTTTTTTAAAAAGAGTTATTTGATATGATTTTGACTGAGTAATTATAATCTATTTGTACTTTAGAACGTTTGCATCCTTTTATGTCTAGCTTATATACACATTTTATCAATAAGATAAGTTTTTAGTCATAATGTATAGCATTTATAGACAAGCCCTCTAAAAGCAGAGCAATGGGCCCCTGGCTCTGAAATTCACCCTCCCATTTTCCATTATCCCCATGGGTAGGGTGAAAGAAAAGGTGGTGGGGGAGGATTTCCGATTTAAATCTTCTAACATTGACATGATTTCTTTGTTTGGGGAGATAACCTGTATTTTGACTTGAAGATGCCACATCAACCCCACATCCACACCACCCCCCATATACCTTCCCCCTGCCCCCCACCCCCCCACCCACACATAGTCCACCGACTTCCTGGACTTCTGAAAAACAGATAGCTGAATTTCTCTGCATAACAAACAAAGAGAAAATCAGAGTTTCTGGATACTCCTTAAACGTGGGTGGTAGGGGGCCTAGGAAAAGACAAAATAGAGAAGAAACAAAGGCTCTTAAAAGAGAGAAGCTGAACATCTTAACAAGAGCCCAGGAGCAGAGAAGAGAGGGTTTTCCCAAGGATTTTAATGGGAGGAACAGCAAACACATAATCCTGATGCAGTTTTATTTTTGTCTCCTATTAGCCCAGTGGTTCTCAACAGTAAATTTTACCCCTCAGGGGACCCTTGGAAAGGTCTGGAGACATTTTTAGCTGTCACAAGCGGAGGCGGGTGTTACTGACATCTAGTGGGTAGAGACCAGGGATACTGCTAATATCCTATAAAGCACAGGAGAGTCCCCGAAACAAAGAATGACCAAGACAGAATGTCAGTAGTGCTGGGGTTGAGAAACTTTTAATTCACCCTTTAAATTTGCTTAGCAGGGTTGGTTCTTCCCCTGACCCTATATGAAAACAACTCCATGAATTTTCAATTTGCTCTCAGGAAATGCAAAGCACTCTTAGTCTACCACTAGAAATGTCCATTTTCTTGTGGAAGCAATGCTCAAATTTGCTTTCAAGTTGAACTCCTCACCCAGCAGTGGTAGAACGATACTAGGTAGTGTTTTTGGTTTCCCCTTACGTTAACATTCTATAGAACACGAGATTCACTTGAAAGTATACTGATTCCCAACCCACCCCGGAACAAAACACTGATTACATCGCAGTTACTATCTTCTTCATAGTTGTCCTTGGTCTTGTTTTGGATTTTGCCTCTTTGAAGTGAGAGCACGTTGCAGAGCAGTTAAAAGCTTATTGTCTAATAAGGTCTGCCACAATAAGCTTTTAAACGCTGCCGGGGTTTGAATGTGTAGGAGCCCAGGACAACCCAGCCCAAGATGGGCCAGTTTGGCCTGAGCCTTATTTTGAGTTAAAAGCAATCTAAACCCAGCAGATTCAGAAAAAGCTCATTACCACCCCCTTACCTACCTTCTTTACCAAGAAGAGAGCTATTAACAGAGATTCATCTTTACCTAAGGAACTTGTCTGCATGATAGGGCACCTTTGTTTTCTAAACATTTCTTTTCATTTTCCTGCTAAAATTCTCCACTTTGTATTCTCAGGTCCCTACACCTCTCCTTAGCTCATATAAGCCTCATGTTGCCTGGCCGCCCTTGGAATTGTCACGTCTATGTGGATTCCTGTACTTATGCATTTGATTTTCTCCTGTTAATGTGTCTCTGATCAATCTGATTCTAAATCCAGCTAGAAGTACTCTGAAAGGCAGAGGAAATTCTTCCTTCCCAACAAATCCCAGCTCTGCCGCTATCTAGCTTAACCTCTCAAGGCCTCTCATCTATAAAATGGGATGAAAATAATCCTATCTCATAAAGTTATTGTTAAGCTTAAATGAGTAAGCATATTTTTTCAGGAGGAAAATTGGTATTTTAGTATCCTGTTTTGTGGATTTCTGATCTAACGATGATTAGCTTAGGCCAGAGGAAATACCGTCTACATTTCTATGAAACACTCCCCAAATTCTACCACACTATCCTGCACATAGTTGGCCGAGAAATTTAGTATTTAGTAATGTGAGTTCAATACAATCACCTTCAGGTGATAAAATTCCAAGAAAAAAGAGAAATAAGAAATATGTCTAGCTCCCTAGCCTCTTCATTTTCACATTATATATGGAAGAAAGCGAAAAGTTCCTGTAAATTTTATAACTATTCCTGGAAGTAAATACTAATACTATTAATAATAAAATGTCACATCATTGAAGAAAAAAATAATTCTCATCAGGATTACAAAACACATAGCCAAAGTTGTGATTGTTCTTGCAATCATAAAAATCACTGGCTCTGGATTCTTATTGAAACTTAGAAAATGAAAGTATATATGGAAAGGTCCATGGACAGGAGCTCTACGGTTATCATCTGTTTAGGAAGTTGTCAAGGGTGACTCTGAGTCATAACTAAATAGATGGCCAAGAAACAACAGATTTGTTTCATTTTGTTTTTTGTTTTCAGTTAGAGAGATTTGCTTGCCATAAACTCCATCAAGGGGAAGGGCCCATTATGGAAGCAAAAACATCTTCCTCTAAATTAACATTTGCCCCTTTGCTCACTGTTATTTTCTATGTTTATATAATTGTGAGTGATAAGGTCTGGTAATGATAAGACTACCTATATAGCACCATTTTCTTGGAAACATATATTTCATTTTGAATTATGGTTGAATCTAAGAAAAGCACTTCTCTCATTTCTTAGCAACCAAAAAGAGCATGCTAAATGTTTGATTTCATCCATCTTCACCTAAATGGGATACTGAAAACCAGACAGAAAGGGGTTCTCAGTCCTGTGAAATTTGGGAAATGTCTCCAAAATATAGACCCATTAACCCTTGAGCTGACTGTATTATGAGGAAAGACTTCTTGAAGTAGGGAGCTGAAAGGTAGCAAATTGACTTTTGAGTACTCTGGAGGCCAAGAACAAGCTAAAGAAGGAGGCATATGCTTTTGTCTCAGAAAGATAAGCAGGAGCCAAGAAGGCCATGCCAGTGCCATGGGTGTTATAAGCCTTTCCTTCCCAACTGCACTAACACCTCCTAAGCCTCTCAGAAACATTTTCACTTTTCCTGATCAGTGGAAGCAGCCATGGGCCTCCTCTCTCTGTTCAGATTTCCTATTTCTTCCTGTTTCAGTTTTGATAGTTTTTAAATTTTTATTTATTTATTTGACAGACAGAGATCACAAGTAGGCAGAGAGGCAGGCAGAGAGGGAGGGGGAGGCAGGCTCCCTGCTGAGCAGAGAGCCCGACGCGGGGCTCGATCCCAGGACCCTGGGATCATGACCTGAGCTGAAGGCAGAGGCTCAACCCACTGAGCCACCCAGGCGTCCCAAGTTTTGATAGTTTTTAAGTTTCCAGAATGCATCTATTTCTTCCAGATTGCCTAATTTGTTGGCATATAGTTGCTCATTAATATGTTCTTAAAATTGTCTGTATTTCCTTGGTGTTGGTTGTGATCTCTCCTCTTTCATACATGATTTTATTTATTTAGGTCCTTTCTCTTTTCTTTTTCATAAGTCTGGCTAGAGGTTTATCAATCTTATTAATTCTTTCAAAGAACCAGCTAGTTTCATTGATCTGTTTCTACTGTTCTTCTGGTTTCTATTCCATTGATTTTTGCTCGACTCATTATTATTTCTCTTCTCCTGCTTGGTTTAGGGTTTATTTGCTGTTTTTTCTCCAGCTCCTTTAGTTATAAAGTTAGCTTGTATATTTGAGATCTTTCTAATTTTTTAATTAGAGGCTTGTATTGCTAGGTACTTTCCTCTTAGGACCACCTTTGCTGTATCCCAAAGATTTTTAAAAGATGTGTTTTCATTCTCATTAGTTTTCATGAATTTTTTAAATCCTTTAATTTCCTGGTTGACCTATTCATTCTTTTTTTCTTCTTTTTTTTTTTTAAGATTTTTATGTTACTTTTGGGCTCTCTCTTCACTTACAGGATCCCCCCTTAATATTTCTTGCAGGGCTGGCATGGTGGTCCAATTTCTGTCTGTCCTGGAAGCTCTTTACCTCTCCTTCCATTCTGAATGACAGCCTTGCTGGATAAAGTATTCTTAGCTGCATTTTCTTCTCATTTGGTACCCTGAATATATCATGCCAACCCTTTCTGGCCCACCAGGTTTCTGTAGCTAAGTCTGATGTTAGTCTGATGTTACTCCCTCTGAAGGTATGGTGTCTCTTGTCTCAAGCTGCTCTCGGGATTTTCCCTTTCTCTCTAAAATTTGCAAGCTTCACTATTCTATGTTGGGGTGTTGATCTTTTTTTTTTTTTTTAAAGATTTTATGTATTGATTTATTTGTCAGAGAGAGAGAAGAGAGAGAGTGCACGCACACAAGCAGGCAGAGTGGCAGACAGAGGCAGAGAGAGAAGCAGCCTCCCTGCTGAGTGCGGGACTCAATCCCAGGACCCTGGGATCATGACCTGAGCCAAAGGCAGTGGCTTAACCAACTGAGTCACCCAGGTGTCCCTGTTGATCTATTTTTATTCATTTTGGTAGCAGTCCTCTCTGCTTATTGGACATGAATGTTTGTTTCCTTCCCCAGATTAGGGAAGTTCTCAGCTATGATTTGCTCAAATATACCTCCTGCCCTCACCCTTTGCCCTCAGGTATCCCAATAATTCTGACATTGGTATATTTTATGGCATCATTGATTTCTTGAAGCTTCTTTTCCCATGGGCTGTTAGTTGTTTTTTTTTCTCTTTTCCTCAGCTTCCTTCCTTTCTATCAGCCTGTCTTCTAGATCATTTATTCTCTCTTCTGCCTCATTCACCTTAACTGTTAGAGCATCCAATTTAGACTATATCCCAGTTATAGCATTTTTTAAAAAGATTTTATTTATTTATTTGACAGAGAGACCACAAGCAGGCAGAGAGGCAGGCAGAGAGAGGAGGAAGCAGATTCTCCGCTGAGCAGAGAGAGCCCGACGTGGGGCTCGATCCCAGGGTCCCAGGATCGTGACCTGAGCCGAAGCAGAGGCTTTAACCCACTGAGCCACCCAGGTGCCCCTCAGTTATAGTGTTTTTAATTTCAGCCTGATTAGACCTCATTTCTGCACTAAGAGATTCTCTAGATCTTTTATGCTTTTTCCAAGCCCAGCTATTACCTTTATAATTGTTATCCTGAATTCCATCTCTGACATCTTACTTATACCCATATTGATTAAATCTGTGACGAGAACATTACCTCTGGTTCTTTCTTTTTTTGTGAATTCCTCCCTCCAGTCATTTTGCCCAGAGAAGAATGTATGAACGAATGAGCAGAATCAGAAATATCAACCATGACCCAAAACAAAACAAAACAAAAAGGGGGTGGTGGTGGTGGTGGAAGGAGGGAATATAATCTCACAAGGTGGATAAAGCAGGGTGATCCACTTGTTCCTGAGTAAATTTTGATCTGTGTGTAAGAAGACACTAAATCACAAAACTGCAAAGAAAGCAAAATTTATATGTATACAAAAGTAAAATTAAATAGAGTGAATAAAAGCCAAAAAAAGAAGCATATATCTATAAAATGTAGATGTGAAAAATTAAAGTTAAAAAGCTACTTAAAAACAAAGGGATGATTGAAAAAGTTGAAAAGGGAAAAAAGAAAAATAGAAAATTTTAGACTGAAAGATAAACGAATCCTGAGAAAAATCCTCAAGTTCTATATGCTGTTTTCCCCTAGCACTGGAGTTTTACAGTCTTGTGGGTTCTGTAACTAGTTGTGCACCTGTTCTTCTAGTTGGTTTTCTGGGGAAGGGGCCTGCTCTGGTGCTTCTCAGGTGTCTTTTCCTGGGTGGAATAGAACCACCCCTTGCCAGGGGTCCGGGCTCACTGTAAGCAGGTTCTCTGTGTGGCTTTTGTTCCCTGAAGGCTTTCTGTGCTTAGCAACTACTTACTCAAAAAGGAAATTAAAAAAAAAAAAATCCCATTTACACTAGCACCAAAAAGAATAAAATACTTACAAATAAACTTCACCAAGGCAATGAAAGATCTGTACACCAAAAACTATAAAATAATAATGACAGAATTTGAAGCAGACACAAATAAATGTAAAGACATCTCGTGTTCATGGGTCAGGGAAAAAAATTAATATTGCTAAAATGTCCATACTATCCACACTGAATCTACAGATTCAGTGCAATCTCTATCCAAATCCCAATGGCATTTTTCACAGAAATAGAAAACACAGTACTAAAATTCATATGAAATCACAAAAGACCCTGAATACTCAAAGCAATCTTGAGAAAGAAGAACAAAGCTGAAGACATTACACTTCCTCATTTCAAAGTATTTCAAAGCTACAGTAATCAGAATAGTACGGTACAGGCAGAAAAACATATAAACCTATATAACAGGATAGGGCGCCCAGAAATAAACATGTATATATATGGTCAAAAGATTTTAGACAAGGGTGCCAAGAACACAGGAAGAATAGTCAGTCTCTTCAATAAATGATATTTGGAAAACTGGATATTCACATGCAAAAGAATGAAATATACCCTTATCTTAAGCCATATACAAAAGTCAACTCTAAATGGATTAAAGACAAAAAAAAATAAAAGAAAGAAAAGAAATGGATTAAAGACTTAAATGTAAGACCTGAAATCATAAAACTAGAAGAAAGTATAGGGGAAAGCTTCTTGACATCGGCCTTGGCAGTGATTTAGATAGGCTACTAAAGGGGTTCTGACACCCAACTCCAGTGTGTGTGTGGAGGAATCACAATCAAGCTATTCTTTGGACACTAACTAGCTGGGTATCGTACAATTTAACACAATTCTGACACACTCAGTCAAAAGATGGCATCAGGTCTCACAGGTTAAGGGCTCAGTCCTACAAAACGGACTCTCACCGACTATAAACGGCAGTCACAAGCCCAGGTTATCACCTGTGCTTCTGACCAACTGGCTATCGACTGGAGGTTCCAATGACCTCCTCCAACTCAGGATGCCAATTACAAGTCCAAGTTGTCACTAGTACTTCTGACCAACGGGCTATAAATCCCATGACCAGGGTGCCCCCCAACCTCCTTAGATTCAACTAATTTGTTAAAGTGGCTCACATAACTCAGAGAAACATTTTACTTACTGGATTACTGGTTTACTATAAAAAGGATATAGCTCAGGAACAGCCAGATGGAAGAGATGCATAGGGCTTGCAAGAGGTATAGGAAAAGAGCATGGATTTTCCATGAACTCTCCAGGTATGCCAAGCTCCCCATTCTCCACACATTTGCCAGTCTGGAAGCTCTTCAAATCCTATTGTTCTGGGTTTTATGGAGGTTTTATTACATAGGCATGACTGATTAAATCATATGCCACTGGCTACTGATTAAACCCCTAGCCTTTCTCTCCTCCTCAGAGGCCAAGGGGATCGGGCTTGATGGAAGTTCCAACACTAATCACAAGACTGGCTCCACTAGCAACCAGCCCCATCCTGAGGTGCAGTCCTAAGGTAAGCTCATTAACATAAGACAAGACATTTCTGGTGTTCTCAACACTCAGGAAATTCCAAAGGTTTGGGAACCTGTGAGCCAGGAACTGTGGATGAATACATTTATGAGATATATATGTACATAATACATATATGAGATACATATATGAGAAACACATATACATATGTATTTCCAAAATACATATATGAGAATACATATATGAGAAATATATATTTTTATCATCTGAATGACTAAAATGTTTATTTCTTATAAATCACCATACTGTAGACACCTAAAAGCACAGGCAACAAAAGCAAAAATAAACAAGTATGACTGCAAAAAACTAAAATGTTTTCGTACAGCAAAGGAACCAATCAGCAAAATGAAAAAGCAACCTAGAGAACAGGAGAAAATACTTGTAAACCATATATCTGACAAAGGGTTAGTATTCAAAATATATTTTAAAATGCCTACAATTCAATAGCAAAAATAAATCCATTAAAATAGGCAAAGGAATTAAATATGTATTTCTCCAAAGAATACATACAAACAGGCAATATACGAAAAGGTGCTCAACATCACTCATCAGCAGGGAAATGCAATCAAAATGACAATGAGATATCACCTCGCACCTGTGATACCACCTCGAAGCTGTGATGGTGGCTATTGCCAAAATATTTATATGTGCTGGTGAGGATATGGAGAAAAGGGAACCCTTGTACACTGTTGGGAATGTAAATAAGAATAGTAACTATGGAACCATTTCCTCAAAAAATTAAAAATAGCTACCATATGATCTAGCAATCCCACTTCTGGTATATATCAAAAGGAAATAAAGTCACTATCTCGAAGAGATATCTGCACTCTCATGTTCACAATAGCCAAGATATAGAAGCAACCTAAATGTCCACTGGTGGTTGAATGAATAAAGAAAATGTGCTATATACATACAATGGAGTATTATTTAGCTTTAAAAAGGAAGGAAATCATGCCATCTGCCGCAACATGGATGAACCTGGAGGCTATCACACTAAGTGAAATTAGTGAGACACAGAAGGAAAAATACAACATGATCCCTCTTGTATGTAAAATCTAGTCAAGCTCATAGAAGCAAAAAATAGAATGGAGGTTGCGGGAGCTCAGGAGAGGGGTAAATAGGTATTAGTGAAAGAATACAAAGTTTCAATTATACAAGATGAGTAAGTCCTAGAAATCTACTGTGTAGCATAGCACCTATAGCTTAAAATACTGTATCATATATTTAAAACGTTACCGAGAGTCCGAATACTCTGTTATGTCACAAAAAAATAGCAATAAAGAGGGCAAGAGGAAACTTTTGGAAGTTATGGATATGTTTACGGCGTAGATTGTGGTGATAGTTTCATGGGCATATACTTATTTCTGAACTCATCAAGTTGTATATAATAAATACAGCCTTTTGCATATCAACCATATCTTATTAATAAGCTGCTTTTTTTTTTTTTTAAGTGATCAAAGGAGCATGAAGGACACTGGACCCCTGAAGGATAAGGCAAGGGATGGTAGAATATGGGGACTGGACACAGAAAGGAAGTAACAAACGATGCCTATTGTTTTACCATTTTTTCAAGGTGTATCTTAAAGCAGGAACAAGAAATAGAGTTTCTCAACTGATTATCTATAGATATATTCTCAGAAGTTGGTGAAATCTTTGAAATTTCTCATTGCTGATTTTCATTTCAATGGGAATTTTTTTTTTTTACATTTTCTTAGATCGACTTTATTCTTGTTTAGTATAAATCACTATCTGAAGACTTGTACATTTGGTATCTGTACTAAACAATAATATAAACAAATCTTGTAGACTACTGGAAAACAGGAGCTTTAGAAACATCTTTGCCTTTCTTCTTTGAAGAATAACATCAATTGCATGATTTCCCTAAAAATATTAACTATAACAAACAATACTCTCTCCCCACCTCGTATAAGGCTGACTGTGATTCTCCACCAGTGAACTGCATGCGTTCTTGTTCTTTGTGTGTCGTAAAATATAAGTATACGTAAAATTTACCATTTTAACCATTTTTAAGTGTACATACAGTGGCATCAAATATGTTCACATTGTTGTGCAACCATCACTACCATCCATCTCAAGAACTTCTCTTATCTTTGCAAACTGAAACTGTTTCCATTAAACTCCCCATTCCGCCTATTTCCCTCAGCCGCTGGCAGCTACCATTCTATTCTCTGACTCCATCCATTGATAATCTTTAACAAGAGCTTTAACAAGTTATAAAAATAAGAGTTCTTCTGCAGCAAGAAATACATCAGATGGCTTCTTCAAGGACTTGAAAATAAGGAAGAACAAAAAATATATATCCTTTGAGAGATAAACTTTAAATTTTTTTTAAATTTTTATTTATTTGGCAGCAGAAAGGCAGGCAGAAAGAGAAAGGAGGAAGCAGGCTCCCCGCTGAGCAGAGAGCCTGATGTGGGGCTCAATCCCAGGACCCCCGGGATCATGTCCTGAGCCAAAGGCAGAGGCTTAACCCACTGAGCCACCCTGGCGCCCTGAGAGATAAACTTCAACATCAACACATAATAAATCTTCAATAAAGTCATGTTGAAGAGTGAGGATGACCTTCACATTATGATCGGTAATCTCCTTTCTAGCCTGGCTCTCTGTTCCAGCCATACTGGCCTTCTCTCTGTCCTAAATCATACCTAGCTCTTTTCCAACTCTTACCGAATGTATAAAACAATATCTGAACAAAGAGATATTCTTTGATAGAAAGACTTGGTATCGTAAGAAGTCATTCTCCTAAAATTAATATATAATTTAGTAAAATATTCATTATAATCCCAATGGGAAATTTTTTTAAAAGATTTTATTTATTTATTTGACAGACAGAGATCACAAGTAGGCAGAGAGGCAGGCAGAGTGAGAGGAGGAAGCAGGCTCCCCGCTGAGCAGAGAGCCCTATGCCAGGCTCGATCCCAGGACCCTGGGATCATGACCTGAGCCAAAGGCAGAGGCTTTAACCCACTGAGCCACCCAGGTATATGTGGGACAGGTTATCTTAGATATTAAACATCCTATAAAACCACTATAGTTGAAATAATATAGCATTGGCATAGAAATGTGCAAACAAGGCAGTGGAGTAGAACAGCAATCCTAGAAATAGATTCCAGTAAGTAAATTAAAATATAGGATAAAGGCATAATTTGGGCACCTGAGTGACTCAGTCGGTTAAGCATCTTCCTCCAGCTCAGGTCCTGTTCCCAGGCTCCTGGGATCGAGCCCCTCCTCCAGCTCCCTGTTCAGTGGGGAACCTGCTTCTCCCTCTCCAGCTCCTCCTGCTTGTGCCCACACACTCTCTCTCTCTCTCTCTCTCCCCATCAAATAAATAAATAAATAAACTAAAAAAAAAAAAAGATAACGGCAATATTTAAATTCAACAGGAAAATAACTATTTTATTAAATGGTACTGGCACATCTGTCTATACATGTTGAAGAAAATATAATTGAATCCTTAGCTCACACCACATCCAAAACTAAATTCCAAATGGATTAAAGATTTAAATGTAAAACAAAACCACCACCACCACCACAACAAAATCCAGTAAAATTCACAGAAGGAAATCTCCTTGTTGGACATTAATGCCACTAATTTCCCCGACAACCTCAAAACTCCTTCACAAAACCCCGCTGTTGGCATTATCATGGCCACGGGAAGACCTTTTATTCATCTGCATAAGATACCAATCATCCCCAGAATTAAATGGCTTGAGGGGTGCCTGACTGGCTAAGTCAAAAGAGCATGTGACTCTTGATCTGAGGGTTGTGAGTTTGAGTCCTCCATGGGGTATAGAGATTACTTAAAAAAATACATAACTTAAAAAAATAAAGAATGAAATGGCTTGATGAGCTATTTGCAAAGTATGCTCTCAATCTAAAGCAGTCCTTCATTATTTTTGTTTTATAATGACTTTAGTTCTTTGGAAAGGCCTTGCTTAGAAAGATTTTACTTACTCAGAGAGGGGATGTCCTGAACATTTCTAGGTATACAGGAACTACCAATTCCTGAGACTATTGCAAAACATCTGATTTCTTCTTTCATACTCTCCCAAGACCTGAAGTGAAATTATTAGCCTGGAAAACCTTATCTATGTCCTTCATCCAGAAGAGAGGAATCTGTCAACTTTACCCACAGGAGTAGAATAGTTCCTATCCTACAATCCCCTCTGTTTAACTATTCGGGTATAGCTACACATGACAAAAGCAGAGACTTGAAATTTGCATTATTATTATTTTTTAAAGATTTTATTTACTTATTTGCAAGAGAGAGAGAGCAAGCATGAGAAGGGGTGGCAGAGGGAGAGACAGAGATAGAACAGGGAGAAGCAGACTTCCCGCTGAGCGGGTAGCCTGATGCAGGGGTTGATCCTAGGACTCCCGGATCACAATCTGAGCTGAAGGCAGCTGCTTAACCAACTGAGCCCCCCAGGGACCCCTTGCTTGCATTAATGAGCACGGCTATGCCATCACCATGAGCCGAGTGGTCCTATATAACTGCTAAATGTAGCTTGGGTCCCAAAATGAACCATAAGGAGAAATTCACCCCAGCCAACTGTCAGAACAAAAGCATAAAGCAGAACTTCCCCAGCTGAACCATAGCTCCGTGAGCAACATAAATGCCACTAAGTTAGTATGCCAAAAGATTTTGTGATCATTCATTACAAAACTATAGCTGATTGCTAAATATAGTTATGATGTTTAAATTAACATGCACTGACTTAAGGTATGGGAACCGTTAATATTCAGAGGTTCTTGTCAGAAGCTAGAAAAGCCCATACAAAATTTTTCTTTTATTTCTGACTCAAAATTTGGAGAGACACGCTAGCTATTTATGTATTCAACCATAATGTATATCATTTCTACCACGTGATTACTGCTTACAATGATAACCTGATAAATCTTTCCAAAATCTCCGTTAAGACTTTTTAGCTCAGTGAGGAACTTCAAGAGTACACAGAGCATTTTCATCCCATGGGAGGAATACTATTATACAAGAAACACGTAGTGCCACATGAGGATATTATACGAGAAGTACACAGTGCCATACCTGATGAAGACCCAGGGAACCTAACGAGTTTGAATGAGGGGGCATTTAAGTTGAGAACTGAAGGATAAAAAGAAGCTCAGAAGTGGACAAGGGTGTAGGAAAGCAGATCTCAGTGATGAGGCGCCAACTTTGCAAGACCCAGAAATAAATGAGCATAAGGCATATTATAAGATTTGAAGCACCATTGTCTGAAGAAAAGAAGTGGTAGAATGAGGAAAGGAGAATACAAAAAGAAAAGAGAGAAAACCATCCCAGATCTAGTATTTCTTCTCTTTTCCTCCATATTCTTCTTCTGTGAAGGGCAGACTGTTATATATTTCATATCTAATGCACACTTTTTTATGCTTATCCTGGTATATGGAATCTCAAAAAGGTTCTTGATCTCAGGAAAACTACTGGGGTTTATTCATACTAAAGTGTAATTGACTGTAAGGTTAAAAGAACAATCACCCCAGGTATGTACGTTGCAATGAGCTGGAAAAACACTAAACTGAGAGTATAATTTCAGGCATCAACCAAATGGTGACAGATTGAGATCTGCCTTCCCTCATTACATCTAGTCTTTTCTGAAAGACTGAAAGTAATCTATCCTTCTTTTTAGGATGTATAGTTGATTCTCATTATTTGCAGAAGTTATGTTCTATAAAGTCACCATGGATACTTGAATATTGTACTAATGAATACTGAACCATTGCTCCTAGAGGCAATCAAAGATTAGGTTCCTAAGAGCCTCCAGTTATAACATTTTCATCACCCAATTGATACATAACCTTATTTGATGTGTGCTTCTGTCTAAAGACACCTATTTAGTATATACTGTTGATTCATTAATGTTGAATTCATGGCCAACAAGATTATCTCATGCCTGAACAAAGCTTATCCAACAGACATTGCAGCCTTAAAACACAATGCAGCCTTCTTTGCACTTAGGAACATTAGACAGCATGTTGGCACTGCACTTGGGGACAATTTTAAACAGCGAAATTGCCAGCAGAGAGCACAAAAATGTGAAAAATGTGGTACTAAACAAACCACAGAAAAGACACTTATTTACAATATAAGAGCTGAAACAAAAAGGCACAGCATTGCCTTTTTCGACCTCAGCTGGGAACATGTGTGTCAAGTAACTAAAATTTTTTGCTTCGGGGCGCCTGGGTGGCTCAGTGGGTTAAGCCACTGCTTTCGGCTCAGGTCATGATCTCAGGGTCCTGGGATCGAGTCCCGCATCGGGCTCTCTGCTCAGCAGGGAGCCTGCTTCCTCCTCTCTCTCTCTCTCTCTCTGCCTGCCTCTCTGCCTACTTGTGATCTCTCTCTGTCAAATAAATAAATAAAATCTTTAAAAAAAAAAAAAAAAAAAAAAAAAATTTTTTGCTTCTCTGTGCATGTCTGAGAATTACCACACAAGTGTCACAACTATTGATTTCAGTTAACAAGTAAGATTTAGCATGTGGTAAATTTGAAAATATGGACTCTGCCAATAATGAGGCGCAAACAAAATATTTTTTATACATGAACAAATTCTTTATCCTTTCTGACTTACCCACTGTTTACATATGAGTAAACATTCGCCAGGACCCACATAGAGAGCTGTTCCCACTTCTATCACCATGTAGTGGTAGTCCCTGTGTTCCAAATCCTGTTAGTACTTCTTGCATAAATTAGAGTCCTGCAATCTTCTATTGGAAATTGGTTGTATTTTGTGATTGTTTATGAGTGTACACCCAAGCAAGGCCTTATACAAACTTTTTACATACATATGTGCATTCTAAGATGTTTAAGGACTACAATTTAGTATTCAGAGACTAGAATATATCTTATTCTTTAAATATAGTGCTGTTTTCTTTCTTTTAGAGATAAAGGACTTGTCCCCTTGGGATAAGGAGGTAACTCATTATTCAGTCAATATGTGCTTCAGAAATGCTGTCAGACATCATGCTGGCTTGTTACCATCAACTTTTTATGCCAGAAATTAAGTTCTCCAAAATCTCCTTTTCTATGTGGTTCTAAGTTAGAGTAAGCCAAAGGTGAGCTTGTTCAAGATTTAGAAGGCAGAAGGAAGCAGTGCCCATTATGCTCTGAGGTCACAGTTGGTTAGAGGTGGTATGACACAGATACACAAGTATCAGCAAGTTCCAGCTGGCCCTCTCTCCTCACCTCCACCTCCAGCTCTCCGGCCCCTGCTGACTGACAGTAATCCCAGGCCCACCACCATACGCTTCTCTGCAGTTCGCAGAGACAGTAACCACAAAGAACCAACAACTTCCTATGACTACTCTACCAGGTCCACTGGTGATCTGACTATAGCTACTGGATGTGCAAGCACCAGGGTTTCCTTGGAATCGCTGATTCATTCACTGATACCAAGGTTAGTTAGTGACCTTCTCGCATCCCTTCAGCACCCAGGTCCTACCGCCCAATGTTTGCTCCCCCAACTCCTCTCCCACTGTCAAGATCTAATTCTTGTAATAGAGTTCGTCCATAATACTCAGAGACATTCTGCGTCCCTGATTCATGCTGTTATCTTGTTATCTGCTTCCTATTTCTCCTATTTCAGTGCCAGGCCGAAAAATGTACATAACAGACACTCCTGTAGACAAACGAAGCCACAGAGCTAGAACGATGATTCTTCTTGCTTATAGAAGTATTGTTAAGAGGCCACATGGCCTCTAATGAATCATCCTGGAACTGGCTCAGTTCCCCAGTATTCTGATTCCTATTCACTATGCATTACACGTAGTCATTCCTTACATTTGTATGGCTCCTTGCATCCTACAAGGTGCTGTCATGTGTGTATCCCAGAAACCATCAATATAGGAAAGATGTGGAGTTGGTTTTTCCATTTTACAGATGAGGAAACTAAGAAAGGTTAAGGTCACAGGGTTAGCAAGTGGCAGAGTTAATACTCAAACTAAAGCCTTTCAGAGGAGTTTAAAATTTTCATTTAGGAGACCCAGCCATAAAATTGAATACAAAATATTTAAGTGGGCACCTGTTGCTAATGGCTAATACTTTTACAGCAACAAATTTTCTCTGAGACAGTTTGCTCCCTCGGTGATTTTGTTTATGGCCTACCATTAGCCATCTCCATTAGAAAGAAAAATCACAGACACTTTCAGCAGGGCAAATAGAACAAAATTGAACCTCAGAAAATTTTATGGGACCAGGACAGACCTGAGTAATCACCTAACATAGTAGACACCTTTTGAAAATAAGGAGAGCCTAGTCTCAGACTTCTTTGCTCCTCAAAGTATGGCCCCTAGACAAGCAGCATTAAGTATCACCTGAGAGCCTGTTAGAAATTCAGAATCTCAGGCCCTGTTCCAGGCCCAGTGAATCACAATCTCAAAGGGATGAGATCCAGGAGTCTGTGTTTTAACAATCTTTCCAGGCGGTTCTCTAAGAAGCATTAAATTTTGAGAGCCACTGGGCCAAGTGACTTATCCAAGATCACATAATTAACTTGCAACAAATTCAGCTCTTCTAATTTATAAATTCAATGCTTTCCCCATTATACCAAATGGCTGATAAACATCAATATTTCTTTTCAATGTCCATTCACCATTCCCCCAGGCAGATCATAGCTGAAAACATTTAATTTATATTATACCACGATTATAACAAACAAGGCCCACAAAGTAATACTTTATACAAAACGGTATGTGTCTCATAAAATCCTTCAGATCTCTGTTTTGAAATAAACCGTAAGGTGTTCTCCTCTGGCCATAACAATCTATGGTTTACTCCCTCTCCTGTATTGACTTATCATTTGTTTGATGCTGAGAAGTATCTGCACTTTCGTCCTCACCTTGGGGAGGTGTAATAAGAACACTAATGATACTGCAAAATCTTAAGTTTCTAAACCAGAACCCCAAGTTACTCTGCTGATCTCTTTAGGAAATCTACACTCCCCAGTGCAAAAGAGCTAGTCCTACTTTATTTAAATAACCAGCCCAGTCTTCTCCAGAGTTTTCTACACAGGCCTGGGATAACATCTGTCATGGTATTTCAGATGTTTCTACTCTTTGGGTGCTATTTTGTTATTGCAAACCATTTTATGACTTGCTCTGTTGAGGCACGTTTTGATGTTATTCCAGAGAAGGGTCACCTGCCGGCACATGGTAAGGGGAGGGATAGGGGTTGTGTCAGGTGTCCCTGAAATGACCTTTATTTTCAAAGTTGGGGATTTTTTTTTGTATTGACAGTTGCTGAGAAGAGACCTCCTGAGGTGAAGCTTGTCTACTCAGAGCCGTCTGCAGTGTCAGAACAGAGGACACCGGTAGGGAGTTCTTTCTTATGGAGGTGCCCGCATGCCCCTGCCACAACAGATCACTGTTCTTTGAAGACCCTTCTCTGATGGAAAACGCTTCACCAACAGCCTCAAGAGAACGCTTACGACAGCTGGCAAAGTAATGACCTGAATGAAAATTCAGAAACTTTGAAGACTACCTCAGAAAGTGCCTTTCCTACAGCCCTGTAGATCTCAGGGAATCATTAAATTTTAACCACTGCCATCTATTATTCGTGTCCTTCTTCAGGATGCCAAAGGCAGGATTTCAGCACAAGCTGATTTAGCCATTCTTCTTCTTGAGACTCCGTAAAGCAACACCATTTCTGTTCCCTCACCATAATTCTCTTTGTGGAAGATTTTTAAACTTCGATAGTTTTCAAAAAAATTAATAGTAGAACACTTCTGTTAAACAAAATCTTATGACTGAACAAACAAAACAAAAAATTATAAGCTTAATTCAGAAGAAGTGAGGCATATAAAAAATGAATCTTGGAGTAATATCCAAGTAAATTCCCACATGTAATAGCTGAAACTTTCCACTCACTAGTTTTCTGACCTTGGGTGAGTTATCTTTTCTGGGGACAATTATATACCACACTTACCTTTATAATTTATTGTAATACAATATTATGTGTAAGGTTTTACAGGCAAGATACACAGGACACCGGGCGAGATAGGCGCAAGGCGAGGTTTATTAAAGGTGCCCTCGGGCGAGGTTCCCTGACTCAGGAGAGGAGAGTCGGGGAAGCCACATCCAGGGAAGGGGTTGAGTGAGCTTTTATTGGGCCAAGGCAGGGTGGGGGCTCATAGCCATATTTGGTAAAGTTAGAGGTTGGGGGTTGGAAAGTCCCAAAGTGGCTGGCTTCTGTTTCTCGTATAAGTTTTGGTTTACTCAAGGTGACATGTCTTTGACAGATGTCCTTCTGGCGGGAAAGTCCTAGGTAGGGGGAAGATGACAGCCTGGCGGCCATTTTATTTTTCCTCCTGCATTCCAAGGGCCACCGACCTAACAATATGATATATGTGAAACGTTCTAAACTATAGGAAAGAACATCTAGGTATATACTGACTTATTATTACAGCTGTGAAGACCATGATATTCTCATTTATGTAGCCTCAAAATTAAGCTAGGGTACACCCATGTTCTTTGGAAGAATTGGACACATTTTAATGCACTGCAAATTACCATTTTTTTTTTTTTTGCTGTCACCAAAACTAAATTTTTTTTTAAATCACATTATTATGCTTCCAGACAAGAGGATCACAGCTCCATTTCTTTCACTCCATAATTAGTACTACCTAATAAAAACATAAAAACATGGTAAAAGCATTTTCACCTCTTTTTGTTTCATGCTTATATGGTAGATCCAAAGAGACCATGCCATTTGCTGTGGAAGCAGAAAACACAGTAATAAACCTCAGCGTGGATCATCCCACTAGCACACCCAGCATTTTTGGCCAGGATCTTTGGCTTATATGTACACTGATTTGCTCACTGACTGGGCACTACAAACATTAATTTATTGTAGTTTTGAGTTAGAAGGAAGTGTAGTGATCATTTATATCTGTAATCCTCTCATTTCAGTACTATAGGAACCAAGGCTCAGAGAAGCAGTAACACTTGGCCAAAAATACACAGCTAGTTAGTGGCACAGCCTAACTCAACTAAAACTGTTAAACCATGAGGGAAGAGGCACTTATTTTGTTCTGCCATGGTTTTAAATTCAGCATTAAAAAAATAATAATAATTTATTTATTTAAGATTTTATTTATTTATTTGACAGAGAGAGATCACAAGCAGGCACAGCAGAAGGCAGAGCAGCAGGCAGAGAGAGAGGGAAGCAGGCTCCCCATTGAGCAGAAAGCCCAATGCGGGACTTGATCCCAGGACCCTGAAATCATGACCTGAGCCAAAGACAGTGGCTTAACCCACTGAGCCACCTAGGTGCCCTCAGCTGTTTATTTTTAACCAGGAATACTTTCCAGACGGCTTAATCTCACCAACAAGAACCTGATTCTTCTTATTTATTTATTTGACAGAGAGGGAAAGCACAAGCAGGAGGAGTGGCACTTAGAGGGAGAAACAGACTCCCCACTGAGCAGGGAGCCCAATGCGGGATTCAGTCCCAGGACCCTGGGATCATGACCTGAGCCAAAGGAAGACGCTTAACTGACTGAGCCAACCAGGTGCCCCTTCACAATTGATTCTTAAAATTTTGTTGCTTAGCGCTCTTCGAGTTGCACCAATGCTAGCTTATCTGCAAAGGAATGCCTTTTTGCCCCTTGTCTCTAGTACACAGCAATTCACATTTCAGAACTCTCCATTTTCTTCCTTCTTCTCAGCAAACAATTCTTTAAATCTTTTAAATCTTTAAATTTCCCAGGAAAACTTGGGGAGGGGGCAATACGGAGAGCAGATATTCCAGCGTTCCTGGATTGAAATCTTGGCTCTGCTCTTCTCTCTGTGATAGAATGTTCCTTGGCGCTATTGGCAGATTCCCTCCACATTTCCTGGAAATGCTTGACTCTTCCCTGCATAAGCAGACAAATTTTTGTCAAAAGTAAGAGATGACATAGCAAAAGAGCATTAAAAAAGCTTCTGAATTTCAAAAGTTCAGGTTTTATAGCTATAGAGTCCTAGGCTTTAAAGGGCTCAAGGAATAGATAAAACATGATTTAAGAGTGAAATTAATAGGGTGGCTGGGTTATGGACATTGGAGAGGGTATGTGCTATGGTGAGTGCTGTGCATTGTATAAGACTGATGATTCACAGACCTGTACCCCTGAAGAAAATAATACATCATATGTTAATAAAATGTGGTCATTCTGTGGGAGAAAAAAAGAGTGAAATTAAAAATACTCTTGGGATCTCAAAGACCCAAGGTTGAGTGAAAAAAGGCCAGACACAAGAGTATATTCTACATGGCTCCATTGATATGAACTTCCATATCAGGCTAAAACTAACACACACTTAAATCAGTAAAGTGGTTGGTGATGGGTTGACTGGAAAGGGGCATGAGGGAAGTTTATGGGGGTGATGGAAATGTTCCATATCTTAACATGGGTGTGAGTTATATGATTGTAATCATTGGCCAAATCTTACTTAATTGTATACTTATGATCTATACATTTTTAATGTATATAAATTATATCTCAATAAAAATTTTTTAAATAGGGGCACCTGGGTGGCTCAGTGCGTAAAAGCCTCTGCCTTCGGCTCAGGTCATGATCCCGGTGTCCTGGGATCAAGCCCCACATCGGGCTCTCTGCTCAGCAGTGAGCCTGCTTCCCTTCCTCTCTCTCTGCCTACTTGTGATCTCTATCAGATAAATAAATAAAATCTTTAAAAAAAAAAAAAGTCAACACTATGACTAAAATATTAAAAAAAATTTTTTTAATAAAAAATTCCTTGGGATATGACTAAAGAAAGAATCAGTAGGGAAGCAAATACAGTTTATATATTGGGGATGAATGTGTTCTCTGAAAGGGGAAGAGTCTCTAAGTCTTGTACTTGCCCCTCCCTAAAGGACAATTCAAAGGAAGAAGAGGATAGAAACCGTTAAGACAAGTTTGGGGTATCTGAGAGGAAAGGTGACCTTGCCCTGCTCTTCCAGGTAGATCCTTGTAAAGTGGCAAGACTCCAGGATAAAAAAGACTATGTGGCATGTCTGGGCCCATGCTGCAGGAACAGTAGAACATTCTCTCTGTAACCAAAAGCAGTTGAGACAGGGCACTGAGAGCTAGGGCCTCTGGAAAATCTTCATTAAAACCCACCACACTGTAAAACATCGGTTGAATTTAAACAGCATGGCACAAAAATAGACAAATCGATCAATAAAACAAAACAGAAAACCCAGAAATAAACCCACAATTATATGGTCAAATAATCTTCAACAAAGGAGAAAAGAATATATAATGGGAAAAAAAGAGTCTCTTCAACAAATCTTATTGGGCAAACTGGACAGCTACATGCCAAAGAATAAAACTGGACCATTTTCTTACACCACACACAAAAATAGATTCAAAATGGATTAAGGATCTAAATGTGATATCTGAGACCATAAATATCCTAGAAGAGAGCCCAGGCAGTATTTTCTCTGACATGAGCCATAGCAACATTTTTCTAGATATGTCTAAAAGACAACCTTCTGAATGAGAGAAAATGTTTGCAGATGACATATCAAATAAAGGGTTAGTATCCAAAATATATAAAGAACTTATACAACTGAACTGAACACCAAAAAACATAAATAATCCAATTTTAAAATGGGCAGAAGACATGAAGAGATACTTCTCCAAAGAAGACATACAGATGTCGAACAGACACACAAAAAGATGCTCAGCATCACTCATCATCAGGGAAATGCAAGTCAACACTGCAATGGGGTATCACCTCACAACTGTCAGAATAGCTAAAATCAAAAACACAAGAAACAACAAGTGTTGGTGAAGATGTAGAGAAAAAGGGACCCTCATGCACTGTTGATGGGAATGCAAACTGGTGTAGCCACTGTGGAAAATAGTACGGTGTTTCCTCAAGAAGTTAAAAATAGAACTACCCTATGATCCAGTAACTGCACCACTATTTACTCAAAAAATATAAAAACACTAATTTTCAAAGGGATACATGCACCCCTATGTTTATGGCAGCCCTATTTACAACAGCCAAATTATGGAAGCAGATCAAGTGTCCACTGATAGATGAGTGGATAAAGAAGAAGTGGTATGGGACACCTGGGTGGCTCAGTTGGTTAAGCAACTGCCTTCAGCTCAGGTCATGATCCTGGAGTCCTGGGATCAAGTCCCACATCGGGTCCCTGCTCAGCGGGAAGTCTGCTTCTCCCTCTGATCTCTCCCTTCTCATGCTCTCATTCTCTCTCTCTCTCAAATAAATAAATAAAATATTTTTTAAAAAAAGAAGTGGTATATATATATATACAATAGAATATTATTCAGGTATAAATAAAAAAGAATTAAACCTTGCCATTTGCAACAACATGGATGGAACTAAAGAGCATGATGCTAAGCGAAATAAGATAGAGAAAGACAAGTAGTATATGATTTCACTCATATGTGGAATTTTAAGAAACAAAACAAACAAGCAAAGGAAAAAGAAAACCAAAACAAGAGAGACAAACGAAGAAACAGACTCTTAACTATAGAGAACAAACTGATGGTTACCAAAGGGGAGCTGGGGGTGGCGGTAGGTAAGTGAAATAGGGGAAAGGGATTAAAGACTATACTGATGATGATGAGTACTGAATAATAAATAGAATTGTTGAATCACTACACTATTTTGTGTGTGTATATATATACACATTTGTGTATATATATATACAATATAACACTGTAAGTTAACTGTACTATAATTAAACTTTAAAACTAAATTTAAAAAAAAGAGAGATGGGTTGAATCTTTGCCAACTTGAATGATTTCTTTTCTTTCTTCCCCCCATAGCCCAAGTTTTACTAAGGCAATATGAACAAATAAAAATTCTATATATGTATACATTATAAAATGATTACCATAATCAAACTAAGTAACATACCCATCACCTCACATAGCTCTAATATATAGTTCAAGTCCAATGTTTCCTTACTGATTTTCTGGCTTAATAATCTATCCTTTGTTCTAAGTGAAATACTGAAGTCCCCTAGTATTGATGCATTGCTGTCTACTTCTCCCTTCAGATATGTCAGTATTTGCTTAATTATATTTAGGTGCACCAATGTTGGTTGCATGTATATTTACAATGGTATCTTCTTGATAAATTGACCCCTTTATCATTATATAATGAACTTCTTTGTCTCTTAAAGTTTTTTTTTAAGATTTATTTATTTTTTGGACAGACAGAGATCATAAGTAGGCAGAGAGGCAGGCAGAGAGAGAGGAGGAAGCAGGCTCCCTGCTGAGCAGACAGCCTAATGTGGGGCTCAATCCCAGGACCCTGAGATCATGACCCGAGCCGAAGGCAGAGGCTTTAACCCACTGAGCCACCCAGGCGCCCCTCTCTTACAGTTGTTGACTTAAGGTCTATTTTGTCTGATGTAAATATAGCTACTACCCCTGATCTCTTTTAGTTTCCATTTGCATGCCATATCTATATACATATACATATCTAGATATCTAGATTATCTATATACATATACATATATAGATTTCTAGATATCTATCTATCTAGATAGATAGATAGATAGATAGATATGTAATGGAATTAAAAAATAAAAAACTGAGCTCATGGATACAGAGAACAGATTGGTGGTTGCCAAAGATGGGGTTGGGAAGTGGGTGAAATAAGTGAAGTGGGTCAACATGTAGAAACTTTCAGTTGTAAAATAAATAAGTCATGTGGATATAATATATAGCATGGCTACTATGTTAATAGTAGCTAATAATACTGTATTGCACATTTGAAAGTTGCTAAAGGAATAAATCTAAATGTTCTCATTACAAAAAAAAAATTCTGTAACTATGTGTGGTGATAGATGTTAACTAGATTTACTGCGGTGATCATTTGTAATACACAGAGAAATCAAGTCATTATGTTGTCCACCTGAAACTAATATAATATTGTATGTGAACTGTACCTGAATAAAATAAAATAATGTTAAGAGGCTTCATTATGACACTCAAAATTATTTTAATTAAATCTCCAAAGTCTGTTGAAAGGAAATCTAGGGGTGCCCAGCTGGCTTAGTCAGTGAAGCATGAAACTCTTGATCTTAGGGTCATGAGTTCAAGCCACACCGTGGTGTGTGGAGCTTACTTAAACTAAAATTAAAAATTAAATATATTTTTTAAAAAAGAAATCTAAGCCAGCATGCAGTGAAGATATAAATCCTTAACTCTGATTCTTAGTTCCAAGCTGCCAACATAATGACTTAGGGTAGACAGTGGAAGAGTAAGTCCAACACTGGTACTTTGCTGGCCCTCAAGGAAAAGTACCCCAGAATTTTCAGACCCAAAGAGACTCACATAATACACACAACCTTGTCGCAAGGAAAAGAAAATATACTGGGATTTGTTTATCTGTTTCACCAGCAAGTTATTCAAAGTATAAATAGAACATATACAATTTCTGGCATATGGGATATAAGATAATGTTAAAATCTCAATTTTCTACCAAATTATTCTATAAACCCAATATACTAATCAAATTCTCAAAAATCTTTTTTTGTAGAAACTGATAATCTAATTTTAAAGTTTATAAGGGGGGCGCCTGGGTGGCTCAGTGGGTTAAGCCGCTGCCTTCAGCTCAGGTCATGATCTCAGGGTCCTGGGATCGAGGCCCGCATCGGGCTCTCTGCTCAGCAGGGAGCCTGCTTCCTCCTCTCTCTCTCTCTGCCTGTCTACTTGTGATCTCTGTCTGTCAAATAAATAAATAAAATCTTAAAAAAAAAACAGTTTATAAGGAAATACATAGGATCTAGAAAAGCCAAAACAATTTTGAAAATAACAAAGAGGACTCACACTTCGTAATTTTTAGACTTGCTATAAAGCTACAGTAGTCAAAGCCAATTCAAGGTGGGGAAAGGAAAGTCTTTTCAATCAACAATGCTGGGAACTGGATATCCACTTGAAAAACATAAACCTTAACCCCTACCTCATATTATATACAAAAACTAAATCAAAATAGATTGTAGACCCAGATGTAAAAGTTAAAATATAGGACTTTTAAAAGAAAATGTAAGAGAAAATATTTATCAGCTCAGGGTAAAGTGTTTCTTAAATAGGATATAAAAAGAACAAACTATAATAAGTTGATGAATTGAACTTCATCAAAATTAATTTTTTTCTCTAGAATATGCCATTAAAAAAGTAAAAGGCTAAGGCAATACATATAAAAGAAAATATTTGCAATATAGATGTCTCACTAAGGACTCCAGCAACATAAGTATCTGCTGAGAGAATCTTTTGGAGGAAACTGGGAAAATTTGGACAGGAACCCATACAAGGAATTTAAAAAAAAAAAAAAAAAAAAAAAGATGTATTTATTTATTTATTTATTTGAGAGACGGAGAGGGAGAGTGAGCACACTCACTCATGGGGTGGTGTAAGGGGAGAGAATCTCAAGCAGACTCCCCACTGAGCACAGAGCCGAACAGGGGCCTCTATCTCACAACCCCTAAATCATGATTTGAGCTGAAATCAAGAGTCAGACATTCAACCAACAACACCCCTACAGTAATCTTAAAAATTATTCTTTGTATTGCTCTGTATGGTTTAAACTATTGACATTAAATATGTATCATATATTTAAAAATAATAGTTTTGGTTTATAAAAAACAAGAGCATAAATTCTTAGCAAATAAGAATAAAAAGAAACTGCCTTGTCTTGATAATCTCTATAAAAAATAAACCCACATCAAATATCACACTTATGGCAAAATATTAAAAGTATTTCCTCTACAATCAGAGCACAGGAAGGTTCATTACTACCACTTCTTTAACATTGTACTGAAGGTCCTTAGCCAGTGAAGGAAGATAAAGCAAAAAACTCCAAGATTTGGGCGCCTGGGTGGCTCAGTGGGTTAAAGCCTCTGCCTTCAGCTCAGGTCATGATCCCAGGGTCCTGGGATTGAGGCCCACATCAGGCTCTCTGCTCAGCGGGGAGCCTGCTTCCCTTCCTCTCTCTCTGCCTACTTGTGATCTCTGTCTGTCAAGTAAATAAAAAAATAATCTTAAAAAAAAAAAAACCTCCAAGATTTAAGGATTTAGAAAAACTGTTATTATTTATAAGAAACCCTAAAATAATTTACAGATTGATAATAGGAACCAATGGTCTTTCAACCATCCACTTTAGAAGACTCTTTGGATACATAAATCATAATTTATATACACATGAAATGGAATGTTATTCAATGATGAAATGAATGCTCTACCTCCTGTCTACAGACCCTACCCCTGATCCTAGACTATGTCCTATGGCTGCTGTGACAGGCCACAGGGAGGATCAGGCTAGAAGGTGAAACTAATTAAGAGAACCCCAAAATTTAGACCAATTCAGGAAACATACTCTCACAGACCAAGGACTATACATTTTTATTTCTCTGGGCCATCAAGGTCTCACTTCTCTAGAGTTTGAATGTGTCACTATTAAATGAGTCCAAGAGAAGAAACTTTCACATTCAATTTTATATAAAATGCACACAGTATGGCGTTAAATTAAATTGCTTCATGGTGCCCTGAGTCTTTTGATCAAAACAGAAGTGGTTCTTCTCTTCTTCCATTGTGATAGATAATAGCATATGTCTTATCCTAGAATTGCTGCTGATTTTTCAGTAATAACTTTGTTTTCCATTCAGCCTAAATAAAAGCTCACTGTTTCAACCTCTGTGAACACTGGTTCAAGTGAGGGTTACAAGCCTTCTAGAAGACTAGGATTTGTTAACATCTTCCAGTTAGCACTGACATTATTTTTTTGTAAAGATTTTATTTATTTACTTGACAGAGATAGAGACAGCAAGAGAGGGAACACAAGCAGCAGGAGTGGGAGAGGGAGAAGCAGACTCCCTGCTGAGCAGACAACCCAAAGCGGGGCTCAATCCCAGGACCCTGGGATCATGACCTGAGCCGAAGGCAGACGCTTAACTGACTGAGTCACCCAGGCACCCTAGCATTCACATTCTTATTCAACAGTACACTTCTCCCTATTCAAAACACTGTGAATATTCCCTACTTTTCGGGTATATATCTCTCTTGAAGCTGCAGTTAAGACCCGGAATATCATCAAGCCACTTCAGAGACATTTCTTTTTTCAGTCTTACAGAATTGAGCTGTTCTTCTCCTCTCTGCACACTACCTCCAACATGGCTTCCCTGGTCTTGAAGGCAGACCACAGACCAGCAGCCGTGACTTCACGCTGATCCTCTAAGCCAGTAGCTGTTAAGTCAGCTTGGGCTGCCATAACAAAATACCACAAACTGGGTGGCTTAAATCACAGAAATTCCTTTCCTCACCGTTCTAGAAGCTGGTAAGTCCAAGATCAATGTGCTGGCCAATTCATTTCCTGGCGAGACTGCTGCATAGCTGGGAGATGGCTGCCTTCTCACTGTGCCCTTACGCGGCAGACAGAGACCAGCTCTCTGGTGTCTCCTCATACTGAATCAGTGCACCACTCTTATCACCTCATTTAAGCTTAAAGCCTTCCTTATCCAAATATAGCCACCCTGGGGGGTTAGGACTTCAACACAGTCCAGTATATAGCACAGTGCACAGCTAAGATCTGTACTGAACGACTAAGTTCATTTTGTGTGTTTTGTTTTTAGGTTTAATCTACTGTGGACCAGTACTTTTGCACAAATACAACAGAAACAAATCCTTGGAATAATGAAATAGGGAAAAAACCCTAAAGACATGCAAGATACAGGACCTGATTTATTTTATTTTTTAAATTTGATTCATTTTATTTTTAAATTTTTTGTTAAGGATTTTTACTGGATTTTTAAATTAGGTTCAATAAACAGAAATTTTCTGTACATTTGTTTTTAATACTTTTTATTGTGGTAAAATATATATAACATAAAATTTACCATTTTAGCCATTTTTGGCATGGTCTTTGGCGTTCCTTCTTCCTCTCAGCCAATGGTAACCACCATTCTACTTTCTGTCTCTATAAATTTGCCTATTCTGGGCACCTCACATAAGTGAAATTATATAATATTTGTCCTTTTGTGTCTGGTTTATTTCACTTAGCACATTTTAAAGGTTCATTCATATAGATTTTAAATGCTTCTAAGGCTCTTTCTCCCCCACTCTCTGTTTACTCACTGGGAGTATTAACTTCCAGTACCATGATCAGTCCACAGAATCTCTGAGACCACACTTTGTATCCCACTACTCTAAGCTACTACAAAACCACACAGAGACCCGTATGCAAACTTTACTAGACATTATCCCCCACATAAAACCTGGGAAGGACTGGATAACGCCAAGGGAAAAAAGAGTCATTTGTTTAGTAGGTAAGACCATCTATGTCAGAGATATTTTCAGTGGGAAAAAAGAAGAATTTTCTCTATTTCCCTGCATGTATGTATGGTATCTCACATGCGGCCAATGTAGTAAGCTGATGATCAGATTAGATAAGTAGTCTAATTAAATAACCAAAATTTCAGCACACTGAAAGCATAAATCTTCTCTTCTTTTCTTTAAAAAAAAAAAATTTATTTATTTATTTGACACAGAGAGAGACAGAGCACGAGCAGAGGAAGTGGTAGGCAGAGGGAGAAGGAGAAGCAGGCTCCCCACCAAGCAGGGAGCCCAATGCGGGGCTTGCTCCAGGACTCCAGGGTCATGAACTGAGCTGAAGGCAGATGCTTAACCAACAAGACAGCTAAGTGCCCTGAAAGCGTAAATCTTCTTATCACAAACATCAATACCTTCTTCCTCTTTCGAACCAAGCCTCCAGCTGCTACCTATTAGTGTGAGTTCCATCATCAAATGGTCCAAATCCAAAACCACATTCCATCAGCCTTGAGAATTACTACCAGACAGCTCAAGATGATAACCTCAGCACACATCACCTCCTCTTCTTCCTAACAAACCCCCATTCCTCCAGGATGTCCAACTTCCAGCCATGTCCAGTTGACAACAAATTTCTCCACCTCTCCCTCTTGCTGTCCTCAAAAACAGAAACAAAAACAAAAAACACTTGCTTCTGCGCGCCCAATCATCTTACCTCACGTGAGCACCTTGCCTGACATGAAATTTTCTGGCCTGCAGGAAGTCCCTGAGGCAGGGAAATACTAGGACTTATTTGAAATAACGGAAGTAGATAATATCAAGAGAATAAATAAAATTTCATGCTATAATAAATCATCTTGCCGTACTGTCCCTCAAGCCTGACTTAGATCTGGGCAGGGGGACTAAGGAAGGGTTAAGAAGATGTGCTCCCTCTTCTAGATCGTATTTTGGAGACCTCCAGATCTAGGAATTCCTTTCCCAAAAGGCCCCAAGCCTGCTCCCAGAGCCCGGGCCAACATTTTCCCAAGACGCGTCAGCCTGTGTGCACTCTGCGAGGCTACAGGGATGGCAGAAGAATTGCTCTGTGTTGTGAAAGGATGGGTGGAGCCTAAAAACATGGAGTGGGGTATTCATATGTACGCATGGGAGCCTTCTCACGGGGTGGTGCAGATACTGAAATAGGAAGAGAAAGGCGGCGACCCTCTAAACTGCCACAGTGTGCTACGGAGCCCAAGGAATCCAAGAGAATCCTACACTTAAACCTGGCTTTCCACTCATGACGAAGGTACACCTGTCAAGGTAGTGGGAGAGAACCCATTTTATTTTTATTTATTTATTTTTAATTTATTATTATTTTTAAAATATTTTATTTATTTATTTGACAGAGAGAGATCACGAATAGGCAGAGAGGCAGGCAGAGAGGGGTAAGCAGGCTCCCCGCGGAGCAGAGAGCCCGATGTGGGGCTCCATCCCAGGACCCTGAGATCATGACCTGGGCCGGAGGCAGAGGCTTTAACCCACTGAGCCACCCAGGCGCCCCGAGAACCTATTTAACAGTTTGTTAGCTTGACTGACAGCTTTTAAATATTCAGATATACAGTATATAAGCATCCACTCTGCTCTGGCTTCAGGTCCCACAAACATCACCAGGACCCTGCCTCTCCCTGACAACCACACTTCACTTTCTCACCATTCTTGTTTGCGCCGACCTGGCAAAGAATGTACACGGAGGACGCACAGTACAAGTTCTATGTCCTAAAGTCTCCTGAAATACAGTTTATCTCTCTGAAGTGATGTTATCAATTTGAATGAAGTTAGAGCATTTATTTCAATTACTCTATTATTTCTTTCTATTTTCAAGTTAGGCATTTGTTGACATTCTAAATACACTTTCTCTTTTGCATACGTAAAACATTGATGTGCTTCCGAGTATAAACTATGTGAAAAGGTTAACTCAGATAATTCTTGCTTCCTCCCTCCATTTTCTTCCTTTCCACCTCCCACTCCCTAGAGGCAGCCATTTTAGTAAGTTGTTTATTTAACCTTCCAGCATTTCTTCCTGCAAACAGAGGCAAATATATAGATGTAGTCTCATCTTCCACTCCTGAATTGCGCAAGCCACATACAAGGTTTTGCACCTTGCACTTTGCACTAAACAAAAAGTGCCCAGAGACCACACCGTATCAGCATCTTTCTCTGTCCATTTTTTTTTAAAAGATTTTTTATTTTATTTATTTGACAGACAGAGGTCACAAGTAGGCAGAGAGGCAGGCAGAGAGAGAGGAGGAAGCAGGCTCCCTGCTGAGCAAAGAGCCCGATGCGGGGTTCAATCCCAGGACCCCAGGATCATGACCCAAGTCAAAGGTAGAGGCTTTAACCCACTGAGCCACCCAGGCGCCCCTCTCTGTCCATTTTTATGGCTGCACAGAACCCCGTGGTATGAACTCATGGTAGTTTAATGAGTCCTTTACCAATCTTTTGCAATCAATAACCCTGTGCATCTGTCATTACATAAATGTTCAGAAATATATTTCAGATAGACTCCCAGAAGAGGAGTTCCCTCAGAATAAATGCATCTGTAATTTCAAGAGACATTACAAAACTCCCTTCCATAGAAGTTATAGTTTGCTTTCCCACCAGCAATGTTTTATGAGGGTTTGTTTCCTCTCAGCCTTGTCTACAGCATGAGCTGTCAAACTCTGAAATATTTGTTCTTTGAAATATGTAGGTGAGAAATAGTCACTTGATGTATTTTAATCTGCATTTCTGCTATTATTGGTGAGCTTGGTCATCTATGTACATTTCTTTTGCTATACTGTTCATTTTTCTATTTTGCACTTGGGCTTTTTCATATAGATTTTAGGAAGGACATTGTCTTTTATTTTGTGATTTAAGTTACAAAAGCTTCTCCCAGTTTGTCATTTATCCTACACCTTTTCTTACGATATTTTAAGCCAGGCAAATGTTGTGGGGTATTTTTGTTGTTGTTGTTGTTGTTGTTGTTTTTATTTATTTATTTAAGGGGATGTGGGGGCAAAGGAAGAGGGAGAGAGAATCCCAAGCAGACTGTACACTGAGAATGGATCCCAATGAGGGGCTCAATCCCACGACTCTGAGATCACAACCTGAGCTGAAACCAAGAGTTGGATGCCCGACCAACTGCACCACCCAGACGCCCCTGGTTTGTTTGTTTTTAGTGTAGTCTAATATGTAAACTTATCTTTTCTTTTGTAGCTTCTAGAGTTTGACTCATAATTTGCAAGTCTTTCATTACTCCCAAGTTATAAAGGAAATCACTCATGATTTCTTTGATTGTTTCTTTCAAAATAGTTTTTAGATCTTTCATCCATTTGGAGGAACTTTGCATTCTAGCATTGACATTGGTCTTGGGAACTGTTGATCATGGGTGTCCATACTTTGCTTGTTAGGCTTTCTGTTTTGAGTGTTAATCCATATGCTCAAGGATTTAGCTGTCCTGAGAGGCTTCCCACTCCCATTAGTCACCTACAATTAGTTCTGTCCATTAACTGTCCTAACGACTCCCCATGAATATTCATTTGCCATACATATGAGTGCCATCCTTTCTCCTAAAGATCCCAGGGGACTCAGTTCTTCCTGGAACAACTCTTGTATAGGAGACTCGATAATTACCTTTTTCATGACATGCACAGGGCAACTGAAAGTCTTACATTTCCAAGGGTGAGGTTTTTAGGGTTTTGGTGTTATTTCTACTGAGTATGGATTTGTTTGGGGGCTGAGAAGTTTTGGGGGATGTTTTGGGGGGCAGAAGGTGGTGGGGACAGGTAACATTGAAAAGCAAGATGAGGAAGGGCACCTTATGGTAAGCTTCAACTTGCCCTCAATTTTCCTGTGGTCCCCCCCTCCAGCTTTCTTCTTGGCCTCACCTTCGTCTTGGTGTTCACTAGATGAAGGTAATTAAGCTTCTTCATCATTTGGGCATGTTTTTAAGAATTCTGAAATGCAAGCCTGACTCCTGAAGTTTGTACAGCAGGGTTTTCTTTAGGGAAATCTAAATGAGCTGTTTCACTAATGAACAAAGTTTTCAAATGCAGGAAAATAAATGTGTGTTTGCTCTTCGTAAAAATCCTTTTCATGCTTAATAATGCAGCTGTCAGTCCCTGAGTTAATTTCTCAAAAGCATACTACCAAACCATTACTCCTTGTCTATGACTACAATAAAAGTTTTTTATTCATTTATTTATATCATAGGCCTTGTTCGTGCGCTTTCTGCTCAAAGCAAACTGCCCCATGTAGTCAGTGTAAATGATCTAAAGCAAATTTTCTTTACCATCCTCTAAAATTTTTTTCTATTCTGGGGGCGCCTGCATGGCTCAGTCAGTTAAGCATCTGCCTCTGGCTCAGGGTCCTACAATGGAGTCCCATGGGGAGTCTGCATCTCCCTCTGTCCCTCCCATCCCCTTTCCCCCCATGCTCGCGCATACTCTCTTTCTCTCTCTCTAATAAATTGTAAAAAATCTTTGAAAATAAATAAATAAATAAAATGTTGACTATTCTGATGGCTTAACCTGATCTTTTCTCTTAAATGTGAAAACTCATCATAAAATGGACTAGCTTTTCTTTTACACTGAACTTTATATCAATGTATTCAACTGATCTTTATGCCAATAAAAAATGCATTGGTTTTTGAAACGGAGATCACAAACAAGGGAAGGGGGGGCGCCTGTATTGTAATGCTAGAGGGAAAGCTCTCAAAATGGTGCATAATGACCTAGAAAACATTTCCCCCAAATTTTTATTGATTACAACACCGCCAAAGGTGTTAACCTGAAAATAAAAAGCCACAATGAGAGGCAAACAGACATTTATTTGGGAGTAAAGAATTAATAATCTGGGGAGCACAGAATCAGGTAAAAGCCCAAATAGTGCCCCATTTGTAGGATGCGAGCAAGGGGTTTCTATGAGGGAAAGGGCGGGCAATTACATGAGATAAAGAAAAGCAAAATTTTTTCTATGGGTCAAGCTAAGATACTCTAGGTTATACATTAATTAACTACCGATTCTATCTTCAAAAAGTCCACAACCATCAGTCTGCTGATCAGGATATTCATTCTCTGGCTGACTTCTCAAGCAATTGCTTAAAACAACTGCCATTTTGCCTACTCCAAAGGTTTTGCCCAGTTCAAACAAAGATGGGTTAAGGCAGTTTTTCCAAATGGCCATTCTGGCTCTATTTTAAAATGGCTCCAATTGGGGCGTCTGGGTGGCTCAGTGGGTTAAAGCCACTGCCTTCGATTCGGGTCATGATCCCGGGGTCCTGGGATCGAGCCCCGCATTGGGCTCTCTGCTCAGCAGCGAGTCTGCTTCCCCCTCCCTCTCTCTCTTGGCCTGCCTCTCTGTCTACTTGTGATCTCTGTCTGTCAAATAAATAAATAAATCTAAAAAAAAAAAAAAAAAAGGAGAGAGAATCTGAAGACTAGGTCACAGACAGAGTCTGTCAAGATATCACTGAGGACAGGATGAATGAGATTTGGTTGGATTTTAATGACTGAATATCCTTACCTCATAGAAACTCATTGCTGAGTCAAGTCAACCTAGGAGGAAGTTCCTAGTGGCTACCTAAAGATTCTATTCTCACCTCTGACCATGTTGATCATGGATTTGGATGAGAATATTGGTGATATACAGACCAAACACAAAAATAACAGGGACCTGGGTATGTTAAGTAATATGCTAGGTAGAATAATTCAGATTCAAAGAAGTTTCATCAGACTAGATTTTCCAGTTGTTTCATTGTATGGCCCCTGTCTTGTGAACTTTTGCATTCCTCTAGCATGTAACTGAGTGCCTGACACTAAGTTCTCAATGAAAGTTTTATGAATGGGCAAATGAATGAATGAATAAATGAATGACAGAAAGCATCTAAGATGATGTGGTTAGTAGTGGAAACTGGTAGTTGACCACCAAAGTCTGTATATTTCCCAGCCTTCTTGCAGTTAGCTGTGGTCACATGACTAAGTTTTGACCCCTTAAATCTTGACACACATGATGAGTCCTACTTCCAGGTCTGTTAAGATATTGAGATGCCTCTTATATACTCTCCTTCCTTTTCTCACTGGCTAGAATGAGATAGACTTGACATTGGTCCAGCATCAAGGAGCAGATGAAAATAGTGTTCTAGGAAAATGGTTGTACTATAAGATGAAAGGACCTGGACGACCAAATGGAGCAAAGCTTCTCTGATGACTCAAATTGCTCACATTACAGCTAGTATATGATATATAAGCCACTGTATGGTTTTCTTCGTTATGGCTTCTTAGTCTTCACCCTAACATGAGGTTCAAGGTGAGACTGCCCAGCCAATAAGCAGTGAAGTAGGGGCAAAGGTCATGAAGTACCCTTTTGTCAAAAACAAAAAACAAACGAACAAAAAACCCCAACCCAAATCAAACCAAAACAAAACAAAAAAATAATGGCCATACGAATATAGGATAGGGGAAATTTAGCTTAACAACTCCATGGTTGAAAAAGACTTGAAGGTTTGTGGTTTACCAGAGGATTCATATAACTCATTTGTGTGCTATAACTGTGGGGAGGGGGCAGCAAAACTGGGAAATAAATGAAGTCCTACAAGTGTGGCATGCAGAATGCGGGAAGTGGCGGGTGGACTGAAGTTTTTCTGCCCTAGTCAGACCACAGCTGTCCACCTTCGGTTTACAGGGCAGACTCGTGTTTTTTCAACAAGACTCCTCAAGCACCTTACAGGAATTTGATTATATCTTAGTGTTCTATGGATGCTAGTGAATTTGATTCAAATTTTTACTTTTGCCTATAATTTTTTCAGTAGACTGCATCTGAGTCAGGCAATCTGGATGCTTCCAACAAAGCATATTCAGTGGAGATAAATCAGGATAGTGAACAAATTTAAAATTTTGTCCCCTGTGGAGCATTTGTTGGACTTGAGTGAGGCATGGCTCATCATAATGAAGAGGAACCTCAGGGGGACAAAATAGTAGCTATCTTTGAATATTTGAGTGACTGTCTTGAGAAAGAGGAATGAGATGTATTCTGAATGGTATCTGAAAACCCTGAACCTGAAACTATGAAAAAAAAAGCATTGGGGTGCCTGGGTGGCTCAGTGGGTTAAATCCTCTGCCTTCAGCTCAGGTCATGATCCCAGAGTCCTGGGACCGAGCCCCGCATCGGGCTCTCTGCTCAGTGGGGAGCCTGCTTCCCTTCCTCTTTGCCTGCCTCTCTGCCTACTTGTGATCTCTGTCTGTCAAATAAATAAATAAAATCCTACCCAAAAAATTCTTTAAAAAATTTTTTAAAAGCATCATTCTATGTAAACTTAATATATAAATCAGATTTTTAAAAATTAATTCATCGATGCCCATTTAGATTTATAAAATTCTTCCCTTTATAAAAAGAGCCATCTCTGTGTTCTCTTAATAGAAAGTTCCTCTATGCATTTAAGATTTTGAATCTTAAATCTCAACCTTACAGGAATATACTGAATCCCTCAATTCCCTGGCATGGCACAGTCAGCTGGGCTAATTTGAGGAGGGTTTTATAAAGAAACTATTGACAAATGTGTGAGAAGCAATAGGGAAATCACTAGGAACGGTACTCCAAGGTTAGTAACAACTAACCTTGAGGCATAGAATTGCTAAGAGGAAGGCAGTTACTAGAACCTGTAGACAATGAGAATTGATTGAAATTCACTACGTGTCCTTCCTTTGGCCAAGGGATGTGGCTTAGGATGATCCTGTAGGACTGAGCAAGGAAATAAACACCCCCAACTTCACTCCCTTCCCTTTCTGCCATCTCCCAGGTCTTCCTACTGGTGGAACTCACCCAGAAGCCAGGAAACACGAAGTGCATTCATGGACTCCTTGCAGGTCCGTCTTTCTATCCATGAAGGCGAGTAAAAAGGGTAGAGAATTGGTCTGTGGGAGCCAAAAGAAGCCATCGAGGAAATGTAATGTTAACTCAAATTTTCTACTTTATGTATCAACCATTCTGTCATTCATCTTTGCATTTGGTTCTGTATCTGAGGAATACCAAAGAAACCTCAAATATACAGCCTCCAGAACAAATGGTGGGAACTAATTTAAAATGAAAATGAAAACTCAGCATGCCAGAAGTGAAGCTGATGGTTTTTCATCTACCTCCATTCACATGGATGAATACTCTCTTCATTTTTAAACACACTTACAGACTGATATGCTTCTATTATTTGCTAAACCTACGGTAAACCAAAAGGAAAATAAATTTTACTTCTGTGAAAAATGCCTGTGACAGTAAGATGCAGATTTTATTTTCGTGAAGCACCAAATGAGCCACTGTAAAAGTTTAAATAGGTCAGCATTCAGAAAATAAATCTAGCTGCATAAAGTTAGAACACTGAAAAAAAAAGACAAGATACAATAATATTCTTGAGTCTAAACATTTGTTTAGGTTTTAAATTAGACAAATGTTCTTCCACCATCTTTGTTTGCTCATAAAGAGTAAAACCTGTCCCATTGGCAATTTTTATTTCAACATGACTCCCTTTTGTGAATATGCTTTTTCAGTTATAGTGCACGATTTAAAAAAAAAAAAAAAAAAGGGGCCTTGGGCAGATTCACACATTTTCTGCGGCTGCTGTTGTTCTCATAGCACTTTTTCCTTCTCTTTCTCACAGAGCTCAACATTTTGTATCATAATAATTTCACATGTCTGACTCCCTTGCTAGACTGTGAGCTCTAGAGAAGAAAGATCATGCTTTGTTCATCTCTGCATCCTGCAATCCCAGCAGTACCTTCCCCACAGTGTATACCCCAAGAATCCTTGTCAAATAATGATAAAGCAACCTCACTCTCTGTCTTTCCTCTCTTGAGGAGAAGCATTCTCAAACTAAAAGATAATACCATCCCCTCTGTACATTCTCAAGTGTGAAGTTGATGGTTTAGGTTTTCTTTTTAACTCTTTCATATTTTAACAACTCTGTACTTGTATATGCATGCACTATAGGAGCACATGTAAGATTTTGTTAAATTGAATCACTTAGAGCTTGGGGGGGTTGGCGTGAGATTTAGTAAGCTTTTTGTTTTTTTTAAGGCCAGACAGTAACTATTTTAGGTTTTGCAAGCCACGTAGTTTCAGCGGCAACCACTTAGTCCTGCCCATGCAGCACAAAAACAGCCTGAGACAGTATGTAAATGATAGGGCATGGCTGTGCTCCAATAAAATAGGACACTATTGCAGACACGAAGTTGTGAACAATGCTGCCATGAGTAGCCTTACACACATGGCCTTTCTTCCATGTACACATGTATCATAGGGGTAATGTCCAAAGGTGGAATTACTGGGGCAAAGAATAAATACATCTGTAAAGTTTCACAGATACAGCCAAATTTGTACCAACTTCTTATAAAAAACAATTAACAAAAAATATTGTTCATAGCTTCTAGTGTCAGATTCACATTAGGAATGAAATCATCAAGTATTTATTGAGTATCTATCATTCATGCCTGTCCTATATAATATGGGAAAAACAAAATAATAAGACACTGTCTCTTCACTCAAAAATTCTAAAATGTTGTCAATAGAAACCAGCCAAAATTATTGTTTAACTTGAGTTCTTTTAATGAATTGACTCTTTAATGATTTAGCTAATAAAAGAAGATTTACCCAAAATTCATTATCATTATGTCCGAGGACATCCATGGCTAAAAGGAGTCATCTGAATCCAGAATAATATAATACTTTATCTTTGCATCTTTAGAATCTCCTTTTTCATATTCTGCCTTATATTAAGAATATCTACATATTTGCTTATGTCCCCTACCGAACTACATAAATGGTCTCTGAGTTACTCACCTTTGTTCTCTTCGAATCTTATCCTCAGGAGATGTTTGATGAGGTCATAGCTCTTGGTCAGCACATCAACACAAAATCCGCTTAAAGCAGGCAGTAGCCTAAACTGGACACATACTGAATCCTTTTTTTAAGAGTGACTTTATAGGTCAGCATTTTTATCACAATCAGGAAACTATTCAGATCATCTTTCTAGAGTGCCAATTAAATGCCCCAAACAATGAATATGTTAGGCCTTATGTGGTTCCTATAATATTATATACATTACCTAGCTCTCATAAGGACAAAATATCTTCTCTTTATGTGTACCTTGCTGACTTTGGAAATCCTCTGAGAACCTAAAAGCAAATGTGAGATTGTCCAAAAGCTGAAAGAGCCTAAGAGAAATCACAAGACTGCTGAATACCTCATTATACAGGTTCTCTCTTCTAGGGCCAATGACTGTGGTCAAATTGCTATTCTCTCTTCCATCATGATGCATGGATTATCTCATCAGAAATCTTTACCCCAGTGTGGACTCTGATGTCATATAGCAATGTGCCCTCACTAGCCAGGTTCTGAACAGCCAGAAAAGTCAAATAACCAGAACTGGTTTTGACTACCAAAAGAAGAAAAAACAAGGAAAATTAGAAATGAATAAACTGAATTAATCTACAGGACTCAAGACTCAATAACCATAACTAGTTTGATAATGAGCAAATACTTGCTATATCTAATATTTGTAACACCGAAAAGTGTCTTATGAATTATCAAAGAGTAAAAGCAATATAGCTTTAGTTTGCATTGTATCACATTATCTCCTCTCTCTTAGAATTTGGTTCAGTTCAATGTAAGTCTTTGATCTGTGGATTTTTCCAAGTCCTTTAGCTTCTATATTAGAACAGAAAGGGCACCTGGGTGGCTCAGTTGCTTAAGCGTCTGACTCTTAATTTCGGCTTGGGTCATGACTGCAGGGCCATGAGATGGGGCCCATGTTGGCCTCTGCACTCAGCAGAGTCTCCTACTCCCTCTGCCTGACCCTGCCCCACTCACACTCTCTTTCTCTCTCAAATAAAAAAAAATCTTTAAGAACATGTTAATTTATAGAATCTATAGGTAGTTTGGTGGCCATGTGGCTTTTTTAGTTAGACTACAGTTACATCAGGGCGCCTGGGTGGCTCAGTGCATTAAAGCCTCTGCCTTCGGCTCAGGTCATGATCCCAGGGTCCTGGGATCAAGCCTCACATTAGGCTGTCTGCTCCGCGGGGAGCCTGCTTCCCCCTCTCACTCTGCCTGCCTCTCTGCCTACTTGTGATCTCTATCAAATAAATAAATAAAGCTGGTTAATGCTGTAGTCAGTTAACTAAACTACCAAATTCCCCAGCATTTCTGGAATAATCAATCTGTTTATTCATATGCGCTCTCTTAAACATACTGAGGTGAACTGAACTACCTTATTTGCCTTCTGTATTAGTTTCATAGGTCCGCAGTAACAAAGTACCATAAACTAGGTGGCATCAAACAACAGAAATTTAGGGCACCTGGGTGACTCAGTGGGTTAAGCGTCTTCCTTCAGTGCAGGTCATGATCTCGGGGTCCTGGGATCAGGCCCTGCATCGGGCTCCTCGCTCAGGGGACACCTGCTTCTCCTAATCTCTACCTGCTGCTCCCCCTGCTTCTGCTCTCTCCCTGTCTCTCCGTTAAATAAATAAAATAAAGTAAAATAAAAAAACAGAAATTTACTCTTTCACAATTCTTGAGGCTAGAATTCTGAAATCAAGATATTGGTGGGGCTATGCTCCCTCTGAAGGCTCTATGAAATAATTTTTCCTTGCCTCTTCTAGCTTCTGGTGGTAGCCAGAAATCCTCAGTATTCCTTACCTTATATATACATCACTCTAATCTCTGCCTCTGTTGTCTTATGGAGTTCTCCCTGGGTGTCCCTGTCTCTGTGTCTTGTCTTCTTCTTCTTCTTCTTTTTTTTTTAAAAAAAAAAAAAAAAAAGTCAAGCTAACAAACTGTTAAATAAAATAGGTTCTTGGGGCACCTGGGTGGCTCAGTGGGTTAAAGCCTCTGCCTTCGGCCCAGGTCCTGATCCCAGGGTCCTGGGATCAAGCCCCACATAGGGCTCTCTGCTCAGTGGGGAGCCTGCTTCCCTCTCTCTCTCTGCCTACTTATGATCTCTCTGTCAAATAAATAAATAAAATCTTTTTAAAATAAATAAATAAGATTTTATTTACGAGAATGAGAGAGAGAATGTGTGTGTGCAAGCAGGGGGAGGGGCCAAGGGAGAAGTAGGCTTCCCGCTAAGCAAGGAGTCCAATATGGGACTCAATCCCAGGACCCTGGGATCATGACCTGAGCTGAAGGCAGACACCTAACTCACCGAGCCACCCAGGCATTCCCTTCTCTCAGTTTTTAGAAAGATTTTGTTTATTGGGATGGCTGGGTGGCTCAGCTGGTTAAGCATCTGTCTTCAGCTCAGATCATGATCCCAGGACCCTGGGATCAAGTCATGCATTGGGCTCCTTGCTCAGTGGGGAGCCTGCTTCTCCCTCTGCCTGCTGCTCCCCCTGATTCTATGTTCTCTCTCTCTGACAAATAAATAAATGAAATCTTTACATTTTTAAAGATTTCATTTATTTTAGAGGGAGAGAGAGCACCACAAGCAGGAGTAGAGGGAAGGGCCATAATACCTTCCCATCATTAGGTACCATAATCTAGTCCCAATGAATACCTATCTATAAACTAAGGGAAAAAATAATTTTTCATTTAACAGTCGGTGCATATCAGGAGTATGGGATTGCCCCTGGACTTTCTGTGATACTAAACAATTTTCACCCTCTTAAATTCTTCTCAGTCCAGGTTTAAATCGGAAAGCAGCATGTACAAAGCCAGGCCTCCCAAGGATGACTTCAGAAATGAAGGATCCACTGAGTCCTTGATGACAACATCAAGCTTGAGCTCTTTTGGTTTGGGGATCACTACCATGAGATGAATAATGGTTACCAAGGACAGATATTCTTTACAGATATTCTTTAAGGAGAAGTCAATGCCAAGTGACAAATCTATTTCTTCTAGATTAGGTTAGCCATCTTCCCAACTCCGACCTTCCTTTGTTTCAAGAGGTCACCTTTTATCATCTTTGGCTGGAATCACTAATGAGTAACATAAGTTTTCAAACACAGCCTCCTCATCCTTTTCCCTGTCTATCATGGCCTTAGCGTAAGGTAGATGACCTTAGCCACATGTAGTTCCAGTAGCACTCTCTTCCAATATAAATTAACTGCACACAAGACTGCCCTCTGAAATGGAAAGAAACACAATTTTGTCAAAAGTTTAAGTTGAAATGACCATAGCCTACTCTCTAATGTCTCTGACCTTAGACTAGCAATGGTTCTCACCCCCGGTTCTCACATAAGGATCACCTGGAGGACCTGTTTAAACACAAGTCACTGACCATCACCAGAGCTCAAGATTCTGTGGATCTGCGGTCAGGCTTAAGAGTCTGCATTTCTAACAAGTCCCCAGGTGATGCTAATGCTCCTAGTCTGGGGACCATACTTTGAGAAACATTGTTCTAAGGGAAAAAAGGAAGAAAAGCTTAACTCAAATGAAGGCTGATTTTAATGTGGACGATTTATAACTGATAGCAAAGTTTGAAATCAATGGTAGAGATTTTCTTATGTAATAATTTTAGATGAGACATAGTATCAGTTTCATTAACATGTTCATTCATTTATTTGGGGCCAAAGAGATCCAAGGGGAAGAAAGGGTACTATACAGGATTAAGAATACCAAGTGTTAGAGTTGTTTAATAAAAATACAAAATATTCTCGGGGCGCCTGGGAGGCTTAGTGGGTTAAAGCCTTTGCCTTCAGCTCAGGTCATGATCTCAGGGTCCTGGGATAGAGCCCCACATGGGGCTCTCTGCTCAGCAGGGAGCCTGCTTCCCCCTCTCTCTCTGCCTACTTGTGATCTCCGTCTGTCAAATAAATAAATAAAATCTTTTAAAAAATACAAAATATTCCTAGAAAGAAGTGTATAATATGTACACATGCATAAATTAGTGGCTGGTTTCCTGATCATCTGTTTGGGGAACAAATAAAAACAGAAACTTCAGTCTCTCATTTTGCAGCCTCTACTCCTACTACCTGCAATAACGGCTCCCACCTGATTCCTCAGCATCTACACTGCACACCTGTCACTCCACACCGTATCCAAGTCACGTCTGCCAACTTTCCAGATGTTTGTTATTTTATATTTTGCTGCTGGTTTCCCAAGATTCCCTATCATTATTCAAATTACTGCATATACAAACTTTGATGATGTGCTCTGAAAAGAAACATTTTGCTCTTAGAACTGTTTCAAAGAGCCCAGTTTCACAATTCGCATTTCACTGAGCATTTATTTTCAAAACCATCTGATGGATAAACCATCTTCCCAAAGTTATGTTTTAGTTGCTTGCTGCAATCCCAAAATCCCTGAAGATGTACACATGAACATTCAGGGGTAAAATTATAAAAGCCAACGACTATAACCTTTATTTATTCTTTTTAAGAGAGGGAGAGAGGGTGGGGAGGGGAAAAGGGAGAGGGAGAATCTCAAGAAGGCTCCACGCCCAGCGAGGAGCCTGATGCGGGGCTCAATGTCACAACCCTGAGATCATGACCTGAGTTGAAATCGAGAGTCAGATGCTTAACCAACTGAGCCATCCAGGCACCCCAACTATCTACCTTTAAAATGCTATTTTCTCAAAGCTAAACTAATCAAATATCTCTTAATTTTTCTATGGAGAACAAAGGCAAAAACAACTCTGCCAAGTGAGTAGTGGTTGTTCCTGGTTTTTCCCCTTTATAGCATTCAACACAACCAGAACTCTTAGCAAAGCAAACTATAAAATTATAAAGAAGGAAAAATAGTAATAGCTTCCATCAAAGTTTCATAGCTGCATAAAACAGGACTTCACCAAGAAGTCTTCTTACATCATACCACCTGCTTCTTTCCTCTGAACATGGATTCTGGATGCTCAAAGCATCACAACATAACAATAGCCCATAAAAATTACTGTAATGGGGGCATAATTAAAGATTTTTAGCACCAGGACCTCATTCAACAAAATAATGTTTTTTTCAAGATTTTATTTATTTATTTGATAGAAGACACAACAAGAGAAGGAACACAAGCAGGGGGAGTGGGAGAGGGAGAAGCAGGTTACCCATCGAGCAGAGAGCCCGATGTGGGGCTCAATCCCAGGACCCTGGGATCATGACCTGAGCTGAAGGCAGACGCTTAACCTACTGAGCCACCCAGATGCCCCAACAAAATAATTTCTATATTAATTCAAGAACTTTCCCCTTTGGTTATGGAAAGAATACTTAAGATCATCAGTCAAAAACTATGATCCAACACCCCTGGGCTCCAAAACACCACGTTGGTACATGGAAAGATGAGAGAGGGAAGTTGGAATCTGTGACCTAAGTCAGTTATTTATTGAGCTCATGACAGCTTACTGAAACAGTGGAATAAGCAAGAGAGAACCAATACTGCTACATAAAAAGTACAGTAATAAAAAAATGCAGTAATAACAGAGCATTAATTTTAATTAACTAGAATGGGCTGTTGAAGCTAATACAGTCTTCTATTCTGGAAACATTGAGCAGAACATTTTTTCTACTTAACGTTCCAATATTGTTGCTAACACATAGTTGTAGTGGGTTTTGTGGACTGGCTTGCTCAGTTCTGTTCCAGCCCCCATCTGTGCCTTCCTGGATTACAGCGACTTGAAAGCAACAAGTTCTATTTTCCAGATTTCCTTACAACTAAAATTGTAGGTGAGATTTAGATTCTACGTAACAGATGCATACTCATCCAATCCTTGGATTTGGAACCAAGTTATGTAGGAAGAGAGGCCAGGTGTGAGAAATTAATTTTGTGGATGCAGATCTTAGCTGAAGTGGCCTGGTTCCAATGCCAGGAGCTGAGGCTGCGGTTTCCTGATTTAGCAGAGGTGGTTTCCCTATCCTAGCACAGGCAGTGGCTCCCAAGCCAGCGCTTTGGTGGTAGTAGCCCACTCCAAAAGCACCTTCCAGACTATGGTAGGAGCAACAGCGGCCCTGGAGACCTGGTTTTGTGGTCTGAAAGTCAATCCTGGTAATGCAGCTCATAGTTTCTTCAGCCTTTTCAATGACAATGCCATGTAATCCCTCTTAAAATTCCCTTTCTGCTTAAGCCAGCTATAATTGAATTTGTCTCTGTAAGTAATCTCCAATAATACAGTAGGTGTTCACTTCCTTGCCTTCATAAATACAGTATAATAAATGCACTTGACGAGTAAGTGCCTTCAAATTCCTCAAAATTATTGTTAAGAATATAAAAAAGAAAAATTTGTTCAAAAGAAATTAATGAATGCTAAATTGCTTTGAACTTCCAGGAGTGACCTAACTTCATCTGAACAAGATTCTCCTTTCACACTATCATAGCAAATAAAATAAAATAGTACAGGTCTACAGGAATAAAGACATCAAGTGAAGAGAATGCTGAAAGCATGACCTCTATCTAAATCAATAAATATGGCTGTGTGTTGGTAGTGTGTTTAATATTTTAATAGGTGCAAAAACAAACAAACAAACAAACAAAGCACATTTCAATAGTTGCTGGTAGAGGCTCCAACAACTGTCCAGGAAAAGACAACGATATGTCGGAAGGGAGTGGTGAGAAGACATGGGAAGCCGAGGAAGGATGGTGAGGGGCATCGTGTGTCTTCTCCCAGAAGCAGACATTGAAAGGCCAATCTGAGTGCAAGTATAAGAGATACAATCTATAGGCGAGCAAGCAAATTAGTTTTCTATTGCTGTCATAACAAATTACCTCAAATTTGGTGGCTTAAAACAATACAAACTTATTCTCTTTCATTTCTGGAAGTAAGAATCCAAAATCGGTTTTGCTGGGCTAGCAAGGCTGGCTCCTTCTGGAGGCTCCAGGGAGGAATCCATTTCCATTCCTCTTCCAGCCTTCTAGTGACTGCCACTATTGCTTGGCTTCTGGCTTCTTCAATCTTAAAAGTGCATCACCCTATCTCTGTTTCAATGATCACATTGCCTCTGACTCTCACTCTGACTCCTCCAGAATCCCTCCTCATAAAAACTCATATGACACTACAAAAAAAGAACATTACAGGCCAATATTTTTGATAAACATAGATGCAAAAATCCTCAACAAAATATTAGCAAACCAAACTCAACAGTACATTAAAAGGATCATACACCATGATCAAGTGGGATTTATTTCAGGGATGCAAGGATAGTTTAACACACCCAAATCAATAAATGTGACAAACCACATGAACAAAACAAAGTGAAAAATCGTAAGATTGTCTCAATAGATGCAGATAAAGCATTTGACAAAATTTATCTTCGTTTCTTGATAAAAATTCTCAACAAGGGGCGCCTGGATGGCTCAGTGGTTGAGGCCTCTGCCTTCGGCTCAGGTCATGATCTCAGAGTCCTGGGATCGAGCCGCGCACTGGGCTCCCTACTCAGCAGAGAGCCTGCTTCTCTCTCTCCCTCTGCCTACCTCTGCCTACTTGTGATCTCTATCTCTCTGCCAATTAAATAAATAAAATCTTAAAAAAAAAAAATTCTCAACAAATTGGATATAGAAGGAATGTATCTCAACATAATAAAGGCCATGTATGACAAGCACACAGCTAACATCATACTCAACGATGAAAAGCTGGAAGAAGAACAAGATAAAGGATCAAGAACAATGGGGCGCCTGGGTGGCTCAGTGGGTTAAAGCCTCTGCTTTCGGCTCAGGTCATGATCCCAGGGTCCTGGGATAGAGCCCCGCATCGGGCTCTCTGCTCAGCAGGGAGCCTGCTTCCCCTTCTCTCTCTGCCTGCCTCTCTGCCTACTTGTGATCTCTGTCTGTCAAATAAATAAATAAAATCTTTTAAAAAAATCATTAAAAAAAAAAAAAGAATCAAGAACAAGATAAAGATATCCACTCTTTTCACATATACTGAACACAGGACTTTAAGTTCCAGCTGGAACCATCAGGCAACAAAAAGAAATAGAAGGCATCCAGATAAGAAAGGAATTAAGTAAAATTGCCTGTTTGCAGATGGCAGAAGCTTCAATATAGAAAACACCATAGACTCCAGCAAAAAAGCTGTTAGAACTAATAAACAAATCCAGCAAATCTGCAGGTTACAAAAATCAACACTCAAAAATAAACTGCATTTCTATACACTAAAAATGAAAAGTCAAAAAAGAAATTAAGAAAATAATGCACATATAAAATCCAGCAGAAACTATTTAAATTGATAAGAGAGTTCAGTCAACTGGTTGTACAAAACAAAAGTATTAAGAAATTAATGGTTTTCCTTCCCCAAAGTACACAAAAAAGACTAAATACTTGAAAAAGAGATCACACTCACATGAGCAGGAAAACATAGAATACCCAGTTATTTAATATGCAGAAATTATAAACTCTTGCTAAAACATACACAGACAAGCTTAAATATATAAAATTCTGCCATACTACTGACTTTCAGAACACACTGTTATAAAGATATCAATTCTTCCTAAAATAATTTACACATTCAATGCAATTCCAATAAAAATCCACTGTTTTTAATGTGGAGTCATTCTTAGAAAATATATTGTAAGCCCTAAGGAGTGATTGTGGAAGCAGATGAAATATCAGCCAGGTTCCTGTTCTTGGGTTATTGAATTCGATGGCCTGGAAGGAGCAGGATCCCACGATCCCCAGGGGCAGGGCATAAAGTTAGGAGCTATGAAAGAATGTAATCCTCAGTCCCCCGTTTCTGGACCTGGTGATCACTAGCCCGAATATCCCACTCCTCCCTTATCCTCTGACCGACTCCCTGCATGCCTACACGTAGGGGAGAATGTGAGCCAATTAAAAGATATTTGCCATCCCTTTGTATTCCTTTCCCACACTTTGAAGCATCTGTCCTTGCTTTTCTTCTAGGATTTTTATGGTTGCAGATGTCACATTTAGGTCCTTAATCCGTTTTGAGTTTATTTTTCTGTATGGTGTATAAAAGTGATCAGTTTCATTCTTCTGCATGTGGCTGTCCAATTTTCCCAACGCCATTTGTTCAAGGGACTATCATTTTTCCCATTGCATATTCTTGCCTCCTTTGTTGAAAATTAATTGACCATGTAATTGTGGGTTTATTTCCAGGCTTTCTATTCTGTTCTACTGATTTTATAAATCTATAGAGTCATATGTCTATTTTTGTGCCAGGACGGTTCTGTTTGGTGACTACAGATTTGTAGTATATCTTGAAATCTGGGATTTGTGATACCTCTACTTTTGTTCTTCTCTTTCAAAACTGCTTTGGCTATTTGGCTCTATCAGGATCTTTTATGGCTCCAAACAAATTTTAGGATTATTTGTTCTAGCTTTGTGAAAAGTGATTTTGGTATTTTGATAGGAATTGCATTAAATCTGTAAATTGCTTTGGGTGGTATGGACATTTTTAAAATCTTGTTTCTTCCAATCCATGAGCATAGAATATCTTTCCATTTGTGTCATATGCAATTTCTTTCAGCTATATTTTATAGTTTTCATAGTATGGGTCTTTCACCTACTTGGTTAAGTTTATTCCTAGGTCCTTTATTATCTTTGATATAATTTTATTTTTATTTATTTTTTTAAAAGATTTTATTTATTTATTCGACATAGAGAGAGATCACAGGTAGGGGTTATATGCAACTGATGAATCATTAAACCCTACCTCTGAAACTTAAAAAAAAAAAAAGCAAAGCAACGGATTTCTGTATATTGATTTTGTATTCTGAGACCTTACTGAATTCATTTATCAGTTGGGGGAGTCTTTAGGGTTTTCTATATATAGTATCATGTCATCTACAAATAGTATAAGCTTTTATCATGAGTGGTTGTTGCAGTTTGTCAGAAGCTTTTTCTCTACCTATTGAAATGATCATAAGGCTTCTATCCTTTCTCTGACTGATGTGATGTATCATGTTGATTGTTTTGTTAATACTGAACCACCTTTAGGGGCGCCTGGGTGGCTCAGTGAGTTAGGCCTGTGCCTTCAGCTCAGGTCATGATCTCAGGGTCCTGGGCTCAAGCCCCCCATTGGGTTCTCTGCTCAACAAGGAGCCTGCTTCCTCCTCTCTCTCTGCCTGCTTCTCTGCCTACTTGTGATCTCTGTCAAATAAATAAATAAAATCTTTAAAATAAAATCCCCTGATGCGGGACTCGATCCCAGGACCCTGGGATCACAACCTGAGCCGAAGGCAGAGGCTTTAACCCACTGAGCCACTCAGGCGCCCCATAAAGAAAATCTTTTTAAAAAAAATTTAAATACCGAACCACCTTTGTATCCCAGGAATAAATCCCACTTGATCATGGTGAATTGATTTTTTTTTTTTTTAAATGTATTGTTGGATTTGGTTCGGTGAGGATTTTTGTACCTCTGTTCATCAGAGATATTGGCCCACAGTTCTCCTTATTTGTACTGTCTCTATCTGGTTTTGGTATCAGAGTAATGCTGGCCTCATGGAATGAATTTGGAAGTTTTCCTTCCTCCTCTATTTTTTTGAATAGTTTGAGAAGAATAGGTATTAAATCTTCTTTAAATGTTTGGTAGAATTCACCTGTGAAGCTGTCTGGTCCTGGAATTTTGTTTGTTGGGAGTTTTTTGATGACTGATTCAATTTCACTGCTGGTAATCAGTCTGTTCAAGTATTCTATTTCTTCTTGACTCAGTTTTGGAAGGTTATACGTTTCTAGAAATTTACCAATTTCTTCTAGGTTGTTCAGTTTGTTGGCATATAATTTTTCATAATATTTTCTTATAATCTGCATATTTCTGTGGTATTAGTTGTTATTTTTCTTCTTTCATTTCTGATTTTATTTGAGTCCTCTCTCCCTCTCACTCAATGAATCTGGCAGTAGTTTATCAATTTTGTTGATCTTTTTGAAGAATCACCTCCTGTTTTCACTGAACGAGTCAAAAATTTTTTAAGTTTCTATTTCATTTATTTCTGTCCTAATCTTATTATTTTCTTCCTTCTACTGGTTTTGAGTTTTGTTTGTTCTTTTTTCCTAGCTCTTTAGGTGTAAGTTTAGGTTGCTTATTTGAGATTTTTCTTGCTTCGAGAGGTAGGCCTATATTGCCATATACCTCGTTTTAAAACAGTTTTTGCTTCATCCCAAAGATTTTGGAACATCATGTTTTTAATTTCATTTGTCTTCATGTATTTTTTTATTTCCTCCTTGGTTTCTTCGTTGGCCCACTCATTGCTTAGAAGCATAATATTTAGTCTCCATGTATCGTTTTCTTTCCAGATTTCTTCTGTTGGTTGATTTCTAGCATCACAGCATTGTAGTCAGAAAAGATGCATGGTATGACTTCTATCTTTCTGAATTTGTTCAGACTTGTTTTGTGGCCTAATATGTGATCTATTCTGGTGAAGTCTATGTGCACTTGGAAAGAATGTGTATTCTGCTGTTTTAGGATCAAATGTTCTGAATATATCTGCTAGATCCACTTGGTCCAAGATATCATTCAAAGTTAACTATTTCTTTGCTGATTTTCTTTTTGAATGATTTATCCATTGATGTAAGGATGGTATTAAAGTCCCCTACTATTATTGTATTATTATCAATTACTTCCTTATGTTTGTTATCAGCTGCTTTATGTATTTGGGTACTCTCATATTGGGTGCATAAATATTTATGATTGCTATATCATCTTATTGGATTATTCGCTTTATGATTATGCAGAGTCCTTTTTTGTCTCTTGTTACAGTCTTTGTTTTAAAGTGTATTTTGTCTGATATTAATATTGCTACCCCAGCTTTCTTTTCATATCTTTCTGCATGATAAATTCTTTTCCATCCCTTCCCTTTCAATCTGCATGTGTCTTTAGGTCTGAAATGAGGCAGCATATGGCTGGGTCTTGCTTTTTTTATCCATTCCATCAGCCTATGTCTCTTGACTGGGGCATTTACTCCATTTATATTCAAAGTAATTATTGATAGGTATGTATTTATTGCCATTTGCTGCTCGTCTTATAGTTGTTTTTGTAGTTCTTCTCTGTTCCTTTCTTCTCTTGCTCTCTTTTCTCAGTTTGCTGGTTTTCTGTAGTGATATACTTGGATTCCACTCTCTCACTTTTGTTTTAATTTAATAAATTAATTAATTTTGAGAGAGAGAGTGAGAGAGAGCACGCGCATGAGCCGGGGGTTCAGGAGCAGAGAGATAGGAAGAGAGAGAGAGAGAGCTTAAGCAGACTCCATGCCCAGTGCAGAGCCCAACAAAGGGCTTGACCTCACCACCCTGACATCATGACCTGAGCTGAAATCAAGAGTTGGACGGATGCCCAACCAAGTGAGCCACCCATGCATTCCTGGATTCCTCTCTCTTTATTTTTTCCATATCTATTACTGGTTTTTTTAATATGTGGTTACCATTAGGTTTATATATAACATTTTATGCATATAACAGTTCTATATTCAGCTGATGGTTGATTAAATTTGAACCCATTTTTACTCCTCTCCTTCCCAATGTTTCAGGTATATGTTGTCATACTTTATATCCTTTGATTTCATGAATCCCTTGATTGACTTTTGTAAATTTACTTAATTTTACTGCTTTTGTGCTTCCTACTTTTCTTACTCTTACTTATGTCTTTCCTTTACACTCAAAGAGTACTCTTTAACATTTCTTATAGGGCTGGGTTAGTGGTCATGAATTTAACTTTTCCTTGTCGAGGAAACTCTTTATCCCTCCTCCTATTCTGAAAGATAGCCTTGCTGGACTGAGTATTCTTGGTTGCACGTTTTTTTCTTCCAGCACTTTGAATATATTATGCCACTCTCTTCTGGCTGGCAAAGTTTCTGCTGAAAAATCAGCCGATTGCATTTGGAATTTCTCCTGTATTTAACTGGCTTCTCTTGCTGCTTTAAAAATCCGCTATCAGTACTCTTTGCTATTTTAATTACTGTGTGTTTGGATGCGAGCCTCCTTAGGTTGACTTTGTTGGGGGCTCTCTGTGCCTCCTGGGTTGTTTCTTCAAATAAGTTTTCTGACCCCTTTTCTCTCTCTACTCCTTCTGGGATCCCTATAACACAAATGTTATTATGCTTGATGCTGTCACTGAGGTCCCCAAGTATATTTCATTAAAAATATATTTTTAAGATTTATTTATTTATTTTAATAGAGAGCACATGCAAGTGCAGGGAGCTGGGGCAGAGGGAAAGGGAGAGAGAATTCCAAGCAGGCTCAGTGCCAAGAGCAGAGCCCAATATCAGGCTCAATCTCATAAACCTGAGACCATAATCCTGAGCTGAAACCAAGAATTAGATACCTTAACTGACTGTACCACCCAGGCACTCCCATTTCATATTTTATTATTTATTTTTCTCTATTCTGTTCAGCTTGATTGTTTTCCATTACTCTGTCCTCGAGGTCACTGATCTGTTCATCTGCTTCTTCCAGTCTAATTTGTTACATCTAATGTATGTTAATTTTAGTTATTGAGTTCTTACCTCTGATTTGTTCTTTTTAATGTTTTCTATCTTTGTTGAGGGTCTCACTAAGTATCTCTATGACTATCACTTTAAATTCTCCATCAAGCATATTACTTATCTCTGTTTTGTTTAGCTCTCTTGCTGTGATTTTCTCATATTCTTTCATTTGGGACATATTCCTCTTTTCCTCATTTTTGTCTAACTCTCTGTGTCTGTTTCTATGTATTAGGAAAGTAAGCTGTATCTTCTGCTCTTGAAAATAGTGTCCTGGGACGCCTGGGTGGCTCAGTTGGTTAAGCAGCTGCCTTCGGCTCAGGTCATGATCCCAGCGTCCTGGGATCGAGTCCCACATCGGGCTCCTTGCTCCACGGGGAGCCTGCTTCTCCCTCTGACTCTGCCTTCCACTCTGTCTGCCTGTGCTCGCTTTCGCTCGCGCTCTATCTCTGACAAATAAATAAATAAAAATCTAAAAAAAAAAAAGAAAGAAAGAAAATAGTGTCCTTATGAAGAGGTCCCACAGTGCCCTCCAGTGCAATGTTCCCTATTCGCCAGAAACTGGCACTTCCTGGGTATCTACTATGTGTATTGCACATGCCCTTTGTTGTGGCTGAGGCACTTTTGCCTTCAGTTGTCATCTGCAATAGCTCTCTTTGCCTGTTGTGGGCAGAGATTGGTCTGTGTGTTATTAGTGGGCCAGTCTGGGGTTGCCTTGGGGTTGAACTGAGTCAGACCAGGTGCTTTCCAGAGATGTAGTAGCAATGAGCTATAGGGTGCCTTCCTTATGTTGTCCACAGAGAAGTTTCCTTGGTGGGCAGGGCCTACAGTCAGACCAGATGTCTGCCCCAGCCCACTGCTGGGTCCACAGTCATATTGGTGTGTGTGGTCATCTCCTCTCCCTAGGACAGGAATCATTTGGGAGTGTTGCTGTTCCTTCTTACAGCTGCTTGCACATTGCAAGGCTTGTGGCCCACTTTGGATGGACTCTGACCAAGGGCATATTAGAGGGGAAAAGTGTGCAGGAGAATGTTGGGGTGGGGGGTGGGTTGCACAGTGTTATAAAGATTTGCATAGGTCTGCTGTGGAAGGGAACCTGGAGCTGTCTGGAACTGTAGCCAGCTAGGTTTGAGGGGGCATGTCCAGAAGAGAGAGTGGGGGCAGGGCACACCATTACCAAGATAGGTGGAAAATGATGGTGTAACACTAGTTCCCACAGGTGTCTGTGTATCTAGGCTGGAGAGGTGGGGTGGGGGGAGGGGAAAACAGCACTCACCAGCTCTTTTGTTCTTGGAGAAGTCTCCCAAAGATCCCTGCTCCTCCAGCACACACTTTAAGATCAGCAAACAAATCTCCCTCCCATATACCCAGACATTTTTCAAACTACTGCATCTATGCTGTATCTCAGCAGGGCTGTTTATGTGCTGTTTTTTTAAGGGTGGGTTCTCAGTTTCCTCTCACCCTTTTGGCTCTCCTAGAGCCCAGACTGCTTGTTTTTGAAGCTGTAGGTGTTAAGCCCCACTAAATATAAGAACTCATTTGTTTTCAAAGCCAAATGTTATGGAGATTTGTCTTCCCCCTGTGGGTTCCCAGTGCTTAGGGTGCTTGGTGTGAGGGTCTGTTTCTCAGTTTAGCTCCTAACCATGTCTACCCTTTCTACTCTTTTCAGTGTGGCCTCTTCTCTACATTTAGCTGTGGAGAGTCTATTTGCCAGGCTTTGGGTCATTTTCTGGGTTATTTACACAGATGTGGGTGTTATGTAGCTGTATCCATGGGACAAGGTAAGCACAGGATCTTCCTACTCCATCATCTTCCCCTAAGTTCTTGCTTTAGAAGATTCTCGAGCACTCTGTAAGTCTCCATAAAGAACTCACACCCTGGAGATAGGATTAAATTATATATGAGTTCTATGCAGTCTACTGGTTGCAGCGTTCTAACCTTCCCATGTAATTTGTCCTTGGCCTCCAACGGGCTACATTCCTGGGAAGGAGGTCCTGGTCCTGGGAATGAAGTTATTCAGGGGTCATGGGTCCCTCCACCTGGGGCTCTAAGACCCCCCAGGGTTTAGTCCTAATCTCCATGGTCAAAGCCAGGTTGCTGACAAGTCTGGCTTTCTGGCTAGCAGGATGAGATTGAGCAAGGCAGTTGAAAGCTACACACTTTCAAATGCCATTGAAGAGAACTTGATCACATCAACACACCGCATCCCAAGGGGAATCTGGAAGCATAGATGCTAGTGCCTAGGAGAAAAGGAGAATGGATTCAGAGGGCCATAAACTGTCTCTGACACTCCTTTTCTTATTTCTGCCTGAGGCAGTGCATTGAAGGAGCACAGGCATTTGAGAATGAGGGTCAGAATTTCTGCTTCATAGGGGTGACTGGTGGCTCAGTGGTGGAGCGTCAGCCTTCAGCTTGGGTCATGATCCCAGCGTCCTGGGATCCAGCCCCATGTCAGGCTCCCGTTCAGCAGGAGGCCTGCTTCTCCTTCTCCCGCTACCCCCTGCTTGTGTTCCTGCTCTTGCTCTCTCTCTGTCAAATAAATAAATAAAATCTTAAAAAAAAAAAAAAAAAAAAAGAATTCCTGCTTCATTACTTGCACACTACGTGCCCATTTTCAAAGCACTCCCCCATTAAAAGTATTGGCCTGTTGGGGCACCTGGGTGGCTCAGTGGGTTAAATCCTCTGCCTTCAGCTCGGGTCATGATCCCAGGGTCCTGGGATCGAGCCCCACATTGGGCTCTCTGCTCAGCAGGGAGCCTGCCTCTTCCTCTCTGCCTCTCTACCTACTTGTGATCTCTGTATGTCAAATAAATAAATACAATCTTTAAAAAAAAAAAGTATTGGCCTGTCATAATGTCATTCTTTCTTAGATGTGGTGCTGAGTGGGGACACAAGCTAGGTGAAGGAGAATATGCTAACAAAATCGCAGGCATTTGGGAAAGGATCTTTACCCCAATACAAAACTCTTTTAAAATAAACACCTTTCTGGTACATGACCCATAAAAGATGTTTTAGAAATTGTCAAATGACATTTGATTATATGTTAACAATTCCCAATTTAGCAGAGTCCTTCGTAGTTTTGACTAAGTAACCTTCTCCCTCTTGCTTTTCATATTTCACTGACATTCAAGACCAATCTCTAGGTGAAGGGCTTGTCAATTATTATAATTAAGTCCAAAATGGCCTCCTAAATTCATTTTTCTCTGGCTTTGTGTTGTTCATTTACCATATGCTTTGATGTTGTTAAACCTAAGGCCAACTTATAGTCCCTCTTTTACTGAAAATGAATCACATTTATTTCAAACTAAGACACCTTGGGGGGAAAAAAGAGAAAAAGTATCTGATTTACTTAAGAACAGAACTAAGAAATGCAATTTCCCTCCTCAGTTTTTGTCAGCCCTTTCCCAAGGCCATAATATATTCTTCAAAATAAACACAATTGACTAAGATGTACTGCAACTGAAGACAAGGAGACATTGATCAAAAATAGTCTTTTGACTTAAAAAATCTAATCATCTCATTACAGTCATAGTTCAGAATAATGCAAACAACTGCATTTCATTTGAAGATTAGTCTCAATGGAACCTGGGATTAATGCTAAAATGAGGGAGTGAATGAAAAAACAAAACAGTCCTTCCTCAGGTAGTTAAGTTTCTGAGCTGCTGATTACATATGTACATTGGATAACTCCTCAAACTAGATAAAACCTCATGAATAATGAGGCTTCTTTGTGGCTGCTTTTCAATAAACCACACAGCTCTTCTGTTTACTTCTACTAAAGAATGAGATGAATGCAAGTTGAAGACTGTAGTAAATAAAGTGTCTGTGAACAGATATTTCTAAGGGATAAATCATTTCCCCAAAAATCAGATTGCTTTTTGAATTGGGAGGAAAGTGTAATATATGCTACCAGTGCCACCAAAGATAACTGATCTGGATCTCAGAAAGATATAACCTTTGATAACTTTTGGCACAGTAAACTAATAGATTAAATTAAGGAATTTAAAAATCAATGCTAACATCCATACATGGAAATTACTGTGGCTGGAGTTTGAGATGCAATATTTTAAAGGCAATGGTATCAAAATGTCATAGTAACTAAGACAGAAAGGAATTCCTGGTGTTCACAGGCAAGATGAACTATCAGGTAAAATTCTATTTTAAACAATAAAGTTCTTTTATAGAAAATACTGGTTTGTCACCTGGACCATCTACATAATTTGTGGAACTAAATGCAATGAAAATGTGTGGCCCTTTGTTCAAAAATTAAGAATTTTAAAACAGAGACAGCAGAGTATCAAACCAAGCATAGAGCCCTGCTAAGCATAGGACCCTGTGCATGTTGCAACCTCGTGAGACCGCCTCTGCTTCTCACCACTAAACTCCACCATTTCCTTGGAAATGGCTTAGAGCCTCAAGGTTGAAAGCCAGCCCTCTATATCTTCTGATTTAATAAGTCAAAATTCTAACATGGTTCAGAAGGACTTTGGTGCATAATAAGATAGCCTGTAGAAGCTAGTGTTTTGGTTAAGGATGTCTGGGAACTCACTGATAATAATTCAGGCAAATAGGATTTGGGAATACATATATAGAATTGGGAATAGGTAACAGAATTGGGAATAGGGCACCAAGAATTCTGGGTATACATAGCCAAGGATGGTCCAGCAGCACATAAATGACAGCTCCTTCTGTCTCTCTGATCTTAGCAATAGGGCTGACACCCCTAAGTTTCACAGGTGCTCTAAGCAGGAAGGAAGAAGCTGAAGTGGCAGCACACTAGGTTCTATTTTTGTCTCATTAGCCAGGAATAAGTCATATGTCCAACATTAGTTAGATAAGAGGCTGGAGATAGGAGTTCATAGCTTTGCAGCCTCCACAATTAAGATTATAATCCAAGAGAAGGTTGGAATATCTGGTTGGAATAGGTGATGAATATCTTAGAATACACAGATTGGAATAGAAATAGGCTGGAATAACTATTGACTGTATAACTACACACACACACACACACACACACACGAAATACTACTCAGCCATCAAAAAAATGAAATCTTGCCATTTGCAACAATATGGATGGAACTAGAGGGTACTATGCTAAATGAAATAAGTCAATCAGAGAAAGACAATTATCTTAATTGTGCAAAATAATGCAAATGAATGATCTCATTCATTTGCAGAATTTAAGAAACAAAACGGGAATATAGGGAAAGGGAGAAAAAAATAAAACAAGACAAAATCAGAGAGGGAGACAAACCATAAGAGACTATTAATCATAAGAAACCAGCTAGGGTTGCTGGAGAGGAGATGGGTGGGGGGATGGGGTAACTGGGTGACGGGCATTAAGGAGGGCACGTGATGTATGAGCACTGGGTATTATATAAGACTGATGAATCATTGAATTCTACCTCTGAAACTAATAATACACTATATGGTAATTAACTGGATTTAAATTAAGAAAAATAAAAAGGAACCTCAGCTCTCCATAACTGAGGAAGGAGCCTGTATCGGGGAAGAGGAATTATGGAAGCCTCCTAACCAGAATGTCCAGATAAACTTGCCACTATATACCTCTCTGCAACCAACCACACATCTTCCTTGTGCTGTGCCTGTTCGTGTATAAGTACACAGAGGTGGAATGAAGGGGTGATGGAGTCTGAAACCATCATGGTCCTTCTCATAGCTTTCCCACTCAACTAGCTGTGTGGACTTATCCTATTTACCATCATATTTACACCATCTAGTACAGTTTACTAGTACTAGTAAAGCAAAAGCTCAAGGAAAAGTTATTGAACAAGTGACAATGTTACCCTCCCTGAGACTCAGTTCTCCCAGCCATAATTTTTTTAAAAAGATTTTATTTATTTATTTGACCAGCGTGGGGGGGGGGGGTGTGTTGTGAGCACATGCAGGGGTAACGGAAGGCAGAGGGAGAGGGAGAGGTAGGCTCCCCGCTGAGCAGAGAGCCCAACACAGGGCTCATTCCCAGACACCAGCATCATGACCTGAGTGAGCCAAAGGCCAGATGCTTAACTGACTGAACCACCCAGATGCCCCTCTCCCAGCCATAAACTAGAAACATAACTGGCTCACTATATCAAAATGTTTCAAACCAAAAACATATAAACATTGCCTAGCACAGTCTTAATCCAATATTGCTGCTCCATAAATGCTAGTTTCTTTCCTTTCTCAACAACTGGTATTTTTAATGAATAAAGAATGGCCCTGGAGTATGACCTATTTCATACACTCATTAAACCACTAAGTAGCTGTATTCAATTAGATTTGAACACTTGCTTTAAAAACATAAATACAGGAGCCAAAAAGGAATCCATTTCAATTTTAACTAAAGATAATTGAAATATGTATTTCTATAAAGAAGAGGCCAGACCAAAAATATCCTTTCTTTGTTCCTTCTCCCTTTATTATTCCAAGAGGTATCAAATTATTGACATAAACCAGAAATGATGAGCTTCAGAGGAATAGGAACAAAAGGACACTACTATAATAAGGTGAATGCTCACTATTATTTTTAGTTCTAAAACCAGAATGGATAAAACTGAAAGCTGCTTATTTCTGTAAGCTGTTAAGGACTGGTCATTCTGAAAACAAATTTATACTTACATTAAGATACACTTGGAAAATAGTATCACTGTAATAAGGTGAAATTCACTGTGGGCTTTGTTCCCAATAAGACCCAACTACAGCAAGCAATTTTCTACCAATCAGTATTTCTGTACAAATACAGGCATGTGAAAAAGTAGCTTGGGAACCTGGTTTGTTCCATAATAAAAAATAAAAGCTGCTCTTTTCATTTAAAAATCTTTCAATTACCTTTTACTTCATGCCCTTCTATCTTACAGATGGCTTCTTTTCTTTTTTCTTGTTTTCCATCTCACTGATGGAAGAGGAAACCAGCTGAATAATTCTGATGGTATATCTCTGCCCTGTTAATGACACAGCTATCATAATTTTCCAAGTGTGGGGCTTAGCTACATTAGGCAAGAATTCTGTGGTTTTTATCCTCTCTGAAGTACACTGACAGGAATTGAGCCATAGCAAAACATTTGTGTATTTTTGTTTGTGTTTGTGTCAATGTGTCTGTGTGGGTGTGCACAAAACACAGAGGAAGCTATAGCTTAAGTGATGATTGTTTTTAACAAAAATTTTTCTTGTTAGTTCTAGCTTTTAAAACATATCTAAAAATAAAAGTAAGAATGTGACATGGGCCACAGGTTGATAATCAGAAAAGCTGAGCTTTCAGTCCTCATTTCACTGTTAACTGGTTCTAGGACTATAGTAGCTAGCCTCTAAGATGGCATCCAACTGTCTCTTCTTTCTGCTGTTTATGCCCTTGTAGAGTCTCCTCTCACATTAAATCAGACTTGATCTGTGTGACCAACAGAATATGGCAGAAGGGATGCGTACCACTTCCATGCCCAGATCATAAAAGACAGTGTGGCTTCTCTACTTGGCTCTTTCTTAGAACCCTCACTCAGAGAGGAGCCAGTTGATATGTTAGGAGAACACTCAAACAGCCTTATGGAGACACCTATATGATAAGGAACAAAGGCTCATGTCTAACAGTCACTTCAGGGAGCAAGAAAGATCTTCCAACCCCAATCAAGTCTTCTGATGACTGCAGACTTGGCCGATATCTTGTTTGCAACCTCATGAGAGATCCTGAGCTAGAACCATCACCTAAGTAGTTCCTAAACCCCTGAGCCATCAAAACTATGGCATAATAAATGTTATTTTCTTAAGCAATTAAATTTGGGGTAACACTGCATAGCAATAACTAAGTAGTGCAATGACCCAGTAGGAAGAGTCATTCTACGTTGCCATTTCTCAGGTTATTTTCTTTCAATCAACAAATATTTATTCCCTAATATGCCAGGCAACACTAAGATGAAAGAGTTGGACAAAATGCTCCTTCCAGAAATAGCATTTGATTTTCATGGGCAATCACAGAATCTGTCAAACTATTCTTCCAACAGAATCTGCAGTTTGCTAGATCAAATACTCAGTTTGAGAAAAAGTCCAAATACTACCCGAAACAAGTACTATTAATTGGCTGACCCAACAATCATTCCTTTATCCCTTGGCTGCTTTCAAACTTAAACACTGAAAACTCTGCTAATTGGCTTTTCCAGCTTCCCTTGCCACCAGTAATGGCCATGTAACATAATGCTGACCAATGAGACAGATATAAAACTTTGTTTAAAGGGTTTCCAGGAAGATTTTGCTTTCTTAATAAAATAGACAAATATGGCTAGGACCAATCTTCCCTCCTTCCTTCTGCCTTGGATATGGCCCAATACATGGAGCTGCAGCAGCCATCTTGTAGCCAGGGAAAGGCCTAGAGAATTAAGAAATAAGGGCGTTGACATGACTGAGCCACCAAGCCAATGCCAGGAGCTTCCTGCCTCCAGAGATGTAGAACTCTCTATCTAAGTCATAAAAGTTTCACTTTCCATTACTTATAGCCAAATTTAGTCTTAATCAACATAATACCATAGAAAGTGACTGGTTTCAAAAGAAATAATAAGGAAGAGTTTTTCCCCTAATAGATCTCTTTTGCTTTAAATTCCATGAGTTGTTGAAGTATGCTTTTGCTAACATGAGCACCACCGCCAATTAAAAAAAAACCTCTCGGGGCCCCTGGGTGGCTCAGTGGGTTAAAGCCTCTGCTTTCGGCTTGGGTCACGATCCCAGGGTCCTGGGATCAAGCCCCGCATCGGGCTCTCTGCTCAGCAGGGAGCCTGCTTCCTCCTCTCTCTCTGCCTGCCTCTCTGCCTACTTGTGATCTCTGTCTGTCAAATAAAAATAAAAATTAAAATTAAAAAAAAAAAAAACTCTCTCCTGCCCTCCTAAATAATGGGTAATAATGTAATAATAATACTTAATATTTATTTTTTAAAATGTTTTAATTTTTTTATTAATATATGATGCATTATTAGCCCCAGGGGTACAGGTCTGTGAATCTGTAGGTTTACACACTTCACAGCACTCACTATAGCACATACCTTCCGCAATGAATACTTAACATTTCTTGAGGGGTCACCATGAAAAAGGCACAGTTATAAGTGTTCTTGAAGTATTAATTCATGTAAACTTCACAATAATTCCTTAAGGTTAATATTATTATGGTCTAGATTTGGCAGATGAGAAAACTGAGGCACAGAGATGACGGAAACTTTATAAAGTTTTCATAGCTAATTAAATAATAAAGTTGAAACTTAAACCAAGATCATTTAATTTCTGTCTTCACCATTTTGTTTCCTTATCTGACATTATCAGATAAAGCAATAAACACAAGACAAAATGACAATCATGCAACCCCAAATGCACAGTTTCTTCCACATTTTGAATTTTTTAAGCTCCTTGAATACTTTGTTTCTGTAACTATTTTTTTAAATAAGATTTTTAAAAAAGATTTTATTTATTCATTTGACAGAGAGAGATCACAAGTAGGCAGAGAGGCAAGGCAGAGAGAGAGGAGGAAGCAGACTCCCCACAGAGCAGGGAGCCCGATGTGGGGCTCCATCCCAGGACCTTAAGATCATGACCTGAGCCAAAGGCAGAGGCTTTAACCCACTGACCCACCCAGGCGCCCCTGTTTCTGTAACTTTAAATTGTACATAGAGCCAGCAGGTGGAGAAAAGCTAGGCTGAGCAACAGAATAAGATAGGAGACCAAAAAAATAAAAAAATTAAGGGGTGCCTGAGTGGCTGAGTGGGTTAAAGCCTCTGCCTTCGGCTCAGATCAGAACCCTAGGGTCCTGGGATCGAGTCCCGCATCAGGCTCTCTGCTCAGCAGGGAGCCTGCTTCCTCCTCTCTCTGCCTGCTTCTCTGCCTACTTGTGATCTCTGTCAAATAAATAAATAAAATCTTAAAAATATAAATAAATAAATAAATAAATAAAAATTTAAAATTACATGAAGACACAACGGTTCAAAATCTGTGGGACACAACAAAGGCAGTCCCGAGAGGAAAATATATAGTGTTACAAGCCTTTCTCAAGAAACAAGAAAGGTCTCAGGTACACAACCTAACCCTACACCTAAAGGAGCTGGAGAAAGAACAAGAAAGAAACCCTAAACCCAGCAGGAGAAGAGAAATCATAAAGATCAGAGCAGAAATCAATGAAATAGAAACCAAAAAACACAATAGAACAAATCAACGAAACTAAGAGCTTGTTCTTTGAAAGAATTAATAAGATTGATAAACCCCTGGCCAGACTTATCAAAAAGAAAAGAGAAAGGATCCAAATAAATAAAATCATGAATGAAAGAGGAGAGATCACAACTAACACCAAAGAAATACAAACAATTATAAGAAGATACTATGAGCAACTCTACACCAACAAATTTGACAATCTGGAAGAAATGGATGCATTCCTAGAAACATATAAACTACCACAACTGAACCAGGAAGAAATAGAAAGCCTGAACAGACCCATAACCAGTAAGGAGATTGAAACAGTCATTAAAAATCTCCAAACAAACAAAAGCCCACGGCCAGAGGGCTTCCCGGTGAAATTCTACCAAACATTTAAAGAAGAACTAATTCCTATTCTCCTGAAACTGTTCCAAAAAATAGAAATGGAAGGAAAACTTCCAAACTCATTTTATGAGGCCAGCATCACCTTGATCCCAAAAACAGACAAGGATCCCATCAAAAAAGAGAACTATAGACCAATATCCTTGATGAACACAGATGCAAAAATTCTCACCAAAATACTAGCCAATAGGGTTCAACAGTACATTAAAAGGATTATGCACCACGACCAAGTGGGATTTATTCCAGGGCTGCAAGGTTGGTTCAACATCTGCAAATCAATCAATGTGATACAACACATCAATAAAAGAAAGAACAAGAACCATATGATACTCTCAATAGATGCCGAAAAAGCATTTGACAAAGTACAGCATCCCTTCCTGATCAAAACTCTTCAAAGTGTAGGGGATAGAGGGCACATACCTCAATATCATCAAAGCCATCTATGAAAAACCCACCGCAAATATCATTCTCAATGGAGAAAAACTGAAAGCTTTTCCGCTAAGGTGAGGAACACAGCAGGGATGTCCATTATCACCACTGCCATTCAACATAGTACTAGAAGTCCTAGCCTCAGAAATCAGACAACAAAAGGAAATTAAAGGCATCCAAATCAGCAAAGAAGAAGACAAACTATCACTCTTCACAGATGATATGATACTATATGTGGAAAACCCAAAAGACTCCACTCCAAAACTGCTAGAACTTGTACAGGAATTCAGTAAAGTGTCAGGATATAAAATCAATTCACAGAAATCAGTTGCATTTCTCTACACCAACAACAAGACAGAAGAAAGAGAAATTAAGGAGTCAATCCCATTTACAATTGCACCCAAAACTATAAGATACCTAGGAATAAACCTAACCAAAGAGGCACAGAATCCATACTCAGAAAACTATAAAGTACTCATGGAAGAAATTGAGGAAGACACAAAGAAATCGAAAAATGTTCCATGCTCCTAGATTGGAAGAATAAATATTGTGAAAATGTCTATGCTACCTAAAGCAATCTACACATTTAATGCAATTCCTATCAAAGTACCATCCATCTTTTTCAAAGAAATGGAACAAATAATCCTAAAATTTATATGGAACCAGAAAAGACCTCGAATAGCCAAAGGAATATTGAAAAAGAAAGCCAAAGTTGGTGGCATCACAATTCCGGACTTCAAGCTCTATTACAAAGCTGTCATCATCAAGATAGCATGGTACTGGCATAAAAACAGACACATAGATCAATGGAACAGAATAGAGAGCCCAGAAATAGACCCTCAACTCTATGGTCAACTAATCTTCAACAAAGCAGGAAAGAATATCCAATGGAAAAAAGACACCCTCTTCAATAAATGGTGTTGGGAAAATTGGACAGCCACATGCAGAAAAATGAAATTGGACCATTTCCTTATACCACACACGAAAATAGACTCAAAATGGATGAAGGACCTCAATGTGAGAAAGGAATCCATTAAAATCCTTGAGGAGAACATAGGCAGCAACCTCTTCGACCTCAGCCGCAGCAACTTCTTCCTAGGAACATCGCCAAAGGCAAGGGAAGCAAGGGCAAAAATGAACTATTGGGATTTTATCAAGATCAAAAGCTTTTGCACAGCAAAGGAAACAGTTAACAAAATCAAAAGACAACTGACAGAATGGGAGAAGATATTTGCAAATGACATATCAGATAAAGGACTAGTGTCCAAAATCTATAAAGAACTTAGCAAACTCAATACCCAAAGAACAAATAATCCAATCAAGAAATGGGCAGAGGGGGCGTCTGCGTGGCTCAGTGGGTTGGGCCGCTGCCTTCGGCTCAGGTCATGATCTTGGAGTCCTGGGATCGGGTCCCGCATCGGGCTCTCTGCTCAGCGGAGAGCCTGCTTCCCTCTCTCTCTCTCTCTGCCTGCCTCTCCATCTACTTGTGATTTCTCTCTGTCAAATAGATAAAAAAAAAAAAAAAGAAAGAAATGGGCAGAGGACATGAACAGAAATTTCTGCAAAGAAGACATCCAGATGGCCAACAGACACATGAAAAAGTGCTCCATATCCCTTGGCATCAGGGAAATACAAATCAAAACCACAATTAGTTATCACCTCACACCAGTCAGAAAGGCTAAAATCAACAAGTCAGGAAATGACAGATGCTGGCAAGGATGCCGAGAAAGGGGAACCCTCCTACACTGTTGGTGGGAATGCAAGCTGGCGCAGCCACTCTGGAAAACAGCATGGAGGTTCCTCAAAATGTTGAAAATAGAACTGCCCTACAACCCAGCAATTGCACTACTGGGTATTTACCCTAAAGACACAAACGAAGGGGCACGTGAACCTGAATGTTTATAGCAGCAATGTCCACAATAGCCAAACTGTGGAAAGAACCTAGATATCCATCAACAGATGAATGGATCAAGAAGATGTGGTATATATACACAATGGAATACTATGCAGTCATCAAAAGAAATGAAATCTTGCCATTTGCGACAACGTGGATAGAACTAGAGGGTATCATGCTTAGCGAAATAAGTCAAGCAGAGAAAGACAACTATCATATGATCTCCCTGATATGAGGAAGTAGAGATGCAACGTGGGGGGTTAGGGGGGTAGGAGAAGAATTAATGAAACAAGATGGGATTGGGAGGGAGACAAACCATAAGTGACTCTTAATCTCACAAAACAAACTGAGGGTTGCTGGGGGGAGGGGGGTTTGAAGAAGGGGGGTGGGGTTATGGACATTGGGGAGGGTATGTGCTTTGGTGAGTGCTGTGAAGTGTGTAAACCTGGCGATTCACAGACCTGTACCCCTGGGGATAAAAATATATTATACACTTATAAAAAACAAAAAATTTTTTAAAAAAATAAAGTTAAAGCAGCTGCAAAAAAATAAAATAAATTTAAAAATTACAAAAATAAATTAAAAATTTTTTAAAAAGGATGTGAGACAAGTGAGTTTAGATGAAGGGAAAAATAACATTAATTGTTGTCATCATCATCACCATCATCATATCTAACATTTACTGAGTTTCTGCCTTATGTTATGCACTATACTATTAGTTACTACATCATCTTCATATATAAAATATTTAGGGATGTCTTCCCAAGGGAAAGTTAGGCTTGATTTTCACATGACCACTCAAATCAATGGAGACACAAGCACCTACCAGTTAAGAGAAAACCAAAGCCATACTCAGATGAACCCTGAGGAAATATATCCGAAGCCTTTTAATAGAAGAAAATTTGAATAGCTAAGTTTATTGAACATTTACTCTGTGCCGGACCTGCACCTAATGCTTTACAAACATTCTCACCCTCAGTTTTCACATAGCTCTAAAAAGTTAGTCCTACCATTAGCCTTCCAAGTCTCCTCTGTCCCTGTCTCCCAACCACCTGCTGCGGAGAGGGTGAGGAGAGGGGATGGGAAGGTTGGAAGCAGACAAATCTTTCAGGTATGAGTCTTGGTTCTCTATGTTGATGCATATAAAATGACTGAACTCTTGGGTTAGAGACAAAGGACAAAAGACAGCAACAGCAGTAGTCAAAATAACATCACTTATACTGGTTCCTCAAACCTTAATTCCCATGGGGTAATGCAGTGAAACCCCAGTGATGCCTGAACATGCAGGGGGAACTCCAAGCCTTGGAAATGCCAAACCTTGGTAAGGAAGCTGCTATGAAACCTGCCCCGAAAGCAGGCAAATTGGCCCTCTGCTTTGGAGGGAGATTCTCTTTTGTTATAAGACTTTTTACTATGTAAACAGCCTTGAAAAGATATTCTGGAATGCAAATCTGATGATGTCTTTGCTCAGATGTGCAAAAATGCAAGACACTCATGGAGAATTCCTTCCCAACAAACAAATGATCCAAAAAAGGTTTTCATAGGATCATTCCAGCTTTCCTAAGCAAGCATAAATGCAGAAATGAAACTCGAGCTGTACACACTTTTAAACTTCTGTTTACTTAATCATTGAAAAAGCAATCAAGAATGTCCATAGATTATAATATCAAAAATGATTCACCTATTTTGAAAAAAATGCAGTGCAGAAAAATTTAAGTATTGAGAGCCCTTCAGGACCTGACACACTCATAAGTTTTTTTTCACAGAACGCACTTATATTCCCCACAATCTGTATTTAGTCACAGACATCCTATCACTGTGCTCTGGAACACTCAGTTATTAAACTAATCATGTGTGCTTTCTGAGAAGGAAAAAGTTATTAATGATATTGATGATGAAGTTTATGAATAAATAAATGTGTCAATACTTTACGAATGACTACTAAGAGCTACTAAAAGAGCATCAACTGGTTTAGTTCAATCATCAACCCATTAGATTAATACCTAATTAACCCTGTTAAGTTCCTCCTCACATATGAGAAAACCAGGACTCCCACAGATTAAGTAAACCTCCCAAGATCACACAGCAAGTTTATGCATCTGTCTCACTCCAAACATAACCCCAAAATATATGAACAGGATTTTTTTGATCACCTGTAGACATTAAAATATTCCTGGAAACAAGAAACTTTCATTTTTTAAAAAAAGATTTTATGTATTTGACACAGAGTACAAGCAGGAGGAGCTACAAGGAGAGGGAGAAGCAGGCTCCCTGCTGAGCAGAGAACCCAATGTGGGGCTCTCTCCCAGGTCCCTGAGATCATGACCTGAGTCATGACCTGAGACACTTCACGGACTGAGCCACCCAGGCACCCTGGAAACCAGGGACTTCCAGAGGTCCACAATAAGAGACTTGGATTTGGGATCTGAGCCTATTAAATGATAACAGTACATATTTTTTCTAAAATCACCACTCTTCAGCCAAGAACTGCAGACCTAAAAATGCCTTTTCTTAAATGGAATGGGGAAAAAATAAGCTGTGGCATTTGTAAAAGTTTTCAATGACGAATTAGCCTCTGGGTTATGGTAAAACTAATAATAATAATTTAGAACAATACCTGTACCCCTCAGTCATTTATTTAGTGCCAGCAATATCCCGGCAAAATAACTCACAACAATTATTTAAGGCACCTCACATATTTATGAGAAAAAAAAAAGAACAAAAAAAAACCCCACATTAATTAACAGGACTCTCCATTCTTTGAAGTTTTAACCTACCTTTAAACTTAGAGAAAAAATAAAAACTATATCATAATTATGTCTGCATCATAAATATCACAGTGTAACAGTCCAATAGCTTGATATAAAATATCTTCCTAACAATGTGTACAAACTCAAAGTGAGAAAGTCAAAAAGGATTACATAAGAATGAAAGGAAGGAGAATTTGCCACCCCAAAATAAACCTCTTTGGCATAGATTATTTTGACCAAGTTATTATTTTTTAAAAATTACCCTTTTGTGAAAGGAAAAAAAAAAAAATCTCCATCTGTAAGGGTGTCTTCCTCTGCGTACCAGAAGAGGAACAAGACTAAATCGATAGAAACTCTAGTCAACAGGAAAGGCATGAACTTAAATCTGCATAACAACCTTTCCCTTGTTTACTGTGCTTTGCCTAAAAAGCTGGCTCTCCCCCTGCCCATCATTTTTGTCTTTAGCTGAAGATGGCACTTAAAGTGTTGGCTTGAGCTATTTCAAGGAATTACTCAGTTTTCCTGGGTTTCTCCCATGTATACAGGAGGTATACATATTATTAAATTTCTGTTTGCTTTTCTCCTGTTAATCTGTCTTTTATTACAGGGGGATCTCAGCCAAGAACCTAGAAGGATAGAGGGAAAATTATATTCCCCCCTCTACAAGAGGATATAATTCCCAGACATGTTAAAAATATTAAAAAAAAAAAAAAAAGAAACCCTCAAAATACACTGATCATTTTGACACACTCTCTATAATCCATTTTCAGGGGCACCTGGCTGGCTCAGCTGGAGAAGCACTCAACTCCTGATCTGGGGGGTGGGGGGAAGAGGTGGGGTTTCGAGTTCAAGCCCCACATTGGGTATAGAGATTACTTAAATAAATATTATTTTAACAAGTAATATATTTTCATCATTTTGGAGGTATTCATTTTTATTCATTTTCTTCACAATTAACATAGTTTACTTGTATATGTTTCATATGCACCCAAATAAAGTTAAAGATTATCAGCTTTCAGCATGCTTAAAAATCTATATTGAGTTTGAGACCTAGACTTCTCTCACTGACAATTTTATAAAATAATAAAGAAAAAAATGTAATAAAAAATGCAAGTAATGACACAAGACACTGCCATGTGAAGATAGAGATGCTTCCAAAACTAACTGTTGAATGACAGGTAGTTATGCCATGACTTAAAATACTCATTCACTACCTGATGTATGAAAATTTCAGTTTGCCTTTAAAAAGACAGTTTAAGGATTTCCTAGTGAATATTCATGTGTGGGATATTTAAACTCAAATTTCAAAGGTCAGCACAGCCCAAATATAAAATAATACTGAAGTTCCAGGTGTGATGGTAATGTTGGGAAGGCAAAATTATTTTCTGCTCTTCAAGGTTCTTCTCATTGGTCTAAGAATTAAGTTGACATGAAACATTAACAAGAGAAAAACAAATATAATACATATGTACAGAAGCTCACAGAAATATAAGTCTTAAAGAAGTGACCAAAGCAGGCAACTTTAATAACTTTTAGACAAACAATAAATCTGTTAGGAATTGACAAGATAAAGAAGTTTGGGCTTAGGGTAATAAATTAGCAAAGAAGTAACAAGTTTTATTTATATAGCCCTCTTGACTCTAAATTTCCTATTTCTAGTGACAAGGATGTCTCTTTAACTCCCGATAAGGGAGGTACCTTTCACATGGGAAATTTATTTCCTGCTTTCAGGGAGACAAAAGGAGGGTCAGAGTGCCCTTTTTGCACTGGCTGTTTTTTAAATTATTTGAATTCAAAATTATCAATATGCCAAAGTGGTGTATCTTGAGGTGGCCAGCCCTGAACCCCATCAGTGCACTCTGATTCTCTACTTCCATTACTCCTACAGAATGCCCACTGATACATACAACATATTGTAAGGGCCTATTTAGCCAGAGCGATTCCATCCGGTTAAACAGTGATTTTATTTATACAATAAAACTTAAACTGACCCTGTTCCAAATGCAGGGCTGAGTCAGGTCAGGTGGAGACACCGCATCAGTAGAGCACACATACTGTCTCGCTAGCTACCAAGCAGTGTGGGCCCCGCCTTTTGGGTGCCTTTTTACAATCTCACTGGCCACCTGTGTGGCCAGGCCCAACCACATGGCCTTTGCTCTATAAAAGTTAGTCTGTAAGGCAGGGAGGGGGTCGCCCTGTCTGTAAGAGGCGGCCCCGACCAGTCGGTTTGACGGTCAGTTTGATTCTCAATACTTGGTGCGAAATTAAGCTTTGTTTGACCTTCGCTCTGTATCAGTCTCGCTCCTTTGATCACGGACCCATTACTGGAGGACCTTTCAATATCAATTCACAGTAGCAATGGAAGCTGTGCAAAGCAATCAATGACTTGCCACTCGCCTGGAAATATTCTGGGGGCTATAGAGGAGATCAGCCTGAGGAACAAACCATGTCCCAGTCCTATGAAACAGGGCAGAGTCAGAAAGAAGGTGGGAGTGGGGTATAACTGGCCCAATATCCACCCTTATCTCAAAGAGAACAGGTCTGAGCCATAACTTTACTGAGGAAAATCCTTTCCTGAGATGCTCAGGGTTGTAGATATCAGAAGTTTGGCTCCCCCAAGATTAAAATCTGAGTCAGAAATTGTGACAAGCCTCAGTTCGTCTGTGAAAAAAACCAGGGGGAGTAGTATCACCTTGACTATTTCAAGCTAGGTTTCTTTCTCTCAAAGATGATCTAACAGGAGCAAGAACAAAAGAATTTAACATGAAAGGGTCAATAAGACATTCTTCAGTGTTAAAAATTGATCACACAGCAGCTATTTTTCAAATGATCATGTTTCAGGTACTCTGCTTAGCGCTCTGCATACTTCCCTAATTTAATTTTTCCGTGCTGCCTTGAAGATAGAAACTGCCATTCCCATTCTGTGAGATGAGGAAACTGAAGTTTGGGAAAGATAGCTAAATCCTAGTTGGTAGCAAGGCTGAGATTCAAATAAAACTTGAAAGTCTGTGCTCCTAATCCTGGCCTCAGATCATCTTCCAGTGAACCATGGATCTGGTTCTCAACGCTCCTCATCACCGGCACCCCCCACCCTGCTACACCTACAACTCACCTGGTGGTGCTGTTGAAAAGCAGACTCTGATTCAGTACATTTGGTGTGCTGTAAGGGAGACGTGGGCCTGAAAATCTACTTTTCTAACAAGCTTCCTGCGATACTGATGCTGCTGGTGCTCAGACCTCAGTTTGAGTGTCGAAGATTTAGGAAACAGGCTACCATGGGAAAACAAAAGAAAGCTGGCCTCTCAAAAGAGATATAAGAAAATGTGAACTCGGGGTGCCTGGGGGGGCTCAGTCTGTGAAGCGTCTGCCTTTGGCTTGATAAGGGAAAAACTGTACTGTAAGATGGCCGACCAAATCAAGGGAATCCCAGTGCCTGTCTCAAAGCCCTTCAGGGATCTTCTTTCCTTACCCCATTCCCACGCGCATCAAAAGTAGTAACTATGTGGAAGTAGAAGGGTATAAATTACCCTCCCTGCTTGTGCTTGGGGCTCAGGCCCTTGGAGAACAGTCTTCTCTGAGCCCACCAGTGTTACATAAATCTCTGATCCTCCAAAGTCTCCGAGTGCTGCTTGGTTCTTCTGCCAGGATCCAGTCCAGGTTCGGTAACAGGCTCAGATCATGATCTCAAGACCCTGGAATTGAGCCCCATGCGGGGTTCCCTGTTCAGCGAGGAGCTTGTTTCTCCCTCTCCCTCTGCTGCTCCCCCTGTCCGTGCTCTCTTGCTCTCTCTCTCGCTCTGCTATCAAATAAATAAATAAATAAATAAAATCTTTTTTAAAAAAGAAAAGGTGAACTCTATGAAGTGGCCAATGAAAGGTGAAATGAAAGCCCAAAAGGCCTGCATTAAATAGAGCGCACTGAGAAGGCAAGGACGAAGAGCTGGAAATAATCCAAGGAAACTTTAAGCAAAGGCAGAAGTAAAGTACCCACGGGAGCTAACAAAAGAACAGAATCTACATCAGACAACAAACAAATAAAAAATGGGTAAGGCAGGGGCACCTGGCTGGCTTAGTCAGTGGAGCATGCGACTCTTCACATGTTGTGGGTTTGAGCCCCACGTTGGCTGTAGAGATTACTTAAAAAAATAAAATCTTTGGGCGCCTGGGTGGCTCAGTGGGTTAAGCCGCTGCCTTCGGCTCAGGTCATGATCTCAGGGTCCTGGGATCGAGTACCGCGTCAGGCTCTCTGCTCAGCAGGGAGCCTGCTTCCCTCTCTCTCTCTGCCTGCCTCTCCATCTACTTGTGATTTCTCTCTGTCAAATAAATACATAAAATCTTTAAAAAAAATCTAAAAATAAATAAATAAAATCTTTAATTTTTTTTTTTTTAAAGATTTTATTTATTTATTTGACAGACAGAGATCACAAGTAGGCAGAGAGGCAGGCAGAGAGAGAGAGAGGAGGAAGCAGGCTCCCTGCTGAGCAGAGAGCCCGATGTGGGGCTCGATCCCAGGACCCTGGGATCATGACCTGAGCCGAAGGCAGAGGCTTTAACCCACTGAGCCACCCAGGCGCCCCAAAATCTTTAATTTTTAAAAAGGTTTGAACTGCACCCCAAACATAATAAGGGAAAAGAACAAAAGGATGAAAATGATAAAGGGAAAGATTGCAGCCATGAAGACAAAGATACAAGCTTCTGTAAATAGGCATTGCAGAGGGGGAACCAGGACAACTGGAGCAAACCATAAACGCGAAGATACGGTAGAAGAAAACATCCCTGAATTGAAGATCTTAGGACATAACACTGGTTCTGAATTACTAGGGGTAAGACACTGTTGGTGCCCTGCCCAGTTTCACCTGCACCCACTTCAGAGTCCACCTGCAGCTACAGCGGATGGTTCCTGGACCCCCTGATGGCTCCCTGCCTCAAGCATCCATGTCTCTCTGCTACTGGAGAAGCTCGTTCAGCCTGTGCACCAGGCAGCCTAGACTCAATACCTCCAGATGCAATCAGCCGAAAACGGACAAGAGTTCGTGCCTAAAAGCCCCAGCTTCCCCTGAGGCATGCTCTACAGTGTCTCCCACCATCTCCAGCAAGGCTGAGTCCCAGCTGCCCAGTTGTAAGGCATACATCAACTCAACTTTTATCCATTTTTCTTTCTTCCTCCCTTTTCCGCTGCCTCACTTGTGCTTCCTGGGGTGACTTCCCAATTAAATGACCTGTACCTAAGGCCTTGTCTTAGGGTATGCTTTTGGGGAAACACAAGCTAAGACATGTCCCAAAGATGTTGGGGGAAAATCCTTAAATATATTCAAAAGGAAAGAAATTCCACATATAATCGTGTGTAGCTTAATCACGTATTAAGTGGCCTCCATGTTTTTAATTCAGGAACTAGAAGGCAGCACTAATATAGGCAACACGTAAATCTTCCCTCATTTCCAAACCCTCCACCACTTCTTCCTCTTTTGGGCTCTACTGTACATGGCTTATAATATCCAGAACACTCTAGGGCATGGTCCCTATTCCTGTTTCCCCCTGTTATCTATAAACTCCTCACAAACAGGAACTGCATCTTAATAGCTTTGCATCCCAAGCATCTAGCACAGTAGCTTCTACATAGAAGGCTCTTGTGTGACTTTGGACAAATCAGTTAACTAGTCTGAGCTGTACTTACCTCCATCTGTAATATGAGATAACTCAATATTCTCTGAGGTCAAGTTATTACATGATGCAGATAACCAAAATTTCTTCCCATTCTCTAACCTCTTAAGCCATGTTAATGCAGCATAGGGCTGGCCACATTAAGAAAACAACCAAATCTCTGTGGACCACAGTAAACTATACCTAGAGTATCTCCTAAAATCCTAGCATTTAACAGTCTCTTTTTGGGCCTATGCAAAATTCTACCAGTGATTATGATAGTACTCTCATTGCCCAAGGCATTGTCTAAACCTATCCTGCCCAATATAGTAGTAGCCACTACTAGTAGCCACTAGTAGCCACTAGTCCCATGTAGTTATTGGGTGCTTGAGATGTGAAGTAAGTGTAAGATACACGCCATATTTCAAAAGTTTAATACCAAAAAATATAAAATTTCTCAATAATTATATTAATTACATGTTGAAACCATATTTTGAATATACTGAGCTAAACAAAATGTATTATAAAGTTAATTTTACCTATTTTTTTTAATGTATGTATGAGAACATTTAATGTGAAAAAAATTTAGTGACTCATTCTATTTCTACTGGGCAATCCTGCTCTAGAAGCTATGAGGGACAAAAAGATGACTGTGTTAGTATGTGATCTTTAACATTATTTTAGTGTAGGATAGAGAGAAATAGATCCAAAAGTAACTAATAGAAGGCAGAGCAACTGAGACAAAAGAGTAAAGGAAGACAGAGCTATTTGAATGAAGAAGAAGGAGGCATTCTAGAACTGGATTTTATTTTTAGGAGGATTTTTACGTGGTAGTTGGCGGGGCGAGGGATTCCCACACAGGAAATTACCCTGTTGTGTTTTGTCATCCATTTTTCTCACAGAGAAATGTGCCTTATCACAATAGGTTTTTGCTAACAGTTGCAAAGGGACTAGAGAAAACCAACCCAAACCTGGTCTCAAAGATACTATCATCCTCAAAAGGCTCCGAGAACAAGAAAAAAGACTTGTGTTTATTTCCTGCCAGTGGTGTTAGAATCTGTCCAGGGATGGGATCATATAAATTCCCCCAAATAAAGCATAATGGCTTAACTTCCCCATACGCCTTTAAAAAGACAAATTGTTGCTCATAATGCAATCTCTTGAATTGGCTAAATGGTCTTTCAAATAAACATTCTAAGAGATGGGTCTCCCAGGTGCTTATAAATTCCTCTAGTCCCTTAATGAATATATGAGTGTGACTTCATGACAACTGGATAGAAAATGAAAAACATGATGTGAGGCTGCGGTGGGTTCCGTAGACATCTACTTTGTAATTCCAGCTTCAAAATGACCTTGTGCAATAGCAAATGAGACCTAAAGACAGCAGAACTCTACCTTTAACAATCCAATTTCTATCCTCACTTTTCCCTTATTAACAGAATTCTGCTTCTTTTTCTTTTAAGATTTTATTTATTTATTTGACAGAGAGAAAGCGAGATCACAAGTAGGCAGAGAGGCAGGCAGGGGTGTAGGGGGGAAGCAGGTTCCCAAATGAGCAGAGAGCCCAAGGCGGGGCTCGATCAGGACCCTGAGATCATGACCTGAGCCGAAAGCAGAGGCTTAACGCACTGAGCCACCCAGGCATCCCCAGAATTCTGCTTTTGCTGGAAAAAGCAACATGCCCAGCCAATAACTATAGTCCCCAGGATGTCCTGTACATAGGATGACCACATGACCCAGATCAGGCCAGTGAGGTATAGGTGGAAGTTGTACAGGACTTCTAAGAGAGCTCCTATACCACAGTAGTTTCAGATAGGACACACTCTACCCTGTGTCCTCTATTCTAATCTTCCTCCTGCCTACAATCTGGGCACAGTGTATGAGGAGAAGCAACTGATGATGACCTGAGCATCAATCACACTGAGTATGGTTGAAGAAAGGGACGCAGCCTACGACCTTGCTGTCATTATGGAGCACCAGCCCTAAACTGTTTAACTCTGGATTCTTTGTTATATGAAACATATTAAGTAATTATTTAAGAAACTGATTTAGACACTTTCTGTAACTGATAAAAGTTGGCTGGCTGCCTTGTATACCCAACCAGTGATTACAGGTTGTTTGTTTGGTTGGTTAGTTTCACCAAATATGTTGATGTTTTAGTGACCTACTAATCCGCCATTAATGGCAGTGACAGTGTTCATCATTACTGTTTAACAGACCATATAACTAAAAGAATAAAGCACCTAAACTACAAAAAATGTTATAATGGGTGTGACCTACGGTTTTTCTAGCCCAGGTTATCACAGGCTGTATTCACTAGTACTTACCTCAAGAATGTGAGGATAATAATAAACATATGTTGAGCATTTATTATTGATCAAGCACTGTTTTCAATATATTACATACATTATGCTTTTGTCCTTAGATGGACTTCAAAAGTTAGACCTCAGGGACCACCAAGAGTCACCTGACCGCACTTTGAGAACTGCTGGCCTGAGATGGTATCCTTCATATGTCTGACAATTGGTACTGGCTGATAGCTGGGTCTCTATATCCATGGCCCCTAATCTACAAGGAAGCTAGCCTGGCCATGGAGATCTCAGGGCAACAAGAAAACAAAAGAGGAAGTTGCAAAGGGTCTGATGCTGTAATCAGAAATCCCACAAGAATGCTTCCACTACTTTTTTTTGGTCAAAACTCTGGATGGCACTCTACTATTAATTGGATACATTGTTATAGTCTTCATTAAATGAAGTCAAATTGATAAACCTTAACAATTTTGCAGCATCTAAGTTTGGTGACATTCAAAAGTCACTAAAAAGAGATCAGATACACGCAAAAGAATGAAACTGGACCACTTTCTTACACCATTCACAAAGATAAATTCAACATGGATTAAGATCTAAATGAGACCTGAAGCCATAAAAATTCCAAAAGAAATGATGAGCAATAATTTCTTTGATGTCAGCCTTAGCAACATTTTTCTAAAATGTTTCCTAACACAAAGGAAACAAAAGCAAAAGTAAACTATAAACTATTGGGACTTGGGGTGCCTGGGCAGCTCAGTGGGTTAAAGCCTCTGCCTTCGGCTCAGGTCATGCTCAGCAAGGAGCCTGCTTCCCTCTCACTCTCTGCCTGCCTCTATGACTACTTGTGACCTCTGTCTGTCAAATAAATAAATTAAATATTAAAAAACAAAAAACAAAAAACTATTGGGACTACACTAAAATTAGAAGCTTTTGCACAGTGAAGAAAACCATCAATAATATGAAAGGACGACCTACAGAATGGGAAAAGATATTTGCAAATGACATATCCAATAAGGGGTTAATGTCCAAAATACATTTTAAAAAAACCTATTCAATTCAACACATACACACATACAAAAACAAATAATCTAATTTTAAAATAGGCAAGAGGACCTAAATAGACATTTTTCCAAAGAAGACATAGAAATGGACAACAGACACATGAAAAGATGTTCAACATCACTCATCATTAAGGAAATGCAAATCAACATCACAATAAAATATCACCTCATACTTGTCAGGTGCCTAGTATCAAAAGGACAATAATAGGACCATCTGGCTGGCTAAGTCAGTAAGGCATGCGACTCTTTTTTTTTTTTTTTTTCAGTGTTCCAAGATTCATTGTTTATGCACCACACCCAGTGCTCCATGCAATACGTGCCCTCCTTAATACCCACCACCAGGCTCAGCCATCCCCCCACCCCCACCCCTCCAAAACCTTCAGTTTGTTTCTCAGAGTCCACAGTCTTTCATGGTTCATCTCCCACTCCGTTTTCTCCCAACTCAAGTATGCAACTCTTAACCTCACGGTCATGAGTTCAAGCCCCATGTTGGGCATGGAGTCTACTTTAAAAACAAAAGATAATAACAACTGTTGGCAAGAAGGGAGAAAAAGGAACTCTTGAGTACTACTGGTGGGGATGCAAACTGGTACAGCCATTGTGGAAAACAAACAGCATGGAAGTTCAGAAACCTAGAAATACCTTATAATCCAATTCCACCCCTAAGAATTTACCCAAAGAAAACAAAAATACTAATTAGAAAAGATATATGCACTCCTATGTTTGTTGCAGCATTATTTTCAATAGCCTAGATATGGAAGCAACCCAAGTATCCATTAACAGATGAATGGATAAAGAAGATAAGGTACACATATCAGACATAAAAAAGAATGGGATCTTGCCATTTGCAAAACCATGAATGGATCTGGAAGGTATTACGCTGAGTGAAATGAATCAGATAGTAAAAGACAAATACCATACTATTTCACTCGTATGTGGAATCTAAAAAATAAAACGAACAAAAACAGTAGAAACAAACTACTAAGAACAGAAAACAAACTGATGGTTGCCAGAGGCAAGGAGGATAGGAGAGATGGGTAAAATGGGTGAAGAGGAGTAAGAGGTACAGGCTTCCAGTTATGGAATGCGTAAATCACAATGATGAAAGGTGCAGCTAGGAAATATTGTCAGTGGCTTTGTAATAGTATTGTATGATGACAGATGGCAGGTATATTTGTCATGAGCATAGTATAATGTACAGAGATGTACATTGAATCACTATATTGTATACCTGCAACTAATGTAACATGCGTCAATTTCACTTCAATTTTTAAAAATGATTGAAATAAGAGAAGCTTTGAAGCTATCACAATAGAGGCAGAAAAGATTTCACTCAGTACAAAAGATCTTTTTTCCATTCTTTTTTGCCTGATAGCTTTGGAGAGTAGGTTTTGATGTTATATCATTCTTTTGATTATATTTCTTACACCGTCCCCTACGTATCATTTTAATGATGCTCAATGAGGGTTTCTTACTCCAGAGTACCTTGTACTCAAGACTCTTCTTACAAAGGTTGCTAAGGATATTTCCCCTAGGCTAGCACAGTGCCCCTTTCCCAAGTGGTCACACACAGCACAACCCGCTCAACCTTATTTGGTTCAAGTCCTGAACCAGAAAAGCCAGTTAGAGAAAGCCAAGAACTATTCCCTTACATCTCCCCTTTCTTTCCCTTCTGTCTCCTTGCCCTCACCACATTTAATAAGTTACCACCATAGCAAAGCATACTTTTTCATTAATGGTTTTTAACTTAGTATTTTTCTTTTATAAGTTTTTTATTTTAATTTCAATATAGTTAACATACAGTATTATATTAGTTTCAAGTATACAATACAGTGATTCAAAAACTCTATACAGGGGCGTCTCAGTGGCTCAGTGGGTTAAGCCTCTGCCTTCGGCTCAGGTCATGGTCTCAGGGTCCTGGGATCAAGCCCCACATCGGGCTCCCTGCTCAGTGGGGAGCTTGCTTCCTCCTCTCTCTGCCTGCCTCTCTGCCTACTTGTGATCTCTCTCTCTGTCAAATAAATAAATAAAAATCTTTAAAAAAAATACTTTATACATTACTCAGTGCTCCTCATGGCAAGTGCACTCTTTAATCCCCAGCACCTATTTCACCCATCCCCCATCTGCATCCCCTCTCGTAAACATCAATTTGCTCTCCATAGTTAAGAGTCTTTTTCTTGGTTTGTGTCTCTCTCTTTTTTTTTTCCTTTGCTCATCTGTTGTTTCTTAAATGCTGTATGAGTGAAATCATATGGTATTGTCTTTCTCTGACTTATGTCACTTAGCATTATACTCTATAGCTCCATCCATTTTGTTGCAAATGGAAAGATTTTATTCTTTTTTTATGGTTGAATGGTATTTACATATGTGTATGTATATACATATATATATAAAGTAATGGTATTTACATACACACACACACACACACACATATACATATACACACTTCTTTATCCATTCATCTGTCAATGGACACTTGGGCTGCTTCCATAACTTGGCTATTGTAAATAGTGCTGCCACAAACATAGGGGTGCATGTATCCCTTTGAATTAGGTTTTTGTACTTTTGGCATAAATATCCAGTAGTGCAATTACTGGGTCATAGGGTAGTTCTATTTTTAACTTTTTGAGGAAACTCCATACTGTTTTCCACAGTGACCACACCAGTTTGCATTCCTGTCAACAGTGCATATTTCTCCACATCCTCACCAACACTTGTTTCTTGTGTTGTTGATTTTGGCCATTCTGACAAGTGTCAGGTGATACCTCACTGTGGTTTTGACTTGCATTTTCCTGATGATGAGTGACGTTGAGCACCTTTTCAAGTTTCTGTTGGCCATCTGGAGATCTTCTTTGGAGAAATGTCTGTTCATGTCTTCTGCCCATTTTTTAAACTGGATTATTTGTTTTTTGGATGTTGAGTGCTGTAACTTCTTTATATATTTTGAATACTAAGCCTTTATGGGATGTGTTATTTGCAGGTATTTTCTCGCATTCAGAAGGTTGTCTTTTCGTTCTGTTGATTATTTCTTTTGCTGTGCAGAAGGTTCTTATTTTGATGTCGTCCTAATACCTTATTTTTGCTTTTATTTCCCCCCTTGCCTCAGGACACATGTCTAGAAAAGTGTTGCTATGGCTGATGTCAGAGAAATTACTGCCTGTGCTTTATTCTAGGATTTTTATGGTTTCAGGTCTCAAATGTAGGTCTTTAAACCATTTTTAGTTTATTCTTGTGTGTAGTGTATGAAAATGCTCCAGTTTCATTCTTTTGCACGTAGCTGTCCAGTTTGCCCAATACCATTTGTTGAGGAGAGTTTTTCCTACTGTATATTCTTTCCTCTTTTGCTGAATGACCATATAATTATGGCCTATTTCTGGGCTTTCTATTCTGTTCCATTGATCTATGTGTGTATTTTTACGCCAGTACCATACTATTTTGATTACTACAGCTTTGTAATATAACTTGAAGTCTGGAATTGTGATAACTCTATATTTGTTTGTTTTATTTTTCTTTTTCATGATTGCTTTGGCTCTTCAGGGTCTTTGGGGTTCCATACAAATTTTAGGATTGTTTGTTCTAATTTTGTAGAAAATGCTGTTAGTTTTTTGAAAAGGATTGCGTTAAATCTATAGAGTGCTTTGAGTAGAATATACATTTTAACAACATTTGTTCTTCTAAACCATGAGCAGAGAATATCTTTCCATTTCTTTCTGTCTTCTTCAATTTCTTTCATCAGTGTTTTATAGTTTTCAGAGTATAGGTCTCTTTCACCTCTTTGCTTAAGTTTATTCCTAGATATTTTATTGTTTTTAATGCAATTGTAAATGGGATTGTTTTCATAATTTCACTTTCTGTTGCTTTGTCATTAGTGTATAGGAATGCAAGAGATCTATCTGTACACTGATTTTTTTATCCCCTGACCTTACTGAATTCACATCATTCATTCAAAATTGGTCGTTTTTTAGAGTCTTTAGGGTTTTCTATATATAGTATCATATCATCTGTAAATATTGTTTTTTTTTTTTTTTTAAAGATTTTTATTTATTTGTTAGAGAGAGAGAGAGATACAGAGCGCAAGCACAGGCAGACAGAGTGGCAGGCTAGAGGCAGAGGGAGAAGCAGGCTCCCTGCCGAGCAAGGAGCCCGATGTGGGACTCGATCCCAGGACGCTGGGATCATGACCTGAGCCGAAGGCAGCCACCTAACCAACTGAGCCACCCAGGCGTCCCTCATCTGTAAATATTGTTAAGCTTTATTTTTTCCTTACCAATTTGGATGTCTTTTATTTCTTTTTGTTGTCTGATTGCTATGGCTAGGACTTCTGGTACTATGTTGAATAAAAGTGGTAAAAGTGAGGCGCCTGGGTGGCTCAGTGGGTTAAAGCCTCTGCTTTTGGCTCAGGTCATGATCTCAGGGTCCTGGGATTGAGCCCCGCATCGGGCTCTCTGCTCAGCAGGGAGCCTGCTTCCTCCTCTCTCTCTGCCTGCCTCTCTGCCTGCTTGTGATCTCTGTCTGTCAAATAAATAAATAAAATCTTTAAAAAAAAAAAAAGTGGTAAAAGTGGACATCCTTGTCTTGTTCCTGACCTTAGGGAAAAAGCTGTTTTTCACCATTGAGTATGACATTAGCTGTGGGTTTTTCATATAAAGCCTTTATTATATTGAGGTGTGTTCCATCTAGACCTACTTTGTTGTTTTTTTTTTTCTATCATGAATGTGATGTATCACATTGATTGATTTGTGAATACTGAACCACCTTTGCATTCCAGAGATAAATCTCACTTGACTGTGATGTGTGATTTTTTTTTTTTTAATGTATTGTTGGGTTCTGTTTGTTAGTATTTTGCTGAGGATTTTTGCATCCATGGTCATCAGATGTATTGGCCTGTAGTTCTCTTTTTTGTGTGATGTCTTTATCTGGTTTTGGAATCAGGGTGAAACTAGCCTCATAGAACAAATTGGGAAGTCTTTCTGCATCTTCTATTTTTTTGAAAAGTTGAGAATGGCATTAACTCTTCTCTAAATGTTTCTTAGAATTTGCCTCTGAAGCCATCTGGTCCTAGAATTTTGTTGGGAGGTTTTTGTGATTCAATTAATCAGTCTGTTCAAGTTTTCTACTTCTTCCTGAATCAGTTTTGGAAGGTTATATGTTTCTAGGAATTTATCTATTTCTTCTAGGTTGTCCAATTTTTTAGCATATAATTTTTCAGAAGATTTTCTCAATATTATATTTCTGTAGTGTGATTATTATTTTTCCTCTTTCATTTGTGATTTTGAGTCCTCTCTCTCTTTCTGTCTTTTGCATGAGTCTGGCTAGATATCAATTTTGTTGATCTTTTGAAAGAACCAGCTCCTGGTTTCATTGATCTGTTCTATTGTTTTTTAGTTTCTCTATCACTTGGTTCTGCTCTAATCTTTATCATTTCATTCCTTCTGCTGGCTTTAGGCTTCACTTATTGCTCTTTTTCTAGCTCCTGTAGGTATAAGTTTAGGTTGTTTGAGATTTTTCTTGCTTCTTGAGGTAGGCCTGTATTGCTTTAAACTTCCCTCTTAGAACAACTTTTGCTGCATCCCAAAGATTTAGAACCCTTCTACTTTCATTTTCATTTCTTTCCATGTAATTTTTGGGTGTTTTTTTTTCCTACTCCTTAAAGATTTATTTATTTATTTATTGAGAGAGACTGGGGGGGGGGGGGGGAGAGGCAGAGAGAGAGGGAAAGAAGAAGACACCCCGCTGAGCATGGAGCCCAATGCAGGTTTCAATCCAACAACCTTGAGATCAGGACCTGAGCCAAAATCCAGTTGGCCACTTAACCAATTAAGCCACCCAGGTGCCCCTGTTATTTATTTGTTTTTTAAAATTTTATTTTTATGTAATTTCTTCACTTGATCTTAGCCAAAAGGCCGAGAAGCGATTATGTAATTTCTTAAAACACCCAATGTGGGGTTCAAACTTACAACCCCAAGATCAAGAGTCACATGCTCCACTGACTGAGCCAGCCAGGCACCCCTTTCCATGTAATTTTTGAACACAATTTTCTAACTTTCAGATTGGTTATTATTTTTGTTTTTTCTTATTAAGGCCCCACTTCAATATTTCCCAGCATGGGGGCAGCTGCTGCATAATATTTTGAAAATGGACTAGCCCAAATCACTACAATAGGAGAAGTCAAGCATGCCTTCATACTTTTGTTGTTTCTATTTTTATAATTGTAATGATCATTTATGTGTTTCTGTTGCTTCTATTCTAAAATATTTCTATTCTCTATGCTATACTTTAATTAGGGTAATGCTAGTTGCCCTGAAATCTCAGTGGTTTTAACAATCAAAGCCAACTGCTCTCTCAAATAAAGTCCAGTCAGCTGGAGGTTGGGGATGTGGGTGGAGTCTCTGTTCCACAAAGTGTCCCAGGAACTCAGGCTGACAAAGACTTTGCCACTTTAGAGTAGAAGATCATGTGGAAAGTCATAATGAGTCATGCTTGAAAGTAAGCCACATAGTTTCCACCTATATCCCACTGGCCAGGGCTCAGTCACACCTAATTACACCTAACTATAAGCTAGGAAACATTGCCCAGCTATGTGACTAGGAGGAAAGAAAACAAGCATCATGAATAACTCACTAATCTCTGCCACAAAGTAATTAGACATAGTCACTGTAGTCATTAGAACCTCAAAATAGGGGCACCTGGGTGGTTCAGTCAGTTAAGAGTCTGCCTTTGGCTCAGGTCATGATCCTAGGGTCCTGGGGTTGAGTCCTGCATCGGGCTCCCCGCTCAGATGGGAGCCTGCTTCTCCCTCTGCCCTCCCTCTGTTCATGCTGTCTCTCACTCAAATAAATAGATCTTTTTAAAAAAGAACCTCAAAATAGGCTGAATGAAAGCTTTTTGAGGAATAAATCCTAACATATAAGCTCATTGACAAATAGACATTGTGAGTGCTTGTTAAATGCTACAAATTGCCATCAATTACTAGTGGAAATGGGAATTCATTTTAAGAAGTACTAACATTAACTTGTTTAAGGGCTGAAGAAGTTTGTCTCTGAAGAAAATGTGTGATTCAAACTGATTCTCCTTTATCTTACTACTTTGGAGAATCTGACTGCCCACACACCTTTACTGTCCATTTGAAAACAATTTGGAAAACTTATGGTCCCAAGTCACAGCCTGCTGAACTTCTAGAATAAATTTTATACATAATTACACAGTCAAAAGCTGGTGCTCTTTCAAATTGCTTGTCTACAACTTCATAGCAAAACGGAGCTCTCTAACATAAATCTGAAAGTGCTTGCTACTGCAATAATTTCACAAAATCTATTTGTATTTTTGCAAATGCCTTGCAATCACTGCAATCATAGCTATTCCTTTGCCATCTTTGACAAAATTTCCATTCTCATTTTACAAGCGAGGCAGCAAATGGAACTCAAAGGTTCTCATTATTTTGCAGTCCTGAACTGGGCTCCCTCCCCTGTTTCTATCCCTGTAGATACAGATATAAATATAGATGAATCAGATACAGACATAGATGTAGACATAGATGTAGAATAGACACAGAGATATAGATGTAGATGACACAGATACAGAGACAGAGATATGGAGATACAGATACACCTACATCTGTAGTTCTATCATCTTTCTTGCTAATGTAGATTAATACATGTTCACAAATACATCTTAAGTGACAAAAAAAATTGGTAGAATCTGTTTTAATGAATCCCTGCTCCAATAAATGATAATCATATTGGTAGAGCTTATTTCCAAAAATTGTTTTCAAAAAAGCATTTAAATGATGGCAAAGGAAAATCAGATCATCCAAACTGTTTTTTAAAATTAATTTTTTAGCCAAGTTCATTTTACGTGTGTGTTAACTTATTTGTTCTTCATTGTTTTCATTTCTCTGTTCATTTCTTTAGTCAATCATTCATAAATATGACTGATTTCATCTTTTTAATTAACTTTAAAAATAACTACATACGCTGGGTTTCTTTCCAGAAGACCCATTTTATGAAACATGATTAGGGTTCAAGTTCCATGGACACAAAATGATGAGCAGAGAGTACTTGTGACTGTAGGTTGTATTCATGAGTTATACTTGTACATGTTGAAGAGATATCCAATTCACTCATTCTTTTTTTTTTTTTTTTTTTTGCTTTACGGAGGTATAATTGACAAAAAACATAATATATTTTAACTGATGTGATATACACATAACATTGTGAAATGATTACCACAACCAAGTTAATTAACACAGCTCTTACCTCATATAGTTACCTTTTCCCCTTTTCTTTTTTTTCTTGAGAGAACACTTAAGATAATATTCTCAGCAGCTTTCAAGTATACAATACATAATTATTAAGTATAGTCATCATGTTGTACATTAGATTCTCAGAATATATTCATCTTATAATCAAAAGTGTATACCCCTTGACCCACTTCCCCTACATCCCCAGTCCATGGCAACCACCATTCTATTCTGTTTCTATGATTTCAACGTTTTTTTTTTTTTTCTTTTAGATTTCACATTTAAGTGATACCATACAGTATTTGTCTATGTCTGGTTTGTTTCACCTAGCCTAATGCTCTCTAGTTTCATCCATGTTGCTGCAAATGGCAAGACTGTTTTCTTTTTCATGGCTCTGTGTGTGTGTGTGTGTGTGTGTATTTCACTCTTTATATTTATACACATGCCATAGTTTCTATTCTCACTCATCCACCAGTGGACACTTAGGTTGTTTCCATAGTTTGACTATTATGAATAATGCTGCAATGAACATGGGGGTGCAGATATTACTTCAAAATAGTGACTTCCTTTCCTCTGGATATATACCCAGAAGTGAGATCACTGGATCATAGAGCAGTTCTATTCTTCATTTTTTGAGGAACCTCCATATTGTTTTCTCTAGTGGCTGTATAAGTTTACATTTCCACCATCAGAGCATGAGGTTTCTCCTTTCTCCATATCCCCACCAACATTTATCTCTTGTCTTTTGGATAAATAGACATCCCCGTTTATTCATTTATGTACCCATTCTTTTCTTATATCATGTGCTGGGTACAGTCTTAGGTGCTGAGAGGATTCTCTGATGGACAAGATAGACAAAATCTCTTCTCTCATGGAACTTCCATTCCAGAGGAGAAGACATAGATAGACGGATGGATGGACGGATAGGTAGAGATAAATGGACATATATGTATATATTATATATATTTTATATATTTAGATATACATTTGTTGTAACATGCATACATAACAATTATAGGTATATTACATCCCCGGCAAAGCCAATTTTGTGACTTCCTGTTTCAATAAGAGCCCAAGGTCAACACTCCCATTCTACCTCTGCCCTGGTAACATTTTGCACTTTGGGAAAATTCCCACTGTTGATGAACAAAAAGAGTGAAGAATTATCAAAAATAAAGAAGTAAAGTCCATTAATAACTGAACTACAAATACAAGTGTTGTATTTTGTCATTTTAAAAAAATATACTACTTGGGGCGCCTGGGTGGCTCAGTGGGTTGGGCCGCTGCCTTCGGCTCGGGTCGTGGTCTCGGGGTCCTGGGATCGAGTCCCGCATCGGGCTCTCTCTGGGAGCCTGCTTCCTCCTCTCTCTCTCTCTCTGCCCACTTGTGATTTCTCTCTGTCAAATAAATAAAATCTTTAAAAAAAAAAAAATATATATATATACGACTTTAGAATTGCATCTGTCCTCCTCCTCCTCCCAGAACAATACTCCAGCATCCCGAGCTGTTGCTGTTATTTCTTTTCTTTTCATCACATGAACACAGATTTATGGACTTCTAAAGGCCCCAGTGGGGCACCTCTCTGGCTTAGTCAGAAGAGCATGTGATCCCTAATCTTGAGATAGTGAGTTAGAGCCCCACACTGGGTGTAAAGATCACTTAAATAAAAATAAATAAATAAATAAATATAAAGACCCTGAGAGATCATCTTCTCTCATATTATTTTATAAATGAGGCAAGTTAGGTTGAGAAAGATGAAGCAATTTGCCCAAGATTGCAGAAGCGGCTGGAGGCAGAGATGGACTAGATTCCTGTTCTAGTTTTAAATCTCCAGGAGAGCCCAACAGTGAATAACAATTGATTTTATAATACTAATGAGAAAACACTGGCAGACTCAGCTACATAAAGGCTGACTTTGAGGTTGTAAACAAGAAAACTGAAAAGTCTTTTTGCAAGCCCTTTTCTTTCCATTCTTCTTTTAAGGAAAGAGTTAGATTTTCCTCACAAAGAAGAAAATGGCTTTCTGTCAGGAAACTGAACCTGAGCGGAAAATTAGGAAAACAAGATACCTGAGGAAAAGAAGCTAAAATCAGTACAGTCCCCCCTAAACACAGACCAGCAGATATTTTTCTGAACTCTGCCCTCAGAATGATTAAACACTCAACAATTTACAAGTTAGTTAAGAGGAAGTAAATAGATTTCTAAGCCACACATGAGAAAACTTTACTAAACATCAAAAAGTATAAATCGAAATACCAGGATATCATTTTTTTAAAGATTCTATTTATTTATTTGACAGAGAGAGATCACAAGTAGGCAGAGAGGCAGGCAGAGAGAGAGAGAGGAGGAAGCAGACTCCCCGCCGAGCAGAGAGTCCGATGCGGGACTCGATCCCAGGACCCTGAGATCATGACCTGAGCCGAAGGCAGCAGCTTAACCCACTGAGCCACCCAGGTGCCCCCAGGATATCATTTTTTAAACCTGTAAACACACCAAGAGTGTTTCTAAAAGTAATCCTCAGTGCTTATGAGAGTTAGGAAAATGGGAAAACTCATGCATCACTGGCTAGTGGGTGTATATATCTGTACAATCATTCTGGAAAGTACTTTCTCAGAAAAACATACCAGGATCCCTTAGGTGTTCATGCTCCTTTACACAGAAATACAATTCTAAGAATTGGTCCTCAAGAGATAATCAGAGATCTAACTAAAAATTGATGTGAAAGGATAGTCATCATTGCATTTGTTATTCATGAGTAATATATATGTAACAGACTAAACATCCAATAAAAAAGCAATGAGTAGGGGCAACTGAGTGGCTCAGTGGGTTAAGACTCTGCCTTTGGTTCAGGTCATGATCTCAGGGTCCTGGGATCAAGTCCTACATTGGGCTCTCTGCTCGGCCCAGGAGCCTGCTTCCCCCCTCTCTCTGCCTGCTTGTGATCTTTCTCTCTGTGTCAAATAAATAAATAAAACCTTTAAAAAAAAAAAAAAAGCAATGAGTAAACAAAGTATGGTATATCTGTCACATGGCTTTTTCAATGAATGTCAATGATACGGAAGAAAATGTTCACAATATAAAGTTAGATCACAGATTCTCAACTGGGGATTATTCTGCCTAGCGACAGACATTCAGCAAGGTCTGGAAAGGCATTTTTGGTTTTTGCAACTTGCAGGAGGAGGTGATACTGGCATTTAGCGGGTAGAGGCCAGGGATGTTGTTAAATATCCTATACTACACAGGCAGCCCTCTCCCCCAACAACATAGAATTATCCTGCCCACTGTCAGTATGCGACAGTTAAGAAACTGAATCAGATGAATAAAACAGGACACAGTACTATGAACACTGATCTCAAGTTTCAAGAGCAAAAATGAAGATATTACTTGATGCTAAAACGATGGGTTATGTTTATTTTCTTCTTTTTGCTTTATATTACTAAATACTCTACTGTGAACATGTATTATTTGTATAGTCAAGTAAAAATTTTTTAAGAATCCTACAAAAGCTTTCTGCAGCTTCTTGTATCAAAGCAAACTCCTCACCTCCACCCTCAGGATCACACAGAAGTTGAGCCTGTCTGACATGTGGAAACCTTATTCTTCCCTACTTTTCACCAAGAACTCTCCACTTTAATTAGACAAATTTCTCCTGTATCCCTGAACACACACTGCTCATTTGCTCATCTCCTTGATTATCTGTGACACAGAGTAATTGCCTCTCTCACAGGATTGTTGAGAAGATCAAATGAAATAAAATGTGCAGAAGCATTTTATAATTGTCAAGTCCACAAATCTAAGTTTTCACTCTCTGTTGCCATGCCCACTTTCTCTCCAGCTGAATTGAACTTATCTGTAGCTCAACTCTTAAACCATAAATCCCTTTTTCTAGGAAATCTCTCTTGACTTCTCTCATACTGCTTTGGGAAATAGTGAACCCTACAACTCTGCCACCCTAATTAAGAGAAAGGTTGAAGTTAGAACATAGTTTCCCAAAGTATGTTTCTTGGGATATCAATTCCATGAGACATTGTATCAGTCAAGGTCATATCGGGAAACAAATGATACATTCAAATTGGGCACTTTGAGGGCCTTTTAACAATGGGCTATTTACAAACATGAGGACAGAGTATAGGGAAGCCACAGAAGGTAATGCAGGTCCCTACATCCAGTAATATCAAGGAGCTGGAACCATCCCTAAGCCCCAAGAGGAAAGAAGATAGAGGAAGGAATGGTTTACTGAACCCAGAATCAAGAAGAAAAGAATCACAGTGAGAAGGCTCCAGAGCAGGGATGTCTGTCCATAGACACAGCGAACTATAAGTGATCCAGCAGAGTGGGGCCCAGGGAAGGACTACCCTACCCAGGTCTCCTTCCTCACTCTTTTCGCCTATGAATAGGCCTCCCTGGCCAAACCAACTCAGAAGTTAAAGGGTGTATTAGTCAGGGTTTTCCAGAAAAAGAGAACCTATATTGGGTGAGGGGAGAGAAATTCTTTTTTTTTTTAAGATCTTATTTATTTGTTTGACAGAGAGAGATCACAAGTAGGCAGACAGGCAGGCAGAGAGAGAGGAAGGGAAGCAGGCTCCCCAGTTAGCAGAGAGCCCGATGTGGGGCTCGATCCCAGGACCCCGGGATCCTGAACTGAGCTGAAGGCAGAGGCTTTAACCCACCGAGCCAACCAGGTGCCCCGAGAGAAATTAATTTTAAGAAATTGACTCATGCAATTGGGGTGGTTAAATACTGCAACCTTGAGCTAGAACTTCTTTGGGAAACCTCGGGTTTTGCCCTTCGGGCCTTCAACTGATTGGATGAGGCGAATCATTAAGGGGAGTGATCTGCTTTACTTCAAGTATACTGATTATACATGTCATACCTTCACAGCAACACCTAGACTTGTGTTTAATTAAAGAAGTGGATCATATAGCCCAGCCGCAGCTGATGCTTCAACTAAGCACGACAGAGGTCCAGAAGGACCTGTTGATGTAGTTTCCACAGGCTGGCCTCCCTCACGGACACACAGCAGAACACAGAAAGTCTCAAGGAGGATGGAGCTGGAGGAGCAGAGAGTAAAAAGAAGCTCTCCAGCACAGTTTGGGTTTGTTTTGTTTAAGATTTTATTTATTTATTTAATTGACAGAGAGAGAGACAGGGAACACAAGCAGGGGGAGTGGGAGACGGAAAAGCAGGCTCCCCGCTGAGCAGGGAGCTCGATGCGGGGCTCCATCCCAGGACCCTGGGATCACGACCTGAGCCCAAGGCAGAGGCATAACACCCGAGCCACCCAGGCGCCCCTGTCTAGCACAGTTTAAATTAGCTGTGCTGTGAGCACAAGTATTCTGCGGTAAAATAAATTTGAGAAACACTGAGTCTAACAAAGTTAATCCAATTATTTTCCTATTAAAATGATGAGGGGAGACATTCTGAACAGGAGAGGTAGGACAGTCAAAGGCTCAGGGGTTAAGAGGAGGGTATACATGTGCACTCTGAGTGGGAGCTGTAAATGAGCTTGTGGACCAGAAGCAGGATGTCCAGGCAGAGGGGCCATTAAGTGGAGGTGCTTACAGGCAGAGGACTTTAGAGTACATAATTAGGAGGTTTAATTTAATTCAAGGGGTAATTTAAAGTTATTCTGGGCTTCTTAGAATGGGAGTCACCTAAACTAAATAAAAGCTGAGGAAAGTATTCATGTTGCTATGTGTAGGATGCATTAGAAAAAGACAAGAAACTGAGAAGCCAGAAAGAAAGCAGATGATGCACTGTGGATCCAAGATGGCCGCTGATTATTATGGGATTATGGTGGGAGTGGAAAGGAAGCAGGAGAGTCAGGAAAGTTTCCAAAGGAAAAAATATATAGGGGCAGGCTCGAAGTAGAAAGTAAAAGAAGGATATAATTCTAAAGTTGGAAAACAATTACAATGTTATTTCATCATAATTAAAGATCTAGGGAAAATGCCAGGCTTACTTGTTGGAGCATAAGGGAGTCCATGAATTCTGTTTTGAGGCCTCTTTGAACTGAGTAGACACTAGGAGCAGCGCTCACCTCCCCCAACTGAAAAAAATTTATGGACAAGAGGTTATTGAAATTAGATGGCTGCAGCCATGTCCAAGGACTACTGCAAGGATCTGATCCTTTTATGAATCTCCTGAGACAGAAATGTGTGGAGATGGCAGCTAGTGGACGAAAGGACAATACTGGAATGGTGGTATCATGAGGAAATAGTATCATCGTGTTACAAGCCTTGGCAGGAGTATAAACAATTTCCATGTTCACCAGAGAAATCAACTGCTTCTACGTGCTCCTTTCCACAGCAACTATTTTACTAAATATAAAAATTGGGTTGTGTACATTTCCATATTAAACATTTTTGTTAAATAAGCTTTTGTAATGTCAAAAAAAAAAAAAAAAAGCTCAAGGATACTCATACAGTCCACCCAACTCCAATCAGCAAACAGTTCTTTCATTCCACACAAAAATTAGAAATTGTTGGGGCGCCTGGGTGGCTCAGTGGGTTAAAGCCTCTGCCTTCGGCTCAGGTCATGATCCCAGGGTTCTGGGATCGAGCCCCGCATAGGGCTTTCTGCTCAGCAGGGAGCCTGTTTCCTCCTCTCTCTCTGCCTGCCTCTCAGCCTACTTGTGATCTCTGTCTGTCAAATAAATAAAATCTTTAAAAAAAAAAAATTAGAAGTTGTTTTATGTGAGAGGTTGAAATGACCCACCGTGCCACCGGAGAGCCACTTCTTATAGTAACAGAATAACTGGAAATGAAATTACAGAAGCTTCTTGAGGAAAAAGCTCAGAAAAGAATAAGCTCATAATGGGAAATAATGAGTGTAACTGAAGAAAACCAAGGAAGGATGTGTTAATAGATGCAATAAGACAGTGTCTTTCATTACTGCAATTGATAAGGGGCTCCACACTTCAGCAGGCAAAGAATCAGGAACCGTGGAAGAAATGCAATGTGTATATTTTTTTCACAAAGTATTAATCTCCCATCCTGGCAACTGAAAATACATAAAGCTGTGTCCTATTCTCCATCACAGCACCCAGTGACGACACAGGTAAAGCCTCACGCTCTCCAACCACTCACCCTGCCACAGTAAACAAGAAGACCCTGTGAAGAAGGTTCTAACCCAAACCATGGCCCAAAGGAATGGACACTGGTCTTCGAGTTGGATGATTTAGACCTTGACTCTGCCACTTTACTCTAGAAAACCATTTCACCTTTCTTTTTTTTTTTTTTTAAGATTTTATTTATTTATTTGAGGAGGAAGCAGGCTCCCCGCTGAGGACCCTGGGATCACGACCTGAGCTGAAGGCAGAGGCTTTAACCCACTGAGCCACCCAGGCGCCCCCATTTCACCTTTCTTAACCTGTTTCTTCACCTTTAGAATGGTGATAGCTTATGTTCGAGTGATAACATGATCAATGAAATAATGTAAATTTAAAAAGTTTATGGAATGAAAATTAAAATCTAATCTATGGTATTATTATTACCCATTGGGGTCCTTTTACTATGAGCAGTCACTCCAACCTCCATTGGCCCCACCTGGGGTACAAAGGGACATCTGGAGCTCTAGACTTGGGCGCACTGCGAGTCATGGCAAGGTTCCATCCACAAACGGATTTGCTAGGGTCCCCATTGAGTGGGAGAAAAGCACCTATGGCCCAGAACTTGGTCTCCTCCCTTAGTCCCATCTGGTTGCCATGGAAACCCTTAGTCACACTCTCAAGGATTCATTTAACCTGCCATTTTGAGTGCAACAGAGACAGAAAACTTGGCTTTAATCTAGTCAGAATTAAATACTTTCATTAATTGCTTTTACAGAATTTTTCTGCCATTTAATAAAGAAGAAAGTAAACTGTAGTAATTTTCCCAAAATGTCAGTGAATGAGAACACATGGGTAACTTCTCCTCTCTCAGAATGGCTTGATCTTACTGATAAAATACCATCTCTCCTGAGTAAGAAGTTACCATTTTCCCAGAGGATGTGTCAGAAAATCTGAAAATGCCAGCTGCAATGACAGTTCACTTTACAGAGGGCTCGAGACTAAGACGGAATCATTACCTGGGTCCTCTGCCACATCAGTCAATAAAGATCAGGAGGGATCTAAGACCCAGAAGTAACCGATGAAATCTGAAGCAGTGTGGTCAGCAAACCATGTTAGCAATTCCAAGGGTTCTACGAAACTGAGAGTGTACGCTTCAAAGACACTGAATGTGTTAACAACACAACGACAGATAGCTCACATTTACTGAGCTCTATATGCTCTATATGCCTATATACCATGCTATGCTCCCTCCCACCAGCTCACTGAATCCGCACAAAAATCCTCTAAAGTTAAATACCATTACTGCTTCTATTCTCTAAAGGAGGAACCAGAGGTTAAGGGAGTTAAGCAAATAGTGTAAGCCCATAAAGAGATTAAGGAATAAAGCTACCATACCAGAATGTGTAGGTATAGTAAGAATCCCAAGGTCCAAGCTGCTTGTGCATAAATTCAGATGGACTATCATCAGCATCTCAATGTTTTCCATTTAACTCTTTCTACACACACAGACCCTCCAAAAAAATCCTCCCACCCCAAAATATTCCTGAAAGTCTTAAAGGATGCCTCTCCTGGGCCCAAGCATGGACCAGCTTGTCAGCCACAGACAGTACCCAGCATCTTCATGGTCCTTTCTCTTCCAGTTCACACCATCAACATCCTTGCTAATGCGGCCACTAGGGGAAGCCTCAATGCTCACACAGCTGATGGAACGGATGGAACAGCTCTTGGAACATCCCTGATCATATGTCCCTGTGGTCCCAGAATTGCCAATTTTGAAAATGTCGGAGCAGCCCTGGGTGCCATGGAGAAGTAACAACTGTGGCTCTCAACCTTCCACAGTGATGCCCGTTGTCACCTGGATTCCAAAGCCCCTCATTCAGTATCTGCTTCTCCCCTTCCTCGTGAGAGTTCAAAATTTGGCCCTCCTTTCCTGGTTTTTCCCAGTGCCAATTCCTTTGCCTCAGGCACAAAAGCAAGTAACAGGGCATACCATCAAAGTCAATTTATGCTAGGGTGTTTTGCAGAACACCTTTCATAATCCAAACTCCTATAATTCAAGAGTAACTTTTTCGTTAAGACTGACAACAGTATCATGTAGCCGTGTTTATCAGCTACCATAGCAATAGCATAGTTTCCAATTCACTCAGTCCACCAGCCTTAAACATATGTGATTACTGATTTTTGGAAGAGGTTCATACTATTTTAACTTTCGTCCGAGAAATGAGACTTCGTATGCATATTTGTATCACATTATTTCATATTTATATAATCCAAATTCACACAAGGCTATGTTAATATATGGACATTTCAGCCCCTCCCAACTCCCCACCACCACCCCGACTTCCGCCCCATTCCCAAAGGAGGAGAAATCTTAACTTGAGAGTTAAGTGCCAAGTCTTTCCTCTGGTGTGTGGAATGTGGATACTGAAATGATTCTCAGAGAATTAAAAACAGATTACCCACTGCAGAGGCCCAAATGTAGCACGGAGGGCCAGCTGCAGGGACTGCTGCCTTTGAGGAAGGTCTCACTGTGCAAGAAAAGTACCGGGCTGGAGCAGAGGAAGTGAATGAGAGGCTATCACAGTGGCGAGAGGAGAGGTTTTTATTTATTTTTTTATTTTTTTAAAGACCTTATTTTATTTATTTATTTGACAGAGACAGAGATCACAAGTAGGCAGAGAGGCAGGCAGAGAGACAGGAGGAAGCAAGCTCCCTGCTGAGCAGAGAGCCTGATGCGGGCCTCGATCCCAGGACCCTGAGACCATGACCTGAGCCGAAGGCAGAGGCTTTAACCCACTGAGCCACCCAGGCGCCCCGAGAGGAGAGTTTAGAAGAGAGGGAAAAACCGAGATTTTTTGCTATATACTTGAGCAGGGACATACAGCCAACAGAAAGAAGAGCCATGCATTTTGGTTTCAGGGAAGAGTTTTCAAAGACTAAGGAGAAAATAAGAAGAGAACATTTTCTATTTTTTATAAGCCACTTCCAGAAACAGAGTTCTTAGGAATGCTGTAGCAGAGCATACTAGAAAGACTGAGAACAATAAAGATGTCTAAGGAAGATGCTTTTTAAGCTTTGTTGGCACGAAGAATGTACTCTCCTGTTGGCATTTTTTTTTCCAAGAGACTGAGTACAGATGAATTACTGTCAATTATGCTTTTCTGCCACGATGCTGTTTTTTTTAAAAGAGACACTGCTCAGACACTGAGCCATATGGAGTCCCAACTGTATTCAGGTTAATACAAAGTTATAAAGAACTTCCTCTCTTTTCAGGGAAAAGAAAATGGCCTTCAGGCATTATCACACATACAAATAGATACCAGGTAAGGTCACCAACCCCTGAATCTTAGTTTGATCTTAACTGGGACATATGCCACAAATGCTTAGTGCTACCTATAATCAGAACTATCCTCTTTCACTTCAGTGGGTATGTTTAAAATACTTAGACCCATTCAAATACTCTGGATTTTTCCCAGCAAATGCTGGCAAGAGATTTGTGCTTTCTGGGTAGTTTTAGATATGTATATCTTCATATTCTTTTTTTCTTTTATTCTCCTCTTCAGGTCACAGAGTCAAATTTTATAGATCCTAATCCATTCTACTGATAAATCCAACCCATCTTTCCCATTTAAAATAGGATAAAAATGGGCACCTGGCTCAGTCAGTCCGATTCTTGGTTTCAGCTCAGGTCATGATCTCAAGGTAGTGGGATCGAGCTCTGCATCAGGCTCCACACTCAGCATGGAATCTGCTTGAGATGCTCTCTCTCCCTCTCTATCCCTCCCCCGAATTGTGCTGTCTCTGTCTCTCTCTCTCTCTCTCTCTGTCTGTCTCTCAAATTTTATTTATTTATTTCACATAGAGAGAGAGCAGAAGCAGGCAGAGCAGCAGGCAGAGGGAGAAGGAGAAGCAGGCCCCCTGCTGAACAGGGAGCCCGATATGAGGCTTGATCCCAGGATTCTGGGATCCTGACCAGAGCCAAAGGCAGAGACCCAACTGACTGAGCCACCCAGGTGCCCCTCAAATAAATAAAAATTTTAAAAAATAAATAAAGGCAAAATAAAATGGGATAAAAACCATCTCATATTGATGAGACCCATCTCATATTCGCTATTGAATAAAAATCATCTCAAATTAACTACCCTTCTAAGTTAACTTTTGCTGTGTAACCAACCACTCCAGAACCCAGTGGTTTAAAACAACCGCCATTTATTTAGCTCATCATCTGGTTGGTTGGTTGGTTAGTTGGTTGGTTGTTCTGACTGGGGCTAGTTCAGCCAATCCCTGCTGGCCTTCTGCATGCATCTTGACTCAGCTGGCAGACAGCTGGTGGCTTGATGATCTAAGGTGGTCTCACTCATATGTTTGGCAGGTGGCAGGCTAGAAGGACAGGGCCGCATGTCTTTCATCATCCAGCAAGACTGCCTGGGTTCCTTCACATAGTGGGTCGCAGGGTCCCAAGACAAACAAAAGCAAAAGCCGCAAGGCCTCCTGCTGCATAGGTTTGGAATTCACTTGATGTCACTTCTACCACTGTCCATGGGTCAAAGCAAATCCCAAGGCCAGCCTTGATTTCAAGGGTAGAGAAATAGACTCCATATGCTGATGAGAGAAGCTGAAAAGTATTGAGGCCATTTTTCTGCAATCTGTTCTATTATTAACATATATGAATCCACTGCCTGCTAACCCAGAGAAAGATACTCATAACTGAAAATTCATGCACTCCTCTTGCCATTTACTAGAAAGGAACTTAGGCAAGAACCATATACTTGCTGCTCCTGAACTGGGAGCTGTATTTTGGCAAAGCTCGTACCAACACTACTAAGAGGTAACCACTTACATGGTATGTGTGTTTGGTAGTAGAAGTCCTATCTATCTGCTAGGTTCCATTAGAGCCACTAGTATTGCTGCATTGCCTCCAGGGAGAATGTCCCCTTTATTTATCTTCATTGGCTAGCTAATCAAGAGGAAAGACTGGCCCTTAGGACAGGACTCTGCCATAACAGAGTAGGACATGATATATACAGATGAGATATCTCAAGAAAGCTGAATCCAGGGACTGGAGAAAGAGACAGCCATCATCCCCCAGAAAAGAATGGTAGTGGGGTTGAGAGGGAATGGGGTCTGCACTGGTTACAGAATAACAGAACGTCCTGGAAATCTGAGGGGGCAGCTACTAACAGATATTAGGCATATGAAATGGTGATGGAAAATTTTAATTCTCTTGCAACTTTGTCTAGCCCCTTTCTCCCTACCCTACCCTCTTCCTTCCCACATCCTCCATTCTCACTCCAACTGATTGACCCCATTTGCAATTTTCTAATTGACATCTGCTTTATCTTGATTATCTTGATACAGCCTTATATAGCAACCAATTCAGAGAAGTGGTGAGCAAGAACAGATGGCAATATCCAGACCCTCGAAACTGGTGAGTTGAACCATTCACTTTTTCTGGAAGTTTCCCCCATGTCTGGGTGATCAGGTAATGCAGATCAAGATCATACCCACCTTCACTGATTCTTCTACAATGAAATTCCTATAAGGTGGCACTCAACAAAACGTTGTTGGATGGAAGAGTGGAAGAATAAATGAATACCAAGAGCAGGAAGAAATTTTGAGGAGCAAATATAGCCGCAGTCAGAGGTGAAAGCCTGGGGACAAATGGGAAGGTTGTCAAGAGCCTTTCATTGAAGAAGAGGAGTGCAGGGCACGAAAATGTCCCACCCCTGCTGCTCTGTAGCAGCAGACCCACATGAAAGCAAATCTGGTACTGTTATCCCCATAATGTCTCCAGAAAGATCTGGCCTGATATTCCCGCGTTATTTTGGTTTTTAACTGTGACTAAGCTAGGTAACGTTTTGAAACAGAAGCTTCTTTTAAATGATATTTTGCATAGCCTTTTGACTATTCAGTGAGTTCTCTCCAAAATTTAGTTCTCATTTCCACATTTATGTCATCCACAACGTCAACAACATTTTTATTCTGCAATATAATAGTAAGATCATGTAGCTTACAGACATCTGTAGCTTGTGGTTTTTTAGAAACACAGATATGTAGTATCAAAATTTTAAAAGATAAAACTTGTAACCATCATTGTGTTTCTCTGCTCATGCATTATAAATTACCATTATACAAAATTATACATTATACACTACACAAATACCATGATACAACATAAACTGTGGCATCAAAAGATGACTTGAATAAGTGAAATATTGTTCTGCATTTTGTGTTTAGTTATGTAGTCCCAAATCTGATTTTGGACTGAAAAGCCACTTGAATTATGCTGAAATTGTGTATGTCAGGAATAGTTACTTCAAAATTATATCAAAGTAAAGAAGTTAATAAAATCAACTTTTTAAAAAAGCAAAACCTGCCTATATCTGGTATCTTCCTTCTGTAGTATCTGGCATTTGATAGTGTATTTTATTATTTTATTTCAATTCCGTATTCAAGGAAAGCTTTTGAAACCATTTTGATTACCCTGACAGCTGAAATGAAAATTTTACACGAACAGCATATTTGGAGCCAAAGATCTGGTTGACACAATGAATGCAATGATGAAAATAATTTTACAACGGCCCAGCCCAGCATATTGGCTTCATTTAAAATTTATATCAGACAGGGGGTTTTTTTGTTGTTTTTTTTTTTTAACAGCACTTTTCCTCTGAAAGAAAACAGTAGCTTTCAGTTCTTTCTGCTGGCCAAAAAAAAGTCCTAAAGCTTTGGAGATTTGAATAGTTAACAGAGACCTAGAAACCTATTGCCCAGAATCCTATCTGAGAATTATTCTCAGAGGTTTTGGAGAGGAAAGATGTCCTGAGAGCTACTAATTAAGAAATTAGTCCATCATCATAATAACAGTAGACTCCTATAGAGATTTAATAAATTGTGCTTGAACATGTGAAAATGCTCCCAATAAAGGTCTGCCCTCTCAAAACTGTGGTTCTAAAGGACATCAACACAGCAGTTGTTACAGATTCAGACTGGCAATCAGATTTAAGACATATTACAGGCTTTAGTCTCCATGCACATAGCTTTGTAGAAGAATAGAGGACAAGAGACAGCACCTTCATCAGGACACCTGTGGTTAAGCAGGATCATAGACCCTAAAGATGTCCACATCCTAGTCCTCAGAACCTAGGAATATGTTATATTAAATGGAGGAAGGGGTTTGAAGATGCAGGTGAAATTAAAGGTGATACTCAGCTGACCTTAAAGTTAAGAGATTATTCTGGATTGTCCAGGTGGATAATCAATCACACGAGTCCTTAAAAGTAGAAGAGGGAAGGAGGAGAACAGAATGATGCCACGTGAGAAGGACTCTATCCCTATTACTGACTTTAAAGATGGAGGCCTCTAGAATCTAGAGAGGGCCAGGAAACAGGTACTTCACTAGAGCCTCTGGAAAGAAACACAGATCTGCTGATACCTTCATTTAACTCATCACGATCCATGTCAGACTTCTAGCCTATGAAACTACAATATTTATGTTAAGTCACTAAGTTTGTGGAAATTTGGTATAGCACCCATAGTAAACAAAAACCCTTAAGAGCTACCCAAGTGCACAGCTTCTTTTTCCCCTACACCCACGCAAGAAATGCAAGTCTGCCACAGAGCGATATCCAAGATCACCTTGACACAGAGAAACCACAGCTTTAGCTTCCCAACAATCTTTTATATGGTTCTAGTGACATAGGCCCAAAACCTGCATGCTAGTCCCCAGCAGCTCCAGTCCAGAAGCAGTCCCACAGACCAACCTTCACAACAAACTTAACAGGCACAACATTCCACGTTTATTGATCTCCGTAGTTTCCAAAGAAATAGGACTCTAAGGTCATTCTTATAGGCAGACCTGAATCAGCTCAGTGCTGACATTAATCCTTTACTCAAAGTTGTGATCCCAATGTCATTCTATATGTTCACATGCTAAATGTGCAGAATCTGTCATTGTTCAAATCCTGCGTACACACAGGGCCTCGGCCTCCTCCCCACAGACACCAAAAGCCAAGACACCAAAAACCGAGGACATGCTTTCCCTGGACACAGGCAACCAGGAAGGACATGGCACATGACCTATGCCCAGCCAAACAAGATGACAGGAAGGAAGTCTGGGATCCCTTCCAATATCATCAGTCACAGTAGCATTCAGTGTCCAGGGAGAGGAGTAGTGGAACCCAAAGTGCCTGGCCCGCGACATTTTCTGTGGTTCCCACTGCCCAGATTTCCTTAGTTCTGGTCCATCTTCTAAGTCTGGTTCAAAAGCTTTCCCATCAACTCCATGAAATATCTGGTATCTTTCCAATCAATTCCCTTTCTACTTAGGATAAATAAAATCACTTGATGTCATGAAATACTGGATCAGCAGTTGTTACAATGAGAGGACTTCAAACAACAGAGCTAGAATGGAGGGGAATCTAGACTTGATTATATAACCTAGTTGAGGTAAAGACAGTGAACGTTCATGAACAGAAATCTGGTAACCCATGGCCCAGAATGGAAAAGCAACTAATCAAATTACAACTTTTCCAGTATCTGCTTGAAAGTAAGCATTGGCGGACCACATTGTTAATGCCATATATAACAGCATGAAAAATCAAGACTGAGGAGTGACACAGCTAATATTAGAAAAGTGAAAGAAAGAAAATGACACACTGAAGTCCCTAATTCTTGACTGAAAGCAAAACTAAGGACTTTTTATGTCTGTGCTAAAAAACAATGTCTTATTTGTTGTAACAGCAGTATAAAACTACCTAAAATCAAACCCCCACTTTAATAGGGGAGTTAATGCATAATGTCCATTGAAACTCAGCCTCATTAAATGACTTATATGAACATTAGGGCATCAATAAAGAAAGAGTATTTGCAGTTGAGAATTGCAGTTGTGTAAGGATTTCAAGAACTCGAACACCCAAATCCCATATTCAATCTCCAGTTCAAACCACCCTTCCTCCCACATCTGATAAGGCCATTCATGTCTTATCTGAAGATACTCTGTCCTTGCTGGAGTTGCCCTACAGAGGGAGCCTATATCAGTTCACAGGCCCTGAAGCCCCATAACCAAGGGAAGCCAGAGAGGCTTTAAGAAAGTCCTAAAATCACTTCCAGAAAACATACTGGCAATCTTCCTTCTCTCCTTTCCCAAAGGGACCTGTGAATATCTACCAGAGAATCTGTGCATTAGGCAAAAGAAAATCTCTCTGTAGAGATTACCAAACACTGGATTTGAGTTACCACCACGGCCACTCACTAATTAAGAGTGAAAGCTTAGAAGATTCTGGTGATAAATAGTTTGAGTCCAAGTCGAAGTCTGCTTTAAAGTGGACATAACGACACTCTGGGCTCAGCCCATGATGGTTCATGAACCTGTTTTCTAAGGATGTGTCTATCGCTGGTAGAGTCCCATATTGTTTCTGATCCACAAGTAAAAGGAGCCTAATGGAAGCCCCACAGGTTACCCATCGACTTAAAATGAAAAATAAAGGGCAATACCATATCTTAGGGAATTATAGCAATTAGCATGACCATGAAATCCCCAAGAAATGCAGGTATGGTGATTCCTAGTACATCCCCACTTAACTTTCTGGTTTGTCCAGCACAGAGGACAGGGGCTTCTTAGAGGATGATGCTCGCTTGACGTAAGCTTCACTGGAGAGTGATTCCAACTGCAGGCGCTTTTCCAGATGTGGCCTTCTTACCGGGGAAAGTTAACCTAGTCCCTGATGTCTGATATTTATTCATTTGTTAAACAAATATGCATTGAACATCTAGTGTTCCAGGTAATTTTGTAGGTGCTAGGGATATTACAGTGAACAAAACAAACAAAAATGTCTATCCTTATCCTTATGGAGTTTTAGATCTATCAAATATTTTTGTCTTTTCGGATACACACCAGAAGCATCTTGCTTTTACCTAGCAGGGATAGAATGCCCTAGAGAGTTGTCTCCGGGCTTTTCTAGTGCTGTCCCACAACGTGGTATGCAGGAAATTTGACTTTCTCACCATTCCACAGAACAACTCTGAAAACTAAACCATACTGAGCAGGAATTTGGGTTCAAATCCTATCTCTACTGCTTTCTAGCTGTGTGAATTTGGGCAGGTTATTTAAGTTCTCTGTGCCTCCATTTTCCTCTCCATAAAATGCAAAATCTCGTGGTATTTTTGTGAGAATTAAAGGAGTTAATATTTATAAAGTGCTTTAGTACCTAAAGGAGTACATTTTCCGCAACAGTGGCTTTCATATAGAGAGAAGCCAGGACTTTCGAGTTACCATGTCAGCTTCTGTTTTCCCTTGAGGAAAGAAGAAAGGCAAAAAAAAAAAAAAGAGGTAGGAGGTTATAACCTCCAGTAAGGACTGGATCCTCACTACCAAGGGTTAGCTGAGCTGCTGCTGTTCAATGCAGACAAGGATAAGTAAGTACAAGGGGAAAGAGGTAAGCTCCATGATGCCTCATATTATTTTCATGCCTGATGATAAAATTAAAGACATGTTAAGACAAGCAAACCCACACACGACCACCAAGGGTTTCATTTCCTTAGGAATGAAGGTCTGAGTAACTCAACTAAATGAAAAACACTGAGCATCTGAGATGCAGGTTGCTAGCAAAGGAGACCTGAAATATGTATGAGAAGGAAGAAGGTATAAATACTAGATATTGACTTGTGGCCAGAAGTATAGGTAAGGACAGTAAACATCACGCCTTTCCTTCATTGCTGTGACATAAAAATCTGGAAAGAAAGGTATACATGAATACTGTACAGCCAAAGGATAAATTACAGTCCTTTTTGTTTTTTGTTTTTTGTTTTTAAGGATGGGCTTCCTATGTGAATGGTGTCCTTAAATTTGGAGAAACTGTCATTGTGTCAATTTTTCTTTTTTTTTAGATTTTACTTATTCTACAGAGAGACACAGTGAGAGAGGGAACTCAAGCAGTGGAGTGGGAGAGGGAGAGAGAAGTAGGTCTCCCGCTGAGCAGAGAGCCCAGGACCCTGGGATCATGACCCCGAGCAAAAGGCAGAAGCCTAACGAGTGAGCCACCCAGGTGCCCCCACCCCATTGTGTATATCTTGTGGGAAGTAGTTCCTCTCCCCTGCTAACAAAGTAAAAAGACCAGATCCTGGCTTTCCCTGAGCCCTGGCTGCCGGGCTAAGGGCACGCTAAATCTGGCCAATCAACACTCCCACATAGGACTTCGAATCTTGAGTTAGTCTCTCAAAGAAGCAAGGTCAGTTAGTTGGAAGCAAGGTCATGCCAAGAGGGCACCCAGGGTCCAGGACAGCAGTACTACTCACAGCATTTATGTCCAGCAAGAGCAACAGAAGGGCCCAAATCAGGGGCCCGGGTGGCTCTGTCAGTTAAGCGACTGCCTTCAGCTCAGGTCATGATCCCGGAGTCCTGGGATTGCGCCCTGCATCAAGCTCCCCGCTCAGCGAGGGGTCTACCTGGCCCTCTGCCTCTGCCCTTCCCCTTGCTCATGCTCTCCCTCTCTCTCAAATAAATAAAATCTTAAAAAAAAAAAAAAAAAAAAAAGAAGCAACCGAATCCAACTGTTCCACTGGGGAGTCCTTGAAAGAAGTTCTGGTGGCTCAGTTTCGTACCACAGTCTAAATAAGGTTCTCCAAGTCTCCCATAATTTCTTTGAGCTCTCTAATATCTTATCAATAAGCTTCTTTTCTGTTCAAAATCATGAGTTACTTGATGTGGTGTGCAACCAAGAACCTGGGCAAGTTCTCACAGGAAGAAAGGACGGAAAGGAAATATATTAAAATGTCAACAGTTTCAAATTAAAGTGATTTTTATTTTCTTTTTATTTTTCTGTATTTTCCAAAGCAAACATATATTATTTTTACAACTAAAATGTTAGTAGACATAATAAAAGTAATCCTAGTCAATGGTAATTAGTCTATTAGTAAGCCAACTTTAGAAAAGTAAAGTACTGAGGAATACATAAAAGACAGGTTTTGCCAGTGGGCAGGAAAAGGCTGAAGTAGGGAATACTTCTTTCAGACAACAGACCTAGGTGAGACAGTGAGACAGGTCTTTTAGAGAGAAAAATACCTGAAAAGCGTATCTTAGCTTAGGTTAGCTTAGGCTGCCATTAACAAAATACCATAGACTGAGTGGCTTAAACAACAGACATTTGTTTTCTCACAATTCTAGAAGCTAGAAAGTCCAAGATCAAGTTTCCAGCAGCGTTTGGTTTCTGGTGGGAGCTCTCTTCCTGGCTGCAACAGGGGAGAGCTCTCTGGTGTCTTTTCTTGTACTGACACGAATTCTATTGGATCCAAGCCCCACCATATGATCTCACTTAACTTCAATTATTTCCTTAAATGTCCTATCTCCAAACACAGACATAATAGGGGTAGGGCTTAAGCATATGAATTTGTGGGGGACAGAAACATTCGGTCCATAACAAAGCAGATGTGACATTAAAGAAAAATTTATCCTGGTTCTGACACTTTCAGAACCCTACGTGAAGAAGAAATGTTCAGAGGAAGGGAGGGAAAAGGGATACAGATATTGTCCTCTCAAACATTTGGCATGGCCTTGTGGATGCATGCCTGAAAGCGTATGGTAGACAAGACTTAGCAGAGAGGAGGTCAAGCACTGAAGAGATCACACTATTAGGTGGGTCATTGGTCAATGGTCAGTCCGTTCTCATTATTTGCAGATTCTGTATGCGTGAACTCCCCTACTTCCTAAAATTTCTGTGTGACCTCAAAATTGATGTTGATGGAGCATTAGTAGTCTTTTGTAGATACAAAGAGGGGCAAAAAACTCTAGTTGCCCAACGTATACTCTCATAGCTGAGGTCAAACAAGGCGACACTGCCTCCTTGTTTCATACTGTAAACAACTGTCCTTTTCACGGTCTATTTGGTGCTGTGTTTTCTGTATTTTTGTGCTTTTTTGGGTAGCTTCACTCTTTAAAATGGCTCAAGAGTCATGCTAGAGTTCTGTCTACTGTGTTTAAGTGCAAGAAGGCTGTGATGTACTTTATGAAGAAAATGTTAGATAAGCTTCTTTCAGACCTGACATAGGGCAGTTGGCTGTGAGTTCAATATGATGAATCAATAATACATATTAAATCATGTGTCTCTGAACAGAAACACACATAAAACAAGGTTACGTATTGATCGGTTGATGAAAATGTTGTAACCAGAGGCTGGCAACAACCTACACCTGTATCTCTCCAAGGCGCCCAAGGGGCAGTGGTCCAACATTCACAAATTCAGTGTTCACTGCTACTTTATAGAACATAAATGTCACAGGTAATGAGAATCAACTTGTATTTAAATTGCCAAGAATTATGCAGAAGTAGTGCTCGAAAGAATGACAGGAAGACCGAAGATACTTCTTTTTCCAAGGAAGAAGAATGACCCAAGCATCTGGAGATGACTACAACAAGAAAGAGTAGAAGGTGGTAAAGTCCGATGGCTTAAGATGCAAAGCTGGAGGGTTTTAGAAAGGAAAAAGAAATTTCTGAAAGAATCAGTGAGGACCGATTAAACACAAGGAATGGTCTAACCTCAGAAATGTGAGACATCAGGGGCAGGTTTGTGACTTTTTTCTTTTCTTTTCTTTTTTTGGTTCTCGACAAGCTCTAACCCTCTCCAGGCCTGTGGGCACCCCCTCCTCCTATCGAACAGGAGCCCTGTTTCCCCCTCCTACACAACTACAGTAGCAGGTCAATCCGCTTCTAAACCTCCATGTTGGGAAACGGAGAAGGTCGGCTGTGGAGGGCAGAAGCATCATTCTGTTTTACAACTCAAAATATCACAAAATATAATAATTTTCCTTTGCTATTTCTATATAAACACTTCTATTACGCCCATAGAAGACAAAGGTTACCTTTTGAGGGAAATTATTCATAAGGAAAAAAATGAGAACTGTGAACAAGTCAGTTAGGTGATCTCTTCAGCATATGAAACTAGGGCTTCAGCCTATGACTAATCCGAAAGATGAAAACATAATTGAATTGCAGCAGCACTCCTCTCTATTTAATTTAACTTTGAGAGGCCTGGTCAATGTTCTCTTAAAATTAATTTCACCGAGTGATACTTCAGGGATGAAAGAGAAATAGAACTTATAGTTAAATAGGGGTGTCTAGGTGGCTCAGTCCATTAAGTGTCCAACTCCTGGTTCTGCTCACGTCATGACCTAGGCTTCCTGGGATTGAGCCCTACATCAAGCTCCATGCTAGGGTGGGGGAGGGTCTACTTGAGATTCTCTTTCCCCTTCTGCCTCTGCCCCTCCCCTCCCCTCTCTCACTCTAAAAATAAATGAATAAATCCTTAAAGAAAAGAACTTATACTTAAAATGTAATCACGCATATTTATAAACATGTTTTTTCTCCCAACAAAGAATTCGAAATTGTTGATTAAGGCTTCCGGCTTTAAAAAAAATCTTTGGAAAAGAGGCCTCCTTCTGGAAAGCTCAAAGATTAGTGGTCATCTTAAAGAACTGAAAAAAATTAACAAAAAAAATGTAAAATTCACTCTCCCTTCATAATCAAGCCAGCGTGTAGTAAGTTTTCTTTAGAGTTTTAGCAGCTATTAGATTCTTGATTAAAAATTCACCAGAAGTTTAATATTGAACATTAAGTTCCAAAAAATATTCAGACTTGATTTTCTATATTTATTTTGGGTTTCTCATCTAATTCCTTTTCAAAACACTGAAGTGGAAATCAAATAACATGCCAGTTCGACAAGGTCTTCCTGCCTTCAGGAACAGGAAAAACAATATATTGGTAGCACCAACCAGAAAGGATTGAATATCTAACTGACTCAAAGTTTAACAGAATAGCTGAACTAGGGTACAGTGGGGAGAGATGTTTCATGGGGGTAAAAATGGTCTAATTTCTACAAGAAATATTTTAAAGGCACACTTGGAACTCTTGACTGAATAAGTTAAAGAAAGAATAATAGTGCCAAGGGCTGGTACAAGTAGAGGGAAGCGGGTGCTCTTTACTCTCAGTTGGCAGCAATATAAACTGAGTCCAACTTTCTGGAAGGCAATTTGGCAAAAGCCATAATAACAGATGTCCTCACTGACCAGGACTTCCACTTCTTGGAATTTATCCTAAGAAAATAAAGGGAAGATGTAACAAAATATCCCACGTTGATTTCTTGGTTGCTGAAAGTTAGAGAAAATGGAAACAATGAAAATGCCTACAAATAACGAATTATTTCCATAAATAGATCTTTCTTCTCCTACCCTTGCCCACCCTCCTCAGTCTATTCTCAGCACAGTGGCCGGCATCATCTAATTAAAATGCACTGACCTGGGGCACCTGGGTGCTGAAGCGGTTGGGTGTGCAACTCTTGGTTTCAGCTCGGGTCATGAACTTGCAGTTGTGAGATAAAGCCCTACATCACGCTCCATGCTCAGCATGGAGTTTGCTTCAGATTCTCTGTCCTTCTCCCTCCCCCTCTGCCCCTTTCCCTATTCCCACATGTGCTCTCTCTGTCAAAAATGAATAAATAAAATCCTTATTTAAAAAATGCAATGACTCGATGGTTATGTCACTCCTATGCTCAAAACCCTTCAATGGTTCCCCTCGCTCAGGGTCAGAGCCAAATCTTTATCCTGGTCTAGTCCACATTTTGCATGGTACAGAGTTACCATTTAAAAAGTGGATCTTGGGGCACCTGGGTGGCTCAGTGGGTTAAGGCCTCTGCCTTCGGATCGGGACATGATCCCAGGGTCCTGGGATCGAGCCCCGCATCGGGCTCTCTGCTCAGCAGGGGGCCTGCTTCCCTTCTCTCTCTGCCTACCTGTGATATCTGTCAAATAAATAAATAAAATCTTAAATAAATAAATAAATAAATAGTGGCTCTTGGGGCACCTGGTGGCTCAGTGGGTTAACCGTCTGCCTTTCGCTCAGGTCATGATCCCAGCATCCTGGGATGGAGACCTGCATTGGGCTCCCTGCTTGTCAGGAAGCCTGCTTCTCCCTCTCCCTCTGCCTGCCACTTCCCTTACTTGTGCTCTCTCTCGCTCTCTCTCTCTCTCAAATAAATAAATGCATAAAATCTTTAACAATAAAAAAATGGCTCCTCCCTGGGCACCTGGGTGGCTCAGCCAGTTGAGCATGCCCGACTCGGTTTCAGCTCTGTTAATGATCTCAGGGTCATGAGATCGAGCCCTTCATCCGGCTCCGTGCTCAGTGTGGAATCCACTTGAGATTCTTTCTCCCCCCTGCGTGTGCTCTCTCTGTATCAAAAATAAATAAATAAATCTTAAAAAAGAAAAGAAAAGAAAAAGTGGCCCTTCCATGAACAAGTATATGTGTTCCAGGTATCCTGTGGTCTTCACTTTAGACACCGAAGAACCTAGAATCTTAAAACAGTTCGCTTGTGAAGGACATTCCATTGGATATTCACCTTGACAGATATCCTGCTAGATAACTTTTTCACATTTTCTTCAGAACTGTGATTGTATAAGAGATACTGAACAGAAAGCTGGCTTTCCCAATCACCATCAAGTGGCTATCATCTCTCACCTGGACTACTGCAAAGCCACCTACTCCATTTCTTGACAGCCACCCCTGTCCCCTCTATTCTATTCTCCACACTATAAAGCAATATCTTTCTGGGCAGAAGACATGAATAGACACTTTTCCAAAGAAGACATCCATACGGCTAACAGACGGATGGAAAGATGCTCAACATCACTCATCATCAGGGGAATACAAATCAAAACCACAATAAGATACCACCCCACACCTGTCAGAATGGCTAAAATAAACAACACAGGAAATAACAAATGTTGACGAGGAAGCAGAGAAAGGGGAATGCACTGCTGGTGGGAATGCAAACTGCTATAGCCACCCTGGAAAATAGTATGGAGTTCCCTCAAAAAGTTGAAAATAGAACTACCCTACAATCCAGTAACTGTACTAGAAAATATTTACCCAAAGGATACAAAAATATGGATTTGAAGGAGTACATGTACCCTGATGCTTAGAGCAGCATTATCAACAATAGCCAACTGTGGGAAGAGCCCAAATGCCCACCGACAGATGAATGGAAAAGGGGATGTGGTATGTCTATATAATGGAATATTACTCAGCCATCAAAAAGAATGAAAGGTTGTCATTCAAATGACATGGACAGAGCTAGAGCATATTATGCTTAATAAGTCCATCAGAAAAAGACAAATACCTACGATTTCATTCATACATGGAATTTAAAAACAGATGAACATATAAGACAGGGAAAAAAGAGAGAGGGAAACAAACCATAAGAGACTCTCTCTCTCTTTTTTTTTTTTTAAATTCATTTGAGACAGAGAGAGGGAGCATGAGCATGGGAAAGAGGAAGAGGGAGGGAGAGAAGCAGACTCCTCACTGAGCTGGGAGCCCAACACAGGGCTCAATCCCAGGATCCAGAGATCATGACCTGAGCTGAACACAGATGCTTATCTATCTGAGCCACCCAGGCGCCCCACCATAAGAGAGTCTTAACCACAGAGAACGAACTGAGGTTTGATGGAGGGAGATAAGAGGGGATGGGTTAGATGGGTGATGGGTATTAAGGACAGCACTTGTCGTGTTGAGCACTGGGTTATATGTAAGTGATGAATCACTGAATTCTATTCCTGAAACCAATTCTGCACTGTATGTTAACTAAATAGCATTTAAATAAAGATTTGAAGAAAAAAAAAACTTTAAAAACAATTTTTAAAGGTTTTATTTATTTGTCAGAGAGAGCACAAGAAGAGGGAACAGCAGGCAGAGCAGACAGAGGGAGAAGCAGGCTTCCTGACAAGCAAGGAACCCAATGCGGGACTTGATCCCAGGCCCCTGGGATCAGGACCCGAGCCGATGGCAGACACTACCCAACTGAGCCACCCAGGCACCCCAATAATCTTTTTTTAAAAAAGAGGTCATAATCAATCCACACTTAAAACCCACTGATGTGGGCACCTGGGTGGCTCAGTGGGTTAAAGCCTCTGCCTTCGGCTCGGGTTGTGATCTCAGAGTCCTGGGATCAAGCCCCACATCGGGCTCTCTGCTCGGTGGAGAGCCTACTTCCTCCTCCGTCTCTCTCTGCCTGCCTCTCCCCCTACTTGTGATGTCTGTCTGTCAAATAAATAAATAAAATCTCTAAAAAAAAAAAAAACCACTGATGCTTTCCCATTTCCCTACAGATAAGGATCCAAATTTCTGATGGTCAAAGTTCTAAAACAGTGCTATACAATGGAAATATATTATGAACCACGTATGTAATTTTAAAATTTATAATACCCATCATTTTTTTCAAAAAACTTCAAATGATAAAATACTGTATTTCATTTTAGTCAATCTATCCAAAATAATTATCATCCCAATATGTATTTACTAATTCAAGTAGCTCTTAAACATTTCACTACAAAAAGCAATAGTAATTATGTGAGGTGATGATGTGTTAACTGACCTCACTGTGGTAATCATTTCACAATATATACATGTATCACATTGTACATCTTAAACTTGCACAATGTTACATACCAGTTCCATCTCAGTAAAGCTGGAGATACTTTACATTCAGGTTTTCATACTGTTTGAAGCCTACTTTATATTTTATCTTTGTAGCCCATCTCAAATTGGCAAGCCACATTTCACATGCTCCATAACTCCATGTGGTTGGGGGCCACTATATTAGTGCAGCTCTACAAGGTCAAGCATATGCCCACTCCTTAAGCTTTCATACAACAAATAATCTAAAAGAAGAGAAATAACCAAACTTTTAAGTGGGCAAAAGATTTGAATGACATTTCACAAAAGGAGATATACAAATTGCCAATATGATGAAAGATACCCAACAGCTTTAGTCATTAAGAAAATGCAAACCAAAATCAAACTGAGACACCACTTGACAACCCTTCACACCCACTAAAATGATTATAACTAGAAAGACAGACAGTAACAAGAGTAGACAAGAAGATGAAGAAACTGGGACTCTCATGTATTATTGTTAGGATTGAAAAATGGTGCACGGATGACACCCAGTCTCACCAGCTCTACAGGCTGGCCTACACTGTACTTAGTATTAGCCGTGCAAGCTTCACCATAGCTGGGAAACCATACCATGTCCTCATACTTAGTTGTGTTGTCCTAATGAGGTTATACTAATTTCATTGGAAAGCCCCTGAAACAAATGCTGGCTCTAAGTCCTGCCCACTAAGCAGGCACTGTTTCCCGACTGGGTGAGACACTATGGGGAAGTTAGGAAAGCACTAGATTTTAGGTCAGTGGCCTGGGCATGAGCCCACCCCACCAATCTCTGCCTGTGTGACCTCAGGGAGCTGCTATATCATTCTAGGAGGAAGCTTCTGCTTCTGCAAAAGCAGGTTTAATAACAACTTATCAAGCAGCCCTGTACATCAAGAGAGACAGCATATAAGAATGAGCTCTGTAGTCACAAATGCTCCAGGAGTCTGGAGTTGCTAACCATTGCCTTCCTTGCTGTTTTTCTTTTGCACTTTGCCCTACTGTTTCAGTTAGTCCACTGGGATATGCAAATTATCCCCCTGTGCTGTAGTACAAGGAACTACCTGATCCCCTTCAATCCAACTAGAGAAAGAAAGGTACACTGAGAAAAGTGTATATAAAGGGGTACCACCTGGCTAAGTGCTTGATACATTTATGCTCTGAGTGTTTTAAATGACCTTCCTCCAACTGCTGATCATAGTAGCTTGATTTAAAATCAAGGATGTTGGGGCATCTGGGTGGCTCAGTGGGTTAAAGCCTCTGCCTTCAGTTCAGGTCATGATCCCGGGGTCCTGGGATCAAGCACCGCATCGGGCTCTCTACTCAGCAGGGAGCCTGTTTCCCCCTCTCTCTCTGCCTGCCTCTCTGCCTACTTGTAATCTCTGCCTGTCAAGTAAATAAATAAAATCTTTTAAAAATATATTAAAAAATAAATAAAATCAAGTGTGTTATTACTAAAGTTGGCACAAAATCTGAGGGATGACATTTGTTCTCTTCTTTACAGTTTAACTGTATTTTTTTTTTCAATTTTCCAGCAAAAAAAAAAAATATATATATATATATATGTATATGTATACACACACACATCACTATCACTATTTAGGAGAAAGTGTTGTTTAAAATTAAAAGAAAAAACTTTAATACTGATTCTATTTTGGACCAACCATATATAGTTAAAGTTTTCTTTCTTTTCTCTTCTTTTTTCTTTTTTTCTTCCTCTCTTCCTCTCTTTCTTTCTCTCTCTCTCTTTCCTTCTTTCTTAGCTAGGCTCCATGCCCCGTGTAGAGCCCACTGCAGGGCTCAAACTCACGACCCTAATATCAAGAGGTGAGCAGGGATCAAGAGTCAGTGCTTGGGCGCCTGGGTGGCTCAGTGGGTTAAGCTGCTGCCTTCAGCTCAGGTCATGATCTCAGGGTCCTGGGATCGAGGCCCGCATCGGGCTCTCTGCTCAGCAGGGAGCCTGCTTCCTCCTCTCTCTCTGCCTCACTCTCTGCCTGCTTGTGATCTCTCTCTGTCAAATAAATAAATAAAAAATCTTAAAAAAAAGAAAGAAAGAAAAAAGAGTCAGTGCTTACCCGACTGAGCCATGCAGCTTAAATTTTCAAAAACACTTTTTAAGTACAAGGTTTTGTTATAAGAACTCTGTATATACTAATCATCTCAACAAGTCTATGAAGTAGGTATTATTACTTTGCTTCTTTTTACGTATGAGGCAATAGAGACCCAAAGATTAAGCATTTACCCAGCATCACACAACTAGTAAGTAATGGAGCTGGGATCTGAACTGTAAAAAGAAAACCACAGGCCCATAATGAAATCACTTAGTCCAAGTCACCAAACCAGAACTTAATACCAAACCTAACTGCAATCCCAACCTCCCGGGGAAATGTGGTCTTAATGGTCAGTCAGGAATGTTTTGATCAGCACAAATGAAATAATCTGTCATATGTGATTTCTCCATTCCCTCTCCTTGCCCAAGGAAGATGAGGCAATCGCCTAGTAAAACCCTCTCTCCTTCCCCCTAAGGGAAAGTGACTTTGCCTGAAACAATCCCTTCTTTTCTTTTGCTAATGACTTCCTTACCCCATTACCCTTCCTACAAAACCCTTCCTTTCCGTACAACTCCTTGGAGTCTCCCTCCGTCTAGTATCCCTGTTGCTAGACAGGATGCTGCCTGACTCATGAATCCCTTAATGAAGCCAGTTAGATGCTCAAATTTACACAGCTGAAAGTTTTGTTTTTTAGCAGAACTCAAGTACTTGGTGTCAGAGTTCTTGCTTTTAACTAGTATTTTACCTAGTGACTAGTATTACCATCTACCAAAAGGTCCAATTAAACGAGCAGGCTCCCTTGGGGAAAAATTAGTGGTCTACTAGACTGTGGGATCCCCAAAGCAAGAACTGTGTTATCTATTTGCTTCTGTACCAATTAGCTTTTGCTGTATAACAAACAAGTCTAAAACTTAAAGGACCTAAAAACAACAACCACCAATTTCAGTCACAGCTCTGTGCATTGGCACCCGGGCTGGGCTTTCTCTTGCTGGTCGTCTGCTGCGCTTAGCCCAGTCGTGTCAGTTAGCTGCAGGCCTGCATGGCAGCTCTGCTTCCACCTGTTGGCGGTCAGTTGAGGCAACAGAAGCCCTGCAGCCACTGGTGTCTTATCATCCAGCAAGCTAGTCTGACCTTCTTCACATGGTGGCAGTGCCAGGGTCCCAAGAGCCTGAAGAGTGGATAGGCCCCAGGGAACAACAGCTCTTCAAATCTCTGCTTGTATTACGTTTGTTACCCAAAGCAAAAGCAAATCACATGGCTAAGCCCAGAATCAGTGTCAGTGTCAGAGGGGACTACCCTAAAAGCCTAAATACAGAGGGGTAAATAATTGGTGACCACTTACACAATCTACCAATATCTCCATAGCCTAACACAGAACCCAGTACTAAGTAGCAGGCACAAAATAAATGTTTAGTGAACTGAATGCTGTTTCCCCTTCATGAAAAATCAAGATAAGACCAACAATCTCTCTCCTCTCTGCACTAAGGACACCCCATCAAGAAGACGAAGAGTCTGACCGACCCCTCCTGACCCCTCCTCACAGAGGTACACCTCACTGTGGGCGATGAGGCCTATCACTGGACAGTCACCTCCTAACACAGGGTCTTCTCAACTCTTGGGGTGAGGAGTGTGCTCTTACTGGTGGCTACTTCCCAAGCCCTTAGAATCCCATGATTTTGCTCCTATCAGTGATTTCCTCAAGCTTCCCAAGGAATCGCCCTTTCTCCCACAGCCTCTGTGGGGTCCCCTCAGGGACACCTCTATGAAGTTGCTCCAGTCAGCATCCCTGGTCACCCTCTAGTGGCTCCTTAAAGTTGTACAGCCATTTTAGGAAAACTTCAAAACCATTCTATGACTGTACCAGAAGAACGGCTGTGTGTGCTTTAGGTCAGTAGTTTTCAACAGGGGGCGCGATTTTCCCCCGGGGGACATTCAGTAGTGTCACAGAGATTTTTGGTTGTCCCACCTGGGAGAAAGGTGCTGTCATCTAGTGAGTAGAGGCAAGGGATGCTGCACATCCTACAAGCACAGGACAGCCCCATCACACAGAATGATCTGGTTCAAAATGTCCGAAGCGAAGCGTCGCAGCTGAGAAACTGCCTTAGATGCAGAGCGAGTCCTCCTTCATCTTAAGGAGGCACCCGCTGCCCCACCCGGGGCTGTTACGTAGCTGGACAGAACATTCCCTCTGGGAAGAATTGATATTTAGTCAACAACCCTAAATTCTCTGTGGGCAACTTAACCCTCAGGAACAATTCGTGTGGCATCCTACAATTCCACAGGTTAGACAGACAAATGTAGTTCTAAATGGGAACTTGGTGACATGCAAGATGATCTGATTGTCTCTTTCCATTACAATCTATGCTCAGTCCTACTGATTCTGAGAGCAATTTTCGCAGAAAAGAGGCGTGCTTAAAAGTTTTTATTGTAAGCTAGTTAATAGCCTCAGGAAATAAAAAGGGCTTCCAGTGGAGAACAGCATTGTGGGACTTCCCTGTGAACCATCTGAACCCTTTGATAAAATGCACATTAGTTGCAAGGAATAAATGAGAGGCATTCGGTTTTAACAAAATGACAGTTGTTTCATGGAGGAAGAGAATTTCTTACTGTCAGAGAGAACACCAAGCACCGAGGCAATGAAAGCTACACAGACATTGACTGCTATGGAAGCTCCGTGTACAAAAGCAACAAGAAATAAAAGCCTTGGTACGAGTCACCCATCTTACCATGGAGTTTGAACAGTGCTAATTAGAAGAGAGGAGCTGACATGTCCCTAACATGAAAGATAAACTAAACTTACTTCTGAAAATTTCTCAGAAGAATTCAACAGTAAAGGTGCTTTTTGTTAACCTTGGGCTTTATTCCTTACTTACTCCCTTTCTTATGCTCCTTTATGCCAGTAGCCCGGAACGCTCTCCGCGCTCATCACCTGGAGCTCCTCATTCCAGAGTGAGGCGGGGAGAGCAAGAAGGAAGTGAAGGGTCCGTGGCTCCAGCTGCTCATTGCTTTACTTTGAAACTCTTCCTCCACCTCTTCCCAGATTCTGAGGCTTCTAAACGCTTTCCTCTCCCTGTGCCCAATTCCCATCTCCTCTCTTCTTCCTCCTGATCTCTGCACCCCCGCCCTTGACATTGGCCGTATCTCCACACCATGCCTGGAATACCAACGTTGGAGGGAAAGGTGCATCACGCCCTCCGTACCCGCCCTGGATTTGCCGGGTGGCACAAAACAGATTTAGAACAAAAGTCCCTCTCCCTCTACTATAGGTCCTTAACCTCAGGCAAGGCCATCCAAGGAAGAGCTAGTAGTCTATCACCAACCACTTGTATTAAGGACCCAGCTTCCTATGTGGACCTCATCCTCCATCCTCCAAGCTGGCTGCTACCTGTGACTGCCTAGACACCTCCAACAGTAATCAGGTGTGCCCAGGAGCAGGCCTTGGCAGAGGAGTTTCTCAAGAAAAAGTCCTAGTTGGGTTCCACCACTATTGGTTCTTATTCTAGAAGCTTCTAACTTCAGAGGAGAAACTTCAAGGAACCATAAGGCTGGGTTCCCCATCCAGGCTAAGAACCCCCTTTGGCTGAACTTTAGTCATTTCCATCCAATCACAACAGAGTCATAATCTCTGTGTCAAGCGGGAGCTCTGGATTGTAAAGGACAGAGCCAGCAGACGTGCTAGAACAAAAGGATGACCCAAATGTACACTGAAAAGAACACACACTTCTGAGTCTTAAGGTTCTTTGTAAGTGTATATTCTGTACTACACACTGCACTAAGCACTTTATATACATTTTCTCACAGCCTAGCTGTGAGACCTTGGGCAAGGTGGTTAATCTCTGTTTCTGTTTCCTTTACCAGGTACACATAGCTACTTTACAGAGCTATTTTAAGACTTAGTTGGAATAATGTGGAAAGTTCCTGGCACATGGTAGCTGTCCTAGCCAGCTCAGGCTACCATAATGAAATGCCATAGATTGGGGGGCTTAAACAACAGAAATTTACTTTCTCACAGTTCTGGAAGCTGGGACGTCTAAGATGTTGGGGCCAGCTGATTCAGTTCCTGGTGAGAGCTCTCTGGCTTGAGTTGCAGAAAGTCAAGTCCTCGGTATGTCCCCACACGGCCTTTCTTCAGTGCATATGCACATGGAGGGAGGGAGAGACCCCCATCTCCAAACACTGTCACACTGGGAGTTAGGGCTTCAACATACGGATTTGGGGGTGACACATTCAGTCCATAGCAGTAGGCATTAAACACACAGTAGCTATTATTACTATTATAATGATTATTAATAAAACACATATTGACACTGAGGAAACAGTGGCATGGCCTTGTCTCAAATAAAAGAACTGTGGCTCTGGCTTGAGTACTCACTTACCTGAACTGATATTGGCAGAAAGTGAAGCATCTTGTTGCCCCTTCTGAGGTTCCCACTGCTGGAGCAGCGCCGAGCTATTTCACCTTGCTGCATCTCAAGGCCTCCGGTGAAGAATGGTCCCCCATTGCCGGCTGAACACCAATGCTCTGGGCAGGGTGCGGCTGTGCCGGCCAACCATGATCCATTCAACCACCTGCACGGCACTCCTTATGTCCTGCCACATCGAAAGTGCTACAGTCCTTGGGGCTCTGCTTCCTTCCAGTTGGGCAACTTGTGATCTTGGTTGTTCTTCCTCATCCCGAGGATCCACAGCGTCCAGGATCAAGATTCTCCCCTTTTTAAAGTTCCAAGCAGATGTCTCTACTTCTCTTATTTTCTGATAATACAACCCAGTTATAGGTTGTCTTTGGGGCAGCCTTTGCGCCTCCCAGGAAATTCTTCTTTTCAGACCCTTGAAAGGGTGAAAAGTATGTTTATTTCTACCTTGATGATCATCAGCTTCAAGCAAATAAGCCTATTTGGAGACAATCAACTATTGTCTCCATGATTTAAAAAAAAAAAAAATTTGCTGACAAACAATAGGCTATAAAATTTCAAGCAATTTGGTGAAAGGGGAATAAATAACCTCCTTGTTTTCATGGCATATGGAATATGGTGTTTCATGGAATATGGACTCTCACAGGTTCTTAGAGGCCATTTAATCTGCACTTCCAGAAGAAACTTTAATGTCTCTCTCAGCCAACTCCACCTTTCACCTCACCAAATGCCAGCAGAATGATGAAAAGAACACCAACACCAACATCTGGACCTCCACAGATCTGGGCTCTGGACCAAACTCCTACTCAGTCTTGTGTATCCCCACACAACTCTGAGACTGTAAGCCTGAAGTTAGGAATCGTGTTTCATACTTAAGTAGCACAACAAAAAGCACTTTCATTTTTTAAATTTTTTGTTCTCTCCATAACAGCTGGCTGAGAGTTAGTGGTTTGGAGAGCTGGAGGCACCCCTGAACGCCTTACCTTCAGTAAAATTACTTTTCCATGCATGAGGAGTACTATTGACTGGGAATACACAAGACTCCAGAAAGAAGCCAAGATAGCAAGAGAAAGGAGAGGAGGCTCAGCCGGTTAAGCGTCTACCTTCAGCTCAAGTCATGATCTCAGGTCATGGGATCGAGCCCCGTGTTGGGCTCCCTGCTCAGCCGGGAGTCTGCTTCTCCATTTCCCTCTATCTCCTCCCTCCTGTTCATGTTCTGTCTCTCTCTCTCAAATAAATAAATAAAAATCCAACAGGATTTTTTAAATTGAAGGAAATCAGTCATTTATGACCATGAAAAATTTATTCTGCAAATATCAGCTCAGTAACTCTCTTATACAAGCATTTGCCCAGAGCTTGAGTGAATGTGGCAACCTGTCATATTCTATTCCTTCCTCATACTATTTCACAGCTTAAATCCTGTCCTGCTCATCTACACGCCAATTCAATACAGCTGCTGAAAATCCAGAGCCACAGGGTACAAAACTTAAGGCAATATCCAAATGTTTTTCAAAGCCTAGTGTAGCCTAACAATCAAAGAGTTACTCACTGCATCTTACACAGAAAGATGTAAATGTTATTAAAAGGATCCTAAACTCCCTTTGGAAGGAATCATTCTGAAACTTCCACTGCCGGAACACTGTAACTACCATTTAAATATTCCCAATCCAGTCACACTTTCCCCGCTAGATGGTTTTCCTTAAAGTTTATTCTAACTTTGAGAATGTTCAAGAGTCTGGAACCAAAATTACAACTGATTAAAGCAATGTTTTCATCTCTGGCTGTGCATCAGAATCCTCGGTGCTCCCTCAAGGCCAATTAATTCAGCACCTCCAGAGATGGGCCTGGACATCAGTATTCAGATTCTCATGGGTGGTCAGTGTTTGGAGGCACTGTACTAAAGGAGCTGCCTCTTGCTATCTCAGTAGAAGGGGGGGGGGGGCATGCCTAGGTCAGGCAGAGGGAGTTCATGAGCTCTGTAAGTACACCAGTTCCTGAGAGAGCTGGCAAGAGCCAAAAAGGATGCCCAGCTTTGGAGAACCTGGGCACCACCCAGAAATCTGAGGCAGGGATACATCCAAGAGAAGGAAGGCACCCCCACCACATATGTTGTCTCCTTGAGGAACCAGCTATGTTTTCACAGTTGAGCTACACACACAGAATCATTCTGGTATCAAGAGACTCATGTTGGGGTGCCTGGGTGGCTCAGTGGGTTAAAGCCTCTGCCTTCGGCTCAGGTCATGGTCTCAGGGTCCTGGGATCGAGCCCCGCGTGGGGCTTTCTGCTCAGCAGGGAGCCTGCTTCCTCCTCTCTCTCTGCCTGCTTCTCTGCCTACTTGTGATCTCTGTCTGTAAAATGAATAAATAAAATCTTTAAAAAAAAAAAAAAAAAGAGAGAGACTCATGTAGCTGTAAGGAGAATTGGTTAAACTTCTTCCTATAACACTCTCTTGCTTCTAGAGAAAAATCTGTATGATCTATAATTCTGTAGGGAAGTTGTGTGTCCTCCAACCCTATCTAAGGCATCATTAAATTACTTCTCAATTTATGTTAAAAACAGTAAAAACAGGGCACCTGGCTGGCTCAGTGGGTAGAGCACGTGACTCTTGATCTTGGGGTCATGTGTTCAAGCCACATGTTGGGCACAGAGTTTATAAACAAAACAAATACAGTAAAGATGTTGTTTGGTTATGTCTTAACATTGATTTTTATATTATTTACTGTGAGGCTGGTGGGCAAGAGCATAAGCACAGTGAGACAGCAGAGGTGACAGAGTGATCTGATGGGGTACGGCCCACCCCTATTTCAAATGCCCAAACCTTATCTCCTAAGAAGAACAGAGCACAGCAAATGATACACACAGGTGAGTTTATGTATGTTTATCACTGTGATTAGTGAAAGAAAATAGAGGATCCTTTCTGTCCAGAGCTTCCCTGTCACCTCTATCCATTCCTAGTTCATGTTTGTGACAAAGAGTTAAAAAGAGCAAGCAGATGCACACAAACACAACAGGACACTTCATTCCAGCACCATATATCAACCAACCAGTCATTGACACTTGAGACCTCAAGATGCAAAGACACATAATTAAAATTCTTACAGCCCCAAACAGTAGTTGTCATTTTCCCATTGTATGGCGTGTGCAGAGAGTCCCAGAAACCCTCAGCATTACAGAATCAAACTGTAAGCTTCTGACAGTGTTACCTTGGAGATGAGTGCTGGGATTAAGAGAGTAGCAGGAAACGGAAGGGTGACTCCAAAGAGAAGGAAGCAAGATACTTTTCCTGGACTCAGAGAACCTCAGAGCTGAAGGTTCTTATTGGAGTTTCATGGCTCAAAATGACCTCAAACAACTGGTTATCCAACCTGTGGGCAATGCCTCCTGAAGCTGCCGATTCTATTTTCTGTTACTAATCAGACACATTAAAATAAATCTCTAGACTGTAAGCTCCACAGAGCATAGATCTTAGCCTGTGTTGTTCACTGTTATGTCTCAAGTACCTAAATAGAACCTAGCACAGAGTGGTCCCTCAAAAAATAATTGTTAAATGAATGAATGCCTCCTGGTGGTTTCCCATGATGATTTTATTTCTACCCTGAAATACCCAAAAGAAGGCTATTTTTCTTCACTGTAACAGCCCAACAAATATTTTAAGATAACTATCAACTATCATGTTGACCCCTTCCCAACCGCCACTGCAAAATTTTTCTTTTCCAATTTTCACATCTCTGTTCATTTATAACCATTTCTTTAAAAAAAAAAAAAAAAAGATTTTATTTATTTGACAGAGAGAGAGAGAGAGAGATCACAAGTAGGCAGAAAGGCAGACAGAGAAAGAATGGGAAGCAGGCTCCCCGCTGAGCAGAGAGCCCGATGCGGGTCTCAATCCCAGGACCCTGAGATCATGACCTGAGCCAAAGCCAGAGGCTTAAACCACTGAGCCACCCAGGCGCCCCCATTTATAAGCATTTCCTACAGGGTGGGATGCCAGTCCACTCCCAAACAAAGATGAAAGATGTATTGGATGCCTGTTGTACAGTCACCCCTGGGACTCTCAAATATATCCACTCCATTCATCAGAAACGGACTCTATCATCCACCAATTGTCCTGTCATCCAGGACAATTATGAAAGACTTTGGCAAATGGCTAGTGTAAATCCAGATGAACTGTGTCTGCTATTTTGCCCCAACAGAGTTACCTGCCTACCTCATCCATCAGGAGGAGAGGAGCAGGAGGAGGAGGGAAAGTAAAGAGAGGAAAAGGAAATTAGGTTAATTTAGCTCTACTTCATGATTTCATGCGGTGGCTCCCAACCTTGACTTCGCTTTGGAACCACTTGGGATATCTCTATAAAAAATAGACGCAAGGGGACGCCTGGGTGGCTCAGTTGGTTGGGCGACTGCCTTTGGCTCCGGTCATGATCCTGGAGTCCCGGGATCAACTCCCGCATCAGGCTTCCAGTTCCATGGGGAGTCTGCTTCGCTCTCTGACCTTCTCCTCGCTCATGCTCTCTCTCACTGTCTCTCTCTTAAATAAGTAAATAAAATCTTTAAAAAAAAAAAAAAAATAGACGCAGGGGGCGCCTGGGTGGCTCAGTGGGTTAAAGCCTCTGCCTTAAGCTTGTGTCATGATCTTGGGGTCCTAGGATAGAGTCCTGCATCGGGCTCTCTGCTTGGTAGGGAGCCTGCTTCCCCCTTCTCTCTCTCTGCCTGCCTCTCTGCCTACTTGTGATCTCTGTCAAACAAATAAATAAAATCTTTAAAAAAAAAAAAAAAAAGACTCAGGTAGTGGCAGGGGGGGAGGGGTGTGTGGGTGTGTTGCAGGGCCTGGGGGGCTCAGTCAGTTAAGCATCTGACTCTTTTTTTTTTTTTAATTTATTTATTTGACAGACAGAGATCACAAGTAGGCAGAGGAGATAGGCAGAGAGAGAGGAAGAAGCAGGCTCCCTGTCCAGCAGAGAGCCCGATGCGGGGCTTGATCCCAGGACCCTGGGACCATGACCCGAGCCTAAGGCAGAAGCTTTAACGCACTGAGCCACCCAGGCGCCCGAGCATCAGACTCTTGATTCAGCTCAGTTCATGATCTCAGGGTTGTGAGATCAAGCCCCACACTGGGTTCCACACTGGACGTGGAGCATGCTTAAGATTCTCTCTTCCTCTCCATCTGCCCCTGCCCCCATCAAAATAAATAAAAAATAAAAGATAGACTCCTAGGACCCCATTTGAGAGATTCTGATTTGATTGCTCTGGGATACAGGCTGACCAAAAGCATTTTTCAAAGCTTCCCCCAAGCAACTGTAATGTATAGCCAGGACTGAAGACCACTGCACTGCATTCATGCAAACTCCTGATATCAACCCATCTCCTTTAGAGAGCTCACAATCTTCTTTTTAAATCCCTTCTAGAATATTGCATCTGGCTTTCTACCCTTTTTTGAAAGTAAAGTTTTAGCGGAACACAACCACGCTCGTTCACGTACACACTGGCTGCTTTCATGTTTCAACCGCAGAGGAGAGTAGTTGTGATGAAGACCATGTGGCCCACAAGGCCTAAAGTGTTTCTTACCTGGCCCTTTAGAGAAAAAGTATGCCGACATCTAGCTTAAAATCAATATGAAATTCACCAGCCTATAGTTTGTGGAACTCATGGCCTTTCACTTTCCGAAGATCAAGGTGCTGCTGTTTACTTGTTTGTTTCTACCCTGCAGGTGTTTCTAGAACTTATATCAATGATCCATAGGAAAACAGCTCTAAAATAAATGTATCTCACTAAAACTTTAGACATGAAGAATATAAGGGAAGACACTGACTTGTAAGAACATCCACCCTACTCAACTTTCCTCAGATTATTCCCATATTGCATAATAATATGAATTTCTTTTTTTTTAATTATTTTAAAGATTTATTTATTTATGTTTAGAGAGACAGCAAGTAGGGGAAGGGGCAGAGGGAGAGGATCTTTCCAGCCAACTCCCCGCAGAGTGAGGAGCCTGACACAGGTCCTCTTTCCCACAAATCATGAGACCGTGACCTGAGCTAAACCAACTGACCACTCAGGTGCCCCATGATCTCACTTTCTGGTATCATTCAGCATGATCTTCCAGTAGTATGGTGTAAGCATCTGTTTTTTGCTTTTTGTGTGTGGGTTTTTTTTTTTAAGATTTTATTTATTTATTTATTTGACAGAGTAAGAGACAGTGAGGGGGGAACACAAGCAGGGGGAGTGGGAGAGGGAGAAGCAGGCTCCCCACCGAGCTGGGAGCCTGATGCAGGACGGAATCCCAGGACCTGGGATCATGACCTGAGCAGAAGGGAGACGCTTAACAACTGAGCCACCCAGGCACCCCTGGTGTAAGCATTTGTAATTATATCTAATTTTTACACATGCACTTCTACCCCAGGTGAGTTAGAATTAGTGATATTTTTATCTAACACCTGCACAGTTAATGCAGGCTTTCTTAGAGCCTTGTTTTCCATGTGACACTGGTAAGTCCTAGAAACTGCCACAGCCAGAGAAACTGCATCAGAGCGTGGACCTAATCACAGACTCGCTCTGGTCCTAACAGCTTGCAAGTTCACAGCACACGATGCTGAACCAGGCTGCTGGCAGTGCTCAGAAATTAAGTGTGTAACCATGCCTCCTGCATGAAAATCACTTTTGTTTCAGTCAATAAGCCTATGAAGAAAATGGAATCATTAACTGGAAAAGTAAATTCTGTAAAAGCATTTTAATGCATCTACTATATAAATGCCTTCTCCACTAGAAAGCCCTTTGACTGAGGGGGGTGGGAAAACTGCAAATGCTCTTTGGAGCTACTCCTAAACCTTTCAGTGGTTTGATCTGAATCAGAAGTAATGCGTGGCTGTGCAGCATACCCCAGCACCAATATATACAATTTATTAATGTGTACTTTGACAAAAAGATAGAGGAACCCATTTGGATTACCTTAAAGTCACACACACTGAAAACACACAATGGCACAGGCACCTGGTCTTGGAATGGCCAAGAAAATGTCTCTCAGCTCTGCTTCAGCTGAACTGCCACCTCACTACTCAGTGGTAACTAGCCAAGCTTCCTGGTCCCTCAAGTTGTGACCATTTACGGCACTGCTGATTTCTGGAAATATACTTCAAACGGTTGCAAAGCGCTGTTGTACTTTAAGCGCTGAGTGTGTGGGTTTTGTGATCAAATTCTTTCTAAAAGCACTCTATTACCCATAGTGGATTTGTACTACATTTCTCTCAGCCAGAGTGTTTAATTAACCAGAAGACCCCAGTTTCACACATAGCATAACCTAGTTGAATATATCAAGGCTCAGAGAAATAATTGTTCTGATTCTAACATCTGAGCAGGGAAAATCATACTTTGTTCTTTCCTCTGTCAGAATGTTCCACACCCCAGCTAACAGTAGTAGAGAGGGGAATTGACCCCAACCATCACCTCTGAGTGAAGAAGATCACACTCTGTTTTTTGCTCCCTCTCAGTGTCCCACATCTCAGGTAAAAATGCTAAGGGTGGGATCTGGCACTGGCCGGACTGGCTCTATAGCCCACGTTAACTGCACCTCACAATACCACATCGGGCTGTGTTTTAAATATTACCAAGTCTGCTTGCTAATTAAAATAAAGCTGGGGTAAATATTTTAATAAGGCAATTAGTCATGTAAAACTTTCTGTTGGCCAAATTAAAAGTTAAATACAGTCACCTTAGGACCTACCAATTCCACTCCCAAGTAGATACCCCCCAAAAGTGACCAAACAATGGAAACAACCCAAATTCCTATCTCTGATGAATGGATAAACAAAATGCAGCATTTCCACATAATGGAATTTTATTTGGCCACAAAAAGAGATATTCTGACACATGCTACAACCTGGATGAGCCTTGAAAATATTACGCTGAGTGAAAGAAGACTGACACAAAAGACCACATACATATGAGTGAATTTACATGAAATGTCCATAAAAGGTGAATCTATAGAGTTAAAAGGGAGATTAGTGACTGTCCAGAGCTGGGGAGATGAGCATGGGGAATGGGGAGTGATTGCTAATGGGTACAGAGTTTCTTTTTGGAGCACTAAAATCGTCTGGATGAGATCGTGGTGGCGGCTGCGTAACTCTTTGAGTATACTAAAACCCAATGAATTGTAAACTTTGAAAATCTGGATTTTAGGGTATGTGAATGACATCTCGAATTTTAAAAAAGAAAAGGAAGAAGGGAGGGAAGAAGGGAAGGAGGGAGGGGGGAAACGGAAGGAGAAATCAAAGTCTAGCACTGAGAGAGAATACTCAAGGAAGAAAACATTGCGATGGGATGGGGAGAGAGGGCTCCCCAAGGCTGGGATTCAGCCCTCATGGGGGTAGGTATAACTGCAACCCACCTGATGGCAGAGAAGTTGGCCAGATCACCCTGGGCCAGAGATGGTCTATGAAACAAGTGGAGCCCTGGCTGGGCACTTCAGTCAGGGGCTGGCAAGCTGGAAATCCCCCTACTGAGGGCCAACAGGGGAAGGGGGTGGGAAGAAAACTGCCCACTGGGGTGTTGATGAAACTCATTAGAAAGCTGGCCTTAGAGGTATTGTTGAACTTGCTGGGAAGTTGGCAAGGGCGCTGGCCAGACTCTACAGAAAGCCACAACGGTGCCACGAACAGGGTGCCACTGAACTCACAGGAAAGCCAGCCAGGGCATCCATGGAAGGTGTTGTTGCTGGGCACACCACAACTGGGGCACCTGCAAAAGCTGCCATGGAACTGCCTTCAGGGGTGCCCCTGAAACTCCGTGGGGTGATCTTCACTAGATGTCTCACATGCCAACCTAATACCACAAGAGGAAGAAGCAGCAAAGCACACAGAATCCAAGAAAAGAAGCCTGGTCCTCCGCCAGAGTTTCTCCAGCACCCACTACCTATGAAGCTTAACCTGGTGCCAGCTGGCAATGGAAAAACATTCCATTATCACAATCAGGGCAACAAAGAGCGGATTTGGAGCTGAAAGACAAAAAATTGATAATGGGCACAAATACTAACAGCTGTTCTTCCAATACAAAGGTTGGTGTTCAAATAAGTTTGGAAAGTACTACTGAACATACCACCCTCATAATACACCCTGGTGTTTTAGCAGCACTAAGACATCCGATGGGAAAGAACCCCCACTGAACTCTGCTCAAAGTAGCATTTCCAAAACTTATTTGATCACGGAACTCTGCTTCTTCTGCTAATCCACACCCCCACAGAACATTCACTAGGAAACTCCTGGGAGCATGGTGTGGTGAGACGGGTGTGCAGTAAATAGAACAGGAGAGAAGCAACGGTGTCGGAGAGCAGCTTGTGTGCCTTCACTGAATCACATGGAGCCCGTCTGCTGTTTAAGGGACTCCTCTGGAACAAAATGCACACAAATGAAGTCATCTGGCTGGGCTCCTTCATGGCATTTCCATCATTTTACTTACTGCACACAAACCATAAGCTCTGCAGACACTGTGGAAATACAGTTTATTTAGGTAACTAAAAATATCCCCTGAGTAGCATTTGGCCATTGCTACATTTCTCAACGCCTCCTGTTTGCCCAGTTCTCGCTCTAAATTACCCCTCGATGGTACAAGGAAGAGGGGATGGAATTTAAAAACTGGAGTTGGGACTAGGGTCACAGGCCTTGGAATACCATAATCCTGCCTGGCCATTCACCCCATTTTCTCTTTTTGGGGGTTCCTGAGGGAACTAGAAGTACAAAAAATAATGGATAAAAATGAAAACAGTGTTTTATTATATGCCCACTGAAAGGGGCAGAATGCAGCTAAGAAAGAGGAGAGCATAGGTGGGTTATGTGGGGAGAGAGTCCCTACGCCATTCAGTCTTGGGTTCAAAGTCCAGTTCCACACTACTGCTGGACAAAGTAGGGGAGGAGGGGGCGCCTGGGTGGCTCAGTGGGTTAAGCCGCTGCCTTCGGCTCACGTCATGATCTCAGGGTCCTGGGATCAAGCCCTACATTGGGCTCTCTGCTCGGCAGGGAGACTGCTTCCCCCACTCTCTCTCTGCCTGCCTCTCTGCCCACTTGTGGTCTCTCTCTCTCTCTTTCTCTCTCTCTCTGTCAAATAAATAAATAAAATCTTAAAAAAAAAAATAGGAGAGAAAAAAATTGTTTTTCCTCTACTCTTTCAAACTCCCAGCTGGGGCCCCTGTAACTGAAGGCAAATTAGTAAGAGAAACAAACAGAAGTTTATTAACATATGTACGTCATGTATATATGGGAGATAGCCTGGAAAAACTGAGTAACTCACAGAGAGGGCTTAGAATTCAGGCTTAAATACTATCTACAGGCAAGGACAAAAGAGAGAAGAGAAAAAAGAGAGAGAGAGAAGGGTGTGAGGGAAGCCAGTTATGGGGAAATGACCAGGAAAAGTACAGTGAACAAGAGAAAGGTTTGTTATGCAGATTTAAGCCAATGCCTTCTCCATCAATAAGGACATAGAAGTGTCAATCCAAGCTACCAGAAAGATTCAAATAACCTATATGGAAAGTACAGAATTCCAGCCCTTTCTGCTCGTTTGCCCTGGGGGAAGCCAGCTGGCATAATTTAAGCAGGCCCATGGAAAGACCCAAGTGGTTAGGAACTGACCACTGCTCTCACCAACAGCCATGAACATCTAGGACCGCCTGCCAACAGCCATGCGAGCGGGCCATCTTGGAAGCAAATCTTCCAGCCTCAGTCAGGTCTTCAGCTGACCACAGCCCCAGCTGACAGCATGGCCACAACCTCATGAGAGAGGCTGAGCCAGAACCACCAGCCGAACTACTCTTAGATTTCTGACCCTCAGAAACCAGATGAGAATAGCTTTTTGTTGTTTTAGGTGACTAAATTGGGGGGTACTTTGTTACATAGCAATAAATAACTAACACAGATTCTCCAAATACAATTCTGAATAAGTCATTCTGAATTCTGAGATTCTATCTCACTTCCACGCACATATACACACACACACAAAAGCCTTGAATAAAATTCTCTCGTCATGGTATGGGATGAAACCAGGATTGAGATCTCCAAAATCTATTATAGCACAAGTACATTCCTTGCATTTATTCCCACATTCATTCACTCAACAAATATCATCAAGCACTCACTATGTCCCAGGCAATGTTCTAGATCCTGAGGATAAAGCAACAAGCAGGACAGACAAAAATCTCTGCCCTCATAGTACTTACATACTTAGTGAAGGAGAAACAATATATAGAATGTTAGGAAGTACTAAAAGCTAATGAGGTAAAACAAAGCAGATGAATCAAACTGCTTAGTTTGATGAATCAAATCACTTAGAGATGAATCAAACTTCACTTCTGGCTCTCAAAATAGTTCAGGACAGTTTCCCTCCATGTGGTGATTCAGAGACAGACTGCTTTCATCTTCTGGCTCTATCTTCGCAAGAGTCTCAGAGTCCTTTGAAGATGACGAGCAGATGAAGAAAGTGTGGGATGAGAAGGTACACCTGCTTCTCAGTCACCTCCAACCAGGAGTGACACACATCCTCTCTACTCATAAATCATAATGTTACATAGCCCCACCAAGATGCAAAGCAATCTGGGAAACGTAACCCCAACAATAGCTCTATCCGCAAAGAGCCAAATCTCTAGCACATTTTCTCTGTTACAGCTTCATTGATCTAGTCCAGCCTTGCCTGTTCTGCCTGCCAGGGCAGACTTAAGCTCAGGCACACTTATGCCATGGCGGAACAGTGTCTCCCACCTTTATACCTAAAATCCCATCACAGGAGGGCCTGACTGGCTCAGCTGGAGGAGAATTCGACTCTTGATCATGGGGCTCACGAGTCCAACCCCTACGCTGGGGGTGGAGATTACCAGATTACTCAAAAAATAAATAAATAAATAAACTTAAAAAGTAAATGAATAAGTAAAAAATAAAATCCCATCCCAAGAATTTAACCTTTATCTGAGTCATCTCCCTATTTAACAGCTTGCCAAAAATGCAGTCACTTATAGTGGTGGCATATGGAGTTCTCCCTCAATCCTTAGAGAAGCTTACCAGATTTTCTTCTTCTTTCCCTGAGATAAGAAAAACCAGTTTAGCTGGTAACTCCATGAGTCCTAATGAGAGAATAAAAGGGAGGCAAAGTAGGCATATGCTAATAACACTCAGAGCTTTGCCAAGAGTAAGTGCTTGGATTCTCCATCACAAACTTTCAATTACTCCAGGCATCATCTTAAGTGCTCATCCAGGGCCACTCTCCCAAGTCAAGGGAACACTTCACAAATGCAGATGAGCTGCACAAAGTCCTTCTCAAAGAGGAAAGAATGGCCCAACTTAATTGCACAAGTAGCTAATGTCAGAAGTAGTAAGTGCAGTGAGAGCGGTTCATCAAAGCAAGTCGGGAAAGACGAGTCTGTCTATTTATTTATTTATTTATTTATTTATAAAGATTTTATTCGTTTATTTGACAGAGATCACAAATAGGCAGAGAGGCAGGCAGAGAGAGAGGAGGAAGCAGGTCTCCGGCTGAGCAGAGAACTCGATGTGGGGCTCGATCCCACGACCCCGGATCATGACCGGAGCCGAAGGCAGAGGCCCCAACCCACTGAGCCACCCAGGTGCCCCAAGACGAGTCTATTTAAAAGCTAAATGGAGTCCTGAAAGGCAGACCCTGAAAAGAGTGATTTTTGAGGCTGATTTTATTTTAGTGCAAAAGATCCACTTTCTTCTTTCTTGTTTTATACAAATTGCATTACATCAGTCCCTTGGGAAATACAGGTGTAAACTCCATTTCCACTTCCTAAGACTGAAAATGACTTCAGAGGAGCTAAATAGGAATTTTAAAACATTGTTTAAACATTCATATGTTCTGGAGGCAACAGATGCAAATGCTGAGACGCACCGCCTTGGCTGACAGTTTCAGAGTCTCTAACAACAACCTGTAACCTTCTATGCTAAAGAAATTGGTTCACCCAAAACAATTTACCAACTTCCTCTTGGAAAGGCAAAATCTCAGCATATTTCTATAAAAGTGAATTAATTTGTTAGCCCACAAGAATTTAAAAAAAAAAAAAAAGAAAACCACCCTGGGTTTTTATTAGCAATCTCATCTGTTCCAGTTCTCTTTGAAACCGAATGTGTAAAATGCCACTACAAAGACAGAATGTTGCAGTCATTTTAATCCAGGAGACACTAATATACATGCTGGTCTTGGTGTTTCTGTCTATGACATTAGAGTCAGACACTGTGTGAGGACATTACTCTCATTCTAACGATGCTTCTTAAAGCCATGTGAAGGCTACTCATTGGAAACCAGCAGAAAGGAGCAGCATTTAGCACTGGGCATGTATCACTTTGGCATGAGGATTATTTTGACCTAAAAGCAATCAAAACCCAGCAAATTCAGGAAAAACTCTATCTCTTGCTCAATTGCCATCAGAAATGGGGTCTGTGCGCCGAAGAGAGCCATTACCGGAGATATCTTTTTACCTAAAAAATTTATCTCGGTAACGAGACACCTTTGCTTTCCAAACTTCTCCTTTCCCTTCCTGCAAATGGCCTTTCTCCCTTTTGGATCCCCACAGCCCTACTCAGCTTCTTAGCTCAACATGTCATAAAAGCCTCAATTCCCTGACTGCCCTTGGGTCTCATTTTTTTGTGGAGCTTCCTTATGTACAAATTTAAATCTGGTTTTCTCCTGTGACTATGCCTTGTATCAATTTAATTACTAAAACAGCCAAAGAATCCAGAACGGAAGAAGGTAAAATTTGTCCACCCCTACGCCTATTTGCAATTTGGCCAGGACTGTGTTTAGCATTGACAAAGTTTTCGAAAAAGGAGTATCTCTAAAGAACGAGGCTGCTTTTCTTTAGGTGGCTCAATATACCTTTGAAGATATATTAGTTTTCTAGGGTTGCAGTACCACAAACTTGGTGGTTTTAAACAAAAGAAATTTATTCTCTTCCAGTTCCGGAGACTAGAAGTCCAACATCAAGATGTTGGCAGAGCCACACTCCCTCCAAAGTCTATAGAGAATCCTTCTTTCCTCTTCCAGTTTGGGGGAGTCCCAGGAGTTCTGTGGCTTAGGGAAGCATCATTCTGGTTTCTGCCTCCATCTTCACACGACTGTCATCTCTCTATATCTCGTCTATCTTCACTTGGTGTTTTCCTCTTCTTAAAAAGACACCAGTCTTGTTGGATGAGGGTCTGCCCTAATGATCTCATCTTAACTCTATTACATTTGTAAAGGCCCTATATCCACACATTCCAGACTCTACTTCTCACATTCACAGGTACCAGGGGTTAGGACTTCAATCTACCTTTTGGGAGGGACACAATTCAACTCATAATAGAAAGTAACCCGGAGAAGGGATTCAAAGCAATGTTCCAAAGATCATAAAGCCCTCAAAGCTACTACAAGGACTTTGCAAAGTATCATTTGCAGAGCCTGAAAGCAAGAATATAAATGAAGGTTCACATTCCATAAAGTTTAACGATAGAGAGCTTACAAACAAAGCTGCAGCAACAGCCCGGCCCATCTTCCCATCCAACACCACAACAGCTTGGGGGCCACTATTCCCTCAGATAGGCTAAAGTTGCTGAGGCTTCCTCCAGTAGCCAGCCCTGCTGTCTGTGTATCTAAATGACGGAATGGTTCTCATGGGCAGAGTGAAAGCCAGACCCAAGTGTGACTGGATCTACCCCAAATCAACCAGATCAAGCTCCCCAAGAAGCCAGGGAGGGCACTTTATCAACTCAAGTTTTTCAGGCAGTTCTAAGAACTTCCCAAGACTATACCAGCTGAGGAGAAGGGAAGGAGGGAATCCAGTTATCTGGTAACCCCATTTGCCTAATCACCCACTTTGGAGTGATTTAGGAAGGCCAGCTTTAAACAAAAGCAGTCACACTCTGGTTTCCTGGGGCAGAAGCAGTGCTCCCCCACCCCCAACTCCCCACTCCCCACCCCCACACACATTTATATATATTCTTAGCCTATCACCATCTTCTCTGATCAAAGTGGTAAGATGGGGGTGGGGGGGTTGTTTTCTGGTCTTGAGGGCCTGGGTCAGCTGGTACATCTCTTTCCAGTAATTCCCCAGGAACTTAATTCAGTTGTCACACTTTTTTTTTAAGTGATTTTTGTAAGGACCTATTTAGAAACTGTCACTGCTCCCCTTCCCCCAGGGGATTTACTTGGAGACAAGTCCCGGAAACCAGCTCCAGGTAACAAAGGCCAGATACAAAGGTGGGTCAGGCCAGGTGGAGACATCCGATCAGTTGGGGGGGGGGGGTGCATACTGTCTCCCTGGTTACCAAGGAGTATGGGCCCCGCCCTTTGGGAGCCTTTTGGGCACCAATCCCAATCAAGATGTAATAGGCTGGTTCAAATGTCTACTAGGGTCAATTGTAACTCAACTGGTCACCTAGCATCACTGTGGAGTTTCCTGTGTGTGTTACAATCTCATTGGCCACCTGTGCGTGGCCAGGCCCGACTGCATGGCCTTTGCCCTTAAAAGCTAGTCTGGAACAGAAGGGTCGCCCTCTCTTGTAAGAGGTGCGTCCCCAAATGTTTGTTTAGATTCTTGATGCTTGGTGTGAAATAAAGCTTTGCTTAACCTTCTCTTTGTATCAGTCTCGCTCCTTTAATCACGGACCCATTATTGGGGCATAACAATTTTAAAACTTTAAAAATTCACAAAACTTTTTAAACTTTAAAATTTTATGAGTTCAAAAAAAATTCCCTGGGGTGCCTGGGTGGCTCAATGGGCTAAAGCCTCTGCCTTCGGCTCAGGTCATGATCCCAGGGTCCTGTGATCAAGCCCCTGCCTCTCTGCCTACTTGTGACCTGTCAAATAAATAAACAAAATCTTAAAAAAAAAAAAATCCCAAAGTCGTTACCGTTTATTGCTTCTTCTTCTTTTTTTTTTTTTTTTTTAATTTTTTTTATTTTGTCAGGGAGAGAGAGTAACACAAACAGCGGGAGCAGCAGGCAGAGGGAGAAGCAGGCTCCCTGGTGAGGAAGGACCCTGGGGTAATGATCTGAGCAGAAAGCAGCCGTTTAACTGACTGAGCCACCCAAGCATCCCCTTTTATTGCTTCTGTTGTGCTGGGATCCTCTAAGGTTAAGGTCCCAGGGCAGGAGCCCCCATGCCCTGGTCTAAGCACTGATGCTGGGTTGTGATGGATTTGTTTAAAAGAATCCCCATTGCGTTATAAATCCAGGAGGGAGATACAATTCCTGCAACAGCCCCCACTTTGGGGAAAAGGCAGCCCATACTCATCTCACCACTAGGGGGTGAGGTTGTTTCTGAAGCAAATCTGATCCCACTGACTAAACAACCCTCCACTGGCCAGTGCACCAGGCTATTCAGAGTCCCTACAAGCAAGACACCTGTTCCACTTGATTCCTGGGCAGAGAAAATGAGTTGAAACACTTCAGTGGAGGCAGGAATGATTAGAGAGCCCACACAAAAAAGGTGCGAGCAGTTCTGAGGTCCCAGTATAGGAAAGAAATCCGGCTTAAAGTGAAAAGACCAGGTTGAGCCATGTCCCACCTCTTCCCTTGGCTTAGCCACAGGAACTGGCCAAGGCATTTTAAACTCTCTGAGCCTCATGGGGCACCAGGCAGGCGACTCTTGGTTCAGCTCCAGTCATTATCTCAGGGATCAAGCCCTGTGTCAGGCTCTACACTCAAAAGAGAGCCTACTTGTGGATTCTCTCTCCCTCTCCCTCTGCCCCACTGCCTGCTCTCTCTCTCTCCCTCAAATGAATACGTAAAGCTTTATTATGAAAAAATAAATAAACTCTCTGAGCCTCGATTTCTTCTTCTGTAAAATGGGAATAATAAATCACAGTATCTATGCAGCGTACTTATACAGGGCTGCTCTCAGGATCAGATGTGCAAGTGTAAACTAGAAAAGCTAGGTTTATTAGAAACTATTGCTCCTGCTTGTATACCATCCTCTGAGTTTGCTGAGTAATGACATTTCATAGCTGCCATGAAAGAGATATAACTTCCTCCAAAGAGTTAAAGTTTCAGAATGGCTCACCCTCTGAGCTTATTAAACTCAAACTTATACGACAATAATATTATTCTAATAATACAAGCAATTATTTAATATTTTATATAATACTGAAATATCATAATAAAACAAGGGCAGATTTTTACATTCAGCATAGTGGGTAATGATTTATGTAACATAAAGGGAGAAGTGCTGTGAAACTTTCCAAAATAAATGTAATACCTCTTCTATGTTCATGTCTACAGTTCAACCATCAGACAGTTTTTCTTTGGATTCAGCATTGCCTCTCTTCCTATGTTCCACTTTAAAAGCCAATAACCTTGAAAAGAATAATACATAAATTTACTAACATGTCAATACAAAGGTGGTTATCAGACACTATACTTTCTTGACAGGATATGACAAGCCTAAAAGGCCTCTGAGCCCGAGAAAGAAGGGTGGAGATGGAGAAGAAATGAGTTCAGAAACAGAAAGCAGGATGGTGGAACTGGTTAAAAGATAAACCAAAGGCAAACTGAAAGTCCCTCCCAAGATAATTCCTACCAACCTCAGATTTCACAACCTCATAACTTGGCCTAGTCTCAGGACAAAAAAAAAAAAGAAAGAAAGAAAAAAAAAGAAATTCCACAGACACATCTCATAGCATACAGATATTAAGATTAAAGGAGAGGGACACCTGGGTGGCTCAGTCAGTTGAGCGTCTGCCTTCGGCTCAGGTCATGATCCCGGGGTCCTGGGATTGAGTGCTGCGTGGGGCTCCTGCTCAGCGGGGGATTGCTTCTCCCTCTACCTGCCTCTCCCCCCGCTTGTGCTCTCTCTCTCTGACAAATAAAATCTTTAAAAAAAAAAAAAAAAGATTAAAGGAGAAATGCCAAAATATGATAAAAATAGGTAACTCCTAAAAGGGAGGCACTACAAGGTGAGCATTGTAGACAGGATTTTCAGAGGGCTAATATTTCTCACAAAGAAACTGAGACATCCTCTTGAAAACTTTACCTGAAAGGAAAGTCTTTCCAGTTATAATGAACTTACAAACTAGAAGGACTGAAAAAGTTTTCCAACTTTTTTAGTGAAAACAGATCTATTTTAAGTGGATGTCCAAGTCCTCCTTCAACTCACATTACTCCAGAACAAGCAGAAAAAACTAATCTGCGCCTGATAACTTTAAAAAAAAAAAATGAAGAAAATAAGAAAGAAATGTCAGAGTGGCTTGCCAAGAGTCCTTTACAGGTAGTTCTTCTTAGAGATGGCAAACAGGAAGACAGACACTGGCTCAGACCAGCCACAAATGAAACTCCTACTCCTTCTGAAAGGTATGTATCACCTGTGGCACACTCAGCCACATAATCAATCTGAGGTAGACTGACTGTACCAATTCTCCACCTGTCCCTTTTCCATGACTTCTGCCATGTGATTCTGTAGTTCATCTCACTGAAGACACAGGACCTATTTCAGTCTTCAAACCCAATCTTCAAACCCACCCATGGGTTTCGCCCAAGAGATGAGGCCTAGACCACAAGAGGCCTTGCAAGTTCCCACTTGCTCTCTCATATACCTCTGAAACTGTCCTGAGAACATACCCAGAATAGCCTGCTGGAGGGTGAAAGTCGTGGAACAGCCATAATCAATGTGGCTGAAGTCAGCCTTAATCACCCAATAGCCAACTGACCCCCAGATAAAAGTGCAAGCCCACCAAAGACTCTCACACACATGAGTGAATCAAGCCATGATCAGCCAAAACCAACCTTTAGGAACCTACAGTCAGCCAAGTCCCAGACGTGAGTGAGCCCAGCCCAGAGCAGCACAGCCACCTACCTAACCACCTCAGATGTGTGAGCAATAGATCTTACTGTTGATTTAGACTAAGGGTTTGTGCTTGTTCATGAAGCAGCTTTACCGGGGCAATGAATAATTGGTACAGGGTCCTAGCTTCTAGGCTCCATCTTGTTTTGGAGCATCCAGAAAATCAAAGCCACCATTATCATACCTGACTACTCAATGGTTTTATGGGGCAACCAATTCACTTCTTGTAGCATTTTCCCTTTGTCTCCAAAAGGATGCAAGCACGGGGGTAACTCTGTGGTTATCTCCCTTGGCATCTTTCATCAGTAAACCAGTCCTAACCACATGAATCATGAAGATAATGAAAGAAAGAGGAAAGTATATGCCTATTAAAGATACTTGGTGGAGGGGCACCTGGGTGGCTCAATGGGTTAAGCCTCTGCCTTCGGCTCAGGTCATGATCTCAGGGTCCTGGGATCGAGCCCCACATCGGGATCTCTGCTCAGTAGGGAGCATGCTTGCTCCTCTCTCTCTCTCTCTGCCTGCCTCTCTGCATACTTGTGATCTCTGTCAAATAAATAAATAAAACTTTGAAAAAAAAAAAAAAAAAGATACTTGGTGGTAGCAGAGAATGGTTTATATAAAAAATTGTAATGAAATATGTACACATGCATGGAAAAGTACCCCAAGGTACCTTACATACTGAGGCTGCCAAAAAGTATTTTCCTAGGATGCTAGGTGAGATTATGGGCTAATATTCTTTTTCTTGCCCATGGTATCTGACTTCCCTGAACTGAACATGAATTTGTAGTTTAAAAAGAGAGAAACATAAACCACGAAAGAAACAATAAAACTTCCGAAGAAAAAAAGAGCAAATATTTAAGTTTATTTTCAGGGCTTGAGCAGGTTATTATCATTTGTAGTTTATTTTGAGTCAATTATGCAGAACTGTTGAAGGAAATTAATTAGCTAAAATTTCTAAAGCAAAAATCAGGAGAAAATTTTGAAAAACAAACATAAACCCTTGAAGGCATATAAATAATTGCCAGGTGAACACAAATTTGCAATGTTTTTAAAAAGGACAATGTACAAGCATTTTCTAATAAATTTTTGCCTAGAGCAGGGTCAGCAAATTTCTTCTATAAAGAGCCTGATAGTAAATATATGAGACTTTTCAGGACAGACTGTCTCTGTTACGACTACTCTGCCATTATGGCACAAAAGTGGCCATAGACAATCTGCGAATAAAGGGGCATGAATGTGTTACAATAAAACTTTATTTATAAAATCAAATAGCAGGCCAGATTTGGCCCACACCCGTAGTTTGCTTACCTCTGGCCTAGACAAATTGGTGCCATAGCAACAAGAGCTTAAGATCATACTGACAACTTATGTCATAGTGATGAAATGTTCTCTGCTCCTGACAGTCCTTTGTCATACTTTTGCCTGATGTCAAATCCTTTTCCTTCTTTATGTCTCAGTTTCCTCTTCAAGAAACCTGAGACTGCTTACCTTAGAAGTATGTTCTAATCACCTATTTATTTATACTTCTCCTCCATGAGGGCAAAAACACCTAAAGGCAAGATTATATACTAATCACTTTTATATCCTCAGAGCCTGGAAGAGAACCTGAACTGTAACAGATTCTCAATAAATGAATGTGAAGTGAGTGATTCAGTGGAACACAATTGTATCAAGAGAAATGAGAAGACAAGACACAGACTGGGAGAAAATATTTGCAAATGACATCTCTGAGAAAGGACTATTAACTAGAACACACAAAGAACTCTTAAAACCCAACAATAAGAAAATGAACAACCCAATTTTAAAAATGGGCAACAAATCTACACAAACACCTCACCAAAGAAGACTACAGGGTGCCTGGGTGGCTCAGTCATTCAGGGTCTGCCTTCAGCTTAGGGATCAGAATCCCAGGTTGGGCTCCCTGCTCAGTGGGGAGTCTGTTTCTCCCTCTCCCTCTGCCCCTCCCTCCTACTTGTGAGCTCGTGCTCTCTCTCTTTCTCAAATAAATAAATAAAACCTTAAAAAGAAGAAGAAGAAGAAAAAGACAACTACAGAGGCAAATAAGCATATGAAAAGATGCTCAACATCTTATGTCATCAGGGAGACAACAACAGTGAGATACCACTACACTAACTATTAGAACAGCCAAAATCAGGCCGCGCCCCGGCTTCCGGGCTCTCGGCGCCCCAAGCTCTCGCGGCTCCCGGGGCTGTAGCCCACGCCCGCGGCCGGGGCTCTGCCCGCCGCGCCTGGGGAGCCGAGGCTCCCGAGCTCCTGTCCCGGCTCCAGTCCGGGGGAAAAAGGAGGGCTGTCCCCTGGCTGAGGCGCACGGCCGCGCGATTTTCCCTCACTCTCCCCGGCCCCATCTGTGTCTCCATGGCGTCTCATCAGCAATCCCGGATCCAGGCTTACCTGGAGAAGAACAAGATAGGTCCCCTGTTTGAGGAATTAATGACCAAATTAATAACTGAAACGCCTGACCAGCCAATCCCATTTCTCATTGACCATCTTCAGTCTAAACAAGGAAACCATGGACAACTTCAAAGAACTTTATCTGGATCTGCAGCTCTCTGGGCAGAAAGTGAAACATCAGTTTGTTTGTTTGTTTTAACAGAACATAAAGGAACAAGAAGGGATTTCAGAAGTTATGATAAGCCTTGGCAATTAAGTGCAAAGAAGCCTAAAAAGTCAAAAAGTGACCTTGCTGTGTCTAACATTTCCCCACCATCACCAGAATCCAAATCATTGCCAAGGTCAGTAGATCATCCTAAGTGGAACTGGCGAATTAAACCACAAAGCCGTGATTTTGATGAATTGAACCACATCCTTCAAGAGAGCAAGAAGCTGGGAAAAGCCCTTGAGAATCTCTCTCGAAGTATTGCAATTTCAGATGAACTCGATAAGGTTCAGAGTTACTCCCCAGAAGATAATAAGAGAGAAGTAACAACTTTACAATGGAGAAACATGAAAGACATCACCTTAACCAAGTGGCCAAGAGAAGGAAACTGAGGCCAGAGTGATTAAGTGATTTGCTGAAGGTCTCAGAATTAGTACTTACATCTGGAGTAAATACTTCCCTCTGGCTTCTGATTGTTCATCTGACTTCAAATCCATGCTTTTCCCTTATACTACATACTGTACTCCACCATGAAAGGGGAAAAGCTAAAATGTCTTTAATGAATTATTTTAATAACTCTATTAAGATAATAATTCATATAATAAAATCTAAACTGGTTTTTATTACATTCAAAGTATATTAGCAGAACCTAAGTTCAGACATTGTCATCACCCCAAAAGAAACTTTGTACTCATTCTTATCCCCCCAGTCCTTCAGCCCTAGACAACTACTAATTTGCCTTTTGTCTCTATAGCTTTGCCTATTCTAGAAATTTCATATAAATGCAGTCAAACAAATGTAGTGTTTTGTGACTATCTTCTTTCACTTAGCGTAATGTTTTCAAGGGTCAGCGATGCTGTAGCTCCTATCAGTACCTCATTCCTTTTTGTTGGTGAATAATTTTGTTTATTCATTCATCAATTTATGGACATTTGAGTTGTCTCCACTTTTCAACTATTATGAATAGTGTTTATCTGTATATTCATGTAGAAGTTTTTGTGTGGATGTGTGTTTTCATTTCTCTTGGGCATATCTGTAGGAGATGGGAATGCTGGCTTGTATCTTACTCTGTTAAACTCTTTGAGAGACTGCCAGACTATTTTTCACAGTGACAGCACCATTTTATGTTCCAATCAACAAATGTGAGGGTTCCGATTTCTCCATATCTTTGCTAGTACCTGTCTGAAAAGAGAGGTAACTTATAGTCATCCTCATGGATGTGAAGTAGTATTTCATTGTGGTCTTGATTTACATTTACATATGCCAATAATTGGTAATGTTGACAAAACATTATGAACAATTGAGTCATATGTTACCTAAGTTTTGTCATTTTTTTTTTTTTAAATTTTTATTTATTTATCAGAGAGAGAGGGAGAGAGAGCGAGCACAGGCGGAAAGAATGGCAGGCAGAGGCAGAGGGAGAAGCAGGCTCCCTGCCGAGCAAGGAGCCCGATGTGGGACTCGATCCCAGGACGCCGGGATCATGACCTGAGCCGAAGGCAGCTGCTTAACCAACTGAGCCACCCAGGCGTCCCAGTTTTGTCATTTTTTAATTCACTCTACGATTCGAATACCTTCTATATGTCAGAAAAGAAGAAATGACAATTCATCTTTTGTCACTGTAGACAAGAATGCTAATAGCTAGTGAGTTTGTTGATGAAAAGATAAACAAATTCTCTTCTGATTGCTTTCATTTTCCCATTGAAATAAGAAGCAACATAATCAGCTTAGAATTAGGAGAGAGACAGGAAATGTTGAAATTAACTGAAGAATGAAAATGTCTCTGGACTGAAAGAGAAAAACGCAACCAAATGAACTTTGATTAATCTACTCATGTGGCATGTGTATTTTTAACATTACTAGGTAATGCAGAATTTCTAAAGGTTGTATCATTTACACTTCCACCAACAGTTTATAATAATACTTTTTGCTCTTGATCGTTGCTCACACTAGCTGTCATCAAACATTTTAATGAAAAATGGTTTCCTGTAGACTCAATTAATGATTTTATAATTTTCAATAAGATTGAATGCCTGCTTGTCTCTTTTGCCCATTTTTATTGCCCATTTTTTTCCTTTAGATTTGTGAGTTTATTCTATATTCTGGATGTCAACTCTTATTGGCTATATGTTTCTCAAATATGTTCTCTAAGTTTGAGGCTTGTCATCACTTTTAAAATAGTGCTTTCTATTAACAGACATCCTAAACATTAATTTATAATATTATTTTAAGAAATCCTTTCCTACTTGATGTCATGAAAATAATTGTTTTTTTTATTCTCTCCTAAAAGGTCTGTTTTTCACATTTAGGTCTTTCATTCACTTGAAATTATTTTTTAATATGGTAAGAAGTTGGAACATATTTTACCCATATGGATAATATATTTCCTATAACTGTTTATTGAAAAATTCATCATTTGTCCATCAGTATGCATGCTTCTGTTACTTGTATTATTTCTGGGCCCTTTTTCTTCTATTGACCTATTTGCTATTTCTGTTATTCCATTTGGTTTGAAGTTATATTGTATTTTAGATTGATATGAGAGAATTGACATTGTTACATTTCTGAGTCATTCTATTGTAAACATGGCATATTTCCATTTGATTAAATATTATAATTATTACATGACAAAGTCATATAGTTATATTTAATAAAACCATGCAGGTTTTATTTAATTGATAAAAAAAAAAAAAAAAAAAAAAAAAACAGCCAAAATCAAAAACACTGACAACACCAGATGCTGGTGAGAATGCAGAGCAACAGGAACTCTCTTTCTCTGCTGGGGATATTGCAAAATGGTACAGCCACCCTGAAAGACAGTTTGGCAGTTTCATACAAAACTAAACATAGTCTTTTTTTTTTTTTTTTAAGATTTTATCTATTTATTTGACAGAGAGAGATACAGAGAGAGAGGGAACACAAGCAGGGGGAGTGGAAGAGAGAGAAGCAGGCTTCTGGGTCACCAGGAAGCCCGATGCAGGGCTAGATACCAGGACCCTGGGATCATGACCTGTGCCAAAGGCAGACTGAGCCACCTAGTGCTCCTAAACGTACTCTTTTTATACAATCCAGCAACTGTGCTCCTTAGTATTTACTCCAAGTATCCGAAAACTTATGTCTACACAAAAACCTACATACAGGTTCTTTATAGCAGCTTTATTTATCATTGCCAAAACATGGAAGCAACCAAGATGTCTTTCAGTAGGTGAATGAATAAACTGTCATATACCCAGACAAAGGAATATTACTTTGTGCTTAAAAAAAAAAAATTGATCTATCAAGGTATGAAAAGACATGAAAGAAACTTAAATGCACACTACTAAGTGAAGGAAGCCATTCTGAAAAGACAACATACTGTATTATGCCAACTATATGACATTCTGAAAAAGGCAGAACTATGGAGACAGTAAAAAGATCAGTGGTTATCGGGAGTTAGGGACAAGGGGGAGGGATGAATAGGGGGAGCACAGAAGGTCTTTAGGACAGTAAAAATACTCTATATCATATTATAATAATAGATACATGTCATTACACATTTCTCAAAATCCACAGAATATACAACACCAAGAGTGAATCCTAATGTAAACTATAGACTTCGGGTGATAATGATGTGTCAAAGCAGGTTCACGTATTATAATAAATACTCTGGTAGGGAATGCTGACGGTGGAAGAGGATGGGCATGTGTGGGGCAGGGGGGATGGGAAATCTCTGTATTTTCTGCTGAGTTTTGCTATAAACCTAAAAGTGCTCTAAGACATAAAGTCTAGGCTAAAACACAAATATATCCTCACATCATTATTCCAAATGCTCACTCAGCCTTTTTCTATGGCCTTTAGGAGACATCAAAAGTTAATTACCCCATGAGGCAATGATTTCTTAGATCTGACACCAAAAGCACAAGTGGCAAAAGAAAAAATAGATAAACAGGACTTTATCAAAATTAAAAACTTTGTGCTGCAAATGTTATCATCAAGAAAGTAAAAAGACAACCCATAAAATGGGAGATTATTTTTTATAAATCATGTATCTAATAAGGGACTGGCATCTAGAATAGGTGAAGAACTCTTACAATGCAATAATCAAAAGACAAATGCACCAATTTTTAAATGGGTAAAGGATTTAAATAGACATTTCTCCAAAGATGACATTCTTAGTATAATAATAATGATGATTATAATTCATTATATGTTTAAAAAGCATTAAAATCATCCAAATAATTAAATAAATATGGAGAGAGGCTGATAATAAAACACAATATTGGGGCACCTGGGTGGCTCAGTGGGTTAAGCCTCTGCCTCCCCCTCAGGTCACAATCTCAGGGTCCTGGGATCGAGCCCCACATCAGGCTCTCTACTCAGCAGGGAGCCTGCTTCCCCCTCTCTCTCTATGCCTGCCTCTTTGTCCACTTGTGATCTCTGCCAAATAAATAAATAAAATCTTTTAAAAAAACAAAAACAACAATAACAAAACATACTATTAAGATAGAGTGCACTAAGTAGATACATTTAGGAAAAACCTTATAATCTTTTATCCCCACCACAGTACAATTTTTTTCTTTTACTTGTTTATTTTTAATTCTAGTATAATTAATATGCAGCGTTATATTAGTATCAGGTGTACAAAACAGTGTTTTAACAATTCTATACATTACTCAGTGCTGATCACAGTATGTGTACCCTTAATCTGCTTCACCCATTTTTTTTTGAAGATTTTATTTATTTATTTGACAGAGAGATAGAGAGAGCACAAGTAGGCAGAGCGGCAGGCAGAGGAAGAAGGAGAAGCAGGCTCTCCACTGAGCAGAGAGGCTGATGCGGAACTTGATCCCGGGACCCTGAGACCATTACCTGAGCTGAAGGCAGAGGCTTAACCCAATGAGCCACCCAGGTGACCCCCCTTTTAAAAATTTTTTAATTTTTTATTAACATATAATGTATCATTAGCCCCAGGGGTATAGGTCTGTGAATCACCAGAAGAACCTGCTTTTTTGTTGTCTTTTTCTTTGTTTCCTGAATGTCACATATGAGTAAAATCTGGTATTTGTCTTTCTCTGACTTATTTCACTTATCATTATACTCTCTAGATCCATCCATGTGATTGCAAACAGCAAGGTTCCTTTCTTTTTTACGGCTGAGTAATATTCCATCACATGTGTGTATATGTGTGTACATACATATATGTATACGAATATACATGTGTGTGTGTATGTATGTGCATATATGTATACATGTGTGTACACACACATATATAGTCATCCCGCTTCTTCTTTATCCATTCATCTATGGATGGACACTTGGGCTGCTTCTATATTTCGGCTATTGTAAATAAGGCTGCAATCAACATGCAAGTACATGTATATTTCTTAATTAGGGTTTTCATATTCTTTGGGTAAGTATCCAGTAGTGGAATTACTGGATCATGTCATAATTCCATTTTTAGTTTTCGGGGGAATCTCCATACTGTTTTTCCACAATGGCTGAACTAGTCCGCATTCCCATACCAACTATGCACAAAGGTTCCTTTTTCTCCACATCCTCACCAACACTTGTTTGTTGTAATGTACAATTTTAATAGTGACTATATATAATATAGTATATATTATATAATATATATATTATATATATAATATAGTATATAGACTATATACGTAATAGTGACTATATATGATTTTATTTATTTATTTGACAGACAGAGATCACAAGTAGGCAGAGAGGCAGGCAAATAGAGAGGGAGAAGCAGGCTCCCCGCTGAGCAGAGAGCCCTGTAGGGGCCTAGTTAGTCACAGCGACTCCATCTTGGTTAAACAGCCATTTTGTTGTTTATGCAGTAAAACTTAAAATGACCCTGCCCCCCACCCACCCCAGGGAACTTACTTAAAAGCAAGTCTGGGAAACCAGTATAATATGGTCGACCAGTCCCTGATAACAGAGCCCAAATACAAGGATGGGTCAGGTCAGGTGGAGGTAACAGAGCCCAGAATGCAAGAATGAGTCAGGCCAGGTGGAGACATCCAATCAGTAAATCTCCCTAACCACCAAAGAATGTTTAGGTGCCAAACTAGGGCGCCAATTCTGACCAGAGTGATAGGCTAGTTCAAACAGCTACTATAGGGTAAATTGTAATTCAATTGGCCACGTGCATGTGACCTAACATGATTATGCAACTTTCTATGTTACAATCTCATTGGCCAGGCTCAACCACATGGCCTTTGCTCTATAAAAGCTAGTCTGTGAGGCTGGGAGTGGTCGCTCTCTCTGTAAGAGACAGCCCTGGCCCATCTGTTTGATTCTCTGTGCTGGTGCGAAATAAAGCTTTGCTTGACCTTCACTTTGCATCAGTCTCGCTCTTTTGATCATGGACCCCATCAAGCCCAATGCAGGACTCGATCCCAGGACCCTGAGATCATGACCTGAGCCAAAGGCAGAAGTTTAACCCACTGAGCCACCAGGCATCCCCAATTCTAATTTCTGCAAAATTTTTCAGTGTGTACTCAGCCATAACATTAAGCAAAATAAGCTTTAAGAATTGTATTCAATTTTTTGTTATTAAAGAACCCCAAACCACTGCAGATATGAAAACATAGTGGGGAACTTCTAGGCCAATTTCTGCATGAAAGCTTGATGCTACAGAGGTAAGTGGAAAAGGAAAGCCTCCAATCTTTCGGACTGTGTCAAAAACACAAACACTCGTCCTCAATTTTGACAACCCTGGGCTAGAGAAACTGAAATGAATCCTGGCTGCACCAAAAGGGGAGTCTTGGGTTAAGAGCTGGGCAAGACCCAGACCTGTCTCTTCCTGCCGTCACACCACCAACAACAAACCTATGGGAACTGCCTTGATCTAAGCCAGAGTAGGAAAGGGAACATGTGCCAAATATTAAGTAAAGTTTGGAGTAATCAACTCTGAAGAGCAGTCATATACTTAGAATTTTTTTTGTAAGATTTTATTCATTTATTTGACAGAAAGATCACAAATAGGCAGAGAGGCAGACAGAGAAAGAGGAGGAAGCAGGCTCCCTGCTGAGCAGAGAGCCCGACTCAGGGCTCGATCCCAGGACCCTGGGATCATGACCCGAGCCGAAGGCTGAGGCTTTAACCCACTGAGCCACCCAAGTGGCCCCATATACTTAGAATTTTGAATACTTTAAAAATACTTAGAAGTTGGGGCACCTGGGTGGCTCAGCGGGTTAAAGCCTCAGCCTTCGGCTCGGGTCATGATCCCAGGGTCCTGGGATCGAGCCCCGCATCGGGCTCTCTGCTCAGTGCAGAGCCGGCTTCTCTCTCTCTCTCTCTCTCTCTCTCTCTCTCTCTGCCTGCCTCTCTGCCTACTTGTGTTCTCTGTCAAATAAATAAATAAAATCTTAAAAAAAAAAAATACTTAGAAGTTATCATTGTTATGTCTTGGGGGGGGCATTTTAATCCTTTTTGGTCTAAGACAGAGATGTCTAAATTGATAATAAAAATAAACTGTATTTTTATGTTTTTAAATGTTACATCTTTTTTTAAGTGTTAAAAATGACAATGTCAACTTTCCTTACCCACTTCACTGGTTATGAGTTCTATTTAAAGAAAACCTCAGGGACGCCTTGGTGGCTTAGTCGTTTGAGCCACAACCTTTGGCTCAGGTCATGATCCCAGGGTCCTGGGATCGAGTTCTGCACTGGGCTCCTTGCTCAGCGGGGAGCCTGCTTCTCTCTCTGCCTCTGCTTGCTTGTGCGCGCTCGCGCTCTCTCTCTTTCTGACAGATAAATAAATAAATAAAATCGTTAAAAAAAAAAAAAGGAAAGAAAGAAGAAAACCTCAGGTCCAAAATAGCATCGAGTAGGACAAGTCACCAAACCAGGGCCTAATACCATACCCTAATTGCATTTTCAACCTCCTACAGAAATGTAGTCTTAACTGGTCAGGAATCTTCTGCTAAACACCAATGAGGTAATCTGTCACATGGTCCTCTCTATCCCTAAAAGGAAGATGAGGTAATCTACTTCCTAAGACCCCACTGTGGCCAAATGATGGTGACCTCACCTGAAATAATTCATTTTTTGTGTTTATGACTTCCCTGTCTTACCTTTAAAAACCTTTCCCTTTCTATAGCCCTTTGGAGCTCCCCTCTACTTGCTAGAAGGGATGCTGCCCGATTCATGAATTATTTAATAAAGCCAATTAGATCTTCAAATTTTCTCAGTTGAATTTTGTTTTTTAACGGTTCCATTTCCCAACAGACATCCACTAATTAATTTTTGTCAATCTTCATAGCAAAGTAAACAGACACAGAATTGCAAAAAGAGCTCTCCATTAGTTTTTCAAAATGTCTCCAGAGTCTTTTTATTTAAACAGAAAAAGAATGCATTCCCTTTAAATGAAATAGCACTTTGATTAATCAAAAATAGGGGATGAAAACATTATACTGGGTCCAGTCAACCAACAGCCAGGCTTTGTTTCCATCTAATTAAAAAGTAAAAGAGAACCTGGTTTCCATTCCATTATAATTGCGTTCCTTTCAACAACAGTGTGATAAGCTGAGGAATCATAACAAAATGTAATTACTCAATTCTAATATTTTCAACATTCCAATTGTGTTTAATTCTATTCTAGACACTTCTTAAAGTTCTTGCATTACCCTCAACATTCTACCCTCAACAATCTTCCTTATTATCAGGAACTTCATAATTCCTAAAGCATTGGTTTCTGGCTTAAATAAGCATTTCACAAAAATTTTGCTCATATTAACTAGAAAAGAGAAAGTGATTCTATAACAAAAGAATATACAAAGATGCTTTGAGAAAAAAATTGTCAAAGACTTAGAAATGGGTAAAAGATTACAGAGTGTCCTTTCAGTGGAATGTTCGGCATTTTCCAGACAACCCTCCCAAGATGATTTAATTCTATAGGAGTGTGCAACTTTGATCGACTATGTTCCATTGATTAGGCTATCTTACAACTTTATTTTTTTACAACTTTTGAAAAAATATTTTATTTGAGAGAGAGAGGGAGGGAGAACGCAAGCACAAGCGGTGGGGGCGGGGGCGGGGTGGAGAGGGAGAAACAGACTCCCCACTGAGCAGGGAGCCCAACATGGGACATAGGACATGGGACACAGGACTTGATCCCAGGACCCTGGGATAGCAACCTGAGCCAAAGGCCTATGCTTAACTGACAAAGCCATCCAGGCACCCTATTTTACAACTTCCTAAGGTTAGAAGTTAAGTTACAGAAAACTGTCAGTAATGCAAAAATCATTGCCATTGATTGAAATGTAAACTAAGGGGTACCTGGGTGGCTCAGTCATAAAGTGTCTGCCTTTAGCTCAGGTCATGATCCCAGAGTCCTGGGATGGAGCCCTGCATCAGGTTCCCTGCTTGGCCAGGAGTCTGCGCTCTCTGTTTCTCTCTGTCTCTCTCAAATAAATAAATAAAATCTTAAAAAAAAATAAATAAAGATTTTCAAAAAAATTTTTTAATGAAGTGTAAATTAATTTTGTCTGGTGGAAATATAATAAATTTCTGTGCTGTAGAAAGAATGACCTCAAATGTTAGTTTTATAGGACATACAGGACAGCACAGTCATACAAACACATACATCACATATATGTCATCATGTATATAATATAATTATAGATATATCACAAGCCACGTGTGTAATCTTACATTTTCTAGAAGCATGTTAAAAAAGGTAAAAAGAGATGAAATTCACTTTAATAATATATTTTATTTAATTCAGTATGTTCAAAATATTGTCATTTCAATACATAATCAACTTTTAAAATACAAGGTATTTTTTATTTTTTTGTATGCTAAATCTTCAAAATTCAGTATGTATTTTACATTTACAGCACATCTCAATTCATTTTAGCCATAATTCAGGTGCTCAATAGCCACATACGTGGTTGGTTACTGGTTACCATACTGGATGGTGCAACTATAGTTTTTCTTTGTTTGCATAGGTCTGGATAGTTCAACCATTACATCTTCTCATGCAACCATTTGCTAAAACAGTTTTGATGTTAACTCTAGATATTTCTTCCTCACCTACCATATGCCTGGCTGTTCACTACTTACTAAGACAGGTATAAAAACTGTGTAATGAATGTCTCCTGCCATCAAAGAGTAAGGTGAGATAAGACATATAATCATTAAAAATTTAGAAAACAAGACATCAAATAAATGAATTCTTGAATTTAGTGAATAACAGATAAACAACAACAAAAAAATCAATACAGATATGCATAGTCAAGGAGGAGGAGACTTGGAAAGGGAGAAAGGAGCCACAGATATGCAAAGCTTAATAATAAACAGGATGAGGAAGGAAAGGTGTAAGTTAGCGTTTGGACAAAACAAGAAGTTACTGGCCTGATTTCATCAAAGTATTTGGTTCAGATCATGGTTTTTGTACTATGTGGTTGCTCTTTGGTAAATATATTAAAATAGCTTTAGAATGAAAACAGATCTTGTATGTTATATATTGTGTGATCTCAACCCCACCCTAAAAATATATTTTAAAAGACAGGAAGAAAACATTCAAAAATGGTCCCTAGATAACTGGATTGATTATGGTGGGGCAGAGGATAATCCTGCTTCTTTTATTATACCTTTTTTTTTTTCAATAATCATGTAATATTTTTATAATTAGAAAAAATATACTGTTTATAATATGTAAAGAAATTGCACTTATCTGATGGCTTCAGGAATTCATTTTTTGTTAAATTTCTTTTAAAGATTTATTTTTTCTTTTTTTTTTTTAACTTTTTATTTATTTATTCATGAGAAACATTAAACTTGAGAAACAGAAGCAGAGGGAGAAGCAAGTTCCCCATAGAGCAAGAAGCCCAATGTGGGACTTGATCCCAGGATGACCTGAACCTAAGGCAGACGCTTAACTGACCGAGCCACCCAGGCACCCCTAAAGATTTATTTGTTTGAGAGAGAGACAGAAAGGTTTCCAGCAAGTGGGGGGAAGGGCAAAGGGATAGGGAAACAGGCAGACTCCCCAATGAGCCAGGAGCCCAGCATGGGGCTTGATCCCAGGACCTGGGACCATGACTTGACCTGAAATCAAGAGTTAGATGCTTAACCAACTGAGCCACCCAGGCACCCCGATGGCTCCAGAAATTCTGAAACAAGATTGTACAAATAGGTATGTCTAACCATTCCAGTATGTTCTCTTAATGTTTTAAAAACTAGAACAAGAGTCCACGGCTTTTCATAACACATATTCTAGAACCACTGACTATTGGACTGATAAACTATGGAGTAAGCTCTCACCCATTTTCCATGAATTTTGCCTGGCAATTGTGAGAAGAGTCAAGTATTTAGAGGAAGAAGAAGGAGGAAGAAGAGGAGGAGGAGGAGGAGAAGAAGAAGAAGAAGGAGAGTCTCCAAGTATTACTCAAGTTAATCAATGACCATCTAGGGTTGATTTTACTTATGGAAAAGCAACTTGCTAAAGGTGACTGCCTCATCTGTTAAGTAAGGTTCATGGCTAATGGTTTTGACAAGTAAAGCTGTTCAACTGCCCCAGGTGGCTCACTTGATCACTCATCCTCTACTAGCCATGCAACTGACGGAAATTTTAAACATAGCTTGCATCTTGACCTTTGTCTTTATGATTTAGTTTGTCATATTTTCTAGTTACCTTGACCACATAGCCTTTGAAGAATAATGGGATCCTTTACTTGTGCTTTGCCTACTCTAACTCTAGCACAATCATTAAGCATATCTTATCCTTATTTGCTTTTGATATTTACTAATTACTATTAACCACTGCCCTTTGTCTACTTCATTCTCTTGTTCAGATTCTTTCCACCTAACTCAGCTATTTCTTGTCCTTTCCGCACATTCTTCTGCTTTAGCTCAGTAGTTTCAAGTTGACTTCTTGAAATGAGTCTGGCACAATTTCAAAATGCTAGAACATTTAGTAGATTTATAATGAGATGGCTCTTTAAGTGTGATAACTCCTTATCAATCAGTAAAGTTAGCAATATTTACTGATCGACCACTGTATTTATGGATTTATGGAACTACAGGGATTTTTGAAAGCAAAGGAAAATCTAAAGAAGTCCTGAATAGTTTGCTTATACTCACGGAGTGAAGCAGTGAGGGGAAAAAAAAGTGTGAATTATAGCATACAAATATACATGAGTTCACTACAGTTTATGCATGCTAATGAAAATAGGGGAAACAATATAAATATCCAACAGGGAAATGGTGGAGGTAATTATATATATCTAGACTGAAATACCATGCAATTATTTGAGTACTAATTGTGATATCATTTACTTACCACGAATAGCCTTTTAACATTATTTGCTCTTACATATATGATCTCACTCACTTTCCTATCTCTGGATATTCAATGATCTTTTGTTACCTGGATAAGATACCTTTTCTATCCTCTCCCTGCCCCCAACAAATCTCCATGACTCCAAATCCAAATGCTACGCATTTATCAAGAAACATGTATTTAACAAGCATTTGTTGTGTACCCTGCCAACTGGCGCCTGCTCTCATGGGGCTCATGGTCAAATAATTACACTAGTATATGATTACAAACGGAATGTGTGCTGTGAAATAAAGAAATGGTTATAAAACACAGTAATCTAGGGAAGGCTTCCCTGTGGAAGTGACACCTGAGTTGGGATCCAAAACACAAGTAAGATTTATGAAGCACTGGAGGGGTAAGGTGAGGACAACGTGTGCTATGACCCTGTTACAGAAAATGCATCATATTTTCAGAGAATTGAGAAAAGGTCGGTTCGGCTATGACACAGAGAATGATGAAAAAGTACTCTGAGAAGAGGTGGAACAGTAAGCAAGACTGGAGCTGTGTAAGACTGTGGTTTTTAATACAGAACAACGAAAAATCACTGAAGAACTTTAAGGTCAAGAAGTGGAGGGGGCATGTGATCATACTTGCACTTTGAAAAGATGATACTGACTTCAGTGTGGAGACTGGATTGGAAAGAGACCAGGGTGGACACTGGGAGACCAATGAGGAGTCTACCACACTGGTCTGGGTGATAGTTCTATCTTTACCTAGAGAGCAGGCTGTGGAAATTGAGAAAAAGGACAGAGATCTGAGAGGTATTTAAAAGATACAGTTACTAGGGCTTGATAATAGACCACAACAAAGAATGAAGGAGGGGCCCCTGGGTGGCTCAGCGGGTTAAGTCTCTGTCTTCGAATCAGGTCACCATCTCAGGGTCCTGGGATAGAGCCCCACATCGGGCTCTCTGCTCAGCAGGGAGCCTGCTTCCCCCTCTCTCTCTCTCTCTGCCTGACTCTCTGCCTACTTGTGATCTCTTTCTCTCTCTGTCAAATAAATAAATAAAATCTTTTTAAAAAAAAAAAAAAAAGACTAAAGGAGAGAAGTACCCAGGATGAATCCTGGGTTTCTGGCTTCTGGAATCAAATGAATGGTGGTGTCATTCATTAGAAGATAAGGTTCAAAACCTATGATCGTGACTTTGGTTAAGTTTGACCATCCCATCATGGGCTTATAGATAATTACTGAAATAACGGCATAGATGAGAAGACCCAGGAGAAAAGGATCGGGTGATAAGAGAGGAAAAGTCTGAACTGAGCCTTGAAGAACCTCAACACTAGATGAAAGATGCAACCACAGAGTCAGAGAAAGAACAGTCGGAGAGAGGAACAAAACCACCAGAGTGCAGCGCCTCCAAATCAAGAGAAAGTGTGTCAAAAGTCTTCCATAGGGGCACCTGGATGGCTCAGTTGGTTAGGCGTCCGACTCTTGATTTCAACTCAGGTCATGAACCTCGGGATCCTGAGATCAAGCCCTGCATTGTGCTCTGTACTCAGCAGGAAGTCTGCTTGAGGAGTCTCCTTCCCTTCTCCCTCTGCTCCTCCCCGGGCACATGCTGGTGCTTTCTCCCTCTTTCTCTCAAATAAATAAATCTTTTTTTTTTTTTTTTTAAGCCTCCTATAATATTCCCAAACAATGGTGAATGGTCAGCTCAAAAACTTCTAGCTAAGCCTTTTTCATAGCACCTTTTCCTTTTTATTTTACTTCATATTCCTTTTCACATGTATACTATAGCTATTTGTGTACGTATCTTTATACCACAATTATAGTATAGGATCTTTAAAGGCAGAGACTGCTCCTTGTTTATCTTCGTATCTGTGATAAATTGTGCAGAATAATGAATATGTGGCACATTCAGTTATTATTTGGTAAATGAATGATGAGATGATAAGCCATTCAAAATTTAGCTGCGAAGTAAAAAAAAAAAAAAAAAAAAAAAAACCTGTAGTATTCAGCGATGTTAATGACTCACTCTGAAGTAAAGTCTTAGAGATGCACCATATTGAAAGAATCTAAGATAAGGACATGCAGTATTTTCAACAATAATCATTAATGCCATGGAAGCAAAAAGAAAGCCAAATCTGTAGTCTACCTATAATTAATATAGCTACAGTCTACAGCATTGTTTGACATACACCTTTCAAAGATTGTTGGGACCAACAATCATTTCCAAGTCTGCAGTGATATATTAATCGCAGGCTGTAGTAGTCATGTGGTCAATTTACGTGACATTTCCTTCATTAAGAAACTTCAAAAGTTGTGGTGGGAAGGCAGAGGGGATTTCAGAAACCGTTTGAGCAGAAAAATTATTCATACCACTAGAAATCTGTGTCGAAAGCATGAATGTCATTAGATTAACTCAACTATAAGAGGTTGTCAACAGGTTTCCATGTGAATAATCCATTTATGTCTCTGCATTTACAGCCCTTTATTCCCACTGCTGGCCTCCCGTAACTCCCTTTCAGAAACAGGGTCCCATCAGTGTGGCCGGAGCATTTATGGAAAGCTTCATGAAAGTTTCAGACCTGAGTGGGCCCTGAAGAACGGGAAAACCTTTGGCAGATACAAGAAGAGTCAAGCACATTAGCGCTAAGCAGTGGAGCTGAGAAACAGTACGAGGCCTGGGAGATGCTGGCCACAGTAACAGACTGAGCTGGGACGAAGTGCAAGGTATGATCTGGGGAGCCACATTAAAAAGGTTTGTGAATATTTGATACATGAGTTTAAATATTATTCTGCAGCTGGTGGAGCATCCGTGGTGCAATCCTCCTCAACTGGATAGGACGGGAGAAGGAAGAGAACAGAGTTGCAGCATCAGACATGGAACTCTTCCCAACTAAACAGGGCCCCTCCTGCTACAGTTGAAAACCACTGCTGTCAGACAGAAACACTCAGATAAAACCCTTAAAGGCGAAGAAAGGCTCTTGACTGGGGTTTAACAGCAGCAAAGTGTTAACTTGTGGTTAAGAAACCAACCCACTCACTCCCTGGCTTTGTATTCGCCTTTTTGTTATCTCATTGTGATGAGCTCTATACCTTCCCCCACAGTACTTTTCTCCCTCACTCTTTAGCTGAACAACAACTCAGTGAAAATCTTTTTCTTTGTATTTCCATGGCAGAGTGGATACAGACTGAGATTTCCCAGAATTACATTAGAAACCACTAGGAGAAAGAAAACAAAAAGATAAGAATAATGCAAAAAGAGTCAATTTTCCCAAGTACAGATCTGGGGTCCGAAGTTCCCTAAGATAGGTAATGTCATCAAAGCAGTGAGCCTGAGAGGTACCACTGTCAAAGAAGCATCTTCCAACCAGGAACCCCAATCTCTACATAAAGGGATGCAACCACAAGGACCACACAACTCTTACTAAACCCTCTTTCCGGACCCTCTTCCTTTCCAGTTTTCAGGCAACCCCAAATCCCAGGAGCTTTTCCCTATCCTACCTAAGAAGTCACTCTCCTACATGCTGTCTAATCCGACCATTCTGCCACCTTGACTCTATCTCTCTTCCACAAACCATCATACATATCACCTCCTAAAATATCACGAAGTCTGTGCTACAAACAACCATACCACTACACTTCTCTCTCTCTCTCTCTCTCTCTCTCTCTCTCAATCTCTCTCTGCACACCCCCCTTTCCCTCCTCAACCTGGGCCTTTTTTGAAAACTCTGCTGCAAGAAAGAAAAGACCAAAGGTGGTGAATGTCATACTTTCACCTGAGAGTCACTGTTTCCACTTCTGCATCTGACTCTAAGCTATGTGACCACCAAGGTCTGCCCGCGCTTCAGCACCCAGGAAAAATGCCTATGTTCACAAATCCAACCACATTCTGTTTCAAATATCCCTTATCTGCTGGAGACCTCTGGCCAAGCTCCAGATTCTTGATGGAGGAACACACTTACTCAACATCTGAAGAAAGGCAGTGGTTGACGTGGTCTGAAGCATTGGGGTTTGGAACCAACAGCCAAGAAAGAATTCTTGAGATGTCTTTGGCATAGAAAGCATAGGGACAGGACCCGTGGGCAGAAAGAGCTGCACTGGGGTTGTGAGAAGTGCCTGACTGTATAAGAATTTTTAACCTATGAAGGGGAGACTAATATTAGGGCTCCAAGAAGCTGAGTCTATAGTTTTCTGGAGATTGCTTTTTTTCTTGTAAATCATTAAAACAGTTGCAAACTGATGGAGACTCAGGTCCCGCATGACTGTGATCTCTATCAGTTCACCGTTTGTTTTTTCCCTTCTTTTGTTCTAGGGCAGCCAGGAATCCCTGAGGAATGTCACGCACATTCCATCTTGGGAGAGGACTGCGGGGGCGTGTTAGCTTGTGCTTTGCCCTCGGCTTGCCTTCTACTCCCTCATCACTGGTGACGCACCCTTGAACACCCAATTAATGATACAGATCACATCCCCCAAACTGAGGTGGGAAACAAAGGCAGAAGAAAAGTTATTAAATTTCCTTACTATCTAGAGTCCACTGACGAGTCCTTGAAACAGGCAGAGTGACATTCCTCTATGGACTCAACTGCCTCCACATGAACACTTTGCTAAGGGCAAAAGGCAGTCCTAGCCTGACCGACCCCCACCCCCAACCAAGATCCTATAAGTCTACTTTAACATATAAAAATTCCTTTAGGAACTTCCTTTACCTCTAAACCCTCCAAGATATGTGCTGGCAATCATCCCCAAGCATACGGCCCACCGATATATATCTGAAGGGTCTCATGACTAAGGTTTTATTCGACGGTAATAAGTGACCTTTTCCCAACAACAGCTAGCCCCTCAAGGGCCTGGAAACCTTGCTTCAAAAATTCCTTAGAGACTTACACCATCCCTGACCCCCTCCCAACCTGCAAGTATATAATGGACCACTCCTCACAACCCCAGGGCAGCAGCTCCTTCTGCCCACGGGTCTTGTCCCTGTGCTTTAATAAACCACCATCCTGCACCAAAGATGTCTCAAGAATCCTTTCTTGGTCGTTGGCTCCAGACCTCACCCCACCAAACCTCACCCATATTCTAAAACTTCATCAAAACCACCTGCTCTGCCACCCCTGAAATAACTCTCTCAACATATTACACCTGCTCTACTTCCATCATGTATCTGGAAAAGATGTTATCATAGAATTTCACAATAACAATTCCTTTACTTTCTTAGAAGACTAAGATTCTGAAAGAAAGCTGAGCAACACTGAGAGGAAGGAGGAGAGAGAAAAACTTATGTAACTGAGTGGCAAAGGTCTGTTTTGAGAAGGACCTGTAAGTTTTTATGAACTTCCTTTCAGTGGATTTTTTTCAGCCAAATATATTAGAAAGTTACAGGTACGACAATGCCACCAGGAACTCTTAGTGTTCACCTGGAAGTGAGCACCAAGCATAATCTCCTACTCAGACTTGCAGCCACGTTGAAAAGGGAAATCAACTCTTGTGGTGGATCATTTCCAAACATGACCACCAGAAACTCCCTCTATCCCTGTACACACATGTCACTCCTCCCATCAGAGGGGGAGCCTATTTTCCCCTGGACTGGTCTTATACCTTGCTTTGGTCAATAAAATGAGACAAGAGTGACATTCTAGTACTCCTAAGAACTAAAAGAACTTTAAGGCCTTAAGAAGACTTGTAGTTTAAAAAAAAAAAAAAGACGACAATGACTCGTAGTTTTGAGGCATCTGGATGGCACTGTCTGTTAAGCAACCAACTCTTGGTGTCAGCTCAGACCATGATCTCAGGGTCATGAGATTGAGCCCTGCATCTGGCTCTGTGCTCAGTGCGGAATCTGCTTGAAATTCTCTCTCCCTCTCCTTCTGCCCCTCCCTCTTGTGCATGCTCGCTCTCTCTTACTAAATAAATAAATAAATCTTTTTAAAAAGAGGAATTGTAGTTTCTGTTTTTGTGTTTTTGGGAATCAGCTAACTAGTTAAAAAGTTCAGGCTACACCGCAAAATAAGAGAGAGGCCTAACCAGCCCTAACCATTCCAGCAGAGGCCAGATGTGTATGTGACACCATCTTGGACATTTTAGCCCCAGCTGAGCTCCCAGGTGAATACAGCCAACACCACATCTAGCAGAAAAACTACCTAGTGGAGCCCAGCCAACTCACAGAATCCATGAGAAATAAGAAGCTGTTATTGTCTTAAGCCATGAAGTTTTGAGGAAGTTTATTACACCATTACATAGATAACTGAGACTTATTTAAAAACTCAACCCATCTCAGTCAAGGATATTAATAAGTCTGGATCCCAGATAACTTCTTAATATGCCCAGTTTTTGTTTGAATGGTCCTTTTGTTACTTGTTCTATATTGATCTCAACCATGAACTCAAGACAGTTCTGACTTCAAATATTATGTCCTATATTTCCCATAAGAACAAAGTTTTTAGAACTTACTTTGAGTTCAGGAACTCTGACTACATTATTTATTTTATTCCCTTAATATATCTTTAACTTCCTCTGATTCTGAAGATACTTTGGATTTTATTATTGGCCTAAATTTTAAATTTCACTTTCAAAATGTCCAGTGTCTGTAGTTGCTATGATAATCTCCCTTTGAATATGTTTTGCAAGTTTATTCATGCTTTTCAAATGTAAATTCAATGTGAGAGCAGTGTGTAGTTAGATAATAGCATTCATCAGATGTCACCACTGAAAGGGAAGGATTCTCAAGGGATTCAGCTCTAATCCTTCTCTCCTCCTTACTCTCTACAATCTGTGTATGACTTATTCAATGCCAGTGACTTCAATTAGCATATGTAAAATGATGACTCACAAAGCCAGACTTCCCATTTGGACTTCTCTCCTAGGATTCAGATACCGTTCCAAATGTCTACCAGGTATCTCTACTTGGATGTTCCACAGGCTTCCCCCGACTCAATGTCTCCAAATGAAACTCACTGTCCTCCAAAACTTATTCTTTCTTAATCCTTCACTCACTGAATAACGCATTCTTCCAGAAATCTGGCATGTGGGTCTCCCCACCAGAGCAGGAGCCCTAAGTCCCATTCATCTCCATATCTCTAAATCTTAGGGCTCACTGAGCATTCTTTCAATTAATAATCAATTAATAATTAAAGGAAAACTGTTTCATTCTGGTTTTAGTTACCCCAATAAGAAAGATCAGCTCCTGTCTAACCCAACTAAATGTGTCAATACTTTCAGCATCATCTAGTCATGTCCAAGGCAAGACTTTGTGAAGAATCTTCGCACCACCAGTAGGAAGAATGGGAACCAAATGAGCCACCCCAGGCCACATACGCTTAGGAAGATCTTGGCCTTGGGACAACCATGATGTACAGCCTCCTTTACCAGGACTAATAAAGTTCATTTGAAAAGGTTAAATGATGAACCCATTGTCTCAGTTCCCAAGTCCCTAGGGGACCAGAACTCTGTTCTGAACAAAGCGTATCACCCTCCTAATTACAGGAATGAGGCATTTTCCTGGTAACTCATGCTGCCATGTCCCCAAGTTATTTTTGTACTTTATAGCTTCACAATATCAAATGGTGCTACCTTTTGGGAAATAAGATTTCAAGGTGATTTTTTTTCTGATTACAAATTCTAGCCAGTTCCAAGAATTCAATGTCAACTCAGTTCAAATTTACGGTTTCTTTAAGGCACTGTGATGTTAATCCCTCCTTATTGTTGGGTGATGTACACTAGCCTAAGTCCTGCCTGGCTCATTACGCCCCACTTTCATTCTGTGTAGCTCTGGAAGTCCAACCTGCTGCAAAGCCAAACCAGTCTGGGTCACAGGTATTTTGAGTTTGTCTCTACAGCCTAAATGTCTTTCATTTTCTTGGTGGGATGGTAAGTGACAGCTTTGTGGTCAGTATTTTTAAGACTTATGTCTATAGGGGCACCTGGGTGGCTCAGTTGGTTAAGCATCTGCCTTCAGCTCAGGTCATGATCTCAGATGATGGGATCAAGCCCCGAATCGGGCTCCTTGCCCTGGGAGCCTGCTTTTCCCTCTACCTCTGCCAGCCACTCTCTCCCCTCCCCACCAGCCGCTTGTGCCCACTGTCAAATAAATAAATAATTTTTTAAAAAAATATATGTATTTATTTAACAATAGAGATAAAAATTATCTCTGTAATAAATGCTTTTAGATTCCACATTAATTTATAGCATCTCAAATAATAAATGTTTTGATTTGACAATTTCTTTATGAAATCAAGCATAATCTCAGGTATACATGAGATATACTCTGAGTTTATAATTCTAATTTTTTTTAAGATTTTATTTATTTATTCGACAGAGATCACAAGGCGGTGGAGAGCAGGCAGGGGGCGGGGGAAGCAGGCTCCCCACTGAACAGGGAGCCCAATGCGGGGCTCAATCCCAGGACCCTGAGATCAAGATCTGAGCTGAAGACATAGGCTTTAAGCCACTGAGGCACCCCAGGTGCCTCTAAATTCTTAAAAGTAACTGTTTTTCATTCAAATACATTTGCTTTTCTGGAGTTTGGGGTGATTATAATGAGTTCATTCGAAATATTTATTATTGCCTTCCCTGCTGATAGTGCTCTTGCAAACATGGTGATTGTTCCTAAAACCTGCTAGATTTTCTGTAAGAAGTGTGGCAACCACCAACCCCACAAAGTGACACAATACAAGAAGGACAAGGATTCTCAGTATGCCCAGGGAAAGAAGCATTATAACAGTAAGCAGAGTGTCTATGATAGGCAGACTAAGCCGATTTTCTGGAAAAAAAAAAACCCTAAAACTACAAAGAGGACTGTGCTGAAGCTTGAATGTGTGGAGTCCAACCACATATCTAAGAAAATACTGGCTATTAAGAGACACAAGAATTTTGAACCAGGAGGAGATAAGAAGAGAAAAGGCCAAGTGATCCAGTTCTAAGCTTCATATTTGGTTTTATGAAGCCGATAAAATCTTGAAGTTATGTTCAAAATGAAAAAAAAAATTCTCTTTATTAAAATAGCACTTGCTAATCTCATAACATTTGAATAAAAAAAGAAATTTAATCTCCCTGAAAATAATTTTTGGCATTAAAATTCATTACATCTGTTTACATAGTTATGGGGAAAACTCAACAAAAACTACTGATCTATTTAACATCTTGTGCTTGATGAAACACATTAGAACACGAAATACCATACTTTGGAACAGAAAAACACAGTCAAAAGACAGGTCCTTTCATTACCAGGCTGTGTTACACTACTTTTATAATAAATCTTATCACCCTCTCCCCATCTTTCGCCTTTCCATATACATAGCCTATAAAACTGTGCGATTGTAAACTGAACTAACTAGGGAGGGAAAATTTAACACATCTGTGAAATGAGCATTATAAATAAATCAATGCCAATGTGCTATCAGCAAAGGTCTTAACAAATCCACTCTACTTAATGAAATAAAATGAACACAGTAACAGATTTACATGAGAATGGATAAAGTTCAAATATCAGAAAATAACAATTCAGTTTAGCAAATCTTTTCATTAAATTCTAAAAGTATTCTTTAGATCTTTAAATGTAATGCATTTTCTATCAAAATCCAACTGCCTTTTTTCTCCAGAAATTAACAAACTGATCTTAAAATTCATACAGAAATGCAAAAAAACAAAAATGAAAACCATAATAGCCAAAAAAAATCTGGAAAAGAAGAATAAAGCTGGAAAACCCACATTTCCCAATTTCTAAATTTATTACAAAGTTACAGTAATCAAGAGAGAACTGTAACCTGGTGATTCACAGACCTGTACCCCTGGGGCTAATAATACACTATATGTTAATAAAAAGAAAAAAAGAGAGAGAGAGAACTGTAGAACTGGCATATGGAGATATAGATAGATAGATAGATACACAAACAATTTTTTTTAAATAATAATGGAATAGAATTTCAAGTCAAGAAATAAGCCCTTACACTTATAGTCAATTGATTCTTGAAAAGAATAGCAAGTGGAGGAAAGACAGTCGCTCTCCACATCTGGAGAGGGAAACATGCAAAAGAGTGAGGTAGGACCCCTACCTCACACTATACAGAAAAATTAACTTAAAATGGATCACAGACTGGGGTGCCTGGGTGGCTCAGTTGGTTAAGTGGCTGCCATCAGCTCAGGTCATGATCCCAGGGTCCTGGGATTGAGCCCCGCATTGGGCTCTCTGCTCAGTGGGGAGCCTGCTTCCTCCTCTCTCTCTCTGCCTACCTCTCTGCCTACTTGTGATCTCTGTCTGTCAAATAAATAAATAAAATCTTAAAAAAAAAAAAAAAGACAATAACAAAGGTTGTAGAGGATGTGGAAAAACTGAAACCCTCATACACTGCTGGTGTGAATTTAAAATGGTACAGCTGCTTTGAAAAACAGTTGAGGGATTCTTCAAAAATCTAAAAATTGTGTTGCCATATGATCCAGCAATTTGACTCCTAGGTATATACCCAAGAGAAATGCAAACATAAGTCCACATAAAAACTTGCACACAGGGACAGCTGGGTGGCTCAGGTCATTCAGCAGGGAACCTGCTTCTCCTTCTCTGTCTGCCTCTCCCCCAACCAGTACTGGTTCTCTCACTCTCTCAAATAAATAAATAAAATCTTTTAAACCAACAACAACAACTTGCACACAGGGGCACCTCAATGGGTCAGTCAGTTGAGTGTCTGACTCTTGATTTTGGCTCAGGTCATGATCTCAGGGTCCTATAATCAAGCCCAGAGCCAGTCTCCATGCTTAATGGGGTGTCTGCTTGAGATTTTCCCACTCCCTCTGCCCCTCCACACCCCACTCCCCACTCTCTCTCTCAAGTAAGTAAGTACTTAAAAAAAAAAAAACAAAAAAAAACCTGGTGGGGGGCGCCCGGGTGGCTCAGTTGGTTGGGTGACTGCCATCGGCTCGGGTCATGATCCTGGAGTCCCAGAATCAAGTCCCACAGCAGGCACCCTACTCGGCAGGGAGTCTGCTTCTCCCTCTGACCCTCCCCGCTCTCATGCTCTCTCTCTCTTTCAAATAAATAAAAATATTTTTTTAAAAGTTTACAAAATAAAAATAAACACTTGGGGCACCTGGGTAACTCAGTTGGCTAAGCATCTGCCTTTGGCTCAGGTCATGATTTCGGGATCCTGGGATCAAGCCCCGAGTCAGGCTTCCTGCTCAGTGGGGGTCTGCTTCTCCTTCTCCCTCTGCCTTTCCTCCACTTATGTGTGTGCTCTCTTTCGCTCTCTCTCAAATAAACAAAATCTTAAAAAAAAAAAAAAAAAAAAACCCACCTGTACACAAATGTTCATAGCAGCCCCATATCAAAATAAACCAAAAAGTGGAAACAACCTAAATATCTATCAACTGACAAATGGTTCAAGATTTGGTACATTCACTTTTTTAGTGCTCTTGGGCCCAATTCCAGTATGTCTGTTGGTGGGGGGAACTGGTTCCTACAGAACACTATGCAATTCTCAGACACTCTACTGGGGTTCAACTCAATTGTAACACTACCCACCCCAAGACAGCTTCAGATTCCACAGGTTAAGGGTTCAGTCCCGCTCCCTCACCCCACTTTAGACAGCATTTGCAACCCCAGGTCGTTATCTATGCTTCTGACTGGCTACAGACTGGAGTCTCTAACAATCCCTTCCAACTCAGGATGCCCAGTTCAGGTTGTTCCAGGTACATCTGACCAACTGGCTATAAATTAAAGGTTCCCATAACTTCCTCAGAAATTAACTGAAAGAGGTTTAATTAATTTGCTAGAGTAGCTCACAGAACACAGCAAAACATTTTTTTTCCTTTTTTCTTTGTTTTTTTTTGTTTGTTTGTTTGTTTGTTTGTTTACTAAATAGCCAGTTTATTATAAAAGGATATAACTCAGGGCATCTGAGTGGTACAGTCAGTTAAATGTCTGCCTTTGGCTCAGGTCATGATCTTGAGGGTCCTGGGATCCAGCCTCCCATTGGACTCCCTGCTCAGTGGGAATCTGCTTCTCCCTCTCCCTCTGCCCCCTGCTTGTGCTCTCTTTTCTCACTATTTATCTTTATCTCAAATAAATAAATAAAATCTTAAAAAATAAAAAAGGATTTAACTCAGGAACAGCCAGATGGAAGAGATACACAGGGCAAGGCATGGAGAAAGGGTACAGAGCTTCCATGCTCTCTATAAACTAACTAATCACTCTCCCAGCACCTCAACTTTTTCACCAACCCAGAAGCTCTCTGAACCCTGCCCATCCTTACATGATTTTTATGGAGGCATGATTGATTACAGAACTGGCCAATGGCAACTGATTCAACTTCTAGCCCCTCCCTCTCCCCAAAGGTCAGTGGTTGGGACTGAAAGTTCCAACCCTCCAATCACCTGGCTGGCTTCCCTGGCAACCAGCCCCCATCCTCAGGTGTTTTCCAAAACTGGCCTCATTAACATAACAAAGGACAGCCACCTTTATCATAGTCCTCACTTAGGAAATTCCAAGGTTTTTAAAAAAGATTTATTTATTTTAGAGAGAGAGAGCGCTTGCACACATGTGTTCACACACATGCTAGTGAGGGAAGGGGCAAAGAGAGAATCTCCAAGCAGATTCCCCAGAGGCTGATGTGGGGCTTGATCTCACTATCTATGAGATCGTGACCAGGGCTGAAACCAAGAGCTGGATGCTTAACGGACTGAGCCAACCAGGCAGCCCAGAAAATTCCAGGGTTTTCAGTAGCTCTGTGCCAGAAAGGGGGTGGGGGGGGCAAAAACTGTAAGGGCCTACTTAGCCAGAGTGACTCCATCTCAGTTAGCCATTTTGTTCTTTATGCAGTAAACTTAGATTGACCCTGCCCAACCCCCCCCCCCCCCAAAGAGGAACTTACTTAGAAACAAGTCTGGGAGACCAGTAAAATATGGCCGACCAGCCCCTGATAACAGAGCCCATATACCAGGAAGTGTCAGGTCAGAGGGAGATAACAGATCCCAGAATGCAAGGATGAGTCAAGCGAGGTAGAGACATCCAATCAGTAAAGCACCTCCCTAACCATGAAAGAATGTGGACCCTGACTTTTGGGCACCAATTCTGACCAGAGTAATAGGCTAGTTCAAATAGCTACTATAGGGTGAATTGTAATTCAATTGGCCACCCGTGTGTGACCTAGCATGACTATGCAACTTTCTCTGTGTGTTACAATCTCATTGGCCACCTGTGTGTGGGCAGGCTCAACCACATGGCCTTTGCTTTATAAAAGTTAGTCTGTGAGGCTGGGAGGGGTCGCTCTCTCTGCCGGAAATGGCCCCGTCTGGTTGGTTTGATTTTTTTTATACTGGCGCGAAATAAAGCTCTGCTTGACCTTCGCTTTGTATCAGTCTCGCTCCTTTGATCACGGACCTAACAAAACCATATCTATTATCAATCACAACATCACTTCTGTAAAATGGAGTATTATTTGGCAATAAAAAGAATAAGCCATTAATGGGTAAAACTTGAAAACAGTATGCCAAGTGGTAAGTGAAAGAATTCAGTCACAAAACACATACTAAATGATTCCATTGATATGAAATGTCCAGAACAGGCAAATCCATACAGACAGAAAGCAGATTAGTGATTTCTTAGGGCTTGGGGGAAAGAGAAGGGTGGGAGTGGGAAGTAACTATTAATAGGTCCCAAGTTTCTTTTAGGGGGAATGAAAATTAGATTATGATTATGGTTGCACATCTTGTGAATATAACAACAAAAAAAACTATACATTTTAAATAGGTGAATTCCATGGTATGTGAATTATATCTCAATACAGTTGTTAAAAAAACAGAAAATAAAAGTAATCATGACAGTTTATGTCAAAATTCATTATGAAATCTGAATTAGGGAGTGTGAATTAAGAAAGTTTTATGAACTTCCTTTTTTCCCCTTCAATAGTTTTGATCTGCAGCTGAACAATTTGTAACTGAAATACCAGCTAAATTACTCCTATTCCTCTCCCCAAGGCAAATTTCATCAAATTTCTCTTTAATTGTTCTTTCCCCAATAAAGACCAGTATTCTTGTACTTAAAAGATGCAATCCCAAATGACTCATCAGCTATCTCCTGGGTAGCAAGCAGTGTTGCCACAAGAAACCATTTTTCCTTTGATTCAGAAGACCTGGTCAGTCTGCAATCTATATTCTGCTTCCTAATAGACTGCTCAGAGAATATTTCTTTACTTCTGTCAGATAAATTTGTGAAAAACTATGAAATGAACCAAACAAAATTATTTTCTGGGTGTTCCATCTGGTGCACCCTTTCAGGTTATCTAATTCCCTGGGAGCTTATGCCTTTCAGAGTGTTTGAGTTATTTTACAACTCTGTAAACTGTACAAAAATGATAATGATGTAAATGATTCACATTCATCAAAATGCAAATGAATAGTTTAGTGGATGAAATGGATTACTGTCGGTAGATATTGACCAGTTTTGCATCTACTTCTGAATTCTAGAAGTGCTTGGGCCTAAGGCAGGCTGCCCCAAGATATGACACAGTAGAATACTGATTATTCTGAGTTAAAGTTATGTAATAAAGAGTCAGTGCAAGAACATTCTGACCCTCTTGGCCCTCCAGAAAGCAGGAAATAATGTCCCATGTGAAAGGTACTCTTCCTGTACCAGGAAGCAGTGAGACATCCTTATTATCAGAGAGGGGAAGTCAGAGCCAAAGAAGCTTAGATTAAAAAAACCTTGTTACGGGGCACCTGGGTGGCTCAGTGGGTTAAGCCTCTGCCTTCGGCTCAGGTCATGATCCCAGGGTCCTGGGATCGAGCCCCACATCAGGCTCTCTGCTCTGCAGGGAGCCCGCTTCCTCCTCTCTCTCTGCCTGACTCTCTGCCTAGTTGTGATCTCTGTCTGTCAAATAAATAAATAAAATCTTAAAAAAAAATTTATTAAAAAAAATATATTAAAAAAAAACAAAAAACCTTGTTACTTTAACTGATTTACTACCCCGGCCTTATTAATTGAAGCTCCCAAGCATAAGTTTGTTTTGTCCTACCAAGTCCTACAGATCTCTATATCTAACGTCTGTTGGTCACTTCTGCTAAAAAGGAAAACAATTGCGCCTGGGTGGCTCAGTTGGCTAAGCGACTGCCTTTGGCTCAGGTCATGATCCTGGAGCTCCAGGACCCAGTCTGCCATCAGGCTCACTGCTCAGTGGGGAGTCCGCTTCTCCCTCTGGCCCTACTACCCTCTCTTGTGCACTCTCTCTCTCTCAAATAAATACATAAAATCTTAAAAAAAAAAAAAAAAAAAAAGAAAGAAAGAAAGAAGAAAAAACAAGACCAAACTGGAGTCATTTACCCTCCACAACAACAAACCAAGTCCATTACAGTTTCCTAGGCCATTACCTCTCCTAGGAATGTGACCTTTTAACAGTCAATGTGAAATCTGATAAGCACTAGTAAGATAATTTGCATGATAAAAACCCTGCTGGTTCCCTTCCCACCAAAAAGATGATGTCCTGGGGCATCTGGGTGGCTCAGTTACTGGGTGTCTGCCTTTGACTCAGGTCATGATCCCAGGGTCCTGAGATCCAGCCCCATGTCAAGCTCCCTCCTTGGCCGGGAAGCCTGCTTCTCCCTCTCCCACTCCCCCTGCTTGTGTTCCCTCTCTTGCTATGTCTCTCTTTGCCAGGTAAGTAAATAAAATCTTTAAAAAAAAAAAAAAGATGTCCTGGCCTGAAACAATTCTTTCTTTACTTTCGCAACCCTCCTTCCTATAGAAACCTTCTATTTTACACAACTCATCTGAGTATCTCTCTACTTGCTAGATGGGATATTGCCCAATTCATGAATTGCTTAATAAAGCCAATTAAACCTTCAAACTTACAAAGTTGAATTTCATTTTATAATACTTCTTGGGTCCTATGAGACCTCTGTACATATGAATTAAATTTGTTTTTTCTCCTTTTAAACTTTTGTCAATTTAATTCTCAGACCAGCTAGAAGAATCTTGAAGGGTAAAGGAAAAATTTCCCTCCACAACAGAAGCATTTCTGATTGTTTTTATATGTGCATTCTTTGAATTCTCCTTTGAACTAGTTGAAACATCTTACTGGTTCCCCTAGTAATTAATGAGATAAATAATAGATTTTATATGTGTTCATTTTATATCTGTTACAAGTCCTGATTTTAACATTTTTTAGAAAAGTATCTTTAACACTTCTACTTCACACGTAATATAGTGAAACTTGGTTTCCCCCAAATTAGTCCGAGAAGATGACAGATAGTAAATAACTTAATTAATGACCTAATAATTCATAGTCTCATATTAATACAATTTTACTGTATCATAGTTGGGTATATAATATTAGCAAAATTCCCAATAATATATGGTTAACACTCAATAAATTTTTGCTAAATAATTCCTTTTCTAGGTTGATACATATCTTGTAGTTTTATCTATTGTTAGAGGAGCCTCCTCACATACATTTAGTTCTTGTCTTCCTGGATCATCTCTCTTCATGATGTTGGCACTGACTTTCACCAAGGCCTTCACATTCAGCAGATCGGGCTTCTACTCATGAGATTTGAAGACTCAAAATCCCATCGTTTTCAGAGAATCTCAGTAAAAATACATCAAAACCAGGGAGAAAAGATGTTCAAACAAACAACTCTGTCATTGAAGAACACACATTAGCTCATCTCCCAATTCCCCAAACCCCACTGGCAGGGATGGGAGGGGGGTGTATTTCCCATCTAAGAAAATTGTTGTTCCTTTGTAAGTTAAATTTTTTTTTTTTTAGATTTTATTTATTTATTTGACAGACAGAGATCACAAGTAGGCAGAGAAGCAGGCAGAGAGAGAGGAAGGGAAGCAGGCCCCCTGCTGAGCAGAGAGCCCCATGTGGGACTCAATCCCAGGACCCTGAGATCATGACCTGAGCCGAACAAAGGTAGTGGCTCAACCCACTGAGCCACCCAGGCGCCCTGTAAGTTAATTTCTAATCTTCATGAAGCTAAAATAGTTGTCACTAAGGGAATCTGTGATCCACACTTTACTCATTCTTGACAGGCCTAAGGAAAGAAAAGAGGGCAAAAGAGATGGATGCATAATCATTTGAGGTAATAACTCTAGTACAATTATGCCTCACAATTATGGGGCAGATAAGGAAAAATTTCTTCCTACTCATCAAGTTTTGACTATAGTCTGAGAACTAAGGCTTATTCTTAAATCATGTATGTTTATTCATTCATTCAATGAACATTTATTAAGCACCTGCTAGGGTCTAACACCTTATTGGGCAATGTAGCAGATGCTGAAGGTACTCTGCTATATCCCTCAGATATTCCCAGAGGTCACCTGCAGAGAATTACCTTATAGTCTAGGGGATTCCACCAGAGTGTTCCATGGCCACTAAAGGAATGTGTCTGCCTACACATCCTGGACGTGCTAGGATGGGAGTGGTAGATTAAGACCATAACATCCTACTCCTCAGGGAACTGTTCCATAATCTCTCAGAAGGTCCCAAAAGGGTCTGAACCTCTGTCATCCACAGTGGTATCCCACTCATTCACACACTTCTTGACTGACTCCACTTTCCCTGTCTCTTCCTGGAATCACTTCCCAAATAAAACATCTCCACCCAAATCCTTGCCTTGAAGTCTGTTCTTGGGGAAACCCAACTAAGACAGGCCATATCTGTACATATGCATGTGGTGAGCCAATGTGTACCTTACTATTCAGTAGATGCAGAACACCCAACACTTCCTTTCTGGAGTCTTGCAGACTGAGTAACTCAAACGGGGGACATGTCCTACCGAGGGTAAAGAACCACCCCACCCACCCCCACACAGCCTACTATCTACATTTCCTATTCAGCTGGTTTCACTAAGACCACTTTTACTAGTCCACTGTCTTCATCAACATGACTTTACTCTTGGGGTGCCTGGGTGGCTCAGTGGGTTAAAGACTCTGCCTTTGGCTCAGGTCATGATCCCAGGGTCCTGGGATGGAGCCCCGCATTGGGCTCTCTGCTCAGCGGGGAGCCTGCTTCCTCCTCTCTCTGCCCGCCTCTCTGCCTACTTGTGATCTGTCTGTCAAATAAATAAATAAAATCTTAAATAAATAAATAATTTTTTTAGAAAATGACTTTACTCTTCCAAAATATCCTTGTTTAAAAGGATAAGTCACAGGTAAGTTTATTATTTGTTCCAGAAATCTTTACCAAGAAAATCCTTTAAATAAAAAATAAAACTGTTCAACTCTTCGACAGACAGCATTGACAACTTTACTCCCCATGACTCTTTAAAACATTCACCTCGAAATCCACACCTTGCTGTGTCCACCAATCCTAACTTACTGTATCTCAATCATTACTCAGTGTTAATCAAGCCTCTGCACGAAAGGCCCATTTTCTTAAAAGATTTTTATTTATTCATTAGAGAGAGAGAGCATGCACATGGGAGAGACAGCACAAGCAGGGGGAGTGGCAGGAGAGAGGGAGAAGCAGGCTCCCTACTGAGCAGGGAGCCCCATGCAGGGCTCAACCCCAGGACCCTGGGATCAGGACCTGAGCCAAAGGCAGATGCTTAACTGACTGAGCCACCCAGGTACCCCTGAAAGGCCCATTTTAATCTGGCCTCTAAAACCTCACAAATATACCAGTTCAGCCCTTCCCCCTAAGGAAGCTACCAAGACTCTGTCAAGGTATGCTCCCCCTTACCACAGTAAGAATAAACTCAGTTTTGGGCACCTGGGTGGCTGAGTTGGTTAAGCGACTGTCTACAGCTCAGGTCATGATCCTGGAGTCCTGGAATCAAGTCCCACATCGGGCTCCCTGCTCATCAGGGAGTCTTCCTCTCCCTCTGACCCTCTCCCCTTCTCATGCTCTCTCTCTCTCATTCTCTCTCAAATAAATAAATAAATCTTTTAAAAAAAAAAAAAAAAGGATAAACTCAGTTTTGTCTTATCATAGGTTGTTTTGGTGGGATTTTCAGAAAGCCAGAATGCACTTAAATCTTTGACTGCATTTTCCATAGGCCATGCGAAATAAGGCATAATCAATACATGGTATAAAAATCCTTCCTTCCTAGGTTACAATTTCCTTTAGTGTTCTTTGACCCTTTAGGAAAGCCTAATTCACCTACAAATCTTTGTGGGGGAGTGCTATGAAGGGAAGTGGGAGGACAGGGTCACAAGGAAAAGTGAGTCCTGACCATATCCCAACACCCTCCCACCAAGCACCGCCTGGGTCTAAGAACACTCTGGTTTGAGGCAGCAGTGGGAGCACATCAAGGACAACCGCAGTTTAATGCAGATCAGCAGCCAGGCCATGCCCAGCTGTGGTCCATGATGGCACATGAAGTCACACAACACTTGCAGGATAACAAGGAGGAACCAAGAGAGCCTCCCCTCTTTCTCAGATGTACCTGAGCAGCGCTGCCCAACAGAAATATAATGTATGCCACAAATACTAACCACACATAGAGTTGAAAATTCCTTGTATTTTCAATCAAAGTGGAAAAAAAAAATCTTGTACCCACATATTTTTAAGATTTTATTTATTTATTTGACAGAGAGAGAGAGAGAGAACACAAACAGGGGGAGTGGGAGAAGGAGAAGCAGGCTTCCCGCCAAGCAGGGAGCCCGACGCGGGGCTCGATCCCAGAACCCTGGGATTATGACCTGAGCCGAAGGCAGATGCTTAACGGCTGCACCAAACAGGTGCCCCTAAAATTATTAATTAGATCATTTCTTTTTAAATTAAATCTTTGAAATCTAGTGTGTATTTTGCATTTACAGCGCATCTCAATATGGATTAGCCGCAGCTCAAGTGCTCAATAGGCACGTGGAACTCCTAGCTACAGTACTGGACAACGTGACCCTGAAAGAGAAGACTCTTGGATAACAACCCCTCATTCACTATGTTTCATTTACAGGAAGAATTAGGGTTCTCTCCAGAAATCAGATACCAAGGCTAGCAGGAGTGAGCCATGAAGGAGAAATAGGGAATGAGCCAGAAGCCAGCCCTCATCTTAGAGATAATTGTGCTTAGCCAGCCCTAATGCCTGAGCTACATCTACTCTGGTAAAACCCAATATGGGTTCATACTTTCTACTGGGTCAGGAACAAGTTGTACACCCTGATCTCTTTATTTTCCGCTGTTATTCCTTCTATAAATTTCTCTTTTAAAATAAGAAAAAAATTTCTAGCTCATTCTGCTTGCTGTGCTGTGAGCAATAAAGCCCGCTCTCTCTGACCTCAGGTCTTCCGGCAGCGTCCACGAAACGGTAGCAAGGTAAGGGTAAAACACTGAAGTTCTTGACATTACCATCCCATCCTGCCATGTCTAACCAAGGTCCAACTCCTCCAAGGTAACTTTATTAACTTTATTAACCTCTCAGAGTCCTCAGTACTGCCTGCTTCTACTCAGCCTCAAACATTTACCATATAGAATATGCTATAATTTTGCATGTGTTTATATTTTAATATCTCCAATCTCTACCCTCCATGTTGCATAATATTCATTGAAATGCTTGCTGATACACTGATCTTTGTCCCATAAATGTGAAACCTCGGAGAATTTTTGTACCTTGTCAAGATGGAGACCTACCAGCCCCCTTTCCATCTTCAGGCCGTGGTGATGGTACATGCTCTGCTCTCCTCCTCTCGTGCGCTGTTTCTCCCCTCCTCTGCCCCACTCGCCTTGACTTTACCTTTCACCCCTACTGCCACGTACTACACTTTCATTTTCATAATACTAAAACAGATCAACTTGGTAAAGTCAAGTCCATTGAATCTGGAGTTATGGGATGTAGAAACTAAAAAAGATCAGTTTTTAACTGACCCAATAAATGCCTAAAACATACTTGTCTTGGGCTAGCCTCAGGAAAAATAATTTTTCCTCCACCAATGCAAATCTCTTTAGAAGGAGGCTGCACTAACATGACTAAAGTTAACAGATTTCCAGTTCTTTTCCTCATAGGAAAAATGAATAATTATGGCATGAGTACATTAACAGATGCAGAATATTAACCGTTCTATTCCAAGTAATCATACCAGTAAGTTTCAATTCTTTTAAACTACCCACCATATAACATTTGAAGAGATACAGAAATAATCTCTCATTAGGTGGGGAACATGGTAGGCAGCTCAGATTGATCTATAATAGCAAAACATAGTTCATCTTAGTAGTACAGAACTGCTCTTAGACCACAAAATATGTCTATAACATTCCCAAGGGATGCCTGAGTGGCCCAGTCAGTTAAACATCTGCCTTTCACTCAGATCATGATCCCAGGGTCCTAGGATTGAGTCCTGCATAGGGCTTGTTGCTCAGTGGGGCGCCTGCTTCTCCCTCTGCCTACCACTCCTCCTGCTTGTGCTCACTTTCCCTCTTTCTAATAAATAAAATTTTAAAAAAAAATTCCCAAGAGGGTAGTTAGATACCCACCCTGTAAGAAAAAAAGTAGCAGCAACAGAATCAATTTCATCAAGCCCAACGAAGCACCAGCCAAGTAAGAGTATGTCCAGATCCACATAAGTCACACATTCCCAATGGTAGGTATGTTTCTGTGGTGGAGTAGTCCTAATGAGTCCTGATCTCATTTGCACTGTACATTTGTTGTTTTCTGACTACACAGCTTCCAAAACACCCTTCCTTTTCTGGGTAGCCCTCTGATGACAGGCTCTAGCCTCCCATCACGAAGTCTAGGGAGGTGCTGCTCTGTTTGGTAGTACACTGTTTAATTAGGCTGATACTTTTTCCATAGCCAAGTTTTCTCAATAGAGAAAGAACTAAGTTGGTTTACATTATAACACAAGTTCTTTGCCTCATCACAAAATAAAAACGATTAGTCCAGAGCCTGCCACCAGTCTGCAGACCTACGCTTGGAGAAACAGTCTGGGACCTTGTACTTCCCCTCCTAGCACCCTGCTAGTTGTGTAGACGCACATGACCTAAATTCAGCAACCAGATGCTCCTACCTGGGCCTTTGAATTTTGAAGGAGAGAAACAAAGATGCAGGGACAATTGAGAGACTATACATGGTGGTGTGAACGTTTGCAAAAGGCCTGCAGTAGGATCAGCATTGGGAATCCATAGGTGTTGGCAACGTTACCAGCTCAGAGATGGGGCAGCAATGGTACCCCAAGTAGAGAATGGTATCCCATTCTCTATTCATAGCCTCTCTTGGTTCCTACTGTCTTCTGAGCCTGGTTCTCTAGCTGCTCATCATTTCTGTGAGCTACTCAAGAACTTTCAATGAATTTCTTTTCTGCTTAGATGAATCAACAGAGAATTTTGTTGCTTCCACTGGGGAAGTTGGACTGATAAATGCTTCCACATTCTAATCAGATGATCAGTGATACCTGTTTAGATACTAAGTTCACCAAGAAATTTTCTGACTGTAATTTGCCTTCTCACATGTTAACTAGAAAACTTGGGCCTTCTTGGGAACTGTATTTCTCATTGAAAATTAATTGGTATTTAGATCTTGGACTTTGGATGATGAGTAGAGATCATGTGCATCTACTTCAAAAAGAAAGATTTACTCCAAAAGTTAACAAACCTGGACTCCATATGCTACAGCGCAGACATCCAGAACATGGGCTGCAGCAAATTCACCCCATTAAGGGTATCCTGTGGAGACCTGGCCTGGACAGCCACCCAGCCCTGGCCTTTCTGCAGAGTTATAACTTCTACACCACCCTCTCAGTTATCCCTATAGCTTTCTTATGGAGTTGCTGCAGACTAAATCAAACTTATTAACAATCCACTAAATCTCAAATAAGCAATAGACTGAACAGGTTCAAATTAAACTCTTAGAAGTTCATAGCTTGCCAGCAAGACATGTTATGAATCTTGAAAGGAACTGTGCACACGCATCAGATTTGCATAGTCTCCCATTTATCACCAGTAAGCATCCCCTACCAAAACCATATGGAAAGAAATCATCAGAAAGCAATCTGTGTCTCTATACTGACTATACCTCATTAATTTCTGGCTTGATTCTCTTCAACTTGTATTATTAAATATTTGCTTGCTGGTTTCATTTCTTTGAACATAAGTAATGATAATAATTACATCACCTTATATTTATGGAGTTGTTTATAATTTGCAGAGAATTTGCTTCCAGTGTCTCATTCAATCCTCTCAATGATCCCTAGAAGAACTTATAGTCTTATCTTATAAATTTAAAAAAACAAAAAACAAAAAAACCACACACACAACAAAACCAGAATAAATAGTTTGTCCTGGATCACACAACTATTGTGTAGCTAAATATGGACTTGAACTTGGGTCTTTCAAAACCCAGCAACCCAACACAGTAGAGGTTCCTGCCATTACTGGGAAAATCCTTAACAATTCTATATTACATAAGCATTACTTTATCTAAAATATCTGGAAAAATGTGCCTCCAAAATGCTATCTTAATATTACTTCTCCACTTTCCATAAAGGCATGGAGCAAAGAAACCAGTGTTGTTATTTTACTTCTAAAAACAAACAAATAATCAAAAACTTTCTACCAGACAAATCTTAAACTTCCAAATAAGTAAACTTTGGATCTCTAATATGTTTTTAAGAAGTCAACTCTTGGTTTTATGCTTTATACTGTCCTGATTCTATAGAATCCTGTGTTCATTATCAGGGAAATATCAGCAGGTAGCACCCCATACAGTTCTTTACAACTTGCATAGTGCTTTTACATGCATTTTGTTAAATTCTTACAAATACCCCATGTGGTGGTATATCACCCGAGTATTTTTATCTCCTTTTTGCAGATAAGGAAATCAGGGCTCATGGTAATCAAAGGCCTTTCTCAAAATGAGTCATCTCAGAACTGCCAGGGCCACAACTGATTCAAATTTCAGTACTGCCACCCTTCCCTGCACTAGTGTATAAAGCAATGAAAACCTTCATATAAACCCTGGTAGGCACATTATTTTTTCTGTAAGCAAACCAAAGGTGTGATTTCATTGCCTGGATACTTGCATCCTATTTTTCTCAAAGTCTCCTTTTCTTCACAATTGCCTCCTCCAAAGGATTAGTGCAAACCTGTTATTGATAGATCCTTTATTTTCCTGCTCATTCTTTACAATAGCTATGAGGATTAATTTTCTTAATGTTTGCAAAAGGACTTATAATCATGTACAGCATGAATATACATAGGAAAGTATCTTTGTAGTAATTACCACTCACTCAGAAGCCGACAATGGCCGCCTGCCCTCCTCCTCCCAACTCCCAGCTCCTGCCTTCCTTCCCTCCCTCTCCTTACGCCTTAAATAATTCAGAGCAAAAAGCAGTCATCCATCAAGTCAACAGCCAACATAGATACCACAAGACACAAAATGCCAGGAATATAAAAGACCACAGTCTCCTGAATCAATAAATTGCTCTGAAATTGGCCTAAGTTCAGGGCAGAGCCATGGCTGTGGATTCATAAAGCTGAGTTCGCCCATTTCCTACCCCAACTATTTGTGGGATAAGCTAAATGATGAAAGACGGCAAAATAATATGTAATATGCTTAGATATTATTATTAATGTGTAATAATAATATGTAATATGCTTAGATATTATTGCAGAATACAATAAGCCTAGATATCAGTGAAGTATGCTTTGCATTATTCCACTAAATACCAAAATTTTAAATGCAATAAAATTAACGCAGATAAAATAGTAGAAAAATAACAAAATACATAGTTTTCTTTTAAAGATTTCTGAGCAGAGAGCCAGATGTGGGACTTGATCCCAGGACCCTGGGATCATGACCTGAACTGAAGGCAGAGGCTTTAACCCACTGAGCCACCCAGGAGCCCCTACAGTTTTCTTTTAAAGGCCAAACCCAGTCATTATCTATATATGTCTGCTCTTGAAGGTATCAGAAAGATAAGGTCCCCAAATTTTGGCTTTGCCAAGGGGAAAACAAGTATGGCCACAGAAAAAGAATTTGCCCTTCTGAATCAGATTATGACGTGTGTTTGGTTTTTTTTTTTTTAAGATTTTATTTATTTATTTAACAGAGAGAGAGGTCACAAGCAGGCAGATAGGCAGACAGAGAGAGGGGGAAGCAGGCTCCCCGCTGAGTAGAGAGCCTGATGTGGGGCTCCATCCCAGGACCCTGAGATCATGACCATAGCCGAAGGCAGAGGCTTTAACCCACTGAGCCAACCAGGCGCCCCTGACATGTTTTTTTATATGTTAAATCATTCCTCAACACACAGAGCTCTAAAAAGATTATTATTCTTACCTTAAATATTAGAAAGAAATGAGACTCAAAAAAGGAAATAACTGTCTAGAGGTCCCCAATGCCAAAACCAAGGCCAAATAGTGATGAACAGAGTGAAGCAGAAAGACAAAGAGGAAAAGTCATGCAGAATGGAAGTAGGAAAAGAGGAGATGGTAGAATTTTTCAGGTGTGGGTAGGCCAAGGAAAGCCGCAACACAATCCAAACGATGTCAAATAGCGTAACTAACAAGCCGGAAGACCTTCCATGCCATAATAGTAGCAGATTCTGTCTGCACCCCACCCACAACCCCACACTTCCTATTTCCATGCATACCAACCTGACTTCCAACTACCAGCCTGTGCCATTCTCTGCCTGAGCTCTGGCTGTCAGAGCAGCTTTCTCTGGTAGAAGTGCTGGGCAATTAACATCTGCCTGGGAATAATGCTCTACCAATGACTTCACTAGAGTGGGTGAATTAAATACCCCAACTCCCTTGCCTCTCAGGAGAGTTGACTCTGAGATTTGTGTTCTACATTGTTTCCCAGGGTTCCTCCAGTGAGACTGTCCCCAGCTTCCCACAGTAGTAACTGGCTTAATAACCTACCCTTTAGGGGCATCTGGGTGGCTCAGTGGGTTAAGCCTCTGCCTTCAGCTCAGGTCATGATCTCAGGGTCCTGGGATCTGCTTGGCAGGGAGCCTGCTTCCTCCTCTCTCTCTGCCTACTTGTGATCTCGATCTCGATCTCTCTCTCTCTCTCTCTCTCTCTCTGTGTCAAATAAATAAATAAATAAATAAAATCTTAAAAAAAAAAAAAAACCCACCCTTTATTGGCTGCCTTCTTTTCTTTCTTTTCTCTGTCTCACTTCCCTACTCCCTATCGGTATTTCTTGGGACTAACTCACCAATGAACTATCTGCATAGAATCTTTGTCTCAAAGTCTTCTTGGTTGCCCATATGGTAGCCTGTCTTATGAATACAGAACAGTGCATGTAATAGAACTCATTCAAGAACTAATCTGTAAAAGATAAATTACTATATCACCCATTTTCTGGGCTGCACGAGCTAGTAGGTACTCTGCAGAATGTGAGCCACATCTCACTCTCTCCTATCTTTACCTTGCAGACCCATTTAGGTTATTTTCAGGAATCTCCAAATGTGTCTCACATACACTACAAACAAGTCAGTCAGGTCCCTACTACTTGGGCTGGCTCTAACCCCTGCCCACTGTCCCCATTGAGGGTCACCCTATCTTCCCCAGGGTTCCTGACACCCTGAGGTCACCCTGAGCTCCCTAGGATGGCAAAAGAATGCCCCCTTCCCCCACTTTGGTCATACTTTGTCACATGGGCAACTACATGGTATTTTTTGTGTTCCTTAGTTACACACATACTCTCTGCAGAAAAGTCCCTCCGGAATCTGCTGCCTGCAGCTCCTCAGGCCACAAACCTTAACCATGAGCCCATGGGGCCATTTTAGAGAAAATTTCCAAGAGAGACACCAGGCTTTCCTCCCCAGAGTCTTTCTCCATAATCATCCCTGAGCTCTCTTGTTCTTATTCCTCCCCAAACCCTCCTGTGTACAGACCCTCGATGCCCCATTAATATCTCCTCCCAAGTGTATGGGAATTACAGGACTGGTCACAGCTTAGGCCCAAGCAGGGATCCTTGCTTCACTTATTATCCGACACAGACATCCACACGTCATCCACACTTCCTAGTATTACTCAGTCAACTTCAAAAATCAGAGTTAAAGTGATTTTGGACACTGGAACCAACTAGATGCAGTGATGAATTGGTCTGGTAATTCCCGTAATAAAACCAGCCTCTATAATGTGTGGTCATAAACTCAGTGACTTACATTCTGTTCATCTGAAATCTTGTAACTTTTCTACAGAACACAATGTACTTTTGCTTTGCCCTAAAAATTTCACAAAGGCTTTTGGTCCAAAGTCATAAAGTTCTGACCTGATTAGACAGGGTTAGCTAATGGGAGAAATCAGAGGTCCAGGAATTTTGAAGGGTTTCAAGCAGAGTTTAATTGGAAAGTTAAGAAAAGACCAAGATGGAACAAACTGGACAGAGAAGCACATGAAAACAGATATAGCTCAAATGCCACAACGGGTTTTTTTTTCGGTAATCTCTACCCCCAACATGGGGCTCAAACTCACAACTCTGAAGTCACAAACTGCATGCTCTACCGACTAAGCCAGCCAGGTGCCCCACCACATCCTCTTTAAATTCCATTCTGTTCCCTGCACACACATGAACACACACACACACATGCGTGCATGCAGAGCCATGCAGACACACATAGGATCACTCATGCGATAGGCAAGCACTTGGCTTAATACAGGAATGCTGATTCTAGAACTGTACTCTCTGGAGGCAAAACCCAGATATACCACTTACCTCTTTTGTAACTTAGACAAATTACTTAACTGCCATGTGCCTCAGTTTCCCCATATGAAAATGAAGATAATAATAACTGTTTAAAGTTCTAATGATTAACTATTTTCAAAGTACTTAAAAGAGTCAATCACAGAGTAAGTACTTTATATAATGGCATGTACTTTGCTATCTTGTCTTATGCTAGTCACCTGCAGATTTTGTCTTATCATTCCAACGAAATTTCAAACACCAGAGGTCAGAGATCACATCTTTATACTGATATTTCTCCTACAGGGCCTTGCATTTGCATGATGTTTAATAGTTACTGCTTATGGAATTTGATACGATGGACTGCCCACCAAAGCTGAGGCCTCCTCCAGTCCTGTAGGCAATCTACACACCGTGGAATGATGCCACAATGATGAAATCAATTCAGTTAAACAAAGAGAAAGGAATCTGAAAGAATACGCAAGTTTGCAGTCAGAGGGATCTACCGGTACTAAACATCAAGTAATGCTAGGGACCAAGTCTGATGGCACAAAGACCCCCACCAAAAAATACCTACATGCTTAAGGAGATCTTGTTTCCTGGTGTTTCTCACAAAATAAATTCAAGTTGAATACTTCTTAGAAAACTAAGAGGAAAAAAGAATCCAAAAATTAATTAAAGCATAAGAAACATGTGTGTTTCACATGTACCAGGTAGGATAGGCTCATCCAAATTTATCAAAAGCCCAATTTCATACATAGGAATAAAGGTAATAAATACATTGGTTAATTCCTAGTGCTCCACCACCACCACCCCCCACAGTAATAACAGTTACCATTTACTGTCTACCTATTCTGGGCCAGACAGTTCAAATATATAGTGGTACCTTCCAAGTTAAAATGACAGATGAAAAACCTATCCAGTTTTGTTCCTTCCCCAAACTACATTAAAACTATCAAAAAGGGATTTTTAAGAAGGGATTTTTTTTTTCTTTAAGTCGAGGTAAAGGAGAAGAGAAAACTACATAAAAATTTTGAAGTTGGGGAAAACAGCAAGCAAGGTGCTGGAGGAGCTCTTTGAAAATAATACTATTAATAGTGAATTTTAGCAAATAGGCTACACAACCTAATCTTCTCCATTTCAGATTTCACTTGAAATGAAATGGTCTATGGGGTGGAACAAAGTCTTCAATGCCTGAACAGAGAAGTAATATTTAATGTGTTACTGGAAAATGTTAATTTAATTATGAGTGAAAGCAATTATCTTTCTGTCAGCATTAATATATCATTCCAGTATCTTTAGACATCTGTGAATCACACAGGCAAGATTCACAGCTTAGGAAACTATTTGTAAAATTTCTTTGGCCAAGGATCTTTAAATGATCATGAAGATTAGATTGTAACCCAAATGTATTTACCAGTAATGAAACACAATTTCTAAAATACCATAACAAATTATCTGATTCCCTTATGTTTAGAACCCACACATGGCTGTGGCCATTAACTAAAATCTGAGAAATATATGATCCATTAATTAACTTACTCAGATCCCTGAATGCAAACATGGCCAGAAATATTCCCTCTCTTCAAAGGATAAATCTGTTTAAAAAAAAAAAAAAAAGTTTATGATGTAGGAAAGACATTAAGGTTCAAAGCTGGGGGCCAAGAAATAATTCTTGAGGCATCTTTGGTGCAAAAAGGTGGTTTTATTAAAGCAGGGGGACAGGACCCATGGGCAAAAAGCGCTGCCCTGGGATCATGAGGGGTGACCCATCATATACTTCCAAGTTGGGACGGTGTTAAGTATAGGTTCTGTCTCCCAGGTATTTTGGAAACAAGGTTCCCAGGATCCTGAGGGGGCTAGCTATTGTTCGGAAAGGTCATTTATCACTATTCCGGAAACTCTTCAGATGTATATCCGTGGGTCATATGCTTGGAGAGTGACTGCCAACATGTCATCTGGGGCAGTGGGGGTACAAATAAAGGAAATTTCCAAAGGAATTTCTGTATGTTAAAGTAGACTTACAGGATCCTGGGTGTTAGGCTAAGATTGCGTTGTGCCCTTAGCAAAGCATTAACAATGCAGCTGAGTTCCTAGAGTAAAGTCCCTCTGTTTGTTTCAAGAGTTTATCAATGGGCTGTAGGTAGTAAGGAAATTTAATGATTTTTTTTCTGCCTTTGTTTCCCACATCAGTTTATATTTGAAAAAATAAGTTGACCTACTTACAAAATTATGTCTACTTTCTTAGTTGCTAACACCATTTTCTCTTGGAAATTGTGTGCATACAAGACTCTGAAATTGAAGGGGAGTAGAATTTGCCATGGCAAACTATGCCTCTTTGGGATAAGGATTATTTGGGGCTGTTTATTTTTAAGAAACAGCAGATTCAGGTGAAGCTCTGAAAACTGAGTAGAAGCTCACCCTTTTGTAAAAAGACATTTACATACATAAGGGAAATAACATTTTTAAGGGTGTCTCCCTCAGTACCAGCCAGAGGGACACGATTCAAAATCTTGAATCAGGAGTTACCTAGTTTTCCTGAGTCTTTCCCCAAGTATATAGGAGGTATACACTGTTACAAAACTTCTGTTTGTTTCTCACCTGGTAATTCGTCTTTTATTGCAGGTGGACTCAGCCAAGAACCTAGCAAGTAGAGAGAAAATTATTTTTCCTCCCCTATAAGATAATATGTATTAAATATATGTGTGTTCTATCAGTCAGGACATTTCCAGTTGCAAGTGATAATAAAACCAACTCAAACTCATTTGTTCTAAAAAGAGAAATTATCAACTTGATTAACTGAAAAGGAAAGGGAAGGAATTCTAGTTTCAGTCACAGTTGTAGCCAACAATGGCATCTAGGACTCACTACAGTCCACACCTTGACTTGCTAGCATCTATAAACCCTTCTTTACACACAGTTTAAAAATGTGTTCTCCTGAGGCACCTGGATGGCTCAGTAGGTTAAGCCTCTGCCTTCAGCTCAAGTCATGATCTCAGGGTCCTGGGATCGAGCCCTGCATCCAGCTCTCTGCTCAGCAGGGAGCCTGCTTCCCCTTCTCTCTCTGCCTGCCTCTCTGCCTACTTGTGATCTCTCTCTCTCTGTCAAATAAATAAAATCTTAAAAAATGATAATAATAATATATAAAAAATAAGTAAATTTTTAAAAATTTTTTAAAAATGTGTTCTCCCAACATTATGCAACTATTCAGTATGTCACCAAAATTACATTTGCCCCTTCCCAAAAGGATATGTCCCAACACCAAATCTCATTACACTATTCTACTCAAGGTATCTAGGCACTATCTCCCAGACAAGTCTACATGTAGTTTCTTACTGCTAGAAGTCTGGATAACCACCCCAACAGATCCGGTATACAAAGGATGGAGGGAGAGGACAATGGGAAACAAGATCGCCATTAGAGAAACAATTTACAAGGCACCTGTGTGACTCAGTTGGTTAACCAGGAGATCACAAACTTTTGCTACTGGACGTAGGGTTTCTCCTGCAATGCAACCTTCTTAAAAGCTTGGAAGTATTTTGCTTTTATTCATTCAGTCCATTTTCTGAGCTAAGAACCAAAGTCAGAAATCTTGTCAAGTCACAGCCCATGAATTTAGACCCTAACCTAAGAACTGCTGTCTTAGTACTCTGCCTAGCCTCGGGCCTTCAGTTTAATGGTGTCCCTCTTGACCTCCAACTCAGAGAAATGCAAACAGTAGCAGGATGAGGAGGCACAGGTACTCTGTACCCACAGGCTGCATGTTCTAAACCTGTACCAGGCAGAGGACACACTGCAGAAGACAAGAAGGAGAGGCAGTACAGAGCGGTTCCCAGTCCCCAGTTTCACTACCTACTTTGCTTCCTGCCCTTTTTTTACTTTAGCCTCTAACAGACAATTCACCTTTTCCAGTTCTGCAAGGGTCATGATATCCTGACTCTCAGACAATTTGGATTATTGGCAGAAAGACCTCTAATAGTAAAGTTTCAAAATAGCCCCAAGTTGAGATGCCTTTTCTCTTTCTTGTAAGAACTACTGAAGGCCACAGAAAGTCACTGGCATATTCTAACACTCTGGCTTGTTTTTCTACCCATTCCCCCAAAGCTTCAGCCTCAGTACGTACAAGATCTAAGTCCCAAGGTGCCATGAGCAACAATTTAACCAACGTCTTTGCTGACACAGAACAAACAAACAAGCAAACTGCCAACTTCCTGGCCAGGGGTAAAGAATCCCAAAAGCCACATGCCCATCTTAATCCCACAATTCCAAATCTTGGCTCCCAGTCACAGTCCTCATTTACTGTTTAGTTTGTTGACTCTTACTCTGGGCAAGGTACTCAACTAAGCTAATCAGAAGCCTCTTGACATGATAACTACCTACTGCATCATCATAAACACTTCCTTTTTAAATTCAACTTTCCTCCCATTTTCCCATTTCAAAGAAACTTTGGGGACCCCCAAGAGCCCCTACTCTGGGGGCAGGCGCTTGAAGCCCAACTTATGTTTTCCTCACAAGATTTCTTCTAATCTTCTCAAGCTTGCATCCCTGCCACCACCACACCTCACAACTTCTGCATTTAGAGTCTTCCAGACTGTCTGAGAGAGGATGAATGGGTTTAGGTTAGGGTTTTGTTTAGGGTTAGGATGAATATTTAGATAGGGAAGCCTGGCCATTGGGGGTCATGCCTTAAGGAAACATACCTATACACACTTAGTATGTTATGTAAATGAGGCTGAGGCTCCTCCCTAGGCAGAGATTTTAGCATTTTTGCGAGGTAAAGGTGATTATAGGTCATTCCAGAGGTCACTCCATAGTCCATCTGCACAAGTGCAAATTTGGGGTTTACTTCTAAATGTCTGGGTGGTCTGGGCCTGCGGAGATCTTGTCAGGGCAGTCACCGTCACCTGGGGGTTGGGGATATTTTAGGGTTTCATTTGCCCGAGTCAAGAGGAAAGCCAGAAGAGCTTAAGGGAAGACATAAGACAAAGGTTAGTGAGCACAAGCAGGTGGACAATGAAGGCCAGGTCTTGGGGTCTAGCTGGCGACATAACCACTGTATCCCCTTCCCCCTCAACCACCGCTACTGCCCCCCACACTGCAATCCCACTACACACTGGCCTATTCATTGCCTTAATTGGCTTCTTATCCTCACACATAAATAGGTATGTAATGTGGTATCTCAAAGTCAAAAATTCAGTCAAGTTCTTTAAAATCAGTAAGATAAAAAGAGATCTTCTCTGCTATTATTAAATTATTAATACACAGCTGCTGGTGTCCCCAGAGCTAATCAACTTCTCAGCATCCCCTATATAGTATCTTCCTTTCTAGGATATGAATAAATAGGTAGATAAAATAGAGAGAGGGATTAAATAGCAATGATCACAGTAGGTTGTGGAGTGAAGATCATTTTTATCTTCTTCTTTCTGCTTTTACGTATTTTCTAAATTGTCCAAGTGACTTTGTATTATCATTATAAAAAAAGAAAAAAAGGTACAATTTTTTTTTTTTTAATTCAGTTAGCGCAGATGATCTTCCTGGGATGATAGAAATGGTCTAAAACCGGATTGTGGTGATTGTGTTACAACTCTATAAATTAACTAAAAATCATTAACTGTACACTTAAAATAGAGGAGTTTCACAGTATGTAATTTATGCCTCAGTAAAGCTGTTAACAGAGAGAGAACTTCGGTTTGACTAAATTTAAAGGACAGTGATCCCATCCAAACCCCGGTGTGCTGGGAGAAACTAACAAGGACAGGTCAGAGGAGAAAGTGACATGGACAATGAAATGAAGAAAGAAAGGCAGGAAGAACAAAGGAAAGAAAGTGAAATGAGGGAAGATGGGGGGGAGGGGAGAGCTCAGAAATTAAACAGGAGATGTCCTCCTACAGCATGGCTAAAGACAGTCACGCTGTACAGCTCCTTCATTTCCACTCTGTAGGATATACACAGTCCATCAACATGTTGGTAAATGAACTTTTCTTGGCCTTGCAAACAGCAGCAGAAGGCTGGTACTTTGAAGATGTTGATATCATTTGGAAATTCTACCACCAATTCTGTCAGGGTGCCCCACACAGCAAAATTGGCATTGTGTCTTTGAAAGACAGATTGTATGCAACAAATAAAATGCTACCATGGTGTTGGTGTACCACATGAACACAAATAGCTGAAAGTATTTCTTTTGTCTAAATTAGAGAAGTACTATCTTCATATAATTTAACTCAACCTTTGTAGAACATCTGTTGGATGCAATGAAATCTTCTTGTTTTGAGGGATATAGAGATATCAAGGTACAGTTCCTGTCTTCTAGGAATCAAATAGAGCGGATATATTCTGTTTGGGGGGGGGGGTGCTGTCACACTTAATGAAGGAAATAATGTATGAGAGTATGGCTAGGGCTTTTACAGAGAATTTGAAAAGAGATAAGGAAGCACCTTCCAGGCTGGGAAACGACATCCACAAAGGTACAGAGAATTTTAAGCTTAGGGTGTGATTAGGAAATGGTAATCATTTGGCTTGACTATATGCAGGATCCATAAGCAAGTGATGGAAAATATGTAATTAGGACCAGATGGTAAAAGACCTGGGGAGTTTTAGCCCTCCTGTATATGTAAAGTGGACTCAGCAAAAATATTTAAAACAAAGATATGTCTCAAGATCCCAGTTTCTGTGAAGTGTAAGGTGGTGTGGTAATTTTAAAGGTATGTCCACAAAGTCTTTGACATGGATTTTGCACATGGGAGAAAGAAATAATTTGTGGCCAGAGGACAAATTGTAGTGGCCTTAAAGGTACACCCACAAATTCTTTGATACCAATCCTCTCAAGAGATGGAACAAAATTCCTTTCCCCTTGACTGTGGAATGCACTTAGTGACTCTCCTCTAATGAATTAAATACCGCAGAAATGATAGATGTCGCTTTCAAGGTTAGGCTATAAAAAGACTGCAACTTCCATCTGGGGAGATCATTCAGTCTCTCCCACTCTCTCCTGGATCACTCTGTGGGAGAAGCCAGCTTCCACATGCTAAGGCAGCCTGGTGGAAAGGCCCGAGTGGTGAAAAACAGCCTGCTAAAAATGCTATGTGTGAGCTTAGAAGCAGAGCTTGCCCTAGCCAAGTCTCAGATGACTGCAGCCTGGAAAAACACCTTGACTGTAGCCTCAGGAGAGTTCCTGGCCCAGAACCACTCAACTAAACTGCTCCTGGGTTTCTGACCTATAGAAACTGTGAGTTTGTCATTACAAGCTGTTAAGTTTGGGGGTAATTTGTGATGCAGAAATAGATAACACAATTGGCTTGGAGGGAAGACAGACTGGACAAGACAGAGAAGTAAGTTGGAGTTGGCATTAGGCAAGGCAACAGACAATGAAAATGTAAATCAAAACAGTAAGAACAGTGATGATGAATAGAGAAGAAAGGATTTATGCCCAGGGCTGACAGAAATTTAATTAACAGCTTTTATGGGCTGATTAAATTGAGGAGTAGTACTGAAAGAGAGACAGAGATGTTGTAAGGCTCTTTCCATGTCCAGTTGAGATGACCAAGGAGATGGTAATGTCATTAACAAAAAAGGCAGTAAAGGAAGCACATGAAGGGGGTATGGTGAGTTGATTATGTGTTGCCATGTCTGCATGTATTTTGGTTTTAAGCATGTTGACGCTCATACAGTAGCTGACATCTACAGAGATATCCAAAAAGCTATGGCAAAATCATACCTTGCACACTTAGGGCACAGGTGATTCAGATTACAGACGGAGAGTGACCATGAACAGAGATGGGGCAAAATGACCCACATTTTGAACAGTAACGCTCTAAAGTACCTTCCAGACTTTCAATTCTGTCATTGCCTGAAAATAAACAAAGGTTGTTCACAATATAATAAAGGTTCAGGGGTCCGATGCTAAGAAATTGGGAAGTCCAAAGACTGAGATGGGTGTGATGAATGTGTAGAAGAGGACACTTTGCCACTGGGATCATCGGGGCTCAAGAAATGCTTCCTATATGTACATCAACAGGGTTTTCTTTTAAATATTGGTTTGTATGTGATACAGGATGTGAGGAAAATAAGAAAGAAATGCTTCAGGACATCTAGTTCCACTCCTAACAAGGTAATGGTATAAATAAATGATTTAACAATAATATAAGCAAGAAGCCAGGACTCTGAGAATAAATAAATATGCATGACTTTCCTATGACACCTGATAACATGAACAGTTTCCTATGGAAGTTTATTTCCATGAAAGTGTGCATTTGTATATTAAATAGGATACATCTAGATGGCTAATTTATTCACTTAAATAAAATAACCTGTGACGCTTAAAGCCAATATTTGAAAACACATCAAGGATTCAAAGTTAAGATAGAGGACTCTAAGGAAAGAATTAAACGCCTCAGGGAAAATTGTGCTGCCAAAACTGGAATGATAATGAGCTGAAATTTCAAGTTTTGTTCTTGCATTAGTTAATGCATTTGGGCAGAAATGTTGCTTAGAACAAATGCATTTCAGGGCTTGTAATAACCAAATGTCTTTCTTTCTCAGTCTCTACCCATTACAAAATCATGAGTCCCTCAAGTCCCCTTTTTTAGGTCATATAACCCTACAAGTTCACCTCTTCAGCGCAGCGATCTTTATCTCTCTGCTTGCTCTGCAGTAGGAAGTAGTCCTATCCATCATGGAAATCTGTGCATCAGACCATTTCTGCTTCAACAGCTGAGTCCCACAGTGTGCCAGATTCAGGGAACTAGATAATTATGGATATTCCCTACACTAAAGGCTACCCAATTAGTGGACATTTTTAATAGGAAACAGGTGTAGATCTCAACTCACAAACTTAACTGTGCAAGAAAGCTAATGTCTCTTTATTGTCTTTAAGGCAACCTAAATTGGACGCTGAGCGCTCTTTCCTCCTGGCTGGCAAGAAATCCAGTCTTAATCATCTGCACCCATCTCTCCTCCCTTCCCCATGGATTGTAAAACGTCCCAATGCCAAATCAATCATCAATCACTGATCTACAGTGGTTACAGCAAAAAGTGAAAAGTCCAGTGACCTGTGTATTATAATCACTTCCTACCTCCTGGGGTGCATATATTCATAATATATAAGGGCCAGAGAAAACCCCCTTGCCTCCAGAGGCTGTCTCAATGACAGTGCCACAGTCTTGTTCTAATTCCTATGTTATATCTCAGACCTTTGCCTGCCCTGACTCCACACTTCCACCCAGTAGAATATCCAAATTCCTAAGCCCTTGTTCCCATCATGAGGAATGTAGACAACCCTCAGCTAGGACCACAGGACCTGAGCCAAGACTGGGTGAGCATTAGGGACAGAGATATATACAATCAGATATATAAAAACACCCAGAAGTTCACAAAATGTAGGTAAGGTAAATGAGCAATCCAACTGTAGCTGCCAGAGGACTGGAAAGTGTCCATCGGTTTGAGCAGTTAAGAAGTTAAGCAGTTAAGAAGGCCATTTGTGGGGCACCTGGGTGGCTCAGTGGCTTAAGCCTCTGCCTTTAGCTCAGGTCATGATCTCAGGGTTCTGGGATCGAGCCCCTGCATCGGGTTCTCTGCTTAGCAGGGAGCCTGCTTGCCTCTCTGCCTACTTGTGATCTCTCTCTCTCTGTGTCAAATAAATAAATTAAATCTTTAAAAAAAAGAAGAAGAAGAAGAAGGCCACTTGGTCACTTTGATAAAAAACAAATAAACAAAAAAAATCCACTTCAGAGCAGTAATAGGAAGGGAAATCTGATTGAAATAACAGTCTTAAAAAAAGTGGGAAAGGGATACAGCAAGTTTCATCTGTTCTTCTGAAAACGTGATAGCTAGAGATGATGGGGGGGTGGATAGTCTGCCAATGCTTGTAATAGTTTTTTGGTTTGTGTGTGTGTGTGTGTGTTTAAGATAACAGCAATTTGAGTATCTTTAAAGGCTACAGGGAAGGAGCCAGGTTGACCCCATAAGACAAAGATATATTGAAAAAAAAAGCCTTATCTTTACTCCAGTGGAGAAGGGAGGGAGGAACTTAAAAGCATAAAGAAAAGTGTTCGTAAAAGGAAAAAGGAAAGGGGCGCCCCTTATGAATACAGAAAGGAGGCAGGATAAGGCTGAAAGCAAAGTATGAAGTCACAAAGTCGGGAAACTGTGGGAGCTCAAAACTCAGAGCCTCATTTTTCCCTATGCAGTACCACACAAGATCATTGCTGAGTGATGGGGTGGCCAGTGGGTTTGAGGCATGAGGTAAGATTTTAGTTTTGTTTCCTTTTTTTTTGCCTTTGCATATACATATATAGCGATCTCACTAAATTTACCTATTAATCTTAATAGTTTGAGGATTCTTTGCGGATTTCTAGATCCACAATCATGAAATCTATAAGTAATAAGTTTTATTTTGCCTTTATAAGAGTTGTGCCCTTATTTATTTTACTTGCCTTACAACACTGGGTACTGCTGGGCTTACATTAATTCTTTGGCCAGGGATTCCCACACCAGGTGGGGACTGTAAGTTCAGGCTCCACACCTTTATGATATGGGTTTAGGGTTTTCATTTCTCCAGGAGACTTACTTTCCCTCACCCCAGACCATACCTAAGACAAGACTGCTTCTTTCCTAGACCCATGGGCACAGGCTTCTGGTTACTCTTATACATAGGGGCAGCCTTTGTTGGTAGACAGCTCTAGTCTAGCATTCCGATTCCAGCTCCCCACCTCGCACAGAGCTAAGGACATCTCCTTGGGTGGACAGTCCTAGCCTTCTATGGCCCTAGCATAGGGAAATCTACATTGTGATGGCAACAAGGGCATAGGAACCTGAATCTTTTTCTAGGTTGTGGATGTTAAACTTTAGCCCGTATAAATGATTTTACATGCAGTCTTCTGGGCCACCAGAACATCACTGCGAATGTTCTGAGTTTCCTCTTTCTTTCTGTCTTGAACCTGGTGACTTCCCTTTCATATTTCCAGGTCAGCTCTGAAATTATGCCTTTTTAACTAACACGGTAGTGAGGTAGAGTGGACCTTGAGGCCTTACTGCTGGTATTCTAGTGGTCCCTTTGTGGTGCAAACCTGCAGAGTTAGATGGTTTTCTTCAGGAGCCCTGAACAACCCAGGTGGATGGATAGAAAGAATAAGGGCTGCATTTATCCTAGTCTGGACTTGGTAGGGCAGGCAAGATAGAAAAACAGTGGGGAGGCGCGCCTGGGTGGCTCAGTGGTTTAGCCTCTGCCTTCAGCTCAGGTCATGATCTCAGCATCCTGGGATCGAGCCCCACATCGGGCTCTCTGCTCAGCAGGGAGCCTGCTTCCTCCTCTCTCTCTCTGCCTGCCTCTCTGCCTACTTCTGATCTGTCTGTCAAATAAATAAATAAAATCTTTAAAAAAAAAAACGGTGGGGAGGGGTGCCTGGGTGGTTCAGTCAGTTAAGCGTCTCACTCTTGGTTTTCACTCTGGTTAATGATCTCAAGGCCATGAGATCAAGCCCTGCATCAGGCTCCATGCTCAGCGCAGAGTTTATCTGAGATTCTCTCTCTTCCTCTCCGTCTGCTCCTCCCCACTTCTCCCTCTCTAACTCTATCTCTAAAAAATAAATAAATCTTAAAAAAAAAAAAAAAAATTCTGCCATTCAGGGGTGCCTGGGTGGCTCAGTGGGTTAAGTATTCACGTGTCTGCCTTCAGCTCAGGTCATAATTCCGGAGTCCCGGGATCAAGCGCCACATAGGGGTTCCCTGCTCTGAGGCAGGGAGTCTGCTTCTCCCTCTCCCTCTGCTCATGCCCTCATGTTCTCTCCCTCTCCCTTATGCTCACTCACTCTCTCTCTCAAATAAATAAATAACATCTTTTTTTAAAAATCTGGTGTTCGTACCCTAATACTCATCCTTTACCTAACTTTTGCTGCAACTTGAAACCTCTTCTGTATAGGCCTTGTCCCCACAGCAGGAACACAGAAAATCCCTCTGCACATGCTGATGACATGACTCAGACTTTGAGGAAGGATACCTTGTTTTGGTATATTATGGGAGTATCTCAAAATTGGTGAGATTGTTTATTGCTGTTGTTCGTGCTCTTGAGTTATAAATTACCGTTTAGGTTCATCAATGTCAATTTAATTTGAAAAGAATTGTTTGGCTAACTCTATAGTAGTTAGTGAAATATTCTGCAGCTACAGTAATGGGGCCCATGATGTTCCAATAAATGGACATTTAAATGCATATCCACTGAATTTTTATGATTCCCTACCACCTGGTATCTCTGTAGATACTGAAAGAAAATTGTAATTTGATAAGGCTGGCGTGTTTGAAACATGCTAATCTCCCCCATCAACACCGAAGAACATGTATGTGGTGATTTATGACACGAAATATTCTGCAGACTTTTAACTTGGAAAACTCAAGCTATAAAATTAGCAAAGCCCAGGCAGGTCAGGAGAGCAAGTGTACTGGGTGTACAAGGCCATCTGAATTCATACTGAAACACAAAGGCCACAAACCCACAATTACCTGGTAGCTGAGCTGGGCCTAGAAGTCAAGGGTTATGGCTTTCCGTCTAGGGCTCATTTGTAGGTCCTACATCATGGCATGAAGCTTAGAGCTGAGCTGAACTGTGATGTCTTGCCAACATAAATAACTGCTTAGCTGACAGAAACTTCAGGGGGCAGACAATTTCGTATTAAAAAAAAAAAAAAAGACTTGGAAAGCTCAAATCCAAATCCATTCTACCATATAAATTAGCTAATTTCACAGTGTATAAGAAGCACTACTTTTTACTGCCTGTCTGAACTAGGAACTCTACGGCAGCAGTACATTTTGTTTGGAGCAAAATATCTTTTACTGAGCATTCACAGAATCATGATCTCATTTTCTGAAGTGTTATCTCTGAAAACATAATCAGCTACAAAAAATTTATCACTTTACATAAATTAATTTTGCAGACAATTTTTCATGCATACCCCCCCTTGAAGGCTAACACACTAAATGAGATACACTTATACTTGCAACTACAATTTATCTTGGTTAGTGGGCATTTTCGCTCTCTGGGAGAGAATTTTAATCTTCTGTAGGAGCAAAGCAACTTGGGAGTGGGGAGGTATGTCAAACTGTCAACAAAGAAAAGAAATGAAAAGAACCAAAGAAACCAATTTAAACTAATTCAAGGACAAAGGGACTATGAGAAGCACTGGAGAAAGTTGCCATCTGCAGGAAATGTTTTAGGCTCTACGTCTGTGATTAACTCTGTATTAGCCCCTGACCTATAAACCCCGTACCCTCCTACTTGTCAATTTCTTTGTTCGTTGTTCCAATTGATAGCTCCCTAAAGAATTAGGAATTTCACCCAAAAATATATATATATATATTTTTTTTTACTAGGAAGATCTTGAAACCAGGTTGTTAAATTCAGAAATGCTCCCCTGCCCATTGGCAAATAAGTGCTACCCCAAGCCTGTTGAGTCCTCCCTCCCACACTGACTGAACCACCCCGGGTCTGGAGAGCCCCAAGTGGGTGTTGCTTAGGCACTTGGTTCCCAATAGCCTTCCAGCCAGCCCACGACAACTCCCATATACCAGTGCCCATCTTTATATGTCCTCCCAGATAGAGAAGGCCCAGTCCTTTGCTGGGAAGATGCCACTCCATCTGGCAGTGTTGGCACCCAGCAGACAAATGCCCAATGCCCATCTGGTCCCTGAGGCTGTGACCCATCATCAGAGGCTCATACTCCCTTGGAGTTGCCCCTACACGGCACCTAATAAAACTGCAGGGTACCAAAAAGGTCATTTGATCTTTTGAATACCACCTTGGATTGAAACTATGCTCACTATCTTTTCTCGAAACTGTTTTTTATTAAAGATAACACCATTCTCTCTGTTTCCCTCAAGAAACCACGCTTCCTCATTCCTTTGTCTCAACGTGAAAAGTTCATATGAACTTTGTGAAATGATTGATTTCACAGAAACATCTGAAATTACTTCCAATCTCCCTGAAGTTCTTCCTTATGCTTGCATTTCAAATAACATGAACTTGGGCATGTGCCCCCATCAAAAAGATAAAAATGCATATTCAAATTTTGGTTGCACATTATACCACAATAAAGCTGATATTAAAAGAAACACACACATACACACACACACATACACAGTGAGGGAAAAAGAGTGCATGAGCAATTTGGTTCTCTGAGTTCTCTTATTCCTCCCTCCACCCTGCCCATGTTGCATTGGCTACAATGCCATGAAGAAAAAAATCCATTTCAAAAAAAAAGAAAGAAAGAAAGAAAAAGGGGCGCCTGGGTGGCTCAGTGGGTTAAGCCGCTGCCTTCGGCTCAGGTCATGATCTCAGGGTCCTGGGATCGAGTCCCGCATCGGGCTCTCTGCTCAGCAGGGAGCCTGCTTCCCCCTCTCTCTCTGCCTGCCTCTCTGCATACTTGTGATCTTCATCTCTCTCTCTCTGTCAAATAAATAAATAAAATTAAGAAAAAAAAAAAAAAAAAAGAAAGAAAGAAAGAAAAAGACCATTTCATTATATATATAATTAGAGGTAAGAAGAATGGCATGAACAATAAGCCATCAAATATCTGATTAGGGCCAAGCTAGTTTTATTAAAGACAGCGTGCCACACAGATATAAGTAATTCTATGTTTATGTGATCCTTTGACCTCTCTCCCTAATTCTCTCTGGTTCGGTATTATTGGCTGTTGTAGACTATGGCTAAGTATGATAATCTCTCTCCACCCTATTTTTCCCTTAAACTGTCTGATTTTTAATGGCTGGTTTCACAGAATGTAAGGTATTTTAAGAACATATGTTGTATTATGGCAGAAACACCATTATTCGGGTTTGTTTCTAGCTTGTTACTTTGCGCTTTCTATTCTATGCTATTTCTACATATTCTTCAATTGTAATATTTGTCTGGAGAATAAAAAGAAATTTATTCACACTGGGTTTGGTCCAAAAAATACTTCTCAACCTTCAAAATAGCTTTGCATCTAAGGGAAAGTCAAGAGTAGCTACTGGGTTGTACACTTAGTCAAGTATTTGAGAGACTGACAATCTGGAAAATTTATTGAACTGTCACGTCAATCTGGTACAACTATAACTTGAGTTCTTTTGGTTATATTCACTCTATATATAATGCACTTAAAAATGTAGCTTTTTGGAGGCGCCTGGCTGGCTCAGTTGGTGGAGTATGTGACTTGATGTCAGAGTTGTGAGTGCGAGCCCCACGTTGGGTACAGTGATTACTTAAAAGTAAAATCTTTTTTTTTTTTTTTTTTTTTTTTAAAGATTTTATTTATTTATTTGACAGAGAGAGATCACAAGTAGGCAGAGAGGCAGGCAGAGAGAGAGGAGGAAGCAGGCTCCCTGCCGAGCAGAGAGCCCGATGTGGGACTCGATCCCAGGACCTGAGATCATGACCTGAGCCGAAGGCAGCGGCTTAACCCACTGAGCCACCCAGGCGCCCTTAAAAGTAAAATCTTAAATGAGGGAGGACATCTGGTGTCTCAGTCAGTTAAGTCGCTGCCTTCGGCTCACGTCATGATCTCAGGGTCCTGGGACTGAGCCCTGCATCGGGCTCCTTGCTCAGCAGGAAGTCTGCTTCTCCCTCTCCCTCTGCCTGCTGCTCCCCACTGCTTGTGTTCTCTCTCTCTCCCTCAATCTCTTTCTCACTGTCCCTCCGTCTCCCTCTCTGTCAAATAAATAAATAAAACCTTAAAAAAAAAATCTTAAGTGGAGTGCCTGGGTGGCTCAGTTGGTTGGGCGTCCAACTCTTGGTTTCAGCTCAGGTCGTGATCTCAGGGTCGTGGGATCAAGCCCAGCATTGAGTTCCTTGTTCAGCTGGGAGTCTGCTTGAGATGGTCTCTCCCTTGTGCTCTGTCCCTCAACCCCCTAAAATAAATAAATCTTTAAAAGTAAATAAATAAAATCTTCAAAAAGGGACGCCTGGGTGGTTCAGTGGGCTAAAGCCTCTACCTTCCGCTCAGGTCATGACCCCACGGTCCTGGGATCAAGGCCTGCATCGGGCTCTCTGCTCAGCAGGGACCCTGCTTGCTCCTCTCTCTCTGCCTGCTTCTCTGCCTGCTTGTGATCTCTGTCTGTCAAATGAATAAAAAAAAAAATCTTTAAAAAAAATCTTCAAAAAATGTAGCTTTTTGACACTCAAATATTAGTGTAACTATCTTTAAAAAAATAACACAAACTTTATTGCTGAGCAGTTTTTTTTTTTAATATAGCACAACTCCCAAACTATTGTTTCTCCTGAACAATAAGTTTGCAGGGACTTCTGTTTGTTCCTCATCTACAATTAGTAGGTAAAACAGTATGTCAGAGATGGAGTTCCTTGTTGTAAACATCGCCCAGACATATATGAAGTTCCTGGCATTGTAACCATCGACATGGTATAGAGATCAAGAAAACTAAAAAGACTTTGTCCTCAAGAAGACAGGTAAAAACAACATAAGCAGAAATATCAATGACTCAAAGAAAACACCATCCCCTCTATACAATGAGCTACAAGCTATTTTGCTGCAATAGTATTCCTATCCAAATATGTGGGTGCATGTGTGTATAAATAAAGGGTACTGAATTTGGGGAACATTTTTACTGCCTTTACATAAGATTTGAAGTTTTGTGGTTTCAGAGAACAGTGACAAACTCAAATGATGTTCTCACACTTAGGATTCTTTTGCCTTCTCTAAAAATATCAATAGTATTTTTTAATAGCTACCATCTGTTGGCAAATATTACGTGACAGGTATAATGTTAAAGATGTGTTGCTTCATTTAATCCTCACATAATTCCACTCTTAGATTTTTTTCCTTTACACAATAAGGAAAGAGAATTCGAAAGGTTAACTAACTTGTCCAATCACTTGATGCTTTAGGTTTGTCTGACTCTTAACTATTCCATGTTGGCTTGTGTTTTCTTTCTGTTTAGACATCAGATACAAATGCCAAAAGGAACAAAGGTTGAAATTTGACCCTTATTAGGATACCAGAAATAAAGACTCAGCCTTGTTCTCAAAATGAAATTTTCCTTGCAAATAAAAACTCTCTAAAACTCAACAAATACCCATTGAATACCTATTTTGTGCCAGACCTTCTTCTAGGAGCTGATTATCAAATTAATATTGAGGGGCGCCTGGGTGCCTCAGTCAGTTAAGCATCTAAGCCTTCAGCTCAGGTCATGATCTCAGGGTCCTGGGATTGAATTCGGCATCACATCGGGCTCCCTGCTCAGTAGGGAGCCTGCTTCTCCCTCTCCCACTGCCACTCCCCTCACTTGTGCTTTCTCTTACTCTCTCTCCTGCTATCAAATAAATCAATAAAATCTTTAAAAAATAAAGTAAAATTGAAATGGATGCTACTCATTGGGTGACTTACCACTATATGAAGGTAGACAAAATAAAGAAAAAAATTTAGAATATTCTCCTTAAGTACAGCAGGGAACTCAGCTTGAATCTAGATTTTGTTCACCACAGAAATCAGGTTAACTTAGGGGCTTGGAGAGTGGAACAGAAAATCCTTGAGCATTTATGGAAACACACTTTTCAAAGACATTCATTCTAAGGGAAGAGAATCATAAAGAATAATTTGAGCACCAGAAAAGTAGACAAGGTCAAAAAAAGAGACAGGTCTTCAGATTGTCTGGATTGATGATACAGCCCCAGAACCAGGGGCCTGAAGCAAAAAAGCCAGCAAAACCCAAAAGAACTGAACCACCAGGTGCCGACTGTGGCAGTTCCATTCACAGTCAACACAACCCACTGCCCATGGCTCTTAGAGCAAAGGGACACTATGCCTTCCAAGCAGACATCAGTGCCCTCAGCATGGAACTTGTGCAGCTTCAGGACAAACATCAGCCGTGGCCTCAGCTCTGGAAACCACCAATAGAGAACCAGCTGCCAACCTGGACATTAGCATTGTACAGAGACTTTCCTACAAAGGTCTGGAGAAGGGAAGGAGATAAACATGGGGACCACATGGGGTGCCTGGCCGGCTCAGTCAGTAGAGCATGCAACTCTTGATCTCAGGGTCATGAGTTCGAGCCACATGTTGGGCATAGAGATTACTTATAAATAAATAAATAACATGGGTGCCACAGGGTAACCAACGGATTTAGTTTTTAGAATCTTCATGAGATACCCTTTGAGACTCCCAAGACCATCTGTAAGGAATCCCAGAAACTGGAGTTCCAACAGAGTGCTGGAGGATAGAAGAAGAGCCTTGGGACGCTACGTGTGCGCTCATTTCCTGCCAATTTGTATTAAGTAGATTTGTAATGTTGCAGTGTGAAAAGATTAATGAAGCCCAACTTTATGTGTGAAATGTGAATAATTCATCCATGATTTTAATTCAAGAATCTCCTAATTCCAAAGCTGCATGGCCAAGTGAATTTCATATTGAGTGGATCCTATTTTCACATGGCACAGCCATGGTAGCTATTAAACAGAAATAATATTCCCATTAGAATATTCACCTGAATTACATGGGTTTCAAATTACACAAGGTGTATGAGTTTTGTCACTGTTGCTTTGGCCATGGCAAACTCCGGTTTGGTGTGGCTGGGATGCCTGGGTTATATAAACAGCAGACAGAGAGGGTGGTGCGTCACACAGCCATCTAATCAACAAAAAACCACTTTTTCCTTTCATTCTAGTAAATTAATACCTTCTTCCTTACAACATGGCATTTTCTCAGAAGATTCCTGAAAATGAATTAAGTAGGAGGTGCATTTTTAAGCTAGCTCCTGCAGAGACTTATCACCTAAGTAACCATTATACTGATGTGGCTGTAATATTTGTATTTTTCAATTCACTCATGATTACATCAATCATGAGCTTAATTCTGTCCACCCACTCAGAAGTCACCCATGACCATAAGCAGTTCATGAGCCTTTTGTAAAGACAGTCTTCTGAAATAAAGAGACTGTGTTTGCCATAATAGATTTGTGGTTTTGTTTTTCATGGCAAAGGAAATGTAGCCGCTGAGAAAAGCAGGCTCCTATAGCAAGTTCTGTTTTTTGTTCTAAAGGCTTTGAAATTACTTTAGTAATCACAGAGTATAAAGAATTAGAACTGTACTGTCCATTATCATGCCAATAACCACATAAGGCTATTAAGTACTTTAAATGGGGCTGCTCTGGGTGAAGATGTGCTTTAAATGTAAAACATAGACTAGATTTCAAAGATTTAATATAAGAAAAATGTAAAATGCTTTATTAGTAATATTTTATGTTCATGAAATGGTGAAATAATCATTTGGATACAAGAGTTAAATAAAATAGAGTACTAAATTTTATTTCACCTGTTTCTTTTTACTTTTTTTAATGGGACTAAGAGAAAATGTAAGAAATACATATGTACCTCACATTATATTTCTGTTTGACAGCACTGAGCTAGATGCTGCCATTATTCCTCCATCACCATATTCTTCCTCTGCCTTTATACACAGAGCATGCCAGGGCTGGAAAATTTAGCACTTCTCCATCACTAGAGGTCCAGATATGTCCAGAATATTTCTAAATATTCCCAGGGAATGTGTGTATGTCCTGCCTGTCGCTCTGAACTGCCTTCATACTTTTACCCCGTCAGAACATAACATCTGGGGCACCTGGGTGGTTCGGGTCATGATCCTGGGGTCCTGGGACTGAGCCCTGCATTGGACTCCCTGCTCAGCGGGGATCTGCTTCTCCCTCTCCCTCTATTCCTCCCCCATCACTCATGCGCTCCCTCAAGTAAATAAACAAAATCTTAAAAAAAAAAAAAAAAGAAGAAGACGAGGAACATAATATCTTTTCCCATTTCACCTCATCCCTAGTTTCAGCTCCCTAAGGACTCACGTTTTACAAAAAATTCTTCCAGACCAAAAAAAAAAAAAAATTGATTTTCATGGACACATGCCTTTCCTTAATGAGATGGACTGCTAAGGCGTAATCTAGTTCCCCATTTTCTCAACCTCTCTCACGAGACCCACCTCTAGTTCTTTGATTTGCATAACCAAAAGGCCCCTCAAACTGTCTTCCCAAACAAGAACAGTCTTTCCTCAAGACAAATTCTGCACCCCACACCACAGAATATGAAAAAGGCTGCCTGCCAATGCTAAACCAGGTCCCATTATTGCTTGCATCTCCCACTACGTAGACTTGATAACAAATCACCGGGCAGGGTCTGCAACCAGAGAGATGTGTTGTAGGAGCTGTGTGTTTACCATGATTGTTGACTGGGGTCTGCTCATTCAAGCCTCTTTGTTTACTTAAATGCATTCATCCTCAAGCTTCACTCTGCAACATCTGTGTATTTTTGAACTGCTGGCTGTAAACTGCTAGCTTTGATTAGAGACCTGTGCATTTAGCCCTTTCTGTGGGCTCATTGTTGTGCTGGGTCAGAGGGATGCTGGGAACCTGGGTACTTCTGCCCAGCTGAGCTTTCATTGAGCCTCACAGAGTATGCGTGCACCTGGGGTAGAGATGTCTGTTGAGGGGAAAACCCCAGAACTTCCTCAGCTGGTACCTAAGTAGAGGGAGGGGGGGATGGAGATGTCTCCAAGCAGGTAGGTCAGTTATGTGGATGGTGAAGCCCCACATTGCCGTGTGGTTAAAAGGAGAAGAGAACCAGGACAATGCTGGGCTTCAATGATGATTATTAAAGAATTCAAAAATACATTTTAATGTATATTCTTTTCACTAATTTCAACATTTTCCTCAGAGAAATGGCTGTTCGAGGTCTGAAACAGGAAAGGGACAGGACATCATGTTAAATCAGAAAGTAGGGGCGTTTTCAAAGATTACTAGGTGGGGTCCACAGGACATGGAAGTTACTTACTACTGTCCAAAGTCATAACATTTTGAAAATTTAAAAAAAATGGACTCTGGTTCCATTCAAGATGCAATGAGGACACGCCACACCATATCTCCCCTTGATTACAAAAAAAAACCCCTAGACATGGTATATAAAGCAAATACCAGAGGCTCTACAAAGTGGATGTATTAGTTTGCTTCGCTGCTGAAACAAATTACCACAAATTTAGTGGTTTAAAACAAAACCAATACATTATCTATAGTCCCAGAGGTCAGAAACCTAAAATGGGTCTGCAAAGCTGTGTTCCTTCGGGAAACTCTAGAGGAGAATCTATTTTCTTCCCTTTCCAGTTTTTAGATGCTGCCCGAATTCCTTGGCTCCCAGTCCCTTCCTCGCGTCTCTCTGACTTTTGCTTCTGTCATCACATCTCCTCTGGCTGACTCTCCTGCCTCCCTCTTACAGGGGCCCTGATGATCACATTAGAGCCACCCAGATAATCCAGGATAATCTCCCCCATCAAAAGGTCATTCACTTAATCAGGCTTGCAAAATCCTTTTTGCCATGTGAGGTAACATATTTACAGGTTCCAGGTCTTTGAGCATGGACATCTGGGGTTGGGGGGGGGGGGAGTGGACAATTAGTCCACCTACTACAGTGGATAAAGAGCAAGGGGACTGGGTAAGGAACCCGGGGTTTAAGGGACAACCTGGAAAAAATTCTCAGGCTTTTTTCTTTTTTTTTTTTCTCCTATACATCCCAGCTCAAGCTCTGAGGCAGCCTGCAACCAGGACTAAGAGAGGGCATGGACGGAGGGCGCTATGAGAAAAACCTGCTCTCCAGCCATGGGGAAGGTGAAGGGCACGGGGGTTCCCACGAGGGACTCAGGATTTAGGACTTTCCCTACTCTGTGTCAGGCGAAAACCAGCGAGAAGACAGCATCAGGAAACGTCCACATTTCTGAACAGAAATGCTTTTTTTCGGAGTCCGGAATCAAATCGAACAGAAACAATACAGTAGTCCCTCCCTCCTTACTCGGGGCGCATAAGTGCCAAGACCCCCGAGCGGTGCCTGAAACCATGGAGAGCATCCAACCCTATATATGACTATGCTCTGCCCCAACCACACATACTATAGAGTGTAATTTATAAATGAGGCCCAGTAAGATATGAATAATAGTAACTGAAATAATAAATAATGACGAATAATTCAATCGAACAACTGCAACAACATACTGTAACCAAAGCTACGTGAAAGCGACCTCTCTCATAACGTCTTCCACTATCCTCAACTCACCCTTCCTCTGCTTCCTGCCGTGACAGGGACAAGGGGCGGTGACACACGTCTGCGTCAGGGGACGAAGCGGAGTGAGTGCGCAGGCGTTAGGCGCTGTGACGCAGCGTCGGACTCTACGGACCCGCCTCCTCGGAGGCTGCGTCAGAAGGAGGAGCCTCATTGCGGAAGGCGTGGTGGGCAGCTGCTGATTGACAGCGCGGAGAGACGGAGCGGCAGTGACGAGGCCAGGACGGCTGTGCCTGCCAGGAACAACCGTGGAGTCCTATAACCAGGGTCTTAGAGGACCCACGGAAATTGTTGGGATGTTGGGGGCAGATATAACTTGAGTTCTAAAAAGGCTCTTGGGAAATTAAAAACAAGAAAGAAAAAGACTCTTCAGGCTGAAAATAAGGATCAATCATGGAAAATGCAGAAGAAAAGAGTATGACTCATGAATTTCAGATACAGGCAGAAAATGAATATTTAACAATTATATAGAAGATAAAATAGAGTTAGTTGCTGGATGAAATGCTAAAAACAGAACACCGCGTTGACTAAAACCTCTTTCTTTAGAATTTTTCAATAAAAACTTTCAAGTAACCAATAACTGCACAATTTCAGGTTCCTTTCACAGAGTCATAAATCAAGCCAGAAGAAATTCCAAAAACCATTTAAACCAATTACCTGTTCCAGGAAGGAACAAGGCTTAACTGACTCAAAAGGAAAATTTTGAAGGCTCTTTTAAAAGTTTTGAGGAACTCCTACCACCTCCTCGGTTCCCCTTTCTGCTGCTCAACTCATCCCCAAGATGCCAGCTGTGGTCCCCTGACACCTAGGAGACCAGAGAAAAAGGGATACAGACCCCAGTCAATGTCACTGCCTGGATAGTCCTAAATTCTCCTGGTGATTTCTGTTTATGCCCAGAGTTGCCCTTCTGTGTCCAGGGTGTGATGTTCAGCTATACCATCTCTGATCCATCCCAAGTGTCCCTACATGGATGGTCCCTTCACCACTTCCCACAAGGAACCCACTCATCTAGAGCATTTTGTTTGAATACAACGTTTTCAAGGTTGAAGAGTTTGCAGGGAAAGGTCATACATAAGAGTGCAAGGACCTCTCCCATCTCCTTACCCTCTTCCTCTCTCTCCTGCGCACCCATGTGACTGTCTCCTTTTCATCTTGAATGGAAGATCTCTCCACTCCCTGGCCCCAAATTTCAATTTATTCATGTAGAAGCCTCTCTCTCTCACTCTTTCTCTTTCTCCCTCTCTCGTGCACAGTAATCAAGAATGTCTCAAAAAGAAAAGAAAAAAAAAGTCTCAGCAACTACCACAAGCAAGCAAGACTTCCAAATAACTATTGTGCTCTCGTGAAGAATGTTGATGCCTAAAATTATCTCTCAGTTCATCAATCTAAGCAGGATCATTTCTGAACTTAGAGTAAATGTCTGTTACTACTGTTCTCACAATGCTTCACTGAAATTCCTGAGAGGGAGTAAGTTATGTAAATCACCACCTGTTTTCTACATCCTGAAGTCCAGTTTCTACCCCTGATGTGCTCCATGTCTTTTTCAACTTTCTATTCCTTTTCTTGCCTGTGCCTCAGGTGGGGATCTCCCCATTAACAAGCACTGAGACAGGGATTTGAATGGGAGTAGCTAATTTGGGAGGTGATTCCAGGAAGCTCTGGTGGGGGAGTGGGAAGATGAAAGAGAAAAGGGAAGGAAGCCAATATAGAACGCATTCACGAGCAGCTTATTACTGTGAGCAAAAGGCGCTTGATCCTTCTGAGGATCTCAGAGAGATGATGTTGAAAAGAGATGGGGAAGCTGATATATTTATCCATCAACCCCAATTCATTGATGGATAGGGTTGATGGATAAATCAAGCTTTATTTAGGTTGAGGTGGACAGGTTGATGAATAAATCAACCTCTATTTAGGTTGAGATGGATAGTTGAGGGTTGAGGGTAGCTCCCAGCGGCCTTCAGTCCCTGCCACTTCAGGCCTGCCCTGCATAAGGTTAAAGCACAACCCCACTCCTGCTAAAAAGCCATTGGCCCTGGTGGGTTCAGGGATGGCAAGTACTTGGGGGTGAAGTTGGATGCACTAACTTCCTCTGCTGTGATGAATAACCTAGACCTCTTAGGCCTACACTGTTCTGCACTAGCCCCTGATCATGCTATTCCTATACAATATCCAACTGGCGTAGGATGACTAACTTGCTCTCAAATCACCCTATGTGGCTGACTTGGCTTCTTCTGTTCTCTGGGAACAGTTTCAGAAGGATGCTTAGGAGATACGGATGGGGAAACGTTGTGGCCTCACCTAGGTCTTCCTGTCATGTTCCTAATCTATATTTCCCTTTGTTTCCCCTCTCAAAATTCCTATTCCAGCTCCATCTCATGTATATCATGAACTAATTCGTATTAAGCTATAAACAGCTAAAAAGAGCTCAGTGCTTTATAATTCCCCCCCAAAACTTTGTATTTTCAAAAGCAATGTGTTTTTTTTTTTTAAGACACATTTATTCAGCGTCATGATCAGACTATTACATTTAGCAATCAACAGCATGGGTGCAAAAAAAAAAAAAATCTACATTAAAACCCTTTGTTGGAATGCTTTACACTTTCCACAGAACAGAAACTAAAATAACCTGTTATACAATTAGTCACAAATACAGTCCTCGAGTTTTTTTGCCCATACACATGAGTATTGTCTAAAACATGTCTTCTTTGTAGCAGCTAGGCCCTGCCACCACTGTGCTTGGCTGAGTTCACAAATCTGTTGTAACCTGTAGCTTCCCTGTCACTTCTCTGGCTCTCCTCTCCTGCTAAGCTTTGTTTCCTGATGGTAATTAAAACCTTCTGCCACTGCCGTAGCTGCTGCTGCTGCTGGAACCACCATAGCCACCTTGGTTTCGTGGTTTGGCGAAGTATTGGCCTCCACCACCATAAGGGCCAGAGCTTCTGCCTCCAAAATTGCCTCCTTTTATGGGTCCAAAATTTGAGGATTGTTGTAATTGCCAAAATCATTATAGCTTCCGCCACCTCCAAAGTTGCTTCCATCATTACCAAATCCGTTATAGCCATCCCCACTGCCACCATAGCCACCATTACCTTGACTGCCACCAAAGCCACCTCGACCACTGAAGTTTCCTCGGCGACCAAAGTTGTCATTCCCACCAAAACCACCTCCACGACCACCACCAAAGTTTCCAGAACCACTTCGACCTCTTTGGCTGGATGAAGCACTAGCCATCTCTTGCTTAGAGAGCGCTTTCCTTACTTCACAGTTGTGGCCATTCACAGTGTGGTATTTTTGAATGACAGTCTTGTCTACAGAATCATGGTCATCCAATGTTACAAAAGCAAAACCCCTCTTTTTGCCACTGCCTCGGTCAGTCATGATCTCAATCACTACGATTTTCCCATATTGTTCGAAATAATCTCTTAGATGATGTTCTTCAGTGTCTTCTTTAATGCCACCAACAAAAATCTTTTTCACAGTTAAGTGGGCATCAGGTCTTTGAGAATCTTCTCTTGAGACAGCCCTCTTTGGTTCCACAACTCTTCCATCCACCTTGTGTGGCCTTGCATTCATGGCTGCATCCACCTCCTCCACAGTGGCATATGTGACAAACCCAAAGCCTCTGGAGCGTTTGGTGTTCGGATCTCTCATTACCACACAGTCCATAAGTGTTCCCCATTGCTCAAAATGGCTCCTCAGACTCTCATCGGTTGTTTCAAAGCTCAGACCTCAGATGAAGAACTTCCACAGCTGTTCAGGCTCTTTGGGAGACTCTGACTTAGACATGACAGCGGCCAGAGGGGAGACTTTAACGATGCTTACTCAGCGGCGTCCACGGGCAGCAAGGAGTAATCTAACGAATGTATCTCAAAAGCAATGTGTTATTGATGGTATGATCTTAGGTGATGTGTTGGAAAAGCTGTGGGATTATTTTTTTGTAGGAAGGCCTTTAGTGACATTTCTCAAATCCCTCCATTTGGGTTATCACCTGTTCCATCTTGTGATATCAGTCCTAGAAAGATTCCAATAAAAATATCGTAAGACAACTAAATAAATTGTCTATGTGAAGAAGGAATAGGTTAGAATGAAAATGTATACTTTTCTGCAGGATGGTCCCTTTTAAGTTTGATTTCTATAGAGTTCTATTTGTTTATCCCATGGTGGTCCCACAGAAAAGCAGACAGAGAAGAACACTTGAAAAGTAACTGAATAGTAATGATATGTACAGAGGAGTCTCTGATAGAAAATAAAAGTCTGTGGAGCAAAAGTCAACCTCGGAAAATAATTTTTCAGAGACTGTCCAATCCAACATATGCCACTTAGAGCACAGACTGTTGGTTAACCCCTAATGTCCATTGTTTCCCTCTTATGATTCCTTATTTTCAGCTGGATCCGTGATCACCAGGTAGAGTCTGCATTTCCCAGACTCCTGTTCAGTTAGGTTGGCCATATTGACTAAGTTCTACCCGGTGAGGTATAAATGTGATTTCATCATGTGATCTTATCTGAAGATCTTTCTTAAGAGCAAGAGCTCAACTTTGCTCCTTCTTTCCCCCAGCCTGCCTCCCATCACCTCTCCCTTCATCCTGATGTTAAACATGTTGATATGATGGCTCTAGTCCCATCTTGAACTGTTAGGATAAGGGCCATACCCTGGAAAAGCAGAAAGGAGAGCTGGAGGCAGCCAGGGCCTCTGGAGATTTTGTGGACCAGAACCACCACACGAGCCCTGGAAGGTCCACCTCCAGGGCTTCAAACTGAGAAGCACAAAGCTCTATTGGGAGCTTCTGTTACAGTCAAACTAATCTGAACTGATAAACCATCCTTTTTTTCTTTCCTTTTTATTTTTTTAAGATTTTATTTTTAAGTAATGTCTACACCCAAATTGGAGCTCAAATTTACAGCCCCAAAATCAAGAATTGCAAGCTCTACCAACTGAACCAGCCGGCATCTTCCCCCATCTTTGTTTTGTTTTGTTCTTAATTTGACTCAACTTCTCATAGGAAAGAAGGATCTATGACTCGTGCAGACTCATTCCCAGGTTGGAAAGCTAGTTTTATCATACATGTCAACCCACTGTTGTTCTGTGTTATACAGATGATCTTCTAACATTCTCCTTTCTTGTTATTTCATTATGATCCTTGGTGCCTAGATAATTGGAGCATCAGAGGAAAGTGACAAGAATAAAGCCAATGTAATATGTCAGTTAAAAAACAATAATCAAGAATAATCAGAAGCATGAGTTTAATCCTGGCTTTATCTGCACATTATTAAGCAGAACTGTTTTGGAAACTGGGGAAAATGAAAGGCCTAGTAGGCACTGAAAATATCTGTAATTCCCTATACCCTATAAATGAGCAACTGAATAAATCCCAAAGGTTTAATGACCTTAGTTTTCCAATATGAATTATAACTTTAAGACTGAAATGAAACCCAAAGATTTTTTTCATGAAACATTTTCCAGAAATCACCTTATAGCAGTGATGGACATATATGGCTCCACAATCTAAAAGCTGATCATGGGACACTTGGGTAGCTCAGTTGCTTAAGCCATTGTCTTTGGCTCAGGTCATGATCCCAGCATCCTGGAATCGAGTCCCACATCGGGCTCCTTGCTCGGCAGGGAGCCTGCTTCTCCCTCTGCCTCTGCTGCCACTCTGCCTGCCTATGCTCTCACTCTCTCTCTCTATCTCTCTCTCTGGCAAATAAATAAATAAAATCTTTTAAAAAAATTAAAATTAAAAAAAAAAAAGCTGATCATGCTATGTCAGGTCTTCCTAAACTGTTATATTTTGGAAGATCAAGATATGACTTCAAATAATAACACAGATGAGATAATGGCACTCTTCCTCATTTGGTGGAAATATTATTTTGGTATGAAAAGGTCAATTTAGAAAAATTAACCCCAGGGGTGCTGGGTGGCTCAGTGGGTTAAAGCTTCTGCCTTGGGCTCAGGTCATGATCCCGGAGTCCTGGGATTGAGCCCCACATTGGGCTTTCTACTCGGCAGGGAGCCTGTTTCTTCCATTCTCTCTGCCTGCTGCTCTGCCTACCTGTGATCTCTGTCTGTCAAATAAATAAATAAAATCTTTAAAAAAAAATTAACCCCATAAACTTAACGAGTTGGACATTGGTTGTTCCCTAACAAGATGAATCAAAATAAATGTCTACTACTTTTTGTTGACACATCATTTTGCAATCCCCTGCCAAATCTTGCTGATTGTGTGTCACACGTTGTTAAAAAAATCTGATCCTCCTATACCTTTGGTAATTTCCCCAAAACAGTGTTCACAATATTGGCTGCATATTAGAATCACTAAGGAGGTTTTTTAAAGGCCCAGACCTAGGCTCAGTCCCAGACCAACTAAGAACTTCTTAAGTGTTGGGCTGAAACTCTAGAGTTTTCCATATTACCCCAGGTGATTCGAATGTGTACCTCGGGTTGACACCCACTGCCACAACGGAGCCCCATTCCAACTGTGTGACTAGAACCAATTTACATCTTGCTTAAATTAACATACACTGAAAATTAATTCTGTCATCCTGTACCTGAAACGTACCACATTTAGACTTTCCCCTCATGTTCTCATATCTGCTTCATTTTAGATACAGGTATCAAGAAAAATAATTTCCCCAAATAGTTATCTTCCACAGTTATGTGGTTTCTGGGAGGGCCGCTGTCTTCTCTAAATACAGTTTGGCAAATGAGAGGAGAGGTTAAAACACAGAGAAGCAGTTGATTGTTGAATCAGACTGAAGACAGAGAAAACTAATCGACACTCTTTCTTTCTTCTTCTCTCACTGGCAAGATTCATCTCCAAACATCCGTTGTTGCAGGTAAGGGTGCAAACCTATTGGTGTTTCCAGAACCATCTCTGGGGAAACTCAGGTAATAAATAGGAGCTACATCTGTCATCCTATTCCACTAGACCAAAATCTCACTAAAACGTGTAAAGAAAATAATGTCGGTAACGTTTTTTGCTCATTCTTACTCATTAGGAGTCTTAACTATTTGAAAGTAGTCTTTTTTCCTCTCTAAGCATCAAGGTAATGGGGGAAAGGTGGTGGAGGATATTAGAGACCCAAGCAGCTTCATTAGTAACTGCTAAATAATTCTGGATGAACATCTAATCCTGATTCATCCAGAAATTATGAAGATAATTTGATTCAAATCTAAAACCTGTCCCCCATGTTTTTGCTACATGATGAGATCAAAAGCTGGAAAGGCGCATCTGTAAAAGAGACAATGATGTAAAACAGATTTATAAGTTACACATGCAGAGAGCCTGGGTGGCTCAGTAGATTAAGCATCTGCCTTTGGCTCAGGTTATGATCTCAGGGTCCAGGGGTCGAGGCCCGCATCACATCGGGCTCCCTTCTCAGTGGGAAGCCTGCTTCTCCCTCTGCCTCTGCCCTACTTGTGTTCCCTCTCTCACTGTCTCTCTCTCTCTGACAAATAAATATATAAAGGGTTTTTTTAAATAAAGATTTTATTTATTTATTTGGCAGAGAGAGAGATCACAAGTAGGCAGAGAGGCAGGCAGAGAAAGAGAGAGGCAGGCTTCCTGCTGAGCAGAGAGCCTGATGCGGGGGCTCGATCCCAGGACCCTGAGATCATGACATGAGCCAAAGGCAGATGCTTACCCCACTGAGCCACCTAGGTGCCCCATAAATATATAAAACCTTAAAAAAAAAAAAAGTACACATGTCTGTTATATGTTACCTGTAAAATTGGTTAGTCTAATTTTAATACTTTTCCTTCTCTTCAACCTAATCATAAATCAGAAGTTTTCAGTAATTCTCAGAGCCAGAAGAATTTCCATATTCAAAATAACACACTTGAAATGTTGGAAATGGGGACACCTGGGTGGCTCAGTGGGTTAAAGCCTCTGCCTTCGGCTCAGGTCACGACCCCAGCGTCCTGGGATCAAGCCCCACATCGGGCTCTCTGCTCAGCAGGGAGCCTGCTTCCTCCTCTCTCTCTGTCTGCTTCTCTGCCCACTTGTGAATTCTCTCTGTCAAATAAATAAATAGAATCTTTAAAAAAAAAAAAAAAAAAAAGAAATGTTGGAAATGTTTAGACTATTAAGTGGTTAACTAAATGGGCACTATTTGCTTCTTAAATTACATAACAAAATGAATAGCACTTTCAGATATTCAAATAAAAGGCATAAATACCAAACACAATAGCAGTCACCTTTTGATAATCTATACTCATGGAAAAGAAAAGGTGTTTTGAATAAATGGAAAATTAGAACATGTTTCTGAAATGGAAGGTAAGTGTGAGTTCTTTTAAAAACAATAAATAAATGCCATCCAGTCAGCATGAAAATGGGGATTTTTTTATTTCTTTTTTTTTTTTATAGCCATATAATGTACTTTTATCCCCAGGGGTACAGGTCTGTGAATCGCCAGGCTTACACACTTCACAGCACTCACCATAGCATATATCCTCCCCAATGTCCATCATTGGACACTCCATCCCTCCAAAATAACATATTAAAAAACAAAACAAAACAGAACTGTACAGTTGGATATGGTTGGACTTCCCATAGTTATGTCCTCCTTTTTCACCCTAAAACATTGTTTGTGGCTTTCTCTCTCTCTTTTTTTTCTTTCCTTGAACCAACTTTTTTTTGAATTTTTAAATTGTATTTTTATTTTCTATTTCATTTATTTTTATTGTTGTTTTTATCCTTTTTTTAAAAAAGAAGGTTTTAGTGTTATATTTGGGCACTTGACTCATATTTTTAAGCTTCTCTTCTTTTCCAATGTAAACATTAAAGATTATAAATTTCCCTTATAGAACCACATAACCTGTTTTAATATGCAGTATTGTCATTAAGTTACATTTCCATCACGATTTCTTTTTTTACTCATGATTATTTTGACATGTTTTTGTTGATTTCCAAACACATGGCATTTTTAAGATAGTTCTTAAAAAGTGTTATATAAATCCCAAAAGTGCAGAAATCATAAGTACACACCTCAGTGAATTTCCACAAACTGAATTTACTCATGTACTCACTCTCAGAACAAGATAATATTTTTAGTTCCAGATGCCCCCAGTATCTTCACTCAAAGTCATCATCTTCCTTGAAGGTAACTATTCTTACTTCTATTACCATTAATTTGTTTTGCAGATTTTTGTATTTTATATAAACAGAATCATATAGTATGCTCTCTTTTTTATCTAGTATCTTTCATTCTTCCCCATAGTTGTTAGATTCATTCATTTTGTTGCATAGATAAACAACTCTTGATGAACATTTAGGCTGTTTTCAGTATTTGATTCTGATAAATAATGCTATTATTAACATGTATAGCCATTTCTGTTGGGTATATACCTAGGAATGGAGCTGTGTATTATAGCTATGCCTAGGTTCAACTTTACTTTATATAATCATACTACTAGAAAGTAGATACTATCTTCCAATGCAATTGTACAAAAATACATGACCACCAGTATAGAATAAAAGTTTTTGGTGCTCCACATCAGTGCTAACACTAGTTTTTCCAGCCCTAGGATTTGGAGAGTACAGAGTGGCTTTTTACTGTGTCTTAATGAGAACTAATGAGCTGAGCACCTTCTCCTATGTTTATTGGCAACTCAGAGATCATCTTTTATGAAGTACCCGTTCAAAGCTTTTGCCCATGTTTAAAAATTGAGATGTCTGTATTTCTCTCTCTCTGCCTGCCTCTCTGCCTGGTTGTGATCTCTGTCTGTCAAATAAATAAATAAAATCTTAAAAAAAATTTTTTTAAATAAAGCCTGAATCAACTGGTTCTCTTGTGCTGTAAATTCCAGGTGAGTTCAATTAGTTGGAGGCACCAGGAAGAAAGGTAAGATTTAGGTGTTTATTCCCCTAGCTCCCCCCTCTCCCTGGTGGTTAGGATTATCTATGTGTCCCTCTAAGAAAGGTCACAACCCCTGTTGCCTTGCCCTCTATATTAGTCAGGGGTTTCCAGGGTGTGTGTGTGTGTTGTGTGTGTGTGTGTGTGAGAGAGAGAGAGAGAGAGAGAGAGAGAGAGAGAAAACAGTTTATTATAAGGAATTGGCTCATATGACTATGGAGAGTAAGACCCATGATTTGCAGGATGAGTCAGCAAGTTGGAGAAGCTGGAAACCCAGAAAAGCTAATGTATAATTCTAGTCCGAGTCTGTAGACCGAGTCTCTAACCAGGAGAGCTGATGAGGTAAGTTCCAGTACAAAAGCCAGTAAGCTCATGACCCACGAAGAAATAATCTTTTAGTCTGAAGTTGAGACCAGAAAAGATTGATGTTACTTCACTGTAGAGTCTCTATGTAACTATTCTTCAATTCCTTCGCCCATACTATTGTAAAGAGTCTCTACGTAACCATTCTTCAATCATCCTATTTGAGTATATCATCTGTTTCCTGCTAAGCCCCTGACTGATACACTTATCTTAAAATATTAGTAGCTATACTTAACACATAATATATACCTAACACATAATACACACAAAATATACCTAACGCATAATAAATTTTATGAGCTTATTGGGAAAAAACCTTTTCAAACACAATGCAATCATGGGCCAGCTGAGTGCTTCAGAAAGCCTTTGATACACATCCTCTCTCTCCCCTTTGGCCTTCCAGTCTGAATTTCCAAGGGCAGAGGGGCCAGAGGAAACCTCAAATGTAATACCTCAACAGCTCTTACTGTCCATGGAATCTGGGCTGGGATCTTTGAACTATGCTTTGGCCTCATATCTCCTCCAGGACACAGCTGGCCACTGACAGGCAGTCCAACACAACATTTAAAATTCAAAATGTGAAACACAGAATAATAAAGCCATCTGGTCCATATTATGTTGTCCAACAATTATAAGTAATGTGAGCTATAAATACAACAAGCAAAAGGAAGCAAACAAGAGACCATTAATCAATACAGACAATTTGCACATGATATGATGACTCAAGTGTATTTACACAAGCACAAAAAATCCTTTTTCAGGAGAATCTTTACAAATGGTGGACTAAAGCAGTTCTAGATTGAAAAATACTACTTGCTAATGCCCTTCAGTCATAAAACTTGTCTGAAGTAACAAAAATCTGCATGGTAATTTCACATAGAAACCTTGATGTTGACCTTGAGGAATTCGCAAAGTTATATATGAAAGGCCAGGACCAGGACCAGTTTCAGCTCAAAATCCAGAATAATTTCACGAGAGTTACATCATAAGGACACCTAAGTGGAGAGGCCTTTAAGAAACTAGTAACACTCATCAGTAGCCTCATTTATAAAACCTGTAGGAGCTTGAATGGGAACATAAACAACCAGAATGGTTTGACTCTGGTCTAGATAGCCAAGAGTCTTGTCATCTCTCTATCCCATACTCCCCTCAAGCTCAATATATCTGAAATTAAACAAATGCTCCTCTCTTCCCATTCTGGGCCCTCTCTTATATCATAGGCTTCTAACATGAGCAACTGAATGGATAATAAGGTAATCTTCTGAGAGAGAAAACACATTTAAACCACATGCCCAATTTCTTAGAAGAAGAGGGAGCAGCAGAATGATTTATTTATTCTCAATTCTTCATTCCTTCCCCTCCTGTAAGAAGGCTTACTGTGGGCAGAGAATAAATCCCAGTCCTCAATGATTTTGCTAGCGGAATTGAAGCAGAGTCTTTAACTGTGCTCACACAGTTTGGTTTGGCCTCTTTTGTACTTCTGCCATTGGCAATGAGAAGAACATGCCTTGAGTATCCACTAGTGATGCATAGAGCAGACCAGAAACCAACCTGCAGCTAGAAGCCAAATGCTGCAAAGCCACAACCATTTTCAGACCCATGAGTAAGAAATAAGTGCTATTTTTGTAAGCCATTGAGAGGGTGGGGGACTGGGAATGGGGGGTTAGTTGTTATGTAGTGTTATCACAGCAGAAACCTGACTAATGCAGTTTTCTTCTCTGCTCTGGGAGGACAAAATAATAAAAGTATACCATAGTGTATCTTTGGTAGTTTAGGTGCATGGACACACACAAACACACACACACACACACACACACACGTATGTGTGCATGTGCCTTTAATCCTATGCTCAAATTTTTTAAATACTACCACTTAACGTAATACAGTTACTCCACATAAAAAAAACAAGAAAGGACTGAACCCCCACCCCCCTTCCCCATTAGGAGATCATTAAAAATTATAGCTAGTCTTCCCATCGAGCTGCCAAGTCAAGTATCTCTTGGTGATGTCCATGACTCAGGCAGGATGAGATGTGGCATCTCATGGTCTTGCATTCTGTGTCCTGGATGATACCCGATATACTACATGAGCAGAGAGAGACCAAAAATGTTTGATAAAAAGGCAAAAAGTAAAGCAACTTCTCAAGCATGGACATAGTCCTCCCGGACCGTCTTCTGTAAATGTCCACCTGCCAATTTGCTTCTCTGGCAGTGAAAAGAGGTCCTTGATTAACTGAGGTTGTGCCCATTGAATTTCCTTCACCCAGTGTGTTCCAGAGCCCCATGTGAGAATGGTGCTAAGCATTGTACCTTCCTAGCAGCCCACTTCCTGGGGGGCATGACAGACAGACCTTAGATGTATCAGATCATTGGCCAGACTGTCTGCTTTCTTTTTGTTTGTTTAAAGATTTTATTTATTTATTTGACCGAGAGAGATCACAAGTAGGCAGAGAGGCAGGCAGAGAGAGAGAGGAGAAAGCAGGCTCCCTGCCAAGCAGAGAGCCCAATGCAGTACTCAATCTCAGAACCCTGGGATCATGACCTGAGCCGAAGGCAGAGGCTTAACCCACTGAGCCACCCAGGCGCCCGGCTGTCTGCTTTCTTAATTGAGCTCTGCACGAGCCTTGTTCTCTTCTTGAACCAAAGCTTACCGCTCTCTCTCAGAGCACCTCAAGAAAGGCAGAGAAGCAGCTCACCCTGCGGAACATTCAGACATCTTACCGGTAGGTACACAGCCCCCGGAGGAAATGAATCATAGTCTGATCAACAGTTTTGCTGCCCTTTCTTCTAGAAAAGACGGGGGATGGGAGGGGCGGCTCTGCCACCCACTACAACTCCATCAATTCCACATTCTAGGGTCTGTTCCTTGCAAAATCCTTCTTCTAGGTACAAATTTCTGACTTAGTTTAGATTCTTTTAATTGTAGGCAAACAGAAACCAAGGCAGGCGACAAGCACGAAGGGAAGGCATGCACTGTGGAAGAATTTGTGGGCAGGACACTGAGGAAACTCGCACACTGAAGGGACGCTGAGCCCTGCTGTGGAAAGCAGAAACCAGGGCTCCAGCAACCAGAGTCCATGGACCTTTTGTCGAGACCGGTGCAACCAACAAGGTTACAGGGAGCGCCCAACCTAAATGCGTCTCCTGGAGCTAAAGGAACAGTCACTTTTGAGGCGGACAAAAAAGTTCTAAAATGGATTGTCGTGATGCTTGCATGACATGGTGAATATACTAAAAACTAACGACTGCTTGGGGTGCCTGGGTGGCTCAGTAGGTTAAACTCTGCCTTCAGCTTAGGCCATGATCCCAGGGTCCTGGGATCCAGCCCCAAATCGGGCTCCCTGCTCAGCAGGGAGCCTGCTTCCCTTCCTCTCTCTCTGCCTGCCTCTCTGCCTACTTGTGATCTCTGTCAAATGAATAAATAAAATCTTAAAAAAAAAAAAATTTGCTAACAATTGCTTTTTAAGTGGGTGTATTTTACAGCATGCAAATTACAACTCAATAAAGCTATTATATATTTGTGTGTACACACACACACACACACACACACACATATATTTGTTTAAGTCAGGAAGTCAAAGAGAAAAAAAAAAACCCACAGATTAAAAAGAGACAATCCACAAAGGAGGAAACCAGAATGGTTACCATCACCAGCAATCAGAGAAATATCAAAACAACATTGAGATACCACTTTGCACGTATCAGATGGGCAAAAATCAAAAAGGTGAATAATAAATACTTGGCAGGTACCATGGGAACGGACACGCTCCTCGGCTGCCGATGGAAATGTGGACAGGCTGCGATAGCCACTCTCCGGAAAAGCAACCTGGCCAGTTTTGGCAAAATTAAGTGTGCCTATTTCCTATGGCCCAGCAGTTCTGCCCTCCATAAGGGTGCACGTTCAGGAAGATTCTGTGCGGCCTTGTTTGTGGCAACAGGAAGGTGGGTGCAATTCAAGAAATACGTAATTAAATGTAATGGATGGAGATGAGAGACTATTCTGGAGCAGCCCAAAGCAATGAACTAAATGAGAGACTTTAAAAACATGGTGTTGAACAACAGCAGGAAGATACGAGTAAGAATTGTAGCACAATGCCATTTGTAGAAATTTGACATGAACACGTGTACCAAACAGCACTGTCAAGTTTTCAGGGATTTATTATACCTTTTTAAGAAAATATTTGGGGTGGGATTAAAAGAAAATCAGGTGCCTTGGACTAACCAAGGGTAAAGTAAGATTTCTTAAGTTAAATAAGGTATAGCAAAAGGGCTTAAGAAGTTTTTGGCAACACATTTCCCTTGCATAATAAGGACACTTCCCGGTATGTCTCTGCTGAACAAAAGAGATGTCTTACCAAAAAAAAAAAAAAAAGAAGAAGAAGACGACATTTTTAGTCACGTGAAGAGTATATGCCACCATCTTTACCTACTTCTTTGCTGAAGAAAACCTCTAGCGTGAACAAAAATACGTTACCGTGAACGGGTCGCCTGCATTTTCTCACAGCTGTGGAATCCCACCAAGGGCAAGTTTGCCTTCATAATAAGCCTTGTTTCTAGGATGTAAATTCTAAGTAGCTTAACCCCTGAAGTTAGTAGCTATCATGTTTAGTCAGTTAGTAGCTATCACAGTTGCCTTCCTGAGTTTCTATGGGTGCCGTAAGAATGAAGTTGCAATGCAGGAACCAAAGAAAGCAAGATAAAAACAAAATAAAAACACCTCGAGCATTTACCTGAGCTGTGCTATGTTTCCATGTGATATTCTAGGTTATATGTTATTTTTCCTCTGATGCTCTTTCTGCATTCTCTCTGCCTGAGTTGAATTGGGTTAAGCTGGCCTGTTTCTGCAAGACCCGTGAGACCAAAAGCAAACAATTGCTATTCCAAAGCTAGTCAAGCCATATTGTCTGGCTCCAGATTAAACACAGAGCAAATGGATGCAGGAAAACACTACCAGACTCTGATCAAGAGGATGTTGTTATAGGGGAGGCTGCCCCCTATCTAATTCAGGTCAATACTTTTCCATGGAAGCTTCCCCTGACCAGACGGTTTGCTCTGACAATTCAGCTCCATTTTCTCCATGAAGGGGGCTTTGACTTTGGTGAGTCTCAGCTTTGCAAGATATGAACCATAGGTTAAGGTTAGCCTTGCTCTCATATTCCCCTAATCACTAAGGGCACAAGTCACATTATATGTAAACTCTTGCTAAGGCTGTATTGTGGACACCAAGCTTCGCATTTCTTCACATTTCTGTGCTCCCAGCCACAGAGTCTGGTATGCCAGAGAAAACCACTCCTGAGCACTTAAAATGGGGTTAGTCTGAATCAAAACATGCTTTTGAGATCAACAGACTAGACGATGTGCTAAACTTAAAACAAATGTCCAATAAACATTAAATCTCACTCCTAAATTAAGGAAAACATCATTTACATAGTCATTAGAAAGGCATCCTTTAGGTAGCCACTTAAAGGATTTTCTGCTCCAATATTATGGTTTGCTTTTGTTAACTGACATTTTAAAACAACTTTGATAGGGTCATTAGCATTAGAGGCTCTCCATCTGCTGCAGGCCATTATTCTCTTTTAGATTTGAAGAGAACTACACTAATACACAATTATTTATTAACAAGTCGGAAATGGCCTGGAATCAGGAGAGCTGTGGGAAGAGAGAGGCTAGTGCAATTTACGAATTTAATAAATTCCCATCTGCGTAGCATTTCCCACTGTTCATTCAACAGCTGAAAGTCCCATTATTGCTATTATAGAATCCCTTCATAAAACATGTCACAGTTCCAGAAATCTACCCAACTCCATTCCAGGTGGAAGCAAATCATTCTTGTACACATTCACGTGTGTGGGCAGCTTCTCTTAGTAACACAGGAAGCCTTGCCTCCATGTCATCACCTCCCCAGTAAGATGCATGACATTATTCTATCTCACCACTGAAGCACTCGAAAGAATCAGATGTCACTCGGCTATGAATCTCTTCTTTTTTTTTTTTTTTTTTTAAACATTCTTTTTTTTTTTTTTTAAAGACTTTATTTATTTATTTGACAGAGAGAAATCACAAGTAGGTAGAGAGGCAGGCAGAGAGAGAGAGAGGAGGAAGCAGGCTCCCTGCTGAGCAGAGAGCCCGATGCGGGACTCGATCCCAGGACCCTGAGATCATGACCTGAGCCGAAGGCAGCGGCTTAACCACTGAGCCACCCAGGCGCCCTGAATCTCTTCTTAAATGCCCCTAACATCAGACTGAATTCTTTGAATACAGGACTCCAAGTTACTGTCTATCACCACCTTACTAGCAAAGCTAACTCAAAAAAAAAAAAAAAATTTTTTTATTGGGGTACCTGTGTGACTCAGTCGGTTAAGCACTAGCCTTTGGCTCAGATCACGATCCCGGAGACCTGGGATAGAGTCACATGTCAGGATCGTTGCTCAACTGGGAGCCTGCTTCTCTTCCTGCATGCCACATCCCTTGCTTGTGCTCTCTCTCTCCCCCACAAACAAATAAATAAAATCTTAAAAAAAATTTTTTTTAGGGGCACATGGATGGTTCAGTGGGTTAAGCATCTGCCTTCAGCTCAGGTCGTGATCTCAGGGTCCTGGGATCAGGCTCTCTGGTCAGCTGGGAGTTTTATCCCCCCACCCCACCCCCTGCCTGCATGTCTGCCTAGCTGTGATCTGTCAAATAAATAAAGAAAATCTTTTTTTTTTTAATTTTTTAATAAAAAATAATAGTTCCATTTTCTTTAGTCCTAATGATGAGAAGGGCCAAATTTGCTAATCACCAGTAGCTTCTACCTGAAACTTGCCAGGGGCTCTGCTATTTTATTAACTATATCGATACCAATGACAAAATGTTTGAATCACTGTGTTGTGCATATGAAACTAAGGTAACACCATGTAGCAACTATACTCAGATAATTTTTTTTTAATATTTTATTTATTTATTTGTCAGAGAGAGAGAGAAATTGAGCATGCTAGCACAGACAGAGTGGTAGGCAGAGGCAGAGAGAGAAGCAGGCTCCCTGCCGAGCAAGGAGCCCGATGTGGGACTCGATCCCAGGACGCTAGGATCATGACCTGAGCCAAAGGCAGCCGCCTAACCAACTGAGCCACCCAGGTGCCCCTCAGATAATTTTTTTAAAAGACAGAATGTAGAAGTACAACACTGGCAATTAGTAGATTTTACTGTCAATGTTATTCTTCTCTGAAAGCAAAAAATGCTCATTGCTTGTATATGTTCTTAAGGAGAATCTGAAAGGACCTGCCAAGTAAATTTCCCCTACAATGGTCCTGGGTAGAGTGACAAATGCTAGAACAGCAAACCCAACTAATTCTTTTCTCTGTTTAAGAATGCTGTGCAGCATCTGGAAAATTCTATGGAAGAGAGAAGGAAGTGTTTTCTCAAAATCCAGAGGCAAATGTAGGGCTAGAGCACCTGGGGAGCCACCAGAAAAAAATAGCAAGAAGGCAGACTACCAAGTCACATATGCAGCTGATCTATACTGCTTTCAGCTTCTAGGGGAGCAAGAAGTCCTCTAAGGTCCTTCCAGCTGGACTATGGATCAAATCGACATGGTACAGGTTAACAGGAGAAAATCAAATTTAACAGGTGTACATTCGGGGGCTCCACAGAGACATGGAAATTCCAGAGACAGGCAAAGTAAGGTCTGTGTGTCATTCTGAACCAAGGAGAGGGGGGCAGGTGTCTGGGAATTCAGAGGAAATGAATGCACTTCACAGGGTGATAAGAAGAGCAGAGGTTTGGTAATTAGATGTTTGCCCTACCATACACATGGCTCACTCAGATAAAATTTATCTCTGTTGATAACCCTTATTCTGAGAAAGATGCTCCCAATTTAGATTCTTCTCTGTGGTGAAGGGAGGGACAAATGTTTCTCATGAGTCTCTAGGGTCTCAAGTGCCTTCAGCTCAAAATAATCCACATGCCACAAGTGGTACATTCTGGGCATGGGGGGAGCTCTGTCCCAAACCCATTCACATCTCAAACACAAAAATATGCATAACCCATTATGCATTATGCATTGAGATATTAATATATATACTTGTGCTCTGTGACATATACTCAGGGATTCTACCATGAGCAAGTGGTAGATCTGTACATCCTCTTTACAGAGAATCTAGAACTGTGCTGTATAATTACTATAATATTTAGAGTATAATGTAACATTATACTACTAAAGTTAATATATATACTATTATACTACTATATAATTTCACCTGTTTCTTTCTACTTTTTAATATGGCCACTAGAAAATTCCAAATAATGCATGTGGCTCAGGTTTTATTTTATTTTATTTTACACTTTATTTTTTGGATAGCACTGGTCTAGAGAGCAGCTGGGGTTAGAATAGGGAAGAGAAAAGAAGATCACAGAGCTCTTCTAAAGTCTAGGTTTCTCACCACCAAAGCCTCTCTGCCTGTTAGTGAGAAGACAGAGAGCCCTCACAATGAACTCATCATTTTCAAGATGCTCCAAATCTGGGCAGTGTTATTTGAGGAAGTGGGCTCACTATGTTTCAAGTGCATCCTTGGGAAATGTTTGGAGCAGCCAATGACTAGTCCTGCCAGTGTTTCTAACACAAAGATGCATCTACTTGACTCCTACTCATCCTTCAGGATTCGGTTCAAGCACTATCTTGAAGGGCCCTGCCCCAACTAGACCACATTCTGCAGGTCTTTCGTATTCTCTGCCGCACTGAAAGCTGGGACCACAGTGTGTACACAATATCCGTCATAAGCTGAACCAGGTACTGACCTTCCCCCTGCACATTTTTCCTTAGTATTCCTAATTATTCTTTCCTCGCTAAAGAGAGAAATATAACTTCATCTAAAATAAGAATGCTGCTTAAATATTATGGTTAAACAATCACCTTTGCCTGGTATGTAGCAGGAAGGACCCAGAACAATTTGATAAAACAGTCTCCAGGGAAGGGAACCAGGTGGCTGAAGATTAAAGTTGAAAAGAGACTTTTCTGTAGTCTTTCAATGTGGAACCGCATGTCAGGAATTCTTTTAGAACCTTTTAAAGAGCATGTCTTCATTACATAGAAAAAAGTTTTTTTTAAAAAAAGATTTTATTTATTTATTTGACAGAGATCACAAGTAGACAAAGAGGCAGGCAGAGAGAGGGGGAAGCAGGCTCCCTGCTGAGCAGACAGCCCGATGCGGGGCTCAATCCCAGGACCCTGAGATCATGACCTGAGCTGAAGGCAGAGGCTTTAACCCACTGAGCCACCCACGCGCCCCAAAGAAAGATTTTGAAAACTGAGACCCAGCCAGAGACTTGTAAAGTTTTCTTACAGTGCTCCTTTTGGGTAACAGCCAACAAAATTGTTTTGTTTTGTTTTTTTAACAAACTTATTTTTCGAAGCACCAGAGAGTAAAATGTTAGGCTTTGTGGATCTCCAACAAGTAGTCAGCTCTGCTCTTGCAGCAGGAAAGCACCCATAGACAATAGCAAAAAAAAAAAAAAAAAAAAGTGTTTGCAGCTGTGTGCCAGTGAAACTTTACTAACAAAACTAGGTGGGACGTAGCCTATGGCTATAGTTTGCCACCGCCTGCTTTAGATACTGCCCCCTTCAAACGATAAAGTACAACCATGCTTTTTACTTCTTCATTCTTAACAGTTAAACAGTTATGCTTAGACTAAGGAAAGATAATGGAGAGCAGAAGAAAAACAACATCGAGTGTATGGGATAAAACCATGGAGTTGTGATATTCACTCAGAAAAGCAAAAGTTCTGGGTGGCTCTGTCAGTTAAACATCCCACTCTTGCTTTCTGCTCAGGTCATGATCTCAGGGTCTTGGGACTGAGCCCTCGGTTGGCCACTGTGCTCAGCAGGGAGCCTGCTTCTTTCCCTCTCCTTGATCAGGCTCTTTCTCTCTTATAAATAAATAAATCTAAAAATAAGAAAATGTGTTTCAAAAGCCATGAAAAATTCTCATCCTGCCTCAGCAATCAGACAACAAAAGGAGATAAAAGGCATCCGAATCAGCAAAGGAAAAGTCAAACTCTCAATCATCACAGATGATATGATACTTTAAGTGGAAAACCCAAAAGACCCCACCCCAAAACTGCTAGGATTCATATAGGAATTCAGGAAAGTGACAGGATATAAAATCAATGCATAGAAATCAGTTGCATTTCTATACACCAACAGCAAGACAGAACAAAGAGAAATTAAGGAGTCAATCCCATTGACAGTTGCACCCAAAACCATAAGATACTTAGGAATAAATCTAACCAAAGAGACAAAGAATCTGTACTCACAGATAACTTTAGAGTACTATGAAAACTATAGAATATCCATGAAATAAATTGAGGAAGACACAAAGAAATGGAAAAATGTTCCATGCTCATGGATTGAAAGAATAAATATTGTTAAAATGTCTATGCTACCTAGAGCAATCAACACATTTAATGCAATCCTAATCAAAATAACATCAATTCTTTTCACAGAAATGGAACAAATAATCCTAAATTTTGTATGGAACCAGAAAAGACCCTGAATAGCCAGAGCAATGTTGAAAAGGAAAAGCAAAGCTGGGTGCATCACAATTCCAGACTTCAAGCTCTATTACAAAGCGGTAATCATCAAGACAGTATGGTACTGGCACAAAAAGAGACACATAGATCCATGGAACAGAATAGAGAGCCCAGAAATAGACCCTCAACTCTATGGTCAACTAATCTTCGACAAAGCAGGAAAGAATGACAAATAGAAAAAAGACAGTCTCTTCAACAAATGCTGTTGGGAAAATTGAACAGCCACATGCAGAAGAATGAAACTGGACCATTGCCCTACACCACACACAAAAATAGACTCAAAATGGATGAAGGACCTAAATGTGAGACAGAAATCCATCAAAATCCTTGAGGAGAACACAGGCAGCAACGTCTTCCACCCCAGTTACAACAACTTCTTCCTAGAAACATCTCCAAAGGCAAGGGAAAGAAGGGACTTTATCAAGATGAAAAGCTTTTGCACAGCAAAGGGAATAGTCAACAAAACTAAAAGACAACTGACGGAATGGGAGAAGATATTTGCAGATAACGTATTAGATAAACGGCTAGTATCCAAAATCTATACAGAACTTATCAAACTCAACACACCCAAAGAACAAATAATCCAATTAAGAAATGGACAGAAGGGGCGCCTGGGTGGCTCAGTGGGTTAAAGCCTCTGCCTTCGGCTCAGGTCATGATCCCAGGGTCCTGGGATCAAGCTCCATCCACATCGAGCCCCATATTGGGCCCTCTGCTCTGCGGGGAGGCTGCTTCCTCCTCTCTCTCTGCCTCCTTCTCTGCCTATTTGTGATTTCTGTCTGTCAAATAAATAAATAAAATCTTAAGAAAAAAAAGAAAGAAGGAAAGAAAGAAATGGACAGAAGACATGAACAGACCAAAGAAGACACCCAAATGGCCAACAGACACATGAAAAAGTACTCAACATCACTCAACATCAGGGAAATACAAATAAAAACCTCAATAATATACTACCTCACACCAATCAGAATGGCTAAAATCAACAAGTCAAGAAACGACAGATGTTGGCAAAATTGCAGAGAAAGGGGAACCCTCCTACACTCTTGGTGGGAATGCAAGCTGGTGCAACCACTCTGGAAAACAGTATGGAGGTTCCTCAAAAACTTGAAAATAGGGGCACCTGAGTGGCTCAGTGGGTTAAGCCTCTGCCTTCGGCTCAGGTCATGATCCCACGGTGCTGAGTTCGAGCCCCGCATCAGGCTTTCTGCTCAGCGGGGAGCCTGCTTCCCATCCCCACCCCCACCTGCCTTTCTGCCTACTTGTGATCTCTGTCTGTCAAATAAATAAATAAAATCTTTAAAAATAGACAAAGTTGAAAATAAAGCTACCCTATGACCCAGCAATTGCACTACTGGGTATTTACCCTAAAGATACAAATGTAGTGATCCAAAGGGGCACATACACCCCAATGTTTATAGCAGCAATGTCTACAATAGCCAAACTATGAAAAGAGCCCAGATGTCCATCAACAGATGAATGGATAAAGAGGATGTGATACTCTCTCTTTCTCTCTCTCTCTCTCTCTCTCTCACACACACACACACACACACACACAAATACTATGGAGCCATCAAAAATTGAAATCTTGCCATTTGCAATGATGTGGATGGAACTAGAGAGTATTATGCTAAGTGAAATCAGTCAATTAGAGAAACACAATTATCATATGATCTCACTGATACTAGGAATTTGAGAAACAAGACAGAAGATCATAGGGGAAGGGAGGGAAAAATGAAACAAGATGAAAACAGAGAGGGAGACAAACCATAAGAGACTCAATCTTAGGAAACAAACTGAGGGTTTTAGAGGGGATGGGGTGGGAGGGATGGGGGTGCTGGGTGATGGACATTGGGGTGGGTATGTGCTATGGCGAGTACTGTGAATTGTGTGAGACTGATGAATCACAGACCTGTACCCCTCAAAAATATAATATGTTGTATGTCAATATGAATAAATAAATAAATAACTCTCATCCATCAGAAATCTTCCTGGTATGAATCAAAGAAGTCAAATTCTGGGTGGAAAATTACTTCTGGAGGGCACTTGGGTGACTCCATTGGTTAAGGGTCTGCCTTTGGCTCAGGTCATGATCTCAGGGTCCTGGGTCGAGTCGTGTGTTCGGCACCCTGCTCATTTGGACGTCTGCTTCTCCTTCTCACTGTCCCTCAGTGCTTGCTGGTGCACACTCTCTCTCTCCCTCTCGCTCTCTCTCAAATAAATACATAAAATCTTTTTAAAAAAATTACTTCTGAGTCTTCATACTTGTCAAGTTTGACATTTAAACAACATATACTTGTGCGGGGGCACCTGGATGGTGCAGTTGGTTAAGCGTCCAGCTCTTGGTTTCGGCTCAGGTTATGATCTCAGTGTTGTGAGATCGAGCTCCACACTGGGTTCTCCTCAGCGGGGAGTCTGCTTGATATTCTCTCTCCCTCTCCCTCTGCCCTCCTGCTCGTGCTCTCTCTCTCTCTAAAAATAAATACATAAATCATATATATGTGCAAATAAATTCAAAAATTACAACTCCAGAAATTTAGATAGTTTCAAATGATATTAACCTCTTGCCATTAAATTCTCTACAGAAGTGACCATTATAACAAGTAGTAACATCTTGGCCCCTATGGCATGAGATGAGGTTTCTCTAGCTCACAGAAGCCCTTTGAGAGGGTGATTCAGCGTGGAAAAGTGTAGTTTTCTGGTAGACTGACACCAGCCTCCAGGTTTTAGGCTTTTATCTTACCCTCAATATCGAACACACTCAGCATATTCACTGAAAGCATTGTCTCCCCCAGGGAAAACAAATCAACGCAATACATCTATTTTGAAAACAATTTCTTGTTCAAGGAAAAGATGGGAAGTTTAAAACTTGACAGTGAGGCTTAAAAATGAACAATATAATCACACAGTGCTGCCTGGATCCCCCAGCTTTTCACTAGTTTTCTTCTCAAAGGAGAAGGTAGTACCAAGGAAGCTACCAGGATGGAAAGTGAGCCCCATCCCAGAGAGAAACCTGAATGGTATCCATGTTTTTGCCACCATGTTTGAGAGATTCTCATGAATATGAACCTTAAAGACTAAAGCTCACCAAGTTCATGTTCTATTTCCACCAAAGCCTGGGATAGAAGATACCCCCTGAACTAAAAAAACAAAAACAAAATAAACAAACAAAAAAAATAAAACAGATTAACAAGAGAAAAAGAACAGTTTAATAACCCATGTACCTCCTGTACACAAATGGTAACTTCTCCTCAGTTTTCAGAGCTTTTCCTATGTCTGTTATTTCTTTAAAATCAGCCTAAACTGGGGCACTTGGGTGGCTCTGTGGGTTAAGGCCTCTGCCTTCGGCTTGGGTCATGATCCCCGAGTCCTGGGATCGAGCCCTGCATCAGGCTCTCTGCTCGGCAGGGAGCCTGTTTCCTCCTCTCTCTCTCTCTCTGCCTGCTTCTCTGCCTACTTGTGATCTCTGTCTGTCAAATAAATAAATAAAATCTTTATAAAAAAATAATAAGGGGCGCCTGGGTGGCTCAGTGGGTTAAAGCCTCTGCCTTCAGCCCAGGTCATGATCCCGGGGTCCTGAGATCGAGCCCCACATCGGGCTCTCTGCTCAGCGGGGAGCCTGCTTCCTCCTCCCTCTCTGCCTACTTGTAATCTCTGTCTGTCAAATAAATAAATAAAATCTTTTTAAAAATATATAAAAAAATAAAATAAAATAAAATTAGTCTAAACTAATTCTTAAACCAAAGAGACTAATTTGGGGGGTATTGGGGAGTAAGGCCTTCCTCTGCCCTTCAATGTCCTTCTAGCCGGACTAAGAATCAAATTGACACGAGACAGATTAACAGGAGAAAATCAAATTTAATCGCATACTTAAGGGGAAGCCACACAGACGTGGAAATTCCAAAGACAAGGAGGCAACACAGAAGTTTATAGGAGCTAGGGAGAGGTGGAGGGGGTCTGAGGGCACAAAGTGAAGAGAGATCATTAGCAGGAAAGCAAAAAGAGACGTTTTGAAAAACAAATTTGCCCTATTATGCAGATAAGGTTTTTAGATACAGGGGAGTCTCTGTTAATAGCTTTCTTCCCAGTACAGGCTCTCCTTTCCAATGTGAAATTAGGCAGTTGAAGGGGAGGCAGAGAGCTTTTGGGTTTTGATGACTTTTAACTCATCTTGGGGCAGCCTACCGAGGACACCCACAAGGGCAAATTTTGCTCCCCTTTGATTTTCCCAGCACCTGATACCATTTGTGGCTCCTGCTGAGGGCTCAGATACATTTCTCGAATGAATGATTTATAAGAACTTTCTATGTGTTCATGTCCCACGGCTGCTCCACTATCCTGAGCAGCCATTCTAGTACCATTAAGCCTTCAATGGGTTCCAAGTTCAAGGGGTGTCTCTAAAAGAGAAAAATCTCCTGTAGTAACAACAAAAGAGCTCCTTTATTGTTTTTAAGTGTCCTTATTCTCATCCTATTTACATGCACCCACAGTTAGCCCACAGTGAAAGCATTCTGATGTAAGTGACTTTAGGAATCATAATCATCACAATCAAAAACTTCCATTTAAGCCAGACTACCCCTTTGTGATGTTAAAGTTTGAGCCCAGTGCTTAAGTCCCTCTCTCTATGAGGCCTATTCCAGCTTTTAAGATACCTTGTGGGCTTTTCATCTGGAGCTCTTGTGATCTCTAAGTTATAATTTTCACAAGTGGAACCCTAAAGCTCTTTAATATTTTTGTTTACCATAATTATGCATTTCACTTCTGCTCGGTTTGGTAGATGAATTTTCTGTAGCGTCTTACAAAATAACGCTGTATCACCTTTCAGCATTAAGTGGAAAATGTTAAAAGGCTAAAGACAACCACACTCAAAAAAATTAACTGAGCAGTTAAAAAATTTAAGTTAGGGTTGGGAAGCGGAAGCTCAGATGTGAGCAAAAACTGTCCTCTCAAGCACATTCAGTGGGGCATCAGGAAGCAGACTAGAGATTGGTGCTGGTCCCACAATGATGACAATGATGTAAACATACCTGATGCACCTTTAAAATGCTTAATTCTTAGGATGCCTGGTGGTTCATTCTGTTAAGTGTCTGCCTACAGCTCAGGTCATGATCCTGGGTCCTGACATGGAGTCCCACATCAGGCTTCCTGCTCAGTGGGGAGCCTGCTTCTCCCTCTCCCTCTGTGCTCTCTCTTTTTCAAATAAATAAAAATATTTTTTAAATAAATAAAATAGGGGCACCTGAGTGGCTCAGTGGGTTAAAGCCTCTGCCTTCGGCTCAGGTCATGATCTCAGGGTCCTGGGATCGAGCCCCACATCAGGCTCTCTGCTCAGCAGGGAGTCTGCTTCCCTTCCTCTCTCTCTGCCTGCCTCTCTGCCTACTTGTGATCTCTGTCTGTCAAATAAATAAATAAAATCTTTAATAAATAAATAAATAAATATAATATAATATAGTGGTGGAGGAGGGGCTCCAAGATGGCAGACGAGTAGGAGACCTAAATTTTGTCTGGTCCCAGGAATTCAGCTAGATATTTATCAAACCATTCTGAACACCTATGAACTCAACAGGAAATCTAAGAGAAGAAGAGCATCAACTGTATGAACAGTGAGATACCACCTCACACCTGTCAGAATGGCTAAAATTAACAAGTCAGGAAATAACAGATGTTGGCGAGGATGTGGAGAAAGGTGAACCCTCCTACACTCTTGGTGGGAATGCAAGCTGGTGCAACCACTCTGGAAAACAGTATGGAAGTTCCTCAAAAAGTTGAAAATAGGGGCACCTGGGTGGCTCAGTGGGTTAAGCCTCTGCCTTCAGCTCAGGTCATGGTCTCAGGGTCCTGGGATCGAGCCCTGCATCGGGCTCTCTGCTCAGCAGGGAGCCTTTTTCCTTTCCTCTCTCTCTGCCTGCCTCTCTGCCTACTTGTGATCTCTGTCAAATAAATAAATAAAATCTTAAAAAAAAAAAAAAAGTTGAAAATAGAGCTAGCCTATGACCCAGCAATCACACTACGGGGTATTTACCCCAAAGATACAAATGTAGTGATCCGAAGGGGCACGTGCACCTCAATGTTTACAGTAGCAATGTCCACAGTAGCCAAACCATGGAAAGAGCCAAGATATCCAGATGTCCAACAACAGATGAATGGATAAAGAAGATGTGGTGTATATATGTATATAATGGAATACTATGCAGCCATCAAAAGAAACGAAATCTTGCCATTTGCCATGATGTGGATGGAACTCGAGGGTATTATGCTGAGCAAAATAAGTCAACCACAGAAAGACAATTATCATATGATCTCAATGATATGAGGAATTTGAGAAACAAGGCAGAGGATCATGGGGGAAGGGAGAGAAAAATGAAACAAGATGAAAACAGAGAGGGGAGACAAACCATAAGAGACTCTTAATCTTGAGAAACAAACTGAGGGCTGCTGGAGGGAGGAGGTGGGAGGGATGGGGGTGCTGGGGGATGGATACTGGGGAGGGTCTGTGCTGTGGTGAGTGCCGTGAATTGTGTAAGCCGGATGATTCACAGACCTGCACCCCTGAAACAAATACATCACATGTTAATTAAAAATAAATAAAATCCAGAAATAAATAAATAAATAGAATTTTTCAAATGGTTAATTCTAGGGACGCCTGGGTGGCTCAGTTGGTTAAATGTCTACTACATTCAGCTCAGGTCATGATCCCAGGGTCCTGGGACTGAGCCCGGCATCAGTTCCCTGCTCAGTGGGGAGCCTGTTTCTCTCTCTCACTCTGCCCGCCCCCCCCGCCAAGGTACCTGTGTCTCTCTGAAATAAATAAATATATAAAAATTTTAAAGAAATAATAAAATGGATAATTATAAAAAATAAAATTAAATAAAAAATGGTTAATTCTATGTTATGTGAATTCCACGTCAATGAATATAACATATGTAACATATATTTTTAGGCCCTTTCCCCACCACCGCCTCTTGGACTTGTTTAATTTTACTTTTAACTAAAAATAAACATGGTGACAAACTGAAAGAAGCTTGGGCAGCACACGAATCAGTGTTTGAGCTTCAGGTCACAGAACGACTCCTGTTTGACTCAAAAATCACTGTCTCGTGTGCCCCGCCAGCCCTCTCGTACAGCACAGTGAAGGCTCAGTTACCCGGATCCTCGCTCACGGCCGGGACATCACCATATGCCAGACAAGACACAAACACGCTTTCTCCCTCTTGAGGTTGCTGGGAAAAGTTTAATCAGCTACAGAAATTTGTGAGAACCAAAGGCCACCTCTGGACTGAAAAGGAAAGTAGCCCCTTGGTTCTGGTCTATCTATCATTAGATCCCCTTCGAGGTTTTACATTTATGTTTGGTGGAAAACAGGGTGATTCTTTAAGAGTGTGGTGATTTCCTCAGACAGTTCCTTCATCCTGGTTTCAGTGACTTCAGAGCCTTTAAAAAGAAGAAGAAGAATATAAGTATTAACAATATCAGAAACTGAATAATGTAAGTCTTTCAAGTACCTCAAGCTAGTCTTTGCGCCATTTTGGTTTGCTCCTAAAGGTCTCCATGTTTGAAGCAAATCGAAATCGAGAAAGATATGCTTTCCCTGGGGAACATGAAGATCCTACCACTAGGTGACATGAAGAGAGCTCATACTGGAGCCATTAACTCTTTACACATTTTCCAGAAGCTGCTGTCCTGTGAAAAGAGAGCTGCCCATCCACCTTGAGGCCTGCCATAACACTAGAGTTATCCCAGGCAGTATCAGGCTCTGAGTTTGAATTTAATAAACTTATCCAGGCTGCTATCCTCCCTCAGAAAGACTGAAAGAACCATGGGGGAAATGAGCTGCCCTCAGAAGCCCAGACATTTCCCTCCAAAGAAATAAAATACCATTTTATTTCATACAAATCCAAAGAAATCTGCTTTTCCATGAATTACCTAAACCAGGGCTCAGCAAACTGCTTTTGTAAATGAAGTTTTATTGGGACACAGCCATGTCCATTCATTTACATACTGTCTACGCCAGCTTTCCCCTGATAATAGCAAAGGACAATAGTTGCAACAGAGACTGAACGGCCCCCAAATCCTAAAATATTTATGATTTGGCCCTTTACAGAACAAGTTTGCTGATCTATGACAACTCTAACCACTCTAGCCTCCGGATACACTTTAAGGTGAGCTTACATATTTATTCCTGACCTCAGGTGCATTCCATTTTCCCCATGCTAACTTCGAGCTTTCCCGGATGCATTCCAGTTTCCCAAAAGCATGGTCAGCTGTCAGATCTGTCCTAACTATGCCTGGGGATCACCTATTTGCTACACGTGCCAGGCAAATAGGAGCATCCCTCGAGAGCGAAATCCTGCAGGGCAAGTCCTAAAACTCTCCCTTCTCCCCCAGGACAACAGCTTGTCTGGAAGACAAACAGAGAATACTAGAGACTTCCATCTTACCTTCACAGGCAGTCCTGATTATTCCAAGTCCTGTATTATTTTCAGCTTATTTCCAACTCGGCTATTCTTGGCTCTGAAAAGCTATCATCACTGGCATCGCTGTATCTATCACTAGATCAAAAAAGGAACTAATTTAGCAAGGTGTAAAAAACCCTGGACAATTATTCTATTTACAATTCCAAACATGTTCTGTAATTAATCTCCACTCTGAGAAAATGCTAAGGGATATTGTACTACCACTTTCTAGAAAGAGGTTAGTCCCACCACACACGGTGATCTTTTGTCAGAGGAGCTGATCACCTGCTTTCATCTTAAGCTGGAAGTAACTTATTCAGAAAATTGATAAAAGCATTTCAATTTAGATTAAAATGTATAATCTTCTAAAGACCACCAGTGTAGACCAGCAGCATAAAAGTTTGCCATCCCAACAGATACTCTCATATACCCAAGGGTTTGAGAAATTATTTGCACAATTATGCTATTTTCACATCAGAAGCTTTATGGGATGCCCCCACTACCTCGAGACGCATGTAGTACTCAGAATAGGACCGATGGCTGACATACTACTGCCATGTTGGGATCCCTCAGAAGTACATTTTCTCCATGACAGAGCCCTGCAACTGTAGTTTTAACCTGAGCTATGGGCTAAGGTCAGGGGTTCTTCTTGCTTGGTTCCAAATAAATCAGCAAGTAGATCAACTCCACAGGAGTTCTACTGACCTATGGAGATGACATTGCCAGGAAGTGAGTGTTTTATGCCTGACCCATTCCTAGCCTTGACCAACTTTTTACTGATGGATAGCAGTAGAACTCTGAATTCCATAACACGTGAAAATCCACTCTTTTTTTTTTTAAGGAGGAAAGGGAACAACTGAATAAACCCTCTGCTAACATGTTAGGAAGCGAATATTTACTCTAAACACATTGAGCGAGTATCAATAAATACGTCAGCAAGAATGTAAAAGACAACCTCACTCTCCTCCTTGACTTTTGGACAAAATACTGGAAAGGCTGTGGGGGCGGGGTTCGAGAATGGAGAGTAGATAGAAGAGGATTAAGAATTGGCAGAAAAGGGGCGCCTGGGTGGCTCAGTGGGTTAAAGCCTGTGCCTTTGGCTCAGGTCATGATCCCAGGGTCCTGGGATCGAGCCCCGCATCGGGCTCTCTGCTCAGCAGGGAGCCTGCTTCCTCCTTTCTCTCTGCCTGCCTCTCAGCCTACTTGTAATCTCTGCCTGTCAAATAAATAAATAAAATCTTTAAAAAAAAAAAAGAATTGGCAGAAAAGACAAGATATGTTAAACACGAATCAACAGCTCCTCAAAACAAATCAAGTAGAAGATACCCCCTACTTAATTTTTAGAGCAGGAAAGTCACTTCTGTTACAAAAGGGTTTCCAAGGGACGCCTGGGTGGCTCAGTTGGTTAAGCAGCTGCCTTCGGCTCAGGTCATGATCCCAGCGTCCTGGGATCGAGTCCCACATCGGGGTCCTTGCTCAGCAGGGAGCCTGCTTCTCCCTCTGCCTCTGCCTGCCATTCTGTCTGCCTGTGCTTGCTCTCTCCCCCTCTCTCTCTCTGATAAATAAATAAAATCTTTAAAAAAAAAAAAAAAAAAAGGGTTTCCAAAAAAGAAAACACAGGAATAACTAAATTATATATATATATATATATATATTTTTTTTTTTTTTTTAAGATTTTATTTATTTATTTGACAGACAGAGATCACAAGTAGGCAGAGAGGCAGGCAGAGAGAGAGAGGAGGAAGCAGGCTCCCTGCTGAGCAGAGAGTCCGATGCGGGGCTCGATCCCAGGACCCTGAGACCATGACCTGAGCCGAAAGCAGAGGCTTTAACCCACTGAGCCACCCAGGCGCCCCATATATTTTTTAAACTGTCCCCAAAACTTGATATGTCCTTCCTTATCCACGCATTCTCATTACACAAACGTCAATCCATCCTGGTTCTGGGCGACATAAAGGGAATTGGAAGTTGCACTCAACTTTCTCCGGGAGAAGAAATGAGGGTCGGGGTGTTTTGGTGACTCACCCAGCACACAGCTCATTCGAGGTGAGGCCAGCATCCCCATCATGCCAACCCAGGCCACAAGCTCAAGTCTAAGGGGTGCTGAAATGTGCCAGCAGGCACCGTGGAGGGGGGGGGGGGCATATCCCCTGAGTGCACAAGCAAGAAGGCCAGAAGAGCCAAGGAGAGTCCATTCTCTCAGGCATCAGACGTTACACCTGCTTCCTTCCCGACCTCCGAGCTCAGGGAGGAAGAAGGTGGGCCCACACCCTCCCCCTTACAACCCTGGTTGTACTGTTTATTAGCCGCATACGTCCGGACTGCTCACTTGACTGCTGAGAGTCTAGAAAAAAAAAAACCAGTAACAATACCTACAACCTCACCAAGATGGTATGAGGGCCAAAAGAGAACATCTGAATGCACTCTGAAGACAATATAAAAATGTAAGCTGTTGCTGCTCACGAGTCTTACATATTCATGACACGGTATCTCTTAAAAAGTCATCGAAACATAAAGAAATCACAAAAACTGCCAATTGCATGATTTTCAGAATTGTTTCTCGTCCCAGGTAATTCCCTGCCCGTCTTACCCGGCAAACCTGGGGTGGGTCTGTTTCTAACCTGGCGGCTGTCCTTTCTGTCTGGCGCTGGCTGCCCCAAACTCTGACGACACCTCCAAATGGCACGAAAAGACTGGGCTTGAATTTACTCATTTCTAAGGCAAATGAGCGGGTTTGCTGATTTTTCTTTCCTCTGTGCCAGGGGCCAGAAGTAGGACAATGAAGTAAACCACGGGGCTCAAGAACAGAATCATTAAAGCAGGCATTGCTGCTCAACGGCCTGATTTCAGGGTATCCACTCGCCAGCAAGCACCAAGCGCTAGAAGTAAAAAATGTGCCTTTTTTTTTTTTTAAGATTATCTTTATTTATTTGACAGACAGAGATCACAAGTAGACAGACAGGCAGGCAGAAAGAGGGGAGGAAGCAGGCTCCCCAATGAGCAGAGAGCCGGATGGGGGACTCGATCCCAGAACCCTGGGATCTTGACCTGAGCGGAAGGCAGAGGCTTTAACCCACTGAGCCACTCAGGCGCCCCTAGAAATACAATGTGGATCACCATCACACACAGAACAGCAGTGGTTCCTACACATCCAATAAAATGTGAGCGCTACTCTGTGCTGCATGGGGCTTAGGGGTTCATTTTAGTTTCACACGGAACAAACTTTAAACAGTCATAAGATATACTTGTCTGAGTAGACTTACACTTAATTCGCGACATCTCAGCTCCCTAAGACTAACCCTAAATCATCTTCTCTGGACAGACACGTGGGCGTGCGCACACACATTTCTCAGGGAAAATTATTAGATATTAATGTCTTACACGCGAATCTTTATGAAACGCCACAGAATACAGACCCACTGGTGTCTATCTTGATATATTTGGGGAGCGGACATGTTAAACCCGCACTGCCCAGTACGGTAGCCACAAGCCGCGGGACGCTCTCTACCTTTAAATCAATTAAAACCGAATTGAACTGAAAATTCCATGCCTCACTCACACATATTAAGGGGCAGTTCAAGTGCTCAATATGTTACCGCGTTGCTCGCTTCTTGCCCCAGATACACCAAAGAACTGGAAACCCGAGAGCAGAATGGGGAGCTAGAGTTCATTAAGCAGGTAGAGTACAGTGCGGTTCCAAGAGTGAAAGCAGGTCACTGCTAGAGCAACAGTGGCAATGGCCCCAAGAAGGTCTGGCTGCATCCTTTTAAGCCTGTTTTCTGCCTTAAATTTGGCTTTGAAGGATATGTTTGAGTGACAGCCGGTGGTTATATAACATTTTGGCTTCTGCGCATGCGCCTACCCATGATGCATGCCGTTATATTCGTATTTATTTATGTATTGTATATTTATGAGTTTCTAAGGAGCTTCTGCTGTGACCTCAAGGACAAGTTGTGCCTTCTCTGCGCATGCTCAGCTCTTGGAAGTCCCCTGTGGCTTCTGAGCCAGCTCATGGCTAGGCCTTTCCCGCTCTCTTAGCCCTCAGAGGTGGCTCTGCAGGTGTTGCTGTGAATCCTTAAGGGTTGCTCCAAGGGTGTGGCCAGCAACTGCTTTATTCCTTCTCCCTCAGACCCAACTAACTGCCCAACAAATAGTCACGTGGGGCTGGTGACTGTCCCATTGTGCAGTGCAGATTATAGAACATTTCCATCACTGCAGAAAATTCTATTGGATAGCACTGATTTTTAAAACAAATGAATAATGATTAAAAACAGCAACAACAACAAACCATAATCACCATGCAATGGTTCTCCTTGCCACTCCCTAAAAAGATTTTTTTAAGGTCTGGCTATCTAGAGCTATTTGAAATAATGGCACTTGTCTCTTATGCATGCATGTGCTTCCCCAAATAACAGAAGCACTCTTTTTTTATAAGTTCATATATATATATGAACTTATAAGTTCATATATACACATATATATATACTTTTTTTTAAAAGTAGGCTCCAAGCCCAGTGTGGGGTCTGAACCCACAACCACAAGGTCAAGAGTCACATGCTCTACTGACTGAGCCTGCCACATGCTCCCTATATTATTTTTTATTACGGAAAATAAAAATCACCAGCAGCAACTCATGGGAATCTCTATCCTTACAACACTGGCTTGACTTTGGAGACTTGACTGCAACAATCTACGTGTGGTTCTTTGACAAACAAAAGGTTGCTTATAGTCATTCGTTTGTCAAAGATTCCTGGTTCCTAGTAAATATCCAATATAAGAAAATATATATTCCAAGGCACTAGGACAAGATTTAGTAATGCCTCATATTTCCCACTTTTTAGGCCACCCCAGGGGCAGCCATTAAACCACTTCTTCTCCATTAACAGAAAGAGGTAGTTGGAATTTTTTAGAAAATTTTGATGGCCAGGGGTGCCTGGGTGGCTCAGTGGGTTAAAGCCTCTGCCTTCAGCTCAGGTCATGGTCCCAGGGTCCTGAGATCAAGCCCCGCATCAGGCTCTCTGCTCAGTGAGGAGCCTGCTTCCTTTCCTCTCTCTTTGCCTGCCTCTCTGCCTACTTGTGATCTCTGTCCATCAAATAAATAAATAAATCTTTAAAAAAAAAAAAAAGAAAAGAAAATTTTGATGGCCAGCTTAGGATTCCCAGCATGCATGAGTTCCTACAATACTTTGTATCAAAAATCGATTTCATGTAGGAAAAGCATGTTTTAAAACAGGTTGCCATGCACACAGTTTTCTCCAAAGCATTGTTACTGCTATACTTACTTCCTTTTCAAAGAGCCCCTGGAAGCCATAAAATGTAAGAGCAATGGAATAAAATCTTAGTATGCTTTGATGAGTTTTGCATTGAATAGTAAATGGTAGAATTCGACCCCAGCAGGGCATTAAAAGCACAGTGATCTCTATCAGTATTAACTCCATTCCTGGCCAGCACCCTGTATGTCATCAGCCTTGCAGTGAACCACCATCAATAAAGAGCACCTTTTAATCAACATTTAATCCCTAAGAGAAGGTGTACTCAAATGTGTTTTTTTAGCAGCACTTTACTGAAAGAACTCTCAAGGCATGCAGCTGGTGACAAATAATGGGGGCAGGAGAAGAGGAGGTGGTGTTGTTTTAAAAGGTATTTTAAAAAACGTTAAAAAAGTATCTTTTTTCCCCCAGTTCGCTTTTGCTTGAAATGTAACAAAGGGGAAAAAGTAGTATTTTTCTATCGGGTTAATATTTACAAAGCACCATCTCAACTATTCTTTGGAGCAGCACAAATGCATGAAGATCCCGAAGTTTGGGAGTAGAGACTTGGGAAAAATTACCCAGTTAGTAGCAAATCCAGAAACCAAATCCATAGCACCTGCTCTCCTCGTCCACACTGTCCCCAAAGAAACCAACTATTTGTACCTGTCAGGGAGCAAGAATTTCCTGTCCCCTTTAAGGTACTCCTCACTGGCCTAAGAATCCAAGTGACAGAGACAGATTAACAGAAGACAATTGGAGGGACTAAAGTTTCTCTTGAGGGTCTCGATTGCCTTCAACTCAAAACGGTCCATGTGCCAACGTAGCATATTTTGCGAAGACCTGTCCCAAACCCCTTCAAACTTGAAATAATCTTTATGCTAGACTGGCCCATCTTGGGGTGGCCAACCCTTGGCCCCTACACACTGTATATTGCAAGAATGGCCCTTGGCATCATCAACCATGCAGCCTGAAGTTTTAAAAAAAACAAGATAGGCACGGTGATTCCAAGTTTGAAATAGCGCTGGAAAACGCACATCCAGGAGGAAAAGAGTATCTTACCTTCCTAGTCAAAGAGAAAGAGGTACCCAAGGGGGTAAGTATGCCTTAGAGGGAGAAATGCACACTCTACAGTCAAAAGAGAGGCCATGCCCACCTCCCATGCCCACTGTTAGGACGTAGCATCCTAAAAGGATACAGATTGGCATTCACCTCTCACTAAGCACTTCAGGAATGTGTATCAAGGGCCACAAAAGTGGTGTGAGCTAAGGCAAAGGCATTAAAAGCTTCTACGGAGATCCAGGGACTGTAAACTGTTCCCTACGGATTTGTGTGCATTTTACTCTCTAAGTCAAGGGAAGCCACTGAGAGTTTTAAACTCCAAAATAATGTAGGAAAAATGGATTGAGAAGAGGAAAGCTAGAGGCATAGAGACCAGTTAGGAAGCCTTTGTAGGAGACAAGAGATGAAGACCAGAACTAAGGTAAAATTAATAATAATAATTCCCAGTTAGGGGCACCTAGCTGGCTCAGTCAGTAGAGTGTGTGACTCTTGATCTCAGGGTTGTGAGTTCAGGCCCCACGTTACGTGTAGAGCTTCCTTTAATAATAATAATAATAATAATAATTTCCATTTAATTTCCCACCGTAGACCAGACACTGTGCTAAGTGCTTTACATTTAGTATGAAACTTAATCTTCATCAAGCGGGCACCATTACCATGCTCCTTTTATAAAGAAACTGAGGCAGAAAAGAGTGAGGTCACAGAACAGTGATTATAACCATGAAAGGAGTCCTATATGGATATAAAGATTGGAAGGAAACACTAAAAAATGAGCCCAGTGTGTTAGGCTGGTGGGTTTATGGGTCCTTTCTTTCTATTTTCAAAATTTTCTGTCCTGTTACATTTAGAAGTCCACAGAACACAAAAATCTTCCCCAGATGGAAGCCAGTGTGTCACTTAGAAGGAAACCCAGAAGAGAGACTAGAGACAATGGTGAATGAAAATGGGTGCCTTCTCTCCCCACCTGCTGCCAGGATTCACGGGTGGAAATGGGGAGATAAGGATAAGCATGGAGAGAATGGACGCAGATCCTAGGAACACAGGAGGGATCGAGAAATGGAAAGATCTGGTTCTGGGTGTGCAGATCCTAGGAGCACAGGAGGGATCGAGAAATGGAAAGATCTGGTTCTGGGTGTGAACTTCCTTTTAGGGCCCTTTGATTATAAAGTAGTTTCAGCTTTTGAGTTTGGTCTGAAAAAGTCAAGCAAATCTAGGGAATCACTGAGTAATTTCCCTCCTGTTGTTTCTGTACCAGACCGCTTCCTGTTTTGCCAAAGAAGACGATTTCTCTGCACAAAAGATAGTATATGTTGGGTGGAGGCATGAAATCCAGAATCCTAAACCCGAGACTACGACGCTGCTCAAGTGTCTTAAGATGCTGGTCTTGTACTTCTTTAAGGTTTTGTTTATTTATTTGAGACAGAGAGTGAGAGAGGGGAAGCAGCAGGCAGAGGGAGGAAGGGAAGCAGGCTCCCCACTGAGCAGGGAGCCCGATGTGGGGCTCCATCCCAGGACCCCGGGATCATGACTCAAGCCGAAGGCAGATGCCCAACTGACTAAGCCACCCAGGCGCTCCTGGTGTTATACTTTAAAGACATGTTACCTCCAAAAGCTGCGTGTCTATGAACTGCTGACCGAGCCCCATCTAAGTTTTTGCTTTCTAACATGGAACGGGCACTGTGTAAGCGCTCAGAGTTTTAGTCTGACCTGCCACGTGGGCGTGATAAATGGCAGCGTGACCCAAACTGGAAGCTGTTTCTCAACTTGGTAGGTAGGGAGTGAGCCTAAGAGCCCTGCAGGGCAGCCCAGAGACCCACATGCTGGAAAATCACCTCTGGACCACTTTGGACTCCGATCTCTCTTCTGTTTCCAGTAGCTTAAAAATGCAATTCTGAACAGAGATGATGATATGCTTTGTTTCTAGATACTAAAGAACTCACAGTTACAAGCGCCTTTGTACAGTCTTTTTAATATAAGTCCCCTAAAATTGCCTCCTTACAATCACATGAAACAGCCTCATCCATTACATGATATGCCAGCAAACCAGGCAAATGCGCGGTCTCCTTTTGTACATGGGACAGATTATGTTTAGACGCAGAGGGGAGATCTCAACAGAGAATTACAATAATTTCCCATTGGATTTTTTTTTTCCTAAAACTGGCTTATTAGACTTGCGCAAAAAAAATAAAATAAAATAAAAGACAACACAGTAGGCATGAGGCTGCTATCATTAGAGGGCTTGCTTGGTGGGGGGGGAGAACCACCGAGGAACTTGGCTTTCAGAACGTGTTTCCATCACTAACTGATAAGGTCCTTTCACTGGGTGTAGGCTGGTGTGATTTATGGTGAAAGCTTGCTTTCCTTTTGACAGTCGAATCCGTGTGGTTCCCAGGTAGAGAATGCCTATGTAACCAGCCCCGATAAAAAAAACCCTACACTCTGAGTCTCAGAGGGGCTCCTCTGGGCACAGACATCACACCATGTTGCTGCATGTTCACTGCTGAAGGGAAGGTGAGCTCTGTGGGAGCTCTCATGGGAGGGAGGGGACATAGGAAACCTGCAAATGGGTTTCTCCACACCCCACTGCCATCTTTTTCTCTTACTGAGCCAGTTGTGTAGGCTTCCTCTGTCACGGAAGTGAGTTTTCACCACGAGTACAACTATATTCTGGTTTCCTTCTAGTGAATCATCAAATATGTGTGCCGTCCTGGGGGGACCCCCAAAACGAAGGCTTACCAGCTGTAGATCCCAAAATAACATCTTCACTGCAACTTCCCAGGCGCTAAAAGATAACTAACTACTCTCCCCAGGGCAGAACGCAGAGGTTATAGTTCAGGTGTACTTGCTCAAAGCCCAAGATTTTTATATTCTGGGCTTTAAAGATGTCAGCTGCACATGTGCCATATAATTACATACCGTCAGCCAATTTCTGGGGAAGGAAGTCATTATGCTGGTGTTCATATCCCTTGTTACATTTGTGTATGGTTGATTACAGACAGTAATCTTGTTTGACAGAAATACAGTAGCAACTCAGCTCACATTAGAGCCTGGCCATCGAAGCCCCCGTTCATTTTCCATCGTTCAGTAACACCACGGGGCTGGGCAGAGAGGAGTTCAAGTGCGAGGTTCCTCTGGGACATGGGTGTCTGTGCCTGTGGTTAACTCACGGTCACCCTTCTTAGTTAGAAACTCCCCCCGGCAACCCCCGCTGCTGTGAGGTGTCAAAATTAGACTAGCGCATATCCATCCTTCCCTGCTTCCTACAGTTAGTACTTTAATGGGTCGTAAACAACCCCATGCGCTAGGGAGCCAGGGGGATCACGATAAATAAGGTGCCAGCTGCGCTTAAGAAATGCACCACTTTATGGCCGCTATGTAGGAATTCTCTGATGACCACGAAAGTCAGCTAGTCAGCTGTGACTCCCATACCCGCCTCAGAGTTCTGTTAAGAAGTCTTGCCTTCTCAAGATGCACTGAATCTTGCTCAGGAGTCACTAACAAGCAGCCCTTTTTCTCAAAAACTGCTATAAGCTTTACCCAGAAACCACCATCCCCCCCGCAGGAAGCCGCGGCCCATCGAACACACAGGTGGGCGGTGAGCACAAATTAGAGAACGCTCATTCTTAGCCGTTGCTTGCCAACAACCAGTTTGGCATGAACCCTTTCTCCCAGCCATCTAACTTCCTCTGCGGCCACCCTCCTCTTACATGCAAGCACCTGAAATAATGGTGGCTCTGCAGTGGCTGAGAAGGGGCACGGCACACATGCAACATGAGACCACACGTGGCATCCGCTGTAAGCCACGCAGCATCAGAACACGGGAAGCTCTCTTCATGTGCAATCTCATGCTGAACCATGCCATGTGAGCCTGGTAGTGTGCAGCTGCTCTGCCCAGGCAGGGAGGAGCCTGGGGACCCTCGAAGTCAGCTTGTCACCGCAGCCCAGGCTGCGGCTCCGCAGGGCACAGCTGGAAAACCAGAGCACTGGTTCAAGCGTGCAAGGAGTGATCCTCCATTCAGCAACATGCCAGACACGGAATATGGAAAGCTTCTCCCGTTTTGAAAACATGGGTATGAGAAATGAGGGACAGCTCTGAGCCTCTCTTAGCAAGTGATGTCACAGTGAAGCAGGCCTGTGTGACACGAGCACACGCACACACATCAGACACCGATCCTGGCCGCTCTCGATTGCAGCATCACGAGGGTCATTTGCTAGGATGAGGGTCAGCAAAGGTAATGATCTAAATGACATATATCCAGTCACTGGAGTAATAACCCTTCCTAATACCTCTATGATTCTGGCTAGTTCCAGCCACTTTTGAAGTTATTGCATCCAATACTTTTGCAGGAGAAGAAGTAAACATATGAATTCTCCCCAGACCAATATTTAAGTGTCAAGAAATGTTAGGGATTTTTTTAAATCTAATTTTAAAAATCGTCACATAATTCATCTGGAAGAATAGCAAAATATATTTTTTAAAAAGTTCAATAAAAATGGGCATAAGGTAGATAAGAGCTTGATTTATAGTAATGCTATGATAATGAAAAGGGTGCTAAGGGTTTAGAAGTAAGAGATGAAATCCTCAATGGAACAAAACAGAAATCCTTACAACAAATCCGAACTATTCAACTTGCTAACCATAGGGGTGGGGTGGCAGATGCAAATCCTACCTTACACATCACGCCAATTAGCAAGTACATGTAGGTCACAGATTTCAACCATGAAATTGAAACCATAAGAGTGCTAATAGAAAACAGAGGGCCTATTTTTATATAATATTTTTGATAGGAAAAGAAAGATGTTAGGCATGATACTAAAGGCAGAATCCGTAAAAATTAAAGATCTGACCGCATAAACTTTAAAAATACATAAACAGGGCGCCTGGGTGGCTCAGTGGGTTAAGCCGCTGCCTTCGGCTCAGGTCATGATCTCAGGGTCCTGGGATCGAGTCCCGCATCGGGCTCTCTGCTCAGCGGGGAGCCTGCTTCCTCCTCACTCTCTCTCTGCCTGCCTCTCTGCCTACTTGTGATTTCTCTCTGTCAAATAAATAAATAAAATCTTTAAAAAAAAAAAAAATACATAAACAGGTGCACCTGGCTGGCTCAGTCAAGGCAGCAGGCAACTCTTGACTTCAGGGTTGTGAGTCTGAGCTCACATTGGGTTTAGAGATTACTGAAAAACAAAATCTTAGAAAAAAAAAACCCATAAATAAAGACTATATAAAGATTATATAAAGCCCTTCTTTAAAACTCCTCAGGGAAAATGAAAAGTATCATTAACAACTTAAAAGACAAACAAACCCACTTTGAACAATTGTTTGCAACCTAACAAGGGATTCATGTCCTTTATATACAAAGAGCTTACCAATAAGTAAGGAAAAGGGTACAGTAACAAAAGGGAAATTAGAGCAGAGGGTTTGAAGAGGCTAGTCCTAAAAAAGCAAATAAACATATAAAATACTTATGTATATTCATTCATCAGAGACTCAACAAAAGCAAATCCCACTTCGCACTTCTCGAAATGACACAAACTTCTACAGTAACACCCAGCATCAGCGTGATTCGGAAAGCTGACGTATCCCTGCCTTGGATGTGAAGAAACCATTTTCATTCGGAGAAAAAAAAAATCAGGATTGTTAAGAAAGAAAAAAATTACTCTTTATTTTTTAAAAAAGTCCTGTATGGCTATGAAATTTCACAAGAGCCCTAAAATGTTGATGTAAGTGCAGCTGGAGTTGGTGCTGAGAGCAGTAAGCTGGTTACCTAGAGGACAGTTTGCATCCCTGTTGCAAGAAGGCGTGCAGATTCCCGGTTGCCGCAAGTAATAGGCCCAGGTACGGAGGGGAAGGCTTCATCGGCCTAGAAGAAAACTCAGGATGGAATTGGACACCAACAAAATAGGGGTGATCTGAAATGAGAATAATCATGGTGTGACTGAAGCAGACAAACACAAGAGCTGCTTTAACGGTCTTATCTTTGAATAAGAAAACACATCAAACGCTGAGACAATTAACTTGTTAACCACCACTGACAGTTACCTTCCCCAACCCCCTTCATGGCAGAATCTCAGTCAGCAAAGCACATCTCGCTTAATTAGAGATCTGGCATTTCATCTGAGCAAGGTATTAGAGGGAGCAAAGTTAAGCAACATTTTTGAACGGCAAGATGAATTCTGCTTTGCCCAAAGTTGGTCTGGATTTCGAAAGCCCTTCATAGACGTTTGCTGGCTCCATTTCCACGGTGCCCCTCACCCGAGAGGCTACCTGTAGGGAATTCCGTCTCTCAGCTGGCTTCCAGCCATTTCCTATGAGGTCGTTTCCCTTCCCAAGGGAAGAGTGCCCTGGGAAAGCAGCCAGTATGACCGCTCTTCTCGTCACACCTTTAGGTTGGATATTAATCAGAGCCAGCACCATGAAACTGAACTTGCACCCTTATTCCAGCCTCTGCCAACTGATCGCCTGTGAGGAAGAGTCCCAGAGCAATAAAGGGTGGGCCTTTCTGCATGGTAATGGTGGTTATGGCTCCAGGTGGTTAAGAGGTCAAGATATTTTTATTTTCTTCCTTACACTTTTCCCTACCCTGTGAAGCTTTTCCATGAGCATATGTTGTTTACATTAATGGGGAGCAATTTGAGCAATTTTTAAATTGAGGGTTGTATAAAGCCCCTGCAGGAGCAATTCAAGCTCTCCAAGATGGAATAGGAACAGAAAAGTAGCTTTACCCAGCTACTTTTAAACACACAAATCCCCTTTTGGATTAGAAAACATTAAATGGGCAACATTTCCAAATCTGGGTAGAAATCTTATAGGGTTGCAAATTCCTTCCCCCAGTCAGAACTCTCATAAACTATGTTGGTTACCCACCACCACCGCCCCCACCCAGATTAGGAAGCAATTTTGTAAAAATAATTTTTCTATTTTTTTATTAACACATAATGCATTATTAGCCGTAGGGGTATACAGGTCTATGAATTGCCAGGTTTACACACTTCACAGCACTCACCATAGCACATACACTCCCCCAATGCCCATAACCCAGCAAACCTCTCCCTACCCCCTACCCCCAGCAACCCTCAGTTTTAGGAAGCAACTTCTTTTTTTTTTTTTATTTTTTATTTTTTTTTTTTTTTGACAGAGAGAAATCACAAGTAGATGGAGAGGCAGGCAGAGAGAGAGAGAGGGAAGCAGGCTCCCTGCTGAGCAAAGAGCCCGATGCAGGACTCGATCCCAGGACCCTGAGATCATGACCTGAGCCGAAGGCAGCGGCTTAACCCACTGAGCCACCCAGGCACCCCAGGAAGCAACTTCTAATTAGAAATCAGGCAACTCTCTAATCCCATAATTACTACTGTGTAGAGTATGGTTGGTGTTATAGTCACTACTTTAAAAATCCTTTTAATTGCTATGTATATCAATCCAAAGATGACAGAATATAGGTTTAATAGGGGGGAGTGAATATAAGTTTAAAGCTTTCAATGAAATGCTTTATCAAATGATCTAAAAACCTAGCATGGAATTCAAAATCACAAATCCCCATCACTTACCACTGGAGACCCAAAGCTCCTACTGCAATAGTAAGGAAATGATGACTGAATGGAAATGCCCACTCTTGTACGGTTATCATTGAAAGCTCTGCTATACAAAATGGTAGCTCTTAGCCACACGTGGCTATTTAAAGTTATTCAAATTCATTGAGCATACATCAAGCGTTCAACAGCTACACATGGCTAGTTGCTGCCATATGGAACAGGGCAGAATAGTCCATCGTTGCAGCAAGTTTCACTGGACAGGTCTGAGTCCAGAAAAATCCAGTGTAGAAATCCCATACCTCACATCCAGGAAGAAGCTTCCTTGACTGCGAGGGACACTTAGGGATGAAAGCTTGGTGAGGAGAATGCTACCTTCTCCCAGGAATGTGCCCCCTCAAGAGAAGAAGAGAAGAAATTATCCACGCTTAGAAAAGAAATGAAGCAATGTAGCTTTAAATTAAAGATCTGGGGATGGCTTTGAAGGACACAGTAATACCGCTTTTGTACTACTGCAGACAGAAGCTACGGAAAGAATCATGGTCATGGCCAGGGACAAAACACTGGAATGAATGGACCACTGTTCTGAATCACTTTTCTCCAAGAGAATTCCTTAAGCCAATATGAGGAAAGAAACAAAATAGTTGTTATTTTGATGGTGTTCTATCAGTCAGATAAAGTATCTTTTAAATAGTGCTCTTAATTGCTTTGAATCACATTCTGACATTATACGAATCTCAAACTTTGTTATTCCTTTTAGAACTCCTTGAGGAATATAGAGATTCATGCCAAGTGCTTCTAAGGGGTACCTAAGATCAGAATCTTCTGGGAAATTTTCCTTAATAAAACGAATTTCCTTGCAATCAGCTTTTTAAAAAATGCCAGGATTGTACAGCATCTCTCATTTCCTTCCCAACACGCATGAAATTTGAAAGTGTCAACGGGAATGTAAATCCAGGTGATGGAGAGGCATCTACGCATTTGCTCACGATGATGACAGCCAGGAGATTTAAAGGAAAGTAAGTACTTGAATGAAGTAAACAGTCATTTGCTTAAGAAATTCTCTGCCCTCTCACATCCCAGATTTAAGAGACTCCAACCCCGACCAGTGATCCACACTATAAAAATCCTAAAATGATGGGCATTTCCATCAGAAAGACTACAGGTGGGCGCCTGGGTGGCTCAGTGGGTTAAGCCGCTGCCTTCGGCTCAGGTCATGATCTCAGGGTCCTGGGATCGAGCCCCGCATCGGGCTCTCTGCTCAGCGGGGAGCCTGCTTCCTCCTCTCTCTCTGCCTGCCTCTCTGCCTACTTGTGATCTCTCTCTGTCAAATAAATAAATAAAATCTTTAAAAAAAAAAAAAAGAAAGAAAGAAAGAAAGACTACAGGAAATACATCCTCATCTTTTAATTCAAAACTTTGGGCATGGACTGATCATCTTAGGTGACATGTCACTGCATTCAGAGATGCCCTCGCCAACTTCAATCCCACCCCCTGTTCAGGACTCCTGAAGTACCTGAACAGACTTGGGACAGAAAAGGAAAGGGACAAAGCAAAGGAATTTGAAGTAGAGAATGGTGACATGGGTTAAGATGGTAAAAGAAGTAGGAAATTTAGAAGAGTAAGTCCAGAATATCTGGAGTCTAAAGAAGATAGATTGAAAAGGTAAGTTCTAGGAAATCACGTTACCATTTTTATAGTATTCTGTACAAACTAAGCATTTGATAAATGAAAGTGGTTTATCCACCAAATTCGTGTCACGGGCACTGTAGATTTGTGACATGTGACAGAGCCCAGTCCTCATTAGGAGGGGCTGCAGAGGGGAGAGCCTGGAGGCAGGAAGGAGCTTTAGGAGGACTCTAGGTTGTCACCATGCACTGGGGATGAGAGTGAGAGGGATGGGAATGCAACCCCAGCTCAGTCCTTCTAGACACAGAATCTACAGGACTTGACAACTGATTACGAGTTGGCGGTATAGAGGGGAAGAAGAACAAAATAAGGCCAATTTTAAACCTGATGGTCCAGGACAGTGGTTCTCACCCAGAGACGTATGTGCCCCTCAGGGACATTTGGCAATGTCTGGCGATGGTTTGGGGTGTTACAACATTGGGAGGTGGGGATGATGCTACTGGTGTCCAGTAGGTAGAGGCCGGGGATGCTACCAAATACCACACAGCACACAGGACTGCCCCCACCACAATGGGGTGTGATGGGAATGACCGCCCCCCCCCATGCCAGTGGTGGCGAGGGTGAGAAGCCCTGAACAAGGAGACTGAGGATGACTTAGCAGAAACATTTTGGGAAACATGTAAACTTAGTTTTAGATAAGTTGTGCTGGAACTGCTAGGAGAACATCCAGATAGACAAACAGGTCAAGCAGGCACCTGAACATGTTAAGTTCAAGTCAATTAAAGGAAGTATATATGTGTGGGTTTACAACAGGGGTTGACAAACACTTCTGGAAAGGGCCAGGTCGTAAGTAATGGTAGAGAAAGAGCTGGGATGAGCGCTAAGCATGGGCTTATGATGTATTTGCAGCTCTGAGTGAGAATAGTGTCCTCTGTCTCATCAAAAACGTTGCATGGTTTGTGCCTGGGCTCTTGAGTGTGTCCCAGCCCACACACAAACAACATCTTCAGCAATCTTCTTCAATGGAAGTCCCTATCCCTTTGTGCTGTGTTTAGTCTCACTAAGAACTTCTGTGGGTGCAGGGACTAGTGTTCAAAAGTTAAACAACTGGCCCACACTTGACCATGGAGCACAAGTGGTGTGGAAAGGCAGACTCCAGGTAGAATGAGAGGCCAGGTCCTGCACACGACAGATGTCAAAACTGGTTGTGAGTAGTGAGGAGGGCACTGGGCCATTCTTCCTCCAAAGAGGGAGAAAGCAGGGGCGCCTGGGTGGCTCAGTGGGTTAAGCCTCTGCCTTTGGCTCAGGTCACGGTCTCAGGGTCCTGGGATCGAGCCCCGCATCGGGCTCTCTGCTCAGCGGGGAGCCTGCTTCCCTGCTCTCTCTGCCTGCCTCTCTGCCTACCTGTGATCTCTCTGTCTCTCTCTCTCTGTCAAATAAATAAATAAATAAATATTTTTAAAAAAAAAAAAAAAAAAGAAGGGGAAAACAGAGGGTTGCTCAACAGTGGGCTGTCTTCCTTCCCCAGAGCAAGTAACCTAGAGGCTAGGAACAGGAGAAGGCCCAGAAAGGAGGCAGGGATGGTGAGGAAGCATAACAGTAGCAGAACTGGTAGACTCAGAAAAATGTATCATTTTCTGGTAGATTCAGACTAGTGGGCCCCCAAATGAGGAGGATTATAAGTGGTCTGTTTTTCTCCAGTTATATTTAGTCACATTATTTCTATTTAGTTACATATTTATTTCAAAGGAGAGAGGAGAAGAAGGAGAGCAAACAAAATGAGTCTCAAGTTATGGCTTCGTATAGAATGGCAAATTATATCTCCATCTGTAACAACAAAAAGACGTTGGGTTACCATGAAAATTTTCAAAAACAAAAGAGCCCACTTACTTGCCAGTTCAATGATTTCCATCCTCTCTCCATCAACATCCTGACCTACAAAAGTTAAGTCATTCTGCTCCAACTGACTGATCAGGCTCGGGTTCACCTAGAAAAACAAGAAATTACATGCTTTGGGGCAGCAGAGCTAGACAGATATATCATCTTATAGAAATGTCCTCTATCAATTGGGTGGGTTTTCCATTTCAGTGATGTTCTTAACTAGTACTTAATTTCTATATCCCGCCCCCAAAGCTTATTTTTTTTCCCCCAAAGCCTATTTTTAAACTCATGATGAACCTTCGAAACAGTCTAATCGCAGTCCCTAAACCTGAGATGCCCACCTTCTGTTGCTAAAAGATGAGATTCAAAAAGTAGGACTGTGACACAGATATTCTGACTTGGAAGCTTGAGATTAGCTATTTATAGCCGCTACCATATTTGTTTCTTCCCTTGAGTTATGTGTAATTAACTGTTTCTCCCCAAATTACAAATCTGCTTGAGGATTGAAACTATCTTATTTCCCTTGTGACTAGCCCCAAAGCTTTCTTCACATATATTTACATAAAACCTTTAAAGAGAAGCTTGAAGCAATTTTTCAGCTAGAATACTGGTTATAGATGACCACTCGATGGGCTGGTACTCAACCTCTTCCCTCATTCATCACATTCCTGGTCCTTTCCCAAACTTTTCAGCCTCTTTTTCAAAGAAAGCACTGATCATCTGAATCAACCTGTCTTTCTCAATCTCAACCCCATGTTTTTATTTTCTTTTTCGACATTAGGCTAGTTCTCATAATTTGTCATTTTTCCTTTTTTTTTTAAAAAAACAGCTTTAATTGAGATATAATTCAGATGCCATACATTTCACCCACTAACAGTATACAATGCAATGGTTTTTAGCATATTCACAGAGGATTTCAGCCATTGCCATGATGAATCCAAGAATAGGCCCTATCCCCTCTAACCATCATCTTTTAATCCCCTCATCACCTCCCCACCAGTCCTAGGCAACCACTAATCTATATTCTGTCTCTTTCAATTTGTCTGTTCTGGGCATTTCGTGTTAATGGAACCCTACAGTATGGAGTCTTTCGTAACTGGCTTCTTTCACTAAGCATCATGTGTTTTAGATTCGTGTCTCCAGTAGCACGTATCAATATTTCATTTCCTTTTATTATCAAATAATTCTATGGATAGATCACATTTCATTTACCTATTCATCACGTGATGGACATTTGGGGTGTGTCCACTTTTTGTTTAACGATTATGGATAATACTGCTTTGACCATTCGTATACAAGTTGTTGTGTGCATGCACATTTTCATTTGTCTTGGGTTATACATCTAAGGATGGAACTACTGCGTCATATGATAACTCTGCGTTTAACTTTTTGAGGCGCTACCAGATGGTTTTCCAAAGTGGCTGCACCATTTTACATTCCTACCAACAATGTATCCTCACCAACACTTGTTATTATCTTTTTTGTTTTTTTAAAGATTTTATTTATTTAATGGAGAGATAGAGTACAAGCAGGGGGAGCAGCCGGCAGAAGGAGAGGGAGAAGCAGACTCCCCACAGAGCAGGAAGCCCCATGCAGGGCTTGATTCCAGAACTCCGGGATCATGATCTGAGCCAAAGGCAGATGCTTAACAAATGAGCCACCCAGCCGCCCATATTATCTGTCTTTTGATTATAGCCAGCCTAGTGGGTATGAGGTGGTATCTCTTTGTGGTTTTGATTTGCATTTCCCTGATGATAAATGATGTTGAACACCTTTTCATTTGCTTATTGGCCATTTGTGTATCTTTTTTGATACACAAATGGCCAGAGAGCTGTCTCTCCAGAATCTTTCACATCATTTAATATTCAGTTATAAGAATTCTTTATATATTCTAGATAGAAGTACCTTGTCTGATATATGTTTTCATCTGTACTTATTTTATCTGTTATCTTATTTTTTATAGTATTTTTTTAAAGCTTTTATTTATTTATTTGACAGACAGAGATCACAAGTAGACAGAGAGACAGGCAGAGAGAGAGAGGAGGAAAGAAGGCTCCCTGCTGAGCAGAGAGCCCGATGCGGGGCTCCATCCCAGGACCCTGGGATCATGACCTGAGCGGAAGGCAGAGGCTTTAACCCACTGAGCCACCCAGGCGCCCCTGTTATCTTATTTTTTGTCCTGTCCATTAGAATATAAGCTCCATAACAGGAAAGGAACTGTGTGTGTCTTTCTTCCTTCCATCTCTAGTGCATATCAGATACAAAGTAAGAAAGAAGGAATGGATGGCCACACCATTGTATGCACACTAGTTCTTATGCCTTCTGCCTACCACCTAGGCAATGCAGCTCAATAGTTTCTGGTCCCACCAGCTGGGCCAGTTCCCAATGGAAAAAAGAACAAAAATGGCCTGTACTCGGCAAATTGTTCCCTAAGTGTAGTGACAATATTGGTAGCCTACCCAACATCAATTCTCATTGGTCCTCCCTCCAAACAGAACCCTGGACTTTTTCCAGCATTTATACCACTCCTGCAAGACCCATGGGGCTCCATCTTCCCCATTCTAGAAGTTGGCCCTGATTAGCCCAAGTCAAACATCATAAACCTACCCCTGTTAGCTGATGAATGATGCAAGAACCCAGGTTTAACCCTGCAAGAAACCGGGCTAACCCTGGTTTAGCTTTACCCTTGCCATGGTTACTAGTTCATAGGTTGGCAGGTAATGTGTACTGATCCAATGAGACTGAAGAAAAACTTCCATGTCTAAAGATGCACGTTGTGTCTGCTGCTGCTGGTAACCATCTTGCAACTAGGAGGAAGATCAGCCCAAGGGCAAGGCAAACACACAGAAAAAGGTAAGGCCAATAGAATCCCAGAAATAGTAGAAGCCCTGAACATACCATGCCTGCAGCCTACCCAGCCTCTGAACTACCTATCACCTGATATAACAAATTTCCTTATATTGGAAATATGAAATTTTTGTACTTTTAAATTTTTTATAATAAATTTCCTTATATTGGAATTATGAAATGAAAAGGTGTTCAACATCATTTATCATCAAGGAAATGCAAATCAAAACCAAAAAGAGATACCACCTCATACCCACTAGGCTGGCTATAATCAAAAGACAGATAATAGGGGTGCCTGGGTGGCTCAGTCTTTTTAAGCATCTGCCTTTGGCTCAGGTCATGATCCCAGGGTTCTGGAATCGAGCCCCTCTGCTAAATCTGGCATGACTCCCCTGCTCCCAATGGATACTACCGAGCGGGACACCTTTTCCAGATGTCCACCAGTAATCATCGCAGTTCCTCAAACTAACCATCTACATTCCACAGTAATTCACATGTAGGCCATACCTCATACCGATGTCTGTGTCTTTCTTCTATAAAAGGAACATCACCATAAAGTTTCCCTGTAAAGATACAAGAGTGAAATTAACATCCAAGTAATCAGCTTTGGAACGCCACCCAGAGCGTATGTGTGAAGGACGTCTCTTTGACCTACAAATTACCTGGAATGGTCCAGATAGTCATCTAGATTTTCTTCTCCTACAGCACAGAACAGGAAGAGCTTCTTTGAAACTCTGAAGCAATTCCCAAGTATGCCATCAGCACGGCATTAAGGGAAGTGGAAGCCCTCTGTTACACAAGTCACCATGGATTCCAACAGACAGGCCCTCCTTTGCCACACCTGCCTACAGTTAAGGACAGGGAGGTGGAGGAACGTCTGAGCACCATCACTTCTGGGCAGACTCATAACCAGGCTCATTTTCCAAAAGAAGAAACTGAAACCAAAGGAATGGAAATGAAACCGAAGGACTTGCCCAAAGCCCCAACCCCGCTGGCAGCACAATCTTGAGCCCAGACCCCCCGACACCTGGTCCGTGCTTTTTCCACCATACCAGCTGCTTCTGCGTACCAGCCAAATTGGTTTACACCCCGCCTTAAACATGGGCCTGTCCTCTGGCTCTAAAAATTCGGCCTCTAAGAATTCACCCCAGAAAACAGAAATGAAGACAGCAAGTTCACCACGAAGACACATGCCACTCCGTTATTTAACAGTGAACAACGAAGCAAACTGAGCCCCAGAAATCGAGGACTGGAGGATTAAATGAAAAGCCCTGCCAGCTGCGCCGGGACACATTGTCCTCCTCCAGCAGAATCCAGAGCAGTGCTCAGTTCCACAGGCGGGGGACTGTCAGACCCTCCGAGACACGCCATAAGGCTGTGGAGCAGGATGTTTGTGTCTCCTCTGCGCTTTTGACTTGGATAGAGAAAGTGCACATCGGCTGCATTTTGCTATGACTTGATACGATCATTTATCACGACCGAACCTCTAGTTTGCAATTTTGTCCATGTAGACACAGCTCCCTGGGGACAATGTTAATCATAGTGAGTATTTGCCACAGGTGCTTTAGAAAAATTGGCAATAGTGGGGATAGGGAGTTACTCTGTGAGAGCTCCAAAGCGCCACTGAGAGGGCACTCATTCAAGGCAGAGCCTTTGTACTCAAACTATTGGTTCATAAAAATGAAAGGAAAAATGGAAACAGCGAAATAATGTCCAATTGGACAAAACAGAAGCATATATACCATTGCAAAGTTACGAGAAAAATCATTTGAAAGCTCTGGACCTAACTTGGAGAGGTTCTTAATTCCCTTATGACCTCTGATTTTGTGACTGATCTTTTCTTCCTATGGTCCAAAATTTCTTCTCTGCTTACTGCATTACAACAGATGACTTAGATGTCCAATAATAGAGCCTGCCAATGTTAACAGATGGTGAAGAAAATGGCAAACATCTCCAAATTAAGATATAAGGAATTCTAACTTCAAGTCATCAGGACTAGCAGGATATTACACGACCTTTTGAAACTGGATGCCGTGCACATACTGCCGGCTTAAGGCAAATTTTGTGTTTGCTAAGATACCTCAAGGGTGACAGGACAACAGGGCTGGTGTAGTGACTCTGGAACCAGGCCATCTGGCTCTAAATTGCACTACAGCATTGAATGGATGTGTGGCTGGGGCAAATTATTTCAGCCCTCTGCCTCAGCCTTTTCAACTGTAAAATGGGGATGATTGATAGTCTTATTCCATAGGGTTGTTATGAGGATTAAATAAAACACTTGGGGGGGGGGGCGCCTGGGTGGCTCAGTGGGTTAAGCCTCTGCCTTTGGCTCAGGTCACGATCCCAGTGTCCTGGGATTGAGCCTCACATCGGGCTCTCTGCTCAGCGAGGAGCCTGCTCCCCACCCCCTCGCCTGCCTCTCAGCCTACTTGTGCTCTCTGTCAAGTAAATAAAATCTTAAAAAAAAAAAAAAAAAAAAACAGTTGGAACAGTAAGTAAACCATGTAACTGTTAATTAGACTCTAGACTATGAAATCCAAGTAGAAAGAAGACAGAACATAAGCTCTACAAGATAATAGACAAGATAAGGACGTGTCCCTTCAATTGGTGTCTAGCACATAAGCAGGTACTTAATGAATATTTGTTTAGGGGCACCTGGGTGGCTCAGTCGGTTAAGCGTCTGCCTTCGGCTCAGGTCATGATCCCAGGGTCCTGGGATGGAGCCCTGAGTTGGGCTCCCTGCTCAGTGGGGAGTCTGCTTCAACCTCTCCCTCTGCCTGCCACTCCCTCTGCTTGTGTTCTCTCTCTTTCTGTTAAAGAAATAAATAAAATCTAAATAAATAAATAAATATTTGTTTAATGGATGCATCATTTCTATGTGTGTGTGTGTATATATATATATATGGCATATAATGAAACATGTTTTCAGAACTTTGGAAATACTGTTTCATGGAGTCAAATTCTTACCTGATCACCTACAAATCTGTCAAGAACAAATTCACAAAACTAATCCACTGCCATATCCAGGGGAAAAAAATTGAAATTTCCTTTATAACTATATGTTGAGAATAGCTCAGAATGTTACCAGTCCAATTCTATTTGAAAACACCTTAAGGGGAGCCTGCGTGGCTCAGCGAGCTAAAGCCTCTGCCTTGGGCTCAGGTCATGATCTCAAGGTCCTGGGATCGAGTCCCACATTGGGCTCTCTGCTCAGCAGGGAGCCTGCTTCCTCTTTCTCTCTCTGCCTGTCTCTCTGCCTACTTGTGATCTCTCTCTCTGTCAAATAAACAATAAATGAAATCTTAAAAAAAAAAAAAGAAAGAAACAAAAGAAAAGAAAACACCTTAAAAACAAAATAAAACCAAGAATGCTCATTCCGGGGCCCTGGCCCCAGGGATTCTGATTTGGTTACTCTCAGGAGAGGGCCTGGGCATGTGGGTTTTTACAAAGCACCACGAGCGACTCCCTGTGCATTCTGGATTAGGCACTGCTGATCCCCACTCGGGCTGAAAGCGCTGTCAGAGGACAATCAATGACAATCAGTGACAAGGCAAGCTGCCGCTAGCTGTGGCTGACTGCGGAGTGTATCTAGGTGTGGAGTGAAAAGACTGAGGGCTAGATACACCACATTGTGAGGAGCAGTTCTCCGGATGGATTGATCAAGCACTCGTGCCATGCGATGATCTTAGGCACAGGGGGAAATCCTCAACAAAACGACACAGACTTCTTTTCTATCCTAGTCTTTCTGGAGACAAAATCAAATGCAACAGAGATTAACTGCACATAAGCTTCATGTTGCCTTAAGAAGCAAGTTGGAGGGGGGCGCGAGTGCCTGGGTGGCTCAGTCGGTTAAGTGTCTGCCTTGGGCTCTGGTCAGGTCGTGATCCAGGGGTCCTGGGATGCAGCCCCACAGCATCGGGCTCCCTGCTCAGTGGGGGACTACTTCCCCCTCTCCCTCTGTTCCCCTCCCTGCTTGTGTGCACATGCATACTCTGTGTGTGTGTGTGTATGTGTGTGTGTGTATTTTTGAACTATATACTTTAAAATGGTTAAGATGGGGGGCACCAGGGTGGCTCAGTGGGTTAAGTGTCTGCCTTCAACCCAGGTCATGATCCCAGGGTCCTGGGATCGAGTCCTACCTCGGGCTCCTTGCTCAGCGGGGAGCCTGCTTCTCCCTCTCTTTCTGCCCCTCCCTCCGCTTGTGCTCTCTCTCTCTCTGACAAATAAATTCTTTTAAAAAAATGGTTGGGGAGCCTGGGTGGCTCAGTGGGTTAAAGCCTCTGCCTTCACCTCAGGTCATGATCCCGGGGTCCTGGGATGGAGTCCCGCATTAGGCTCTCTGCTCAGCGGGGAGCCTGCTTCTCTCTCTCTCTCTCTCTCTCTCTCTCTGCCTGCCTCTCTGCCTACTTGTGATTTCTGTCTGTCAAATAAACAAATAAAATATATATTTTTTTAAAAATGGTTAAGACGGTAAATTTGATGTTATGTGTATTTACCACAATTAAAATGTGAAAAAGTAAAGGCTATGCGGCCCCATTCTTGCCCCCACCACCCCCTCTTCCCCTAACTTACCCTTTATCTAAACATCCCATCCCCATCCTTTGCAACTTGGTTTTTGCTCCTGTTGTTTTACTGAACAGCTCTCAAAATAATAGCAAATGTGTCTTCAGTTGGGACCTGAGTAACTCCCCCCTTTCCCCATCTGCGACCTCTGCTCCTCTGTGTACTCCCCTCGCCCCATTTACTAGCTCTTCATCCTCAAGTAGGGACACCTGCCCAGAACCATACCTTCCCTTCTTCCCCCACATTCACTGCTGAAAGCCACCCCTCCATGCTCTAGACCCCCAATCTGTACCTTCTTTTTTTTTTTTTTAAAGATTTTATTTATTTACTTGACAGACAGAGATCACAAGTAGGCAGGCAGTGAGAGAGGAGGAAGCAGGCTCCCTGCTGAGCAGAGAGCCAGATGTGGGGCTCGATCCCAGGACCCTGAGATCATGACCTGAGCTGGAGGCAGAGGCTTTAACCCACTGAGCCACCCAGGCGCCCCCAATCTGTACCTTCTGATTCTTATCTTTCACCTGGGCCCCACATTTCCTATTTCCACGGGAGCTAGAAAAAATCACCCATGGCATGTCCAAAAGGTAACATCACTCCCTGATGGGCTTCGTGACCTCTTCCCTCTAGGCAGAACTGCCTTACCGTTGCCCAAACATCTTTTAATTGCTGCACCAATGTCTTCATTAAACTCCCTTTAAAGACTGCCCAGAACCATGCCCTGAACTAATTAAGCACTAGAGGGGATAGAGTTCTCTGTTTATGTGCAAGGGTCTGCTGGAGTGTGTCTAGTTCAGAGATCCCAAGACGCTGCCCAGGGTACAGATGTTTGGTGTATTTGGTTTGCATGGTGTTGGCAAACACACAGTGTTTTAAAATTCTGAATTAAGTTGCCAACATTTAGAAACCAGATTTGTCATAAAACTCCAGACTTCCAGATTCTCTTGGAAAGTTCGAAGACTGGCAACAGTGAAGCCATAGTTCTTCATGCAACTATCAGTTTTAGCAGTTGACGGGTCAACTGCTTGTCAGTTTGCCCCAGTCCCCATCACTCCCTACCGCCTCTCTAACTCTAAGGCCTGATGTAGCTGCCACTGATTGTGGAGTTAAGCTGTGGCACTTCTTACACCTGGCTGTTTGACTCATTTACATTCCCAGCCCAGTCCTACCGGCCGAGCTGTTCAGTCCAATGTCCATTCAGGGCGTGTGTCCCTTCTCAAGCCAAGCATGTAGTTTCAGACTGTCTTTCAGAAGCCAGAGGTGGGGTCTTCGCTTTCTGCACTCCCTGCTCTTCTCCCACAAAACACTCCTCCTGAGACCTGTGGAGCCCTGTCTTGGGGCTCTCAGCGCAAGCTAGCTTTCAGCTCTGTGAGCTGTTTGGGTCTTTCTATCCCCTCTTTAATTAAGGTCTGCTATTTGATATAGTGAGATGGCCAAGAGGTCGGGCTCAGAAATCAGCTGAGTGACACTTTAACAAATGACTTAAGCTGCCTAAGATGCCTTTCTCTCTTGTGCGAAATCCACCCAGGTCGGTGTTGAAAGGAATAAGTGAAACGATGCATAGAACTTCCTCATTACTGATGCTTAGAAAGTGTGCAGTCGGGCCGGCCACCATTTTTTCCCTCCTTTATTTATTACTTTTGGCTCTTGGTATACCGTTTCTTCAGTTTTTATAAAACATCTCATTCCTTTTAAGCATCTAAATTCCTCCTCTTTCTCTAATTTTATTTTTCATGATCTGCTTTTATCTCAGTTTGCTAGTATAAAAATGCTAATTTTTGATTTTTGAAATGTGTTGCCTTTAACTCCACATTACAGCATTATATTATTTTCATTGCTTGCATCTCTTTCCCCCACCCCGACTTAGTATTCTTATCCCATCTTTAATACCTCTTTTCTTAGATTTTTTTGGTCTGCTTCTGCTAGTCATATTAGCAGGTAGGGAGCAAGGAGACCAGAACAGAGGGACTGGAGAGAACATGTAAGGCAAGGGGAATGCCCGCTCCCCTTCTCCTCAGGCTCACCCCTTCTCCCCTCTCCATGTCTGGAGGACCCTATTCTTTTTTTTTTTTTTTTAAGTGTAGCTGACATACAATATCGCATTCATTTCAGGTGTACAACATAGTGATTCAATACCTCTGTGTGTTATGCTGTGCTCACCACAGCTAAAGCTCCTGTCTGTCACCACGCAACATCGTTACAATGCCACTGACAATATTCCCTCTACCTCCTATGCCCCTGCCTTATTTATTCCATAACCGGAAGCCCGTATCTCCCACTTCCCTTCACCCATTTTGCTCACCCCTCCCACCCCCCGCCCCTCTGGCAACCATCAATTTGTTCTCTGTCTTTATAGATAGAATTCTGCTTGCCATTTATTTATTCATTTGTTTTTTAGATTCCACATTATGAGTGAAATCATATGGTATTTGTCTTTCTCAGTCTGACTACCACCACTTAGCAGAATACCCTCCAGGTCCATCCATGTCGTTGCAAATGGCAAGATCTCATCCTTCTATATGGCTGAGCGATACTCTGCTCTGTGTGTGTGTGTGTGTGTGTGTGTGTGTGTGTGTGTATACACCGCAGCTTCTTTAAGCATTTATCTATTCAAGAATACTTGGGCTGCTTCCATATCTTGGCTATTGTAAATAATGCTGCCATAAACATAGGGTGTGTGCATTTTTTTAAATTAGTGTTTTTAATTTTCTTTGGGTAAATTCGCAGTAGTGGAATTACTGGATCATATGGTATTGTATTTTCTATTTCTTTTAAGATTTTTTAAATGGATTTATTGGAGAGAGAGAGTGTGTAACAGAGAAAACACAAGCAGGGGGAGCTGCAGAGGGAGAGGGAGAAGCAGGCTCCCCGCTGAGCAGGGAGCGCGATATGGGGCTCGATCCCAGGATCCTGGGATCATGACCTGTGCTGAAGGCAGACGCCCAACTGATGAGCCCCCCAGGTGCCCCGATCATAAGGTATTTTAATACTCCATCATACCCAGAGCTTCGAGAGACTCACAGGTCTCACTGTATTGACAATATGCCCTTCATCTTAATGACCCTAACAGCCGCACTTGAATAGCGCTTCTACTGTGCCGGGCACTGAAGGACTCACATGTATAACTGATTTAACCCTCACCAGAACCCCATGAGGCAGGAGGCATTCTGGCGTCCGCTCTCCAGAGGTGGAAACTGCAGCGCCGTAAGTAGCTACACAGCCAGGGACAGAGAGCTGGGCCCAGACGGGCCTCCACGGGGGCAGCGTGGCTGGGCTTTAACCACCCCACTAGTTCCCGTGGGCGAGGTGCTCGGCGCAGAACCGGTCCAGTAAGGGACATGTAAATGCCTCCTCTTGTCAGGATTAAAGGGGCTATGTTACGTCCCAGACCTGGAAGCCCCCATATCCGCAAATACACCTTAGAGAATGGTTCCCCCAGCCAAAGGCAAGAAGGGGCAGGGGAGAGAGCTCGCCTGCGGTGTGGACCATCAGAGGGAGGCAGGAGAACGCCAGCTGGCGCAGAGCAGCACCGCACTCCCTTCCCATCGGTCTCACCACGACAAATTACCGTGGCAGGGACTTCCAGCGTCCCTAAATCCCTGGTGACCTCTTTTAAACTGTTTTGTAAATCACCTCATTAACCCAGCCAAGGCTCTTTGTATGGCATGATTATTTTCTTAAAGTTCCTAGCAATCTAATCACACCAGGAACTAGAAGCTGTTTTTCTCTATCAATGCCTTGATAAGAGATAAGAAAGCAAAAGCAATTTTTCTAGCCAGTGAAAATTTATTCTACCTTATCCTCTTTTCCTTCAAATTCGAGATTGACCCCTCTGCATTTCCAATGCCATGAATTTAACCCAGATCCTTAACACTGGGACTCACCCCATACATCCCTCCTTGGCCTGTTGCCTGTTCTCTCAGAACAAAACCCTTTTTCTTTCACAATAAAACAGAACCAAATGTTTTAGCCAAGTCCTCCTCCTTATTATGAGGAAATGCCAGGAAGATCCCCAAAAGGAATTAAGTCTTTTCCTAAAGCATTCCATCTAGCCGATCACCCCGAGCAGCTCTCCGCAGCCTCCACTGCCAGCTGACGTCTGCCTGTGTCAAGCTGCACTGACCCCTTGTCATCTGCCCTGAGGAGGAGGGTCATCTTTTCAGAACTCTGATGGGAAATCACCAGGGCCTGGTCTCTGGGTGGATACACTGCCCCGAAGAGGGCTTCTAATTCCTTCCAAAATGTTATGCCACGTTCTCCACAGGACTGGACACCCCCAAAGGGCAAAATGGCACCCACTCACTTTTAACGGTTCCTCAGCACAGAGCTATGTTCATCGGGTGGCCCTTTCCTTCCTCTGCCTACCCCCACCGCCCCCCGCACCCCCCATCCCTACCCCAAGTACTCAGGCCTGCTCTGTGCCTTTCCACCCCTACAGCATTCTTGTTTCTAAAGGCAAGGGCTCCCTAACCATTTGGGTACTGTTTTAGAGTCAAATATGGGATTTGCTTTAAATTGAGCTGACTCTAGCAATCCATCCAGTGCATAGGCACACCACACTGAGCAGCATTAAAACATGCTACCTGCATATTCTTTCTGGTAGGTGGCAGTTAGGTTTGAAAACCACACTCAGCACAGACAAAGACATGCTTCCTTTCCTGGATCTCTCAGCAACATGTCTGGGACCTGACCAAAAAAAATTAAGCCCGGGGACTGCAATATTTTGGAAACAATAACCATCAAACAAGTTGTCAGCCATCCCCTTAGTGAGCTCTGAACCTTGTGTGAATTGCTTTGTATTTTACCATGTTCTCAACTCTCACACTCAGTTGAGAGCCACAGGCAAACCGATAAAGTTTGTTTTTGGAGCCTCAGAATCCTCTCATAACGAAGTTCCCTGGTACTTTCCCCGGCTCCTTTCTCACCTCTTTCTCGATTTCTCCCTCTTCAAAGCGCCTGGTTTAATACTTAACCTGCTCTGCACCATTTCTCCTTCTGCTTTTCAGGAGTCATGTAATGAGTTAATCAACCAAGTTATGGTCTCCCTACAAGACAAGTCCTGCCATCTATGTATCCAGATAAAATGCTGTTTTGGAAAATTGAGGTGTAATTTACATGCAGTGAAAGATACATATCTGAAAAACGGAGTTTAACAATAGTAAAATGTGTGTTTTAAGTATTGCATATTGGAGAGTGATTATAATGGTGGGTTGTGGAGCTAGGGCCATCTGTTGGCACAGAAGACTAGAAACCATGCAAGATGAGTGGTCTGGGCCTGTTCTGACCACCCACTGACGGTGAGCCACTTCCCCTCGCTGCCCTCCATTTCCTTGCTGAAAAATACTGATTGGGTCAAATGGCTTCCAAAAGCCCTCTTGACCTTATTCTGTCACTAAATAGGGTTTGCAGGCAGGCAAGTAGACAAGCTGGGAGATGTCCTTGAACGCTCCCCAGGAGGGCAACAGCTTCACTGCCTGTTTTTGTGTAGACCAGGGTTTGGCAAGCCATGGTAATTCTGAAGCAAAATAGGATTCCTCTGACTTTTTTGGTCAGCCCTCGAACTTAGAATGATTTTTACATTTTCAAATGGTTGAAAAAAAAAATCAAAAGAAGAATAATATCTCATGATGCATGAAAATTACATGAAATTCACATTTCAGTGCCCGTAAATAAAGGGACATAAATTGAAACATAGCTACGCTCATTCATTTATGTATTTGCCTGCGGCTGCTTTTACACTACAATAACAGAGTAGAGCTGTTGCATCAAAGACCATGTGGCCCCCAAAGCTGAAAATATGTACTATCTGGGCTTTTACAGAAAAAGTTTATCAACCCCTGGCTGAGGCCATTTAGGTTATAGACTTTGGGCTGGTAGATCTCTCCCTTCCTACAATTAAGTGTTACTAGAACATGGGCAGTATATATACAAGTAAATCAACATTTTGGGGTGGGAGGGACTTTCTACTTTGTAGTAATGAAAAGAAATGCAAAATAGAGTACACTAATAAAGGGCCCTTTTTGTTCTTGCTAGGAGAGCAAAAAGAAAAATAATAAAAACACTCGGAGGGGCGCCTGGGTGGCTCAGTGGGTTAAAGCCTCTGCCTTCGGCTCAGGTCATGATCCCTAGGGTCCTGGGATGGAGTCCCGCATCGGGCTCTCTGCTCAGCAGGGAGCCTGCTTTCTCCTCTCTCTGTCTGCCTGCCTCTCTGTCTACTTGTGATCTCTGTCTGTCAAATAAATAAATAAAATCTTAAAAAAAAAAAAAACAACACTTGCAAAAAGACTAGAGAAAGCAAGAACAGTACAGTACAGTTAACATCACTATGAACTGGTTCACCTCTTCTTTCAAACAATCCAGCAGAATTATCAGTCATAAAAGTGCTCATACCCTTTGACCTAATAGTCCGACTCCTGGAAATCTATCCTAAGGAAACAATTAAAAGAACATAAACACCATGTCAAGACGTTTGCATCAGCATTTTTCTAACAAAATGTTGGAAACAACCTGCAATGTTTAGCAATAAGAAAAGAGTCAGTGGATTATGGTTCCTTAGTTCAATGAAATATTATATGCCCAAGTAATAGACACAAAGACTAGGTTCATAAAACATTATTCTACAACAAAAGGTTACATAAAAATCAAGCAACATAAAGTTTTGAAGACATCATGAAGGTGTAATTAACACTATGGTGAAGTGTTACAGAAAAAATATCTTATTTGTGAAGACCTGTGAACCAGCTTTGACAGTTCCCCACACACTGTCCTTAGTCCTTTAATAACAAAAAGCCTTTGTAGGCAAGGACAGCCCACGCATGCAGAAGGAGCCTCTGGTGACATGTTTCTTACAAACTGAGCAAATGATGATTAGTACTTTGGTCCAAATCGATTTATACCTGTAATCTCCACTTTAGAAAACTCAAATTCATCTCATCTCATTGCATATGTGAAATATGTATAGCTGTCTGTATGTCAATGATGCCTCAGTGAAATGCTTGAAAAAAAAGAAAAAAACAAATTCCCAGTTTTCCTGAACCTTAAGGAACTAATAGGTGACTAAGAAAAAAAGAGGAACTTGATGAATATAAAAATCAGAATGACTTTAGTAATCCAGCCATTGTGTCTACCAATATCTTCAGGCTTTAGGCACTCCCTCTCCCACTCCCCCTGCTTGTGTTCCCTCTCTCGCTGTCTCTCGCTATCAAATAAAAAAATAAAATCTTAAAAAAAAAAAAAAGCAGACCAAAGATATTAATTAAGCAACAAGCTCTTCGTGTGTTTAAGAATCATAAAAATCATTGACATTACTTTTATGTCTACAATACAGAAAAATAAACCCTAACTCGGTCTTATTTCTATGGAGACACATCAAAATTTTCAATATTTTGAACACATGGTCTTTTTTAAAAGCTGAGTATGATGAGCACTGAATCCTTTATAGAAGATACAATTTTAAAACATTACATTTTTCACTAACCATTTTTTGTCTCTTAGGCAATTATTTGAACCAAGTTTCGAAGGGTTTGAAAACATCGGAAAGCTGAGGAGGAATCACTGCTAATATCTAAGGAGAGAAAAAATTCGCACATTCTTAAAGAAAAAAAGCCACTTCGAGAACAGTGGTTTCTTATCCAGAGAAAGTAGGGAAATGTGTGTACCTTGAAACTTTTCCTTCTTAGATATCATTCTTCTGCAGAAGCTGTATAGTCCATGGAAGCAGTTTCTTATCCATAAAGGAGAAACTCACATTCCTGGTCTTATCCTTCTTGAATAAGACATTTTTCTAAGATACGCTCATAACTTCATGGGATGATGCTGGACACCCAAGAAACCTGGGTTCCCGTTGTCTCATTCCAGCCTTCTCTTTGCACCTGCTTTGAGGCCAGCAGGGCTGACGGCTGTCCCGGGCAGGGAGCGGACCTGCAGCTCTTAGCACAGCACCTTTGGCTAAGAGTAGGCACTCAAGCTGTATTTACTAAATTGAACTCAGGCCTTTGGGGGTTTTCTCACTCTAAGTTATTCTCATAGAATATGTTCATCTATGAGAAGAAGTTTCACAAAAATTCGAATAACCTTATCGAGAGTAGAAGATGGGCAAATATCAGATGGAAAGCCCCATCATACTTTCCTCTCCCCACGCCGAAGCTACTGGGGGAACAGAGAAATCTACTTCTCAAATGACTGCTCTCCTCCTCACGAAGTTCGTAAATGAGTGGCTAAAACCAGTCCGACATGAAACAACTGAACTGGAAGCTGGTTTTCGGTGGAGCGGATTGGAAAGAACTGAGTGAACCGGGGCTCCCCGGGGAAAGGTCATCTCCGGGAGCATCTCTGGGAACATCTCCGGGAGCATCTCCAGGAGCATCGGTCAATCACAGAGCAGCTCCCTGGGCAGGGTATTGTGGAGATCAGATGAGAGGGGGTATTCCTAGCCGTCTACCAACCCTACCAGGGGGAGGGATCCGGAAGCAGGAGGACCAGCAAGGGCATGGGGTGGCAGAGGAGGGCAGGTAGGAGGAAGAGTCGCAGGCAACACCAGGGGCTACTGGAAGGGGAGCCCGAGGGGTGGAAGGGGGTGGGATTAGGCTCAGACTGCACGGCCACGCCGAGCACCCCCGCTGTCGTAAAACCAGTGATCAGAGAAACTTACTTAATATTGAATTTTCAGTTTTGAAAACAGTTCTTCGGATTCCCAGCCTCATCGTTCCTCCCAAATTGCCAGGGTTGTGTTCAGGCATATCAATCACCTTAGAAAACAAAACAAATCCGGTTTTTCCATCTTACACAAATGTTATTTCCCACATCTCAAGCTTTACTTTCATTTTATTTTTTTGTAAAGATTTTATTTACTTGGGGCGCCTCGGTGGCTCAGTGAGTTAAAACCTCTGCCTTTGGCTAAGGTCATGATCCCAGGGTCCTGGGATCAAGCTCTGCATTGGGCTCTTTGCTCAGCAGGGAGCCTGCCCGCCCCCCCAGCCGCCTGCCTCTCTGCCTACTTGTGATCTCTGCCTGTCAAATAAAAAATTTAAAAAAAAAAGATTTTATTTCCTTATTTGTCAGAGAGAGCAAGCACAAGCAGGGGGAGTGGCAGGCAGAAGGAGAGGGGGAAGCAGGCTCCCCGCTGAGCAAGGAGCCCCACTCAGGGCTCGATCCCAGGACCCTGAGATCATGACCTGAGCTGAAGGCAGATGCCTAACAGACCTCGCCACTCCGGTGCCCCCAAAGCTTTACTTTTAGAGTAATTATCATTGCATAAGGATGTTCCCTAAAGAGTAAAACCTGATCGTTCCTTCCAATTTTCTTATTCGAATACAGCCATGCTTGACACACCCCTCACGGTATGCTTCCTGTTTGTCTCTGCTTCTCATCTTTCCTTCAAATCACTTGTAAAAAATTTATCAGGAGCCTCTTTATGACCTTCGTCCTGTCATTCCTTGAGCTGTCAGTTGCAGGCAATGTTCACACTTCAAGTTTTGGGCTTCTGGGACCTCTCACTTTGCTATTCACACCCCTCCCCCACTGCCCACTTCACTCCTTAAAGATTTTCCATAAGCAAATCTGCCAATCCTTGTGGAAAACTACACCAAAGATATTTTTTTGTAGAAAACCTTAGAAGGATTCCTTTAAGCAAAAAGGAGGGTAATGTCATCCATTCTAGCACATTCTGTATGTGGTAAACTTAAGCGCTGCCCTGGATCTCTCCCTCTTCTTCGTCCCTCATCTTCAGTGTGTCCAGTTCTCTCCATTCACCCCCTCCAGCTTTCCGACATCCATCCACTGCTCCAACCACCACCCAAACCACAGCCCCTGCCCGGGACTACAGCCAGAGCTTACCAGAAGCCTGCCCCCCATACCCTAGTTCACATGGCCCCAGGCTACCCTACCCTGCACACTGCCAGCAAATGCAAAGTAGTCGTATTCCCCCATCTTGAAATCCTTGACTGCCTGGTTATCAGCCCAGCCTACCCCTCCAGCCTCGTGTCCCAGGACTGTCCCCTGAATTCTGGTCAATGTGGCCTTCCTTCCCTTCCTCCAGTGCATCTTCTTCCCTCCCCCCATGAGGACTTCGCACATGCTGTTTCCTCTGACCTTGAGATCTCAGCTCCACTATCCAGTATGAACTCCTATGGGGAGCTGATATTCCCAGGCTCCATAGCCTAGTCAGGACCCCCAATCTCTGCCCTCCCCCGCACTGAGCTGCCCTCACTTCACGTCTGTAGAGTGCTTTTGTGTGTCAGACTGTACCTCCTTGACAGCTGGGCCAGTGCCATCTTTCCTTACACGGCATTCCCAGCCCCTCGCATCGATGGAACTGGCCCAGGGTATACACGGCATAAGTGCATGATGGAAGGAAGCAATGAACTCAGACCAAATAATTTCAGATTTATGTTCAATTTACTTCACAGAAATTCAGAAACACATGATTTTTATGAAAAGCCCATTCTCGTAAGTCATTGCTCTGTTTTCCCAGTTCTAGATGCTATGATCTCATGGTTTTGTTTCATCTTTTTTTTTTTTTAAGCTGTTAAAGACTATAGTTGGGCAAGATAACCTGTTCTAATGGAACTACTTAGGTTCCCTCTCATAAAACCTTTCGTCCAGTTTATTCCCCCCATACCTTAACTGCCATGTATTACTCTATAGGAAGCCTGGACAACGGCAACTTCCTGAGGTCAAAATTTTCCCAGAACTTGTGTGATCTTATCAGTGCCCCAGAACTTTCCAAGCCGTCTGAACCCCATGCCCCAAGTACACTCTAAGAGTCACTGAGGAGAAGGGGTGGAGAAAAAACTTGATTACTCCCCTTGTTGGATGGAGTGCTCAGTTCTGAAGTGCTCTTGGCCTTGGCATCTCTTTCCTATCTTCCTTGGTTGGCTAATTATGGCTAGATTACGTACTGCTGGAGGGAGGTGAGAGAGGGCATCAGCTTCCAGTTCTCAAAGCTAAGCTGCTTATAAATGCCCCGCCCCTGAAGCATTTTCTAGGAAAGGGCAGATAAGACTGCTTTACCCACCACAGCCTCAACTTTCACTTATGTTTAAGACAACCTGAACCATGTAGGAAGAGCACAGCAATAAACTCCCCACTGGTTTCTTATTAGTTCTGTGATTGCTCAAACCACCCTTACTTCCTGCGTTGAACTCTTCGGCCCAGGAAGAGTCTCTGAACGTAGTTTGTATAGTTATTGGCGTGCTTGGTCTTCAAGAAACGTTCTGCTATGAACCAGTAAGAAAACTCAAATGACCCACCTGCGGACAGGAAACCTGCCTTACTGTGTACTTGAGAGGAACTTGACAAACACAGGACTAGAACATATTTCCAAAAGAAAAAATGCACTGGGCATAGAAACAGCCTGAGGGTGTTAAATACTCCTCTAACATAAATGGAAATCTGGAAATCTCTGAGAAAGAGATATGAGAATATTATTTAAACACATGGAGGTAGGTAGTGGGCATCTGCCTGGCTCAGTCAGCAGAACACGTGACTCTTGATCTTGGGGTCTTGCGTTTGAGCCCCATGTTGGGGATACAGTTTATATATACGCATAAAAATAATAAAACATGGAGGTAAATATCAGTTGAAACAGCTGGAAGACTTAACGGTGGCAGAGAGGGTGTGCGGATTAGAATTTTCATTATACACCTTTTGGAACATGTTGGCTTTGTAAACTTTGTACATAGCATTATTTTAATGAAAATACAAATTTAAAGCCCAAACAGTGAAATATATTATTTCAGACTTCCACTAGGGTATTAGTTCACATTATCCCTGCTGTTTTCAGAAGCAATAACTATAACCTTCTCCTGAAATGACAACACAGAAAGAAATCCCAAGGAATAGCAGCCACGGTGATCTTCTGATTAAAACGTATTAGCACAGAAACCACTGGAGAAAGCAAAGAAAATGTTAGAGAAAAGATGGGGGAGCAGAGGCAAGTAGCTTTCTAATGGCAAATGATGTCCCCGAATGTCAGTGAAAAAAAAAAAAAAAAAAAGCAGAGCAAGAACTGGCAGGAGATTTGCTGTTCTCTCTGGTCCGGCTGAGCAGGCCTCATCCAGGGATGCTCGCCGGACCCTCAGTCAAAGAACCTCCAGGTCAGGCACAGGCTGGTGGAACCCAAACCCAATGGAAAGGGAAGACTGCGGAAGGTAGAGGACGCAGTGCGTTTCTGGCCGAGCCAGGCCCCGCCACCTGCCTTCAGTTACAGGCACCTCCTATGCATGACTGCCTCTTGGGTTACAAGCAACCTGATTCGGAGTCGACATCAGGAAAAATATCTTTGTGCCTCATATCCCTTCCATGAAAAGCCTGAGAGACATCGATTTCCTAAACATATCCTTTTGACTGGGATAGTTTAAAAAAAAAAAAAAAACAACCCTTGGGGCACCTGGGTGGCTCAGGAGGTTAAGCATCTGTCTTAGGTCATTGTCTGGCTCAGGTCATGATCCCAGGGTTCGGGGATCGAGCCCCAAATTGGGCTTCCTGCTCAGCGGGGAGTCTGCTTCTCCCTCTCCCTCTGCTCCTCCCCACCCCTGCTCATTCTCTCGCTCAAATAAATAAATAAATAAAATTTTAAAAACAAAAAACCCTCAAATGTGCTTTAGTTTGAATCCTGACATTTCCAAAATCCCCTAGATTTGCATCTAGGAGGAAAATGCCTCTTCCATTGCAAAAGGATTGCCTTGGTCTGCTCTGATTTTGCCTTGGCTGCTGTCTGAACCCCACCACAGGTCTGCCCTTTCTTGGAACTGAGCCAGCCATACAGCATAAGAAAAATAAAAAAGAATCAATAAGTAACGAATGCTGGTGGTGATAAAGCTTTAGATGTAAAAGCACCACATAAGGAGAAAGACAGCACTAATTAACCCTTACTGAAGTTTCTGCAGCCCACGATAAGAGTGTAATGGGTTCATGCGACCCACATGCCTTAACGACAAAGTCTAAGGAAGTTAGTTTCTCTTATCAAAGATGAAATTCCAGTGTGTGGAGTAGGTCAGCTTCCCTCCTGTCCCTTGCCTTTGGACATCTGGGGACACTGAAGGAGCCCCCCCCCCCCCCCAACAGCAGGCTGTTTCTAGGCTCTTAGGCAACACACAGTGATTTTTCTCAGACTTTCTAGTATATTCCTCTGGTATATTTCTAGTATATTCCTCAAGTACTCTTTTTTTTTTTTTAACATTTTATTTATTTATTTGACAGACAAAGATCACAAGTAGGCAGAGAGGCAGGCAGAGAGAGGAGGAAGCAGGCTCCCTGCTGAGCAGAGAGCCCGATGCGGGGCTCGATCCCAGGACCCTGGGATCATGACTTGAGCCAAAGGCAGAGGCTTTAACCTACTGAGCCACCCAGGTGCCCCTCCTCAAGTACTCTTTACAAGGATTTTCCCAACCCATTCCTTTCCTCCTGTCCATTAGTTTTTTTCTGGTCATTTTTTTTTCAAGCCTGCTTCTGATGTCGATTATTAATGAGTCATATTCAAGTTGCGTACAAAGTATGAGCTTTTTTTTGTTCTTTTTTTATGACTTATATATAACATATAATTATAATTCTATTTTATAAATATAATTTATATTGTATATAAAAGCACACAAAACTTGCCATTTCAATGGTAATCAAACAAGAAATTCAAACAAAGTGTCAATTTTTAACCTATCAAATTAGTGAAGATTTTCAAAATGGAAATCATTATATCCTGGTTAGTATTCAGTGGGGTAGCCACTGACTTAGTATAATCTCTCTAAAATGCCCAACTGATGTTCTTCAAGTATGAACTCGTTCTGTGTTATACTGCGAGCTCCGGCAGCCTCCACCACCGCAGATCAAATCGACGCCCTACCGCTGTGGTACTCAGGTTCCACCTCATTCAGGAACCCAGTCTGCCTGTGCTCGCCTCATGAGTTCTAACCTGTGGTTTCCACCTTGGCCAGACAGGTCCGTTGCTGATGGCTCCTCTGCTTGCCTCCCCACAACCCCTCTTCATAAACATCGTCTCTTCACTACTTTTCTTAAAATGCCTTCTCCCCACCATTCCACATGGGCCCATGTTTTTGGGGTACCCTCTTGTTCTCCTTACTGACCCCTAATTAACACTGTGCTATTACGCTCACCCTGCCAAATAAATCACCTATATGCTATGAGCTCATGTTGAATTACTCCTTGTGGTAGGCTGGATGATGAGGTCCTCACGCTAGCCCGTGGAATCTGTGAACAGGTAACCTTACATGGCAAAAGAGACTTTGCAGACATGAGTAAATTAAGGCTCTCGAGATGCGAAGGCTGTCCTGGGTTATCTGGGTGGGCCCAATGTAACCACAGGGTCCTTATTTTAATTTTGCTTTTAAGATTTATTTATTTATTTGAGAGAGAGTCAGTGAGTGCATGAGCATGGGAGGGGCAGAGGGAGAGGGAGAGAGAGAATCTCAAGCAGACTCTGCCCTGAGCACAAAGCCCGATCATGACCTGAGTTGAAATCAAGAGTCAGACGCTGGTCTCCTCAGCCCTGGGAGCAGCTCTCCTGCCAGAGCCCCTCATCCCCTGAAAATGTCCGCCCGCACAAAGTTCGTCTCCGCCCCGTTCTTGGTCAGGAGCACCTCTGAGCTGTTGAGCCGATCACTGTCTGCAGTGGTGCTAAAACCACCCGAGACCCTAACAGATGAGGCACCTTATAAGGCCTCAGCATCTTGACAGCCCAACGTCCCCTGACCTCACTTATTCCTAGCCGAAGCTTCCAAACCAGCGCCATTTCAAGGGACATCGATACAGCAGCCAAGTTCATTGGGGCTGGGGCTGCCACGGTAGGGGTGGCTGGCTCTGGGGCTGGAACTGGGACTGTGTTTGGGAGCCTCATCATTGGTTATGCCAGGAATCTCTCTCTGAAGCAACAGCTCTTCTCCTATGCCATTCTGGGCTTTGCCCTCTCAGAGGCCATGGGGCTCTTTTGCCTGATGGTGGCCTTTCTCATCTTCTTCACCATGTGAAGGAGCTGTCTCCACCTCCCATAGGTCTTTCTCTCGTGTCTTGTCTGCCCTGTATAATCCTTTTCCTATACCTCCCCAAGCAGCCTGGGGAAAGTGGTTGGCTCCTGGTTTGACAGAGGGAAGACAAATAAATACTGTATTAATAAGAAAAGAAAAGAAAAAAAAAAGAGTCAGACACTTAACCAACTGAGCCACCCCGGTGCCCCTTTAACCACTGGGTCTTTATAAGACAGAAGCAGGAGAGTCCGAGTCAGAGAAGGAGACAGAAGACAAAGTGGTGGTCGGAGAGAAAAGACAGAGAGAGCTTGGAAGATGCACCCTCCTGGCTTTGAAGATGGAAGAAGGGGTCGTAGGCAGGCAGCCTCCAGAAGCTGGAAAAGGCAAAGAAACAGGTTCTCCCCTAAAGCTTCTGGAAGGAACGGTAGCCCTGCCTACCTATTTTATAATTCTGAGTTCCAGGACTGTAAGGAAGAAAAAAAAAATGGTTTGTTTTAAGCCACTAAGTTTGTGGTAATGTGTTACAGAAGCCACAGGAAACTAATAGAGTCCTTCACTGTATACAACCTCAACCCCCTCTGTCATCTCCTTTACGTGCCTCCTCTCACTGGCTACAGGGTGGGCTCATCGAGCACAAGGACTGGATCTTCTTCTCTGTCTCTATCAGAGTTCAATACGATGTCAGGGTCCAGTCGAGTGCTCCCATCATTAAATCTCCCTGGATTTGTAACAGAAACCAACAGAGCCGACTACGGGACTGGTGCGCAGTCAAAGAGCAATGCATGGCGTCTTGGGGATGCTGCGGACTGTCCAGAGCGGCAGGCAGTTCATGTGAGCATCGCACAGGGGAGGAACAGTGCCCCGCTCTGAGGCATGGGCACCGCTGAGCCTCTCTCCTGCTACAGGACCCTTACTGCCCTGTCCCCCAGCCTGCCTCATGACCAGCAGCACGATGGTGGAATCCGCCATGGAGACGGCACTCAGCGTGCCCATACAAACGGATGTATTTTCCGGAAGAGATGGAAGAGCCAGCCCTCGATTTGAAGAAGGTAACTTGGTGGTAGGGCACAGAGTAGGCAGGCAAGGGGAGGATGTCACACAGCGTTTAGGGATAGCTGTGCTTCAGTAGTCAGTCTCTTTTTTAACCCTCAGGATTGAAGACAACATGAACCCAGGAGAGCATTGCCTGCCCATTTCGTTTTGCAGGGCCTGACACCGACCCCCTTCCAAAGGAGCTTTTCGAGGCACTGCTGGCAGTGGACTTGGAATCGAGTAATACAGCTATGGGAGCCTGTGGTACCAGAGCTTTGCAAATAAGTTACTCTTGGCTTCCCTAGGGAAAATCGCAGGCTGTCCAAAGATCAAGCAATTGAATGGTGAGGAGATAAATCACCTTTGCTTCTCCATTCTCCATGACCAACCTTGTGCCTGGCATTTCCCCCCTTCTCTAGTTTCAAAATGCTCTCTTTCGAACACACCCTGTGTTTATTGCCTGTCTCCATATATTTTTAGTTAATGTTTCATGAGACTATCTATTGGTGGATTTCCCACTGCAGGTTTACCCTCACACTTGAGCTCGTAGGTAAAGAGAAACCTAAGAGATGAGAGATGTGACTGGCAGAGGTTAGCGAGTGGAAATCTGAAACCCATGGGTTGTTTTTCAAGTTCTGTTAGTGCTTACTACAAGCATAAGTTCTGACAAGTAGCACTGGACCTCTCTTATTTTTTATTTTTATTTATTTATTTTTAAAGATTATATTTATTTATTTGACAGAGACCACAGGTAGGCAGAGCGGCAGGCAGAGAGAGAGGGAGGAAGCAGGCTCCCGGCTGAGCAGAGAGTCCAATGAGGGACTCGATCCCAGGACCCTGAGGTCATGACCTGAGCCGAAGGCAGAGGCTTAACCCAGGCACCCCTTATTTTTTATTTTTTTAAAAGATTTTCCTTTGGGGCGCCTGGGTGGCTCAGTGGGTTAAAGCCTCTGCCTTTGGCTCAGGTCATGATCCCAGGATCCTGGGATCAAGCTTCACATCAGGCTCTCTGCTCGGCAGGGAGCCTGCTTCCCCATCTCTCTCTGCCTGCCTCTCTGCCTACTTGTGATCTCTGTCTGTCAAATAAATAAATAAAATCTTAAAAAAAAATTTTTTTTTTCCTTTAAGTAATCTCTACACCCAACAGGGGGCTCGAACTTACAACCCTGAGATGAAAAGTTGCTTGCCTTACCGACTGAGTCAGCCAGGTGCCCCAGCACTAGGCCTCTTTTAATCAGAGGTCCTCCCTTGAAACTATAGATATGGACCCTGAAAGACTATTAACCAAAACTATCCCAAATGTTTCTCTTCGACTTAATACCATACACATACACATACACACACACACCCCATATATACAATATATGCCATGTGTTATACATAACTTATATCTGTCCTATAGTATAGAGTTATTAAAATTACATTTAATAAAATTTAAATTTAATTAAATTTATATTTATACATTATATAGTCACTAAAACCATTTCTTCAATATAGACTTAAGAAAATATAACAACTGCCATGTTGAGTTTAGCTCACAGGTGGTAATTTGAGAGAACAGATGACTTAAGATGCTATTTCCACATTTGGAGTGATTTGATTTTGGTCTGTGATAATGGCACTGTGGTTGTATAGAAGAATGTCCTTGTCCTTAGGAGATAAGAGGCTAAGGTATTTAGGGGGAAAGTCAGTCGGCAACTGACTCTCAAATGAATCTTGGCAAAAGGCAGGTTGGTTTTCACCGACTATTGCAAGTTTTCTGTAGATTGGAAATTTTTTTAAAAGGTGTTAGAAGAAAAAGATATTTTTTGCTATGGTTGTTCAATAAAAGCTGACTTCCTCCCCAGTAAAACAGAGCATAAGTATAAAAACACTAGAAATTCTCTAAAATCTTGATTAAAATTCATTGCCAAAATCAGAATCTTTTTGCATAGAATCTTACAACTAAACCCAAAACGTTTATCTTTACTCCAAGAAGTGAGTTCATATATACTCAATACTGGTGAATACCAAAGTCACAGAATCTGTAATAAAAGCAAGAATAAGTTATACAAGGACACGGAAGGCACATGGAATGATAAATGCTCAAGACTGGTGGGAAGTTTTTAAGAAACTGTAAGATTTCACATCTGTTCTCCAACATAAATAAGGCCCTAGAAAATGAGAACTGAAAAGTGTCAGAGGAAAATATAGTCCAATAGTACAACGCTCAATTTATACACAATATAATGAGGGTCAGAGAAAATTATACAAGTATGGAAGCATGCAAGTGTTTAAAAAGCTGATAAGAGCTCTTAAAGTCAATCTGGAAACCTTTACTGTGAATTACATCAGTATTAGATTAATGTCCCCTAGAAATGTCCTTGTTCTTCTATGGAACTCTTTGGAGTAGAAATAAATTTAGTCTCCACCTTTAAGTCCTGGCAGTTCCACAAGTCTGAAGTATTTCCAGCCAAATAAAAGTAAGTCAAGCGCTTTCACAAGTTTTTAGAATGATTAGCAAAATATATTTGGGGGGGGAGGGGAGTTGTACACCTGAAACTAATACAAAATCGTGTGTCAACTATACCTCAATAAAAAATATATACATACATATATGTGGTAAGGAAAGGGGTAATGAGAAATAAAAAGCAGATATGGGAATAACAAATACTGGAAAAGCTGAAAAATTACTATGCTACTTGGTAAACTTGCTTTGCTAAATAAAACCAAAAATTATTGTATATCTTCTCCCCACTTATTAAGCCTGCTTCTCAGCGATACTTCTGTTCATTCATTCAATTATTCAAATGTTTAAGCACCTAATCTTCACAAAATATCAGAGGGACTTTAACAGCCATACTGCAATTTATTTTTATTTATTTATTTATAAAGATTTTACTTATTTGACAGAGAGAGACACAGCGAGAGAGGGAACACAAGCAGGGGGAGTGGGACAGAGAAGCAGACTTCCTGCAGAGCAGGGAGCCTGACGACAACGACATGGGACTCGATTCCAGGACCCTGGGATCATGACCTGAGCCGAAGGCAGATGCTTAATGACTGAGCCACCCAGGCACTCCCTGTACTGCAATTTCTTAAACTATACGGTATTGACCATCCATTATAGCATTTTTTTTTCTGAGTGTGAAGAAAATTATTGTTTCAAGCCTAAGTATGCAACTGAACTGAAAAATAACCAACCCTCCATAGTCAAGCTTTCTGAAATGTAAATAGTGAACAAATATCATATTGCCACATTGGAGGGAAAATACAATGTAAGGGGGAAAAAAATCCAAGTTTACTCTTGGGACTCTGAACCATTAAGCAACTGTTGAAGTGGCCATTTATTGGCTCTTGCCCTTAGTTATGAGGTTCATGCAGTCTTAAGCTTGGCTTTCAAAAATCATTAATAATTACCCTTAAATGGCAAACAAAAGGAAAATTTCATAATCAGGGTGGTGTGTCTGTGAAGACTATAAAAGTCACCATTCCACTCAACGCTTCACACTCCTACTTCTTGGTTCTTCTAGCTGCCTCACAACTGGGTAACCAGGTAAGTGTGATGTTAGTACAACCTCCTATTCCTTCTGCTTCCTTCCAGAATGGTGTGAAAGATAATAGGAGAAAAAGAAGGTTTGTGCCATCTAAAGATATTACCAGTAATTTAAGAGCTAAAAGCTGTGGTCAGCTTTCTTGCAGACCACAACCTACAGAGCACAGACCAGGTGCATAAAAAGTGCAGAATGTCATATTTATTAACAAAAGGGTTTGGCTCAAGGGACTGTCTCCTCACAGATGGACTCTAAGATCAGACATTTAACATACTAAGATGATTATTTTTACGGTGCCAAGGAAAGAGCCCAAAGGTGTGAAACTGCTGGCAAAATCATCCTGACAAAACTCTGCTTCTTCAGCTTTTTGGTGAGTTCATTTCTTTCCCAATCAACAGGACACCACGATGAGCGGCAAAAAGTCTCCCGAGGAACTGAAGAGCATTTTTGAAAAATACGCAGCCAAAGAAGGTGATCCAAACCAGCTGTCCAAGGAGGAGCTGAAGCTATTGATTCAGACAGAATTCCCCAGTTTACTGAAAGTGAGTGCACCGGGCAACTGGGGACCTCCGACGACGGGGAGGAGTGAGGGGTGGGAACAAGACACAGGAGAGCAAGAGGAATGCTTCTTCTGGGGCAGAGCACACAGCAGCCAAGGCAAGGGCATTCCTTGGCCAAGAGCCCTTGAACGTGTGTTTTCTTCCCTGGTGGCAGGCCACATCTCAGATGGCAAGGACCTAGAAGGCAGAGAGGGGCCAAGCCTTTTATGTCCCACAGCCTGGGCACGGAACTCTCCGGGACCAGCCACAGTAAAAGGAAGCAATGATGGCACTTGTAATGAAGCTAGGCCTAGGAGACCCACAGGGCACCAACCCAACGCACTAAGGCCTTTGGCCTGGATTTAGCACCTCCAGGTCAGGCTTTTAGGAAAACAAAGAGGTGTGCAAAATACTATTAGCTGGCCTTGACATGCTTCATCCTTATAGGTAGGATGTGTCAAGAAGACCAACACTCACCAGGCGATCTATAGAGAAAATCCACTTTGCACCTACAAAATGCCATCTGGCGACAGCCATTTATATTTCAAAAAGCATTTAAATTTGTGTTAATTTGTGTTAAGCACCTTAATCTGTGTTAATGAGGCAGGGAGGCATTTCTAAACAACTTCCAGGAAGGGATTAAACCTCTTTAGCCCGACAGTTTCTCCTCAAAACCGGCCCAGAGTTGTCCAAATCAAAGTGCATCTTGAGGCAATAGAATAGGAGAGAGGCGGGCTGACCCTCCTTGCTCCAATACACTTCCGCTCCTTTGCAAGTAAAAGCCATCTTCCAAATGGACGTGACTGAGCAACTGTTTACCCCACATGGTCACTATTTAGCTATAAACTTCGGAAGAAAGCATTTGCTTCCCAGATTTTAACCAGAAATGTCCCTTCTGCCAGTATGACATGTGAGGGGGTTTCCCCGTTGTAGTTGTTGAGGTTTCTGGGTTTGGTACCCAGAAAAGTGGCCGAATTCGATGACCTTATAACCCAATGTCTCCTCATTTGCTTACGGTTAAAATACAATATAACTCTGAAAAGGAGTTAAAGGTACTAGCAGAAAAGGAGACCTTAAAAAGAAATTGCCTGATTTTTATTGTATTTACTTATTTTTCAGTAAGCCCAACTCCCAACATGGGACTTGAACTCACAAGCCTGAGATCGAGAGTCATGTACTCTCCAAATGGGCCAGCCAGGAGCCCCAGAAAAAGAGACTTTTTAATTAAAAATTAAGACAAAGTTTTCTGAGAAAGATTAGATTCTAAAAAACACTCTGGCATTTTTCAAAAAGGAAGAAAAATAATAACAGGAAGGAATAATCATAATAAAAGAAAAAAATAATAATCTGACAGGAAAGCCTAGGCAATCTACTCAAGCAAGTTGTTTTAAAAGGTAAGACTGGGGAATTTTTCTATATTTTCCTATGGTTTATGTATTTCCTACAAAAAGAAAGTATGACTCATAGTTTGAATAAAGGTATGAAAACTGATGGTAAATTTTGAAAAATCTACTTACCGAATCATGTACTGGATTATATTTTCATAAGGATTACTAAGGTTTTCCAAGCTATATTCTTTCCACCAATGCCGTGTATGGTTTAGAACCTCGTAAATGCTTCAGGGAAAGTGAGTAACTATCTTAGTGTGGTCTTCTAATCACAGCAAAGTACAAATGTCTTTAGAGGAATCCTAAGAGCTAAAACATATCTCGATGTGGAGATCAGTTGTACAACAATGTCAACAGTACCGAAGTGCATTCGTTTGAAAATAGTTGAAATGGTAAATATTACAATTTTTTTTTAATGTTAAAAAAAAAAAAGTCAAACTGACTTGTAAACTAAATCATTATTTCAGTGAGTTTCCTAGGTACTATTTTGCCGCAGATAAACTCTCACCTGAAAGGCAGAGCTGTAACAGCTTTAAGACTTGAGTCTTAGGCCAGAGACAAAATTTAAGTCAGCTTAAGACCTTGCAGGTGTAGCAGAGCCAAAACAGAGTCAAGCCTAACACGATCTCTTGCAACATCTCAAGCGGTAGTTCTCCAAATGTCACTGGTCCTGGCCCGGCATCATCAACACCACCTGGGAACCTGCTGGGCACACAGAGTCTCAGGCCCCGCCCCAGGCCTAGTGAACCAGAACCTCTGGGAGTGGGACCTGTCACTCTATATTTCCTAAGGTCAGTAAGTCCATGTGGTGACTCTGCTGAGCGCCAAAGTGTGAGAATCACTGATTCCGTCATCCAGCAGGGTGTAGACAGGGGCCGTAACACACGGACTTGGGAAAAATTGGTATGGTTCCTAGTTAAGTGCTTGAGCTCTGGAGTCCATGTTTGAACCTCAAACTCTCTGTCTACTAGCTGTGGGCCCTGGGGCCAGCTGGCAGCTGTCCCGGAGCACAGTTCCCTCCGGTGAAGAGTGGACCCCCCCACATACACACACACAGGGTAGCTGGGAGCACTGAGCAGGCTACAGATTGCCCACTGTACCATGCTGCCTCGGGTTCACAGAACCAGGTCCCAGGAAAACCTTGGGGCAAGAATCATCAGCTGTTGGTGGGCCAGGGGCTTCTCAGCAGTCCAGTGAAGCCCTCAGATTCCTTCTTCTTTTTTAGACGCATAGACAAAATACTTAAGATTACACAGAAAACCAATTACAGTTGACACTTACACAATGTGGATTTGACCTGCATAGGTCCTCTTTTATGTGGATTTTTTACAGTACTATAAATGTTTTTTCTTCCTTATGATTTCCATCATAACACTTTTCTCTAGCTTACTTGATTGTAAGATATAGTATTTAAATCATATAATGTACAAAATCTGTGTTAATCTACTGTGTATGTCATCAGGAAGGCTTCTAGTCAACAGTAGGCTCTTGGTCATTATGTTTGGGGGAAGGCAAAAGTTGTCCTCATATTTTTGACTGTGTGGGGGTGGGGTAGATGCCTGTAACCCCTGCATTGTTCAGGAGCCAACTGTACATTAAAATGCACATTACCAATATTAAAATGATAAATGTGTGGGGCACCTGGGTGGCTCAGTCTGTTGGGCATCTGACTCTTGATTTCGGCTCAGGTCGATCTCAGGGTCCTGGGATCCAAGCCCACGTAGGACTCTGTGCTCAGCGGAGAGCCTGCTTCAGAGTCTCTCTCTTCCCTCAGGCTATGTCTGTCTCCCCACTTGCCCATGCACACACACACACACACACACACACACTCTCTCTCTCTCTCTCTCTCTCAAAATCAATAAAATCTTTTAAAAAGAGAGAGAGAAATGTACGATATAGGAAAAACCAGGTAGCCAGTTCAGGGACATGGAGCTCAAGTTGGTCTTCCCACCCCCAACCATCAAGGCATGTAACCAGAACCTCAGCTGCCTTGTTGGAACAGAGACCCGGCATCTCTAATTTCAGAAAATGGGTAGCGGTAACTGATTCATTTTCTCTCCTCTCCCCTTTCCCATCCTTCTCATCTAAAACCAGGGTCCCAGCACCCTAGATGACCTCTTTCAAGAACTGGACAAGAATGGAGATGGAGAAGTTAGTTTCGAAGAATTCCAGGTGTTGGTGAAGAAGATATCCCAGTGAAGGAAAAAAACAAAATAATGTATCATCATTCCAAGCACCAGAAGAAGAGCGTCTGGGATGTGGCCCCATTCTATACCCAATCGCTAATGTCTCTGTTTAATTCTTTGCAATTATAATGATCTGACACTGAGGTCCAATTACTATTAATAAAGAAATTCTTAAACTCTCCTTGTCTCTCCTTGCCAAGTACTGACCCCCATGGCTTAATAGATTTGAAAGTAACCTTAGCTTAATGCATTTAATTTTATACCTTTTTTTTTTTTAAAGAAAGGCTGAGAATAGTTCCATGATCTTCACCAAGACTGGAAAGACAGCGTCAGAGGCTCAGAAACAATTTTGACGTGCCAAACCAATGCCCTGATTCCAGTCTTCCATCAAAATAGCCCTGTTCCTGCTCTCCCTCCCCAGCCACTCAGTGCTCCCATCATTTCCAGTTTCAACTCTAGACAACAGCTAGTGAGGAACACTGCTTCAAAAAACAGGCACTTGTCTTTAAAGTCAGTCTCCTCTAGCACTCGCTGTGTTTTTTGAATCAATGACCCTGTTGGGGAGTAGAAGCATCACAGGACCAAGAGTCAGTTCTGCTCCATCCCTGAGGGTGTGGCCTTGGTTCTGGCATGTAATGTGTAAAATAAGGGACAGGAAGACATAGGCCCTTCCAGTTCTGGCATTTAGTGCTGCTGGGACTCTCAGGATGTGAGAAACAGCTAGGCCTCAAGTTCTACTTCCTAAGCCCAGCTTGGGGGAAGGAGGGAGTAGGAGTGTTGGAGAGGAATTTAACAAAACAAAAACAAAAACAAAAAATTCTAACAGTACCACCAAGAAACGAAGGAAATTTTTATACACAGCGAGGAAATGTTTAAATGCACTCTGTATCATACTAATTCGATACAAGAGCATTCTCAGTGCATCAAAAGCCTTAAACATTTCTAATGGCTAATTATACTCCACTGCAGGGATACCCCATAACAGTCTTAACTATTTCCCCATTGCAGGACATTTCGATTGTTGCCACTTCTTATTCTTCTAAATAATGGTATAATGAGTACCTGTTCATATCTCTGTCAATATAGCACATTTCCTTGGGAGAATTTCTGAGAAGTAAAAGTCTGGGTCAGAGGGTATGAGTATTTTTATGGTTTATAAAAGAGACCACCTTATTGATTCTCTGAAAGATCATATTGATTCAAAAATCTACAAACAGCAGGAGAATGCCATCTGCACTCTCCAGACAGCATTAGTTGGTCTCATTTTAACAACTTTATTGGTCACAATAGTGTACATCTTTTATTTATTTCTAATTTTAGTAGGAATTCCCCACTATTTCCCCATTGAGTTTACTGTCTGATATTGGTTTATAAAAGGTAATCTTTCTCATGCTTAAGAAGTCCCCTTCTAGGGGCGCCTGGGTGGCTCAGTGGGTTGAAGCCTCTGCCTTTGGCTCAGGTCATGATCCCAGCGTCCTGCAATCGAGCCCCGCATTGGGGGGGGGTGTCTCTGCTCAGCAGGGAGCCTGCTTCCTCCTCTCTCTCTGCCTGTCTCTCTGCCTACTTGTGATCTCCGTCTGTCAAATAAATAAATAAAATCTTTAAAAAAAAAAAAAGAAGTCCCCTTCTAGGGGCGCCTGGATGGCTCAGTGGGTTAAGCCTCTGCCTTCAGCTCAGGTCATGATCTCAGGGAGCCGGCATCGGGCTCTCTGCTCAGCATGGAGCTTGCTTCCCCCTCTCTCTGCCTGCCTCTCTGACTACTTGTGATCTCTCTCTCTCTGTCAAGTAAATAAATAAAGTCTTACAAAAAGAAGAAGAAGAAGAAAGAAGGAAGAAGAAGAAGACGACGACGAAGAAGAAGTCGTCATCCCCTTCTGGGGTGCCTGAGTGGCTCAGTCGTTAAGCATTTGCCCTGGTTATGATCCCAGGGTTCTGGGATCGAGTCCTGCATCAGGCTCCCTGCTTCTCCCTCTGCCTCTGCCTCTCTCTCATGAATAAATAAAATCTTTTAAAAAAGTCCCCATCTCCAGGCTCCCGGGTGGCTCACGGGTTAAGCATCTAATTCTTGTTTTCCGCTCAGGTCATGATCTCAGGGTCATGAGATAGAACCCCACATTGAGCTCTGTGCTCAGCAGAGTCTAATTGTCCCTCTCTCTCTGGTCCTTCTCCCATTCATGCTCTTTCTCTCTCAAATGCGTAAATACAAATCTTTTTTTTTTTTTAAGTTGTAAAAAAGGTAGCAGGTTTTATTTTTTTCAACAGTAGAGAACAAATGTAGTTGAATAATTAGGGCAAGAATGGGTAGCGAGCTAATTAAAATTGTACCTTAACTGAAAAGAAAATTTTTAAATTTCCCCTTTCAAAAAATTGTTTTACATAAATACTGAAATTATTACATATTTTTAATATTAATATTTTAGGATTTCAACATAGCTAGTAATTGAGGAGCTCAGATTTAGATACCGGTTCTGATTCCAAAGTATTTCTTCTAGTCTCTCATATCCATCTCAGTTTAATTAAGTTCATGAACATCATGCTATAATCTCTCTAAAGAACAAGAAATCTGCCAAAATTATTTAGTAACTAGAAATCCTTTTTAACTAAAAGTCAAGGACTATCCAAAACATAAATGCACATCTTAAAAAAAAAAAAAAAAAAAAAAAAGAACTCCCTTTCTCTTCCTAGTTTGTTATGAGACTGAGGAGGGTTTAGGTTCTATAGATTGCCACTGAGCATCTGTGGTGATATGGGGGTTCTTTCTTTTGTCTGATCAATATAATGTGCCAATTGATTCAATCCCCAGGACAAACACACTATCCAGTCATGATTTAGTATTCTTTAATGCTATTAAATTAGGCACTCTAATATTTTATTTAAGATTTTTACACCTTTGGGGTGCCTGGGTGGCTCAGTCGGTTAAGCATCTGCCTTCGACTCAGGTCGTGATCCCAGGGTCCTGGGATCAAGCCCTGCATTGGGGCTCTCTGCTCAGTGGGGAGCCTGCTTCCTCCTCTCTCTGCCTGCTGGTCCACCCCTGCTTGTGCTTTCTCTCTCCCTCTCTGTTAAGTAAGCAAATAAAATCTTTTTTAAAAATTTAAGATTTTTACATCTTTATCAATAATCAACATTAATCTATAGTTTTGGGTTTTATCTTTTGTTTGCCAATGTTTGCGGAGTTCTAATATCGAGGTCATGCTAGCTTTCCATTTTAGCCTAGATTCTGGCATTCGGTTGGCCCCTCAAAGTATAAATATGTGTTATCTCTTTCAACTGCACCATGTATGAAGCAACTACTATGGGCAAGACATTACACAAGATACCATAAAAGACAGAAGTTACTAGGCCTCTGAGATCCTAAGTCGGCAAGTCTGGGATCAGGTCAGGAAAAGGCTTAATTGTGAAAGTAGTATTTCCCACTGGGATTAGTACGAAGAGCCTTGAGAGGAACCTGCAGGGAATGAGCAGCACTGAGCTATATAAGAGAGAGAAAACACAGGGCACCTGGCTGGCTCAGTCGGAAGAACATGTGACTCTTGATTTCTGGGTCATGAGTTTAAGCCCCGTGTTGGGTATAAAGAGTACTCAAATAAATATCTTTTTTTAAAAAGAGAGAGAAAAAAAACACCCCAAGTAAATATATGTGTAAGTACAAGGCAGTGCAGAAATACACATACTACGGTTTGGGTGGAAAGCCAGCTACAGGGACTATAGAAGGCACACTGGCTTCCGATCATGAAAGTCCTTGGTTGCCATGATAAACCAAGGTCAAAAAGGGAGTAGAAAGGTGTAGGAGTCATAAAGTGATGTGACTGTGCTTCGGGAAGTTGAGGTGGCACCAATACAGAGGCCGTAAAGTGTGGGGAGTGGTCACAGAGTGGAGGCTAGGGCTAGGCAGGAGGCCTCCGGGGCAAGTGAGGCAAACTGTGAAGGCCTCAAAGAAATGGTGGCAATGCAGAGGACACGCGTGGGAGAGATACCTTCTCTGCCTGGGTTAAGATTTACTGACTTGGACAAATTATCATGTGAGGACCTTAAGGAAAGGTGAAAATGTATGGAGAGATGTATGTAATGTGGGTATAGTATGTACATGTCAACTTCGTTGGCGTTCTTGGCCAACTTTCCAACATTCATCTCGTCTCCCACATCCAGCAAGATTTGCCACCATTTCTTTGAGGCCTTCACAGTTTGCCTCACTTGCCCCTGCTCTGCCAGGCAGATTTTTCTACTCTCTCTCTCTTATTCTTTTCCTTTTTTTTTTAAGATTTTACTTATTTATTTGACAGACAGATCACAAGTAGACAGAGAGGCGGGCACAGAGAGAGGAAGGGAAGCAGGCTCCCTGCTGATATGGGGCTTGATCCCAGGACCCTGAGATCATGACCTGAGCCAAAGGCAGAGGCTTTAACCCACTGAGCCACCCACACGTCCCCAGATCTTTCTACTCCTAACTTTTGCTCCGACCCAGCTCCTGAGATCGCAGACTGAGGCTGCCTTAAGACTCAACCAAGTGCTGTGCCCAGAGTCTTCTCTTCCCTCTCATGTCTCTCGATCCCATGCCAGCTGAATCTGCCTAAAGCACTCATTCTATTCAGAAGTCTTCAGCAATGAGTATGGTGTTTGCATAATATGTCACAGTTGAGGGTATTATCTCATTGGTTCCCTAGGGTCTTCAGGATTAATTTTGCCACTGATACTCAAGGACCCTCACAAATCCATACCAGCCTCTCTTATTCCCCTCCACTTCCCTACGGGAGCCGCCTGCTTCAGTCAAGCCCCTCGGTATTTTAGGAGCAAATCGTGGACATCCCAACCCAGCCAGTGCCTCCTCTCCTCTCTGTGAAGTCTCCGAGCCTTTGCCGACCTTCCCTTCTTACTCTAACCCACAGTATTCTTTTCCAGATTCTGGATTCTTAAGTATCTAAGGGTCTACCTGTGCTGGGCAATACCGTGGCGGTTATGGACATTTAAATCAATTAAAATGAAGTAAAATTTCAAGTTCAGTCCCTTGGCCGCCCTAGTAACATTTCAACCACTCCACAGCCCCCACGTGACTTGCGCCTATCATATTGGATGGCACAGATACAGAGCATTCTAGCACAGCAGAAAGTCCTAGTTGCCGACACTGCTAGCATTAATGTGGCCACAACGCCTGTGCTGCCCATAGATGTAGTCATACGAGCTCTAAATGTACAGTGACTTTTTTTTTCTTTTTAATAGTCTCTTTCCACTAGCATCCAGTTATTTTTACTGCAGAAAAATCTTTCAAGTAGTTGAAATACCTATTCCTAAGGCATCTCCCTTTGAGCTCAAGGAACAAAAGCCGTCAAATACATTAGCTTTGAAGTACTCATTTAGTCACTTACTGTTAAAATTACAGACTACCCTGTGATTCACTAATGGGGACTCATTCCAAGCACGGCAAACGCCATCTCTTTCCAAAGAGTAGGCAAGCATAAGGCGGGGGAGGGGGTGGAGAAGATGCCCTAGCCATTAGAAGGCAGCCATCATGCCTGTAGAGTTGTTCTTTCTTCACATAAAAAGTAGTTTCTCTGGCTAACAGCCTAATACCAACTCTGTACCTACTGCCCCCATAGAGACAGGATTAAATAACTATTAGGCTCCGAAACTGGTCCATAAAAGGCTATTTTAGCCATAGTACAGCAATCTTCTTGACAACCACTTTGATGGGAAGAAAAGTTCTTTAGCCCAAACAAAGCTCCAAAGGATTTCTATAAGATGGTTTCGCGGGATGCCTGGGTGGCTCAGTCATTAAGCATCTGCCTTTGGCTCAGGTCATGATCCCAGGGTCCTGGGATGGAGCACTCCCCGCGCGGTGGGAAGCCTGCTTCTCCCTCTCCCACTCCCCCTGCTTGTATTCGCTCTCTTCCTCTCTCTCTCACTGTCAAATAAATGAATAAAATCTTTGAAAAACTTTTTTAAAAGACTGTTTTGTTAGTTGGGAGATGCTCACTCAATGTTCTAAATGCAAAGCAGTCTTCAAAGTAACAAAAAGTCACCTGAAAGGTTACTCTGAGTGGCTGTCTGGGTTTGTTTTAATGCCTCGTAATTTGCTTTCCATACAAAGTTGTTGAAAAATAACATGGAAGAAAAAATGTTTCAAACAGCTTCATCTAGAGCTAGAAAATGTCATACATTAATTATGCTTAATGTATAGCAGAAATTACCCTTCACCTGAATCGACTTTTAATTAGATGTAACTATGCCACAAATCCACTGTCAAATGTGAAATTAATTTCAACTTTGAAAATCCCTGCATCAAAAAGGGATAAAAGAAGTTATATCTACAATAAATAAAATTGAAAAAGTACCAAATAACGCAATCTCAAATGTCCACTTGCATCTGCTTAAAATGCTTCAAATTCCTCACTTTTCCTTACTGATGAAGTTCTAGAACCTAGGTGAGGTTTGGTGGGCTGAGGTCCGGAGCCGATGACCAAGAAAGAATTCTTGAGACATCTTTGGTGCAAAATGGTGGTTTATTAAAGCACAGGACAGGACCGGAGGGCAGGAAGAGCTGCTGCCCCGGGTTGTGAGGGATGGCAGGTTATGTACCCTGAGGTTGGGGGAAGGTGAGGGAAAGGGAGGTTTCAACGGAGTTTTCATATGCTAAAGAGGGCCTACAAGGTGCCAGGATGTTCCAGGCCTGCCGGAGGCCTTGCCCTTTCTGCTGGATCAATGTTGTCTTTAGACCAGCCATTAACATTAAGATCTTTGGGAGACTTTTTGGTGGGGTCTCACAATCCTGCTATCAATCGTCTTTGTTAGTGAGATTTAGGACATTTGTAAGCCAAGGGAGACTCGTGTCTAGCAGGATTGTGAGCTCTGCAAGTTAACTATTTGCTTATTGTTCATGGCAGTCAGGGCTGCCTGAGGGATGCTACACTTATGGAGGGGAGCGGGTGAAGAGGGGGTGCAAGGCGCCAGCTTTTGCTTTGTCCTCAGCCAGCCTCCTGCTCCCTCATCATTACCAATACCTTTATCCAAGTATACATGTATGTACTGATGTGATAAAGGCAAGACTCGGATTTTGTTTTCTGAGTGTTGCATCTTATGGAAATTCAGGGGTTTTTTTAGTTACTATTTTCAATAAACAGAAAAGAACTGCTAAACATTAAGCATAGCCACATACCTAAATACTGGATTGAGATCATCCTTCCTGTATATGTGTCCAAACCCCCAAATATTCTATATATAAAGTACACAATGCCGTGAACTATCCTCCACATGAACTAGAGAAATCTGAAGCCAAATTCAAGGTCAAAGGTGTCAGCAGCCGCCACATGACTGACACAGAGTCAGAATGCAAGTCACCCACAGCTGTGTTCTTGGTAAGCCTTGTCCAGAAAGCAGGTACCCCTACTTTGAAGCAAGCCAAAAAATCAGACTTGCTGTAGACCCCTAAATATTCAGCAAATTCCCAGAGCCTTCTGTTTCAGCTTGTGGATTAAGCAGAGAAATAACACAATAAAATAAATTTTATTCACTCTCTTCCTGGTAGTCTGGAGTCTCCCTCTGCTCTTAGAGAAAAATGTATTTCTCCTTTTCTGTGCATAAGGGATACGGCCTCTTAGATATCTCCCCCGGCTGTCCATGTCTTCTACCGCTGGGAGAGATATTTACATGTATAAGGGAAATCTCCATCTGTAAGGGTGTCTCCCACTGGGTACCAGGAAGAGGATGACTAAATCTCTAGAAAGTCAAATGAATGTTAAAAGCAGGGCTTTCAATCTGCATCACAATCAGACCCTTGCTTCCCGCGTTCTGCCGGGGAACTCCTCACCCCCCACCCCCTTACTGGCTCCCCACTCCCAACATCAACGTTTGTTTTTATCTGGAGAGGTTATTTAACATGGTGGCTTGAGCCACTTGGGGGAGTCACTCAGTTTTCCTGGGTTTCTCCCATGTATACAGGAGGTACATAGGTTATTAAGCCTTCTTTTGTTTTTGTTCCTGTTAGTCTTTTATGACAGAGGGGTCTCAGCCAAGAACCTAGAAGGGAGGAGGAAAAATCATTTTTTCTTCTCCACACCTATGAAACAGATTGTAGCAGCAAATATACCCTAAAGGAGTCTCCTAGTTTCCAAATTATTTACTTTTTTAGCTGGAAGGGCCAGAATGACCATCACCCACTGTAAGTCATTGTTATTTGCTCAAGTTTAAGTGATTTCTCCAGGCTTCCTGGTATCTGCTGCCGGATGATTCTAATCCCTTAGCCTTTCTTCTTAATAGGACTTCTCACCATCAGCACAAATGCTGCCTCTTAAGGCCATTTTTCTCCAACAAACTGATCGCAGGCCATAAAGATATTCAGTAGCAATTAGGTTTTATTGTTCCCATCTCACTTATGAGTATAGAAGCTATCAAAATGCAAAATGCACAGATCCCCAGACTTAGTAATTCCCCTTCTAGGAACACATCCCATAGAAATGTGCACGCGCAGGCCGAAAGGACATATGTACACGGATACTAATTTGCAACATGATTTACAGTGGCCAAGTAATGGACACGACCTAAATATTCATCAGTATGAGACTGGTTAAGTAAATGGTGCATACAGCAGAGAAGCAGGGGTAAGGTGCCTGCGTACTGACAGAGAGTGATCTGCACAAAAGGCAAGGGGCACAGTGTCTCAAGCATGCTAGCCAATGTATTTGTTAAAAAGAAAACACAATCCGTGACACACACACACACACACACAATGCAAAGACTAGTCCGCAAAGAATTAACCTTGCCAAAGCTATCTAACAGTGGCACCTACTGGTCAAACCCCTTCCTAGCACACATGCTCCCCCCCAAAAGAAAATCACTTCCTATTCCAAAGTATTATCTTAGGAAAGAAAACCGATGATTTGCCTGCACAGCCATTTCAGCCATTAGTCAGGAAATATGTTTATAATAAAGCTTCATAAGGAACTCTTCACTGGTATTAGGTCTTCTGAGCATAGGACTTAAAAGTACCATCTGGCTGGGAAGTTATGGTTCATTATGGTCTGAATTGCAAGCTATAAAGAGAGTGAAGAATATCTCTATATCCTTCCATGGAGTATCTCCAGCATATAATGTTAAGTTAAAAAAGCAAGACAGAAAAAAATGTGTAGAGCATGCTATCATTTATCTAAGAAGGAGAGGGGGTTACGAGTAGACATATAGATTTATTTATGTTTTTTAAATGGAAAGATAACAAATTTTAAAAAAAAAAAAAAAAAGGAAGGAAGGAAGGAAGGAAGAAAGAAAGAAAGAAAACCTACCAAGAAATAGAATTAATGACTACCATAAAGGAAGGGAGGGAATAGGATGGAGAAGAGAGGAACGAAAGTGGATTTCTAAAAATCAGTGGTTCTGGGTGGGGGCTATTTTGCCCGTGCCCCCAGAGGATGTTTGGCTGGAATTTTTTTTTTTAAGATTTTATTTATTTATTTATTTGACAGAGATCACAAGTAGGCAGAGAGAGAGGAGGAAGCAGGCTCCCCGCTGAGCAGAGAGCCCGATGCGGGGCTCGATCCCAAGACCCTGGGATCATGACCTGAGCTGAAGGCAGAGACTTTAACCCACTGAGCCACCCAGGTGCCCCTTGGCTGGAATTTTTAAGCATCACAATTGGGGGTTGGGAGGAGTGTACTACTGACATCTAGTGGGTAAAGTCCAAGGATGTTCCTGAATATTCTACAGGGCACAAGATAGCCCCCACCACAAAGAATAATCCAGCTCAAAATGCCAATAGTGCAAACTGTGTATCTAATGAGGGACCTGTATTTAGAATACATAAAGAACTCTTACAGCCTAATAATACAAAGACAAATAACCCAGGTTAAAAACAGGCCAAGGACCTGAATAGACATTTCCCGAAAGATGATATACAAGAGGCCAATAAGCAAGTGCAAGGATGCTCCGTATCCTCAGGCCTCGTGGAAATGCAAATCAAAGCCACAAGGAGATACAACTTCATGCCCAACTGGGATGGCTAGAATCAAAAGACAGATAATCATGGGGCATCCGGCTTGCTTGGTCGGTAGAGCACACAACTATTAATCCAGGGGTTCTAAATTCGAGCCCCATGTGGAATGTAGAGATTACTTTAAAACAAAATCTTAAAAAAAGAGAGAGAGACAGTAACAAGTGTGAGGAAGGTGAAGAAACCGGGACCCTCATACAGGGATGGCAGGAAGAAAAGGTGTTATATTGGGACAGTTCCTCACGAGTCTAAATATACTGTCACCATATGACTTACAATTTCACTCCTAGGTGTAATAGATGAAATGAAAACATGTCTGCACCACAACCTGTATACCAATGGTCACAGCAGCATTATTCCTAGTAGTCAAAAAGTAGAAATAACCCAAATGTCATCAATGGATGGATGGATTGCTAAAATGTGTTGTGTTCATCTAATGGAACATTATTCAGCAATAAAAAGAAACAAGGTACGGATAGACACTGTAACACAGACAGACCTTGACAACATTATACTAAGCGAGAGGAGTCCGTCACAGAAGGCCACATAGACATGAAATGCCCAGAACAGGCAAATCCACAGAGACCCAAAACAGATTAATGGCTATCTCGAGCTAGGGGTGACAGTAGGTTGGGGATATCAGCTAAGGGGTGTGACAGTTCTTTTGAGGTAATGAGAATGGTCCAAAATGGATTATGGTGATGGTTGCACCCATCTGTCAATATGCTCAAGGTCATTGTAATTATCTCTCAAAATAACAATGTTTAAAAAAAAGTGATCATGGGGTTGGGGGGGCACCTGGGTGGCTCACTGGGTTAAGCAACTGCCTTTGGCTCAGGTCATGATCTCAGGGTCCCGGATCGTGCCCCATATCGGGCTCCCTGCTCAGCAGGGAGTCTGCTTCTCCGTCTCCCTCTCCCTCAGCTCATGCTCACACACGCACATGTTCTCTCTCTCTCTCGCTCACTCCCTCTCTCAAATAAATAAAATCTTTAAAAAAAAAAAAAAAGTGATCACAGGACACATCTGGCTCAGCAGGAAGAGCATGCAACTCTTAATCTTGAGGTCATGAGTTTGAGCCCCACATTGGTCGTAGGCATTACTCAAAATAAATAATAAATAAACTTTTAAAAAAGCAATCACAGTGGTGAGGTGTGCAGTCTGACAGAGATGGGCATGAGGCACAGAAGGCAGAGGCAAGGAAAGACCAGAGGTCAGGATAGGCTTCCCAGGATGAATAGGAAGTTGTCCGTCATCGGATCTGGTTGACTTTTTTAATTAAATTCTTCACTGGTTTTATTGAGATTCCAAGGGAAGGGAGGTCGAAGGATGGGGACCAGCTCAGGTATACGGAATATCAGGATACATCGAAAAACACCGTTCAGAGGCGCCTGGGTGGCTCAGTGGGTTAAAGCCTCTGCCTTCAGCTCAGGTCATGATCCCAGGGTCCTGGGATCGAGTCCCACATCGGTCTCTCTGTTCAGCAGGGAGCCTGTTTCCTCCTCCTCTCTCTCTCTGCCTGCCTCTCTGCCTACTTGTGATCTCTATCTGTCAAATAAATAAATAAAATAAAATAAAATTTAAAAAAAGAAAAGAAAAGAAAAACACCGTTCAGATTGTCCAAACATAAACCCCGTGCATGGGAGGGACAGGAACACCTCGACTTGAATTCCAGTAGTCCCCATTATCCATGGTTTCATATTGTCGGAGGGTCAGTCTAGCTGCTAGTCCCCTCACTTCGTCGCACCACAGGCATTTGATCAGCCCACAGCAGCACAAGAAGGGGGAGCCCAGCACAATAAGACATTTTGAGAGATGGTGAGAGACCACACTCTCCTAACTTTTATTACAGCACAAAATTATAACTGCCCTATTTTATTATTAGCTATTGTTCATCTTATTGTGCCTCATTTATGAATTAAGCTCTACCATAGGTGTTGGGGGGGAGGAAAAATAGAGTATATATTAGGGTTGCATACCATCCTGTTTCAGGCATTCACTGGGGGTCTTGGCATGTCTTCCCCACGGACGAGGAGGACTAGTGTAGCAAAGCCGCAGGTGACAGAGCACAGTGGCCTTCAGTCCTAGCCAAAAAACTTGGACTGAATATTTTATAGGAAAAATAATCAGTGAAAGCTGGGAAGCACCAAAAGAAATCAGTCCAGGACTGTGTTTCTTCAAGGCACAGCTGATAAGAGGGACTATGGAGAGCAGAGCCATTTGATATAAAAATAATAGCAGCAGTAGTGATAATAATAAAATCATATCTAACTTAAAACATCCTGATGTGGTAAGGACAGCATAATGATAATAAAAACAATATCCCTTTATGCGTTTTGGCCAGACCCAGAAACAAAATGACCATGACCGACCCCAGAAAGATGAACAAGCCACTTACCACAGGAACACGGGCATTTGGCTCAAATTCTGTGGAATCAGCATCTAAAGATGAAGAAATGAGGTCAATAATTCACCAGTATTGCTGAAAAATATGTTAAGTAATAAGAATTTTTTTAATAAAGGGTTACTAGCAAGTAGCAGGCCTACCTCTCAAGTTCAGGCAGTTTCTTGCAAACTCTATCACTGCTAGCTGCATGCCGAGGCAAACTCCTATTTGAAAAAGCATATACATAAAGCAAATGAGCAGCTTGTGTATTACTTCCTATTTCCTGGTCTTTCCTTTCCTGCCCACCTCCTTCACTTAGAACGCAGGCTCGGACAGAGCAACACTGCCTGCCGGGTTCGCTCCTGTGCCCTCTGCACTCAGAGCATGTGTGGCAGAGGCAGGAGGCCACCCGGACTTGAGGAAGAAGGAATTCGAGGTCAGAAAGGGGCAAGAAAAGACAGGGCAAGGTCCCAAAGGCAAATCCGCCTCCTCCCAAATTTTCCTCTAACTCGAGACATGTGAGAGGGACGCGGGGCTGGCCCAGAGCACCTGATTCCGCCCAAGGAGGTCTACCGACACCCCAGCTCAAGAGGGAGACTTGACACTCCCTCTTCTCAGAGGGCAGCCTGAGGCTGGCCAGCGGGCTGGGATCTAAGCGGCGGGAAGTGGGCGCCAGGTGCCGGGCGCAGAACAGGCCTATACGGTCCCTGCGGGAACAGCAGCAGCTGGGGGAAGCCGGCATCTGCACGGCGGGCTCGGGCAGGCTGGCGAGCAGGGAAGGCAGGTGCGGGACGGAACGGAACAGACAGCCCGATGAGGAGGAAAACAAACACCTGCGTAGCCCCCAGCCGGCTGCGACAGCGATGGGCCCTTCACCCATCTCCACATCCAGCAATCCTCTCCACTCAACAAACGCCAAGGAGCATTCCAGATGTTTTTATAGACTTATCTAAGGTATGCAAGGGACTCATCAGAGAAGGGCAACCAGTATACTTGGCCCGAAACTGCTGAGTGCTTTAAGGGGGAGGAAGTTCAGAAAGTTCCAAATGGCTAAGACATAAAGAGACGCTGCGTCAAACAGAAAGCTCAAGAGTTGCAAACTATCTAACTACCCCTGCTGCTCTTTAAATAAAGTCTTTTAAAAAAATAAATAAATAAAATTTGAACAAAGACATTAAAAAGACTTGGCTCTACCAAATTTTAGCAGAGCTCTTCCTGTGACGTAGGATGGTCTCTTCTAGCTGGAAGCGGTGAAAAGATGAATTTGGGTGAAAACGGTATACACAGCAGCTTCTCTCAGCCTCTTGCTACCCAACCAGAACGGTGCTAAGTTCTCCCAGGCCAACAGCCTTTTCTACAAAGGGCCAGACAGTAAAGATTTTATGCTTGGCAGGCTGTAGGCCTTGAACTCGGCCACTGCACCATAAAAGCAACCACATTCCATATGTAAACACATTGGTGTGCTTTATTCCAGTAAAATCTTATTTACAAAAACAGGACAGAGTTTGCTGGCCCCCATGGCAGACTGTTTGGCACTTGAATATTCAAATCTGAGTTCACACCTTTCCTGTTAACACATTCTATGAAATGTTACCCCTACTACTTACTAGATATCAACAATCTAAAAAAGTCATCGTTAGGATGCATAATCTTGAGTTTTACCCAGGAAAGGGATCTTCTTTGCCCGTGCCCAGGAAATGGCCTGGAGTTTCCCCAACGTTCCTCGGATTCCGAAGCCTCCAGGCACAAGAACACCACTGCAATCAACATAACACAAGGGTGAACTTGACATTATTTTTCTTTTTAAAACTCTGATTTTCAGGGGTAACTGGGTGGCTCAGTGGGTTAAAGCCTCTGCCTTCAGCTCAGGTCATGATCCCTCTGCTTCTCCTGCTGACCTCTCTACTCTCATGCTCTCTCTCTCTCTCTCTCAAATAAATAAAATCTTAAAAAAAAAAAAAAAAAAAAGTTAAGATCTCTTACATAATCAGAGAGAGTTAAAACTGGTAAAATCAGCCTAAAATTTCAATTGCTAATTAAATAGTGGCACATGAAAGTCTCCTGGCTAACAGACACTTCAGAGACCTTTTAGGCAAACACTCATTGGAGAAGACAAGAGTTCAAGGACTAACTGGGAGAGTCATTCTACCCTCACAATACCGTGTTGCCCCCCAAAGTTCTGTCGATTACTTATAAAATAAAACCTACAATCAAATGATGTAAAAAAGAATATATAACCAAGAAGGAAGAGTTGCGTCCTTGTACTTTAACTGTGCATATGTAAGATCCATTTCTGTATCTTTCAGTAGAATCAACCCCCTTTCTCCCTAATACCGGATCCCCATCATCCCCCAAAATAAAACCCATTTTCACTGCACATGCCACAAAACATGAACGCGGCACATTTCAAAGGACATGAGGGGACGATGCAGCGTGACCACCCTTAATGACCACAAGTATGACAGACTACCTTTCAAAAATGCATAAAAATTAGGAATTGGGGTCAATCAGATCGTTATGGGAAAAGCACAATGGCATTCTCCTAACTGGTATGGGCAGTCCTCGGCACTCACTCAGCTTTGCATAGCTTCTGCCAAGCCTCATGGAATTTCACAGGGTCCTCAGTTTCGGTGGTCTGTTCTAGATCAATGGAATCTATGTACTAGAAAAAAAGAAAGAAAGAAAGAAAGAAAGAAAGAAAGAAAGAAAGAAAGAAATATATCCAATAGATTAAAAACACACTTAAGAAAAATAGATACTTAAAAAAAAAATTAGATACTCGAAAATACTGGAGGCATCTAACACTATGACCCAACTCTCGCAAACACTATAACGGTCACTGAGGATAGAAAAGCACAGTCTCGTCTTGGGGCTCGTGCAGTCTTCCAGGAAGACTACAGAACCCAATACCCAGGCACGCACACCATAGCATGTCAGTGGCCACGATGGGCAAAGAGAACGCTGTGGAAATAAGTGGGAGCCACACTTAATCTAGACGGAGACACTACAGGGAAGACGGGAAGAAGCGCCGCGGGGGAGGCCTCTGGAGAGGTGATGCCCGAGCAGCTCAGCCCTCGAGGAGGAGCCTGGGTGTGCGCTTCGGGAGGCCGGCAGGAAGGTGTGTGGGACGCGCAGGGAGGAGGGACGCAAAGAGGAACCAGACAATGGGGCGGTCACTCGGGGGCCCTCAAAACACACTCCACCCAGGGAGAGAAGTTTACACTTGAAGCCACTAGAAAGTCTTAAAGAACAGAGAGAACAGAGAGAGAGAGAGAGAGATTTTAGAAGGATCACAGCGCTTTGAGGTGAAAAAATGGAGCGAAGAGAGCACAGCAGGCCGGAGGCTGCTACAGGAAGCCAGGCGAGGGAAGCAAAAGTGGTCTTTCGCACAGAAGCGAAGTGGTCTAAAAACAATATGACGAGACCATAACTCAAATAGGACTTCGCAGAAGCGAATGTCAACAAATTCTGTCAACTGGAAAATTCATGTAGGACGACTCCTAGGTAGGTAACAGTCCCTATAGAACTATATTATTTTAGTATTTATTCTGTAAAAATTACTATCTGACCATATTAACATACAAACTTGTAAAGGCTTTATAAAATTGGTAATCTAACAATTTTTCTACTGCTCTTTTCTTTTCCCTACGAGGGGCTTGGGGACTCGGAGGATCGGGAAGAACAGGAAGTGAAGTGTTCCTTGGAAAGCCACAGATACGGAAGCGATTACGGACGTGCCTGAGTGGCTCGGTCAGTTACGCGTCAGGCTCTTGATTTCGGCTCAGGTCATGATCTCAGGGTCATGAGATCCAGCACCACGTCCAGCTCCCTGCTCAGCGCGGAGCCTGCTGTAGATTCTCCCTCTTTCTCTCCCTCTGCCCCTTCTCCTGTGCTCTCTACCTCTCAAAAATAAATAAATAAATCTTTTTTTTTTTTTTTTTAAAGTGATTAGGACAAGAGGAGGCTAGAAACATGAGAGAAAAGTCAGATGGGTCCTAAGTTGGAAGTTATTGAATTTCTTAGATGCATACATGTATCTTTTTGCGCATTATATAAATACTTCACCACTTAAATCAAGATCGTAAGGCTTGGGGTGCCTGGGTGGCTCAGTGGGTTAAGCCTCGGCCTTCGGCTCAGGTCATGGTCCCAGGGTCCTGGGATCGAGCCCCGCATCTCTCTGCTCAGCGGGGGGCCTGCTTCCCTTCCCCTCTCTCTCTCTGCCTGCCTCTCTGCCTACTTGTGATCTCTGTCTGTCAAATAAATAAATTAAATCTTTAAAAAAGATAAAAGGAATATCATTAAATATAACATAGATACATATGTCTAGAAAGCTATGCATCAAACTGGAAACAACAGGTATAGCAGAGAAGCAGGGTTTCAGGGAGGAGGGATCTCCCACTTTCTGCATTTTAGATGATGCTTTGTTTAAATTTCCTACACTGAACATGCACTACTTCTGTATGTAACAAAGACAAAGTCTAGACTCAAGCTATATATATGAAGTTCCCCAGACTTCATCGCATACACCTTTCCCCTTTGCTGACTTCTCTCTGTATCCTCTCAGTGGATTAAATCTTAGCCACAAGTTGGGCTATACACTCAGTACTGTGAGTCCTGGTGACAGCAATCCCGGCGGAAGTCTTGGGGATCCTTCAACACAACGCGAGATACCACAGTGAATGACTGAACTATGCGGAAGACCAGCAAGGGCTCACCATCAGGTTCAATTTGTGGTTGATGGCCAAGGCTGAATGTTCCAGGGCTTTGAACACGGAGGCGTAGCAGTCCCTGAGTTTGGTGTATTTGCCAACCAAGGCTATGGAGCATGTTTTCTGCAACCTTTCATACCTGAGATGAAAGACCAGCTTAAGGGTTATATGCATGTAATATAACATCACAAATATAATGACAGCCACTGTTCTTATCTCAAGGCACCTCTTAAAACCTGAAGGGCAGTCGAGCCTCGAACTTGATGTACTTGACTCAAATCCCCACTCCACTCCACCCCTGCGGAATGAAAATCTGAGTGCCAACAGATTGCAAAATCATAAGCAACCCCAATGTTGGCTTACATAAGCAGGCAGAGACATAAATCCACGGAAATTGTATCAGAGAAACAGTTAAAACCATTAAAAGTAAAAAAGCTCTCCCCATCTCATAAAAATGAGCTGTCCTTAAACTCATTTATAAGGTGACACTGTATAAGAAAAATGCATTCTGAATGTCAACAGGAAACATTTCAATATTAACTTTATAAGGTGACGTTATATAAGAAAATGCATTCAAACTGTCTACATTAAAAACGGTTACAGTTCCAGCAGGCCCACAAAGGAAGGTTATTCATGGCATGTCTGAAGAATGGCACTAAGATAACTATTTAAAATATTACAAGCCATTTACATCATTTTTATGAGAAAATTCCATTCCACCTAAGATGTTCAATCACATTTTACCACTAAAGACACAATGTTTACTGTTGCTTTTGTTAGGAACACTGTACAACGAACATGAAAATTGTCCGGTCTGGTCCTATGTATGTAGAAACGTCATCTTGGGGCTGAAGATGTTTTAGGGCCTGGAAGCAAACCCTTCCCCAAATACCTTAGAACAGAAAGGTTGCCGTGAGCGGGAACATTCCTCGCTCACAGGAGAAAAATGCAGAAGCGGCTAAGAAGTTCAAACTGACAGTAAAGGTGACTTCCGAGGAAGGTGACTGAAGAACCTCAGAGAAGTTAAACTGCTAAACCGAATTTTACGTCACTCGGGAGACTGCGTGGCTGCACAGGCTCCCCCTCATCCCTACATAAAGGACACTGGTGACAAAGCAAGTTGGTATCAAGGCAAGATTCCAATGCAATGTCAGAGGGAAGCGCTGTCCACGCCAGGTTTGGGCCTGGGGAACTGGTGATCACAACCACGTTTGAGCACATCTGCTGGAATGAGCCCTTCTCCCTTATTCTCACGCCGCCACGGAAGGGAGGATGGCCCAGGGGCAAGGGCTGCCATCCAGGAAGGTTATGTATCCTGAACGCACTCCCTTTGTGCTCTCTTCACTCTCGGGGCCTGCACGTGAGGCTCACGTGGCCCTGTCTGGACCAGCCAAGCTCTCACCTGCCCTGGACCTAACTCCAGGCCCACTTTGCAGGCCCATTCCACACGCAGGTCCCCGGGGAGGTGAGCTGTCTCCACTTTGTCTGGGGTCCCAGAAGAGCTCTGCCATCCAATTCAACCAGGGACCCCTGGCCTCTGGACAGCACTGGATCTCCATGAACAAGGCTCCCCTTTGACCCCTGCTTGCTGCCTTGTATCTCTCTACAGGCTGTACTGAAGGGACAGTACCTACCATCATTACCAATAAACCCACAACACCACTAGAAACCGATGCTCAATATTCCTTTTGCTTAAAGACTGTGGTGAGCTGAATGGTGGCCCCCAAAACCTATGTCCTCCAGAACCTGTGGATGTGACCATATCTGGAAGAAGGGTCTTTGCAGATACAATTAAGTTAAGACAAGCATCCTTATACAAGGTTGGGGGGGGGGTAGGCGGAGAGAGAGAGAGAGAGAGAAGTAGAGAAGTGGAGAGACACAGAGAAGGCCACGTAATGACAGAGGCAGAAAGTGGGCTCCCTTGGAGCCTCTGGAAGAAACCAATCCTGCTGATGCCTTGCTTTTGAACTTCGGACCTTCACAACTGATAGTTTATGCCACCCAGTTGGTAGTCACTTGTTCCAGCAGCCAAGAAACTGACATGAAGAGCAGACACTGGCTTTTAAAAGCACAGCACCTCGGAGTATAATTTAGAGCAATTTCCAATAAAAGGAGTTACAGACTAAAATTTCTAATGCTTAAAGAGGATCAGCCCCAAGCTACTCAGAAAATTCCCCCAAAGCTACTAATTCCTTAAGCATTCTGGAGGGCTGGAGCTTAACTGTATCATCATGCAAGACAGTACTCAAGTTCAGAAACTGCACTTTGGCCCTGATTTTACTTGTCCCAGAGATTCAAAGACACTTTTTTAAATTTGTAAGTGACAGGGCAAGAACACTTCAATCTACTGATCATCTACCAAAGTGAGTGATTTCGTCACCTTCAAACCACTTTAATTATTGTTACCAACCTCAGTAACCAATACTCAGCGCCCAATGCGAGATTAAGGTCTTACGTGTTTTCTCTCATCATTATCACAATGTGGGTACTAGTTATATATGGGTGCCAGAGAGGTTAAGTAATCTACCCAAACGCACACAGCTAGTGAGAGGAGAAGCTGGGATCTCAATCCAGAGTGCCTGATGCCAGAGCTTATCTTTTTTTTTCCAATTGAAATACAAGTGACAAATAACATTATATTAGGTTCAGGGATACAACATAGTGATTCAGTGTTTCTATGTATCACGAAACGATCACCACAATAAGTCTAATTAACATCCATCACCACACAGTTACAATTTTTTTTTCTTATGATGAGAACTTTCAAGATCTACTCCTTAGCAACACCAGAGCCGACGTTTCTCACCGCTGTCCACTACCTAAGCAACACAAAAAAGCCAGGCAGTCAGGACTTTATGGAGTGATGCCTTGTCTACATTTAGTCAAAGAAAATAGGTGACAGGGATTTAATTTCCACATGAACTTCCAAGGAGACAAGCCTTGTTGAAATTAATATCATTGTCTGAAAGCTAGAACCTGTCTGAGGTTTTAATAACAATGCTGCCAGTTAATAACTCCAGGATGGAGCAATAATGACAGAGCCTAAACCTCTCATTTAAAAGGGATTTACTTTAGGAAATGTTAGCCAAGTCTTTAAAAACAAGCAAAACAGGGGCACCTAGCTGGCTCAGCTGGAAGACCTCGTGACTCTTGATTTCAGGGTCCTTGAGTCTGATCCCCACATTGGGTGTAGATACGACTAAAAAATATATAAACAAACTTAAAAAAAAAAAAAAAAAAAAACAAAAAAAAACAAGCAAAACAAACCAAAAAATCTGTGACATTTAAACCCATTTAAAATGTTTGGAAACTGAGAAATCAATCAATCCGTCAAAAAGCTTCCAGATTTTGAAAGAAAAAAAAAAATCATTCCAGAATCCAAATTCCTTCTATTCACTTTCATTTAAGTAGGACAAAATCAAAAGCCCCAGAAATCTTCAAAGAATACAGCAAAACACTCTACCAAAGTATTAAAGCTTTAGATAATCTATACCAAAACATATACATACAGAAAGCTGAATGTGGCATAGGTATCCTTTAAGGTATGTCTCAATCCTACCCCCAAACCCAAGAATTATTATTAAAGATTACATCAATAATTCCTTTCACGTACCTGTCAGCCATATTTCTCCACTTGAAAAGCAAATGACTTGCAGAATCACCAATGGGCAGATCCAATCTCTCCTTAAAATATTTAACAATGCCTTGTTCCTCCAAAAGCACAGGCACTCGATATGTGGATGAAACATCATGGATACATATGACCTGTTTAATGATGATAAAACACCATATTTAAATGGAACACCTCAAATATGCCACAAGAAGGAGTTCAAGAATGAGCCAAAAATCAAGAGACATGTAAGTTTATTTATACTGAAGAAAACCAAGAGCCCAGTGACCCAAACAAGAGGCAGAATTAACACAAGCTTACTTTGATCTAATTATAAAACTCTTTGAACACATTATTCCAATTCTGGAAACATGGATGCCATGATAGAATCAATTATATATATATATATATATATATATATATATATATATGGTCTTTGTTCTCAATTCCTGGCACAAAGCTTCAAAACCCTTTGGAAATTCCTGAGTGACAGGTGCATCTTTGTTATGCCAATGAGGCGACTCCTGGTGGCCCCTAGATGGCTTCAGGATGGGAGGTGGTCACGAGAAAACCCAAGCAGGATTGGAAACTTTCAGCCCCCTGACCTCCAGGGATAATAAGGGGGCTGGAAAATGAGTTTGACCTTGAGCTTGGGATCCTCCCATGCTTTGCCCTGTGTATCTCTTTATCCGGCTGTTCCTCCACACTCTTTATAATCAAATTGCTGGTAATAAGTATGACATTTTCCTGAGTTCCATGAATCATTCTAGAGAATTATTGAACCTGAGGGGGTTATGGGAAGCCCCAAATCTGTAGTCAGCCAGGCAGAAGTGTCGGTGGCTCAGGAACACTGGAAACTTGTGGCTGGTGACTGAAGTGGGGGGCCGTCTTGTAAAGAACTCCGCCCTCAGTGTGCGGAACCCCACTCCAAGTGGTTAGTGTCACAGCTGAACTGCAGGACCCCAGCTGGTATCCGAGAATGGGTATTGACACATGGATGCTTTATGGGTCAATACCTAAGACACATGGCCCAAGGCATCATCTAAGTCCAAGCTAAAGCAGTAACATTGAATATGTGCATTGTGTCTTCTCAATGTGGTTGTGTGGCTCGTGTGTGTGTGTGCGCTCGTGTGTGTTCATTTGTTGCTGTTGCTACTGCTGTCTACTCTCTTCCCTTGGATAAATTTTCAAGCACACACTGAACCCAGTCAAAGCAATTAGTACACCTGTTTGAACGGCGCCTTCCAAGGTGGTACGGTTCTTTTTCACACTTACCCTAACGAGCTCTCACCGCTGTCTCGAGTATATCTAAGGGGCCACCGGCAGGCATTTAAGGATCTGCCACATTCTCAATCAATGCCAAGAAATATTCTGCTCATTCTGTGTGTTCAGTTCTTCCCAAAGCTATAGCTAAATCCACTCCAAAGTTCCTAAGCTGTTTGCGCGTCACCAACTTGATACCTAGGACCACTGCACCTCACTTGTGCATTCACTGAAGCAATTCGAAGTGCCAAGATGCCACTGACGTAAGCTCCAGCTCCGCTACTAATTACAACTAAATCTCTGGGCAGCCCAAACTCCCATGCTGGAAGACGTGGCATGTGGAACTCTACTCATTCATGCTCTGGTCCAGAGAGAGATTTTTTTTCAAATGTCATGGTAACAACCACATCCAGAGAGATGCCTCTGACCCTCCATTCCTTCCACAGGAAACCAGAGAAGAAGATCTTTAAATGCCAGTTCACTAGGAACCAAGAAATGGGAGCGTTAACTCACATCAGAAAAAAAGATGTGCTGAAAAATGGCTAATAAACTAGCCTGTGGGCTGCTCGGATAGAATTCTTCGTAACTATCGTTCTATCGAAAACAGGCTTTGGGGGCGCCTGGGTGGCTCAGTCTTTAAGCGTCTGCCTTTGACTTAGGTCATGATCCCAGATTCCTGGGATCGAGCCCCACATCGGGCTCCCTGCTCAGTGGGAAGCCTGCTTCTTCTCCCTCTCCCACTCGCCCTGCTTGTGTTCCCTCTCTCGCTGTCTCACTCTCTGTCAAATAAATAAATAAAATCTTAAAAGAAAAGAAAAAACAGGATCAGTAGGGTTAGAAATTTGCACACTTCCCTTCTCAGAGCTCTCAGTAACCCAACTCTGAAAACTTTATCAGGCAGGAGGCTGTGTGACCCTGGTATCCTGGATCCAGAAATCCTGATATAGAAATCTGAGGTGATGATTTTTAGGCTTCAGAGAACCCAGGGCTAAACTGAAGAAAACAAAAGTCTCTCCAGAGGCGCCTGGGTGGCTCAGTGGGTTAAGCTTCTGCCTTCGGCTCAGGTCATGATCTCAAGGTCCTGGGATCGAGCCCTACATCAGGCTCTCTGCTCATTGGGGAGCCTGCTTCCCTCTCTCTCTCTGCCTGCCTCTCTGCCTACTTGTGATCTCTCTTTCTCCCTGTCAAATTAAAAAAAAAAAAGAAAGATTAAAAAAAAAAAAGAAAAGAAAGAAATCTGAGGCGATGATTTTTAGGCTTCAGAGAACCCAGGGCTAAACTGAAGAAAACAAAAGTCTCTCCAGGGGTGCCTGGGTGGCTCAGTGGCTTAAAGCCTCTGCCTTCGGCTCAGGTCATGATCCCAGGGTCCTGGGATCGAGCTCCACATCGGGCTCTCTGCTCAATAGGAAGCCTGCTTCCTCCTCTCTCTCTGCCTGCTTCTCTGCCTACTTGTGATCTCTCTCTGACAAATAAATAAATAAAATCTTTAAAACAAAACAAAAGTCTCTCCAAACCTCACCCTTTTCCTGAGCACCATTCATACCACCTTTTAAACTATAGCCAACCCTGAGCCCTTACACGAAAGCCTTCTTGCAAACAAAAGATAGATAAGAGAATGAAAGAAAAAAGAAAAAGCTCTCCAGTACCCAGGTGGAAAGTCTCGCAGGACAGAGGACTTGAGCCCAAATCACAGTACGGTTTCTAGAGCAGGGAACAGAACTGAGGCCACTGATGGACTCAGTGGCGATGGTGTGAACGTCCGTATAACGTGCAGTCCGGGCAAAGTTACGCTGTAACATGGGCAAAGGAGAAATTGGAGCGAAAGCAGGCAGCGGCCTAGAAGCACAAGACAAACAGAAAACAAGCAGGCTTCGCGGGCTTCTCTCCCTGGTTCGAAAGCCCTCCTGGTTTTGTCCCTGTAACATAAGGAGTGATGATACAAAGAGATCATGATCTAGGTAAGGAAATTGGGAGTCTCAGGTTGTTCACTGAAGGGCAAGGAAGCCGGGGCTGGCTGGATATGACTCTCCCAAGGCTTTCCTAATTAGTGCCATGAAAAGTAGGACAGTCATTCCAGAGAGTCCAAACATTCGCGTCTGCAGAACTGCCTGCCTGCAAGTCATTAAAAGGCAAAGAGCAGCACTCACCTGTTCGGGGTTCACGTGACAAAACATAGAAATCTTTTCCTTCGCAGCCATCTCGATGGGCGTTGAACTTCGGCAGACAATCTGTCAAAGTCGGGTGTGCACAGGTCAGCAAGCAGGAATCGGGCGGTTCCTGCCACCATTCGTTTGCGGGAGGAGGCTATGTTAATTTCTTCTTACAACCGGAGACTTGACTGAGTGCGTACCAGTTCATTCTGGGCAAGTCCATGGGACTATTAGAAACACCTGAGCGCTAATGTGAGCAAGTGTAATCAACTCGAGTCCACCAGGAAGGGCTCAGAATGCCAAGGCATCTCTCGTAAACAAGAGTGAAGGCTCACAAATGCCTCTTTTACAGGAGCTGAGCTAGAGGGGGGCGTGGCAAGCGTTTTCTCTAAAGGGCCAGACAGTAAACACTGTAGCTTTTGCAAGTCAAGAAGCTACCGTCCCGGGGCGCCTGGGTGGCTCAGTGGGTTAAGCCTCTACCTTCGGCTCAGGTCATGATCTCAGGGTCCTGGGATCAAGTCCCACATCGGGCTCTCTGCTCAGCAGGGAGCCTGCTTCCTCCTCTCTCTCTGCCTGCCTCTCTGCCTACTTGGGATCTCTCTCTGTCAAATAAATAAATAAAATCTTAAAAAAAAAAGAAAAAAAAGAAAAAGAAAGAAATGAAGGTCCTATTCCAAGAAATTTATCCATTCTCAGTAACTCACCAGATCAGGAGACAGGCCCAACCCCCTCAGTGCACGAACACTGTTTTGTGTGGGCTTCGTTTTTTGTTCTCCGGTAGCACTGGGCTGAAAAGAAATGGGTCACTGTTAATATATTGGATATTTAGCTCTTCTGCATAATTAAGGGCTCCCTAGTTTAAAATGTGGAAAAAACAGGCAGACAGTCTCCCCTTTGCTGTCCTGCCCGCTGTTCCCTTGCAGTGTATTCAATAAACTTCTATCTCCTTTTAAAAAAAAAATGTGGAATAAACAGAATATCACAGGAAGATATATAGAAGTTGCTTATCTGGAAAGCTCACCTGGGGGACAAGGCTAACATGGATATTACAGAAATTCTCTTTTTTGGCTTTAAACTGGAATTGTCTGAATGCTTCCACAAACGGCATCCCTTCAATGTCTCCAATGGTGCCACCCAACTGGGAACAGAAAAAAAAAAAAGACACAAGTGACCTTCCACTGTATACAGACTAATAGAAGCATTATTAATAATCAGTGAGTGCAAGAACAGAAGTTTATAAATATACTAAAAATCATGGAATTGTATACTTAAATCTGTTGAAATTTATGATAGATAAATTAAACCTCACTAAGCTGTTTGACGCAAAACAGAAAAGCACTGTACATCTCAGAAAGACAGACTGGAAACTAGAAAGGAAACTAAGAAGAAAGGATGCAGGATAACATAGCCAGGTAAGCAGGTAAGAGAACAGGCAGAGCGTCAAGAAGGGGAAAAAAGGCAAGGTCAAGGAGGGCTTTAAGGGGTGCCTGGGTGGTTCAGTCTGTTAAGCGTCTGACTCCTCGTTTTGGCTCAGGTCCTAATCTCGTGGTCCTGGGATGGAGCCCCAAGTCAGGTTCCATGCTCAGTGGGGAGTCTGCTTGAGATTCTCACTCTCCCTCTCCCTCTGCCCTTCACCACCCAAAATAAATCAATAAATCTTTATTTTGTAAAAAGATCTTATCTATCTATCTAAGAGTGAGAGTACAAGCAGAGGGAGCAACAGAGGGAGAAGGAGAAGCAGGTTCTGCACCGAGCAAGGAGCCTGATGTGGGGCTCGATCCCGGGACCCCAGGATCATGACCCAAGCCGAAGGCAGATGCTTAACTGACTGAGCCACCCAGGCACCCCAATGAATAAATCTTTTTTCTTCTTCTTCTTCTTCTTTTTTTAAGGTTTTATTTATTTATTTGACAGAGAGAGAGAGAGTTCACAAGTAGGCAGAGAGAGAGGGAGAAGCAGACTCCCTGCTGAGCAGAGGGCCCGATGTGGGGCTTGATCCCAGGACCCTGAGATCATGACCTGAGCTGAAGGCAAAGGCTTAATCCACTGAGCCACCCAGGCACCCAAATCTTTTTTTTTTAAAGGAGAATTTTAAGAATGACCTGATTCCTGTGTTTATAATACTATACTGCCTGTTGTGTGGAGATATGGACTAAGTTAAGTAAATGAATTCTTCTATCACTGATTCAGTTGAATTTTACAGATAGTAAACCCCCCCACCCAGAAAAATGGGGATCATTATAAAGCTGACAACACTTCATCTCACCAAGATTGAAAAAAAAAAGTGTACAAAAAAGGGAAGGCTTTTTTTTTTTTTTTAAGAGTTTATTTATGTATTTGAGAGACAGAGCACAAACAGGGGGATCAGCAGGCAGAGGAAGAAGCAGACTCCCCGCTGAGCAGGGACCATGATGCGGGGCTTTTTCCCAGGATGCTGACATCATGACCTGAGCCAAAAGTAGATGCTTAACCGACTGAGCCACCCAGGCACTCCAGGAAGGCTTTAATGGAAGGGAATTCATAAGCAGGTGAAAAGATCCAGAACACAGGCCACTGAGGAGTGAGATCAGCTAGTTTCTACCCGTGGACCATGTGGAAGGTAGAACGCAAATCCAGTGACGCTATGAGAAAAGGTGGGAGCCACCCGGGCCTGCCTCTCTTTCTCTCTCTCTCCCTCTCCATGTACACACACACACACACACACACACACACACACACCCCTCCTGCAGACTTCTGAACAGTCTCGGCAATGGTGGTATTACTCGAATTAACTACTATTAAAACGTGCTGCCTTTCTGAAACAAGTCCTTCCAAAAGCCCCAGTGATATTCTTGACAGCGTAATCCTTTGACAAATGTTAACTTAATTTACAATGTGCTTCCAACAAGTACGGCATTTTTTTTTTAAGATTTTACTTATTTGACAGAGAGAGAGGGAACACAAGCAGGGGGAGCAGGACAGGGAGAAGCAGGCTTCCCGCCGAGCAGCGAGCCCGATGTGGGCCTCAATCCCACAACCCTGGGATCATGACCTGAGCCAAAGGCAGAAGCTTAATGACAGAGCCACTCAGGCGCCCAAGGTGTTTTTTTTAATGTAAGGCATTTTAAAATAAGCATTGACTTTAGGATAACATTTGCCTCAACCTACTCATCCTCATCATACTTAAATACTTTAAGACTATCACAAGGATTTTAAAATTAATTCTCTAGCCTTTGAGGATCTACTGCACACTCAATACTATAAATGAGGTACTGAAAAGAACTTAAGACAACGGTGCTCCTGAGGAGCTCAGAATTTATCAAGGAAAATTAGGCAGCACTAAAGAACAATAATCCAGAGTAAAACTTGGGGTTCCCAGCCGGCTCAGTCATTAAAGTGTGGGATTCTTGATCTCAGGGTCATGGGTTCAAGCCCCACATTTGAGTGTAGAGAGTACTTAAATAAATAAAACTAAAAAAAGGGGGGGGCGGTAAAACTTAGGCGTTAATTGGAATGATCTGGATGCTGATAAGAAGAGGTCATGGCGGGATCAGTCCCAGAATCCACTATCTTCTTTGGCTTCAGCTACCTGAGTAGGTCCAAAATCTACTAGGAGCCCCAACCTTTCTTCCCAGCACAACTGGGTTGTGGAGCCAACCCGTCCTTGACATCATGGATGACTCAGCACTGACTCAAACTTCGCATGGCCCAAACAGAACTCTCCCTGGGCCCGTATCTCTGAGTGTCTCCTATTCTTAGCGCAAGTGTCTCTTCCTACTAACCATCCTTGATCCCTCCCTTTTCCTCATCGGATCCAGCCCGGTGGGTCATACCTGCAAAACCTCTTGAAAATCTCTCCACTGCTCTCTATATCTAGTGCCAGCACCTTAGACACCCACGCCAACGCTGCCTTTTGCCAGGACAATGGCAATAATCTAAACCAGGGGGTGGTGACTATGGCCTGCTGCTTGTTTTTCTATATAAAGTTGTATTGGTTGGCACAGAGCTGTGACTGTTTACTTACACACTGCCTATGGCTGCTTTCATACTACAACAGCAGACCTGACTCTCTGCCCGCCTCCCAATCTAAATGCCCTCTGAGCGTCTACCCTCTCCCGTGTTACCATCAAATCATTTGTCACATACCAACAGAGTGACCTTATAAAAACTCAGAATACAAAAAAACAAAAATTATTTTGAATCTCTCTCTCCTGGGGCGCCTGGGTGGCTCAGTGGGCTAAAGCCTCTGCTTTTGGCTCAGGTCATGATCTCAGGGTCCTGGGATCGAGCCCTGATAGGCTCTCTGCTCAGTGGGAAGCCTTCTCCCCCCACCCCACGCCTGCCTCTCTGCCTACTTGTGATCTCTGTCTGTCAAATAAATAAATAAAATATATTTTTTAAAATTTTTAACCCACTGAGCCACCCAGGCGCCCCTAAATTTTTAAATATGCCACTTTGCCATGAAGATTATTTTGAGTTAAAAGCAATCAAAACCCAGCAGATTCAGGAAAAGTTCCCTCCTTCCCTCTCAACTGCTTACAATTACATTGGAAAGTGGAGAATCCCGGTACCAGGAAGAGAGCCATCACCAGAGATTCCTCTTTACCTAAGAAACTAAGCTGCATAACAGGGAAGTCTTTGTTGTCCAAACATCTTTGCCTCTCTGCAAATGGTCTTCCTCCCCTCTGTAACCTGCAGGCCTCTACCCTCTCCTTGGTTGGGGATATCATGTTAACCTCATTTTGCCTGTCTGCTTTGGAATCTCTCATGTTCATATGAACTTTCTATACAAATGTAACTAAACCATTGTTTGATTTTTCTCATATTAATCTGTTTCATGTCAGTTTGATTTTTAGACCAGCCAGAAGAACCTTGAAGGGTAACAGTAAAATTTTCTAACTCCAACAGGGTTTAGCTTACTGCTCATCCCAGAACAGAGGGTCTCAAAATTTAATTATAAGTCCTAGGTAACAGCATTCTAGTACCTGTTATCATCATTATAATGGAATCAAACTAAGGAATCTCAGGACTACATTGCTACAGAAAAAAATTATTCTTTGGTAATTTTAAGTCAGATAACAAAACATAATTAAAATTCAAGCTTCCTGGGATGGAACAGATGTGACCTTTCTGTAGGAGAATGACAAACTTAATTATGAAAATCCTAGAAATACCACATGCAATCAGGAAATTGGCAGGGGGTGAGGGGCTGAAGTCCTTGCTCACCAACTGCAATGTACCAGAATCTAATGAGAAAAAATCTTGGGGGGGGGGGGTTGAAAAAAGGCCTGCACTTAAACTAAACCATATAGGGACATCTGTTTTGTCATAGGTGTACTCTGGTAATCAACAGGCAATCGAAGGGAAAAAAAAAAAAAAAAAAAAAGAGGCAAAAACTTTAAACTTTATCCACTTCTGCCCTCACATGGCTTAAAATGGTACTGCACTCCCTCAGCCAATTTGGAAGGTCAGAAACCTTCAGTATTATAACTAGAATACGTTAATTATTTCCCCCACACAACAAGGAAAATATCGCCTATAACAATATTTTAAGATTTATCCAGAATTGAAATCGAAGCAACAGCAAATTTATGAGATGTGCAACGTCTGCTTTGCTTTAAGGAAAGGATTCTTCTTTTTTGAAATAAAGAGAAAGACAGAAAGAAAGAATTTATTTCGTTAAGCTAAGCATAAATTATTTCAGGCTTATGTGGAGATGACCTGGACTTCTTAACAAATGAAGACTGTTAGCTCCACTGATCTGAAAAGTAAGAGCCTCACAAAGGCTTTGGAGACATTTCAACCACATCTACCCGCTTAAAACTGAAAATTTGCTTGATGGCCCTTCTTCAAAAGCTTAAATCATGCACAAACACAAATGTTGAGCACAACTTAAAACGAACCCAAAAGGATGCCTGACCTAGTGTCCAATAAGCCAAAATAAACATTAGGGTTATATGAAGAAGGAGTTATGCTGGGGACAACTTGTCAGTTTCTCCGTTTCCATCAAATTAAAAATGAAGACCATGAGTCCCAGAAAAGAGGAGTCAGATCACATTTGCATTTATAGGCCTAGCAGCTATAATCGGAGCTAGTGCATATTAAGTACTAAATTAATGCTTTCTAAGCCAAAAAAATCCATTTAAGAGCAGGATGGAAAACTAATAATAAAGACCATAGACGTAAAAAAACAATTCGCAAGTACAGACCTAAAATGCTTCCCTGTTGTTTCTTGAGATGGAAATTTCAGTTTAATTTGAGATGTCACTGGGGCACCTGGGTGGCTCAGTGGGTTAAGCATCTGCCTTCAGCTCGGGTCCTGATCCCAGGGCTCTGAGATCAAGCTCCAAGTGGAGCTTTCTGCTCAGCAGGGAGTCTGCGTCTCACCCTACTTTTGCTCTCTGTCTCGCTCTCAAATAAATAAAATCTTTTTTAAAAAATATGAGATGTCATTGAGAATTCTTGATTTTATTGTACAAATGCAATCTCCAACAATGAGAGTCTGAATCTATAGTATACATCTTTGTAAGATGAAGGCTAAGAGAATCAGATGTACTGACCCCAGAAGGAAACATGAAAGCTTTCTTCAAGGATGATTCTCAAAAAATAACAGACAGAAAACTGAGAACATGAAAAAGAAGTGTCAAGAAGGCTCATCCTCAGGTCAAATTGGGCTTATATTTTAATGTTGTTCAAAGACAGCTCGATTTTACACTAAAAAAAAAAAATAGATTTCCCCCAAGTCAGAAGGGGTGGAGGAGGGCAACGAGAAACGTTCTAAGGATGAGGGCAAGGCTCATTCTGGAAAGCTTCACGTCTGAGGAAAACTGCTTGGAAACAGGGCAGTGAGGGTACCCGCAACTATGAGATCTCTGCAGCTGCTCAGAACCCCCTTCCTGTATGGCCTGCTCTGGGTCTTTTGTGCCCCAGGTGCCAGGGCCAGCTTCTCCCATCCTGGTGGCATGGGCCTGGATAAGAATCTAGTGCACGACCAAGAGCATTATCATGAAGCATCTAGAAGGTGTCATCAACATACCAGAAGCAGAGATGTCCCCACAAGGACTGCAACTCCATTATTTCAAAATGCATGACTATGATGGTCATAATTTGTTTGATGGACTAGAACTCTCCACAGCCATCCCTCACGTCCAAAGGACGAAGGGAATGAACAGGTCCCACCAATGAGTGAAGCTGAACTGATCAACTATGAGATATAAGAGAAATGGGACACACTGTAGTCCCACTGGACAAGGGCTTGGTTAAAGAATCCTTTTAAGAGTATTGGATAATCACAGGGCACCTGGGTGGCTCAGTGGGTTAAAGCCTCTGCCTTCGGCTCAGGTCAAGATCCCAGGGTCCTAAAATCGAGCCCCACATCCGGCTCTCTGCTCAGCGGGGAGCCTGCTTCCTCCTCTCTCTCTGCCTGCCTCTCTGCCTGCTTGTGATCTCTCTCTCTCTCTGTCAAATAAATAAATAAAACGTTAAAAAAAAAAAGTATTGGATAATCAGAGCATCAAGTACTAACCCTAACCGCTAGTCTCTTGGTTTTCATTCATGCTACCTGAAAAGTAAGACAAGATCTGCCAAGTGGACACTCTTTTCAGTAAAAGGGAAGGACTAGCATAAATACCAAATGTTTCCCCTGGTGGATCCTGCCTCTTCAGGTAAACGTGGTCAGTATTCTGCAAAGATCACCCCAGGCCTGAATGATGATGTGCCCCTGGATAGGGGAATATTAGGCTATTTCAAAGCCACTGCATAAGAAGGATGCCAGATCTTGGGGCGCCTGGGTGGCTCAGTGAGTTAGGACGCTGCCTTCGACTCAGGTCATGATCTCAGGGTCCTGGGATCGAGCCCCGCATCAGGCTCTCTGCTCAGCGGGGAGCCTGCTTTCTCCTCTCTCTCTGCCTGCCTCTCTGCCTACTTGGGATCTCTGTCTGTCAAATAAATAAATAAAATCTTTAAAAAAAAAAAAAAAAAAGAAGGATGCCAGATCTGGAGTTCGGCCTTAGAATCTAAGATTCTGCATCTTCTGGCACTTTGGAAATGATGCACCATTGACCTACGCAATTAATAATTTTTAGTGTTTCAGTATTTTATAAAAGGACTGCCACATCTTTTACGTCTTCTTCAACTTAGGAGAGACCTTGAATTTTAAAGTGTTCTTTGTTCCAATCATTAGTAAATGTTTTAGCTTTCTTAATGTTTGTATTTAACCCTTGCTTCTAGGGTCGCTTCATTTTGGCGGTTGAGAAACTATTAGGAATGCAAGGACTGTATCCTTTCTGCTGGGTGCTGTGGGGGTGGGGGTTAAGCTACCCAGCTGGTCTTGCCTAAATGAGGAGTGAGATCACCAAGTACCTATTCCTGCAAGCTAGATTTAAAAGGAATGGTGTTGGGGCACCTGGGTGGCTCAGTGGGTTAAAGCCTCTGCCTTTGGCTCAGGTCATGATCCCAGGGTCCTGGGATCAAGCCCCACATCGGGCTCTCTGCTCAGCGGGGAGCCTGCTTTCTCCTCTCTCTCTGCCTGCCTCTCTGCCTACTTGTGATCTCTGTCTGTCAAATAAATAAATAAATTATTATAAAAAAATAAAAGGAATGGTGTTTAAATGTTCTCATCTAGCTTAAACATGTGAATGCTTTCCGATCAGGAAAGATGAGAAAAAGAATCCTAAGAACTCTTAACAGTGCAAATCTCAATAATGGTTGAAAATGACAAGCAGCGGCACACTGTGGTTTGGTTTATTGGATGTGGTGAATGTGCTGGGATGGAGAGCCCAAAATGTTGGTTCAGTCGGGGGGGGGGGGGACCTGCATAGAATTTGATGTAAGATGTATAGAGACTTATGACTTATTTTCCTTATTAAAGTATTCCTATAAGAAAACATATGTATTTATAAAAATGATTTCCTGTGTTAAATATTTGTGCAAACAGAGCCAAACTGTAAACTATTCTTTTAATATTCAGTTATTTTGAATGATTTACATCATGAATCCTGGATATATGAAAAATAAAAATGATGAAACAAAAAAAATGGATTTCACCCTTCTCCTTTTTTGTGATTATTAGTTTTTAAAATGTATTTTTTTAAAAAAGAAGAGCGGAGGCAAAAACATCTATACACATGACCATTTGGAAACTTTCCTGTGATTAATAGTCTTAAAAAAAAAACAAAAACAAAAACCAAAAAAAGCCATTCTTCCACATACAAAAACTAAAAGAAAGGAAAAAAAATCTCTAGAAACGTTATAAAAATAGTCAGGTTTAGAAAATTGAATACTTTGGGGCCAGAGACTGGTTCTTCAGGGAAAATGGACCTATTTTGATTTTTTTGTTTGTCTGTTTTATTTTAAGATTTTATTTTTATTATTTATTTGACAGAGAGACACAGCGAGAGAGGGAACACAAGCAGGGGAGTGGGAGAGGGAGAAGTAGGCTCCCCACTTAGCACGGAGCCTGATGCGGACTTAATCCCAGGACCCTGGGATCATGACCTGAGGCAAAGGCAGACGCTTAAGCGGACACATTTTGGATCCTTTACCTTTCCTATTGCTAGGACAGCAAAAACCAGTGAAAGTGCTAGGCCAGCACTGTCCAATAAAAATAAAAACATAATCTTAACATTTTTAGTTGCCACACTTAAAAGAACAAAAGAGGAGAAATTAATTTTAACATTCTATTTTATGTAGCTCAATATATCCAAAATGTTATTTTGACATATCACCAATTTTGTAAAAAGTATGAGGTATTCTACATTCTGGTTTTTTTTTTTTTCATGCTACCTTTTAAGCTCAGTGTGTATTTAAAATCCACAGCACATCTCAACTAATGCAACTCCTGTCAATTTGATTCTTAGTCTGACTAGAAGGACCTTGAAGAGGACAGAATTCTCGTTCCCCAACAAAATCAAATTGTTCAAAAGCACTGACAGTAAAAACCTCCTGTACCCCACCTCCTCCACTTCCAAATCCGGATTCCTCAAGGGAAGCATTTTAAGTCTTCTGTTCATGATTTCTTCCGCTAGTTTCTATCACATCTCCAAACAGCTTCTCTCTCAACTCTTTCTTGACTTGACCCATTTCAGACACCTTCTATAATAACACAAGCTGACTTCCTGCTGTGATAGATGAGGCTCGAGTTCTCTGCTGCCCCATCCCCAGATCCTAATCTCAACTGTTGGCTGTACTGGTTACTTTCCTAACCTGAGACATTTTTACCTCTTTTTCCGCCAACTACTACCGGTATCTGTAGCTGCCTCACAGTGGAAAATGAAGTTCTCATCTCCCTCCGTCCCTCTCCAGCATCCCTCCACATCTCCACCTCAAAGCTGACATTTACAACCCTGCTTTGAAGCCTTCTCTGATGCATTTTGAGGATCTAAAACCTGAAAATCAATAAACAGAGTGACCATGTAAGTCTCCCTCACTGTAGAGGCAAGCTATGCCCTGGTTCTCGTATCAGATGTTATTCTTCCTGGAGCTTTTACCTGCCTTTCTCTTTTCTTAAATGATTTGTCTTTATCTTTGCCTCAGTCTGTTTGCAAACTATACACTGTATTAGATATTAAGTGTGTTCTAAAGGAAGCCAACTTCGTTATGCAAGTATGTTCAGTTTATAAGACTTCATTAAGCTGTATACCTGGGATATGTGCACTTTTCTGTGTTTATGTTATACTCCAATTTTTTATTTATTTTTATTTTCAATTTTTTTTATATACTCCAATTTTTAAAAATTCTAAAGGAAGCACCCTCCCTTTTCCTTGTAAATTGTGAAAGAAGAAATAGGAAGGGATGGGCGCCTGGGTGGCTCCGTCGGTTAAGTGTCAGCCTTCGGCACAGGTCATGATCCCAGGGTTCCAGGATCAAGCCCCGCATCAGGCTCCCCACTCCATCTCCCTCTGCCCGACTCATGCTCTCTCTCTGTGTCAAATAAATAAATATAATCTTTCAATAAAAAGAAAAGGAAAGAAGAGAAACAGCAAGGGACAGAAAATTTTGCATAGCACATTTACACATTAATATTATCAACCATACTATTATAGCAGTACAATATATAGTTAACGTATGATAGTACAGCACATTTATGTTAAGTTTATCAGCTCTGTTAACAAAATGGACCTTGCAGATAGCCTAGCATCCGTCTGTGGACTCTGACAGTGATGACAATAAGAACAGCTCACACATTTTGAACACTTCCTGAACACCAGACATGCCAAGTGCTTTATATAATTGCACTTCTTCCTCCCAGCAACCCTGTTAATATCATCTGGCTTTTACTACAATATTGCATTGTTATCATATTGTTATAGTTGAATACACTGAAGCTTTAGAAGTAATTTGCCAAAAGTCACACAGGCGTCTTAATAATGGCTAATAAATTTTGAGTACTTGCTATAGCTCTGACACCATTCTTTTTTTTTTTTTTTAAAGATTTTATTTATTTAGTTGACAGACAGAGATCACAAGTAGGCAGAGAGAGAGGAGGACGCAGGCTCCCTGCCAAGCAGAGAGCCCAATGCGGGACTTGATCCCAGGACCCTGGGATCATAATCTGAGCTGAAGGCAGAGGCTTTAACCCATTGAGCCACCCAGGCGCCCCATTCTAAGCACCATTCTAAGCACTAAGTGTACTGACTTATTTAACCCTCAAAACATTATCCCCATTTAGCAGATGAGTAAACTGAGGCACACTGGGCTAAGGTCACCCAGCTGGTAAGTGACCCAGCTTGGCTATGAACCCAAGTTGTCTGGCTCCAAATTCTTAACCACAGAGCTCTACCCCACTCAGAGGTGACAGCAGAAATCTGAATTTGGACAGACAGTCACTAGGAACTAAATTTTTCATTATTCTGCTGTCCTACCCAGCAGTTAGGTCTGCTGACATTTAGACAAGGAGTACAAGCACGTTATTCTCATTCCTTGAGAGGAAGGGAAATAGTAAATAAGTTCAAATACTATGCTCTTTCTTTAAGCAGCTAATACTCACTTTTCACCTCCAAATCGCGTCCACCATCACATTTCCCTCAGTCTCTCTCTACTTCCAAAGCGTGTTGCAAATATAGTTAACCCGCTTTTTTTTTTAGATTTTTAAATTTATTTATTTGATGGGGTGGGGAAAGAGGATCACAAGTAGGCAGAGAGGCAGGCAGAGGGAGAGGGGGAAACAGGCTCCCACTGAGCAGACAGCCTGATGTGGGGCTCGATCCTAAGACTCTGGGATCATGTCCTGAGCCAAAGGTAGACGCTTAACAGACTGAGCCACCCAGGCGCCCCTACAGTTGACCCTGAACAACATGGGTTTAGACTGTGTGGGTCCACTTATATATGGATTATTTTTTTTATAAATATGGCACAGTACTGTAAATGTATTTTCTCTTTCTTATGATTTTCTTAACAACATTTTCTTTTCTCTAGCTGACTTTATTGGAAGAATACAGTCTGTAACACATATAACTTACAAAGTATGCGTTAATTGACTATGTTATTGGTAAGGCTTCTGGTAAACAACAGGCTGTTAGTAGTTACGTTTTGGAGGGAATCAAAGTTATACCTGGATTTCTGACTGGGAGGTGAGAGAGACGTCAGTTTCTTTAGCCCTCGAACAGCACTCACTAGAAAGCATCCTGCAACTAATCTGTCCCCATACACGGGCTGCTGCACAAAATCCCAGGAGTATTCACCCTGTTTAATGCCCAACTGGCCCACTGACTCGTGACCCCAAAGGCAGGGACCATCTACGTCTTTCCCTGCTATAATTCCTCATCCCAGCCCAATGTCTAGCATGTAGGAGGCCATCTATACATGTGTGTTGAGGGCGCCCAGGCGGCTCAGTGGGTTAAAGCCTCTGCCTTTGGCTTAGGTCATGATCCCAGGTCCTGGGATTGAGCCCCACATCGGGCTCTCTGCTCAGTGGGGAGCCTGCTTCCCCCTCTCTCTCTGCCTGCCTCTCTGCCTACTTGTGATCTCTGTCTGTCAAATAGATAAAATATTTTAAAAATAAAAAAGGGATTGGGAGGGAGACAAACCATAAGTGACTCTTAATCTCACAAAACAAACTGAGGGTTGCTGGAGGGAGGGGGTTTGGGAGAAGGGGGGTGGGATTATGGACATTGGGGAGGGTATGTGCTTTGGTGAGTGCTGTGAAGTGTGTAAACCTGGTGATTCACAGACCTGTACCCCTGGGGATAAAAATATATGTTTATAAAAAATAAAAAATTATATTAAAAAATAAATAAATAAATAAATAAATAAAATAATACACATGTGTGTTGAATGAATGAAGACTACATGCTCAAAAACCCAGAAGGATATTAAGTTTATAAAGAAAAATTCCATGCTTGCCTCAATAACGCATATTTGGGGCTCTTCCTTATGACCATCCACGGGCACCATAGCTTGATTCATAACCCATTCCTGGACAGCATCAGTAATGTGAGGGACAACTGTAGAAGGAAGTCATAATTAGCATAAAAGCCGATTTCACGGTCACAATCATGAGAAAGGAATGTATTCATGTCTTTAGACCTCCCAAATAACCTGACAGCCACTTGGCAAACAAGACAAACTCCAGAGTTCATGTGATTCTCCATCTCCCTGATGGAGGCACGATACAGGTTTAATCACTTAAATGTTATGTCATTTCTTTTGAAACTGGCCGACCACGGAGATTAAGAATCAGAAAGCAGAAACGCCATCGACAAGGCATCTAGAAACACCTATGAGGCCAACTAACAACTGCAAGGAGGGCTGTCGGGCCTGCTGCATGCTGAGTTCTGTGGGGGAAGAAAGACAGAGTGGCCCCGTGCTGCAGGCTCTGGGCAGCCTGCCAGTTAGTGGGGAGAGGTCCCCCCAGAGGGTGTAGATGGGCCCTGCATGCTGACCGGGGGCCTGTGGCTGCTAGTGGCCGCTGAAGAAGCCAAAAGGTGACAACTCCACAAGCATTTGAGGCCCAGAGGCCCGTTGGTAGTGAACAGGCCGGCAGCTACATATCTCTGCCAAAGGGACAGAAAGCGGACATCCCTGCGGGTGCATGGGGACAGCCTCACAGTGCAGCCAACTAATCTAATGGGATACACGAAGCAGGAACGTGGCCCTCTGGGAAGCCAAAGCAAAGGGGCATCTGTTGCCGGCTCTCCCTAGCGCTAGGTGCTCCTTCAGAGCAGGAGGACCTTGTCACCCACCGGTGCATTTGGAGCAACCCACATTACGTGGGCTGTTTGGCCCCTTTTGGCAGCAGGGCCAGGGCGGGGAACGGCGGGGAGGGCAGCGCAGGGCAGGTGTTGCCCGGGCTCTGCCCCCACATCGGCAGCCCAGGGATCAGGAGTCAGAGCCCAGGCCTGGGGCCTTGTTCTCTCCCCATCACAGGGATGCGGCAGGTGTGAGGCAGCACCTCTCCTTCTTCTGGGTCTTCCCAAGATCTACACTCAGGGGAAAAGCTATTAGAAAGCCCAGCTATGGTTGAGCTCTAACCCGCACGTTCCAGTTTCAGGAATTACACCGATGTTCTTTTGATCTCCATCTATCCGGCCCCCATGTCTACCTCTCAACTGGATCCAACACGTGATCTAAAGGAGATGGGGAATTATCACCTTTACCTTACTGCGCGGAAACCCGTGAATACAAGACCTGTCGGGGGGCGGGGGGAACCACGGGAGGGCAGGGGTCTCTCCCGAGACAAAAGAGACTCATACCACTCAGGAAAAGAGTTGGTGAAGCAGGGTCAGACCACACTTCCAGCCACTGCAGTTCCATCCCCCAGTCCCTCCGCACACTGTCCTTAAAGGGGTATGACTCACATCCATGCAAAGATACAAGAAGGAAAGAGACAGACAAAAAACAAATGAAAAAAGTCTGTACCTCAATCAGGTAAAAATGATGAATGCATGGTTCTGCATGGATTTTATAAATAATAGCTACAGATAGATACATACCAAGAGATATGTATAATAGCTAAAGACAGATACGTACCGAGAGAAAACAACATTAGTAATAAAGAAAAAGACCGAAGAAAATACAATCAAGAACATGGAGGGTGAAGCAGGCACCTTTGAAGAAATCGCAAAGGGGAAGAAAGCAAGATTGGAAAAGGATTAGAACTTGGAGAGCTCAGGGAGCATTCCGACCAGGGTGCGGGTGCTCTGCAGACACGACTCGCTAAGCTGTGTGGGACACAATACCTTGTACTGTTTTCCCCAGGTAATCGCCACGCCTCTCTTTATTGATCACGTGCTGATATATCTTCCCAGTGGTAATGTTGTTGTCTTTATAAAGGTTAATATCCAAGAACCGTTCATAATTTCCAAGGTCTAAATCAACTTCTCCACCATCATTTAAGACAAACACTTCGCCTAGGATAAAAAGGCAATGTAAATATTAAAAATTTCTTTTCAGGGGCACCTGGCTGGCTCAGACAGTGAAGCGTCCAGCTGTTGTTTTCAGCTCAGGCATGATCTCAGGGTCATGGGATCGAACCCAGTGGGGAGTCTGCTTCTCTCCCACTTCCCCTTCTTCTCCCCCCCTACAAAAGCATATATACTCTCTCTAAAAATAAATGAAATATTTATTTACTTATTTATTTATTTATTTGAGAGGCAAGAGCAGGAGAAGAGGGAGGGGCAGTGGGAGAGGCAGAGGGAGAAGCAGACTCCCTGCTGGGCGGGGAGCTGGACTGGAGGCTCCGTCCCAGGACCCTGGGACCATGACCTGAGCCCAAGGCAGATGCTTACCGGACTGAGCCACCCAAGTGCCCCAATAAACAAAATCTTAAAAAAAAAAAAAAGAAAAGAAAAGTATATACCCATTATATTCCTAGAAGAGAAAGAAAAACTGCAGATGACAAGTCCTGAAATAGGTTCTTAGATTTACTGTAGTTATAATAAAAATTCCAACAGATTTTTTCAACTTGAGGATGATACTACAGTCAGTTTTCAGAAAAACAGGTGTGATTACCAAAACCAACACACGAAAAATAAATTTAAAAAGCCCTTTTAACAAATAGCAGTGAGTAAAGGAAGATTGAAATATATATGCATACATATATTTCAATATATATAAATATGGAACAAAGTCACAAAACCAAAATATCCAAAAAGATCCTTATTGGGGTCATGCTGGCTTGGTAGGTGGAGCATGTGACTTTTGATCTCAGGGTTGTGAATTTGAGCCTCACACTGGGTGTAGAGACTACTTAAAAAAATAAAATCTTTAAAAAAACAAAAAACAAAACGATCCCTATTACATAAAAGAATTTAATATATGACTTGAAAAAAAAAAACCAAAACCCCAAAGCTATCATCACAAATCAAAGTAAATAAAACACTCAGAAATAAACTTTGAAGAAATGTAGGAACTATATTTATAAAACTTAAAAAGCTTACTTCACAGACATAAAACAAGGTATAAATAAAAGGAAAACCACTTCTAAAGTTCCTGAATGGGCCAGTCAACATTTTGCAGTGTTTAATTCCTCCCCAAATTAATTAATAAATTTAAAGAAATTTTTGCCAAAAATTCCAATGCAATTTCTTGTAAACTTGGACAAAATGATTCCTAAGTTAATTCTGAAGACAACAAACACTCTGAGGTTAAGAAAAAACCAAAGGAACAACAAAAAAAGTCAATGCTTTGCTAGAGGGATAATAAAAACACATTTTTGCACTTAAAAAAAGAGAGAGACGGAGAGAAAACAAAGGAAAAAGAAAAGGAACGTGGAAGACTCTGACCTCCTTGATAATCAAAAGCTGCAGCTTTTAAAATGATAGGCAGGAATAAACATAGAAATCCAGAAGAGAACAGAGTTCAAAGATAGACCTAAGTATAGACAGAAATGTGGTTTATAATAAAACATGGCATTTCAAGTCAGGAAGAAAAGGATGAAATCCTTGAGAGATGCCATTAGGAATAGTTGCCTAATCAGAAAAAAATTAGAAAAAAAATCATGTTACATCTTTATCTCACACAAATTCAATTCCAGCTGTGTTAACAATGTTAAAGTAAAAGTAAATGGAACTATAAAAGTTCCAGAAGAAAATATATATGAATATTTAAATATTCCTGTGGCAGAGAAGCCTAAAGGTGACATCAAAGACAGAAACATAAAAGAAACAGTTGATACATTTAATCACATAAATGGCAAGTGGAGGGGCGCCTGGGTGGCTCAGTGGGTTAAGTCTCTGCCTTCGGCTCAGGTCACGATTTCAGGGTCCTGCGATCGAGTCCCGAGTAGGGCTCTCTGCTCGGCAGGGAGCCTGCTTCCCTTCCTCTCTCTCTGCCTGCCTCTCTGCCTACTTGTGATCTCTCTCTGTCAAATAAATAATAAATAAAAAACCTTTTAAAAAAATGGTAAGTGGAAATTTATTAGTAACTAGCAGAGGTAATATGACAAATTTCAAACAGAGTTAAACACACACACTCTCTCTCTCTCTATATATATATATATATACAGGTTAATACTTTATGTAAAATATTCTTGAAAATCATTTTTTAAAATTTTTTATTTATTTATGAAAGAGAGAGAGCATGAGAGGGGACAAGGTCAGAGGGAGAAGCAGACTCCCCGCAGATCTGGGAACCCGACACAGGACTTAATCTCAGGACCCTGGGATCATGACCCAAACTGAATGCAGTAGCTTAACCAACTGAGTCACCCAGGTACCCTTGAAAATCATTTTTAAAACATCCAAAGTGGGGCACTTGGGTGCCTCAGTCAGTTAAGCCTCCCACTCTTGATTTCCACTGAGGTCATGATCTCAGGGTCATGAGATCCAGCCCTGGGTTGAGCTCTTCATTCAGTGGGAAACCTGGTTGAGATTCTCTCTCCTTTTGCCCCTCCCCACGAGCTGCACGCTGGCATACTCTCTCTCTCTCAAATAAGTAAATCTTTGGGGCGCCTGGGTGGCTCAGTGGGTTAAGCCTCTGCCTTCGGCTCAGGTCAGGATCTCAGCATCCTAAAATCGAGCCCCAAATCAGGCTCTCTGCTCAGCGGGGATCCTGCTTCCCCCCTGTCTCTGCCTGGCTCTCTGCCTACTTGTGATCTCTCTATGTCAAATAAATAAATAAAATCTTTAATAAATAAATAAATAAATCTTTAAAAAACGTTTTTAAAAAATCCAAAGGAGGGGCGCCTGGGTGGCTCAGTGGGTTAAAGCCTCTGCCTTCAGCTCAGGTCATGATCTCAGGGTCCTGGGATCGAGCCCCGCATCATGTTCTCTGCTCAGCAGGGAGCCTGCTCTCCTGGCCCCCGCCTGCATCTCTGCCTACTCCCTGATTTCTGTCTGCCAAACAAATAAATAAAATCTTTAAAAAGATAAAAATAAATCTAAAAAAAATAAAAATTAAAAATCCAAAGGAAAACTGGCATAACACATGGGATTAGTCAACTTTACTGAATACCAAACAACCCTAAAATCTTAGTAACTTACAAAATGTTTATTGATTTCTCCCTTGGGTTAGGTGTTAAGTGGGGGCTGTGGGTTAGTTGTGAGTCTACTTGGTCTCATTCCAGGACCCAGACTGAAGGAGAAGTCCCTATACAGAGCAGGAGGTTCTCACGGCAGAGAGCAGAAGCACCAAAGAGACAGAGCCAAATCATGCCACTGCACTGAAAATTTCTACTTTCAACAAGACAGATGTCACTTTCACTAATGTCTCCTAGGGAAAAAACAAACCACATGACCAAATAAGGTGACCAAGCTCTTGGGTTTGCCCAGGACTAATAGGGTTCCCAGGATTTGGACTTTCAGTTTCAAAACCGGAAAATCCCAAGCATACCCAGACGAGTTCACCATCCTAAATGACCAAAGTCCAAAGTCAACGGGACAAGGAAATTTACTCCACAGAAGGAAGTTGGGTAATACTTTCAAACAAAAATACAATCTATCCATTCACTTGAATCATTCACTCCACAGACAAAATGAAAACCAAAGAAATCTAAATTAGAACAATGAGATACCCTTTTTTGTTGTTTTTTGTTTTCTCTCAGGTTAGTAAACTTTCAAAAGAATAATATTCAGCAGGGATATTAAAAAAAAAAAAAAAGGCCTTCTTATACACTGTTGATTTGTATATAAATTGGTGCAGATCCATAGCCCTTATCAGAGAATTCTTGGAAACAATATGGAAGTTGAAATCTGAAGTTTTTCAGATTATGCAAAGGTAATACAGAATACTTGCCTTATATTAGAAAACACCCCAAAAGCAAACACATTCCAAATGGATTAAAGACTATAAGTAGTCATGGCTTTATGAAGATTTTTCAGTTTTTAAAATTTTTTTTTTTTAAGATTTTATTTATTTATTTGACAGAGAGAGACATAGTGAGAGAGGGAACAGAAGCAGGGGGAGTAGGAGAGGGAGAAGCAGGTCTCCCGCCGAGCAGGAAGTCCAACGTGGGTTCGATCCCGGGAGCCTGGGATCGTGACCTGAGCCCAAGGCAGACGATTAAGTACTGCGCCAGCCAGGTGCCCCTCACTTTTCAAAACTTTTTAAAAAAGACTATAAATAGCCACAAACTTATGAACAATTTAAAGTTTTCAGAACTTTCTGGATTTTACACTTATAGGTAAGAGATCATGAATCTAAAAACCTTGGGTAATATGCATTATATGTCAAAAAGCCTGAAAAGCACACCTCCCTGTGGAATCAGAAATTCTGTGTGTAGGCATTTATGTCTAAAAAAAATAAATGTTAAAGATTCCCATCACAGTGTTGTTTATAATATCAATACATTGGAAATTATTTCCCATTATTGTACAGATTTTGTGGAGCCTTAGGAGTATAAAGCACCGGGGTGCCTGGGTGTCTCAGTTGATTAGGCATCTGCCTTCAGCTCAGGTCATGATCCCAGGGTCCTGGGATGGAGCCCCGCATCGGGTTCTTTGCTCAGCGGGGAGCCTGCTTCTCCCTCTCCCCCTGCTCCTGCTGTCTCTCTCTCTCAAATGAATGAATAAGACTTTTTAAAAAATTAGAAAACAAACAAAAACTTTAAAATATATACAAATGTTCACAGTACTGTTTTAAAAATTAGATTAAAAACTGACATGACTATAAGATTCAATTTATTTAAAGGTCAAAAATAAGCAAAAGTAATCTCTGGAGTTAATTGTTAGTACATATCAAAGCGTTTGGAGAACATTAATTAAGGAAGCACTTTCCTGATTGCTGAAAAACCACTCGGTTATGCTCATCTGTCCCTGCTAGTAGGTTATGCAGTGCATTATGCAAAAACAAAATAAAAAAGTAAAAAAATAAAATAATAAGTAAAAAAAAAAAAAAAAGGCAAAAGTAACCTGTGGTGTTAGAAGACAGGACAGCAGTTACCCTGGTGGTTTCAGGTGGGGAAAGACTAGAAAGGGACATTGGCGGCGGGGGTGAGGGGTTCTGTTTCTTGGTCTGTGGGCTGGTTGCACAGTAGGTTCACTTTATCAAGTGGTACACTTATGATCTGTGCACTTGCCTGCTTGTATGTAAAAAGTTTAAAAAGAAAGTATGTAAGTGTTAATGCCTTTTTAAAAATAATTAGCATGTACATTAAAATGTCAACATTAATAATAGTTACTTTTAGTGCTGGGAAATGGAGGACTTTTATTTTCTTCGTGCCTTTCTATATTGTCAGTATAACTGTCAGTATTTACCATATTGTCTGACTTTCTCTTAACAATGAAACGTTAAGAGAACTATATTACCTTTATGGTAAAAATAAAACAAAACATAATTTGTACTGTAAAAGGTACAATGAAAATGGTATCCTTCTACACTGTTTTCCAAATGTATCAACAACCATGAGAACATTTCACGTGTTCATAATGACTGATCCAGCAACTCTACTTCCTAACTCTATTCTCAAGAAATTACCCCCCATACAGGAAAGAACTGCAATTAACCCAGTGCCTCATAAGAGGGGGAAGTTATTCTCTTTCATACCGTGCTCATAAGGAGAAAAAGTGCCTGCATCGATGTTAATATAAGGGTCAATTTTGATGGCAGTAACTCGGAGTCCACATGACTTTAAAATCGTCCCAATGCTGCTTGCAATGATCCCTTTACCAATGCCTGAGATGACCCCTCCAGTGACCAGGATGTACTTCATTGGTGGAGGAGGTGGCTGAGTGCGAGCACCCAGAAATAATCTGAAAGGTAACAAAATTAAGAGTCAGGGAAGAGAATCATATTCTCAAACCAGTAAAGCAGGAGTGTGTTAAACTAGAATTTCAAAAGCACATGGCATTTTTCCATATAAAGTAAACTTTTGAAACAAAGTCTTCCCTTCCAGGTTTTCCATTTTGGGCTATATGCAGAAAGCGATGGGTACTTTCTGCAAGCGAAGTCGCCCGTATTTTCCATTTACCCCAACTCCATTATGTGACAAACTTCATTATGAGAAACCCAATTTCTCTGGGATTCAGAAGCATGGTAAAATTTCTAAGAGAAAACGATCTGGAATCAGACTGATCTGTACAAGCTGTACCTGGGCAAGTTACTAATCCTTCTGTTTCTTCATCTGTGAAACGGAATAAAAAATACGAGTTCCTTGGAGTATTACTCAGCACTAAAAAGCAATGAGCTCTCAAACCATGAAAAAACACGGGGGTAACTGCAGTGCACATTACTAAGTGAAAGAAGCCAACCGGAGACGGCTGCATACATACTGTAGGACTCCAACTACTTGACATTCTGGAAAAGGCAAACTATGGAGATAACAAAAGGATCAGTGGGTCCCTGGGGTTGGGGGAGAGGGAAGAATGAATATGTAGAGCACAGAGGATTTTTAGGGCAGCGAAACTATTCTGTATGATGTTATAACGGTGGATACAAGTCATTATGCATTTGTCTAGAGGCACAGAATGAACAAGGCCAAGAGCAAACTCCAACGTCAACCTATAATGGAGCTTGAATGATAATGCTGTATCAGTGTAGGTTCGTCCATTGTAACAAACGAACCCCTCTGGTTCTAGATGTTGGTAGTGGGGAAGGCTATGCTTGTAGGGGCAGGGAGTGCATGAGAACTCGGTGCTTCCTGCTCATTTTTGCTGTGAATCTAAAATTGCTCCAAAAAATAAAGCCTTTTTTAAAAAAATCGGTCTTCATATATGCCGACATTATAAAAATCTCATAGGTGGGTGTGAGGATTAAATGAACTAAGGAATAGACTGATTTTGTAGTTTCCTCTCCTTTCAAATCAAACGATCAGAACTTGAAGGTGTATAAGGTTATCTCACTGCAGTGCTCTGAGTTCAATTTAAACTAGTCGACCACGGTCAAGGCAAGTGAACTGAAACCATCCAAAATACACAAGTCCCATCCCCGATGGCTTCCCTAAGTCCCTGGACCTGCCTTTCTATACACTCCAGATGATCCCATTCAAGGCCACTGTTCCTCTTCTCTAGCCACCAGTCATTTTGCTCACTCCAGCTAGATTTAGCTGAAAAGATTAACCATGGATCCAAACCCAGAATGCTCCTCCTATAGATCCAAAATCTATCTGAATATTCACCTCTTTCCAGCCCTGCTGGCCCAGGTAGTCATTATAGGAGTAATTTCTTTACTTTCTTTCGTTCTCTTTCTTTCTTTCATTCTTTCTTTCTTCCAGATTTTATTTCTTTGACAGAGAGAAAGACAGCGAGAGAGGGAATACAAGCGGGGGAGTGGGAGAGGGAGAAGCAGGCTTCCCACTGAGCAGGGAGCCCAATGCGGAGCTCCATCCCAGGACCCTGGGATCATGGCCTGAGCCGAAGGCAGACATTTAATGACTAAGCCACACAGCCACCCTTACAGGCAGCTCTCTCTTACCCACTCCCCGCTCCTGCTGCTTTCTTCTATTTCAGTAAGTATCCCTCCTCTCAAGTCAGACAGCCTGGGTGCAAATGCTGATTCTGTTATTTACAGCTATGACCCTGGACGACTTCTTCAACTTTTCTAAACCTCAGATTTCTCTACCTGTGCAGTACACAGAGATCATAACAGGGCCTGCCTGATAGAGGCGGGCGGGCATTTACAAAGTGAGTACCCAAGTGCTTAATGAAAGCTGTTATCATTTTTCAATCAGCTCACAAATGTTTATTATAGGTCAATTATGCTTAACATGTTCCCAGGTCCTGGGGACATGGGGGTAGACAAAAAGTCAAGGTCCCTGCCCTCTTGGACTTCACCTTCCCTGTGAGAGTAAGAGGCAATTTTTAGTCAGGATCTGTTTTGTTAGTTGAGATGAAAGAATGACAGCTAGAGGTCATATCGCCCCCAGGCATAGCTGGACTGGCCAAGGAACCTGTAGGAATGCAACTCTACTCACTTACAAATAAAGATATATTTACCGCAACACCTGGGTGGCTCAGCTGGTTAAGCATCCACCTTCAGCTCAGGTCATGATCCCAGGGTCCCATGATCAAGCCCCACATCGGGCTCTCTCAGCAGAGAGCCTACTTCTCCCCCTACCCCTCCCCTGCTCATGCTTTCTCTTTCTCTCTCTCTCTCTCAAATAAATAAATAAAATCTTTAAAAAAAAATTTTTTAAGATATAATTACCAGATGTACCTAATGAAATCTCTAACATAAAGAACAAAGATATTTTTCAGATTCCCAGTCTCCTGAGATGGAAAAACCTCCAGGGGACCAGACAAAGTTGCAGGAGAGTACCTGGTTAGCTCACATGGTCTCACGTGCCTCCAGGCAATGGTGTCCACCTTCTCAGGAGACCCTGCCCCAAATCTTGTCCTTAAAAAACCCTTACTTGCAAGCCACTGGGGAGTTTGGGACTTCAGAGCATTCCCTCTCTGCTCCATAGGTAGCACCATACCAATACATAGCCTATCTTCCTTCACTGCAGAAACTCAGTATCAGTTTTTATTGGCTTGCTGAGCACCAGGTGGGCAAACTCTTGTTTGGTTCAGTTACAAAATGAGCACTGCTGTCACTGTACCCTATACTGGCACTGTCACCCTATTAAAATGACTTTGTATTTGTAAAAATTAGCAAAATCGAAAAATGTCATTGAAAACTAGAGTGCATGCATGTGAAGTCACATTATATGGTTGTAAGAAGCCTAAGAATTTTTCATAAAAAACTCCCTTATACAGAAGGATATAAAATTGAATATAATATTATCTCAACTATGTTTTTAAGTTAAGACTAACCAAAACTACATCAAAAAGCTAAATTTTTATACGTAGGGGGTTGGGGTGTAGGCAGTGACTACTTTTCTATTTTTTCAAAAATCACAAGATGCCTTGGGGCGCCTGGGTGGCTCAGAGGGTTAGAGCTTCTGCCTTTGGCTCCGGTCATGATCCAGGGTCCTGGGATCGAGTCCCGCATCAGGCTCTCTGCTCAGCGGGGAGCCTGCTTCCCCCTCTCTCTCTGCCTGCCTCTCTGACTACTTGTGATCTCTGTCAAATAAATAAATAAAATCTTTTTAAAAAATCACAAGATGCCTTTTTAAATACATGAGGTATTTTGCAATGTCCTTCTTCAAAATGTAACTCAAGGGAATCCTAGGTGGCTCAGCCAGTTAGGCGTCTGTGTTCAGCTCAGGTTGTGATCCCAGGGTCCTCAAAGCAGAGTGCCATATCCCTCTCCTTGCTGGGCAGGGAGCCTGCTTCTCCCTCTGCCTGCCTCTCCCCCTGCTTGTGCTTTCTCCCTGACAAATAAATAAAATCTTTTTTTAAAAAATGTAATTTAATACCAAGGAGACACCTATTCCTTTCTACCTCTTGAAAGCAAACAAGTTTGAAGCAAGTTTCAAAACTATAGGAAAAAGCAGGCTCTTCAAGCTACCTCCTTGAATCGAGTTGTTTTTGCCCCTGTGAAGGCTGAAGTTTTTCCTTTGCTCTTATAGGCAGGGAGCAGAACTCCTGCGCAAAACAGGAGTGTGCAGAGTCTCTTCTGTCTGCTGTCCAATAAAAACATTACAGCAACTACCTGTGTAATTTTAAATTTTCTAGTAGCCATATTTAAAAAGTAAAGAGAAACCGTAAGTTAATTTTAATAACATCTTATTTAACCCAATGTATCCAAAATACTATCATTTTAACACACAAACCATATAAGAATTCGCTAGTGAGGTATTTTATGTCCCCCCCTTTTGGGGGCTCTAGGTCTTCAAAATTCAGTGTGTCTATTTCAGCACATCTCAATTCAGACTCAGCACATTTCCAATAGTCAAGAGCCACACGTGGCCAGTGGCTACCACACTGGACAGCTCAGGCCCATGAGCAACTGAAAACATCAGGAGCACCAAGAAACACCTTCTCAAATGACGACCATTTAAAAAAGTAGTATTAGTCAAAAACAGGAGTACTTACTGAATGATCCCATTTTATTAAGTTCGAAAGCAGGCAAAATTAAGCTATGCTAGAAAGCAGGCAGGGCGGGGAGAGGGGTTGTGGACTGGCTGGAATCGGCACGAGGGAACTTCCCGGGACGACGGAAATGAAATGGTGTACGTCCACGCGGTGGTAGTGGTTCCACGGGTGTATAATTCGTCAAATCCCTGATCTGCACCCTTAAAATGGGGGCATTTTGTTGTATGTAAATTATACATCCAATCCGTAAAAACTGTTGCCAAACGAAAGCTATCTTGTAGCAGCAGCGTACTCAGCCCCAGTGCGCCCTAAACAGCTATTCTGGGGGAAATACTAGGGTCGTTGTTTAGCGAGGGCACTGCGCGGGGGAGGGGACAGAAAGGCCATTTCACTCCGCGCGGGGCTTCACTTCCGCCAACGCCATCTCGGGGCTCTCCGGGCTCCCGAGGCCAGGGAGAAATGGGGCCCGGGGTGCAGCCGACCCTTGCGCCCCCTTCCGAGGCCCCGTGCGGGGAGAAGCGCACCCCGGGGACGCGACGCTCCGGAGCCGCGATCGTGGGCCGCGGCAGGGCGGGTTCCGACGGCACCGGGCGCCGGCAGGGCAGCCCCGGCCCCCGCCCGTCTGCCGTCCGCCGTCCGCCGGCGGCTTGCGTGCGCCGGGTGCGGGGACGCGCCGCTTGCCCGCCCCTCTCCGACTCGGCGCGGGCGCCATCGGCGAGGGGACAAAGGCGCCCGGCCCCCACGTGCGCGCCTGGACTGGGGGCGCGGAGGCCCAGGGGATGCCAGGTGGCCCCAGCGCGGAGGCCCTGGGGGTCCGGGGAAGGTCCGGGCGGGAGGTTACCTGCGCGGTGGTGGTGGCGCCGGGAGAGTAGCCGGTGGGGACAGCGCGCTCCGCCCCGCGGCGGGCCCGCGCTCACCTGTAGGGCTGGGGAAGGGGCCGCCGCTAGGGGTGTCCCTTGTCGCCACCGGGTCCTTCCCGCCGCCCGCGCGGGCCTCGGGGTGCGCGGCGCCCTCCTCGCCCACCTTTCCCTCTCCTGCTGCTGCGGGCCCCGCTGACTCACGCTGGTGAGCTTGGGGTTTGCACCCGCGTTTGTGCAACGCTCCAAAACAAGCACCTAAAAAGTGATTCCTCAGACAGACAGCTTCCCGCCACCCTCCGCCCTGGATGCACTTGGCCCCAGGCCTCGCTCAGCCCGGGGACTGCTCCTCCCCTCCGCGGCTCACTTAGAAGAGGCACTTCGGGGGCGCGGATGAACGCCACGTTCCCGGCGAGCCCCTGCCTTTTGGCAAGGCGGGATCCTTACTCGGGTCCTCCCGTCCAGTTCTCCCCACTGTAAAGAGCTTCACACTGCCCACAAACGTTTGTGGATCCCTTACTGCGCTCCAGGAACTGTAGAAAAGCTAAGAGGACGCAAATAGAACTCCATTCCTGCCTTTGAGGGGCTCACGGCCTGAAGGCGCACGTCTCCTTAAATCAGTAAAGTTCCCTAGGGCACCTGGTTCCAGGGTTCCCTGGCTCAGCTGGTGGAAACACGCTACTCTTGCTCTCTGGGGTGGTAAATTCAAGCCTCATGTTGGGTGCAGAGATTACTTAAAAATAAAATTTTAGGGGCGCCTACGTGGCGCAGTGGGTTAAGCCTCTGCCTTCAGCTCAGGTCATGGTCTCAGCAGAGAGCTCTCTTCCTTCTCTGTCTCTGCCTGCTTGTGATCTCTCTCTCTGTGTGTCAAATGAAAAAATAAAATATTAAAAATAAAGTAAAATAAAAATTTAAAAGAAAAAATTAGTAAAGTTGGTCAAACATTACTAGCGTAACAAAAACAAACAAACGTGGGGTGCGGGGAGGTTAATCAGGGCTTCACCCACTGACTTTCTAAGAGTACTTGGAGGATGGCTGGTGCTGGGAGAGGACACAGGTTATTCAGGGGAAGGGAAGAACATACACAAACCACCGAACAAGAAAGGCTCTAACTGGACAACAGAAGGGTTTGGAGTTGAGATGGAAGTTAGCAAAGTGGTGAAATTTTTGAATAACCAGTGTGAGTTACTGGAGTACCAACTCACAAAAGTGTCATTGAAGATCTAGGGGAGTTTAGAAACCATAGTGTGTGATGATGCCCGCTATGATTTCATGAGCTATCTATAGGTAGATATATAAATATGGATATTTATGATAAAAGCAGTCTGTGGGCTGAGTAGAGGGAGGTGACTGAGGCAGTTGAGGGCCTGAGAGAATGTGAGATTGTGGTACTCCACTGGGAGTCTAGTCCACACAGGAAAGGATGGAGAGCAGTGTAGAGCTGATAGACTAGGAAGAAAAGAGACAGAACTAAAGACAAAGGCCTATGGGAATAAAGGAGCTGGCACGCTGTCACCAGCTGTGGTGTTGGCACTGGAGACTTCAAAGGGGGAATAACTCCAGAAGATGATTCAGTTTAGGGTCTGACAGCTGAAACAGAGTCAAATGAGTCGGTCAAGCACCACCAGGCCAGCGTGTGGGACACTGAGGTCCCTGGAACTTGGAGGAGTCCAAGGAACCAAATCTTGAGGCCAAGGAACCAAATCTTCAGTGAATGTGGAAGCTAATAGAAGCTAATAGAAGACAGCAACAAGGATGGGTGGGGAGGGTTGTATGGCAAAAATTCAATGAATTTCAAAGCAAAGGGGAATTTCTCCCCACCAAGGATGACACAGGAGTGTCATGAAAGCATCAGGAAGGAACTAGGCATGGTGATGTCAACTTCAGGGAAAATACACAGAGGCTCCACCCAGCGGGAAGTATATGGAAGCCCCAGTCTTCATGAAGGCCAATAAGTAAATTTTTTGAAAAGGAGGAAACACTTTTGGGGCACTGCGTGGCTCAGTCGGTTAAGCGTCTGCCTTCGGCTTATTCTATTCCTCTATGTAGCTAACAGATGAAAGATATTTTGTGACTACAAAGGGATTATTATGATGACGATTGTATTATTAATACAAAATGGAGAAAATATGAAGAGAAAAACAAATTTGATAACGGGATTCAGATGGACTGATTTGGGTGGGACAAGAATATTGTCATGAATAAATAAATGTTTATTCATGGCCCAAAACCAGCATAGAAACAAGAATTGAAAAAAGAAAGAGGAGAATACAAAGTCTGTCATTAAGTTGATTGCTCATACAATCTCTTATTTTGAAGACTTTTACCTTTCCCTGGGGAACAGAGCCATTCTTGTGGTTTTTGGGTACACCTGGAGATAAGGCAAAAGTAGAGCAGAATGGGCTGGGCCCTACCTCCGCACTGTATTTCTGCAGGTGAAGAAACTTGAAGGGCAGAAAGGACAGATAACAGGTCAAGGTTATTCATCTATTAGATGGTGACGTTAGAATCTTCATTCCTCTAGGCCTCTGACTGAAATTCTGGGCTCAGTCCAACCATACCTGAAATAACTATCCCTTTTCAGTAGAGTGTTGACTACTTTCATGTTCTTACTGACATAAATCCCAAAAAACACTGGTCCTAAGATGTCTCCTGACTTTCAAAACTAAATCAATACCCAGACTCTAAAAACAGGTTGAAATGTCATTGATGCCACTGAATCGTACACTTAAAAATAGTTAAAATAGAGGGGCACCTGGGTGGCTCAGTCGGTTAAGCGTCCAACTTTTAGTTCACCTCAGGTCCTGATCTCAGGTTCAGAAATTCAAACCCCGCACTGGGGTCCACACTCAGCGTGGAGCCTAAAAAAAGAAAAAGAAAAAAGTTAAAAGAGCAGATTTTATGTTAAATATATTTTACTACCGTTTAAAAAATTAATAGTATAATATAAAAAATGTTGAATTCTACACTTTAAATATGTTAATTATATGGTATTTGAATCATAACTCAATAAAGTTGTTTGACTCTAGGGTGCCTGGATGGCTCAGTCAGTTAAGCCTCTGTCTTCAGCCTCGGTCATGATCCTGAGGTCCTGAATGAGTTTCGAGTTGGGCACCCTGCTCAGCGGGGAGTCTGCTTCTCCCTCTCCCTCTGCCCTGCTCGTGCTCTCTCTCTCAAATAAATAAATAAAATCTTTTTTAAAAAGCTGTTTGGCGGGGCGCCTGGGTGGCTCAGTGGGTTAAGCCGCTGCCTTTGGCTCCAGTCATGGTCTCCGGGTCCTGGGATCGAGCCCCACATCGGGCTCCCTGCTCCACAGGGAGCCTGCTTCCCCCTCTCTCTCTGCCTGCTGCTCTGCCTACTTGTGATCTCTCTCTCTCTCTGTGTCAAATAAATAAAAAAAATATTTTTTTAAAAAAAGAAAAAAGCTGTTTGGCCTTACTAAGCCAAACTCCTGAACCTGAAATGTGAATATACCTTAGGATGAAAAACTGGAGAGCAGGGAAATCAGAATCAGAATCTGTCATAATCTGTCCCCACATACTCCCCCAGGACACTGGAAATAGGTGGGAGGAGGAGGAATAATGGGTGTCTTTCGCCAACAGATTGCTCAAGACTGTGCTTATGAAATCTGCTCATGCACTCCCTGCTCTAGAGGGGTAGCTGTTCACTCGACCAGTTTTTTTTTTTCATTTTCATGTTATTATGGAAAAAGTTAAAAGTATAGAGCAGCATACATAAAAGTATAAACACCAGCTTGCACACCTGTCAAACCATGACCAACCTTGTTTCTTCTCTATCCCTACCCATTTTCTACTCCGCTTTCTGTATTAATTTGAGGCAAATGACAGACATCCTATCATTTCTCTGGGAAATATCTCAGTACAACTGTCTAAAAGAAAAGAACTCCTTTAAGTACACACAATACCATCGCCACAATTTAAAAATTAACCATCCCAACGTCTATGAACACATAAATGGATAAACAAAAGGCAGTGTATACAGACAACAGAATATCATTCAGCCTTTTTTAAACGTAGCCTTTTAAATCAGAATTTCAGGAAAATTCTGACACATGCTACAATGTAGATAAACATCAAGGACATCTGCTAAGTGAAATAAGCTAGTCACGAAAGCACAAGTATGGTAGGATTCCACTTATATGAGGTTCCTGGAGTAGTCACACTCATAGAGACATAAAGTAAAATGGTGAGTCCCAGGGGCTGGTGGGAGGAAAGAACGGGGAGTTGTTTAATGGGTACAGTCTCAGTTTTGCAACTTGAAGAGTTTTGGAGATTGGTTACCACGATATAAATGTACTTAACACTACTGAACTGTACACTTAAAAATGGTTGCGATGTTAAATTTCATGGATGTGCTACCACAATTAAAATTTTAGTAATTTCTTAATTTCATGAACTATCCTGCACTGAAATTTCCAGTTCTTATAAATGTCGTGCTTTTCCCCTCAGTGTTTGTTTGAATTAGGATCCAAATAAAATCCACAGGTTGCCATGGATTATGGCTCTTAAATCATTTCTAATCTCTAGGTTCCCCTTCCCCTATCTTCCTTGCAATTTATTTGAAGAAACAAGGTCATTTGTCCTGTGGTTTCTCACGGCTTAGATTCTGCTACCCTCATCCCGTGATGTCCTGTAACACTTTCCTTAGTCCTCTGTACTCCCTGTAAATTAGTTGTTGGACTAATTGGCCCTGGGCCAATTTTGACTGGGACTCAGAAAGGGGCTAAAGACGTCCTTTTCTGCGGCGACGGCCCAGCTGGACCTGAAAAGGCGAAGCTAAATCGGCAGCCAAGCTGCTTAGAGTGACAGAGACGCCGTTTACACGTCTGGGTCAGTCACCGGAGGAGAAAGGACCGGGCGGGACTACGCTGTGAAAACCCATTGTCTACTTTCCACGAACGTCATAAAGTCACTGAACTCAACGGCCTACGGGGCGGGGCCTTTTGCGGAAATGACGTACGCGCGGCTGGCGCAGAGCGGCCATAGAGACGGGGAGACGGATAGAGAGGCTGCTCCAGGGTCGCACTTCCGGCCATCTCCCTGGGAGACGCGCATTGTGAAGTCCGGAGCCGGCCGTGCCAGTTAGGGTCTCCGGCGACCGGGACCGCAGTGGCGGCCCCGCGGGCGGGATGTTCCGGGGTTTGAGCAGTTGGTTTGGCTTGGAGCAGCCGGCGGCGGGTGGCCGGCAATCTGAGGGAGACGCTCCACCCCAGCAGTGCTCTGAAGTGGTGTCCGAGTCTGCGGACGGGGAGCCGCGTCAAGCGGGGAACCAGGAACTCCTTCTTCACCAGGCGAAAGGCCTCGGCAGTGAGTCTCCTTCGGCCCTGAGGACCAGAGCGGGGGGGCGCGGGGGGCGGGGGACGGTGTCCGCTCCCTTTTCTTGACGCCCGAGTGCGCGGACCCGACTGGTTGCGGGGTGTGGGTTGGGTGGAAGGGGAGGAAGTTTGTCACTCGGTCGTCTTGGGACGGGAGAAGTTGGTAAGGATCTGGGCAAGGCTGAAGCTTCATCTAGCAGTCAAACAAATCCTGTGCCTGAAGTTCCTGAGGTCAGGTCAGTCTTGACGAGGTGTGTCAACATTGGGAGCCAGGGCCTCCGTAAAACAGTGTGTCTCGACGTCTTTAGGTTTGACAAGGAATGGTTTTTGTTGAGTTCTCCAGCGTTCACCTCCACGCCCCCACCCGCACCAGGGCGGGGGACGTTGAAGAGCATAAGTTGGTTGGGAAAGTGCTCTTTTGTGCCCTTAGGGCACAGTGAGTTGTCTGAAGTAAATCGTGGGAACAGTTACGGAAGGCCTCCCTCTCAGGCTGGTCTCCTTTGTCGGTGCAGTGGGAATTTTTTTTTTTTTTTTTTAAAGACAGGAAAGTAGCTGTCCATTTTGTCTGAACTTTGCTACTAGATGTTTGATATCTCATTTAATCTGTTAAACCTCCCAGTGAGTTGGGAGAACAAGCCCAGAGTTAATGGCTCAAAGTTATACTGATAGTAAGTGGTAGACGTGCAATTTGAACCTAGGTCTGTCTAATTTGAAAGCCCATACTCTTTGTGAGCCACAGTCTAATTAGGAGAGTAAAAGTAGTAGGCTTGAAGAAGAAACACATAGCTCTGGTAATTCTGATTCTGGAGACCTTGGCGGGCTTAAATAATCAAAACGTCTTTGAGGAGGTGGGGCCTAAAGCAGATGGCACAACAAGTGACAGAACTGCAGTAAAGGTAGTCACTAAGTTAAGCAGGCATTTTTTATGAATCTACTAAAAGGCCAGGGCATAGGAGAGGCTGGAGCCTGAGAGTGAAGAAACACATATTTGAATAAGAAAGGCTCTAACATTCAAGAAGTTTGGGGAAGGGACAGGGAAAACAGACATAATCTCAAGACATGGCAGTACAGAATCTTGGCTCAAGGTCCCCAAACTCCACAAGAGAAATAAAACTAAGTGCTGTGCAACAAAATCTCTAAAGAGGGAACAACTGGGGACGCCTGGGTGGCTCAGTTGGTTAAGCAGCAGCTCAGGTCATGATCCCAGTGTCCTGGGATCGAGTCCCACATCGGGCTCCTTGCTCAGCAGGGAGCCTGCTTCTCCCTCTGCCTCTGCTGCCACTCTGTCTGCCTGTGCTCGCTCTCCCCCCTCCAATAAATAAATAAAATCTTGGGACGCCTGGGTGGTTCAGTTGATTGGACGACTGCCTTCGGCTCAGGTCATGATCCCGGAGTCCCGGGATCGAGTCCCGCATCGGGCTCCCAGCTGCATGGGGAGTCTGCTTCTCCCTCTGACCTTCTCCTCGCTCATGCTCTCTCTCACTGTCTCTCTCTCTCTCTCAAATAAATAAATAAAATCTTTAAAAATAAATAAATAAATAAATAAAATCTTTTAAAAAAATATTTAAAAAAGAGGGAACAACTGTTTGCTGTCCCTTTATGTAGAGAATTGAGAAGAAATGAGCTTGCAGTACTCAAAGGGATTTGAGATGAATTGGACTAGAGCAGAAAGGCTATGTTAGGTAGTTGAGAGGAAAAGCAGGGTATGGGCGTTTACTCCATTTCATAGAACATAGGGAACCATTTTTGTCGATCTTCAGGGGACTATCAAAAGTCACTTTTTTTAGTGCTCGCTTCGGCAGCACATATACTAAAAAATTGGAACGATACAGAGAAGATTAGCATGGCCCCTGCGCAAGGATGACACGCAAAAGTCACTTTTTTTAAAGTAATCTCTATGCCCAGTGTGGGGCTTGAACTCACAACCCTGAGATCAAGAGTCACATGCTCTAATGACTGAGCCATCGGGCACCCCAAAAATCAATTCTTAAAACAGCAAGGGCTTTATTGTCAACTTGAAACCTCACATTTGTATTTACTTCTTTTTTTAAAAAAAAGATTTTATTATTATTTGTCAGAGAGAGAGAGAGAGCGCACACAAGCAAGGGGAACAGCAGGTGGAGAGAGAAGCAGGCTCCTTGCTGAGCAAGGAGCCTGATGTAGGACTGGATCCCAGGATGTTGGGATCATGACCTGAGCTGAAGGCAGATGCTCAACGCCTAAGCCACCTAGGCATCCCTGTATTTACTTATTTTTTTTTTTTTTGAAGATTTTATTTATTTGAGAAACAGCAGGAGCAGGGGGAGGGAGAGGGGGAGAGAGAAGCAGACTCTCAGGTGAGCAGGGATCCTGTCTCACGGCTCTGTCCCAGGCCCTGGGCTCATGACCTGAGCCAAAGGCAGATGCTTAACTGACTAAGCCACCCAGGCACCCCTAAAATAAATGTATTTTTGATATGGGTGTCTACTTTGGAGTCTAATGCTCCCATCCCGTGCTTTCCTTACCAGACTCTTGGTGTTTGGGTTAGATGGAGGTATGCCCTCACCCTCACTTCCTTGCCCACAAACAAATTGTGAACGTAAAGTTTCCAAATAAGTGAGAGTTCTTTTGGTTCTGAAATTTATGTTATTTTAAAAAGATGTAAAGGTTCTAGTTTATACATAAACCTTCAGAAAGATAAGAGAGATGATCAGATATTTTTCTACATACTGATTCTAAGCGGTAGGTTATCTTTATTTTTTTAAATTTTATTTTTTTTTAAGATTTTATATATGTATTTGACACAGAGAGAAAAAACACAAGCAGCAGGGAGGGACAGAGGGAGAGGGAGATGCCAACTCCCGGCTGAGCAGGGAGCCTGATGCGGGGCTGGATCCCAGGACCCCAGGATCAGGACCTGAGTGAAAGGCAGACACTTCATGACTGAGCCACCCAGGCACCCTGTATGTTATCTAAAAAGACTCCTCTCTCCTTTTTTTTTTTTTTTTTAAAGAGATTGTATTTATTTATTTGGGAGACAGAGAAAAGCGGTGGGGAGAGGAAGAGAGAGAGAGAGAGAGAGAGAGAGAAGCAGACTCCCTGCTGAGCAGAAGGCCCCATTGGGTGGGGGGGGCTTGATCCCAGGACCTCCAGGAGATCGTGACCTCCTGGAAAGGCAGAGGCTTAACCGACTGAGCCACCTAGGTGCCCCCAAAAGACCCCCCTCTTAAAAACTGAAATTATGTGTCTCTGAGCCTGACTCCCACTACATAGATTGGTTTCTTTAGCCTTTTAAAATCTACATGGACTCTCCTGGAAGCCCAGTTTGTTTTGTAAACACTTGTTGAGTGCTTGCCTTCAAGGTTGGATCCTAAATATTTCTGGTTCCTGGTGATCTATTTGTAAATTTAGGCAATTCACCAGTTACAAATGGTGGACACCCAGGCCTAGATTCCACTCCCCCACCCAAAAACAAACCTTCCTATTCTTGGTCCTCCCTTCTGATGAACTCTGTTCTCCTAGGATTACCTGCTTCAGAAGGAGGGCAGTTTATAAGGGAACTCACTGAAGAGCTCCTCCCTACCTCCCTAAAGGGAGGCCTCACGTCCCAAAGTAACTTCTTATTCAGCACATATTGGTTGCTTGGTTTTTGTTAAAGTCGACTAAATTGAAGCTTTATCTATGTTCTTCTTTTGAAAAACAAACAAACAAACCCATATCTCTGAGAGTGTTAAATACATGAGTCATTCGCACAGTTTAAATATATGGAAGGATGGCCAAAAATGAGCTTTGGCTTTTTCAAAACTGTCCTGAAGACCAGTCCATGCCCAGAAATGGAGGAAGGGCTACATCCTCTTCTCCTTTGAAAAGTACTCTTAGTAGGTGCAGTGGAACTGTATTAATTAGGCCATCCTCTTTCTGTAAGGAAAGCGCATTTCAAATTCTAGGTGTCTAACTTGCCTAGTTTGCAACTAAGAAGGCCCCAAAAGTTAGTGTGTATGTAGGAAAATACATGTGTGCTTCAGTACAGAAGAATGTATGTGTTCTTCAATACAGAAGTAACATAACTAATTCAGTTCTGATGCCAAATCCAGGTTTACCATGGGGGAAGGTAGTACAAATGGTCAAGAGCTTGGATCCCAAAATTGGGGTGGTTTTGGCAGGGAGGATGGGGATAGGCATTGGCTAGGCAGTCGGCAGAGTCTGCCACTATCTTAATGGGCAGATCATTTATCCTTTGTGAGCCTTGGCTTACCTATCTGTAAACTGGGGAGATTATACCTATGCTTCCCAGGATGATTGTGAGATTAAAATTACTATTTTCATTGTTAGCAGTTTGCTCCCTCCTTCCATAAGGTTGTGTAGTCTTACTCACCGAGAGCCATTTTATCTAGTTTTCCTTTTCTTCTTGGGTTGCTGCTTTAGTTCAGACCTTCTCTTTGTGCCTATGTTCCTGAAGTGGACATTGTACTCCTGTTACTTCCTGTTAACTCTTATCTTCGTCTCAATTTTTTCTAACCAGTTAATGAAAACTGTCTTTAACTTGGTGTCACCCAATATATTAATTTGCAAAATTAATAAACCACTTCTTCTCTTTATGAGCTTCTTACTTGAAAATCTCCTGTCACGCTTTCCCATACCCCACTCCCTCTAATTTCGGAATCTAGTCCACTCTAATTACTCTTGGGAGACCTTCTCCCTCCCTCCCTCTGAGTGCCTCTGTTCAATGATTATTCTTGGTCCTCTTGTCTTTGAGCCTTTTATTGGCTTATTTGTTTAGAAATAAGGACATTCCTTGAGGACAAGAACTATACTTCCTCCAGTGTTCTCTGTATTCATGTATTCCACTCTTGGGAATCATTAAAATCTGAGGATTGAGATTTAGTATGCTAAATACCAGTTTTAATTTTTTTAAGTTTATTTATTATTTAAGTAATTCGTATGCCCAATGTGAGACTCGAACTCATGACCCCAAGATCCACAGTCACACGCTCTTCCAATTAGCCAAGCACCCCTAAAATACCAGGTTTATTTTTAAACATTTTTTTAAAGATTTTATTATTTATTTGACAGAGAGAGATCACAAGTAGGCAGAGAGGCAGACAGAGAGAGAGAGAGAGAGAGAGAGAGGAGGAAGCAGGCTCCCTGCTGAGCAGAGAGCCCGATGCGGGACTCGATCCCAGGACCCTGAGATCATGACCTGAGCCGAAGGCAGCGGCTTAACCCACTGAGCCACCCAGGCGCCCCTAAAATACCAGTTTTTAAAAGGCAGTTCTCCTTAGAATAAAAATGATGATTCTAATTTAAAATATTTTCCTGAGAAAATCTTAAAAGGAATCCTGCTCTTTTAGAACTTTGGCTTTCTTTGACTATCAGCAAAGAATATTTTTACAAAATAATCTGGCTGTCTACCACATTCATTGCACCACTCTGTAGGATACACTGGTGAATCAGACAACCTCGATCCCTGCCGCAGTGGGACTTAAGGCGGGCCTTCAGTCTGAGAAGACAGAACCACCAAGTAATCAGTATAGTGTCGTGAATGTTGTTGGTCTGACAACACAGATGTTGAGAGAACACATCTCCAGAGCTCTTGCTCTAGTCAAGGAGCCAGGGAACATTGCCTGAGAAGTGCTATGTAAGCAGAAACCCACAGTATACGTAGAGTTAGCCAGATAAAGGAAGGGCAGCTAAATGTTTCAAACCAAGGAATAATGTATCTGAGACGTCCTTGGAGATCCTCAAGAATTTCTTAGGGTCACGTGAGTGTAGAATAGGAGGGGGAAGAACGGCAAGAATGAAACCAGAGGCAAGTCATAGCCTATAGTATAGTCACAATGGGTTGTTGACATCACTGACAGGTAAGTGCCACCAGACATAATGGGAGAAAGTAGACTGTTTATGGTAAGGGTGACAGAAAGTGCGAGAGAAAGTCCTTCAGATTGGCAGATAGTTCTGCTGCTCCCAGATAGACAGTACCAGTTGCCTGATTCTCTGGAAGAGATACCAGGCACCGGTGAGGATTTAATCCCATGTTCTGAGCTCCCTTTGCCATTCTTATCTGGCTTTGCCCCCCTGCTGAGTGCTGTGAGAGTCCACCTGCCTGCCCTCAGCAGGTGCGAGTAGCCAAGGCAAGACCTCCCTAACAGAGAGTGCTTCCCACAGATGAGGCTGGAAGGCCAGTTGCCCAGCAAGTCCGCTTTAGAACCTGCCTGAGGTTGCTTCCCGCAGCCTACGTTGTATACAGTGTGGACTTCAAAGTGTACTTGCTATGTACAGATCTTTATGTTACAGCTGCGATAAAGCCTTGGTACTTGTCTTTTCAAGTCTTCAGGAAAGTTAATTTTGTGCTTTTGCTTTGTTTTGTAAAGATGAAAGTTTGCGTGTTCTGGTTTTATTTTTATTTATTCATTTATTTTTAAAGATCTTATTTATTTATTTGACACAGAAAGAGCACGAGCAGGGGGAGAAGCAGGTCTCCTGCTGAGTGGGGAACCTGATGCAGGGCTCGATCCCAGGACCATGGGATCATGACCTGAGCTGAAGGAGGACACTTACTGACTGAGCCACCCAGACACCCCTATGTGTTCCAGTTTTAATCTTACTCTGCGTATTTGCTCATTATTATTAGTTAAGAGGGTGATTTATATTTATATTAGGACTTGCCAAGATTTCTTTTTTTTTTTTTTTTTTTTTTAAGATTTTATTTATTTGGCAGACAGAGATCACAAGTAGGGAGAGAGGAGGCTCGATCGCGGGGCTCGATCCGAGGACCCTGAGATCATGACCTGAGCCAAAGGCATAGGCCTAACCCACTGAGCCACCCAGGCGCCCACCCACCCCTTTTTTTTTTAATTTTTAATTTTTAATTTTTTATAAACATATATTTTTATCCCCAGGGGTACAGGTCTGTGAATCACCAGGTTTACACACTTCACAGCACTCACCAAAGCACATATCCTCCCCAATGTCCATAATCCCTAGGGAAGGAAGGGCATATTTTCTTTGGACAAGAGGGAAGGAAAAAATAAAATAGGATATTTAGGGTCTAGAAAAGAAGGAAAGTGCAAGGAGCCTTGATCTTTTTTCTGAAGTTGGAAGGGAGATTATCTACTGAGATAAATTAAAATGAGAAGCTGGAGAAAGGCAAGTCTGAAACAGCTTCTGTGGGAGAAGGGGTGGGAGTATGCTAGCGCTCTTTGAAAGGGATGAGCTAAAGGCCGTGTGTGGATGGCTCGTCCACCCAGAAAGTGGAGTACTCTCGGTATTTGAAGTCCTGCTTAGCAGGAATCATGCCCTACGGTTTAAGATTCCCATGAGAGCTCTTTAAGGGAACAATCACAAATATAAAAACCATTGTACTTGAATGGAGCATAGACTGTCTTTTATTCTTTACAGACTATCTCTTTAGCTTTGCAACTGCTGCTACAAAAAAGATAACTGAATCAGTTGCTGAAACAGCACAGACAATAAAGAAATCAGTAGAAGAAGGAAAGATAGATGACATCATTGATAAGGTACATTTAAACATCTTTCAAAATTCATTAGCAGCTAATTATCCCTTTTTATGAACTTTATTAACCCAAGTAGGGTATCATATTCTGATAAAAATATTAATTGTTTTGAGGTTCTTGGGTATAAGAAGTAACTATGATTTAAATAACCTTGGTTTTAATTTTAATATATTCTAAAATACACTGGTAATCTTGGGTAACACTAAACTTTTTATATTGTGAGTTTAATTTTAAACTGTAACTGTTTCCATATATTTATGTCTTTGCATCATTCATCTAGGTGTTTAAAGTCCTAACCCATTAGAAATTGCACTTTTAAGACTTGAAGTAAGTTTGTTCATTTCCTGCAGTGGTAGAATGCAGGCGCAGGGAATTTCATTTATGTTGGTAATTATTTGAGCTAAGGAGGTCATCAGTTAAACTTTAGCTAGCTTATTATTGTAGTATTTGTTAGAATGAGATTAGACTTGGCTTTTATTGTTTTTTTGGACTAAAGCAAAAATTCAGTTTTTAACTCAGTTTATCTTTGCATTTGAAAAGGTAATCTATCATAAAAAGAGTTATATACTTAAAATTCAGAAATGTTGAATTTCTGTTTGTTGGGGAAAGGGTAAGTACTACTTTTTTAAACCATTTGAAGAAAATTAATAAACTATCTCCCTGACTTTCCAAATCTTAAAGGTAATTCTTACCTAATAATAAAGTTCTCAAAGTAACTTGCCTCTTTATATATTTTTTAACAGACAATTATAGGAGATTTTCAGAAGGAACAGAAAAAATTTGTTGAGGAACAGCATACCAAAAAGTCAGGTATGATACTGGTTTTTTGTACACAAGATACTTACCTGCCAGCACTTACTAGTGTACCAGACACCACACTAAAGGCTCTTGACAATAGAAAAATGTGTAAGTAACAGCCCCATCCTTCAGGCAGCAGAAAGACTAGTTGGGGGAGACAAGCTCATAAACCTTTGGGCGTTAAAGGAAGGAAGGATATTGTTCCCTGTGCCTGGGATGGAGGGTGAGACCAGTGGGTGATGGCCCGTCTTGGGGAGCTGGCTCTGAAGGAGAGTGAGCTTTCATTTCTCGGTTTAGAACATGTCCAGCACAGTATGTGATGTACACATAATAGGCACTTAGCAAAAGTTGGCTCTCTTCCCATTCTTTTCGGGAGGAAAAAATGAAAGAGCTTTCCAGCAGAGTGACAGAGGGCTAGGAAAAGTCACATGGTGTTGTGGGAAGTTACTCAGTACATTTCTTTTTTTTTATATAAAGAGATTTTATTTATTTATTAGAGAGAGAGAGAGCAGGGGGAGAGGGAGAGGGACAAGCAGACACCAACACACACCCCCCGCTGAGCAGGGAGCCTAAAGCGGGAATCGATCCCGGGACCCTGAGATCAGGACCTGAGCCGAAGTCAGACACTTAACCAACTGAGCCACCCAGGTGCCCCTCAATACATTTCTTTACTGACAAGTGCTCGTTTAAATGTTTGATAGTTATTGGGTCTCAGAATGTCTACTTCTGCTGTTCGGATATCATTCAAACACAAAACTGGCCTCATGTCTTTGAATTTGACAAAGGGGTAAAATAATTCGATCAGTTTGTACAGTGCTACAAATTCAGAAAGAGCTACTTAGTCATGTGGTGAATCAGGCATGGTCATGCCTAGGTAAACTCAAAGTGTAAAGCAGATCTTTGGGACAAATAATCTATACAAATTAGCATACCTTCGTGATTTGTGGGAAGCAGTGCAAGTGATCCTGGCTTAGAGACTTGGCATAGGAACTGGTTAGAGCCTCTGAGATAGGAACTTTGAGGGAGTAGGGTGAAGATTGGAGGCACTTTCAGTTTTGAGGAGCCCATTAGAGCCCAGGTGAGAGGATCATGTACAGAGGCAGGGAAGGGAATGCAGTGGCATATCAGGAAAATGCCCTTGCTCAGTTGCACTAGTCACATTTCAAGGGCCCAACAGCCACATGGGACCTAGTGGCTTCTCTGTTGGATTGTGCAAACCTAGAACATTTCCATCACTGCAGAAAGTTCTTTTGGCTAGCATTGCTCTAAATTAACTGAATGGGTTCCAGCAGTGGCAGTTGATTCCTGTTTGAAGCATGGAGAATTCCATCTACCAGTAGAGATTGTTAGTCATGTAAAAACCATGAGAATGTGACCTCAGTGAAAAGTGTGTCAAGCATGAAGACAGCTGAGCAGAGACCTAGTGTTGAGGGGAAGGAAGGGAGGAACAGGAGAAATTAACAGTTCCTGAGTACCTGCTACGTGGGGGGTACTTTATATACAATACCTTTTTTTTTTTTAAAAGATTTTATTTATTTATTTGTCAGAGACAGAGGGAGAGAGAGCAAGTGAGCACAGGCAGACAGAGAGGCAGGCAGAGGCAGAGGGAGAAGCAGGCTCCCTGCCGATCAAGGAGCCCGATGCGAGACTCGATCCCAGGACCCCGAGATCATGACCCGAGCCGAAGGTAGCTGCCCAACCAACTGAGCCACCCAGGCGTCCCTATACAATACCTTCTTTAGTAAAAGGAAGGATTAGCAAGGTTAAGTAATTTGCTGAAGGTTACTCAGCTGATAAGTGATGAAACAAATCTGCCATTTTTTTTTAAGATTTTATTTTTATTTATTTAATTGATACAGAGAGAAAGAGAGAGATCACAAGTAGGCCAGAGAGGCAGGCAGAGATTGTGGGGGAAGCAGGCTCCCCGGTGAGCAGAGATTTCCCTATGGGGGGGCTCAATCCCAGGACCCCGAGATCATGACCTGAGCCGAAGGCAGAGGCTTAACCCACTTAGCCACCCAGGCGCCCCTCCCTCTTCCTTTTTAAAATAAACCATTCCTCAGTTGGACTTTGTCTGAAATTTCCTCACTGTTAGATTTAGATTACGCATTCTCAGCCAGAATACTACGTAGATGATGTTGTGTCCCCCTCAGCATATCTCCTCCGGAGGCCTACAGCGGCCCTCTCTTTCTCATTGGTCATGATGACTTGGGTCACCTGGTCAAGGTGTTGCCCAATTTCTCTGTATAATTTAAGTAATTTTTTTTTTACCGAATGCATACATGCTTTAGTCATATATCACATCTGGGAATTATAATGAATGTTTATGTTTGGAACTTGTTAGTAAATTGCTAAAATGATGATGTGGAAACTCTCATTCTTTCAAACCACAGATTGCATTGTAACCCTCGTAAACTGTTTTTCTCTTTCCTTTGTTATTGAAAACCTTTAGAAGCAGCAGTGCCCCCATGGGTTGATAGTAATGATGAAGAAACAATTCAACAACAAATCCTGGCCTTATCAGCTGTAAGTATCTATGATTCCCTGTATAGAAATACTTTTTTCCTATCATGATTTTATCCGTAGAATGTTTTTCTTCTATACAATTTTTAAAATGTTTTGAGCTGTTAGGACTGTACACATCAACTTTCACAGTTTTCCCCCACTAAGTCTCCCCCGCCACCCCCAGTTTTAACCTGCTTCTCCTTAAGTTTTTTTTCTTAACGGTAAAGTATAATCTATTACACAAAATAATTCTTTCAGTCTTAGGATTTATTATTCTTTCAGTCTTAGGATTATTTTCTGTTATTAAGAGAATCTTTGAGATACAGTATCATATAAAGTTTCTAGGTAGCATTCTAGTTCATCTGAATGAAAAGATTATAGTCTAAATTTTCTCTTTAACTGTTAAATATATTTGAAACTGAAGTTGAAAAAAAAATATTTGCTGGCCCACAAAAATTTCTCTTGAGACTTCAGAGGGAACACAGTGATACCGTTAACAATTGTACAGCACCTGACAGTTTCAGAAAGAACTTTCTTTCGCATTATCTGCTTTGAGCTTTACTGCACGTCTGTGAGGTAGATAGGGGCTTTTATCGCCATGTACAGGCGTGAGAATGTGACTCCCAAATGTGACCCTCACTACTTAACATGTGTCTCCACTAGGTGCGTTCTTAGCAGGCAAAAGCTGACTTTGATCTCTGTTCTCAGCACCCAGCAGCCTGCCTGGCATAGGACTCAGCAAATGGGGCTTTTTCCATATCATTGATTTTCAGGCTTTGTTTTTAATCCACTCTCTTTCTTTTTTAGCCAATGTCATAAATGGACCTTTAGTCTAGGAAACAGACAAAGAACTGGTCTTTACTTCCCGTCCATCATTGCCCTCCCCCAGGACATTTTAAGGTTTTTTTCTTTCCATTAGTAAAACTCACAAAGGCCTGAGCATCCATTATGAGTTCAGTGTGAACCCCATGTATTTTGTTTACTGTATTATGGCCAGGCTTGATGCTGACCTCACATGATGCTTTTCTCCAGAAGCAAATTGGGACAGTGAGGCTGTCATTTGAGGGTAAACATCAGATACTCACCAGTCAATCCCCATAGCTCCTCTGTCCCCCAGATCTGTTCTGTCCTTCTCTTCTCCTCCATCGCAAAATAAGATTCCGGCTATCCACCAGTTTTCTCTGGTCGCCAGCCTCGGCGTCTGCCTGCAGTCATACCTCCCCGCAGCCGCCCTGCTGCCCAGCCCAGGGCTCGCCCACACCCTGACAGTACTATGTTCAAAATGTACCGCTGCTCCACTCCACTGCCACCACCGTGGTCCTGATGCTATCGTCTCCTGTCCCCAGCATCCCAGCTGCTGTCCCATCTTTGTCCCTTTCCCTACAAGCCCACATCAGCAGTCACAGGGGTCCATTTATGGTACAAATCCCTCGTGTCCCTCTCCTGCCTAGAGACTTCTGATGGCATCTCATCTCCTGTAGGCTAAGATCTGAACTCCCTCCGCTGGCTTCTAAGCCCTTGGCTTTCCACACCTCTCCTCCCTTGTGCCCCACTGCTCTGCCTCCCAGCACCCCAGCCACTGTTTCTTTCTGGTGTACAAGCAAACCGAGCTTTGTCCTGCTTTAGGAACAGGACAGGAACTGTCCCGTCTTCCTGGAACCCCACCCGACACCATTCCATACGGTCTCGTCTCAAACGTCACCTCCTCCCTTGCCATCCTTTCAGCCCTCCACCAGTTGCCCCTTCTTGGAGCCTTAGCAGTCTGAGCCTTTGTCTGTCTCATGCCACGCACCCCCTACCCCCGACAACTGGAATAGGAACACCGTGACGGCAGGGACTCCATCTGTGCTGGGCCCTGCTGAGCAGGTGACACAGTGCCTGGAGCACAGCAGGTGCCAGATGGGCATCGGCGGAATGGGTGAGGCACACACACGCCTACAAGAGAGCACTCCCGATTTTAGCATGGCGCAGAGGCTTTGAACGATCTTCAGTACATCCTTTATAGTGGCTGCTGAATTTGGTAAGGGGTAGACTAAATTGCTGTAATCGAGAAGTCCCAAAATATGGAAGGTTGGAGAAGCTGTGACTTTGTCTCCCTCCCTCTTTCTCCGTCACGTAAGAGTCCAGAGATAGATGTTCCACGTAGGGGTGCTTTGCCTCCAAAGTCATCTACAAACCTGTGTTTCCTGTCTGAATCCTTTCCTGTGCCAGCCTCTAGGGTGTTGTCTGCCTTCTGTATGGGGAAGGCAGCTCCCGTGACCATGGGTGCATTGTAGCCTATGGGATTTGGGAAAGAGGTGGGTGGGCATGCCAGACTGTTTGAAAGATGAGACTCAGAAACTGTACCTCTCACTCAGACCTACGTCCCTTTGGCAGCCTAGATGCATGGTCGCTCCTAGATGCCCAGGAGCCTGGGAAATCCGGTCTCCGGCTGGGTGGCCACATGCCCAGCTGGAGCTCAAGAGTTGCGATCCTAAAAGGAAGGAAGGAAGGAAGGCATACTGGGACATAATTAGCAATCTCTGCCAGAGTCGCCTCACATTCTCTGACTTGCTGAGCACTCGTAGGGACAATTAAGACAGTACAGCAGAGTAACCCTTTAAGCTCCTTATGTTGGGGCAACCCTTAGGGCATAATGCTATCATTAGGTAGTTGTGAGAGCTCAGTTCAGCAAACTGTTTTTAGAACCTCCTCTGGGCCAGCCTTGCCCTAGGACTGGAGGTAGATCAGATGTGCCCTCCAAGAGCCTGAAGGGCTTACTGGACAGCTGCTGGATGAGGACACCGAGCGTCACTCCCTGGGAGGAGCTCTGTCACACAGGATGGTAGCGAAGCACCGAGGGGAGGGGAGGGGCAGCTCGCTGGTTTTGGAGAGGGGAGGGCATGATCTCGGGGAAGCTTCCCAGAACTGATGACATTGGAGCTGGTACTGAGTCTTGGGAGGAGAGTGTGTGGATATTTGGGGGATGCAGGGCGGGGCTGGAGGTTCCGACAGGGAGTGTTGTGAGCGCGTGGGGATGACTGGACAGCAGGCTGCGGATGTGGGAAGCCAAGTCTTGAAGACCTTTTTATACCTTTCTCATAAGCTTGGGTTTCATCTTAAAGGCGACAGAGGAGTCATTGAAGGATTTTAGTAGTAGGTAAAACGCATGTTTTTCTTGGGCAGGGTAGAAAGTGGGTTGCCCTGGGTGAGGAAAATGGGGCCGGAGACAGCTGTCCCTTCGGCGGCTGCTGTAGAGATCCGGGTGAACCGTGATGGGGCCGCTTCAGGCTTGGCAGTTTTTAGCCTGGAAAGTCAAATAACTAAAATCCATTTAGGTTCAGATTTATTCTTGCTTTATTAATATAGGAATTCTCAAAAACCAAAAATACTATTAAAATCTAACACGGGCAAGATGAGATGAAACTGACCGGTGCTGTTAGTAACCAGTTCCTAAGATTTAAGCAGCCAGTTTTCTGAGATTATTCTGCACTGAAACAAACGTATTCATATGATTTTAAACTCTAATTTCAAACTAATTGCACGACTGAATTTCCTGGCCTCCCATGAGGCTCTCTTCAGTTGAGAATGTTAAATATGTGACAGGATCTGCCGTTCTCCACTCTCTCAACAGACAAGTTAATGACACTTCAGTGGACGTTGTGGCTGGAATCTTGAGGAGAACTCAGTATCTGTCAAATCAGGGACGCATTGTTTCATATTAATTGCATACTGTGGTTTCCCCCATGTTTTTCCCCCTTTCCTTAAAGGACAAGAGGAATTTCCTTCGTGACCCTCCAGCTGGAGTGCAGTTTCATTTTGACTTTGACCAGATGTATCCCGTTGCCCTGGTCATGCTTCAAGAGGACGAGCTGTTGAGCAGGATGAGATTCGCCCTTGTTCCTAAACTGTAAGCACTGTGTTCCCGAGCCAGAGTGGGTCTGTGCACACTGTCAGGGGAAAGTTGTGGAATGGTTTCCTGCTCTCTCTCCATGAGAACAGACTCTGCTGCCCTTCAGCTCGCTTGCTCATGCTCTGCAGTGTCTGTCTGTCTCTCTCCGTCTCTCTCTCTCTCTCTCTCTCTCTCTCACACACACACACACACCCATATAATCAAAACTGAGAGTAGACCTGATAGAAAACGTCGGGTGTAGATAAGATGTGCTCTTTTATCCCCAGCCCCAGAAAGAAGCCAGAACAGTTTCCTACAGAAACAACCAAAGTGCCCATGTCTTCTAAATAGAATTAAGGTCTCCAAGGCCCATCAGGACCTGGCCCACTGCCTTTTTCCATTCAGGCTCTGTTCTCTGGCAACAATGTTCTTGTTCTCTTTCCCACCTGACGTTTTTCCTCTTCCCAACGGCCTCCTTCTCCTCCGAAAGTCCCTACTTGTCCTTTGAGCTCCAGTGCAAGCATACTGTCTCTTCAGGGATACAACCCTGACAGGTATCAGCAACCCCTCCCCCCCACAAAGGGTCACCTTCCCTTCCCCTCTGCCACCAAGGGCTCTTACCTTTTTTAAATTCCAGTTCCCTGTTTTGAATCTGTTGCACTTTCAGTCTGTAGTCTTTATTAATCTGTGAGTGTTTCTTTTTTATAGCATTCTATTTTTATTATTTTAATATTAAAAAATATTTATTATTTATTTATTTAGAGAGTACAAGTGGGGGCAGGGCGGAGTGAGTGGAGGAGAGAGAGACTCCTAAGCGTACTCCTTGCTGAGCAGGGAGCCCTACATGAGGCTCGGTCCTATGACCCTGAGATCACAACCCAAGCCAAAGTCAAAACTCAGCTGCTCAACTGACTGAGCCACCCAGGAGCCCCAGCTCTCAGTGCAGTATCTTCATGTCCTTTGAGAATGTGAAATAGAGTTTTCTTGAAATATTCTTTGGGGGACGCCTGGGTGGCTCAGTTGGTTAAGCAGCTGCCTTCAGCTCAGGTCATGATCCCAGCGTCCTGGGATCGAGTCCCACATCGGGCTCCTTGCTCCGCAGGGAGCCTGCTTCTCCCTCTGACTCTGCCTTCCACTCTGTCTGCCTATGCTCGCTCTCGCTCACTCTCTCTCTGACAAATAAATAAATAAAATCTTAAAAAAAAAAAAAAAAAAAAAGAAATATTCTTTGGTCTCAATGCTTTTCTCTGTGTCTGTCTTGGGCTCTGTCTTTCATGTTGCAGGTTTTCCTCAGGCTTCCTTATCTGAAGGCGCCTCGCTGAGGGAGCGCTGGGAGCTGTGTGTTCCCGCCGGCCTTGTGCACGGGGCGGCTCGTAGCTGAGGGCTGGGTGGCTTCCCCGAGAGGACTCCACCTCCTGCCTGATCCCTCTGAGCTGTGCCAGCTGTCCGAGTGTGGAGCGGCTTGGCTCACAGTTCCCGGTCACTCTCTGCTGCATGGGAACACAGTCCCTGGCTGGAAGGGGCAGCACGGGAGTCACAGCCAGCTGGCCGCTCCTGTGGGGCCTTGCCACCATTCCCCCGCTCTTGAGCCCAGCCGGCACCAGCCTTCAGAGGTGCCTGAGTGCCTCCTGTTCCCTGGGGACTTTCTGAGCAGACGCCTGGTGGACAGGCCCCTTCTCGCCGCCGTCCCTCCTGCGTGCAGTCGCTGCCGCGCTCACTGCTCTGCGGAGTGCATTACTCTTTGCCCTTCACCTTTCCAGCTTCCATTGTGGTCTTCTCGCTAGTTCTCTTGGTCATGTGGAGTTTGTCTACTTAATGCCTTTTCTATTATTTTAGAAGTGTTTTCAGAGGGAGCACAAGTAAATGCATGTTCATTGTGCTATGTTTAGCTGGCCAGACAGGGTTTCGGGCTTTTTTGTTTTGTTTCGTTTTTAAGATTTTATTTGTCAGAGAGAGAAAGAGAGAGCACACAAACAGGGACAGCAGCAGGGAGAGGGAGGAGCAGGCTCCCCAGGGAGCAGAGAGCCCGCTGCGGGACTCGATCTGAGGATTCCGGGATCATGACCTGAGCCGAAGGCAGACCCTCAACCAACTGAGCCCCCCCAGGCGCCCCCCAGACAGGGGCTTTAACAAATATGTGCTAGCTCTTTGGTTCCCGTGGAAGGAAAGGTCTTCTCTGTGTGAGAGAAGAGCAAGGGTTCTTGCCGACTTGGAATAGCGCTTGTATCGAACCTTTTACTTATATTACTTTGTAGTGAAACTCTTCATAATTATCAACATGTTCATGGTGAATTTTTATGGCCTTCCCCTCCCCTCCTAAAAAGAAGAGTATGGGGGTGCCTGGGGGGTTCATTTGGTTAAGTGACTGCCTTCGGCTCAGGTCGTGATCCTGGAGTCCCAGAATTGAGTCCCACATCGGGCTCCCTACTTGATAGGGAGTCTGCTTCTCCCACTGACCTCTCTCTCATTCTCTCTCTCTCAAATAAATAAATAAAATCTTTAAAAAAAAAAAAAAAAGAAGAAGAAAAAAGTATGTGTTATATGGCTAAAATCTCATTACAAATCTAATTCTTAGATTGTGTCTAAAGTAGCTTTTTTTTAAAAGATTTTATTTATTTGACAGAGATCACAAGTAGGCAGAGAGGCAGGCAGAGAGAGAGGAAGGGAAGCAGCCTCCCCGCTGAGCAGAGAGCCCGATGCAGGGCCCAATCCCAGGACCCTGGAATCATGACCTGAGCCAAATGCAGAGGCTTTAACCCACTGAGCCACCCAGGCGCCCCACAAGTAGCTATTTTGGGGGCACCTGCCTGCCATCACTCTTGATCTCGGAGTCATGAGTTCGAGCCCCACATTGGGTATAGAGATTACTTTAAAGTAAATAAATAGGGGCACCTGGGTGGCTCAGTGGGTTAAGCCTCTGTCTTTGGCTCAGGTCATGATCTCAGGGTGCTGGGATTGAGCCCCACATTGGGTTCTCTGCTCAGCAGGGAGCCTACTTCCCCCTCCCCGACCTTCCTCTCTGCCTACTTGTGATCTTTCTCTCTCTGTCAAATAAATAAAATATTTTTTAAAAATAAAAATAGAGGGGCGCCTGGGTGGCTCAGTGGGTTAAGCCACTGCCTTCAGCTCAGGTCATGATCTCAGGGTCCTGGGATCGAGTCCCGCATCGGGCTCTCTGCTCGGCAGGGAGCCTGTTTCCCTCTCTCTCTCTCTCTGCCTGCCTCTCCATCTACTTGTGATTTCTCTCTGTCAAATAAATAAATAAAATCTTTTAAAAAAATAAAATAAAATAAAATAAAAATAGATAAATAAAGTAGCTATTTTTAGTGAAGGATATCAAAAAAGTCATCTGATCTATTTTTTACTGTTATGCTCACAAAACCCTGAGAACTGGCTTTTGAACAGTTTTTGTATATATGTCTGTTGGACACTCTTTCATATCAGAATTTGAGGTTATACCTATTCTGAATAACTGCTTCCTTTTGAGAGAAGAAGCAAAACTCTGGGGTTCAGGTGGGCGTTGCATCTACAGGCTCCATTAACTTGAAGACCATATGAATCACCGTGGGCCACTTGGCAGATTCCCTGCCAGTGCTCTCGGGACTGTCCAGGGGCCCAGGCGCTCTGGGGCATGTGGCCCAGTGTACTCGTGGCAGGCACGTAGCTAGCTCTGATTCCATAGGTTTGCTTGTTGAGAATTCTGGACTGCCTTTTACTGCTGAGAGTAATTTTTAGAGTTTTTAAGATTTGGAGAATTGGTGTTTGGCAAACAATATTTCTAGTTTGTTGCTGGTCAGGTAAATTGTCTACTGAGTAATATAATTCCAGTTTCCTGTTAATTCTGCTAGGGATGATTTTAGAAATTAAGGGTTATCATTTTTTATAAATCTTTATCTGTTAGAAATGCTTACTGAAGTATTTGTGGATGAAAGGATGTGTAATAGCTGGCATTGTCTTAAAAATATTCCATCCTACACCCAGAGAAAGGTAGGTGTGGAGAGGGGCATAGGTAAAACACGATTGGCAAAATAAACTGGTAGTTGTCGGCTAGGTCACGGGTACATGGGGCTTCTTTGTTGTAGTTGCTCCACTTTTGTTTTCGTTGAAACTTCCAGAACAAAACAAATGAGCTATCATCACACACAAATCTAGGGCTTCTGGACTTTTCCTTCCTGGCACGCAGAAGTGCAACTTTGATCATTTGAGACAGTTTTTGTAAACAGAAGCCGTCATGAGCCAGGAACAATTTAGAAAATAAATCAAAAAAAAGAAAAAAGAAATCAAAACAAACACTTGCTCTATGTTTCAAAATACCTTCCAGTGCACTGACACTTGCCGGCGAAGCCAGTGCTGGCATGAGCCAGGGCTCTTGCATCAGAAACAGCCTCTGAGGCCTTCCCTTGGCCGACAGTAGAGAAATCCCAAGCCCTTTCCAGCCTCGGACTGACCTATGCCCACTGTCTGGGAAGAGGCTGTTTAGAGTTATTGTAATGCCTTCGAAGAGTCCATGAAAACATAAGTGGTAAGATAGACATTTGGGAGTGGCATGGTTTTCTTTGTCATAGGGCTCCTCACAATCCTTTTTTCCTTTTTTAATATTTTATTTATTAGAGAGAGTGCATGCACGAGCAGGGGAGAGGGGCTGAGGAAGAGGAAGAAGCAGATTCCCCTCTGAGCTGAGAGCCCAGTGACCTCGATTTCAGGACTCTGGAATTATGACCTGAGCCAAAGGCAGATGCTTAGCTGACTGCGACACCCAGGCGCCCCGCTCAGAATCTTTATATGTCATTCGCATTGTGACTCTGTCCAGAGTGTAACAGTATTTCTCTAATGTGCCTCGGTGAGCACATCCTCTCACATCAAGAGGGAGAGGTTCTGGGAAAGGAAACAGCCCAGAGAGCAGACGTTGCCCACGATCTGCTGTAGATTGGTGGTACACCTGTTTCATTTTGGATATTTCATAAAGCTCAGAATTAAGTGACTTTGAAGACATTCAGGCAGCTCACTACCTCATGGGAAGCTAAGCTCACTTCTGTCTAACTGTGACGTTAACAGTCTAAGATTCTTGAACTTATCCAAGTAAAGAGCCCCAGTTCCCCCCCTCCCCCCGCCGCCACCCCGGGTATCTTCATCTCTGTGCCCCCTCACGATCCAGGTGCTTAACCTCCAAAAGTGGGTTCTCTGAAGTGAATATAAAGTGTTGTCTAATTGCAGAAGAGCACGCTATAGGTCGTTTTTGTGTTGCTTTTTAAAGACTTCTTTATTTTACTTACTGAATCCTCGAGCAGACTCCCTGCTGAACAAGGAACCCGACGCAGGGCTTGATCCCATGACCCTGAGATCATGACTGGAGCTGAAACCAAAAGTCAGCCACTTAACCAACTGAGCCACCCAGGTGCTCCTTGTGTTGCTTTTTAAAATGCTGCCTAAGATTTTGTTCGCTTTTCTGCAGGCCGCAGCATACTCTTGTTTGCTCAGGTGAACTTGTGACTGACCGTAACACCTCACGAACTGCTGTTAAGCCAGGCCTCCTTCCTGCTGAACTATGTCCAAGAGATGTTAAAAGAAAAAGAGGGTTGTGAGACCACATGAGTTTGGAAAATACTACTTTCCATTTACTTGGCATAGTAAGAACTTACCAAGTAAGAGGTTATTATTCCTGTGACCACTCGTGTTGGCAGATAAACCTGGTTTATTTGTCCCTGAATCACCCGGATAGGGCCTGATGCATGTGGCACTCGATAAATATTGGTAGAATTAATGAAAGAAAAGATGGGGTGCATCTAGCAGCATGTCTTGTTACCTAGCCTAGCCCATGTAGATAACCTTGTATTTTGCCTTTGTTGCGTAAAAAAGCCAGTCTTCCTTGGGACACTTGGGTGGCTTAGTTGGTTAAGCGTCTCTCTTAATTTTGGCCCAGGTCATGATCTCAGGGTTGTGAGATTTAACTCCACGCTGGGCTCCACAGTGGGTATAAAGCCTGCTTAAGATTCCCTCCCTCACTGCCTCTCTTAAAAAAGAAAAAAAAAAAAAAAAACTAGCCTCTGTCACTTAAAAAGCTAGTCTCCTGGCCCAGCTTCACCATTCACAGATATGACAACTGTGTGTTCTCCTGACTTAACTAAGGCAAGTCCTGTCTTTATCCATAAGCCCACATCCTGGAATTTTCTCTTAGTTCTCATTGATTTTCTTCTACTCCTTCAAAATCTTTCTCAGTCATGCTTTCTTCCTTAGGTTTCTCCCCATTCTAAGACCTTGCATCCCTTCAAGTAAACCAGGGGGTAGAGAGGCATTCTGCTACCCTTTTGTCACTTCTACTAGCAAGATGTCTTGGGAGCACAAAAATGAGTGATTCCTCCAGGCAAAAAAAAAAAAAAAAAAAAGCCCCACACATACTCCAAAGGTCACCAAAGCCGTTGCTAGTTATGATGGGGGTGAACATTTTATGTTTTTTGTTGAGTTTTGTTTTGCCTTCCACCCTTAAGATTTTATTTGATTGCTCTGAGGTAAGCATAGTCATGTTGCTTTTTATTTTGAAATCTTCATATAGAAAAGTTGGAGATATAGCATAAAAACTTTTTTTTTTTTTTTTTTTCACTCAATTTGAGCCCTGATGTTCCTGCAAACAAGGCTTTTCCAGCATAACCATCCAGATCAGGAAACAGTCACATATGTTTTAATGCCATCTAATTCTCAGACCCCATTCATGTTGGGCTTTTTTTTTTTTTTTTATTTTTTTTTTTTTAAAGATTTTTTTTATTTATTTATTTGACAGAGAGAAATCACAAGTAGGCAGAGAGGCAGGCAGAGAGAGAGAGAGGAGGAAGCAGGCTCCCTGCTGAGCAGAGAGCCCGATGCGGGACTCGATCCCAGGACCCTGAGATCATGACCTGAGCCGAAGGCAGCGGCTTAACCACTGAGCCACCCAGGCACCCTGGGCTTTTTTTTTTTTAAGATTTTTTTTTTACATATATTTATTTGACAGATCACAAGTAGGCAGAGAGGCAGGCAGAGAGAGACGGAGGAGGAAGCAGACTCTCCACCGAGCAGAGAGCCCGACTCGGGGCTCGATCCCAGGACCGTGAAATCATGACCTGAGCTGAAGGCAGAGGCGTTAACTCACTGAGCCACCCAGGCGCACCCCCATTCACGTTTTATCATTTGTCCCAATGTCCTCTTGAGTAAGAGGATCCTGTACAGACTCAAGTGTTGCATTTAGCTTTCGTGTCTCTTAGTCTCCTTCGGTCTGTTGCATCCTGTCAGCTGGTGCACACTGCCATTTTGTCCTGTTACTGTCCACACTTTGGTCACTTCGCTTGATGAAGGCGGTTTCTGCCAGACTTCTTGACTATAAAGTTACTTCTTCCCTCTTTGAAATGAGTATTTTCTGGAGAGGTACTTTGAACTCTAAAAATACTGCATTCCTCATCAGACTTTGAATGTATTCATGTATTTATTTGTGTCTATATTGACTCATGGTTCTATTTTATGCAATGGTTATAATCCGTTGCTGTCATTATTTATTTTGATGCTCAAATTATCGCCAACTTGACCAGCGGAAGCACATTCAAGCTTCTTTGTCTTTTGACTCATTTTCATCATTCTTTAAGTGCTTCCTTGTTTCCTGTATGGAATAGTCCAAGCTCCTCTTGTTCTCTCCTTTGTAACCCTGGAATTGGCCACTAATCCAAAGAGCTCTGGTTCATTTTAGTGGAAAATGGTGTACAGACACCAAGCTTTGAGTGCTAGTCATGTTCATTGCTATTGGGGTGTCACTACCCCTTGGTCCACTCAGCGGACAGAGCTGGGGAATATCTGTGTGCTCATGTATATACACATATACTCATTTGCATCTCTATTGAATGAAAGCCATGTATTCATGGTGCTACCTCACAACAGGGATCATTCTCGAATTTTCCCTTTCAATGCTTCTAACTCCCTTCTCTGATCATGAGAAACTTGGTTTGCATGTCCTTAAAATTTCTGTTTAATTAATGAACCCCCTGCGTGTAACCAGTCTTCCATTTTTGCCACCACCCCTTCTCCTGCTCAGACACCCCCCTCTCCCTGCTCACACTGTCACTTCCCATTCCAGGCCACCCCCATGTGGACACTCACCTTACCCACCTTGGTCACCAGCACCCCCTGCCAGGTGATTCTCATAGGCAGACAAGTTTGAGGACCACTGAGCATTCTTAGGTTGAACTGCACTTCAGTCATTTTTTTTTTTTTTTTAAGATTTTTATTTATTTATTTTGACAGAGAGAGATGACAAGTAGGCAGAGAGAGAGGAGGGACGCAGGCTCCCCGCTGAGCAGAGAGCCCGATGCGGGGCCCGATGCAGGGCTCGATCCCAGGACCCTGGGATCATGACCTGAGCCAAAGGCAGAGGCTTTAACCCACTGAGCCACCCAGGCGCTCCTGCACTTCAGTTTTTTATCAGTCATCTCCCACGTCCCTACTAACATTTACTGATTGCTACTTATCTGTGTGCTGCCAGACATTTCCTTTCATAACAAACTACACCCACAATCTTTTCTTGTCACTGCTTGAAAGCTCTTAATTGTTCGGTCAGCAGCAAACACACTGCCATTCTGGCTGCGCTTGTGCTCTCCCAGGCCGGTGTGCTGGTCTCACAACAGTGCCTGTTTCCTCTGCTGACGGCCCTGTTGGTAGCATCAACATACCAAGAAATGCAGAGGTTTCATTGGTGTTCTGTAAGTTGTCTTTTGCTGCTGTGGAGAAGATAGCTATTCTTTTTATCCTGTCCCACAGCTTCCAGTTCAAAAGCAAGTGAGAATCTCCTTCGAGCCTCACTCGGATTTGAAAATGCGCCTAAAAAACCCTTTCCTCCCGCCTCTGCTAAAACAGACCCCCCCCCCCCAAACATGCATTTGTATGTGTCACGGGCATTCTCAAATGCCTTGTTGTCTGTCCTGAAAAGCGTGAAAGAAGAAGTGTTTTGGAGAAACTACTTTTACCGCGTCTCCCTGATTAAGCAGTCAGCCCAGCTCACGGCCCTGGCCGCCCAGCAGCAGGCCTCCGGGAAGGAGGAGAAGAGCCGTGGCACCGAGGAAGACCTGCCGCTGACAGGTATGTTTGGAGAAGACTTCACTGTGTGTTTAAAAAAAAAGAGTTACCTTCAAAATATTCTTAGAGACTCTCATGAGCTTGTCATCTTGTACGTACCAAAAATGTCATTGTAATCTTCTGGAAAACTCTTTCCTTTCCAGTGGAACATTCATTTTCGTTGCCCTCTCTCTGACCCTGCTCACATGTCTTCCCCAAGCTTTGCTTTCCTTTGCTTTCTTTTTCTTGTTCTTTGGGGTTTTTACTTCTTTTTATTTCTCTCTCGGTCACTAGGCATTTTCCCATCTCTTTCCTTGCCCTTTACGATGTAACATTTTATACCTTCTGTCCTCTCCCGATTCAGTCCACTGCTTTTCTTTATTTCTCTGCTTCCATTCAAGCAGATGCTCCCCTGGTACTGTACCCTGTAGACCAGAACTGAGCTCCGTTCCACTCCAAGTTACTAGTGGCTAGGCCAGACCTAGCTCTTACTGGGACATCTGACCCCTGGTTGTTGGGGAAGTGTTTTATAATACCAGCAACAATTTAAGATCTGTAGTAATAATTAAAATGAGAAAGGTATTCCAAAAACTAAGAACGTATTTTGTGTCATATTTTTAACATTTCATGAACACCTGTATGTAGGTACTAATTATAGCTAAAGACTTACCTGTTCGTGGAATTTTAAATAATTATGCAGAACCGTGTATCCTAAGGCACGGGTTGTAAAGACCACCAGAAAAGAACCTGACGCTGCATGTAGGGTCAGGGAAATGTAATGAAGTTGCTCTATACAGCAAAATTTGGCATTTTGCATATAGATGTTAAAAAGAATCCCAGTTGTCTGTTATTCTTTATTATTTGCTTTCATTGATTTTACTAGAAAATGCCATTTTACCAACTACTGCCTGTATCACAAAATGGGCTTAAGACAGGATTCAGTAAAGACTATACACCTAGTAAGGTTCATAAGACAGAAAACGTGGCCCAGGAGAAGGAGGGGAAGTGTTGCACTTTGCTTTGTGCTTTCCAGCATTTGTGACAAATGGAAAATTTGATAAATAACTGAATTCTCAGTATCCTAAAAGAAGGAGCAGATCTATTCCTGAATTTGATTCCAGCTAACACTGAGGTCAAAATTTATTTCCTGCTTAGAAATCTTAAATGAGGGGCATCAAATAGGATGACATTTAAAACATAAGTATAGTATTCCCAAAAGAAAGAAGTTGAAATGGTCTAACCTAGCTATTTCTTGAAAGCATAACATAAAAGCTCATTTCTGAAAATTATTTAGTATCATCGTACTTGTGGATATTTTAGTTGTTACTATAACATGTATTCAGAATTGAATCAAGCAATTTTTGTCTCTTTTATTCTCACTTCTTAGAGGCAGTACGGCCCAAAACGCCACCTGTCGTAATCAAATCTCAGCTTAAAACTCAAGAGGTAATACAGTTTTACGTTGTACCTAGTAGTTGATGTCTGGAAATGAAATAACTCTGTGTTAACTCTCAGCTCCCATGTGAAACTGCTTATGAATATGGGTCTTACCTGTTTTGAGGAAGAGGGGTCCAGCACTTGCGTAGTTAGGGACCTATAGCTGAGACGTGAGGCGATTCCCTGCTGTCAGTCATTTTAGATGCACTGTCAGGAATTGGACTGAATGACTGGAGTGACCCAGCCTGAGAAAGCACAGCGGATTCAGGTAGAGGCTCATCTGGCTCCCAAGCCGCCGCGCAGGTTAGAAGGCCGGAGAGCAGTGAGCATCTGACTAGCGGAGGAAGGAGAAGAAACGGACGCTGCGCTAACTGCTTGCTGCTTAGAAAACCATTCCCAGAGCTGCTTTGTTGCATTTCAGGATGAAGAGGAGATTTCTACCAGCCCAGGGGTTGCTGAGTTTGTCAGCGACGCCTTTGATGCCTGTAACTTAAATCAGGAGGATCTGAGGAAGGAAATGGAGCAACTGGTTCTTAACAAAAAGGAGGAGGAGACAGCTGTTCTAGAAGGTACCAGACTAACAAAATTGCTGTACTCTTTTCGGATTCTGAAGTAGATTGTAGAAAATGTCATTCTGAAGCAAATGCACAAACATACTGTAACTTCTGCGTCGGAATCGCTTCTCTGTTCCCTGTTAGCAGGTGGATTCTAGCACAGGTGACCAGACCTCACGTCCCTCTGCCTTAAGCACGCACAGGAGTGGAGAGTGGAGAGACTGAGCCCAGAGAGGATAAGTGATTGGTCCAAGGCACCTCACCCCAACAACATGTGGCCAATAACGGGCAACACAGAGCACATACCCTTTCACTTAGAGACACTGTCCTCCAACCTTCTACTTGGGTTTATACTTTTTTTTTTTTTTAGATTTTACTTATTTATTCGACAGACAGAGATCACAAGTAGGCAGAGAGGCAGGCAGAGTTGGGGGGGAGCAGGCTCCCTGCTGAGCAGAGAGCCTGATGTGGGGCTTGATCCCAGGACCCCGAGATCATGACCTGAGCCGAAGGCAGAGGCTTAACCCACTGAGCCACCTAGGCGCCCCTATACTTTAAAAAAAAAAAAAGATTTTATCATTCGAGAGAGCAAGAATGTGCACATGAGCAAGGAGAAGGGCTGAGGGAGAAGCAGGCTCCCCAGTGAGCAGGAAGCCCAACATGGGGCTCAGTCCCAGGACCCTGGAGTCATGATCTGAGTCAAAGGCAGACACTTAACTGACTGAGCCCCCCAGGGGCCCCTTGGCTTTATACTTCTTTGTAGAAGATTCTTTTCCCTGCTGCTGTGTGACACAGAGCATTGCTTCCAGGAAGGAGCGTCTGCCTTTAAAAAAATAATATAGAGACAAAGTGCCAACGGGCGGGGGGGCTGCTTTCTTTGGCACATCAGGACAAATGACTGGCTTTCTACTGGGTGAAAAGCAAAGGCTTGGGTTAATCATCATCGATGAATAGTGTTTCATGAAGGCTTCTGAGACTTACAATGTACTCGGGAAGCCAGCTGCCTCCATTTGTGCGGAGAACACCCGTGAGACAGCTCGCTACCCGGAGGTGAGCTGGAGCCCTGACGGCACGCCACAGACGGACTTCGGAGGAAAGAATTGGGAAGGAAGGAAGGAAGGAAGAGTCTCTGGGGGAAAGAGAGGCCAGAGGGAACTGAAAACTTGGGCTCACTAGGTACCTCAGACCCCTCCCACCCCATCTGTTTCTGATAAAGATGGCTGCTGGCCACCGCGGAAGGACAGTGGGCAAGAGCCCCATGTGTCGTAGGCGGACTGGGCACTGGTTCCCTTTTTGCTGGAAGTTGCCCTGAGGCAGGATTCGTAAGGTGCTGGCTAGATGCTTTGGGCAAGCTGTTCTGTCACTGAATTCCTGCCCAAGTTATAATTGGGACCATGTAATATTCTTTTTTTTTTTTTTTTTAAAGATTTATTTATTTATTTATTTGACAGAGAGATCACAAGTAGACAGAGAGGCAGGCAGAGAGAGAGAGAAGCAGGCTCCCTGCTGAGCAGAGAGCCCGACATGGGACTCGATCCCAGGATCCCGAGATCATGACCCGAGCCGAAGGCAGCGGCTTAACCCACTGAGCCACCCAGGCGCCCCGAGACCATGTAATATTCTTTTATATATTTATTGTCTTGGCCCCCAGCTAAACTGTAGGTTCCTCAGGGCAGTTGCACCTTGTTTTTGCACCCCACGGTACCTAACATGGAGTCTGGCACCCAGCAAGCCACCAATAAATACTGTGACATTGGTGGTTTGCCATGGAACACACTGCATCCTTTCCCTTGATTCTCCACTCCCAAGAAAAATGAAAACATTTGGTTTTGGGGGGGCGCCTGGGTGGCTCAGTGGGTTAAGCCTCTGCCTTTGGCTCAGGTCTTGATCCCAGGGTCCTGGGATCGAGCCCCACGTTGGGCTCTCTGATCAGCTGCCTGCTTCCCCCTCTCTATCCACCTGCCTCTCTGCCTGCTTGTGATCTCTCTCTCTCTCTCTCTGTCAAATAAATAAATATATAAATAATCTTTAATTTAAAAAAAATTGGTTTTTGTTTACTCTATAGCTACGAAGTTTAAGGTTTGTATTTACTTATTTATTTACTTTTAAAGATTTTATTAATTTGTGTGAGAGGGGGAGCACCAGCAGAGGGAACAGCAGGCTAAGTAGGCAGAGGGAGAAGCAGACTCCCTGCTGAGCAAAGAGCCTGATCTGGGACTCTCTAGGATTATGACCTGAGCTGAAGGCAGACACCTAACCGACTGAGCCACCGAGGAGTCCCAAGGTTTGTTTTTAAAAGAAGACAATGGGGGCACCTGGGTGGCTCAGTCCATTAAGTGGCTGCCTTCCGCTCAGGGCATGATCCCAGGGTCCTGGGATAGAACCCCGCATCAGGCTCCCTGCTCAACAGAGAGCCTGCTTCTCCTTCTCCCTCTGCCTGCTGCTCTACCTACTTGTGATCTCTGTCTGTCAAATAGATAAATAAAATCTTAAAAATAAAAAAAAAAAGTCTTGTTTAAAAATATAAAAATAAAAATAAATAAAATAAAAGAAGACAGAGGAGGTGCCCAGCTGGCTCATTTAGCAGAGCATCTGACTCTTGATCTCAGGGTTAGGAGTTTGAGCCCAACATTGAGCATAGATATTACTTAAAATCTTTAAAAAAAAAAAAAAAAAAAGATCAAAATGAATTTTGGCTTTGTTTTTTCAATAGCTGGTTTGTTTGTTTTCTATTTTATAATACTACATAGCAGATGTCTTATCATCTACATACATACATATATGTACACACACACACACACACACATTGAGGGTCTAAGTGGAAAGTTGCAGTTCTGAATCTCAGCACAGAAGAGGAACGTGAGAGCTTAGATGGAGCCCCGTGTGAGGGGCCAGGCTTCATTAGGAAACCTGACTTCAGGTTCTGGTATCCCTGTGGCCACTCTAGGGAGACTGCTAGAGTGTTTACGCACAGATTGTGAAGCCTGCAGGCCTGGCTCCGTCTGGATGTCTGTTGCTATCATGCTGTGTGTTCTTGGACAAGTCACTTAACCTGTCTAAGCCTCTGTTTTCCAACCTATAAAATGTGCTGCAGGGTATCTAGTTCCTGGATTGTTGTAACGATGAAGGGGAGAAAAGGAGTGATACACAGAAAGCCGTTAGTACAGTGCCCATCTCAGTGAGTGCTCAAGAAACGCTGGCTGTTTTTTTCTACCATCATCATTGTTGATAGTGTTAAAAACTAATTTGCAACCAAACATTATCAACTATCCATTTAAATATAAGGAAAAGCAGAGGTTTTAGAAAGCAAAATAACACCCAAACATATAGCACTTAACCGAGGTATCTTTCTAATCGTATTTCCTTTCGGTTACTATTAAAATTTGGTCACTTTTTCTGAGCACACATGGCAAGAAAGCCTGAAATGTTAAAAATTATCATGGCTAGGGGTAGCCTGGGTGGCTCAGTGGGTTAAAGACTCTGCCTTCAGCTCAGGTCATGATCCCAGGGTCCTGGGATCGAGTCCCGAGTCCGGCTCTCTGCTCAGCGGGGAGCCTGCTTCCTCCCCTCTCTCTCTCTCACTACTTGTGATCTCTGTCTGTCAAATAAATAAATTAAATCTTTAAAAAAAAAATTACCATGGCTAGGATTTCCACAGGGAATTATACTTGACCAAGTTGTTAAAACCAACATTGTGAATTCAGAGAGAATTTTTTCCTTCTCATTTGTTTTTCAGAAGATTCTGCAGATTGGGAAAAAGAGCTACAACAAGAGCTTCAGGAATATGAAGTGGTGACAGAGTCAGAGAAACGAGATGAAAACTGGGATAAGGAAATAGAAAAAATGCTGCAGGAGGAAAATTAGCTCTTTCCTGAAATAAAAGAATAATGCTTAACATTCTGTAACTGACATTAAATTCTAGATGACAACACTTGCTGAATCAGAAAGCACAAAAGATGGGTATAATTTTGAAATCCAAGATTGTTCATTTTTAGGCTGAAATTTGCCTTTTTTGCTTTTAAAAAAAAGTATATAGAAATAGTTATCCTAATAATCAAAAAGGATGTTTTATAAATCTATTTAGAGGTATTCATGTAGTCACTATGGATATCTTTGCCACAGAAATGCAAGTAAAATTTTAGAATTCTGTTTTCTGTGAGGTCAGAATTATAATTTATTCTTCAATTTTTTTTTTCTAAACATTTGTACTTCTTGTTGCACTTTCACTGATACATGTATGTTAAAGTACTTATGTAATGAATTGATAACTATCAAAATGACCAAATTGTACCAAAGAACCTAAGAAGAAGCACTTTCAAGACTATTTTCTTGCTAGGTATTTTCTAAAATTCCATCTAGAAGCCAAAAGGTAAGATAATGATGTTGATTTTAATGGTGTAAACATCACATAATTTGAAACTGAGAAATACCGTGCAAAGACGTTTCTTTTTCTCTGGGGCCTTTTCTTTCTTTCTTGTGTTGTTGTTTGTTTCTTTATTTGTTTTTTTAACTATACCACATTTAATATTGTTGCTTTCCTAAATTCCACATCACAGTTTTTGTAGAAAATGGGGCCTTTTGTCCTTTTTATATTAATGACCTTCACAAGCCCATTCAGCTTACATTCTCTTGTTTTTGTTTAAAAAGTTTCAGCTTTGTTTGTCTTAATTAAACTGTTAGTCCTTATAAAATTGTGTTACTCTAAGTGCAGCTTACAGAACTTCACCGCTCAATCCTGCTTATATTATCCTACACCAGCAGGCCCATGCTCATAGGATATAGTATTTTAAAAGAACAAGGTGGCTTAATGTCAGAACACTTTTGAGACGTTGGCTTCGTAAAACGTTCATATTTCTCAAGGAAACTTTATTTCATAAAAGGGAATAGAGTTAAGATGATTCTTTATGGGAAAAAATGTACATATGTATATTTTTGACCCTATAAAAATTAGCCCATGGTCCTCTGGCAAAGGTATCGTCAGTGAGAGAACTGGATGTGTGTCCGGGCTTTACTCGTGTTTGTAGCTTGGTGTACATACTGGTGAGTGAGCCAGACCGTCTCAGCTAGGACCCCTTGGGTTATAGTAATAAACTCATGTATTCTATGAAATCGCTGACCCCATCATCAAGGGATTTCCACTCATGGTGTAACAGTTGATGATTACTGAGTTTGGGTTCAGAGATAATGACTGGCAATTTCTTTAATAATCCTGTTGAAGGGAAAAGTTTGGATTTTTTTAAAGTAGAGTTTTCTGGAGGGAAAGAAACATGTAAAATGTTTTTAAGTAGCTGAAAGTCCTGGATGTAAGCAGATCAGAATACGACAGTGCTTTGCTCTTGGTATATGCACTAAAATTCACATTGTTGAATAAATATAAAAAGGCAAAGGTTTCAGAGAAAGCTAAGGAAAAAAAAACCTAAAATGACAATAGACGTGTTATGGTTATTACTATCAACTTTACATGATATTCTTATTGCATTTAAAAACAAGCTAATTGTGCATTGCTTTATAAGAATAAAAGACTAAAATAATATTTAATACACAGCATAAAAATACAGTTATGCTCTATTTTTATGATTCAAATAGGAGTAAAATGTTCTGCTCTTTTAAGTGATACAGGTAACTGAAATGTATTCCTTTAAAGGGAAAAATAATTTATAACCATGGTGGGTGGAAAATTCCTAAGTATTTATTACATGCCCGAAGGGTAGCCAACAAGCTATGCTGGGCATAAAAACACATACGCTTCACACTATGTGAAGATATAAACACATTAAATAAAAACATGTAAGCTTCACACAATGAATCCCACACTATGGGGATCATACCTCACCGCTCACAGTGTGTGGCTCAGGAAGTAGCAATGGCCAGCCCTAGAAGTTTGCTAGAAATGCAGGGTCTCAGGCCTGGCCACAGACCTGATGGCCCGGACTCCGCATGTTACTGAGACCCCCATTAGAATGGGCTTTACAGTTGGAGGCACATTGGACTAGCGTCCTAATGCCCTGAGGGCTGCTGAGGTTGCTGGTGCCTTGTACTTTTTACCCGTCCGCTATCATGGTTGGATGATGGTGTCTTTCTAGTTGGTGTTACAGATGCCGCCTCTGCTGTTCCAGCCGGTTCCTGCTGCCGACTCACCTTTCCACGCTGCCAAATAAAGAGGAGCCAAGCTCCCAGGGAGACGATGAATAATCCTGCTAAGTCAGATCTCTCTGATGTCACACATTTCAGAGGGAAATAACAACGCTACAAAGCCCACAGATAAGGCTCCCTGAGAACTGCTTCACGTGGTCACGAGCTTTCTCTGAGGTTCCTAAGCAGCATCAGAGGGCTGCTGGCCCCCGAAGGCTAGAAAGGATGGATGGAACCCTGTGTGGCACGTTCATGCACATAAAATCAAGTAAAAATAGTTGACAAGGTGATGGAGTATTGAACCAAACTATGTCTTTAAGGCCAATTTTAGCTATGGGGAGCCTTACTTGACAAGAACGAGAACATCTCTGTACAGTTCCAGCAGTTTATGGCACGTACGACAAGGCCACTGCTGCCCCAGCCTTCGCCCGAGCGCGCCCGACTCACGATGTCCGAAGCTCCTCGTATGCAGAAGTGGCAACTTCCTAGGCGAAGTGGGAAATCTCAGTTTGGAAGTCTTGAAAGGTTAAACTAGAAAACCTTGTCTTTTAGGAGATACTTGTAACTCGGAGTGATTTCCGTACAGTAACCAAGATGGTTTTTCACAAACTATTATTACAAATAGGATTTTTAGGACATTTTAAAGGTTTACAAAACAAACAAACAAAAAAGATCACATCCAACTTGCCATAGGTTATTTCCTTCCTTGACCACTTTGGTATAAAAACCAGGACTGTGAATGTGCTTCTGTAAACACTTTGATTTGGTTCTTTCTGGTAATAGTGAGATTTTTCCATTTTAAAGCTAAACCTTTTTCACCTGTAAAAATTAGATGCATTTAACTTTCGCAAAATTTGTTTCAGCTTTTAAAAATATAAGTAGTAGGAATTTTGATATAGTTTATATAATCTGTTTTTTTGGGAGGAAAACAGGCCTTTTTAATAAATGATTATTTCCAGACTATATTGATAGGAAAATAAAATTACAAGATGCATGTTACAATACCCAAAAAAGATGGTGCTTATTAAACCAGTGAGTCATGGCAGATGACAAATACATATTCATGAACCTTTAATCACATGCAGTTACATATTTCTCATGAATCATCAGTTGTTTATCTGGTCCTCACACTTAGGGATTTGTTCAGATGAAGCCATTTATGATTTCAGTTGTTAAACTACGATTAGTTTTCAACAGCATTTATTCAGTGCATTCTGATCTATTTCCAATATGAAAAAACTATATTCAACTTGGTTCTGAATAAATAAACCTCATTTTTAGTGATATGTTATAATGGTTTTTCCTGAAAAACTAACAATTCTCTTACAATAAGGACCTATAAATATTTCAGAGTTATCAGGTATGTAAGCTTCTATTAGAATTAAAACTACCTTAAGAAGGTACTGAGTTTTGGGGCGCCTGGGTGGCTCCAGGATGGGTTAAAGCCTCTGTCAACAGCTCAGGTCATGATCCCAGGGGATCCCAGGGTCCTGGGATCAAGCCCCACATCGGGCTCTCTGCTCATCGGGGAGTCAGCTTCCCCTCCTCTCTCTCTCTGCCTGCCTCTCTACCTGCTTGTGATCTCTTTCTCTCAAATAAGTAAATAAAATCTTAAAAAAAAAAAAAAAAAAAAAAAGACCGTATTGGGTTTTAAGAACACATTTTACTTTCAAGTGCAGTGGGTTGTCCTTCGCAATAGAAAGTAATTCTAATCCAGTCAACAGGTCTTTTACTCTAAAGCTCCTGTGGGATTTTTCCCTCCTCCAGTCGTGATAGTAATATTGATCTATCTTGTTCTTTCCTGATAACCATGATGAGCACTGATGGTGCTTTCTGCTGGCTAAAGCTAAAACTCACCAAGGTTAACCAGTTCTCAGTAAAGCCAAGGGGAAAGAATTTCAGCCTGTGTTTTAATAGGGGCACCTGGCTGGCTCAGTCTGTAGAGCATGTGACTCTTGGGGTTCAGTTCAAACCCCACGTTGGGCCTAGAGTTTATTTAAACAAAACAAAACACTAACCTAATAAATAGATATAGTCAACACACTAGAGGATTTGGGTAAATACCACTGAAGAATCCACATTATAATCATGAAAATAGCCAGCACATTATATTCTCCTCTGCCATATTGCACTTTGTGCAAAAATCAAAATACAGCAAAAGGACCGCATCGGTCAACAACATTCACTCCCATGGAGACACTGCAGGTTATAAACGTGATGTGGGAACTGAGCTAAATGGTGTCCTACCAAAAGAGTGTGGCACAAGATACATTAGGGCCCCAGCTGGCTCAAGTTGTAGAGTGTGTGGCTCTTGATCTCAGCATCATGAGTTCAAGCCCCACGTTGTGCCTGAAGTTTACTTAAAAAAAAGAAAAAATGTGGGGCACCTGGGTGGCTCAGTCCGTTAAACTTCTGCCTTTGGCTCAGGTCATGATCCCAGGGTCCTTGTACCGAGGCTCACATCGGGCTCCTTGCTCAGCAGGGAGCCTGTTTCTCCCTCTACCTGCCACTCCCCCTGCTTGTGCGTGCTCTCCCCCTCTCTCTGTCAAATCTTTATTTAAAATAATGCCATCAGCAAGATTAGCATTCTTTGTTTATTGAATGAGCAGAATGAGTGCTTGTGAAATTAAGGCATGAAAACAGACACTGTTAAATCTGAACAACACACAAAAGTAATTTCATAACAAGAACATGGGATGCATGTCTTGCTGTCCTTAGTACCACGCTTTTAGGATTCCGGCTAAGGCAGTGACCCTGTGCTTGAGAACCACCAGGGAGCTTTAAAAATGCTGATGCCCAAGCCCCACTCCCCAGAGAGACTAACCGTTGAGGTTGTAGCCTGGGCATAGGGCTGTTTCAGTTTTTGTTTTATAAGTTCCCAAGTTGTTCTGAAGAGCAGCTAGAATTGCAAATCTCTGGGCCTAGGGAAAAGAGGCCTGGGGGAAAAAGATTTGTTTCGGCAAGATAACTAGGGAGCACTCAGTTGCTTCCTTAGAAAAATGAAAGGGTGGAATTGCCTGGGTTTTTTGGTTTGGGGTTGTTTTTCTTTTTTTCCGTTTAAGATTTTATTTTTAAGCAATCTCTACACCCCATGTGGGGCTCAAATTTACAACCCTAAGATCAAGAGTCACATGCTCTACCACCGGAGCCAGCCAGGTGCCCCCTAGTTTTTAAAGTCCATCCCGTGTCCTAAATGTTATTTTAAGAGAGGACTTTATAAAATACTTTTTTTTTTTTTTTTTTTTAATTAGAGCAAGATGGGGAGAGAAAGAGACGGGAGGGGGAAAGGATCTTAAGCAGGCTCCACGCCCAGCACAGAACCCGACGTGGTGCTTGATCTCACAACCCCAAGATCATGACCTGACCTGAAGTCAGGAGTCAGAAACTTAACTGCCTGAGTCACCCAGGTGCCCAGATAGATATTTTAATTGATTTCAAAGTGGTTTTTAATTTTCTGGAGTGTATGATGTCTTGAGCTTTCAGATTGACTATGTCAGATTAAACATATGGACTTAGGGGCACCTGGGTGGCTCAGTGGGTTAAGCTGCTGCCTTCAGCGCAGGTCATGATCCCAGGGTCCTGGGATCGAGCCCTGCATCGGGATCTCTGCTCAGCAGGGAGCCTGCTTCCTCCTCTCTCTCTCTGCCTGCCTCTCTGCCTGCTTGTGATCTCTCTCTGTCAAATAAAATCTTTAAAAAAAAATAAAAATAAAAAATAAACATATGGACTTAGCTCCACTCCATCCACAACCCCCACTAAATGACAGTAAAAGAGTAAAAACAAAAGGTATAAATTTATAGTAAGAAAAACAGCAGAGCAGGCAACAGTAGCCAGGCAGAAGGAAGACATTTCAATGTTTCAGAACCCTGAAAGGCTCAGGAATTCCAAAGGTGTGCTCCCTCTAAAAGCAGGGGAAATTGATAAGGGAGGCGACTAGAGGCCTACCTTTAAAACTAAAAAATCATCAAGAAAAAAATGGTATGAGCAAATTATGGGCTATAGAAGCAAACAGATGAAACAGCTAAAGGTTTAAAACGATGGCTCCTGGAAAAAAAACAATAATAGCTCCTAGGATTTGGGGATGGGGAAGGGCAAGTCAGGGGTCTGCCGTTCAGGAAGACTTCATCATTTGATAAGAGCTCTTTTTTTAAAAGTTTTATTTTTAAAGATTTTATTTATTTGACAGACAGATCACAAGTAGGCAGAGAGGCAGGCAGAGAGAGAAGAGGAAGCAGGCCTCGATCCCAGGACCCTGGGATCATGACCTGAACCAAAGGCAGAGGCTTTAACCCACTGAGCCATCCAAGCGCCCCTAAAAGTTATTTTTGAGGACACCTGAGTGGCACAGTCGGTTAAAGCTTCTGCACTGGAGTCATGATCCCAGGGTCCCTGCTCGCCCTTGCCCCCCCCCCCCAGCCTGTTTTTGCGGGCTCCCACGCTCTCTGACAAAAAAAAAAAAAAAACAAGGTGGTTTTTGACCAGGATATGAGGGAAAAGTTATGCAAATACTGTAGATGAGAATGTAAAATTGTAAAACCTTTCTGAATGGCAATTGGGTAATACAAACCAAAAATTTAAATGTACAGAACATTTAGTCTAGCATTTTCACTCTTGGAATTTATCTTGAGGAACTGAACAAGCACTGCTTTCACTATAAAACTGAACATGGAAAACTACCTGCTTGTTCTACACCAGAATCTTCATTTGAACAAGTATATATAAATATGTATATATACATACATGTATGTACATATACATACATATATGTATGTATGTACATATACATACAGAGTATTATATATATATTCCTCAACTGATTTTTTTTCGAAGATTTTATTTGACACAGAGAGATCACAAGTAGGCAGAGAGAGAGAGGAGGAAGCAGGCTCCCCACCGAGTAGACAGCCTGATGCAGGGCTCGATCCCAGGACCCTGGGATCATGACCTGAGCCGAAGGCAGAGGCTTTAATCCACTGAGCCACCCAGGCGCCCCAACATGCAAACATTTTAAGTGATGGATTTCACACCCACCAGATGCTCAAAAATGTAAGAAGTCTGAAAATAGCAAGTTGGTTAGCATGTCAGACAACTGGACTGTAGATATACTGCTGGCAAGCGTCTACACTGGTTCACGGAAAAAACAAAAATCGGCATCACTTAAATGAAAGCTTGAATAGGCCCTTCTCTTTGACTAGGAATTCCTCTCCTAGGGAATATAAAATGATAGAAATACTTACGAAGAAAATTGTTCTTACTTAGTAAAATGGAAGATAAAAGGAAGAGTATATCCAGCATATGTGCAAAAATGTGCTTAGTCGTGTTCTAGTGGCCTCAGCTTGCATCCAGCCCCAAGGACCATCAACACAGAATGGAAATATATACCACAGTGAACAGCAAACAACGTAAATGAGTGACAGCTACACACGAGAATGTGAATGACTCGGAATCGCACAAATGAAATGAGCAAAAAAAGAGCCAAAAGAACAGAACGACCATCTACATAACCCTGAAATACAGGTGAAAAATGAAAACTGTAAGCAGTAAAAAACTAAAACAACCACTATGAAAATCAGTACTACCGACCTAGAAAAAAAAAAAGAACAGCCTTCTCACAATCTAGGAGAAAAAGAAAGATAGAAAATCAAAACTGCACAAAACCCGGTAGCTACGAGATCTACCACTCTATCCAAATACCAGCCCCGCACGGACAAGGGCTCCAAAAAGACCAACATTCGAGCTTGTTTCTTCTCCGCAAAAAGACTTAATGAAAGTCAGACGATCTGCGCCATCTGAAGAGAAAGAGGAATACCGCGTCATCCCCATGAGAGGAGTGCAGCAGCTTTTTCAGTCATTGGGGTAAAGAAAAGTCTCATTCTTTGAAAAAATAGGTTTAAAGGAAATCTTTGGCTTTTAACTTGAAAATATAGTGCCTGCAGTGCACCGTGGAAATGCAAATGGTAGCTGAGTCATCGCCCTGGAGATTAACGCGTAACTCCCGAGCTCCCCGGATGCCTGCCTGGCAGGGACTGGCCCCCTCCCTAGCCGCCCCGACCCCTAATTGCATCTGTTTTGTTCACGGAGGCTCTGGATGTGATTTCTTTGGGATAAAGGATTTTGTTGCCTGCCTAAGAAAATGTCAGAGGTCTGCACTTTACACAAAAGAATGTTCATAATATAACGTTAGATGAAATATAAAAGGCAAATTACAAGACTGTATTTAATACGATTACATTTTTCTTTACAAAAAAATGCATGCGTATGTGTACGTTGGTCATGTATGTGCATTAAAAAATGCTTACACCAAAAGGATCCTTACACCAAAATGTTAATGCTGGCTATATGCCTTTTTGCAAGCTCTTTGTTTTTGTCTACATTTTCAGAAATGTCTGTTTGACACAGTAAGGCAAAATAAGAAAAATAAAGTGATTTCATAATAAGCAAAGAAAAAAATAGAAAGGAAGAATAATAAATAACAGGAGTACAAAACAAAGAATCAGAAACAAAAATGATTTTTTTAAGAGCTTTTTTTTTATCAAGATAAAAAAAGAAGGCACAAATTATCTTAGGAATTAGAAATGGAATATAATTAAAGATACAAAAGTGTAGGGGCGCCTGGGTGGCTCAGTGGGTTAAAGCCTCTGCCTTCGGCTCAGGTCATGATCTCAGGGTCCTGGGATCGAGCCACATCGGGCTCTCTGCTCAGCAGGGTGTCTGCTTCCTCCTCTCTCTCTCTGCCTGCCTCTGCCTACTTGTGATCTCTGTCTGTCAAATAAATAAATAAAATCTTTAAAAAAAAAAAAAAAAAGATACAAAAGTGTAGTTGACCCTGCTAGCTCCGTATCCAGTAACATTTTTCTTCTTTTTACTAACAAGGTGTCTGTAGGTCAGCAATGTGCTCAGTTTGTGGGAATAAAAGTACATTTCCCAGGGGCCCCTGGGTGACTCAGTTATTTAAGCAGCTGCCCTCAGCTCACGTCATGTTACCCAAGTCCCGGGATTGAGTCCAGTCCCACATTCGGCTCCCTGCTCAGCCAGGAGTCTGCTTCTCCCTCCGCCCCTCCCCCTGGCTTGTGCTCTCTCTCTCACTCTCTCTTTCTCGAATAAATAAATAAAATCTTAAAAAAAAAAGTACATTTCTCAGTGTCCCTAGCCAGTGAGAATGGCCAATGAGAAGTAAGTAAAAGTCTTTGGGAGAAGTCCCAGAAAAACTGAGTCAACCTTGTTCTTTCTTCCTTCCCACTCCCTGGAATATGGATGTGATGGCTGGAGCTGCAGTCGAAGAATTGCAGAGACCTTAACTTGGACAATTGAGGCTCTAAACTAGGGGTCAGATAAGTATCCCTATGAAATAAATATATTTGATGTATGTCTATCCATTGCAGTTTTTGTCTTTATTGATTTTTAAATCGTCATCTCAGTCCAATAGGAGCTTCTTCAAGTAGGCCCCTAAGATTTTGACTCAACTTAGTAGTCTTTGATATAGCTTCATTGCTTTGCTGCACGTACACACACACTCACACACACACACACACACACACACACAAGATGACAGGATATTTCATACTCATCTTTTATTTTTTTAAAAAAAGATTTTATTTATTTATTTAACAGAGAGTCGGAGAGAACAAGCAGGAGGAGCAGCAGAGGGAGAGGGAGAAACAGGCTGCCCACTGGGTAAGGAGCCCAATGTGGGGCTCTGATTCCAGGATCCTGAGATCATGACCTGAGCCGAAGGCAGACGCTTAACCAACTGGGCCACCGAGGTGCCCTCACACTCAACTTTTATATTTCCCAACTCAGACCCAGAATCAGGCATTTATCCAAGAGCCATGGTTTCTACAGATGAGACAAAGTATTTATTATTCAGGAATTGTCTTGGCTCTCCTTCGCCTTTGCTTACCATATTAAGGATATAGATGGAGTTTTGGAAAAGAGTCAATGGCACGCAGAATTGATGAAGGAAAGTTCTTCAGTATAAAAGAACTCCAACTAATAAGAGGTACAAAAGGGGTACCAAATGAAGTAAGGATCTAATTAATCGTCACTAGTGATGCTAAAACCATTAGGAGAAAGATTGATGGGAAACTTTATAATGAACTTAAAACAAAAACTCTAATATCTTAAATGAGATATTAGAAAGCATTGTAGGGGCGCCTGGGTGGCTCAGTCGTTTAAGTCTCTGCCTTCAGCTCAGGTCATGATCCCGGGGTCCTGGGATTAAGCTCTGCATCAGGCTTTCTACTCAGCGGGGAGTCTGCTTCTCTCTCTCCCTCTGTGCTCTCTCTCTCTCAAATAAATAAATGAAATCTTAAAAAAAAAAAAAAAAAAGAAGAAGAAGAAGAAGAAAGAAAGAAAGAATTGTATCCATGATAAGATAACAGTATGTTATACAAAAAAGAACATTCAGGGGCGCCTGGGTGGCTCAGTGGGTTAGGCCGCTGCCTTCGGCTCAGGTCATGATCTCAGGGTCCTGGGATCGAGCCCCGCATCGGGCTCTCTGCTCAGCAGGGAGCCTGCTTCCTCCTCTCTCTCTGCCTGCCTCTCTGCCTGCTTGTGATCTCTCTGTCAAATAAATAAATAAAATCTTTAAAAAAAAAAAAAGAACATTCAGAGAACAAGAAATAGACCTAGAGAATTAAAATATGATGGCATAGGTCAAAACTTCATTAAAGTATTACAAGACAAAGTTAAGACCATCTTCTAGAAAGCAGAGCAAAATAGGTGGTAGAAAGGAGAAAAAAGATAAAAATTAGAACATCAGGAGGTTCCTGTGTGGCTCATTTGTTAAGCATCTGCCTTTGTATCAAGTCATGATTCCAGGGTCCTGGTATCGAGCCCCACATCGGGCCCCCAGCTCAGTGGGGAGTCTGTGTCCCACTCCCCCTGCTTGTGTTCCCTCCCTTGCAGTCTCTTTCTCTGCAAATAAATAAATAAAATCTTTTTTAAAAAATTAGAGAATCATTCCAGAATGTACAATCTCTAGCTAAAGGAAGTCCAGAAAGAGAAAACAGAATGGAAAAAAGAAAATTATGAAAGAATTAAAGAAACTTCCAGCACAGGGGCGCCTGGGTGGCTCAGTCAGTTAAGCCGCTGTTTTTGGTTCAGGTCATGATCTCAGGGTCCTGGGATCGAGTCCCTCATCCGGCTCCTTGCTTGGCGGGGAGCCTGCTTCTCTCTCTGCCTCTGCCTGCCTCTCTGCCTACTTGTGATCGCTCTCTCTCTCTCTCTGACAAATTAATAAATAAATAAAATCTTAAAAAAGAAAAGAAACTTCCAGCACACCCATACGTGTGGGTGCACCCACGCACACACACACACACACACACACACACACACACACACACACACTTTGGCATCATCATCCTTCCAATATAGTTATGTTTTAATTGTGTTAATCTGTTTTTTACATTATTTCCAGGTGAGTATTATTTACAACTTAGTCATATATTGTCTTATGAATATAGTAGTTTTCTTGTTCAACTTTTCTTTTTTCGTCTCTGAACAATTGCCTTATGTTTTTATTTGCTTGATTTTCTATACCCCCATTGCCCAGTTCTTTTCCAGAGTCTCTCCTACAGATACATTCAGCACAATCTCATTTCTTTTTTTTTTTAATATTTTATTTATTTATTTGAGAGAGAGACACTGAGAGAGAGTATGAGCGAGGAGAAGGTCAGAGAGAGAAGCAGACTCCCCGTGGAGCTGGAAGCCCGATGCGGGACTCAATCCCGGGACTCCAAGATCATGACCCGAGCTGAAAGCAGTCGCTTAACCAACTGAGCCACCCAGGCGCCCCACAATCTCATTTCAATACATTAGTATATTGTGACACCTCAGCTAGTTTAGTCATTTTATCTACTTCCAGAGACATCCCTCCAGGAATTCCACGCCCTTCTGCTCCAACCTGGACAGTTTGCTCTCTTGAATCAGGGCCTCCTTTCTTTCTTCCTTCCTTTTTTTCTTTCTTTCTTTCTCCAGGCTTTCCCCTTTTTCCCTTTGTTGGGTCCTTTTCCCCTGGATCTCATATGGTTCTTTTTTCTCAGTTACCCCTTTGTATGTCACCCAAGGTTAAGCTATGCTTCGGTAACAAATGACCTTAACACCCCGCTGATCTTCAACAACAAACCTTTCTCAGGTGTCCCTCATGGGTTGGCTGTAGCCCTATCCCTTTTCTTCCCAGGACCAAGGGGATGGAGCAGCCCCTGACTGACATCGGTCTCAAACCAGAGGGAAAGAGGGTGTAGCCAGAGATGGCCCTTAAGCCTTTGCTCAGAAGTGATATGTATTTATTCTGGCTATATTCCAATAGCCAAAACAGGTCACATAGCCACTCTTGAGTTCATTCTGTATCTATACTTTGGGTATATGATTCTTGGTGGGAAAAAGTTTTCTTTCAGGATTTTTTTTTTTTTTTTTTTTGTAATCTTTATACGCAATGTGGGGCTTGAATGCAAAACCGCAAATCAAATCAAGAATCAGATGCTCTTGGGGCGCCTGGGTGGCTCAGTGGGTTAAAGCCTCTGCCTTTGGCTCAGGTCATGATCCCAGGGTCCTGGGATTGAGTCCTGCGTCGGGCTCTCTGCTGAGTGGGGAGCCTGCTTCCCTTCCTTTCTCTCTGCCTGCCTCTCTGCCTACTTGTGACCTCTATCTGTCAAGTAAATAAATATAATCTTTAAAAAAAAAAAATCAGATGCTCTTCTGACCAAGTCAGCCAAGTGGCCCATCTTTCAAGATTTTAAGGTTGTTGCTGTCCTGCCTTTGAGCTTGCAGTGTTGTTGGGAATGCATTTCTGATTCTTGAATCTTGACATGTGACCTGTCTTTTTACTCAGGAAGCTTTTAGGATTCTCATTTTGTCTCTGTGGGGTGATGTGGGAGAGCACGTAAAAAAGCATTAGAGGCTCTTCTCCCCTAGAAGCAAATCTATGTGTAGTATTTTACCATGATGCAGGAGTAAATTTGGTGGCATGCGACAGAAAACCCAAAATTACAATGGTCTAAACTGGATGTGTATTTCTATTTCACATCAATAAAGTCTATAGGAAGGCAAGCAAGGCTAAGTGTGCTCCAAGAAGCAGTCAGGGACTCTGGCCTTTCTAGTCCTTTGCTCCCTAAAGGGGTTATCTGGCTTCCTGGCATCTGGTTGATGGAAAGGGACAACAGGCAATGGCGCTGTCTTCAGCCCCGTAAGAAGAAACCAGCCACACCTCATTTCCATTCCTAGCCACTTGGCCAGGCTTTGGTCACTTGGCCAGCCCAGCTCCAAGGGAGGCTGAGAAATATGGTCTTATTTTCCATGTCCATCTTCCCAACTAATAATTGGGGGGGGGGGGAAGGTATTACTAAGGAAGAGGAAGAAACGGATCTCAGAGTGGGCAACAAGAAGTCTCTACCATGACCTAAAAGTGAAAATCTCACACACACACACACACATACCCCAGCGTAAATCACAGAACAGTTTTAATCCCTAACATCTCGTGTCAAGTAAGAGACTTCTTCTTTTTTCTTTTTTTTAAAGACTGATTTATTTCTTCAAGTCAGCTCTTCACCCAACATGGGGCTTGAACTCACAACCTTGATTGAGATCAAGAGTCACGGGCTCTACTGACTCAACCAACCAAGCACCCCCAGAGACTTTTTAAAGAGATGAAATGGTGGCCTCTAGATAGTGAGAGTTGAGAGATGGGGATGTGTAAACCTGGAAAGTGATATTTATTAACCTGTTTTTGGAAAATAAAAGTAGAACATACAAACAAATGTGCAGCTTGATATAGCTTCAAGCAAACCTCCCAGTGACCACAACACAGGTCAAGAAATAGGACATTGCCAGCCACCCAGCATCCATGATCCATGATCCCCATCACCACTGCCTTTCCTGGAAGACCTACCTCCTCGTCCTCCTTTCTTTATGGTTCACCCAAACGTGCATCCCCAGGTACCACAGTTTAATCCTGCCCATTTGTGTCTATGTCTTTCAAATTGTTTTTATCTGCAATTTCCCCTCCACCCCCCCTTTTTTCCATTTATAATTTTTCTGCAGAAGAAACTGGGCCCTTTGATCCCAGCAGCTTGAATGTTGTGGATTATGAACTCCAGATGTGGTTCCAGGAGCCACCGTGTACTGGGAATTTCCTGGACTCGAGTCCACTCTGTTTGATCACTGGGTCATAAGCTTGGGAGACATAAAATGGTGCCGGCTTCTCTGGGTGGGAGCCACGGATATGCAGTGCCTGGTTCATTCCTTCGCTGGGGGTTGCAAAATGGTGATATTCTATTTCCAGATGGTTAAAAAGCCAGTTTCGTGTATATTTCACCACAGGTTTTGAAAAGTTGAAAAAAATTGTGTGTTCAAACATTTGTGCTGTCCGTTGGTGTATATAGGAAACAAAACTGGAAGGGTATATGGCAGAGAGTTAAAGATGGCTGTCTTGGTGGTGGTGTTCATTTTTTACTGTATCTGCCTGAAAGTTTTTCATTTAGTATATATCACTTGAATAATATAAATCATTGGGGCACCAGGGTGGCTCAGTTGGTTAAGCGGCTGCCTTCGGCTCAGGTCATGATCCCAGGGTCCTGGGATCGAGCACTGCATTGGCTCCCTGCTCAAGGCAGAGCCTGCTTCTCCTTCTCCTGCTCCCCCTTCCCCCTGCTTATGCTCTCTCTCCCTCAAATAAACAAATAAAATCTTTACATAGATAAAATGGCTATTCTTATGTTATGTGAATTGCACCTCAATAAATTTAAAAATATGTTATTAGATAGATTATATATGTATTTTATATCTAATACATGTATTACATATTATACATGTATTATATATTTTAAAATATATCCTCGAGACAGTAAGGTAAATTTGAAAATGGACTGGATACTGGATGATAGGAAAAAATTATTGTTAGAAATTACGCATTGGGGGCGCCTGGGTGGCTCAGTGGGTTAAAGCCTTTGCCTGCAGCTTGGGTCATGATCCCAGGGTCCTGGGATCAAGCCCTGCATTGGGCTTTCTGCTGAGTGAGGAGCCTGCTTCCCTTCCTTTCTCTCTGCCTGCCTCTCTGCCTACTTGTGATCTCTGTCAAATAAATAAATAAAATCTTTAAAAAAAAAGAAATTGCGCATTGATAGTGACACCATGAATACATTCCTCGGCCCTTTGGGCCGCCCAGCTCTTCTCCCCGGGAGTCCCTCCCCTGCCCCCCAAGACTTCCCCATGATCCAGCCGCTGCCACCACTATAGCCCAGCTCAAGCTGAGGGCCTCCAGGACCCCAGTCAGCCAGAAGTTGACAACCTGTGCCGGTCATTAGGCTTTTCCTCTCTAAGCTTCACGTCTGCCCACCCAGGTGCCTCGGTGTTCACCTTGGCCAGCGGCTCCCCGTTAGGCCCTGCCCTTGGGAGGCGCTAGAGGGCAGGCTGGAGGGGCGAGAGGACTTGTCTCTGGGCTTTACCGGCCGAAATTTCACCTGGCCGTAGTTAGTTTCAGCCGTAGCAGCTAATTACCATTTGCAGCTTTCCCCCAGAACCAACCTCATGGTGCCCCAGGAGACCCCGGCATCGAGGCCCCGTCATCACAGGTCTGGTCCCGCCCTCCCCAAGCTGGTCAGCCTCAATCATTCCAACTGCTTTTTTTTCCCCCCCTCCAGTCCCAGGAGCAATTCCTGGAAACGCCTACCTTAGTGTTTCCTTTTTGCCTTTTTGGCTCTTCAATATATGGGCTAATCATTCTTCCCCCCTCCCCCCAACCCTTGGTTAATCATTCCTTATATTACATTTTATCTGTGGAGTAAACGTCTCGTTGACATTATAACCAAATTTGCTGAGTAGGGCTAATTGCTGCTGCGGACTAATAAACTCAGCGGCAGATTTTCGCCCAGACTTTTTCCTTGGCACTTACATTTCCCTGACCTTCCTCTGTTGAAGGTGGATTTGGAGCTCATTCTCTTGTTTCAGTCCTTTTGCTGCCTCTTCCCTTGCTCCGCGCTTCGGTGACTCGGTGACTGGCTTTGTCGTGCACAGAACATGAGCTTGGGCTTGGTTACAAATTTGGCAAGTAAACCGGTTGGTTGCTCTTTGCCCGTGGCTCTTTGGGCCCCCAGCCAGTAACAGGAGTCTGGAGGGAAGTCTAAGCAGCTGCCTACACTCTTTGCCCTAGGGACTGTCCCCAGGGCCAACCCGGAGTGGACACTGCTGGCCTTCAGCGCCTAATTTAATTCTTACTGCAAGGAGTCGGAGTGGGGGTTTGGTTTGCACAGCCTTCTCTTGGTGAGTACTTTGTGTGTGACCGCACATGACCTTCTTTCTTCCTCCCGTTCAGCTGGGCTCTCTTAGATTTCTTCCTCTCATTCGGGGGCCTTCTCCTGACAAGTTTTGGTTCTCTTAGTCTCCTTTTCTTGCATGCTTAAAAAAAAGGCTGGGGAGGGCGCCTGGGTGGCTCAGTGGGTTAAGCTGCTGCCTTCGGCTCAGGTCAGGATCTCAGGGGCCTGGGATCGAGTCCCGCGTCAGGCTCTCTGCTCAGCAGGGAGCCTGCTTCCCTCCCTCTCTCTGCCTGCCTCTCCATCTACTTGTGATTTCTCTCTGTCAAATAAATACATAAAATCTTTAAAAAAAAAAAAAAAAAAGACTGGGGAGGATGCCGTTTGGTTCAGTCGGTGAAGCCCCAGCTTTCTGGGGAGAAACCAACCCTTACGGAGCTACTCTGGGCTTTGTCTGCTTTGCGTGTTGTAATGTCTTTTGGTGTCTTTGAAGAAAACCAGCCACGGTGTAATGGGAAAATGGGAAATGAGGATTCGATTCCCGAGTGTGGCCCTTTAAGGCTGTGTTCTCCAAAACTGGGCAATCTTTTCGTGTAACATTTCTTGGCTACAATATTCGTTAGATCCTGGAGAAAAATGACCAATTGACAGATCCAGAAATTATAATATCATCTTGCAGTTAGAATTGTTTTGCAAAAAAGAGCTGTTGAGAAATTGGTCCTTTAAGATTTTGTTTGCATCTTGTGTTTTTGTGGGTGTGTCCATGTATGTTATACACGGGAGCTATTTTCTTTACCTCCTGATGGTATTGCTAAGATTAACTTGTACAAGAGCTCTGTTTAGTTGGTTTAAAGGCAAGCACTTGTAAGAATGGGGTATTTTATTTTAGTTTTAAAAATAACTAAGGTTTTAGTTATTTATTTGACACAGAGAGACAGAGAGACAGAGAGTGCATGCACACAGCAGGGGGAGTGGCCTAGGGAAAGGGAGAAGCAGGCTCTCCACTGAGCTGGGAGCCCCATGCAGTGCTCCATCCCAGGACCCTGGGATCATGACCTGAACCAAAGGCAGACGCTTAACTGACTGAGCTACCCACATGCCCCAGAGTTGGGCATTTTATTTTATTTTATTTTATTTAAGATTTTATTTATTTATTTATTTGACAGAGAGAGAGAGAGAGAGATCACAAGTAGGCAGAGGCAGGCAGAAAGAGGGGGGTAAGCAGGCTCCCTGCTGAGCAGAAAGTCCAATGCGGGGCTCGATCCCAGGACCCAGAGATCATGACCTGAGCTGAAGGCAGAGGCTTAACCCACTGTGCCACCCAGGCGCCCCAGAATTGGGCATTTTAAAACTCAGAAAGATGGAAACTAACGTAAACGTTGAAGTTGAAGTTCACATGATCTTGGGAAATATTTGGCATTAAAGCTAATTTAAGTCTATCGGTTTAATTACAATGGACATGTCTTTAGCATTATCACCATTGAATGTAAAAGTCTGTGTTATTTCTATTGCAAATTTTGTCAGAAAAGGGAAAAAACTTAGAGCTTTGTCTAACACTCCATGAAGTTTTATGGGTGATCTAAGACTGGAAATAATGAGGGTAACAACTCTGTATGCAAGGAAAATGAGACTGGTTATTTAAATAGGGAAAAGTTAAAGCAAAATCTGACTGTAGAAAAGGAAAGTTGTAGTAGAAGGCTTCTGAGAAGGAAGTCTTTGGTAAGGAATTTTGTACATAGGACTAAGATTATAGAGAAGGAATACAGAAAACATTTATAAGGGAGTAATCAACACCTGGGGAAGAAAAGAAAGAGTAAAAGAGCAAAATAAGGCAGAAGTTGAACAGTAGTAAAATATTAACAGAAGCCTTAGCTGATTCTGAGGAGTTCCAGGGTTGGATTACCCTTCAGAACCATCCTAAATTAGGGGAAGTGGGTTGAACTTCTAGAACAGCCATTTGATGTGACTACCTGGGAAGAGGGAACGGCTGTCCCAAGGCAGCTGTCTTTGGTCAAGGTCATCCCTGATGGCTTTAGAGTTGGGAATGGTTGGCAGCCTCCTCACACCTTAGAGTCTTTCATTCCTAATAGAGATTGCGGTCAGTGTATGACTGCGGCCACAGCAACTCTGATCCATGCAGTGCCCTGGATCTTTTTGTTAAACTAAGTTTATATCAACATGGGAGATGACAGGAAAAAGACTGCATGAAGTCTTTAAAAATTCATCTTGTTGCAGGGTGCCTGGGTGGCTCAGTTGATTAAGCATCCACCTCTTGATTTGGGCTCGGGTCAGGATCTCATGGTCATAAGATGGAGTCCCACGTCTTAAGATTCTCTCCTCCATTGCACGTATTCTCTCCCTGTCTCAAAGAAATAATAAAAGAAAAAAATGTTTAAATATGTCTTGTTGGAGTAAGAGTTTTAATACCAAGTACGTGGTATAGGCTTGGGATTTGGTTTTCCTCTATCAAAATGACAGTTCTTTGAGATTAATGGTCTAAATGGTGAAGGTTTTTATCTTTTTTTTAAAAGATTTTATTTACTCATTCATTTGTCAGACAGAGATCACAAGTAGGCAGAGAGGCAGGCGGGGAGGCAGGCTCCCTGCTGAGCAGAGAACCCCACTCGGGCTTTATCCCAAGACACGTGATCCTGAGATCACGACCTAAGCCGAAGGCAAAGGCTTTGAACCACTGAGCCACCCAGGCGCCCCAAAGGTTTTTATCTTTAATCTGTCCAGAACAACAAAATTTGTATTTTCTCCCGTTTTCTTGACTTGAAACGATTGAAAATTAAACCTGCCCCTTTTTTCCAGAAGTCCTGTAAACCAAAGCTAGAGAACTTGAAGTAAACCTCCAAGAAAATCACCACACTGGCCCATGCTTGTCTGTTGCTTCATGAGTCACTCAGAAAGATCACCAGAACAAGTTTGTTCTAGCCATCCTGATTTGATGGATCTACCATTGGAAATTCCAGACTTTGAAATGATTATGGATGGGAGCAGTTTGATGGATCAAGGACAGCAAAGAGCTGGATGCAAAGGTGACCCATCAGCTATTGTCCAATGCTGAGGACCCTCCAAATTGTTTGATTCCTCAAGGGAATAATCAACCAGACCTTTATGAAGGGTCTTACATAAGCTCGTAACCCTTATGAAGACCACAAAACACTTTATAATGGCTTCGGTACTACATCTAGACTTAATTAAATACTAGCCCCAATATTCCCTGAAGAGCCTCAGAAGAACTAAAGAATGGGGATTTGGATACCCTACTGGCACTAAAACCAGCTGGAAATATAATGAATCCTTATCCCGGAACATCTTACACAAGAAACGGTTGGTTCACCATATTCAACAAAGCACCTATTATGGGTGAAATATATTCTTCAGTGGATCCAGAAGTATTTGGTGGGGCCCAATCATCAGATAACTATTCAAAAGTAAGACATTTGTAGTAGTAATAATATATTTATGCTAAAAATAACCCCAAGACGGGGACCCCACCAGTTCTAAAATATCTGTAACTTAGAGGCGCTGAACCTGGAGAAGACTGGCGAGTAGACTAGACCATAATGCCAGAAACAGGTTGTTTTGTTTTTGTTTTTAAGTAAGTCCTGTGCCTGACATGGGCTTGAACTCCTAGCCCTGTGATCAAGACCTGAGCCAAGATCAAGAGACTGATTAATCAACTGAGCCACTCAGGCATGTGTGCGTGCAGACGTGTGTGTGTGTGTGTTTAAGAGATCTTAACCCATGAATATTTTGTGTTCTTTACCATTGTCTTTATAAACATAGTTTCTATTACCTTGAAAGTATATAATTAAAGCTGAGTCTTGGGGAAACCAGAACAAAATTCATGAATGTCTATACTCAAATATATAATATATGTATTTGAGATTTGAGTTTTTGAAATGCAGGTACTCTTCCAATATTCCATACGTGACAAGAACTTTGGATGTATCCACCTGCTGGAGCTGGCTCCCCAGTGTGTGCCGATCTACTAGAACTCTCTGTGGCCTGCCATCAATATGCCTGAGCAATCTGGGTATGAAGTAAAATCATTTTCTCAATCTTTTCGTGTCTGCCAGAAATGTGGAATGTATAGCAAACACTAAAATTGGCCAAATTCCTATAAGGACTAAAATCAGGGTTAACTCAGAAGGGTGGTATTGGATAATCAAACAATAAGTTCTCTGTTCTCTGAAAAGGCAAATACTCCTTTTGCTACAACAACCCAAGTAGTATTCAACAAAAATGAAATTTAATGCTTTTTTAATTTAAGATTTTATTTATTTATTTGACAGAGAGAGAGATCACAAGTAGACAGAGAGGCAGGCAGAGAGAGAGGGGGAAGTAGGCTCCCTGCCAAGCAGAAAGCCTGATGTGGGGCTCAATTCCAGGACCCTGAGATCATGACCTGAACCAAAGGCAGAGGCTTAACAAACTGAGCCACCCAGGTACCCCTGAAATTTAATTCTTTTTTTTTTTATTTTTAAGATTTTATTTATTTATTTGACAGGTAGAGATTACAAGTAGGCTGAGAGGCAGGCAGAGAGAGAGGAGGAAGAAGGCTCCCTGCTGAGCAGAGAGCCCGACGTGGGGCTCGATCCCAGGACCCCGGGATCATGACCCGAGCTGAAGGCAGAGGCTTTAACCCACTGAGCCATCCAGGCGCCCCTGAAATTTAATTCTTGATGAAATAATACTCTTGGCTGCTTTAAAGGTTAATAGGAGCTTTTTTTTTTCTTTGAAAATACTGAGGTGGACTAGTCAAACTAGCATGGTTAATTTAACTCCCATGGGCTCTTCGAGACATAGCTCAGATGTTACCTAAACCTTCCTTAAATTGCTCTACCACCAGAAGAAAATAGCCTTCAAGAAATTATCTTGCAGGGACGCCTGGGTGGCTCAGTTGGTTAAGCAGCTGCCTTCGGCTCAGGTCATGATCCCAGCGTCCTGGGATCGAGTCCCACATCGGGCTCCTTGCTCCGCAGGGAGCCTGCTTCTCCCTCTGACTCTGCCTTCCACTCTGTCTGCCTATGCTCGCTCTCGCTCGCTGTCTCTCTGACAAATAAATAAATAAAATCTTTAAAAAAAAAAAAGAAATTATCTTGCATAACTGTTACCTGTATCTTATGAATTATGTTGTTTGTATATGTCCCTGTCCATTACAGGCCTGGGTGCCCTCATTCTAAATCATGTCTAATACAGTGCTCAGAATGAAGTAGGTGCTCAAATGTTTAATTCATGAGTGAAAATTTTCTTTTTTTCTTTTTTTTTTTTTAAAGATTTTATTTATTTATTTGACAGACAGAGATCATAAGCAGACAGAGAGGCAGGCAGAGAGAGAGGAGGAAGCAGGCTCCCCGCTGAGCAGAGAGCCCGATGTGGGGCTCGATCCCAGGACCCTGGAATCATGATCTGAGCTGAAGGCAGCAGCTTAACCCACTGAGCCACCCAGGCGCCCCCCCTATGAGTGAAAATTTTCTATTGCCACCAAGTTTATCCTGGGGTGATCTTGGTCCTGTGGCTGGCTGAGGTCTCAGTGTAACTGAGGACTGTTACTACCAGGAAACTCTCCAAGAGGTTGCACAAAGGTATATCAATGGGAGACGAAGCACGAGAGACTGTGGACTCTGAAAAGCAAACTGAGGGTTTTGGAGGGGAGGGAGGTGGGGGGATGGGTGAGCCTGGTGGTGGGTATTAAGGAGGGCACGTATTGCATGGAGCACTGGGTGTGGTGCATTAACAGTGAATCTTGGAACACTGACAAAATAAAGTAAAAATTTAAAAAAGAGGTATATCACCTTGGGGAATTAAGGGTTTGGCTTTCATCTGTACAGTTTCCAAAAAATGAGTACCTTGTATCTATTCAGAGGCTTTAGTAAGTACTGGGAGCTTTCTGAGTGTTCTATTCTGCCGGGCAGTGGTGATCAGGAGTTCAATGGGCACAGTCCTGACCCTGACTTCATTGACCGCCTGTCTGGGGGGAAGAGTCCATTCAACAAGCCTTTCCAAGAACTGGACTGACTTGGGGTGAGAAGGACAACATGCTAGGGATGGATAACTTGCTACACCCAAGACACTCGGCACCAGAGGGGCTTCCTGGAGGGACCACGCAGAATATGTTCTCTCCAAAACACAGCCCTCAGGCCTGATTTACAAAGTCAAAATGTCCCTTTATTAACAATAAGCAATGAAAGTGGTTCACTGGAGGGAAAGGTACACATCTCTACATTCTCTCTCTAGATAAATTCACATTAGGCATGAGGAGGATGAAGCCTTCGTCCCCACCCTAGGAATTAAGCTTGTGAATAGGGCCATTATTTTTGAATTTCTCTTTTTTTGGAACAAGATTCTCTCTCCCCCAAACTCCGCAGGGATGGCTTTGTCAGCTAGGCTTCCCTGACTCACCCTTTTCTCGGTTTCTAATCTTCTAATAGAAACACTGCTTCTTTAGATTTGTCAATACCTTTGATCATGTTATAGGGTATTGTTGGAGAAGAAGATTTTCCCTCTATCCTGCAACATTCTTCTAGCTAGTCTGAGAATCAAACTGACAAAGGACAGATTAACAAGAGAAAATAATTTTTTTTTTTTTTTTTTTTTTTTTTAGTTTTTGATACAGGGCTCGACCCAAGTACCCTGAGATCATGACCTGAGCCAAAGGCAGAGGCTTAACCCACTGAGCCACCCAGGTGCCCCTAAAATTTAATTATATACATATGAGGAATCAACACAGACATGAGTATCCAAAGACAGACAAAATGAAGTATAAAGGAACTCCTGAACCAAGAAGAGAGTAGGGGTCTAGAACTTCAAAGGGAAGGAAAGCAACTTTCATGAAGATGAAAAAATAAATGTTTGGTAAACAAGCATTTGGTGGGCCACCCACACAATGGGACACAAAGAGGAATTTGATCAAACAGGCTTGCTGGGTTCCTTCTTGTCTACCATACCTAGTTCTTGTCTAATACAGTTACTTATGGTGCTAGCTCTCTCTCAACAGGTCCTCTGGATTCTTTTAGGCAGTTAGGAATAAGTAAGAAGGTTTCTTTCTGAGTGTTTTTGGCCATTACTTCTTTTATTTTTTTTTTTTTTTAAGATTTTATTTATTTATTTGACAGAGAGAGATCACAGTAGACAGAGAGGCAGGTAGAGAGAGAGAGAAGGGGAAGCAGGCTCCCTGCTGAGCAGAGAGCTGGATGCAGGGCTCAATCCCAGGACCCTGAGATCATGACCTGAGCCAAAGGCAGCGGCTTAATCCACTGAGCCACCCAGGTGCCCTGGCCATTACTTATTTTCAACTTGAAATAATCTGCACATTAAAGTGGCACATTTTGGAGGAGCTTGCCCTTGTCCCTTACAGTTTGATGATGTCTGTAATTTACTGTCAGCAAAAAGTGTAGTAGTAGTAGCAGCAGCTGTGTGTGTGTGTGTGTGTGTGTGTGTGTGTGTGTGTGTGTTGCATTAAATTAAGGGCTGGCAATGACTCAGGACCTGACCCCGCAGGGGTGGTCAGCTGTATTAATCATGGAGTTCATATTCCATGTTACAGTTACAAGTGCTTCTGTCAGTCATAGCTCATCAAACCAGCAGCTTTACTAAGTAGCAGAATGAAGGTTACAAATTGGTTTTCAAGGGCATCTGGGTAGCTCAGTGGGTTAAGCCTCTGCCTTCAGCTCAGGTCATGGTCTCACGGTCCTAGGATCGAGCCCTGCATTGGGCTCTCTGCTCAGCAGGGAGCCTGCTTCCCCTCTCTCTCTGCCTGCCTCTCTGCCTACTTGTGATCTCTCTCTGCCAAATAAATAAAATCTTTATTAAAAATAGAAATTGGGGGGCTCCTGGGTGGCTCAGTGGGTTAAAGCCTCTGCCTTCGGCTCAGGTCATGATCTCAGAGTCCTGGGATCGAGCCCCGCATCGGGCTCTCTGCCAACAGGGAGCCTGCTTCCTCCTCTCTCTCTCTCTCTGCCTACTTGTGATCTGTCTGTCAAAAAAAAAAAAAAATAGAAATTGGTTTTCATTTGTGGAATTAGTAATTTGTTAGTGTAACAGTGAGAGAGTGGGCTTGGATTGGTAAAATCAGTAATACTAAAGACTTGCGTTGTTCAGAGTATGTGAGACTCTTGTCACCCTTGCACTGACAGGACATGAGAGCCTAGCAAGTTGGAAGCCTGTTTCCTTAGGAATGATACAGTAGGCTAAACCTCTAAATGGCCCTGTGTCCAGCTATGTACTCTGAGAGTTCCAGCTCCCCGATAATATTTAGGAGGCCAACGGAATCCTCTCTCTGTAATCATGGTAAGTCTACTCTGACTGTCTTGCTTTTCCTACAAAGTGATAGTCAGAGTACGTGAAACAACAGAGAGCTGGGACATCCCTGAACTTACTATTCATAAAAACTATTTTGGGTGCTGGGTGGCTCAGTTGTTAAGTGTCTGCCTTCAGCTCAGGTCATGATCCTGGGGTCCTGGGATCGAGTCCCGCATCGGGCTCCCTGCTCAGCGGGAAGCCTGCTTCTCCCTCTCCCTCTGCCTACCTCTCTGCTCACTTGTGATCTCTGTCTGTCAAATAAATAAATAAAATCTTTAAAAAAAAACTGTGCCTCAGATACATGGCTGCTTAATCAACATCTGAATAGATGGGCCCATATTCAGGTTATGTGCAGAGCTCCTAGGGAGCCTGGGGAGAATATTCTCTACCTAATGAGGAGGAACTGTTTACCTCAGGACCTTCACCTTTCTGGCAGGCACAGTTCTTAACAGATGACAATTCCTTGAGCAAATGTAAGAATAATTAATAAAGACAGAACACGGGGTGCCTATTTAAGACTCACAAAACAAACAAACAAAAAATGATAGCCATCACAAGCCTAAAATATAATCTTAACAATGGATCCCAGCAGAGATAAGCGAAGTGCTTTATAGAGCTTTGGACTAAGTCTTGATAGTGACCTTTTTGAAGACTTTTATGATAAAAATCTAAACAAAGAATGGGTCTATAAAAAAATCAGATTAGTCTGACCCAAGGAAGAAGAGAATGATCCAGGACCTGAAGGACCAGGCAGAAGGTATTCTTGCTCTGACCAGTGTTGGAAGCTGTGTATCACCTCTATTATGCTACCATCTTCTTTAGAAGTCAACCACTAAGCCTGGCCCACAGCCTGGAGGAGGGGAACCAGACTCCATCTTTTGGAGGAAGGAGCATCGACGAACCTACGGACGGATTTTAAAACCACCATTGCCCATGTTAAACATGTTACAGGGAAAAAAAAACAACAACAAAAAATGTTATAGGACCTCTAAAATTCATATTTATCTCAGGAGCAGTAATAGCTATGTTTCTCTCAAGCAACCACTTTGTCTTTATTTTACAGTGTTGTAAATCACTCTATAAATTGTGTTTTCCTCTTTTCTCAGCTGTCAAGAAGCACAGAATAAAAATTTGGCTCACCTCCAGCTTATGCACAAGACCTCAAGGTATGTGTTTTACGGATTCAAGTCACCCATGACTTCATCTTATTTTTCTCTAACCTTTCACATTCACTTTCTCCTCATGTCCTTCCCCCCCATATATACATAGGAATGAATGAATAGCATGATCTAGATCTATATCTCTACATACACACATATACCCAAGCCCCTTTTGAAACAAGGCCATGTATAAATAAAATAAATACAATTAAATATTTTTCATCTTTTAAGACTTGATGTCACCTACATAGTTCTTTTGTTTTTGTAATAGCGATAACTACTGACTTTTTTCCATACATACTTAACACAGAAAATCATGACGTGAAAATACTTTCAAATCTCACCACCCAGGGAAACACATTATTAACATTTTGATTAATATCCTTTTAAATACCTCTTTATAAACATACAGGCAATTCTATTCAAATGGATTTTTTTATTGAAGGATCATTGACACACAATGTTACATTAGTTTCAGGTGTACAACATAGTGGTTTGACAACAGCACTATACATTATGCTGTGTTCACCACAAACGTAGCTACCATCTGTCACCATACAAAGCTATTACAATACTATTGACTATATTCCATACGCTGTACCTTTTATCCCTGTGACTTATTCATTCCATGACTGGAAGCCTTTACCTCCCCCCTTCACCCCTTCTGTCATCCCCTACCTCCTCCCCAATGGATTTTTTTTTGAAAAAAAATTTTTTTTGAAGTAAGCTCTACACCCAATATCGGGCTTGAACTCACAACCCAGAGACCAAGAGTCACGTGCTCTATCGACTGAGCCAGGCAGGCACCCCTAGAATTTTTTCTTTTAAAGCTCACTATGGGGGCACCTGGGTGGCTCAGTGGGTTAAAGCCTCAGCCTTCGGCTCAGGTCATGATTCCAGAGTCCTGGGATTGGGCCCCATATCAGGCTCTCTGCTTGGCAGGGAGCCTGCTTCCCTTCCTCTCTCTGCCTGCCTCTCTGCCTACTTGTGATCTCTGTCAAATAAATAAATAAAATCTTTTAAAAAAAGTAAAGCTCACTATGTTATGTATGTTTTCTAGGTTAAATTAAAAAAAGTGTTTATCTTTCTTAGTAGCTGCATGGTGTTTGTGCCATTATTTAACTACTATACATTTTGACACTAAGCTCCCTGAACACGTTAGAAAAAGCATTACCACTACTTTATTATGTGTCTTGTTGGGATTTTTACCCTTAAGAAGGTGAGGCATGGGGCGCATGGGTGGTTGGGCAGCTGCCTTCGGCTTAGGTCATGATCCCAGAGTCCTGGAATTGAGCCCTTCATAGGGCTCCCTGCTCAGCAGGGAGTCTGCTGCTTCTTCTGACCCTCCCCCCTCTTGTACTCTCTCTCTCTCAAATAAATGAATAAAATCCTAAAAATAAAAAAAAGGTGAGGTATGATGGCCGAGACCATCAACTTTATACAGAATCTGGCTATGGGTTCATTACCTACTGCTCTACTTTTGAAATCTCAAAGCTGGACTGAGGTGTTCTGCCCATGAGATAAAATACTGATACTTTCCCCAAATTTACAGAAATAATTAAAATTGATAGATGTAATTTCCACAATATTGAAATTTACTCTCATGTGTATTATTACATTTTTAGCACCTGCTACCACTGTCTTGTATTTAACTTTAATAAAAAATAGTAGGGGTGCCTGGGTGGCTCAGTGGGTTAAAGTCTCTGCTTTCAACTCAGGTCATGGTCTCAGGGTCCTGGGATGGAGCCCCATGTCGGGCTCTCTGTTCCGCAGGAAGCCTGCTTCCTCCACTCTCTCTCTCTGCCTGCCTCTCTGCCTACTTGTGGTTTCTCTCCCTCTGTCAAATAAATAAACTCTTTAAAAAAAAAAAAAAAAAAAAGAATTTCATGAGGGTCCGTGACTTTCAGAGGCTCAGTCATTAGAGATCTAGTTCTATCAGATGGAAATGGAATATTCCTGAGCAAAACTGCACCCCCTGCCCCAATCCCGTCAAGAAAACAAAAACAAAAACCGATTCAGCAAACCGATTTGTTGTTGTTTTTAAAGATTTTATTTGACAGAGAGAGAGAGAGAAAGGGAACAAGGAAAGGGAGTGGGAGAGGGAGAAGCAGGCTTCCCGCCGAGCAGGGAGCCGTGTGGGGCTGGAGTCCAGGACCCCGGGGATCACAACCTGAGCCAAAGGCAGACACCTAACGACTGAGCCACCCAGGCGCCCCGCTAACGTAATTTGTTTAAAAATTTCAGTAACGAAACTACTACCGGAGAAAACAGGATACATTCGACATGTATTAAGCGCCAACTAAGAGTGGAGAACTGTGCTAGAAGACCCGGTGGTTCAGCCAAGGTGAAAAGGACGCAGCCCCCACCTCGCAGGAGTTCAGGACAGGTAAATGGTGCTGAGAGTTCTGGTGGATGACCAAGGCTCAGAGCAGGTGTCCCAGCCAGAAACCTCAAATTCTGAAAGCCATTACATCTCTCCCGCCTTGAAAGTCACGATTTCCCCTTATCCCTAATCATTTGGGTTCAATTCCGAAGAGGAGCAACAAAAACAAAAACACAACAACATGTACCCACTCCCGCTCCCTCCCAAACCCGGTACAATTCCTAAACTTTTCCCTCAGGATAATCAAGAGTACCTTCCGGTACCAGTACGTCGCTTTCAGAAAACTACAAGTCCCAGTAGGCTGCACGCGCAAGCCGGCGGACTCTCTCCCCTGTTCAGAACACCGCCTTACGCTCCAATCCTGAGCAGGGCCTGCGAGCCGTGGCCGCGAAGCCTGCTGGGACTTGTAGTCCGCTTCAGATTCTTTTTCCCTGTCTGCGCAGACTCGCACGGCCTGTGTTCGCCCTTCGGCCCAGCAGAAGCTCAGCCCAGACTTCAATACTCCCCACCCCCATTCCGCTCCATCCCCTCGGGGGCCAACCTCCTCCGGTCACGTGGGAGGACATTCATGCGGCGATTGGCCGTGGGGGCTCAGGGGCGGGGCGCGGGGGCCCTGAAAGGTTCCTTGCCCCTTGTAGGGCCGCTTGTTTGGCTGCTGCCGTCACCTCATGGCGACGCGGCTAGAAGAGGCAGCGCGGGGTAGAGGCGGCGGCGGCGCCGAAGAAGCTATTGAGGCCGGACGGGGCGGACGGCGACGCAGCCCGCGGCAGAAGGTCAGCCTGGGAGACGTCTGCGTTGTTGTCCGGCCGGGGAAATGCCCGGGCTAGATTTTTCGGGGTTCACATCTTCACTCTCTCCGGTTACCTTTAGCTACGGGACGAACATCCGGCCTTCTTCCTTCCCGGGGGTGACGATAGCGGGAGCGGGTCGGGGGGGATTTGGGACTGAGATGGATGGGATAGGAGGGAGCGAAGGTTGGGGTTTTGGGGCGCGCGACAGAGGTGGGAGATGGCAGGGGGCGCAGCCTGGTGTGAGAGGGAAGGGGTGCGAGGCGGGGGCGCGCCAGGTGTGACAGCCACGTGCGGCCGATGCCGGGGAACCCCGGGCGCCAGGTGTTCCTTCTCCTAGCCCCCGCCCTCGGCGGGCTCTCCGTGCTCCCGGCGCAATCGGAGGGCTGCCTGGGTCAGGGGCTGGCCCTGCTCTTGCCCGGCAGGTGCGCAGGGCGCGCTGCGGGGTGCGCCCGGGCGGCGCGGGCGAGGCTGTTGCGCAGTAAGATAACAGCGCGGGAGCTGGGGTTGCACTGCGTCCCCCTTCCTCCGCCCCCCTGCGCTCCCCGCCACTGCGCGGGCGGGCGAGCGCCACGGGGCTGGAGGAGCCACTCGGCTCCCGGGTCACAGGGCTGGTCTCTGGGCACTACGGGCCTGGTTACACGTGGGACCGGGACCCGTGATGGGAAGACGATGCTGGTGGACCTGGGTCCCACAGGGTTGGGGGCAGCATCGCGTGAAAGCCGGTTTTCCCCTTTAGTCCTCTCTCCCCTTTCTTGCTCTTTCTTTATTTACCCTCCTTTCTTTTCTTTCTTTTTTCTTGGGTGAGCGGAAACTTGAGCGCCTCCCCCACCCTGGCCTTTGGTCTCTCTTAATCTGGGAGACAGACTGGACCGGTCCCCTTGCCTTACTTGACTCACGTCAAGGAGTTTTCAGTGTCTCCCTGGATACAGGAAAATCGAGACCTTCAGAATGGGAGAATTCCACTTGTTCTGGAGTCAGTGGGTGGAGTTCGAAAAAGATTGCACAACAAATGGGGTACAGGGCTTTCAGGACCCAGGAATGGAAATCCGTGGGGAAAGGCGCTGGAAAGGTGGAAATCCCGTCTCTTTTTCCTTACAGTGGAACGTATTGAAACGTTCAACTTGTTGGACGTCCTGCTTGATCACTCAGCTATTTAATATTACTTAATTATGCATTTGAATACTCTCAAAAATCACTCCTGTGTGAAATTACGAAATAATATTTTTCTTATGACATTTATGAGCTTGAAAAAGGAGAACAAAGGTTTGGTTTACATCGGAGCCAAGTGTCAAGAATTGGCTTTAAGGAGCCTCTTTCTAAGGTGGTTTTTTCATATCTCCCTGCATAAGGGTATTACTACTTCTCAGTTACCTCTCTTTCTCTTTCTTTCTTTGTACTCTAAAATAAAGATCCAGTACTTGAAGGACTGAAAAAAAAGCTGTGGATTGAATGTACTCTAGGGTTTCAAAACTGTCACTTTGGACACTTCATTTATTCCCTGAGGGTGGGGAGCCAATCTCAGTGTTGGATTTCATAGGTCCCCCAGGGGAGGACTCTGATAAAAAGCCACTGCAATTGAGGATATAAGTTCCCGTTTATGCCACTAGGATAAGGACCGAAAGTCTGAATTAGGAACTGAGGTTTAATCAACTAGCATTTTAAAAGACCGAGATAAGAGGTAATGACCCTTTGAGGCAGCACTCTGGGTAACAGCTGGATATGAATAGTCATGTTTGTCTATACTGTCTCATCCTATACCTTTTTTCTTTTGCTCATGTTTTTCTGGGTATCTTCTTCCTTTTGATTTACAATTGGCTATGACCTGGAATTGAAATACTTGGGTTAAATATTAGTTTTTGAATTTTTGTTTAAAAAAATTGGGTGACTGTCTTGTGTCTGTGAAACTAACTTATTTCTTTATGACTCCTAATTTTTTTTATTTCCTCTGGGTTACCAGCTTGAAAGAATATTCCTAATTCTAACTTGATTTGTACTGTATTTTTTCAGGAAGCAGAAATGATGTTTAACTAATTGGAATGTTTTGAAAATACTGAGGGAATTAAAGAAGAGTGACTGTTGGACACCTGGGTGGCTCAGTTGGTTAAGCGGCTGCCTTCGGCTCAGGTCATGATCCCAGCGTCCTGGGATCGAGTCCCACATCGGGCTCCTTGCTCGGCAGGGAGCCTGCTTCTCCCTCTGCCTCTGCCTGCCTCTCTGTCTGCCTGTGCTTGCTCTCTCTCCCTCTCTCTCTCTGATAAATAAATAAAATCTTTAAAAAAAAAAAAAGAAGAGTGACTGTTTAGTCACTGACTTAAAGGGAAAAACAACTGGAGACAGGCTTTATTGGCTCTTAGTTGTTTGAACCATCCACTTAGTCATTCTTCGCCAGCTCAGTTAATTGTGGCATCATTTCATAACTACATCCCATTTGAATGGTCTCTTGAGGTAACTCTTTGCTTCTGAAGTTAATATTATAGTACATTTCTAAGGGTCTCTTGAATTGTCTAAAACTGTGTTATCTGATATGATAGCTACTAGCTGCATATTTAATTGAAATTAAGTAAGGGATGCCTGGGTGGCTCAGTCAGTTAAGTATCTACCTTTGGCTTGGGTCCTGGGATGGAGACCTACATCAGGCTCCCCATTCAGCCCTTCTGCCCTTTACCCCACTCGTGCTCTCTCGCTCTTTCTCAAATAAATAGATAAAATCTTAAAAAAAAGAAATTACATAAAAGTAAATATTCCATTCTTCCCTCATACTAACCACATTTCAAGTGTTCAGTAGCCAATATGGCTAGTGGCTACTGTGTCAGAGCAGATCCAAAATATTTACAACATTGTGTAAAATTCTGTTGGACAACATCTAAAAAGATGGAATATACATTGTCAAGTATTAGAGGCATTTTTTAGAACACCAAGGGCATGGGGTGCCTGGGTGGCTCAGTCAGTAAGTGTCTGACTTAGGCTTAGGTCATGGTCCCAGGGTCCTGGAATTCAAGCCCCACATCAGGCTCTCTGCTCAGCAAGGAGACTGCTTCTTGCTCTCCCTCTGTTCCCCCTACTTGTGCCCACTCTCTGTCAAATAAATAAATAAAATCTTAAAAAAAAAAAAACCCCAGGGCGCCTGGGTGGCTCAGTGGGTTGGGCCTCTGCCTTCGGCTCAGGTCATGATCCCGGGGTCCTGGCATCGAGCCTCGCATCGGGCTCTCTGCTCAGCGGGGAGCCTGCTTCCTCCTCTCTCTCTGCCTGCTTGTGATATCTGTCTGTCAAATAAATAAATAAACTCTTCAAAAAAAAAAAAAAAAAACAACAACCCAAAACCCAAGGTCATTACTGTGTAAATTTTTTTTTTTTAAGATTTTATTTATTTATTTGACAGAGAGAGAGAGATCACAAGTAGGCAGAGAGACAGGCAGAGAGGAAGGGAAGCAGGCTCCCTGCTGAGCAGAGAGTCTGATGTGGGGCTGGATCCCAGGACCCTGACATCATGACCTGAGCCGAAGGCAGTGGCTTAACCCACTGAGCCACCCAGGCGCCTCTACTGTGTAAATTTCTGTGTAGAATTTGTTTTAGGAGATTTAATTAAAAATTAATGGACACTTTTTTGAGCAGTTTTAGCTTACAGAAAGATTGAATATCAATTACAGAGTTCCCATATATTCTTCACACATTGTTTCCCCTGTTATTTACATCTTGCATTAGTGTGGTGCATTTGTTAGAATTGAGTAGCTAATATTGATACATTGCCATTAACAAAAGTCCATAATTTGTGTTGGGGTTCATTCTTGGTATTATACAGTTTAAGAGGTTGGGGCTTTTTTTTTTTTAGATTTTTTTTTTTTTTTTTTTTTTTTTTTGGACAGAGATCACAAGTAGGCAGAGGGGCAGGCAGAGAGAGGAAGGGAAGCAGGCTCCCTGCTGAGCAGACAGCTCAATGCGGGTCTCGATCCCAGGACCCTGAGATCATAACCTTAGCTGAAGGCAGAAGCTTAACCCACTGAGCCACTCAGGCACCCCCGGTTTAAGAGTTTTGACAAATGTATAATGACCTGCATCCACCATTACAGTATCCTACAGAATAGTTTTCACTGCCCTGAAAATCCCCTATTTATCCCTCCTTGATAGCCACTGATGTTTTTACTATCTGTGTAGTTTTGCCTTTTCCAGAAAGTCTAAGGTAGGTTTGATTTGGTTTTTAATACTAGATTTTTAAAATTATTTATTTATTTATTTATTTGACAGAGCACAAGCAGGACGAGCAGCAGGGAGAGGGAGAAGCAGGCTTCCCACTGAGCAAGCAGCCTGATGTGGGGCTCCATCCCAGGACCCTGAGATCTCGACCTGAGCCAAAGGCAGAACCTAACTGACTGAGCCATCCAGGTGTCCCTTAATACTAGATTTTTGATGGGAAATGTTAAAAATGATTGAATTGCTGTTAAACTTATTTATAAAGGGGCACCTGGGTGGCTCAGTCAGTTGGGTGCCTGCCTTTAGCTCGGGTGATGATCTCAGGGTCTTGGGATCAAGTCCTATATCAGACTCCCTGCTCAGCGGGGAGACTGCTTCTCCCTCTCCTACTCTTCCTGCTTGTGCTCTCTTTTGCTGTCTCTGTTGCTGTCTCTGTCTCTCTCTCTCTCAAATAAATAAAATCTTTAAAAAATATTTTTAGGTCCGTAAACCATTTGGAAGGATAAAGGTATGTAACCAAGGCTCAAGTTAACAAAATCTTGTATCTACATAGAGACCTATCATTTTTACAGCGCTATTTGCACTTTTGTTAACTCTTAAGCATCACTGGATGCTGTGGAGAAGGCTGGAGGAACTGTCATTGCCCTCATTTACAGATGACAAACTGCTCAGCAAGGTCAAGTGATTTGCCCAAGGGGTGAAGCCAAGTCTAAAAACCAATACCCTGTCATCTAGACTATGGTAATAAGTAGTGTACTAGTGGGTGAATAGTATGGATTTTGGAGTCAAGACTCTTGGCTCTCTGCCACTTGCTTTATTAGCTGTACAACCTTGGGTGAGTTTCTCAATCTTTCTGAACCTCAGTTGTATCATCTGTAAAGTGGCTATGATGCTAGCACCTACCACACAGGATTGTTTTAAAGAATAGGAGTTGGGGCACCTGGGTGGCTCAGTGGGTTAAGCCTCTGCCTTCGGCTCAGGTCATGGTCCCAGGGTCCTGGGATGGAGCCCCGCATCGGGCTCTCTGCTCAGCAGGGAGCCTCCTTCCCTTCCTCTCTGCCTGCCTCTCTGCCTACTTGTGATCTCTCTTTGTCAAATAAATAAATAAAATCTTAAAAACAAACAAAAAAAAGAATAGGAGTTGATGAGAAGCACTCAGTACACTGCCAGGCATGTAGAATTTTCCTTGATCTGGTAGGGAGACTATAGGAAAGATCCATTTCTGTTGCTTTTAGGATACTGTTAATTTGGTAAATCTACTTACCAAGCTTTGGAGTTTTCTCTCTTCCCAGAATCTGTCTAGGATAGCTAAAATGAGAAGTTCAGTCAGTGTGGCAAGAGTATGGGGTAGGAAGAAACCATTTCATTATCTTGTTTTTCTCCCCATCTGTGAATTTGAACTTCCACTCTTCTGGCACAGAGATTAAATAATGATCTAAGTGACCTTCTCTTTACAACATTGTTGTCTATTTTCAAACTTCGGTCAGTTTCATTTTCAAGGAGAACCAAAGAGGCAAAGCAGTAAGAGAGTAGACCAGATCTAGCACATCCTTTAGTAAGTCCCTGTTTTTGAATTATAATATGCCACATTCATATACCATTTTACTGGAAGGTGGTTTGTATGTTATATGTGTCATTTATATTGTTTTTGACTAGAGAAGTGGGTTTTTTTTTTTTGTTGTTGTTTGTTTGTGTTTTGTTGTTTTTAAGTAGACTCCATGTTCAGCGTGGAGCCCAGTGTGGGACTCGAGCTCACGACCCTCAGATCAAGACCTGAGCTGATACCGAGCTGGACGCTTAACTGATTGAGCCACCTAGGTACCCCAAGAAGTTTGTTCTTTTTTAATTGAAGTATAGTTGACACATAAGGTTGCATTAGTTTCAGGTACACAACATAGTGATTCAACAGGTCTACACATTATGGTAGATTATACATTTACCGCAAGCGTAGTTACCATCTGTCACCATATAGTGCTATTACAATACCTTTGACTATATTCCCTGTGCTGTACCTTTTATTCCTGTGACCTATTCATTCTATAACTGGAAGCTTGTACCTGTCACTTCCCTTAACCCATTTTGCCCATCCTCTTACCACCCTCTCCTTTGACAACCATCAGTGCTCTGTATGTGTGGTATTATGTATGTGTGGTATTATGTATTTATGGTATTATGTATTTATGGGTGTGTTTGTTCTTTCTGTTTGTTTATTTGTTTTGTTTTTTTAAGATTCCACATACAAATGAAGTCATGGTATTGGTTTTTCTCTGACTTCTCTTACCGTAATGCCTTCTAGGTCCATCCCAATTGACTAGAGAAGTTTAATGTAGGAATGTGTATGTTAAATCTATAAAACAGGGTGTGTGTGATTTGCTTGTATACAGAAGGATTCACTATAATAGATCTTTAAGTAGATATGCTGTTCAGATTGTACACTTTACAGAGAGCTGCGTTTCAAAGGAAAGAAATCTGATTCCTCACTGTTACCTACAGTGCACTAGGCACTTAAAATGTGCTTCCATTCTAATATCTACTTACCTTTTCAGAGTGGGTGACACGACATCTGAGGCTCAGTCAAACAACAGAAAACTTGCTTTAAATAACATAGCTCTGGGTTGATGAAGTTGGCCTAGAGTTGATATATAATTGTGCAACTGGTACACCCTATTACATGGACAGTTTCTGCTTACCTAGCAAATTTTAATCTAATATCACAACGAAATTCCTTTGCCTTTTCCTCCCCTACTCACCCCCTTTCTCCTCCTTCAATTTCTTTTTGTTTGGTTCTGAACTGATTATCAGTAACTGTTAGTTACTATACCAGATGTGACAGTATTTTAAGTGTATAAAATAATGTACAAATTTAATGTAGTATTCATTAACACTTAGAATTAGCTATGTTTAAATTTCTCCCAAGTGGAGCATTTCCAGAAGAAAATAAAAATAGGGGAGGTGACCCTTTAAGGATTTGAACCTTGAGAGTGTATTTTTATGATTCAATTCATTTCCTAGTTGAAACTCTCTTGGTAACTGTAACTACTTAAATTTTATTACTTGATGGAAAAGATACATAAAATAACCAGTGTTGTCGTTCTGTGCTATCAAAATAATTTCCTTAGCATTTATTGCTCAGGGTTTTGATTTGCATTCTGTGTTACATTTCTAAAATGTCCCCCAGAACGACCGCCGTTCTCCCCAACTTCCCACTCTGCAGTCAGTCATAAGTAGTACTGCTAAACCAGCACTTCTCCCTTTTTTCTTTCCCTACTTTCAGAAAGGTCAACGTAGAATGGTTTGGTAAGGAAGATGTGCCAGTAGCTTAGAAGCACATTTCACCTAGTATTGTATGAATGGGCACGTGGGTGATATTAAAAGTGAGAATGTAGGCATTTTGTATAATTTGCAAATGCATCCTTGTTCAGATATTATAACAGTTCTGCATGGTGCAGTTTATATTGATTATATCTAATCTTACAACTCTAGAAGGTAGATAATGTACATCCCTAGTTTACAGATAAGGAAACTGAGAGGTTGATTTCCCTCATGGCTGCACAGGAGGCAGTAAGTGGTATGTTTGAAGGTCAGACTTTTTGGGCTCCTTGGGTCAACCTTTAGATAAATGATTTAGGAAGTATGCTGTGCTTTAAAACTCTGCAAAAACACCTCCAATTGTATGAGTGTAATCTGGATAACTTGAAAGATAATGGGTTTAGAGCGACCTTTTTGTAAAAACCTGTCTTTTTTTTTTTTTTTTAAGATTTTATTTATTTATTTGACAGAGAGATCACAAGAAGGCAGAGAGGCAGGCAGAGAGAGAGGGGAAAGCAGGCTCCCCGCTGAGCAGAGAGCCCTATGCAGGGCTCAATCCCTGGGATCATGAGCTGAGCCAAAGGCAGAGGCTTAACCCACTGAGCCACCCAGGCATCCCTAAAAACCTGTCTTAAAATCCACACAACAGAGTGTTAACAAAGAACTGAAGTGTTGTGGGTAAGCAGGACAAGAAAGAAGAGAAAGCTTGATATTCAGAGGTTCATCATGGTTGGTCCACATGGAGCTGATGAAGTATGGCTTCATAAAGTTGGGACAGGTGTTCCATTTCGGTAACCCATAAAAGACCATTTAACATCTTAGGGGTCTGTAGCTTGAAGATACTAACTAATTGTGTGACCCAGCCCCTGCCCTTCTGCAAAATAGGTCAGGCCCAAGCATATTTCAGTAGCTTTGGGCATTACAATTTTGGGGTTTCCTGATACTTTTGCTGCCTCGATAGCTGTTTAGGCTAATGCAGATATCTTTCAGTTTGCAGATTATCATTGAATTACAGTTTTAGAGCTAGAAATGATTTTGCAAATCATAGAGTCTGGCATCCTTTATTTTTATAAAATAAATAGTCCTAGAAATTGTGAAATCAATGCCATCATCCTTGCTTTAAAAGGCAAATGATGTGCATAGTCTGATACAGAGGTTAGTACCCACCACAGATGTTAGTAATAGGTGTAGTAACACTACTATAAGAGAGATCATAAGGCTAAAAAAGCTGGGTCCCACCTAGACCATTTCTGGACCTCTTTGCTCATTTCTTGGCTTCTTCACCAGGAGGGGAGATCTGGTTCCCTCATCCTAACTTCAGCACTGGTTTCCCTCTTTTTTCTCATTTACCTATTAATGCCTCTGTGTGCTCCCCATGCTCATAACATATTGAGACAGATCATTGGCAGCCTTTTGCTGCCAAACGTTAGGAGTTGGGACAACTCCTGGAACTTACTGCCTCCAGTTTATATCCCTCCTCAGAACTCTGTCATTGCTCTGGTTTTACTCATGTATTTATTTATTTATTTTTTTGGTTAACAGCTTTATTGAGGTATAATTCACATACCATACAATTCACCCACTTAAAGTGTACAGTTCAGTGGTTTTTTAGTGTATTCAGAGTTTTGTGACCATCACCGCATTTATTTTTAACATAACCTTGGAAGAACGTATTCTCTGGAATGATAGAGAAAAAGCTAAGAATTCAGTCTCTGCTTTCCAAGCCCTTAGGTTCAGGACCGAGGACACACTACTTTACATTATATCCATGAGCCTGTTTGTTCATCATACTTGCCTATAAGATAGTTCTGAGGATTAAATGAGGAAGTATATCAAGTACTGTTGGAGAGGCTTCCGAATGAACCAGAGGAAATGGCACTCCTTGCTCCCTGTCTTTGTACTTGGACCCAGGACCGTATTCCCTAGAGATGGATCTGCTTGGGTAAAGGTGCCGAGATGAGGACCCCTTTCAGACCGTGGTTTGAGTGTGTTGGCCTTTTAGTTTCTCTATTCCTGTTCTGCCACAACCAGGACAGCAGTTCTCAAACGTTTTGGTTTCAGAATCTTTTTGCATAATTTTTAAGTATCCTTTTGTTTTTATGGGTTATATCTAATATTTCCCATATTAGAAATTAAAACAAGTTTTAAATTATTATTCATTTTAAATGAACTCATATTGTACTAATTATCCAATGCTGTGTAACAACCACCCCAAGACTCGGTGCTTGAAACGTTTATGATCTCTTTCTATCGGTCAGGAATCTGGGTGTGGCTTAGTTCTCTCCTTCAGGGTCTCATGGACTGCAGTCATCTGAAGGCTTGATGGAGGTGGATCCACTCCCTAGCTCACTCATGTGTTATTGGCGGGATTCAGTTCCTTATGAGCTGTTGGCCCCAGGGTTCCTTTGGTTCCTTGTTGCATGGGCCTTTCCATAGGCATCTCACAACATGGCTGCTGGCTTCATTAGAACGAGCAAGACTGTCAGCAGAAGAGAGAAAGAAGTTGCAGTCTTTTATCACGTAGCCATAGAAGTGACAGCCCCTCACTTTTTCTCTCTTCATTAGAAATCAGTCACTAGGGGCGCCTCGGTGGCTCAGTGGGTTAAAGCCTCTGCCTTCAGCTCAGGTCATGATCCCAGGGTCCTGGGATCCAGCCTGCATCAGGCTTTCTGCTCAGCAGGGAGCCTGCTTCCACCTCTCTCTGCCTGTCTCTCTGCCTACTTGTGATCTCTGTCAAATAAATGAATAAAATCTTAAAAAAAAAGAAATCAGTTAGTAGGTCTAGCCTGCATTCAAGGGGAGGGAATTATACAAGGCTGTGAATACCAGGAGGATCACTGAGATCACTGAGGGCCATGTCAGAAGCTGCCTGCCACATAATCAGCATAATGGTTTTTGAAAATTAAATACTGATTATCCACAATAACAGACTCCTAAATACAGAGGACAAACTGGTGGTTGCTAGGTGGGTGGGGGAATGGGTGAAATAGATGAAGGGAATTAAAAAATCAAGATGTCTTGTTTTTTTTTTTTTTTTTTTTTAAGTGAGGAGAGTGGCATTGTTTTATATTTCTGCAGGTTTCTTTAATGAATGGCTTAATAGACAGCTGAATTCTCAATCTGCTTCTGGATTCAGTCGGTGGCAATATGCTGTTGCAGTTAAAGTATATGGAGACAGTTTGGCCTTACACATGGATGTAGTTGGAGCAGGAAGGAGTGTTTTGGGTTTGTTTTTTTTTTTTTTTTAAGATTTTATGTATTTATTTGATAGAGAGAAATCACAAGTAGATGGAGAGGCAGGCAGAGAGAGAGGGAAGCAGGCTCCCTGCTGAGCAGAGAGCCCGATGCGGGACTCGATCCCAGGACCCCGAGATCATGACCTGAGCCGAAGGCAGCGGCTTAACCCACTGAGCCACCCAGGCGCCCCAGGAAGGAGTGTTGTAATAGCTTTTTTAGACAGTTAGGGAAATTCTGTGGTATTACACCAAAACTTGGCAAGTAGTAGTTCTTTTTTTTTCAAAGATTTATTTATTTATTTGACTGAGATCACAAGTAGGCAGAAAGGTAGGCAGAGAGAGAGGAGGAAGCAGGCTCCCTGCTGAGCAGAGAGCCTATGCGGGACTCAATCCCAGGACCCTGGGATCATGACCTGAGCTGAAGGCAGAGGCTTTAACCCACTGAGCCACCCAGGTGCCCTGGCAAGTAGTAGTAGTTCTTGAAGGTTAGTTGCCAATGTGGATTCTGAAACTCTACTAAACTTTTAGTGCTGTTATATTAAAATCTAATGGTCTGTTCTGCACTTTGAATGCATGTTCTTTTCCCATCATGTTGTAATTATCATGTTAGTCATCTGAAAAGTATTGGTGTACCAGATTGTGTCGATCTTCCAAATGTTGACACATTTTGTTATATAATACAAAATAATGGTAGTATCATCATTGATGTCATCAGGAGAGGTTTTGTGGGTTTTTTTAAGCAGTGTTATTAGTTCAGGTGTATAGCATAGTGATTTAACAATTCTTTACATTACTCACTACTGGAAGTATAGTCTCCATATATTACCATACAGTGTTATTATATTATTATTCACTGTAGTTCTGTGTTGTACAGAAAAGTCTTAGGTATTGGGAAGCTGCCAAACTCATGGTAGCAGATAGTTTTTAAAAAATTCTAGATTTTGCTTAAAAACTCAAATTTTGTCATTGACAACAAATACTATCTGTTGTCTGCCTTGAAGTAACAAGCTCACTTTATTTATTTTGGAGAATATGTTTGCCAAATACCCAAGTCTGAATAAATAAGCATGGTTTATCTTTTTTTTTTTTTTTTTTTTTAAGATTTTATTTATTTGATAGAGAGAAACACAGTGAGAGAGGGAACACAAGCAGAGGGAATAGGAGAAGGAGAAGCAGGCTTCCCTCTGAGCAGGGAGCCTGATGCGTGGCTCAAACCCAGGACCCTGGGATCATGACCTGAGCCAAAGGCAGCTGCTTAACAACTGAGCCACCCAGGTGCCCCAGCACAGTTTATCTTAAAAAAAAGAAAAGAAAAAAAAGGTGATCCATGAAAAAAAAAAGCTACTAGTGGGACTTGTAGTTCAAATGACTGCATTAGTGGTTTTCTTTAGGGTCCCATCTCACTTCTGTTTGCAGCAGAACTGCTTTATGTGTACTTTGTCTTCACACAGTTAAAAAGATGTGGGGGCGCCTGGGTGGCTCAGTGGGTTAAGCCTCTGCCTTCATCTGAGGTCATGATCCCAGGGTTCTGGGATCGAGCCGTTCAGTGGGGAGCCTGCTTCCCCTCTCTCTTTGCCTGCCTCTCTGCCTACTTGTGATCTCTGTCAAATTAAAAAAAAAAGTCTTTAAAAAGATGTGTACTCATTGGTTGAGATTTAATAAAAATTTGTACTTTTATTGCTTCCTCAAGGGCATTTTTAAGTAAAAATGCTCCCTCCTCCTCTGTTAGAGTACATGGTGGTGAAGAAAACCATGATTTAGAGTTTGGTGTCCCGCCTTGACACTGTTCTTAGGAGTCAGTACTGTTACTTTTTTTTTTTTTTTTTTTTAAAGATTTTATTTATTTGACAGCCAGAGATCACAAGCAGGCAGAGAGGCAGGCAGAGAGAGTGGGGGAAACAGGCTCCCCGCTGAGCAGAGAGCCTGATGGAGGGGCTGGATCCCAGGACTCCGAGATCATGACCTGAGCTGAAGGCAGAGGCTTTAACCCACTGAGCCACCCAGGCGCCCCAGTGCTGTTACTCTTTACTGCTTTTGTACCATTAGTGCAAATGTTAACACCAGAAAACAGTATCTCTGTATTATGAAAATAATGTTTGAGTTTGCAGACTACCTGGAAGGGTCCACAGGGACCATACTTTGAGAACCACTGTCCCTGAGTTGTCTCAGAAGTGGGCTCTGCTTTTCCTTGTTTCATGTTTCCCAAGACCGTTCTCTCAGAAGAGAATAGGCTTATTTTTCCTGGCCCTGTTCCTAAACCTTGTTCTAGGAATGTGGAATCCTAATTATTACTGACTCAACTGCTTTATCTTGCTAATGGAGCAATTCAGTAATCCTAGCAACCAGAATACTTTTACATTTAATTCCTAATGGCCAGTATAAAGTTAGGTTGTATTTGCTAAAGGTTTGAAAGAACTTTTTTTTTTTTTTTTTTAAAGATTTTATTTATGGGGCGCCTGGGTGGCTCAGTGGTTGGGCCGCTGCCTTTGGCTCAGGTCATGATCTCAGGGTCCTGGGATCGAGTCCCGCATCGGGCTCTCTGCTCGGCAGGGAGCCTGCTTCCTCCTCTCTCTCTCTGCCTGCCTCTCTACCTACTTGTGATTTCTCTCTGTCAAATAAATAAATAAAATCTTTAAAAAAAAAAAAAAAAAAAAAAAAAAAGATTTTATTTATTTATTTGAGAGAGATCACAAGTGGCAGGCATACAGAAAGGGAGAAGCAGGCTCCCCGCTGAGCAGAAAGCCCAGTGTGGGGCTACATCCCAGGTCCCTGGGATCATGACCTGAGCCTAAAGCAGACACAGCTGGCTGAGCCATCCAGGAACCCCATGTCATGATTCTTACCTTCAAATGTGATTCTTTAGGACATCCCCTATAGAAGCATATCTCCATACCAAGCTCAATAAGTGTAGGTCTCAAATAATGGACTTTTTCCCTCTTTCTTCCTACTTTCTTCCTTAGTTTATCTGTATAATGGAGTACATTCTCACTGTCTTAGAATTTTAAGGCTAACCTACATAATGTATTTTAAAAGTCTAGCACATAGCAATTAGTAGATGTTCTGTGTTTTCCTTCCTCCCTTTACTCAGAACTTAGTCTTAGGTATACTGTTAACCCTCTTTTGTAAATCCCATGTATCTCAAACACAAGGCTGTTTTTTTTCTCAGTTTATTTTAATTGAGGTAAAATTGGAAATATCACATTATATTAGTTTCAGATGTACATTATAATAATTCAGCATTTGTATACACTACAAAGTGATTGCTACAATAAGTCTATTTGCCATTCATCACCATATGATTGACCTCCTTTAGCGCACCTCCAACCCCCTTCCTTTCTAATAACCATCTATTCCCTGCATCTGTGAGTTTTGTTTTTTAGATTCCACATAGAATTAAAATCCTGTGATATTTGTCTATCTCTGTCTGACTTGTTTTGCTTAGCATAATACCTCTAGGTCCATCCCTGTTGTTGCAAATGGCAAGATTTTTTTCTTTTTTATGGCTGAGTAATACTCCATAGTGTATATATACCACATCTTCCTTATCCATTCATCCATTGATGGATACTTAGATTGTTTCCATATCTTGGCTACTGTAAGTAATGCTGCAGTGAACACAGGGATGCATTTATCTTTTCAAATTTATATTTTCCTTTCTTCAGATAAATACCCAGAATTGAAATACTGGATCATGTTTTTAACTTTCTGAGGAGCTTCCATACTGGTATTCATAGAAGCTACACCAGTTTACATTCCTCCTGTACACAAGGGTTCCCTTTTTTCCTGTAACCTTTCCAACACTTCTTCCTTTCTTTTCTTTTCTTTTTTTTTTTTTTAAAGATTTTATTTATTTATTTGACAGAGAGAGATCACAGTAGACAGAGAGGCAGGCAGAGAGAGAGAGAGAGAGAGAGGGAAGCAGGTTCCCCGCTGAGCAGAGAGCCCGATGCGGGACTCGATCCCAAGATCCTGAGATCATGACCTGAGCCAAAGGCAGCGGCTTAACCCACTGAGCCACCCAGGCGCCCCCTTCTTTTTTTTTTTTAAGATTTTATTTATTTATTTGACACAGAGCGAGAGAAGGAATATAAGCAGGGTAAATGGGAGAGGGAGAAACAGGCTTCCTGCTGAGCAGGGAGCCTGATGTGGGGCTCAATCCCAGAACCCTGGGATGGTGACCTGAGCTGCAGGCAGATAATTAATGACTGGGCCACCTAGGCGCCCCCACTTGTTAATTCTTGTTGTTGTTGTTCTTAAGATTTTATTTATTAGAGTAAGCACGAGTAGAGAGAGAGGGACAAACAGACTCCCCTCTGAGCAGGGAGCCCAATTTGGAGCTCAATCCCAGGACCCCAAGAGCATGACCTGAGCCGAAGGCAGACTCTTAACCTACTGAGCCACCTAGGTGTCCCGTTGTCTTTTTGCTAATAATCATTCTGAGAGGTATGAGCTGATACCTCATTGTGGTTTTAATTTGCATTCCCCTAATGATGAGTGACATTGAGCATCTTTTTATATACCTGTGGCCATCTGTATGTCTTTGGAAAAATGTGTATTTAGATCTTCTGCCCATTTTTTTTTTTTTTTAAAGATTTTGTCAGAGAGCACAAGCAGGGAGAGTGGCAGGCAGAGGCAGAGGGAGAAGCAGGCTCCCCGCTGAGCAAGGTGCCTAATGCAGGACTGGATTCCAGGACCCAGGATCATGACCTGAACCAAAGGCAGACGTTTAACCGACTGAGCTAGCTACCCATTTTTTTAAAAAAAGATTGATTTATTTGAGAGCGAGTACACATGCTCATGCAGGGGGTAGGGGCAGATGGATAGGGAGAAATAATAATAATAATTATTATTATTTTTTTAGATTTTATTTCTTTGAGGAAGAGCATGTGTATGCACGAGCTGTGCAGAGGGGCAGATGGAGAGGGAGAAGCAGGCTTTCCACTGAGCAGGGAGCTGGATGCAGGGCTGGATCCCAGGACCCTGGGATCCTGACATGAGCCAAAGGCAGAGGCTTAATCCACTGAACCACCCAGGCACCCCTCTTTAGGGTTTTCTCTGTATAGAATTATATCATCTGCAAATACTGACAATTTTGGGTGCCTGTTCCTTAATTGGATGCCTTTTATTTTCTTTATCTTGCCTACTGCTGTGGCTAGGATTTGCAATACTGTGTTGAGCAAACGTGGTGATGGTGGTCATTCTTGTTTTGTTCCTGTTAGAGGAGAAGCTTCCAGCTTTTCATTGTTCAGTATGTTGTTTGCTGTGGGCTTGTCATGTATGGCCTTTATTATGCTGAGATATGTTCTTTCTGCCTCCACTTTGTTGAGAGCATTTATTTTATTTTTTAAAGAATTATTTAGAGAGAGAGGGAAAGAGAACATTTGAGTGTGGGGAAGGGCAGAAGGATCACCATATACTGTGATATCACTCCCAAATTAACTAAAGAATAAATCAATCAACTTCAAAGGTTTTTTTGTTTTGTTTTTTAAAAAAATTATTTATTTGACAGAGAGAAAGATGGAAGACAAGCAGGGAGAGTGGGGGGTAGTGGGAGAGGGAGAAGCAGGCTTCCCACTGAGCAGGGAGCCCGATGTGGGACTCAATCTCAGGACCCTGGGATCACGACCTGAGCCAAAGGCAGACAGAAGCCCAACGACTGAGCCACTCAGGCACCCCCAAAGTTTTTGTTTGTTTGTTTGTTTGTTTGTTTTAAATGAAAGTAATACATTCACATAATAAAATAAAATAGAACCAAAAAGTATAAAATGAAAAGTAAGTCTCTGTTCATTACCAGCTTCTAGGCCCATCTGTTATGGTGAACAATTTTGAGGGTATTCTCAGAAAAATATTTTCTAATATACTGCCTTAAATATGGATACATTTTTTGAAAAAGATATTATTTATTTGACACAGAGAAAGAGAAAGTGCAAGCAGAGAGAGAGGGAGAAGCAGGCTCCTCACTGAGCAAGGATCCCAATCGGTGGGGGGGTGTAGGGACTCCATCCAGAACCCCAGGGTCGTGACCCGAGCCGAAGGCAGACGCTTAACTGCTGAGCCACCCAGGCTCTCCTATGAATACATTTTTAATTTATACTGAGATGTTCATCCTGCACTAGATGTTTGTATTTTTCCCTATTTAATTATACCTTGGAGATCTGTCCATATTGACGTGGATCTGCATTATTCTTCGAATCGCTGCAGTTTTACCATGTATGGGTGAGCATTATTTACTTCAGCGGTTCCTTATGTGTAGATATTTAGGTGGTTTTGTGTGGTAATGGTCAGTAGTTTGGTGAATAGCCTTTGCCTTTGAGTGATAATATCTTCAGAATAAACTAGTGGTGGACTTGCTGGATAAAAGTGAATGTGTACTCAGACATTGATACATACTCCTACAAAACTACTACTGCTCTGCCAGTTTACACTCCCAGGACTGTTCTGAGGGACTTGTTTGCTCACAGTAAGGCTTGTTCTGTTCTTTTTATTTATTTATTTTTTTAAGATTTTATTTATTTGACAGACAGAGATCACAAGTAGGCAGAGAGGCAGGCAGAGAGAGAGAGGAGGAAGCAGGCTCCCCGCTGAGCAGAGAGCCCGACGTGGGGCTTGATCCCAGGACTCTGGGATCATGACCTGAGCTGAAGGCAGAGGCTTTAACCCACTGAGCCAACCAGTCATGCCCCTGTTCTGTTCTTTTTAAATCAACCTTTTTACATCTGGTAGGTTAAAGATGATTTACGTTTTCATGCGTATTTCTGTTATTATGAGTGAGGTTAAACATGTTCTGTAACTGTGATCTGCTTGTTCACAAACCCTTGCAAATGGGTCTCTGCCTCATTTGAGGCCCGTACAAATCCGGCCTTTTGAAGTTGGTCCAAATTGATCTTTCTGTCCTTTAAAAAAACATCTTCTGTGCTTCTTGGTTTACTTAGTTCTTTCCCATGCCAAGGTTATGAAGAAAATTTTGCTTAGGACTTCTAGTTCTTTGTGGTTTTCATTTTCTGTTTTTTAGTCCTGGTATATCTGGAGGGATGCTACAGGGTATCACTCTTTTCCTCCCATATGGTTTGGGAGATACCTGAAATCATTTATCTCCTTTACCAATTTGAAAGGACATCATTTTTAAAAAAGATTTTATTTATCTATTTGACAGATCACAAGTAGGCAGAGCGGCAGGCAGCGAGAGAGGGGGAAGCAGGCTCCCCGCTGAGCAGAGAACCCGACATGGGGCTCGATCCCAGGACCCTGAGATCATGACCTGAGCCGAAGGCAGAGGCTTAACCCACTGAGCCACCCAAGCACCCCGACATGACATCATTTTTAATATAGTCCCATATATGGGTCTGCATGGTCTGTTTTGGAAGACAGTGCTATATAATTAGGAAGCCTCTGACAAGTATTTCATGCTTGAAATAAAAATAAGGTTTCATCTGTGGGAGTTCATATTTTGAGACATTAAGAGTTTATTATCGTAAAGAATATGGGGGGTGCACCTGGGTGGTGCAGTGGGTTAAGCATCCAACTCTTGGCTTCAGCTCGGGTCATGATCTCAGGATCGTGAGATCAGCGTGGAGGCTGCTTAAGATTCTCTCCCTCTCCTTCTGTCCCTCCTCACCCCCCAGAAAAGAGTACAGGCATATTGTAGAGATGGACCCTAGAATCTAATTATATTCTAGTGCACAGTAATATGTCATTTTATCTGTTAAAAATTAAAATCCTTTCATTTCATTTCATTCCTTTGTTCTAACACAGTGAAACAGACTACTATTTAAGGAGGCATCAGGTTATATAATATATATTTTAAAGGCTTTAGTCCAAAATGTTTAAAACAGAATTTTGAGATGAATGATTGATGTAGTGTTAACTGTGTGGAAAAGTTTGCTATCCAGAATAATTCTTTGAAAGACTAAAATAGCTTTAGTATATAAACTATTTTAAATGATTTATATACAGCCAGAGTCACTTTTCTGATTTAAAAAGTATATGAAACCCCCACCAAGTACATGAAATCCCCACCATCTCCATCCACCTGTTTAAAAAAATTAAAAAGCACATGAAAATGTAAATGTTATAAGTTTGTAAAATTTATATTTGGAAATGTAAAAGCTTCTCAAAATACTGGATATGTTTAGGAGAGAGGTTCATATTTTTAAAAAATCAACTAAGGCTGATAGCTGATGTCTTGAGAGATACAGAGTATTTTTGGTATCTTTCAGTATTTCCTTCGGTGGTTCTTACTTCTCTGGCCCCCACTGGGTCTGTCAGGCATGTACTCTTGCCATTACATTCCTGTTTGGTAGTTGACAACTCTTAGGGCAAGCTATTAGAAACATAGGGTTGAAGGGATTTTTAGAGATAATTCAGTTTATTCTAAGACACAAAAAAGTAGGGGTGCCTGGGTGGCTCAGTCAGTTAAGCATCTGACTCTTGATTTCTCCTCGAGTCTTGATCTCAGGGTCATGAGTTCAAGCCCAAGTTGGGCCAAAAAAGTAAAACCATAACAACTTCGATACCTTAAAAAAAATGACTTAAATTATTTATAGAGAGCCCTACCCCCAAATTAGTCCTGCCTCACCTCTTTAAATTCCAGAGTTCATCACTGCTAAAAATTTAAAGCTCTTTCCCTGTGTTTTCCTATTTCATCCTTGTATATCTAGCATGATATATATTTTTAGACATCATTTAACTTCTTAGGTTTATTTTTTAATTGCACAAGAGATCTGTTTGATCTTTCATTTTTCAAGGCTAATGTATGAAGTGTGAGGGGAGTTGTGTAATGAAGAAAACCTAGGCTCTTGAGTTTGACAGACCTTGTTTCGAATTTTGTGAGTTCCTTTTGCTGACTTAATATGATTGTGGGCAAGTTACTTCAACTCAGTAAGTTTCATTTGCCTTATCTGGGAACAATAAGACCAGCCTCTCTGAGGGGAAGGTTAAATGGGGGTTATAAAGGGACCTGCGCGTTGTGAAGGTTCTCTTCACCTACTTGATAAACATTTTTTGAGACTGTCTGGGAACCCAAGGCAAGCTACAGCTCCCCCTCCGGAAAATGCATAAATGTGCACAGTGTTTCCCACCTGCTCCCTCTGAAGGGCCACCCTAGCCTTCAGTGGCAGGGTTTGGATTATTTCTGCTTTTAACACATGCCTGGCCCTAGTTGAAGACATTTGATCTCATTTAAGCAGATGGTAGTTGAAGTAATTAGGAAGTGGATGTGGGTGTTGGCTTTTTTTGTTTTTATTTAGATGAGTGTTAGTAAAAGAACAGTCATTACTAAAAACATTTAAGCCCTTTAAAGAAAATAAGCCAAAGAAATATGGCTCTTTAGCTTCAGTATTATTTGAAAGAGCATAACTGGAAGTTTTAAACTTTAAAATTGTTCATCTTTATCTACAGAGTAGAAAGGAAAGCAACTTATTTAAATAGTTTTTTCTTTAGTTTTTTTTTTTTTCTTTTTAAGGATTTCATTTATTTATTTGACAGAGAGAGAGCGCTCGCGCACGCACAGCAAAGGGGAGTGGCAGGCAGAGGGGGAGGGAGAAACAGGCTTCCCACTGAGCAGGGAGCTCAATGTGGGGCTCAATCCCAGATCCCTGGGACCATGACCTGAGCCGAAGGCAGCCGCTTCACTGAGCCACCCAGGTGCCCCTTTCTTTAGGTTTTTAATTCCTATGCGATCTCAGTTTCAAATATATTGATGGAAAAGCTATTGCAAGTAGTAGATGAGTACAGTGTATTCATGTTCGCAAAACTTTCTATAGTAGCTGTTTGCTCCTACAGTTAATGGTTGCTGAACTGGTGGCTATCCATTTTGAAGGCGTCTTTTCTTCACTTAAGGAATCCTCTTAGCTCTAAGTATTTAGACAATGGGAGGAAGGTTGAGAAATGTATCCTTTGACAGAAGGGGAGTGAATGAGGTGGAGGATTGTTGGGGTTTAGGGCTCTAGTAGACACTGCTGTGGCTGAATGACCTACTCTCCCTCGTGTCTTTCAAGCTGTAAGAGCTGTGTGTGCTGCTCCTGACTATAGACTCATGAAAAAAATGAAAATGTGATAGCTTGTTTTATGATTTTCAGGGAAAAGTTCGAATAGAAATTTTTCACTTTCATTTGAGATTGGATTTTTTTTTTTTTTTTTTTTTTTTTTTAGTTTTTATGTATTTATTTGACAGAGGGACAGTGAGAAAGGAACACAAGCAGGGAGAGTAGGAGAGGGAGAAGCAGGCTTCCTGCCAGGCAGGGAGGTGTTTTGAAGGTAACTCATGGTTCCTAACTTAAAAGATTAATAAAACAGGCATGCTGTGAAAGCTTGGTGTCCCCCATCTCCCCTACCACTTCCAGTTTCTCTCCATTAGTGTGTGTGGTTTTTTTTGTATCCTTCTAGAGATTGTAAATGATTCCCACTCATAAACTTACACAGCCACACACACACACCCCCAAATCGTGGCATGCAGTACATGCTGTTGGGCATTTTTCTTTATCCCCTTTCAACTTACCCTTACAGATCAGTCATTCTCCATCTACCTTATTTTTTAATAGATGCTATAGTACCTGTAACATGGATGTACCACAGTTGATCTCTCCAGTCCATTATTTTGGTTTTGGGGGGTATGTAGTTTTATTATTTATTTTAATTGAAGTACAGTTCACATGCAGTATTACATTAGTGTAATACCACAAAATACCAGTTTGTCATCTCTCATCATACAAAGTTATTACTATCTAGTTCATTATTAATGGACATTTAGGGTATTTCTGATTTTTTTTTTTGTTACTACAAATACTGCTACATAAATGTCATTATATATATAATGTCATAGATGTACTTGTTTGTCCGTAGAAGAAATTGATAAGAAAGGAGTTTGGTGGATTTAAGCTATGTGGCATGATTTTTTCCCCAACATTTTAAAGATTCTTATTTATTGGACAGAGAGAGGTCACAAATGAGCAGAGAGCCTGATGTGGGGCTTGATCCCAGGACCCCGAGACCATGACCTGAGCGGAAGGCAGAGGCTTAATCCACTGAGCCACTCAGGTGCCCCTTATTGTGGAAATTTTTTAAACATAAAGTTGAACGAATTTGATACTAACATCCATATTGCCACCACCTAGATTCTCTGCTACCATACCTTTTCACTTATCTATCCATCTGTTGGTCCTTTCACCCGTGAAGCCACTTTAAGTGTGTACGTGCTGAGTTTTAACAAATGCGTGCAGCTTTGTAACCCCAGCCTTCATCAAGTTATAGAGCATTCCCATTATCCTGGAAAGTTCCTTTGCACCCCTTTCCACACAGTCTCTGCCCTGAATTAGACTCCTTAGTAGTTAAACCAATTTGTTCCCCAACCAGGAATGCTTGCGCGTACCCCACACCCTTTCCCACACGGGGTGGTCAAAGTTTTTGATGTGAATAATGGTATCTGATAGTTTTAAGTTGCACTTCTCTTATTGTGAGTAAAATTAAGCATATGTTTGCTAGCCACTTGTATTTTCTATGATTTCTTGCTTAGTATTGTTTGCCCATTTTTGTTGGGTTGTGGGTCTTAACATTCATTTCATTTGAGTATGCATTTGTGTTAAAATAATAAATTAATTTGGAGGGGCCCTGGGTAGCTCAGTCAATTGAGCATCCTACTCTTGATTTTAGCTCAGGTCATGATCTCGGGGTCATGGGATGGCGCGCCATGTCTGGCTCTGCGCTGGGCATGGAGCTTGCTTGGGATTCTTTCTCTTCCTCTCTCTCTGCCCCCCTACCCCCCGCCCCGAGTGCACACACACTCTCTCAAAAATTAAAAATAAAATTAAGCATTTTTTTAAACTTAAATGACTTTGTGTAGAAATTTTAATAAAATTTACATATGTTCGGGGGTACCTGGGTGGCTCATTTGTTGGCTGTCTGCCTTTGGCTTGGGTCATGATGGAGTCCCGCATACGGCTCCCTGCTCAGCGGGGAGCCTGCTTCTCCCTCTCCACTTCCCCTGCTTGTGTTCCCTCTCTGGATGTCTCTGTCAAATAAATAAAATCTTTAAAAATAATAATAATACCTATTTTTTTTTTGTTAAAGATTTTATTTATTTACTTGACAGACAGAGATCACAAATAAGCAGAGAGGCAAGCAGAGAGAGGGGGAAGCGGACTCCCTGCTGAGCAGAGAGCCCAATGTGGGGCTCGATCCCAGGACCCTGGGATCATGACCTGAGCTGAAGGCAGAGGCTTTAACCCACTGAGCCACCCAGGCGCCCCTAATAATACCTATCTTGTGACATTATTGTGAGGATTAAATTAGTTAATATAAGAAAGTGCTTGCAGTTGTGCCAGGATGTAGTATTTGCTGCATAAATACTAACTGCTGCTGTTTATACAGGAGATTAATACCCAAGAAAAGGCATCCAGAATGGGTATCAGAGAAAGCAGAATAGGAAGTTGTATTGGCTATGTGATATAGAGATCTCTGCTTAAGGAGGTGAGGGCTTATATATATAATCTACCATTTAAAGTTGTTGACTTAAGAATTTGCTTCATATCATGGCCCAGTGCAGAGCCTCAAGAAGGTTCTTGAACAAACAGCACATACAGTAGAAAAATTGGGGCCTGCTATTTCAAGAGTCCAGCTGGACCTGGGCTTATTCATAAACCAAGATTTTGTAGTGCCAAAGTTAGTCTTTCATTAGCAAATGTGAAAAATACATCAAAATTAGTTGCACAGGAGAGCAAAGGAAATGTAATACTGTATTGCTTCTAAAGATAAAGTAGTCATAGTGGTATTTTCCTCTAACTTGTAATGTTTAGATATTTTCCATGGCTTGTTTTCAGCAACCATTTTGGCCCATGTGTTCTCCATCAGTTGGCAATTGAGTACCTTTTATGCATAAGCTTTTGCTGTCTAGTTGGATATGCATACCAAATAAGTGCTAATGTAATGTGTGTGACAGGAGCTGAGAGGCCAAAGGGTGGCGTGTCCGGAAAGACAAAAAGAAGTAGTATTAACTAAAAATAGAGAACAATGATGGGGCACCTGGGTGGCTCAGTGGGTTAAAGCCGCTGCCTTAGGCTCCGGTCATGATCTCAGGTCCTGGGATCAAGCCCCGAATCTGCTCAGCAGGGAGCCTGCTTCTCCCTCTCTCTGCCTTCTTCTCTGCCTACTTGTGATCTCTGTCTGTCAAATAAATAAATAAAATCTTTTAAAAAAATAGAAAACAATGAAATAGAAGGACAGCATGAGATGTGATGGTTATTCATACTACACATTCAGGGTCCTTATTTATGCTCAGTGCCACCAGCTACTGTTTTGAGTTATGTAAACATTTTGACTTTTCTAGTCCTGCATCTTTTTTCTGTGTTTGGTAGTTGAAATTAACCTATCTGCCTTTAATCTGAAAGCCAGAGTGATTTTTAATTAAATTTATGACATTTTGAAATAGGTGAATACATTGTGCCTTTTCTCCAAAATTGAGAGAATAGTAATAGAAGATACTTGCCAGTCATACATCTGATAAGGGACTTGTATCTGGCATATATAAAGAACTCTTAGAACTCAATAAGAACCCAGTTAGAAAGGGGGCAAAGGATGTGAATAAACATTTCTCCAGAGGAGGTATACAAATGACCAATAGGCACATGAAAAGAATGTCAACATCATTAGTCATTAGATGAGATACCTTCACACTGTAGTGGCTATTATCAAAAGGACCGGCAATAACAAGTGTTGGTGAGAACGTATAAATAATGGAACCCTAACACACTGCTGGTGGGAATATAAAGTGGTGTAGTCATTTAGAAAAATAGTGTCACGGTTCCCCAAAAGGTTAACCAGAGTGACCATATGACCCAGCAGTTCCACTCCTAGGTATATACCCTGTAGAAATGTAAACATATGTCTACATAAAAGTTTGTACGTTAATGTTCATAACAGATTTATTTATAATAGCCAATAGTTGGAAATAATCCAAATGTCCTGTCAGCTGATGAATGGATAAATAAAACATGGTATATCCAAACTGGAATATTATTTGACAATAAAGAGAACCGAAGTAGTGATACATACTACAACATGGATAAACCTTGAAATCAAGCTATGTGAAGGAAGCCAAACACAAAAGGCTACGTATTACCTGTTTCTGTTGAGGTGAACTGCTCAGAACAACCACATCTGTAAATACAGTACGTTAGTTGCCTAGGGCTGGGGCTAATGGGAAGGCTTCTTTCTGAGGTGACTAAAGTATTTTTTTTTTTTAAGATTTTATTTATTTATTTGTCAGAGAGAGTGAGCACAGGCAGACAGAGTGGCAGGCAGAGGCAGAGGGAGAAGCAGGGAGCCCGATGTGGGGCTAGATCCCAAGACGCTGGGATCATGACCTGAGCTGAAGGCAGCTGCTTAACCCAGGCGTCCCAGTGACTAAAGTATTCTAAGATTGATTGTGGTGATGGTTCCTCATCTCTGTGAGTATACTAAAAACCAGTGGACTGTACACTTCAAATTGGTGAATTACATGGATATTATATCTTAATAAAGGTTATGAAAAACACTAATAGAGCTGAAAAATGAGAAATTAACAAATTCCATTTCTCAGGTACCTTTCTTATTAAAATTGATCCTAGGAGAGGCTTCAGGTTTTCCTGAATGAAAATTACCCAGGGCACCTGGGTGGCTCAGTGGGTTAAGCCTCTGCCTTTAGCCCAGATCATGGTCTCAGGGTCCTGAGATCGAGCCCAATATTGGGCTCTCTGCTCAGCGGTGAGCCTGCTTCCCCCCCTCTCTGTCTGCCTCTCTGCCTACTTGTGATCTCTCTCTCTGTCAATTAAATAAATTTTAAAAACTTAAAAAAAAAAAAAGAAAATTACCCATTAATTAAATGATGGCTCCCCCTTCTTCCAACAGATTGCTTGCTCATTATATTTTTGGTGTGTCTTGACAAAACTTTCTGGTATAAGGTGGATTTTATCATCAATACAACTTCTGAGAAATTCTGTCATGTATTAGAGATAGCAGTCTTCTGTTTTAATTATCTTTTAACAGACTTTCATCGGTATTTAAAGCCAATGTTGGGGACACCTGGGTGGCTCGGTGCGTTGGGTCTCTGCCTTTGGCTCAGGTCAGGCCCTACTTCTCCCGTGTCCGTCCGCCCCCCCCCCCCCCCCCCCGCCGCCTGCCTCTCTGCCTACTTGTGATCTCTCTCTGTCTCTCAAATAAATAAATAAATAAAATTAAAAAAAAAAAAAAACAAAAAACCAATGTTGTGGTTTTGTGAACCCATTCTTATACTAATGGTTTTCAGGGGAACGGTTTAAAAATTATTTTTTTAAAAATTGGGGAAGGGGGTGCCTGGGTGGCTCAGTCAGTTAAACATCTGCTTCCCACTCAGGTCATGATCTTGGGGTCCTGTGACTGAGCTCCGCACGCTTGCCCCCCTCCCTGCAAATAAAATCTTTAAAAAATAATAAAATAAAAATTGGGAAAGATGATATTAATAGCACTTATTGTTTTTCCTCTACTGCTTGTAAAGAGGAGGGCTGTTAACATTATCCATGTGCCCAGTAGTATATGGCAGTTCAGTATTTGATATAAAGTAGAGGCGGAACTTAGTAGCTGGGTATATAATGTAGCAAAAAATGATCATTTTGCATTTAGTTTGAGATTAATACTTATGTAGTATATTATTTGGGCATATTCATGGCTTTAAGAAGTTTCTGCAGGAATTTAACAAAAGATGTTTGTTTTGAAGTTTTTGAAACTTCATCATGAGTGTTTTATAAATTTAATACCTGTGGATTACACTTGTGAAATCTCATTCTACAGAATGCATTGCATATGGAAGTGAGTTTTAAATATTTTTGAAAGAATTTAAGAATCTTTTAAATATTTCTAAGTTTTTAGGCTTAGAATGTGGCATCAAACAGCAACTCTGAAGATAGACAACCCTTTTCCTCTTAATGCATTAATTTTTTAAGAAATGAAAGTATTGTATGCACATTATTTTAAAAGTATCATGAAAAGCAACACATTGCTAATCTTTCTGTCCTGAGGAAAATATTCTGTTTGGTTCTTCATAACTCTTGAATAATGTATAAATTGCAACTTTAAAAATAAACTTTTCTGAAATAGGTTTTACTTCAATAAAGTAGACAAATTGTAAATGTTTAGGTTTAATGAATTTTTTTAAAAGATTTTATTTATTTATTTGACAGAGATCACAAGTAGACAGGGAGGCAGGCAGAGAGAAAGGAGGAAGCAGGCTCTCCGCGGAGCAGAGAGCCCGATAGGGGGCTGTATCCCAGGACCCTGGGATCATGACCTGAGCCGAAGGCAGAGGCTTTAACCCACTGAGCCACCCAGGCGCCCCTAGGCTTAATGAATTTTCATAAAGTGAACATCTGTGTGACTCCATCTGGCTCAAGAAATAGAATATTGCCAAGTACCCCTGAAGACCCTACCCTCAGTATTAACCCCTCTGTTGATATCCAGCACAATTGATTAGCCTTGCCAGATTTTTTTTTTGGGGGGGGGGGAGATTTTATTTATTTATTTGAGAGAGAGAGAGAGGCAGAGACCGAAATATCTGGGGAGCACGAGTAGAGAGGAGAGGGTGAAGCCAGCTCCCAGCTGAGCAGGGAGCCTATGCTGGACTCGATCCCAGGACTCTGGGATCATGACGCGGGCTGAAGGCAGCGGCTTAACCCACTGAGCCACCCCCAGGTGCCCCTAGCCTTCCTGATTCTGAACTTTACATATAAGTGGTTTCCTACAGTGTGGATTTCTCGGCACCTTCCTTAAATCGATTGGTGTCACTGCATCTAGCAGTAGTTAGTTCTTGTTGCTGGATGGTATGAGCATAGTACAATGTATCCCTTCTCTTGAAACAAATTTGGGTTAATTCCATTTGGGGACAATTACCAATAGCCCTTCTTTAAACATTCTTGGCCTTTGGCTGCACATATGTGCATACTTGGGTAAAATCCTAAGAGCAGGGTTTGGGTTGGAATGTATCCGTATTGTCAAAGAGTTTCTCAAAGTGGCTGTACCAGTTTGTTCCTCCAGAAGTATAGGACCTGGTTCATCAACATTAGACTATAAAGGATAAGGACTTACTTTCCACAATCTCTGTCTCTTCTGCTACTTTGATACTTTAAATCAGTTTTAGTTCTTCAGTTGGAAGTACTCTTGTAACTCGAAATAATGAATCTCTGCTCTCCTATAAACTTTGGAAAGTAACTTTGTCCACTTGTGGTAAAAGAAAGATACTAACCCCCCCCCCCCCCCACACACACACACATACCAATTGTATTATTCAGAAAGGGAAGAGGCCCTCTTTCATACAGAGAGGGAATGTATAGAATGTGTAAAATTCAAATTTGTGCCACATCATGTTAAGGGGAAGAAGCCCATAAATAAATGGGGTTAACGTTATGATAGAAGAGAGAGTAAGGTCAATTTTACTGATTTGAGAATAAAATACTAGAATAATGCCTTTACTCCCATGGCCACTATCCACATTTGTTTGGGCAGGGATAGTTGCTTAACCCATTATTCTCCCAAGTTTCTGTGGCCTAATGTGAGAGAACTTTATTTTTGTGCTCATCTAATAGTCCAGTGTGGAGTTCTTTGTAGGAAGGGCAGCCTTCCTTTGTATGTACATGGGATTTAGGGGCCTAGACTGTTAATTCTTTTATCCTGTAGCTGTGCCGTCTCTCAGAGTCTGGGAGATCTCTGCATTCAGCCAGAGTGGGGAAGAAATGGTGGGGAAAGAATGTATGCTTCTAAGAATGAAAGTCTTGTTGAAGAAGGGACAGTCATTATTTCATCTTATATTCCATTGGTGGGAACTCTGCTTGGGAGTTCCGCTTAGATACAAGGGGCCTGGGAAATGGAGTCCTGAGCTGAGCATTTGTCTAGCAGCGCCAGCTGGAGGGTATTGGAGGAGTGAGGGTTTTTGCTGGACAGCTAGTGAGCCACCTCTGCTCTACCGTCTCATCAGGGATAAGAACAGAATAATTAATGTTTCCTAACAGGATAATTTCATTTCTAAGATATTGACTATTTTAATGGTGAATTCTTTTTAGGGAAAAAAAGTTTATTTTTGAAAGGAAGTGTGAGTACTTTTTTAAAAAGATTTTATTTATTTATTTGACACAGGGAGAGAGATCACAAGGAGGAAGAGAGGGAGGAAGGGAAGCAGGCTCCCTGCTGAGCAGAGAGCCCAATGTAGGGCTCAATCCCAGGACCCTGAGACCATGACCTGAGCCGAAGGCAGTGGCTTAACCCACTGAGCTACCCAGGTGCCCCAGTATTTTTTTTTTTTTTTAAAGATTTTGTTTTGCTTATTTGAGAGAGAGTGAGCACAAGCTCGGGGAGAGGCAAAGGGAGAGGGAGAAGCAGGCTCCCTGCTGAGCAGGGAACCCGAAGCAGGGCTTGATCCCAGGACCCTGGGACCATGACCTGAGCCAAAGACAGTGAGTTAACCGACTTAGCCACTTAGGTGCCCACCCTTTTTTTTTTTTTTTTTTTTTTTTGAAACAGGGACAGAGGGAGCACGACTGGTGGAGAGGGGCAGAGGGAAAGGAAGAAGCAGTCTGCAAGGAGCCAGATGTAGGGCTCATTGCTAGGACCCTGGGATCAGGACCCAAGCCAAAGGCAGATACTTAAGTGACTGAGACACCCAGGTGCCCTTAGGGAAATAAGTTTAGATTTACAACTAAATGGCATTTCTGGGGCGCCTGGATGGCTCAGTTGGTTTAGCAACTGCCATCCATTCAGGTCATGATCCTGGAGTCCTGGGATCGAGTCCCGAATCAGCTCCCTGCTTGGCAGGGAGTCTGCTTCTCCCTCTGACCTCTCTACTCTCATGCTCTCTCTCTCTCTCTCTGTCTCTCATGCTCGTGCTCTCTCTCACTCGCGATCTCTCTCTCTCTCTCTCAAATAAATAAATAAATAAATAAATAAATAAATAAATAAAATCTTTAAAGAAAAATAAATGGAAAGGGCTCCTGGGGGGCTCAGTGGGTTAAAGCCTCTGCCTTAGGCTCAGGTCATGATCCCAGGGTCCTGGGATTGAGCCCCGCATTGGGCTCTCTGCTCAGCAGGGAGCCTGCTTCCTCCTCTCTCTCTCTCTGCCTGCCTCTCTGCCTACTTGTGATCTCTGTCTGTTAAATAAATAAATAAAAAATAAAATAAAGTAAATGGCATTTCTCACTTCCTTTGGGACCACTTAGTTGTGTGATTTGTTTTAATTTTCTTATACTTTACAGTTATGTCGCCACTCTGAAACTTAGAAATTACCATATTTACATCAATTTTACAAATCACTAAAAGAAAAAAACTGTCCATCTGTGGTGTATTATTGGATGTAAACATTGATTACATTTGCTTTAACCCCTCTTTCCATATTTTTTCTTTTCCTCTCTCTAGTTTGTGATTGGCACAATGGAAGAAGCTGGAATGTGTGGGTTAGGGGTGAAGGCAGATATGTTACACAACTCTCAATCAAATGATATTCTTCAACATCAAGACTCAAATTGTGGTGGCACAAGTAACAAGCATTCATTGGAAGAGGATGAAGGCAGTGATTTTATTACAAAGAACAGGAGTTTGATGAGCCCAGCATACTGCATGCAAGAGTCCAGAGAGGAAATTCCTGGGCGAGAAGCTCGAATAGATCCTCCTGATGGTCAGCAGGATTCAGACTGCAGCGGGAGCAAAGAGAAGACTTTAGGTAATAGTCTGTGCTCATTGGTTGGACATTTCCGTGTGCTGCTCTTTTTACTTCTGTTCTCCACAGCGCAGGTGATTATGAACGTGGCCAGCGTTGAGACGGATGTTTAGCTAATATATCTCTTGTCCTCAGTGGAGCAAGTGTGTATATTTACTGCATTTTTTGCAGGAGACAAAGATAGCAAAGGAGGAAGTTGTTTTCTCTAAGTAATCAGGAATAAGCTTTCTTCACAGAATTTGGGGCCAACTTGACAAAGTAGTATTTGACTTGCCTTGTTTGCATCTTTAATGTAGTCTGACTGAAATTTACTGTGAAGACTGTGCATTTATTGGCTTGTTTTATTTAAAATCTAGTCACAATGCTTTAGAGACAGCATAATGTTATCTATCGTTCAGAAGTGGGTTAAGACTGACTTTCAAGGGTACGTTTTCTTTTTCCTTCTGTGTTTGAGATTTAGGACTAAAAAGGTAATAGGTTAAATTTTGTTATGAAATCTGAAATCCCCTTTTATTTTAGCCTTACTCATTGACTCTAAATTTTTTTAAAATTTAATTATTTGACAGAGAGAATGAGCACAAGCCAGGGGAGAGGGAGAAGCTCCTGAACAAGGAGCCCGATGCAGGACTTGATCCCAAGGCCCTGGGATCATGACCTGAGCAAAGGCACATGGTTAACTGACTGAGTCACCCAGGTGCTGTGCCCCTAAATATTTTATACTTAGTATACCTAAGATTAACAGTGTTTGATTTGTATGGTTTTCTGTACAAAATTATCCTTATTAAATATTATTATTTATTTAATATTATTAATATTATTAAATATATTTTCCACTAACTTGGAAATATTAAATATATTAAATATATTTTTCACTAACTTGGAAAACCTTAAAATTCTTATAGAAATACAAGAAATAATTTTAATTCCAGGGATACCTGGGTGGCTTAGTCGGTTAAGGATCTGGCTTTAGCTCAGGTCATGATCCTGGGGTCCTGGGGTCGAGTCCCACATTGTGCTCCCTGCTCAGTGGGGAGCCTGGTTCTCTCTCTGCCTGCCACTACGCCTGCTTGTGCTCTCTCTCTCACTCTCTCTCTCTGACAAATAAATAAATAAAATCTTTAAAAAAATAATTTTAATTCCTTTCAAACAAATGTCTTCAAAATCAGCAGCCCCAATTATATGTGTAAAAGCAGATATGGAGTCTTAAGAAGTTACAGGGAATGGGGCACCTGGCTGGCTCAGTTGGAGGAACATGCAACTCTTGATCTCAGGGTTGTGTTTGAGCCCCTCATTAGGTGTAGAGATGACTTAATACTTAAAAACAAAAGTTTCACATAATGTTACCATGTGACTCAGCAGCTCTACCTCTAGGTATATAGCCAGGAGGGTTAAAAGCATATGACCATGCAAAAATGTGTACATGAGTATTCATGGCAGCCTTTTTCATAATAGCCAAAAAGTTGGAACAACACAGTTATCCATCAGCTGATGAATGGATAAACAAAATGTGGTATCATATCTGCTATAAAAAGGAATGAAAAAAAAAAAAAAAAAAAAAGGAATGAAGTAGTGAGAACATTGTACGTGGGTGAACCTTGAAAACATGCTGAATGAAAGGAACCAGACACAAAAGTCCACATATTAAGATTCTATTTAATATGAAATATTCAGAATTGGCAGGTCCATGGAGACAGAGAGTGGCATAGTGGTTGCCAGGGCTGCGGTGGGGGAGCAAGAGGGAGGGACTGCTGAAGGATATGGGGTTTCTGTTTGGGGTGATGAAATGTTCTGGAATTAGACAGTGGTGATTGTTGCACGACTTTGTGAATGTACTCCATCGTACGCTTCTAATTAAAAGGGTGAATTTTATAGTATATGAATTGTGTCTCCAAAAAAAAAAAACAACCCAGATGGAATATGGTTTAAAATCTTGATTAAAAATTGCAGGTTACATTATGGTTACTTCTAATCATATTTAATAATCATGTTTAATCATCTCTTAAAATTTGTACTGGCCTTGGGCTTTGAGAGGTTTTGTTTCTGAAATTTTGTGTGGATAGAAAGGTGTTCAGTTTTGAAGTCCGCGTGCATTTTTTCTTCATAGCAGTCTGTATACCACATATCAAAGTCCTTTTAATATATATTTTTAAATGAAATATCCTACATATAAGAGTAAATATTTAAAAAATAAAATGGTTACTTTAGAAGTAAAATATTATCACTTATTTTGAAAGACCATTTGTCCTCTATCTCACCCACCTGCTTCTCCCTGCCAAAGATTTTTTTAAATACCGTTGCTAGCTCCTCCTGTGGGGGAAAGAACTTACGTTGACACCCTTTTATTTACACTAAACTTGGTTAACACACAGAAGGTGCTTACTAAATGATCAGAAGTTATTTAAATTGCTTATAGAAAAAATACATGCCACAAGTGATTTATGTGCATCTTAGAGAGTACCAACTGAAATTCTCTTTGAACCTGCTTCTATATTTGTACTTGGGTAGGAAGCTTTTAAAAATATTCTGCCCTTTGTAACTTGCCCTTTGTCTTAGCTTGGACATCAGTGGTTAAGCAAGGGAATTTTTAAGCCTTTAGCAAGAGTTACAAATAGCTAGCAGTATTAGTGAGTGAAAAAATTCAGGGTAGGGGTGGGAAGCAAGGGGTGCCTGCTAATCCAGAATTTAAAAATAGCTTTCTTAATTTAGCTGGTAAATCTCTTATGTCTAGATACAGGCACAAATTATTTTACTCTGGATGTCAGAACATAGAAAGTGTTATGTAGAATTTACAGGTTAGACTTGATCTTATTCCTCTCATCTTGTTAATCATCAGGCAAAGAAGTTTTATTATTGATGCAAGCCCTAAACACCCTTTCAACTCCAGAAGAGAAGCTGGCAGCTCTCTGTAAGAAATATGCTGATCTTGTGAGTATTAAATCAAGGGGGTAAAGTTCATATGAAGTGCAGCAAAATGTTGTATGTACTTGATAACCTTTTTAAAATACTTTGATAGGGCGCCTGGGTGGCTCAGTGGGTTAAGCCGCTGCCTTCAGCTCAGGTCATGATCTCAGAGTCCTGGGATCGAGTCCCACATCGGGCTCTCTGCTCAGCAGGGAGCCTGCTTCCCTCTCTCTCTCTCTGCCAGCCTCTCTACCTACCTGTGATCTCTCTCTGTCAAATAAATAAATAAAATCTTTAAAAAAAAAAAAAATAAAAAAATAAAATACTTTGATATAGCTTTAGATGTAAAAATTATATTGTGTTCCAAAATTGAAGAGAATTTTATTTCTTGGGGCTTTTTGCTGCTTGTGTGACTTCATTTTATAAGGGGCTACCTATAGGACATTATAATGCTAAGATAGGGCATAGATTTTCTAAAACTCTGTTTTAGAAGTGAAAAGGCTGACTTAGAAGTACTACGGTGTGATGCTAAAGATGCTAGTCTGGGTGTAGTGGTTCCTGTATTTAACTTTTCCCAGGGGAATTCTAGAGATAAATGTTCTACCCATTGTGATTGAAACTGTGAGTTAGATGAAATAGTCTACTAAAACAATACTGTGTCTCAGGAAATATTTATTTCACATCTACTATGTGCCAGGCATTTCTTTCTCCTTCTAGAGAAACTGACCTCATTTGTTTTGGGCCTGTGTTATTTCAAGAAACATTAATTCTCTTTTAAAAATTATGAAAAGTCTCAACATGGAAACCCTGCCATCCTGTTTAGGTTGAAGAATGGGGACGTCCTAGAACCCTTTCTGTAAGTGTAAGGGTTGTGGGAAACTTAGAATGAGTAAGTGTAATATAAATGCTAAAAGTAATGCCTTTTATGAAAAACTTATATGAATTATTGATGATTTTTATGCATTTTCATCTGTTGCTGAAAGCAGATATTCCATATCACAAATACTACTTTTTGTCACTGGGCAGCTCTAAATATCAATTCTGTTTATTATTCAAAGAATTACAATTTATCTCCCTTGCTTTACAAAGGGGTGTGTGTATGCGTCCCCGGAGCTGGCATTCCGCAGCTTAGCACCTTCTGTTCAGAGCAGCAGGAAGCCAGGTGCGTCAGTATAAATGGCCTAGAACAGTCAGGGATACAAAGATGGAAGAAAACACAGTGTGGTCAGGTTGCTGGCTTCAGGAAAGGAAATCTTCCACTGTCTGTGGAAACCGTTCCTATTGGTTCCATCTGCATGAGAATCCTGTAAGAATGGTGGAAGGCAGATAGCCATGAATAGATTAGAAGAAAGGGCAGATAGCTGCCTAGGGCAGTCCTCAGATTCACCCGCACCGTTGGGACTTCTGTTAAAAGGCATGTTCTGATTTGGTGGGTCTGGGTTGGGGCCTGAGAGTCTGTATTTAAACAATCTCCCAGGTGGTGATGTTAATGCTATTGGCCTTTAAATAACACTTTAAGTAGCAGGGGTCTAGGCTGTTTTTGTTTGTGGCTTTTATTGCGTGTGTGTGTAGGTGGGTATGGTTATTTTTAAGTCCCAGTAATAATTGCTACATTCATTTTAGGATGTGTGACACATTAGACTTGCCTAGTAGTAACCTCTCTTTGCTTCAGATTTGTCGCAGTGAGACCATCTATGGAGTAACCTCTTCCTAAGGCTATTTAGAAAACTTCCCTTTGCCATCACTGTCCTCTGTCCTTTTTGTGATAGCATCATCTGACATCATTGGTGCTTGTGGCGTGGATAAGTAGAATGTCCTGTAGAGCAGATGGTATGGCATGTTGCCCTGGAACTGGGATGGGCTGCTGGAGAGACCTTGTGGCCTCCATGTTTACCAAATAGTGTGGGTTCTTGAAATGCTCACATTTCACTTGCTAAGTGTGGGTATCATTAGGTTTGTAACATGATTCTTAGGTATGTGTTATAGTGCTATTCTTTCCCATTCCTGAGTCAGTTTGTGTAGATGTTGATTATTATTATTATTATTATTTTTGAAGATTTTATCTATTTATTTGTCAGAGAGAGCACAAGCAGGAGGAATGGCAGGCAGAGGGAGAAGCCGGCTCCCCGCAGAGCAAGGAGCCCAATGCGGGACTCAATCCTAAGACCCTGGGATCATGACCTGAGCTGAAGGCAGACCCTTAACTGACTGAGCCACCCAGGCATCCCAAGTGTAGATTATTATAGTGTAATAATAATCCTGATATCTGCTGGGGTAGGTGTATATATTCTTCTTATTAATCTTTTTGTTAGAAGTATCTTGGCTATTCTTGGCTCTTTATTACATCTTAGGTTCAACTTACTGGGAAAAATTGGGAGAAAAAACACCATTTGGGGATTTATTTTATTTTATTTTTAAAGATTTTATTTATTTATTTGACAGACAGAGATCACAAGTAGGCAGAGAGACAGGCAGAGAGAGGAAGGGAAGCAGGCTCCCTGCTGAGCAGAGAGCCCGATGCGGGGCTCGATCCCAGGACCCTGGGATCATGACCTGAGCCAAAGGCAGAGGCTTTAACCCACTGAGCCACCCAGGCGCCCCCCATTTGGGGATTTAGAAGAACATTTCATGGATTCTTTTGGTGCATTTGGGGGAGACTTGCCATTTTCATGAAATTAATGGAACTTGAAAAGTGTATATCCTGGGACACCTGGCTGTTTAAATTGATGGAGCATGCAGCTCTTGGTCTTGGGGTCATGAGTTGGAGCCCCACGTTGGGTGTAGAGATTACTTAAATAAATAAATCCTTTCTTAAAGTGTATATCCTTATGGGAAAGATATTACACACAATGTGAAGAAAGAAATTAATCACACAATGATTAATTCCAAATGGATTAAGGGTTTAAATGTCAAAAACTAAGCTTTAAAGATTATAGATATTTAGATTTATTTAGATATATTAATAAATATTTTTCTAAACTTGGGTTAAGAGATTTTTTAAAAAGATAAATTTTTAAAAGATTTTATTTATTTGACAGAGAGATATGGCGAGAGAGGAAACAAGCAGGGGGAGTGGGTGAGGGAGAAGGAGGGTTCCTGCTGAGCAGGGAGCCTGATGCGGGGCTTGATCCTAGGACCCTGGAATCATGACCTGAGCTGAAGGCAGATGCTTAATGACTGAGCCACCTAGGCGCCCCTATTTTATTTATTTTAGGAAGAGACAGAGAGAGAGGCGTGGGAGGAGAGAGCGAGAACCAACTACAAACAGACTCACTGTCAAGTGTGGAGCCCAGTGCGGGGCTCTGTCTCACAAACCTGAGACCGTGACCTGAGCTGATATCGAGTCTCATGCTTAACCAGCTGAGCCACCCAGGTGCCCCAAGGGAAGGATTTCTTACAACACAAAAAGCACTATCAGAGAAAGGATTGCAAAAATTGGCTGTGTTGAAATTAACTTTCTGTTCAGCAAAAGACAGTGAGACGTCACATTAAAAAAACTGGGAAGAACATATGCCAGCAAATACAACCAACAGAGTATTTAGTTTCAGGAATATCTAAGGAACACCTACGAATGAATACGAAAAGAACAAATAACCCAATGGGAAACTGGGCAAGAGACATGTAAGAGGCATTTTAGAGAAGTGGAAAAACATGAAGATATAAAGATATCTTAACATAAAGGTACATAAACATGTAAAGAGTTGTTCGACTTTATTGGTGATCAGGGAAATGCAAATCTGGACCAGAATGAGATGCGATTTTATATCCACTGCAGCGGCATACATTAAGAATTCTGATTGTACTTTTGGAGAGGATACGCATCTATCTACATGATCTCTTATAAGTTGCTGATGGGAGAATAAATCTGCCAGCCACTCTCGAAAAGAGTGTGGCATTGTCATGTGAAGTAGAACATGAGTCACTGCCTAGCAGTCCCACTCCTAGGCTTGTACCCAGAGAACTTCTTACATGTGTACAGCAGGGAGCACATAGGACAGTATTCATAACATTGTAAGCAATCAAGTCTGGGAAGAACCCAAATGCCCATTGACTTGAGAATGGGTCAGTAAAGTATGTTGTGTGTGGCATATTTTTTAAGTGAGATGTCCTGTAACCAGTGGGGCCAAATCTGGCAAGGCCTGTTTCTGTACTGCCCACAAGCTAAGAATGGTTTTACGTTTTTAAAGTGTTTAAGAAAAAGAACACAACAATGCAACAGAGTATGTGGCCCACAAAGCCTAAAACACTTACTTTTTGGCCATTTACAGAAAGGGTTTTCTGTTTCTTGATCTGTGCAAACAATTTGGATGCATTCTAGCAATATGATCTACAGTTGTGCTGTCCAAAATGGTAGCTGTTAGCTACACGCAGCTATTTAAGCTCAATTTAAATTCAAGAAGAAATTCAGTTCTTTAATTGCACTAGCCACAAAAAAGTTAAAATAACTGAAACCAGAACAGTTCTTTTAGGACCGCACACAAATGAGATGAATGAGAAGAGCAAAGGAACGGTGAGCCTGGGATTCTGGATTGTGATCACCTTGAGCCCGAGAGGACGGGGCTTGCAGCTCTCTGCAGAGTTACAGATCGTCTGTGCAGGCGGGGAGCCTCCTGCAGCTGTGCTGCACCTGTGGTCATAATAACGTTACTTTGCAAAAGTATTATACAAAAATAAAACTATTTTTTCTGCAAGAATTTCTGTAAGGATGTTTTTAATAGCTGTGAGCATATGGCATTTCAGGATGCTTGGTGTGTTTTGATAGGCCACAAGATGTCACTCTTGGCTCTTGAAATTGACTCCGCATCTTTTCTGTGAACCGTCAGTAAGGCTGCTGTCTTAATCTGTTAGCGTTGATTTAACCTTGAAATATACTTATTTGCTCCAAATCCAAAATTGCAGCAATTCCTCTCTTTCTCACAAAGAACTTGAATGTTGCTCATTCTTTTTTTTTGTTGTTCCTTGGAGAGCACGTGCATGTGTCTGAGCTGAGGAGGGGAATGTGGGCAGAGGGAGACAGAGAGAGAGAGAACCTTCAGCAGGTTCTACACCCAGCGTGGAGCCTGGTGCGGGGCTCAGTTTCACACCCCAGAGATCCTGACCTGAGCCAAAATCTGGAGTTGGATGCTTCGCTGACTGAGCCACCCCGGTGCCCCAGTACTGCTTATTCTAATTTGGAGGACCATTTCAATAGAGCAGCCTGTGTGTTTCTCAGAAAAGTAAAACTCCATGGTGTTTATTTCTAAAGTTTTTCCAAAAGCACCATTTAACAATTTTTAATAAGAGATTAAGGGGTGCTTGGCTGGCTCAGTCGGTAGAGCATGTGACTCTTGATCTCAGGTTTGTGAGTTTGAGCCCTGCTTTGGGGGTAGAGGTTTTTTTTTTTTTTTTTTTTTTTTTTTTTTTTTTTATAGATTAAGATTGTTTTTTCCATTATCCTTGATTTTTTGTTTACTTTCCTATCATGACTAGAAGAGAGAAGGTTGGCAGAGTAATAGGTTACAAAATAAGTTTTAAAAAATACTGTAATACTTGGTTTTTGAAAATGTAGTTCCATAGTTCTTAGTGTAATTCCTCCAGCTGTAACTCAAAGGTTTTCGTTGTACTTCCTGACTGTAAAGTGCTTATTAATTTTAGCTGGAGGAAAGCAGGAATGTTCAGAAGCAAATGAAGATTCTGCAGAAGAAACAAGCCCAAATTGTGAAAGAGAAAGTCCACTTGCAGAGTGAGCACAGCAAGGCTATCTTGGCAAGAAGCAAACTAGAGTCTCTTTGCCGGGAACTGCAGCGTCACAATAAGACATTAAAGGTTAGTTGGTTCAGTTTTCTGTTTTTCAGGAGGGACTGACACTGGCTTGGCTTATTTTATAATCACTGTGTACCTATTTGAAGTAAATCTTTTGTCTCTACATGGAGACAGATAGCAACCACTTTTCTACTATTTTGCTTGGCCTGATGCTTCTTAATGGACCTCATACCTGGCCGTGGGAAATCTAATTGAGATTGATTTTTAGACCACAGCTTACCTGCCTGGAGCCCTGGCTTAGGAAACTCAGAGTTGCCAGTTTTCTGCTGAGCAGTGAGGTAGTTCGTTACCACGTAGGAGAAGCTGACATGAATGCGAAGCTGAACAGAAACAGAGTTGAGGCAGGGACTGGATCTGGGGAGGGAAAACAGCCGCTGAGCTCCTGAGGAGCCGTTTACCAGCCGCATGGCCAGACCACTCTTGCCTACCGCCCGTACCCAGAGGCTAAGTACTTTTAGAATAGCACATAGCACTCGTTTTACAGCAGGGCAGTTTGCCTCTCTGATTGTCTACTCAGGAAAAGCTGTGTGCTTATCAAATGATCACCTTCTGGTCCCAGATAAAGGGAAGGGGAATCAGAGTTCAGAAGCAACACTTTAGGGTCACAATAAGTAAACCCCCGGAGCACCAGCAGCAGCTTTTATGAGTATCTTCTGTGTAAGTCTGTGCCATTAACAGGAGTTTTTTTGGATAATAAGGAAGAAAATATGCAGCAGGCACGAGAGGAGGAAGAAAGACGTAAAGAAGCCACCGCACACTTCCAGATCACTTTAAATGAAATCCAGGCGCAGCTGGAGCAGCATGACATACACAACGCCAAGCTCCGCCAGGAAAACATTGAGCTGGGAGAGAAGCTGAAGAAGCTCATTGAACAGTACGCCCTGAGGGAGGAGGTAAAGCCATTCTCCTGGTTCAGACAGCTTCTCCTGATCAATAGGGGTTTCTCCCCATTCACTGCCAGAGGAGAACTACCGTCACAGGATGTTTTAGAACTTTTATAGTTGCGTAGTGGAAGTTGGGTTTTTCTCAGGAAAACTTCAGCCACCACGAGAACAGGAGTCTTGGGGGTTGTCACTTAGATAATTGAGAAGACTCTGTGGCCGTGGGTAGGTGAGGCGGTTTCTTAGAGAAGCGTTAAGTACTCCTTGTCTTCCACCTGCTGCTACAAGATTGCATATTTAGCGTGCAGATTTTTCCCCTTATCTAGACTAATAAATATTTGGCCTTCAGATACGCTTTAACTCAGACATCTGTGATAACCTATACAGTCTACATTACCGTTGTATTATACCTGCGTTTTAGATTCTTTCTTTTAGTGGGGGTTCTATACTATTTGAGAGGAAAAATAGAACCTATTTCTAAACTCTCATACTCATTGAAGTAAAAAGCTTATTGGAAGGATCCATGCCTGCTGGTCTTGGTCACTGGTCTCCAACTAAGACTTTTTCAGGCTAGTCAGGAAATTCAGAGGTGTTAATTAAAAGCAAACAGGTGATGGTCTATTTTTTTGTTTGTTTTTTAAAAGCCTCCTCATTTTTACAGGCCAAATGGGCAGGATTAGAGGCATTAGGTTTATTTATTTATTTATTTATTTATTCAAAGAAAATGACATTAATTTATTTCTTTCACATGTTTATCTGCTAAAAGGTTTTTTTTCCCTTATTTTCAGTTAGCCAGCATAGAGCATATAATTAGTTTATGATGTAGCATTCAGTGATTTCATGAGTTGCGTATCGCATCCAGTGCCCATCACCACATGTGAGCAATCATCCTTAACGCCCATCCTCCCACCCCTGTCCCTTCTGGAACCCTCAGTTTGTTTCCTGAGTCTAGAGTCTTTCATGGTTCGTCTCCCTCTCAGATTTCTTCCATGCAGTTTTCCCTCCCTTCCCCTGTGGTCCTCTACGCTATTCCTTATCTTCTACATATGAGTGAAACCGTATGATAACTGTCTTTCTCTGCTTGACTTATTTCACTCAGCATAATCCCCTCCAGTTCCATCCATGTCGATGCAAATGGTAGGTATCCATCCTTTCTGTTGGCATCAGGCTTTTTATACAGTGCATCCCCTGCCTTTGAAGTTAGGGAAACATGCTTTTATGTGTGTTGTAACCCTACACAAGTAGATTAAAATAGCCGGTTAAAGGGAAAAAAAAGATTGGCCCCTCTGTGGGTTATGTATTCAGTTTTGAAGGCAAACTTTAGATCATACTAACTTAGAGTCTTACATTCAGCCCTTCAAAAAATACTTCTTTTTTTTTTTTTTTTTTTTTTTTTAAGATTTTATTTATTTATTTTACAGAGAGAGATCACAAGTAGGCAGAGAGGCAGGCAGAGAGGAGGAAGCAGGCTCCCTGCTGAGCAGAGAGCCCGATGCGGGACTCGATCCCAGGACCCTGAGATCATGACCTGAGCCGAAGGCAGTGGCTTAACCCACTGAGCCACCCAGGCGCCCCAAAAAATACTTCTTTTAAAAAGATTGTTTCTTTATTATTTGAGAGAGAGTGCGTGCGGGTGTGGGGGGAGGGGCAGAGGGAGAGAGAGAACCCCAAGCGGACTCCCTTCTGAGCACGGAGCCTAGGAGCCCAAAGTAGGGTTCCATCTCAGGACCCTGAGATCATGATCTGAGCCAAAATCACGAGTTGAACACTCAACTGACTGAGTCACCCAGTGCCCCTTAATCACTCTCTCTGCCTTCTCCCTTTTTAAAATGGAGAATTATAAACTTAAAAGTAGAGAATATGTCATCTTGTTTTAGCAGATGAAATCATAGTTTCAGCTTTATTCCCATCAGCTTACCCTGGGCTATTTTGATACAACTTCAAGGTGTTCTATTCCATTCCGTTCATATATATTTGAGGGTGTACCTCAAAAAGATAAGGATTCTTTTTTTAAGCACAACCATGCTATCGTTTTCACACATAACAAAATTAACAGTAATTACTTAATGTTAAATACTGAGTCATTGTTCAATTTTCTGTAGTTGTGTCTTCCCCCCATTTTTTTTTTTTTTTTAAGCTATTTGAATCAAGCTCTAAACGCAGTCCATCTGTTTCACTGATTGGTTTCAAGTCTGTAACATGAAGATTTCCAGGGGCGCCTGGGTGGCTCAGTTGTTAACCGTCTGCCCTGGGTTCGGGCCGGGATCCCAGGATCCTGGGATCGAGTCCCGCATCGGGCTCCCTGCTCAGTAGGAAGCCTGCTTCTCCCTCTCCTACTCCCCTTGCTTCTGTTCCCTCTCTTGGTATCTCTCTCTGTCAAGTAAATAAATAAAATCTTTAAAAAAAAAAAAAGATTTCCTCTTCACTCTTTTTTTTTTCCTTTGAGTGTTTATTGAAGGAACTTTTTTGCCCTAGAGAATAAATTTTATATTAGATTATAAAGGCCTCAGTTTTCTTAAAATTGTTCTTTTGGTTTTTAATATGACAGTCTGACTGACACATGATAGATGTAGAAAACTTGAAAACTGTGTACATTTAAGCACATTACATGTGAGTCTTATTTTGAGTGTTATCAGATGGTCTCCGGTCAGGAAGAGTTACTCTGCACATCTGAGAAGGGGTGTTCTGATGACTGTATTGTATGTAAATAACTACTTACCAATTTTGTTTGGAAATCGTAATGACATTTTATGCAATGTCTAGTATGTGCTGGGCACCAGGCACCTTACACAGCAGAACCACCACATTGGCTTTTAGAGCTTGCAGCAAATGTGGTTATCTCTGCTTGGAGGAGGGAAGCGAGAGTCAGCAAGGGGAAAATCTACCCCAGGCCACGCACCAGCCAGGACTTGACCTGGGGCCGCTTCAGTTGTCACCGCGTGCTGCCTCCGGCTGAGAAATTTGGGAAACGTAGAGGGGGGAGAAATACCCAGGAGGTAATGTGTCTGATATGTGGGTTTAACAGTTTGATCTCCTTATCCATCTTTTTCTTGATACGTTTTTGAGCCTCATTTTCATTGTAGGGCAGGAGTAGGAAGTACAAGTGTGTGGTTAATGAGGCTCCTTGACAGTCCACCTCCGAAAGGGAGGGGGTCCAGGGTAGCAGCTGGAAGGCTCCTTTCCTGCAAGTGCAAACCCAGGAGGGCTTGCAAGGTGATGTAAAGCTCACTCTTCTATAAACTCATGGACCCAGTGTCCTCAGCTATGGTGCTATTAGCAGGAAAAGCAGGGTAAGAATAAACAAGGTATTGTAACTTGTGTTGTTTCCTCATCATTGTGTTTCTTTTTCATTAAGTGATGTAAGAAATTTTACTTCTCCCATAGCATATTGATAAAGTGTTCAAACATAAGGAATTACAACAACAGCTTGTGGATGCCAAGCTTCAGCAGACGACACAGCTAATAAAAGAAGCTGATGAAAAACATCAAAGAGAGAGAGAGTTTGTAAGTTTTCTTTCTTAAAAAAAGAAATTTATTGTCAAAATTGTAACCAAAGCCATTCAGAATACTTATTCTACGTTAATAGAGCACCTGGGTCATGCTAATTGGTTTTTTGTTCTAGACTGAGAAAGCCATGTGTGTGTTAGAAAGTATTTGGCTATTTATTTCTGTTTAACTTTTTTTTTTTTTTTATACAGAAGACACATGGGAGAGATTAGACCAAATTAGTGGAAAGATCTGCACTCATTTGACTTTTTCATGCTTACAGTTATTTCACTTTGGTAATGGTCACCAGGTTTAAGAATTATACCAGTATTCAGCACATTAAATGTGGCGGTTCAGTTTAATATTGAGCTTACCAAACACTGGTGCTCCTATATACCCTGATACTTTGATCTCAAACAAGTGACTTGAAACTAGGAAACCTATTTTGTCTATTTACTCTGGTATAAATTTTATGATAAAATTTTAACAGAATTCTCTATACCTAATCACTCAGCTTCGTTCCCAGAGTGTATGTTCAGACTATATTGCCTGTCAGTAATTGTGAATGCAGTGGAATTCTCATTGGGTATGTATATTTAACAAATGCAAATTCAACTTTATGTGCTTAGCGTGCCCCCGCCCCCAAATAAAGATGAGAAATGATTATGGCAATGAGGACTGTTAATCCAGCTTTCAGTCAAGTAGCACAGGCCTTGAGGCAAGCCTGGTATGAAGGCTCTGTGAGTGGCCCTCATGATGTGAACTTACCACGTCGAGTGTGGGTCTAGGCTTAAGAGAGACCTGTTTTTCATACAGCACCATCTTCTGTGAGAATTAATAATGCTTTCCTGTGTATAATTGAAGAAACCGTTCTTTCCAAAGTGAGGGTATAAATTTCATATATTCACACACACATATGTACATTGCACATATATACTTTATAGTTGGTTTAATGACTTTTTAGGGCTTATTTGGCCTACATGTGACTTTTTACTTCAGGGGCTGAATTTCAACAGTTACTTACTATAATGCAGTTTCACCGTATAACTTTTTCTTAAAAACTTAAGTATATAAATTAAAGCTCTCATCCACTTCTCCTCTGCTTTTTAAGAAGTGATCAGAAACTGGTCTCTGATTTCATTGCTTTGCTCTATACTCCTTCACTCTGCCTCATCCTGACTGTCAAGAGTAAAGTGGATTTCTGAGTCGTTGAGATACTCTCAAGATTCCTAGTCCTGTTTTCTGCTAATACCAAACTTCTCATTATTTTCACCTGAAACATAACAGTTTAACCCTGAGTTTTGCAAACCTATTATTCGGCCTCCAGGGTACTCTTTCTAAGCAGTAAAAGAGTGTTCCAACATTCCTGAATGTTACCAAGTAGAACAGATTGGAGAGGTAATGAACAATTGATGTAACTGAATATTTTATCTATAGGCTTGTAGTTCTTGCTAAAATAATGAGTGGAAGGATTAAGCCTAACTCTCTTTCTCTGGTCATTTGACATTAGAATCATATTTGTAATTACTATTAGTAATAGTATGTTTCTGTTTTCTAGTTATTAAAAGAAGCAACAGAATCGAGGCACAAATATGAACAAATGAAACAGCAAGAAGTACAACTAAAACAGCAGGTAACTTGACAGCAGGGGATAGTAGCATTTGTTTAAAAAAAAAAAAAAAAATCTATGGTTCATTTGATATATACCTTGAATCTTCTCTAAGGTGCTTGTGCTTGTTCCCAGCCAGAACTGAGAGTAGATCACATGTCCCTCTTGGAATTTTCCTCTTCATTTAGGGTCACCAGCTCCTCCTGATTTGCCCAGGCCTTCCGTGGTCTTAGCACTCAGAGTCCTGTGTCCCAGGAAGCACTTAGGTCTCAGGCAGACTGGGACAGTTGGTGATGCTGTCTGCAGCGTCCCCTTTCCAATACTCCAGGTGTTTCCTCCCTTTCTCAGTCTGCTTCCATGTGGGTCTGCTAATTTTCAACTAAAGAAGAACCGAGGAGTCTGCAGATTGGCACTCTTTTGTATTAAGTTGAATTCTATGAAATTGCTGATACTTCTTTGACCTACAGAAATGGCAGTTTCATATAGTTGAACCTAAAATCTTCAGAATTTTGTGCTGTGAACACATAACCCATTTTAAAAATTGCCTATTAACCACTCTCAGAGCCATGGGAGATGGTAATTTTGATGGGGGCCATCCCTACTTTTTCTTCTCTTTAAAGTATATGACACGCTATTGTTAAGTATAGTCACCATGCTGTACATTAGATCCTCCAAACGCATTCATCTTCTAACTGAAAATTTGTACCCTTTGACCATTATCTTTGGATGTCCCCTTCCCATCAGCCCCTGACAACCACCACTCCACTTTCTATTTCTAGGAGTTTGGCTTTTTCAGATTCCATATATAAGTGAGATCATACAGTGTCTTTCCTCTGGCCTATTTCACCTAGCATAATGCCCTAAAGGTCCATCCATATTAATACAAATGGAAAGATTTCTTTCTTTTTTTTTTCTTTAAGATTTTATTTATTTATTTGACATAGAGATCACAAGTAGGCAGAGAGAGAGGGGGGAAGCAGGCTCCCCGCTGAGCGGAGAGCCTGATGCAGGGCTCAATCCCAGGACCCTAAGATCATGACCTGAGCTGAAGGCAGAGACTTAACCCACTGAGCCACCCAGGCGCCCCTCTTTTTTTTTTTTTTTTAAATGACTGAGTAATATTGCATTATGTATTTATATCACATTTTCTTTATCCATTCATCTGTTAGTAGGCACTTAGGCTGTTTCCATATCTTGGCTATTTTGAATAATGCTGCAGTGAATATAGGAGTGCATATGTATCACTTCTAGATAGTGATCTCATCATCTTCAGGGATATACCCAAAAGTAGGATTCCTAGATCACATGCTAGTTCTGTTATTAATTTTGAGAAACCTCCATATTGGTTTTCACAGTAACTGCTGATTTACCTGCCCACCAACAGTGCCCAGTATTTCCCTTTTCTCTACACCCTTGCCAACATTTGTCACCTCTTGTCTTTTTGATAATAGCCATCCTAACAGGTGAGATGACATCTCATTGTGGTTTTGATTTGCCTGTCCCTGAGTAGTAGTGGTGTTGAGCACCTTTTCATGTTCCTGTTGGCCATTTGTAGGTCTTTGGAAAAATGCCAGTTCAGGTCTTCTGTCCATTTTTAAATTGGATTATATTTGTTCTTTTGCTCTTGAATTGTGTGAATTCCTTATATATGTTGTATATTAACCCCTTACCAGGTATATGGTTTCCAGGTATTTTTACCCATTCCATAGTTGCCTTTTCATTTTGTTGTTTCTTTTGATGTACAGAAGCTTTTTAGTTCAGTGTAGTCCCTCTTGTTGATTTTTGCTTGCGTTGCTTGTGCCTTTTGGTACCATGACCAAAATTTCCAAGACTGCTTTCAAGGAATGTTTTTTTATTTGATATACAGAGAGAGATCACAAGTAGGCAGAGCAGCAGGCAGAGAGAGAGAGAGGGAAGCAGGCTCCCCGCTGAGCAGAGCGCCTGATGCGGGGCTCGATCCCAGGACCCTGAGATTATGACCTGAGCCAAAGGCAGGCTTAACTCACTGAGCCACCCAGGTGCCCCTCAAGGAATTTTTTACCTGTGTTTTCTTCCAGGAGTTTTTATGGTTTCAGGTCTTATGTTTAAGTCTTTAATTTTTGTGAATAGTGGTAAGAGAGGGGTCCAGTTTTCCCAACACCATTTATTGAAGAGACTGTCCTTTCCCCATTGAGTATTCTTGGCTTCTTTGTCAAGTATTGGTTGACCATAGTGTATGGGTTTATTTCTGGGCTCTCAACTCTTTTCCTTTGTGTCTCTGATTTTATGCTGGTAGCATACTGTTTTGATTGCTTTAGCTTTGTAATATAGTTGGAAGTCAGGGAGCATGGTGCCTCCATCCAGTTTTGTTCTTTCTCAAGATTACTTTGGCTGTTCCAGCTCTTTGGTGGTTCTATTCAAAGTTTAGGTTTGGTTTTTTCTATCTCTGTAAAAATACCATTGGGGTTTTGGTAGGGATTAAATATAGATGGCTTTGGGTAGTGCGGACATTTTAATAATACTAACTTCTGATCCTTGAACACAGATATCTTTCCACTTTGTGTTCAAGTTTTTCATCAGTGTCTTAGTTCTCAGTGAGTAGATCATTTATATCCTTGGTTAAATTTATTTCTAAGTATTTTATTGATTTTGATGCTATTGTAAATTTAGATTTTTAAAAAAAATTTCTTTTTCAGATATTTTGTTGTTAGTGTATAGAAATGCAACTGATTTCTGTATGTTGGTTTCACATTCTGAAACTTTACTGAGTTTAACAGGTTTTTGGTGGAGTCTTCAGGATTTCCTGTATGTAAGATCATTTTGTCAGCAAACACAGTTTTACTTTTTCCTTTTTGATTTGGATGCCTTTTATTTTTTCTTGCCTAATTGCTCTGGCTAGGAATTCTAGTAGAAGGAAAGCTTTTAAACCTTTAATGGTTGAGTACCATATTAGCTGTGAGTCTGTCATGTATGGCCTTTATGACATTGAAGTATATTCCTTCTGTCCCCAACTTGTTGAGTGTTTATATCATGAATGGATGTTGTATTTTGTCAGATGCTTTTTCTGTACCCGTTGAGATGATCATGATTTTTCTCCTTTATTTTATCAATGTGGAATGTCACATTTATTGATTTGTGTATGTTGAACCATCCTTGCATCATCACAGGGATGAATTCCATTTGGTCATGGTCTGTGATCTTTTTAACGTGCTATTGAATTTGGTTTGCTAGTATTTAATTGAGAATTTTTGCGGCTATATTTATCAGGGATGTTGGCCTACAGTTTTTTAATGGTATCCTTATCTGGCTTTAATATCAGGGTAAAGGCTGACCTTATATAAAATGAATTGGGGAGTGTCCCTTCTCTTCAGTATCTTTTTTTTTTTTTGGGAAGACTTTAGGAAGAATTGACATTCATTCATCTTTAAATTTTTTTTTTTTTTTTTAAAGATTTTATTTATTTATTTGACAGACAGAGATCACAAGTAGGCAGAGAGGCAGGCAGAGAGAGAGAGAGAGAGAGAGAGAAGCAGGCTTCCTGCGGAGCAGAGAGCCCGATGTGGGGCTCGATCCCAGGACCCTGAGATCATGACCCGAGCCGAAGGCAGCAGCCCAAACCACTGAGCCACCCAGGCGCCCCCATCTTTAAATGTTTGGTGGAGTTCACCCATGAGACCATCTGGGCCTAGGCTTTTCTTTGTTGCTTCCCTGTTTTTCAGTCCAAACCCCTTGTTTGTCCTAATGTAGTCTTTCACTGTGTTTGTCTAATGTGTAGTAAGGGTAGCAGATACTGCCTCCTCACTCAAAGGAAAGGTACAGAAAATACTTCTGATGCCTTTATGGACAGGTGAAATTAAGCGTTTACCTATAGTCTACCCTTTTCCAAGTAACTGGATTACATTCTGTTGAGAAAAGTGTTTATTTTAAAAGTTTCTTAGACAGGGCGCCTGGGTGGCTCAGTGGGTTGGGCTGCTGCCTTTGGCTTGGGTCATGATCTCAGGGTCCTGGGATCGAGCCCCGCATCGGGCTCTCTGCTCAGTGGGGAGCCTGCTTCCTCCTCCCCCCCCCTCTCTCTCTGCCTGCCTCTCTGCCTACTGTGATCTCTCTCTGTCAAATAAATAAAATCTTTAAAAAAAAAAAAAGTTTCTTATACAACACATTTATATTTAATGTTGTAAGGTCCCTAAATTAGTTCTAAAATGCACTTGATACATTGAGACTGGTCTGAATTTTTTTTTTTTAAGATTTAATTTATTTATTTAATAGAGACACAGCCAGAGAGGGAACGCAAGAAGTAGGCTTCCCGCTGAGCAGTGAGCCTGATGCGGGTCTCGATCCCAGGATCATGATCCGAGCCAAAGGAGACACTTAACGACTGAGCCACCCAGGTGCCCTGAGACTGGTCTGAATCTTTAAGAGCACCTCTTTTGAATGCTGTTTTGTCTTTGGGCATGTTTTATGATGAGGTGATGCTCATTTCCTGTAGCCTAACTTTGAAAATTCAAGTTTTTTTAACTTGCCACTGTAACCTAGGATTGTGCTAGATTGCTTCCAGGAAATTTGAACCCCTTATTAGCTCTGAGTTGTCCATATAAATGGAGAAGAGTATTGATGTGGAAAAGGCATATAGTCTATTTGTAGATGGCTTTGGAAGATGGACTTAAATGTGGGGGTCATTGCTAATTCTCCAGGGCAAAGCACCAGAGGACCCTTCTATGAAGCGCCCAGGCAGCTCGGATTATGTTAGATTGTTACCATTGAAACTTCTGTTGTCAGTGCTATGTGTCACCCTGGGTCGTGTTTTTTGATCATTAGTTTGGTTCCTTTGCTGTCATGTCTTACTTTTCCTAGTCTAAATGTGGCTGTCCTTGCCAAGTGTTGGTCTCATTCTATGCTCTTACCATGTCAGTGTCCAGCATTTGTTGAAGAGAGCGTTGGATTGGTGTTGGTTGACCCGTTGTTCTGTGATGCAGGCATGGAAGTCTCAGTGTCACGGTAGTTGCCACTTACTAACTTCCCAGTATGGGCCAGTTTTGAGCTCTTAGATGGAACAGTCTACCTGGATATTCCATCTTCGAGGAAAACAGCTATGAACATGCATTTAAAACTTTTGATATTCTATAACACACCAGGAATAATATTGTGGTTATCACAATTTCCAGTATTTGAAGTGTACTTTAGAGCCATGGCCCCCAGTACCCAAATCGGTCCAAATTGAATGTCCAAACAATCCATCACACTGAATTCTCCCACCTGCGCTCCCCCCAAGCCAGTGCTTCAACTTCTGTTTTGTTTTCCTGCCTGTGTTAAGGAGAGAGATATCCTTGATACCAAGCTAAGAACTGTGCAGGTGGTGTTCTAAAAGAATGCTCTTTTTCCCATGGACAATTTCTCAAATGTAAGGAGAGGTAATTGGTGGATTGGAGCTAGTAGATATTTGTACATTTTATTTAAAAAAAATTTGTATTTATTTATTTGACAGAGATAACAAATAGGCAGAGCAGCAGGCAGAGAGAGAGAGTGGGAGAAGCAAGCTCTCTGCTGAGCAGAGAGCTGGACACAGGATCCCAGGACCCTGGGACCATGACCAGAGCTGAAGGCAGCCGCTTAACCGACTGAGCCACCCAGGCACCCCTGTTTGTACATTTTAAACATTTTACATCTAAAGATGTTTAAGTCCACAAAATTTCCTCAGTTTCAGGGGATTCGGTGGGTTATAGAATTTCAGCTGTCTCTGGTAGCCGAGGCTGGGTTTGCGTTCCTCTTTCTGTCACTTGTATCAGATAACTAATGTGTAACCATAGTATGTCCTTTTAGAAAGTCTTTAGGAATTGCTTTAAATTGTTTACCTGGAACTCAGAATATTTCATTACTTTTTTCTGTAGCTTTCTCTTTATATGGATAAGTTTGAAGAATTCCAGACTACGATGGCAAAAAGCAATGAATTGTTTACAACCTTCCGGCAGGAAATGGAAAAGGTACTTGCATATTTTTAGTAGAATATTACCTAAAAGGGAATTTATATAAGAAGCTGTTTTAAGCACGAACACGACCTGGATGAGTTGCTGTTGTTATGGTACAGTCTTCATTTCTTCTCTGACCCTCCAGTGGCATCCCATTTGGTCATTTTGCTCTTGGTGTGCCCCATGTAGCTAGTGGTCTCTGTCCTTAAATACCAGCTTTATTAAAGTGAATTCCTGTATTAAATACAACTTGTTGTTACACTATAAGTGGTTTCTTTTTTGTTGTGTCTTTTGTTTTATTCACTCAGTTGCACCCCGCCCCTCCTTCCCAAAGCTCTGTGTTTTTGGAGATTATTTGAAGATATCCAAGCCTGGAATAGTAATTACACCTTCTGGTTGGTTGATTTCATACATACACACACACATACACATTTGTGTATATTTATATTTATGTATTTTTATTTACATGTAATATAAATGTCAGTGTTTCCATCTTTTTTTTTTTTTTTCCTAAAGTAATCTCCACACCTTACATGGGGCTCAAACTCACAAACCTGAGATCAAGAGTTGCACGCTCCACGGACTGAGCCAGCCAGGTGCCCCAGTGTTTCTACCTTTAGTTTTTTTGGTTTTTTTTTTTTTAAACTATTCTCCAACTAAATTTTTTTTTTTAAAGATTTTATTTACTTGACAGATCACAAGTAGGCACAAGCAGGCAGAGAGGAGGAAGTGGGCTCCCTGCTGAGCAGAGAGCCTGATGCAGGGGCTCGATCCTGAGACCCTGAGACCTTGAGATCATGACCTGAGCCGAAGGCAGAGGCTTAACCCACTGAGCCACACACAGGCGCCCCTTCCGCTAAATTCTTTCTCCTTCAACCAAACGCATTCTTTATTTGGCTTCTTTTTAAATTTTCTTGTCTACATTAAGGAAAGCAATATCCTTGATAACCAAGCTGAGAACCAGAGTATATCCATCCATCCATCCTTATTCTATGTGGCATATTCCCCTTAAAATGGGACTTTATGAAGTGGTGGTGGGTTGGGTAGAAGTACAGCATTGCCTGGCACTTCCTAAGCATCCAGTAGATGTTCGTCGTGAGTATCACTAGGTCTTACGTAGTGGCTGGGAGAGTGGGCTCTGGGTCGTGTCCCAGCCGCGTCCTATAATGTGTGGCTGGGGACAAGCTGTTGAACCTTTCAGGGTCTTCTGTATAGATAACAAGCAATTACCTCCATAAAGTGGAGTATTTCAGACAGTGCTTAGCCGTGTTAAGTGCTCAAATTACCACCTTCCGGTATTTTTGGACCCAGGCGTCGGAGAGTGCGGGCAGTGGTGCTTTAGCGCGGCCCGCCGGTCCTTCCAGCCGAGGGTCCCCGCACACAGCGAGCGCCCTGTTAAGGCTGAACAGATTAAGACAGGCTCTGGGGGCCGCTGTCCTTGCTACTTGCAGCTTAGAGATCGCGGTCGGTCAATAATCGACCCAGATCTTCGCTCTTCCCGTGGCCTCTGTCCCACCCTGCCTTGTGTTACGGTTTTGTGGCAGGGCGCTGGCTCTGTCGGATCCTCGTTTCCCCTGATGGCACCGGGCTCGCTGCCCCGCGTGGGGTCGGAGCGGGGGCGCAGTCAGCAGTGCGCGGAGGAATCTTGAAAAGGGGGCTCGGGGCCAGGCAGAGAGGGCGGTCTCACTGTGAATTTCTGAAAACTGGGTTCTTACAGGTTTAAGAATGTTCCGCTTATTTGGGGGCTCATTTTCTCTTCAGCGAAACCTGACGTCAGTCTTGCAGAGTTGGGAGGATGCCCAAAGCTAAGGATAAAATGACCCTTTTTTTTTTTCTTGGTCGCTAGAATGTTCCTGAAGTGACACTGCCTGTAGTTTTGAAACGGATGTGGTCTTGGATGTTGTGGTAGATCATCCGTTCTGAATCTTCGCAGGGAGCTTGGACACCCCTGTCCTTCCAAGAACCAGACAGATTAGTGAATAGAAGACCCCAACTTGGACATGTTTGCGTCCAACCCGGGGAGGGGTCTCTCCTGGTCAACCCCAGGCAGAATGAAAGGCGCGCCCCGGCCCAGGTCCGAGTGGCCAGTGTGCGCGGTCGGACCGCTTCCTCCGCGGGCCGCGGCCTCTGGAGCGGGGAGCGGGGAGCAGGTTCCGTGTCCCGCGCTGCGACAGCCCCTCCTTCGCTTCCCGCCGCGGCCCCTGTGGGTGCTGCCGGGGGCCGCGCGGCCGCCCACCCACAGGCGCCGCGGTCCCTGCGGTCCCTGCGCGAGGCGGGTGCAGTGAGGGGGCGGGGGGAGCCTCGCGGCTCTCTGGTGGGACAGGTGGAGAGATGGAACTTAGAATTTACATTTGCAACTGTGTTGATTGACAGATGACAAAGAAAATTAAAAAACTGGAAAAAGAAACAATAATATGGCGTACCAAATGGGAAAACAATAACAAAGCGCTTCTGCAAATGGCTGAGGAGGTGAGGTGGTTTCCCACGACTCAGGTGTGTTCGTCGTCACGAGGACGGAGCTGCCGCCCCACGCAGGGCAGGGCCGCGCGGGGACAGCACTGCCAGAGTGGAGGGCTCTGCGCGGAGCCGGGGCGCGGACGGCGGGGCGGGGGCGGCCGTAGAGCGGCGGGCTGTCGCGGGCCTGCAGCTTGTGAACTCCGGGGTGGCAGGGGTCTATGCGGTCTGATCGCCGAGTTCTGGGGCCGGTTTGCAGGAATCGGGTGGGGCTGACGTCGCCGCCGCGGGGCCCAGCTCCGGCGATGCCGAGACCGGCCCCGCTGCCTGCCTTCCTGCTTGGACGGGCTTCGGAAAAGGCGGCAGAGGAGGGTTTTTGCCGGCCGAAGTGTGTCGTGTGCACACACGCAATTTCCCGGCTTGAATCTCGTTCTCACCTAAATGGTAGAACAAGAGAAATCTATGTGGAAAAGAATCCTTTTCTGTGTTTAATCAGGCCCTTAAGTTTCTGATCTTTAGCTTTGTGATGAGTATCTTGAAATTTCCTTAGTAAATATTCCTTAGATCAATAGAAAATGCTTTTAAAAGTGCATGTCGGTTATTCCTCTGGCCCCCGGGACGGCGGGGAACCGGTCAGTACCAGCTGGTGCGCGGAGACGGGCCGAGCAGCAGCGTCCGCGCAGGTGCGGGGGAGGAGACCGAACGCGGCCGAGCCGTGATTGAACAAGTGGTTTCTAGTGCGGCTCAGGTTCATTTGTTTGCGTCCCGTGAACGGACTCGAGTTCAGCGAGGTTACGTAAGCCCTCTTTTTCCCTTCCAGAAAACTGTCCGTGATAAAGAGTACAAGGCCTTCCAGATCAAACTGGACCGGTTAGAGAAGCTGTGCCGGGCGCTCCAAACGGAGCGGAACGAGCTCAACGAGAGGGTGGAGGTCTTGAAGGAGCAGGTCTCCGGGAGAGCTGCGGGCGAGGATCTAGCGCTGCCCGCCACGCAGCCCTGCCCTGGCCCGGAGGCCCCCAAGGAGCTGAACACTGCTTCTAGAAGCGCCCCGGGGGGCCCCCTGGACGCCGCCCCCAGGCCTGCGAAGGAGAAACCAGCCAGGTCTGCAGGTGCCGCGCCGGGCATCGAGTCCGTGGACTGAAAGGAAGTATGATCACTGTATCGAGAGCTCTATTTTGTGTATAACTTTCTGTTAGTAGTAACTATTGGTTTTGTGGTGAAAATTTTCTTACTTTTTCTACCATATCTGTATTTTCTTAGAACTACTGGACTTACGTGGTACAGGAGGCTGCTTAGCAGTTTTGAATAGTTTTCCTCTATACATTTTCCTCAGCCGTGTTGCACATCTGCCTCATTTCCCTTCAATGGAATGCATGTGACCATCACCTTGTCCTATTTTCCCTGTTCCTTGGACAGAATTACTCAAATTTCACTCAAGATAGGGCCGATCACCACAAGGGAACTTTGTTCTGATAATGGTTCCCTGATGTGAACACAATATTGATTCAAACATCCCGCCCCTCCATTAATACAACTAAAAAAAAAAAAAAAAAAATCAAGATGATTTAGTTTTATCTAATAGCCCACTTTAATGCCAAGTAAAAATAAACTAGGGTTGGGTCAGAAATAAGCATAGCATCTTTGATTCAAATTAGCTTTTTGATAATATTTATATCAAATTGACATGGCTGCAAGTCTCAAATACTCCGTTTTGGCAGATGTACATAAAGGTGTCACTTTTACAGTAGTAGATATAGACAAATCATTGGACAAACAAAACAGGCTTAATGTTTGTGACTAAGAACAATCCTACTGCTTTGGTTTCAGGTTAGGACTAGAATCCATGTTTGAGCTTGGACCACCTAGATGTTCACTCTGGAGTATGGCGGCTTGTTTGCTTCCAGTTCGGGATTTGGGTACCCATCCTCCCCTTCCCGCAGAAGGCAGCCATTGGTAGTTGTCATTTTAAGACAATGAGGGTTAAGTTCATGTCTAGCTTTCATCAAGCAGAAGGCCCTCCGCTACCCTGCTGCCCTTCTAGCTACTTGAAATTGGGTGTTCAACCGTTTGCGAATCCGCCAGCGAAGTTCTCCAGATATTTTAAAAGGTAATTTGAATTGTGGATCATGCTGAAATGGGTTTTATTTATAAAACAGAAAGACTGGAACCCACACTTTTAACTTAACTGTGGGAAGACTTGGTAGAGAGTTTTTAGTAGTCAAGATCGATGATGCTTTTGGTCTGGTTCTCACCCCTTTTCTTAATTACTGTCTTGTAAGAAAAGAGCCAGTAGTAGGATCAAGGTCTCTATACTCGGACTGGGGGAACTTTCCATATGAAGCACGTTACTTCTCAATTAGTTTTCTTTGTTCTTAAGGATGTTGAATATGGCTGAGATATGCAAAAAAGTCAGGTTATACCATGCAAGCTTGAACTTTATCCGTGATAAAATTTGCATTGAAATAATTTATGAAATAGGCTCTACTAGAATTGATATTACCACATTCCACAGAGCAAAACTATCAAACTGACACTGAAATTGCTCAGTGGACTGAATCAAAGTCCACTCTGTCCAGTTAAAAGGGTTTTCTCTTTAAAAGTGTCTTTGTAAAGTCCTGTCATAATCATGGTCTAAAGTGGGTTGAATGAATTGAAAGTTATCTCCTAGAAGCTTCCGCCGCCATTGGTCACAGGAATCAAGGGGCCAGAGAGTGGAGGGAAAGAAAACCAGAGCCGGTTTTCTCACGACGGTCAAAAATGAGTCGGAAGCTAAAAACAAATATCCCCTCCTCCGACGGCCTCGTATAAATACTCCTTTCTGCTACTAGATGAAATGTTGGACTCCTTTCCCCTAGAGGAATGAAGGTATTTATCAGAAATATAACCTACTTTACAATTAGTACTAATGATCCCATTTCACAAGAACTCCGCTGGATGTACAGCTCTTACTGCTGAAGCCATTCGTGTAGCCCACCACGTTTCTTTGTGGTGCTTGTCCTATGTGGAAGATGTCATTCTTGGGACGTGTTGCCTATTCTCAAGGGCTTTCTAAAGCGATGTGATTAACAGTCCTTGGCCTGCTGCTTTCGGCTTTGACTATGTATCTGTAGCTAGATGCGATCATGGTATTTAAAGGTCGACTCTGTCGGGGACGCATGAGGGGTCCTTGCGCAATCCTTCCCCCATCACCCTGTGAATACGAACAGGCCCCTCTGCAGACCCCCTCCTAAAGCGATCACCTCGCCAGCCCAGTGTTGTGGCTTTGTAGCACGCCTTGTGTCCACCGTGTTCTAGAACACTGTCCTGCTGTTCGGCTGGTCCAGAAAAGGTTTAAATGTCACATTCACTTCAGCTGCATCTGTCGCATCGTCATGGGATCTTGCTGTGTGTTACTTGTAGTGGCCATAGACTCCGAGGAGCAGAGAATACTTGGGTCTTGGATCATGGACCATTTCACCCTCAGACTTGTTAGGAGTACATTTCTTGGTCTTGAGACCAGTGTTTTTTAGTTATGTATGCAACTGCCTTTATTACACCTGGTTATCACAATCCAATTCTCAGGTGTTGCAGAAAAATCTACCTCTTTCAGACTGTAGATGGAAATAACTGTGAAAAACAAAAGATGCAGAGATCTTCTAGTTTGTGCTAAACACACGGCTTTATTTTTACAGCCCACGTCTTTCATGAGGATACGAATTGTTCAGAGGCAGTCTTGTTTTGCTTTTCAAAGACATTTTGTAGAGATTTTTCACTAATGTGAATCTGATTTTATCTACGCGATTCTGTATAGATTAAGTAAATATGTATGATAAATTTGACGGCATCTGTGTCTCCTTCCGTTGCCCATGTGACCTCACCTGTCGAGCCACTGCAAGGACTGCCGCACACGGTTGGGTTCTCAGGCCTTAGCAAGGACGGAGCACCAGCTCACCCCTGGGACTGGGTGGCAGAGGACTCCTTTTATGTAGCCAGACCTCTGTGCATACTTTTTTGGGTATTTTTTGCACCTTTGGGGGCGGGGGGAAGACCCTAAAAAAAATCCTATAGTTTAGCTGTTGTCAAACTGTTTAAAAAAAAAAAAGGATGGGGCGCCTGGGTGGCTCCGCTGGTTGGACGACTGCCTTCGGCTCAGGTCATGGTCCCGGAGTCCCAGGATCGAGTCCCGCATCAGGCTCCCAGCTCCACGGGGAGTCTGCTTCTCCCCCTGACCTTCTCCTCGCTCATGCTCTCTCACTGCCTCTCTCTCAAATAAATAAATTAAAAAAAAAAAAAAAAAAAGGAAAAAAGCCAACCCTGCATTTCCACAAGTCTTAGCTGCTCCTCGCACATTTCAGGGTGCACCTACTTAAATAGCAAGAGGATTCGGTACATTATAGAGGCATATAGGGAACGATTTTATTTGAAGATGAGCCAAAAGTATTTAAGCACATTAACTTAAAAGTTGGCTGGCCCCTCTTATATTTGACTGTAATTATTTTAGACTTAATGGGCTACAAGGTCGTCATTGTCGATTTTTGATCTGTTAAAATTAAAAACCATCACTAGGTGGCAGCTCCTGCGAAACAGGATTTAGGGCCAACCTGGTATATCCCCTAGGCTGACGCTGACCCCTGCTGTGTACGCCAGCGAGCTTTCTTGGGGGGGGGGGGGCGGTGTAGAAGTTACAGTAGGTCCGTGTGTACAGGTCTAACTTCTTACCCAATCTCTGGATCAGGACACTCAACGTATCCCGCAAAGTAATTCCGCACACCCACGCGTACCAGTTTTCTCACAGGAAGGGACGCACATGGACAACACATTCATACTCTCCTACCCGGGTTCTAAGAAAACAAAACCAAATTTATTTTAAAACTTTATTTCTGCAAAGCCAATCAACAAGTGTTGGGAGGGAAAAAGTGTAAAAGTTATTCTTGCATATTTGGGAACAGCAAGCACTTAGTTTGAGAAAACAAGGACTTAAAATAGTTGAATCAAAGGCAGTACCCTGCTACTTGTATTTAAAACAACAGTGATGTTCTTTCTTAAACAACATTCCTTTCTTCCCTAAAAGCTACAATATGATACAGTACGCAATAGCTCACTTGAAAGTGCTAGAATCAGAGAAGGTAAAGAACGCCATATGCCAACCCACTTACATTTCCTACTATACAATGCCTTTTCGGCGCTTGATAAACCAAGCATTCATGTAGCATTACATTCAACAGAAACATTTCTTGTACTTTGGGTTTTAAGATCCTTGCCCCTCCAGTTCCGATGTTGTGACATCTGACTCTTCATCATTGTAAATATTTTCAGCCTGGAGAGGACAACCAAATAAATGCATAGGTAAAACTCCCCATGGTTTTTTACAAAACCTCCTGAAATCAGCATTTAATTCTGTCTAGATTTTAGGATTCACTGGTCAGCGTGTTTCTGTGTTGGACATTTTTAGAGTAATTTACTTAGTAGTTTTCCCCCCAGACTTGAATGAGGAAAACCCAGGGCCAGGGTTCTCATTTGGCAGAGGAGCCCACCTAAGCCACCAAGCTGCCTACATGCTACTACTTTCTGTAGTAAAAAGTGTTTTCCAAAAGCATTTCAAGCATCTCTGAGATGAAGCACCGGCCCTGCGGGTTAATGAGAGGGTTAACACCACCTCAGAAACACTAGGTGCTCAGTACTCCGCTTCCGAGGACTCGTGGATGCTTTGCTCCTGTATCCTTCATGCCCGTGACGGAGCAGACCCCGGACCTACAGCAGTGACGCCAAGAGCCCAGCGGACGAAGCGTACGACATCATGCAAAGCGGAACAGAGGCCGTGTCCCCGTCTGTGTGCAGACACAGATTTCTCCTGACCTGACAGGTGCATACCGAACTTAAGACTTGTTAAAATGGAGAAAGGTCTTTTAAGATTGTGCATATTGCACCAAATTTAGAAAAGCAACAATTCTGTAATAGAAACACTTTGAGTGAATGTCTCTTCGTTCAGGAAAAATAAACACTTTAGCTCACCATTTGCCATATCTGCATGATGTTATCCTCAGACACCGAGCAGATGACCCAAGGCTCATTGGGGTTCCAACTAAAATCTGATATCTTGGCGGTGTGTCCTCCATGAATAAACTGTTAATAAGAAAAATAAGAATTTTAAAAAGCCTGTTTCATATCTTAGTTTTCAGAGCATCAATCTTGCAACTGAGGTTTAAGGGAGGGGTTTACAGGCTTCGTAATCCACCCCCTGCTGCCTCTGCAAGTTTCCAAACCCTCAAGAAAGATGGGACAGTACAGCAACGCCTGGCTCCCCTTTGCCTACACTCCCGATACAAGTATGTGCACGGGTGCGTTTTTCTCACACAAACATACCTAACTAACCCCCCCCCCAAGTACTTCACCCCACATCACCCAAAAGTGAGGACATCTTCCTACACAACCACAATGCCATTTCTGTACCTAATACACTTAACATTAATTCAGCCTCATTATCAAATATACGTACTTCGGTACAAACAGTTAAGACAATAAATCTCCTTAAAGTTCTGTTACAGCCTCTCCAAACTGGCCCACCCGAGGAGCCCACACACCGCCCAGCCACCCTCCATCTCCCCAAGGGACACCACTCCCGGCAGGGATTTAAAAAACCAACCAACCCCCAGGGTCCAAAAGCAAAGCCCCCCAAAGGCTAAGCAGAGGGCTTGCTGTACAATGATGAAGGCAGCAGAGACTCCCTCCCTACAAGACACAGCCTCATGGGAAAGCACTGGACCTCCCTTACCTCAGAATTAAGAATCAGAAGGAACCATTCTCACGGGGACAATATGAATGCACAGTCTTGGACCGAAGTCACATTTCCTAACGAAGTCTAATTTGACTCAGGTTGACAATTAGGTCACATGCAAGGTAACTGTTCTACCTAATCATTTTTTTCAGTTTAAAAATGACAGGAGAAAAACGGCTTTTCAGAATTGTGTTAAGGGGGCGCTGAGAGAAAATACGTTAAGACCACAGGCTTGGGATGTGCAGAGTCCTCAAATCAAGACACTGTTGGACTAAAATTACGGTCAGCATCCAGTTTGCCACAAGTTAGGTGTCCCTTGATTTCAAGCTCTCCTGTGAAAGGAGCAAAATCCCAGTGGATTTCCTCAAGGACCACTGTTGAGTGGTCTGTTAAAGAATCCTACTATACAAGGTACCCCCAAATAGCTGGAAACTTTGAGAGCACGCCAAGCCAAAGAATCAGTCACAGAGAGCACCTCCTCTCACACTTCGACAGAGCTAGCTAGGCCGATCCAGACACAAAGCGGACCGCTGGCTGCCAGGGCCCGAGGAGAGGAGCGGACTGGGAGGTACTCCAGAGCAGCGCTCCTTCCTCAGGGGAAGGAAACGTTCTGACTTGTGGCGGCAGTTGGAGAATTCTGTGAGCACACTAAAAACCACTGAATCCTATCCCTTCAACAGGTGAACTGTATGGTATGTGAGTTCCATCTCCAAGTTTTTACCAAAGTAAAGTAAGGACCAACGGCTGGACGATGGATGACAGCAGGTGCCGGCAACGCCTCGGCTAGAGACACTTTAGAACTATGAAGCCACGCAGCACAGCACAGACTCTGCAGACTAAGTCACTCAACAGAGAATACACCGTCCAGGTGCTGTCGTCTGTCTAGGGGATTTATTGAGAAATGCTCTTCTTTAATCAGCGTGCAGTGCATAGAACATGCGGGCATGTCTGTGTTATCACACCCTGTGTCCCTTTCTGGCCACTGCTGTGGGGTGTGGCACTGTGCAAGGAGTGCGGGGATCCAGGGCGTCTGTGCCACGTGGGCTTCGGTGAGCATCTCCTGTACGCGGGGCTCACCTTTGAGGGCCTTCTTTACCTTTTAAAAGCGGTGGGCAAAGCCCAAGGGTACCAAGACTTGGTACTGACCTAGGAATGAAATACGCTACAGTGGACTGGATGACCATCTGCTAAATGACTGGCGGACACGAACGTGGATTCTGAGTGAGGAGGAACCGCCGCGAAGTGCGGCCCCACCCAACGGAAGGGGACCCGACGCGCACACTGCAGAGCTCGGAACCCGGAGGGACGAGAACAGGACAAACCCACCACAGAAACCTTCAAGGGCCGAGAAGATGCCGCTTGATTGTTAGGAGCAGGAGGGAGATGGTACACACTTGGCACCAACAAGATCCAGAATGCTGTCATTTTCTGGGCAGGGAACTTAAAAATCAAGTCACTGGAATATTTCTGTACTGTTAGATAATGTGAAGTATTGGCTAATTCGGTATCAATACTGAGCCCCCCACCCAAAAAAAAAACCCCCTCAGAAATACTACAAATGGGAATTAGTGAGAAATTTCATGATTTTCCAGGAGCCCAAATAGTTCTTAGTGAAATATTCATAAAAACCTACTGTGCTCTATTTACTATTTTCTATAAATGTCAAAACCCAGTCAGAATAACCTTTAAGACCAATTTGAAATCCTCTCCAAGAGCTAGCATTTGGAGTTCTGACTCATTTTCCAGATTCACGGATCAATGACAGGCAGTCCAATCTGCACATGACATTTCATCCTGCATAAGAAAGCCAATATATACCAGGAGTTCTGGAGGCCCATCTTCGGCGTCTTCTGCTGATTGTTCTTCTCCAATTTTGCTATCAAAAAAGAACATAATGCTGTCAATACTGAAATTCTTGCAGAAGGTATCAGTGTTCACAAAACCAGCATCAGCCCACAAAAGGCATCTTAAAATGCACACTCTAGAGACCACATTTCTACACTACTGCCAATGACAACTTCTGTCTTAGTTACTGGTGGGACAGTGGGATGTTCACCTTCTGGAAATGATAAAAGCTGTTCATAACTGAGGATGCAGCACAGAAATTGTTTATAATAAATACTAATTTAAAATTCATTATTTAAAAAAATAAAAGTCATTATTTTTAACTGTGGCTGTTTGCTGCACTGGATTTAAAAGGTAAAACTCAAGATATAAGCCAAGGAGGGTGCCTGGGTGGCTCAGTGGGTCAAGCCGCTGCCTTCGGCTCAGGTCATGATCTCAGGGTTCTGGGATCGAGCCCCACATCGGGCTCTCTGCTCAGCAGGGAGCCTGCTTCCCCCTCTCTCTCTGCCTGCCTCTCCGTCTACTTGTGATCTCTCTCTGTCAAATAAATAAATAAAATCTTAAAAAAAAAAAAGATATAAGCCAAGGAAAAGAGGAAAAAAAGCCTAATAACTTCAACATGCCGAATCTGCCAGCAGCCCCAACACTCTTTAAGTTACACACCAAGTATCAGCTTTGATATCTAGCCCCAAGGTGGGCTTTGCTAGTAAGAACTGCTAAAAAAGCAACCAAAATACATAACCTTCCAAGTGATACTCTTTCTTCCTATTAAATTTAAACCAAACACATGGGACTGCTAGACAATGATGTATATCCTCCGGTCAGAACTATTTTAATCTGTAATTCTATCCAATGTAATGTAATTCTAACACTACGCAACTTATAAAAGAATTAAGAATTAAGCCTCCAAATTTACTATTGGCACCTCTAGGGACAATTCAGCTGCCAGGGCATCCAGACTTTCAAAGCCCGCTGCTTGATTTCAGAGTTTTCAGTTTCTACTTTTACTACTAAAATTGTTTTCAAATAAAATAGTGTAGACTCAAATATCCGCTTTCAAGATTCTCTACATTCCAAGATTCAATCATGGCTAGAGTTTGTTCTGTACAAACACAGAACGTTAGATGTTCAGAAGTTTTACCAATACAAGTATTTTATTCCAGTGTTTTATGTTCTGTGCACTGAAGAACTGGTCTGCGGTCTCTGTGATGAAAGCGGCCTTGGTTTTAATAAACTAAAAACTTAGCCTACTTCAAAGCAATACATTTAAAATAAGGATTTTAAATAAGTTATTTCTTGGTAATGATTTAAACTTAGGATAATGATATCTGAGAAGAACGTTTATATAACTGAACATCTTTATTAATGGCTCTAAAGGCTCAAGAAAAGTAAAGGAGTCTGAAATTCTTAGAATGGCGACTCGGAGATCAAGGAACTTTACAAAATTGGAAGAACTCTATGCTGAGCCCCAGAAGAATGTAAGCTCGCTTACAGCACCGCCTGTGCTTATTCCGTGCCCAAGTGTATCCCCAGCAGCTACACAGACCACAGCAGGAGCTCAGGTCCTCAAAATGAAACAATGGAAGCACAGAAGAGCAAATGATAGAAACACTAAGAGTGCAGGTAAGAGACATAAACTAAGAGCCCACATACGAGACATAAACAGCTAACATCTGTACCCCTTTCTATGCCAAGAGTGTTTTCAATATAATTATTTCGATCGTTACGACATACACACGCCCCCAACTTCATGTCTGAATACCAACAACAAAAACTCTCATCATATAAATTCATTTTGCATTCCATTTCCTGATTCACTTCTGTTTTACAGAACCAAGACTCTTCAGGAAGGCACTTGAAAGTTGCTTTAATATTTGGCTTATTAGTCTGACTTCGAGTCAGGTCATGATCTCAGGGTCCTGGGATCGAGTCCCGCATCCGGCTCCCTGCTTCTCCCTCTACCACTCCCCCTGCTTGTGTTCCCTCTCTCGCTGTGTCTCTGTCAAGTAAGTAAGTAAAATTTTAAAAAAAATTTTGGCTTATTAAATGGGTATCTGCAAACTACTCTCGACTTCATGAATTTCATCATCTGTCAGATTGGCATACTTATGCAGTTTCTTGTCACCGGACTTGGGAGTTACCTTAAATCCCACACGTTCAGGCGGCGATCAGTACCACTTGAAGCCAGAATAGTTTCGTTATGTGGAGACCAGTGGACCTAGCAACACAGATTGGAAAGTGTGAAGTATCGTCTGTTCCTATGTTTGTGGGTATTATTCTAATCCTTGAGACCTTCCCAGTTTCTGTTTCTCTATCCTCTTCTTGTCCTATCCTTTCAAGTGCTCTTAAATGGCCCATCTCCTCAGCCTGCTTTCCTGAAGGTCACACCCCAATACAAGGGAGCTCAGCTAGGAATCCCCATAAAGTTACTCAGCCCCCTAACTACCCCAGAAGCTTTTCAACTTTTCAATTAAGTATATCTTAAACCTATGCAATTGAGGGGTGCCTGGGTGGTCAGTGGGTTAAGCCTCTGCCTTCGGCTCAGGTTGTGATCTCAGGGTACCAGGATCGAGCCCCACATCGGGTTCTCTGCACAGCAGGGAGCCTGCTTCCCCCTCTCTCTGCCTACTTGTGATCTGTAAATAAATAAAGTCTTTAAAAAAAAAAAAAAAACCTATGCAATTGAAACCACTTGAAACGATATACAAGGTTGTTTGTTGTTTTTCCCACCAGAGGACCTACCATGCTGGATACCTTAACTAAAGAATCCTTGGATTTCACTTTTTAAACTGATCCTGTTTTGCAAGACTTTTTCGACTTCTAAAGTTATAATCTCACAGAGCTCCAAGTTACTTCCCACTAGTTAACCTACACAGAAGAGGAACTTAAAAAAAAAAAAAAAGCATGCCTGCTATAAAAGCAAAAAGATTTTAAATTTCCCCCATCAGAAATTACCAAAAACCTGACAGAGACTATAGAAAACTGCCACGTACCTGGAAAATCTCATCTTTATGAGATTCAAAGGTATGGAGTTTTAACTTTAAATTACGCAGATCCCATAAAGCTACAGTCTGAAGAAAAATAACAAATGAAAAGGAATTCATTTCTGCACTTTACATTGAGTTTTAGAATATCTGACTAGCACAAGACAACTGGATTCATAAACACCAAATACACAAAAACTTGGAAACCTTATCTGCAGAGCCAGTTGCAAGAATGAACTCGCTATAGGGGTTGAACGACAGGCAGTTGACCTCGGCAGTGTGCGCGTCCACCAGGTGGCTTGGCTTGGAGGTGGTATTGGACCTGGTGTCCCATCTAAAACACAAAGGTACAAGGCACACAGCACAAGACAAAGCCACCTGCCCCTCCCCAGCTTCTCACACTTGTTTCCGGGTCCGCGCCACTCCACACCCCCCCATTTCTGCCCCTTACGCTTGCCCCTTCATGGACACCCCAACCATGTACAGAGCTGCCAATTCGGACTGCCAACCACTACGTGCCATATTCTACACCTACAGAAAATAAATTAGGGCTATCATTTCCAGTTACTCGTTTATTAGATTCCTGTCTTAATACCAACTATTTCAAGCATACACCAACTACTACACAGAGAACAATTTAACAATTTGATACCTACAACCTAGCCTTGTCAAGTCTTATTACTTGGTCACATTTGCCTCAGATAGGAGTTTATGAAATCAAACACATTACAGGTGGCTGAATGCAGCCCAGTGGCCATGACCTGATAGAATCATTCTTAGCCCTCATCTTCAAAGTCACTGCGACCCCAATTTTGACATTTGCCATTGCCAAGCAGGTTTCTTCATACTTACTTATGTTTTCTTTTTTCAAATAAAAAATGGTGTTTACTCATATGCCACAGTAACTTTTATACAAAAAAGCCATTACATGTGTATGGTTTCTTGTATGTCAATTATACCTCAGTGAAGTTTTTAAGGCCAGTATGTAACTTTAAAAAAATTAGTAAATCAAACCACAGGCCACCACAATCACTGATGGTCATTGAGGACACCTACATAGCAAGACCCCACTGAACCTTCCACCTTACATCATAAGTTTCTGATCATCAGCAACCGATCCAAATAAGGACTCGTGGAGCAGATGCCAGGCCACATCCTCTACAACAGCCGAGTGGCCAGTGAAGATGGCTTTAGCATCCACGATCTTGCCTTCCTTTGGTCCTGCGTTTATATCCCACAGACAGACAGTCTAAAGAAGGAAAAAATAAACAACCTTCATTAAAAAATTATTGAACGAGGGGCACATGGCTGGCTCAGTCAGAAAAGCTCATGACACTTGATCTCACGGTCATGAGTTCGAGCCCCGTGCTGGGTGTAGAGATTTCTTAAATAAACTTAAAAAAATTATCTAACTATATAAAAGGTAGAAATAAACACGAGAAGAAACATAAATAAAAGTGAAGCTTCTGAAACAGAAGAGTGTATTCTTGTACCATTCATCATCTGAGATGCAGAGGGCAAGGTAAGGGTACAGTAAGGGGGATGGGGAAACCGAGCATGATGGTAGGCAAGAGACGATTAGGTTCGAGTTTCTACTGACATATCTTCAATCAAGTATCTAAAATTCATCTAGATTACACAATGAAACACAGAGCCCAACATTCAGTATCTACTGAACAGATATTTGTGTCCTAGAAATTCACACAGGGCTGGGAGATTAGAAATTAAAACTAAAACATGCTTCTTCAACAGCAAAAATATTTGGATAAATCTTTGACTTCATAGCAGAAACCACTACAAACATTAAGAAGTGGGACAGGTGAATAACCCAGAAACCCCAACTAGGCTACTTTGAGAGGCCAAAGCTTAGGGCCTATGGACAGATCCCCACAGTGCACTCCTCAAAACATCAGCACAACCCAAGGAGAGGCCATGGGCCTTCCCCAGGCCCCAAAGATCACAAATCTGTAGGCTCTGCAACCTGAGGCTTCAAATGACAATTATCACAAAGTTAAGAGGAAAGTTTTTATGAAAAAATGTTGCCAACTACAAGGCAATGATTATCATCCACATGGTTTAAAATAAAAGGCAATTCCATTAGAGTAAATTTGCTGCAATAATTCCACTGACACTGGTATGGGGTTCATCTCTTTGAAAATCACTTTCTTATCCGAGTCTCTAGAACAAAGCTATTTCCCAGTAATAGCTATTTACCCAGTACCAAAAAGAAGTTTTATATAATACACATACCCTTAGTCTTTGTGGATACACACTCAGATGCACAATTTACAAGCACTGAAGAAAAGGAACATGTAGAGCTCTTGCCGTCCTCCCCTGCTCATTTCACAAGGATCCCGGAAGATTAGCAATATGCCTGGCACATGCGGAGCCCTTGGAAAACGTCAGCTATTATTGTAACTAGCAACTCCCAGCCCTGCGTCTTCAGAATGCACTAGTAATTAAGTAACTGAGCTTAACCCATCCTCCCTGTTTTAGGGACTCAACCATGCCCACTTTGAGGGACGTGGAAGAAAGCTTCCTTTCATAGAACTAAGGGAGACCCTTGCTTCCCAGCCTCTCCTGTGGCTGGGACACGATGCTGGCTCCATCAGTCTGGCCATGATTTTGAATTGCGAACATCAACAGGGAAATCTGTTCTCATGACTGCCAGTGTGTGTTGGGGGGTGGGTGGGGAGTGTACACAGCGGAGAGTAACATCCACTAGCCTCTTCTCTAGGTTGTAGGCCATTTTCTAGACAGCACAGCAATTCTGTGAGCTGCTCAAGGTCCTTCTGATAAATTTCTTTTCTGTTTGTATCAGCCAGAGTTGGTTTTGCTTGCTTGTACCTAAAGATTCTTAACTGGGCCAATTACCTACTTTCAGTATTTTAAAAAAAAGCATAACAGAAATCGTGGCCAGTAGAAATATAAAGAAGGTCTGTGACGCAACAGGCCCCGTTCTAGGCAGGAGGATATACGAAGAAAGAAGGTAAAGAACCTGTGGCCAAGTTACAAGAGCTTTCAAAAGCTCCAGAAGTCTACTCTCAGCTCTGGGCTAGAGTTACAGCAAACATGTTTTACTCACAATATGGGATCCATGAAGGAAGGTGTGGAGCTGTAGGTGGAAAGAATGCTACAAATACTGATCTACAATAAATTAACAAGATCATTTTCCATTTGTGTGGTACTTTTGTTAAAATACTTGTATTAAGGATGCCAGGATAACTCAATAGGGAAAGGTTAGTCTTGCCAACAAATGGTGCTAGAAAAAACACAATAACTACAAGTGGAGAATGAACTTGAACCCCTACCTCACACCATATAAAAAAAATTAACTCAAAATGAATAAAGGACCTAAATGTAAGAGCTAAAGGTATGCAATTCTTAGAAGATAATGTAGATGTAAGTATCTTTGTGATGTTGGATCATGTAATGGTTTCTTAGACACGGTATCAAAAGCATAAGTGATAAAATAAAACACATAAACTACACTCAAAATTCAACTTTTGTGCTTTGGAGGACATCACCAAGAACGAAAAGACAACCCACAGAGTGGGAGAAAATCTTCTGAAATCCTACCTGATAAAGGACTTGTATCCAGAATACATAAAGAACTCTTACAACTCAATAAAAAAAAACACAAAATTTAAAAATGGACAAGGGATTTGAATACATATTTTCCCAAAGAAGAGCTATAAATAGCCGATAAACACATAAAAAAGATATGCAACATCATTAGTCCTCATCACCACAAGGAGGTAAACCATTTCACCCTCACCAGGATGGCTATAATAAAGAATACAGACAACAACAAGTGCTGACGAGGAAGTAGAGAAACTGGTACCCTGGAGTACACATTACTGGTGGGACTGTGAAGTGCTGCAGCTGCCTTGGAAAAGCTTGGCAGTTTTTTAAAAAGTTAAACATAGAGTTACCATATGACCCAGTATTTCCATTCCTACGTAATTACCCAAGAGAAATGAAAACCTACATCCACACAAAACTTAATACAAAAATGGTCATATAGCAGCATCAGCCAAAATAGCCCCAAAATGTTAAAACAAAAAAGAAAAGAAAAGAAAAAGAAAAGCAAAGAGCCCCAAGCAGGAACAACCTACATGTCCATCAACTGATGAATGAATCAATTCCAGCACATCCATATAATGGATTATTCTGCCATATACAGGAGTGACATATTGACCTATGCTTCAACATGGATGAACCTTGAAAAACTTATGCTAAGTGAAAAGAAGCCAGACAGGGAAAAAGCACATATGATTTATATGATTTATCAGGAGACAAATCTATTGACATAGAAAGTAAATCAGTGGTTGTCAGGAGCTGGGGGCAGTGGCGAGGGGATTGCTTAAGGGGTCTGGAGTTTCTTTTTTGTGCCATTTGCTGAAAATGTTTCAGGATCCGATAGTAGTGATGACTGCACAGCTTTGTGAATATACTAAAACCCAATGAATTGTACACTTAAAAAATAAACTAAAAGGGAATTTCTGTCTCACAAACACTTCATAGTTTCCATTACAAAGATACATTTGGAAATAATGGCACACCTTTTGCCCACCTTCCCTCCATTCTAAGGTTGCTTCAAAAGAGCTCTGTGGAATCCCAAGGCTCCAACAGGGCAGTCTGATAACCATTGCTCTAAATCCTGTGAAAACGTTATCACAATAATCAGGAGTATTATCTTAGAAAACCTTTCAACTACACAGCGCTCCTTCAGTGCACAGCTCTCCAAGACAGTCTTTAAGTACATGAGATTAGAAAGAATAAGTCTCTCACATGATCGTCTGATGCACTTAGGAGATGTCCACTCAAGTTCGAATTCCAGGAAAGACCATAGCCTTCCTTTTGGTGGCCTCTTAACCTAAGATCAGGATTACATTCTCCACTTGGGTCTAAAAAAGGAAAGAGACACATTAACTACGAAGTGATTTTCTATTTATCAGAAGTAGTAAAAGCAATCCTCGGTCCTCACTGAATGAGCCGTAACATTCATGATAATGCTTGAAGAAGCGTCACATACAAACGATGACTTGGGACTTGGTCTGACCCACAGCCACTCTGAAAAGCTGTTCTCTGCGCTTCATTTCAAATACTCAATGCAAACCAAGTCTCAAGACCATAAAGTAACTAGTTCCTCTGCAAAACCAAGTACTAGCTCCAACGCAAAACACTGAAACCTACAACTATGCCCTCAGATTGGAGTGGCAACCTGCTCCACCCCGGATCAATTTTTTTCAAACACTTTTGTGAGGAAAGAGTTAAGACAGCAGGTCTGGTTGCTCAGCCCCTGCATGTCTCCAGGGTAGCCCGCAACCATGACTGACCCTTAGCCAACCCCTAGGAATGTGACCCTCACAAAATTCTTCATGTCCCTGACTGATGAAGCTGTGTGTGCCCAGAGCAGTGAGGCGTGCCGTAGCAGCTCGTCAGGACTTGCAGGGTTGTTCAGCAAGATTCAGGATGTATCTGGCTTCACTGCTGGGGTTCTGAGTTGCCCTTGCCATGGCTAGTCATAGAGCAGCATGTTCCTATGTGACCAGACCTCTATAAAAACACTAGATCCTGAGAGTCAAACAGGCTTCCCTAAGCAGAGACATTGATCACATGCCCCTTCGGTCTACTGCTAGAGAAAAAGCGTGTTCTACGTGGCCCTAGTGGGGAAGGACTCAAACGCCTGTGCCTGACCTCCCTGGACTCTGCCTGTTGCATATCTTTTCCTCCTGCTTTTGCTCTGTAGCCTCTGCTATAGTAAGTCCTAGCCAGGAGTAGAACCTGTCTGGGAGGTCCTTTCGTTACATCAACTGAATTTTGAGGGTGGTGATGGGACCCCCAAGAAGATTTTTAAACCTTTAAAAATTATAAATTACACTAGTTTGAACGACCTCACAGCAATTATTTTTCAAGAAAAATGTTCAACCGATGGCCTGATTTCATTACTACATACCTGGTTTAGCAGGGTGCTTCGTATAGTCAAAAACCAGCACATCAGAAGATGGAGTTTTGGTAGCAATGATGTGAGGATTCTGTGGCATGTAACGAGCACGGTTTACTTCTCCTTCATGGTTAATTTTAATTTCACATTCAATTTTTCCTGTTACAGAACCAAAGCCACCAAATTCTAATGTGAGAAGAAAGAAATAAACACATACACTTACGATTAAAAATCAGAAGTCATTTAGTTTAATCCACCCAACAAATTTTAACCTGGCAAAACACAACACAAATTAACTAGAGAACACAAAAATTTGGGTTTACTTGCCACTTGGAATTAATTTATTCTCAAAGCCCATTTGAATTGGAAAATGTTGACAGCCATTTTATGCAAGTTAGTTGTTTCACCTTGGATTTAGAATAATTAAAAACTGGCCTCTTTCAGTTGTAAAGAGGATGTAATTGTTTCCTAAAATCAGAAATCGATGCTAACTAACCCCCACCCAACCCTAAGACACAGACATATTGGTTCCACTAGCGTACTGAATTCTACTGCTAGCGGAGTACCAAAGCTCAAATGAGGGGGCTGGTGTGTGAATGAGACTACGGTGCTGAATAGTTATTAAAAAGGCCTTGGAAAAGCAACAAAGTCATATAAAAAGCGTAAGGAACTTCTGAGAAGCAGCAAAATAATAACAGAAAGTGTACATGTAGAGAACATCTAAGCACATAACAGCAAACAAGCATTTTCTTTTTTGTGTTCAAAGATTAGGAACGGGAATAGTTGCTGATGCTTAAAAAGTTTGGAGGTTTCACCTCGTAATTGTGTTATTTCTTCCTGACCTACATTGCCGCTTCTCCGCATGTTCCTTTTCTGTTCCCCCAGATCTCAGGTTCGGGAACACAACTCAAATGCCTGATGGAGCCAGGCAGGAAACAAGTAAAACGGACTGGCTGGGTCCTAAAGAAAACCAACTGAAAGCAGCAAACCACTTCTCAGGTTCAGCCAGCTCTTGCTATACGGGAATGCTTAATGAACACTGGCTCCCATGGTTTAATACTGGCATTCAGCCACTCTTCTCTGTGGCAAACGTAGCTTACTCTTCTGTGTGGCTGAAAATCACAGACCAGTCCACACAGCTATGCCTACACAACCATATACAATCACCTTTTTCCTTCTCAACATGTCCCCTTTCCATCGTGTCAGTGGGAGAAACCTGGCCCAGCCTTTCTAAGATTGCCACTCACCCTGAGACTCTGCTCCAACTCTGCCCCAACTTTGCTTTTCATCCCACCACCCAACCCTCCACTGTGGATTCCAAGGGCTCTAGCATTTCTAACATAAAGACACTCAAGTTCCCCAATTCCTTTACTTAGAACCTGAACAGCTCTCCTCTTCCAAAAAAACAGATTTCCAGTAAGATTTACTTTCAACACAGGGCCTTATTTTCTCAAACTCAAAAGTTCGAAAATAAAAACCACCATTTTAATGATAAAATACTATCCATTAAAAAATACCACAACTGAAAATAGAGAGGTGTTAACTGTAAATTATTTCAGGCACTTGTTGGAATGGAATACACAAAACAAGTGACTTCGGTAACTTGATACATCCATAAATTATGCACAGAGACTAAGTCTGAAGCCAAAAGTCCAATAAATACATACTTTAGGATTAAAATCCACTGAAAATTTCTCATTACGATTTTTACAGAAATAACGCATAAAATTGTAGGGAAACGGACTGTGAATTGTGGCAGTGGCAAAGGGATTAAATCATTTTGGAAAATTGTTTTAGACTATTTTAAGCTGACAATGAATACACCATAGGACTCAGCAATCCTACTCCGCTAGATGAATTCTCCCACATGTGTACAAGGAGACATGGCAAGGATGGTCACTGAAGCACCATTTGTAAGAACAAAATACCAAGCAGAGGCAGTCCAACTGCCCCCTGGTAGAATGAATCAAGTAAGGTTTAAAGCACAATGGAACAAGACATGGGAGTTAAAAGGAGGTGGACATCTACGTGGTTTACATACATACACAAAACAGTACCCAAAGAAAAAAAGTGGGAAAAAAACCCTTTATACAGATTTACTACTGTATGAGTAATAAAGATACAAACAGTTAAAAATGGCACAATAATTTCAGGACAGTGGTAAATTCTTCAAAGGCAGGCAAGTTAGGAAAGGGGTATGGGGTGGCAGGATTTTAGCTATAATGTCTTATTTTCAATATGAAAAAAAAAACTAAAGTAAATTCCTTAAAATGTTAAGATTAAACCTTTTAGGGCTGTGCAGACAGCACTAACCCAACAGGTCTGGTTGCTTAGCCCTTTCAGTTCTGGGGACACTGGGACCATGAATGACCCTCAGTCCTGGGAACATGGAACTCAGAATGTTCTCAACGTCACTGATGGATTGATGATTTTGTGGTGTACACCTGGAGCAATGGACCATGCTGTACCAGGTTGTCAGGGTTGCTCTGCACAGATACAAGATTGACGACATGCACCTGGTTTCATTACTGGGGTCCTGAGTTTCAGTTGTCTTAACTGGCTGCCAGAAGGACGTGCCTGTGAAAACAACCCCCCCACCAGAGCCTCAGATGCTGACACTCAAATGGGTTTCCCTGGGCAGAAGAGAGAGATTCTGCACATGTCCCTGTTATTTGCTGCCAGAGAGAAAGCAGGTCGTGTGCAGCCTTGGAGGAGCCTTGTGCCAGACCTCCCTAGACTCCCTGATGTATATCTTTCCCCCACTGCTTTTGTTCTCTGGATTCTTTACTGTAACAAACTTTAGCCATGCGTATAATTTGCTGAGTCTTCTGAGTCCTTCCAGCACAATGACCAACCTTGGGTGATGGTGGGAAGACCAAATCAGGGGAATGTACGTTTGACAGGGGAAACAGGAAATCAATAGCTTCCATAAAAAAGCCACTGTTAACTATTTGGTACATACGCCTCCTCTGACTTTTTCCTATATACACCCAATACATATTATTACTTTTTACCAAAATGGGTACTACAATCACACAAAGGAGTTAATTTATCCTGGACAGCTTTCCATACTAGGGCATACAGATTTGCCTCATTGTGAGTCTGTGTGAAATTTCAAATTTATCGCATTCTTAGGAATTGCTGAACAGTATTTCAAACATACCATAATGTGTTTAACCAATTTCCTATAAACTAACATCTGGGTTGCCAGGCTCATCTTAATTTTTCAATCCTGCAAATAATGCTATTGTGAAATCCTTGTGCACATGTGAGCAAGTAGTTCTATGAGATAAACTCCTAAAAGTTAAACTGCTGGGCCCAAAGATATTAATAGAAAACTGTAATAACATAGTAGAAAAGAAGGCACACTTCCTTAAACACCAATACTGGAATATACGGTATACCTACCACCCTTCTCACTGTCACAGTGGGAAGCATCAAACTGTGCATCATCGTTCGGAATATGGACTCGAGCAACCACGAGATGATTCTGCTCATCAGATGTGTGAGTCCCCAGCACTAGCCAATGAAGGGCATAATCCTTTCCTTCTGGTCTGTTTAGGAAAGAAAATAAGTCACACTAACCCTAAAGAAATCAGTTGCTAACAAATTCAGTCCATCTCCAATCTCCACACTCATAATCATTGACTTCTCACCTAAAAAATATCTTCCATTTTAAGAAATTAGACATTTCTAAATTTTCCAGTAAGAGGCAACAAGATAGAATGGAAAGTTTAAGCACTGAGCCAGAAAAACTGGGTTCAAATCCTGGCTCAAACTAAAATTAACTATATGCAATTCCTTAAATCACAACTTCCTGGGGGCCCCAGTTTCTTCATCCGAAAAACAGGTTATGAGGGCAAAAGGCATGAAAACTCATTATTAATGTTCAATGTCTATGAAATGGGTTTCTCAATTTTATGGCGGGGGGCGGGGGGGGGGCTGCTTTGTTACCTTGGTACTATAGAACTCATTTTGATGCTAAAGAACCCACTGATGCTCCTTGGCACTGTGGACCAAACAGTGATTTTTACATCTGTATCTATTAACAATGTTTCCCCATTTGTATTATCAAGAATAACAATTTTCACCTATGCTCTGTGGTCCCACCTCAGTGAAGAGGGCCAAAACCTAAGACTCTAGGCCCCAACACCAGACAAATTAGGCTACTTAGGTTTCTAAAGTTCAATTGTACAAAGCATTCAGTGGATTTTAAAAAAGGGTTGAGGACTGCTTCTACAAATATAATTTACTAATAACTAATAAAAATACAAGATGAGGGCGCCTGGGTGGCTCAGTGGGTTAAGCCGCTGCCTTCGGCTCAGGTCATGATCTCAGGGTCCTGGGATCGAGTCCCGCACTGGGCTCTCTGCTCAGCGGGGAGCCTGCTTCCCTCTCTCTCTCTCTGTCTGCCTCTCCATCTACTTGTGATTTCTCTGTCAAATAAATAAATAAAATCTTTAGAAAAATTAAAAAAAAAATTAAAAAAAAAATACAAGATGAAATTTTACCATGATTTGGCTTAATGATAAAAAGAACAATAAATAGGGCGCCTGGGTGGCTCAGTGGGTTAAGCCGCTGCCTTCGGCTCAGGTCATGATCTCAGGGTCCTGGGATCGAGTCCCGCATCGGGCTCTCTGCTCAGCAGGGAGCCTGCTTCCTCCTCTCTCTCTGCCTTCCTCTCTGCCTACTTGTGATCTCTCTCTGTCGAATAAATAAATAAAATCTTTAAAAAAAAAAAAAAAAAAAAAAAAAGAACAATAAATACAAGTCCAAGAACAGAGTAAGGCAGCCATGGCTAAGCAATAGCAGCTTGTTTGAAAAAAGGCATGAGTCTTAGTCAATATATGTTCAGTGGCCAAAAATAGGATATGGCTGCCAAAACAGTTAATTTCCTCTTAGATGCACTTATATGGGGGGGGGGCAATATATACAAGCACACACCCACTTATTTTTAAATGAAAAAAAAAAAAAAGAAGACATACTTAGAAAACTAGGCTCTAAGCAATATAGTTTGGGAGAACTGAGACAAAACAAAATCTTTGTAGCTCAAAATGAAAAGGAACTTAAACACATCTCATTAGAATCAGTTGAAGAGAAATAGGAATGCTTGAGAGAAAGGAGGCACTGCAGAGCAGTATTATGGTTAACATAAAAAGAAGTGACTTTTTAGGAGCTTAAACAGAAAAAAACAGCACCTTTCTAAGGACCATGGTCCAAACATGGACTGGAGTTTGTGAAAAATTCCTTGACTCTAAAATTCAATTCACGTACTCCCTGACACAATAATCATATAAGGATTTTTTTTTTTTTTAAACTGGAAATCCTTTCATCTCCATCATTAAAATACAAACCTATTTTCCTGAACCAATCAATATTACAAAGTTTTCCTCCAATGCTGAATGAACCTAAGGCTGCAGAAGCACTAATGTTAAAAGACCTCGTCCATTTTCAGTGCCAGAATCCTTTGCTCACTTGGACTCCACTGCTAAGAAATTCACCTGACAAGCTCAGATTATTACAAGGTTATTCTCAGCATTGTCTTAGTGGCAAAGATTGGTAACAACCTAAATATCCATCAATAAAGAACTGGTGACATAAATTATAATAAATTCATAAATGGAATTCTGCAGAGCCCTTAAAACAAAAGATTGTACCTATCTAAGCATGTTGAGAAGAAAGTCTCTAATATAAACTACCAACTGTAAAGTGAAGTGAATAACGAATAACTTGCTACTGTAAAAAAAAGATGGACAGGAGAGGCACCTGAGTGGCTCGGTTGGTTAAATGTCCAACTCTTGGTTTCCGCTATGATCTCACAGGTCCTGGGACTGAGCCCCATATTGGCCCCACACTCAGCAGGGAGTCTGCTTAACTTTCTCTCTCTCCCTTGCCCTCTGCCCCTCCTCCTGCTGATGTGCACATACTCTCTTAAAAAAAAAAAAAGATGGAGGAGAAATATGTATATGTACTTATTTGTGGATGGGTTTTAAAAAGTGCCAAAGATGATGGTCTCTGCTTTGGGTAATAAAACTAGGAGAATAGGGGACATGAAAAGGAAACATATTTCACTCCATGCACTTTGTACCACCTGAATTTGAATGATTACAAAGATTCTTAAGTAGAGATTTAGTCTCAATGTGTTTAATAGCAAATTATTCAATAAAAGATATATGGAATAATGAAATTAAATCTTAGAAATGCCTAAATAGAAATTTTTAAAGGCAAACCCACTATGTGGACAATTACCTAACTCGGTTTTTAAAGGACAAGAGTTCAGAAACTGTAAGTAATTATTAGGAAGTATGCTCTATATAGTACGTAGGTAGAAGGCAGGCCTTACGAGGTTGACTAGGATCTAGCTCCTCAAAGACTCAGGGAGTAAGAATAGCCAACGTTTCCAGTGTCCCATATAGTAACAAAACACAATCAAAGTCCCTTCATATTCCAAACAATCCTGCAAAAGCACCACAAAGCTATCCTCAACATCCAAGAATGCAGGCTGCCTGGCATTTTCTTGCATTCCCAGAGCAACTGCACATCCCACAACCAGATCCCACTTCTTTGCATGCAAAGAACACCATGGAGTACACAATTTAGAGTATTTTCTCTTAAGTTCTTAAGTGTTAATATAAAAGTAGTACGGTGCGGGGGGAGGCTGCTGGCTCAGTAGGTGGAGCATGCAGCTCTTGATCTCAGTTGTAAATTGGGGCCCCACGTTCGGTGTACAGTTTATTTAAAAATAAAAATCTTGGGGTGCCTGGGTGGCTCAGTTGTTAAGTGTCTGCCTTCCGCTCAGGTCATGATCCCAGGATCCTGGGATTGAGCCCCGCACTGGGCTCCCTGCTGAGTGGGAAGCCTGCTACCCCCTCTCCCCCTGCTTGTGTTCCCTCTCTCACTGTCTCTCCATCAAATAAATAAATAAAATCTTTTTTAAAAATAAAAATCTTTAAAAAAGCATTATCTGGGCTAAGAACTTACAGATCTATCATCTTTAAAGCTGCTACACAAAACATATCATAGTAACATTTTTAAAAGACTTGAATACGCAGTTTTCATTGGAATCCAAATGGAGAAATACAGCTATTACACTCTAATAAATTATTTCTGAATACAAAGGGGTGGGAAAATCAGCATCAGTCACCACTTACTGCATACTTACTCCATGCCAGCACTTTAACAGTGCAGGATCTTATTTAATTCTCTCAAAAGTAGGCAGTAAGAAGCGCCAGCACCTTCATTTACACATCAGACAGCTTGGATGCAGATAGTGACCAATGTGCCTTAATTTAGCTACTAAGAAGCAGGGGGCAGGATTCAAACTCTGGTTTCTAACCTCAGAGTCCCACCAACCCCCACTGTTTTCTTCTGTTAAGGTAGGTCAAAAAGGTCTAAAAGAATGTAAATTAAGCTGTTAAAGCTTTTAATTTACTTAACAGGAATGCACAAAGAGTCAAAATTAAGTGGTGCTGAGAACCCAAATACCCTTTAGTATTTGATGCTCAGAATGGTTATGTCAGTGCTTAGAAGTCTCCATCATATATTTCTTGGCTGCTCTTCCCACATCTGTGTATCTACACTGTGATATTTTGGGAACCCCAATGGAAGTCCTACCTGTATGGAAGAGGGTCTTTGCATATGGAGAATCTGTCCGTTAAAGGAGTAACCTTATATAAAGTAACTTGCTCTTATTTCCATAACTTGTCTCAAAATCCCCTTCCTAGATTAATTTTGTTAATGCTCATTGAATTATATACTCACATTACCTCAATTTTATAGTTTTAAAGTATATGGCCAAGTTCCTACTAGAAAAAGTGCAAGGGCATGAGAAAGGTGATCTAATACAGGGCTTGGCTCAACTCGGGGATACTCAGTTTTGGGGGCTCAAAATCCCTTTCCACCACTTACAGAATGTGTGATCTTGGGAATTTTACTCAATGTTTCCACCCCAGTTTCCACAACATAAGGATGATAAAAAGTAATCACAGTACACTTTTGAGTATTAAACCAAACAAGGGGACACAAAAACTTCAGATGTGCCAGGCCTTATTTTAAGTGTTCAATAATGCCAGAAATTATTACCAGGGAAATTCCAGAAGTGGCTGAAAAGAACACTCTTACGAAGACCAACAACAACCTCAAAGTGTATTCCACATTATTAGCCTAACATCTTTTCTTTGGCGAACCGTTGCTAAATTATTCCCCCCTTTGCCAATTAAAACCTATTCATACTGGAGTAGCTGATTACATGGATATGCGCACTTGGTAAAAATCCACCAAGCCATATGCTTACAATTTGTGCACTTTCCCGTGTATACCGTATTTTTCAATAAAGTTGTAAAGAAATCCGGCCCCCAGCGGCTGGATTTCTTTGGGGTCAGCGGCCCCCAAAATGCCGCTCTGTATTTAAACCAAAAAAATGTCAAATATATCAGATGAGTCCCACAAATATCATTAATCGCACTTTAGCCCCACATCTACATATCAGAAGCCATCCCATAAATCACTTAACTTTCGAAAATATAAATCACCTGCTACCTCATCCAAGGGCTAAACTGATTACACACTCCTGTTCTATATGTGAAATGCTGAAACTAGGAATCCATGGCAATAGTTAAATCTATGCAAAGTAAAAGTTGCCAAAAACCCTTACTTAGTCACTTCAGGAAGCCACTGAACGGTAAGACTCGGCCACTGAAGAGCATGGGTCATAACCAGGTCATACAGAAACGGTGTATTCTTCTTCCAGATTTTATATTCTTCATTGATGACACGCTCCTCCACAGTATCTTCAAACACTGAAATTTGGAGAAAGCCCATACAATTAAGCGGCTGAGAAAAATCGAAGTCAGAATCTGTACACAGATACTGGAGGTCACCTCGAGATGGCCACACCTAATCCACTCAGATTTACCTCTAATTTGGACACGAACTAACTACTCTTCCAGAACGTGGAGAGAATATTTATTAACACCAGGAAGCTTATTTTTTGCACTTAGAAATCAATACCGCTTGCGCATACAGAATTGGGTAATTACACAGACAACGATTTTGTTTCGCCAGTTACAGCTGTTCGCACCTGTTCTAAGATGACGACCCGTGTGTACAGGGGCTCCACGACCCACGCGGGGAGACGAATCCACGTGTAGCAGAAACCCCTCGGCCCGCTCCCTCCATCCCCCACCAGGAGCGGCCTCCGCTCCCACGAAGCCAGCGTCAGCAGCCATAGGCCGGCGTGTTCCAGAATCCCCCGGACAAGGGCCGCGACCCCGAAGCGATCGACGCGCGCGCGTGGAAGGAGCAGCCGTGTCCGCTTTCCGGTGGCGGAGGCCGCCTCCGCCCGAGAGCCAAGGGCGCAGAAGGGAGCGCCGCCGCTGGAGGCGGGGGGAGGGAGGGTGGGGGGGCAGGGGGGGGAAGGGGGCCCAACCCGCGGCCCCGCGGCCCCGCGGCCGGCTCCGGAAGTGCTCGGAGCCCTCCGCGCCTTGGTCCCGTCCCGAGTAGGCCCCTCGAGGCGCGCGCCTAGCCTCGCGCCCGGCCCCGCCCCCTGCTCCTCACGCCAATTCGCGCCTTTCGCCGGCGCGTGCCGCGGCCTCGCGCGCCCGCCGCCCCCCGCGGTCCCGGCGCGCGCCGCCCCGCAGGGCCTCTTACTCTCTTTACTCGCCATCTTGCGTCGGGTCGTTCGCCCCTCGCCGCCGCCGCCTCGGACTCCCCTCGCTAGCCAACAGCAGACCAAACGCAGGCGCTCCTGCCTCGCCCTGGCGCGTCACACTCTTCTAGCTCTCGAAGCGTGAGCTCCGTTTTACAGCTTGGGTGCTCCCCAAACGCTGCGTCTTTCTCTCCTGCCTCCTCCCCGCTCGCGGGTACCGAGGTCTGAGGCGCTCTTCTCTCTCTCTCCAAACTTGGAACGAGACTTTTCAACCCGCGCCTCCCAGCCCGCCCAGGCAGCTGAGCGCAGGCGCATCCGCCCTGGGAAAAGTGAGAGGCGGCGGAGAGGCGGGCCTGGGAGCCAACGGCTCGGTCGTTTCAACCAATGAGGTGCGTCCGGCAGGTTTCACGCGGCATTTGGAGGCGGGCTTCTGGGGGTGGGCGGGGCGTTCCGCGGCAGGAAGTTGGCGAGGCGCAGGCGCGAGGACTCGCCCAGCGCTCCCAGGGCCGGGCGCGGGGGCGGATGGGGGCGCGCGGGGGTGGGGCGGATGGGGGCGCGGCGTGCGGGCTGCGCGGGGGCCCGCAAGCCCCGGGGCCGCGGGGCGTGGCTGCTTGCAGCGGCTGTGGCGGTGGGGTAGGAGGGGGGCAGGGAGACTGCCACCGCTTAGCCAAGCAAAATCTCAGAGCGAGGGAGGAAAATGGTTTCTAGTCTCGAGAGATTACTGTGCCCTCAAAGTCTCCCCGATAATCATGGGCATGCAGTTCTGTGCACCCTGGAAGGTTTCCCTCCTTGGGCCTGGTCGAGCTAAGGTGGGGTTCGTTGGAGGCGAAGGGAACCTTTTACAGAGGCCGCGAGCGTCTTTTGGCTGCTGAAGCCGCCGGGCCTCCCTATTAGGCTAAACCTGCGGCCTGTACTGGCACAGGCCGCCGACAGCTCAAAGCTGACTTGAATTGCATTTTCGTTTGTTTGCACATTTGGGTCCTTAAAATGATTTGCGCCCTCTCGAACTGCAGAGAATTTTGTCCTTACCCCAGCGTTCTTGTCTCTGCCCCAGTCCGAACCCCTGCTGAGTCATTCTTGTCACCTGCAGGGGTTTGGGGCGACCCCACTCCACGATGGCGAAGCTGGGGAGAGCTGCCCTAAACTGACCAGGGATGGCTTGCTTGAGCGCAGCTCTACCTTGGAATTTGGTAGCCCCTGAGGAGTGCGTGGGAATGCAGAGAAAGGAGGCTGCAGGGCCCGAAGGGCGAGATGGTACCGGGTGGGGGGAGGTGGCCAAAATGCCTGCGTGCAAAGGGAGCCTCAGTGCACACCCAGACTCGGAGAGGGACTCTCCCTGCAAAAGCAATTCAGAACGTTCACTGCTTTGGTATTTTCCAAGTGCTTTCATGAGAATGACCGTGGTGATCCTCAGACAAAATTGTTCAGTTGCCTCTGTCATGTCCACTTTTCTGATCGGGAAACAAACACACACGTTACTGTAGTCGGTGGCAGAACCAGTAATATTACTTTATGTAGAAATTTACTGTCTGGTGTCTCTACTTTCCAATAGGGTACAATTCATTATTATAACACTCTGCCTTCATGTCAGGCCCAGGAATCTTGTTAGGGGCTAAAGCTGGGGCAGGGCTGGGCATAAAAGGCCTGGGCTAGAGAGGGACAAGGGTTGGAAGGTGTTTAAATAGCACAGTTCTTGTATTCTAGAACACTGGTTGGCAAACGTTTTTCTGAAAGGGGCCAGAGTAAATATTTTAGGCGTTGGGAGCAACTACTCAGCTCTGCCACCTTACCGTGAGAAAGCAACCCCAGACAATATGGACGAACCTGGCTGTATTCCAATAAAAGTTTATAGACACGGAAATTTCGTATAAATTTTCACTGAATTTTCATATAAATATCACGTGCCATAAAATATTCTGATTTGTTTTACAATTACTTTAAAATGGAAAAATCATTCTTAGCTTCCGAGTCATACAAAAGCAAGTGGTGGGTTATATTTAGCCAGAGGACTCTATAGTTTGTCCAACTTGTTCTAGAATAATTGTCTTAAGGGCTTTGCTTCAGTGGGAATGTCCTCATGTACACAGCAAGAGATGGCTTGCCAATTTCCAGTTTCCCTTTTGATCAGTAGGCATGATTTCCAAAAACTATTACATGTGTAAATAGTTGAAAGAAATCTTCACAGACATTATGGCTTTAAAATCTTTATTCTGTCCACCTCACTGAGGGTCAGAGGCAGAAGTATGAAGTAGATATTTCAGGAGTTTCTGAGAATACTCAGGCACTATCATATACTTAATCCAAAAGTATCATGTACAACATATTTTATTAGCTTTGGATTTTTGTTGTTGTTGTTGTTGTTGTTCCTAAGGAGAATCTGTTAATCCTTTTTTTCTAATTTTTTGAGTTTTGTTTTTGTTTTTCCAGTCAGGTCCTTTTTTTTTTTTTTTTTTTTTTTTTTTGCCTCAAAAAGGAAATACCTTTTCCTTCAGTTTGCTAAACTGTTCAGTTTTGTTTTTGTTTTTCACCCCAACTTTTTACCTCTGGTCCTTTTTCTCCCACCTTCTCTGTGTTTTTGTCTCTCTTGCACTAAGCTAAGTCTGCTAAATGAGCAAGATGAACAGGTGCATTCCTAAAGTATGGGCTCTCTTACCCAAGAGAGGCCCTGTTTAGGTACCTTTCCCTAAGACTGCTTACATCGAAGTTGCTATATTGTTAGCCACCACTTTCTCCATGCCTACTGTGTTTTACTTGTATTATAAACTGAAACAGGTTACACCAAACCATGCTGACCTTTAATATGTGTGATGCAGTCTGGTATTTTATTTCATTTAAAAAATATACAGATTACCCTGTCCCTTGCACTTTTATGATCACACTTAGTCACAACTTGAAGTTTGAAAAACACAGGCACTAGGATATTTTTGAAGCCTCTAGCCAGTCCCTGACCATCTTTTATAAAATAGCAACATACCAGGGTGCCGAGGTGGTTCAGTCAGTTAAGTGTCTGACTTCAGCTCCAGTCATGATCTGGGGATCCTGGGATCAAGGCCAGCGGGCAGGTGCTCCAGGCTCCCCGCTCAGCGGGGAGTCTACTTATCTCTCTGTCCTCCCCGCCCTCTGCTGCTCATGCTAAATCTTGCTATCCCTCTCAAATGAATAAATAAAATTTTTTTCAAAAAAATACCAACATACCCCATGCCCCCCTTACACAGGTAATTGCATTCTACTATTACTATTACTCTATTATCTTTTCTCTCATGATGCTTTTCACCACCTGAAAAATGTTTATTCATAGGTTATTCTCGCTACACTAAAATATAAGTTGCAGGATCTTTGTTTTGTTATATCCCCAGTACCAGGACGGGTGCTTACCACATGAGGAAGCTCAGGTAGAGAATGGTGGTTTCTTGCCAAGGTTACATAGCTAGTGAGTGTTGGACTTGGAATTTGAATTCAATCTGTCTTATATAGCAAGACAGCAAAAGTGATTCTGTGTGATAGAATGAACTGTTTACCAAAAGAAATGAGAGAGGGATATAATACCCAGACATTCTGTGTTTGTAAGCAACGCTCACTGGTTTCTGGTGAAAATCTCAGCTGTTCAAAAAAAATTTGGAGTACCTACTGTGTTCCATGCATTGTTCTGGGAACCGAAGGTACCTGGTATGAACAAGACATAGCTCCTACTCTATACAGTCCTAGTTTGTACAAACATTCATTCTATTTTATACATTCCTTTATTTTTTTTTTTTATCACAAAAGCAAAGCTCATTACAGAAAAATCTGAAAATTACACAGGCAAAAAGGAGCATAAAGAATACCAATTTTGGGCGCCTGGGTGGCTCAGTGGGTTAAGCCTCTGCCTTCAGCTCAGGTCATGATCTCAGGGTCCTGGGATCGAGTCCCGCATCGGGCTCTCTGCTCAGCAGGGAGCCTGCTTCCTCCTCTCTCTCTCTCTGCCTGCCTCTCTGCCTGCTTGTGATCTCTCTGTCAAATAAATAAATAAAATCTTTAAAAAAAAAAAAAAAAAAAAAAGAATACCAATTTTGTTTCTGACCAAATGATTTTCATCCAAATTGTTAGGAGTGGAAGAAGGTACAGAAAACATTAATAGCTATTGTCTCTTGGTTACTGGTATTATGAATGATGGTTCTTTTCTTTTCTTTTCTTTTTTTTTTTTTTTTAAAGAGAAATCACAAGTAGTCGGAGAGGCAGGCAGAGAGAGAGAGAGGGAAGCAGGCTCCCTGCTGAGCAGAGAGCCCGATGCGGGACTCGATCCTCGGACCCCGAGATCATGCCCTGAGCCGAAGGCAGCGGCTTAACCCACTGAGCCACCCAGGCGCCCCTGATGGTTATTTTCTTATTCATACATTGTTCTATTTAAAAGAATTCTCCAGTGGACAAACATTACTCTTATAAGCAGGGGAAGAAAAACCCCACACATTTTTGAAAAAAATAAAAACAAAGAATGGCACACAAATGAATTGTCTTAATGTAATAGAATTCTTAGTCATTTCTCTTAAAATATTGTTTAATGCACTTGTGTTAGAGGGAGCTGAAGGAAATTATTGGAAAGTAGAAAACACTGTACTTGCTTGAACTTGTACTTTGTTTTCATTTAGTATTGTGATATTTTATTAGGTAAAGTGAAGTCATTGTTTTATACTTATATATGTGTTAATATTTAACTTTCATGGGTGTCCCTCTGGATTTCTGAAAGGCCAACTTACCCCGTTGTGCTGGTTGTTAATGTTAAGCAACATGAGCTCTGCGTTGGTGACAGTGAATAAAGGAAATGACCTAGTCCAGAATCCCTGGGGCTTAGACTTAGAATCACTGGGGCGGAGTAAATAAATATTTGTCAAATGAAAAATATTGAATAGGAAACTCCTCCTGGTCTGTCCCAGTCCATAAGTAGTGATAACAAGGCTTCACATGTAGAACCTTCTTTTAGAAAAATTGCTCTGAGCATTCCACCCCAAGATCGTTGTTCTTTTATTCAAAGTTTTAGTACACAATGCATTGTAATTTACAACAGAAGACTGCTTCTGAAGTTCAATATAGTGAAAATTTGTTATAATTGCTGGCTATAATCCATTCTTCCTTCTTGAGGAAACAGCATGCTAAATTTCTTTTGGTTGAGTTCCTCTTTCTTCTCCAAACTTCTTACAGGTAGGTAGGATTGTCCATCAAGATACCTCACCCTTGGGGTGATTGAAGGTGGCAACCAGAGGTCCCTTCTTACTTTCAATCTGCCATCAGAACCTTCCATTGACAGAACATAATAAGGAGGAAATGGGCTTGGGAATTTGGGAAAAGCAGTTTGTAGAATCCCAGCCCTGGCAACACAGAGAAGAGGAAAAAAGAGGTAGTTTAGAGCTAAGAGATGGTGGCAGGTAAATAACCATGACAAAAGCATGCTTTGCTTTTTAAAAGACCAGTAGTGGTTTTTGAAAATAGAACTCCCAAGCAAATTGGAAATTTTCAGTATATCTGTGGCTAAATGTAAATTGCATCATTATTATACTTTATGCTGAAAGGCTTAAGGGCTCAAATTTCAAACCTGTAACATGTTCTCTGGCCTTAGTGATGGCATATGGGTGTTATCAGTTGGAAAATTTGTCTCCTAATGCATATTTATGAGGTTCAGGAGGCATGGCAAAATTGTTCTCTTTGATTATTACAAAGAGGAAACCAGCTTTGATGTAGACCTATCTTAGTCATCAAAAGATCTGTAATTGTAAGGTCATTTACAAATTCCTATTGAGAATTGTTTTTCAAAATATGCTAGGAGAAAAGCCAGTGAAATTCATTATCTTACTGAGAAAATACTTTATAGTCTCACTTAAGGGAAATTACACATGCTTCAAAAGTATAGATTGAGGGGCGCCTGGGTGGCTCAGTGGGTTAAGCCGCTGCCTTCGGCTCAGGTCATGATCTCAGAGTCCTGGGATCGAGTCCCGCATCGGGCTCTCTGCTCAGCAGGGAGCCTGCTTCCCTCTCTCTCTCTCTCTGTCTGCCTCTCCATCTACTTGTGATTTCTCTGTCAAATAAATAAATAAAATCTTTAAAAAAAAAAAAGTATAGATTGATTAAGCCAACAGATTTTATTTTGAAAGTTTGCAAAATTACTAGTCTTCTATGATTAATGAATAGAAGGGAAAATTACTATACTAGTAGCAAAACAAAATGTTAGATGAAAAATGTGTCTATGAATGTTCATGGCAGCTTTATTCGTGATAGCCAAAAACTGAAATCAGCCTAGATGTTAAACTATGGTACATCACAGAATTCTACTTAGCAAGAAAAGAAACTATTGATACACAAAGCTTGGATGAGTCTCTAGGGAATTATGTTGCATGGGAAAAAACCTCCAAAGGTTACATACTTTATGATTCCATTCATATAGCATTTTTGAAGTGACAAAAACTTGAGAAATGAAGGAGGGATTACTGGTTGCCAGGGGTTAGTGGGTTGGGAGCTAAGATTCAAGATTGTGAGTGCCGGGGGCGCCTGGGTGGCTCAGTGGGTTGGGCCTCTGCCTTTGGCTCAGGTCATGATCCCGGGATCCCAGGATCCCTGCATCGGGCTCTCTGCTCAGCGGGGAGCCTGCTTCCCTTCCTCTCTCTGCCTGCCTCTCTCTCTGCCTGCCTCTCGGCCTACTTGTGATCTCTCTCTGTCAAATAAATAAATAAAATTAAAAAGAAAAACAGTGTGAGTGCGGTTATAAAAGAACAAAGTGAGGAATCCTTATTCTGTGGTATTGGAACTTTCTGTATCCTGACAGTGATGGTGGATATACAAACCTACATAGGTCATAAAATTGCATAGTAATTAATACGCAAGCAACCATACACAAATGAATACAAGTAAATCTGGGGGAAGTCTGATGAAGACGAGTGCATTATATCAATGCCAGTATCCCGGTTGTAATATTAGACTTTAATTTTGCAAGATGTTACTTTTGGGGGAAACTATGCAGGATGAATCTACAATTATCTCAAAAATTTTATCCAAAAATTAAAATTAAAAGTGGTGTGCAGTAACCTTAGCAATGCTTTCAGTCTTGGTCCGTTTATTAATTGAATTAAAGTCAATAGTTCCTACATAGGTGATTTTTTAAAAAAGATTTTATTTGTTTGAGAGAGAGAGAGAACATGTGCACACAAGCATGTGAGTGGAGTGAAGCACAGAGGCAGAGGGGGAAACAGATTCCCTGCTGAGCAGGGAGCCTGATGTAGGGGCTCGATCCCAGGACCTGGGATTGTGACCTGAGCGGAAGGCAGATGCCCAGCAGAATGAGCCATCCTGGCGCGACCATGTGTGACTTTTTTAAAAAGAAAAATTATTTATTTTAGAGAGAGAGGGTGTGGTGGGGAGGAGCAAAGGGAGAGAAAGAATTAAGCAGACTCCACTGTGAACATGGAGCCTGATGTGGGGTTTGATGTAGGGCTGGATCTCGGGACACTGAGATTGCAAGCTGAGCTGAAACTAAGAGTCAGACGCTTAACTGACTGTCCCACCCAGGTGCCCCCCCAGCATGTGTGGGTTTTTTTTTAACTTTTAAATTATGGATAATTTCAAAGAAATACAAAAGAAAAGAGAGCAGTGAAATGAACCCCCATGTATACACCACCCAGCTTTGATAATTATCAGCTCATGGTCAAGTGTGTTTCATCTATACCCCCGTCCAGCTGTGCCATCCCTCATTATTTTGATGCATATTTCACACATCTCATGTCATTAGTAAATATTTCTACATGCATCTTTATATAAGAGTTCCCTTTTTTTAACAGTTTATTTATTTATTTATTTGTTACTGAGGATGTTTTTTTGTGGGTATTAGAGGTTTTTTTTTTAAAGGATTTTATTTATTTATTTGACAGATCACAAGTAGGCACAGAGGCAGACAGAGAGGGGGGGGGAAGCAGGCTCCCCACTGAGCAGAGAGCCGGATGTGGGGCTTGATCCCGGGACCCTGAGATCATGACAGGAGCCGAAGACTGAGGCTAAGCCCGCTGAGCCACCCAGGTGTCCCTGAGGGTCTTCGAGTTTTAAAAGTAATCTCTATGCTCCATGTGGAGCTCAAACTCACAACCCTGAGATCAAGAGTCACATGCTCTACTGACAGAGCCCAGCCAGGCAGCCACGAACCCCAAGTTCCTTTTTTAAAAAATTCAAAGTAACAGAGGGGCCCCTGCATGGCTCACTCATTGGGCATCTGCCTTCGGCTCAGATCATGATCCCAGCCAGGGTCCTGGTATCGAGCCCCACATTGGCTCTCTGCTGATCCGGAATGCCTGCTTCTCCCTCTCGCCCTTCTCCAGCTTGTGTTCCCTCTCTCACCGTGTCTCTCTCCATCAAATAAATAAATAAAATCTTTTTAAAAATTCAAAAATAACAGCAATACATTTGTGTGTACAATAAATATATCAATTCCTTGATATCAATACCCAGAGAGCCTCTATATTTACTGGTTTGTCTCTTAATAAAAGTTATGCTTTAGCTTTAGTGAGGTATAGTTTATGTACAATAAACAGCACCTATTTCTTTTGAAAATTTAATGAAGATTTTATTTCTTTATTTGAGAGAGTGAGCCCAAGTTGGGGGGAGTGGCAGAGGGAGAGGACTCCCTCTCCCCAGAGGAGACTCTCCATTGAGCAGGGAGCAAACAATCTGAAGAGACACCTCACCAAAAAGATATTCTGATGGCAAGTACGCACATGAAAAGATACTTCATATCAAATGTCGCTGCAGAATTGCAAATGAAAACAGTGGGATACTACCACACACCTGTTAGAATGGCTAAAAACTATGGAGACAGAAGCAAGGATGCCAGGGGCTCAGGAGCATGAAGGGATGATCAGATGGAACCCTGGGAATTTTTAGGACAGCAAAACTATTGTGAAAAAAACTTTTTTTAAAGATTTATTTATTTATTTATTTGTTTATTTGAGAGAGAGAGAGAGAGAGAGCACAAGCAGGGGGAGTGGCAGGCAGAGGGAGAAGGAGAAGCAGGCTCCCTGCTCAGCAGGGAACCAACCTCGGACTCAATCGCAGGGGCCTGGGATCATGACCTGAGCCAAAGGCAGATGCTTAACGGACTGAGTCACCCGGGTGCCCCCAAAGTATTTTTTTTTTTTAATTTAAATTCAAGTCAGTTAACATATAATGTGTTGTTAGTTTCAGGGGTAGAATTTAGTGATTCATCAGTTGCATATCACACCCAGTGCTCATTACATCAAGTGCCTTCCTTCATGCCCATCCCCCAATTATCCCATCGCCCCAGCTCCCCTCCAGCAACCCTCAGTTTGTTACTTTTGGTTAAGTCTCATGGCTTTCCTCCCTCTGTTTTTATCTTATTTTTCTTTCCCTTCCCCTATATTCATCTGTTTTGTTTCTTTTTCTTTCTTTTTTTTTTTTTTTTTTAAAGATTTTATTTATTTATTTGACAGAGAGAGATCACAAGTAGGCAGAGAGGCAGGCAGAGAGAGGAGGAAGCAGGCTCACTGCTGAGCAGAGAGCCTGAGGCGGGGCTCGATCCCAGGACCCTGAGATCATGACCTGAGCCGAAGGCAGAGGCTTAACCCACTGAGCCACCCAGGCGCCCCTCATCTGTTTTGTTTCTTAAATTCCACATGTGAGTGAAGTCATATGGTATTTGTCCTCTGACTGATTTCACTTGGCATAACACCCTCTTGTTCCATCCATGTCATTGCAAATGGCAAGATTTCATTCTTTTTGATGGCTGAGTAACATTCCCTTGTATGTATATATTGTCTTCTTTTTCCATTCATTTGTTGATGGACATCTGGGCTTTTTCCATATTTTGGCTCCTGTGGACATTGCTGCTATAAAGACTGGGGTATATGAGGCCAGCAAAACTATTTTGTATGATTCTGTAATGGTAAATACATGTTGTCATGTGTTTGACAAAAGCCAAAAAATGTACAGCCCAGGGGCGCCTGGGTGGCTCCGTCATGAAGTATCTGCCGTCAGCTCAGGTCATGGTCCCAGGGTCCTGGGATCAAGCCCACGTCTGGCTTCCTGCTCTGTGGGGAGCCCACGCCCCTTGCTTATGTTCTCTCCCTCTCTGTATCTCTGTCAAAATAAACAAAATCTTTAAAAAAAAGAATTGGGGCGCCTGGGTGGCTCAGTGGGTTAAGCCGCTGCCTTCGGCTCGGGTCATGATCTCAGGGTCCTGGGATCGAGTCCCGCATCGGGCTCTCTGCTCAGCAGGGAGCCTGCTTCCCTGTCTCTCTCTCTGCCTGCCTCTCCGTCTACTAGTGATTTCTCTCTGTCAAATAAATAAATAAAATCTTAAAAAAAAAAAAAGAATATATAACCCAAAGAGTGAACCTTAATGTACACTATGGATTTTCATTAATGACAATAACATATTTATGTTGGCTTATCAACTATAACAAATGTACCACACTAATGCAAGATTAACGTGTGAAATTGAATCAATAAAGATTAACATGTGTGGATTAAAAAGGGACACTGTGGATTGGTGGGAGGAAGAGCTATGTGGGAACTCTACTTTCTACTCAATTATTCCTTAAGCCTGAAACCGCTTGGGGGAAAAAAGGTATCTTTTTTTAAAAAAAGATTTTATTTATTTGACCTAGAGAGATCATAAGCAGGCAGAGAGGCAGACAGAGAGAGACTGGGAGGGGGAAGCAGGCTCTCTACTGAGCAGAGAGCCCGATGCGGGACTCGATCCCAGGACCTTGAGATCATGACCTGAGCCAAAGCCAGAGGCTTAACCCACTGAGCCACCCAGGCGTCACCCCCCTCAAAAGTATCTTAATTGAAGTCTTATCCTCTGCAAGCTTTGGTTTCCTCCTCTCAGAAGTGAGGAATTGTACTAGATCTCAGAATGAAATTTTGTCCTTAGAAGTAGAGATGAATTGGGGCACCTCGGTGGCTCAATCGTTGAGTGTATGCCTTCGGCTAAGGTCGTAATCCTGGGGTCCTGGGATCGCATCCCGCATTGGAGCTGGTATCACTTGGCTGGGCATGTTCCGGCAAAGAATAGACTCACACAGAAAAGTTTTCTTTATCAAATCTTTTTGATGATATTTTGAACAGAAGAACTTCAGGGAAAATTTGTTTCTATGTCTATCACGTGTTTCCTGTCCATGTTTGTTTGAAAGCTGCTTTGTGTGTTCAGCTACAATTTAGACTTCAGCGACCTTGAAATGTGATAATTTCAAGTTAGGGTAAATATTCTAACTTTTGGGAGAAATCTTAGTTATATTAAAAGTTCAATGGGGTGCCTGGGTGGCTCAGTGGGTTAAAGCCTCTGCTTTCGGCTCAGGTCATGATCTCAGGGTCCTGGGATCAAGCCCCACATTGGGCTCTCGGCTCAGCGGGGAGCCTGCTTCTCCCTCTCTCTCTCTGCCTGCCTCTCCTCCTACTTGTGATCTCTGTCTGCCAAATAAATCAATAAAATCTTAAAAAAAAAAAAAAAGTTCAATGACCTGGCTTTGTAGCAAATATCACAATAATTTTATCTTAAATAAACACAAAAATTTATATGATAATGTAAAATCAGTTGGTCACAAGGACCTTGTTGTGTTATCCTGGTATGAAATAAAGACATTCAAGAACATCCTGGCTGTATAAACCGCCACTCCAGCAGAAGGGAGTAACAACATTTATATAAGCTACTGCATCCCATGTTCCCTACAGATAGTCATAAATGTTTGATAATGATATCTAATGACTCAACTGAATGAAGAAAGAGGTACCAGAGAAGCAGACTGAAAAACATCAGCAATCCTCTTTTTTCTTTTTAATTTAATTTATCTGAGTGCAAGAGCGAGAGAAAGAGCATAAGCAGGCAGAGTGGCAGAGGGAGAGAGAGAAGTAGGCTCCCTGCTGAGCAGGGAGTCAGTCCCATGTGGGACTCGATCCCAGGACCCTGGGATCCTGAGCTGAGCCAAAGACAGCCACTTAACCACCCAAGTGCCCCCATCAGCAACCCTCTTAATATATACAACAATGCTATTTAAATTGCAAACATATAAAAGCGTTATAGGGGCACCTGGCTGGCTCAGTTGGTGGAGTATGTGACTCTTGATCTTGTGGTTGTGAGTTTGAGCCCCGTGTTAGGTTTGGAGATTACTTTAAAATAAAATCTTAAAAAAAAAAAGTAAAAGCATTGTAGATGATTCTTGTTGCATCATTTAATTCCTAAGGAAACTTGAGTTGATGGAGCCCTGATTCTAAATTTACATTAAAACCAATATTTAGTATGAGAGTTAGTGTTGCTACTTTTCTGGGGAGTAACTGTTAATACTAAGTATTTTTGCTTATGTTATGTTAATTGTTTTCCTTTAGTCAAGAAAAAATAAGCTTGCCACATCCACCACTTCACTCCCATTATAGAAAGGAATGTTGCATATATATTTAGATTACTTAAAGCAGTGGCTTTAAATTTTTTTCTTGGTCCGAACCCACAGTAACATGTACATTTCACATTACCTATCATCTATCTCTCTTTTTATGATACTGAAACAAAAGTAGTGCCTATTCTTACTATGTGGTAATACTCTCTGATCTGATCTGTTCTATGCCGTTCTATTTGATTAATGAAATACAATCATGACTCTCTAATTTGATTTCACTAATGGACCAAGATCCACAGTTTCAAAAACATAGCTTAGAAAGCTCCAGATGAAATGTGCAATGAATAGACCATTTCACTTCTGAATAAATATAAAAACTTAAAATTGATAGTTCATAGACTGTGTTTCTGGGGAGTGGGACTGAGAGAGAGTGAGCACCTTTTAATTTTATCTGCCTGCGTTTTAAAAATTTTAACATGTATAACTTTTATAATAAAAAATCTAGCATGATGTACCTATTTATCCTAAGGAGCTGATGTAATAGATTCTAAAAGTTATGTTTTTTAAAAGGCAGTGGAAAATTGAACACAACAAGAATGTACAATTATAGGGTATTAGTTGTGGAAATTATAGTTTGTCCATGGATGTACCACACCAGCATTAAAAATGATCAGGGGGGCGCCTGGGTGGCTCAGTGGGTTAAGCCGCTGCCTTCGGCTCAGGTCATGATCTCAGGGTCCTGGGATCGAGTCCCGCATCGGGCTCTCTGCTCAGCAGGGAGCCTGCTTCCTTCTCTCTCTCTCTCTGCCTGCTTCTCAGTGTACTTGTAATTTCTCTCTGTCAAATAAATAAATAAAAAAAAAATAAAATCTTTAAAAAAAAAAATGATCAGGTAAGTTCTAGCTCAGTGGTTCTCAAACAGGGGTGATTTTGCCTCCCAAGGGACATTTGTCAATGTCCAGAGACATTTTGGATGGTCACAACTTGGGGAGGGAAGTCCTCCTAAAATCCAGTGGGTACAGGCCAGGGATGCTGCTGAACATTCTATAACACACAGGCCAGCCCCCCCCCCCCACAAAGATATCAATAGTGCTAAGGTTGAAAGACCCTAGTCTAACCAAATGACTATATCTATGTGGAAGTTTTACCTCCTTTCTAATTTCTGTAAATAACTTTATTTTTGGAAGCTTTTTATCTCTTTCTTATACTTAGGTTAGAGTTATTTATGTTCATGTCTTATTTTCCTTTCTAGGTAGAAAGCTCCTTTTCACAGATGGGATATGTGTCTGATTCATCTCAGTATAACCAGCAACCAGAAAACTTCATGTCTTGTAAGTGTTTAATAAATATCTGTTGAATTATTACATAAGAGGAAATATGACATACTATAATTATTGAAATGGAAAGATGCTCTCAATATATTTAACTGGGGGGAAAAAAGCAGGTTATGAAACAGGATGAGTGATCTCTAGATTCAGTGCAATTCCTAGCCCAATCTCAGCTAACTTCTTTATAAAATTGATAAGCTGACCCTCAAATTCAGTTGGAAGGTCAAGGGACCTGCAAAAGCCAAAACAATCATGAAAGAAGTTGGAGGACTCACCCTGCAGAACTCTCAGAGTAAATTATAGGGCTGAATCTTTGTGACCTTGAGCTAGGCAATTTCTTAGCTATGACACACCAAAAGTACAAAATGAGGAAAGATTAACTGGGCTTCATCAAAATCAAAGCATCTGTGCTGCTAATCATACCATAAAGATACCCAAAAGACAACCCACAGAATGTGAAAACATTTTTGGAAATTATATATCTGACAAAGGAATGTATATAGAATATATAAAGGACCCTTACAACTCAATAATAAACGAAAACCCAATTTAAAAATGGGCAGGGCACCTGCGTGGCTCAGAGGGGTAAGCCTCTGCTTTTGGCTCAGGTCATGATCTCAGGGTCCTGGGATCCACAGGGAGCCTGCTTCCCCCCTCTCTCTGCTTGCCTCTCTGCCTACTTGTGATCTCTCTCTCTGTCAAATAAATAATTTTTTTAAATTTTTTTAAAGATTTTTATTTATTTATTTGACAGAGAGAAATCACAAGTACACTGAGAGGCAGGCAGAGAGAGAGAGAGGGAAGCAGGCTCCCTGCTGAGCAGAGAGCCCGATGTGGGACTCGATCCCAGGACCCTGAGATCATGACCCGAGCCGAAGGCAGCGGCTTAACCCACTGAGCCACCCAGGCGCCCCTAAATTTTTTAAATTTTTTAAAAATATTTTATTTATTTATTTGAAAGACAGAGATCGCAAGTAGGCAGAGAGAGAGGCAGAGGGAGAAAGAGGGAAGCAGGCTCCCTGCTGAGCAGAGAGCCTGATGCGGGACTCGATCCCAGGACCCTGGGATCATGACCTGAGCCAAAGGCAGAGGCTTTAACCCACTGAGCCACCCAGGCGCCCCAATAAATAAAATCTTTTAAAAAATGGGCAAAGCAGGGGCGCCTGTGTGGCTCAGTTGATTAAGCATTTGACTTCAGTTCAGGTCATGATCTCAGGGTCCTGGGATCAAGCCCTTCTTCGGGCTCAGCACTGGGTGTGGAGCCTGCTTGAGATTCTCTTTCTTCTCCCCCCTTGGCTCCTCCCCCTCGCTAACAATAAATAAATAAATTTTAAAAAGATATACAAATGGCTGATGTAGGGGAAGAAAAAATATTTTCCCTCTGCCCTTCTAGATTCTGTACTGGGACCCCTGTAACAAAAGACAGATTGACAAGAGAAAAGCATACAAATTTATTTAACATAAGCTTTATGTCACTCAAGTGCTTTCATAAGGAAATGAAGACCTGATGAAGCAGGTAAATTGAAGTGCTTTCATGCTAGGTTTGATGAAGAATGAACAAACGTGGGAAAATGATAAGACAGAAAAGTTATGAATAAGTAAACGGAGGTAGCATGTTCTGAACACCGTCACCAACAAGTGCATGAAGAGGGAAATATAAATAAAACCACAGTGAGATGCTACTCCACACCCACAAGAATGGCTGTAATAAAAAAGAGGCGTAATAACAAGTATCGGTGAGGAGATGAAGGAACTGGAACCCATTTACATTGCTGGTGGGAATGTAAAATGGTGCAGCTGCTTTGGAAAAACAGTTTGGCAGGGGTGGCGCCTGGGTGGCTCAGTGAGTTAAGCCTCTGCCTTCAGCTCAGGTCATGGTCCCGGGGTCCTGGGATTGAGCCCCGCACTGGGCTCTCTGTTTGTGGGGCTCTCTGCTTGGTGGGGAGCCTGCTTCCCCCCTCTGCCTGGTTTTCTGCCTACTTGTGATCTCTGTCAAATAAATAAATAAAATCTTAAAAAAAAAACCAGTTTGGCAAAATTAAACACAGAGTTACTATATGACCCAGCAATTCCACTCCTCGATATGTCCCCGAGAGAAATGAAAACATATAGTCACACAAAAAGTTGTACACAAATATTCATAGCAGCCTTGTTCATACTAACCAAAAAGTGGAAAAACAACCCAAATGTCCATCAACCGATGAATGGATATATAAAATGTGGTATATCCATGCAGTAGAATCTTATTTGGCAATAAAAACTAAGTATCTCTGTATCTGACACTGACACCATGGCTGAACCCTGAAAATATATGCTAAGTGAGAGAAATGAAGCATAAAATCCACATATTATATGATTCTGTTTATATGAAATGTCTAGAGTAGGCAAATCCATTAGACGCACAAAGTAGGTTATTGACTGCCTAAATCCAGAAGGTTTGGGTGGAAATGGGGAAGATTTTATGAAGTATAAAAATATTGTGGGGCGCCTGGGTGGCTCAGTGGGTTGAGCCACTGCCTTCGGCTCAGGTCATGATCTCAGGGTCCTGGGATCGAGTCCCGCATCGGGCAGGGAGCCTGCTTCCCTGTCTCTCTCTCTCTGCCTGCCTCTCCGTCTACTTGTGATTTCTCTCTGTCAAATAAATAAATAAATAAAATCTTAAAAAAAAAATATTGTAAAATTAGATTGAAGGGGACTCCGCTGGATGAGTCGGGGGAGCATGAGATGCTTGATCTCTGGGTTGTAAGTCCAAGTCCCATGTCCGGTGTGGAGATTACTTAAAAAAATAGTCTTTAAAAAGAAATAAGTAGGGCGCCTGGGTGGCTCAGTGGGTTAAGCCACTGCCTACGGCTCAGGTCATGATCTTAGGGTCCTGGGATCGAGTCCCGCATGGGGGGGGTGTGTGTGTCTGCTCAGCAGGGAGCCTGCTTCCCTCTCTCTCTCTCTGCCTGCCTCTCTGTCTACTTGTGATCTCTGTCAAATAAACAAGTAAAATCTTTTTAAAAAAATAAAAAAGAAATAAAAAGAAATAAGTAAATACTAGATTGTGGCAATACTTACATAAACCTGTAGATGTATTAAAAGTCAGTCAATTGTACATTTTAAATGAATCCTACAGTATGTTAGTTATATCTCAATAAAGCTATTTTAGAAAAAGAAAAGCAAAAGCAACAGAACGTGTATTTGCTTCCTACAATGTCGTGAGCTTAAGATAAACGTGGAATGTTAGCGGGTCAGCCTGTACCTGGTTTTCAAAAACATTGTTTGTGAAAACCCTGATTGATGAGTTGCAGCTGCACTGGGAGGGATGTGACTTGGCACTTACTCTCAGAGACAATGCACCGACCACAGTGCACACGTAGCTGCTAAAGCGCAGGGCGGGCTGCCCTGAGTGGAAGTCTCTGCGCTGGTTCAACTTAACGCTCTCCGCAGAGCATGCTCAGTGAGGTGAAGCTGCGCCTAACTGTGTGCCCCACCCCGGGAGGCCACAGCTCTTTGGCACCTGCGCTGCTTGCTGCGTGCCTGTTAAAGCTACGTAAACTAGTGTGCAGGGAGAAATACCTCGATATGTAGTGCAATCTTATATTTAGCTATGTTAGTAGGTGATTCCCCTTGAGTGTCCAAATTCCAGATATCTTTGATTTCTTTATACTTCTCTGTATTTTTTTTTTGGAACCCGTAACATTTTACTTATTTTTTAATAAAATGATTTGAAAAACAAGTTTTTGCATTCCTTGGCAAAATCCTACGTGGTCATGGTGAATCATTCTATTAATGTATCTTTTCAAGCTTTTATTTATCCATTCGGTAGAGAGACAGCACAAGCAGGCAGAGAGGCAGGCAGTGGGAGAGGGAGATGCAGGCTTCCCTCCAAGCAGGGAGCACCGTGGGGGACTTGATCCCAAGACCCCAGGATCACGATCAGAAAATAGAGGCTCAGCTGAGCTGCCCAGGTGCCTGGATCCTATTAACGTCTTACTGAATTTTATTTGCTATTGTTTTATTTATAGTTTTTCATCTAGCGCCTTCTGTTTTCTTTTTTGCCAGTGTATTCTTCAAGATTTCAGGGTTGTAGTGTTCTCATACAATCAATTAGAGAGTTTTCCATGCTTGTCTATAACCTGGAACTGTAGGTTGAGTATAGAAAGAATCTGTTTTAGGTTGCTGCTTTATTATAAAAGGATATAATGCAGGGGCGCCTGGGTGGCTCAGTGGGTTAAAGCCTCTGCCTTTGGCTCAGGTCATGATCTCATGGTCCTGGAATGGAGCCCTGCATTGGGCTCTCTGCTCAGTGGGGAGCTTGGTTCCTCCTCTTTCTCTGCCTGCCTCTCTGCCTACTTGTGATCTCTGTCTGTCAAATAAATAAAATCTTTTTTTTTAAAAAAAGGATATAACACAGGAGCAACCAGATGGAAAGGGATATGGGGTTTCCAGTGGACAACCTTCACACCACTTCCTCCTGCTCACCAACCCAGAAGCTCTCTGATTTTGGGGGGGAGGGGAAATTACATATTAATATTGTCTTTGAAAAAACAAACCTTGGGATGCCTGGCTGGCTCAGTCAGTAGAGCAGCATGGGACTCTTAATCTTGGGGTTGTGAGTTGGATCCCCACACTGGGTGTAGAGATTCACTTAAAAAAAAGAAAAGCCTGGGCGCCTGGGTGGCTCAGTGGGTTAAGCCGCTGCCTTCGGCTCAGGTCATGATCTCAGGGTGCTGGGATTGAGTCCCACGTCGGGCTCTCTGCTCAGCAGGGAGCCTGCTTCCTCCTCTCTCTCTGCCTGCCTCTCTGCCTGCTTGTGATCTCTCTCTGTCAAATAAATAAATAAAATCTTTTTTTTTTTTTAAAGATTTTATTCATTTATTTGACAGAGAGAAATCACAAGTAGATGGAGAGGCAGGCAGAGAGAGAGAGGGAAGCAGGCTCTCCGCTGAGCAGAGAGCCCGATGCGGGACTCGATCCCAGGACCCTGAGATCATGACCCGAGCCGAAGGCAGTGGCCCAACCCACTGAGCCACCCAGGCGCCCAAATAAATAAAATCTTTAAAAAAAAAAAAAAAGAAAAGAAAAGCCTTATTTTTTTCTTTTTTTAAGATTTTATTTATTTAACAGAGACACAGTGGAAGAGGGAACACAGCAGGGGGCGGTGGGAGAGGGAGCAGCAGATTCCCTGCAGAGCAGGGAGCCCCACATGGGGTTCGATCCCAGGACCCTGGTATCATTACCTGCCGAAGGCAGGCGCTTAACGGCTGAGCCATCCAGATGCCCCAAAAAATGATCTTTAAAAAAAGAAAAAAATAAACCTTTACAAAGAGTTTAGCTTTTTGTCCCCATCAGAAGACTCACTAGTGAGACTGGAAACCCTGGGCAGAAGGATCAGTGGCTGCTCAGGCCCTGCACATTCCCGCACATTCTGTGCATCCTGTGGACCGGGTGCTTGTGCGGGGCTGCTGAACTCTGGTCCCCAGCGCTCCAGGGGAGGGCTCACCCCGCCGCCACAGCTCTCCCTTCCCATTGTGCAAGCGTGAGGACAGTCTGGCATGGCAAATGTGGAGGTAGGGGGAAAACTTTTGGGATTAGACACGAAGCAGGCTGAGCCTAGGTACTAGCTGTGTAAGGAGGTGCGGGGAAGGACCCCCTGCCCCGCTCCCAGAAACAGGAGTCCCCTTCGTCCAGCGGGAAGAGAGTCAGTTTAGCACCCAGAGCCCTCCACCCACACAGGAGGACCCTTAGGTTCCAGTCTGTTGCCGGCTGCCCCATAGAGAATTCTTGGGAATCATTCATCGAATAATCCTGCTTGTATCTCCTCACTTTCGAACAGTTACATATAAAAGTACTGTCCTTCGTTTAAACAGGGAGTGTTTAAATAAATATTCTATGATATTTAGGAATAATATCATTAGGCGATCAGACCTCCTCAAACAGATTTTCTTTGGTAGTCTCTAGAGTTTTCAAAATCCATGTAGCTGTTCTATGTTACCTTTCTTTCTAGTGGTCAGATTACTAAAGCTTTCTAAACTAACCCTTTTGCAAATAATCCACCTCAAACACAGACTAGTTTTCATCTCTAGCCACAGGAGGGCGCACAAATACATTCATCAAGTGAAGTTAGGTGTAAAAAAGTTGGGACGATCCTGACTCGGATTGAGAAAAGAGCCATGGGTAGCATTGTACGCTTGTTAGCATAGAACAGTGCAGTCCACCAGAACTTTCGGCGGTGATGGAAATGTTCCACATCTGTGCTTCCGGTCCATCAGCCACTAGCCACATGTAGATACTGAACCCTTGAAATCTGGCTGATGTGACTGAGGACATGAATTTTTGATTTTTTTTTTTAAGATTTTATTTATTTATTTGACAGAGATGGAGAGGCAGGCAGAGAGAGAGAGAGAGAGAGAGAGAGAGAGAGAGGGAAGCAGGCTCCCTGCCGAGCAGAGAGCCCGGAGCGGGACTCGATCCCAGGACCCCGAGATCACGACCCGAGCCGAAGGCAGCGGCCTAACCCACTGAGCCACCCAGGCGCCCCTGAATTTTTAATTTTAATTATAAATTTAAATAGCCACATGTTGCTAGTGGCTACCATATTCGACCATGCAAGTCTAGAGTACTAGACTCCATAGGAATATTGGTTTTTCTGAATGGCTTCCTGTACTGACATTTACATAATTTTGGATCTAACAACAGTAACTTAAGACCTAGAGGAAACTAACATTGATGTTCTCACCCTTGGCCAGCTACTGTGCCAGGCACACTTACACACCCACCTGACTTGACTTACTACACACCTAAGAGACGGATATTACTATGTCCATTTAATAAACGAAGAAACAGACTCCGGAGAGTTGAAGCAAATGGTCCAAAGTCAGAGATAGTCATGGAGCCAGATATACCCATCTACTATTTTTCGAGAGCCTACAATGTGTCAATAAATAGATCAGCTAGACACTATTACAAACAGTAGACATCTGTAATGGGAACCAATGCTTAATACGGGGCCTCTTTAGTAAATGTTATCATTCTGTTCCATATAATATTTTCTGATTTATTTGAGGATGACTTGTATATTTTTGCATATCATGTTCTTAGAGTTGGAAGAAACCTCCAGACTAACCACTAGCACTACCTCTGGCAAATGAAACTCTCACTGTGAGCTCTGACCTAGGCAGAGGGATAACTGGGTTTTCCGTGTTCAGCTCTGACTACTAACTAAGCCTACGACCTTAAGTAGATAGTATGCCTTTCCCGGGCTAGAATTTCCTCACTTCTCGAAGGACACTTTTAGCCCAGAAGATCTCTAAGGGCTATTTCATATTTTCCTGATTTTGAGACACATTTTTTTCACCAGATTTTGTCTAATGGGCAGTTGGCAGCAATTTTTCTTAGTTAGACCTAAAACAGTGGTGTAGCTTATAATCATGACATGTTCGACTAGATGAAATATGGTCTGTGATTTTAGAATATCAGTAAAAATATTTACATTTAAATTTATTTTAATATACATTTTGAAATCCCCACAGAGGCAAAGGCAATGACATTCTATACTGGCTCTAAAATATTCAGTTGCATATGTCATAACCAGTGCTTCCCCGAGTGACTAAGACAGAACATGCAACACACACACTCAAAGGTCTCCATTGCAGTAATGACCCACGCCCCATAGAACCGAAGATCAGCAAGACTGATCTCAGGCAAAGCTGGGAGTGGGTGCCCTTTTGTTTGTCTTGAGGGTTTCTCATCCTTTTCCTTTCTTTATCTTCAGGTACTCAAAGCTCTTAAGTACTGCTTTGTGACACCTTCATTCCTTTGTTCTGCCCCAACCCCCATCTTGATCAATTACACTTGAGAGTAAAATAATTATAGGCGTATTTTCTCATAAAGCTATATGACCAAGAAAATCACTTGGTTATCAGTGGTGTATTGGTATGGTTAACAACAAGCTCTCCAGGGGCAGGGCTGGAGGAGGGCCTGATTTGCAGCCTTTGCCAATTTCTGTGGATAAATGCCCCCACGGTGGCTGCTGCTGATTTTAAGCTACTGATACGACGTCAACCACTTCGTAAAAATTCTGAAAATTTAACAGTTAACCTCTCACGAGCCAATATGACCCTGCTTCAGCATACCACAGCTTGGTACAGATCTGATTATTCCATTCTTCAGCCACAATCCTGTGATGGTTCCCTATTGCCTCCAGGATAAAAGCTAACTACTCCAACTTGATGGTTAAGAGCAGGAGATGCTCCAGGTCTCATGGGTCCTGAAGATGATGCAGTTTGGGGGCCCTCTTAAAGAACAATAATACAGGGGCACCTGGGTGGCTCAGTGGGTTAAAGCTTCTGCCTTCAGCTCAGGTCATGATCCCAGGGTCCTGGGATGGAGCCCCACATCGGCTCTCTGCTAGGCAGGGAGTCTGCTTCCCTTGCTTTCTCTCTGCCTACTTGTGATCTCTCTCTCTCTGTCAAATAAAAAAAAAAATCTTAAAAAAAAAGAACAATAATACAAACTTAATAGTATAATATTAGCTACAAAAGTGAATAATTATTTGGAATGAGAAAAGAAATCACAGAAAATTGCAAAGGTTAAAAAGCTGACAAACACCAGAAGCACCACAAAATCTGAAAAAAAGGGGCGCCTGGGTGGCTCAGTGGGTTAAAGCCTCTGCCTTCGGCTCAGGTCATGATCCCAGGGTCCTGGGATCGAGCCCCACGTCGGGCTCTCTGCTCAGTGGGGATCCTGCTTCCTCCTCTCTCTCTCTCTCTCTGCCTGCCTCTCTGCCTACTTGTAATCTCTGCCTGTCAAATAAATAAATTAAAAAAAAAAAAATCTTTAAAAAAAAAAAAATCTGGGGCGCCTGGGTGGCTCAGTGGGTTAAGCCGCTGCCTTCGGCTCAGGTCATGATCTCAGGGTCCTGGGATCGAGTCCCGCATCGGGCTCTCTGCTCAGCGGGGAGCCTGCTTCCTCCTCTCTCTGCCTGCCTCTCTGCTTACTTGTAATTTCTCTCTGTCAAATGAATAAATAAAATCTTTAAAAAAAAAATAAAAAAAAAAAAATCTGAAAAAAAGAATCACATGATATGATTGGAAGAACTTTCTAGAGACATGCTTCTGACTATGGACATTTTATCTTTTTTTTTTTTTTTTTAAAGTAGGCTCCACACCCAGTGTGGGGCTTGAACTTGTGGGGCTTGAACTTGTGGGGCTTGAACCACCCTGAATCAAGAGTCACGTGCTCTACTGACCTAGCTGGAGGCCCCCCAGGCTCTGGACATTTTAAATCTTGTTTCTTATCCAGCACCCCCTGGCCACGTACTTCTGGTGCCAGGTGCTATAAGACACAATCAAATTGCCATGTGCCCTCTGGGCCCTCCGCAGTAGGCCAGGGGAATATTCCTGGGAACCATTCCCATGTGGGTGGCTCTTAGTGCCCTAACCCCTCATGGAAGCAGTTGTAAACCGTGTAAACTCGTGTCTCTGAATCCTAGCAAAATGAGTCTCCAACTCAACTTCCCCTTAGCTGGGCGGGCCCCCAAAAGCCTGTGGCCACGCCAATGCCCCTGAGCATGATGGGAAATGTATGGGTCAGGGTTCATGGAGGAAGCCGACCTGCCACGGGTGATATATAGTAAGAGACTCATTCTGGGGTCAGATCTTTGGCAGCTGTGGGAGCCGGTGGACAAGGCTGCGTGGGCTGCTGCCGCTGTGTCTGTGGTCCATCCCGAAATCGCTGTAGGTCATCGGGAGAGCAGCTGGGAAGGAGGAGGACATCTGGGAGACGCTGAGGGAGCTGTGGGCTTGAGTGCTGCCCAGTCCCATCTAAGTGTGGGGGCGTCAGATCAGCGACACTGCAGGCAAGCTGCCACGGAGCCTGGCACCCTGGGCTAACCTTCAGAGCTGCAAAAATGGGGCTGCAAATTCACACCTGCCTCCCACGAAAACGTGTCTAGTGGCCGGTGCTAACTTGGAACCACAGAGGGGAGAGAACATGGTGCCAGCTTAGCTAAACTGATGCAGGACAAAGCTCCCGCAGGAAGTGTGAGAGGGGACACTGGAATGCAAGGAGACAACGTTTTATTTTTATTTTTATTTATTTTAAAGATTTTATTTATTTATTTGAGGGAGAATGAGTGAGAGAGAGCATGAGAAACGAGGAGGTCAGAGGGAGAAGCAGACTCCCCAAGGAGCTGGGAGCCCGATGTGGGACTCGATCCTGGAAGTCCAGGATCATGACCTGAGCCGAAGGCAGTTGCTCAACCAACTGAGCCACACAGGCGCCCCAGGAGACAACGTTTTAAATTGATTTCAGCTTATACATTTTGGTTTTGCAAATTTAAGCGTATGGACACGGAGACACGTTGCTAGGACCTTAAGCCTCATGAGCTTCCTGAGAGATCCACCCTGTTAAAGAGCTGCACAGAGTTCCAACCTACCCACCAGCCTTACTAGATATCCTTTCCCTTTCTCTCTCTGTTTCTCCCTCTCTCTGGCACTCTCGCACGCACACACGCACGTACTCACACACGGTCACTGAGCTCTTATGTACCAGGCATGTTCTAGGCACTGGGGATCCAGAAGTGAGCACAGCTGACAAAGACGTGCACCCGAGGGGAGTTCACCTGCTAATGGGCTGAACGAGCTAAAACAAAGAAATGCACAGAAATGCACGTTTGCACATCAGATGGTTGGAAGTGCTTTGCAGAAAAGTAAAGCAGACAAGGGTGATAGGGAGCTGGAGCGAGCAGGGAGGAGCTCTGGGGGTGGTCAGAGAAGGCCTCACTGAAGAGGTTAAGCAGACCTCTGAATGAGGGGACAGCAGAGCCAGAGCTGCGGAGCTATCTGGGACGCAGTGTCCCTGGCCAGGAAACTATTGCAAAGTCCCTGAGGCCGAATGGAGTGAGCTTGCTTTGTTCTAGCAGAGCAGCTCCAGTGAGCTCTGGCCAAGGTGGGAGAAGAGGTCAGAAAGGTGGCTGAGGCGTGGATGGAACTAGAGGGTGACATTATGCTAAGTGAAATCAGTCAGTCGGAGGAAAGACAAATACCATATGATCTCACTCCTAGGTGGAATTTAAGAAACAAAACAGATGAACAGAGAGGAAGGGAAGGAAAAATAAAATAAGATAAAACCAGAGAGAGAGGCAAACCATGAGAGGCTCTGAACTCCAGGAAGCACAGAGGGCTGCTGGAGAGGGGGAGGGCGACTGGGGGATGGGCATGAAGGAGGGCACGTGACGGAGGGCACGTGACGGCGTGAGCCCTGGGAGTGATACTGACGAATCACTAGATTCTACCCCTGAAACTAATAAGACGCTGTATGTCACCTAAATTGAATTTAAATAAAAATTTTAAGAAAAAAGAAAGGTGGTTGGGGGCTACCTGATGAGCCACTAGCCTTTGAGTCTGGGAGCGGGGACGACTGACACGATGACACTGAAAGGTTCTGCGTTGAGAGGGACTGAAGGGGGACAGAGATGGACTCCAGTCCATCTGGGGTCCAGTTAAGAGGCCTGCACAGTAATCCTGAGCTGTGCTCACCGCCCCGAGCTCCACTGACCTTTTGCCCAGCATCGCCTTTCCCAGCTGCTTTACTTTTGCTGTTCCCCGCGTCCCCCCCCTACCCCGCGCGCCTCGCCCCCCCACCCCGCGCCCACCTGGATGGCGCTTCCTGCTTCCTCTTCTCAGGTGGACTAAATCTGTTGGCAGAATTTGATCTCAATTTTATTTTTCAAATCTGATAACACGTTAAGTTTGCGAGATTTCCTCCTGAGCCCGATAAGAAACAGCAGGTGAATTGCTAAAGCGAAAAGACGTTTTCAAAATGGGAAAATACTATTTCTTTATGAGGCGCTGAGCTAAAGCTCACGAGTGCCTGAGAGTGTCCCCTCCTTGCATTTTGTGCCTCAAATGCCTCACTCACTCCTAGTCCGAGTTTGGCAAGTCCTCCAAAATGACATTAGAAAGGCCAAATTAGTAGCTTGACGGTAGAGAAAGCTGGCAAGACCCTGAGATCATGACCTGAGCCGAAGGCAGAGGCTTTAACCCATTAAGCCACCCAGGCACCCCTTTTCTGCCTTTCTTGTCATTGATGGTTGTGAAGAGGATATAGGCCAGTCACGTCATAACGTGAGGTCATGGTCTCAGGGTCCTGGGATTGAGGCCCACATCAGGCTCTCTGCTCAGCGGGGAGCCTGCTTCCCCCTCTCTGCCTGCTTCTGCCTACTTGTGATCTGTGTCTGTCAAATAAATAAATAAAATCTTAAAAAAAAAAAAAAGAAAGGCAAAGAAGGCTGAGGAGCTGACAGGAACTGTGTGGAGAGATATGCATAGTACTCCGGATTGGGTCCTGGACAGGAAAAGAGTACTTTGAAGGATAATCTTGGGACAGTGGGGAAAATGTGACTATGAACTGTAGATTGGATAATAGCATGTCAATATTAAAGTTCCTGATTCTTGTGACTGAACTGTGGTTATATGAGAGAATGTTTTTTATTATTGAGAAATACGCTATGAAGCATTTAGTGGGTAAAAGAGCAATAAACTTATTCTACTAAGGATTAAAATGATCTGTCTGTGTCTATCTACCTCAGCCTACCGTCTATCTACTACCATCTATCCCATCTGTCTGTCTGTCTATCTAGAGAATGATAAAGGAAATATGGCCAAATATGAATATGGGATTTCTTTGTACTATTTTTGCAACTTTTCTGTAAATTTGAAATTACTTCACAATAAAGCAATTTTTAAAAAGATTTTATTAATTTATTTGACAGAGAGAGAGAGAGAACGCAAGCAGAGGGAGCGGCAGGGGGAGAGAGAGAAGCAGATTCTCTGAACGGGGAGCCCAATGTGGGGCTTGATCCCAGGATCTGCGATCATGACCTGAGCCAAAGGTGGATGCCCAACCGACTGAGCCACCCAGGCGCTCCACAGTAAAACAATTTTTAAAAGTCTCCAATTTTAGGGGTGCCTGGTTGGCTCAGTCAGTTAAGTGTCTGCCTTTGGCTCAGGTCATGACCTCAGGGTCCTGGGAGAGAGTCCCACATTGGGACTGCTTCTTCCGCTCCCTCTGCCCTCTGTGCACTTGCGTGCGTGCTCTCTTTCTTTCTCTCTCAAATAAATAAATAAAATCTTTAAAAACGTAAATAAAAGGTGGGGGTACCTGGGTGGATTAGTTGGTTAAGTGTCTGCCTTCAGCTCAAGTCATGATCTCAGCACCCTGGGATACAGTCCTGAGTCGGGCTCCCTGCTCAGAGGGGAGCCTGCTTCTCTCTCTCCCTCTGCTGCTCCCCCTGCTTGTGCTCTCTCTCTCTATCAAATAAATAAATGAGTAAAATCATTAAAAATAAATAAATAAATAAATGGCGGCTCCAATTTTAGACATCTAGATGAAGAGAATGGAGATGGGAATCATTCTTTTTTTTTTTTTTTTTTTTTTTTTAAAGATTTTATTTATTTATTTGACAGACGGAGATCACAAGTAGGCAGAGAGGCAGGCAGAGAGAGAGAGAGGAGGAAGCAGGCTCCCCGCTGAGCAGAGAGCCCGATGCGGGACTCGATCCCAGGACCCTGAGATCATGACCTGAGCCGAAGGCAGCGGCTTAACCCACTGAGCCACCCAGGCGCCCGGGAATCATTCTTTACAGCAGGTATCAATTCTTAGCTTTCAAAATAAACACAAATGCTATCAAAGAGTCATCTTTCTGCAACAACATGGGGGAGGATAAGCCATTACCTTTTTGATAGCTTTGAACTTGCCGTTCCCATTTACATGTTAGGTCCACTAGTTCTGTCAGAGTGGGCAATTGATAAGGTACAAGTAGTTATGAGTCCAAATAACTGAAGTGTTTTACTTTAATTGCTAGAATGGACAGAAATGCACAAGGAAAATTTCTGTAACAATAGCCTGTCATTAAAATGTGAAGTGCGGTCATATGCAGGTAAGTATTTTATATTTTTCTATAGCACTGCCCAGAATTTGGCAGAGGGCTTTGGATACAATAAGTATCAGTTCTCAACCTTGGCTGCACATACCATCTGGGGAGTTTTTAAAAAAGTATCGATGCTGGGGCACCTGGGTGGCTCAGTGGGTTAAAGCCTCTGCCTTAGGCTCAGGTCGTGATCTCAGGATGCTGGGATCGAGCCCCGCATTGGGCTCTCTGCTCGTGGGCTCTCTGCTCGGCGGGGAGCCTGCTTCCTCCTCTCTCTCTGCCTACTGTGATCTCTGTCTGTCAAATAAATACATAAAATCTTAAAAAAAAAAAAAAGTATCCATGCTTAGGTCCCTCCTCCCAGAATTTGACACAATTGGTTCTGTGGTGCAGCCCTAAGAGTTTTAAAAGTACCCATGTGATTTTAACATAGTTATGGGGAAGAACTGATCTAGAGTCCTTCATTTCTTTTTTGGATAATCATAGTAACATAACAAGAGATGCCAGCCACAGGACAGAGGTGACTTCACTTGGGAAGGCAGTATCATGGGAAGGATACTTCATCAGCAGAAGGCATCTCTCCTTCCTTTCGACTCCCATATAATTTTTGTTCCATGCCACCCAATAGTTTTTACCTTGAATTATAGTTACTGTATTTGTGTTGTCTTCCTTGCTATACTGCAGACTCCTGTATCACAGGATTCATGGAGAAATCACTGTGTACTATTGTTAAGACAACAGGACCATTGGGGCACCCGGGTGGCTCTGTCGGTTAAGCGGTCCACTCTTGATTTAGGCTCAGGTCATGATCTCAGTGTCCTGCCATCAAGCCCCTTGTGGGGCTCTGTGCTCAGTGGGGAGTCTGCTTAAGACTCTCTCTCTCCCTCCCCCTGCCCACATGCTCTCTCTCTTTCCCAAATAAATATATCAATTAATTTAAAAAGACAGCAGGACCGGTGTGCCGAGCTCTGAGAGTACCAAAAACAGGTTTTTTTTTTTTTTTTTTTTTTTTTTTTTTTTTAAAGATTTTATTTATTTACTTGAGAGAGAGACAGCGAGAGAGAGCATGAACGAGGAGAAGGTCAGAGAGAGAAGCAGACTCCCCATGGAGCTGGGAGCCCGATGCGGGACTCGATCCCGGGACTCCAGGATCATGACCCGAGCCGAAGGCAGTCGTCCAACCAACTGAGCCACCCAGGCGTCCCCAAAAACAGGTCTTTAAGCTGTCTTTAGAGCTATGGCACGTGGCAGCGTTCATCTTTGTGTTGGAGAAATGCCGAAATATTTGGAATCTAGTATGTTCACACCCAGTAAAATTCTATGGATAGAAAAAGGACTGAAAAAAAAATACATCAAAATGTTCATAGAGGTTGCTTCTGGTGCATTTGATTACCGATGCCTTTCTTTTTCTTTTCTGTATTTTACATGAGTATGTATCAACTTGAAAGCTATCAGTAGAAACTAAACACATCAAGTACTCATCAATCAATAAATTCATCATGATTACTTTAAAAAATATGATGCTGAGAAATTCCTTGGTCATCTTTGGTGCATGTTAGAAAATCAAATGATTATTTTTAAAACAGTAAATAGGGACTCCTGGCTGGCTCAGAGGATGGAGAGTGTGACTCTTGGTCTTGGGATTGTGAGTTTAAGACCCCTTGGATGTAGAAATTACTTAAAAATAAATTCTTAAATAAAAAAAATAAATAAAGCTGGTAAATAAAGGGAAAGAACCAATCATTCATCCAGCTTTCCTCAATGAACTCTGCATCAGAATGAACCGTACTGCATTTTTTCTATTTATTCACTGGTTGGTGGACATTGGTTTTTTTTTTTTTTTTCCCAAATTGGGGGCTATTATTATAATGCTGCTATGTGGGTGCCTGGTTAACTTAGTGAAACACGCGACTCTTGATCTTGGGGTTGTGAGCTTGAGCCCCATGTTGGGTCTAGGGATTACTTAAAAATAAAATCTTTAAAAACTGCTCCTATGAGCAGTTGAATACACGTCTTGGTATAGACATATTTTAATTTCTCTTGGGTACACAGCTAGGGATGGAATTGCTGGGTCATATGGTAAATTTATGTTTAACTTTTTAATAAACTGCTAAATTGTTTTTCAGAGCAGCTGCACCATTTTACATTCCCACGAGGATTCTGTGGGAGTTCCAGTTTCTCAACAATCTCACCAACACTTGTTATTGTCTGTCTTTTTTTTTTTTAATAACTTTTAATAGTCATTTTTTAAAAATTTCTTTTCAGCATAACAGTACTCATTGTTTTTGCACCACACCCAGTGCTCCATGCAATCAGTGCCCTCCCTAATACCCACCACCTTGTTCCCCCAACTTCCCACCCCCCGCCCCTTCAAGACCCTCAGATTGTTTTTCAGAGTCCATAGTCTCTCATGGTTCATCTCCCCTTCCAATTTCCCTCAACTCCCTTCTCCTCTCCATCTCCCCATGTCCTCCGTGTTGTTATGCTGCACAAATAAGTGAAACCATATGATAATTGACTCTCTCTGCTTGACTTATTTCACTCAGCATCATCTCTTCCAGTCCCGTCCATGTTGCTACAAAAGTTGGGTATTCATCCTTTCTGATGGAGGCATAATGTTCCATAGTGTATATGGACCACACCTTCCTTATCCATTCGTCCATTGAAGGGCATCTTGGTTCTTTCCACAGTTTGGCGACTGTGGCCATTGCTGCTATAAATTGTCTGTCTTTTTGATTATAGCCATTCTTAGGTGTGTGAAGTGTTATATCCTTGTAGTTTTAATTTTGTTTTCCTTAACAATGTTAAGCATCTTTTCATGTGCTTATTGGTTATTCATTTATCTTTTCCTTTTTTTTTATATTGAATAGCCTATCTTTATTCTATTTACATTTGTTATAAATATAATACATTTTTGAAAACTTGTTTATAATTAACTTGAGTAGATTTATATTTTAAACAGATCGACTCAATTGTTAAGGTTATATAATAAAGAATATGGTAATTTAAATGACAAAAAAATGTCATACTGTGAAATAGTACACTGTATGCTGAGATGGATGAGGAAGAAAGGTCATTTATCTTCTTTGGTGAAATGTCTATTCAAACCCTCTGTCCATTTTTGATTATTTTTTAAAAGATTTATTTTTTAGAGAGAGAGAGCCTGAGGGGGAGGGGCAGAGGGAGGGGGAAAATCTCAAGCAGACTCCATGCTGATTGCGAAGCCCATCTTGGGACTCAACCCCATGACCCTGAGATCATGACCCAGAAAGAAACTAAGTCAGATGCTTAACCCACTGTGCCACCAAGGTGCCCCACTCAATTTAAAAATTGGGTTATTAGACTTACTACTGAGTTACAAGAGTTATTTATATGTCCTAGATACGAATTCTTCATCTGATATATGATTTACAAGTATTTTCTCCCAGACTCGTGGCCTGTTCCTGAGCATCTTGCCTATGGCTGGTATTCCATAAGAGAATATCAAATGAATGGTTTAGCTAATTAGGCCTGCTCCACCAGGATGATCTATTTCATATCCACAGGCTGGTCCTCTAACCGTTTTGCTTCTGAGTTTACTAAAATTTTATTTAGGATTTAGCATCGTGTTCAGAAAGGACATTGGCTGGTAATTTTCATTTTTCAAACCTGTATCAACCAGGGTCAGTTAAGAGACAGAAACCACATCGTTTGTTTAAACAAAAGATGGCATGATCTCACTTAATATATGCAATCTAAAAGAGTCAGACATGTAGAAGCAGAGAACAAAAGGGTGGTTGCCAGGGGCTAGGAGGAGCGGGACCTTGGGGGGGTGTTGGTCAAAGGATACAGGGTAGTCATGCAAAATAAATAAGTTCTGGAGGCAAAAAAAAAAAAAAAACAAAACAACCCAGTCTCCTGAAAGAAAGCTCTCCTTATGCACAGAATCCAATTGAGTTGTATTCTATCCACTGGGCAAAAAAGTGCTTTTATTCAATACATTTACTGGAAAACTTGTAATTATCTCTTTAGCTTTAAGGAGGGCATGGGATGTGATGAGCCCTGGGTGTTGTACACAGCTGATGAATCATTGAATACTACATCAAAAAATGGGAGATTGGGGCGCCTGGGTGGCTCAGTGGGTTGGGCCGCTGCCTTCGGCTCAGGTCATGATCTCAGGGTCCTGGGATCAGGTCCCGCATCGGGCTCTCTGCTCAGCAGGGAGCCTGCTTCCTTCTCTCTCTCTCTGCCTGCCTCTCAGTGTACTTGTAATTTCTCTCTGTCAAATAAATAAATAAAATCTTTAAAAAAAAAAATGGGAGATGGACTCTATGTTGGCTAATTGAATTTAAATTAAAAAAGAGAGAGAATCCAGGAAAGTCACTGTTAAAGGGACATCCTTTAATTCTGTGTTCCATTCTAAAATAAATAATAGGTAATAATTTGAAAAGAGAATTTAACATAAACAAATGTTAACTGTGAAAGATAAAGAGAGGACTCTAAGGCATCATGGATGAGTGAACAAAAGGAAGAAGCTGGCATTATTAAAACTCTGAGGGGCTCCTGGCTGGCTCAGTCTGTGGAGCATGCGACTTTTGATCTTGGGGTCACGTTCTGGCCCCACGTTAGGTGCAGAGTTACTTAAAATAAATAAGTAGGGGCACCTGGGTGGTTCAGTGGGTTAAAGCCTCTGCCTTCAGCTCAGGTCATGGTCTCACGGTCGTGGGATCGAGCTGGGGCATCAGTCTCTCTACTCAGCAGGGAGCCTGCTTCCCCCTCCCTCTCTGCCTACTTGGGATCTTTGTCAAATAAGTAAATAAAATCTTTAAAAAAACAGTAAAGGGTGCCTGGGTGGCTCAGTGGGTTAAGCCGCTGCCTTCGGCTCAGGTCATGATCTCAGGGTCCTGGGATCGAGTCCCGCATCAGGCTCTCTGCTCAGCAGGGAGCCTGCTTCCTCCTCTCTCTCTCTCTGCCTGCCTCTCTGCCTACTTGTGATCTCTCTCTGTCAAATGAATAAATAAAATCTTTAAAAAAAAAAAAACCCTTAGAAAATTGGAGGAAGGGACTGAGAACCAGAGTTCGGGGGAGGGGTGCGGCTAACTGGGGCTGCTATCTTTGCGCTGAGCTATAGCAACAATGACGCTAGCTGTCCAAATGTTGGAAGAACTGCCAGTGGGATTCAGATGCTTCTGTGGGAAGGACTGTGGCTGCCAGTGTGTAGGGAGCTTTCGGGAGGAGCAAGCCTCCTCCTTTTCCAACCTTACAGTCTCTCTGACTCTCTCTCACTCCCCCTGCTGGCAGACATGTGGTTTACAGAGTCCCAAGCCCCGGAATCATCAGCCCCAATGTAGAAGGACTGGTTTGGACCTGGGTCCAGTAACGTACTGTTTGATACAAGGTCATAGAAAAATAAGGTAATATTTTCCTACATTTACCATAAATTATTACAATTTACATAATCCTAGCCCCTCCCCTTACCTGTGTAGTTTGGATGAGTTTTCTTAAGCTTCCTTTCCTTTTGTTTACTCATCTGTATGAGAGCAATAATTCTATACCTGCCTCATAGGGTTATTATTTGAAAGTTTCAGATAGATTCTCTAAGAAGCACAACAGTTCTGCGTGGTTTTCTTTTCTGAACATCTTTTACAGATATCCTTCTTTTTTTCCCCCCTGTTAGTTCCCAATTTGTTGTTGTGCCAATTTAGGTCACATATATTTTCACCAAGGACCATTTTGTATTTACCTTGTCCAGAGTCAAGAAGACTAAGCCGATCTGAAACTTAATGTGTCCAGAAATTTTAATTCCTGTGTATAGCCTTTACCTTGTGTCCTGTTCGGTTGTCTTGATCTCATTAAAAGTCAACACCAACCAGTTGATTGTCCAACCAGAAAGCTTAAAGTCTTTCGGGATTGTACTTCCTACAAGCATCAGCAGTTGGGACACCTGGGTGCTCAGTGGGTTAAAGCCTTTGCCTTCAGCTCAGGTCATGATCTCAGGGCCCTGGGATGAAGTCCCGAATCAGGCTCTCTGCTCAGAGAGCCTGATTCCTCCTCTTTCTCTCTGCCTACTTGAGATCTCTCTGTGTCAAATAAATAAATAAAATATTTTTTTTAAAAAGTGGATTTTTAAAAATAATTTTCATTTGATTTGGTTCTACCTCCAAAATATATCTTCAGATCCATCCAGTCCTTTCCATCTTTATGGCCAGCAGTCTAGTCCCAACCACCATTATCACTCACCTGACTAGAGCTCCTACCTCATCTTCCCACTGTCATCCTTAACCATTCTAATCCACTTCCCACAAACTATCAAGGGATATTTAATTATTTCTCTTTCCTGCTTAACTCTTCAGTACTTTCCCATCATACCTTGAATAAAATACAAACTTCTTACCATAGTCACCAAGGCCTTACATAATTGGATTCCTGTCTACCTCTCAGGCACATTTCATGCTCAATGTGTACTGAGAACATTCTGCTCTTCTTTCAGTTTACTGAACTTGCCAATTTTGGTTCCACCTCAGGGTCTTTGAACTTACTGTTCTCTTTCCGACTTCCCACACACCAACCCCACCCCTCCTTCTCTTCCTTTGAGTTTCAGACTTTATGTCATTTGCCCAGGGGGACCTTTGCCAACCACTCAGTCTAAGCTGGCCCCCACTTTATTATTTTCTAATCCAATGCAACACTCTGCTTTCTTCCTAGCGCTTATTGCACTGTGTGAACTTTCTCTTTTCTTGTTTATTTACTTGTTTTTTCAATATCCTTTATTAGAATATAAGCACCAGAATATGAGCTTACAAGATGGTGTCTTGTTCACCATCCTGTTCTCTAGTAAGTAGGACAGCACCTGTTTCAAAAAAGATACTCGAGATTTATGAAATAAAAAACAAAATGGAGCATTTTTCCCCCATCTGGCAGGCTGGGAATTGAGCAAAGAAAGTGGGTGAGACTCTTTGAGGTGGCTGAAACAATGGTCAGGCTGACTTTCCCATGAACTGGTGGGGAATGGGTCAACTTGGGTTCATGTACTTTGAGGTTATTTTTTCCTCTTGCTTAGGGGCTGGGAGGACCGAAGAGTTGTGAGATGAAGTCAACTAGAATTATCTACGCAAGTTTCCTTGTCTACCAAATGAATAAAAGGACCATGAAGATCGCTGAAATATGTAGAGGACAAGTGGAACACAACCTGTAGAGGAGCGTGGGCGGGATCAGGGGAACTAGTCAGAATACTGTGGCAGCCCAGGTGAGTGTGACTGTGGTTTGGACTCGGGTGGCAGCAGTAGACATGTGAGAAATGGTCATACCTGAAATATACAAGAAAAATTTTGTGATGATGTATTCACTAGACTTCTCTTTGTTTCATTTGACTTTTGCTCTATGAACTGCTCTATGAACCCAGTTCATCCTGCCCTGATATTCCATTTACATTCTCTGATGTTTGTATAGCCATACAAGTTTTTTTTGAAGTTAATTTATATATATATATATATATGTATATATATATATATATATATATATTTAAGTAATCTCTACACCTTATGTGGGGCTTAACTCACTACCCTGAGATCAAGAGTCACGTGTTGTTCCAACTGAGCTGGCCAAGGGCCACCCAATATCCATGAAACTCTTGAGCAGGTTTCCTAAAATCTCCAAGACTTAGGGTACTCATCTGTGTATTTGAACAATATTGTGGCCTAAATTCCCTGGTGATGCTGACAAAGATTTTTTGTTAGACCAAACTTTGGTCAGCCTCCTGAAACTTCTTCTAGCCCCATCTGGGCACTTTCTTATAAAATCTAGTTTTAGCAAGAACCCTAAGTTAGTTTAGCCAGACACCACATCATCCCTATCTGAACCTCCCAATATCTTTTTCTTTTTTAAATTTATTTAAATTCAATTAGCCAACATAGAGTACATCATTATTTCTGATGTAGTGTTCCATGATTCATTAGTTGTATGTAACACCCAGTGCTCATCACAACACAGGCCCTCCTCAATACCCATCACCCAGGTACCCCATCCTATCACTCACCTCCGCTTCCACAACCCTTAGTTTGTTTCCTAGAGTCAAGAGTCTCTCATGGTTTTTCTGTCTCTCTGATTTCTTCCCATTCAGCTTTCCCTCCCTTCCCCTATGATCCTCTGCGCTATTCTTAATGTTCCACATATGAGTGAAACCATATGAGCGATTGACTTTGTTCACTTAGCGTAATCCCCTCCAGTTTCCTCCATGTCGACCCATCACAACCCTACATCATTGCTCTTACTGCTTCAATGGGGATACAGGTACCCACTCTGAGTCACAGACACTAGTCTGCCACTGATTTTTGATCATCTGTCAAGACAGAACAAGGTGTACCACCTTAACTAAGCCTACCTTGCCCTTCTTTGGAACCCTCAGAGCCACATGAAGATTTCTAATTCTGCACCTAGGTAACTTTAGTGTGCATTTGTTAACATGCTTGTCTCCCTTTTTGTAGACTCTAAGAGCCTCAAAGGTAGAGATCATATCTTTTTCATATTTCTCTGCCATTATTGGATAATAAATGGGTGAAAGCAGATTCAAAATGAAGTAAGCATTTCGAAAAGAGTCATACAAAAAAGAGTCAAAAGGACATTGAGCAAGCAGAGCCTGTGCTACTTGTTTCTTTTCAATTCTCCTGTTTCAATTCTCAGAACACTATAAACTCTCCTGTTTCAATTCTCAGAACACTATAAACTTCTGACTTTTATCAGTTGCAAGTGTACCATCTCCTGGAACACATCCTCCTACCTTGTACTGAAATAGAGATAATGTAACACCTGTTAGCTAAATAGCCAGTCATCTATTAGATAGTCAGTTTAAACTCAGCCAGCACACGTCATAATTCTTTCAAAACATGTTATATAACTGTGAATTTTGCTTTGTACACCTGCGCTCTCTGCTCACTATTCAGAGCACACTTTCAATGATTTGGGGCCACTCTGTGTCTTCTGGATTACAATCCCTAAAACCTCGAATTAATGCTTTGGTAGCTTTATAGACTCTTCTTGACTGACAAATGTTTAGATAAATTGGGTTTGTTTTGTTTTTAAATATTTTATTTATTTATTTGAGAGAGAGAGTGTGTGAGCAAGAGCGAGCGAGAGAGAGAATGAGCAGGGGGAGGGGCAGAGGGAAAGGGACAAGCAGACTCCTCGCTGATCAAAGAGCTCAATATGGGGCTCGATCCCAGGTCCCCGAGATCATGGCCTGAGCCGAAGGCAGATGCTTAACCATCTGAGCCACCCAAGTGTCCCGGATAAATTGTTTTAATGTACATTTTTAGGACACGTACAAATGGCCAGCAGATACACAAAAAGGTACTCAGCATCTCTAATCCTCAGGGAAATACAAATTAAAACCACAATGAGATATCACCTTTCACCTGTTAGAATGGCTATCACCAAAAAGACAAGAGATTATTTATTTTAAAATATTTATTGAAAAGTGTTTATTTTGGGGGGCGCCTGGGTGGCTCAGTCATTAAAGCGACAGACTCTTGATTTCAGCTCAGGTCATGATCTCAGGGTTGTGAGATTGAGCCTACACAACACCGGCCTGCATGGGGCTCCGTGCTGGGTGTGGAGCCTACTTAAGATTCTCCCTCTCTGGAGACAAAGAGCCTCTTAATCTCAGGAACTGAGGGTTGCTAGGGGTGGGGGGGTAGGGATTAGGTGGCTGGGTGATGGACATTGGGGAGGGTATGTGCTATGGTGAGTGCTGTGAAGTGTCTAAGCCTGATGATTCACAGACCTGTACCCCTGGGGCAAATAATTACATTATATGTTAATTTAAAAAAGATTCTCTCTCTCTCTCTGCCCCTACTCCCCCCACTCTCTAATTTTAAAAAATATATATTTATTTGGGGGCACGTGAATGGCTCAGTCAGTGGAGAATGTGACTCTTCATCTCCGGGTCATGAGTTTAGGTCCACATTGGGCATGGAGGTTACTTAAAAAAAAGAAAAGAAAAGGGGCACCTGGTGGCTCAGTTGTTAAGCACGTGCCTTCGGCTCAGGTCATGCTCCCAGGGTCCTAGGATCCAGCCCCACATTGGGCTCCCTGCTCAGCGGGAACACTGCTTCTCCCCCTCCCACTCCACCTGCTGTGTTCTCTCTCTCGCTGTGTGTCTCTCTCTCTCTCTGTCAAATGAATAAATAAAATCTTAAAAAAAAGAAAAGAAAAAATAAAAGTATTTATTGAATATTTAAATGTTTAAAATATTTATATCTTATATATAATATTTAAATATATAGATAAAGGAGCACCCGGCTGACTCAGTTGGTACAGCATGTGCCTCTTGATCTCGGGGTCATGAGTTTAAGCCCCAAGTTAAAAGGTTACTAAAAAAATGGTTACTAAAAAAATGAAAAAGTATAGATATAACACTTGAATTTATAAATACAATATTTAAATATAGAATATTTAAATGCTTCAAAGTATTTATTTAAAAATAAAATACAAGTGTTGGGTAGGGTGTGGAGAAAAAAGAATCTTTATGCACTGTTAGGGATGTAAATTGGTGCAGCCACAATGAAAAACAGAATGAAGTTTCCTCCTAAAATTATAAATAGAACTACCATATGATCCAGCAATCCCACTTCTGGGTACATATGCAAAGGAAGTGAAAACAAGATATTGACAAGATATCTGTGCTCCCCTGTTCATTGCAGCATTATCTGCAATAGCCAAGATATGGAAACAACCTAAGTGTCCATTAGCAGATGAATGGATAAAGAAGATGTGGTGTATATACACACAACGGAGTATTATTCAGCCACTTCTGACAACGTGATGCCCCTTGAGGACATTATGCTGAGTGATACAAGCCAGAGGAAGTGATTCTACATGGTCTCAATCTTAAGTGGAATCTTAAAAGAAAATTCATACAAATAGACTATAGAAAAGTGGTTGCCAGGGTATAGAGGGTGGAGGAAATAGGGAGAGGTTAGTGAAGTGTACAAAATGTACATGTTATTACAATCACGAGTAAAATCAGGCATTTCTCATATTATATATGTATATATTTCCTATAGGTATATGGTTACATACATATATATTTACTCCCTACACATAATACACAACATAACATAACAATAGTAATAATAAACAATAACATAATCACAAATGGAATTAATTGTTTTTCATATAAATATTTATATTTGCATTTTTCATGGGATAGAAGTTTACTTTTATTTCATCGTATTTATATACAATCGCTATACAATCGCAGGATGTGCATTATTAAGAGACTAATTCAAACATGTTTTCAAATTATATATGTTTTGTTTTGTTTACTTTGTAAAACAGCAAACTTGAAATTCTGAAAATTTCATAGCAACTATGTGGGGAAAATCTGCTATTACTTATTCTGAAACCAGAAATTATAGCTCGGCGGCCCTCACAGAAATAAAAAGTGGCTTGACATGACATATTAGATGTAGAAATAATTACTTAGGTGGAAAAAAGAGAAAATCTTGTCAATCTCCTTTGGGGTGGATACACATTAAAAGTTTTAACAACACTTGAATCCAGAAAATCAATCATCTCAAAAAATTTTTAACAGCCTCAGTATTTTTCATACTTGTGTTTCTGAAAGAAATGAAAATGGAGAACCCAGGAAACAGGGTGATGCTATTATACTCGTTAAAATTTCTATTTTTAATACCCTAAATTGCTTAGCTGTCATTTCATTTTGCATTTCAGCTTGTGGTTGGCTTTGCAAGGCTAACATTTTCTTTGGTGACAGTTCTTAAACCAGAAGAATCTGGCCAGTAACTTCCCTATTTCATAGAACGTTTAAGAACTTTAAAAAAAAAAAAAAGTCATGTAGTTGGTCTAAGAAGGTAAAGGAATGTGATATTTTGGTAGGTGGTAACTTTTTGTTTTTATTTTGTTATGTTCTTTGTTTTTCACTTCTAGACCCACACTGATGTTTTCCAGGATCCTCAGAACATGTAAAGGTAGCTATATTTAATCATTCTTTTGTAACAGAGTGAGTTACTGACATAGAAATTTGTGTACTGATTTGTATCTTATTGCATTATTATGCTGTGGGCTTGTCAGAAAGATGACCACTAAGAAACCTTCTCATATCTATTATATCCAGTCAGGACTTGCATCCTGAGCTCTAGTCTCTAGGCCTCTTAAAGGAGATGAGAGTGTCTATGTTTCCTAGAAGGGAGAATTTTGATGGATTCGACCAAACTCAACAGTATGGTTGGCTTCTTGGAGACTGGGAGTCAGGGTTGGCTTCATGTGTGAGTGACCCATGTAGTCACACAGGGCCCTGTACTGTTATTGTTTTGAAATTCTTCATATTTTTGAACAGGGGACCCTGTATTTTCATTTTGCACTGAGTTTCACAAATTACATGGCCAGAACTCCTGTGAGGACACAGGAGTGAGTGTGGCGGTGGAGCGAGGGTGTTTTCTTTCTCTGACAGGGAGACCACAGGGATATTTGAGGATAGGCCATGGTGTGCCTTAGGAATCACTGTGAAGATCCCCAGAGTTGAGCTTGGCAAGGAGTAAATGGATCTGCCAGAGGAACCGCCTGCTTTGGTAGGGACAGAAAAACTTGGACAATGACTCTGGATTTCCCAAGCCCCAGGGTTCACGTCTAAGTTAAATGAGAGTCTCCCTCTGAAAGACAGATTAGGCATGTGTAATGAGTTGAATGAGGTCCTCCAAAAGATATGTCTGCTTGAATCTTCAGAATGTGACATTATTTGTAATAAGGGCCTTTGCAGATGTCACGAAGGTACGCATCTCAAGAGGATCGTGGATTAGTGTGGGGTCAAGATCTGACGACAGGTACCTGTACGAAAGACAGTAAAGGAGAAGATGTAGAAAGATACGTAGAGCAGAGAACCACATGAGGTTGGAGGCAGAGATTGGAGAAATGCATCTTTAAGCCAAGAAATGCCAAGGACTGCCAGCAGCCTCCAGAAGCTAGGAGAGAGAAACCAACCCTGGCAACACATTGATTTTGGACTTCCGGCCTCCAGGCTGTGAGGAAATAAATTCTATTGTTCGAAGCTACCAAGTTTGTGATAATTCGTTATCTGTAGCCCTAGGAAACCAATACAGCCCGTGTCAGCAAAATGCTTGGCTATTGAGATTTAATTTGGTTTAGAGGGGGAAAACGGGTTTCACCTCTTTCAAGGTCAGGAGTTGTAGTGGACGTTCCTCGTGTCATGGTCTTCTTCTGCAGGAAAATACAGTCTTTCCCAGAAGACTCCTAGAACACTTTTCCCAGTGGCCAGTGTTGGGTCACATGGCCATCCTCAGATGCAAGGGATCTTGGGAAAGTGGATATTTAGCAAAGGGAGTAGAACAACCAAGGTTGAATTACAGCCTCAAAGAAAACAGGAGTTTAGGGCGCCTGGGTGGCTCAGTGGGTTAAGCCGCTGCCTTCGGCTCAGGTCATGATCTCGGGGTCCTGGGATTGAGTCCCGCATCGGGCTCTCTGCTCAGCAGGGAGCCTGCTTCCCTCTCTCTCTCTCTGCCTGCCTCTCTGTCTACTGTGATCTTTCTCTGTCAAATAAATAAATAAAATCTAAAAAACAAAAACAAAAACGGGAGTTTATTCACAAACAGAATGTGCATGGGTCTGGGGACAAGAGATAATAGCCAAAGTACATCATCTGACATAATATGGTATTGGTATAGCTAAAAATTTGTAAGGCTAAATTACATTTGAATGTGAGTCAGAACACTGACAAGGTGATGATTATTCTGTGACCTCTTGCTCCTAAAGGGGGATCACTGGGCGAGTCCAAAGGGCATTCCCTCGGAGCTCATTAGAAATGCAGAATCTTGGCCCCAGGCCAGACCTACTGACTCACAATCTGCACTTTAACAAGATCACTGGGTTTGAAAGGCATCGGTCTAGATGACTCACTATAACGTGACTAAAGGACTCAAGATAAACCACGCCAGAAACAAACTGGCATCACTACTCACGAGCACAGCAAAAGACAAGTCCAATAATAAGACTAGTAGAACCAAAAAAAAAAAAAAAAAAAAAAAAAAAAAACAAACCTTTGAAATGTTGTCATGTAAGCATAATGCAATAGGTACACGGGAAAAAAGAAAAGATTTGCAGGGACTCAACTTTAAGTGGAATGAGATATAATTGATTCCTACACCATCATCGCATTTATGGTCATACTCAGTAAAATTAAGTTCCTTACAGCACATAAAGGTGCCAAATGAGAAGTCTTCACCCCACAAAGATGGGCTAATCAAGCATTCAAACTGATTAACCCTTAAGCAGAAAGATCTGCTGTCACTGGCGAGAGCCAACATAAAATTTAAATAAGTGGGGGTGAACCTACCTCAGAAAACCAAGGCTTCCTTTCTGTAAGATTTTGATTCTTTATTGAAATACTTTGTGCGTGAAAATGAAGTTTTCCTCTTCGTCCTTTAATGAGACCCTGCGGTTGATTTCATGCCAATCATTCTCAAGCCTTTTAAAGAGCCATTGATTGGATATATATGTGTGTGTGTTTGTTGTCTCAGCCTCATTTTGTGGGACTAGAAATTCTCAAGATTAGCAATGTCTCCCAAGGCCAGAGTTCACTTAGACCATCGCCTCCAGCTCTGCTTGTGGTGAGGCTGTTTATTTAGAACACACACACATAAGCCCCAGAGTTGGCAGTGAAACACTCGTGTCAGCATTTTGCTTTGGAGAGGTCACACCTATTTATTTGAGCAAGGGTATTTGCTTTTTAACAGTGAAACTGGATCGGTATAAAAAGCTATAGTGGCTAAACGTTCTGCTTGAATTCATCTGTTTCATCACATTGCTCTCTCAGACTGCAAACTCGATAACTGCTTCTTGAAAGGGGATAAAGTAGGCAGTGAAAAAAGGCAGATTGAGGACATTAAAAACAGACACTTCACCAAAGAAGATAGAAGAATGTCCAAAAAGCACACAAATGATGCTCAAAATCAGTAGTCATTACAGAAACGGAATTAAAACCTCAGTGAGGTATCACTACACTGCCTAAAATAAAAAAGACCGATAACACTGGCTCTTGGCAAGACTGTGGACTGAAATCTTCTCGAACTGCTGGTAGGAGCGTAAAATGGTACAACTTTAGAGAACTTTTTGTCAGTTTTTTATCAAGTTAAACATGGGTCGACTCTAGGCTCCAAGAATCCAACTCTTAGGTATTTTCTCGTGAGTCACGAAAACATTTGTCCAAACCCCCCCCCCCCAAACCCCAAAAAACTGAACAAAAACTTGTTTGTAGCGACTTTATACATAGGAGCTCCAGACTGAAAACCACTCAGATATCCAGCAGTAGGAAAGTGGGTTATCACATAATGGTGTCCTTGTATAATGGAATACTACTGAGTAATGAAAAGGAAATAAACAGGGCAACAGCAACATTATGTTGAATGAAAGAAGTCATTCCGTTGGATTCCATGTAAACAAATTCCAGAACCAGTGAAACTGATAGTGATTAGAATCAGAAAGTGATTGCGGGGGATTGGGGACTGGATGGGGCTGCTCTGGAAAGAGACACAAGAAAACATTCTGGATGAGAGATATATTAGGGTGGTGGTTACATGGGTATATAATTGTGAGAAGTCACTGACCTGTATATCGAAGATCTATGCATTTTTTGTGTCAATTGTATGCGCTTCAATTTAAAAAAATAAGAGCTGGGTCACCTTACTGGCTCTGTCAGAGGAGCGTGTGACTCTTGATTTCGGGGTTGTGAGTTCAAGCCCCACATTGGGTGTAGAGATTAGTTAAAAATAAAATCTTGGGGCGCCTGCATGGCTCAGTCAGTTAAGTGTCTGCCTTCGGCTCAGGTCATGATCCCAGGGTCATGGGATCGAGTCCTGCATTGGGCTCCCTGCTCAGTGGAAAGCCTCCTCTGCCTGCTGTTCCCCCTGCTGTGCTCTCTCTATCTCTCTCTGTGTGTCAAGTAAATAAATAAAATCCTAAAAAAAAAAATCTTTAAGGGGTGCCTGGGTGGCTCAGTTGGTTAGGCATCTGCCTTTGGCTCTGCTGGAGTCGTGGTCCGGGGGTCTGGGAATTGAGCCCCGAGGGGGTCTCCTTTCTCAGCAGGGAGTGTCTCCTTCTCTCTCTCCCTGAAGCCCCCCCCCCCCGCTTGTGCTCTCTTGCTCACTCTCTCCTTCTCTCTCTCAAGTAAATACGTCTTTCAAAATAAAATCTTTAAAACAAACAAATAAAATAAAAAGTAAAAGCCCATCCCACTTCCACACCATCCAAGAGAAACGTCTGTCCAGACAACCCACAGTACAGAACTCTCTCTTTCAGGCTGGAATTCTTCAGGTAGTGCTTTACCAGCCCACCTTGGAGCTCTACACTGGATCTTCTAAATGGGTTACTTATCTGAACCTGATGATTCTGGAGTTTCAATCTCACTTTGGTATTTCAGTAAAAGCTGCCTTTCTTGCCTCAACTTTAATTTTGTTTCCTAGCTTTTCCTTGGTCCTTTGACTATAAGCATTTGTTGGTGAGGCACAATATATATGAATAAAAGAAAAAAATATCCTCTCTTTTGGGACTTACTTTTCTCTCTCTCTCTCTGTTTTTACAGGAAGCACAATAGTGTGTTTTGCTTTTCTAACTGCCAGATCTGATGCAATGTAACTACTTAATTAGATCAGATTACTGTTTATATTAAACTCGAATAATGATTAAACTGGAAAATTTCATGACAAGAACTTGTAGGTGAAGTCAGCCAAAATCAGCCACTGCTTGTCTTAACCTATCCTTTGTGTATCCTGCCTCAGTCACTGGGAGGTACTCAGGCAGAGCTGACAGATGAATGGCCCCTGTTAATGGAATACATCTAGGTCACGGTTAAGCCTACATCTGAAGCAAAACATGGGCAGCAGCACTTCCAAATCTCTCTTTCAACACTGCCATATGGCAGGAACACGGGTGGTGTTCTGGAGAGGTCTTTCTCCCTGATACTCTGTCTCCCTGGTGTACAATCTATCTCCAGGTCCAGAGTTCAAAGCCTCTCCAAATGATAAGATTTTTTTTTTTTTTAAAAGCTTGTTAAATTGAGGGAGAACATAGATACAGTTGTGGTAGCCAGTCCTCATAAATGGACCCAATATTCAAGCCCTGGCTGCTCTTCCCTTCCCACAATGAATCTGGCTGGTCTGTGACCTGAGCTGAACAACAGACTAGCAGAAGTGGGTGGCCCTGGGCCATCTCTAGGCTGGGCTTTAGGATCACTGGTATGTTCTGCTTCCTTCCTCTTGGAATATTTGTTTTTGGGAGCCCTCTCGTTTCAGATCCTCTGAGAAGAAAACACTAAAACTAAATTAGAGATGCAAGGAACTGATTTGGGGGAAATGCTAGTGAAGGAAAAAAGGGAGAGAGAGAGCGCACATGGGAGCTGGCTGGGAAAACTTTGAGATTGTGCTGTCGGTCTGACACTTGTGGAACAAGGCATGCAAACAGGAAGATTGGGTGGGGAACAGGGCAGCTCTGAGAAATTCTTGCCCAACCTGATGCGGAGCCCCAGAGAAAAGATCGCCCATAAGAGACATTCTGTGATGGGCAGGAAAAGCCCAGCTCTAGTACCCTCACTGTACCCAGTCATTAGCTAGGAAAGGCCCAGGGAGCACAGGGCCTCCATGTGAAGGTTGTTGTAGATCTCGAAGTTATAACCCCTAGAGGCTGTTAGCTAACTCTACTGCTCCTCACAGCAGGTTCTCTCTTGAAGGGAGGTCTGAGTGGCATACTCCCACAGCTGCTGTATGTAGCTGCCCTACTGGAGAGACCCTGTGGAGAGGCCATGTGAAGAGGAGAGAGCCTGAATCTACATGGAGAAGGAGCAAGGTCCAGTCACCTCAGTATCCCGGATCCCAGGTGAGCCTCCACAGGACTCCAGCCTCCGCCACCATCTGACTGAAACTCCCGTAGGAGAAGCCTTCCAGTCAACCCACAGCATTGTGAGTGATTAAAAAAAAAAAAATTGTCATTGTTTTAAGCCAGTAAGGGTTGGGCTGGTTTGTTACGTAGCAAGAGCTAACTGAAACAACAGTGAAGTTCATAAAATGCACTAATCTTATGTATAGAGATCTATGAATTTTGACATATGCCAACTCCTATGGAGAGATCACTCAGATCAATATATAGAATGTTTACAGCAATCCAGAAGGTTCCTTTGTGCCCTCTTCCCAGTCAATTACCCCCCCCCAACCAGAGATGCCACTCTATCAAGTTCTATCACCACCAATTAGTTTTGTATGTTCTTGACTTTCATTTAAATGGAATTATACAGCATACACTTTTTAGTGCCTGGATTCTTTCACTCATGATTATGTTGGCAAGAGTCATCCATGTAGTTGGGTGTAACAGGAATCTGCCCGCTTTTTATTGCTGTATGAACGTACTATACTCTGTTTATCCACTGTCCTGCTGCTGGACATTTGGGCTGCTTCTAGTTTGGGGCTAGTCTGAATAAAGCTGCTTTAAACATTCTCGTGGAAGTCTTTTGGTAGACCTATGCACCATTTTGGGGGGTTCTATCCAGCAGTGGAATTTTTGGGTCACAGGATGGTATCTACTTAGCTTTAGAGAACGATACCAAACTGACTGAACATTTTGTAAATAAATTTCTTATTTAGTTTAATAAATAACAAATGGTACATCCAAGACATTTAAGTAAGAGACCCTCCTACTTGCTTGTCTTTCTCCCCCACTTGACTTACGGCTCCGTGTGGGCCCGAATCATTTCTATCTTCATATAGTGCAGTGCGTAGTATAGAAGGGATGCAGGACCCATTTTTTTTTTTAAGATTTTATTTATTTATTTGTCAGAGAGAGAGGAGCGAGAGTGAGCACAAGCAGACAGAGTGGCAGGCAGAGGCAGAGGGAGAAGCAGGCTCCCTGCTGAGCAAGGAGCCTGATGTGGGACTTGATCCCAGGACGCTGGGATCATGACCTGAGCTGAAGGCAGCCGCTTAACCAACCGAGCCAACCAGGTGTCCCCTTTTTTTTTTTTTTAGGACCTATTTGTTGAAAAAAAAAAAAAAACACCAACAATAAATAAAGTGTCATAGTTTAACACTGAGAAATACGTGGTTTTTTTTTTTAAGATTTTATTTATTTATTTGATAGAAAGAGACATAGCAAGAGAGGGAACACAAGCAGGGGGAGTGGGAAAGGGAGAAGCAAGCTTCCCGCCAAGCAGGGAGCCCGATGCGGGGCTCGATCCCAGAACCCTGGGATCATGACCTGAGCCGAAGGCAGACGCTTAACGACTGAGCCACCCAGGCACCCCGAGAAATACGTTTTTAAGAGTGGATTTTAGGGGTTTCCTGGGTGGCTCAGTGGGTTGAAGCCTCTGCCTTCGGCTTGGGTCGTGATCTCAGGGTTCTGGGATCGAGCCCCGAATCGGACTCTGCTTGGCAGGGAGCCTGCTCCCCCCCACCCCCTCTGCCTGCCTCTCTGCCTACTTGTGATCTCTGTCTGTCAAATAAATTAATAAAATCTTTAAAAAAAAAAAGAGTGGATTTTAGGTACTGTGGTCAATCAAGGAAGGAGAAAAAGACTTAATATTTTTCTGAAACTTCCAAAGATTGATGATTTGTAATCACTTGACCACAGATATATGGATAGGGATTTCATATGCTTTCTACTAGATTTTCAGTTTTGTGTAGACACACTTAGAATAAAATGATAAATTGTGAAGTCTTTACAGTAGCGCTTTTTCATCTGGGATTTGTGGGGGCCTGAAATTGAATACAAAATTTTCTGTGCAAATAAGTATTTCATTAAGGACTCATGGTTCCAAGTGGCAGAAGCTCAACAAAGATTCACTTAATGTAACAAAGGAGATTTGATGTCAGGGTCTTGTTTGGCTCATGGAGTCCAAGGAAGACAAGCTCAACCATGATCCAGAAGGGCACAACCCAGGCAGCTCAGGGTCTGGGGTCATGATCCATGTCTGCACAGGGATACCTCATGCTCCACTGGCCTAAGGACATCTGATTGGCAGAACCCAAAGCACATCTGAAACTCTAATTTCAGGAGGATCTGGAAAATGTAGAGTTTTTTTGTTTGTTTTTTAAAGATTTTAATTTATTTATTTATTTGACAGACAGAGATCACTAGTAGACAGAGAGGCAGGCAGAGAGAGAGGAGGAAGCACGCTCCCTGCTGAGCAGAGAGCCCGATGCAGTGCTCGATCCCAGGACCCTGAGATCATGACCTGAGCCAAAGGCAGAGGCTTAAGCCACTGAGCCACCCAGGCTCCCCAAAATGTAGTTTTTAACTTTCCAATTTCTTTTTTTTTTTTTTAAGATTTTATTTATTTATTTGACAGAGAGTGAGCACAAGCAGGGGAAGCAGCAGGCAGAGGGAGAGGGAGAAGCAGGCCCCCTGCTGAGCAGAGAGCCCGATGTGGGGCTCGATCCCAGGACCCCGAGATCATGACCCGAGCTGAAGGCAGAGCTTAACCACTGAGCCACCCAGGCGCTCCTTAACTTTCCAATTTCTATAGAACGGAAGCTCCCTAAAATAATGTTGTAATAGATCACAGGATTCTATCTTTAAGACCCCAGGCTCAGCTTGAAAATCCTTTTCCACTGAGCACTGGGCCACCAAGGGCATGCAGTCGTCCCTGCACCTTATCGCATTGCCCCCAGACTGATGATGCATAGCTCTGGCTTTTGTTAAGAAAAACAATATACCGAACTTAGAAATAGACCAAATGATGGCTGCACGTCCTTTCCAAGTCATAATGGAGCACTGGTTACAGCATCATGTCCTATAATGGATAACATAACTGTCTATCCCAGAAAGGCAAACCACAAACTTACAGCAAAAACTGCTTAAGCTCCGGGCACCTGGGTGGCTCATTCGGTTAACTATCTGCCTTCTCAGTTCAGGTCATGATCCTGGGGTCCTGGGATCCAGTCCCACATTGGGCTCCCTGCTCAGCAGAGAGTCTGCTTCTCCCTCTCCCTCTGCCTCTCCTCCTTGCTTGTTCTCACTCTCTTTGTCTCAAATAAATAATGCAAACTTTTTCAAAAGAGATTTTATTTATTTATTTGACGGAGAGATAGCACAAGTAGGCAGAGAGGCAGGCAGAAAAAGAGGGAGAAGCAGGCTCCCTGCTGAGCTGGGAACCCTATGCGGGGCTTGATCCCAGGACCCTGGGATCATGACCTGAGCCAAAGGCAGAGGCCCAACCAACTGAGCCACCGAGGCGCCCCAATAAAAATTTTTTTAATTAAAAAAAATTGCTTCCTCTTTAATTGTTTTAACATCAGCCCATTCAAACCCATATGTTGCAAGGCTCCAAAACTTACATAGTTTACAAATCTTGGCACATGCACAGCTCATTCCTTGCCCAGACCAGCCTTAGAAGATCTGAGCCCAGCCCCCAAAGCCCTATATGTGTGTAACTTCTCTAACTTCCTTCTTTTAAGTCACTCCTGAAACTGTGAACCTGGGGCTCTCCCAAGTTTAATAAACCTATTTTATGTGACCAAGGGGTGGCTCTGGCAGTCTTCGTGGGAGCTTTGAGAAAGTCCATGCCCTTCGTATTGCTGTACAAAAAATACAGAGTGAGAGAAAAAGACAAAACAAGAACATCTCCAAATACAATTCGAAACAAGGTTCTATTATTACAGACTTCAAGAATTAGGAATGAATCAACGGGAGTAGCCTTCATCCTTGATTTGAGGATAATAGGTCCCTGCTCACCTTTGCAGTCAAACCACAGTGGACCCCTGGAAACTGCTGGAGAAGGAGAACACTGAAGAAGTGTTAAATCCCAAGTGGCCACAGTCTCTCTCCCAACAAATCACCACTTACCAGCCAAAAAGCACAGGATGACTTTTTTGTTCCCATCTCTCTGCAGTATTTGACAACGTTGATCACTTCTTCCTTAAGATTCTTCCGTAGACGTCCAGGATACCATGCTTTCTGGATCATCTTTCATCCTCTCCGATGACTTCTTCTCAACTCTAGATGGACAGGGAGATCAAGCAAACAAGATAAGGAATAAGAAATGACCGTTGAGATAGTAGTTATGATGTCATCCATCGTCTTAGCAGAAGCAGTGCACGGGAGGAGGCAGAAGACAGATCGAAGGGACAGAGGAAGGCGAGGAGAAACAGTGATCGTGGATCTCTATTTCAAACTTGGAGATTGTTACTGCTTTTATTTATTTGGGAATTTTTTTTTAAGATTTTATGTATTTATTTGAAAGAGAGAGAGTAAACACGAGAGAGCACAAGCTGGGGGGAGTGGAGAGGGAGAAGCAGACTCCTCGCTGAGCAGGGGGCCCTACGCAGGACTCCATGTGGATCCTGGGACCCTGGGATCACGACGTGAGCTGAAGGCAGGCACTTAACCAACCGAGCCATTCAGGCACCCCGGGGTTTTCATATTTGCTTGCTTTTTGCTCTCTCTTACCTAGTTTATTCATGCAGTTCTCTAAGCAGTCAGTGTCCGTCTGCCATGCACGGGAGCTACTGCCAGAGCTGCGGGGCTGCAGAGGTGGCCGAGACCCTCCCTGTCCTCTAGGAGCTGGTATCCAAGTTGACACCAAGCCAAACACAGTGGGAGTCACAGAAGATGATGAATGTCCTAGGAGCCTCCATGTTATCTGGAGAGATTTGTTTTTAAAAAAATTCAAGAGGCTCAGGGCGCCTGGGTGACTCAGTTGGTTGAGTGCCCAGCTGTTTGATTTCAGTTCAGGTCATGATCTCGGAGTTATGAGATTGAGCCCTGTGTTGGGCCCCACACTCAGTGCAGATTCTGTTTGAGATTTTCTCTCTCCCTCTCTCTCTTACCGTCTGACCTTCCCCCTGCTTGCGTGAGCTCTCTCTCTCTCAATAAAAATCTTTAAAAAAAATTCGAGAGGCTTGAACATATTTACGTAGGAAGATAAAAGTTAGAGGTGTGTTAATGTGCTTTCAGGTTACTTTATAAAACTGAATCTTAACCACATTAACCCACAGGCGTCCATTGCCTTGAAGATTTTAAAGATTTTTACAGCTGGTGGGGCGCCTGGGTGGCTCAGTGGGTTAAAGCCTCTGCCTTCGGCTCAGGTAATGATCCCAGGGTCCTGGGATGGAGCCCTGCATCGGGCTCTCGGCTCCCCCTCTCTCTCTCCCTGCCTCTCTGCCTACTTGTGATCTCTGTCTGTCAAATAAATAAAATATTAAAAAAAAAAGACTTTTACAGCTGGAAAGACACAATGTCTAGCTTTTAATCACCAAAATAGTCTCAGAAACCCATTTCAGAGGTGGTGAAAACAATCTATTCCCACACAGTTTACCACCCATATTAATACACCTTAACTGTTCCAATGTTTTCAGCAACATGACTTACCTACCCCAGGAAGCTTTACCTTAGGAAAATAAAAGTGTTAACTTTATTGTTTAGTTCAGAAATGATTTTTTAAAATATTTTTAATAAAAAATTTAAAAGTTTTAAATAAAAGGATTTTATTTATTTATTTGAGAGAGAGAGAGAGAGCGAGCACAAGCAGGGGGAGCGGCAGGCAGAATGACCCTGACTGAGGATGGGATTAGGACTGCCCTGGTTCGGGAGATGGGCAGGCTGAGCAATTTGCAGGAGGAGCAAAAGGAAGCAAGAAAGAGGCCTTGGGACTTTGAGGATTAAGGATATGCCTGGAGAAGAGGTCCGGAGTGTCATTGTAGGTAGAGCTAGGAAGGCCCATGGGCATGATGCTTGTTTTGAGTTCCTTGACCCTGCCCAGTGGCAAAACCCGTTCCTCCTTGTAACCATCCACCGATTACATTTATGTAGTAAGGCATGTTTTCTTAAAATATGGTCAGAATTTCTGGTGGGCCTGAATCTGGCCTTTTTAAAAAAAAATTATTTATTTATTTGACAGTGAGAGAGATCACAAGTAGGCAGAGAGGAGGAAGCAGGCTCCCCGCTGAGCAGAGAGCCTGATGCGGGGCTCAATCCCAGGACTCTGAGATCATGACCTGAGCAGAAGGCAGAGGCTTAGCCCACTGAGCCACCCACGTGCCGGGCTTTTTTCTTTTCTTTTCTTTTCTTTTCTTTCTTTCTTCCTTCCTTCCTTCCTTTCTTTCTTTCTTTCTTTCTTTCTTTCTTTTTTTTTTAAAGATTTATTTGTTTATTTGAAAGTGGGAGAGAGCGAGAGAGGGCATCTATGACTGGAGGAAGGGACAGAGGGAGAGACTATCCAAGCAATTTGCCTCTGAGTGTGGAGCCTGACTAGAGGCTCTATCTCCAGAGCCAAGAGATCAAGACCTGAGCCAAATGAACCCAAGAGTCAGATGCTTAACAAACTGAGCTCCCCTGGAGCCCTTCAGGTTTTTTTTTTTTCTTTTTTTTTGAAATAAACACCCCAGGTTATGATTTACACATTTGTTTTTCTTTATTTTTTTAAACACACATTTGGTTTTAAGAACCAATGATCTAAGGGGAAGAAGCTAGTACAGTGGAAAAGGTTAAAATTACTGGTGAGAATGATCTTATTATTATTCTTACTGTTGTAATATGGAGAATGCTTGTAAATTATTCAAATTCCAGCTTTTCAAAGAGATGTTTATTTCTCTTATGAAGAAAAATTATCCAAGGGACACTTGGGTGGCTTAGTTAAGCGTCTGCCTTCGGCTCAGGTCATGATCCCAGGGTCCTGGGATGAGTCCAGCATCGGGCTCCTTGCTCAGCGGGGAGCCTGCTTCTCCCTCTGCTTCCTGCAACCCCTGCTTGTGCTCTCTCTGGCTCTCTCAAATAAATAAATAGAATCTTTTCAAAAAATGATGTTCAAGTGGGGCTCCTGGGTGCTTCTGCTTTCGGCTCAGGTCATGATCCCAAGGTCCTGGGATCGAGCCCCACATCAGGTTCCCTGCTCAGCAGACAGCCTGCCTCTCTCTTTCCTTCTGCCTGCGGCTCTGCTTTACCTGTGCTCTCTCTCTATCTCTCTGTGAAATAAATAAATAAAATCTTTAAAAAAATGATGTTTGAGAAAAATTATCCAAAACATATAAACAAGGTAAAAGAATGACCGAACGTATTTTCTTCTTTCCTTCTTTCTCTCTCTCTCTTTCTTTCTTTGTTTTTCTCTCTCTCTCTTTCTTTCAAAATTCCATTTATTTATTTGAGAGAGAGAGAAAGAGTGAGAGCACTGGAGCAGGGGGAAGAGCAGAGGGATAGGAAGAGGGAAAAGCAGACTCCTTCCTGAGCTCGGAGCCCAACCAGGGGCCATCCCAGGACCCTGAGATCATGACATGAGCCGAAATCAGATGCTTAATCAGCTGAGCAACCCAGGTGCCCTCAAATGTATTTTCAGTGTGAAATGGCAGCACTGTCCAGCCGATCTGCCCAAGGATAATTGTATTCTCCGGGAGTATGTACCTTTGTTTGCCATACTAATTTCTATTAATTAGGCTTCATGCTCTGTAAACTTCCATATAAGCTTTTAGATTTTTGTTCAGTAGAGATGCCTAGCAGAAATGACACCTCCAAAGGTTATGATTTTAATGTCTTATAGGAAATAAACAGTTTCATTGCCAAGTAAACTTACTTCAGCATGCTGTTCCTGCTTGAGTATGTATATTCTATTTCTCAAATGACCTTTGAACCGACTTTGCTATGCCATGGGTTTCTTTTTTTTTTCTTTTAGGGTTTTCTTTTTTTTTTTAAATTTTTTATTTTTTATAAACATATATTTTTATCCCCAGGGGTACAGGTCTGTGAATCGCCAGGTTTACACACTTCACAGCATCTTTTTTTTTTTTTTTTAATAAATATTGTGTTTTTGTTTTTTAAAGATTTTTATTTATTTATTTGACAGATAGGGATCACAAGTAGGCAGAGAGGTAAGCAGAGAGCGAGGGGGAAGCAGACGCCCCGCTGAGCAGAGAGTCCGATGTGGGGCTCGATCCCAAGACCCTGGGATCATGACCTGAGCCGAAGGCAGAGGCTTCAACCCACTAAGCCAACCAGGTGCCCCTATGCCACGGGTTTCTTAATTATAAATTAAGTCAATTTTTTACACACATTCATTCTTTCTTTTTCTAAGTTTTTTTTTTTTTTTTTTTTTTTTTTTTTTTTTTTTTTTTTTAGTTCCAACTCGTTAACAGACTATGTAATATTAGTTTCAGGTGTTCTATGCAGTGATTCCGCACTTCCACACATCACCCAGTTCTCATCCCAAGTGCTCTCCTTCCTCCCCATCCCCTGTTCCACCCATCCCCCACCCACCTCCCCTCTGGTGACCATCTCTGTGCTGTCTATAGTTATGAGTCTGTTTCTTGGTTTGTCTCTCTCTTTCTCTCCTTTCCTCCCTTTGCTCATTTGTTTTGTTTCTTAAATTGCACATATACACACATTTATTCTATATTTGGGAATACGCAGGAGTTGGGTGAAGATCTGGGGTCTAGCTGTTCCTTTAAAAGAATTTTCACCCACTCTGTTTTTGGCTTTACCCCACATCTCACCCTCAGAGGGCCTTCTTCTTGTTCCTAAGCTTTTCTGCAGGTTCTGTGACATATGGCAGCTGACTTATTACTGGTTTCCCACTCTGCAGGCCCTTAGCTTTTTCTCCTTGTATCATGTGCCATGTGGCCAACCACTTTACAGATTTCCAAATTTTGCTGTCATGTCAATTATATTTCAATAATAAAAACATTTTAAAAAATCAGCTATACTTTAACAATAATTTTTTCTTACAATTTTTGTTGTCATATCTTTTCTGTTGTCATCTTCTCTAGGGCTTTCTGTTTCCTGGTGAGTTTGTGTCTTAAAAAATTTCTTTTCCGGGCACAGGGGCGAGTCAGGCGGTTAAACATTCGACTCTTGATCTCAGCTCAGGTCTTGATCTCAGGATCAAGAGTTTAAGTCCTGCACTGGGCTCCACGCTGGACATGGAGCCTACTTAAAAAAAATTCCTTTCAGGGGCGCCTGGGTGGCTCAGTGGGTTGAGCCGCTGCCTTCGACTTGGGTCATGGTCTCAGGGTCCTGGGATCGAGCCCCACATTGGGCTCTCTGCTCAGCGGGGAGCCTGCTTCCTCTTCTCTCTCTGCCTGCCTCTCTGCCTGCTTGTGATCTCTCTCTGTCAAGTGAATAAATAAAATCTTAAAAAAAAATTCCTTTCAGTCTTTCTAGTGGGGTTTCAAGAGGAACCCAATGTATATGTATTTGCCTTGTTCAACTAGAAATGCATGTGATTCTAAAATACACTCCCCAAATACAGCAGTGGTTTCTTTTTCCATCAAATGAAGAAACTTATGAAAGGTTGAGAGAAAGTGAAAGTCTTGGTGATTGAGGCTGATTTTTTAAAGTCCATTATTTTAGGGACTCCTGGGTGGCTTAGTTGGTTGAGTCTCTGACTCTCGGTTGTGGTTCAGGTTGTGATCTTGGGGTTGTGGAATCAGGCCCCATGTTGGGCTTCTTGCTTGGCCTGGAATTTGCTTGGGATTCTCTCTCTCTCTCTCTCTTTCTCTCTCCCTCTCCTTCCCCACCTGTTTCTCCCATGGCTCGTGGTCACGCTTTCTCATAAATAAATAAATAATAAAAAACCGTGAAAAAGTCCAATATTTTATGCTAAGCCTTAGAAATCACAGTGTTTTGGATCTTGAGTGTGAACTCCAGACTAGGTGTACGAAATGCACCACTGAATCACACCTTGGAAAGCAGCAAGTGCTGAATATGCAGAAATGGTCTTTAGTGTCATGTTTATATGGGAATCTTTTTCTTGAAATTTAATGCACTCTAATATGGAAGAGCCATCTTATACATACTGTCTATTACATTTCCCAGCGTAGTGGGGGATGGCAGTGTAGTCAGATTACTTCCATACCGAATTAAGAAGCATATTGCTGACATCCGGCTGTCCGGAATGAATAAGGAGCATGAAGAAATTGTCCTGTTATTCACACACTGTAGTTAGCATCACCCTCCCCATATAATTCCCTGATTTTCTTCTGAAAGCCCAGCCTTTCTTGCATCTCAGGCTCTGTGCTTTAGTGACAGGAGGAGGAGGAGCTGTTTATCCCCAGTTCCAGGAATAGATGGTAACTCAAGTGTGGCCAAAGCATTTCGCTCCCTTGGCCAAAGACACCGATTCATTAATGGGCGTGTGAACTGGTTAGACTTAGCCGATGAGATTCAAGCAGATGTTCGCTGGGGCTGTTGGAAGAGTGTCCCACTGAACTTCAAGTTGAGATCACTGCAGGGGAAGCAGCTGGGAGACACTGTGGACCCTGGAAATGAAGCTAACAGAGCAGAAGACAGAGAGGACGGATGGAGGCAAAACTACTTGTGATGGATGGTGTTGCCTGAGTTAAGTCGTGTGAGCCAAATAAATGCTCTACGTCTTAAGGCAGTTTCAACTATTTTTCTGTTACTTGCCCCCAGTCTGACCCCCCTAGCAAAGTCCTCATCACTGCTTGCTTCCACAGTGATTTTTACCTCAATGAAAAATCGCTTTTGTAACGTGAATATGCTGAGAAAAACAACAACGAAACACCGAGCCCTTTGGGCTCATATCCACTCATTACATACGCCAAGAGCAAATTTACCGGAGCTGTAATGTGAAATGTCTGCTCTCATAAACACCATAATAAGTGCTTGTTCATACAGAAAGCCATTGATATTAGGACCTGTACAACAGCATCATTTGATCAGAGAATTTTGCCAACAGGCCATTCCATTTTCCTTTCCAGCATAACATTTCCATTAACTTTGTGAGTGGTTTTACAAACTTCTTGGCAGTCATACAGCTTGAACCTTTAGCATCCTGGAAAGCACAGTTTTTAGCTTATTCTGGAAAATCTCAGCTGGTTTACCAGAGAGGTCATTGTGCTTTGTTTATGAAAAATATTCAAGGCTTTGGTGGCTTTCTGCCACTATTTGACAGTTTCATAACAGGCAAAAGCGCAGGGATCTAAACACAAAATCTAATTTTCACGTAACGATTGCATTTCTTATTCCTATTCTTTTTTTGTCTGCCCGTCAACACTTAGAAATTCTCTTGCCCAGCAACGGAGAATGAGCTCAATATTCATACTGACTTTCTAGGCACTGTTTGCATTGATGAAGTTATTTTGCACTGTGGTGTTTAGATAACTTTTTCTTAACTGCTTTCATGCTTCGACAGACCGCTGATTCGTTTTTACAAATTGGGAATATGATGAAGCACTGTGGTTACAGCAAAAAATGCAAATTGGACAAATGTAAGTAATGGTATGCAAATGACATAAAAATACATTAGCTGAGATCAAATGCAGTCTGGCAAATGAATGTTAGCTGGTCGATTTAGTGTTTATGGTGAATGCCTGAACTTGAAGATGGGAATGATAATGGAAGTTTCTGCGAAAACCGTAATTTATCTTAAATTCAAATTTATTAAATGTATGTGGACACAATTGTTTTATTTTTTTCCCAAGACTCCTGAACTGTGTGTGAACCCTTTTTATGGATTCCACGTATCACCAATGATCTGAGCACCACACTCAGCCAGTACTTCCCAGGGAATACTTGAGGGGTGGCCAAGGAGGTGGTTGGAACAGGAAAGCCTCGACAGTAGGAGGGAGAACCATTGGCATCAACAGGACCATTTACCAGATTATCAGCCGTGCATAGGTTGGAACTTGCAAGATCTACTCTCTTGGCCATTTTCGAGCATAAAATACAGTATTGTTAACTATAGTCGCTGTACTGTACATTAGATCTCTAGAAGTTATTCACCTTATAACTGAAACTTTGTTCCCTTGGACCAACATCTCCCCATATCTCCCTCTCTTCAGTCCCTGGCAATCATCATTCTAGTCTGTTTCTATGACTTTTTTAAAAAAGATTTTATTTATTTATTTGACAGACAGAGATCACAAGTAGGCAGAGAGGCAGGCAGAGACGGAGGAAGGGAAGCAGACTCCCTGCTGAGCAGGGAACCCGATGTGGGGCTTGGTCCCAGGACCCTGGAACCATGACCTGAGCCGAAGGCAGAGGCCCTAACCCACTGAGTCACCCAGGTACCCCTGTTTCTATGACTTTTAATGCATCTAGATCCCACATACAAGTAAGATCGCACAGTATTTGTCTTCCTCTGTCTGATTTATTTGATGGGTGACCTACCTATACTGTAGCGTATGTCAGGATTTCTTTTCTTTTAATAGATGAATAATATTCTATTATATATGTATGTATTACATTTTGCTCACCCATTCTTCTGTTGATGGAAATTTGGGCAAGATTTTATTTTTAAAATTATAATTATCATTTTACAAATTTATACTCAGTCTCATTCTTATATAAATTAATTTGAGACAGACTTTTTATCTAGTTAAAAAAAAAAAGAGACGGGCACCTGGGTGGCTCAGTGGGTTAAGGCCTCTGCCTTCGGCTCAGGTCATGGTCTCAGGGTCCTGGGATTGAGCCCCCCCCCCCCCCCCGCATCGGGCTCTCTGCTCAGCGGGAACCCTGCTTCCTCCTCTCTCTCTGCCTACTTGTGATCTCTCTCTCTCTGTCAAATAAATAAATAGATGTCTTAAAAAAAAAAAAAGAGAAAGAGAAATACTGTATGATCTCACTTAAATGTGGATAACATAAAAAAAGGGGGGGGGTGCCTGGGTGACTCAGTCAGTTAAGTGGCCAACTCTTGATCTGGGCTCAGGTCATGATCTCAGGGTCCTGGAATTGAGCCCCACATCAGGCTTTGCACTCACTGGGGAGTCTGCTTGAGGATTCTTTCTCTCCCTCTCCCTCTGCCCTTCCCACTGCTTGTGCTGTGACTATAGTTAATAATACAGTACTGAAGGGGCGCCTGGGTGGCTCAGTGGGTTAAAGCCTCTGCCTTTGGCTTGGGTCATGGTCCCAGGGTCCTGGGATCGAGCCCCGAATCAGGCTCTCTGCTCTGCGGGGAGCCTACTTCCTCCTTTCTCTCTCTGCCTACTTGTGATCTCTGTCTGTCAAATAAATAAATAAAATCTTAAAAAAAATACCGTATTGCGTATTTGGAAGAGCTGAGAGAATAGATGTTAGAAGTTCTTGTCACAAGAAAAAAAATTTTTTGTAACTATATGGTGAAAGATGTTAACTAGACTTATTGTGCTGATCATTTCGGCATATATACAAATATTGAAATATTATGTTGTATACCTAAAATGAATATATTATATGTCAATTTAAAAAAATAAATTGGAAAACAAGAAGAAAAAAATGAAACAACAAAACCCACTTAGAGTTAGCCTAGCTTACTGCATATATTTTGGATGTGTAGTTTCAACATTAAAAAAAAAGTTTTAATTTAACTTCACTACCTAAGATCTGAACCTAACCATTTTCTGGGTTCAGGAAGCTCTTCTCTGATGAATTATAGGTAAAAATAAATATTCAGATATGTACAAGTATGTCTATAATACAGAATCTTTGTATTATATGTCTCCTGTGCTTTAACTAAACTAGTTATGAAATTCAGGGATGACCCAACAAAGAAATGGAGATAGTCATTTAATATGATGATGCATAAATCTTTAAAAATTAATTAATTAATTAATTATAGTCATCTCTACACCCAAGGTGGGGCTTGAACCCAGGATCCTGAGTCAAGAGTTGCATGCTCCCCCTACTGAGCCAGCCAGGCACCTCGTATAGATTTATTTTTTAAGCCTGTCCTGACTTTGTTTAAGTTTCATTGATCCTTATGAAAATCTAGTTTATACAGTTTCAGAAACTCTGAAAACATAGCCACTGTGTCATGTGGGACCTGCCTGGGCTATTAAACTATTGCCCCCCTCCACCCCCCCCCCCCCCGGGGTGGGAAAGAGAAACTCTAGAAGCTTGGGAAAACGCTAGAGACCCAGATGGAGCCGCCTGGTGTGGTCTTACCCTCCAGAGCTGCAGATTTCTGTTGGGGACTCTGGCAGGGAGAGGCAAGATTTAGAAAGGGCACCATTTGAGAAGGCTCAGCTCCACCACTCTCTCTGCCGTCTTTCCGTTGGCTTTGAACTGACATAGTCCAAGGTGTTCCTGGAATTTGCATGACGTAATGAAGTGCAAAAGAGCAGTAGCTCCCAGTGCAAATGTTGCCTGTTTGACAGTGTGGGTTGGTAGGGGTGGGGGTTAAATTCCAAGCATGATTTCCACAAAGAAGAGGAACGAGATTGTTATCTTACCCACTACACATTGTTCTTCATTTGCTCCTAACATACAAGTACAGCAAATAATGGGGAGGTGCTAGTGCCATGCTATTATTTCTAAACATTTTTTTTTTATTGAGCCATATTTCACATACCATAACATTCACCCCTTTGAAGTGTAAAATTCAGCAGGTTTTAGCATATCATGAGGTTGTGCAGACATCACTACTAATTCCAGAACATTTTCATCACTCCAAAAAGAAACCCGTACCCGCTCACAGTCACTCCCTATTGCCCCGCAACTTCCCCCGATCCAGCCCTAGGCAACCACTCTGTCTCTCTCTATTTGCCCATTCTAGACATTTCATATAAATAGAATAATATAATACTTGGCCTTTGTGTCTGGCTTCTTTCACTTAGCATAATGTTTTCCAGTTTCGCCCACGTTGTAGCATGTGTCAGTGCTTAATTCTTTTTTATTATCAAAGAATATTTCATTATGTGCCTCTACCGAATTTCATTCAGCCATGCATCATGGGTTGTTTCCACTTTATGGATATTATGAATCATGCGGCTATAAACCTTCATGTACAAGTTTTACGGGGTCATATGTTTTCACTTCTCTTGGGTATATACCTAGGAGTGACATTGCTAAGTCCTATCATAATTCTTTTTTTTAAGAATTTTTTATTTATTAGAGAAGGAGAGAGAGTGCGCATGCGCATGGGTGGGGACGGGGGCAGAGGGAGAAGACGACTCCCCGATGAGCAGGGAGCCCAGGGACCCAGGGTTCCATTTCCATCCTAGGACCCTGAATCATGACCAGAGTCAAAGGCTGTCACGTAATGGACTGAGCCAGCCAGGCCTCCCCAATACCACCCATCTTAGAGCAGGAGAGCAAACATGAGGCCTCGGGCCAGGAGAACAAAGCGCTTTGTGCAGTTTGGGAACTTCTGAAAGGATTTAATTACAATGTTAACCCCATCGGCTAGGACACTGAGAAAGCGATGAAGTCTGAGCTCTTCAAAAAATTAACTGCAGAATTAATCTAATTAACCTAATTAACCTGGGTGGCTCAGTTGGTTAAGTGACAGCCCTTGGCTCTGGCCATGAGCAGTGTCTGAGGGTTCTGGTTTCTGCATTCTCTCCAACACCTGTTACTGTCTGTCTTTTTGATGATAATAGCCATCCTACTGGGTCATGCTATGTATTAGATACACTCTCATACTCTTGGCTCAATACATATTTTAAGTCAGTTGTTAGGAACCGTCCCTGAGGATGTAACAGGGTTGTGAAATTCTCTAATAGTGCTTTCCTAGAGGATCCGAAGTCTGCTAAGGCTTTGCTAGGTGGGAATCCAGCTCCTGAAAGAATATTTGTGTGTGTGTGTGTGTGTGTGTGTCTGTGTGTGTGTGTGTGTCTGTGTCTGTGTTTTAATAACCATTGGATTAAATGAGACAGCTGGCTTAGGTCAAAATTGAGGGTGACTTTTCATGAACTCAAAAGTGTTTCCAATTTTTCTGTTGCACAAGGCCATGGATTAAAGCATCGTTGTGCATTAAGGCCTTTTTCTATCAATCCAAGGACCGTCCTCTGGTTCCAACATGGAAATAATTACAGAGGCGATAAGCTCTTTTTAAAAATCCACTGTTGTTGTTTTCATAGTTACTGAGTTGGCATGTGTAGTAATATGGAAACCCATTGCAAGTACGTATTGCCCCAAGAGGTTCTGAAGCTTAAAAAAAAAACCCAGCTTATTAGTGGGTGCTCCTGCTCCTGGTTCCCATTTGAGTTAAGGGTAGAGTCTTGTGAAGATAATACACCACACGTGAAATAAACATCCTCTTCAAAATGAACATTTCCTTCTATGTTCCAGTGCAGAAGGAAGGCAGATATGACAGGCTTGATTTGTATGTGACTTCATGCAGTCACATTCTAAAACAACAAGAAACTCTAAGGAGCTGCCTGATATTTCACTGTTTTCAAAGAGAAAACCACAATCTAATATTGTTATTTTGTTTAACATTTCTATTTAATGTTGAGGTTCAAAACCACTTAGATACAGGAGTCCAGGTGAGAGCTAACCTATTGGGATGAAAGATGGGAAGGTTGAACGGTGCTAAAAGGGTTGACATACTTACCTTTCATTTCATTTATTTTATTTTTTAAATATTTTGTTTTTATAGCTTTTTTTTTTTTTTTTTTTTTTTTAGTATTCTCTATACCCAACATGGTGCTTGAACCTATGACCCTGAGACCAACAGTCACATGCTCCACCGACAGAACCAGCTAGGTGCCCCAGGTTGACATACTTTTAAAATATTGTATTTTGGAAAATTTCAAACATAAAATATTAGAGAAATTGATATCATCCAGACTCTACCATACCCACTGCTCAGCTTAAACACCTGTCAACATTTTCCAATTCTTGTTTTAAACCAACCCCTCCTGGGGCACCTGGGTGGCTCAGTGGGTTAATCCTCTGCCTTCGGCTCAGGTCATGATCTCAGGGTCCTGGGATCAAGCCCCACATCGGGCTCTCTGCTTAGTGGGGAGGCTGCTTCCCCCCTCACTCTCTGTCTGCCTCTCTGCCTACTTGTGATCTCTGTCTGTCAAATAAGTAAATAAAATCTTAAAAAAAAAAAACTAACCCCTCCCTACTTTTTTCTTTTGTGCCTGAGGATTTTAGTTCAAATTCAACGTTTCACCTGTAGATAATACAGAATGCATCCATAAATGATGAGGTTTTTTTCTTATAACCATCATGCCATTACCCTATTATCACACTTAAAAAATAAACAATATCTTTCAACATCATCAAATATTCCATTGATATTCAAATTTCCTTTATGGCTGAAAACTTTGTTTTTAAATTTTTTTTTTTAAGATTTTATTTATTTATTTGAGAGAGAACATGAGCGAGGAGAAGGTCAGAGGGAGAAGCAGACTCCCCATGGAGCTGGGAGCCGGATGCGGGACTTGATCCCGGGACTCTGGGATCATGACCTGAGCCAAAGGCAGTCGTCCAACCAACTGAGCCACCCAGGCGTCCCTTAAATTTTTTTGTTATGAGAAATTTTAGACATAAGCAAGCATAAAGAGAATAATAAAATGACCCTCATGTACCTATCACCCACTTTCAACAATTATCAACTTTAACTCATTGTTTCATATATGATGCCACATACTTCCCTCCCCATAGTTTTATTTTTCTTTCCAATATTTTCTTTCTTTTATGTGGTAACATTCATCTCACATAAAATTGATCATTTCCACCATTTTATTTTTATTTTTTTAAAAAAGATTTTATTTATTTATTTGACAGAGAGAGATCACAAGTAGACAGAGAGGCAGGCAGAGAGGAGGGGGTGAAGCAAGCTCCCTGCTGAGCAGAGAGCCCAATGCGGGACTCGATCCCAGAACCCTGGAATCATGAGCTGAGTCACAGGCAGAGGCTTTAACCCACTGAGCCACCCATGCGCCCCCATTTCCACCATTTTAAACTGTATAGTTAAGTGATGTGTGTGTAGTAATTCATAATTTTGTGTGACTGTCACCACTATCTTATTCCCTCCCCAAAAGGAAACCCCATACCCATTAAGCAGTCACTCCTCATTCCCCTATCTTCCCAGTCCTGGGAAACACTAATCTGCTTTCAGTCTCTAAAGATATGCCTAATATGCCTATTTTGGATATTTTATATTAAATGGATGCCCCTTATAACTTTGAAGTGAATGTGAAACCCCACATAATTTCATCCATAAAGAGTTCAGTGTGTGGAGACCTGGGTGGCTCAGTGGGTTAAAGCCTCTGCCTTCAGCTCGGGGCTCTCTGCTTGGCCGGGAGCCTGCTTCCTCCTCTCTCTCTGCCTGCCTCTCTGCCTACTTGTGATCTCTGTCTGTCAAATAAATAAATAAAAACCTTAAAAATAAAAGAGTTCAGTGTGTTTCTTTCAAAGGTAAGGACTCTTTTTCTTTTCTTTTTTTTTTTTTTTAAAGATTTTTTCTTTATTTATCTGACAGAGATCACAAGTAGGCAGAGAGGCAGGCAGAGAGAGAGGAGGAAGCAGGCTACCCGCAGAGCAGAAAGCCCGATGTGGGGCTCGATCCCAGGACCCCGGGATCATGACCCGAGCCGAAGGCAGAGGCTTAACCCACTGAGCCACCCAGGTGCCCCCTGGGACTCTTTTTCTTTAAGCCTAACCACAAGACTATTACCACATCTGGAAAAAATTAAACAGTAATTACTATCACAAAATATCCAGTCTGTGGTCAAATTCCCATTTGTGTTGTAAGTGCTATACGTTTGTTTTAGTTTGTTTGAATCAGGATCTATACATGTATCTTAAATCTCTTTTCAGGTACGGATTCCTTCTCTGTCTCCTCCCCACCCTTGCAACTTATTTGCTGAAGATCTTGAACTGCCTTGTAGAGAACCCCACTGTCTTGCATTGGCTGCTTGCTCCTCTGCTCTCAGAGTTTCCTCCACGTTGGTAGCCCTGTCTAGGGCAGCGCTGTCCAATATGGCAGCTACTGGCCACGTGCAGTTATGGAGCCCTCGAGCTGTGACTAGTGACAAGGAGTCTTTGCTTGAGCAAACTTGAGTCCGACTCCTCTGAATCCTCTTCCTGACTGGGTTCCAGCTTTGGGTTTTGTTCGAGGCCTGCTTACTCCTGTTTTTAGAAAGAATCTAGCTGGGTGAGTTTCATGAATATCTCCCATTCTTTTTTAAAATTTTTTTGAAGGTTATATGTATTTATTTGAGAGCGACAGCAAGAGAGCACAAGGGCCGGGGGAAGGGTGGAGGGAGGGATAGAGCGAGAAGGAGAAGGAGACTCTCCACTGAGCAAGGACCCTGACGTGGGGCTTGATTCCAGGACCCTAGGGTCATGACCTGAGGCGAAGGGAGATGCTTAATTGACTGAGCCACCCAGGTGTCCCCCCTACCTTTTTACATTTTATTATTTCTTTATTTATTAAACTTTTATTTATTTGTTTGACAGACATCACAAGTAGGCAGAGAGGCAGGCAGAGAGAGAGATGGGGAAGTAGGCTCCCCTCTGAGCAGAGAGCCTGATGCAGGACTCGATCCCAGGACCCTGGGACCATGACCTGAGTAAGGAAGATTTGCCTTAATATCTTTAACAAGTGTCTGAGTAATTATTTTCTTTAACACTAGTCCAAACTGGGATGTGTGGTGAGTGTAAATTACATACCAGATTTCAAAGATTTAATGTAAAAAAGAAATGTAAACTATCTCTTTAATACTTTTTATATTGATTTCATGTTGACATAATGTTTTGACTACATTGGGTTAAATATGTTAATAAACTTAAATTCACTTATTTCTTTCTAGTTGCTTTTATCATTATTATTTATTATTTTTTTTAATATGGAAAACTATGTTTAATGCAGCATTATTTAAATCATAAACAATTTGAGGAAAAAACTTTAAATTGAGTAATAATAGAAAATAATCAAATTTAGTGATATGTCTATATAATGGTTTTTAAAATTTTTAAGACATTTTAAAATTAAAATTATTTTTTATTAACATAAAATATATTATTTGTTTCAGGGGTACAGGTTTGTGATTCAACAGTCTTACACAATTCACGGCACTCACCATAGCACAGACCCTCCCCAGTGTCCATCCCCCAGCACCCCTATCCCTCCCACCTCCTTCCACTCCAGCAACACTCAGTTTGTTTCTTGGGTTTGAGTCTCTTATGGTTTGTCTCCCTCTCTGGTTTAATCCAGTTTCATTTTTTCCACTCTTCCCTCATGATCCTCTGCCGTGTTTTTCAAATTCCACATATCAGTGAGACCATATGATAATTGTCTTTCTCTGACTGACTTATTTCACTTAGCATAATACTCTCCAGTTCCATTCACATTGTTGCAAAAAGGGCAAGATTTCAATTTTTGATGGCTGCATAATATTCCATTTGTGTGTGTGTGTGTGTGTGTGTGTGTGTGTGTGTGTGTAACATCTTCTTTATCTACTCATCTGTTGATGGACATCTAGGCTTTTTCCATAGTTTGGCTATTGTGGACATTGCTGGTATAAACACTTGGGTGCACGTGTCCCTTCGGATCACTACATTTTTGTATCTTTGGGGTAAAAACCCAGTAGTGAGATTGCTGGGTCATACGGTAGCTCTATTTTCAACTTTTTGAAGAACCTCCATGCTGTTTTCCAAAGTGGCTGCACCAGCTTGCATTCCCACCAACAGTGTAAGAGGGTTCCCCTTTCTCTTGCATCCTCGCCGACATCTGTTGTTACCTGACTTGTTAATTTTAGCCATTCTGACTGGTGTGAGGTGGTATCTCATTGTGGTTTTGATTTGTATTTCCCTGATGCCAAGAGATGTTGGGCATTTTTTCATGTGTCTGTTGGCAATCTGGATGTCTTCTTTGCAGAAATGTCTGTTCATATCTTCTGCCCATTTCCTGATTGGATTATTTGTTCTTTGGGTGTTGAGTTTGATAAGTTCTTTACAGATTTTGGATACTAGCCGCTTATCTGATATGTCATTTGCAAATATCTTCTCCCATTCTGTCAGTTGTCTTTTGGTTTTGTTGGCTGTTTCCTTTGCTGTGCAAAAGCTTCTGATCTTGATGAAGTCCCAGTAGTTCATTTTTGCCCTTGCTTCCCTTGCCTTTCGTGATGTTTCTAGGAAGAAGTTGCTGCGGGTGAGGTCAAAGAGGTTGCTGCCTGTGTTCTCCTCAAGGATTTGGATGGATTCCTGTCTCACATTGAGGTCTTTCATCCATTTTGAGTGTATTTTTGAGTGTAGTGTAAGGAAATGGTCCAGTTTCATTCTTCTGCATGTGGCTGTCCAATTTCCCCAACACCATTTGTTGAAGAGACTTTCTTTTTTTCCATTGGACATTCTTTCCTGCTTTGTCAAAGATTAGTGGACCATAGAGATGAAGGTCCATTTCTTGTCTCTCTATTCTGTTCCATTGATCTATGTGTCTGTTTTTGTTCCAGTACCACACTGTCTTGATGATTACAGCTTTGAAATAGAGCTTGAAGTCTGGAATTGTGATGCACCCAGCTTTGCTTTTTCTTTTTCAACATTCCTCTGACTATTCAGGGTCTTTTCTGGTTCCATACAAATTTTAGGATTATTTGTTCCATTTCTGTGAAAAAAGTTGATGGCATAGACATTTTTACAATATTTGTTCTTCTAATCCATGAGCGTGGAACGTTTTTCCATTTCTTTGTGTCTTCCTCAATTTCTTTCATGAGTGTTCTATAGTTTTATGAGTACAGGTTCTTTGCCTCTCTGGTTAGATTTACTTTACTAGTCTTATTAATAAAAATAAAAATCTTATTAAAATAAAATCTTATTAATCTTGAGTGCAATTGTAAATGGGATCAACTCCTTAATTTCTCTTTCTTCTGTCTCGTTGTTGGTGTATAGGAATGCAACTGATTTCTGTGCTGTGATTTTATATCCTGACACTTTACTGAATTTCTGTATGAGTTCTAGCAGTTTTCGGGTGGAGACTTTTGGGTGTTCCACATAAAGAATCCTATCATCTGCGAAGAGTGAGAGTTTGACTTCTTTGCTGATTCGGATGCCTTTTCTTTCTTTTTGTTTCTTTTAGGGCTTCTAGTACTATGTTGAATAGCAGTGGTGATAGTGGACATCCCTGCCGTGTTCCTGATTTGTTCCTGATATGTCTACATAAGGTTTTTTTTTTTTCAAGTTCTTCATTTCTTTTACTCCTCAGGATTAATTGCTCGCCAGAATTACCATTGAAATGCACAGAGTTTTCTTCTTTCAGAAATGGGAATCAAGTAATACATACTGTTTTGCCGTCTGCCTCATTCACAGGACGTATCATGGACATATTTCCATTGAATGACTTATTTTGAATGTTAATGTTTACATTAAGCTGTATTTTCCTTTAGCTATGTAATTTTTAAAAAACTTAAATTCAGTTAGCCACTTTATGGTTGCTTTTTATGTGGCAACTGGAAGATTTTAAATACATAGTGGCTTGAATTATTATTTCTATTGGGCGGTGCTGCATTAGACTTGATGAAATTCAGTTTTGCTTTTTTGGCAAGTTGTATGTCATAGGTTATGTTGCATATGTCTAGCTAGAAGCACATAATGTCACACTCTTCTTGTGATGTTACAAGTTGTTGATGATCGGTTTTTAAAGTTTATTTATTAATTAGGGGTTGCAAAATACTGATATTTTAATTTTGTCATTTCTTCTGTAATTCTACCTCATCCACTGTTTGGTTCCTTAGTAGTACAGCTCGGTAGGGAAGGCGAGATCAATATTTGATTCTCTCCCTTTATTTATTACTTCTCAGAATTATCAGTTGGTTCAGAAACCATTGATAGATTAAAAATATTTAGGGGTGCTTATTTTTCTGTGCTTCTTAGAATGATTTACAGAGCTTACATATGAATGAAGATGCAGGTATGTAAGGAAATTGAATACTATCTGATCCCAAACTGGGATAATAAGAGGAAGTCTTCTAAAATGTCAAGGTCATGAAAGACAAAGACTGAGGAATTGCTCCAGAAGAAAGGAGACCAAGGAGACATGACAGTTAAATGCAACTTGTGATCCTGGACTGGATCCTGGATGAGAAAAAACAATTTTTTCCCCTTTTACTGTAATGGTCTTTAGTGAGACAATTGGTGACAATTGAGTAAAGTTTGTAGATTAGCTACTTTTCTGATTTTGATAATTGTACAGTGGTTATAAAGAGAATATCCTTATTTTTATGAAATGTACACTAAATTATTCAAGGGTAAAGGGAAATTATATCTGCAAAGAATTCTCAAATTATTAAGAAAATATACATATGGAGAAAGAAAGGATAAACCAAATGTGGAAACATTTGGGGGATTTGAGTGAGATATATATAGGAATTCTTTGTTCCATTTTTGCAATTTTCTATGAATCTGAAATTGCTGCAAAAAAGTTAATAAACTAAAATAATGCATATGAATTTAAAAATCCTGCCTGTTCTCATCGCAAGATTATAAATAGGTTGATTTCAATTTGAACTCAAAACCATATTAAAACGTACTTTGCAAATTTGAGAGGGACTGTGTGAAGAACAAGAGAGTAGTTTAAAACCAGTTCTGAGAAGAGTTGTGTAGTGGTTTAAAATGTGTCCATAAGTTCTTTGACAATCTTTCAAAAGCTGGAGGTCAAGTCCCCTCTTTTTGAGTGTGAGTTGGACTTAGTGACTTGCTTCTAATAAGTAGAACGGTAGAAGTGGTACATCACTTTCTAAGACCAGGTCATAAAAAACACTGTGTTTGCATAAGTAGTCTTAGATCCCTGGCTCTGGAAGAAGCCACTCAGGCAGCCTTGTGGAGACACCCACATAGGTGCAACTGAGGCCAATGTGCCATCTTGGAAGTGAATTCTCCAGCTCCAGTCCAGCCTTCGGATAACAGTGGCCCTGGCCAACAGCTTGGCTGCAACCCCCTGAGAGGCTGTGAGCCAGAACCACTCAGCTAAGTCACTCCTGCATTCCTGATTCGCAGAAACGGTGAAATAATAAATGTCTGTTGGTCAGGCTACTGTTACGCAGCGATAGATGGCTGATACAATTCTGTATCTTTTTAAAAGAGATTTATTCATTTATTTGACAGAGAGAGGGCAGGGGAGGGGCAGAGGGAGAGGGAGAATCCCAAACAGAGTCACCGCTGAGCATGGAGCTGGATGTAGGGCTCGATCTCACAGTCCTGAGATCATGACCTGAGCTAAAATCGAGAGTCAGATGCTCAACTGACTGAACCACCCAGGTGCGCTTATCATTCCATATCTTAAGCACCGTGAAATCATGCTGCCTGGACAGCGGCTTACATATAAAACTGATCTTTTCCACCAGAGTCTGATATAATCTGTAAATGAGAGTAGATGTAGAAAGGAACATTTCCAAGACATAACCAAATGTACATTATTATTTTGAAAACTATTATTGAGATTATGGTACTTACTCAGAAGTCATGAGGAAATAGCTAAACTAAAATGTAAGCTTTTACTGACTGATTGGAACTCCTAGGCAGAGAATTTAAGACATGAGTTAGAATGTAAATAAGACATGAAATTGAGAGGGGCGCCTGGGTGGCTCAGTGGGTTAGGCCGCTGCCTTCGGCTCAGGTCATGATCTCAGGGTCCTGGGATCGAGTCCCGCATCAGGCTCTCTGCTCAGCGGGGAGCCTGCTTCCTCCTCTCTCTCTCTGCCTGCCTCTCTGCCTACTTGTGATTTCTCTCTGTCAAATAAATAAATAAAATCTTTAAAAAAAAAAAAGACATGAAATTGAGAATAAAATCATGTTATGAAAGTAGGTTTTAAACTAGGAGGAGATTTGCCACTAGAAAAGGCAAAGGAAACATAAACCTCTCATGAGAGGAAATCTTAGAAGGATACTTTTCCATTGTATTTCTAGTACTTTCCGGGTGGTTCTGATTTCTCCCTTGATTTAAATCAATTATTGGGAGCCTGGGTGGTTCAGTTGGTTAAGTACCCAACTCTTTGTTTTGGTTCAGGTCATCATCTCAGGGTCATGGAATGGAGCCCCGAGTCAGGCTCTGAGGCCAGGTTGAGGGGTGGGGAAGGCTCCTCCTCTCTCTGCCCCTCCCCCAGCTCATGTGCTCCCTCTTTCTCTCTCTCTCTCAAATAAATACAATCTTAAAAAATATAAATCAATGGGCACCTGGGTGGCACAGTCTGTTAAGTGTCTGACTTTTGGTTTTGACTCAGGTCATGATCTCAGGGTCCTCGTATGAAGCTCCACGTTGGGCTCAGTACTGAGCACGGAGTCTACTTGAGAGTTTCTCTCTCTCTCTCTCTCCCTCTCCCTTTGCCTCTTCCACTCATGCTGCTTCTCTCTCTAAAATAAAGAAAAAAAAATAAATCAATTACTTACTGAGCACCAGATGACTCAGATGTGCTCTTTGTCCTTGAAATGCTACTTGGAAACATTTTTGGCTGTGAACCATGTTGTTTTAGGCTCATTGTCTTTCTTTAGTTCCTTTGCTTCTGTGGTTCTATATTTGAGAAAGAGTTTTCTTATTTAAAATTTATCTCTGGAGAGGAGGGGAGTTATGTTTCACAGAACAGATATCGCTGTGGACGTAAATTGGTTAATAGGAATTGTGATTTGTGTACCTGCTGTCTCCTATGTGTTGCCATACCTCCAACAAAGCGATAAACACATTTCTGGCCTTGCAAGGCTGAGACTCAGGTCTGAGATGATCCAGTAGTCACATCAACTTAGTTAAAGTAGAAAGGGCAGGAAAGAAAAATGAAAAATGAGGCCATAATCCATATTCACCATAAAAGGATTCGATTTGCAGTGCAGGAAAAGTGGTCTTTGTTTATGGAGAATAAGACTATACATACGGGGGACGCCTGGGTGGCTCAGTTGGTTGGGCAGCTGCCTTTGGCTCAGGTCATGATCCCGGCATCCTGGGATCGAGTCCCACATCGGGCTCCTTGCTCGGCGGGGAGCCTGCTTCTCCCTCTGCCTCTGTCTGCCATTCTGTCTGCCTGTGCTTGCTCTCTCCCTCTCTCTCTCTGATAAATAAATAAAATCTTTAAAAAAAAAAGACTATACATACTGTTCTGAGAGCACTTAAATATTTATAGATTGACTTGCGCTGTGCATGCTTTTTCCATGAGACATGGGTCGTGTAACTCTGTGATGTAAAATCCTGGCTCAGGTTGGGATCTCTGGGTGCAGAAACTGAGTTGGGAATTCTTACGTAAGTGCCTCATTGAGGGAATGCTCTCAGGAGAAGGGAAGTGAAGGAAGCAGCAGGGGGACTAGAGAAGGAGGTAAGCAAGGAGGCCATCTCAGCTGAGGGCTTGTTTCAGTCTGATCCCACAGGCACTACAGAGCACAATTTGTACCACAGAGGTAGTCTCACCTTCAGGCAAATTATACCTTATTTCAGTCAGCCCTTGGCTCTGGGCCGGTCTGTGTGGGGGGGTGGTGGGGTATAGAGGTATAACCTCCATGAGGTGGCTCCAGCTTGGCTGAGGAGAAGTCTCTAAAGAAGGGAACAGCTATGAGCCATTAACCGACAACACTCCCTGATGGGTGCATTGCTCCCATGTGACAGGAATCTTGGCAAGGAACCAACAGTGTCTACAACAGGTTTGAAATTTTTACATGGTCATTGTATCAGAATCTAGGTAGATGTTCCCCAACCCGTTTCTTCTTCCTGGCTATGTACATCGACTATATTTCCCAGACTCCCTTGCAGTTTGCTGCAACCCCATGGCTCAGTTATAACCAATGGAAAGCAGGGAGAAGTGATATGGGCCGCTTCTGGCCCCGGCCCATAAAGCCCCATGTGTAAGCCATCTTCCATGCTCTCTCTCTCTCTTTCTGGCTCTGTTGAGTTCTCTCTTTCTTTTTATAACTGCCAGATGTAGACCATCTAGTGGAAGACTGTGAGGTCCCATGGGATGAAGGACTTACTTGCTAGTTCCTTGAATGAACACGAAGAGACCCACCCTTTGCACAGACCCTTGCTGGACGGTGACCGGAGCAAGAAATAAATCATTATTATGTTAACCCGCTGAGATTTTTCAAGTTGTTTGTTTTAGTAGTTAGTCTACCATGACTCATTTAGTGGACGCTCTATTTTTCAGAAACCTGAATAGCTTCTGAAAACTTTATTTTCCAAATTCTATCCATTTCATTGATAATAATCCTTGCTCAAATCTGTGGTGACCAAAGGGCTGAAGACCTAAAATTAGATTTTTTTTCTTATTCCTTCAAACCTGAATAAAGCTCTGACAGTATGCTCCAGTATTATGGGTGAAATTTAAATGGGCCATGAAAATATATGGTTAGGATCATTCTTTTTATTTATTTATTTATTTTGGTTAGGATCATTCTTATCCAAAATCCTGTTCAGAGAAACCAAGCAGGAAGCTGCTTTCTCAAGGTTAGACAGCTTGCTATTGTTAACAAGTGGTGACAACTGTTGTTATGTCTGTCTGACATAACTATTGGACTTGCCTAGTGCATAGAAAGCTCTTTAATGTTTCTGTTCAGCTGTTCCCAGGGCTACCATGGAGAGAGGTGAGCTACCTGATTACCTAAGAGGCCAGCAGGGCTACTGAGAACAAACTATTTGTTGTTTGGGAACAAGCACGTTCTCAATTTGTCAAGCTTTTGCTTCAGAAGATGGAGTTGCTACAGGAAGGAAGAGGGCACATTCTCTCTCTCTCTCTCTCTCTCTTGCGCGCTCGCACACATACACACACACACACATACACATACACTAGGGTGGACGTAGTATATAAATTCATCAATGCTCGAAACTGGTTTATGGGGTGGTGCCTGGGTGGCTCAGTAGGTTAAGCATCTGCCTTAGGCTCAGGTCATGGTCTCAGGGTCCTGGGATCGAGCCCCGCATCTGACTCCTTGCTCAGCAGGGATCCTGCTTCTCCCTCTCCCATTCTCCCTGTGTTTTCTCTTGCGCTGTCTCTGTCAAATAAATAAATAAAAATCTTTTTAAAAAAAAAAACCTGGCTTATGGGACACAATAGTTTGTAGGATTTCATTGTCATTAGTGGTTTACAGAGCATGCAGGGGGCCAAGAACTCCAGTGAATTGGGTGGGTCCATGTGGCCCACATCAGCTTTCCTTTTCCTGGAGTTGAATTGGAAATTCAGATTGGTTTGGGACCATAAGCAGTCTTCTTACTTTCCATACCCACGTCCTTCTCCAGCTCAGAGAGAGTCTAGAAAGCAGACCTTTACCTGACAAGCCCCAAGGACACTGCTGTCTTACACCCATCGAATCCTACAAGTGGACATGGAGAGTGGCCCCAAACTCGGCGTGCTTTCTATGTGAAATCCGGTAGAGTCGAGTCCTCCCTGAGGGCAACAGAATTCAAGGGTCTTGGTGGTGGGGAGAGAGGTTGAAAGAGAAAGAGAGGCATGGGGTCAGGAAAGACAGAAGGAAACAGAGATAGAGAGAGACAGAAAGAGACAGGGAGGGATAGAAACAGACATTGTTAAAAATCAGGAATGATCAGTTTCTTCTCCTTTCCATCACTTCTTCTGTAGAGAAGATAAAATGAGAGGAGCTGGGAGAAGCGCCAATGTTACTACATCATACTCCCTCCTGGGGAGTGGAGAGGAAATTTCTCAAGAAAAAATGTGGCCAAGGGAATAGGATTCCCTCTCACACTGTCAAAGATCTTTCTTCACTTCCAGAAAAAAAAAAATCAGCCAAACAGGTGATTCTTTAGTGTTTACATTGGTTAGTCCCTCACCAAGTAATTTTTAAAGTTCACAATCTTTGAAATATGATCTCAAGAATCTCAATGAAAATTCTGAAGCTCAGAGAAGTTGGATAGAATTCTGTGTATATCCCCTGCCTAGGTAACATATGAATTGGCTGTAGGTATAAGAAAATATTAGGTCTCAAAAATGAAAAGAAAAGAAAAGATTAGGTTTCCGTACTATAAAACAGGGATCAGTAAATTTTTCCTGTAAATGTCCAGACCTTAAGCAATGACTCAACTCTGCCTTTCTAGTTCGAAAACAGCCATAGGCAATGCATAAGTGAAGGGGCCTGGATGTGTTCCAGTAAAACTCATCTTATGAATACTGGGATGTGAATTTCATATAATTTTCACATGTCCTGAAATATTATTCAATCTATAGAAAGCCATATTTTTCAACCATTAAAAAATGTACAACCCAGGGGGCACCTGAGTGGCTCAGGCAGTTAAGCCTCTGACTCTTTTTTTTTTTAAGGTTTATTTATTTATTTTGGGGAGGGGTAGAGAAAATCTCAAGTAGACTCCCTGCTAAGTGCAGAGCCTGAGCTGGGGCGCAATCCCAGGACCCTGAGATCATGATCTGAGCTGAAATCAAGAGTGAGTTGGTGAACCTACTGAGCCACCCAGGAACCCAAGTGTCTGACTCTTGATTTCAGGTCAGGCTTTGATCTCAGATCAGTGAGTTAGAGTCCTGAGCTAGGCTCCTTGCTGAGCGAGGAGCCTACTTAAAAAAAAAAAAAAAAAGTACAACCTGGGCACCTGGCTGTCTCTGTCAGTAGAACACATGACTCTTGATCACAGGGTTATGAGTTCAAACCCCATGTGTGGTGTGGAGTCTACTAAAAAAAAAAAAGAAAGTACAACCCATTCTTAGCTCGTGAGCCATACAAAACCAGATAACTGAGGCACCTGGGTAGCTCAGTTGGTTAAATTTCTGACTCTCGATTTCAGCTCAGGTCATGATCTCAGGGTTGTGGGATCAAGGCCCGCATCGGACTCTGTACTGAGCGTGGAGCCTGTTTGGGATTCTCTCTCTCTCTCTCTCCGTCCCTCTCCACGCTCTCTTTCTCTCCAAAAATAAAATAAAAGACAAAACCAGACAACTGGTGCTAGTTTTCCAAACCCTGCTTTAGGAAAGAAACTCTTCCCCTCAGGTAACTAGCACCTTGTTCTGAGTTTGTTCAGTTGTCTTTATGCAGGACACTGAGGCTGGATTTAAAAGTAAAAAAGCAAAACTTAAAGACTCTGTCTTGGCTGGGGCACCTGGGTGGCTCAGTGGGTTAAGCCTCTGCCTTTGGCTCAGGTCATGATCTCAGGGTCCTGGAATCAAGCCCCTCATCAGGCTCTCTGCTCAGCGGGGAGCCTGCTTCTCCCTTTCTCTCTGCCTACTTGTGATCTCTCTCTCTCTGTCAAATAAATAATTTTTAAAACAAAACAAAACAAAACATATTCTTGGTTTAAAAAAAGAAAAAGACTCTGTCTTGGCTGTTCCTGAATATACAGTTGACTTTTATTTTTTTTTTTTTTTTTTTTTTTTTAAAGATTTATTTATTTATTTGACAGAGAGAGAGAGAGAGATCACAAGTTGGCAGAGAGGCAGGCAGAGAGAGAGGAAGGGAAGCAGGCTCCTCCTGAGCAGAGAGCCCGATGCGGGGCTTGATCCCAGGACCCTGAGATCATGACCTGAGCCGAAGGCAGCGGCTTAACCCACTGAGCCACCCAGGCGCCCCTACAGTTGACTTTTAAACAACACAGGTTTGAACTGTGCTGGTCCACTTATACATGGATTTCCCCCCCCATAAATACAGTGTAGTACTTAAATCGTATTCTCTATGATTTTCTTTTTTTAAAAAAGATTTTATTTATTTGACAGAGAGAGACACAGCCAGAGAGGGAACGCAAGCAGAGGGAGTGAGAGAGGGAGAAGCAGCACCCCCCCCCGCCCGAGCCTGATGTGGGGCTTGATCCCAGGACTCTGGGATCATGACCTGAGACAAAGGCAGATGCTTAAGGACTGAGCCACCCAGGTGCTCCCTCCTATGATTTTCTTAATAGCACTTTTTTTCTAGATTAGTTTATTGTAAGAATATAGAATATAATACATGTACAAAATGTATGTTAATCAACCGGGTTTGCTCTCTATAAGACTTCTAGTTATGTTGCGGAAGACCAAAAGTTAGACATGTATTTTCTAGTGCATGGGGGTTGGTACGCCTACCCCCTGCCTTGTTTAAAGGCCAACTATATTATCATTCTGGCCTCTCTAGCCATGATGAGCCCAAACAAGTGTGGAAGTTTAGAACTGTAAAAAGTAAAAAGAAATTCTCTTCTAAAACACTCTTGTTTCCTGTCATCCTTAAGGGATATGAGTGTTTCTAGTTATTACATTCTTACCTGTGTTTACTCTGAAGTTTGATAACCATTTCTTTTATTAAAAAAACTGTTCTAGAAGTAAAGAACAGTACTTGGCATTCCTTAGATATTAAAACATTTAAAAAATGCCTTTTTCCTCCTGCATCCCAGGTTTAATTGTTACTGTTGGTGGGTCACTTCTGCCTCTTATCCCCCATTGAGCAGCTTTCCTCTGGCATCCCAGAGCTCCAGAGAGGCTACCCCCTCCCTCCCACCCCAGCCCACTGTCCCACTCTTAACCCTTCCTTGGTACCAAGTGTCTGGGGCTCCTCCCTCTCCTGGGAGCCCCGCCCTCCTGCCCCCCCCTTTCCTTTTGCCTCCCTCAGTCCCACGGATTTGTAACATATATCTGGGTGCCTTCTTGATTAAACCTTTCCAGTTGGGCTCTGGTTCATGGATTTTCTCTCTTCTCTAAACTCCCATGACACTTAGCCCGGGGTACACAATTTAGCACTTAATATATATTGTCTTTTATTGTTTGTTTCTATTTGTGGTGTTAGTTTTGTCTTTTCCAGTGAAGCCGCAGAGTTCTTGAAAGGAACACATCTTGTATTTTTTTTTAAACCTCTCACAGTACTCCGGTAGGGCACGGTTAATACTTCCTGTTCTACCAATCAGTGTGACGTGATGGATAGGCACAGATGTAAGGCTTTGTACGCATTTCTGCAGTATCCGTGGTGCTGATGAATATCTGTCAAATTTATTAAACTGATTTGAGTAATGACAAGCAGCTCGGAATCTAGTATTCAGTTGGGTAAATCACACCATCTCTGTATCCATTTTCTCATCTGCAAAATGAAGATGAAAATATTTTCCCAGCCTACCTCAGAGAGTTACTGGGAAACTTAAATGAGATAATGTAGCTTTGAACTATATGAATGTCAGGGATTAGTATACCTCACATTTCTTTCCCTAAGTCTTACAGGGAAAAGTAGGATTTGGCTTTTATCACGAAGAGTGGATCCCTTTCTAACCTCTGTTAGAATGGTGGGTCAGGGACTCCTGGGTGGCTCAGTTGGTTAAGCAGCTGCCTTTGGCTCAGGTCATGATCCCAGCGTCCTGGGATCGAGTCCCACGTCGGGCTCCTTGCTTGGCAGGGAGCCTGCTTCTCCCTCTGCTTCTGCCTGCTATTCTGTCTGCCTGTGCTCTCTCTCCACCCCCCCTCTCTGATAAATAAATAAAATCTTTAAAAAAAAAAAAAAAGAATGGTGGGTCATTCTCAGGGAATCCTGAGTATGAGTAAAAAGGTAGGAACAGAGTAAACATGATCTCTTGGCTTTCAGTTTTCCTGAGGAATTTTTATGGTTGTGGCAAATACAGTAGGTGGTTGGATTTTGAAATGGAAATTCCCCAGCTAAGATAGTCTTTGCTGTCCCTTACTTAACTATCCTTTCTGTACTCTTGTCTGCAAGCTTATGACTGTCTTCATTCTCTCCTGGTCAGGTCTATAGCAAAATGTGGTATAAGGAAATCTTAGCGAAGAGTTGAGAACTTCCTGCTTTTGGAGTGGATCCTTTTCTTTATTTCATGTCTTTAGATTCCAAAAGGAAAATCTTACTCTGGCCGTGAATTGATATAATTTTTCTTCTTCTTCTCCTCTACCTTTTCCTTCTTCTTCAGCCTTTTATTTATTTTAAATAAACTCTATGCCCAACGTGGGGCTTGAACTTACGACCTCAAAATCAAGAGTCTTTTGCTCTACCTATTCAACTACTCAGGTGCCCTCATAATTTTTCTTCTTATATATTCCCTCGCTCCTTTACTATCTGTTGACTTTTCCCCCCGGTCTTCCTGTCCTTCCTCCTATATTAGTTGTCCCAAATACCAAAGTATATTTGTTACGATCGGTGCTATTTCTTGAGATAGTTTTTGTTTTTAATTAAAATAAAATTATTTGGGGTGAAAGATTTATATATCTCTTTATTAAATTCTAAAATGTATTTTTTATTAGTGCTTAATCCTGGATTTACCTTTTCTTTGTGTTGGTGAGATAAATATATATATATATATATATATATATATATATATATGCAATTCTTCTTCTCAGGACCCCTTTTACTGTTATTAATCTAGTAGTAAACACTAACTGACGCTATTCCTTTTTAAGGTTCAACTCCAGGTTTGAGCTAGACCTGAGAAACTGGCCTAAATCGCTCCGGTAAACGCTATGGGCAGTTCGTATGGAGATCTCTGTTCTCTAGCTGTTCAGGACAGAAGCGCTACTGGTATGAAAAAACGGAAGCTTAATTTCTCACGCCTCCTTCCTTTTCTGCTAAGAGCACCGCACCTGCTTCAGTGTTCTAGGGAGAAATCACCACAGCTTTCTCCGCCCCCTGAAAAGCGCCATACTCCAGGTGGGTCTAGTTGCCTCCCTTCCCAACCAGGCCGGAGAGCCAAAGGCACCCCTCCCAGGCTGAGTGGGTGCACCAAGCGCTGGCCCCCGCCCTCCGGGTCTCGGGAGTGAAGGCGGGACAGGTGACCCGCCGCGGGGTGGGCGGCCCGCGGAGTTAGTTACCTGGCGCGGCCAGGGGCGGGGCGAGGCGGGGCGAGGTGGGACGGCGGGGGCGGGGCCGGGGTGCGATCTCAGGCTGCGATTGGTTCGCCCCGCGCCTGTCTCCATGTGCCGCGCGGCGGAGGCACAACATTCAAGTCCGGGGGCGGGGCCGGCGCGCGCCGGGAGGAAGCGGCAGCGCGGCAGCTGCGGGGCGTCGGGGCGGTGGCGGCGGCGGCCGAGGCCGAGACCGAGGCGGCGGAGGCAGAGGCGAAGGCGGCGGCTCCCTACCCCGTGACGGTGCTCCGTCGGACCCCGTTCCGGGCCCCATGGAGGCGGCGGCGGGCGGGGGCTGCGGCTCCGGGCCGCCGCTGCTGCTGAGCGAGGGCGAGCAGCAGTGTTACTCCGAGCTCTTCGCGCGTTGCGCCGGCGCCGCAGGCGGGGGCCCCGTGTCCGGGCCCCCTGAGGCTGGCAGGGCCGTCCCTGGCGCGGTCACCGCAGCCGCGGGCACCGTGGCCGACCTCTTCCGGGCGTCGCAGCTGCCCGCCGAGACGTTGCACCAGGTAGGTCCCCGCGCCCCTATGCCACAGCAGGTCTGTGGGGGACCATTTCTGTGGGGGTACGGGGGCGGGGTGGGGCGATAGGGCTGCCCAAGGACCTGGAGGCCTCGGCCAGGTCGAAGTCGGGGATGGCGGCGACGCCCTTGTCCCCCCCCGGGAACAGCAGCCTCCTCTGCAGCTCAGGAGTGCTGGGTGCGCTACCCGTCTTCCTCCCCTGAGACAGACTGACACTCCTTCCCCTCCCCCGGCCATTGCTGGGGCTCTGCAGCCGCCCAGACCCAAAGTTTGCCTTGTTCTGGAAGTGGTGTTTGTTTTGGCTGGTGTCTGGTTTAACCTCTGCTCGCTGCTCCTGCCTTTACCTCTTCTGGGTGGGTGGAAAGGTGTAGGCGCTCAGGGTGCCTTGCTGGATTTGAACTTGAAGTGCGTGTGTGTATGTGTATATAGAGAGCGCGCCTCAAGAGGCCCCAAATTGAATGTTGTCCGACATAGATACATGTAATATATATCAATATAGATATATGTATCTACTATATGTGTTTGCTCACTAACATATTTCTGAATATTGGTATTAAATTGGAAAGCCTTAGTAAGTTGCAGAGCAGGGACAAAGGGCTGCAAGAGGATGTCTGTCAAAGCAAAGTCAAGCTTCCTGTTTCGGGTTAGAGATAGACCCCAGACGTCCACCATAGGAGGCACCTTGTAGTTTCCCATCTTATTACTTGGACTTGAAATAGAACTGGAAAGTAGTGTATGTCATAGCTCCTTTTAGCTGCTCCATACCTGGAAAAGGAGGAGGGAGTGATCCACAGCACACGCTGTTTTTGGTTTTTGCTTTCCCTGGAGCTTGGAGAAAGACTACTTGATAAGCATCATCTTTTGATGTCAACAGACTTTCATGTTGGTAAGATTCTCAATATCAGGCCCAAAACATGGAATGAAGCTTTTTAAAATTGTTTTTTTTAAGTTTTAATTTTAATTCCAGTTAACGTACAGTGTTACATTAGTTTTGGGTGTACAATATAGTGATTCAGTACTGCCACACATCATTCTGTGCTCCTGAGGACAAGTGCACTCTTTAACCCCTATCACCTGTTTCACCCTTCCCCCCCACCTCCTCCCCTCTGGTAACCATCAGTTTGGTAATTAAGAGTCTGTTTCTTGATTTGTCTCTTTCTTTTCCCTTTGCTTGTTTTGTTTCTTAAATTCCACATATGCATGAAATCATATGGTATTTGTCTTTCTCTTACTGACTTATTTTGCTAAGCATTATACTCTAGCTCCATCCATATCATTGCAAATGGGAAGATTTCATTATTTTTGATGGTTGAATAATATTTCTTTAACTATATAATATATAAAACACTTGGTCTTCTTCTGTATCTTGGCTGTTGTAAAGAATGCTGCTATAAACTATAAACATAGGGGTGCATGGAAATGAAGCTTTTTATTTTTTTTATTTTTTTATTTTTTTTTAAAAGATTTTATTTATTTATTTGACAGAGAGAGATCACAAGTAGGCAGAGAGGCAGGCAGAGATAGAGAGGAGGAAGCAGGCTCCCTGCTGAGCAGAGAGCCCGATGCGGGACTCGATCCCAGGACCCTGAGATCATGACCTGAGCCGAAGGCAGTGGCTTAACCCACTGAGCCACCCAGGCGCCCCGGAAATGAAGCTTTTTAAAAAAGATTTTATTTATCCATTTGAGAGAGAGAGAGAGAAAGAGAGAGCGAGAGAGAGCATGAGCAGGGAGAAGGTCAGAGGGAGAAGCAGACTCCCCACGGAGCTGGGAGTCTTATGGGAGACTCCATCCTGGGACTCCAGGATCAAGACCCGAGCTGAAGGCAGTCGCCCAACCAAGCCACCTGTGAAGCTTTTCTTAAAAACAATAGTTAGTGTGAAAGTTAACGTCAGTTGAATATTTAGAGTGGGGAGTGGTAGGTTAAAATCTAGTTCTAGAGGATTAATGAGGGCTTTATGGCTCATTCGCAATATCACTGGGTTTGTAGGTTCTTTTTTTTTTTTCCTCTTACCTCGTAAGACTAGGCTTTATACTGCTGGAGTATGCATATGCCTATATGTTTGTGGGCATAACTTTAGCCACTCTGTAATCTTTCACCTTTTAAAAACAATTTCTGAAAATGTAATTAGTATTCATAGAACTTAGCATGACTGTTTAGCCCTTAAGTCCTTTGTATGTAGAAAGTTCTGCAGTTGCTGTCCTGTGGTTGAGCTGAACTAGGTAGACGAAATGTCAGTGTCTTAAAACACAAACTGTGGCCATTACTTGAAGCCCTCAGAATATTCCCAAGTATTTAAATTTATTAAATGCTGTTACAGCTTCTCAGCCGAAAAAGAAATAAGTGACTGAGGCCGCACAGCAAGTAAGTGACAGCTGGGCACCTGCTAAGGCTTATTTTGTAGTCAATAATACGTGGTATGTGATAGGAGAAAGTGGGCATATTAAAGGTGAATATGTTGGTTCACCATTCCTAAGGAATTGGGGAGGGGATGGTCCTGGTGTTAGAATCATGCTCTCTTGAAGTATATATGATTTAGAAAGAACCCAAGGCACAGTGTATTTGCATGGATGAGTTTATATTCTTTTTTTTTTTTTTTTAAAGATTTTTTATTTATCTGACAGAGATCATAAGTAGGCAGAGAAGCAGGCAGAGAAGGGGCGGGGGAGGCAGGCTCCCTGCCGAGCAGAGAGCCGGATGTGGGGCTCGATCCTAGGACCCTGGGATCATGACCTGAGTCAAAGGCAATGGCTTTAACCCACTGAGCCACGCACGTGCCCCGAGTTTATATTCTTTTTTTTTTTTTTAAGATTTTATTTATTTATTTGACAGAGAGAGAGATCACAAGTAGGCAGAGAGGCAGGCAGAGACAGAGGGGGAAGCAGGCTCCCTGCTGAGCAGAGAGCCCGATGTGGGGCTCGATCCCAGGACCCCGAGATCATGACCTGAGCCGAAGGCAGCGGCTTAATCCACTGAGCCACCCAGGCACCCCCCGAGTTTATATTCTTTTTTTTTTTTTTTTTTTTAAAGATTTTATTTATTTATTTGACAGAGAGAGATCACAAGTAGGCAGAGAGGCAGGCAGAGAGAGAGAGAGGAGGAAGCAGGCTCCCTGCTGAGCAGAGAGCCCGATGTGGGACTCGATCCCAGGACCCTGAGATCATGACCTGAGCCGAAGGCAGCGGCTTAACCCACTGAGCCACCCAGGCGCCCCCGAGTTTATATTCTTGATGTCCAGTTGAAACCTGCTTGTAGAAGACTGCTTCAGATGTTGGCAAAGAGAGACATGCCTAGAAGATTGCTTGTAGTAAGTCTCAGCTGTAAGCTTTTTTACTCAGCCCAGCAAAATAAAATACATACTTCCCCATTAACCCAATATAATTGCAATAATCCAGTATTCTTCATACAGGTAAAAGTGAACATCAGAGGATTCTGGACAGAGAAATGTAATCAGAAGAGAGTGAAACAAAGCTAGCAGTCAGCAGCCACCTAATTTTTACCAGCCATTTTAGTAGTGTGTGCTGTGGTGTGATATCGTATGGTGTGGTGTGGCATAGCTTGATGTGTGTGTGCATGCTCCATTTACCTCAATTTGCATTTCCCCATGAGTGTATTAGCCATTCTTTAAAACAAATGGAGACATTTTTAGCCTTTCCCTGTTAAACAGGAACCTGTAAGTTCAGAATTAAGTGGCCCAACAGGTATAACTGCCCAAGTCATGGAGGCACTTACCATCCCTGGTAATTTCTATGGTAACAGCCAGATTTTTTTTTCTTAATAAGCATGTAATTAAGATTACCATAACATTTCAGGCAGGGTGAAAATCTTACCTGGAATAAATGTTTTACAAAAATACTTAATTTTGTCTCCTCCTTGCAGTAAAAAATAAACTACTATACCTATTACTTTGTTACAAAAGTGAGTTATGTTAAGGATTTTTTTGTGTTGAAAAAAATATATGTATATTTTTAAATAGATTTAATTTTTTTCAGAGCAGTTTTATGTTCACAGAAAAATTATGGGGAAGGTACAGAAAAATCCCATATATCCCCTACCAACACACATGCCAGCCTCCCCCATGATCAACATCCCCCACCAGACTGATTGATTTGTTATAGTTGACATTGACATATCGTTATTTCCCAAAGTCCATAGTTTGCATTAGGGCCCACTCTTGGTATTGTACATTCTATGTTTTTAATATTTATTTATTTAATATTTTTATTTCATTTGAGAAAGAGACATAGCAAGGGAGGGAACACAAGCAGAAGTGGAAGAGGGAGAAGCAGGCTTCCTGCTGAGCAGGGACCCCGATGCAGGGCTCAATTCCAGGTCCCGGGGATCATGACCTGAGCCCAAAGACAGATGCTTAATGACAGAGCCACCTAGGTGTCCCCATTATATGTTTTTTAAAAAAATATATTTATTAAAACAATTTTTACTTATTTGAGAGAGAAAGAGAGAGAGCATGAGACGGGGGAGGGTCAGTCCATCCTGGGACTCCAGGATCATGACTTGAGCTGAAGGCAGTCACTTAACCAACTGAACCACCCAGGTGCCCAAGACTTAATTTTTTTTAATTGCACTTTTAGGTAAATATCAAAATTGAGGGAGAGGTGCATAGTGTTCCCAAAACCCCCCTTGCTACACACATACACAGCCTCCCCCATTAGAAATACTCCCTTCCAGAGTGGTACATTTTTTACAATTGGTGAACTTACATTGGCAAATCATAATTACCCCAAGTCCATAGTTTACATTATGGTTCACTCTTGGTGTTGAACATTGTATGGATTTGGACAAATGTATAGTGACATGTATTTACCATTAAAATATCATACAGAATAGTTTCACTGACCTAAAAATCCTCCGTGAACTGTATAGTCATCCCTTACACTTACTCCCAACCCCAGGAAACCACTGATCTTTTTACTGTCTCCATAGTTTTGCCTTTTTTAGAATGTCGTATAGTTAGAAAAACACAGTATGTAATCTTTTCAGATTGGCCTCTTTTCACTAACAACCCACATTTAAGATTCCTCCATGTCTTTTGATAGGTTGATAGCTCATTTATTTTTAGTGCTGAATAATACTCCATTGTCTGGCAGTACCACAGTTTATTTATCCATTCAGGAACTGGAGGACATCTTGGTTTCTTTCAAGTTTTGGCAGTTAGAGATCAAGTTGCTATAAACATCTGTGTGCAGGTTTTTGTGTGGACTTAAGTTTTCATTTCCTTTGTGTAAATATCAAGGAGTGTGATTGCTAGATCATATTGTAAAACTATCTTTAGTTTTGTAGGAAACTGCCAAATTGTCTTCCAAAGTGGTCGTACCATTTTGTAGTCCCTTCAGCAATGCATGAAAGTTCGTGTTGCTCCATATTCTCACCAGCATTTGATGATATCAGTGTTTTTTATTTTTATTTTTATTTTATTTTATTTATTTATTTTTTTTAAAGATCTTATTTATATATTTGACAGAGAGAGAGAGATCACAAGTAGGCAGAGAGGCAGGCAGAGAGACAGGGGGAAGCAGGCTTCCCGCCAAGGAGAGAGCCCAATGCGGGGCTCGATCCCAGGACCCCGAGATCATGACCTGAGATGAAGGCAGAGACTTAATCCACTGAGACACCCAGGCGCCCCAGTGTTTTTTATTTTGACCATGGGAACATATCTTGTTTTAATTTGCAATTCCCTAATGGCATGATGTTGGACATCATGTCGTATGTTTTTTTGCCATCTTGCATTATATTTTAAGGCATCATAATAGCCTATTTGAAAAAGGTCTTTTGGTCCTATTTTTTTTATTTATTTTTAAGATTTTATTTATTTCTTTGACAGACACAGATCACAAGTAGGCAGGGAAGCAGGCAGAGAGAGAGGGGGAAGCAGGCTCCCTGCCGAGTAGAGAGCCCGATGCGGGGCTCGATCCCAGGACCCTGAGATCATGACCTGAACCAAAGGCAGAGGCTTTAACCCACTGAGCCACCCAGCCGCCCCTAGTACTTTTATTATATGTGTAGATAACGTGTATCTGTACAGCGTGTGTATATATCTATATGTCACTAAAACAATATATTGTTTTGTATGGCTTTTCGGCTTTTTTAAAAAAATATTTTATTGGGGGCACCTGGGTGGCTCAGTGGGTTAAAGCCTCTGCCAGAGTCCTGGGATCAAGCCCCGCATCATCTGGCTGTCTGCTGAGCAGGGGGCCTGCTTCCTCCTCTCTCTGCCTGCCTCTCTGCCTACTTGTGATTTCTGTCTGTCAAATAAATAAATAAAATCTTATTTATAAGATCTTTTTTTTTAAAAGATTTTATTTATTTATTTGACAGAGAGAGAGAAAGAGAGAGTGAGGGAACACAAGTAGGCGGAGCAGAAGAAGGAGAAAGGGGCTCCCCGCTGAGCAGAGAGCCTGACCAGGCTCCATCCCAGGACCCTAGGATTATGACCTGAACTGAAGGCAGTTGCTTAATTGACTGAACCAGCCAGGTGTCCCTGTATGACTTTTCAACTTAAAATTAGAAGTATTGTACTCTGTAACCTGCAGCTTGCTCTTCCTCTTATTATGTTTTTGAGATTCATCTTTGTTGACACATGTAGCTCTAGTTCATTCAAGTTTCCTTTTTAAAGATTTTTTTTTTTTTTTTTTTTTTTTTTTTTATTTGTTAGAGAGAGAGAGAGATACAGAGTGCAAGCACAGGCAGACAGAGTGGCAGGCTAGAGGCAGAGGGAGAAGCAGGCTCCCTGCCGAGCAAGGAGCCCGATGTGGGACTCGATCCCAGGACGCTGGGATCATGACCTGAGCCGAAGGCAGCTGCTTAACCAACTGAGCCACCCAGGCGTCCCTCAAGTTTCCTTTTTAAGAATCTTCATTACTTAGTCTTTTTTTTTTTTTTAAAGATTTTATTTATTTATTTGACAGAGAGAAATCACAAGTAAGCAGAGAGGCAGGCAGAGAGAGGAGGAAGCAGGCTCCCCGCCGAGCAGAGAGCCCGACGCGGGACTCGATCCCAGGACCCTGAGATCACGACCCGAGCCGAAGGCAGCGGCCCAACCCACTGAGCCACCCAGGCGCCCTTCATTACTTAGTCTTACAGTGACTCATCATTATGGTGTTGTAGAGGCCTTTATGCCTGAGGGAAGTGGCATTTTTATTTGTATAGAATGTCACATGACTGGGGGACTGTGCTAAACATGTACAAATATTAAAAACTCAATTATAGTTAGCAAAACACACACTGATATTCTTGAAGTGTTAGAGGACCTTAGAGTTAATTGATTGGGCTTTCATAGGCTTGCTTTTTTCTCATCTTTTTTTTTTTTTAAATTTCTGGTGCAGCCTGTGAATGAACGTCACCATCTTTTTTTTTTTTTTTTTTTAAAGATTTTATTTATTTATCAGAGAGAGAGAGGGGGAGAGAGCGAACACAGGCAGACAGAATGGCAGGCAGAGGCAGAGGGAGAAGCAGGCTCCCCGCTGAGCAAGGAGCCCGATGTGGGACTCGATCCCAGGACGCTGGGATCATGACCTGAGCCGAAGGCAGCTGCTTAACCAACTGAGCCACCCAGGCGTCCCTGAACGTCACCATCTTGACATTTATTTTGTTACATTTTTAAAATTTAAATTCAATTAGCCAACACATAGTACATCATTAGTTTCAGATGTGGTGTTCAACAATTCATCAGTTGTGTATAACACCCAGTGCTCATCACATCGTGTGCCCTCCTTAATGCCCATCACCCACCCTCTCATCTTTTTTTAAACGGAAAATCTCAAACAAGTGCATAGAATAATATATTAAACTCCTCTGTCCTTACCATCCATGGTCAACAACCATCAGTGCACACGTGATCAGTTCTGTTCCATCTGTGTTCTCAGTTTTGTACCCTACCTGCTCTGTTATCCTGAAGTAAATCTCATACATCACATGATTCATAGCGTTTATCTTTAAGGAAGGAACCTGGGAGTGGTCAGAGGAGCTTGAAACATGGAGGGGTTTAATATAGGCGGAAAAGGTATCTGTGGCCTTTGGTCAAATGACAAGACTGAAGGATGGTTGCATGTGATTGAGCTATTTGCAGTCTTTAAGATAAGGATATTTGAGACTGATTTAGAAAGATTAGGTAAACCAATAGGGAGACTGAAAAGGTAACAAAAGTGAAGACTAGAAATACAAGATGGGGGCACCTGGCTGGTTCAGTTGGTGGACATGTGACTCTAGATCTTGAGGTCTGAGTTCAAGCCCGAGTTGGGTTAGAGATTACTTTTTAAAAAAATGCAAGGTAGTTTTGAATGTTGGCCTAGTTTCACATGCATAACTGGGGACTGTCCTACTTTAAGGGTATGGAAAATTGGTTGTGAGGAAATCTTGAATTGTTTCATTAATTATCAGTAAGTTTTTTTTTTTTTAAAGATTTTATTTATTTATTTGACAGAGAGAGATGACAAGCAGGCAGAGAGGCAGGCAGAGAGAGAGGAGGAAGCAGGCTCCCTGCTGAGCAGAGAGCCCGATTTGGGGCTCGATCCCAGGACCCCGGGATCATGACCCGAGCCGAAGACAGTGGCTTAACCCACTGAGCCACCCAGGCGTCCCAATTATCAGTAAGTTTTTAAAGAGGGTTTGGTTCCTTTCCAGGTTTTTTTTTTTTTCAGATTTTATCTTTGTTTTGTAAAGGCAGGTATCTAGGATTTTGTATTTATATCATTCTCTAGTACGTGTCTTCTGGTGGGCATCTAAGTCTGTTTGGGCCTCTAGAACAAAATACTACAGTCTGGGTTGCTTATAAACCATGGAAGTTTACTGCCCACAGTTCTAGAGGCTGGTAGCCCAAGATCATGGTGCCAGTATGTTTGCCTTCTGGTGAGGGGCCCCTTTCCTGGTTTATAGCTGGCCCCTTCTTGCTGTGTCCTTAAATAGTGGAAAGGGCTAGGGATATTTCTATAACCTCTTGTTAAGGCATTAAATCCCATTCATGAGGGCTCTATCCTCATGACCTAAGGACCTTCCAAAGGTCCTGCCTCCTAATACCATCACATTGGGCATTAGAATCCCAACATGTGTGTTTTGTGGGGGACACACTTGCAGAGCATAGCAGAAACCAACCAGCCGAGGTTGCTCAGGCCAGTGGGGTTTCCTGGGGCAGAAGACTCAATTTTCAAAGCAGGACAGTTGCAGGCAAATTGGGATGGTTGGTCACTCCCTCTAATGGTTACCACATTAATTATCTATTGCTCTGTAGCGACTTTGCGTAAATTTAAATTGCAGCTTAAAAGAACACATTTATTATCTTGTTGTTCCTTTGGGTCAGGAATCCTGACATGGCTTACTTGGGTCCTCAGGTCAGGGTTTCACAAGTTCTGAAATCAGGGCATTGACTGGGTGGCATTCCTTTGTATAGCTCGGGGACCTCTTCCAAGCTCATGTCATTGTTAGTAGAATTCAGTTCCTTGTGAGTTTAGGACTGAAACTCTCAGGTACTAGAAACCACCTGCAGTTCCGTGCCACATGGTCCTTTCCATAGGCAGTTCATAATATGGCTGTTGGCTTCTTTCAGGAGATTCTCTCTCTCCAGTTTGCTCAGAGGATAGACACCCCATTGCCTCTGCCGTATCCAGCCATTGCCAGAGAAGCAAGTCACAGGTTTGGTTTTGCACTGAAGAGGAGAGGATTATTCAAAAGCCAAGACACCAGGAAGTGAGAATTATTGGTGGTATGTGTCACCTTAGGAACTTTGTACCACACTTGTCTTCCAGAGTTTTCTGAAGCAGAAAATTACTGTTTAGCTTTTTGGGGCCAGATAATATAGATGTTTTTGCTCAACCACGTATTTAAAATTTCTTTATCTTTTTAAAATATACTTTCATGCATAATTCATTTTCTTATGCCATGTAGAACTGGAAACTATGTTATCTTCTTATGTATTATTTTCAATTTTAGTCTTTAAGCAATTTGTTTTTTCCTCTTAACTAGTAGGAGGCAGGAAAAGAAGTGGAAAAAGCAGTCCACTCCTTCCCAGAACACTCTAAAGCAGGCCTGGGTCCATTTTGGGGGTCTCTGAATTTAGTTGTGGAAAAAGATACATTTGTATTTATACCAATCTTTAACTGAAATCACGCATTTCCTTCTATTGTGTATATAGGCAAACAAACCACAGTATTAGTAGTAGTACCTATGATTTTATCACTTGTAGATATAGGATTTTTTAGAATTATAATCAAACACATGCATTACTACCACAAACTTACTTTTTAATATTTTGATAGCTATATTTCAGTATGTTTCTTTTATAGTCCTATTTTAAGTGTTTCATGTTATACATTTAAAAACAGTATTCTGAAAGAGGTCCATGCCCACTACCAAAGGGCAGGGGGCATCGCACAAAAACAACGAATAAGCCTTGTTCTGAAGAGTTGTAAGGTGTCTGGACTAGGAATTTCAGTTCTTCCTGGTTGATTGTTTCCAGAGTCAGAATGGCAGCAGCACTGCTGGCAGGTCTGGGTCAGGAACGAGGTTCCATAAGGCTGCGGTGGTCCCAGCCCCTCCAGTCAGCCCTTTGAGGGGGAAAGGAAGGCGGGCGAGAATGAGTGCTCAGCTGCTTCCGCCAGGACTTCACCCTGCGGTCCCTCCTGTCCCTGCTCAACTCTCCCTGCTCCTGACCTTTCTATCTGGCCCTCTCTACTCTGCTTCATTCCAGAGAACCCCTGTGGAGCACATGCCAGCTGGCTTTTGGGCCTGTTTTATTTACCACAATCTCTGTACTTCAGAGACTGGCTAGAACATGAACCTGAAAGGAAAAGTGATTTTTAACAGACTGGAGAAACTCCGCTGTCCTCATAATTTAATTCAGAACCAGGAGAGGCTATTTAATATTAGGTTAGTAGTAAACATTTGCTTTGACTTAATTCATTTTTTTTTTTTTTAAAGATTTTATTTATTTATTTGACAGAGAGAGATCACAAGCAGGCAGAGAGGCAGGCAGAGAGAGAGGGAGGGAAGCAGGCTCCCTGCTGAGCAGAGAGCCCGATGTGGGCCTCCATCCCAGGACCCTGAGATCATGACCCGAGCCGAAGGCAGCGGCTTAACCCACTGAGCCACCCAGGCGCCCTGACTTAATTCATTTGTAACACTTTGCCATTGGTTTACAGAAAAATAGCTTTGTTCCGCCTCCTGGGAGTAATTAAATGTTTCACCTGTGTTAATTCCTGACTAATTGAAGTGAATCCCATAAATGCCAGCAATTAAGAGTTGTTTTTGCTTTTTTTTTAAAACAGGCTTTCTTAAATGTGTAATGTTTGTCCTGTGCCTTCAAAAGAACATATTTAATGCAGTATTCTCTTGGTTGATCCCTTTGTTCAGGGTCGGTGTTGTGAAAAACAGATGATTTTACATGAACAGGTTTTTGGCCCTGGAGATGTTTGGTGTACTTGCTTTTGGAGTTTTTTTTTTTTCTCCATTAGGATTCCTTTGAAATTGTTTTAAAATGTTTTAATTCCTCTCCTTTGCATACATTCTGGTAATTTTGAGTCCTATTACTGAGAGATGGCACTGGAACCAAAATGTGTGAAATTTACCATGCGGATGTCTTTTTTTTTTTTTTGTTTGACAGAGATCACAAGCAGGCAGAGAGGCAGGCAGGGGTGGGGGCGGGGAGCAAGCTTCCCTCTGAGCAGAGAGCCTGATGTGGGGCTCAATCCCAGGACTCTGGGGATCATGACCTAAGCCAAAGGCAGAGGCTTAACCCACTGAGCCACCCAGGCTCCCCATCATGCGGATTTCTTAAAATTCTCTCTCTCTCTCTCTCTCTCTCTCTTTTTTTTTTTTTTTTTAAAGAGAGAGAAGGAGAGTGCAAGCTGGGGAGAGAGGGGCAGAGGGGAGAGGATCTTTTTTTAAAAATACCTCCCCTTTTTAAAATGATTTTATTTATTTGACAGAGCGGGTGCCAGAGATAGAGCACAAGCAGGAGAAGTAGGAGAGGTAGAGGGAGAAGCAGACTCCCCTGCTGAGCAGGGAGCCCTATGCAGGGTTCAGTCCCCAGGACCCTGGGATCATGACTCCAGCAGAAGGCAGAGGCTTAACGACTGAGCCACCCAGGTACTGTTGGAGAGAGAGAATCATATTTTTTAAAAGATTTTATTTATTTATTTGACACAGAGAGAGAGAGAGATCACAAGTAGGCAGAGAGGCAGGCAGAGAGATGGGGGGAAGCAGGCTCCCTGCCAAGCAGAGAGCCCAATGCAGGGCTGGATCCTAGGACCCTGGGATCATGACCTGAGCCGAAGGCAGAGGCTTTAACCCACTGAGCCACCCAGGTGCCCCTGGAGAGAGAGAATCTAAAGCAGGCTCCAGACCCAGCCTGGAGCTTCGCTTGAGGCTGGATCTCTCAGCCCTGAGATCATACCCTGAACCAAAATCAAGAGTTAGACTCCCAACCAACTAAGCCACCCGGGCACCCCTGGATTCTTTTAATTTATTCTTTGTTCTCTATCAGGTTTTCTTTACCTTGGCACTATTGACACTTTGGGCCATATCATTCTTTGCTGTGGGGGCTGTCCTATGTGTTATACAATGTCTAGCAGCACCCCTGGTCTCTATCCAGTAGATGCCAATATCTGCCCTTCCCTGAGTTGTTACAACCAAAAATGTCTCCAGATAATTGTCGCTTGGGGCAAGAATTATTCTGGTTGTAGATATGTGATAACAATTATCGTAGGTTCTACCACTTATTTACTGATTACCATGTAATTGGCCTTGTCCTATAACTTGTAGACTGCTCATCTCATTTAATTTTCTTTTTTTTAAAGATTTTATTTATTTATTTGACAGAGAGAAATCACAAGTAGATGGAGAGGCAGGTAGAGAGAGAGAGAGAGGGAAGCAGGCTCCCCGCTGAGCAGAGAGCCCGATGCGGGACTCGATCCCAGGACCCCGAGATCATGACCTGAGCCGAAGGCAGCGGCTTAACCCACTGAGCCACCCAGGCGCCCCTCATTTAATTTTCATAAGCAAACCACAAAGTAGGTATTATTGCCCCCACTTTGCAGTCAAATGCTCTATCCCTGAGCTATACCCCCGCCCCCACTTTGAAGAAGATAAAGTGGAGGTACAGAGATTCAGTAACTTGCCCATGGTCACATAGATAAGTGATTTCTGGTATTATTTTTCATAGTTATTTGGGTTAAAATTCAGTCTTTGTTGAAGAGACAAACTAAAAAAGGGTGGGTTTCCTGATGGTGTCTCAGGCTTTCAGAGCAATTCTATGTAAATGTTGGAATTCTTGCTTAAAGGAGTGAATCTGTCTATGGGTCTGTGTAGGGAATTTGGACCTACTTCTAAGGAGGTTCAGTATGGTTAAAGCAGAATGTGATACAGTCTACGGTCAAGGCTGATGAAATTCCAAAGCCAAGGAAGCCATCAGAAATTGGGATAAGGCTCAGGTACCCCTTAATTTATTTTATTCTACCTAATATATCTAAAATACTATCATTTCAGGGCCACCTGGTTGGCTTAGTTGGTGGAGTATGTGGCTCTTGATCTAGGAGTTGTGAGTTTGAGCTCCATGTTCAGTGTAGTGATTACTTAAGAATAAAATGCTTAGAGATGCCCTTCAACAGAAGAATGGATAAAGATGTGGTCCATATATGCAATGGAATATTACTCAGCCATCAGAAAGGATGAATACCCAAGTTTTGCATCAACATGGATGGAACTGCAGGGGATTATACTGAGTGAAGTAAGTCAAGCAGAGAGAGTCAATTATCATATAGTTTCACTTATATACGGAACATCAGGAATAGCATGGAGGACATTAGTAGAAGGAAGGGAAAAACAAAGGGGGGGCGGAATTGGAGAGGGAGATGAACCATGAGAGACTATGGACTCCAAGAAACAAACTGAGGATTTTAGAGGGAGGGGGTTGGGGGAATGGGTTGGCCCAGTAATGGGTATTAAGGAGGACACTGGGTGTTATATAAAAACAATGGATCTTGGAACACTGCATCAAAAACTAATGATGTACTGTATGGTGATTAACATAATAAAAAGTAAATAAAAATAAAACGCTTAAAAAATTTTCAAGCTGGGGATTTGGAAAATGTCAAGACAAGGTTTATATGACAAGAAGAGACATTAATACATTGCTTGGTGGGGAAATCAAGGTTTAGTAGAATTTTTGCTTAGTTTGAATTTTAGAAAGCATTTTCAAGATTTTATTTTGATACTAAATATTTATATTAATGTGGGATCAGTGGTTTTGTTCTGGAAATAAACTTGTCTTTTTAAATATTTCTCTGTCAGTTCTCCCAAACGTAATTTGATGATTCAAGTCGGAAAAAGGAAAGAAATGAGGGAAATCTTGCCATTTGCAACAACCTGGGTGGATCTAAAGGGTATAATGCTAAGTGAAATAAGTCAGTCAGAGAAAGAAAAATACGATACGATTTCACTCATGTGGATTTTAAGAAACAGAACAAAGGAAAAAAAAATAAACCAAAAAACCAGACTCTTAACTCTAGAGAATAAACTGTTATCAGAAGGGAGGTCGGTGGGGGGAGAATGGATGGCCTAGGTGGAGGGGATTCAGAGTACACTTATCATGATGAACATTGACTAACATAGAGCATTTTTGAATCACTGTATTGTACACCTGAGGTTAATACAATACTCTAGGTTAACTGTACTGGAATATGAAGGCTGGTGCTTGTGTGGTGGTTTTGGAGGTAAAAGCTACACATAGATCATGGCAGAACAGCAGTATTTGTATATAGGGAGAGAGCCTCGGTCCCATATCTTTATAAAACTGCCTTATTAGTCCAAGACTGTCCAATTTTATACTAGTTTTACATGAAAGAGAAAGAGCAGGAGCAGGGGAGAGGGGCAGAAGGAGAAGCAGACTCCCCGCTGAGCGGGGAGACTGACATGGGGCTGGATCCTAGGACCCCAGGATCATGACCTGAGCTGAAGTCAGAGGCTTAAATGACTGAGCCACTCAGGTCCCCTTCCGTCTTATTTTTTTAAAAAATCTGTATATATCAAATTTTTTCAATTATACAAAATTTACAAAGGTATTTACAACTTGTAAGCTAACTTTAAAATATTTACTAATTTGTCATATCAGCTGATTTTAAATTCCACATTTTACATGTTCTCTTACTGTTGGAAGTTTTAAGTATTTGTTTCATAGAATTTATTTTAGGGGCGCCTGAGCAGCTCAGTGGATTAAGCTGCTGCCTTTGGCTTAGGTCGTGATCTCAGGGTCCTGGAATCGAGCCCTGCATCAGGCTCTCTGCCCAGCAGGGAGCCTGCTCCCCCCCCCCCTCTCTGCCTGACTCTCTGCCTGCTTGTGATCTCTCTCTCTCTGTCAAATGAATAAATAAAATCTTTTAAAAAAAGAATTTATTTTATTTTTTATAAAGGGATAAGACTTAACTCACATGTGATTATTATTGTTTAAAAATAGATATTAAATTGAGCATAAACCAGTTAAAAAAAGAAATTGGGGGGACGCCTGGGTGGCTCAGTTGATTGGACGACTGCCTTCGGCTCAGGTCATGATCCCAGAGTCCCGGGATCGAGTCCCGCATCAAGCTCCCAGTTCCTTGGGGGTCTGCTTCTCCCTCTGACCTTCTCCTCGCTCATGCTCTTTCTCATTGTCTCTCTCTCAAATAAATAAACAAAATCTTAAAAAAAAAAAAAAAGAAATTGGGGGTAAGGCTGTGTATTGTTCAGGGCCCGGAAGGAAATGGCACACTCAGAGGGTATTACTGAAAACATCGTGGAGGCACGGAGAGATTAGTAGCAGCATGAAGCCATTGCTGTCCCTTAGATCTGGCCTAGGAAAGCAGTGCTGTAGCTGGAGGAGCAGTGATCTAGAGGAATGCAGGCATTGCCAGCACTGTGGCTGGGGAGGGGCTGGGGAGCTGAGGGACAAATAACCAACTCTGTCTCCTGTTGTCTGATGTGCTCCAGTGCCCAGCTGGAAGCCAGAGGCTGGAAAGCCTGGGTGCTGGAGCTAGAGAGACCAGTCTCCTGGGCAGAGTGGATGAAGAAGCGTTGTGGTTCTGGGGGACAAATGGAGGAAAAGCCAGCACAGGCTAAAGGTGAACTGGGAGCCACCACTCTGGATCCTAGGAGAATGGGGCATGGCGGGTGGAGGGAGCAAGGGAATTCCATTTGTGCCAAGCCAGGCTTGGGTGTGCAGACTTCCATGAGGGAAAGAGAGGACTGGACAGGAGTGACTGGTCCATCTGAGCTGCTGCTTCCCACTTCTTCAGGGAAGTGGGGTTGGCTCTGCATTTGGATATGGGATGTGTGCACGTGTGTGCTTTTTGATCAGAGTGGGACATTTCCATGGGTTGCTGGGTTCTTGTTCAGGGAACTGGGAAAAATAACCGGAATAGAGTAGCCTTTTGAGATTCTGCCAAGAGTAGTTGCACATGGTGGGAAAGGTTGCCCGGGGGACCAGAGATGAATTCAGGGGAGTAGAAAGTGTATTACAACATTTGGGGGTATGACCTAGCATTAGTTTGGCATTTTTTTTTCCTGAAGGATAAGAAGGATTTTTTTTCCCTGAAGGATACGAAGGATTTGTCCTCACCCCAAAATCACTGTATATGTATATGTGTCCACTCAGAATTTCTCTGTACCTTGCTCAAACTTACTAGGGCCCTATTGAGCAAACCGAGGACTTAAAAAAGAATCTTCCTCATATACTGCAAAGTAAAAGCAAGAAAGAGCTTTGTTCTCTTTTACATTCTTCATGGGCTAGCATATCTTCTGGAAAACTTGTTGCCATGGCAATGGGATATTATCTATCTCTGTAGTGTACTACATAAAAATAGCCCTTTGTGTTTGAGGGTGATGTCGGTGACAGGTGGTTGGGTGAATGTATAGCAGGGTGCCTTGTCAGCATTCCATTGTTTAAGGTTGTGAAATCAAAATGAGTATCGATTTGCTTTTTTCTCTCAAAATGGAGTTTTATCTGGAAAAGGCAGGTAGTGGTGCTCTGTTTAATTTTGGGATTTTAAGCCTCCCTTTCCAAGTCTTGTGAATATGGTGGCTGAAAACACCTCTCATGGTGATCAGTAAATGGCTTCTCTACTCTTTCCGTTGGTGCTACAGGGTGTGCAACACAACACTGGGCTGGGGCCAAGTAGTATAATTCTTGTTCTTGAGCAAATGGTTCTGCTTAAGTGCCTTGTACTTATAAACTGAGAAGTAGCAGCAAGTGGTTGGGTGGAATAGCTGAGCTGTTGCTCAAATACTGACTTCTTGTGGGTTCTTAAATGGAACAGATCCTTGGTAAAGGTCAGTTCACAGTGCTAGTTTCAGCATTGGCCTCACATGTGTAGCCAAGGTTGGGATCTTGACTCTAACCTTAATTTTTCCTTTCAGAAGTCCTTTGGGTAATTTTTTAGAACCTTAAGTCTCAAATATTTTGTTGTTCTTTCACCTTTCTTCTAGAAACTTGTCTTATATGTAAATAATAGCTTCCTGGTGCTGAAATAAAATTTACTCTTCTCATGAGAATTTTAGACTTTTTTTTTTTTAAAGATTTTATTATTTATTTGACAGAGACAGAGCTCACAAGTAGGCAGAGAGAGAGGAGGAAGCAGGCTCCCTGCTGAGCAGAGAGTCCGATGTGGAGCTCAATTCCAAGACCCTGAGATTGTGACCTGAGCCGAAGGCAGGGGCTTTAACCCACTGAGCCACCCAGGCGTCCCAATTTTAGATATTTTTGAGAAAATACCATGGCAGGGAATTTTAGACCTAAAAGTAATCACTCCTTTTTTTTTTTTTTTTTTTTTTTTTTTTAAACAGAGAGTGCGTGTGAAAGCAGGGAGAGGGGCAGAGGGAAAGGGAGAGAGAAAATCTCAAGCAGGCTCACACCCAGCTCATAGCCTGATGTGGGGCTTGATCCTAGAACCCTGAGATCATGACCTGAGCCAAAATCAAGAGTCACATGTTTTACCAACTGAGCCACGCTGGTACCCTCAAAGTAATCACTCTTAATTCTGATTTTTGTTGTACTATTGCGGAAATGGAATCATTACCTTTGTCTTTTCTCTGCAAGGATAATATTGGAAATAGTTTTTGCGTACTTGCTGGGCATCCATTACTGTTCTTAGAAATTTTTGTGTGTAATTAACTCACTTAATTCCCATAAATATTCTTTTTGTAAAAAAAAGATTTTATTTATTTGAGAGAGAGAATGCAAACAGTGCATGCTCATGAGTCAGGAGAGGGGCAGAGGGAGAGGGACAAGCAGACTCCCTGCTGAGCATGGATTTCCCCATGTGGAGCTTCATCCCAAGACCCTGAGATCATGACCTTGAGCTGAAGTCATATGTTTAACCAACTGAGCCACCCAGGCACCCCATAATTCTCATAAATATTCTTACTGGGTTTTGTCACTGTTTTTCAGATGAGGCATTGTTATTAGTATGCCTTTTCATTTCTGAGCTTGTGTAAGTTGCTGTGCAGTGTAAGACTTGGTTGTTCCTTTTTGTTTTCAGGATGTTGTAGCATTTCTAATACTGAAAAGCATTCTTCTATCAGGTGATGGCAAGATATAGTCTGTGGGCCAAATCCATCCTGTCATCTATTTTTTTGTTTGTTTGTTTTGGTATGGCCAATGAGCTAAGAATGGTTTTTACATTTTTTAAATAGTTGGGACAAAAATAAAAATATTTCATGATATATGAAAACTATATGAAATTCAGATTTCAGCTTTTATAAACTTTTATAAACAAAGTTTTTCTTGGCACATAGACACACTTAAACATTTCTGCATGGTGGATGGCTGCTTTTGCACTAGAGTGGCCGAGGTGAAGAGCTGTTAACAGAGACTGTTTATAGCCCACGGGCCCTCAGAACTTAAAATGTTTACAAAGTTTGCCAACCCCTATTCTATATTATTTTACATCTCACATGGGAGATCATACTGAATAATGAAAGTAGGTTAGATTTATGTACAGGTTCACATGTATTTGGATTCTCTTTGGGCATTATATTTTCCTCTCTTCCACTAAATGTTACTACTTTCACAAGCCTAGTGTCACAAACTATGGCATATTTCAGATATACTTGATTTCAGCTTTCTATATCCATATTTTTATTAACATATAATGTATTATTTGTTTCAGGGGTACAGGTCTGTGATTCATCAGTCTTACAGAAGTCACAGCACTCACCACAGCACACACCCTCTCCATCATCCAGCCCTCCCAGCCCTCCCACCCGCCTCCCCTCCAGCAGCCCTGTTTCTTTCCTGAGTTTAAGAGTCTTCTATGGTTTATCTCCCTCTCTGGTTTTGTCTTGTTTCATTTTCCCCTCCCTTTCCTTTTGATCCTTTGTCTTGTCTCTCAAATTCCTCATATCAGAGAGATCATATGATAATTGTTTTTCTCTGACTTATTTCGCTTAGCATAATACCCTCTAGTTCCACTCATGTTGTTGCTAATGGCATGATTTCATTTTTTGATGACTGCATAATATTCCATTATATATATAAACCACATCTTTATCCATTCATCTGTTGATGGACATCTAGGCTCTTTTCATAGTTTGGCTATTGTGGACATTGCTGCTATAAACATTGGGGTGCACGTGCCCCTTTGGATCTCTACATTTGTATCTTTATGGTAAATACCCAGTAGTGCATTTACTGGGTTGTAGGGTAGCTCTATTTTCAACTTTTTTTTTTTTTAAGATTTTTATTTATTTATTTGACAGAGATCATAAGCAGGCAGAGAGGCAGGCAGAGGGGGAGCGGGAAGCAGGCCCCCTGCTAAGCAGAGAGCCTGATGCGGGGCTCGATCCCAGGACCCTGAGATCATGACCTGAGCTGAAGGCAGAGGCTTAACCCACGGAGCCACCCAGGTACCCCTATTTTCAACTTTTTGAGGAACCTCCATACTTTTTTCCAAAGTGGCTGCACCAGCTTACATTCCCACCAACAGTGTAGGAAGGTTCCCCTTTCTTACATCCTTGCCAACACCTGTCGTTTCCTGGCTTGTTAATTTTAGCCATTCTGACTGGTGTGAAGTTGTATCTCATTGTGGTTTTGATTTGTATTTCCCTGATGCTAAGTGATGTTGAGCACTTTTTCACGTGTCTGTTGGCCATCTGGATGTCTTCTTTGCAGAAATGTCTGTTCATGTCTTCTGCTCATTTCTTGACTGGACTGTTTGTTCTTTGGGTGTTGAGTTTGATAAGTTCTTTACAGATTTTGGATACTAGCCGCTTATCGGATATGTCATTTGCAAATATCTTCTCCCATTCTGTCAGTTGTCTTTTGGTTTTGTTCGCTGTTTCTTTTGCTGTGTAAAGCTTTTGATCTTGATGAAGTCACAATAGTTCATTTTGCCCTTGCTTCCCTTGCCTTTGGTGATGTTTCCATATTTTTAAAATCATAACAAATACTCCTAACCTTTCCTAAATGAGGGTAATGAATTTTATCACTTTATTAATGTTTTCTTTGCTAGATCAGTAATTATAATCCCCCCAGTTCTATTTATTTCCAACTATATTGCTTTCTGCTTTTGGGCTTTTTAGTTACCATATAAACATTGATACTTTAATAATCCTAACTAAGCCACCTGAACTGTGTTATTTTAATTTAATAAATCCTATATTAGATAAAGATTATGTTTTTTACATTCATCCTATTGGGTTTAATATACTTAACATGATCAGCTTTGGAACATTCATGCAGTTATTTTTTTTAATTTGTTTTCTTTTTTGTCTCATTTCACTTTTTAAATTAATGACTTCATTGAGATATATGTCATATAATGTACAACTTACTCATTTTAAGCATACAACTCAGTTTTTAGTATATTCACTATATATTTCTAGAATATTTTCACCACCACAAAAAAAGAAAGCTAGGCATGGTACCCAATAGTACCCAGTCCTACTGTCCCTAGGCAACCACAACTCTGCTTTCTATATTTATGAATTTGCCTATATTGAACATTTCTTATAAGTGGAATAAGTGGGGCCATTTGTGACTAGCTTTTTTTTTAGCATAATGTTTTCAGTGTTCATCCATGTTGTAGCATGTGCCAGTACTTTTTATGGCCCAATAATATTTGATTATATGTATATACCATAATTTATTTATCCATTCATCAGTTTGTAGACATGGGTTTTTTCTATATTTTGGCTGTTATGAATAATGCTGTTATGAACATTTGTGTGTAAGGTTTTATGTGTATGTATGTTGTCATTTCTCTTGGTTAATAACCTAGGAGTGGATTTGCTAGGTTACATATGGTAACTCTGTGTTCAATTTTTTTTAAAGATTTATTTATTTTTGTTGAAGAGTTGGGGGCCCCATCCCAGGACCCCAGGATCATGCCCTGTGCTGAAATCAAGAGCTGGACACTCCATCATCTCAGCCACCCAGGTGCCCCTCTATGTTTAGTTTTTTGAGGAGCTGCCAGACTCTTTGAAAGCTGCTACATTATTTTACATTTCCCACCAGCAATATATGAGGATTCCAATTTCCCCTCATCCTCACCAACATTGGTTATTGTCTGTCATTTATAGCCATCCTAGTGGGTAAGAAATGGTATCTTATGGTGGTTTTAGTTTGTATTCTCCTAGTGACTAATGATGTTGATGTATTATGTGCTTACTTGACATTTATGTATCTTCTTAGGGAAATGTCTATTTAGATCCATTGCCCATTTTTAAATTAGGTTCTTTGTCTTTATAAAATCTTGAGTTGTAGAAGTTCTTTCTGTGTTTTAAGTCCCCTATCAGGTAAACGACTTGCAGAAATTTTCTCATTCTGTGGGTTGTCTTTTCACTTCCTTGATGGCGTCCTTTGAAGCATACAGTATTTTTTAAAGACTTTATTTATTTACATGAGAGAGAGAGAGTGTGAATGGAGGGGAGGAAGTGACAGGGGCCAGGGAGGCCACTCTCTGCTGAGCAGACAACCTGGGGCTTAATCCCAGGACTCTGGGATCTTGACCTGAGCTGGAGGCAGATGCTTTTTTTTTTTTTAAATTTTTTATTTTTTATAAACATATATTTTTATCCCCAGGGGTACAGGTCTGTGAATCGCCAGGTTTACACACTTCACAGCACTCACCAAAGCACATACCCTCCCCAGTGTCCATAACCCCACACCCCTTCTCCTAACCCCCCCCCCCCCAGCAACCCTCAGTTTGTTTTGTGAGATTAAGAGTCACTTATGGTTTGGCTCCCTCCCAATCCCCTCATCTTGTTTCATTGATTCTTCTCCTACCCACTTAAGCCCCCATATTGCATCACCACTTCCTCATATCAGGGAGATCATATGATAGTTGTCTTTCTCTACTTGATTTATTTCGCTAAGCATGATACGCTCTAGTTCCATCCATGTTGTCGCAAATATCAAGATTTCATTTCTTTTGATGGCTGCATAGTATTCCATTGTGTATATATACCATATCTTCTTTATCCACTCATCTGTTGATGGACATCTAGGTTCTTTCCATAGTTTGGCTATTGTGGACATTGCTGCTATAAACATTCGGGTGCATGTGCCCCTTTGGATCACTACGTTTGTATCTTTAGGGTAAATACCCAGTAGTGCAATTGCTGGGTCATAGGGTAGCTCTATTTTCAACATTTTGAGGAACCTCCATGCTGTTTTCCAGAGTGGTTGCACCAGCTTGCATTCCCGCCAACAGTGTAGGAGGGTTCCCCTTTCTCCGCATCCTCGCTAGCGTCTGTCATTTCTTGACTTGTTGATTTTAGCCATTCTGACTGGTGTGAGGTGATATCTCCTTGTGGTTTTGATTTGTATTTCCCTGATGCCGAGTGATATGGAGCACTTTTTCATGTGTCTGTTGGCCATCTGGATGTCTTCTTTGCAGAAATGTCTATTCATGTCCTCTGCCCATTTCTTGATTGGATTATTTGTTCTTTGGGTGTTGAGTTTGCTAAGTTCTTTATAGATTTTGGACACTAGTCCTTTATCTGATGTGTCGTTTGCAAATATCTTCTCCCATTCTGTCAGTTGTCTTTTGATTTTGTTAACTGTTTCCTTTGCTGTGCAAAAGCTTTTGATCTTGATGAAATCCCAATAGTTCATTTTTGCCCTTGCTTCCCTTGCCTTTGGCGATGTTCCTAGGAAGATGTTGCTGTGGCTGAGGTCGAAGAGGTTGCTGCCTATGTTCTCCAAAAGGATTTTGATGGATTCCTTTCCCACATTGAGGTCCTTCATCCATTTTGAGTCTATTTTCGTGTGTGGTGTGAGGAAATGGTCCAATTTCATTTTTCTGCATGTGGCTGTCCAATTTTCCCAACACCATTTATTGAAGAGGCTGTCTTTTTTCCATTGGACATTCTTTCCTGCTTTGTTGAAGATTAGTTGACCACAGAGTTGAGGGTCTATTTCTGGGCTCTCTATTCTGTTCCATTGATCTAGGTGTCTGTTTTTGTGCCAGTACCACGCTGTCTTGATGATGACAGCTTTGTAATAGAGCTTGAAGTCCAGAATTGTGATGCCACCAACTTTGGCTTTCTTTTTCAATATCCCTTTGGCTATTCGAGGTCTTTTCTGTTTCCATATAAATTTTAGAATTATTTGTTCCATTTCTTTGAAAAAGATGGATGGTACTTTGATAGGAATTGCATTAAATGTGTAGATTGCTTTAGGTAGCGTAGACATTTTCACAATATTTATTCTTCTAATCCAGAAGCATGGAACATTTTTCCATTTCTTTGTGTCTTCCTCAATTTCTTTCTTGAGTACTTTATAGTTTTCTGAGTATAGATTCTGTGCCTCTTTGGTTAGGTTTATTCCTAGGTATCTTATGGTTTGGGGTGCAATTGTAAATGGGATTGACTCCTTAATTTCTCTTTCTTCTGTCTTGTTGTTGGTGTAGAGAAATGCAACTGATTTCTGTGCATTGATTTTATATCCTGACACTTCACTGAATTCCTGTACAAGTTCTAGCAGTTTTCGAGTGGAGTCTTTTGGGTTTTCCACATATAGTATCATATCATCTGCGAAGTATGATAGTTTGACTTCTTCTTTGCCAATTTGGATGCCTTTAATTTCCTTTTGTTGTCTGATTGCTGAGGCTAGGACTTCTAGTACTATGTTGAATAGCAGTGGTGATAATGGACCTCCCTGCCGTGTTCCTGACCTTAGCGGAAAAGCTTTCAGTTTTTCTCCATTGAGAATGATATTTGCAGTGGGTTTTTCATAGCTGCCTTTGATGATATTGAGGTATGTACCCTCTATCCCTACACTTTGTAGAGTTTTGATCAGGAAGGGATGCTGTACTTTGTCAAATGCTTTTTCAGCATCTATTGAGAGTATCATATGGTTCTTGTTCTTTCTTTTATTGATGTGTTGTATCACATTGACGATTTGCGGATGTTGAACCAACCTTGCAGCCCTGGAATAAATCCCACTTGGTCGTGGTGAATAATCCTTTTAATGTACTGTTGAATCCTATTGGCTAGTATTTTGGTGAGAATTTTCGCATCTGTATTCATCAAGGATATTGGTCTATAGCTCTCTTTTTTGGTGGGATCCTTGTCTGGTTTTGGGATCAAGGTGATGCTGGCCTCATAAAATGAGTTTGGAAGTTTTCCTTCCATTTCTATTTTTTGGAACAGTTTCAGGAGAATAGGAATTAGTTCTTCTTTAAATGTTTGGTAGAATTCCCCCGGGAAGCCGTCTGGCCCTGGGCTTTTGTTTGTTTGGAGATTTTTAATGACTGTTTCAATCTCCTTACTGGTTATGGGTCTGTTCAGGCTTTCTATTTCTTCCTGGTTCAGTTGTGGTAGTTTATATGTTTCTAGGAATGCATCCATTTCTTCCAGATTGTCAAATTTGTTGGTGTAGAGTTGCTCATAGTATGTTCTTATAATAGTTTGTATTTCTTTGGTGTTAGTTGTGATCTCTCCTCTTTCATGATTTTATTTATTTGGGTCCTTTCTCTTTTCTTTTTGATAAGTCTGGCCAGGGGTTTATCAATTTTATTAATTCTTTCAAAGAACCAGCTCCTAGTTTCATTGATTTGCTCTATTGTTTTTTTGGTTTCTATTTCATTGATTTCTGCTCTGATCTTTATGATTTCTCTTCTCCTGCTGGGCTTAGGGTTTCTTTCTTGTATTTTCTCCAGCTCCTTTAGGTGTAGGGTTAGGTTGTGTACCTGAGACCTTTCTTGTTTCTTGAGAAAGGCTTGTACTGCTATATATTTTCCTCTCAGGACTGCCTTTGTTGTGTCCCACAGATTTTGAACCGTTGTATTTTCATTATCATTTGTTTCCATGATTTTTTTCAATTCTTCTTTAATTTCCCGGTTGACCCATTCATTCTTTAGAAGGATGCTGTTTAGTCTCCATGTATTTGGGTTCTTTCCAAACTTCCTCTTGTGGTTGAGTTCTAGCTTCAGAGCATTGGGGTCTAAAAATATGCAGGGAATGATCCCAATCTTTTGATACCAGTTGAGTCCTGATTTAGGACCGAGGATGTGATCTATTCTGGAGAATGTTCCATGTGCACTAGAGAAGAATGTGTATTCTGTTGCTTTGGGATGAAATGTTCTGAATATATTTGTGATGTCCATCTGGTCCAGTGTATCGTTTAAGGCCTTTATTTCCTTGCTGATCTTTTGCTTGGATGATCTGTCCATTTCAGTGAGGGGAGTGTTAAAGTCCCCTACTATTATTGTTGATGTGTTTCTTTGATTTTGTTATTAATTGGTTTATATAGTTGGCTGCTCCCACATTGGGGGCATAGATATTTAAAATTGTTAGAAAAGGGGTCTGTTGGAGAGACCCTTTGAGTATGATATAGTGTCCTTCCTCATCTCTTATTATAGTGTTTGGCTTAAAATCTAATTGATCTGATATAAGGATTGCCACTCCTGCTTTCTTCTGATGTCCATTATCATGGTAAATTCTTTTCCACCCCCTCACTTTAAATCTGGAGGTGTCTTCGGGCTTAAAATGAGTTTCTTGAAGGCAACATATAGATGGGTTTTGTTTTTTTATCCATTCTGATACCCTGTGTCTTTTGATTGGGGCATTGAGCCCATTAACATTCAGGGTAACTATTGAAACATATGAATTTAGTGCCATTGTATTGCCTGTAAGGTGACTTGGAGGCAGATGCTTAACTGACTGAGCCACCAAGGCACCCTGAAGCAAACCGTTTTTTTTTTTTTTTTCATTTTGATGATGTTAATCTATTTACTTTTTGTTTTCATCATTTGTGATTTTGGTGTCATGTTTACAGAACCATTGCCTAATCCAAGATCATGAAGGTCTACACCTGTATTTTCTTTTAAAAGTTGTATAGCTTTAGCTCTTATGTTTAGGTCTTTGATCTGTTTTGAGTTAATGTTTGTGTGTGGTGTGAGGTAGGGGTTCAGCTCCATTCTTGTGTATATGGATATCCAGTTGTCTTCATACCATTTGTTGCAAAGTTGTCCTAGCATAATTTTTTCCCCCTGAATGGTTTTGGAACCCTTGTCCAAAATCAGTTGACCATAAATATAATGGTTTATATTTGGACTATTCATTCTATTCCATTGCTCTGTATTCCTATTATTATGCTAGTACAATATTGTCTTGATTTATTTATTTTTGAGGCACATATTTCCCCCTCCCTCACTTAAAATTAGGACGCCTCATAATTAATGGTATCTTCTATTGCATCAAAACTGGCCTACTGGGTGTTAGTGGCTTGGAAAATGATACTAAAGTCTAGAGTGGAGCACTGTTGACTCTTGGGATCCAAATAGATGGGAGACGGAGGTAGTGAAGAGGTGGTAAATTCATTGCTCCCTCAGTGTTTAGCAGCAAACTCAAAGCAGTAGTCAAAAGTAGCCTAGCTTTACAAAATTTCAAAGCTGAGTACTAATAGTTCCGGTTTCTTTTTATGGATTTTTCTTTTTAAAGAAATGCTGCATCACTGAGTGGTGTTGGTAGCACAGAAGACAACACTATGAAAAACGTGAACCTTGACTACTCTTAGTTAAAACGACTGACAAAAGTTCAATTTTGAATGTGAAGTTTTAGGAAAACCTTGAACAACTAAGTTTGCTTATTTTCCTTTCTATGTATATATGAGTGATAAAAGAAAGATATAAGTACAAAAAAGCTCCTTTAACAAGTCTAAGATAAACACTAAGTGGTAATACTATTTTGTCATATCTTATTTGGCATGTTTTCTTAGTGCTACCTAAATAATGGTGTCTTAGGTTTGAAATGCTGTTATCTTCCTGCCTCTAGCTCTGTTAATGTTTCAGAGGGAGTTGGGTCCTTTCCTAGAGTCTGTTGTATGAATTGATGTCCTTGGTTTCCACTTCCTGCCCTTCACTCTATGTCCATTTGTTTTCTAGGCACCATAATTTTGTTTTACCCCTTTCTCTTGTTCTTGTAGTTTTTTTTTTTTTTAAGATTTTATTTATTGGGGCACCTGGGTGGCTCAGTGGGTTAAGCCTCTGCCTTTGGCTCAGGTCATGATCCCAGGGTCCGGGAATCGAGCCCCGCATCGGGCTCTTTGCTCACCTGGGAGCATGCTTCCCTTCCTCTCTCTCCACCTGTCTCGTGATCTCTCTCTGTCAAATAAATAAATAAAATCTTTTTTAAAAAGATCTTTTTAAAGATTTTATTTATTTATTTGACAGAGAGAGATCACAAGCAGGCGGAGGGAAGCAGGCTCCCGGCCGAGCAGAGAGCCCGATGTGGGGCTCGATCCCGGGACCCCGGGACCATGAACCAAGCCGAAGGCAGAGGCCCAACCCACTGAGCCACCCGAGGTACCCCTTGTTCTTGTAGTTTTAAGACTTAAAACAAGTAACAACCCTATATTACCATTCTAGTGGAGTTTTGAGTAGGAGTGGAGGTTAACATGTATGTTCAATCCAGTAGGAATATTCAATCACTCAGGAGATTGGCTTACAAAAAATGACTTTTAGAAAAGTTATATTTCTCACTTTGCTGCCTTAATGTTAGCATCTTACATAATCAGAACAGTCATCAAGAACAGGAAATTAGCATCACTGCAATATTGTTAAGTACACTACAGACCTTATTCTCATTTCATCACTTTTCCACTAGTGGTCTGTTTCTGTTCTAGGATACTATTCAGGATCCCATATTGCATGTAGTTATTTCTCCTTAGTCCCATCTAGTCTGTAACAGTTTTTAAATTTTTTCTTTCATAACACTTTGGAAGAATACTCATCAGTTATTTTGTAAAAAGATCCTGAATTTGGGTTTGTTTCATGTTTTCTTATGATTTGAATAAAGTGCATTTTTTGGCAAGATTACTAGAGAAACAATGATGTATAATTTCTATTGCACTCTATCATGGAATTCATAATGTTGATAGTTGGTGTTATTTACCTTGATTCCTTAAGTTGGTGTCTGCAGGGTATCTCCCGTAGTTAAAGTATCTTGGGGAGAGGTGCTTTGAGACTATATGACTATCCTATTTCGCCTTTAAATTTTTAGCATTCATTGGTGGATCCATATCCATTTCATTTCATATTATTTCCTAGAGTATTTGTGAAAAATATTCAATTGAGTAAAATAGAGCTCTGCCCTCCAAGAAGCCAAGATCAATTACATTAAAGTCCTATCATATTGGTTAGTGTAACACAAGCAACTGTATTAGTGTAACACTAGCAACTTTCAGAGACTTAACAAAACAGAAGCTTTCCTTCCCAGTGTATTTTTGGTTGTGTAGGTGGTTTCCTGCCAAACAATATTTCAATGACCCAGGTTTAACTTTTTATTTTGAAGTAATTTCAAACTGACTAAAAGGTTGTGAGAATAGTACCAAGAAATCCTATGTACGCTTTACCCAGATTTACTTGACATTTGCCACATTTTACCTTATTTTTTCTCTCACTCTCCATGTATGTGTATGTATTTGTATCTATCCATCCCTCCATTTATTTATCATCTGCCTGTACTAAACCGTCTGAGATTAAGTTGCATACATCATGCTCTTATATGCCTTAATAGTTTAAACTTCAATATTTATCTATTTGTTTAATTCTAGTATACAAGTAAAGTAGTTGCAGAATTGCTACCTCATACCAGTGTGAAACACACTTTCACTAACTAGATTACAGCATTTATAAACAGTACTCTTTTCTTTAAATTTACGGTATCTGGTCATGATAACTGTTTTCAACAGTTTTCCACTGACGTATTAAATTTGAAAACTGTTACACAGCACATAAAGTTATTCAAACTCAGGAAGATATTTTTCAAGATTTTATTTATTCATTAGAGAGAGCCACCCAATGAGGGGCTTGATCCCATAACCCTGAGATCATGACCTGAGCTGAAGGCAGATGCTTACTCTGGCACCCCTCAAATTCAGGAAGTTTAATATCAATACAGTACTTTGTCTGCAGTCACTATTCCAGTTCCCCCAGTTGTCCCCAAAATACTTTTCATGGGAGTCTTTCCCTTTTTTCCTGATACCAGATCCCACCCAGGAACACATACTGAATTTGTCATGGCTTTTTAGTCCCCTTTGATCTGGGATTGTTCCTGCAAACCTTTGTCTTTTGTGACATTGCCATTTTGAACAATGACATTTCATGACATTATTTTGTAGAATGTACCAAATTTGGGTTTGGTTGGTAGCCACCAGCCAACTCATGTTTAGATTAAGATTTATGCGTTTTTGTCTGGATACTACATAAGCAATGTGTCCTTCTCAGGTAATGAATGCATTAAGAGGCACATGATGTCTCCTTGTGTCTCACTGGTAATTTCGATTTTTATCATTTGGTTGAAGTATTGCCTATGTCTGTAGTGTTTTTAGGTATGAAATATCGGAGTGATCAATACCAGGAATCCTCTTACAGCAGTGTTTAGATTGAGAAATTATGATCAGAAAGACTTTCAGAAGCATTCAGCTTGACATATATTTAACACGAAACCAAGTTTTTAACTTTTTTTCCTGAGTCATCTACCATTAAAATGTTAATGCAGGGGGACGCCTGGGTGGCTCAGTTGGTTAAGCAGCTGCCTTCGGCTCAGGTCATGATCCCAGCGTCCTGGGATCGAGTCCCACATCGGGCTCCTTGCTCAGCAGGGAGCCTGCTTCTCCCTCTGCCTCTGCCTGCCATTCTGTCTGCCTGTGCTTGCTCTTTCCCCCTCTCTCTCTCTGATAAATAAATAAAATTAAAAAAAAATGTTAATGCAGGATTTATCCATTCATGACTGTTATTTCTTCCTGGGCAATTTTTCCTTAAAAAAATTTTTTTTTGCTGTAATAAAATACATAAAGTTTATCATTGTAACCATTTTTAAGTGTACAATTCCTTGGTATTAAGTACATTTGCAGTGTTGTACAACCATCATTACTATTCCTTTCCAGAACATTTTCAACATCCCAAACAGAAACTCTGTACCTACTAAACAATAATTATCCATTTCCCCTCTGCCCCAGCTCCTGGTAACCTTACTTTACATGTCATCACAATATTTTAGTATAAACAGCAGCTTTCTGTTATATCTGGGATAAGGTCACTCAACTTTTGCTTCCATTTCAAGGCTATAATAAAAATGTTATTCCAATTTCTCCATTTTGGCACGAATTAATGTATAGTAACTCCAAATCCTGGTACGGGGAGCAATTTTATTCTGAAAGTTGACAAATAATTATTGGTTTGTAATTTTTACCTTCAGGGTTGGGGTATTTTGGATGGGATAAGGGCAAGGAGAGGTGAAATTATTCCTGTAGGGAAGAAGACCAGAATTTAAATTGCCTGTTCTAAAAAAAAAAAAAATTGCCTCTTATGCTTTCCATCTTGGCCACCTACCAGTTGGGTATAGGCATTCAGATCATCTATGCTTTTGTACATGGCTTGATAGGTATAAATATATAGAAATTGGGATAAGGGCGCCTGGGTGGCTCAGTGGGTTAAGTCACTGCCTTCGGCTCAGGTCATGATCTCAGGGTTCTGGGATCGAGTCCCACATCGGGCTCTCTGCTCGGCAGGGAGCCTGCTTCCCTCTCTCTCTCTCTCTGCCTGCCTCTCCATCTGCTTGTGATTTCTCTCTGTCAAATAAATAAATAAAATCTTTAAAAAAATGCATATTTAAAAAAAAAAGAAATTGGGATAAATTCTAGCAGTGTTAGAGGCTCAGGGTTCATAAAGGCACTTCTTCTCACTGCAGTCTTTGTGTGTCCCTATTCCCTGGTCTGCAAAGTGAACATAACAAAACCAAGTTCTCTGCAAAGGCTTCTTTGGGACAAAACTATAAAATACTTTGCAGAATAAAGGGGGCTCCTTATTCTTAGTAACATTCTCAGTGTTCTTTGGGGCTTCACTCACAATCATTATTCTGTGTTGAGAATATTTATTAGAACTAATTTTAATAGCACTGTAGAATATAGATTGTGTGGCCACTTGTCCTAGTTTGCTGGAACGGCAGAAACAGCTATAGATTTAAAAATTCTCATATAATATTGCTCAGATGATGCATCTATTCCTTTACTCTATAGTGCTGGGTGTCTTTTTCATTTCCTCGAAAAATTTAGCAAGGCCTTGAGACTGTGGACAGATTCCCTGGTTCATGTGAGCTGTAGATGTAAGAGAGACCCCAGCACTAGCCTGTGTCTTGCTCTTGAGAGATTAGTGTATTGATAGATGGCATAATCCATTATTAGTTAGGTACCTGCACAGTTTACAGGATTTCTCTGTGGTTCACACAGTTGGGGAGGATTCCTTGACGCAAGAGGTCAATTTTTCTGAAGAGTCAGTAGTCTTTAGGGTCCTGCCTTAGCTTCCTACCTATGGGAGATCTTAAATTGAATGAGGTGGCCCCCTCGCCATTAGAGTTCCTATGACCTTAATGATTCCTAGGGGGATGAGTTAGGAAGAGGTCAGGCAGTCCCTTTCTTGCTGTACATACCTTCTGCCTGAGGATTAAGGATGAGTGCCTTGAGGAGGTCTGAGCCTGCTGGAAGGACCCTTGTTCATTTCCTCCTTCTGTCTGAAGAATGATCAGGTCACATCATTTTTACTTCTGTGGTGGTACCAAATGTCATTCCAAGAGGCAATGACTGACTGTTTTGGTTCTATATGGTTGCCTGAAAACCACTCCAGTACTTGGTGGCTATAGTAACCATTCTCACAGTTTTGTTGGTCAGGGATTTCAGAAGGTCTCATCTGGGCTTTAGATGGCATTGATTGGGTGGCTGGTACTGCAGGTTCCACTTCCAAGAATGTCTCTTCACTTTTAGGAACGTCTCCTCTGTCTGTGGCCTCTCTCCATGTGGTAGCTCAACCTCCAGGCCCTCTCCACATGGCTCAGCCTTCTCACATCATGGTGGCCCCTGGGGAGTTGGACTTCTCACAGGGTGGTGATGAAATGAAAGTTTCTCTTTTAAATTCAATTAGATATTGGCAGACATATTTGATATTGGGACTGTGATATTATTTTATTTTGTCATATTTATAACCTAATCAAGGTAGAATCTTAAAGGAAAGAAGGAGCACTTTATTTCCTCTGCTCTTTGTGTGGATGTTGGTTTGTCCAAATAGCAGGAGGTTCAACTTTTGGCTTGTTTTGGATTACTGAGCACATCCTTTAGAAATGATTTCCTAATGCTCTCCTGGCCATCTGGAGTGAGCACAGAAGACCTTTTACTTCATAAAAGTAAGCTGATAATAATAACAAGTTGAAACATCTTGATAATAAATATATTTGTGTAGCTTTTCTAATCCCAGGTTATTGAAACTCTGTCAGCCTTGGCTGGTATCCATGCCCTCTCTGTGCCCTTGTGTTTTCTTTTTTTTTCTTGCACCAGTCATGCTGAGTGAGCACTACAGCATTAGGAGGAGCAGTGGTACTGGGATGTGGAATTGGGGAAGGTAAAGCTGGGGTTCCATTGCAGTAATCCTACATTTTTAGCACAGGAGGGGCATGACGACTCCACCTCCCTTTTATGCATAAGGAAGAAGAGGTATAAAAAGATAAAGTAGCTTTCTTAATGGCAGCATCTGATTCTCTATCCTCTTCACCCTAGTACTGATTGATAACACAAAACAGATGTGCTTTGGGCAGGAGAATAGTAAAGCTGGATCTTTTTATGATCCTGTACTTATTTATTTGTAGCACTGGATCTGATTTTCTTTCTTTATTTGACAGAGAGAGAAAGAGAGACCATGCTTGTAGGCACAAGCAGGGGGAGCGTCAGGCGGAGGGAGAGGCTGAAGGAGGCTCCCTGTGTGGGACTCTGGGATCATGACCTGAACTGAAGGCAGCCGCTTAACTGCTGAGCCACCTGGGTGCGCCTGTAGCCCTGGATCCTTAACGTAGGAAAAGCAATGTTGATTCTAACTAGAAGTTGTGGGCCATTTAATAACATGTGAGGCAGAATTATGAGGAAAGGTGAGAAACCAAGTGTCTTCTAGCTTTCACCATCTTCTCTTCTATTGCCCAAGTTAATGCAACGTCAGTTTTTAAAACGGTTTTTTTTTTTTAAAGATTTTATTTATTTATTTGAGAGAGAGAAATCACAAGCAGATGGAGAGGCAGGCAGAGAGAGAGAGAGAGGGAAGCAGGCTCCCTGCCGAGCAGAGAGCCCGATGTGGGACTCGATCCCAGGACCCTGAGATCATGACCTGAGCCGAAGGCAGTGGCTTAACCCACTGAGCCACCCAGGCGCCCCAAGTTTTTTAAATGTAATCTCTGCAACCAATGTGGGGGTTGAACTTACCCACCCTGAGACCAAGAGTTGGATGCTATACTTACTGTGCCAGCCCGGCACCCCTAAATAGTCAATTTTTAATGCAAAAAAAGAAGGAAATTTTATTCATTCATTTATTTATTGAGAGAGGGAGAGAGGGGGCAAGGGGCAAATAGGAGGAGAGAATCTAAAGCAGGCTCCACGCCTAGTGCAGAGTCCAGTGTGGGGCTCTGTCTCACAACCCTCAGATCATGACATGAGCTGAAATCAAGAGTTGCATCCTTAACCAGCTGAGCCACACAGACACCCCTAAAAAAGGAAATTTCTGATACATTTTGCCGAACTTAAGAATACTGTTTATAGGGGCGCCTGGGTGGCTCAGTGGATTAAAGCCTCTGCCTTCGGCTCAGGTCATGATCCCAGGGTCCTGGGATAGAGCCCCGAGTCGTCGGGCTCTCTGCTGGGCCGGGGGGCCTGCTTCCTCCTCTCTCTCTGCCTGCCTCTCTGCTTACTTGTGGTCTCTATTTGTCAAATAAATAAGTAAAAATCTTAAAAAAAAAAGAATACTGTTTATATTACAGACAAAACGTGAAATTTACTAATACAAACACATTCTAGTCAGAGCTTTGAGTGCCCATAAGCAAGTCCTTAGAATTATTTTGAGTGCCCAGATTACAGGTTTCCCCCCTCCATACATGTATTACCTAGCACTGCAAGACTCTTTACGGGGTGTCAAAATGTGGGAGGATTTAAACAAATTCTCTTAAATGCTTCATGGGATAAGATGATCCAATGGGAACTGAATGTTTTCAATTAGGACGTTTCCATGGATACCATTAAGAGTGCCAAAATTCATAGCCACAGGAGATTTTACTTGCTTCAATATTGATTAAGAAATCTGAGAACAATCTCAAGAAGTGTAGGAGGTAGGTGGAGGATAAATTCTGAGGGTAGTATAAAATTTGCTTTTTGTCCCATGGTGAAGGGCTAGTCCAAATAAAATCCTAGGCCGTCAGCCAAGTCTAACAACAGGATTTCTGTCAAGAGAATGTCCAGAATAAAAGTGAACATGGGTTACTTTTATTCCAGGTGTAGATGTTATTTATTCATTCACATTCTTTTTTTCTGTGCTGGGTACAGGGCATTGGTAGTGTAAAAACAAGCACAAAAATCACAGCCCTTTGTATCTATGTTGTTTGTAAAGAAAACCTAAATGGTGTCTGTGAAGATCTTAAAATTTGCATCCCTCTGGGAAAGACTCACATCTTAGGTTATTACTCATTTTTAAACACGGATTCTTTTCCTGGGCTTTTGGATCTCCAAGGGATCTGTGGATAGAATTCAAGGGGACCTTGACCTTGAATGAAGAAAAAAAGTACATCTTTATTTTGACTAATAATGGATATTTAGCATTTTCATCAATCAGTAAATGCAGGCAACAAATCACAAAGCTATTAGCGCCACCTGTGACGGTGTTGGTGTCAGTCAGCTTCATAATGCATTACAGCTGTTGCAAATATCTTGCACTATCATTTATGCTAATGACTACTTCAAAATTTTGGCAGTTATTAGAGCTTCCATTTGTTTCTGATACTTAATACCATAATAAAATAACGTATTTATTGCTGAATCACAAATTAGTACAATATTTTAATAACCATTTCAGTAACTGGCTTCCCTTGCAGTGCTATGCTTATTTTTTGCATTTAAAAACATCATTCCTAAAACGGATCCATAAGGCTTTACCAGACTGGCAGAGAGTCCATGGCATAAAAAATGAAGAACCTCTTTCCTAATACAATGCACTATATAAGAGTTATCATATCTTAATTTTCTTTTTTTTTTTAGATTTCATTTATTTATTTGTCAGAGAGAGAGGGAGAGAGAGCAAGCACAGGCGGACAGAATGGCAGGCAGAGGCAGAGGGAGAAGCAGGCTCCCCGCCGAGCAAGGAGCTCGATGCGGGACTCGATCCCAGGACGCCGGGATCATGACCCGAACTGAAGGCAGCTGCTTAACCAACTGAGCCACCCAGGCATTCCATATCTTAATATTCTGACCACAGTTTAAGAAAGCAGTTTCCTAGTTAAGTGCCTTTCATCAAAAAAAATTTTTTTTAAATTAAAGTTCAAAAGGGAATTATTTTCTTTTGGCTCTTGTGTGGGTCCTGCAAAGTACTTTGTAGGCAGCTTTGACTTTCATTTGAGAATTTGCCTTCAGAGGATAAGATATTACCATGACAAAAGTTTAAGAAGAAAATGTTTTCCGGTCTGTGTTGGGTGTTGCTGTTTAAATCCCTGGGATTTGACCCAGATATAGTTGCCTGCTGACCCCTGTCCTTTTATACAGTTCTATACTATCTATTTTTTTTTAAAAGATTTTATTTATTTTACAGACAGAGATCACAAGTAGGCAGAGAGAGAGAGGAGGAAGCAGGCTCCCTGCTAAACAGAGAGCCTGATGTGGGACTCGATTCCAGGACGCTAGGATCATGACCTGTCATCCAGACCTCAGCCACTGGAAGGCCCAACTGGAGATGGAGGATCTACTTTTGTGAAGGCTCACTCACATGGCTGTTGGCAGGAGGCCTCAGTTTTCACCACATGTTCCTCTCCTTAGGGCTGCTCGAATGTCTTCATGACATAACAGAGGGCCTCCCCCAGAGTGTGGGATGTGGCATCTGAGACAGACAGTAAGCTAGAAGTAACAGTGTGTGTGTGTGTGTGGTGTGTGTGTGTGTGTGTCTACTTTTTTTTTCTAAAGTAAGTTCTGTGACCAACCTGGGGTTTGAACACATAACCCTGAGATCAGGAGTCGCATGCTCTGCTGACTGAGCCAGCCAAGTGTCCCCAACCCTTTTTTAAGAAGCCACAGTATTGGAGCGTCTGGCTGGCTTAGTCGGTTAAGTGTCTGCCTTTGGCTCAGGTCATGATCCCACAGTCCTGGGATCAAGCCCCACATTGGGCTCAGCTGGGGGGCGGTCTGCTTCTCCCTCGCCTTTTGCCCCTCCTCCATGCTTGTGTTCTCTCTCTCTCTCTCATATAAATGCAAATCTTTAAAGAAAATTCCGTGGTATCTTTTATGTCCTCACCTTATCACTTCTGCCATATTCAGTTCAGTTGGTCACACGGAGAGCCCTGAAACAATGTGGGAAGGGGCTACACAAGGGCATCATGAATACTAGGACGTGAACATCACTGGGGGACCATCTGGGACACTAGTTACTACATGTGTAGGATCCTTATTTTCCATAGTTGCAAAATTGTAAGTTGTATTTTCTTTTCATATTTTAAAATTCCAAATCAGAATTTCTGACCATAAAATACCCAAACCATTCACAACATAAATGTAAATATATGTTTATTTTTATAAATATCTAATGAATGGGCAAAATCAAATGCATACTATAAAAGCTGTGTTGCAAACACTTCATTTGGGGAATTTTTTTTTTTTTAGGTTTCCACTTAAATTCCAGTTAAAATACAGCATAATATTAGTTTCAGGTGTACAATATAGAGTGATTCAACAATTCCATAAATCACCTGGTGCTCATCATGACAAGCACACTCCTTTGGGGGATTTGTTTTTTAATGGGCTGAACTCTTGAGTCCCGAGAAGTTCAGACTGCTGGTGCTTCCTTTTTTTCCTGGAAAACCTCCATGTACCAAAAACTGAATTCTTCATTTCCAAAGACATTCCAACTTCTTTATGGTTTTTTTTTTTAATTGCTGATTTGGTGCGCTTGAATGACAGCCAAAATAGAAGATAAATGGTAGATGCAACGTCTGGGTGGTTTCCATGGAGACTTCTTGCTGGAGCCTTTCTTTATTCATTGATTTCTGGGAAGCACCCCTTCCAGTTAATGTGTAGTGCCCATCAATCTAGTGGCTGTTGGAAAGGGGATTTGTTGACACGAATTCAGAATTGAGTTTTTCCATGTATCTCTGAAGTTGAATTAGGTTTTCCTGAAACTTGAAGATGTTAATGGGTCCTCTTCCTGAAGCAGTTTAACTGTACTTTTGTTTATCTCAACTTGGTTTGAGCTTTGGGGAATAGAAGATAGGCCTTGACTGGAAACAGAGGTATATGGATTTACTGTGTCTAATCATGCAACCATGAAATCAAAAACGTTTCCACCTCAGGAATCAGCCCATCACTTTTAACCACTGTTGATTGCATTGGCTTAGAGCTTTTTGCTGCCTTTAAGTATTTTCCTTTTCCTTTCAAAATTGTGTTCAGTTAGATGTGTCCAGTTCTACATGGAGGCTGGCTCACTCACTTTCCATCTTGACTGCTCCTGTCCCAATGTCATGCTTCATTTACACAGTGATAGCTTTCCTTGACTTTATCTATTGACTTGACATCCTATGCATCATATTTTCTTTCTTAGACGTAGGAAGATTGAAAAAAAATTGAGCATTTGAGGAAAATTTGCAAAAATGAAGAGCACTATGAAAGGCAGCTTTAATTTTAGTTTTCTCTGTAGCCAGAATGAGTGGCCACCTAATGGGCAGAACGGCCTTCTCATTGCACACTGCCCACTATAGGTGCTCAGGTCAGTCAAGATCAAGCTGGTTACCAGTACTACTATTGGTTCTAAGCGTAGCTTTGTACAGAGGATTTTACCATTTTTAATAGAGGTTATAATAAAAATGAAGTCTAGCATTAAATTATCTGTATGTGTCTGGCATGTGGGTGCACTAGTTGTCTAATATATTTTTTTAAAAAGATTTATTTATTTGAGAGAGAGAGAGTGCATGCAATAGAGACAGTATAGGTTGGGTGGAGGGGTGGAGGGAAAGGGAGAAGCAGACTCCCTGCTGAGCAGAGAGCCCGCCATGGGGCTCAGTCCCTGGACCTCGGGATCATGACCTGAGCTGAAGGCAGGTGCCCAACCAACTGAGCCACCCAGGCACTCCAGTTCTCTAATATTTGAAAGGTAGGAAGCTGGAGGTTTTTTTTTTTTTTTTAAAGATATGTATTATCAATTTTAAGAATTTTTTTGAGTATTATAAATGCATGACTGATGTTATTTTCTGATCCTTTAGTTTTGTGGGTAGTCATTGTGGAAAGGGACCAAGATGAGAATAAAAACTAATTATAAAATACACTTGACCACTTTGGAAAACAGTGTGGAGATTCCTCAAAAAGTTAAAAATAGAGTTGCTTTATGACGCAGCAATTGCACTACTGGGTATTTACCCCAAAGATACACATGTAGTGAAAAGAAACATATGTACCCCAGTGTTCCTAGCAGCAATGTCCACGATAGCAAAATTGGAAAGAGCCAAGATGCCCTTCAACAGACAAATGGATAAAGATGTGGTCCATATATACAATGGAATATTACTCAGCCATCAGAAAGGATGAATACCCGTCATTTGCATCAGCATGGATGGGACTGGTGGACATTATGCTGAGTGAAATAAGTCAAGCAGAGAAAGTCAATTATCATATGGTTTTACTTACTTATGAAACATAAGGAATAACATGGAGGACATTAGGAGAAGGAAAGGAAAAGTGAATTGGGGGAAATTGGAGGGGGAGATGAACCACGAGAGACTGGACTCTGAGAAACAAACTGCGGGTTTTCCAGGGAAGGGGATAGGGGGACAGGTGAGCCTGGTGGTGGGTATTAAGGAGGCCATGTATTGCCTGGAGCACTGGGGGTTTTACATAAACAATGAATCTTGGAACTGCATCAAAAACTAATGATGCATTTTATGGTGACTAAAATAACACAATAAAAAATACATTTGAAAGATTAGATTATGTTATGATTCATCAGAAGATTTTGTACAACTTACATATTGTGTGTTTTTACCTTTGGGACATGCGTTCTTAAGAGCTGACTTCTTTGGACTTTGTGGTGTGTGTCAGCTATGTCATCTCACAAGCATGTTTTCATCTGTGCATCATGTTATATTGGGACTTGGATGGAATGTAAATCTTTTATTGGCCTAAATCTGAGTCTAATCCTCTCCATGGCTTTGGTAGAAAATTGATTTCCTCTGCTGTGTCAAGATTTTTTAGGTCAGTGCTCTTTGGAAGTTTCCCAGTTCTCTTAGATTAAAATAGATTTTGTTTCTCTGCTGCATACTGGTATTCTTTAGTAGGACACTGGGATCTAGAAAGTGAGAAAACAGATCTTGATAAAATATCTATGGGTTCAGTGTCAGCTAACTTGTTGACACACTATACCTTTGAGGAGCCAAGGAGTTTATGTGGTTGGTCATCCTGGCCATGAAAAGCATGGAGATGAATGGTTTGGCACTGGTGAGTACTCATAGATATTTTAACTTGGGGTTTATTAGAGACATGTAGCATCTTGCCCCACCCAGTGATGCTCATGGGTGAATGATTTTACTTTGATTTCGACTGAAAAGCAATGAAATGAGGGGAGATGGAGGTTTTTCTGCTTTCTGAAGCCAAGAGGAGGTGTTTAGGGGATGCTTTGGTAAAAAATTATTACCAGTAAGTTTTATCTTTATTTTTCTCCTGGACAACGGAAGGACCTTTAACTACACTTATCCCTTCTCTCAACTTAATGTTATCTTTGTGTGTGTATGTAGTGTGTGTGTGTATACATACATATGTGTATTTTATACATATATGTATATATATGTACTAGAAACACAAAGTAGATCACAGACTTAAATATAAAACATAAAACTGTAAATTAAAAAAATAGAAAGACTTTAGGACCTAGGACTAGGCAAAGACTTTTTAGACTTGACACCAAAGGTATGATCCATAGAAGGAAAAAATGGTAAATTAGATTCCTTCAGAATTAACAATTTTTACTCTGAGAAAGACTTTTAAGAGACAAGCTACAGAGTGGAGAAAATACTTGCACATCACATATCTAACAAAAGACTATACTATATAAAGAACTGTCCAGACTCAACAGTAAGGAAACAGTCCAATTAGAAAATGGGCAAAAGACATGAAGAGATATTTCTGTGAAATGGATATATAGACAGATGACAAATGAGCACATGAAAAGATGTTCAACAGCATTATCCATTAGGGAAATGCAAATTAAAGCCACAGAGAGAGATTACTACATACCTAGCAGAATGGCTAAAATAAAAAATAGTGACGTCACCAAGTGCTGATGAGGCTGCTGAGAAATGAGATCATTCATATCTTGCTGAGGAGAAGGTACAGTGATGTAGCCCCTCTGGAAAACAGTTTGGCAGTTTTTTTTTTAAACACTAAATATACCATAAGACCCAGCAATTGCATTCCTGGGCATTTATCCCAGAGAAAAAAAGATTTATCTTTACCCAAAAACCTGTGCACAAATGTTTATAGCAGCTTGATTCTTAATAGCCATTAACTGGAAATGACACAGATGTCCTTCAGTGGGGAAATGGTTGAACATACTGGTACATCCATACCATGGAATACTACTCAGCAATAAAAGAGAATGTACTATGGATATAACAACCTGGATGGATCTCTAGAGAATTCTGGTGGGTGAAAAAAAGCCAATACCAAATTGTCACATACCATGTAGTTCTATTTATAAAATGTTTTTTAAAGAACAAAGTTAGAGAAATGGGGAACAGATTAGTGGTTCTCAGGGCTTCAGGGTCACCGGCAGGAGTAAAACGATTGGCTATAAAAGGACAGCATGAGACATCGTTGTGGTGAAGGAAATTTTCTGTTCTCTCTTTTGCCTGTATCAAAATCAACATGCTGGTTGTGTTCTTGTACTGTAGTTTTACAAGATATTATTCAGGGGAAATTGGGTAAAGGATTCATAGATCCTCCCCTTGCCATTTCTTAGAACTGCATGTGAATCTACAATTATCTCAAAATAGTTTAATTTTTAAAAAAGCAATTAAGAAGGAAAAAAAACAGCAGAGTCTACAAAGAGCAGACTCAGAAGAATCAGAAATAATAAATAATGTAGCACTTTTCTATCTGGTGGTGTTCCAGGGTTCTGGCCCAGTTTTGTTCTGAAATGGGCCCGTGTGAGTCCCTGTATGTAGGTGTATGATTGACTTTTTCCTCAAGTGCTTCTAATTTAGGAAGCTATTTTCTGCATGCCCTTTGTGTGCTTTTTGTCTCTGGTTTTGTGCTAGACACATACTAGTTTCTTCATTTCAGTTTCAAGGTCATTTCCAAGCACCGTTAACTTTTATGATCTCATTTTTTGCAGTGTGTTCTTACCTAAGGGCCAGAGTATCTGGACACTAGACTTGTTTTTCCCGAGTGATTTTTTTTTTCTTTGTCTATGTGATAGAGATTTCTATTTGTTCGCTGATATTCATTCCCTTCTCTTTTGTAGTAGAAACTCTAGTTTTGAGTTGGGCGCATGACCGTTCAGAGTAAAAAGTCTGCATTTGCTCTGATTTCAGTAGCTAAGTGCAGCAGTGTGAACACGTATGAACCTTCTATTTTGATTAAGCCATAAATTAAATGGAACTATCCATTTGCTTTAACATACACTAAGTGACTAGATAAAATCAAATACTTTATATAAAAGCTATATGTTATAGGTTAAACTGTGTCACCGCAAAAAGATATGTTGAAGTCCTAACCCCCAGTACCTTGAAATGTGGCCTTATTTGGAAGTAGGTCTTTGTAGATGTAAGCAAGTTAAGATGAGGTCATGGTGGAGTAGGGTAGGCTCCTAATCCATGTAACAAGAATGCCATGAGCAGATGAAGACTGAGGTGATGTATTTACAAGCCAAGGAACTCTTGGGACTACCAGATGTTCGGAGAAGGTATGGAACAGAATTTCCCTTAGAGCTCTCAGAAGGCACCAACCCAGGGCGCCTGGGTGGCTCAGTCAGTCAAGCGGCTGCCTTCAGCTCCAGTCATAGTCCGAGGGTCCTGGGATCGAGCCCCATGTTGAGCTCCCTGCTCAGGCTGGAGCCTGCTTCTCTCTCTGTCCCCCAACCCCACCCCACCCCACTCATGCTCGCTTAAGAGCTCTCTATCTGAAACAAATACATTTTTTTTTAAAAGGTACCAACCCTGTTGATACCTTGATTTTGGACTTCCAGCCTCCCAAAATGTGAGACGATGAATTTCTGTTATTTTAAGCTGTCCAGCTTGTGGTACTTGGTCACAGCAGCTCTAGGGAAACCAGTACACTGTTTTTCAGAACTTCCTGGAGTGTTTTTAAAAATGGGTTGGGCATGCAGAGGCTTCTTAATCTGAGTCCTGAGGTATTTGGACTGAGTATGCTTTCTTTTTCCTGGAAAATCTCACTGTACCAAACATAGACAATCTTCATTGCTCCAAAGCCCTTCCAACTTCCTTACATTTTTATTGCTAATTTGATGTGCTTGAATGCCAGCCAAAGAATAAGGTAAATGGTAGATGCCAGGACTGGGTGGTTTCCATGGAGATTTCTCACAGGAGCCTTTCCTGTCTTAGTTCAACAGTTGTCAGGGAAACATCAAGTTTCAATTTGTGGGGTCTGCCAATTTAAGTGGCTCTTACCAATTTAAGAGGACATGGTTAAACCTCTTCAGGATCCTAATAAATTTGGAGCAGAGCTCTTTTAGATTCTCTTGAAGTTGTAGTAAGTTTTTCTGTAATTGAGAGGTTTAACTAGTCTTCTGCTTGAAATGATTAAACTACCTATTTGTTCATATGCAGAAGATACTGATTGTGAGCTGTGGGGGAGGAAAGCTGAGGTTTGTAGAAAGAAAGGCCCATAGGCAGAGAGCTGGGGTCCAGTGTCGCATGACTTCCATTCATGATCTTTAGCACGCCCTGTAGTATGAGAGGTCCAAGAGGCCTGTCCTGTATGTAACTGTTTACAGGCTGTGGAGTTGGCAGTCTCAGTACTGTGTGTTTATTGCTTTTAGTTAGCTGTTGTAGGTTCAGTAGCTGATGGTGGGGGCACTTTAATGGAAATGGTGGTGAGAGCACAGATTCTGGATATACGTGGCTGTAACAAATGGGAATCCCTAGGGTTGTCGCTATTGTGACAGCTTCCTCATTGTGCTGTTTATCAAACAGTCAGCTATGGTAGATTGCAGAATTCCCCCAATATGGTGCATCTTCTTTTTTTTTTTAAGATTTTATTTATTTTAGAGAGAGGGAGTGTGAGCTGGGGGAGGAAAGAAGGGAGGGAAAAGAGGGGGAAAGAATCTCAAGCAGACTCCATGCTGAGTGTGGTGCCCAACGTGGGGCTCGATCTCATGACCCTGAGATCATGACTGAAGCCAAAATCAAGAGTCAGACACCTGATTGACTGAGCCACCCAGTCAGTCCTGCTTCTGTTTCTTCTTCTGCTGCTGCTTTTTAAAATTTTTAAATCAAGATGTGAAGTCTTTGTCTCCATCCTTAGAGTGTTGTCTCATCTCGTGACTTGCTTTAATCATAGACTATAGTAGAGGTGACCTTGTGCAAGTTTTGAGTCTTGGTCCGAAGAAACATTTCACCTTCAGTTCTTGCTGCTTTGGGAGCTCTGCCACCAAGTGAAAAAGCCGAGGCTCACCTGCTGGAGGATGAGAGGCTGTGTGGGGGGAAATGGGGGTCCCCAGTCACCCTGTAGCTGACTGTGGAAGCTTAAGTGAGCCCCACCTGACATCGGCAGAGTCTGGTCCACATCAGTAAAATTGCCTAGCTGAGCTTAGCCCAAATTGCTGATCCCCAAATTATGCACTAAATAAATGTTTTAAGGACTAACGTTTTGGGTGGTTTGTTATGCAGCAACAGATAATTGATAGAGCTGAGTTTGGATGCTCTGGGCCGATTAAGTCTACTTTTGACCTGTTCTCGATAACACCCAGGAGAGTAACACCATCATGTTACTAACAGGAATTACCTGTGGGTAATTTAAGCAGAAAAGGAATTAATTGGGTAGCTCAGTCTTTTGCTAAGAAAGCTGGGAAAAGGTTTGAAAAGTGCACAAGGGGCAGCACTGCTAGAACTGCAGCTGTATCATGCCACAGATTTGGTTTGGTGAAATGCTAGTACTGTAGCTACTGAATACTGGACGCCTCTCGGTACACCTCTCTTTGCCTGCACTGGACCTCAGGTATGGGGCTCCGCACCTCCGTGGCGCCTGGGAACTGATGTTGCTGCTGTTTTCAGAAAACAGTGATCTACTGTTCTTGCTGCTTTGCTCAGTCGTTAGTGATTCAGGTGGCCTGTGGGGTCCCTGACCAAGCTGAGGGCCTGTGCCCATACCCTGATTTAGCCGAAATTAGGAAGCAGAGTATCTGACATTTTTAACTTACTTAGCTGAATGCAGGTAGAAAATTTCATAAACATGGGCAAGGTGTTGTTATGCTGTGCAGCCAAAAGAAAAATCACAAAATGTTCATTAGTTTCTGTTTTGTGCTGTGGTTAACTCAGTCTCAGCACACTTATGAAACCGGCTTTGAGGGTCATTCCTTAGTTCTATGGAGAGAAAGTAGTCTGAGCCTGTACCCTTTACACCTGCTCCCTTTCCTACAGATACGTGCCCATGGCCATTTGGAAGTCCAAAAAATAAGTGGGCCCTGATATACATGTATCTCTGGTTGCCAAGGTACAAACAGTATGTGTCTTTCAGTTGGTAGGCCCAAAGAGACTCCATTCACTGCCACAGTGCCCCACCTAAGAGAGTTGAATGAATGAATGGTGTCTTAGTGAACATAAGGGGTTGCCTATTTGTGCAGTGAATTTGGTTCATATGAATTGCTGGGTGGCAAGATCTTTAAATTCAGGTCATTTCTCATTTTCTAGAATTTCTGTGATAACCATTCTGAATCCTGAAGTGCCCATCTGCAAAATCATTTATGTAGCATTAGTTTAAATATTAGAAATAATACTGTGTCTAAGAAAAGCATAATGCTTGGAGAGTGTGTAGTAGGTGCTTATGAAATGTTGATCCTTTTTTCAAACTTGGATACGCATACCCCAATCAGATCACATCTTATCTCAGGCTACTATAACAAAATACCCTAAACTGAGTGGCTTATAAACAACAGAAATTTATTTTGGACATTTCTAAAGGTTGGAAGTCCAAGGTCAGGGTGACAGCATGGTCAGGGTCTGGCGAGGGCCCTCTTTTGGGTTGCAGACAGCCGGGTTCTTGCTGTGTCTTGACATGGCAGAAAGAGGGAAGCTGACTGTCTTGTGACTTTATAAGGGTACATATTCCATTCATGGGGTCTCTAGTTCATGTTCTCATCTAATCCTGATCAGCTCCCAAAGGCTCCATCTCTTAATACCATCACATTGAGGGGTAGGGTTTTCACATATGAATTGGGAGGGGGCACAAACATTGAGTCCATAACAGATTATAAACTTTTGGAGGGTAGGGACTATTCTTTCTCTGTCAAATCTCTAGGCATGGCTTGTGAGAATGGATTGTTCTTGGGGTAGATTGTCTTGGGAGAAATCAGGACCTAGACCTCAGGTCGTCCACTATGTGTGTTGGGGGGAGTGCCAGTTTAGGGGGGGATGGGTGGATTGTCTCAGATGAGGCAATGCAAAGTCTATCCCGATGGAATAGTGTCTACAGGTGATTCAAGGTAGAACATAGGAGATCCACCTGGATCCTAGGGATGTCTCTCCTGGCAAGCGTAACTCAGTAACAGGAGACCTAAGAGCAGGGAAAGTTTGGGGATTTGGGTACCGGGAAGTGTCAGTGTGTACCTGGGGGTGAGGTGCAGGACAAGGACAGACAGTTGAGAGCAGGGCCAGCCCTTAAATGGTGGGTGTCTGTTAAGCTAGAGTGGGGAAAGGATGGATGTTTATTGATGGGGCAGAGAAAGGGGATTTGGTCCTGGAAAGAGGTTAGTCTCCTTAATATATAACGTGGCCCATTAGGTCACAGTAGGACTAGTAGCAGGGTGGACTTGGAGCTGGGTTCTGGCTAGTTGGGCTGAAGAATTCATTTGCATTTGCTGTGACGACGCTGGGGGACTGAATGTGCTGGGCCCTGCTGTGGGGAGAACAGTCATGAACAGTTTCAGTGTCCTGTAGTATAGATAGTCTGCTTTGAGGGGGCCAGCTTTCTTGCCAGGAGGCTGCCAGAACGACAGGGAGGGGAGAGGAGCATTTGTTATTTTAACAGTTGAAAGCGTCTTCACTAAGAATTCGACAAAGAAACCCAATTAATGAAGTCAGATTTCTCACCCCATCAAAAAGTGCTGGAAGGTTCTGATCTGTCTGGGTTTAAGTTGGAGAGTGAGAACTCTAATGTGATCTGAGACCCAACTTCCATTCATTCATCCCCTCCCAAAGCATTTCAAGGACTGGTATATGATGCATGGGAGCTCCACTGCGGTGAGGTGCCTTCTCTTACCCTGTTTCTCACTATAAGGCACTGGTTTGAAACGGGAATGTGTGTATGAGTGAGTGCATGTGTGTCTGTGTGTGCACAGCCGTGTGTAACATAAAAGATACATAGAAGGGACTGAAATGAACAAACTTACAAAAATACCAAATAACCCAACCTGTAATTTTATTTTTGAAAAGCACTAAAACTGTCAATAAACAAATTGCCTGAAAAGTGAATCCTTTGTCACGTGTGGTCACCTGAGATTTTCCTGTCTCCAGCTGTACAAAATTCTGTGATGTGGCAGAGCCCGGAAACCAGGGCCAGCATCCTAAAATGAATCTGAACCACCGTTGCATTTTAATTCAGTTCTCGTGTCAAGACTGTGTGTGAGCGTGTGTGTTCCTTCATCTCATTGATTCCTGGCATTTGAATCAGTATCTGGCACACAGTCAGCCCGCAGTAAATGTTCTTACTGTTGATTCTGTTGTTCTTTTCCCCTATATTGTTCTACATCCCAGTGACTGTCTTCCTGGGGTGGGAGGGATGCTTCCTTTGTTCCTGGCTGGTTTACTCTCATTGCACTCTTCCCCTCAGCTCACTTGGAAGTGTCAGATCCTGGGTTGTCCCCAGGCAGGCACATGGGCAGCCATTTGGACAGGTTCAAAAGCTGTGGCGTTGGCTTTCCAAAGAATACCTGGTTTATAAAAGTCATAATAAATCATTGTCATCAAATGTCATCACTACCCGTAATCTTCTCTCATTCCAAATGACAGTTTAGGTGCATGACAAAATCTGTAGAATCACTCTATCCACCTGATAAATGCCAGTCCACTGTGCAAACACCAAAGCAGCTAACCTGAGTGTAGAATTTCTTTGAATTCTCATCTTTGGGAACCATATTAGTTTTACATTCAACTCCTTAACATATTTCTTTGTCTCAATTCAAAAGTGATCTCCCTTCTGCAAAAACAAACAGAAATAAAAATGGAGTACATTCAAAGTTCTGGGGGGATATGTTGCATTTCTCTTGGACTTTGCTTGGAATCAGATGATTTTTTTTTTAAAGATTTTATTTATTTTTATTTTAAAGATTTTATTTATTTTTTTTAAAGATTTTATTTATTTATTTGACAGAGAGATCACAAGTAGGCAGAGAGAGAGAGAGAGAGAGAGGAGGAAACAGGCTCCCTGCTGAGCAGAGAGTCCGATGCGGGACTCGATCCCAGGACCCTGAGATCATGACCCGAGCCGAAGGCAGTGGCTTAACCCACTGAGCCACCCAGGCGCCCCTGGAATCAGATGATTACAAAAGGACTTAGCTGAACTCACCAGCTATCCTGGTTGGAATCAGGTGGTGTCTTTGATCCTTTAAATCTGAAAAAGTTTTTTTGAATACCTTGATGTAGTCACATAAAGCCCAATTCAGTGGTGCAAAACAGTATTCATAGGGGTTCAGAGTTAAAACACAGTAGAGCATATTTAAGGTCGTCCATAAGCCTTCTTAGTGGGAAATCAATGGGATGGGTGCTGTGGAGAGTGCAAGGATGATTTTAAAAAGTCAGGACTTGGGGCGCCTGGGTGGCTCAGCGGGTTGGGCCACTGCCTTCGGCTCGGGTCATGATCTCGGGGTCCTGGGATCGAGTTCTGCATCGGGCTCTCTGCTCAGCGGGGAGCCTGCTTCCCTCTCTCTCTCTCTCTCTCTCTCTGCCTGCCTCTCCGTCTACTTGTGATCTTTCTCTGTCAAATGAATGGATGGAATCTTTAAAAAATAAAAAAATAAAAAGTCAGGACTTGCCCTCAAGAGACTTGTGGCCTTGTAGGGGGATGTAGCAGGTATCCTGAGAATCATAATACAAAGTAGAAGTGGTAAGTGGCAGAGGGAGAAGTTCAAACTATAGTTTTGAATTCATTTTTATAGAATTTATGGTTCTAGAAAAAGCCTGGATCCAATCTAGTCAGAGTGCTTTGTTCCATTAGAGGAGACTTGAGACCAATGGAGGTCAGGTGCCTTCCCCTTGGTCACCCAGTCTGGCAGAGCTACCTTTGACAAAGATAACGCATTTTTATAAAGCGAGGTGCTGCCTTGATCTGTGTTGGCGACTTCGAGGAAAGAGCACTGTGTTTGCGTGTTAAGTCTGGGCTGGGTGAGTGAGGATCGTTGCAGCTTTGCCCAGTTGGGCACTTTGTTTTGAAATTGCACCTGGAGCAAGTGGGAGGAGAATGGTTTTGGGTCTGTCTGTAATATTTTCTGCTGGCGTGGGGCTTGGCTTTGTCTCTTAGAACTTTTTTGAATTCACTTTAATTAGATAATACATGTATAAGATTCAGAATTCAGAAGGTATAATATGAAATACAGCAAACTCTTCCCTACCCCTGTGCCTTGGCCAGCCTGTTCCCTTCCCTCCGTCCCTCCCCTTCCCTTCCCTGGAGGGCAGCTGGCAGCCACGTTTGTTAGCTTCAACTTCCAGAGATAGCGTATGGATGTATGAGTAAATGTGTCTCCAGTCGACCCCCTTCAAAACACAACCTCCTCTACCTATACTGTGCACCTCACTTTTTCTGTTTCAGCAGTTTAACCTGATGACCTTTCCGTGTCATTCATGATCCTAGGAGCTTCCTCATTCTTGTGCAGGTTGTGGCTTTTGTTTCTTGTGGCAGGTCGCTGAATCCACTCTAGATAAAGTCGAACCAAAGAGGGATTAGGATTTTGGGTAACTGGTGGAATTGTTTGGAAGCTGGAGAAGAGGCCAGCATCTAATTTTCCGAGCCCTGCATAGCCCTAGTGGTAAGTGGAAGCCACCTGTGCTCTTGCTCGTACTGCACAGTGGAGAGCAGGGCTTGCCTGCACTGCAAGGGCTTCCATTGTCACCCTGAGCCAGTGAGATGGCTTTGCAGCTACTGCAGCTTCCCACCTGCAAAAGTAGATGCTCTGAGCAAGCAAGCTTCTCTTCCCTTATATTTCTCACTTCCAGAGTGAAGTCATGTGTACATATGTTTGATCAGTGGAGCCGTGGTCACATGTTTGCAGTTTAGCTGCAAAGAAGCCTAGGAATTTGATTCTCAGCTTTCAAGTTGGGAGGCGAGACTTGTAACATGAGAAATTTCTCCAAATAGAGAAAAGCTTTCAAAAGACGATGGATAATCACAGATATGACACATGTCTACTAGAGCTGCCTAGAATTCTGTTGTGTGGATGAATCACAGTTGATTAAACTAATATTTTAGATGAGGGACCTCTTCGTGTTTTCCAATCTGTATCTTAGATAATATGTATTGAATGCTGTTGTACCTATGTCATTTTACTTGTGTAAAATGGAATATAAATTCATAGAAGTAGATTTCCTAGATCAAAGAGTTGATTATAATTCTTAGGGATATTGCCAAATGGTCTCTGGATGTTATACCAATCTGTGTTTCTGCTAGCCCTGTACAAGCTCCTGATTTTTTGCTGAGAGTCTTTTCCCTGTTCAGATTTCATCAGAGCCAGAGTGGCAGGCTGGGTCTTCCCCACTAACGGGGTAAATTTTGGGCCTTAGGCCAAAAATCCTGGCACACCAGGTCTGGGTTGTAACCTCTGCCAGGACAGTCTGTTTTTAGCATCTGGGCTGGATTCAGCCTATAATTTTATTATAGATTCTCTAGCCTTAAATTAAATGGCATCTTGGGGCATCTGAAAGATAATGTAGCTTCCAAAATGGATTTGCAACTTGGGAGGAGCTTACATGTTGAGAGGACTTGAATCACTATGTTATTGCAAATGCGTAAGGACGTTTTCAAAGAATGGTTATGAAGATTTATAATACCTTTTCCCCTTTAAAAATAAAAAGCAAAGCAAATAAGTGAAATAAGCCAGACAGAGACAAATACTACATGGCATCACTTCAGTGTGGAATCTTGGGAGGGAAAAAAAAGGTCAGATTCATGGAAACAGAATAGCATGGTGGTAATCAGGGGCTGCGGTGGGTAAGAGGTGGAGGAAAGGGGGAGAGGATGGTAAGAGGGTACAGACTTGCCCTTCATAAGCTGTGCAAGGTCCGAGGATCTAATGTAAACATGGGGACTGTAGTTTATAACACTGTGTGGTATAACTGAAATAGGCTAAGATTTAAGTGTTCTAACACACACAAAATAGGTGAGGTGACGAATGTTTTAATTAACTCTGGGGGCAATCCTTTCATAATGTGTTTGCATATAGAATAATCACAGTATACACTTCATATGACAATTTTTTTGTCAGTTATACCTTAAAGCTGGAAAAAAGGGCAGAATCTTATTTTTAGGATGTTAGATTATTGCATAAATTTTGCTTCTTACTGAAATCTGGCATCCAGTTGCCCCAGTTGAAAATATGTAGTAGTATAGGAAGCCCTTGTTCAAAAGCTTCTGAAAATTTTAAACAAATTTACATAAATGGGTAGAAAATGGGGGGTAAATACACGTGTGTGATTTTTAAAAAAGATTTTATTTATTTGACACAGAGAGAGAGAGAGATCACAAGTAGGCGGAGAGGCAGGCAGAGAGAGAGGAGGAAGCAAGCTTTCTGCCAAGCAGAGAGCCCAATGTGGGGCTCGATCCCAGGACCCTGGGATCATGACCTGAGCCGAAGGCAGAGGCTTAACCCACTGAGCCACCCAGTCGCCCCATGTGTGTGATTTTTAAAAAAGATTTTATTTTATTTGAGAGGGAGAGAGAGAGCTTGAGTGAGCACATGAGCAGGGGGAAGGTTAGAGGAGAGGAAGAAGCACGAGCAGGGAGCCCAACTATGTGGAGGCTCAGTCCCACGGCCTGGAGATTGTGACTTGAGTCTCAGGCAGACGCTTAACTGACTGAGCCACCCAGGCCCTGTGTTCTTCCCCAATGGAAGTGTTCGCTCTTTAAGCTGGCATTTACTGAGTATAGCTGATTATTTCAGGAAAATACCCTTTCTGCGTGGCTATTGAGAGTATCTTCAAGGATATAAAGTACAGCTCAGGGAGGCAGTGTGATGTTGTGCAGAGGTTGGTAACCCTTTGTGTAAAGGGCCTGGTAGTAAGTGTTTTAAAGCTTTGTAGGCCTAGAGGCAGAATTGAGGACATTAGTAGGTACTTATATAACAAGAGACAAAACAACTTTCCACAAGCTTTTTATTGACAAAATTCAAAATACAACAATCCAGTCCTTTTTTTTTTTTTTTTTTTTTTTTTTTGGTAATACAGGTCTGCTAGTAAGAAACATGGGATTCTTGTTTTTCGGATAACATTTTACCTAATGGGATTCAAAGCTAGCGTTCCCTGGTCATCAAATTGATTGCAAATGTTCATTTGTTAAAACCGTTCTCAGCTCACAGGCCGTAAAAAACCAGGCAATGATCCAGATTTGGCCCGTGAACATTATTAGTTTTCCAACCCCTGTTGTAATGGGAAGACCATGAGCTTTGGACGCATGATTGTGTAGGTTTGAGTACTGGCTCTGAACTTGGACTTCGAACATCTCACTTAACTAAGTTGTGGTGTTTATTTGTGCATAAACTGGAGGTAATCACATACCACGTAGAATAAATATCTTCCCCATCTTTGTTGTGATTTTGAATTAGGATTCCAGTTCTATAGATGTTGATGTAATTTAGCTAGACTTACTTAGAATTAGTAACAGATTGAAGAGGCAGTTTGTCAGGGGATAGAATGGTCTCAAAGTACTATGTGAAAACATGTTTTTGCAGTGGAGAGATCTGGCTGTCACCACCTTAACCAAATGGCCAAGCTTAGCAACCAGTGGTGAGGTGTTCTGACATTATGTGCCCCTCACTGATATGTACCTCTTACTATATCACAGGACCACCTATGTGGTGTTGCTGCCAGAAATGTTTGACGTGAGTGTTACCATAAGGAAACAGACAAATCTAAACTATGGAACATTCTTCAGGAACATTGTACACTCTTGAAAGGATTCAGTGTCATGACTAACCAAGTGAGTTGGTGCTAGATTAGGGGAGGCAAGATAAAAATGTAATGCATAAGCATTAATTCAATCTTGGATATGAAAGAGTTCTGTAGGCCATTTATAGGACAATTGAGGGAATGTGAGTAGGGACCATATGTTGTATGATAATATTAATGTTGATTTCCTGAGGTGTGACGATGGTGGGATGGTATAGGAGGATATCTCTGTTTTGGGGAGATGAATAATAAAGTATTTAAGGGTGGGGGAGAGAGGCAGTGAGAGAGTGAGAGAATGAGAGAGAGAAAAGAGCAAGTTGTTTTGTTCAGTGCTGCTCACTTTGTAGCATGGCCCAAACACAATGCTTATAATGGGGAGGTACCAAATACATTTTAAAGTGTTAAGTATTTTTAAGTACTGTGGTACTTCATGTTGAATATTTGGATGTGGAGGTTCTTATTTTTTTGGGCAGCGCACCCAGGTACCTCTGGGCTGAAAATCCCTCTGGATTTTTAGAATGTGTAAATGAATAGGAAAGGAAAACTCAGGTTGGTTGACCCAACTCTTCAGCTGGTACGACTTGTCAGCATGTCCTTGAAATATTCCTCTGTATTTCTGTTGTTGAGGGTGCCTGCTTGGGGGCTGACATCCCCTGGGGGTATGCCGAGTAGAAGGAGGCTTGGAGGAAGAGGCCTGCCATGTGTGTCTCCAGAGCACCAAGCTGCTGGAGTGTCACTGAGATCTTCTGGGCTCTGAGGCAGAGGGCAAAATAAAGCATGATGAGGCCTTTCCTTGTGCTTTGATCCTAAGCAGTCCTTCCTAGTCGAGCAGGCATGGAACAGACAAGTTAATAAGCTCTTATATTCCTGCAGGAACTCTTATGGCTATATGGTGTGAGAGGACTAAAGCCAATTTAGCAGCCACTTGTAAAAGTAATTATAAGATGAGAGAAAGAAGAGCGATTCTGTTACTACAGACTGTGAAAATGAATTAATTCAGCAAACATTAATTGAGCAACTGAAAAATAGCAAGCATTGGAAAATATGAGTCCTGGGGTACACATGATAAAGATATACTCTTGCCTTGGGCTGGGCATGTGGGGGGGTAGGGGAAGGAGTTGGGGTATAGTGGAGACAGTGACCAAAATACAGACTTGGCAATATTACAGGCCTAGTGATGTGACAGAAAGCTAGCGAAGAGGGTTATTGGAATGCAGAAAACATGCCATATGGAGTTAAGGTTGCAAACATAAGGTTGGTCTTGAGGTGATCTGGAGAATGAGTCTTGCGGGTAATGAAGTGGGGAGACCTCCAGCTTCCAGACGGGATATACCACGTGCCCGAAGGCTTGAATGACTCTTATGTGTTGAGACTGGTTGGCATCTGGAGTGGCTGAAGCTTTAGATGCTTGGTGGAGAGGAGACAGACATGGGGTTGTTGGAAAGGTAGTTTAGGCCAGATGGGAGGGCCTCAAAAGCCATGCTCAGGAGTCTGGGTTTTACAGGAAGGGCTAGAAGCTAGGAGGAGGAGGAGGAGGAGGAGGAGGAGGAGGAGGAGGAGGAGTGAGGAGAAAGAGGAGGAGCAAGGAGCGCTGAAAGTCCCTTTGAATGGGAGGTGATCTTGTTTCTGTAAGATCTCATGGAGGGAGTGTGGGGATGGTGTGGTGAAAGTGCACGAGTCTAGGGGCAGGGCTTGAAGTAGCTGATGTGTGAGTTAGGAACCGGAACTTGGCAGCTGCAGCAGAGAAAGAATAGAAAATCAGGGTCCACTGGTGCTCTTGCAGAATTCTTTCTCCGAGCACAACTCCTCCTAACACAACTTTCTATAATTTTTAATCTTTCTAAGGAAGTCTTTAAAAAATACTTGAAGAAGAGAAGCTTATTCCAACCTTTGAATGGTCTGAAAATTTATTACATTTCAGCTAGGAAAGAAGTATTATTTCACGCAAACTGGAACATGTGTGGACTGATTACTCAGCACAGCCACTTAATCTTTCAGAGTTAGGTAGGAGGGAAGCTATTTTAGTGGCCTTCAGTCTTCTTCCAGAACTTTGTCCAGGTTCCTCCCAAATGCTTGGTGAATTTTTCTGATTTGTATTCAGCACCCCCACAGTTCATTGTACATCTGTAAGCTGTAAGGAAGTTGATTTCATCCAACACCCCCCCCCCCCATCTCTGGCCTTCCACCTGAGAAAACAAATACGAGTCCATAGGTTCTTGTCCTGTGTCAGAATTTGCACAATGTGTAATCTGAGATGGGTCCAGCTGAGAGTATTACAGTTCTGGAGTTTAAAAAAGAGGAGTGGAATCTTTGTATTTTTTCTTTATTTTGAGCAATGCTTGGCAACTTGGACTGTTTGAAGGAGCAGTTACGTAAAATATCTCCTGCTAATTGAGTATTTGGGGAGAAAGCACCACCTTATTGTCTTCAGTTCATGTTAAAATATTTCTACCAACAATTTAGAGCTTTTCCATGGAGAATTTAATTTAGCCTTAGAACGTCCTGAACCTTGAGAAACTAAACTTAGAAAATTTTGAGTTGAGACATTTCGGTCTTACAAGGGTCCATACGTAAGTTCAAAAGGCTTATAATTACTTTCTCTTCCTTATGGCTTGAATATTTTGGAAAGTTCTTGGGATATTTCTTGGAGGGTTAGTGTACCAAAAAGCAAGAAAAGCGACCGATGGGCTTACCTTACCTATGTGTGTATGTTCCATGTTTGCTACAAAGCAGTGACCCTAGTGGTGTGTGAGACCCAGGGACACTTTCCAAGGTAAATGAAGCAGTTTACTAATGTCAGTTGATGAAGTAGTGGTGGTCTCAAAGTACCAAGTGGAAGTTTAATAACAATTAAATTTACCTTTAGTTAAGAGCTTTTCAGTTCTGTGTATTCCTTACGGCAATGGAATAAATGAAGGCTAACTTGATACTGAATTAACACTGAAATAGTTAAATTATTTGCATGTCAAGTAGTATAGTTTTTTAGGGATGATTCTGCAACACAACTGTATTGATGCTGGAACCACATTGATGATGTTGGTGTTTTTTCCCGTGTGTGGGCAAGCCTGTACCTGAAGACGTATGACTTCTGTGTTCCCAGCAAGGGATGTATTATACAACTCAGTGACTTTTTGTTTGTGAGGGTGGGTTCATTGCCTTGATTGAGAATTTTTTTCAATCCTGTGCATTACATTCTGGATGCCTATCCTTGTGCTGGGAGGTGAATGGAAGTTACCTCTTGCCCTTGGAGAGAAGACACTTTAATGGGAGGCAGAGAGAAACAGATAATTGTAATATGGGATAAGTGCTGAAATAGACATGAAAAAGCTTGAATGTGGAGAATGTCAAATATACACATACACATAAGTACAGACAGTAGGAGAATGAATGAACCCTCACGAACACCATCATAAACCCTCCCCAACACCATCACTCAAACAGTTCTCATCTCACGGCCATGCTTGTTGTAGCCGTACGCTCTGCTCTACTTACTCCCCTCCACCCTTTTGTTTGGAAGCAAATCCAAGACAATATATCATAGGGTGGGCATTTATAGATATTTGAAGAGTCAGAGAGTACACAGGGAAAATAAACTATACCTGGGGAGTTGGGAAGGAAGGAGCTCTGGAGAAGTAGCATTCAAGAATGGAGGGAGTAAGTTCTGGTTTCAGGTGAAAGGGAAGGGACCCAACGATTACTGCATTGTATTAGGGCTATTTAGTACACTAGTTCATTTTCTTCTTCGCAATAGTCCTATGAGGGAGGCACTATCTCTGTTTTACAAATGAGGAAATTAGGTTTCAGGCAGATTAAAATAAATTTGCCTGAAGTTATAAAACTAATTAGTTTTCCGGGTTGCAAACCAGCCTTGACTTAAAGCCTATTTAGTTTGCCATCTTTTGCACCATATGCATAGATACACAGAAGTGAAAGTACAAGATGTGTCTGTGAAAGTGGGACATGTGGAGTGCAGCTACAGGATGTGTGTGTGTGCGTGCCTGTGTGTGTGTGTTCATGTGTCTGTGTGTTTGTCTGTGTTTGGAGATGAAACTAGAGAAGGTGCTCTGGGCCAGGTTGTGAAGGGACTTTAATGCCATACTAAAGAGATAGAATATTGTCCTGAGGTTGGTGGAGTTCCAGCTGAGAGGTCTTTTTTTTTTTTTTTTAAGATTTTATTTATTTATTTGACAGAGAGAGATCACAAGCAGGCAGAGAGGCAGGCAGAGAGAGGAAGGGAAGCAGGCTCCCCGCTGAGCAGAGAGTCTGATGTGGGGCTTGATCCCTGGACCCCGGGATCATGACCTGAGCTGAAGGCAGAGGCTTTAACCCACTGAGCCACCCAGGCGCCCCCAGGCTGAGAGTCTTAAAGCACGAGAGCAGTGTTGTCAACTTCTCCAAAGGAAGAATATGCATGATATATGGAGACGGACTGGAACTGGAAGATGAGCTCAGGTGAGTACGGGTCAGAAAGATTATTTACTCAACCAGTACTTATGAAGTATAGACAATATGGCAGAGAACGATGAACAAGAAGCACATCTCCCTATTTCATAGAGATTAGTAGAGAATTAGTCACATGCAAATGGCCTGTTGTAATGTGATTTATAATAAGAAATATATATTTGGTCTTCAACCCAGTTCCTATAGCACAGAACTCCTAAAATCCTTGGAATTTCCTGTGATCAGAGCAGTAACTGTGTCTTTTGTTACGTTAATAAGGTGACTTGGGGTAAGCCCTTAGCGAACCTGAGATGCAGGCTGGTTGCCAAGGGAACCAACCTTGTGATTTGGAGATTTGGAACTTCTGATATCCTCCCTTCACAAACCTCCAGGCAGGGAGGGCACTGGAGGTTGAATCAGTCACCAATAATCAGTGATTTAATCAATCATGCTTATGTAATGAAGCACCCATTAAAAACCCCAAAGGACAGCTTTCAAAGAGCTTCTGGGTTGGTGAGCTCCAGGTATCTGGGGAGAGTGGAGTGGTGCTCCAAAAGGCTATAGAAACTCTGCACACTCCCCCATACCTTGACCTATTAATTTCTTTCATTTGGCTGTGCCTGGGTTATATCCTTTTTATAATAAACTTAATCCACTGAGTAAAATGTTTCTTTGAGTTCTGTGAGCTGTTGTAGCAAATTAACCAAACCTGAGGAGGGGTCACGGGAACTTCTGATTTATAGCCAATTGGTAACAAGCTGGGGTTGTGACTGATGTCTGAAAGGGTGTGTGTGTGTGGGGGGACCCAGGGAGCAGAGGACCAAGCCCTTAATCATTCACGAAAACCTCCTATATCTTGGGAAGAACAGTGAGTCTGCAGTATTTGAACCACGACCTGCTCCCTACCTGCCCTCCACCAGTTCCATATGAGGAAAGCTCCGTTCCTGATGGACCCAGCCAAGAGTCTGATGCTGTCTATACATAATCCTGTCAGAGCAGAGTTGAACGGCAGGACACCCAGATGTTGTGCTGAACAACAGGACACCCAGATGTTGTCTGAATTATTTGGTGCTGTGTGGGATACCTCCCCCTTCACATTCTGGGATTGGTTTCAGGACCATAATACCTATGATCCTATGAAAAGGTGATACACTTTCTAGTTCTCAGAAAAATGCAAAGTAAAACTGCAGTGAGATACTAGCACAGTCCTATTAGAACGGTGAAAATGAAAAAGCCCAAGAATACCAGTGTTGGCAAGGACGTAAAGCAAACTGAATTCCCAAACACCATTGGTGGCAGGGTGGCCATATCTACTAACACTAAACATATACATATCTGGTAAGCCAGCAATTGCCACTCTTAGATAAAAATCTAATAAGAAACGTATTTCAGGTCAATGTATTCTGTTCTGCATGTCTTGACAAGACATGAGCAAGAATATTATAGCTGCACGATTCAGAATAGACCCAAAGTGGAAACCATCCGAATGTCCAGTGGCAGAAGGATAGATAATTTGTGATATTCACACAAATATTTGAATAACAACAAAAATGACTGAACATTACTTCACTCAGCAACTTGGAAGAATGTCAGAAACAACAGTGAACAAAGAAGCCAGACATGTGGGTACATAGTCTTTGACTACATAAAGTTCAGAAAAAGGCAAGGAAAATGGCATATGGGTAGCGATTGAAAGGAGCTACACAGGGGGGGCTTCTAGAAGGCTTGTAATGTTTTATTTTTTGATCCTGGCCGCTTGTTACATAGTTGTGTTCCATTTGAGAAAACTTATGTCCCTATACACTATACACTTAGGATTTGTATGCTTTTCTGTATCTATATTATTATGCTTTTCTATATGAATATTATATTTCTTCTAGAAACAAATTCTGATAATTAGTATTGATGTTTACTAGTTGAGTTGAGGAAAACTCACTATTATCTGAAAGTCACAGTCGGGTTCTTCGTCTCTCTCTGTATTAGTGCCTGCTTGTTTTGTTGTGAGAACATCACCAACTAATGAAATAAAGTTAGGAAAAAGTTAAAGAAATTTGTTCCTGTATGGTTAAGCATGTGAATTCTATTTAGAAAATTTGTTACGATAGCAAGGTGAGGTACTAGGAAGGGTTAAGGCCATGACTGAGGGGAAGATAGGCTTGGTTTGGGACATGGGTCAGTGGTTGACTGGATATGGTTACCATTGACAATAAGTTTCTGATTTAGGATATGGAACAGTTGACATCAGCAAGATGAATTAGCAGGTGCCAGGATACATGGGGAGGGGCTTAGTTATGTTATTTTCTAAGATGGGGCTGGGTATCTGCATTAGGGTTTTGGAAAAGCACCTGAAGCTCTGAGATGTTACATTTGGAAAGAGGGATTTGGTGATCATTTGGATCGTAATTGAGGCAGTGCATTTATTGAATAGATGCTATTGTCAGCACTGCTAATTAGCTCTCATGAGGTAATTACCGTTATCTCTCCTTACACTTATGGGGAGACTGAGGCACAAGAGTTAAGCAGTTTGCCTTAGGTTATGCAAACAGTTAATTAGTGCCCAGGCCAGGATTCACAACCAAGTCTTTTACTCCAAGGGCTATTCTCTTTGCTATAACATCACATACTGCTTCTCCAGTCAAGAATGAATCTGGGGTGGACTGAGACTTTTGGAACAGCAGTCTGAGAAACTCAGCAGACCCTCTTCAATGAAACAACCCTTTAAGTGGTAATAAAAAAATATGAAAAAATTAAAGTCATTGGAAATTGACCTGAGGACGTAGAGCAAATGGAGAAGCATCCAAGAACACCTTCTAAATCTTAGTCTGCAGTATTTGAACCACGACCTGCTCCCCACTTGTCCTCCACCAGTTCCATATGAGGAAAGCTCCGTTCCTGATGGATGCAACCAAGAAGACAGGACTCGCTGTTCCCCAACCCCAGCTGTAGTCTAGGGCTAGGAGTTAGACCACCTGCTAGGAGAAATACTTTAAGTATCAGAAGAAAGGGAGGGAGGGAAGGGGAGACAGAGAGGGAGGGAGGAAGGGAGGGAGGGAGAGAGAGTGAAGGTGAGAGAGAGAGAGAGAGAGACACTAATCTATACATTCAAGAAGCCCCGCCCTGTCTTCCCCCTTGCTGTGGCTGCCAGGCTATTTGTGTCTCTGTGAAGCAGGCTGAGGACGCCTGCAACCACAGTGATGCCTGCAGTTGGGGTGGGGACTTGGGTGTACAGTCTCTTAAATAACACAAAGCTCGTGTTCTTCCTGAGATTCAGCAACTTTCCTTGAATATATGCTCCCTGGATTGCTACGAACCTTTGGTTAATTTGCAGAGTTCTGTCCATTTGCATAGTCGGTTTTCTCATTGCTTTGATGGAGGACAGAATTTTTGGAGGCCTCTTTTTGCTGACATCCTAGTTGCATTTTTGTCGGATTTTTTCTTAAGATTAATTAGTGGCTCTTTATAGTTTGGAAATCTAAAAGCCCATCCATAAGGATCAACTAAAAAAAGAAACTACGGTGTATCTTTATAGCAGAATATTGTGTAGTTGTTAAAAGAAAGATGTAATTTTAACTGTGCTTATAGAGAAGATTTTTCTTCAAGGAATAATGCTAAATGAAAACAAGTTGCAAAATAGTATGTGGTATTCTGTTTGTGTAAAGTATTGAATAAACAAGAGGAAAAACACAGGTGTGTGCTATATATATACACGTGTGTGTGTGTAGAACATTTCTAAAGGAATACAAAAAAAGAATATGATGTTTTCCTCTGGGCCATAGGAAGTGGAGGCTGCTTTTTAGATCCTCACCCCACTTACTATTATTTGAACTTTTGAGTTTACTTTGAAATAACTTTAAAAAGTCTTTGAATATTTGTTAGTTTTAAACTACCAATAGGATGATGTGTGTTAGTTTAGGTCTGCAAATTAAAGATTGCAAGATCTTAAAGACATTTGTGTTCATAGTCTACCCCCCCTTTTGCTTCCCTGAAGTGAGCACTTGTGATGTAGTTTCAATGCTTAGGAAATCCTGTTGCCTGAAAACTTTAAAAATAATTAATTCACTTTTAGTTTTGATCAGCTGGGGTAATCCACAAGTAGCGGTAATGACTAACCTGTTCCCTTTTCACTCCAGTGATCTTCTAGACTTTGTACATTAGTATCCACGCTCCCTGAACAAGTCACTATCTTTTGTAAGAACAGTAATAGCCATCCTCTGTCACCTTTATTTTTATCTTTGAAAGAGGAGGAATAATCACTCAGTCCTGAAACATCACGAGTAGGTATAAATTTAATTATCTGAATTGAAAATCTTCCTACCAACTGGAGGAAAAAAAACCCAACCAGTGTGTACACATAGGTTCTCCAGGGAGTTTTTGGTTAGCTACACTATGAAATCCTTCAGATTTCATAATATATCTTGTCTCATTTTCCTGTTATGAAATGAGGTTTACAGCCTGGCTTTTCTTGTCTCTTTTCAGATCACAGAACTGTGTGGTGCAAAGCGAGTTGGTTATTTTGGTCCAACACAGTTTTACATTGCCTTAAAACTGATTGCTGCAGCACAGTCTGGCCTCCCTGTACGGATAGAGAGTATTAAATGTGGTAAGTGTCTCCCATTTATACATTTTATTGTCCATGACCAGTGTCTTTTTTATGAGAACCGTTTTTAGTGGGCTTAAGGCCTGTTCTGTAAGCATTTGTGGAATTTCTCCTTGCTTCTTCCAACTGTTGTAAAATAAAGTAAGAAAACTTAGCAGGTATCTTACTTTTTCTTTCTGAAATGGGAAAAAAATTCAGAGAGTGACCTGAGATTCATGCCTTTTTAAATATTTTTTTAATTTTAGATTTTTTAGTGTTTTTTTTTTTTTTGCTTGTTTGTTTGTTTGTTTTTTAAGATTCATGCCTTTTAATGGACTTGAAGTTAAAATAGATTTTGTTTTTTAGCAGGAGATCAGGACAGGAATTCTAGAGCCTGTGGCAAAATAATAACATTTAGTTTTATTTTCCTCTTGAGGAATATATAATGCCATTTGGAGTTCTGTTAGGGACAAGGACACAAATACATGGGAGAGTTTGAGTGGAACCTATTTCTACTTCCTCTCCTGTCCCTGCGAGTCATATCATACATGATCGTCCTTCAGTCCCCCAATACCTGAAGCACTCTTCTAATGATCAGTAAGTACTATGGAGCTACCAAAATTTTGGCATAATGAACTTAGCTTCTCAAAGTTTTGATTTAATGTTTTCTTATCTTGCTATCCCTGTCCCCAGCTGAGTGACTTCTTTGAACACTTTGCACAACTTAAACAAAAAGCAAAGCCCCAAACTTAGCATCTTTTATACTGCCTCAATATTGGGCTTACAAATCTTTATGAAGAAGGTAGATTATTCCTGGGCCATGCTGAGGTCCTCTGTCCATATACTCTGATCTAAGTTACTCTCATAAATTCACACAGCCATGCAGGAGCTTCTTCCTTTTCCTCATTTTGAGATTAAAACCAGTCAACTGTCCATGCCTGTCCTGTAATGTCCTTGGTAAACCTCACAATGGGTTCAGGAAACTTGTAGAACAACTCTTGAATAGCTGAGAAGAGTCTGAAATCTTGACTATGGGAAATAAAATACTTTTGCGCTAACCATCAGGAAGCCACAATCATCATGCTAATCTTTATTAAAGGCTTAATGTCTGCCAGAAACCATCTCATTTAGTCCTCCTGACAGCCTACTACATTAGGTGTTTGTGTTCGTTTGCATTGCCTAGGATGAAGTGTGAAACAAATTCCACTGAAATCCCAGTGCCTTAACAAAATGCAGGTTCGCTTTCTGCTTTGCAGTGGGTTACAGTGACCCTCGAGGGCAGCTGCCCTCCATGTGGTGGCTTCATGACCCCAGCTACTTTGTCGCGGCACTCCCCGCTCCCCCGCAAGCACCTGTTCCTATAATTGCTGCAACAGAGAAATTGTTTCTCACCCTAGCAGTTAAATACTTGGTCCTGGATGTGACTCTCATTACTCCTGCTCAAGGCCAGAACTTGTCACATGGATCCGCTGAACTACACCACTCACTGGGGGTGGTGTCATTCTCTCCCGTGCCTGCAAGGAGAAAACTGGCTGTGGATAAACACTGGAAGTCTCTCCTGTGGTGCTGTTATCCTTTTCTTACAGATGTGGAAATTGAAGTTTAGGGGGCTTTGAGTAATTTGCCTAAAGACATAATGTTAGCGGAGTTTGGAGCCAGAAGCTCAGCCTTTGCTTCCCTCCCTTTTCCTGCATAGTAGCCTCTTCTTGATGATTCTGTTTAGTAAGGTGCTGATTGTAATCTGGAATCAGGGAGTATTTTCTGAATGGAAAAAAAAAAATCTGATCCAAAAGGCACACTTTGGTATTACATAATTTGGTTCCTTAAAATAATTTTTAATGGAGCATTATTTCAGTGGCAAGTTTGGTATTTACCACTATAAGTTAGAGTGATCACTGCTATAAGTCACTTGCTGTGATTAGTTTAAAGTCACATCACATTGTACTTGGACTTGGGGTAGGCAGAAAATTTCCAGTTTCCATTCCACTGTAAGTGATCATTAAGCTTTATTGTCGTATCTTCCAGTTTTATCTTCTGGAAAAGTTAAAGCTGCTTTGTTGTATACAAGAATACATTTTTAAAACTTTTGTTGCTTGTTTTAAGTTAGAATGGTTTTTTACTCAATTTGTGCCCACATCTACAGCTTACTTTCCTGGGAGTGGAGAGGGGATAAGAAGGGGTTGTCTAAATTATTACATGGGTAAAGGATTAACAGTTATTCACAAGTATAAGGCTTTCTCAGTTGTATTTTATAAATCCTGATGTTGCCTTTTATCTTTGACAGTTTAAGTGTATCCATAGTTAATTTTGAATTTTCTTCCTTCATTTACAGATTTATTAAATAAAAATTATTTGCAGTCAGCACATGTTAAGAATGAGAGCAAGATTGGGCCACATTTTGAGCTGCCACTTAGAATTTTCCCAATTTATTGCTTGAAATCCATTAAATCAGTGTTTGATGACACAAACCTTGAAGGCCAAAGAGAATACTCTGTGAGAACTTAATCTGAAAGGTTGTAGTAACGTCATCGTGCTCATGGAGTTGAGTTCATTCTTACTTCGAATTACCCGCGTCTCTGTGTAGTCTGTGTTAACCTCTAGCCCCTAGCCTTGCCCACTTTGGCCAACCACCACCATCTATAGTTGTTCAATCCAAGAACCTAGAAGTCATCCTTGATTCTGCCCTCTCCCTCACTCCAGAGGATAATCCATCAGCAGTCCTGGCCCTGTGGCTCTAGTCTCATTGCCTGCTCCCTCCATCTGTCTGTACCCACTAGACCAGGCCACCTTCAGCAGCTCACTCGGATGTCACAGTGGTTTTGTCATTGATTTCTGGCCTCCTCTCTTCTCTCTTCCAGTCTCTTTTCCCATGTGGCAGTAGGAATGATCTTTTCATCCATCTCCCGGAAATCCTCCCCTGGTTGGCTTGTTGTACATCAGACTTGAATCAAAGTCATTACACTCATCGTTAATGCCCTAAGTAATCTAGTCTCTTCTTCTCCATCCTTATCTTAAACTTGCCCCCTCCTCTTGTGTTCACAGTCTGTAGCCGGACCTCACTGGCCTAGCCATTTCTGGTGCAGGAAAGACCATGTTATCTCGAGGTCTTCGGTTCCCGCAGTCTGTTTCCCCCCATCTTTTTCCAGTGGCTGGCTCTTCCTGCTCATCCTTCAGGATTTGTGGACTGCCCCACCATTCTGTGTAAAGTAGGTTTTGTCAAATTAATTCATTAATGAAGGAACCAGCATAGAGTAAAGCTGGTTCAAGAAAGTGTAGGAGAGTCAGAAATATTTATAGTCATGGAAGGAAAGAATGCTGGAGTAAGATTGCTAAATTACATATAAAATTGGTTAATACCCTGTAGAGCAGTAAAACTATAACTTGGTTATTATACTCTTTTCTAAGATGAAATTCACTTGCATTGTTATTAGACAAGATTAGTTAGCTACCAGTTTTCTAGCAGTGAAGTTGTAGAATGTGTAATGAAGAGTAAATAGTAAGTCAAAGCCAAAATTCAGATCCCTAGGGAGTTAGGTAATCCTTGGATGGGTTAATCCTGTTAGACAATGCTTTTGGGTGGCCTCCCTACTTTACTCTCCGCCTGCATCTGCTCCTTTAGAGCGCTTTTATCAGTTTGTAAATACTCCTTTACCAGTTTGACTAATTTCTGTCTTCCTCACTAGTCTGCAAGCTTACCTGAAGGGAAGGGGGGAGGTCTGTGTTGTGGAGCACTGTAGACACTCGGGGTGTGTTTGTTGAGTGAGTGAAGAGATGAGTGCTTCTTCTTGGGGCCTGAGTCTTAATTATCTGTCACTTTTTAAGCTCAAACAGTTGGATTTCAGATTCATCCAGAACTCCTAAGGGGTTTCTAAAGAAGTCTTTCTAAGGCTGTGGTTCCCAGCCTTATTTGCACTTGAGAATCTGCTGGAGGGCTTTAAATGCAAAATAAAAAAATATAGGTGCTATAGGCCACCTCCAGAAATTCTCATTAAATTAGCCTGGGCTGCAGTCTGAACATAAGGATTTTTAAGAGTGTCCCAGGTGATTCTTACTGGGAGCCAGGGTTGAGACCACGTTCTAATGAAAGCTGAGTGGAGCATTTTCAAGAACTTTGCTTAAACTATGAGTATATTTTCAGTGATAGCAGGGCGTGAACTGGGGTGAGGCCAGAGGCACCCAGAGTACATAACTTTAAGGGGGAACTCATTCTTAGGACTGTACAAGTGCTGATTCTCCATTTACATAATCAGGACCCTGAGAGTAACCATCTCTTTAAATGTTGGCACTAAGTCTCTCTCTAGCCTCACCCTATTTGGCTTGTTAAACGAATGGTATAAACCTTACAGTGATATAGGAGGATAGAAGGAAGGGGTGAAATTGAGGGCCAGTGGAGAATTCCTGATGAGGAAAGTACATGGTGGATATTTGCCTCAGGAGCTGTTGTCCCTTCCTTTGTGAAGACTGGTCCCAACAGGGTGTGAGGACTGAGGGAGATAGGTAGGGCTGAGGTGGGCTCCTTTGGCAGTCTGATACTTCTTGGAATAATGTTTTAAGTGTATACAAACACATAGGAGTCGAAAGAAAACCAGTTATTTTGAAATTAAAACTAAAGCTTTTTAAAAAGTGTTATATGGCAGTATACATACTTTATTAATGCATGAAATAAGAGACTTAATAGTGACCTAAATAACTAGCATACTTTCAAAGCAGTGAGGGGCATAAACAATACTTCAAGATGTCTACAACAAGTGTAGTGTGATATATAAATATCTGGTCTCGGTGGGTGACAGTTACAGGTGCTGCTAATGATACTACAGTGTTTTGTGGCCTGTGTTCATAATCGAAGGAAATGCTAACTTGCAGCTAGGGTTGGGAGAATAAAGACATAATGTTTTTTCTTCACCGAGATGACTGGCCCCATGATTTTTTTCCACAGTCCCTCTGGAAGTCTCTGAATCCTAATAATGCAATAACGTGGTTCAGATAGCCTCTGGGGCTGGGCTCACCAAACTGATTATTGATCTGGCGGCAGGCTGGCACAGTCTGTAGTGAAAGGCGAAAGAATTAGGACAAAAGAGTAAGTTATTTGCAAAATGAAATACATTCAATTCTAAGGTGTTTTTTAAAAATTAAATGCCCTTTTATGAAATTGATGAGTAAATGTAATTTATTTGCCATTACCCCTCCAAAAAATTACAAGAGGGAGGCTCCCGCCCCCCCCAGGTAGGAGTGTTGTGGTCATGGTTCTGTCACCAGATTGCTGCATGACTAAGACAAGGCCCACCCTCCCCTTCCTGGGCTTAGTTCTTCACCTGTAAGATGCAAATATTCCAAGCAGGTTTTCTCTAGGCTGTTTTCTAGCTCTGAAATGCCACAGTTTCTTGCTGAGTGTTCAAACCTGCAATAGAAAGAATATTTTAATTTTCTGGATGACAGTATAGCCTTGTGACTGAGTGTGGGCTCCAGTAATAGGTTGCCTGATTTTGAATTGTTTGCACCATCACTTTTTGTGTGCCTTCAGACAAGTTTCCTAACCTTTTTGAGCTTTAAATGGCTCACCTGGAAAAAGGGATATACCGATAGTACCTGTCTTACATGGTTGTTGTGAGCATAAAATCAGGTAATGTCAAAAATCTGGAAAAGCATCTAAACTGTGCCATCTAATGTGGTACTTACTAGCCACATATGGTTATTGTTGGTTGAGGAATCAAATTTTTAATGTAAATTATTTAAAATTTGAATAAAAATACTCAAGCAGTGTAAAATATTTTTCCATTAAATGCACCTTTATTGTTTTAGTAAGACTATGTTTTACTTTAACCATTGCATTATGTAAGACTGGGATCAGCAAACTTTTCCTGTAAGGGGCTAGGTGGTGGATATTTTAGGCTTTGTGAACCATAAGCCTTTGCTGCAACTACGTAACTCTGCCCTTGAACCATGAAAGCGGATATGGATGATATGTAAACAAAGGAGAGTGGCCATGTTCCAAAAAATCTTTATTTATGGCCACTGAAATTTGAATTTCATACAGTTTTCATATCACAACTCTTTTTCTCTTGATGTTTTCCAGACATTGAAAAATGTAATACCCATTCTTAACTCCCAGAGTATACAGAAATAGGCAGTGGGCTGGACTTCCTTCACAGGTTTATGTCTAAAATAAATTAATTCATGTCCATCAAAAACCTCTTACAACAATGTTTGTAACAGCTATATTCATAATGGCCCCAAACTGGAAACAGCCCAGATGTTTCTCATAGGAGAATGGATTTAAAAAAAATCTCAATATATTCATAAAAATGGATTATTCCATAGTGATGAAAAGGAATAAACTGTGTCTGCATGCAGTAAACTGGTTGATTCTCACAGACAAAATATTGTGAAGGAAGCTAGTTTCAAGGATAAATACCGAACGATTCCATCATGTGAAGTTCTATATTGGGAAAGGTAGTCTGGATGTAGAGATTAGAACGGGGTTTGCCGAGTGGGACAAGGAGAGGGGATTGACTAGAAATGGATGTGAAGGAAAATTCTATAGGATGGAAATGTCATATCTTAATTTGGGTGTATGTGCTTATATATACATACATTTGTCAAAATTCTTCAGATGGTACACTTAAGATTTATGTAAATTATCCCTCCATACAAAATACTTCTTACATAATTTAAAAAGAAATCATTTAGTTGTTAACATTTAATGTTATAATATCTCTTAGTAAAATCCAGATTTCTGGCCACAGTGGTCCACATTCCCTCGTGGTAACCAGCAACTGGAACTGTGCTGTGCTAGTAGGGTAGCCAGTGGCCATACTAGTGTGGCTGCTGAGCACCAACAATGTGGGATGTCTGAATCAAGGTGTGTAGTGCAGGTAAAATACACCTGGGAGTGGAAAAACAAGTCTGAAAAAAAGAATGTGAACTATTTCATTAATAATTTTTATCTCAATTGTATCTTATACTGGTAATATTGAGTTGAAATAATTATTAAAATTAACTTCACCTGTTTCCTTTTTTATTTGAAAGAGTTTTGAAAAATTGTGACAAAATGTACATAACATAAAATTGACCATAAAATTTATCTGAACTGTGTTTGTTTAAAGTAATCTCCACACCAAATGTGCGGCTCGAACCCCCGACCCTGAGATCAAGAGTTGCATGTTCTACCCACGGAGCCAGCCAGGTGCCCCACCTTGACCATTTTTTAATTGTACCCTTTAGTACATTCATATTGTGCAACCATGTCCACCATCCATCTCCAGAACTCTTTTCATCTTAAATATGTGAAACTCTAAAGCCACTAAACAGCTCTGCATTTCCCCTTGCCCTAGTCACAGGCAACCACCATTCTACTTTCTGTCCCTATACATTTGACTCTTGATCCTTCGTATAAGTGAAATCATACAGTATTTGTCCTTTTGTGACTCTCTTCACTTAAAAAATTCTACTTTCAGCCTCTATATGTTTGTTGACTCTTTGTATAAGTGAAATCATAACAGTCTGTGTCTTCGTGTGACTCTCTTCTTCACTTAAAAAATATTGTAGTTACTATACAATTTACAATTATGTATGCGGCTCGCCTTCAATTTCTGGTGGACAGTATTGACAGTGGCAGTGACAGTGAACAGCAGCTGCCATTTTAGATGGAACGTGGGCTCTCTCTGCTCAGCCCCGCCTCTCCCCATTGTCTTTTATCGTTTGTTATTCCATTTCTGTTTTATGTTTACATTTTTTCTAATTGAGGAAATGGAAGTATTTCTTATATTCACGTTGCCACCAAACATGGAAAATGAAAGGATTTTTCCCTTACTTTTTAGAGGGTCAGTTGTTTAGAAGCATAGTTTTCTTTGAGGAAGGGAAAAATAGTCATTTATAATTTAATATACAAAGTGTTTCTATGTTCAAAGACTACAACCTAAGATAACATTATGAAACAAATTACCGCCTTGGATGGCTGTATGCATGGTCTCTGTGGCCCCCATAAACCTTCAGTTTGAACTCTTTTTATTTCCTTGTGCTTAACTTAATTCAGTTTGGGAGAAGAGATTCTAACCAGCTAATAACTAACAAACTAACAAACGACTCTTTTGTGATTACTTAATGTACATCATTGGATAGCAGATACTTCATTGATTAAGTTTTTAATAAAGTTTCACTATTAAATATGGTGTCCATATGACTACAAAAAACCATTTAGACTGAGTATTTACAAATTAGAGTTTTACTTTCCACTTTGTGGAAGCTTGGGGCAGTTTAAGCTCCAAGGTAGATAGCCCCTTCATGAACATTTTCACTGATAGGATTATTATTATTTATGGTTACAATTCTGTTAAGTGGGAGTTGTTTAAGACCACATAAGCAGAGAAAGTACAAGAGAAATTCAGCTTATATTTGGTGTTTTGCTGTTTGGTGGCCATCTAGAGGAGAGAGGTTTTTTGCCAGGTGACTAGTTCTGGAGAAATGCCATAGCCAGGGAAGGAAGAGACTGTGTGAAGCGACAGTGTCCTATCGGATATCTGGGAGTTCTAGTATATTAATAGTTGATATTCATCTTCTCGTGTTTGTATTCTGTTGTTCCCAAAATTACGTGTTGAACACCCAGTAAAACACTGGTCAGGGAGTTTACAAATGTGAACATTTACTTCTCTTCTCCCTCAAGTAGTGTTTGGCAGTGGAGTCATCCTCTCGTGGACAGTCGGGGTACAGATTATTTTATGTGATCTCATTCCAGCTTTTTAGATACCTTTTGCAGACTGAACTGAAACAAATACCTTTCTGAGAAAATAACCATAGGATGAGCTTATATTTGATTTACACAGTATCTGGGTTTTCTTTTCTTCTGCTCTCTTTCTTGTGTTCAAAATGGTGGCCATCTTCTCTTTAGAGGAGAGTCCTGGTTTAATTTTCCAGATTCCTTATTCGATTTATGTCTCTTGGGCCTTTGGCTGATGGATCATGCAGGGAATCATCATATTGCCTACTTCTTTGAATCAAATGTGAACATAGCAACTAAAAATAAACATGATGTGGATATCCGAGAACCAGGGGCCTTCTTTGCCTGGGGAGCTGGGATACTTGGTTGTTGTTGCTAAGATGTTTTCTGGCTTTAGCACAGCATCAATCAGTGGAAGTGCAGCTGTGTTTGGAATAGAGCGCTGATGGAAGTGCAGAGGCTCGGTGATGAGTATTCTCCTGAACAATGGATACAGATGCAGATCATTAACATAATCCATAATATTATCCCCATTTTGGGAGTTCTTTGTGTTGTGTGATTGTGTGTGATTTGCTGTGCCGAGAACTAGAAGTGTGCCAAAGCACCATTTCTGTTTGAGAATAGTTTTATCAGATATTTGAAAGATAAGTAAATATTCCAGGCTGTTGCATTTCTACTCTTTGTAGCCTTGTGAGTGTGGCTAATGGTTTTGACAGTAGAATCTGGCTCAATGTTGGATTGATTGCTCTAACTTGATCCCATTTTCCTTATTCCTTTCTGAAAAGACAATTGGAGATCAAGTGTGAAAATTCCTTAAGGAATGATGTAGGCTAAAAAACTGTTTTACCCAGTAAGTTTGCCCTAGGAATGAGGGGCCTTTCTGTAGGGCAGCAGTTCTGGGGACTGACAGCTCTGCCGTAGACAGCAAGCTGTGGGATCTTGGGGGTGTAACTTAGCTCCATTGAGTCTGTTTCCACATCTGTAAAAGAAGGCTGATGGTAGTCTTACCTTGCTGAGATGTTGTGAGGGTTAAATGATGTAACATTTGCAGATCTCGATATAGTGTCTGGCGTATAATATGTGTTGTATAGATTTTGCCTCCTTCATTTGCCACTTACAGTGTTTATACAGTAGCACAGCCTTCTTGCTGGTGCTGGACTAAAGGCTGAGGTGGGAGATCAGTCCAAAACCTGAATATCCTCTGCAGTGACTTGACAGCATTTAAAAACGTGAAGCCAGCATGCCATGGTAGAACTGAAGCATTTTTCTCTCGTGACATTATTATAGGAGTTTTCATTGTGTCCAAATAAAAATTGAATCTATACTTAGTGCTCTGGAATTTTTCCTCAAAAGTGATTCATCTTTTGGCCATTGAGCCTGCTTTTCACAGTTTTAAAATAAAGTCTCACTTGAGCTTCTCTGTTCTGGTCCTAAAGAACTGCCACTGCCTCGCTTTATGATGTCGAAGACCGACGCTGAGATACGATTTGGGAACCCGGCTGAGCTTCATGGGCCTAAGGCTCAGATTCCGTATTCAGTCACTGAAAAAAACACCTTCAAGAGAATGGACGATGAGGATAAGCAGGTAAACAGCCTAATCGGGCGTGTCCATTTTATTCTGATCATAAAACCTCACGTAGCAGTGCCTCATATCCGCTGTCAAGCTTCTAGCAAACCTCGCCATCTGGGATATAATTATAGACTTGGAAGTGAGCCAGTAAAGTTTCCTTGTAGCAAGAAAAAGCAGCTGACATATAGCTACCCTTGGGTCCTTAAAAGCCTACTTGAATGTGTCCAAAGTAGGCTACTGATTTAACACACTTACTTGATTCTCTAATCAGCATTTCCAGATGGGTTCTTTGAAACGTAACTTACAGGATTTTTTGTTTGTTTGTTTTTAAGTAAATGCTACACCCAACCTGGGGCTTTAACTCAGGACTCCATGATCAAGAGTTGCAAGCTCAACTGATTGAGCCAGCCAGGAATCCCCAGGTTTTTTTTTTTTTAATTTTTTTAAGGTTTTATTTATTTATTTGACAGAGAGAGATTATAAGTAGGCAGGGAGGCAGGCAGAGAGAGAGGGAGAGGCAGGCTCTCTGCCGAGCAGAGAGCCTGATGTGGGGCTCAATCCCAGGACCCTGAGACCATGACCCAAGCCGAAGGAATCGGTCTGAGCCACTGAGCCACCCAGGTGCCCACCTAGGAGTTTTTAATAGATTCTCTCCTTACAAAAAGTTTGGAGAAAAGATTTCTGTGGTTAAATATGTTTGGAGAATGCTGCTTCATATTCTTTTCTTGGGGGAAAGACTATATCCTCAGTCTTGGGAGTCATAGTGCACATTGGCACATTCAAGGCCCTGAGAAGTCCTGCTGTAAGGAAACCTAGAGATTTGTGCTTACTAGACTTCTCTCACCAAGAAATCTTCTCTTGCAGAGCATGTTTGGAATTCCATCTTGGGAAATGCTGCCATTACACATTTAGCAGGTTAGGGACAAGGATAGGGAGGACGGGCTTTTAAAATTAGAGCACTAATTGCAATAGTCAGGTGGTGATTGATCGAGATAGAAGTATAAAATCTCAGAGGAGTGAGCCTATCAAGAAAGAGGTAAATAGTCTTATGCATTAGTAAACCCTGATGGCATGAAGGTACAGCTCATACTTCTAATAAAGGTACTGAATCATGCAGAAAAGTCAAATTATATTCAATATAGTATCTTCTGTAAGACAAAGATATTCATATTTTAGGAGGACGAATCAAAATATTTTTTAAGTGCAATGAATATTAAGTCAAAAAACTAATTTACATTGCTCACCATGATAATGCTGTATATATGAGGTTGCTACAGAATTTTTATATTTATAGTCAAGTGACGGGTATATATAGCATGTCCTGTTAAATAACTCCATGTGCTGTTGCTTTTGTAATTCTGATACATTTTAAACAGATTCTTCAGGGATGGAGACACACACACACACACACACACACACACACCATCTCTTCAATCAGTGCTCTGGCGCGTGTTCCTACTAGTGTTTGGAAAGGAATGAGGGTTCACTATCCTAGGGTGGTTGATACCCCAGGGACTTTCTAGGCCCATTCCCTGGCTGCGCGGTTGAGGACACATCCTTTCACCTCAGGTTGGGTTTATAGTAGTCCCACCCAATCTGTTGATGTGAACTCACACTTTCCTTTTCTCGAAAAAGAGTGTCTGATCAGTATCTCAGATCGCATTTTTTAGCACCCATATGGTCTGCATGTTGATTGGAGGTACTGTTTCCTTGTTACTTGGGTGCTCCGAAGTTACCAGTTTATTGGTAGTATTAAAAAAAGAGGCAGAGGAAAAAAAAAAAAGAGGCAGAGGGGCTCCTGGGTGGCTCAGTGGGTTAAGCTTCTGCTTTATGCTCAGGTCATGGTCTCAGGGTCCTGGGATAGGGCCCGGGTAGGGCTCTCTGCTCAGCGGGGAGCCTGCCTCCCCCCTCTCTCTCTGCCTGCCTCTCTGCCTACTTGTGTTCTTTCTCTCTGTGTCAAATAAATAAATACTTTTTTTAAAAAAAGGTGGAAACCCAGTAGCAGAGTAACATGGTTTACCTTGCCAGAGCCCTACATAGAATTCACCTTTCAACTGAGGTTTGAACTGTCGCTTGTTAAAACCTCCATCTTAGAGTTTAGAAGTGGTTTACCCATAATGAACTGTTCAGTAATCCCCCAGTGTGAAAAAGCTGGCATTTTACTTTGGCATAGTAAGCTCCAGGAACATTTAGCATTAAGCATTTTAAATGTGTATTTTTAATATCCACATTTGCTAGAAAACTTGGTAAGTGTAAATCCAGGAAATAGGAGCCTTTATCAACGAAGGAAAGTTGAATTTATCCACAAAGAGATCCGGTCTGGGGAGTATGAATGCTCTTTCATGTGATCATTGTCTTCCATTTTCCAAAGGAAAATTTTAGCAGAATAACTGAAAGCATTTCAGGCTCGTTTTAGTAATCTAGACAACTAAGCGCTGGCGAGACTTTGTTCTCTGGGAGATGTGAATCCTCAGACACTGCATTTTAACTGAACTGTGTTTTTGAGAAAACATTCCCTCCATTTGTTAAATCAACCATCTCGCCAGCAGTAGAGTTGCATTATACTTCATAACTGCAGCTCGGAGCGCCAGGCTTCTCGAGTGATTGCCCCTGAACTCTGCTCTGGTTCTTTTGAAGCAGGAAACACAGTCTCCCACGATGTCACCCCTCGCCTCCCCTCCTTCTTCCCCGCCTCATTACCAGAGGGTGCCCTTGAGCCATGGCTACAGCAAACTGCGGAGCAGCACGGAGCAGATGCATCCAGGTAAGAGGCGATCTTGTCCAGCTGTCCCAGGCTGTGTAGAGACTCCTTAATCTATCAGCGGGCAACGCCACCAGCTGCCGAATCTCCTGGCTTAATTACCTCTGTCCTTGGAAACATGGCTCAATTTAATTTTATACTCTCAAGCAAGGTTTTTGTTTTGAAATCTATCTTAGTAATAATGCCTTGTCTCCTACCCTACAAACTAGTTTATCTTTAGACTTGTAAATGATTTAGATGATTTAATCCTTCATATACAGATTTCATTACACAGGAACATAGCATGTGAAAGATGGTATTGTCTTGAATTGTTGTTCCTTTCGGCAAACATTCCAAACGTATTTGTATAACAACTGCTTTTATGAAACTACTTAAAAATATAACTCTGCAAAAGCAAAAGAGTTGATTCGACCTTTAAAGACCAATCACACAGAAATGAAACTAGCTCCTGTGCTTGGGAATAACAATAAGGGAAATAAATGGTAGGGGAAGCGTTTTGCTGAGAAACTGTAAAATGCCTAGTTGTGGGGTTGCCTGCTTCTCACATTGGTGCTGTGCTGGCCACGTTTGTGGTAAAATACGTTAGTCGGTTCCGAGGATGACTTGCAGAGTTGGCCGCCTAGCCTGCAGTGCCTAAAGCTCCGTAAATTCACTGCAGCATCTTGTCCTCCTGGGGCTCAGGCTCATAGTTTAAGATAGGACTAATTAAAGGTATTCTAGAATTGGTTATCCGTAACCCTCCTTTTGTATTTTGTGGGGTGTGTTTGAAAATGACCTAGTTTCTGCAGGTTTTTGCTGCATTGAAAATAGTGGGGTGTTCTAGAGGGACGCAGATAAAAATGTGTGCTAGGCTAGAGGTTGGAATCTTGTAGAGAGGAGCAGGTGTGGCATAATGGAAAAATCTTTTGATTGGAATCAGAAGGCGTGGGTTTAATGTGACTAACATGACCTTGGGCAAGCCGTTGAACTGCTCTGAACCACGATTTCCTTTCCTCTTTTAAAAATGGGGTAACAGTATTCTGTAGGGGTGTTATGAGGATTAGTGAGAACAGAAGTATCAAGTCTGATTGGAAATTCAGTCCTATGCAAATGCAAATGCAAGATGATGTTATTAAGGGTTAGTAACAAAAAAATGTCTCTCCTGAAACTTGGATGTGAAATGAAATGAGAATTCTTCATTTTCCTCTTAGAATCTCTCTCTCCTGCCTGACTTCCCTAGTTTTAGAAAAGGAATTCTTTTTGATTCCTAATGTTATTTGGGCTTGGACATTGGAGTTTTATCCCCAGCCCTGGTGCCTGTTTTTTGTTTTTTTATTCATAGGCGAGTCATTTTTTGTTCTGCCCACTCAGCCTGTTACTGAGTTCTACCTTACCTTTTTTTCCTTTAACAACTTGTCTGCAGGGGCGCCTGGGTGGCTCAGTGGGTTAGGCCTCTGCCTTCGGTTTAGGTCATGATCTCAGGGTCCTGGGATGGAGCCCCACATCGGGCTCTCTGCTCAGCGAGGAGCCTGCTTCCTCCTCTCTCTCTCTCTCTCTCTGCTTGCCTCTCTGCCTACTTGTGATCTCTCTCTGTCAAATAAATAAAATCTTAAAAAAAAAAAAAAACCCAACTTGTCTGCATTCACCCTCTCTACTCCTTGCCCCATTCTTTCCTCATTCCATCCACCTTGGGCTTCCATTCTACCATTGGCAGGGAGACAACCCATTTCTCTCCATCTTTCTAGTCTTTTAGAGTACTGTAGAGTTACTCTTTTTCTTTTTAAATTAAATTTAATTTTTAATTTAATTTTTAAAATTAAATTTAAAAAATTTAATTTAATTTTTAGAATTAAATTTAATTTTTTAAATTTAATTTTTAAATTTGAGACAGAGAGAGAGAATGCACACAGGAGCAAGTGCATGAGCATGTTGGAGGGGTGGACTCCCCACTGAGCAGGGACCCTGAGTCTGGGCTCAATGCCTGGACCCTGGGATCATGACCTGAGCCAAAGGCAGTCACTTAACCAACTGAGCCATCTAGGCGTCCCTAGAGTTTTTCTTAATTTATGCCTTTTCAGAGGGAAGTCTCACTGCTGGAATATTTTTCTAGGAATACATTTTTCTGGGGCCATTTCCCTGTCCAAGATTCTGCCATGATTCCTGGCTAGTGGGGAATATATGTGAGTATGTTTTAAATCAGACTGAGTGTCTCCAGACCAATCTGATTGAGAACCCCTTTTCAACTTCTCTCCTGGCTCCTGCTAGTCTAACCTGCTGGATGTAGCTGTAGCTAATGCTCAGGGGCTGAGACTTGTGTGCCAGGCATGGTGCACAGATCTTCATGTGCGTTATTTGCTTCTTAACACAACCCTCAGAGGCAGATACTGCTACCCATGTTTAAAAAATGTTAAATCACAGTAATACATCCGTATAGTTAAGTAATACTTAAATACCTTTAGTGGAAACAACTGTTCTCCTTCCAATTCAACATATTTCTGATCTCCAGAGGCAACTACTTTCAAATCTTATCTGTTTCTTCTGGTATCTAAGGTCTTATCTCCAAATCAAGATACCTGTTCTGTTTTTTCTTATGCATCTTATTCTGACCTATCAATTCTAGGAACATACTCTCTTAAGACCATGGGCTGTGATGTCAGTCTCCTGGGCCGAAAGGTAGACTTGATGAGCCTGTGTTTCTGGCCTTGTGTGACTATGGCTATAGGAACTTTTCTGTTTCTCGTATCTGTAAAATGGAGTAACATCTGTTTCAGAGGTTTGCTCTGTGGATCAAAGAAGGAATGTTATATAAACCTCCGTTCCTAGCACAGTTCCTGGCATATTATAGGTGCTCTTGTGTTGCCTAGTATTTTCTTTTGTGTTTTTAGAATCTGGTACCTCTTTTACTTATTTATTTGTTTATTTTAAAAATGATTTTATTTATTTATTTGACAGAGAGAGAGAAAGAGAGATCATAAGTAGGTAGAGAGGCAGGCAGAGAGAGAGAGGGAAGCAGGCTTCCTGTGAAGCAGAGAGCCTAATGCAGGGCTCGATCCCAGGACACTGAGACCATGACCTGAGCCAAAGGCAGAGGCTTAACCCACTAAGTCACCCAGGTGCCCCTGGTACCTGTTTATTTTTGAAGCTCTTCAGTATTCTTGAAAGTCACCTTCTGGATATCATTCATTAGGTTGACTGTTTTTACTGTGCTGTTACTAGTGGTTCCTATTCTAATTGGACACTGAATCTCAGAGTGATGACATCTTTATGCTTCATATTACACTCCTCCCTTTGGAGGAAGATGATACTTATAGTTCCTTATTAAATCTCTCATAAGGGGATCTAAGAATTCTTTCCTTTGTGTTGAATTGAACGTTCCAGGTTTTATTTAGAGGAAGGAGAGTAGAGATAATAAGTAGTGCCTTTTTGCTTTCTGAGTTGAGATCCAGCTGAGGAATAAGACAGGAGTCAGACTGATGATGGTCTGATTATCAGCTCTGGTACTGACAGAGCTGATTGGAGTGCGTGTTTTAGCTTTGTGACCAGATGGGCTTCATACACTCACCTTTCCAGTCGCAGGCTGGTGTGGCCAAACCAGGCTTCCCAGAGGAGTAGGAAGAGAAAATCTGCCACTGAGGCCAGGCCTTTCCAAAAATGATCCCTAATGCAGCTGAGTTTTTGTTCAAGCCTTACTGATGAGATAGGTCTATTTCTCCCAAGGGAAGACCCTTGTAGATAAGGGACTGGAGCCATGGGCCACATGGCTTCCTTGCATATGTGTCCTCCTTTGCAATAGAAGCTCCCTCCCTCTGAGGGGAACCTGAAGCACGGGGAATCAGCTCCCCAGGGAAAGCTTGTGACCACTAGTATCCCAATCATGGTACAGTTTATTATGGTTCAGAACTTCTGGCATTGAGAGTTTAATTCTGGCATTGGGTATTCCATCAAAATGGAACAATCTTAATCCTTCTTCGACTGAACTCTACCTCTGAAGCTAATAATACATTATATGTTAACCAATTGAATTTAAATAAAAAATAAATAAATAATAAATGAATTTTAAAAAATCCTTCGGAGGACAACACCTGTCTACCAGCTGAGACCTATCTTCTAAGATTTGGGTTACACGTTCTTGGTTTTGTGTCTTTTGCAGTCCATATATGTTTGTTTATTCTTAGCAGGGTCTGAAAATCTACTTAATGCTTTGCCAGGTAATGATTTTTGATGTTTTAATATATTTTAAAGGTGTTATAATGTTGTGTTCCAGTCCCTTGGAGGAAATACAAAAAGCAGATGTGAGTCCAAGAGTGGTTTGCTGTTCTTCATGTGCCGTTATTACACCTCCTTTATTTTCCAGGGGTCAAACTATACTAAGGGTGATGCCATAACAGGCTGCTCTGCTCTCTCTACCTAATTTTGTTCATAAGGAAACTATAGGAAGAAAGCATTTTAGTTCTTTTTTAAAAAATATTTAATTATTAGAGAGCGAGCAAGCGAGAGCACAAGCCGGGGATGGGGAAGGGGGAGAAGGACAAGCAGACTCTGCACTGAGTTGGGAACCCGATGTCCCGATGTGGGGCTCGATCCCAGGACCCTGAGGTCATGACCTGAGCCAAAGTCAGAGGCTTAACTGACTCAGCCACTCAGGTGCCCCAGCATTTTACTTCTTGATATATTTCCAAAAACTTGAATTGTTAACCAGAAATGTTAATTAAAAATGGTTTCATCATGGCTGATAATTTCTCCTTTCTGTTAGAGTTGAATACTACTTGGTTATATTTAACTGTTTTCCTGCCATATTGGCAAGATCATTATGAAGTGTTCTGGAAATAAAAGGAATAAAAAAATGCATTTGTTTTTGTGGCATAAGAGCTTTTCTCAAAGTCAGCAAAATTATTTTTCATTTGGTTACTGAAAGATAAAATAATAAATATAAAATGCATTTATTCCTTTTTGTACTTTACTCGGTTTTACATTCTGTCCAATAAGGAAAAGAAGACTGTGCCATTTATTTTTGAAAAATGAACAGTAATGTTGATTCTTAGTGTTCAAAATGCATATTTATTTTCTTGCTGCTTTGGAAGGTGGATGATGAATGCAAGACTTTTACACCAGCAGGTATATATATAGAATCTACCTCATATTTAGAATTTGAGCATTATAGCATGGCACTTTCCTGACGATTGTTACTGCTTCCTATTGCAGTTTAGGTTCTCAAACGTTCCACTCTTCTAATTTATTCCTAATCTCAACTTGATGTAGATATTTTCCTGTCTTTTCATGAATCAGTTGAATATCTTTAGATTGCTTCCCTAAATTGTACCCAGGGGCACCAAGGTTGGTTTGGCCCTATGTACATAAACTCTGATTCCTTTGCTGATTCTTCCCTGAAGAACAGGCACTCTCAGTTTGAGTGTGAAGTCATAATTTTTGGGTGGAATCTTCTTGTACTGTGTTGACTTTCCCTCCTGTTTTTTCAGCTCCTTATGAAGCTAGACAGCCCCTTGTCCAGCCTGAAGGACCCTCATCGGGGGCCCCTGGAGCCAAGCCCCCTCGGCATCAGGCTTCCCTTATTCGGGTAAGTGATGTTTTGGGGTTATGCTAGTGGGAGACTTGGGGGATGGGACATGACTTTCTGATGGGCCCTCTTTTTTTTAAAAGTTCTACCCCCAATATGGGGCCTAAACTCATGACCCCAAGATCAAGAGTCTCATGACCCTCTGACTGAGCCAGCCAGATGCCCCTGTTCTCCTACATCTTTTTGTAGATGTGTTTCTACCCTTTCTCAGTGTCTCTAGACTAATCCAAGCTTGTTTTTGGTCTTTAGTCTAAAATGCCTTTCCACCTGCATCATTAGTCTCCTTTTTCAGGAGGAGTGCTTTATTTTTTCCCAAAACAGCCTATGTTATTTCTGTCTTACTCTTTATTATTATTCATTCAGTGGATACTTAACTGTTTCCCTTTGTTTGGTGCCTCCAGTTACATTGGAAGAATTTGGAAGGGAGAGGTAGTTCTTCCGCATTCTATTTTAGTGCCTAGTCCATGCTGTTTGGAGAGTGATTATTTTACATGTGGCAGCAACTGCTGTTTCTTATATGGAATAGATATAAAAGGAATATTATGACAGAAGAACATGAGATGTCTCCATTTCTCCTAGTTTATAAAATGTCAGCTCTCTTTTCTCCAATGTTTTCTTTTGGATAAAGAATTCTTATTATTTTCATGTCTGTAACTGTTTTCTTATGTAGTATCTCTTGAGTCCTGTGCTAAGGATGTCATATTCTCAAAAAAGGGTGTGTGCTTGTTGGTGTGTATGTGTCTGCATGAGTGGAATTATGAAAAGACTGGGTGTACTGTTTGACCCTAAAGACAAGAGGAAGTTGGGTAGTTTGTGTGACATTTCGGTTATCCAACTTGGGAAGAAGGATCACTTATGCACAGGCAGTTCTACTCAGAATAGAAGGGTAGTGTCAGATATTTCCATAAAGAATTGGTTTGCTAAACTGAGGGTTGCTAGGGGATGGCCGGGGTAGGCAGAGGGAGGTTGGGTGATCAACACTGGGGAGGGTGTGTGCTATGGTGAGTGCTGTGAAATGTGTAAGCCTGAGATTCACAGACCTGTACCCCTGGGGCAAAAAATACATTATATGTTAATAAAAATAATTAATTAAAAAAAGAATTGACTTGCTAGTCTCAAACAGAATAGACAAAGGCTAAGGACAATCATGTTCACTGATACCCTCTGGGATTGGGGCAGTCTGTTAGGCCCAGAACTGTGTTATGGAAAGAACTTTTATCTAAGTGTGTACCACCTTAGAGGTGGTAGTCTGTGTACAAAGAACTTCCTTTAGGAGGATAATGTAGCCATATGCTATATGTTTATATTTAATGCTTCCTACAACTGTAAGATCTAGGTACTGTTTTATCTACTAGTGTATATGAGTTAACTGTGGCCAAGAGAGGTTAGGTAATGGGTCTAAAGGTTTACTCATAACTAATAAGTGGCAGAACTGGTCCTTGTAATAATGACAGTAGTTGAAATGCACATAAGCTGCCAGCACCATAGAAGTCCCGATGATGCCCCCCTTTCTTCACATTGACGTACTTGTTTATAATACTGGCTGGTAGTAACCCCTTTGAAATGCTCCAGCAGCACCTTTAGGGGTGAAATCCTACATCAGTATCTGACTCGGCAGCTCTTCCAGTTTGCCATGAGCAGCTTCTGTTTCACTGGTATGGATGAAGCCGTCTTGGAGTCCTGGGAGTCTGCTATGTTATCCCATTTATTAGATAACAAAATCTGAGGTTTAAAGATCTTATTTAATTTGCTCAGAGTCACAGCTAGGAAGAGATAGGGCTGGAGTTCAAACACAGGACATGTTTTCTTAGTGTGGCTCAGGAACCAGATAGATGGTGATATCATCTGGTAAGTTAAGAAGCCCTAGATGAAAAATTGGCATTGCGAGTATGAGGGAACGATCATGAGTTCAGTGTTGGACGTTGGGATTTGAGCTTTTGGGATAGCCAAGAGGAAGTGTCAAAGAGATGTTGGGGGTGGGGGCGCCTGGGTGGCTCAGTGGGTTAAGCCGCTGCCTTCGGCTTAGGTCATGATCTCAGGGTCCTGGGATGGAGTCCCGTGTCGGGCTCTCTGCTCAGCAGGGAGTCTGCTTCTCTCCCTCTCTCTCTCTCTCTCTCTCTCTCTCTCTCTGCCTACTTGTGATCTCTCTGTCAAATAAATAAATAAATAAATAAATCTTTAAAAAAATAAAAAAAGAGATGGTGGGGAATATGGCTCTGGAGCTTTGGGGAGAGCCAGGGCTGGACATCAGTATTTGGCAGTTGGTGGCCATTAGAAGGACTTATGGTATAGTGCAGAAAAAAACAGATGGTTTCTTGCCCACATCTGACCAAACTGTGTGACCTCTGGCAAGTTGCTTCTCTTTTCTGTAACGTGAATGACTTGGAATGGACTCAATAGTCCATTGGAAGAATCTGCAGTAGTCTGACTCCCTTAATGTTTGCTTGGGGTCAGTGAAAGCCCTGCCCCTGCCCCTTCATGAGTGGAGAACTGCCTTCTGTTGAAGATGAGAACAAGGGGACTTTGCTGGGACAGCAGTTCGTGGTTTTCATGGCTGAATGAGTTTTTCTTGCTTTTGTTTCTAGGTTTCCTTCCTACGCCTATCGACTTGGTTTGATTGAACTCCCATTTCCCAGAAAGGAAAATGCCAGCCTGAATTAGTCATGTAGATGTAGATGATGGGATCTAAAGAAAAGGTTTTGGGTGGTAGGGGATCGATATGGATTGGGCCTGGTGGTAGGCTAGGCTGGGGTAACTCATTCTCCTCGCATTGCCGCGTTAATGTGCTGTTGGCAACCTCGCTCTCTTCTAGCTTCCTCTGTGGCCTGGTATTCAAGTTGTTCCTCATGATTAAAAGGGAGGTGGCCTCTGAGTACTTGGGGAGGTTATTCCGGACACTGGGCCAGTGCTGTTGCAGCTCATGAACTTGACATTTTGGAGATGCTTATGCCGAATTCAGCACTCAGATATTGGCATGAATAATTTTTTTTTGCCTAATATCTTAGGAATTTCAGGGTTTTTTTGTTGTTGTTCAGGGTTGAAAGTTTTTTCCCTTGAAATTTCAGATGCTGAGCATATCTTATATCAGTGGATGGTTGACAGTGATTTGTAAAGAAATGCTAAGTCTTCAGGGTGCCTGGGTGGCTCAGTCGGTTAATAAGTGTCTGCCTTCATCTCTGGTCATGATCTCAGGGTCTTGGGATTAAACCCCAAATCCGACTTCCTGCTTAGCCAGGTGCCTGCTTCTTCCTCTCCCTCGGCCCCTCCCTCTCCCTCTGCTCCTCCCCGCTGCTCATGCTCTCTCTCTCTCTCTCTCTCTCTCAAAATGTTCAGATAAGGGTGTGTGGGTATGTATGTATGTATATTAGAAATACTAAGTCTTCTTTCCCGATTCATCTGTTTATCATGTGTTATAGGTCATTTTGTGGTTTACTTTTCACAAATTATCTTAACCATCGACATTTGGAATTTGCTGGTGTGGGATTTAGAACTGTCCCTTTTGTTCCCACTATACTCCACTGCCTCTGCTTTTGCTGTGGCTGCCAGAAACTGCCATGGGTTAAGTCCTTGTTTTATTGACCCCTTTTGCCACTGACCACCTTCTTGACATGCTCTCATTGTTCGGTGTCCATGATGTCACCCTCTCCTGCTTTTCTTCTTGCTTCTGTGACTGCCTCTTCCTAATCTTCTTTTTCCATTCTCCTTCTTCGATCAGCACCTCACGTGTTGGTGATGCCTGGTCTGCTTCTTAATCTGTTCCTCTTTAGCTGTACGGAAGCTTATGACCACATATCTCCATCTGCCAGACATCCTCACTCAGATGTCCCACTGTGAGTTTAAACTGACATGTCTTTCCCACAAAGCCAGATTTTGCCCTTCCATTCCTGGCTCCATCCACCTATCAGCATGGGCCAGAATGCTGGTCTCTATATTTGGCTCGTCTCTTGGCTCTTCTGCCCACTTAGTTGCCAGGTCCTTGCCATTTTACTTTCTTTCTTTCTTTCTTTTTTTTTTTTTTAAAGATTTTATTTATTTATTTGACAGAGAGAAATCACAAGTAAATGGAGAGGCAGGCAGAGAGAGAGAGAGGGAAGCAGGCTCCCTGCCGAGCAGAGAGCCCGATGCGGGACTCGATCCCAGGACCCTGAGATCATGACCTGAGCTGAAGGCAGCAGCTTAACCCACTGAGCCACCCAGGCGCCCCGCCATTTTACTTTCTAAATGCCTCCCTTACCTGTCCGTTATTCTGCATTTCTTTGGTTCAGACCATCCTGTTCTGTGACTGAATCTATTCTATTAGCCTCTCTTTTTCCTTGCTTCCCCTCTTGCCCTCTTCAAATCTTAAAAGTACGCGTCTAATCACACTACTCCCTTGACTGAGACCTGTCACTCCCTGCCTACTGCTACCTTTGTATCACATATGTTCCTGAACATGGCTCTCAGGGCCCTGGTGTTCGCCCCTGCTTAATGCCTTTTCAGCCACAGTAACTCACTTCTCTCCCTCAATACTCTTGGCCACACAGAGCTACTGTTGTTTCTCCGATGGTTGATGTTCTCTGTGTGGGATCCTTATTCACCATCCTGGATTTTGCCTTCCTTGTTTTCTGCTTTGTCTTAATTCACGTATGCTTTGTTTTCCATTGATAACATTAAGTTTGAGAATTTTCTAGTACTACTTGTATATATGAAGTTTCCATTTTATCATTCTTTTTTTTTTAAAGATTTTATTTATTTATTTGATAGATGGAGATCACAAGTAGGCAGAGAGGCAGGCAGAGAGAGAGGAGGAAACAGGCTCCCCGCCAAGCAGAGAGCCCAATGCGGGACTTGATCCCAGGACCCTGAGATCATGACATGAGCCGAAGGCAGAGGCTTAACCCACTGAGCCACCCAGGCACCCCCATTTTATCATTCTTAAGAAATGGTTCATAACTTCTCTCATTTATCTGTAAGCTCAGCTAGAGGATGGGCATTCAGTCTTTATTAGTTTCACATTCCAGAGGCAACTGGTGTTGTCTGTTTCTTTTATACCATTCCAGGAGTATATTATGCACATATAAACAAATACAGGTATTCATATATATTTGTGTATACATATACGTATACACACACATATAAATTGTATGCAATATATTTTTACATAACTTTAGGAAGACAGGCTTGGGCAAATGCAATATCCTTTCAGGTAGATCTCAGTAGAAAAAAAATTTATCTTTTATTTGAAATCAAAACATACTCCCTTTTTGCACTCTAAGTATACATGTTTTGGTATTTTCTTCTCTTTCTGGAGGGGTGAACTTAACAGCCTTCTGGGGTACATTCTCAATACTCGCTTGTCTTTATTACTTCAAAGACAAAAAACTGATAAACAGAATTTAGAGAACTTCATCACTCTGCCATTTTACTTGGGGGTTTTGCCTATATTTGTGATGGCAGTTTTCTGCTGACTAGGCAGACATTGTTAGGCATTGCTATCTAGTCACTATATTAATATAAAAGTCTGTGACTTGAAAAACATTTATTTAAATTAGTTGTCTCCTCTCCCCCCTCCATTCTCGCTCAAGTTCAGTTTTTTACCATGCCTCCCAATCCCACCCTGGACTTAATTGTAGGTACTCATGGTCAGAAGCAGGTTCTCTGTGCTCCTTGCCTCCCTTTGGAGCTTTCTAAATAGGAAAGAAGTGTGTAAAGGTTGGTAAAAGACAAATACCCCCAAGGTTCTGTCAGAGTGCTGTTGGCGTGGCCTAAGTCAGAAGGGAATGGATAGTCAGCTGTGAGTAAGTTGTTCATTGTAGGCGTTTTGATGAGAACAGGAAGAACTAGACTTTCCGGGAGGCTGTCGCTGCATTGGGAGGACTTTTTATGGTGTGAAAGGTATCTTAGGAATGGGTAGGACCATCATGTTGTTGTGGGCTAAGGGCAGCAGAGAGTAGAGGCTGTGGCTGGAAGCCTGGGGTGGGATTGAATGAGGTGCTTAGGGGGAGTTGTGAGCAAGTCGGTGCTCTCAGTGTGCAGAAGAAAGAAGCAGGTCACCAAGTGGGGCCTGCTGGGTACTGTCTCAGCCACTCTGCGTCTCCTACCTGGTCCTCAGCCCCGAGGAAGGCCCTGTTGGCAGGTCGGGCCCAAGGGGGTCTCTTGCATGGTCATCTGGCCTGGGTGGGGGCAGTTTTTGTCGTTGTTTTGTTTTCTTTGAGTGGAGCCTCAGGCATTTTTTTCCTTGATTATTTTGGTATTTTTCCTGCTCTCTCCTAATCTGAGAGCTGTGACCTTGCCCTCTGCGAAGTGACCCTGGGCGTACCTCAGCAGGAGGTCACTCCGCATTCAGTTCTGGCCCCACCCCCCTTTTTTTTACTCCACATCTTGCAGTCAAACTAGTGGGCTAATGAGCCGCTGAAGAAACCCGCGGGAATGTTCTCCTGAGGGGCTGGGGCTCTGCAGCCACCTAATCCATGCTCGCCCTCTCTCCTTGGTCGCGGTGAGAGTGCGCTGAGGTGCTGCTGGCTTGTTGCAGATTATACAGTAAATGCCACACTGCTGTTTTTTCATTTTTGGGTTTTTTTTCTTTTGGATCATGGGTTGTGAACTTTGAAATACTCTTGTTCTTGAGAGTAATTAAAAATTTAAAAAATATGTCAGAAATTAAAAATATACAAAAGAATGCAGAATGAAAAGTGTCCCTCCTGTCCCCACCACTGGCTATCCAGTTCTGCATCCTAGAGACAGCTAATATGACACATTTCTTTTGTATCATTCTAGGACTATTTTATGCATATACAAGTGAATATAGGTATTCTTATATGCAATTATATATAATAGGTGCAAAACATATAGTTCCACATTTTTATACATATGGTAGCATACTATGTACATCTGTTATGCACTTGCATATTTTAGGTAGCAGTAAACTTTAACAGCATTCTATAGCAGTCCTCATCCTTCGGCTTTTTTCAAATGCATGGCATTTTGTTGTGTGCATCTTCCATAAATCATTTATGGATCAGCTCCTTCTGATCAGCATCTGGAAACTTGCAATCAGAGCATTGCTTGCATATATATATTATATATATATGTATGTGTGTGTGTGTATACACACACACACACAGAGCATGCGCATGCACCAGATCTTAGAAATGGAATAATTGGCTGAAATGTCTATACATTTTTGTTTTATTTTATTTTTTTAAAGATTTTATTTACTTATTTGAGAGAGACAGAGATCCCGTGAGAGAGCATGAGCAGGGAGGAGAGGGAGAAGCAGGCTCCCCGCTGAGAAGGGAGCCTTATGTGGGCTTGACCCCAGTTCCCTGGGATCATGATGTCAGCTGAAGGCAGACACTTAACCGACTGAGGCACCCAGGCGCCCCTACACATTTTTATTTTTGATAGAGATTTTCAAATTGGAGACTGTACCAATTCACACATTCACCAACGATGTGTGAAAGTGTTTATTTTCCCATACCGGTGCTAACACAATGTGCTAAAAAACTTGCACATCTTTGCCAATCTGATGGGTGAAAAATGGTATCTCAGTGTAGCTTTTTTAAAAAAAGATTATTTATTTATTTATTTGACAGAGAGAGAGAGAGAGAGAGAGAGAGAACGAACAAGCAGGGAGAGGGAGAATGGCGGGCAGAGGGAGAAGGAGAAGCAGGCTCCCCGCTGAGCAAGGAGCCCCGTGTGGGGCTCCACCCCAGAACCCAGGGATCAGCACCTGAGCTGAAGGCAGACATTTAACCAACTGAGCCATCCAGGTGCCCCTATCTAAGTGTAGTTTTACTAACATTTCTCTTTAGTTTTAATTTTTAAGTTTTTTGAAGTTTTTATTTATTTCTTTGAGAGAGACAGAGCAGGGGCCTGACTTGGGGCTTAGTCCCAGGACTCTGGGATCATGTCCTGAGCCCAATGGACTGAGCCACCCAGGTGCCCCAACATTTCTCTTGATCAGTGAAGTGGAGTATATAGCCTATGCCCCTTTTAAGAGTTATCAGTGTTTTTTTTTTTTTTTTTTTTTTTTTTTAAACTGGTTTGTCATTCCTGCCAGTGTGAAACCAGAAGCTGGTGTCTCTTTTTCCTTGGAGGAGTGAGAGGCTGTGTATGGAAAATTGTTCCTTGTGTGCTTGAGAGGAGGTCCTGAGCACCCAGGGCCCTTGTAGGACGTTAGGGACCCCCGCCTCTCTTGGTTCTGGAGCGCCCTAGGCCCTCTGGCGACAGGAAATTCTTATTTGTACTTTTAGGGCAGAGAGTTGAATTACTTAGTTTATGGGTAGAGATTAGGGCTAGGAAAATCTTCTGTTGTTAGGGATAGTGAATGTTAATACATAGTGTGTGTGTTGACCTCTTGGCATTGCTGAATTCCCTTCCTCTGACTGAAATAGAAGGGGTGAGGGAAGGAGGAGGAGGAGAAGGAAGAGGGTGGGAAGGAGTGTGTGTGTGTTTGTGTGTACCAGGAAGAGCTGGTTTGCCTATGCATTTTATAGGAATGCATATGCCTTGTCCTTGACATCTTGTTTTACCAGATTAACTCCGCATTTGATTTCAAACCTTAGCTGGAGTTTTGCCATCTCCGTAAGGAGTAAAGAGGGCTGATAGGTTCTACTCCACTGAGTCTACTACCCAGGACTCACAGATACCCAATGAGTCACTATCACCACAACAGATGTCCTGTTTTTCATCACATTAAGCCTCTTTCCTACTTACTTCCTTCACCTACTTCTTTTCCCCTTATTTTTGAAACATTTTATTTCAATTGATACTGAAATTTACTTTTTTGTAGCCTAATTTTTTAAAGATCGGTCTCTTACCTTCTTCAGGTGCTTACCATGTACTTATGCTGCTTAACAATTAACGTGGTGGTAGTTGCTTGGTTTCTTTGTTGGGAGACATTTCTACATGAAAAATGTTTCGTGTTACAGGATAAGAATTGTGAAGAGATACTGGATCGTTGAGAGATGTGATTCCAGGGTATAAGAACAGGGCGCCTGGCGTTGAAACTAAGGATTTTTATGGGAAAAGGACAATTCAGTAATCTTCGGATTCATTGGGGTGCTGCCTTAAGGCCTTACCAAATCTGTGCTTGGAGACAGTAGGGTGGAGGGAGGGTAAAAACGGCGGCTCCGGCGCACGCGAGAAGCCTAGCTTCCCTGGAGTTCTTCATAGGTCATTAGACTACTGATGAAGGCAAGTGAGCTCATTTTATTTGTGGGGTCAGCTCTGTTTTTCCCCACCGTTATGGGCATTATGGTGTCCAGAGCTTTTCTTGATAGTAGCTAGGGCCCACATTGATATGGTAGATAGGAACCCCTCTGATTTAGTCTCTCAAATGTAAATACCCAGTTGAACTCCTGCTCCCAAATAGTACTATTTAAAGCTGGAAAAAGAGAGTGTGTGTTTGTTTCTGGCATATTCTCCAGGACCCCTTGGTCTCAGTTCGTTGGTATATATATTTGGGTGTAAATATGGAAGGTTCCTTTACAGCAGCACCATTTCAACTCCTGGGCCCATTGGTGGTCTGCCCCCTGGTCTCAGGTGAACAGGTGTCATGCCCTTAGTTGCCTGTCCCAGTGAGAGTCTCTACCAAGTGAGTGCTTATTTGATCCTGGTGCTGTGCTCGTCCCTTAACTTGTAGACGTCCTTTCAGTTCTCCTGACAGTCTTGGAAAGTCGACTTCTTACAAGATTATGTCCCGTACTTGTTCACTCTGGAGTTCTAAGGGGCTTCTTGGGGTCTGGTACCATGCCAGGAGTACCCTGAGGACTACAGACATGGTCCCTGCTCTCAGGGAACTTGCTGTCAAGTGGGCAGATGAATGTGATCAGAAGGTCCCACCTCTGCATGTGTAATGGAAAACTGACAGTTGCCCTAATGACAAGAGAAGATTTCCATGGCAAGTGACAGAGAAATCCCACCTAGGGCTAGAAAGTGAGGGAAGGCTTCCCTGAAGAAGTGCCGCTTGAGCTGAGCTGCGCAGGATGAGTAGAAGGTAACCAGGCAAAGGGAGGAAGGTGCTGGGAGGTGAGGAGAGGGGTGTCTGGCTGAGTGGGAAGAGTCTAGGCTAAGGGTGTGCATTGGCCAGGGTTTCACTGTGGACGGCAGAATCTACTCTGGCTAGCTGCCCAAATAGGGATTTCTGATAAGAGGGTGGCAGGTCTACCAGGTCTTTGGAAGGGCTGAAGATTATGACTGTGTTCTGGGCTTGCAGGAACAGTTCCCCAGACCACACGGCAGGGCTGGATGGCTGGAGGGCTGAGGGAGCTTTGCCTTTGCCACAGTCAGGTAGCTACAGAGCTGGGCAGCTGTCGCCATCGCTTTCAGTGGCAGCTCCACACTCTGTATGATCCAGGCCTGCCAAGTGAATGTTTTGTTCCCTGCCTCTTTTACCACGTGACTTGTTTTGAACCAGCCTTTCGTGGGCGTGTTTAGGGGAGCCTAAGTTCCATGTGGAATTTTAGCAGCAGAGGTATTTGGATAAGGTGCTTTTACTTAGCCAGCATCTGCAGTGCAGAGTGATGCTAGGAGGCACTGGTGTGGGTACCGGGTGGGCCAGTATACCATGTGTAGAGCACACAGAGGAGACACAATCCAAGACCTGGAAGAAGGCCAGTGTGGCCAGAGCCCAGAGTGGGCGGGAGACGAAGCTGGAGAGGTAGACAGAGCCCTGTGGGCCATGGCACTGCCTTTAGGTGGGAAACTGATGGCTCAGAAGTTAGGTGGCCCAGGCAGCCATCCTAGATCCGAGCCCCGATCTCTCCGCCTCCAGAATCTGCACTCTTTTTTTTTTTTTTTAAAGATTTTATTTATTAATTTATTTGACACAGAGAGAGAGAGAGAGAGAGAGAGAGAGATCACAAGTAGACAGAGAGGCAGGCAGAGAGAGGGGGAAGCAGGCTCCCTGCTGAGCAGAGAGCCCGATGCGGGGCTCGTTCCCAGGACCCTGAGATCATGACCTGAGCCGAAGGCAGCCTTAACCCACTGAGCCACCCAGGCGCCCCCAGAATCTGCACTCTTTTTGCACCTCCAGTCTGTAGCCTCATTGTCCAAAGCATTCCTCGAATTCAGCCCCAGATCTTGAGTGTTAAGGGGAGGGCACAGTGAAGGAGGTTAAGGGTACCTTTACCTAACTGGCAAGGATTGGGGTGGGCATATTAGTGCAGTGGTTCTGGCAGTCCACAGCCTCATCAAAATCTCTCCTACTGCTGACTTCTCACTTTCTCCTGGACTCCTCCAAGCAGATAGCAGAATCCCAAGGGAAAGTGCCCTGTGGAGTAGCAGATCTTGGGTCCCGATGGAAGAGCTGGAGATAGTGATTTTTCATAGGCATTTCTTAGGTTAATCAAAATAGTGTTAGTGCCACATACTAAAATAGCAGTGAAATGATTGAATACCTGTATTTTATGGCTGTCTATGGGATTCTTTCTGATGTGAGAGCATGCCAGATGTTTATAGGTGTGTGAGAAATCAGATGGTGCTCTGTCTGTATGATTTAGTAGTTTACTGGCCAAAGTCTACAACTAAACTAGATAATGGGAGAGATGTATAAGTATAGGTTATTTATATCCTGTATGAATATCTGCAGTCTGCAAAATTGCTGCATTGATTTTGGCATTGGAGTGACGGTATTCCTATTTTCTTTTCTTTTCTTCATGGTGAGTTCACTCTTTAATCCCCATCACCTATTTCACCCACCCCCACCCCGGGAGCCATCAGTTTGTTCTTTATAGTTAAGAGTCTGTTTCTTGGTTTGTCTCTCTTTTTGTTTTCCTTTTCTCGTTTGTTTTGTTTCTTAAATTCCATGTATGAGTGAAATCATACGGTATTTGTCTTTCTTGGACTGACTTATTTCCCTTAGCATTATACTCTCTGGCTCTATCCATGTTGTTGTACAAGGCAAGATTTCATTCTTTTTTGTGGCTGAGTAATAATTCTGTGGTGTGTGTATGTGTGTACACACATACTTGCTTGCACCCCACATCGCTACCCATTCATTTTTTTCATGGACACTTGGGCTGCTTCCATAATGGCTATTGTAAATAATGGTGCAATAAACATAGGGATGTATGTATCTTATGGTATTTTGGGTAAATACTCAGTGGTGTGATTACTGGATGCTAGGGTAGTTCTATTTTTAATTTTTTGAGGAACCTCCATACTGTTTTCCACAGTGACTCCACCAGTTTGCATTCCACCAACAGTGTAAGAGGGTTTCTTTTTCTCTTCATCCTCACCAACACTTGTTGTATCTTGTCTTGATTTTAGCCATTCAGAGAGGTGTGAGTTGGTATCTCATTGTGGTTTTGATTTGCATTTCCCTGCTAGTGAGTGATGTTGAGCATCTTTTCATGTGTCTGTTGGCCATCTGGATGTCTTCTTTGGAGAAATGTCTGTTCATGTCTTCTGCCCATTTTTTAATTGAGTTATGTATTTTTGGGGTGTTGAGTTGTAGAAGTTATTTTTTTAAATATGTTTTGGATACTAACTCTTTCTTGGATATATCATTTGCAGGTATCTTCTCTCATTCCATAGGTTGCCTTTTAGTTTTGTTGATTGTTTGCTTTGCAGAAGTGTTTTGTTTTTTTTTTTTTGGGATCATCCCTATAGTTTATTTTTGCTTTTGTTTCCCCTTGCCTCAGGAGACATACCTAGAAAAATGTTGGTAGGGCCGATGTCAGAGAAATTACTGCCTGTGTTATCTTTTAGGATTTTTGTGATTTTAGGTCTCATTTAGGTCTTTAATACATTCTGAGTCCATTTTTGTGTATGGTGAAAGAAAATGGTCAGTTTCATTCTTTTGCATGTAGCTGTCCAGTTTTCCTAGCACCATTTTTTTTTAAAGATTTTATTTACATATTTGACAGACAGAGATCACAAGCAGGCAGAGAGAGAGAGGAGAAAGCAGGCTTTCCGAGGAGCAGAGAGCCAGATGTGGGGCTCGATCTCAGGACCCTGGGACCATGACCTGAGCCGAAGGCAGAGGCTTTTAACACACTGAGCCACTCAGGCACCCCCCCAGCACCATTTTTTTAAAAAAGATTTTTATTTATTTATTTGATAGAGATCACAAGTAGGCAGAGAGGCAGGCAGAGAGAGAGAGAGGAGGAAGCAGGCTTCCCGCTGGGCAGAGAGCCCAATGTGGGGCTTGATCCCAGGACCCTGAGATCATGACCTGAGCCGAAGGCAGAGGCTTTAACCCACTGAGCCACCCAGGCGCCCCCCTGGCACCATTTTTGAAGAGACTTTTTCCCATTCCATATTCATTCCTCCTTTGTCAAGGATTAATTGACCATCTAATTGTGGGTTTATTTCTGGATTTTCTATTGTCTTCCGTTGTTCTATGAATCTGTTTTAATGCTAATACCATACTGTTTTAATTACTGCTACTTTATAACATAATTTGAAGTCTGGAATTGTGATGCTTGCAGTTTTGTTTTTTGTTTTTCTTTTTCAGGGTTGCTTTTGTGGTTCCATACTAATTTTAGGATCGTGTGTTCTAGCTCTGTGAAAAATGCTGTTGGTTTTTTGAGAGGGATTGCGTTAAATATGTAGATTGCTTTGGGTAGTATAGACATTTTAACAGTATTTGTTCTTCCAGTCCATGAGCATGGAATATTTTTCCATTTCTTTGTGTCATCTTGAATTTGTTTCATCAGTGTTTTATAGTTTTCAGAGTAGTGAGGGTGTTTCTTAAAAGGGAATGGTGTATTATTACAGGATGGTTCGATCAGAAAGGGAGGGAGAGGCCTCGGGCTTGCCGATTAAAAAAGAATGTATACTCTGGACTCTGCTCATGTTCTGGCTCTACCATTTTAGTAGGCGTGTGATTTTGGTAAGTCACATCCCTTCCTTAACGCTCAGTTTCTTGTTCTGCAAACTGGAAATAATGGGACCTACTTCTCAGGGTTCTTGTGAAGGTGAAAATAGGTCATGTGTATTGGGTGCTTGCGGTGCCTGGCACTGAGCAAAGTAATGAATATGTGTTCCTGCACGTTCTCCTATGTCTGTGGTGATTGCTTTGAAAATTTAGTTTGTCTTGACAAGCAGCAGCTCCATGTTACTCATTAGATTCAGATTCCTACACTTTGCAATCAACCTCCTAAGCAGTTGAAATTAGATCCCTGAGCAAGTTTGGCATCTTTATGGATGCATTTCCATGAAGAAACTGATAAGGTTAAATTGCTCTGTTAGGATTTAATTTTAACTAACTTCTCTACAGGCAAAGCCAGAAGTCATTTATTGCAACTTCCTGTGAATCTATAATTATTTCAAAATAAAAAGAAAAAAAAGAATTTTTTCTTTTAATTTCATTGGTAAAGGAAGGCACCCAGCCTCTACAGTTAGGTGACGTTGTTTGATAAATGTATATAAAGTTCAGCTCTAGTCATCATATGAGAGCTTAGGTTAACCTTTCTGTCTCTGGGTTGGAATTGTCTATTTGTCCAGTTATTCGTTTAGTCACTGAAAAAGAAACATATATTGAGCATAGGCACTTGTCTGGATGCTGGGGCTACAGCAATGATCAGACTGGACCAGTTTTGCTGCCCTCATGGACCTTTTATTATAGTGAGAGTGGGGTGTGAGACAGAGGATAAATACACAAGATTATAAAATACTACACTGAGTAATCAGCTGGAAGGTCAAAACTAAATTGTTGAGCTCCATCTTGTTTTCTTTATTCCTCATTTAATCGTTTTCCCAGTTTTACCCTGGCCCTCTCTTCTTTTTATTTGGTACATCTTCTCTTCAAGTCTCCTTCAAACCCATGAAAGATAAGCTCCTATTAACCAGACATAGAAAGGTGGCTGTAAAGATGTGTCCACATACCTGCTGTCCCTATAGATGGCCTGTGCGGACAAATTATAAAATGGACTAGGCTTAGAGTTGTCTCATGTTATTAGGTGGTAAAATTATAAAACAAAGCCGCGTGCTTCTGTGTTGAGTGCAGGAATGGCTATGCTGTCCTGGGCAGGCCTGCTTTTCCTTTGGGCCTGGCCTAAAGGATAGTTAGACTGATAGTTGCTGTGACAGATATGCCCCATGTTTTTTTTTTTTTCTTTTAATGATTTCATTTGTTTATTAGAGAACAAGCATAAACAAGGTGGGAGCGGCAGGCAGAGGGAGAGCGAGAAGCAGGCTCCCCACTGAGCAGGGAGCCCAGTGTGGGACTTGATCCAAGGACCCAGCAATCATGACCTGAACCAAAGGCAGCCACTTAACCGACTGAGCCCCCCAGGTGCCATGCCCCACGTTTTAATGACTTCATCGCATTGGTATATGTTTCACTCATCTAACAGGTTGGTAGGCGGCCGTCCTCCATATGGTGATTCAGGGACCAGTGGTCCTTCTGTCCTGTGGCCCTCGGGGACGAGCATAGAGGACTGCAGGGTGCTAGCTCTACTACGTGGAAGTAGTGCCGGTCACTTGTGCTCACATGGCATTGGCCAGAGCTCGGTCACATGGCTGCAGCCAGTTGCAGGGAACATGTCATTGCTGGGTGGGCAGCCACAGCCCCGCAGTGGTGCTTCTGTACTAGGCCTCGTGTGCTGTACATGACCAGAGCACAGCTGCTGTAATCCCACATAGCAGCATGGCTGTCATTTGCTCCTATGACTCTTCTTTCTTCTCAGCCCCATGGCTGATGAGTGAGCATGATCTTTCCTGAGGCAGATTCATATTCCCTTGGACTCTAGTCTGGTCTAACCAGCCTGTTAGTCCTTCTTTCTCAGTAGGGGAGATTGAGTCTTCTCACACCTTTGCTCATGAAATCATGTTGTGATCAGTGGTTGCACTGAGGCCGTCTTATTTCTTCCAAAATATTGTTGGCAGGTGATGCGTTCTCACATACTCTCTGTGGGCTTTCCGTCAGCTTTTGCTACTCCAGATGGTTTGTTTACTAAGGCACCGGAAGGACACTGGTGTGAGATCACTGCATCCGCAGGTGAAACGGCTGCCTCCAGGGTGGGATTGGATTCTCAACAGACACGCTCTGTGGTTGAAACAATAGACACACCCTTTGTAAAGTCTCCCTGACGATGCCTCCTTGCAATTCATATTATTCATCTGTGCTTGATTTTTAAGATACTTCAGGGGTAAATGTCACCTTTTGGGATTTTATTAATAATATTACTTTTTAATGAGTCTTTTGAAGTCGCTTTTATTACAAACAGCCAGTTTTCCCTTGAGATAATAACTTGTAGTGCCAAATATTTGCATTTCACTTGAAACTAAGGGTTTGAATGTTTGAAATATAAGCAAATCTAATTCTCCTGTGTCTAGAGAAACTGCATAATGAACCATATGTATGTGGCTTAAGCAGACAGATGTGGAAGGTTTCTCTCTCATTTTATTTTTTCTTAAAAACACTGGCAGAACTTAAAATTGGCAGCAGCTAGCAAATAGCTCTACCCAGCCGGCAAAACCACTGGAGCTAGAGTTGAAGGGGACGAGTCCTCTTAGGGTGCTGGCACATGTGGGGCTTTTCCAGGCTCTGGCATCTCCTTGGAAGCCCGGGGCCCCATAGTTCATCTCCCCATATTTCTTAGTCTCTCTCCGGTGGCTGAATTTTCACATCTTTGTCTGTAAAGTGGAGCCAGTTGTTTCAGTTGACTTTGGGGTTCATTTGGAGAAGGTGTTCCATGCATCTGGGTCCTGCAGTAAGATGGCCCTCTAGCTGCTGACAGAGAGGTCCTTAGCTGCCATCCCACTGCTGGAATGGGCCTTCCTCTGGTCCTGACCATGTGGCTTTTTTCTTTCTGTCACCTCTCATCCCTCCCTAACTTTGGGCCATCTTGACCTCTGGCCAGGGTTGCTCATGTGGTCTTAACTTGTCCTCCTACCTTTAGTCTTTCCTTATCCATTCTCGTCACTGAAGTGATCTTTCTGTAACTGACATCTGAGAATTTCACTGTTCTGTTTAATACTTACCTGTGGCTCCCTACTGTCTTCTAGATACAGTCTGTATCTCTTAACCTGGTCCACCTGGGCCTTCATGATCTGGGCCCTGCTTGCTGTCTGGACTATCTTCTGGCAGCTCCGCTAACATCCACGTCGTACTAGCAGCCTATTCTGTCTACATGTAGTCTTTCAGAAGATGACCATTTTCTGTCATTTTGGGGTGTGGTTATAAATTCTGTTCCTTTTGTTGGTGTTGCTCTACGTGTTTTGTGGCATTGCTTCTCAAACTTGGGTGTGCTTCAGGTAATCTAGAGAACTTGTTAAACCACAGATTCCTGGGTCCCACTTCCAGACTTTGATTCCCCAGATGTAGGGTGGAGCCTGATGTTCCGTGTTTCTAGCGAGTCTCCAGGAGATGCTGATTTGGGTAGTCTGGGGACTATACTTGGAGTAGCAAAACTCTAGAGTAGCCTGTCTTGTTGTAGCACTTGCTTCATTATTTTGGGATTGCCCATTTGTCTTTCTCTCTCATGAGACCCTAGTTTTCCTGGGAAAAAGAATCAGTTTACCCATCAGTATAGCTGAGTCACTGGTGCCTGGGATATTCTTGGTGTTCAGTAAGTGTCTGTTGAATGAATGAATGAATGAGTGGGTCACTGTTCATGCAGCAAAGTTCAAATCATTTTGCTTCTTGTGATGAGCTTTCTTTTAGACTATTTCAGCCTAAGAATGTGTGGAATATGACCTACTCCTTCTGTATGCCCTCACCTGACACTGAAATACTCACTTAATGAGTATTGAGTGAGAAAATCCCCACAGAGATCAGAGACCATGGATGAACTATAGGAAGATAGACATGGATTTCTTTTGATAGATCTGAAACTTTATGTGAAATGGACTCACAGGTTTACTTTCATTTAGCACAATATGGAGTAGTGTTTCTGCACCTCTTTTATTTTTTTATTTATGTTTTTAAAAGATTTTTCTTTATTTATTCGACAGACAGAGATCACAAGTAGGCAGAGTCAGGCAGAGAGAGAGAGGGAAGCAGGCCCCCCACTGCACAGAGAGCCTGATGTGGGACTCGATCCCAGGACCCCGAGATCATGACCTGAGCCGAAGGCAGAGGTCCAACCCACTCAGCCACCCTGATGCCCTCTGCACCTCTTTTAATATAAGGCAAACATCTGAACTTACTAGAGCCTACCAATAAATGGATCTCACACTACTTTTTAGAATCTGTGATGTGCCTGCTAGGGCTTATATGCAGAGTAAAGGGATACATGATATGGTTCTGGTCCCTCAGGTTGAAACCTGAATGATGGTATTTCAAGAGCACTTGAAATGTTCAAGTATGTGTGATACTAATCATAAGATTCATATTTTTTAAGATGCCTAATTACTTGTTTATTAAATCAGTTAACAGCATGCAGTGAGAAGCAAGTTCTGGGAAGGAGAATGAGGGTAGGTTAACACATTTAGAGCAAGCCCATAAAAGGGCCATGCTATGTTATGTACAGGTTATACAATGTTCTTACGCCTTCTCCCTCTTTGTTGCAAGGCCTTGTTGGTTTTAGGGAGCAGGAACTCTCCTTGCCAGCTTAAGTCTTCTTGTAAAGGAGGTGGGGTTGGAGTTCTCTTGGGAATCCAAGAAATGAGAGACAAGGAGTGGCCCATTGGCCCTGAGGAGTGGGAGTTCTTAGTTATTTGTGCTTGCCCTAGTTGCCTTGGGTTTGCTTCTCTCTCTGGTTGTCTGCTGGCTGCCAACGGCCATCCTTGCCCCCTATTCTTTTTAGTATTTCTCTGCCTCACAGGTTCTGCTTAGGCTGGCTCTGGTTCTTCATGGCTTCAAGCCCCACTGAGCCCTCACTCTGTGTCATGGCCTCATTGCATCTGTTCAGGGTCTGTTTTCTGTGCTTTTGATCTTCATGTTTCTTACCCACAGCCCCAGTAATGAGCATCTGGCTGAAGTTTTTCTTGCTAGGGTAGAGTTTTCTCTGCAAGAGGGTCCCAGAGGCCAGAAACTGTGTGCCTTCTCTTCTTTACTTGGACTCAACTGGGTGAGACCAGGTGTGAGGTGGGTCTTGTGGTGCACATGTGGCTACCAAGCCCACCTTTGTATCAGAACTTTTTTTTTTTTGTATCAGAGCTTTTTGTATCACCTTTGTATCAGAGGGGATGGGAATTGCCTTCTCCGGTGGCTGTGGTCCTGGCAGGTACACTGGAGAGCCCTATGGGGCAGTGGGACTCAAGTAATAGGATTTGAGCAGGCTGGGATCAGAGGAGGGATGGTCTGGGAAGAAGACAGAGATCTGACCCATGGAGAGCCAGCAATGGGTGATCAGCCTGCTAAAAGTGAGCAGGGGTGGGAGGTTGGATTGTAAGTTCCCTAAAGGCCACATGGGGGAGGTGGATGTTTTCTATTAGGCGACAGGTCATCTCTGTAGGCTTTTAAGCTCTGTTGTCAGAATAGCCTTGAGACCTGCCAAGAGGCCACTGATGCATGTCGTCCGTGAGATAATGTGGGAGAGGAAATAGAATGAGCAGGTGGTCATGGGATTGGAGAAAGAACAGACATGGGCTGTCGTAACAACAGCAGCCAGATATGGCAGCTCCGATTCCAGGCGGCAAGTAGTGTATTCTAGGGGAGCGGTAGCTTCTGGATCAGACCCAGGAATGTAGCAGCCAACACCCAGCACAGAGATTTTCATGCCTTCATTTGCAGGGTGGCGGTGGGACAGGGCTTTTCACCAGTGTCCTGCTGGGTTTGTGAACCATCTGCTTGATTGTTCAGTTGTAAACATCCATTCTTGTGTCCAGCCCATACCCAGCTTTTTAGATACAATTACTCCAGCTGTTTCCTTCAGTGCCAACCAGAAGGACAGTGTTCCTGGAAGTCCTACACATTATAATTTGGCCAGGAACCCAATCCATTGTGTACTGATTCCCTCTACCCTTGGTTTTGCCCCTGCAACCTGGTCAGACATCTGGCCTCGGTCAGAAAGTGCTAGTGTGGAACATTTGAATTTGGCTCTGGGATTTGGTGGGAGTGTTTCAGAAAGTTGTGTGGTCCATTGGGTGCTTAGACTGAATTGTGACCTTTCTTGCTTTATTGATATTGTTTATTATCAGAATCATAGGAGTTTCTGAAAACAACTTGGATGCAACTCAATTTCTAAAAATTAATTTATTTTTAAAATTTGAGATAAAATGGGGATGCCTGGGTGGCTCAGTTGGTTAAGCGGCTGCCTTCAGCTCAGGTCATGATCCCAGCATCCTAGGATCATGTTCCACATCGGGCTCCTTGCTCAGCAGGGAGCATGCTTCTCCCTTTGCCTCTGCCTGCCACTCTGCCTGTGCTCACTCTCTCTGACAAATGAATGGATAAAATCTTTAAAAAAAATTGAGATAAAATGGTATATAACGTTGTATTAGTTTTAGGTGTGCAGTGTAATTATTTGATATATGTATATAATGCAAAATGATTACTACACTAGTTAACATCCATCATCATACATAGTTACAGATTTTTTTCTTGTGATGACAACTTACAAGGTTTACTCTCTTAGCAACTTTAAAAACATAAAGTACAGTATCATTAACTATAGTCACCATGCTTTGCATTACATCTCTAGGACCTACTTATAACCAAAAATTTGTACCTTTTGACCACTTTTACCCAATTTCCCCCCGCCCCATGCCTGACAGCCACCAATCTGTTCTCTGTATCTAGGAGTTTGATTTTTTTCTTGGTTCCACATATAAATGATATCATACAGTATTTGTCTTTCTTTCTTTCTTTTTTTTTTTTTTTAAGATTTTATTTATTTATTTGACAGACAGAAAGAGGCAGGCAGAGAGAGGGGAGGAAGCAGGCTCCCTGCTGAGCAGAGAGCCCGATGCGGGGCTCGATCTCAGGACCCCAGGATCATGACCTGAGCCGAAGGCAGAGGCTCCAACCCACTGAGCCACCCAGGCACCCCAGTATTTGTCTTTCTATGTTGGACTTATTTCACTTAGCATTATGTTCTCAATATCCCTGATGCAACTCAATTTAAAAAAGGCCTTCTAAAGAGTAGGCTGACTTTTTTGAACAACAGATAAAATAGAGGGGGTAGGGACGCCTGGGTGGCTCAGTTGGTTAAGCAGCTGCCTTCGGCTCAGGTCATGATCCCAGCGTCCTGGGATCGAGTCCCACATCGGGCTCCTTGCTCCGCAGGGAGCCTGCTTCTCCCTCTGACTCTGCCTTCCACTCTGTCTGCCTGTGCTCGCTCTCGCTCTCTCTCTCTCTGACAAATAAATAAATAAAATCTTTAAAAAAAAAACAGAGGGGGTAATTACTTGCTGACTGCAATAATGCAATAATGCTGATTGCAAATAATGAAGGATATGGACTCATCTCTTAAGTTGTATGGGCCTTCATTTCTTCATCTGAGAACAGGATAATAATACCTGCTATGTCTACCTTTCAAAGGTTTTGAGATGCTCAGGTGAGATAGGTATGTGTAGTGCTTTGTAAATTTGAAAGCATTCTATGAATTTAAGATAATAACTAATGATTAGTGGCTTCTGGGGCATTTAAAAATGTTTGATATACATTTAGTGGAAACTCATCTGGTATGAAAACTTTAAAGATGACACCTCAAAGTTATATCACAGCTCAACATTTTATAGTCTTATTTCATCTCTGAAAGTCACAGAGGAGAGAGCTGAGTGTTCCCGAGAATTACTTGCTGGAATGGGGTGTGTGGGGTGGGAGGAAGGGTGCAGAGATGGTCCGCTGTCATTTCTAGGGATAGCAAGTAGAATGCCCTCCTAATGATTAATTTCTTGATAGTGTGTGCAGAAGCAGGCAACTTGATGGGTTATTTATCTAGTCTCCTTTTGTCCTAAAGGGTCACACACTCCTTGTGTTCACCTTAGCCTTGGGGTAGATGGGAGGAATGGAACAAAGACTTAGGCTCCTCCTTCCAGAATCACCAGTTTTGCTTCTTTAAGCATGGCCTAGTACAGTCTTTTCTCCTGAAGTTCGTTTCTGGTTCTCCTTATCCGTAAATCCTCACATTTGCCTTGCATGCCCCCTAGTGGCATGTCTGATGCACCCCGTGTTATGTTGCCCGGTTTGCTATGATCCCACGAGCAGTTGTTCTCCAGACCCAGTTCTATTACCAAGTGTTACCCACAGTTCACAAATGCAGAACGACAGGTTCTGGGATCCTGACTTACCACTCAAGGAGGACGTGGGGAGGTGGAATTGGAATCAGAACTTTTGATTCCCAGAATTATACAATGGAAATGCCTCAGAAAAAAGATGACATGGTTATAGCTTTTGTAGATCTAAAAAAAAGGGTTTAAAAGAAAGCTAGATTATTTTGCTGCCTACTCAGCTAACCTGAAAGGATAAAAATGTAGCCCGTATTTAAGGATAAGAATGCTCATCCTAAAAAAAAAAAAAAAGAATGCTCATCCTTTTGGGACACCTGGGTAGTTCAGTCAGTTGAGCGTCTGGCTCTTGATTTCACTCAGGTCCTGATCTCAGGGTTGTGAGATTGAGCCCCGACTCTGGCTCCATGCTGGGTGTGGAGCCTGCTTAAAATTCTCTTGCTCCCTCTACCTCCATCACTCCCCACCCTGCACTCGCTCTTTCTCTAAATAAATAAATAAATAAAAATGTTTAAAAAGAACGATCATCCTTTTTACTCTTTCTTCAGCACATTGGAAGAACTTTCTTCACTCACCAAGTGTTCAGTATTTCATGCTCAGTGTTGTTAACAACTTTGAGGTATCCAAAAATTTACGAAGCATGATGTCTGCCCTGCAGAAGTTTATGTTCTAATTATGTCCTAGTTACAAGGTGTTTAAATGTATTCTCTTAAGGAAAAAAAATAAGTATAACGCATGATGGCTTTTGCTGATGTTTTCTATTTTTACCTCTGAGCATTTGCTTATTTATTTTTTAAGTCCTTTTCCGTGGAGAGAGAACCACATGATAACAGCAGTAATTACCCGGAGGAACCCTGGAGGATAACAGAAGAACAGCGCGAGTACTACATCAATCAGTTCCGATCCCTTCAGCCTGACCCGAGTTCCTTCATTTCAGGTAACTAAGCTGATGGGTGAAGACATGGGTCCCAGTACTGTTACACTGGTAGCAGTACACATCTTGAGAAACAGTTCACACAAAATGAATGTGACATCCTTCTGTGATTTTGATTTGTTTTCCCTCTACGACTGAATTTCTTATCAACTGTAAACCATGCAGAAAAATACTTGGCAATGACATTTGGAGGATAATGTTTCAGTTTCAAAGGTTTAAGTGGGAATTTGGGGGAGCCTGGTCTAGACCTGTGCCTTATTAGCAGAGCAGTTCTTGAGATGGTAGACTGTGGCACCAGGATGACCTCTTTAATTGCTTATTCATATTCAAGTGAAGATGTAGTGTAGCCTTCTAAAGATTTCGTGTCACAAGTCTCTTAATGTTATGTATGCTTTAGAAGTCCAAATTCGTGCTCGCTTTCTTTGGCTCAAGTCCTTCTGCTCTGGATTTTCTGAGAGAAATTAAAATATGGGAGAAAAATAGACCAGCAGTTTTATGTCCACATGTCTGTTCTTCTGGGTTGTCTTCTAAATACGTATTCCTGTTGAGTTCTCATGCAAAATTCAAACTGAGACAAACTGATTTAATTCCTGTATGCCTACATTTTCCTGGGCTGAAGACTAAACAGTGAAACAGCAGAGTCTGGAAGAAAAATTCATAAAACTTTCTTTTTGTACTTCAATTTTGAAGAATAACACTATTTCCTCAATAATTATAACCTGACATATTAAATATGGACTAATTTTCTCTTGAGAAATAAGATATATAATTGAAATATAATCATATAAATTCAGACATCATTTTTCTGATTGGTGGTAGTAGTTTTATTGAAAGGCAAGTATCGTAGATACAACAAATTCAATGTTGACACCAGGACTTAAAATAAGCAGAAACTCAGATTGGCCATTTACTAACCTTACCCACTGCTTAAGTGACTTTTTTTTTTTTTAAAGATTATTTATTTATTTATTTGACAGACAGAGATCACAAGTAGGCAGAGAGAGAGAGAGGAGGAAGCAGGCTCCCTGCTGAGCAGAGAGCCCGATGCGGGACCCGATCCCAGGACCCTGAGATCATGACCTGAGCCGAAGGCAGTGGCTTTACCCACTGAGCCACCTAGGCGCCCCTGCTTAAGTGACTTTTAAATTTTTTTTAAAAGATTTTATTTATTTATTTGAGAGAGAGAGAGAGAGAAAGAGAGAGAGAGCGAGCACGAGCACGAGCCAGGTGGGGGTGGAGAGGGAGACATGGTTCTCCACATGGGGCTCAATCCCAGGATCCTGGGATTTGACCTGAGTCGAAGGTAGAGGCTTAACCCACTGAGCCACCCAGGTGCCCCTTAAAGTGAGTTTCTTCATAATGTATATGTATAATTAAACAAATACAAATGGGTAGCTGTTAGGAGTGTTTTTATTTTAACTTCCTTATTTTGCAGAATTTCAAATGTGATATAACTAGAGTGACTAGTATAAGAAACCCCTGTGTACCTACTACACAGCACAGTGATTTTGTTCAGCCTGTATCCTCTCTCAGACCAGATGATTTTGAAGCAGTTATCAGATCATTTCATTTGAAAATATTTCAGTTCATATCTCAAATGATAAGAAAGACTCCTTTTAAAAACATAACCGCAATTCACTGGCACAGGTGAAAAAAAATACGAAACACATTTCTTTAATATCATCAAGTCTTTGTTCAGATTTCCCTGATTGTCTCACAAATGCCTTTTGAAAACAGTTCAGTTTGTTGAAGGTCAAGAGGAGTTCATCTATTGCAATTAGGTGATGTCTCTTTTAAAAACAAAATCTTTTCTGAGATATTAACATACCATAAAATTCACCCCTGTAAAGTGTACAGTTCATTGGTTTTTGTGTATTTACAGAATGTATTCACAATCTGAATTTAGAACACTTTCATTACCCTGCAACAAACCACCTACTTATTAGCAATTATTCCCCATTCCTGCTCGCCCCACCTCCCAGCACTACATAATGACTAAACTACTTTTTCTCTCTAAAGATTTGCCTATTTTAGGCTTTTCCTATAAATGAAATAATATAATGTGTGGTCTTTTTTTGTGTCTGACTTCTTTGACTTAGCATAATACTTTTAAGGTTTATTTTATCCAGGTTGTACTATGTACTAGAGCTGGATTGCTTTTTTATGGCTGAATAATTTCTGTTGTATAGATATATACTACGTTTTATTTATTCATCAGTTGATGGCACTTGATTTGTGTTGTTTCTCCTTTTTGGCTATTAGGAATAATGCTGCTTGGGGGTGCCTGGGTGGCTTAGTCACAGTGGCTGCCTTTGGCTCAGGTCATGATCCCAGGTCCTGGGATTGAGCCCCACATCGGGCTTCCTGCTCAGTGGGGCGTCTGGTTCTCCCTCTGTTCCTGGCCCCACTCTCATCCTCTCTCTCACTCTCTCTCAAATAAATAAAAAATCTTTAAAAAAAGAATAATGCTGCTCTGAATATGCGCATGCACATTTTTGTACGGACGTATGTTTTAATTTCTCTTAAATGTATACCTAGGAGGGGAATTGCTGGGTCACATGGTAACTCTGTGTTCAGTCATTTGAGGATCCGACTGTTTTGCATGGCGGCGGCATCGTTTAACATTGCCACCAGCAGCATATGAAGGTTCCGGTTACTGCACATCCTCACCAGCTCCTACTGTCTTTTGCTTATAGCCATCCTAGTGATGCCAGATGGACTGAGGCCCCAAGAGGGAGGGCCTCAGTCCCCTCGCCATGAGCGTTCTTGGCTTTGTGTGAGAAAGAATTCAAGAGCAAGCTGTTCAGAAAAAGAAACAAAAATTTATTGAGTTTGGAAGTGAGAAGGGAACTACTTCACAGATAAAATAGTGGTCTCTTCTCCCAGGTGAGGAAGAGGACCGTCCTTTGCCTCTAAGAAAGAGTTTTCTAAGTTTTAAAAATTAGCTAGCTATATAGGAAGGGGCTTACTCCTTAACTTTGGGTTTATCCTTTACATTGGGTGCGTAGTTTCTCCCTTGTCTTAGGGTTGTGAAATTACCTACAGGGAGCAATTTTAAGAATGTCGGACCTTTGTGGCTTTTACTGCTGGAGGGGGTGGGGTCTTGTGGTCTTCCATGGTTGGCTCTTGGGACTCTGTCTGCTACCTGCTCACTTTTAGGTTAAGGGTCAGTCTCAAACCTGAATGGCTTTACTTTGGTCAACTTGTCTTCTGAGTCTCCCTTCCCTCCTACCTCACTAGTGAGTGTGAAGTAGTATCATTTGGGGTTATGATTAGCTTTTCCCAGATGAAAAATGAAATTGAACATCCTTTCATGTTCTTATTGTATATCTTCTTTGGAGAAATGTCTATTCAAATCCTTTGCCATTTTAAATAAATACTGAATGTAAGAGTTCCTTATGTACAGACGTAACTTGGGGAGATTGAAGATTTGGTTCCAGATGACAGCAATAAAGTAGATATTGCAATAAAGAATGTCAAATATTTTGATTTCCCAGTGCATATAAAAATTATATTTACACTATGTTGTAATCTGTTAAGTGTGCAATTGTATTATATGTAAAAAAAACCACTGTGTGTGCATATATATGTGTGTGTGTGTATTTTTTTTTTAAGATTTATCTGTTTACCTATTCGACAGACAGAGATCACAAGCAGGCAGAGAGGCAGGCAGAGAGAGAGGGGGAAGCGGGCTCCCTGCTGAGCAGAAGGCCCAATGCGGGGCTTGATCCCAGGACCCCGGGATCATGACCTGAGTTGAAGGCAGGGGCTTTAACCCACTGAGCCACCCAGGCGCCCCAGCACTGTATATATTTTAGTTAAAAAATAATTTATTGCTAAAATATGCTAAACATCATGTGAGCTTTCAGTGAGTTGTAATCCCTGATCATAGATCACTGTAATAAATATAATAATAATGAAAAAGTTTGAAATATTGCAGGAATGACCAGAATGTGTTACAGAGCCATGAAGTGAGCAAATGCTTTCAGAAAAATGGTACCAATAGACTTGCTCAACACAAGGATGCCACAGACCTTCAATTTGTTAAAAAAAAAAAAATGCAATATGTGCCAAGTGCAGTAAGGTGAAGCATAATAAAATGACATATACCTGTATTCTAGATACATGTTCTTGGCACATATTGAATTTGTAAATATTTTGTCTCAATTGGTGGCTTGTTTTTTTCAATTTTCCTAATAGTATCTTTTGGAGCACGTAAGTTTTTAGTTTTGATGGTGTATAGATTATGTTTTTTTGTTGTTGACTGTGCTTTTGGTGCCATAATAACAGATCATTGCCTAATCCAAGGTCATGGAAATTTATGTCTTTATTTTCCTCTAAGAAGGTATATATATTACAGTTTTATCTCTTATATTTGGGTCTTTTATCCATTTTGAGTTAATTTTTGTGTATGGTATCAGGTAGGTGTTCAAATTGCTTCTTTTACATGTAGATCTCCAGTTGTCCCAGTACCATTTTTTTGGGGGGGGGGGAAAAAGATTCTGTGATTTAATTGTTTTAGCATCCCTGTCAAAATTCAGTTTACTATGAATGTTAGGGCTTATTTCTGGATGTTAATTTTTTCCCACTGATTTTTACTGTCTAGTCTAATGCCAATACCACACCGTCTTGGGTAATGTAGTAGGTTTTGAAGTTAGGAAGTGGGAGTTCTCCAGCTTTGTTTTTGTCAGCGCTAATTGTTTTGATTTCAATTTTTAGGGATTGTGGTTTTTGAAATTTAGTTTTATACATATATAAAATATTTTCACAATTCTGAATTTGAGTCTGTAAAACAATTTACTAAACAATTTACAAAGTCTAGCTTCTATTTCTATTTCTCTCCCATCTACCCTTTTCTTCTCTGCCCCCCTTTTTATGGTTTATCTCTTTTTAAAAGTAAAAGCAAATTTTGGTGTGTGAATATGTTTATGTGTGTGTATATATTCTTATCTCCCATCTTCCATGAGATAAATGGTAGCATACTGTTTCCACTTTTCTCCACTTGCTTGTTCCGATTAACATTATGTCCTGGTGATTACTCCATATTGCATGGAGAGATGTTTCCCATTCGCTTTTATGGTTGTGTACTGCTCGATTGTGTGACATGCATTTATTTAGCTAATCTGCTTTTGGGATTCTTTTTAGTCTTTTGCTCTTAGGCATATTTTTGTTGTGAATAGCCCTCTACCTGTCTTTTCATATTTTTGTCAGTGTATCTTTGGATAATATGATTTTGCTAAACACTACAAGACACTCCTTCTGTGGGGTTTGTGCCGGGCTGTCATTTCAGCAGCATTATAGAAGATGCCCATTTTCCCACAGTCTTACTGTCACTATGTATTCACTGACTTTTGTATTTTTCTCCCACTTTGCATGGTTCTATTTTATGGATCTTTTATGAAGAAGGTTGAGGTGTTTTTTTTTTTTTTTCCCAATATGATTAAGAGTCAGTTGGGCATCTGGCTGGCTTAGGTGATAACAGCATGTGACTCTTGATCTTGGGGTCGTGAGTTCGAGCCTCATGTTGGGGATAGATTACTTAAAAAAATGGTGTGTGTGTGTGTGGTTGAATCTATTTCTGTGAACTGTCATAGCTCTACCTGTTTTTGTATAGTGTTATTGGTCTTTATTTTTCAGATTTTTATCTATTCATTAGGTTAACATTTTATCACTGATTTATCAATGCTATGTATAGCTGTTTTTTACTGGGCTAAGACACTCCTTGTAATAAAAAGTCTGAATCTACATTTTGATGTTTGATTGCTGACAACTTTTTAAAGCCTTATCTCTCCTTCTTTTGCCCCATAGGTCTGAAAATGGCTGGAGAGAACAAGGAAAGGAGGCTGGCTTGGGGTTTCTAGGTTGACTGGGATTAGGGCTGGGGGGAGGATTCCAGCTCGTTGATTCAACAGCTGTCAGCACCAGAGGAGGGAGCACTTGGCCTTTTTCATCAGCTCCCTTCTCTGGCAGGTGACAGCCAGGGCACAATTGAACTTGTTAGCTGTTGGCTTCTGGATGGGCCCTACCTAATCTCTTTGGGACACCATGGCATAACAGTCCCTCTTTACTGTCTGAAGGCCAGGCTGGGTCTGTGGCTTGGGTTTAGGCCTAGTGTGATTTGAAGAAAGGATATCAAGGGGGAAAAAGAAGAACGAGTTAAGGGGTGAATGTCTTTATAAAATAGCTGATAAATAGGCTCTTAAGACATTTCTGATAAATGTTTGACGAGGGGGCTGCACTGATGGCCGGATGCTCAGGATGCTTTTCCAAGAAAGCTCATTGGTTAATAGGGCACTTTCCCTTTGATTCTTCATAATCTAGCAAAGGAAAATAGTTCTGCTTTAGGGTGCATTATAATACCTTGTTTTAAGTCCAGCTAGAAGACTTGTGATTGCCAGGGAAAGACTTTCGACTTAATCAGTTTAGAGCTTTTGAGGCTTTATATGACTGTTCTTCATGTTAGAATTGAGGCCTTTGAATTTTGAAATTGGTCTTAGAGCTGAAACCATAAAAATTTCAATCTCATTAAGGATTGGTCTAACATTTTAAGTGCAGTTGGGACTTGGAGTTATATAATATGTAAAGTGGAATGATTACCTAATTTCAGTTGATACTGGTAAAATTGTGATGGATAAAGAAAGTAGCAAGTGGTTCCTGGATAAATTTCTCAAAGAGCCACCAAGAGATCTTATATTTCACCTGACTCTTTACCACGATGTCTGTTTTGTCTTGTGTGATAAGATGAATGGTGTCAATTTTCTTTTTGCTCTGTTTTCTGCCATGATCGTATATTTACTTTCTCACCCTTTCATTAAAAGTGCTTGACAGATTTTTACTTTAATAATTTTAAAATTTGTCTTCTGAATTTTGAATAAACTTTTGCAGATCTTTGGAAAAATCAAGAAGGAATTTATATGTATAATAAGTATTATGATATTGTTTCTTTTGCCCGATTGTAGTTTATATATTCTTATAAAAGCTGTTCATAACACTGAAAAAATAAAATAAAGTTAAAAAAAATAAAAGCTGTTCACATGTTGTTTTAGCCATATGATTTATAGTTGCTTTGATGAATAAATATTACATTTATTGTTATATGGTAGGGATTCTGAATGAAAAAAAATGACAACTCATTTACATAAAATTTTAAAAGCTGTTCTAGATAAATAATTAATGATTTATTTAAACAGTGGCTCTCTTGGCAGGTTCTGTGGCCAAGAACTTCTTCACTAAATCAAAGCTTTCCATTCCAGAACTCTCCTACATATGGTAAGTATAATTAATGCCATATTAGTATCATAGTGTCATTACATACCCATACCTTAGCTCCTACTTTTGCATTTTAAAAGTCTTATCCTTTGAATTTTTTTTTTTTTAAGATTTGTGTATTTATTTTGAGAGCACAAGCAAGGGGGAGGGCAGATGGAGAGGGAAAGAATGTCAAGCAGACTCCTTGCCGGGTGTGGAGCCCGACTTGGGGCTTGATCTCAAGACTCTGAGATCATAATCTGGACTGAAATCAAGAGTCAGACACTTAATTGACTGTGTCAGCCGGGGGCCCGTTGAATTTTTTTTTGACAGATAAAAGAGTGAATAGAACTTAAGATTTTTGCTGCTGTGAAGATTAAATAAGTTATTATATGAAAAGCACAATGTTGAGTGTCTGGTGCACTGTAACTGTTAGCTGTTACTTAATTAATTTTCCAATTATTATCGTCCTCTAGATCCCTTTCCTGTCTAAACAATTGTGTGGGCATATGAGCATTCCCATCTTGTGAATTTTATTTTCAGATATTTCTACTTGATATGATGCAAGTTACCAGAGGATCTTGAAAATCTCTTCTTTAAAATATTTTATGAGGCCAGGTGAACAGAAGGTTCACAAATGTTTTGGAATTAAGTCAAATTTGACTATTCTAGCAGCCTCTGAGCTTCGTAAATTTGGCTGGTGTTTATCAGCTGGGCCCTAGTTCTGACTTGCAGCTGTGGTGTGCACTGTACCTCGCCGCCGTGCTGGCTGCAGCCCGGGTTCCAGAAGGCCTGTCCCGAGCCAGTCCAGATGGCTGATTTGCGTTTAGGAGAACACTCAGTGCCTCTGTAAACTGCTGGCTGTGTGTGGGCCCTTCTTCCTCAAGCCTGGGTGGGAGATGCTGCTGCTATAAATACATAATTAAAACCCTGGAATATTTGTGTAAGATTTTTTTTGCACGAGGATTTACAAAAATTGTGGTAGAATTTAAAATTGCTTGTCATGTTTTGTGCATTTTATTGGAAAACTTTTCTGGTAACACTTGCACATGCCAGTGTATCTGAGATTTCTGAGCTGGGTTTAGGTTCTTCAGCAATATAGTCTAGCATAATTCTTTTTTTTTTTTTTTTAACAACAAGCCTTACATTAGATTTTAAAGCTAGGGGGAAAAATAGACTATTGTTTTGAAAAGAAGACAGTCTCTTTTGGCCGAATTCCCAGTCTTAATGTTATTGGCATGAGGCTTCCTATTTTTTGTTGAGACATATCTGTGGAAGGTGAATGGTATTCTCTCCAGTCAGTGCTTGAAACTGTTCCCTGACTCTTTACCCTGTGGACCTGCTCCTTCAGGGCTGGTGTGTTCTAAATATTGGCAGGAGAAGGATGTGAATGGTCCAGAGGAAAGTTAGGGAGCTTACCTTCTCTATTTCTTCTCTGATGTAGAGCTACCTTTCCAGCACAGTTTTATGTCCCATCTCTTTACTTGTCCCAGCACAAGTATATTGTCTCTGTACACCTAAGACACTGGTTGAGCTTATGGTGTCTTACTTTGGCAAATAGGTTTCTTTTGTGCTGAGTAAATAGGTCTGTGCCTTTCAGTGGAAAACACTGACTGAAGCAAAGATAAGCCTTTTCAAGACTGTTTCTTCCTTTCTGTCTTACTGGTTCCAGCCTTCCCAAGTTGCTGGTTTTATCTGAAAACATAATTCAACCAGTATTTATTGAACTCACTTGTATTTTCCCAGAAGAGAATTAATTCTCAGGCAAATTTTGTTTTGTTTTGTATTTTTAATAGACTTTAATTTTTAGAGCAGTTTTAGGTTCACAGCCAAACTGAGCAGAAGGTAGACAGATTTCCCATATATCCCCATCCCCACACAGGTGATCATCCCACGATTAAATAGTAGATACAGGTTAAATATCAATATGGTATTATCATGCAAATTTTTGATACAACATTTATGTGACTTGAAAAGCTCAAGGTTCTTCCTAAAAGCTGAAAAATGAAGTGCTCGTTTCTGAGCTCAGTTAACGGTATAATGGCTGGGACACCTGTAGAAAGGTTGAGGCCCACCCTTCCGCTTGACCATTGTGAGTGCCAGATCTGGAGCTCTTCGCACCACTATGCATTTACTGAATGACTGTCAGCTAATGAATTCTGAGCCTTATTTTCCTTTTTGTGCTGTAGTTTCTTGTCTTTTGTACTCAGTGTTATAAAACAGACCTGCCAGAGAACCTGAAGTGTGTCAAGTTTTGTTTATAAAGTGCTGCTGGTATTGGTGCTGTTGATCAGCATTCGTCTTGCAGGTGCCCCCTGAGATTTCATAGGAGTGTGGAGACTTCGCAGGGCCACCACCAGAGAGCCTGGGAGTTGTATTTGCATATTTTTTAAAAAAGAGATTGATTGATTGATTGATTGGTTGATTGATGGTGGGGTGGGGGGTGGAGAGAGAGAGAGAGAGAGACGTGTGCTCGCGCCGATGCAAGTCGGGTGGGGGAGGGCAGGACCTGAGCCGAAATTAAGAGTCAGATGCTTAATGGACTGCGCCACCCAGGTGCCCCATGTTTGCATATTTGAGGCTGAGTAACTTTTCCTCTAAGCCCTGTGTTATGTGCTTGTGACATGTTATAATTAGGGAACTTAGTGATGCTGACTGTGATGGAGCCCTGACCCTGCCTGAGTTCTGTGCCGCGTTTCATCTCATCGTGGCTCGGAAAAACGGCTACCCACTGCCCGAGGGCCTGCCTCCGACTCTTCAGCCAGAGTACCTGCAAGCAGGTAAGGCGTCCTCAAAGTCCTAAACGTTTGACATTTTCCATCCAGGCCTTATAAGAACTTTTTGTGCCTTAAGGTGGTATCCGGGCACTTTGTGGAGTCTTTTGCGTCTAAAGTCCTTTAAGTGCTATTAGATTGTCACATCTTATGATATAAGAATTCGGAATGGCGTGGTTAAGTGTGAGTCATTTGTTACTCCCATTCTATTATTCTCTGGATGAATTTGAGCCAGTCACTACCCTTTCATTAAAATTGTGCAGTAGGCAAGTACCGAACCTCCTAGCTGATATAAAATGAAGAAGATGATCTTCCTGTAGAGTCAAGTGCTGACTTGGCATCTTTAGGTATGTCCTAATGTTCCCAAGTGGCCTGGGGCAGTGGAATGGAAGAAGTTAAAAAACTACATGCCAGGAAATGTGCAAAGCACTGTGATCTTAATGTACTCTTGATAAATGTTTACATCTCTATACATCTATGTAACTTCAATCAGATAGAGATATGGAACATTCAGCACACCACAAGGTTGGACTGGAACTCTTTGTCTTTCTCCTTAATAGAGCTATTACCCCAAACCCTTTCAATAAGAAGAGTCATGGTGAGTCTAACATTTGTATCAGTTCTTTTGGAACACTGGAAAATTAAATATCTCTTGCCCTTTTCAAAGGCAGTGGGCATGGATACGATTTCTGTTACTCAGGGAAGTATAGCTTCCATTGTGAAGGTTCCAGAAACAGCTCGTGCTGTCAGTAAGCTTTCTCACATATTAGGGAAGGCCTCTTAAAAACATGAGACGTCTAGCCATGGATGATTATGGCAAGGAGAAGCATTATGTCTAAAGAAATTGTGAATAGTCTACACATTTTATGTTTAGATCTGAAAAAGGCCCTACTTTTTCATGTCTTGTCGCCTCATAACAACACAAGATTCAAAGTGGCCAGTGACTTATCTAAGTCAGTCTTGGGGTCTCTGACTCTTAAATAAAGAGTCTTTCATTTTCTGTATTTGGTAGTGGGGGAGCCAAAGCTCAACCAAAGGGAGGAGACCAAGTGTGTGGCCTGTGCCACTGGCAGGTAAACATGTTGGGGAAGAGTGACCCATTTTTGGATCTATCCCCAAATGCCTCCATAAAATGTATGCAGGGGAAGGTTCAGGCAGTAGAGTCTACTACTCATTTCAGAGGCTTAGACTTTGGTCATAGCAGCTGCTTTCTGCCAGCCTGCTACCCTTCCTTCCAGGCCGGGAGAGACCCTCAGGAGTCCTCAAGAACCAGTTTGCAGTTGGGTAGCATGACAAACAGCTCTGTTTCCACTTTGGTGTCTATCTCACCATCTTTTTTTCTCATATTCCCCCCTCTCTGTTCCTCCTGGATTGAGGCAAAGAAGAGCTAACCTTCTTGGGGCTATCTTGGTAAGGGTGTAGCTTTCATAACCAAGTCAGTATTAGGTCATCCAGGAGCCCCTTTTCCTGTAAGCAAGACCACATGAGGCTTTGTCTCTCTCTCTCTCTCTCATGAGGATGGACAGCTGACCAAGAGGGCCAAGGTCTGCTCCAAGGCTAGTTATATTTAATACTGTCACTGTTTCTTACTGTGAGCCCTGGGTTCATGGGTTGTTTCAAAAGCCACTGATAAAATTTTTTAAAAAAATATTTTATTTATTTATTTTGACAGAGAGAGATCACAAGTAGGCAGAGAGGCAGCCAGAGAGAGAGGAGGAAGCAGGCTCTCAGAGAGCCAGACGTGGGGCCTGATCCCAGGACCCTGAGACCATGACCTGAGTTGAAGGCAGAGGCTTTAACCCACTGAGCCACTCAGGTGCCCCAAAAGCCACTGATAAAAATTTTAAGAAATCTGTAAGCCCTATGCAAAAATTATGTTAACAGAAGACAAGTAGCCTCTTTTGATTCCTTCACTGCTGCAAATGGCTGCTTTTACCTTGGTTATGCAGTTGCGGGGCGGGGGTGGTGGTCTATGAAACACAGTGCCAGTCAAGAGGCAGCTTTCTTTCAGTTGGAGTGAAGCCCCTTGTTTGTTCCTGATCATTTGTGGAGGCTGTCAGCATGCATTTATACAGAAACAACTGAAGAATCCATCGTGTACCCTTTAATTAAACAAAAACTGCACACCATTTCCAGAGCTTATGGGATTAATTTTAAATAATAATTATATGGTTCTAATAAAAACCATGAGAGACCTCATAAAACCCCATCAAACTCAGTGATGGTATATTTTAGGCAAACCCTAAGGGTTTAACAGTTAACTCTTTTTTAAAAAAGATTTTTGTTTATTTATTTGACAGAGAGCTGTATATAGAGAGAGCACAAGTAGGCAGAGAGGCAGGCAGAGGGAGAGGGAGAAGCAGGCTCTCTGCTGAGCAGGGAACCTGATGCAGAATTGATCCCAGGACACTGGGGTCATGATCTGAGCCGAAGGCAGCTGCTTAACCCACTGAGCCACTCAGGTGCCCCAACAATTACCTTTTTAATGCTTTATCACTCATGTTTATTTTTGCATATAGCTCAAGAAAATGACCAGAACTATCTGAGTTTTCTCTGTGCTTTTAGACTTTGCATATATGTGTGATTCTGTTCATTTTGGGGGTTCATTTCTAAAAAAAAAAATATATATATATGTATATATATATATATATATTTATTTATTTATTTATTTGACAGACAGAGAAACAAGTAGGCAGAGAGGCAGGCAGAGAGAGAGAGAGAGAGAGAGAGGGAGAGAGGAGGAAGCACGCTCCCCGCTGAGGAGAGAGCCCGATGCGGGGCTTGATCCCAGGACTCTGGGATCACGACGGGAGCCAAAGGCCGAGGCTTTAACCCTCTGAGCCACCCAGGTGCCCCTTGGGGGTTCATTTTTATGGTATCCCACTTTGCTTTTTAAAAAACATAACTTCCTTATAGCCATTTTGGAAAACAGTGTGGCGGTTCCTCAAAAAGTTAAAAATAGGGCTACCGTATGACGCAACAATTGTTTTACTGGGTATTTACCTCAAAGATGCAGATGTATAAGAGGGGGCACATGTACCCCAATGTTCATAGCTCAATGGCCACAATAGCCAAACGGTGGAAAGAGCTGAGATGCCCTTCAACAGACAAATGGATAAAAAAGAATGTGGTTCATGTACAAAATGGAATATTACTGAGTCATCAGAAAGGATGAATACCCAGCATTTGCATCGACATGGATAGAACTTGAGGGGATTATGCTCAGTGAAGTAAGTCAAGCAGAGAAAGTCAATTATATGGTTTCACTTATATGTGGAACATGAGAAATAGCTTGGAGGACATTAAGAGAAGGAAGGGAAAAATGAAGGGGAGGCGGAATCAGAGGGGGAGAGGAGCCATGAGAGACTATGGACTGTGGGAAACAAGCCGAAGGTTTCAGAGGGGAGCGGGTGGGAGATGGGTGAGGCCAGTGATGGGTATTGAGGAGGGCACGGACTGCACGGAGCACTGGGGGTTGTATGCAAACAATGACTTATGGCACACTGCATCAGAAACTAATGATGTACTGTATTGTGACTAACATAACATAAAAAAAAATAAAAGCTTAGCTTCTTGTTGCAACTTTTTTCCTCATCTACGTTCAGTCTTAAAAAAAAAATCTAACCTGGTTTTCAATAAGATTGGTGAGGGGTATAAATTCGGTTGATACCTTCATGCATTTATAATTATACAAGCTTGTTTTCAATAAAATAATGAAACAAATTATTGTATCTGATTTTTTCCCTAATAGTGGAAATTAAAGGACACAGTTGGAAGGAAAAGTTGGATTATTTGGTAGCTTACCCATGGTCCTTTGATATTTTCCTGTCTAGGTGACTGGGTAGATAGATTATGGTATAGATTTTTATTGTCAAATTTTTTAAAAAAAATAGTTGTGTGAGCACCGTGTTACTCTCACGGGTCAGAATGCTGTATAGAAGAGCATTCCGACTGTTATGGAACTTGCTGGCAGTGAGAGAATTGCTGTTCAGTAAACTCAGTGTACTGGTAACGGGAGGCAGTGATAGGTGCCGTGAAGGAAAAGCACAGCTGCGGCAGGAGAGCGCATGACCTTGGGGAAGACTTCCTTAAATACTTGCGCGGAGATGTGAAGGCTGAGCTAAGGGCTATGTCGATGAAGAAGGGGGAAGGGTAGGCTCCGGGCAGAGGGGGCAGCAGGTATGCTGCGGAGGGCCCCAGAGGGGGCTTGGAACACCGGAGGCATGGAAAGTGCAGGCCACAGCGGCTGGGGTGCTAGGAGCCAGAGCTGGAGGGGCTGGGGATGAGGCTGAGGAGGAAGGTACGGAACAAGTCATGGGCACTGACGTCGGCGGGTTTTAAGCAGGGAGGTGTCCCAATCCGAGTTGCTGTTGGCTGCTGATTGCTGAGGCTGGTGCTGATTGGAGAGCAGGTTTGGAGGAGCAAGGGTGTACTCGAAGACCAGGTTATGGCAGCAGTCCAGGTAGATCCACAGGGGGCTGGCACTAGGGAGGTGACAGTGGAGTTGGAGACACGGGGACAGGCTAGAGAGAAATTTAGCCATTAATGATGGCGTTTGTAGGTTTGGAAAGTGTGAGCTTTGTCTGTAGCAAGACCCTCTCCTGATAAAGCTTAAGTCATGCAATTCTAGTCAAATCACTGATTGGTAAACTAGAAGCAAAAGCCTTATCTCGGTTAAACCTGCTGGTGTGGTCGGATTGTGGAGTGGTACTTGGAAAGGTGTTTTACTGAGTTTTCACTAAGGAAATGAGACTGCATGGTATAGTCAGAAAAATCACCAGGGCCGGTGCTTTGCCCTACTCGATGTTGTTACAGGATCGCAGGGTTCTCGTCTCACAGAGTCAAACAATGACGCTCTCAGACACAAAGGGTTGAAGTGAAGTGAAAGTTTCTGAAGTGAAGATGAGAGCAGAAAGGAAAGAAAAAGCTCTCTGGGGGGAGAGAGGTCCCCAATGGGTTGCCACTGGGGGGTTTTAGGTCGGTCTTTTATTGAAAACTTGACCAGGGAGCTTGTGGCCTTGAGATTCTTGGGCCATCTTAGTCTGAGCAGGGACAACAGAAAACACCCTTAATGACTGACTTCTATGGGGTTTGGTCCATTTCTGCAATCACACTGTAGCTGCCAGAGACAAATACTCCCTCACATCCGGGACCAGGTGGCCTGATCTCCTGCCTCATCTCTTGTTCACTCTTTCAGAGCCTAGTCATGGGACCCCTGTCCCTCCCCGCCTGTACCTTAACCCTCTCCTTACTCAGTATCACTGAAGTTCAGACCAAAGTAAGCAAATGAACAGTTGAAGATGCTTGTACTCAACTGCGTGTTGTAGCTGTTAGGCAGGGGCTGGTACTTTACTGCAGAGGGCAGGTGGCATTTCAGACTCTGGTGAGAAAGGATTAAAAATAATGCCAATCCCTACTCGCTTTGGCAGCACATATACAAAATTGGAATGACACAGAGAAGATGAGCTTGGCCCCTGTGCAAGGATGATGTGCAAATTCATGAGGTGTTCCATATTTTTTTAAAAAATGCCAATCCATTTTTAACATTTGATTCAAAAAATTGTTTAAACATGGCATTAAAATTTTGATTTTGTAATAGTTGGTCTTGATAAATTTGTAGCTTCTGGTTATTGTCAACCTTGGGATATTGGCCAATTTCCTGGTTATTGAGACATTTCTTTCTTACTTTGTGACAAGGAGGTGAAATAGAATCTGTTTCTCAGAAATGGTGTGGTGAGTATTAGTTTACCAAGTAGCATAATGCACTCGGCTGCCCAGCTAACAGCAGCTTCTGTCACTGTTCTATGTTAGAAGAAACCCAAAATGTGATTCTTCTTTCCTTGTAAATCAGCAAGAACTTGTACTCTTACTTTTGTTATTTCTGCTGACCAAAAGAATTTTATAAAGTTTTCTTGGTCACCTGTCATTTAAGATCATGTCTGTTTCCAATAGTAATAGCTAAAATGAAGTATTTCCTTAGTTAATGTTTGTAGCATTAAAACTATCACCAGTTACTGCCATTTAAGAATTATGCTAGTAGCATAGTTAAAATATAAAATATTGTGATAGTGAAGGTTACTACTCTGTTACAATGTAAATGCTGACAGTTCAAGTCCCAAGTCTTGCATTTACCATCTATATGACCTTGAGTAGGTTGCTTAACTTCCCTGCTTCAAGGTTTCATCACATGTAAAATGGGGATGATAGAAATAATAGATTGTATATGAGAAGAACTTAAAATACTACCTCAGCCTAATTACTGCCATAAGTAGTGTGTAGTGTATTGGTGCTAGCAGGTTTTGTTGTTATATTTCCTAAGCACAGAAGAGCTGATAGGAAACAAGGCCTGCTGTGAATATAGTATATATTCTTATGTACTCTTGTTTCTTCTTAGCCTTTCCTAAGCCCAAGAGGGAGTGTACACTATTTGATTCTTATTCTGAGTCAATGCCTGCGAACCAACAACCCCGTGACTTGAATCGGATGGAGGTAAAAGATCTTCATATGTTAATAAATAAGAAAGTGTGTGGAATTAAAATCCATTAGCCTGTGTTCTTTGCAAACTCTAGAAAATCCACTTTTATAGCATTTCTCTTCATGTTGAGTACTTAGGTTGAGGCTCAGCCTTTCAAATCTAGACATCAGATATATCTATTACTTTTTTTCCCTTTTCTTCCTAGAACTAGATTTAGAGAAATGGGCAAAGTAGTATCTTGACCTTCTAGGGGTGAAAGGTAGGTGTAGACAAAGTAAGCCAGAAAAATGCTAGGCGAATTGTTTACTTTAACAAAGCTTTAATTTTGAAGTAAGTGTAGGAAAGTATTTTTAGTAGCTGAGTCTGAACTAGGTCTAATGGACCCGGAATAGTTTTAAGAGGAAGTTTGAGAACTCTGTAAGAGAATCCCAGAATACAGTCAAAGTTGCCTTCTTCCTTGGGGCTTTTAGTGTTGGGACCAAACAAAGACTGATTTGGATTATTCCTAAGAGAAATCTGTGAATTCCTACAGTGTTGGGCCATTGATGTAAGGGTCTAGCCATATGCCTAGTGGTCATTAGGTGTGCACTAATGAATAGGAGTCATTATGGTTATTCTTAATATCAGCACGCTCTTCATCATCATCATCACTGTTATGGTTGCTATGATGACACTTTATGATATCTGCTGTTCCCATCCTTAAAAAAAAAAGTCTGGAAATGTGTAATAAACAGAGGATTGTTCATAGGTTGCTGTTATAGTCCTCCGACCCTGGTTAAAACTGTTGCAAGATGATGGAAGTCAGATGCAGGATACGGGTCATTTCTTTTACTTCTTGCAACTGGGTGTAATTATTATTTTTTTTTTCCATGGGGCTCTCATGCATATAGTCTGTGTAGCAGTGACATCCTCTGTGATGGAATCAGCCTGCTTCTGCAGTGTTCCCTCTGGTAACACCTCTCTTGGCCTCTCTCCTACTCTCTCTTTGAGTCAGATCCTCTCTTTCTTTTCATGAGTAGCTTTCTACTGTCAGTAAGTAGGTATAAAGTGACATCAGGAAGAGTGATAGATGTGCATCTGAAGAGTTTTAGGTCTTTAAATTTCTTTCTTTCTCTCTTTCTTTCTTTCTTTCTTTCTTTTTTTTTTTTTTTGAAGAACGTGTGTGACAGAGAAGCAGATAACAATAATTAGCCACTTTTCCTGAACCTCTGTGTACTCTGGGGCTGCTGGCAGTGTCTGGAGACTTATGGAATTACCCTGTTTTTTGTTTGCTTGCTTGCTTGCTAGGGGTCCCCTTGCTTATGTAAAATTATGAGGCTGTTAGGTGATTTATTTTAAAATGTTATAAATTCTTATTCTTTCTCGGCAAGTGTTAGGTTTCAACTTGCCACGGTATCAGGTGGTCTTTGCCCTTCCAACGGAAACAAATACTGGCCGTGTTTTAGAGAAATTAATTACTGGCTTGTGTTGCTTTCCCTTATGTACTCATTTATCATCTGTCTAAAAGGAAGGGAGCAGATCTACAGTCAGTTGTGAAATCTGTAAATGGCGATGCTTTTAAACACACACTCATGCTCTGATGTCCTTGATGACATTATAGATACTCACCTTTATGGATGTGATGTGCAGCCAGTTTTATGTTAAATACATTTGTATACTTTAAACTGGCTCTTTTGGTGGGGGTTGGTGGTGGTTAAAAGTCTTTGTTTTGCCCTGTCCAAACAAGACAGCAAAACAACAACAATAACTCTTTCTCCACAAAAATGTTACATTCTGGGTTGGGGTGCTTCTAGATAATCATACATTAATGTACAGAATTCAAGGATGAAGTATTGAGGTCAGTTGATGCTTTGGCTATTCAAGAAGTATAGGTCAAATTTTAGCAGCTAATGATTAAATATTTCATTTTCTTCTATTTTATTCATTGTTCTTTCTTTTTATTTTTTTAAAAAAGATTTTATTTATTTATTTGACAGAGAGAGATGACAAGCAGGCAGAGAGGCAGGCAGAGAGAAAGGAGGAAGCAGGGTCCCTGCCGAGCGAGAGCCTGATGTGGGGCTCGATCTCAGGACCCTGAGATCATGACCTGAGCCGAAGGCAGTGGCTCAACCCACTGAGCCACCCAGGCGCCCCTATTCATTGTTCTTTCTACCAATCTTTTAATTTCTCGTAAATGCATGCATGGGATTTAAATAGATCTTGATACTAGTCCTGTGAAGAATGACTCCATGAAGGTGTTTGTGCTGTGAATGAGGCCGTAGCCGATTCAGGTCACGAGAGCTTTGCTCAGCAGTACAGATCAGATCTCTAGACAGCAGGGCTATAACCATGTACTTGTTTCCTTCAAGAATTAAAGATAATGATTTCAGGTAAAGTCCTCTTTAGCAGTGCTTCTTACATTACTAGATTTCTTTCTTTTGGAAACAGCTTTACTAAAATATAGTTCACATACTATACTCATGTAATGTATACGATCCAATGGTTTTTAGCATATTAACAGAATTGTGCAACCATCACTATAGTCTTGTTTTAGAACATTTTTCATCACTCCAGAAAAGAAAGCCTGTACTCATTAGCACTCATTGACTATACCCCCTTCCCTCTAGCCTCTGCTGATCAGTAATCTATTTTCTGTTTCCAAATTTGCCTATTGTGGACATTTCCTACAGAATCATACAATATATAGGTTTTTTTTCCCTTTGGTGACTGCTTTCTTTCATTTAGTATAATGTTTGATTTTTAAAAAAAATTTATTTGAGAGAGAGAGAGAGAGAGCGAGAGAGCGCGCGCGCACGCGCACACACACACAGGTGAAGGTTCCTATTCCCTGAATAGGGAACCTCATGTGGGGCTTGATCCAGATGAGCTGAGCTGAAGGCAGATGCTTAACTGACTGAGCCACTCACTCAGGTGTCCCTAGTATAATGTTTCAGAGTTCATTCATGTTCTAGTATGTATCAGTGCTTCATTACTTTTTATTGCTGAGTAGTATTCCATTTTGTGGGTCTGCCACTTTTGTTTGTCCGTTCTTCAGTTGATGGACATTTGGCTTGTTCCCACTTTGGGGTTGGGGAAAAACTGCTGCTATGAACAATAATGTAGCAGTTTTTGTGTGAAAATGTAATATTTTCAATTCTCTTAAGTGTTTACCTAGGAGTAGAATTGTGTGTCATATTGTAACTTGTGTTTAACTTTTAGAGGTACTACCAACCTGCTTTCCTAAGAACCTGCGGTATTTTTTTCCTCTGCCAGTAATGTATGAGGGGTCCAGTTGTTCCATATCCTTGTTAACACTTGTTATTGGGGCACCTGGGTGGCTCATCTGGTTAAGCAGCTGACTCTTGGTTTCAGCTTAGACCAAGATCTCAGGGTTCTGGGATCGAGCCCTGCATGGGGATCTCTGCTCAGTGCAAGTCTGCTTGTCCCTCTCCCCCCACCCCCCGCTTTCTTTCGAAAATAAATAAATAAAATCCTTTAAAAAGCACTTGTTATAGTCTGTGTTTTTTATTTTAGCCATCCTAGTGAGAGTGAAGTGGTTGGTATCTCATTGTGGTTTTAATTTAAATTTCCTAATGACTACTGATGAGCATCTTTTCTTGTGCTTATTCACTATTTGTATATCTGCTTTGGTGAGATATCCAAATCCTTTGACCTTTTATAAATTGAGTTATTATTGAGTTGTAAATGTTCTTTATATATTCTGAATATTAGTCCTTTATTCAATATATAATTTGCAAGTATTTTCTTTTTCCCTGTTTTAAAAATTTTTTAAAAATTTATTTGATGGAGGGACGCCTGGGTGGCTCAGTTGGTTGGACGACTGCCTTCGGCTCAGGTCATGATCCCGGAGTCCCGGGATCAAGTCCCGCATCGGGCTCCCAGCTCCATGGGGAGCCTGCTTCTCCCTCTGACCTTCTCCTTGCTCATGCTCTCTTTCACTGTCTCTCTCTCAAATAAATAAATAAGATCTTTAACAAAAAAAATAAAATTTATTTGATGGAGAGAGAGTGCACAAGCAGGGAAGCAACAGAAGAAGAGGGAGAAGCAGACTCCCTGCTGATCAAGGACCCCCCCCCCCCCCAACCCCAGTTGTGCGGCTTGATCCCAGGACTCTGGGATCGTGATGTGAGCTAATGAGAGGTGCCCAACCAACTGAGCCACTCAGGCGCCCCTCTTTTGTCTTTCTTGATAGTCGCCTCTGTAACACAAATATCTTTTATTTTAACGAGGTCCAGCTCATCTATTTTTTTCTTTTGTTGCTTGTGCGTTTGGTGTCGTATCTAAGAAACCGTTGTCTAACAGAATATCATGAAGATTTACTCCTGTGTGGTTTTTCTAAGAGTTGTATAGTTTTAGATCACATTTAGGTCTGTGATCCAGTTTTAGTAAATTATTGCGTATGTCATGAGGAAGAGGTCCACCTTCATTCTTTTCTTTATGTCAAAGATTTATTTATTTTATTTTATTTTTTTAAAGATTTTATTTATTTGTCAGAGAGAGAGGGAGAGAGATTGAGCACAGGCAGACAGAATGGCAGGCAGAGGCAGAGGGAGAAGCAGGCTCCCTGCCGAGCAAGGAGCCCGATGTGGGCTATCCCAGGATGCTGGGATCATGGCCTGAGCCGAAGGCAGCTGCTTAACCAACTGAGCCACCCAGGCATCCCAGATTTATTTATTTTAGAGAGAGAGAGAGAAAGAGAGTGGTGGGGAGGGGCAGAGGGAGAGAGAGAGTGAGTCTTAAGCAGACTCTATGTTGAGTGTGGAGCCTAATGGAGGGTTTGATCGCATAACCCTAAGATCATGAAATGAACTGAAATCAAGAGTAGGATGCTTAACAGATTGTGCCTCCCAGATGCCTCCACCTTCATCCTTTTGTATATGGATATCTAGTTATCTCAGAATCATTTATTGAAAAGACAATTTTCCCCCATTGAATTGTCTTGCAACCTTTTTTGAAAATCAGTTGACTGTAAATATAAGGGCCTATTTATGGATTCTCAATTCTATTCCATTGATCTGTCATAATGCTAGTACCACCCTGTCTTGATGACTGTAACTTCGTAGTGAGTTATGAAATTGGGAAGTCTGAGTCCTTCAACTTGTTTTTTTGTTGTTCTTTTTAAAGAATATTTTCACTATTCTGGGTCCCTTGCATTTCTTCATGAAATTTAGGACAAGCTGTTCAAATTCTATAAAAAAGTGAGGAAGGAGTGCACTAAATCTCTAGATGTATTAGGGGAGTATTGCCATCTTAACAATATTGAGTCTTCTGACCCATGAACATGGGATGCCTTTCCATTTATTTAGGTTTAAAAAAAATTTTCTTTCAAAGGTACTTTTTTTGGGGATGACTTTTTATTTAATTTTCTACTTCTAAATCATTTTCTTTTACTAGGGTTATAGTTTATAGTCCAGGTGGGAGAAACAAGTGACAGAAAGGCGCTGTTAAGATACATTTTCTTTTCTATTGGAGATAGACTTTGAATAGGTAATTATATCTGAAGGCTTCATGGTAATCCCAAGAATCACCTGCCTGTGGACTGTTAAATCCTAGATCAGGTTACCGCCAAGCAGTACTGAATTCCATTCCTTTGAAACAGTTGAAAAACAGAAGTATTGCTTATATCCCTGGGGTTGTTCAGATTGAGAGACAAACCAGTTAATCTTCTGGAGCACTAGATGGCTCTAGGATTTACCCTACTTCCTTTAAGATTTATTTGATTTTCTGAGTATGTTTAAAATAAATATAGTGACAAGTCCTCCTCTCATCCTTTCTACCGTCTACCCAGGCCCCTTCAATTTTCATGTATCTTTCCAGAATTTGTTTTCATATAGATATAGATAGATAGATATTAATATATGTTATTCTTTTATCAGAGATCTTAGTGCATATTAGTTGAGATTTTATAAGCAATACAAATTTATAGTAAGTAGGGTTTTTAAAATATTTTAAAAAGATTTTTATTTATCTACTTGACAGATCACAAGTAGGCAGAGAGGCAGGCACAGAGAGAGGAGGAAGCAGGCTCCCCGCTGAGCAGAGAGCCCAATGAGGGGCTCCATCCCAGGACACTGGGATCATGGCCTGAGCCAAAGGCAGAGGCCTTAACCCACTGAGCCACCCAGGTGCCCCAAGTAGGTTTTAAATAGAATTTTAAACCGATCAATATGTTATCACTTGAGTATTCTTTCTTTTTAATATTAGCGAGGACTTCCCCTAATAGAGTTAGGAGAAAATTTTGTTCTGCTAATTTTTCTCATTCCTTGACAAGGAAGCTGTTTGAATCAGGATTGAACACTCTCTGCATAACAGATTTTGGCAAATACCTACATTATGGGGCCACTTGTCAGAACCCCTCTCTGCTTGTGAAAAAGTATATAAAGTGCAAGTTTGTTTTTGGCAGACTGGGTAAATGTCACGCAATTCTCTGGCTGAATCCCACACCAGGTTCAGATTTAATGTGCATTCTTATACATATGCCTAAATCTGAATCGTCATTTTTTCCCTCTGTACATGTAAATTTTATTTTATTTTTTTTTTAATTATAAAGTTTTTAAAGTATTCTCTACACCCAATATGGGACTTGAACTTGGGACCCTGAGATCACAAGTCATGCACTTTACTGACTGAGCCAGCCAGGTACCCCACATGTAAATTTTCAACACAAATTAACTTATACCTCACTAGGAATCTAAAAAAATAAAGTAGTATTGAATGTTAGGGTTTACTGGAGACAGAAATATTGGCAAGCTATGTAGTTTTGAAAGCATTTTCATCATACATGTAACTTAATTTATACTTCAACCTGTATAATTTATTTACTTTTCTTTTCCAAGAAGCTATCTATTAAAGACATGGCTGACTTTCCTGTCCCAGCCCAAGATGTGACTAGTGATGACAAACAAGGTATGAAAAGAATGGGTTTTCTTCCTTAAGGGACATTATACCTGTGTTTCTTCATCTACTTCTCTTGGGATGGCTGGCTTCTGGAGCATAGAAGGGCAGTGCTCAGTACATTTGGATGGATTAAGTAGTTCAAATTGTCAGAAAACTGTAGGTTTTTTTAAGAAAAGATTTTATTTATTTATTTGACAGAGATCACAAGTAGGCAGAGAGGCAGGCAGTGAGAGAGGAGGAAGCAGCCTCCCCACAGAGCAGAGAGCCCTAAGGCACCCCAGAAAACTGTAGTTTCTAAAGTGGTAACAGGAGCTTCCAAAGCCTGCTAACTCATTGGCCCCTTACTCACTTCTGACCCTCAGACTACTCTGACACTTTACATTGGGATTCGGTTGTACTAATTAGGAAATGACTGGAAGCTGGAAGAATTGAGAGCTTAACATCTTGGTTTGACAGATGTGATCCCAGAACATCCGTATAAATGCAGACTTGTGAATAGGTCTAATCCTTAAGGAAGTTATCTTCTAGAGAGAGTTTCTGTCCCTTGGATTTCTCTTGTGACTTTGTGGATGCAAGGCAATATCGAGGAGCCAGCAACCCTTTGTCTGTCTTACTGGGCGACGGGCGAGTGAGAAGCAGTACAGCACAGTTTTCCATGTTAGAGCTGCCATGAAGCACATAGATGAGTTGGCCTGGGAATGTTCAGAAGAACAGTGGAGGTCAAACCCCCACCCCCCAGCTCGCAACACCACTGCATATAATCCTTTATAATCTACCAGGTCCTTCTTCTTTCATTGTTTTACTCACTTCTCACAAAACTGGATGGAGGCTAATATGTTTTATCTCCTAAAACGCAGAGATGAGTAAACCGAAGTGCAGTCAGTATGTATCAATTGCTTAATAAAAAGAATGGAGATAAGAACAAAGATGTTCTAAGTCTCAAGCCAGTATTCTTTTTATTATTTGATACTGATTTACCACCCATGAATGAGAGGCTTATCTGAGGGGACTAAAAAGCACTGAAGCTATTTCGGGTTTTATTGTTGAGACTTGCCATCGTTGCTGCTTTGTATGGAAGTTAAACATGAAAAATAAGTTTTCTATTAGGAAACAATAATTGCTCTCTATTTAAATATTTGTTCGGGAGAGGCAGGCAGAACTAGACTTTTTTTTTGCAACAGTCTGTTCTCTCATCACTGTCTTTACTAGTGGGTCTAAGCCTTGAGTGCACTTTGGAATACCCTGGTGAGGTCTGAAAATACTGAAGGTTGCATCTCACTCCCAGAAAGATTCTTTTTTTTTTTTTTTTTTTTAAGGCTTTTATTTATTTGAGAGATGGACAGTGACAGAGAGTAGGGAGGAGAGAGAGAAGCAGGCTTTCACTAAGCAGGGAGCCCGATGTGAGGCTCCATCCCAGGACTCCGTGATCATGACCCCAGCTGAAGGCGGATGCTTAACCCCCTGAGCCCCCCTGGGCGCCCCTCCCAGAGAGATTCTGATGTCATTGGTCTGGGTGTCAGGAATGAAAGGGGGAAATTTCTCATATTTTCTGGAAATATTCCTCATAGCCACTAGAGGTGTTCTCTGTTGAAAGTTGGAAATACTGCTTTGTTCCTTGTGGGATGAGAACCTATTTCCATATGTTAGGGTGTTTTTATTGTTTTACTAAGTGCTATGCCAACCTATAGAGGTTTAAAACACAATTTTCATAGGAATTCTTTGTTTTAATATAAGTGCCTCAGACATAAAATTTTACAGTTTTTTTCTTTTTCTCCTTTTCTTCTTTCTCTTGTTGTTTTAAGAACAAAACAAAGCACGTCTAGCTTTGAAAAATACTGTGGATGAAGCCTTACCAAAGGATATGTCTGAGGATCCAGGTAGGAGAAAACCATTTTAATATGTTTTTATGTAATTATTTCTAATTAAAAAAACCCAGTAGTTTCAGTGAGTAGAAAATTGGTGGAGATGTAGGTTTCTCTCTAAATATTTGCCTTGTGTTTTATTCTAAGGTAACCTTTTGGTTGCTTTTTACCACTTCCCTCTTTTCAGGCTTGAGAAGAGGGTAGGTTTTGTTTTGTTTTTTTTTTAAAGTTCTGAATTTAGGTTTCACTAATAGGATCATGCCGTTTGAAGTTGAGTCTCATTGTTACTTTTACTGTGAAACTGGGAAGGCCTGGAGTTGAGATTTCAGTGAGCCATTGTGGTTTGTGTGTAGAGTAGGGAGCTGATGGGTAGATCAACTGGAGGCCCACAGCTGAACTTTTCCATTTCCAAAGCAAAAATCTCAAATATTTTCATTAGACTTCACCACCAGGAAGGCAAGTAAATGTGCTTATACTTGGAGTGGATTCCAAGGGAAAAAGAAAAGTTGTGTTTGCCCATGTTCTTAGGGACTTGAAACTGCGTCTTTGAACTGTGGAGATGGCCAGGCCTGTGTCCTCAGCTCTCTTGATGGGAACCATCACTGAACCAAGCTGAACCTAGTTAAAAGCAAAGGCTAGGGAGGGCATTACTCTTTGGAACTCCAGTTATGAGGATGTGAAAGAAGTTGCTACATTCTCTCATTGTTGTCTTTCATAATATCGAGTAAGTAAATCATGTTTGTTTTGGTTAGCTGGCTATCATCCCGGCCTTATTTGTTTAAAGTTGGAACAAAGGAATCAGCGTAACATTGAGTCTTATGCTATAGTACCGCATTTCCCAAACACTAAGTTCATTCAAGGTTTAAAAGAGAGAGAGATGGGTGGGGAAAGATAAAAGGAGGGGGGGGGAGAGAATGAGAGAGAGAACATGAATATGAATGAGACTATATGATTGATTTCAGTGATGAGGTTTAAGATTCTGTGTTTTTAGTCAGCCCCCCAGGCAATTCTGATGTGCAGCCTATTTTGGGAGCTCTGCCTCTAGGAGTTGATGTTAAGAAATAGAAAATCGAGATTGTAGATCAATCGTGACTCCAAAAGTGGTAGGAATTCTCAAGCCTCGTTTAGGTTTTTGAAACTGATTTGGGTTCCTTCATCATAGGGAGAAATGCTCAGTTTATGTGACGACAATGGAATGCTGGCCTGTTAGAGAATTAAACCTCAGGTTTGCTCTCTTTTCCCATTTCAGGAAAAATGCCTCAGGTGGGCTCTTTCCACCTCTAATTTCTGGAGCTAAACTGGATGCACCTCTGTTTTTGTAAACTTTCAACTGTATAGTAAAAGCTAGTTGAACTTGGAGAGTTAAATTGGTGCTTTTCCAACAGCCTTTTAGGCTAATAACTTCCTATTTTTTTCCTATGAGCATCATGTGTTCTCTGGAGCATGAGCGTCAGATGTCATTTTTAAGATTCCTTCATTGACTGGGGCATGGAGTTGCCGGACAAAGGCTATCAGGGTGGGCCATGGTGCGTGATGTACATTTGAATTTGTTTTACATTCTGCCTGGGAACATGCTGTGTGGTTTCTGATTCATTTTTCCACTGCTGCTCCTTTCTGGAGTAGATACGAGGGAATCCCTCATCTGAAAACCCATTTAAAACCCCCTTTCCGGGGGCAGGTTTGGGTTTCTAGTGTGAGACACTATAGAGTTTCAAGGTGGTGGTTTTTAACTCTGAATGTCTGTCCATGCCACATGGACATTTCACCTCAGTTGAGTGCTGCCTTTTAGGGAATTAAACTTTAAGCTTGCCTTTTAATCTTTTTTCAGTTTGTTGCAAAGTTGACCTTCCCAGGCTGTTCTAGGAAGTTGTCATTCTTCTCCCCTCTTCCCAGTTAAATGAGAAGCTGTGATCTCCCCGCTGGCTTCTGCCTGGATCCCAACACAACGTGCCCTGGACATTTTTGCAGATATTCACATGCCCCAGATGCCGAGTCTGACTTTCAGGGGCTTAGAGGCTGATGGGAGACTTAACTAGAAGAGTGTTCACTAGCTTCTCGTGATCCGAAAGAAACCTGTGGGAACTTACCAATATCTGGCTGGAGTATATTTTTTGCAGATGGCAGGAGAAGAATCACCCTGCCCTGCTCTTCCGCAGTGGCTAGTAATAATGATGATGATAATGGTAATAGTAGTGGTGATGAGGATGATGTGGTGGTAGGACCGTTGTCAGGGCATGGGGGTAATTCCTTGTCACGTATTTTTAAATATGCCTTACCCTTTTAATTGCTGCAAGTGTATATATTAGTGGAGCCTACTAGACTCCTTAGCTAACATCGTATTCCAGCCTAATTCAACAGGGCACACTGTACATTGGTGATCTTTTTCTTGACGTCTCTAGGTCACGCTGAGGGGATGAGGCCTGTTGATCCTCACACTGTAGTCGCCAGGCGCCGCTCGTGATTCTGGCGGCTCCCTCAGCTGCTGCCCCACGGTCTTCCAGGGTAGAGCAGTTTTCTCCTTCCATTATCTGCTCCCACCTGTGCCTCCTTTGCTGTCCTAATGGGAACTAGATTTAGAATCCAGGTTTCTCAAGACAGAGGATCACAGGGGAAGGGAATGAAAAATGAAGCAAGAGGAAACCAGAGAGGGAGACAAAACCACAAGAGACCCTTAATCTCAGGAAACAAACTGAGGGTTGCCGGAGGGGAGGACGTGGGAGGGATGGGGGTGCTGGGGGATGGACCTTGGGGAGGGCGTGTGCTGTGGTGAGTGCTGTGAAGTGTGTAAGCCGGATGATTCACAGACCCGTACCCCGAAACAAGTAATACATTATATGTTAACAAAAAAACAAATGATGTATTATATGTCAGCTAATTGAACATAATAAAAAAAAGAACTATGAGAAATTTCTTAAAAAAAAAAAAAAAAAAGAATCCAGGTTTCTTAGCTTGAAAAGTTAGGAGCATTCTCCAACACTAATATTTTGCAGTTCTAAAATACAGTTAGTTTTCAAAATACCTTCACCTTCTCTCTGTCCCCATGAGAAAGGGGCCACATTTTTATTATCTTCATTCTGTAGATGAGGAAACTGAGGCTCAGAAATATAATAGTTAGGGTGGTAGCCTGGAGGGATATGTAGGCCTCAGGACTCCTGTCTGGGTCTCCATTGCTTATCCATAGCCCACACCCCATCTGTCTGTGTGTCTATCTCTCACCGGCACGGTTTACCCCCTCCTTCCACACCCATTCTTATCCCAGCAAAAAGAGATAATGGCAACTGACAAAGGACTTAACGGTCACACCCCCCCCCCCCATGATCTGGTTTGGGGAACCAGACTTCTATTTGAACATGACTGAGACTTTCCCAACCCACATATTTCTGGAAAGCAGAGTGGCCTGAGGGAGAAGAGGGGTTCAGAGCCAGCTGTGGGGAGCCTGCCAAGAGGGTGGCCCCCAGCTTTGTGGTGAGTCTGTTTACACTGTTCAGTCAGCCCCACGGCAGCCTGCTTGACTGCAGGATGGGCTCCCCTTAGGCCCCCTTCCTTCACTGCCTGGGGTTTGTGGGGTCAGGGATGGCGGGGGGAGCTGCATGTACCTGCAGGTGTGGGTGCATGCTGATGGGTAGGACAGGGCTCAAACTTCGTAGGCCTCCCATGATTTTCAGGGCTTTGGTAGCATTTTGACGGATTGAAGTCGAAAGGTGCTTGTGTTCTCACTACACCAAGCCAAAATGTTTATTTTGGGGAGAAATGCATCTTTTCTGCAGCTGACCATATCTGAGGGAATATATATTGCTAGTGTGCTTTGTGCCTTGTTAGCATTTTTAGCTCCCCTTTCTCTGCTGCTTATCTAACCCATGGATTTTAATGACCATCATCAATCCAGGCTGCTTCTTCCCAAGGAGGGTTTTTATCTTTAGAGCAATATAAAAAATGGTGGAATAATTTATTGAGACATAAGAAAATGTTTGGGAGAATTTGTACAAACAGTATACAAACTATATTCTTGTTCTTAGTTAGTAGCACTTTTTCTATGGATTTTTAATGAACATTTTATGATGAAAAATTTGCAGTGGTTGCAAAACCTTAACATAACTAATGGTTTCTAAAGTTATCTTCCGTAGGGTATTGAAAACATAAAAAAGGATTAATCTTTTTGTAAGTGTTTATAATTACTCTAGGAACTTGTGATAGAAAAGTAGGCTCGATGGGTGTTGATTCTGAGCAAGTTAGCTCATGATTTAAATTTGATAAGGAAAAGTCGTATGGTTGATAAAATATTTTAATGATTTCACTCTGTAATATCCTCTGTATGATTTGGTCACAGAGACATAGGACACAAGAACATTTTCTTACAGAAAAATCTGTGTAGCTCATTTCAACTTAACTTGTGGGAGCTGTGATTTCTTGTGGTTATGCTGCTCTGGTGTAGTATATTTTAAGAAAACCTTGAAATATGTAACCTGATAGATTTCCTCCTAGCCTTCAGGGGAAGCTGGTTCAAAATCAATTACTAGGCTATCATGATAGACCAAGAAAACCACAGGTCTGAACCCACTGTTATATAAGCAGATAACCTCTTGAGAGGGTTGTCTTTTTAGACTGAAATTTCTTTATTCGTCAATGTAGATTTGAAAGTAGCTCCTTAGTGCTCTAACAAAAGGGAAAAAAAATGTTGGTCTCTCCCTCCTTTGAATTGTGCCTTTAGCTTAAGAAATAAAGTAAAAAAATAATGAAAATGTGGAGGCAGTCGAGTTCTCCACAGGGACACCTGTACCTCACGTTTACCTGTTGATAATGTTTGTTCTGCACTAGCCCGGATATTGCTTTTAAACCTGTTCAACTGCAGAAATGAAAGCCAAGTAAACAACAACTAATCTTTGTTTCAGCCACTTCTAAGGATTCCAACAGTCTCAAAGCAAGACCAAGATCCAGGTAGTGTTTGTTTAATTTCTGCTTTAATGCCCTTTCTATCCTGTCCCCAACTAGAAATAAAATCCCAGAACCTGAAGTCCAGCCCATCAGATTTGAAGCTTAGAATAGGGGTGAATTCACTTGTCATGAAGGGCTTGCTTGGAGCATGCGGTGCTGCTGGGAGACACTCAGTTTCTGTATTTATTAGTGCTGGAAGATGGTGGCTGCTGCTGGCTGGTCGCCGGACAAGAAGTGGTTTGTGTGCATGTGGCCCAGTTGTTGCAGGATGATAAGGAATAGAGGGCAGTACCTTTGGAGAGAAGGAGATGTGGTTCAAAGGTAACACTGAAATTTACTATCAGGACAAGGTGGACACCAGGAAGTGAGACTCCTGAGGGATGAAAACTAGAGTAGGAAAAGAAAATGCTCACAGTGATTTTGATGAGGCTTGAGGCTTTAGGTAAGCAGTACTCATGGTCTGTTTTATCCTGTCTTAGAGCAGCTTTTTGGCTTCACAGTTTTTAGATCCATAGAAGCTAGTAGAAGAGGGAGAGCAAGTAAAGCAGAGCTGCGGTTGACATCAGACATCAGATCGAAGGTTGGAGGAGAGATACAGAAACATTAATAGAACATCAAAGAGGGGAAATGGTATTGGGGCCACTCTTCAGTGCTGAAGTACATGTGTGTACTGGACAGTACATATGTGTTTGCTTTGGCTCTTGGTAACTTTTTCTTCCTTTGGCTACGAGACACATTTTAAATTTAAATTTGAATTTAAATCTGATCATATTTTATATGCTTGAAATAGTGATAATTAAGGAAACTTCATCTTTTTGTAAATCTGAGAGTTATCCCTTAGTTTATCTTTTATGTCTGGATTTTCTACATTGGAATTCTGATTTCCTTGTTTATAGAAGATACATATATCTATATTCATAGTTTCTGAAATAATAGATACAGTAATTTTATTGGCAGAAAAAAAGGTATAGTCTCTGTTTCTGTCTGTGGCTACCACATTTACTCGTCTTTTTTTTTTTTTTTTTTTTTTTTTTTAAGGATGAATGGATCTTTTACTGTACTGGCTTAAAGTAGTGGCTTTAAGATATAAGAATAGTAACATTTGTCTGCCCTCATAGTTTGAAAAACCTTTGAATTACAGAAATCTGTTTATGTGTGCTGTGTTAATTATAAATTAAACCTCACCGTTTTCTTCTGTTGACTTCCTCTCTTTCTCAAAGTGAATGAAAGTATAAAGTTTCATAGTTACATGTACTATTATTAATGTCTCTGGCCAACTTTTATATATTATTCTCTTAGGGATCGGTCTCCTGGTCTAATTTGGATGTTTTTCTTTTCCCTACTCCCCAACTGGGTCTTTGCTGAGACTGAGAGACTCAAATTACTTTTATTTTCCTTTTTAGAATAGTAAAACTTTATAGAAATATGAGGGAAAGAGGGAAAATCACTGTTTTAACACGACTTATATTCATTATTTTGTTGGTTCCCTGCACATTTGTATTTAAATTGGTTGTATTCACAGTTTTACAGTATCACTTGTTTAATATTCAATTAGCTTTCCATATGCAAATACGAGTATACAGGTTATATATGGAGATAGAATGGAATGAGCTATGTGGTATGGAATAGTATGCCTAACTCTCTGTATGTGTGCTGACATACACATGCGCACACACACACACACACATACCATATATTCTTTCTTGACTGAAAAATGTCACTAAAGCCCTGTCTGGCATAAAAGTTCTTTTAATTTCTAGCTAGAGTCTCTGATTTCCATTTTAAATCAATAGTTCCCAATTGAAAGCTTTGTTGTCCTTTCCTATCAATTTCCTTTTGCTCTAATTGAAAGTATGAGACCATTCTTGCTGCCAGTTGCCGCATGCCTTCGCCTTGCCTGTCTGGCCAGTTGTTTTACAGAGCCCACCCCAGAGCACGTTCCGTGCCATTATGGCAGCTTTATGAAAGACTGCAACCTTGCATGACAGACAAAACTCTTCAACTACCACAAAGAAACCTTGAGGGAATGATCTGGGAAAGTAAAAACTTGCTATGTCAAAACCAGCTTTATCAAGAACTGAAGTTGCTTAATAGTGATTGATAGGTTCTGATTTCATAAATGGCACACTAATAGCTAAATACTAATAATAGTTTTCTGAGGTTAATTTGCCTCTAGAACACAACTCTGACTCAAAGGTCATTTTATTCTTTCACATGAGCTTAGCTGAGAGGCTGAATAGAACGGATGTACACATCCACTTCTTAGAAAATCATATTGGAAACTCACCCACAAACCTGTTTCTAAGCAATAGACTAATGTACTGAGTTGAATTAATTTAGAAAATAATTAAGTCTCTAACGAGTAGTTTAGCTGCTACTGCCAAAAGATTTTTTTCTGGGCTCATAGGCAGTATCAGAATATTTTAAAAATGGAATTTAGAAACAGATTGGAGTTTGAATTGAGCCAATATAACTTTCTAACTATGTGACCTTTGGCAGGCTATTTATTTCCTGTTCCTTTGAATGTAATTATTAGAGTTACAATCTCAGAAGTTGTCTAGTTAGCTACTGCCTTGTTACAGAATGAAGGACAAAGTTTGGAGGAGGCTTTTGCTTGGAAAATTTCCCCCAACTGGTATTTCTCATGGTAAGACAGCCTAGACCCCTCCATCTGATACATGCGTGTTTCCCTTTCCAGAAATGCATTTATGGCATAGTCCCTTGAGCTGCTGATTCTTCACTCTCAGCTTATCTACCCCACTTCCATAGGTGCCTGTCATCACATTTGCATGGGAATGGGAGAAAAGTGCTGCAGTCCGTTAAGACCCTGAAGCCCCTCTGTTCCAACATGGACGTGCCTAAGCAGAAGGCTTACGCGTTATTCTTATTAACAATACCCATAGAAATAGATCTGAATTTACAGGAAGCTTTTCCTTTGTGTAAATTTAGATCTAAGATATAATACGAACAAAGGGGTTAAAAAAGGTTCTGATTCATGGCTGGGTTTGGATAGTTATTGCTGGTAGTGGTACCCAAGGGACAGTTGAATTCGTGGTTGCTTTGAGATGGGCCTTGGTCAGTCTTTTGGAAAAGTGACTTTGACTTTTGTGGGTATTTCCATTTCAACCTTACTTCAGAGACTAAAGCTTTGCTGTCTCCCTTCTGACCTTCCCTTATTTTGCTGCAGATCTTACTCTAGCACCTCCATAGAAGAGGCCATGAAAAGGGGCGAGGACCCTCCCACCCCGCCACCACGGCCACAGAAAACCCATTCCAGAGCTTCCTCCTTGGATCTGAATAAAGTCTTCCAGCCCAGTGTGCCAGGTGAAGTGACCCTCTGCACCCCAGTCTTTTCCTTCCCTGTTGGAGTCACTGGATGTGTGTCCGCCACAGAGGCCTTTGTGAGTCCACAGAATGAGCAGATCTGACCGTTTCCTGCCCCAGGAAGGTCTTCGAGGTGCTATGGTATTCTTGGGAGGGAAAGCAATTCTAAGCAGATAGATATCCCACGTGTTTGGAGCCTTGCCCACACTTGTATGGACCAAGAATTACGAAATTCTGTGCTAAGAGGATTAAAATACTTTAACCCCAGACAGCCCACTAAGTGCATGGCTGGGGTCTCGTTCTCTGTAATTTGTATATAAGATTGCTGCCTGTCGTTTCCTGAGATGCTTATGTAGTTCTTCTCTGAACGATCTTGGGGATTGACACTGGCCGGAAGCTTCCCCTGCGTCTTATCCTTGTGGTGAAGATCCTGTGTCTTGGAGGATTTAATGCTAAGGGGGCTCTGCTTTCTAAATATGACCAATGGTTCGGTGGTTGGTGGGGGCAACTAGGGCAAGAGCTCCTCCAGGTGGCTTGCTGAGGGGTTTCTGGGGGTGCTACTTCCTTGAGCCAGGTGCTATACAGCTAGGGTTGGAGGTGGGGGAGGTTGGAGGGCCTTGTCTGCTTCCCTGGCTCCCTGTGAAGTGGGAGATTTCCTCCTAGGGAACCTACAGAACAGCAGATGAGAACCATGCATGCCTTTGCTTAGCAAAGGTGCTAGGATGCAGTGCCTTCCCAAGTGTTATTTTGAGAGCAGCAAGGGCCTTTCCACTGACTAATGTAGGCAAGCTATAAATACAGTGATTTCCTGGAACTTTTTCTCTATCTGTGTGCATTTTAAATCAAGCCAGCCTCAGATGCTAGTGATTTGCAGATTATTATCTTTTCTACTAAAGCAAGAAAAGACTCTCCTTGGCTCACACATTAGCATGACCTATGTGTCCCAGCAGAGCTCAGCATGTTTTAGTTGTTCTAATAAAGTAGTCTCCTCACAGTAAAGTTACAGATTGTTTTTTAATATACTAGAGTCTGGAACTCTCTATGAAATTTGATTCTCTGCCATGAGTTCATCAGATAAAAATTTGCCTTGCATTTCCCCCCATACTTTGATCCAAATTCTGGCATAATTTCATAGTAACTGGTATTTGAGGTGGGAGTAGCCACGGATGATGATGCTATAAAAATTTCACATGGCTGGTGGATTATGACCCAGAAGATTTTTCTATACATGCAAGAAGATTAAAACAATCTGGGCAGCTATCTTAATACGTTTTCCTTGCAAGGAGAAGCTGGAGACGTGCAAGCATGTTTCTGGCTGTGCAAGCCCGCGAAGAGTGCCGGCTGTGCGGGGATGGTTGTGCTGTGGCTTTTATGACATCGTGTCATATGGTGGAAGAGACAAGACTGCATTTGGAGTTCAGCTCTGCTGCTTATTAACTGTTTGATTTCCAGCAAGTGACTTAATCTTTCTGCATTTCAGATTTTTAGTCTCTAAAATAGGGCCAGCGGTCCATGGAGCTGTTGGGTTTTGGTGAGATAATAAACATAATCCTAATAGCAACATGTTTGACATCTAGGCACTCATTTGGCTAGAAATCATTGAGGAAAGGGAATCTGAGGTTAAAGTCCCTTGCCCCCCTTGATCTCCAGTGGTTCAAGTCTATGATCTACTCCCTGCAGTTCCACAGTGGGCTCACAGAGGGACTGAGCCCCAGTTGCCTGCTGTATTATGAGCAAAGGACTGTGAAAAACAGAGTAAGTGAGGCCAGGTTGCTGAGTCAGAGTGGCCTATGGTGGACTGACAGTGTGGAAAATAAATACAATGGAGAGAAGATGCAAAGAAGCAAGAATGAAAGAGGGAAGTGAAGAAAATGATGAGATGGTCGTTACATAGGGTGATGATGGTTATATAAAGGCAGGAGAAGAAAGTAGAATAGAAGACTGCAGTGACCAAGGGGAGGAGAGCCCACAGAGAACTCTTCCACAGACTCGGTGAAAGATTTGGATGGGATTTAAGGGAAGAACTTAGAAAAGGCTGGCATTAATGTCTTCCAGTTTAGGAAGATCGGTAATATGATGTGGGGAAGAATGTCAAAGGGCTCATTTCAAATGTAAATCTATAAAAGTGAACAAGCCACTTTGGCAGTATGGGACAATTGGCTTTACCTTTGATATCTGTAAAAACCATATGAATTCAAATTTATGGGAGTCTAGATTATCCCAGGGCTCTAGGTAGGTGGGTCCTGGTATTATACCTAAAGTGTATGTTTTCATAGGAAGAAGTTGATACGACACAATTGCTGTGTGTAAAAGGGAGATCACCTTTGTTGTTGTTGTTGTTTTTCAAAAGATTTTATTTATTTACTTGAGAGAGAGCACAGGCAGGGGGAGCGGGAGAGGGGGAAGCAGAGAGCCCAATGGGGGCTCGCTCCCAGGACCCCAGGATCATAACCTGAGCTGCAGGCAGACGCTTAACCACCCAGGCGCCCCATGGGAGATCACCTTGGTAATAGCTGGCCCATGTCGGGCCATCCTTTCAAGGCCCAAACAGCTGCTGCGTTTGAGAGAAAATAAAAATGTGCAAGAAAGTCTCAACTAGTGATGATGCAAGTATGCAAAATCTAGATGCAGTCAGACCTGGGATGTCTGGATTTTATTGCTCTATGCTTAGAGCCACGAACCATATTTTATTTTATTAGTACTTTGTTTTATAAAACATATTATATTACTAAAATTCCTATAAGAAAAAATCACACTGTGAAGGCAGTACTTTTTAGATCCTAACTTCCTTTTCCTCATTGAAGCAGTTGTTTTCATAAAGCAAATTTTTTCATAATGAATTTCGTTTGTTCCAGCCCGTGGGGTGGGAACTCCCCTCCTGCTCTCAACAGTGACCTGCCCCTTCCAGAGCCATGCCTAAAGCTTGCAGCTGGTGGTTGCCACCATGATGGCCAACCCCTTCAGTGCTGGCCCTGCCGCCGATAGCCCTGTGCCAGTCATTGAGCATGAAGGGGCAGAGGTTGTGTGGAGGAAAAATAGCCATCCCTTTAAAGCTGCAGACCAGAAACCTTCATCACTTCCCCTCAGCTCTAACTGGGGAAACCTAGTCCCTTGGATATAGCTAGCTGCTGGGCAGCTGGGAAAGGTAGTTCCTGGCGGGATAGCCATTTCCCATTGACACCCCTCTTACTGTGAAAGAGGAGAGTGGATGTTGGTGGGCAGCTCTTTCTCCCACATCGCATGTGGCAAAATATATTCAGATCCACATGTTAAAGCCATTGTGATGGCTGAACAAAACATATCCATGGGTAGCATCTACCCATGGCTCGCTAACGTTTTATTTCTGCTTTAGACATTACTGGTAATAATAACTCATTCCAGGGTTAAGAAATTATGGTACATCCATATTATGAAAACTTAGGAAGCAGTTAAAAAGATTTAGGTATGTGTACTAAATGGAGAGCTATCTGACATAAATTAAGTGAAAGAGGCACGGTGCAGAATATGTATGTTCTTAAGTGTATAGGCAGTTTTTGGAAGGTTACTTAGGAAGTTGGTAATAGAAGAGATTAGGATGACTGGACAGGAGTGAAAGAGAAACTTACTTCTCATTGAATACACACTTCTATCTTTTAAATTTTGCCCCAAGTACAGATAATATAGAAATTTTGCTTTTCATTCAGTAGCCACAGTGACCAGATAGTACCTGAGAGTACCAGAAATATCCTTCCTGGCTGAGTTTACCTGCCTCAAATTTACCATACTCTGTCCAGGGTATTTTTATGACCAGCCTCCTGCCACTTTGTAGAATGCAGCTAAAATGACAGAAGCATTCCAGAACATTCCTTAAGGCTCTGATATGATATGTCCTTCAGCTTCCTCCTCAGTGCCCTTCCAATATTGAGAAATAGTTTTGGAGGACTCCCCATAGCCTCCATTGTGAGATGGACAGGTGGGCAAAGTGTGATAAGGGCTCTGTCTTAACTTGGAAGGGGGTTGTATTTTTTAGTTGGCTAGCTGAGACGCATCTGTCCAGGTTTCTCTACAAATTGATATTTCTTTCTGCAACTTGAGAAATATGTAAACCTTTTGGGAATAAGAGATACATTTCTTACCTAATTTAACCTTTCAAGTTCTCTAAAGGATGAATTTGTTCACTCAAACAGCTTCAACCTTATGGATTTCCTTATTGTATCATTCTTGTGAGTGCTACTTGCTCCCTTTTAAAATCTAGTAGGATTATGGTATTCCTGCTCTACTCCCAAACTTTTGGGTCCACGTTACGCAGCTATCTAAGGGTTCAGTTTGGCAGTCTGGACAGGTTTTTCTTTTAAATTAAAACTTGGGATAAAATCCACACACTATAAAATTTGCCCTTTTAAAGTATATAATTCAGTGGTTGGTAGCATATTTATACTGTTGGGCAACCACTAGCATTGTCCAATTTTAGAACATTTTCTTCACCCCAAAAAGAAACCCCATCCTCATTAGTAGTCCTTCCTCATTTCCTTGTCCTCTCCCCACAGCTGTTGGCAACCTCTAGTCTACTTTCTGTTTCCATGAATTTGCCTGTCCTGGACATTCTGTATTAGTGGCATCACACAACATATGGTCTTTTGTAACTGGCTTCTTTCACTTGCTATAATGTTTACAAGGTGTATCCATGTTGTAACATGTAGGAGTACTTCATTCCTTTTATGGATGAATAATATTACATTGTAGATTCCTACAGTTCATGGATATACATAGGAATGGAATTTCTGGGTCATATGGTAAGTCTAAGTTGGACATCTTGAGGAACTACTGAAGTGGCCGCACAGTTTACTATCTCACTAGCATTGTATGAGGACTGCAGTTTCTCACTTTTGAAGCACTTATTATTGCCCATCCTTTTTATTTTAGTCAACCTAGCTGGTATGAAATGGTATCTTATCATGGTTTTGATTTGCATTTTCTTTTTTCACATTATTATTTTAAAATAATCTCTGTAGCCAGTGTGGGGCTCAAACCCACTACCCTGAGATCAAGAGTTGGCTGCTGTGCTAACTGAGCTAGCCAGGTAGCCCTTGATTGGCATTTTCTAGTGACTAATGATGTTGAACACCTTTTTGTGTGCTTATTAGCCGTATTTATGTCATTTTTGGAGAACTGTTCAAAATCTTAGCCCATTTTTAAATTGGGCTATTTGTCTCTTATTCTTGAGTTGTAAGGGTTTTTTGTATATTCTGATTGCAAATCCCTTTTCACATACATAATTTAAAAATATTTCTCTCATTTTGTGGGTTGTCCTTTCAACATTTATTTTTCTTTTAAAGATTTTATTTATTTATTTGACAGACAGAGATCACAAGTAGGCAGAGAGGTGGGCAGAGAGAGAGAGGGGGAAGCAGGCTCCCTGGCTCCCCGCGCAACAAAGAGCCTAATGTGGGGCTCAATCCCAGGACCCTGGGATCATGATCTGAGCCGAAGGCAGAGGCTTTAACCCACTGAGCCACCCAGGCGCCCCATCCTTTCAACATTTTTAATGGTATCCTTTGAAGTGCAGAAACTTTTAATTTTGATGAAGTCCAATTTATTTATTTTTCTTTTATCATTTGTGCTTTTGGTGTCATAGCTAAGAAATCATTGCCTAACTCAGGGCCACAAACACATACTCCTCTTCTAAGACTTTTATATTTTTAGCTGTTACATTTTAGTCTGTGATCTACTTTGAGTTGCTTTTTTTGGTATGTGGTGTGAGGTAAGGGTTCAAATTTTGGGTTTTTGTTGTTGTTTGTTTTTGCACGTGACTATCCAGTTGTCCCAGTACCATTTGTTGAAAAAACTATTATTCCCTGTTTAATTTTCCTGGCACCCTTGTTAAAAATCAACTGACCGTTTAACATAAAGTCTTATTTCTGGATTCTGAATTCTATTCCATTGGTATTAATATATCTATCCTTGTGCTAGCACCATACTGTTGTGATTGTTGCAGAATTGTAATACGTTTTGCAGTTGGGATGTGTGTCTGTGCCCACTTTCTTCTTCCTCTTCTTCTTTTTCTTTTTCTTCTTCTTTTCTTTTTTAAAAAGAAGATTTATTTATTTGAGAGAGAGCGAGCGCGAGCAAGTGCACGGAGTGGGGAGGGGTAGAGGGAGAGGGACAGAAGGAATCTCAGGCAGACTACCTGGTGAGCATGGAGCCCGATGTGTGACTTGATCTCAAGACCCTGAGATTGTGACCTGAGCCGACATCAAGGGTCAGACGCTTAACCGACTGAGCCACCCAGGTGCCTCTCTTCCTTTTCAAGATTGTTTTGCTTTTTCTGGGTCCTTTGCATTTCCATATGAAATTTAGGATCAGGTTATCAATTTCTGTTTTTTGTGTTTTTTTAAAAGATTTTATTTATTTATTTGACAGACAGAGATCACAAGTAGGCAGAGAAGCAGGCAGAGAGAGAGGAGGAAGCAGGCCCCCCGCCGAGCAGAGAGCCTGATGTGGGGCTCAATCCCAGGACCCTGAGATCATGACCTGAGCCGAAGGCAGAGGATTAACTACTGAGCCACCCAGGCGCCCCTGTTTTTTGTGGTTTTTTTTTTTTTTTTTTTTAAAGGCAACTGGGAGTTTAGTAGGGATTGCACTGACTCTTTAGATCAGTTTGGTTAGTATTGCTATCTCAACAGTATTTTCCCCCCAACTTTATAATGAGGCTAACGGACGAATAAAAATTGTACATATTTATGGCATACAATGTAATGTTTTCCATCTTAACAATATTAAGTCTCCTTCTTTTTTTTTTTTTAGATTTTATTTATTTATTTGACAGAGATCACAAGTAGGCAGAGAGGCAGGCAGAGGGAGAGAGGGGGAAGTAGGCTCCCTACCAAGCAAAGAGCCTGATGCGGGGCTCAATCCCAGGACCCTGAGACCATGGCCCGAGCCAAAGGCAGAGGCTTTAACCTACTGAGCCACCCAGGCACCCCAACAATATTAAGTCTTCTAATCCATGAACGCAGGATATATTTTCATTATTTAAGTCTTTAAATATTTTGTAGTTTTCACAAATAAGTTTTGTACTTGTAAAAATTTATTCTTAAGTGTTTTGTTTATTTTGATGTTAGCCTAAAGGGAATTGTTTTCTTAATTTCATTTTTTGCAGTCTTCATTGCTGGTGTATAGAAATGTAATTGGTTTTTATTTATTGGTCTATCTTGTAGCCTTGTTGAATTTGTGTGTTAGTTGTCTGGACACATCTTTATCCTTAACTTAGTGAGTTTGGTAGCATACTATTGGACTTCTAACTGCTTAACTAATCATGCAGCTACTACAAATCATGGAGGGACTCCCTTTTAGTGTTTGGAAAGCATTTAAGGAATCATTACTGACTGCTTGCATTCAACTGTACTTTTTCTCTCATATGTGAAACCAGTTGATCTAGTTACTTTATCAGTAGTATATCCTTTCTTTTTCCTAAAGATTTTATTTATTTGAGAGAGAGAGTGAGTGATGGGGAGGGGGAGAGAGAGGATGAGAAGCAAACTTCCTACTGAGCAGGGAGCCCAATACAAGGCTCAGTCCCAGGACCCAGAGATCATGACCTGAGCCGAAGACAGTTGCTTAACTGACTGAGCCGCCCAGGTCGCCTGAGTAGTATATTCTTTACCTGTCAGTATAGTGTCCAAGCCAAATTTCCCTATTTGTTAGAGTTGTTTTTAGGCTCTTTTTTAACACCTAGCACTAGATACATAGTGAATTTGAGGCTTACTTGGTACAGGGTACACATTTAAAGCACTTTCCATGCATTGTCTCCAGTTATTGTAAGGATAACACCTACCTAATGAGGTAGGTGCTGTTGTATCCCCGCTTTAGAGAAATAGCAACTGAGGAGCAAAAGTTAATTTGGCTAAGGTCATGGAGCTCCTAGATGGTGGTGCTGGGCTTTAAGCTCGCATCGCCCAATGCTAGGGCCTACACTCCACTGCCTTAAGAAGGGACAAGTATTTCTCTTCTCTCTACCCCACTTGCATCTCCCAACTTCTCCATTTGGCCAGATATTTGGTAGTCATGTCTCTATTCAGCTGCCTATGCTGGACATTGAATTCTTTTTTTTCCCCTTAATTTAGAAGGCTCAACACTCAGCATGGAGCCCAACGTATGGCTTGAACTCACAACTCTGAGATCAAGACCTGAATTTGAGATAAAGAGTCAGATGCTTAATTGACTGAGCCACCCAGGTGTCCCTGGATGTTGAATTCTTAAGAAGGGGCAGAAGGCACAGTGCTATTACTCCTGTTGGTTGCAGCCTTCATCCTCCTTCACTAGCCAGCTGAGAACTGAGATTCAGCTCCACACCTGGGCAGTTGGCTTACAATTCTAATTTGAATAGGGGCGCCTGGGTAGCACAGTTGGTTATGTGTCTGACTCTTGGTTTCATTTTAGGTCATGATCTCAAGGTCATGAGACCAAGCCCTTCATTGGGCTCCATGTTCAGCATGGGGTCTGTTTGAGTTTCTCTCCCTTTCTTCCCCTCTCCCTGCCCCACACAAGTTCTCTCTCTCTCTTTGCTCTCTCTCTCTCAAATTTAAAAATAAAAGCCTCATTTGAATTTTTGTAAAATTCAGACATTACAAATCTGACCCTTAAGTTCATTTCCACCAAGCCTGGTATCCTCCCCAGGGAAGGTATCCTTCTGACATTTTCTAATCCATTTATAACATCAATTTCATGGTTTTTGTCTTTAAAATAATTGACATCACATTGTACATGTTTCCCCTGTGCTTTTCCAGAATTTGTTATTTCTTGGAGATCTATCCATGTCTGTACTGATAATTTTGCCATTCTTTTATATACATTCTATATACTGGCTACCTTGTTAAAAACTGTATTATGGAAAACTTCAGATTTATGTAAAAATAGAAAATCTCCATCCCCAGATCAACTGCCAGATATTATATAATTTCATACATACTTTATATGTATCTCTAATTGGTAAGGCCTTTTTACAAAAACTTAATCAGGGCTCCTGGATGGTTCAGTGGGGTAAGCCTCTGCCTTTGGCTCAGGTCATGATCCCAGGGTCCTGGGCTTGAGCCCCGCATTGGGCTCTCTGCTCAGTAGGGAGCTTGCTTCCTTCTCTCTCTCTGCCTGCCGCTTTGCCTACTTGTGATCTCTCTCTCTGTCAAATAAATAAATAAAATCTTTTAAAAAAATTGCTAAACCTTAATCACGTCTGTTCTTCCATCTTTTGTATTTCTTACAAACTGGCTGGTTAGATCTAGGCTTGCTTAGAATCACACTCTATTTTTAGCAAGAGTAGTTCCTAGTGATACTGTGTATTTTCTACTGCATCACATTAGGAGGTCTCTGATATCTAATGGCTCCATTTTTGTGAAGTTCAGTTTATCAGTGGGTTCACGAAATATTAGCCTGATTTATCCGTTATGACAGAGATCCCCAGCAGCTGCTCAGATAATCATTTTATCAGTGATCCTCATTGCCCGCATCCAGTGGTGTGTTGGTAAATGTTTACCTGGCTATTTACTGATTTTTATGGTATAAACATCCCTGCCACAGCCACTTTTATTCTTACTGATGTGTCACTAAATGAGGGCTGGAACATATGTATACAGTTGGCTCTCATAAGCTGGGATGAGCTGTTTTCAGCAAACTGCTGCTTAGGTCCATTATTTCATTGGTAGTTACAAAATGGTGTTCCTCTCATTTCTTATACCTTTATTAATTTGGGCCTTAGTTTATTTGCCTATTTATCTATTGTTAGACATTTTGCTTACAATTGTTACAAAACTTGTGAGCTGAATAATACCATAAAATGACACAATTCTTGGGGTGCCTGGGTGGCTCAGTTGGTTAAGCATCTGACTCTTGATTTTGTGTCAGGTCATGATATCAGGGTCATGAGATCAAGCCTTGTGTTGGGCTCCACACCCAGCTTAAGCTTCTGTCTCTCCTTCTCCCTCTGCCCTCATGCCACTCATGCATGCTCTCTCTCTAAAAAGAAAAACAACAAAAAAGCAATAGTGTTCTCAGTATGTGCATTTGAGTTTAGAGAGTTTAATGCAAACTGAAATAGACTTCAGTAATAGTGACCGGCAAAAGTGTCTTATCATTTAATCAATATTTATTGAACACTTACTGTGTACTAGGTGCTGTGGAGAATTGTAAGAGGAATATGGATATGGCCTCACTTTCTGCTAATCAGTGTTACAGTTATATGTGAGAACAGTGCTGTGTCTGGGTGGTTTCTAACTGGGATGATCTATAGATATGTTGGAGTGGTTGTACAGGCTGTTGAGCTAGCCTTTGAAGGATGGATATAATTTTTGGAGCCAAATTCTGTTGATTTTTCTTTGATATCTGCCTTGGTTCACTTCTTACTACCATTTGCCTTGAAGACTACTATAGTAATCTCCTGTCTGATTTGCTTGCTTTGTTCTTTCCTTCATAGAGCAGCAGGATTAATTTTCTTAAGCTCAGCTATGATGTCACTTCCCTATTTAAAACTTTTCAGGTCTTTCTATGTAAACACCAAATTCCTTTGTCTTAACAGCTAGACGTAAAACCATGAGAGCACATGAATTCAGTAAGGGACAAGCACCATGGCCTGGAATGCTCAGGGAGGAGTGTATTTCAGGAATAAGTGGAGACCAGAAGTCTAAGGTTTGCCGACTGACCAAAAAGAATGGAGGCTAGGGTAGAAGGAGTTCGCAAACCATGTTCTTAGGAAGCGTTAGAACAGTTCATTGGAGTGGTAGGGTTAATCCAGATTGCAAAAGGTGGAGTGACTGAGACACTGGTTTGGAGTAGTTGTCCATCACAAACTCACTTTGAAGTGTTTCAGACTTAGATGTTGGTTTGACTATATGTCACATTTTTCAAATTCATGGTAGAAAAGAGACCTTACCAAGATAATAGAATCTTTTTCCAAGTTGCCTGCTTGCCTTCCGTCGAAGACGCACAGACATCAACATTTTTAACCAACCTATGGAGTTTCATAGTAAAATAATTAGGAGTAACACATTCATGTAAAAGTAATACGAGAAATGAAACTTGACCTTAACCAAAGTCATTCTCATGCATTTTTGTTGCTTAACTCTACCTAGGTCTCTGTCTGGGACATGTATCACATGTCCTGTGGTGCAAGAAGAAGGAGTTACTAGAAAAAACTAGCAAATGAATTATAAAATCATAGACTGTCAGTGCTAAAAGACAACATGCGTGACATCTTGGCCACCTCTCACATAGTACAGGAGATGAGACTGAGATCCAGAAAATGCAATTGCTTTGTTCTCCATCGGAATCCTCTTTGTTCAAGTTTCTGTTACAACAGATTTTGTATCAGAGAAAGCAGTCTGTATTAATTTAACTTGGGGGGCACACCTTACTGTTTTTCTACAGGCAGTAATTCATCTGAAGTTAAAAGATATATTAAAGAATAGATATGGGGCCCAATATGCAAGAAACTAATACTATTTTTCTGTCTTTTCTTTTATGTGATTTACAGTATTGGACCAATTTCCCTGAGGTTCTTCAGGGAGACAGGAAAGAAAGTTTTGCCTTCATAAATACTGGGAGATCTTAGGAATTTATTTTTTTTTTGATTATCAAAAATTGTTATTATGAATATAAATTGTTATTCAAATTCTTGTGTTAAATATCTACAAAAAAGGAAAGGAATCGCATACTGAATCCCTGGCCTCAACAGTGATCAACTATGGCCCATTTTGTTTCATCTGTGTTCCCTCTCCCATATGATTAATTATACTTTTCCCCCCACCCTTAGCTTGAAAAAAAACTATTGAGGTATAATTTTCAGACCATAAAGTTCATCCATTTTAAGTGTACAACTCAGTAACTGACAGTAAATTTATCAAATTGTGCTGTCACCATAATCCAGTTTCAGAACATTTTCAGCACCCCAGGAGTATGCCCCATGACTCTTTACAGTCAATCCCCATGCCCAGCTCCCGACAACCAGTCATCTACATCCTGTTTCTATAGATTTGCGTTTCTGGAAATGTCCTATAAATGAAATCATAAATATGTGGTCTTTGTGTCTGGCTTACTAAACTTTATGTGACGTTTTCGAGGTTCATCTAAGTTGTAGCATGTATCAGTACTTCATTTTTTAATTGTGGAATAGCGTCCCGTCGTATGTACATACCACGTGTTGTCTCGCCAGTCTTCAGTTTCATGGACACCTGAGTTGTTTATACTTTTTGCCTGTTAGGAATAATGCTACCGTGAACACTTACATACAGGTCTTTGTGGGACATATGTTTTAATTTCTCTTGGCACAGGACCTAGGAGAGGAATTACTGGGTGTATGGTAACTTTAAGAAACTGCTGAACTGTTTTCTAAAGTGTCCATACTATTTTATATTTTCACCAGCAGTGTGCAAGGGTTACTGTTTCTTCCCATTTTTACCAATGCTTACTATTTTTTTTTAAATTATAGCTATCCTGCTGGGTGTGAAGTGGTTTTTTGTTGTGGTTTTGATTTGTTTCCCTGATGACTAATGATGTTGAGCATCTTTTCATGTGCTTATTAATGATTTCTATGTCTTCTTTGATGAAATGTCTACTGAAATCATTTGCCCACTTTTAAATTGGGTGTATGTCTTCTTTTGGTGGGGGGATGGTGTTTACCTTTTTATTGTTGAGTGTGTATTCGGGAGTTCTTAGTGTATTCTGGATACAAGGCCTTTATCAGATGTGTAATTTGCAAATATTTTCTTCCCATTCTGTGGCTTGTCTTTCCATTTTCTTAGTGGTGTATTTTGAAGCAAAAAAGTTTTGCATTTCAATGAAGTACAGTTTATCAATTCTTTCCTGTTTAGAATGTTCTTTTGGTGTCACATCTAAGAAATCTTTGCCTAACCTAATGTCTTGAAGCTTTTCTGTTATTTATTTCTAAAAATACTACAATGTTCGCTCATATTCATGTCTCGAGTCCGTTTTTATTTAAATTTTGTTTGTAGTGTGAGCTGAGGGTCTAAGTTCATTTCTTTATATGTGGATATCCAGTTGTTTCAGCCCTGCATGTTGAAAAAAACTCCTATTGAGTTGCCGTGGCACCTTTGTTGAAAATCACTTGACTGTAAATTTAAGGGTTTCTTTCTGGACTCTCTGTTCTGTTTGTTGATCTCTATGTCCTTATGGTAGTACTACACCGAATATTTTTTAAAGCAAGGCAGTCATATGTAGTCTTGTGAAGAGATAATCACGTGACTTAGAAGGCTAAATATTTGCTACAGTGACATATTTTAAGATAGTGTCTAGCATCTACTCATTTATTTGAGTTTGTGGCATGTAGCATATTCAGAAGCATCATTTTAGTTCCTTGAAGTTGCAGTACTTTTCTTACTTTCAGCCTTCTGACATGCTTATTCCCTGGACATACAATAACACCTGTCCAGCTCTTTCTCCCCTATCTCAGTGCCCTTTTTTGCTCTTTACCATTACCTGTCCTGTAGGATCAAAATGTGATGCTGATTGCTGCCTCATAGTAGCTTTGGGGACGTCGTTTTACTTCCCCAGGCCTTAATTTTCTCATCTGCGAAGTGGAAGAATTGAATTTGGTCTCATTACTTTTCTAAACTCAGCCATTAATATTTTCCCTGGTGAACAATTCCAAGTTATGTGTAAATTCCTGTCTTTTAACTGGTAAAAAATAATTGTTGTGTTTAGCAGAGAATTTAATGAGGTTGTGGGTTTGGTGGCGGGGGGAGGGGGGTGTGGGGCGTTATCAGGGGATAGAAGCAGCTCTTTTTGGAAAACTACTCCTGGCAAACATTTTATCATATTTGTAGGTGTATATGACCTGTGAACCCATCACTGTGTGTAACTGGGTGATTAGGGGATAGGCGTAGGCTCACACATGCTTTTGTGAGTAGTAAGGAAAGAAAGTACATTTTCTATTACAAAGAAATCACCATTTTAATGAACTTGCCAAGAAGAAGAATGGTCCTCACTGACAAATCCTTGAAGCTTTACATATGGCTAACTCTCTACTTGATTGATAGTCAAAAGTGCAGGTCCCACTGGCAGGCTCCCTTCAACATTTTCCATCCTTTAAGTGTTTTTTTTTTTCCTTTGGCATTTGAATGCTTTTATTTTCTTCATAAAATATTCATAGTTTGGGGGGATGGGAGGCCTTTTCACAGCTGAAGTTATTTCAAGGTTCTCTCCCCCAAAGAATTGGCTTTCTGTTCCTTGCAGCTTTCAGTTGCCACATTGGCTGCTTTATTTCTACTTAGTAATTTGGAACATATTTTCATTAAATCATTGATTTTGGGCTTTGTAAAGATCTGAGGGAAATTAGTATAGACAGTCACATATATGGATAATATTTTGTCTGGAAATTTCTAAGCATAATAAAAAGATAAAAAAATCTAAGAGGTTGAAGTTTTGGATGAAGATAGCAGGAGCCTGAGAATCAGCAGATCAGTGCTAGAAAATGCACATCTTTCAATAAATTTAATAAACACCTATTACTGTATTTTCTGTTACTGTTACTGTATTTTCTGAGTTTAGGATTAAATGGCAGTTTCTTTCATGAACTTCTACATCTGATTTTGAGGATTTGGGTATCATTTTTTCCCTGATTACATTTATAAAATTTTCTGATTTTACAAAACTTTGCTGATATCTGGTATTCTACCTTATTAACGTGAGACTTAGGAATAAATCTGCGATTGCTTCACATGTATGGTAAAGCTTTCAATGTATGCATCAAAGGTGTTTTCCTCTCCTCTTCTTTCCTTCTCTTTCCTTCTAGGAAAGCAGATGTTACTGTTGTAGGTATGTTTTCATCTTTTGCATGTGTACACTAGATTACTCAGCCAAAGTGGTTTTTCAGTTTCGCTTTGCATGAAGGTATACTTTTTCTCTCTTTTTAATTTTTATTTTTTGAAGATTTTATTTATTCCTTTGACAGAAAGTAAATACAAGTAGGAGGAGCAGCAGGCAGAGGGAAAGGGGGAAGCAGACTCCCCACTGAGCAGGGAGCCTGATGCGGGCTGGATGCAGGCTGATCCCAGGACCCGGGGATCATGACCTGAGCTGAAGACAGATGCTTAACTGACTGAGCCACCCAGCGCCCCTTTCTCTTTTTTAAATTGATTAGAGCATGCTGGATAAAATAGTCGAATCCACTTTAAAATCACGAATGGAAAAAAAAAATAAAATCATGAATGGACTGGAACTATTATAAGAGGAGATATTTTACTAAATTCACCATATGAATGCTTAATACACCCAAGGCAGTATGTTTAGATGCTCTGGGAGGTAAAAAATATGAATCAGACATAAACTTGGTAGAATGAAGCTAGATTAGTATCACCTACTGTTAAAGGAAGAGTCATGAACACATAGAAGAGATTTTTCAGCAGAAACCAAATAAGGAAAGATGAGTGAGCTAATGTCATTTTTTTTTCTTTTTTTGAGAGTAGCAGCAGCTAAGGGAAAATCCAAGGCGTGACTCTGCCTGCCTCCTTCTAGAAGCCATGTGTGTGTGTAGGCAAATATTGAGATTTCTTTCTGAACCTCCAAATCTCGAGTGAAGTGAAGTGGGTGGCTACTCTTAGTTTTGCCTTCTCTCAACTGTGGGTCAGTGGACGGGACTTCTGGAAAGAGAGGGGAAAGAGCTGGAAAAGTGACTAATCACAGCTGATGCCCTGATATGGTGGAGAGGAAAGGCCCCAGGCCTCCATGCTGAACTGCGGGAACAAACTGGAGTTTGGGGAGTGCCTCCGAGACCACTGATACTGCTCAAGACTTGCAAGAATACGCTCTGCTACAGAATTGTTTATATCTTTTTGGTATCTCACATTTTAAAATAACATATTTATATAACCTCATGTTGACTTTTCAGTTTTAGTCATCATCTGCTGCCTTTCCCTTCTAGCACCTTTTCTCCTCCTTCACCCTCTCAGTACAGTTGGTAGAATTTGGGTTAGATCAGTATTTAGTGTTTATATTATTCTTATGGCAATGTAAGCCATATAGTAAATTATTTACTTTTCCTACTTGCACGGATTTTTGTTGGCCCTGGAGTGCATAATCAGCTTGTTTCTTTTCAATGTACTTGCCCCTGAAGCAACTGTAGACTGCCTCAATTTTCTAAAGTTCCTCTTGAAATTCTGACACAGGTATTGGTTTCATCTGTTTGAAGAAATGTAGAGTGATTGTCTTCCATGCCTGATACATAGTTCTTATCATGGCATCTCCCTTCTCTGTCATCCAACGATTCTTTTCTTCTTCCATGTTGGAACTCCTTTATCCTGTGCCTTGCTCTTTTTTGGTTTACTCTCTTGCTTTGGAAGAACACATCCTTGAGTAGCTTTTTTTGGAGAACGTACATAGAGCTCAATATAAGCCCCTGAATGTCTAAGAATGCCTTCAATTGAACCATGAAGCTGGCTACTAATTTGGGTATTAAACCATCGGTTGGAAATCAGTTTTCTTCAGAATTTTCATGACATTGCTCCAGTGAATTCTAGCTTTCAGTGGTGTATTAAAAGTTTAAAACTTTCTGGACTCTTGATCCTTTGGATGTGGCCTGCCCTCCTCTTCCATCCCCTGCTGGACATTTGTAGAATCTTCTAACTCCTGTATTTTGAAATTTCATATGCGCTTTTCCATGGGTCTGTTTTCTTCCATTGTTCTGGGTACTCAGTGGGCTCTTCTAGTTTAGAAAGCCCTAGTCTTCATTTCTGGGTAGTTTTCTTAGACTATGTGATTTTTTTTCCCTGCAATGTTCTCTCTTTTTGTGGAATTTTATTTGGATATTATCCTGCTTTTTAAAAAGATCTCCTTAGGTTGGGTGCCTGGGTGGCACACTCTTGGTTTGGCTCAGGTCATAATCTCAGGGTCGTGGGATTGAGCCCCATGTTGGGCTCTATGCTCAGTGTGGCATCTGCTTGGGACTCACACTCTCCTTCTCCCTCTGCTTCTCCCCTCTGTACTCACATGTGCATGCCCTCTCTCTCTTTCTCTCTCCTCCCCTCCCTCCTAGATAAGTAAATAAATCCATAAAAAAAAGATCTCCTTAGATTATCTTTGAATCTTTCTATTAAGCTTTTCCTTTCTACTATCATGTTTTTTAAAAAAAGATTTATTTATTTATTTGATAGAGACAGAGATCACAAGTAGGCAGAGAGGCAGGCAGAGAGAGGGGGAAGCGGGCTTCCTGCTGAGCAGAGAGCCCAATGTGTGGTGGGGCTCAATCCCAGGACCCTGAAACCATGCCTTGAGCCAAAGACAGTGGCTTAACCCACTGAGCCACCCAGGTACTCCTCTGATATCATGTTTTTAATTTTCAGATTCTCTTTTTAATTATTTTACTATTCTTCTTTTTTTCAGCAACATCTTGAGTATTTCATCTTTGCAAATAACATCTCTTATCTCTTACTGAGGATTTCCCTGATAACTTTGAGAAATTTCACTCCTTATTCCCATCCCATTAGCGATCTTCTTAGTAAATAAAATAAAGCTTCGTGAGGGTAGAGCTTTTTTTCCTGTTGTTTTTTTTTCACTGATATTTTCACAGTACCTCACAATGCTTGATACATAGTAAATGTTTAAGTAGTTCTAGAATATAAACAGAATGATCATTATGATGATGCTAATATACATTGAAGAATTTTCCCCTATTAGGGTCTAATCTGTATCTTTGAGATTAACCTTTTTCCCCCTATTGTACTATTTTAGAGATTTTTATGTAGATATCTTATAATACTTCATCATCTGTTTCTGTTTAAGAAAGGGCATAAAAAACTGATTGGAATATATGGATAAATGGATAGGACTTGCCATCTGTGGGTTTCGTAGTGGAATGATCTGATTTGGTCATCTTGTTGGAGATCTCTTGATGTTGTTATCTATATCTTCCTTCTTGGCTGGTCCATTTCCCTGGAGCACTTCTTTTAACCTCTGGATACAAAAGTCTGGGAGCAGAGAGGAAGAGGGATGGCAGTCTCACCATCCAGAATGTATACATATACTAGATCCCCCTGTTTTCAATATGGCCCCCTGCCTTCATCTGGGCCTGGTGTCCTCCCTGGAGAAGAAGGATACTTCTAGCCTTTTGCTGGAGTGGGAAACATGATGAGAATGTGAGGAAAAAATCTTAGGATCCAACTGCTCCTAAAAGGCTTCAGTTAATTTTTTTTTTCCAACACGGGGATGGATCATGGTCCTCTAGTTCTTATGTTAGTTCAAAGAGATATTTATTGGACACTTACTATATTCTGAGTTATCCAGGTGGAGTAGGGTTAGGGCATGGACACTGCAGGCAGAGGGGACCACAAGAGCAGGGTTCCTGAAGCCCAAACCTGCATGAGGTGTAGCTGGAACCTGACCTTCAAGGGTATGGTCAAGGTATGCCCTTTTAAAGGGTAGGAAATAGGATTCACGATTAGTTCATTTTCTTTACTTCTTATTGCTTTCTTCATCCTTACTTCCAGAGGAGTTTGATGTCCTCAGTTCTTGAGAACTGAGGGGTTTCTTTGGTACACCTTGGTTATTGTCTGTTTTCTCTACTGCTCATTTAGCTATCAGCCACTCATCTATTTTCCCAGAGAAAATTTAAAAAGTTCTTTTCACTATTATGTTAATGAGGTAAGAGTGAGTTTAGTTGCAAATATTCAAACTGGTATCTAGACTCAAAAGTCTTGCTATAGGACATTTAATAAAATTCAGGACAGCAGAGACTGGGAATCCTATACGTATCAAGCCAAGCTTTTAGTTTCAAGTGATCCCAGGTTGATAAGCACCTTTGAGTTTCTGGCGGACAGTAGAGGAGGAACCCACTTTGCACACAGGGCCCAGTTCCTACAGGTGAAGTTCCAAGGGATGTGCATTTGGAGTCAGAGGTCACCAAGCACTCTAGGAAATGGAACACAAGGAGACAGAGCTAGCAGGAGCAACAAAAGGGTAGTAAATACGAAGCCCTTAGATTGTAGGATTATCAGACACAGATTATTACATAAATATGTTTAATAAATTGAAAGAAAAGGAGACAGAAAAAATAAGTATGTAGCCAAGAAATTATAAAAATGAAAAAAGTTTTGAAAACAGATCAAATAGAACTAGAAAGGCAACAGTCATTAAAATAAACTTGAGGGGCGCCTGGGTGGCTCGGTGGGTTGAGCCGCTGCCTTCGGCTCGGGTCGTGATCTCAGGGTCCTGGGATCGAGTCCCGCATCGGGCTCTCTGCTCGGCGGGGAGCCTGCTTCCTCCTCTCTCTCTCTGCCTGCCTCTCTGCCTACTTGGGATCTCTCTCTGTCAAATAAATAAATAAAAAATTAAAAGAAAAAAAAAAAAAAGAGTGTGCCCCTTGTTCCAGAGCTCTTAAAATAAACTTGAGGACTGGATTAACAGGACATTAAGCACAGTTGATGAGGGAATTGGTTAATGTAACAGTAGATCTTAGAAAATTATCCGGAACCCAACACGGTTGAGACAAAGAACCCCAGAAGGAGAGGTAACAGAAAATGGCAGAAAGACAATATTTGGAGAATCACTTAGAATTTCCCAGGATGAACAGGATGCCACATGATTCAGAAACTCTAGTGAAGCTCAGTAGGTTATGAAAGAAAAAGAGAATGAAGAAATAGGCAGACTCAGTGTCAAGTTCGGTACTGCAGAAAAGTGCAAAGAGATTTCAAAAGCAACCAGAGAGAAGACAGACTACTTAAAGAGAAAACAATGGTTCTATAGACACATGACTTCTCGCCAGCAATAATGGAAGCCAGAAGACAGCGAAATATTATTTTTAACATGCTCTGAGAAAATAGCTGTCCATCTGGAATCTATACCCAGTGAACTACTCTTTGAAGAATAAGGGTAAAATAAAGACTTCTCAGTCACACAAACTGACTAAGCTGGTCCTAACAGACTAACCATGAAGGAAGTTCTAAAGGATAAACTTCAGACAAAAGATAATATCGATAGTAAAAGAGGTTGTAATGGAAACTAGGAAGACTTTAAAACTGAATGAGAACATATCAAAACCTGTGACACCTGGAAGACCATTTGTAACACTAAATGCTTACATTAGAAAAGAAGAAATGCAATCAGTTAAGTAATTTAAGCTACAAAAAGAATAGGATAAGCCCAAAGAGAGAAAATACAAGGAGATGAACAGGCATTAATGAAACACAAAGCAAGCAGACAATACAGAGGCTCAGGAAAGCTGGCTTTTTGAAAAGAGTAATAAAATGGGAAAATGTCAGGTAAGCTCAATGAAGGGAAACTACAGTGATGATACAAACAGCATTAGCAGTAGAAAACAAGAGTTATGTGCGCGGAGATGAAGATGAGTAGAGGAGGGCATGGGAAGGTCTTTATGGCAATAAATATGGACATTTAGACAATAAATGTCTAGAAAAATATAATTTACCAAAACTGACCTAAGAATTAGAAAGTCTAAATAATCCTGTAATAGTTAAAGAAATGAAGTCATTAAAAATCTTGTTTCAAGCAAAACTCCAGGCCCAGATACATCTGCTGTCAAGTTCTACCTGACATTGAGCGGTAGCCACCTGTTCCGGAGTATAGATGGGGAACACTCTCCAACCGAATCAAACCTACCAGATATCATATGTGAAAGGAAACCCACTTATCAGTCTCAGTTATGAATATAGTTGGCAAATCCTAAACAGGGTATTAGCCAACTAAATCTAGTGGGTATAGAAACCTGACCAGGTTGGAATTATCCTAGGTTAGCAAGGGTGTTTGAATACTTAAGAATTTATGATCTAACTTATCATTTTAACTAATTGTAAGGGGCAAATACTATCATCTCAGTGGGTGGACATGCAGCTTTGGTTAAAATGCCTCAACAGGTTATTAAAAAAAATCTCAAAATAATAGTAGGTGGGAATTTTCATAATCCCTTAAAGGGTTTCTATACTAACCTATAGCAAATATCACAGTTAATGTTGAAATAAGGAGAGCCTTCCCTTTGAGATCAAGAGACAATAACAATGCCCATATGATTATTATAAGTCAACTTTACAGTAGATTTTCTAGCCAGGTAAGTAAGATAAAAAACAAAAGTAGATAAAGGTACCGAAAAGAAGAAACCAAATTGTTGTGAATATTCATAGGTGATAGGATTTTATCCAAAAGTATATTCAGAAACACCCTCATATCATCTTTTACAAAAATAAGGCATTTTTTAAATTAAAAAAAAATAGTAAAAATGAAATGAATCAGACATGCATCTGGAGGCAGATCCTCTATCTGAGCACACTAAGCAGGGAGAGTGAGTCATATGACTCAGTTGATTGGTTTCCTGTCTCTCAGGGATCACTGTCTTTTGCTGCCAAATTTCCTAGTGTCTTGAAAACTGTTGTTTTATATATTTTGGTCTCGTGTCTAAAAACTGTGATTTCATATAAAAACCGTGTTTGTTTTCGGCTGTTTCAAATAGGAGGGTAAATCTCATCTTTGTTATTCCCTCTTGCTAGAAGCAGAAGTTTGGTTAATTAAATGGCTTATCAATTCTTAGTCTTCTTTGTGTTAATAAGTCCTCTTTTGTTAAAAACACACTTTGTTCCGGTGCAAGGCCTTTGCTTTAAAAGCATATGTAGTTTTTAAAAAATTTTGTTTTTACAGAAACCGGTAATTTAAAGGCCCAATCCTGAGGACCTTTGGAGTACAGAATGGCCCTGAGATGGATCATTTCTGAGGCTTTTGTTTTTCTGCTGCTATATGCTTTGTTATCGAAGGCTGTTAAGGTCTCACCACCTCTGGAGTTTTGACCCACTGATGTGTTTCATAAATTTTAATGAAAGACAGATTGAGAGAAATCACTGATGGGCCCACATGGTTGTACCAGATCCGTGCATTGGCTCAGAATGCAAATCTCTATGAAATTACTCTTCAGTTACCTTGGTGGAAAGTCCCAGACTCCATCTTCTGGCTCGTCTGATCTAGCTAGGTCAGATCAAAAGTGATTTGCAAAAACTTTCATGTTCTTGGCACATTGCTATGACTTATTTTTAAGTCACAGAAAATTGTCCAAATATTAGCACACATATTACAGAATCACCAGTACACTAGGTATGGTTAAATAGAGCATGGTGTGCTTTTTAAGGACTTTGTAACGAATATGGTTTAACTTGCCAGTGTGTGATAATAAACTTACTTCTTGTGTGTGATCATGAGCTTTATTTATGATTCACTCTAGCAGATGTTTATTTTCATTTAGTTACAACCCAGACATTCTTGGCTTAATTCAAATTTTCTCTGTATCTCACAAAATTAAAAAAAATTAGACTGAGACTTTTGTTCAAAACATCCTCTAAATGGGGCCGGATTATTGTAGGAACAGATTTTATTTCTGCTAATAAGGATCAGGGAGAAAAAAGGAAATGGAGATCTTTGAAGTGTCTCTCAACATCATTTAGTCCCATCTCTTCCGGCCTCCCTGCTGCTGTCAGACCCGGTAGCTTACAGGGCAGCGGAGCTGGCTGTGGGCACTCTGGCGCCCTTCGTTTCTGTAGCCCACTTGCTGACCTAATGAGTAGTGTAATGGCCAAGAGAGAGGGAGACATATTAGAGGAACTAAAGGGCCTAGATTATTTGAAACTAAACAAGTAACATCAGGATAATGAGGGATTGACTGCCTTTCCCATGCTGGGTTGATCAGAGGGTGTCTTTTCCTTACTGTTTTATACTGTCTTAATCAAAACAGCCTATATAAATAATTGGATTTGGGGTAGGTAGGATGAAAATGAAAAAGTGATTAGAAATATCATGTACTCCTTTTTTTTTTTTTAAATTAAGCCTTCTGATGGATTTTAATAACCTAAACATGTTAACTGCAATTGGTATTCCTAGTTAAATGTTAAGGGCAATTGGTATTCCTAGTTAAAAAGTGGAAAGGGTATTTTGTTTTGTTCTTGGTAACTCTATTTTTTTTAAAAAAATATTTATTTATGTGAGAGGTGAGGAGGGGAAAAGGGAGAGGGGGAGAGACCATCTCAAGCAGACTCCACCCTGAGTGCAGCACCGGATGTGTTTTTGGTAATTCTTAACAGTATGTGTTTTTCTTTTCAGCTACTAAGTCAGGATTGTTACCTCCACCACCTGCGCTCCCTCCAAGACCTTGTCCATCACAGGTAGGAAACAGAAGTTGATTTCTGTGAACTGTTGGGTATAGCAAAGTTGTCCTACCACTGTGCTTTTTTTGCAAGGGTTGGTAGCCACAGAACTGGCCGGTCACATTCCCAAGATGACGTCTGGACAGAGAGTATAGAGAGTAGCTGCATTTCTTCTTATCTCTCCAGTCCCCCAACCTCATGTGGAAAAGGGAAAGTTTCCTCAATAAGCAATGCATACTGGTTTCCCTTTAGCCATCAAGGGTTGCATGTTGCTTTCAGATAGAGAAAGAAGAATGGGTGACTCTTCAGTTGGGGGATGGGGGACATGGTTTTTCTGTATAGTATGTACAGTTTGGGTGTATATATTGTCATCAGTATTTTAGGAGCTGTGTTAATTCTTCATAATTAATGGTTGTCACCATGGTGTTCATGCTGTGGTTTGGGCCTACAGTGCTTTCTTTATCTTTAGGTTGGTATTTTCTTTGGAACAATAAGCTGAAACAGCAGGACTTGGGAGAATGTGTCACCAAAATCTGTTTCACTTGTGAATTAATTCTGCCTCATTTATATGTGCTACTATGGTCTTATTCATCAACACTCCTTGTAGAGTTGGAAATGAGAAGCAAGCTGCAAACTGCAGAGTGTGTAAAGGGCACTACAGATCCTTCCTTTCATTCATCGCTGCTGAAGAGACTTTCTGTCTTTAAAGGCCCTCTAACTTTCAGCAGAAAATGTTGGGAAATTCTCTGTTAACAGTCCTAGTTTCTACCTTATTGGTCCAGATGCTTCAGAACATACTTTTCCATATGGCACATCTTAGGACTTGCTGAGTCACTGAAACCATTTTGGGCATTTGCTTGTCCTTCTTTTAGAGAATTAGACCATCTTTAGCATTCATTCAACCTTGAGGTACAGACTCAGTGAGTACTGCTTTCCTTCCTCTGTTTGAAGGGCAAGGAAAAGCCCTGTTCTTCCTGACTCACATATAAGCGAGTGAGAGCCCCTTTTCTAATACTCCAGGATTGGCTTTAAAAGTTGTGGATTAATCAGTCAGCAAGTATTTATTGAGTCCCTGTTGTTTATCTAATGGCAAGCTTTAGTTCCACCCTAAGCTTTTCCCTGTTTATAATTTCTGCTTATTTAAATTACTAGCTCTTTTTCTTGAGCATCTGCAGTAGACCAGGCGTGGTGCTAAGTGCTTTCTTTTTTTTTTTTTTTTTTTTTTAAAGCTTTTATTTATTTATTTGACAGAGGGAGATCGCAGGTAGACAGAGAGAGAGAGAGGAGGAAGCAGGCTCCCTGTGGAGCAGAAAGCCAGATGCGGGGCTCGATCCCAGCACCCCGGGATCACGACCTGAGCGGAAAGCAGAGGCTTTAACCCATTGAGCCACCCAGGTGCCCCGGTGCTAAGTGCTTTCAATGCATTATTTAATCTTCACAAAAATCCTATGAAGTAGGTGTTAATATCCTTTATTTTCTTACAGGTGAGGAAATTGAAGCATACAGGGGTTAAACAGGTCAGCCAAAGTGACATAGCTAGTAAATAGGTAGAGCCAGCTTCCCAGATGAGGTCCATCTCCTAAAGGTCGCTGCCCCCCGCATCCCTGGAGCTGAAGGGTCTGTGTAGACAGTAAGACAGTGATCTGCTGCTCTGGCAGGTGAGGCTTTCACCACGTGCCGCCTGTGGAGGACCTAGATGAGACCAAACTCCTGATTGGCACCAACAGCAGACCTGGGCTTTGTCACAACAAAATTGTGGGCATTCTGGAGGTAGTTACCTACTAGCTACTGGTTTTAAACTAGGGCTTGGGAGCCACCTGGATGAATGCATGAAGACCCGTCTGAAAGGGCTTTTGTGATCAACCTCCGTATCTTCTCCTATACAAGTAACAGGAGTGACTTCCTGCTTGTGAAATGCGTTGCTGCTATCAGCAGTCCTCACCCGACCTGCTTGAGGTGGCCTTCCTGCCTGCTTGGGGTCTTAGTGACCAAGGATGTGATGGGGGCTGGGAATTCTCAAGTCACTGTTAATGAATGAGGCTGCTTCTTCATCTGCCAGATTTCCCATCACAATGTAAACAGTGAGCGGAGTGCTCAGCTCAAGCCTCCACCTCAGCGGCCTAACTTTGGAGATTTCCGACTACAGAAACAGGTGTGTAACAAAGGCAGGCAGGAAACCCCTTCGTCACTTCCCTTCCTTCCTATCTTTTCCTCCACTGTAAGTGGGACACACACATTCAACAGAGGAAATCCTGGGAGCTGAGTAGGTGACTGTATTTAGTCCTTGTGCCGTGTCCAATTCCTGATGGCCCTGGGAGAGGCCCACCTAACCATGTGGGCGGGGCGCCTGCGTATTCTAGTCGTTCTCAAACCGCTTGTGATACAGCGGTCTTCTGCGAGAGATGAACCGGGTTCTGTGATAAGACAAATCCGCAGGCTGCCACCTCAGCACCCGCTTGTGGAGAGTCACCGTGCATATGGGCTCATTAAAGGATTTGAAGTCCTAGTAAAGAAACCTGGTCAATTTTGGTAAAGCTTGCAGTTTCGTTGTGTGTATGACCATTCACCTCTTTCTTTCTTCATACAAGACTTAACAGTCCCCTGAGGGCTTGGTGGTTAGGGAACGTTATTCTCCACCAGCTTTAAAATACTGCTAAGAACATTTCCAAACTGCTTTCATCTGTTACCTCCTCTCTATGTATGGGATTCAAGTTAAATTTTTGTATCTTAGACCAGTAGTTTTCCCTGAAAGAGTTGACACTGAAAAAGGGAGTTTACCACACGTTAGCTTCGGATTTCTAGTTGTCATTTTGTTTTTGTTTTTGTTTTTGTTTTTTTTAATTTGCTTTTCTTTTCCTTCTGGCTTACTCTCTCATGAGGTCATTTTTACCACTTCACACAGCAAGCTTTATTATGGCATACTTAAGCACTTTGAGTTCTTCTTTTGCTCTGTTAAACATTTTCTTGAGTGTTCCTTGTTATATACAGGCAATCGATCTGACTTTGGAAAAAAAAATATACACCCAAATAAGGCTTAAACTATAGTACCTAGGGGAGAAACAAGGAAGGTTGGTATAATTTAAATCTTTAATTTGTCAGTAGCTGTGAGACGAGATTAAGATAAAAGGCTTTGGACTTAAATTTTCCTTCTTTAAAAAAATATTTATTTATTTGAGAGAGAGAGAGCTCAAGCATGGAGGGAAAGGCAGACTCCCCACTGAGCAGGGAGCCTGATGCGGGTCTCAGTCCCAGAATCCTGGGAATCATGACCTGAGCCAAAGGCAGACACTTAACTGACTGAGCCACCCCTGTACCCCTGGATTTAAATTTTTCATATTATTTAATTTGATAAATGGGTAAATGTTTAAGACTAGATTATAATAAACAAGAAGACATTCTGTTCCCTACAAAGGAACAACTGTTTAAAAAACTATGTGGCTAGTCAGTGATGTCCTTCGAGGTTTTAAGTATGTAAGAGAAAAGCACTTGTACATTTGCATATGTGTTCACAAAGGTATACAGAGCTCATTTCTACATATGCTAGAAGTATATCTCTACTTTTATCAAGTGAGAGAGATGAAGTATAGGTGTTAGCATAAAATGCAGTTTAGCTGGCCCTTAATACTAAGCACTAGTATGATATGGACATCTGGAGTAAATTATACAAATGGGGCCCTGGAGTTAGGAAAAGGAATAAATTCAAAGAAGCAGATCTTTTTATTTTTCATACTATAGGGAAAATCAAGAGGGACCAAGTGAATATATAAAGAATCAAATGGTTTGTGTTCCCTGTTTTCCTGAGGACAGGCTAGGGACCAGGGCATGGTATTTTGGCTCAGCTCCTAAGAAGTGACACATTTATTTATTAATTTTTTAAAAAAGACTGATTTATAACACAGATGACTAAAAAGCAGTTAGAGTTAACTGTTTTATATGGAGCCGTGTTAACATGAGAGTTAAACTAGTAGCTCACTGTTGATATGCGTATAAACTGAGGAAAATGCCATCTGCAGAGCTGGTGCTCGTCCTGTATGTCAGTTCTCTAAGGGCCTGTTTGGTTCTCCAATAATTAAATCTCTTTAATAGTATTGATCTCGTGCCAAATTTCTTAGGGTGCTAATCTTTATTTAAAAAAGTTTTTTGGTACAAAGGATAAGTTTTTCAGTTTTACATTAGCACCACATTTGATGATTGGGGCTCCCTGTAGACTAATGTGCTCAGGATTTTCCTATTTATTCCACTAATTGCTTACCTTGGAACAGCAAGTGCTTCTCACTGGCAACGCAGTGTACTAAAATAGCACTGTAGGATGAAAGTACTGTGGAAGAAGCATTTGATCAGTACTTTTAAGCTTAGACCAAGAGGGCTTCATGGAAGGGCTAAGGTGACCAGTGAAATGAGTTTTAAACAAGAGAATTTTTCTTTTCAGATGGCCGAGGGGTTCAGAGCATTACCGTAGAGAAAAAGCAAATACAAGGAGACAGGCATGCAAGAGATCCCCATGTGTTCAAGGAGCTGTCTGAAATTTAGAAAGACAGATTTTAGGGGAGAAAGATTTAGTGTTTGGATGTGGCAGCGAAGAGCCAGTGGCCTGCCCGCTTGAGGCCCATTGAGGCCCAGTGGTACCAGAGCCTTGGGAGAGGAAGAGCCTCTTGATAGGAGAGTTCTGTCCGGGGAGCAGCCCCTGGCAGGAGAGCACAGAGCGTCAGTTAGCTCATTGGTACTCACATTGTGCCCGCAGGAATCATCTGGGGGAGAGCTTTAAACCTACTGAGGTCTGGGTCCCACCCCCAGAGATTTTGGTGTGGTGGGAGGTCCAGACATTGGGAGTTTTAAGAAGCTCCCCACATGATTCTGAAGTGTAGCTGGGATTGAGTAACATTGAATTAAGGCAAGAGAAGGAATGTTCAGAGATGAAGTTGAGAACCTATGGGATTTTCTGGCATTATGGGATTATGGGATTAATGGTATGCTGAGTTCTCTCTCTCTCTTTTTTTTTTAATTTTTTTATATTTTTAATAAACATGTTTTTATCCCCAGGGGTACAGGTTCTCTCTCTCTTTTTAAGATTTTATTTATTTGAGAAGGAGAGAGGAAAGACAGAACACAAGCAGGGGGAGGGGTAGAGGAAGAGAGAGAAGCAGGCTCCCCACTGAGCAGGGAGCCCAGTGCAGTGCTTGATCCCAGGATCCTGGGATCATGACCTCAGCCGAAGGCAGGCACTTAACGACTGAGCCACCCAGGCGCCCCATGCCCTGAGTTCGTTAAGTGCGCAGTAGAAGTCTTTGTTGAGTTGGTGAGGGTGGGAGGCATTAAGTCAGGTGAGGGGACGTACCCATATGCTGTGGGGACAAGAACGCTGATCCTGCTGGATGGTCTTGGGAGTCTCCGTCTTCCTGGCATAGCTGACTCCAGCAGGGTTAGAGGCCTTGATGGGATGGTCTTCCTGGAAGGACTAGCCACTGTGTACCTCAGGTCCTGTATGTACTATTTTGAAGGATGAGCCAGGAACCAAGATGACCTTGAGAGGAAATCATAGTCCATGCAGCAAGTCTTTCTTTCCTTTTTTAAAAAAATTAATCCTTTTTTAAATTAAAAATTTTTAAATTAACATTTTTAATTTTTAAATTTCCTTTAAAAAAATTAACATATAAAGTACTACTCGTTTCAGCAACACAGTGAGTCTTTCATCTAACTTTGTCATCTGGCTAGAATGAGGTTCCTCAGGCACTACTGAACCCAGTAGGAATATCCTGGGCTTGCTGTTCATTTCAAAGCCAAATTTCTTAGACACGGCTTTTTAAATAAGATCCTACCCTCTTGTCGTTTGGAAGGAATGACAGGCTCACTTCAACTCAAATGGCAGTTTGTAGGTCCTGAACTACTTATAAAATACTTGACACTATGCTTTCCTAGAAAACGTTCTTATAAATTAATGTCCTGTCATTTCAGGTATTGTTTCTGTAAGTTAATGTATAGTTGGCGATACCAAATCATAAATTCTCCTGGAAGACATTAAGAGTTTTAGAGCTCATACATACTTGTTCTTTTTCTCTTGGTCTTTGTGTGTGTGGGGGGCATTACTGGTGATTGTGTAAGTTTCTCACAGGTTTAATAGATTTTTAAAATGTAAATTTGATTAAAGTTTAACATGCATACCCAATCCATTTTAAACACATACTAAATCATTTTAATAGAGTAAAATGAAGAACTATCTCACTGACAACTTTAAATATCTGTAAGAAAACATTCTTTAAGTATAAACAGTATGGAAATGTCACCACTTTTTACATTTCTTGGCTTTTCTCTTGATCAAATTAAAACTCAGTGGGCATACATCAGATATCATGAGATCTTTTTCTATAATATATGCAAATGATCTCATGTACATTAGTCATCGAATCACCTTAATATTATATATATTGGCTGTATAGATAAGGCATATTTTTGAACTTTCAAAGCTGTGTACAATATCCTAATTTCCATTTGTCAGTATGTAAGTTTAGTATATGTCAAAAGGTATTTTTCTATGTATTTGAAACTTTTTAATTATTCTGAAGAGAATTTACAAACCTATCACCTAGGATGCCACCTTCGCTTTCTTCCAAAGTGTTACCCTGTTCTGTCTTACAGTGCATGCTGTAGATTAGCTGAAAATAACAGTATGTTAATGAGTATTTCTGTAATTAAGGAAAGAAGATCTAGGCCCAGGATCTGTCTTCAACAGTGATGATGAAAGAACATACTGCTGAAAGCTGCAGAGCACGATATGAATGTGTCTGTGCTCTTGTTCTTAGCTCTACTACTCTGTAGCTTTGTGGGAAGTAAGGAGATTAGTCTCACAGACCTACTGCTTCTTCTATAAAATGTGAAGATTAGATAGATCCTCCTACTACCTTAAGGTCTCTGATTCTGTGTTGTATTCCTCTGTCCAAGAAAAATTATCTTGCAAATATAGTTGAAACATCATAAAACATAATTGAGGACAAGATGATTTAGACTAATTTCTCCCTGCTTCCCCCACTGCTAAGTACAACCAAAAGCCCTGGATGTAATACACAGAAAGAGGACTCTGAAAGATGTAAATAGGAAAGTGGATTGGCTAAGTCCTTAGGACTTGAGTAATGGCATGGCAGTGAATTCCCTGAGTTCTTTAAAAAAAAAAAAAAAAATCTCGCATATATCCTGGACTGAGTGCTGGAGGAACCTGCAACCTAGAACTACCAACAGATACAGAAAAAAAAAAAAGCCCTTGAGAAAAGTCTACTCTCTAGCCAGAGGACTGGGAAAAGGGTAGACAAGCTAGACATAAACCTTTTTGACGATACCCGTACTACCCCATCCAAATACTACCGAAGTCTCTCCCTCTGGTGTCATCAGAGGGCAGTCTGGGAGTTGGTCTCTTGTCCCTCACCTGGTGGCAGAAGACAGACTGGAGTGGCACTTTCCTAGCTGGCAAATGTGGTTTTAGCAGAGACCAAAGGAATGTCCTAACCCTGATCTGGTGGCAACAGGTGGCCTGGGGAGACACTTTATACCCCGACAGACAGTATCACTGGAGACAGACATTTCCCAGTAAGCAAATACTCAAGGAGTTTGTCACTGGTAGACCTGCCCCATAACAAATACTAAAGGGAGTTCTCTAGACTGAAATGAAGGGGCACTAGGCAGTAGCTTGAAGCCATAACACGAAATGAAGAATGGTGAAGGTAGCCACGTTGGTCAATCTCAAAGCCAGTAGTGTTGATTTGTGACTCTTCTCTTTTCTATATGACCTAAAAGGAAAATACTTATAATCACAAATCTATATTAATGAGCACATATATGTGAGGATATAATTTGTGACAATAATAATACAATAATAATATAAAGGGCGGCAGGGCTATAAAGGAGTAGGGTTTTTGAATACTCTTGACACTAAGTTGGTATTAATTCAAAATTGATTGTTATAAAGTTAAGATGTTAACCAATCCTTAGGGTAACTACTAAGAAAAAAACCCTAAAAAGTATAAAGAATATGAAAATGAGAAGGTAACAAAAGTGGTACTAGAAAAAAATCAGTTAATCAAAAAAAGAGAAGTGATGGGAGGACTGAGGAACTGAACAAGTAAGTATAAGACATAGAAGACGAAGAGCAAATGGCAGAAGTAGATCTTTCCTTATACGTAATTACTTTAAATGGATAAATATCTTCAATTAATTGGCAGAAACAGATGGATTTTAAAAATAATCCAACTATATGCTTGTCTACAAGAGACTCCATTTTGATCCAATGTTAAAAATAGGTTGAAAATGGAAGCATGGAAAAAGATATTTTACACAAATAGTAACCAAAAGAGAGCCCGGGTAGCTTTAGTCACATCAGACTAAATAGACTTAAAGACAAAAGTTGTTACAACACAAAGAAAGGCATTATGTATTGATAAAAGGGTTATTCCATTAAGATGGTAAAAATTTATAAAAATATACACACCTATCAACAGAGCCCCATGATGTATGAAGTAAAAACCAATAGAATTGAAGTAGCAGACAAATTCTACGATAACTCACTTTTAGTAATGGATCGAACAACCGGACAGGAGAGCAGTAAGGAAATAGAAGATGTGAATGAATAGAACATTCTAAATCCCCTAGACCTGTGTGACATCTGTAGAACACTCTAGTCTTCTCTTGTGCACATGGGACATTCCCCCAGGACAGACCACATGTTAGGCCACAAAACAAGTCTCAATAAATTTAAAAAGATTGGAATTCAACAAAGTGACCACACTGGAATGACACTACAAATCCATAATGGATGTAACGCGGGAAGATTCACTAACGTGGAAATTAGGCAGCATACTCTTAAAAAACTAGTGGGTCAAAGAAGAAATTACAAATGAAATTAGAAAGTGCCTTGAGATGAATGAAAGGGAAAACATACCAAAATATTTGAGATACAGGGATAACAGTACTAACAGAACTCTGGGGGAAATTTATACCTATAAGCACTTATATTTAAAAGAAAAAGGATCCAAAATCAATAAGCAAACATTATACCATGAGAAATTAGAAGAGCAAGCTAAACCCAAAAGCAGCAGAAGGAAAGTAATGATGTAGAGTTGAGATAAATGATACAGTGAGTAGGAAAACAATAGCAAAATCATTGAAACTAAAAATTGGTTTTTGTATCCTCTGATTAAAAATAAAGGCTTTATTTTAAACTAAAATCAGATTCTGATAAATTTCTCTCTCCCTGTAGATGATGTTGTTTTGCATTTATCAGGTCGGATATTGCAGTAGAATAAGTCTATTTTGTATATGATTTTTCCCCCTGTGTTGGTTTTGGCAGTACTTTTTCCTGTGCGTTCCCTAGGTGTAGGATTGGCTCATAGATGACTCACGTTGCTCCTCCGAGCTCCAGGTTTGTGTAACATGAAGACAGGCATGGTTTAGACCAGCCTCTGCTGATTGAATCTTGAGAGTTCTGAGTCCTCTCACATAAGGATTTATTTTTTTTTTTTTTTTTTTTTTTTAAAGATTTTATTTATTTATTTGACAGAGAAATCACAAGTAGATGGAGAGGCAGACAGAGAGAGAGAGAGAGGGAAGCAGGCTCCCCGCCGAGCAGAGAGCCCGATGCGGGACTCGATCCCAGGACTCCGAGATCATGACCTGAGCCGAAGGCAGCGGCTTAACCCACTGAGCCACCCAGGCGCCCCAAGGATTTATTAAAGGAACTTGAAAGCTGTTCTCAAACAGTTGGCATTGAATGAGAAATTAAAAAGACAGAGAAAAGTGCTGTAGTGGTAAGTTCAGGGAGAAGACAGATATAGTGAGGAAATACTGGCATTGTAATAGTGGAGGGAAGTTTAAGGATGACTCCCTGCTATTTCAAAGAGCATGAGTAGTTTGGCCAGCTATCAGCAAATGCCGTGGAATGTGTCCAAAGAACTGTTGAAAAGAAAGGAAAGTTTTATGATGACATATTATTTTAGTAACATTAATAAAAATAAAATCAATACAGGCAGATGTCCAAGAAGGTACCCCTGGTTAAGGGTATTGTCTATCTGCCTAATAGGGTATCAGACATCTATTAAAATGGTGATATGGAAAGTAGTGGAAAAGAAGGATAACAGCTGAATACAGAAATGTTTCCTGATTGTACCACATAAAAATATTGAGTAGACCTTTGACAGTAAGGAGTTCTGCCTTCTCAGGGTAATCTGGAACGTCTGTGGAGCACAGTGATTGGCCCCTTTGCTGTGGTCGGATTTTGAATTCTTTTCTCAGTGTTACTGGCCTGTGTTTCCTTCCCAGTGGACTTTTTTTTTTTTTTTTAAAGATTTTATTTATTTATTTACTTGACATACAGATCACAAGTAGGCAGAGAGAGAGAGGAGGAAGCAGGCTCTCCACGAAGCAGAGAGCCCGATGCGAGGCTTGATCCCAGCACCCCGGGATCATGACCTGAGCCAAAGGCAGAGGCTTTAACCCACTGAGCCACCCAGGCGCTCCCCCCAGTGGACTTTTGAGGTTTTTAACTCCTCTGTGAATTTCCACTAACTCTTTTTAGGGGTCTCAAGGGGCCACTTAATTCATTTATAACTTACCTATGTTATAACTTGTTTGTTATAAGTACATTCTCTCTTTCGGGGAGGTTATATGAATGGTATGTATGTGATTTGGGATCTCCGCAAAGGTCTCCAAATATTTCAGTCCAAAATGTCAAGTGTCTGCTGTCAGGCATTTGGAAGTAAACTGCTAAATAATTGGTAGTAGTTTAGATAGCTCTTTTTGGTGGAAAGATTATGTAGTTTTTCCTTTAAAAGAGTTCCTTTTCCAATTAATGTTTAGGAAAAAGGGGGAAAGTGCTCTCTGATAGGACAGTTAGAATTTTAAAAAGTCACTCAAAGCTACATCAGAATAAATTGACTCTTAGGAAGCTACTTTTAGACACCATGCTCTCAGAACTTATATGTCAGATTGCATAATCATATAGTTAGCATAACTATGGCAATTACAAGGTTCAAATACACTGTTTACTGAAATCTATCATGTAGGGATTTTTCTCTTTTTCTTTTTTTTTCCCATCTACTAGTTTTTTTTCATCCATGTTCTCTGGATAGTAAACTCTTACTGCCCTTTCTCCTAAATGGAAACTTTGCAGAATTCCAGATAAAAGGTTATTTCCCTTTGGCATTGTGAATGTATTACCTCCTTGTCTTCCAGTGTTTATTGTTGTTGCTGAGAATTCTCTTTTTGGTTCCTTTGGATCGACTATTTTTTCTTTAGGGTAGCTTTTAAAATGTTATTTTTGATGTTCTATTTTAATTTCATTGCGATGTGTCTAAGCATAGATTTAAAGTTATTTACTCCAGATGATGCTTGGTGTGCGTTTTCCATCTGGAAAACCATGTCTTCTAATTTGGAACATTCTTAGTCATATCTCTGCAGGTTTTGATTCTCTACTTACTCTGTTTTCAAAGTCCAATTAGCTATGTTTCTGTGTCTGTCAATACACCTTTTATTTCTAGTGATGGCTCTTTCAATCTTTTTATGTTGTGATCTCTCCCAGCCCTGATGAAACCTTCGTCTTCCAAATTAATCATTCTTTTGTGTAGCTGTGTATGATTCCAGGTTTTATAGTTCATTCTTGTTTCTATCAATTTGTTCTTGTTTCACTTTTCCCAATTTCTGTTTCATACTTGTCTCTTTTTTATTAAAGAATACATTTTCTACTTTCAACTGGGAGAGGATTTAAACTTAATTATTTTGAAGTCAATTTCAATTTTCCTTTTTGTCAGAAGTAAACTCATCTTTTCTCTCTCTCTCTCTCTCTCTCTCTCTATTTCTCTCTGGTGTTCTTGTTAGTATTGAGTTTTTTCTTCATGCTTCTGGAAATTTGTTTAACAGTCTTATTTTGAATTGGAGTTTAAATTTTATTCTCAGTTCTTGGAGCTCCTCCCTGTCCTGTTCATGCTCTGTCTGCCAAGAACACCCTGTAGCCCTGCACCCATGGGCCGCCTGTATAGGGCTAGTTCTTCTACTTGACATTCAGCCCTTCTGTCTGATGCATGTCAGAGATGGTGCAGATGACACCAGATGGTGGCTTAACCCAAGACCCGGCTGCCGTGCTCTATCTGCTTTGGTTTCCTTCCCTAAGTGGCCAGTCCTGAGCACCTTTCCAGGCTTCCTCCTGGTTTTGCAGCTTTACAGGTAGTGAAGTACCACATTTAGCCTGTGGCTTCAGGTCCCCTGCCTCATCTGGGGCATTTAAATACGTGTTACTCTGCAGTGTATGTGCTCTCAGCTGCCTCTCTGCCTGCCTTTGAACTCTCAGCCCGGCCAACCACTTTGTGATTTGGCCCTGCAGGGATGTTGAGCTTGCTTCTGAGTGTGTCTGAATCTTTTTAAATTTTAACACTTTTTATGCTCATGCTCTCACATCTGTCTTTGCATATTATTTTACAGCAGGTCAAGTTGAGGTTCGGAAAGTGAAAGTGAGTTCCTTGGAGCCTCTCAGCTAATGAGTGACAGAACTAGCTAGCTCTTGTAAAGAGGAGAACTGGGAAGGGTTTCTGAGGAGGTGCTAGAAATTTAATGATAAACATTTAGAGAGAGAGAGGAATCACTCATTGCACAGCACAAAAATTAACTATAGATTTCCTAAGTGAAAGTTAGCAAGAATTTCCCAGTCTTTGTGCCCACCAATAATTTTCTAACTATGAAGTATTTCCACACATTAAGCAAAAATGCTGAAGTGCTTTCCCTTTTTGTTTTCAAAGAATTTATTTATTTATTTGACAAAGAGAGAGACAGAGAGGCAGGCAGAGAGAGAGGGGGAAGCAGGCTCCCCACCAAGCAGAGAACCCCATGTGGGGGGGCTCGATCCCAGGACCCCGAGATCATGACCCAAGCTGAAGGCAGACGCTTAACCCACTGAACCACCCCAGGCACCCCCTGAAGTGCTTTTCTCAGTACAGACTTACATTTATCTTGGCTAAGAATAGCCTTCACACTTTGGTCAGTGGACCATATTTGGTGTAGCAAAAAGGAAACAAAAAGGCAGAAATTTTGCATAATAAATAGTTATAGTGCTTATATGTCAGATGGTCTTTTAAGTGCTTAATGAATACCGCTTTATCTTCATAACCACCATATGCAGTAGGTTCTATTATTATTCTCATTTTGCAGGTAAGTAAACCAAGGCACAGACAACTTCAGGAATTTCCTCAAGGTCACCCACAGCAAGTAAGAATTAATGCCACGATTCTAATCCTGGCCATCTAGCCTCAGAGTGCCAATTCCTTCTATTATCCTATGCGATCCAACCATGTCCCAGAATTAGTTTCTTTTGGTAATTTCTGCACCCAGCATGAGCTTGAACTCAACAATCCTGAAATCGAGAATTGCACGCTCTTCTGACTGGGCCAGCCAGCTGCCCCTTAACCTCTTTCTTCTTAACAGTTGAGTTCACAGTTGAGTTGTTAACTCAGTTGTTGACAGTGGTCTTTAGCAGGTATACACTTTATGTTATGAAACCTCTTAATGAATTAGCTTTATTCCACTACTAGTAACTTGTGTCCTTTCCTAGTTTCCCCCTCTTACTGTACTATGTTCATGGTATTATTGTGTAAAGTTGACTTTGCTGGCATCATTCCTCTGGAAGTTGCCATAAGTTCATCCCGTTGATGGCGTACGCTTACAGCTGGTCCATACTTTGCCAAGAACTATGGCACATAGGTTGTGGTATGCTCCTGCCTAACACCATCCATTGGATAGTGTTCCTGGGTGTGCATACGTATCTTACTTGAATCCATTTTCTCATGCTGTGTTGTCTAGGATGCTGAGCAGTATCTGGATGCCGTGTTTCCGATAACTGACCAGCTACCTCCGTCTTTGCCCTGGGAGTCAGTTATGGTTGATTCCTAGGTTCCTAAACAATGGAATCCTTATTTCTCTTCTCTGTCCCCCTCACCACACAGTGACAAAAACCAAGAAGTACTCCTGTGTGTAAGGGAAGGAGCAAGTATGGAAGTGGGGCAGGACGGGAAGGGTGTCCAAATGTGCTGTGGTGTTCATGGGAAAGGATAATGGAGGACAGCTAGAAGTCGGACCCAGGGAGGCATCTGGATGGAATAGTTAAGAACATGAGTTCGGGGTTCAAATTTTATCTCTTCTTCTTGCTGGTTGTGTGTATCTTTGGCCAAGTTATTTATTCCCTCTGTGTCTCAGTTTCATCACGTATAAAGTGGGGTTAATGGTAGTGTCTACTTTCATAGGGTTGTTATAATGATTAAATGAGTTAGTATCCATAAAGCACTTAGAATGGTGCCTGGCATATAGTCAGGCCTCAGTGCAGAGTAGCTGTTAGAATTATTATCACTCCAGACCCAGCAAAACGGAAACAGGTGCTAGCTGGCAAACATGGAGCAGCGGACTCCGGATAACCAGAAATTAGTGGCCAGTTCTAAGCCCAGAATGAGTGATGGACTGACATACTAAACGACTTATAGTAGAATGGCATTCTTTCCCGACTTTGTAACCTTACATGGACTAGGCCTCTGCCTGTGTCAGAGGTCAGCAAACTACAGACTGTAGCTCCAAATCCATTTCATCGCCTTTTCCTGTAAATAATGCAAACATGAAGGAGGAGAATCCATGGAAAGACGGGTAGGCCTCCTCATCAGCCTTTTAACCCACCATCTCCTAACTCAGGGCTCATGATACCTCTCTTTATAGTTTGCAGCTTTCTTTTTCTGACCAAGATGCTCTGTCTTTCACACTTCACTAGCAAAACCTTGAGCGAATATTCTTTATTCATTTGACAGCTTCAAAAGCTTGCCGTGGGCAGGCCTTCCTAGCTTTGTGTTTCTCAGGCAAAATCACAAGAAAACAGACTAAGGCCTTGCCTTTAAGGTGACAAAGAGGGAAGGGAACACATCCAGGAGAAAAAGGATGAAGGATTTCTTTCTTCCCAACTCCTTTTGAGTGCCTTGTTCTGTTCAGCAAATTCTGTACGTATCACTTCCTGGTGTGTTGGTAAACATTCCCTCTGGAAAAAGAAAAAGGCTTACTCTGTAGCCTTCCCTGATGTCTGTGTTAAACAGCCCCATGGTGGCTGATGGCAGGTGGGCTTGGGAGGTGATGTGTTTCATCAGCTTGTTGGTGCTGGTGTGCTCTGTAGTAGACAGCTTCCTTTGCTGCGGAATCCTTCTATCAGGGCTTCTGTGTGGCACACAGGAACTCTTGATCCGTTTGTTTTCAGTCTAGGGCGCTGTTGCAGCCGGGTCCCAGAATGTGCTCTTAGAAATGGGACCGTATTTTTATAAGTCGCTAGAGATGAAACTTCCCTCTTGTTTACATTTAACTTGTGCCACTAGGTGGCACTTTAAGGACGTTACAGGAAATCGGCTCTACTGAATTTATTTAACTTCTTATCGAAGTGTAACATGCATATTGAAAAGTGCACATTGAGTGTGCAACTGAATGAATTTTCACAAGCTGAACACATGTGTATAATCAGCACTCAAAATGAGACAAAATATTACTAACACCCCCAGAAAGTCCATCTTATGCTGTTTTCCAGTTCCTGTCCCTTCTTAGGGTTACCACTATTCTGACTTCTAACAGCGTAGATCAGTTTTTACCTGTTTTCTACCTTATATTTAAGTGGAACCATGCAGTGTATCCTCTTGTGTCTGGCTTCTTTCGCTTATGATATTGTGTGAGTCCTCCATATTATTGTGTATAATTGTAGGTCATTGCTGTATAGTATTCCATTGTATGCACAAAGAGCACTGTGTTTCACTATTGGACATTTGGGTAGTGTTCGGAGTTTGGCAGTTATGAATCCTGCTGCTCTGCATGCTCATGTTCAAGTTGCTAAGTGGATGGATGTCTTCATTTCTCTTGGGTGCGTGCCTGCAGTAGGATTGTTGGGTCATAGGATAGGCATTGGTTCAGCCTCAGTAGGTACTGCCAAACAGTTTTATAGAGTGTATGTACTAATTTATAGTCCCATCAACAGTGCTCCTGCTCCAGTTCTTAAACCCTCATCAATACTGGATTTTTTGGTGACTGGCTCCTGACTTAAGTAATTTTTGTAGTTCCCTCTCTAGCCACCTATTTCTAATTGAAATTTTTAGAAGCTACCTTCTCGTGATGGACATAGCTCAAGCAGGAAGGGTTGTGTCAGCTCAAAAGCTGACATTAATCACAGTCTAATTATCAGCTACCACTAGTTAGAAAACATGTTATTCAAATATTTCCATCATTAATATAGAACACAGGACTGGGAATGGAAGTGAAAATTGTAAGTGTAGTAAAATATCGAGTGAGGCTAGGGCTAGGACTTTGAGGCACCTTGAAATTTCTATATACTTTTGCTATTATTACCAGACCTGTATATGTCAGGGTTGGGGGGACCAGCAAAAGGGATTTCTAAAGGTCTCATATCCAGATGTCTTTGAATTATGATGGTGGTGGCTGCCTGTTTACTAAGCGTCTGTTTGCTACGGCAAGAGGCATGCATATGTCATCTTTTTTCAGCCTTATTCAGTGGGAAACATGAATCTCAAGAGAATCCTGTTATAGATTCCCGTAGCTATGAAGTCTACTCTGTTGACTCTGCAGAGAGCATTATCCTGTGGCTTTTAGGTATGTGATGAATAGAGGGCGGGGCTCAGACTTGACTCAGATTGCTTTTCTATTAGTAGAAATTGGAAATAGAGGAACAAAACCCCAGTTACAGTCAAAATATTTATCTTTTAGACCAAAACAAAGCACCCATAGTCCTTAATTGTCACAGTAAGGCTGTTTCATGGATATTGTCCATGATCCAGTGGCTTCCAGAAATACCCAAGAGATTATGCTATGTGGCTTCTGTATCCAGGGACTAGTTGCCCATTATGATTACTGATTATCTGCTTCTGTCACAGTTGTCGCTGAGCTCCTCTGTCAGCATTACCCTGGGTGTCGCCAGAGCTGGACTGGCCAGCTCTAAGGGGCCACCAGAGATGTTTTGTGTAAGCTGCCTGAGATGTCTGTGCTGAGGCAGCCAGGAAATCCGAAAGGGCTTTTATTTTTTAAAAGCTTCTTCCCTCCAATATTGATAGTGGCAATATCCAGTGGTGCAGGTTCGGTTTGTGGATAGCCTGCTTTCTGGGATCTGTGTGTACTCTAAACTGGAGTCAGCACTTTCTCAGTCTCGGTTTTCATCTTTCGGCAAGAAAGAAAGAGTCCTTCATGTTGAACTGGCTGCTCTTTGCAGTTGCAGAATCTGTGCCTGGGAAGCCAATTGAATATTTACTCTTTTTTCTTTAAAGATTTATTTATTTATGTTAGAGACCGAGAGAGGGTGTGCATGGGGAGGGGCAGAGGGAGAGGGAGAAAGAGAATTCTCAAGCAGACTCCCCATGACACTTGGAGCCTGACGTGGGACCTGATCTGAGCACCCTGAGATATGACCTGAGCCAAAACGAAGAGTTGGATGCTTACCTGACTGCCCCACTCAGGCGCCCCTGTATATTTACTCTTAATTATGATAGTAGCTGCCATTATTGAGTGGCTACTGTGTTATTGTGCTTAGCACTGTGGACAGCTGTTTTGCTTAATCTTCACAAATGCTAGGATTTAGGTGAATTATCTCCTTGTGCAGATGAAGAAACTGTGTCCCAGAGAGGTTAACACATGCCCTGCTTGTATACCAAACAAGTGCAAACCCTGGATAGATTCCAGAGCCTCTGCCCTGTAACTGATGCACCCTGTGGCTCCAGTTACGGTAGGATGAATTCCTGACTTGTCCAGTGGAACAAAACAGTGTTAGGTACATTACTAGCTCATTGCACACACTTGATTCCAGTACTTGCCGTGTGCGGCTGCCATTCAGCTTAGGCACCGGGGAAAGGACAGTGAAGCAAAACACAGATCGTGCCCTCCGAGTGCTTACACATCAGCTCCATTTCTGTCTCTCATAGTTGACTTGGGTCATGGATTTTGGCAGTTGTACTTGCAGAGAAATTCAGTGTTTTGGACCCTGTCTCTGGAACTGACTGTGGCATGATGGGCTTTGCTGTGGCCATTGCGCTTCAGGGCACTGGTTCTGCGTCTTCTGTGCCTGGATATGACCATGTGGCTTTTTCTCATGTGCCCTTACCTAGCAGAGCTGGGGGTCAGGTGGAAGGTAGGCACCAAATGACATTTAGAATACCAGTGGGATGCTGGAGATTGCCTAGAGGCCATAGCACAATCATCTGCTCATCTGCCTAGAATTTAACTGTTGCCTTTGTGATTCCCAGTCTTGGGATCTGCCTGAATTCTGGGGTGGTAAATGAAACCTGAGTTTCTTTTTCTAATCTGTCAGCATGAGTGTTAAAAAGTTTATAAAATAAATTCACCAATTATCCGCATCTTAGCAATTAGTTCTATAATTAGACTACTTACTTAAAAGTAAGTAGAATAAAAGTAAAAGTAAAGTAAAAAAAAAGATTTATTTATTTGTGGGGGGCAGTGTGCATGAGCGGGGTGAGGGGCAGAGGCAGACAGAGAAGAATCAGGAGAGAGAGAATCTTAAGTAGGTTCCCTCCTGAGCGCAGAGCCTGATATGGGAAAAATAGAGTTGGATGCTTAACTGATTGAGCCACCCAGGTACCCCTAGACTGCCTTTAAAAAAGAGATTTGATCTTTTCTCCCCAGTTTTACTGAGAAATAATATACATCTCTTTGTAAGTTTAAGGTACAGAGCATGATGGTTTGATTTATGTATATTGTGAAAGATGACCACAATAGGTTCCGCTAACATCCATCTTCTCATATAGATAAAATAAAAAGAAAGCAGGGGCCCCTGGGTGGCTCTTTCGGTTGAGCATTTGACTCTTGATTTCAGCTCAGGTCATGACCTCAGGGTCATGAGATCAAACCCCATGTTGGGTTCTGGGCTGGATGTGGAGCCTGCTTGGGGCTCTTTCTCTCCCTCTCCCTTTGCCCCTCCCCTTCCCTCTCCAAAAAAAAAAAAAAAAAAGGAGAGAGAGAGACAAGAAAAAGTTTTCTTTTTGTCATGAGAACTCTTAGGGTTTACTCTCTTAACTCCCGTCTATATTATGCCCCAGGGTTATCTATGGTCGCTATGCTGTGCGCTGTGTCTCTACTACTTATTTCTCTTATAAATGGAAGTTTGTATGTCTTGACCACCTTTCTCAATTTTCCTCTTCACACTGATTCTTTTTTTGTTGCAAATTTGATGTTTATTTACTTATTTACTTTTAAGATTTTATTTTTTAAAAATATTTTATTTACTTATTTGACAGAGCAAGAGAGCACAAGCAGGGGGAGCAGTAGAGGGAGAGGGAGAAACAGGCTCCCCTCTGAGCAGGGAGCCTGATGCAGGGCTCAATTCCAGGACCCTGGGATTGTGACCTGAGCCGAAGGCAGATGCTTAACCACCTGAGCCACCCTTGTGCCCCAAGATTTTATTTTTTTTTAAGTAATCTCTACACCAAACATGGGACTTGAACTTACAACCCTGAAATCAAGAGTTGTACGTCCCACTCCTGTGCCAGCCAAGCACCCTGCAAATTTCTTAAAAAAAAAATCTTACTGCTGAAGATTTTGCCCAGCTCCAAAAATTTTATAAAACCATATGGCAGACACCCCTATTCCCTCCACGGTAAATGGACAAGAAAACAGTTAAGAAGCCTAGTTAGTTTTTGGTGCAGCACCTGTGGCCTTTTTCAGAGTAGGACCTTGGAGACTTGGTTTTCTCATCTCTTAAAGGAAGAGTCTGAGCCATCGATGGTCCCCAGTTGGTCTGGACTGGCTATGTAAAAATTACCTAGGGAGCTTGTTAAAATAGAAGTTTCTAATGCTCCACCCCTAGGAGATTCTAATTAGAGAAGTGTGGAGTAGTATCCAAAAGTCTGTAATTTATAAAAATTCCCTGGATAATTCTCATGTGCAGCTATATTTGGGAACCACTAGGCTTAGAAGGTCTAGAACAAACAGAATTAACTTGAGAAGGAATTTCTGGTCTGTTTGAAGATTCAGGTAATACTTATGTGCCTGGAGCGGGGTCCATATGGGCAAACTAATGTAGTTATGAAGCAGAGGCAAATTGGAGCCAGATGATAGAAGATCTTTAACTGGCTGAGTGTCCCTAAGGCCTGTGGTGCTATGCCATAGACCTTAGGGACCAATTGAAGGGATTTGAGGGAAAAGTGTTGTGATGAGAGAAGGTGCTTTACAAAATTATTTCCTCAAGGTGTGCAGTGCAGGGTGGATTGGACTGGGGAAAAAACGGAAGGCTAGGAAAAGACCCCCGGCAGCTTTTGCAGTAGCCCAGGTAGGAGGTATAATGAGCACATGGACTTAGATGGGAGCTGTGGGACCTTTGCAAAGCTAGCCTGCCTGGGTGGGACTGAAATCTGGGACACGTTGTTTTACGCTGCTTGTAAAAATCCATAATTTGTCAGTGTTGAGTTCATTTGCCTTAAATATTATAATGAATGATTTTATTGTGTTGGGGTCCAGGAGCTTTTAAAGGAAGCCCAGTAAATAAATTCATGCAGAGACATGTTGGCCGCAGTAACCGCTGCTATTGCAAGGAAGGAGGGAGGAAGGGAGAAACGAAGCGAGGCCTTTCTGGCCAGGCAGCAGCCCTATCCTTCCTTACCCTGCCTCCGCTCTCTTGGGGAAGGGGGTCTAGCAGATGTTCCCTGGAGCTGGATCTGCCAACCACTCTGCAGAACGCTCCTCTCCAAGGATTAGGTGTGGACTGTGGCATTCGGCATTCGAGTCGATGGAATATTTTTCCTTTGTTCCTCTAAAACCCAGTGTGTAGGTCAGTGTTCCCCAAAGTGTGTTTCCCCAAAGAACTAATGAGTTCTGCTGGATGTTAATAGGAGTTACATGAGAATAAGAAGTCGAAGCCAAATCAGTTTGGGAACTGTTGGGTTAAACAAAGGCAGTGGCTTCCTTCACCTCACAGGGTTTCAGAGTGTGTGTGACCTGCTATTACCCCGTGAATTTCTAGGAGGGAGATAGACTATGCTGTGTTCCCTAAGCTTATCTGGAGATTCTCTTCCTCTAGGTGAGGGGGTGACAAACTATGGCCCACAGGCCAAATCTGTCCCACCATCGTGATTTTTGCAAATAAAGTTTATTGGGACACAGTCACACCCATTCATAGTGTTGTCTTCTTTGCCTGCTTTAACAGTCAGTAGCAGAGTTTCATGTTTGCATTGGAGACACAGAGTCCAAATGGCCTGTACACCTAAAAATATTTACTATCTGGCTCTTTACAAAGAAAGTTTTCCTATCCCTGTCAAGGCAATTCATAGAACTGGTGTTCCCTGGAACCCCTATTTGAGAGATACTGCTGTAAGAAGATAGTTGTTGTTCTAGCACTGCTTGTGATGAATCTACTTAATTTTGTTCAGCTTTTATGCTGCCATATTTCTTTTCCTCTTGCTTTAAACTATTTCCTCTCAGCAATTTATCCGTTGTTGGAGGTCAAAATCTGGCTCCCATGTGTCATTGTTCTTTCCTTTCATTTATCACATATCAGCAATCACAAGGATGTATCCAGTCTCAAGCCACGTAGCTCTCAAATCTGCCTATCCCCACTCCCACCAGACTGGTTCAAGTGACCATCACCTCTTGTCTTGTTTTCATTTTCAGTCTTGTAAGTGAATTGCCTTCACCCACTGTGGGTTGCTTCTAGTATAAAATGCAAATCTCGTCCTATCACTTCCCTACCTAAAATCTTGCAGTGCCCGTCACACCTCGGGGCTATCAGGATAAGCTCCAAATCCTCAACATGGACATATCAGCCGAGATCTGGTTGGGAAAACAGAAACCACTCTAGGTATTTCACACTGGAAGAGATTTCATTTAAGGCATTAGGTACTGAAAGAATTAGGTGTGCCAGGGGAGCAAAGACGAGGGAAGGCCACCAGTCAGGTTTGCCACAATTTTCTGAATGTTAACACATTGCAAGTACTAAAGGAAACAGCTAGAGGACCTCAGGCTGCCTTGTAGCATCTGAGTAATGATTTGTGGGGAAATGCCTGAGGCCACTCGAAGATCTTCTGACCGCTGAATTCCATGCTTTTCTTCCCATCACTGCCCGAGCAGTAGTTACACAGCTTGTTTCTCTCACCTTCTTGGTTTCATGTCAGTGACTCTCAGAGTCAACAAGGAACATTATTAAAAGGAGATTGTATGAATGTTCTTCCCAGGCTTTTACCCCCTGCAACACAGGGAAGAGCCTGGAAATGGGGAATGGTGCTGAGTAGCAAACAGACCCTCTGGGACAGTGATCTCTAGGACCATGTGGGATCCACTCACGGCCTTTCTCCAGCTTTGGCTGTCTTATTCTTCTCTACTGTTCGCCCTCATTCCACCCTACTAGACCCCAAATTTCAGACCTGTTAGAGTGTGTGTTCTTAGAGGCCTGAAACAACTGACATTTCCTATCTCATAGTTTCTGTGGCTTAGCGATTTAGGAGAAACTAATCTGGTGGTTTCAGATCAGGGTCTCTCATTGGGCTTCAGTCATCTGAAGGCTTGACTGGAGCTGGAGGATCCCCCCTAAGACGGCTCTCCCACTAGCCTGGTGGCGGGATGCCTTAATTCCTTGCTACATGGGCCGCTTGTTAGGACTGATTGAGTGTCCTCACAAGATGGCAGCTTTTTCCAGAGCGAGTAATACTAGAGAGAGACTAAGGAGGTGACTACTAGAGTGCTTTAACTCCCTTGTTCTGGGGGGCAATTTGCCTAGTGCCTCAGGTCGGGTACCCCAGAAGCGGAACATGAGATGAGGATTTTTGGAAAGTGATACATGAGATATGCGAAATAAAGATCTGTATAATTGAATAACTGAACAAACCCTTCTTCTGGTGGAGAATCCAGATGCTTAGCCTTCCTGGGCCTGTGTTCATTTCCGGGGGAGCTAGCTGGGCGGGGACCATATTGTTCCATCAGCCGCGGGAATGGGCGAAATCCCAGAACAGATCTCTACATTTGGAGTGGCAACACCTTCTAAGTCCATGTAACTCATACAGGCTTTTTCCTTGCAAAATTAGGATAAAACTATATTTCTTATTTGTGGATAGGGAATTATTGATATTAAAATATGAGATATATATTTTTAAAAGGAACCTTATCTGGAGTTTCAGTGAGCTCTTGCCTAAAAGTACATTTTTCTTGCCTTGCCACATCCTGGTCGGGCGCCTGTCACATGGTGAGCCAGGATGGAAGGACTGCCATTTGTTTCAGTAATTGTAGCCCCGGGACTCAGGCATTGGATTTCAGTTCAGACGATCAGAACTTTCAGACCAGACTTGTCCATATTGATAGAGTTGTTCTCTACTTTAATATATGGAGGGAAAAGAGAGTTACTGAGGCTCTCCTGTTCCATGGGTTATCATTCTGTCCCAAGTTGTTACCTTAGAAAAGTCTGAAGAAATAGCAAAGAAATCTCCCCAGTTTGTTCTGCTTTCCAGGTGCTAAACCTTACACTATTTTCCCGAGGAAAAGTGAAATAGTTTCTTGCAAAGAGGGGCTTTTGTAGCTCTCAATCTCATCTTTAGTTGTTGCTTTTTCTTTTTTAACCACAAAGTTAGTTTTCTTTCCTCATCTCTTTTCCTGGGATAATGCCTGGCTCTGGTGAAGCTCTGCCTTTCTGGGATCTTCGAGACTCCTGTGCTCCAGGCCCCAGGAGATTTCAGTCCTCTGAATGGTCAGTAGAAGGACCCATTGAGAATCAGTCATGGAGTGGGCAGGGGAGGTCTTCGTGTTCCTCCCTGTGCGGTTGGTGGTTGGATTCTACCTTGCAGAACCAAGGAGCTGTTTGTTCTCAGTGGTAGAGCAAGAAAACCTAGGCCTTTGGACGCGATTTCAGGAAGGTAGATCTATAAATGGAAAAAAATTGTCAGACATTTTCCACAACTGATTTTTCATCCTTCCAAACTCCCACTCTTTTGTACTTTTGGTTTCTAGAGCTGTTTCAGAGAAAGCAGAGACAACGACAGTGGCCATGTCCTACTTTTGCTGTGCTCAGAATCCTTATTTTTGTTGAAAAAAGGGCCTGATTTATTGTTTCCCTCAGGGAAGACTGCTCGTCTCCTCAGGAGTGGCAACTGCTGAGGGAGACTGCTCGTCTCGTCAGGAAAGGGAACATGGGGGCAAACATTTCTCTGCCTGATGATGGAGGGGCGCTGAGCAGGTGAAAGGCGGGGAGACTGGTCCATCACTCCTTTTCTCTCTGGCTGGCTGGCGGGATGTGTCATTGCATACCTGTGGTCCTGCTGAGGCCTGCATGTATAGCCTCGAGGCCAGAACACTGGTGTTCCAGGCAACAGATTTGTGGATGGAAGAGGCAAGAAGGGGCATTAGGTCCCAGTTGTGTTCTTCTGCAAGGTCGGGGAATCCCTGCATTTGGGAGGTTGTTAGCCATTAATAAAGCTGACATTGGGCCTGCGGATCTTTTTTTCCTTTTCCTTTTTCTTTCTTTCTTTCTTTCTTTTCTTCCTTCCTTCTTTCCTACCTACCTTCTTTCTTTCTTTCTTTCTTTATTTATTTATTTTTAAAAGATTTTTATTTATTCATTTGACAGAGAGAGATCACAAGTAGGCAGAGAGGCAGGCAGAGAGAGAGGAAGGGAAGCAGGCTCCCTGATGAACAGAGAGCCCGATGTGGGGCTCGATCCCAGGACCCTGAGATCATGACCTGAGCCGAAGGTAGCGGCTTAACCCACTGAGCCACCCAGGCACCCCTCTTTCTTTCTTTTCTTTTTTTTTTTTTTTTGAGGGAAGGAGAGAGAGAATCCCAGGCTGGCCCCGTGCCTAGTGAGGAGCTGGTCACTGGGCTTGATCTCAGGACCCTAGGATTATGAGCTGAGCCAAAATCAAGAGTGGGGCACTTAACTGACGGTGTCCCTCAGGAGCGCCTGGTCTTGAAATATGACCCCAGTTGTCAGAGCCCCCAGGAGAGGTGCCTGAACTCCTATATTCCCCTTACTCTTGACCAGGAATGGCTCCCAGATAGCTTTGCACAGCTCTTGTCCGGGCATTTCAAAACTCAGTGTGCTTGAAAGTGAGTTCCCCTTACATCTGCTTCTCTCCTGGTTCTTGTCTTGGGCTAGGCCTCTGCATGGCGGTGGTGTCCTAACTGGAACTTCCTTTCTCACCATCTGTATGCACTGCCCCTCTCGCTGGCTGCTCTCTGCTTGTCAATCAGGTCTTAGCTGTGACATCACCTTCGCCCAAGTCTTTGCTGACCCACACGGCCTGGGTGTTCCTGGAGCCCTCCATACTTCCTCACCAAAGTCTGAATTCTACCAAAGCATGTTTGCCCTGTCATTTCTTTGCTTTTTCCACTAGACTTCAAGCTTCTGTAAGAAAGTTCTAAGTATTATTTAACTTCAATACCAGCTCTAGCACGGCGCCTGCCTGCTCTAGCTGGTCAATAAATATATCTTGAACGAGTACCACTCGGGCCCAAGAAGAGTGCCTGAGGCTGTGTAGCTTAGTGGTCACAAGCCCACCGTTGGAACCGGAGGCCTGGATGTGGACCCTGCTGTTTGTGTGACCTTGGGGAAGTTCCTTAGCTTCTTGATCCTCAGTTTCTTCACCAATAAGATGGGGGTGATAACGGTTTCCTAGGGCTGTGATGATGAAATGCTTTCATTCATGCAGAACACCTGGAGAACTGTAGGACACAGTGTTTGGTTTTTCAGATAGCTGTTGACAACAGCAGCAATGCAGTGATCCTTAATGGAAAGGAGAAGGCCATAAGCAAAACTTTGAATGAGAAGTCAGGCCTGTGGAATGCCTGCATAATGGGTTTGGAGAGGTGGAGAGGTGGTTGGGAACCGGGGTTTCTAGCTAGGGCAGTGCAGATGGAAGAGCAGATAGGATTACTCTGGAAGAGGATGAATGGCGGTAGGAGGAATAAGAGAACCAGAGACAGAACTTTGAGAAATCCTACCTCTCAGGGATAAGAGGAGTCAAAACAGGAAAGAGAGAGAATGATTACCAGTAGGAGACTGCAATGCATCAGATGCCAGGGACAGGAGTTTTCAAAAGATAGTCAGGGGTGCTGTGCTGGGCAGAAGTCTTGGGAGAAAACTAGAAGAGGCAGCAAGAATCCAGTAAATCGGGGAGCATTGGTGCCCGTGTGTGTTTCAGTAGAGGCAGAGGAAGGACGAAGCCAGGCTCTGCGAGGAGTTAGAGAAGGCCAGGTTGGGGACCGAAGGGACACACCAGGGATGATTGTTGTGCTGCAGATGTGTAGTACTTTGTGGGTAGAGGTCTGATGTTACTATAATGAGGAAGTCACGTTAGTTCATACGGAGGGTTTTTTTCTTTGCATGTTAATACTTTGCATTGCTGGCTAATAGCAACTGAGTGTAGCAGACCTCCTGGAGACGGGGAGCAGCACATGGCGCCTGGTGTCCCGGTTGCTCTCCTGTTTGGTTTTGTGGCAGGTGCTACATCTTGAAGGGCTTCGGGGGCAGTCCTCACCAGTCTCCGTGCGTGTGTTCACTGGTTCCATGCCACTGGGTAGCCTCAGCCCTTCTGCTTGCCTCTTCCATCGCACTCTCCCACCCCTACCTTTTTAAGGTAAAGAGTCCCATCTCTTAGAGTGTTTTTCTCAGGTATTGAATATTTCCTCAAGTCTCAGTGTTGTGTTTTTGTTGTTGTTATGGTTACTGTTTTTGTTAGTGCTTGGGTTAAAATTTTAATTCATTTCTTTCCCAGCCTTTTTTTTTTCTGATAAGCCTTATTTATTTGTTTGTTTATTTTAGTTTGAGCTTTTAAAACATTTGTTTTTTAGCAATACCTACGTGTAGTTATGGACATTACCATGACCCCTTTTCCTAAGATTGAACACTGAGGAAGGGGCATGAGAGGGAGTGGCAGGGTCTCGGGAAGGTTTTCTCAAGGATCCAAAGACTTGACCATGCTTGGCAGCAAAGTGGTCTGAATCGGCTTCCACTCAGTGACATTTCCTAGGTGCTCTCCATTATAAATTTAGGTGGTTATGTTTTTGCATTTTTATCTTCTGTATGATATTTCACTACAGTCTGAACAAGCGTCTGAGGCCGAAATACACCCCCAGCTGAACAGAGCCCCCTCTCAAGCTGCAGACAGTAGTCCAACAAAGAAGGTAAGGCCTATGGGAAGGTGCCTCTGTGATAGCATTGTAAGCCCCCCCATCCCTGCCGCGCCCCCGCCCGGGCTTCTTGGCTCTCTTTGCAAATCTGTTTCACTTTGATTTCACTGTCCTCACCTGAATGTTAATGATCCTGCTTTCCTAGAACTTGGGTTCTTTGTGAGGATTGGGGTGCTGATGGTCCTTGGGCCTTCCCTTGATGTCACTGACAGTTTGTACTTCCTCTTCAGCCTCCAGCTAAACATGGAGGCCTTGTTTTTAACAAGTTCAGGAGGTGCGGTAGGGAGGGCCAAGCGCCTTTAGCAAAACTCTGTGCACTGCTGAGCCTCTAGGAGGGCCTGTGGTGGGGGGCAGGGTAGTCTGCACTTCTTCCTCTGTGTGCCACAGTCCGTCCTTGCATCCTGGCGTCTTCACCTTAACCCCCCAGTGTCACTGAGTCCCAGGTCACTCACTCAGGAGGCGCTACTCAGTTGTCATGCTCTCTCTCCACCTTGTTACCCTCTCCTTGCTGCTCTCCATTTTCCTACGGCCCTCCTCCGCTCAGAGCATGGGCCCTGGGCTCGGGAGCACGGGTGAGGAGGGGCCTCCCAGACAGCAGGCTGGCTGTCTCCTTCCAGAAGACACTGTGGCTCTTGAGCTTACCTTCATATATGAATGGGAATGGAGGAATGAGGAGACCTTCACAAACTTCAAAACTCACAACATATTCCCACAAGCCCCAAAGTGAGACGAGTCTGCTCACAAAGTGAGCTTCGTCTGCAGTCAGAAGAGGCCTCATGCTGTGAGATGCCCACAGCATTATAAAAAGGGAGAGGTTGGAAAGGTGGGCCACTGGAATCTCATTCCTTTGTCCTTTCAGGTGTGAAAAGTGGTAATAGACTGCAAGCATAAGCATGGAAAGAAAAAAAGAAAAGGAAAAAAAGAAAGGCCCCCCAAAAAGAAAGGCCCCAATATCTGATGTCTGTGTCCCCACCCCGTTCTTGCGAAACCTTGAATCTGCCTTCTGTCATCAGGTGTGGGGTTTGAACAGAGTGTGCGCCTGACCTGGGAATAGGCCTAGGAGGAACATGAGGACATTGGCATGGTGGGGAACATTTCAGTTTTTAACTTTTGGGTTTTATTGTTATGTATTTAATCCTCAGGACACACCATATTCTCAGCCTCCATCAAAGCCCATCCGAAGGAAATTCCGACCTGAAAACTCAGCTACAGAAAACCAAGAGCCTTCTAGCACTGTTGGCGGGCCAGCGTCCGCAGCGACCGGGAAACCCCACACAGCAGTCCAAAAGTAAGTACAGCAGATCGGGGAGGTCAGCAACCGCCTTTTCAGTCTTTGTATGCGTGTACATGTAAATCTGTTTACATATATACTAGTGGCCATGGAAGGGTGTGATTTCGTGGCTGCAGTTTTGTCTTACTTCTCTCTCTGGCTCCCCGTCACCTAAAGAGACCTTCTAAGCTACAGGACTTAACCTGAGCCAAGGGGCAAGCGAGCCCAAAGCTGCGGCATTTTAGTTGGTTTGATTTCCTTCCCTTCCTTCCTCCTCTTCCTCTCCTTCCCACCCCTCTTCCTTGTGCTGGCCTGCATTTTCCTAGGAAGAAGACCGTGAAAAAAATGGCAGTTCCCCCTCTTTGCCTGTCTTCAATTAGCAGTAATCACACCTCGGATAAACCTCACTGGGGTACGATACTGCCAGTGTGGAAAGCTGTCTTATGCTCCCCCCGACCCACCTGGGCAAATGGCTAGCTTCCTGACCCTCAGCCCCAACTTTGAGTAGATGTGGCTTGTGATTTCTTTTCATGCCCCATGAAAATTTTCTGTTGTTGATCATGTCGGCACAGAATGATCACATGTGGAGTTTCCAGAATGTCTGTCTGACTGGCTGTAACAGACACTGGAGGAGGTGGCACGGGTGGGGGGTGGTGGTACCTGTGGACAAGGCCAGGAACCGAGAGAACAATGCTCTGGACAGACCGTTTTTCTCCAGAGGCTTTGGCTTTAAGAAAGGCTGTCCCTTGCCTCAGTTTCCCTGTAGTGAAATTGAGCTAGGTACTAAGGGCAGAAACCCCCTGCTGTGTGTGACTTCACAAGTGAACTCGACTGGTCACTAACATCCATGCTCAAGATAAGCCCTGACACTGCTCTTGGGGCTTTGTCGATCCCAGAGCAAGATTCCGTGGGTGCAGCTTGCCTCGGAAGCCAAAACCCCATGGGGAATCTGTGCAGCACTCTTCAGATGATGGTTTTTGTGTCTTTTTTTCCAAATAGACAGTTCCCTGGTGGTATTAGTGCATAAAGGAAATCTGTTTGGTCCTTAATGGCCCCTGAGAGCTTGGACCATCTTTCAGCCACTGTCAGGCCTGGGGGCTGGACCCCTGTCAGGGACAAAGGTGGCTAAACTTGTTTCCGGGAGCCGCCCTGGCTCTGCAGTGTAATCCCTGCTTCACATTACTGCTGGCCAGTCTGTGGCAGCTCCGGCACCCCCACACTGGATGGACGGCAGCTGGCCGAGCTCCCCCAGAGGTCTTTTTCAGTTTCTTTCCTTTGCCTGTGGTTTTTTAAAAACAGTTTTATTGAGATATAATTCACATAGCATACATTTCACCCTTTTACATGTACAGTTCAGTGGTTTTTAGTGTATCTACAAAGTTGTATACAAAGTTGTAAAACGGTTGCCACAAACTAATTTTAGAACATTTTTATTGTCCCCCAAAGAAATTCCATGCTGATTAGGAGTCACTTTCCATTTCCTGTCCCATGTCCCAGGCAACCACTAATCTGCTTTCTGTCTTTATAGGTTTGCCTGTTCTGGCCATTCCATGCAGATGGAACCATGCAACATGTGGTCTTTTGTGGCTGACTTTTTTTCAGTTCACATAATGTGTTCAATGTTTATCCGTGTTTTTGCTAAAATCAGTACTTGGTTCTTTTTATTGCTTAAATAACGTGCTATTGTACAGCTGTAGCACATTTTACTTACCTGCTCAGCACCGATGGACATTGGGGTCGGTTCCACTTTGAAGCTGTAAAGAATCATGCTGATATACTATGGGTGGACAAGTTTTAGTGTGGACTTGTGATTTCATTGGTCTTGAGTACGTACCTAGAAGTGGAATTGCTAGGTCATATGGCCACTCTGTATTTAATATTTTGAGGACTTGCCAAACTCTTTTTCCACAGTGGCTGCAGCATTTTACTGTCCTATCGGTAACATACAAGAGTTCTAATTTCTCCATTTTTTTTTTTCCAACACTTGTTATCTTTTAAAAAAAATGATCACAGCCATCCTAGTGGATATGAAGGGGTATTTCACTGTGGTTTTGATTTGCATTTCCCTAATGGCTAATGATATTGGGTATCTTTTCATGTGTTTATTGGCCATTTGTCTATCTTCTTTGGGGAAATGTCTGCTCCGACCCTTTGCCTATTTATCTTTTTATTTTGAGTTATGAGTTCTTGACTGAAGCAAATTCTCCTTCAGATAACATCATTGTCTATTTCATTTAGGGCAAAGGAAAAATGAAATAGTCTCTCCAAGTGAGCTGCTGAGTCCAGATATGACTAATAAACAACTCTTGGATTGTGTCAAAATTACTGAGCTGCTTGTCAGGACAAAAGTGCTTTTTTTTTTTTTTTTTAAAGAAATAATTTGGCTTACTTGGTTTTCCCTCACATCTTGTGCATCTAGTAAAGATGGACTTTGGGAAAATAAAATGGTCTGAAGAGTTTGGAGAGAGAGGATATTGTATAATAGTCCTGTGAAACTGTGCCCGCCTCCGTGGCTTTGCTCTTCTCTGTAACCTCCGGAAGTGTCCTGCCACCCCAGGGCATGCCTAGCAGCTGGGGTGGCAGTGTCTGCTTGCCTGCGTGACATTCTCAGTGTGGTTGGGATTCTGTGTTCCCTCCTGCTTCACGGCTGGCCATCCTGGCATGCCCGTGGGGTCGATGAGTGGCATCCCTAATGAAAACCTGCCATTTCCAAGTAGACAAAAGGCAATACAAGTTCAGTTCTTAGAAGCTGTGCTCATAATTCCTTGGGAGAAATCAGGGCTCAGTTTGAAGGCTGAGAAGATTTTTCTCATCTAGAGACCCCAGCTTATATTCTTTCAAATGTTGGTTTAGCTCTTTGAATGGAACCCAAATTAGCAGGCACTCAGATAACATAGAAATTGACTTCTTTCTTGTCTAAACGTCTGAGTTGGTGAGTGGTCCCGAAGCGTAGGGTAGCTCTGTGCAGGAACCCAGCTGCCTTCCCATATTCTTATTCTATTTTTTTCAAGATTTTATTTATTTATTTGACAGAGAGAGATCATAAGTAGTCAGAGAATAGGGAGAGACAGAGGGGAAGCAGGCTCCCCACCGAGCAGAGAACTCAATGTAGGGCTCGATCCCAGGACCCCGAGATCATGACCTGAGCTGAAGGCAGAGGCTTAACCCACTGAGCCACCCAGGTGTCCCCCATATTCTTATTCTAGATCCCCATGGAGGTTGTCTTTATCCCTATGGTTGAAGATGGCTGCCTAACATGTTCACATTTCAGGCCCCAGAGAGGGGGAAAGAACAAATGGAGAGAAAACAGACTACCTTGAAAGGTATGACTCAGAAGCGGCATCTCTGATCCCATTGGCCCAAACGTAGTCATATGGCCTTACTTACCTACAAGAGAGATTGGGAAATGTAGTTTCTAGTTGGAGGGCCATGTGCCTCACTCAAACTGAGAATGATAGGCTACTGCAGATACGAAGGCATAGGAGTAGGTTTTGGAAGATAATCTGCCACAAAACCTTGAGTGGACAGTGCCTCACGATGCTGCTGTTCTGGATTGATAAATAGCGTGACACACAATAGAACCAGACAAAATAAATTGTCTGCCTAAGCGTTACTCCTTCATTTTCCTCCCTGGAAACCAGAGCAGTTCCAGAGAAGCCTGGAAGAGTGAGTAAAAATATTAAGAGAACCTGAAGAGACTGTGGAAGCAACTGTTAAGAGGGTGAGGCAGGTTAAATGCTCTGCTGACCCCTTCAGAGGTATTCTGGGCTTGATCCTATCTTGGTGTTATTTAGGGCTCCTTTGGTAGCAAATAATAAAAGGCAACTCGAGGTAGCAAAAGATACTCTTTATTATAAGGGTAGAGGTGTGACTCAGGGAAATCAGTGGCAGGAGTGGATCAGAAGAGAACATTGCAAACCTTCTGGGGCTCATTTTGATGCCTCTCAGTTTTCTTAAGGTGTTTTTGACATTTTTATCTGTAAAGACTCCTCACCTTCAGCTCCAGAGATCCCATTCTCACTGTGCGGGCCCAGGCTGAACTAAACTATGAGCCATAACTCAAGTCCTTTGGAGGGAGCGTCTGGTCAGCTCAGCATGGGCAGGATCCATTCAAGTGTCAAAATCAAGGGCAAGGTTTTCTCGAGACAAAAACAACTGCCTGCCAGGGGCTCATCCTTGTGGAGGAGGTGGAGGGAGATGGAGCCAGTTCCCAAAGGAAGGGGAAACCATTAGGAGCTGGACATACATGGTGTGGTGGTAGCGTAAGGAGGGGCGGCAAGTTCTGATCAACATCTTTTTAAAAACTTTTTATTTTGGTACAATTATAGATTTACAGGAAATTACAAAAACGATACAGAGCAGGCCTGTGGCTCTTTTACCTAGTTTCTCCTAATGATTACATTTTACCTAACTCTCGAACATTATCAAAACCAGGAAGCTGACATTGGGGCAGCGTATGCATAGTTCCGTGCCGTTTAATCACATGTGTGGAGTCTTGTAACTGCCACTGTAATCAAGGTACAGAAATCAGACCTACCTTCTTCTCGTCACCATTCCTTACTCCTGGCCACCACTGGTCTGTTTCCCATCTCTAGAATTTTTTCATTTTGAGAATGTTATATAAATAAAATCACACAGCATGTGCCCTTCTGAGTTTAGCTTTTTTTCACTTGGCACAGTCTCTTGACATCTAAGTTACGTATCTCAGTGAGCACTGCTAAGCGCTATTCTGTGGAACAACTGTGCCGCAGTCTCTTGAGCCATTCGCTTGTTGAGAGACATTTTGGTTGTGCCTAGTTGCTGGGCATCATAAGCAAAGTTACTGTGAGCATCTTGTGTGTAGGTTCTTGTGTGTGCACAAATTTTCATTTCTCTGGTGTAAATGGCCAAGTTATACAGATGTTGAATCACTATACTGTACACCTAAAACTAATGTAACATTGTTACTTATAATCAAATTTTAGAAAGTAAAAAGATACAGTACTAATTAAATTATCTTTTTCACTTGATGTGATGTTAGTAAAAATGTAAAGTTTAAAAAAATTTAAAAAAAGACCAAAGCTTACCAAATATAAAAAAAAAAAAATAAATTAAAAAAATGTAAAGTTTGTAAGGCATTCTAATAAAAGCCTTAGAAGTAAAAAAATATGGTCAATATTGATTGCTGGGTTGTGTGCTGAGTGTATGTTTAGTTTTTGGTTTTGTTTTAAGATTATTTTTATTTATTTAATTGAAAGAGAGAATGAGCAAGTATCTAAGTTGGGAGTAGGGGTAGTGGGAGAGGGAGGGGGGAGAAGCAGACTCCCTGCTGAGTAGGGAGCCCATGTAGGGCTTGATCCCACGACCCTGGGATCATGACTCTAGCTGAAGGCAGATGCCCAACTGACTGAGCCACCTGGTGCCCCAAGTGTATGTTTAGTTTAAAAAAAAACTGCCAAAAAAAAAAAAAAAAAAAAGAAAGAAAGAAACTCCCAAGTTGTTTTCCAAAATGGCTGCACCATTTTACATTTCCACCAGCAATGTATGAGAGATGGTTTCTCCACATCCCCACCAGCATCTGGTATTGTCACTGGTTTTTTTTATTTCAGCTGTTCAAATAGGTGGGTAGTTCTATCCTTTTGTGGTCTTCATTTGCATTTCCCTAATGGCTAATGAAATTGAGTGTCCTTTCATGTGTTTATTTGCCATCATGTCTCCTCTTTGGTAACATGTCTCTTCATGTCCTTTGCCCGTTTTCTAATTGAATTAGTTTTTTGCTGTTGAGATTTGAGAGTTCTTTTTATATATTTTAAGTGCCTATCAATTGCCAGGAATGTGGTTTGCAAATATTTTCTCTTAGTCTGGAGCCTGTCATTTCATCCTCTTAACACTCGTTTGCAATACCAAAGTTTTTAAAATTTTGAAGAAGTCCAACTTACTGATTTTTTTAATCTTTTATGGATTGTGCTTTTGTTGTTACATCTAAAAACTCTTCATGAACAAGCCCTAGATCTTGAAGATTTTCTTTTATGTTTTCTCCTAAAAGTTTTATAATTTTGCATTTTATATTCAAGTTGCTTGATGCATTTTGTATCGTTTTATGTAAGATAGGTTTGTATCAGTGTTCTTGGCCTATGGATATTGAATTGCTTCAGTGCTGTTGGTTGAAAAGGTTATTCTTGGGGCACCTGGGTGGCATGGTTGGATGTCTGACTCTTGGTTTTGGCTCCAGTCATGATCTCATGAGCTGTGGGATTGAGCCCTGCATCAGGCTCCTGACTCCGCGCTCAGCGGTGGGGTTAGGGCTGCTTGAAAGATTCTCTCCCTCTGCCCCTCCCCCAGTCAGGCATGCTCTCTCTCTAAAAATAAATAAATAAATCTTAAAGACAAAGAAAAGGCTATTCTTCCTCCATTCACTTGCTTTTGCACCTCTGTCAAAAGTGAGTTGTTTGTACTAGTGTATGTTTCTGGGTTCTCTATTCTATTCCACTGATTGATGTGTTTTTCCCTCTGCCAATACCACCCGGTCTTGATTACTGCCTTCATTTTAGTTACTTGATTACTATAACTATATAATAAAATATCTTCTATCTCTCCCACTTTTTTATGATTTTTCAGAATTGTTTTAGATATTCTGATTCCTCCGACTTTCCATATAAATTTTAGAACAGTTTTGTCTAGATCTACAAAAAAATCTTGCTGAGATATTGATACAAATTGTGCTAAACCTTTGGAGCACCTGGGTGGCTCAGTCAGTTAATCGTCTGCTTTCAGCTCAGGTCATGATCCCAGGGTCCTGGGAATGAGTCCCACGTCTGGCTCCCTGCTCCGTGGGGAGCCTGCTTCTCCCTCTCCCTCTGCACCCCACTCTGGCTTGTACTCTCTTGCATGTCTCTTTCTCTCTCAAATAAATAAATAATCTTTAAAAATTAGAAAAAAAGAATTGTGTTAAACCTTTATGTCAGTCTGAGGAGAGTTGACATCTTTACTATGTTGAGTCATTCAATCCATGAACATGATAAATACTTATTTATTTTGACCCTTTTCATTACTGTTTTATAGTTTTCAGCATGTAAATCTTGTGTATGTTTTGATATATCTAAGAACTTCAGTTTGAAGCTTTGTAAATGATACTGTATTTTTTATTTTTTCCCCCAAGTATTCAGTGTTAGTGTATCAAAATTCTATTGATTTTTTAAAAATACTTGTTTTTTTTAAAAAAGATTTTATTTATTTATTTGAAAGACAGAGATCACAGGTAGGCAAAGAGGCAGGCAGAAAGAGAGAGGAGGAAGCAGGTTCCCTGCTGAGCAAGGAGTCTGATGTGGGGCTCCATCCCAGGACCCTGGGATCATGACCTGAGTTGAAGGCAGAGACTTTAACCCAGTGAGCCACCAAGGCGCCCCTATTGATTTTGTTTAAATTATTTATTTGAGAGAGAGGAGCAGAGGAAGAGGGACAAGCAGACTCTATACTGAGTGCAGAGCCTGACACAGGGCTTGATCCCACAACGTAGAGATCATGATATGAGCTGAAATCAAGAGTTGGATGCTTAACTGACTGAGTCACCCTAGGTACCCCCATTCTTTTGATTTTTGTACATTAATCTTCTCTCCTCCAAACTCATTCCTATTCTTGCTGAAATCATTTATTAGTTCAGAGAATTTTTTTTATAGATTCCTTGGAGTTTCCTTTGTAGGCCATCATGTCATCTGCAGATGGGGACAGTTTCATTCTTTTCAATATGTGTGCCTTTTATTTCCTTTTCTTGCATTACTGTGTTGGCTTGGACTTCTAGCACTGTGTTGAAAACAGTAATGAAACTAGAAATCCTTGCTTTGTTCCTCGTCTTAGAGGGAAAGCATTCAGTTTTTCATTATGTTTGATGTCAGCTGTAGTTTTTTTTTTTTTTTTTTTTTTTTTGTAGAAGTTCTTCATCAAGTTGAACAAGTGGGCCTCTATTCATAGTTTTCTGAGAATTTTTTTTTTATCATGAATAGGTATTGAGTTTCATCAGGTAATTTTTCTATATCAGTTGATATAGTTATCTGATTGTTTTTTCTTTTACCTGTTAGGATGGTAGATTGCACTGATTGACTTTTGATTATTGAATCAGCCTTGAATCTCTGGAATAAAGCTCTCTTGGTCATGGTGTATACGTTTTTAATACATTGCTAAATTCTATTTGCTAATATTTTGTTAAAGATTTTGGCTCTGTGTCCCAGAGGGATATTGTGTCTAATTTATGTCTTTCTAGGCTGCCCTTTTCGAAGTCATTTGGCTAGAGAGAGCAGGATTTAGCTGGGGGGAGACTTTTTATTGTCTGCCCTTATTGATGCTTATGGATTGCTGACTTTTCCACCGTCCAGTCTGGGATATATGAAGCAAAAAAGAAAACCCAGAGAGTTCACTGCTATCTGTTTCTCTGGGTACTGAGTTCCCTGGCTGGTTTGCCTTCCTCACTCCACTTTTTAGAGTAATGTTATGTTTGTCTTATGTATTATGTCCAGGATTTTAACTTTACTTGGTGGGGTAGAGAGAAGTGTGTCTACTTCACATTGTCCTGAGACTGGAAATCCAGTCCTTATCTTTCTAAAAGTAGATTTTAAAGCCTATTCCCTGCTTCTTTATGGATGAAGAAATTAATCTTTCAACTTCTTTGGGAAGGGAGTATGCCTTCTGCAGATTAGCAGAGTGGGTAGCATAGTGTATGTGCTCAGTGAATATTAATCAGATCTCCGCAGTGGTCACTGGACATTCTGGTTAAGTTGCCCTGGCGTAGAAGCTACCTCTCACTGATTGCACATATGTCTGTTTTCCTAGGGGAACTTAAGTTGCCCTTTTGCTCTAAGAATTCAGTCTATTTTGCTGTGGGATATGAGACTGTAGGTTATACCGTCATGTTGATTTATCGTCCCAACTGTAGAATAATTCGGGCCAGTCATACCGTGTAAGCAGAGACTGTAATGGGCAAAGTGGAGCAGACGGTCACCCTAGTTAGACGTGTTCTGTGAATTTACTATTGACTTAATTTGGGAATAATGTTATTAAAACATTTTCTCAAGTGCCACAGATGTATGCTGGTGTATGCACATGCATGAGCATGTACACACACACACACACACACACACACACACACACTCAAGCAGTCATGCCTAATAATAAAGAAATGAAGGAGAGTTATATAGGACGGCCAAGTTTTGTGGGATTTTTCCTAACGAGAATGTTCTTCTATTCATTTCCTTCAGACTTGTCCACAGGGGCCACCTACAGGTCTTTTAAATGCCATTAAGGCTTACATGAAAAGGGCATTCTAGTTAATGTGGTTTGTCAGGAAGAAATACTTATTAAAATGTCTTGGAATAAATGGAATGCGAAGTTTGAAAAGGTCCAATTCACAGCTTTTCTTTCAAGTTATAAAATGGGAACTACTTCAGGTGTAAATAATTCATCCCGACAAATGTGTTTCGTTTGGTGCCTGCCCGCCTGCCTGTGAATATACGATTTTCTTTTTGGAGCCTGTGGCATTAGTCCCTCATTGAGCACTTCACACGAGTCAGGGTGTTCTGACCCGCAAGGGTCTGGACCCTTGAGTTCTATTTTGGTGAACTGTTTGTACTTTTTTATAGACAGTCTTCCAAACAGAAGAAGGCAATTCAGACTGCTATCCGCAAAAATAAAGAGGCGAATGCAGTGCTGGCCCGGCTGAACAGTGAACTCCAGCAGCAGCTCAAGGTAAGGAGCTTTCCAAAATTGGATTACCAGGCTTTTTTTTTCTGGTGGTTTTGTTTGGACCATTGGCCGAGCACCTGGTTCCATTCCTATTGGTAAGACTGGCGTCTTTGTTGGCAAACCTCTTTTGGAAGGCAGAGACTTGCTGCGCTTCAGTTTCATGGGTTGGTTCTTGTATGTTTAGGGGAAGCCTAGTCACTTGAATGTGCACCTGCATATTGTGTATCAGTGATTAGGACAGAGAGTCTGTCACAAAGGCTGTCTGAAGCGTTCTTCATTGCCGAAAGCTTCCGGACAAGCCTTTGATTGTTGAGGTCCTCTCTGAATGATGGGCTACTTACTTAGGTGGAAGAGGGTAGCCCTGATACTGTCAAAGGCCCACCCCCTCCTGCAGGCAAATGGTTCTTTTTCACCTTCGCAAGAACATCACCCTCTCCTTACCACCTCTTCCTCTTCCCCATTCCTCTCCCCTGTGTTAGTTTTCCAGGACTGCCGTAACGAAGTACTACAACCTTGGTGGCTAAAAGTACCAGAAATCACTTCTCACAACTCTGGAGACTAGAAGTCCAAAATCAAGGTGTCGGCAGAGCCATGAGCTCTCTCTGAAGGCTCTAGGGGAGAATCCTTCTTCTTGTCTTCCCAGCTTCTGGTAGTGGCTGGCAGTCCCAGACGTTCCTCAGCTTCCAGATGTGTCATTCCAATATCTGTCTCCACTGTCACATGGTATTCTCTCTGGGGCTCTCTGTGTCTGTGTCCAAATTCCTTTTCTTATTGTGTCCTCTTCTTATAGGGACACCAGTCATTGAATCAAGGCCCCCCCAAATTTAGTGTAACCTCATTTTAATTACATCCACAAAGGTCCTGTTTCTCTATGAGGTCATATTTACAGGTGCTGAGGGTTAGGACTTAAGTGTATCATACTGGAGGACACAGTTCTACCTACCGCATCCACCGATTCTCTCCTGCATCATTCCCGTCCACATAAACGTGTTCCAGTACTGTCCGGAATCTTGACGTCACATCCTTCTTCAACTGCAGCCCACTCTCTCTTTTCTCTTCCACGGCTAGGTTGCTTAGGAGTTGTTTTCATTTCCTGTCTTTCCTCACCGACAGCTTTCTCTCTCTCCACTTCAGTGCGGCTTCGCTCGCCTCCATTCACGCCCTTCCGGCAACCAAATCCAACGGGCCTGTTTTGGTGTTACTTGACTTTTCAGGAGAATTCTACACAATTGGCCATTGCCTCCTCTGATACGGCTGTTCTCACTGGATTTGGACTACTGTATTTTTTCATATTCCTTTCACTGCCTCCCTCTCCCCTCCTTCCCTCCTTCCTGGTGCCTCTCCCTTAGCACTCAGGGCTATTTCTTCCTTCTTCAGTTTCTCTTTTATTATTCCGCCTTTGCCCTGATATTTTAGTAGGAACATTTTTAAGTATACAAGAAAGGTGAAAGAATCCTACGGTAAATACTTTTATGGCCACCTCTTTTAACATTTTACTATGCTTGTTTTATCACATATCTACTCCTCTGTTCATCAGTCTACCTTATTTTTAACATGTTTTTCAGTAAATTGCAGACATCTGTATGCATCCCCTAAATGTTGCAATGTGTAGATCATTAACTAGTGTTCAGTATATTTACAGATTTTTCTGATGTTATGTTTTACATATAGTGAATGTACAGATCTTAAGTGTGCCATTTGCTAAGTTTTTACAAATGCATGTACTTATGGAACCCAAACCCCTACTATTGAGATATAGAGCACTACCACCACCCTCCGAGGCTGCCTCATGCTCCTTCCTTGTCAGTTCCTGCCCCCACGTGCACGGAGGCAACCACTGTTATGCCATAGTTTTATTTATTCTGAAACTCTCTATAAATGGTGTTCTGTAACATAAACTTTTATGTAAAGCTTATTTCACTTAGTATTACATTTTTGAACTTCATTGATACAGCATGTGTCAGTAATCCATTTCTTTTTACTGCTGGATAGTATTCCATTGGGTGAGTATGTTGCAATTTCATGGTCAGTTCTTCTATTCATACACACTTCTATTAATACACATTAATACACACTGGAGCTGTTGCCAGTTTTTGTCTATTTTGAAGAAAACTACGTTTTTGAATAAGTCTTCGTGTGGAAATACGTCCTCATTTCTCTTGGGGAAGTACCCAAGGTTCGGATTAGTAGGTAATGTGCTGAACATATGTGATTAGTTTTGTTAGAAACTGCTAGAGCTTGGGGTACCTGGGTGGCTCAGTTGATTAAGTGACTGCCTTTGGCTCAGGCCATGATCCCCAGGGTCCTGGGATCGAGCTCAGTGGAGAGCCTGCTTTTCCTTCTCCCTCTGCTGCGCCCCCGACTTGTGCATGTGCTTTCTCTCTCTCTCTCTTCCCCACCCCGCCCATCAAATAAATAAATAAAATCTTAAAAAAAAAAAAAAAAAAAAGGAAGGAAATTGCTGGAGCTTTTCCCAAAGTGGTTTTAGCATTTTGTACTCCTCCCACTAGACTGAGAGTTCCTGTAGTTCCACATCCTTGCCTCCATTTGGTGGTGGTCTTTTATAATTTTAGTTGATCCTGTGGTAATTCAGTTTTTATTTTGCATCTCCTTGATGCTTAATTTTGGTCAGCATTTTTATTACAATTATTTTCCTTTCATATATTTTATTTTATGAAGTGTCTATTCAGTATATCTGGCCATTTAAAAAAATTTTTTAGTCTTTTTTGGTGGCATTGTAAGTAGATGTTTTTTATATTATCTTGGTTACTAGTCCTTTGTCAGAGATGTTTTATAAACGTTTTCTTCCAGTCTTTCATTTTCGTAACTATATCTTTTCAAGAACAGACTTTTAAAAATTTTTGTAAAGTCTAATTTATCGGATTTTTTTCCTCTTATGGTTCCTATTTTCTTCCTGTATAAGGAAACTGCCTACATCTAAATTATGAAGATAGTCTCCTATGTTTTCTTTTAAAGGTATTATTGTTTTAGCTTTTGAATTTAGGTCTTAAATTGCTTTTTTAAACCACTTCATTGAGGTATAACTGACACACAAAAGCCGATGCATATTTAATGTATGCAGTGTGATACATACAGTTGGAAGGTAATTATATATCCGTGGACCCATCACCACAAGTTATGCCATAAAAGTATTCACATCTAAAAGTTTCCTTTCCTCTCTTTATTTATTCTTATTCTTATTCCTATTCTTATTATTATCATTTCATTATTATTCTTTTGTGTATGTGACAAGAACACTTAACATAAGATCTACTCTCTTGGCAACTTTTTAATTATACACTATAGTAAAATTAATTGGAACTATGAGATATAGTAGATCTCTAGGCCTTACTCATTCTGTATAACTGAACCTTTGTACTGTTTGAATAGTACTTCCGCATTTCCCCCAGCCCCTGACAATCACCATTCTGTACTCTCCTTCTATGAGTTTGACTGTTGTAGATTCCTCATATGAGTGGTGTCGCTTAGCATTTGTCCTTCTGTGTCTGGCTTATTAATGTCCTCCAAGTTTTATCTATGTTGTTGCAAATGGCTGAATTTCTTTCTTTTTAAAGGCTGAATAATATTCCATTGTATGTACATTTTCTTTATCAATTTGTCCATTGGTGGACATTTAGGTTCCTTCCATATCTTGGCTATTGTGAATAATGCTACAGTGTACATGAGAGTACAGATATCTCTTCAACATACTGATTTTAATTCCTTTGGAGATATACCCAGAAGCTGGATCATGTTTGGTAGTTGTATTTTTTTCAGTGTTATTGAGATATAATTGACATATAACACTGTGTATAGTTATACAACATATTAATTTGATACATTTACATATTGCAATATGATTGTCAAAGTATTGTTAATACCTTTGTCACCTCACATAATTACCAATTCTTTTATGTAGTGAGAACATTTAAGATTTACTCTCTTGGCAACTTTCAAGTATGTCATACAGTATTGCCAACTGTAGTCACCGTGTTGTACATTAGATCCCTAGAAGTTAATCATCTTATAACTGGAACTTTGCACCCTTGGTTAATATCTCTCCATTTCCCGTCCAGCCCCTGGCAACTTCCATTCTACTTTCTGTTTCTGTGAATTTGGCTTTTTTACTTCCACACACAGGTGATATCGCGCAGTATTTGCCTTTCTTTGTCTGACTTATTTCCCTTGGCATAGTTCCCACAAGGTCTATCCGTGTCACAAATGATAGGATTTCTGATTTCCTTCTTCCTTATGGCTGAATAGTACACCATTGTATGTATGTACTCCGTCTTTATTCATTCATCTGTAGACAGATACTAATGTTGCCTTGGCTTGGCTGTTGTAAATAATACTGCAGTGAACGTGGGAGTGCAGATATTCCTTTGAGATGCTGATTTTTATTTCATTTGGATACCTAGAAGTGGGATTGGTGGATCATTTGGTAGTTTTTTTTTTTTTTCTCCATGTTATTTTCCATGGTGCCTGCACCAACTTACCTCCCTACCAACAGGGCACAGGGATTCCCTTTTCTCCACATTTTTGGCAACACTTATCTCTTACCTTTTTGATAATAGCCAGGTGTGAAGTGATACTGCATTGTAGTGTGTGTGTTTTTTTTTTAAAGTAGGCGTCACACCCAATGTGGGGCTTAAATTCACAGCCCTGAGATCAAGAGTTGCATGCTCTCCCGCTGAGCCAGCCGGTGCCCCTCATTGTGGTTTTAATTTACATTTCCTTGGTGATTTACATTTCCTTGGAGATTGGGCATCTTTTTACATACCTGTTGGTCATTTGTTTTGGTATGTTGTGTTTCCATTTTCATTTATTTCAAGATAGTTTTTAATTTCTTCTTTGGCCTATTGGTTATTCAGGAGTGTGTTAATTTCCACATATTTGTGAATTTTTCAGCTTTCTTCGTATTAGTTGATTTCTACTTTCATAACACTGTGTTTGGAAAAGATGATTTGGTTTGATTTCAGTCTTTTAAAGTTTCTTAGGGCTTGTTTTGTGACCTATTGTGATATATCCTGGAGAGTGTTCCATGTGTATTCAAGAATATATATTCTGCTGCTGTTGGATGGAATGTTCTTTCTGTCTCTTAGGTCCATTTGGTCTAAAGTATAGCGCAAGTTCAACATTTCCTTATTGATTTTCTGTCTGGATGATATATTCATTGATTTCTCCCTTCAGATCTGTTATTTGCTTAATGTATTTTGGTGCTCTGATGTTGGTTACATACATATTTACAGCTGTTATATTTTCTTGATGAATTAACTCTTTTAACACTATATAATGACCTTCTTTGCCTCTTGTTACAGTTTCTGGCTGAATGTCTATTTTTTCTGAGTTAAATATAGCTACCCTGCTCTCTTGGTTTTCATTTGCATGAATTACCCTTTTTTATCTCTTCACTTTGAGCCATGTGTGTGACCCTGAAGCTGAAGTGAGCCTCTTGTAGACAACATATAGTTGTGTCTTGTTTTTAGACATTTTATGCCATTTTGGCTGGAGAATATAATTCATTATATTTAAAGTAATTATTGATAGGTGAGGACTTAACTAATGTCATCTTACTGTTTTCTGGCTGTTTTGTAGTTCCTTTGTTCCTTTCTTCCTCACTCACTGCCTTCTTTTGTGAATTGGTTTTGTGTAGTAGTACGCTTTGTCTTCTCTTTATCTTTTTTGCCTTTTTGTGAATTTACTGTAGGTTTTTGCTTTGTGGTTACTTTGAGGTTTATATAAAACATAGCTATAACTGTCTGTTTTATGCTGATAACTTTGATTGCATATAATAACCCTACCCTTTTACTCCCCCCATTTTTGTTTTTTTTTTTTTTTTAATTTTTTATTTTTTATAAGCATATATTTTTTATATACATATATTTTTATCCCCAGGTCTGTGAATCACCAGGTTTACACACTTCACAGCACTCACCAAATCACATACCCTCCCCAATGTCCATAATCCCACCCCCTTCTCCCCAACCCCCTCCCCCCGGCAACCCTCAGTTTGTTTTGTGAGATTAAGAGTCACTTATGGTTTGTCTCCCTCCCAATCCCATCTTGTTTCATTTATTCTTCTACCCACTTAAGCCTCCATGTTGCATCACCACTTCCTCATATCAGGGAGATCATATGATAGTTGTCTTTCTCTGCTTGACTTATTTCGCTAAGCATGATACGCTCTAGTTCCATCCATGTTGTTGCAAATGGCAAGATTTCATTTCTTTTGATGGCTGCATAGTATTCCATTGTGTATATATACCACATCTTCTTGATCCATTCATCTGTTGATGGACATCTAGGTTCTTTCCATAGTTTGGCTATTGTGGACATTGCTGCTATAAACATTCGGGTGCATGTGTCCCTTTGGATCACTACATTTGTATCTTTAGGGTAAATACCCAATAGTGCAATTGCTGGGTCATAGGGCAGTTCTATTTTCAACATTTTGAGGAACCTCCATGCTGTTTTCCAGAGTGGCTGCACCAGCTTGCATTCCCACCAACAGTGTAGGAGGGTTCCCCTTTCTCCGCATCCTCGCCAGCATCTGTCATTTCCTGACTTGTTGATTTTAGCCATTCTGACTGGTGTGAGGTGATATCGCATTGTGGTTTTGATTTGTATTTCCCTGATGCCGAGTGATATGGAGCACTTTTTCATGTGTCTGTTCGCCATCTGGATGTCTTCTTTGCAGAAATGTCTGTTCATGTCTTCTGCCCATTTCTTGATTGGATTATTTGTTCTTTGGGTGTTGAGTTTGATAAGTTCTTTATAGATTCTGGACACTAGTCCTTTATCTGATATGTCGTTTGCAAATATCTTCTCCCATTCTGTCAGTTGTCTTTTGATTTTGTTAACTGTTTCCTTTGCTGTGCAAAAGCTTTTGATCTTGATGAAATCCCAGTAGTTCATTTTTTCCCTTGCTTCCCTTGCCTTTTGCGTTGTTCCTAGGAAGATGTTGCTGCGGCAGAGGTCGAAGAGGTTGCTGCCCGTGTTCTCCTCAAGGATTTTGATGGATTCCTTTCGTACATTGAGGTCCTTCATCCATTTTGAGTCTATTTTTGTGTGTGGTGTAAGGAAATGGTCCAATTTCATTTTTCTGCATGTGGCTGTCCAATTTTCCCAGCACCATTTATTGAAAAGGCTGTCTTTTTTCCATTGGACATTCTTTCCTGCTTTGTCGAAGATTAGTTGACCATAGAGTTGAGGGTCTATTTCTGGGCTCTCTATTCTGTTCCATTGATCTATGTGTCTGTTTTTGTGCCAGTACCATGCTGTCTTGATGATGACAGCTTTGTAATAGAGCTTGAAGTCCGGAATTGTGATGCCACCAACGTTGGCTTTCTTTTTCAATATCCCTTTGGCTATTCGAGGTCTTTTCTGGTTCCATATAAATTTTAGAATTATTTGTTCCATTTCTTTGAAAAAGATGGATGGTACTTTGATAGGAATTGCATTAAATGTGTAGATTGCTTTAGGTAGCATAGACATTTTCACAATATTTATTCTTCCAATCCAGGAGCATGGAACATTTTTCCATTTCTTTGTGTCTTCCTCAATTTCTTTCATGAGTACTTTATAGTTTTCTGAGTATAGATTCTGTGTCTCTTTGGTTAGGTTTATTCCTAGGTATCTTATGGTTTTGGATGCAATTGTAAATGGGATTGACTCCTTAATATCTCTTCTGTCTTGCTGTTGGTGTAGAGAAATGCAACTGATTTCTGTGCATTGATTTTATATCCTGACACTTTACTGAATTCCTGTATAAGTTCTAGCAGTTTTGGAGTGGAGTCTTTTGGGTTTTCCACATATAGTATCATATCATCTGCGAAGAGTGATAATTTGACTTCTTCTTTGCCGATTTGGATGCCTTTAATTTCCTTTTGTTGTCTGATTGCTGAGGCTAGGACCTCTAGTACGATGTTGAATAGCAGTGGTGATAATGGACATCCCTGCCGTGTTCCTGACCTTAGCGGAAAAGCTTTCAGTTTTTCTCCATTGAGAATGATATTTGCGGTGGGTTTTTCATAGATGGCTTTGATGATATTGAGGTATGTGCCCTCTATCCCTACACTTTGAAGAGTTTTGATCAGGAAGGGATGTTGTACTTTGTCAAATGCTTTTTCAGCATCTATTGAGAGTATCATATGGTTCTTGTTCTTACTTTTATTGATGTGTTGTATCACATTGACTGATTTGCGGATGTTGAACCAACCTTGCAGCCCTGGAATAAATCCCACTTGGTCGTGGTGAATAATCTTTTTAATGTACTGTTGAATCCGATTGGCTAGTATTTTGTTGAGTATTTTCGCATCTGTGTTCATCAAGGATATCGGTCTATAGCTCTCTTTTTTGGTGGGATCCTTGTCTGGTTTTGGGATCAAGGTGATGCTGGCCTCATAAAATGAGTTTGGAAGTTTTCCTTCCATTTCTATTTTTTGGAACAGTTTCAGGAGAATAGGAATTAGTTCTTCTTTAAATGTTTGGTAGAATTCCCCCGGGAAGCCGTCTGGCCCTGGGCTTTTGTTTGTTTGGAGATTTTTAATGACTGTTTCAATCTCCTTACTGGTTATGGGTCTGTTCAGGCTTTCTATTTCTTCATGGTTCAGTTGTGGTAGTTTATATGTTTCTAGGAATGCATCCATTTCTTCCAGATTGTCAAATTTGATGGAGTAGAGTTGCTCATAGTATGTTCTTATAATAGTTTGTATTTCCTTGGTGTTAGTTGTGATCTCTCCTCTTTCATTCATGATTTTATTTATTTGGGTCCTTTCTCTTTTCTTTTTGATAAGTCGGGCCAGGGGTTTATCAATTTTATTAATTCTTTCAAAGAACCAGCTCCTAGTTTCGTTGATTTGTTCTATTGTTTTTTTGGTTTCTATTTCATTGATTTCTGCTCTGATCTTTATGATTTCTCTTCTCCTGCTGGGCTTAGGGTTTCTTTCTTGTTCTTTCTCCAGCTCCTTTAGGTGTAGGGTTAGGTTGTGTACCTGAGACCTTTCTTGTTTCTTGAGAAAGGCTTGTACCGCTATATATTTTCCTCTCAGGACTGCCTTTGTTGTGTCCCACAGATTTTGAACCGTTGTATTTTCATTATCATTTGTTTCCATGATTTTTTTCAATTCTTCTTTAATTTCCCGGTTGACCCATTCATTCTTTAGAAGGATACTGTTTAGTCTCCATGTATTTGGGTTCTTTCCAAACTTCCTTTTGTGGTTGAGTTCTAGCTTTAGAGCATTGTGGTCTGAAAATATGCAGGGAATGATCCCAATCTTTTGATACCGGTTGAGTCCTGATTTAGGACCGAGGATGTGATCTATTCTGGAGAATGTTCCATGTGCACTAGAGAAGAATGTGTATTCTGTTGCTTTGGGATGAAATATTCTGAATATATCTGTGATGTCCATCTGGTCCAGTGTGTCATTTAAGGCCTTTATTTCCTTGCTGATCTTTTGCTTGGATGACCTGTCCATTTCAGTGAGGGGAATGTTAAAGTCCCCTACTATTATTGTATTGTTGTTTATGTGTTTCTTTGATTTTGTTATTAATTGGTTTATATAGTTGGCTGCTCCCACGTTGGGGGCATAGATATTTAAAATTGTTAAATCTTCTTGTTGGACAGACCCTTTGAGTATGATATAGTGTCCTTCCTCATCTCTTATTACAGTCTTTGGCTTAAAATCTAATTGATCTGATATAAGGATTGCCACTCCTGCTTTCTTCTGATGTCCATTAGCATGGTAAATTCTTTTCCACCCCCTCACTTTAAATCTGGAGGTGTCTTCGGGCTTAAAATGTGTTTCTTGGAGGCAACATATAGATGGGTTTTGTTTTTTTATCCATTCTGATACCCTGTGTCTTTTGACAGGGGCATTTAGCCCATTCACATTCAGGGTAACTATTGAGAGATATGAATTTAGTGCCATTGTATTGCCTGTAAGGTGACTGTTACTGTATATGGTCTCTGTTCCTTTCTGATCTACCACTTGTAGGCTCTCTCTTTGCTTAGAGGACCCCTTTCAATATTTCCTGTAGAGCTGGTTTGGTATTTGCAAATTCTTTCAGTTGTTGTTTGTCCTGGAAGCTTTTAATCTCTCCTTCTATTTTCAATGATAGCCTAGCTGGATATAGTATTCTTGGCTGCATGTTTTTCTCGTTTAGTGCTCTGAAAATATCATGCCAGCTCTTTCTGGCCTGCCAGGTCTCTGTGGATAAGTCAGCTGCCAATCTAATATTTTTACCATTGTATGTTACAGACTTCTTTTCCCGGGCTGCTTTCAGGATTTTCTCTTTGTCATTGAGACTTGTAAATTTTACTATTATGTGACGGGGTGTGGGCCTATTCTTATTTATTTTGAGGGGCATTCTCTGAACCTCCTGAATTTTGATGCTCGTTCCCTTTGCCATATTGGGGAAATTCTCCCCAATAATTCTCTCCAGTATACCTTCTGCTCCCCTCTCACTTTCTTCTTCTTCTGGAATCCCAATTATTCTAATGTTGTTTCGTCTTATGGTGTCACTTATTTCTCGAATTCTCCCCTCGTGGTCCAGTAGCTGTTTGTCCCTCTTTTGATCAGCTTCTTTATTCTCTGTCATTTGGTCTTCTATATCACTAATTCTTTCTTCTGCCTCATTTATCCTAGCAGTGAGAGCCTCCATTTTTGATTGCACCTCATTAATAGCTTTTTTGATTTCAACTTGGTTAGATTTTAGTTCTTTTATTTCTCCAGAAAGGGCTTTTATATCTCTCGAGAGGGTTTCTCTAATATCTTCCATGCCTTTTGTGAGCCCGGCTAGAACCTTGAGAATTGTCATTCTGAACTCTAGATCTGACATATTACCGATGTCTGTATTGATTAGGTCCCTAGCCTTCGGTACTGCCTCTTGTTCTTTTTTTTGTGGTGAATTTTTACGTCTTGTCATTTTGTCCAGATAAGAGTAAATGAAGGGGCAAGTAAAATACTAAAAGGGTGGCAACAACCCCAGGAAAATATGCTTTAGCCAAATTAGAAGAGATCCAAAATCGTGAGTGGGGAGAAAGGGGATAAAAAGAGGTTCAAAAAGGAAGAAAGAAAAAAGAAAAAAAAAAAAAAAAAAGAAAAGAATTTTTTTTTTTTAAAAAAGAAAACACCTAAGAAAAATGTAAAAAAAAATATATATATATTAGATAAACTAGTAAAAAATCGTTAAAAAATAAAAAGGTAACAGTTAAAAAAAAAAAATTTTACCCGAAGGCGAGAAAAAAAAAAAAATGAAAAAGAAAAAATTAAATTAACTGCAAGACTAAAAAAAATCACAGGAAAAAAGCCATGAGTTCCGTGCTTGGCTTTCTCCTCCTCTGGAATTCTGCTGCTCTCCTTGGTATTGAAACCGCACTCCTTGGTAGGTGAACTTGGTCTCGGCTGGATTTCTTGTTGATCTTCTGGGGGAGGGGCCTGTTGTAGTGATTCTCAAGTGTCTTTGCCCCAGGCGGAATTACACCGCCCTTACCCGGGGCCGGGGTGAGTAATCCGCTCGGGTTTGCTTTCAGGAGCTTTTGTTCCCTGAGCGCTTTCCGTAGAGTTCCGGAGGACGGGAATACAAATGGCGGCCTCCTGGTCTCCGGCCCGGAGGAGCCGAGAGCCCAGGGCCCCACTCCTCAGTGCGCCCTCAGAGAACAGCGCCCAGTTACTCCCGTCTGCCTGACCTCCGGCCGCGCTCCGAGCTCACCGAGCCTGCGACCGGTTCAAGGTAACACGGAGCTGCGAGCTTACTGTCGGCTCTGTCTCTGTAGCCGGCTTTCCCGTTCCAATACCCGCAAGCTCTGCGACACTCAGACACCCCCGATCCTTCTGTGACCCTGCGGGACCTGAGGCCACGCTGACCCCGCATGGGCTTCGCCCCGGTTTAGCCTCTGGAGCGATGTCCCTCAGCGGAACAGACTTTTAAAAGTCCTGATTTTGTGCGCGGTTGCTCCGCCGCTTGCCGGGAGCCGGCCCCTCCCCCCGGGGTCTATCTTCCCGTCGCTTTGGATTCACTTCTCCGCCGGTCCTACCTTTCAGAAAGTGGTTGTTTTTCTGTTTCCAGAATTGCTGTTCTTCTTCTCTTCGATCTGCCGATGGATTTTCAGGTGTTTGCAATCTTTAGATAAGCTATCTAGCTGATCTCCGGCTAGCTGAAGCAGTCTCAGCTTGCTACTTCTCCGCCATCTTGACTCCTCCCCCATTTTTGTTTTTGATGTCACATTTTACCTTTTTATATTGGGTATCCCCTTAGCAAATTATTGTAGCTGTAGCTGCTTTTGTAAAATAATTTTATTGCCTTAATTTTATTAATTCCTTTAATACAATTTAATAATCCTTTAAAAGTTATTATCTCACTTTTTTCCCTCAAGGTATTAACTGGATGCTAGCCGCTCCAGTGTTGTGCCTATTAATGTTTTATGTTCTTGGTTTTTAGGATTCTAAGTCATAAAATTTCAGAGCTTTAAGGGAACTTAGAAACCCTCCTTCAACAGACAGGCATAGCAAGGCCCTTGAAATCTGTGTGACTGGCCCATGGTCACTTAGCTACCATGTGACAGAGCAGAGAGGGCATAATACCAAGTCTCCAGCACCTTTGGCACTCTGCTTTCCTATCTGGTACTGATTTGCTTTTTATTTATTTATTTTTTATTGAAGTATAGTTGACATACAATGTTATATTAGTTTCAGGTGTATAAAATAGTGATCCTGCGATTCTATGGATTACTCAGTGCTCACTAACACAAGTGTAGTCACCACCTGTCACCATACGGTGTTATTATAATATTATCAACTATATTCCCTATGCTGTGCTTTTCATCTCCATTACTTATTTTATAACTGGAATTTTCCTCTTAATCCACTTCATCTTTTTTGCCCATCCTTCCACTCAACTCTTCTCTAGCATCCACCAGTTTGTTCTTTGTATTTAAGAGTCTGCTTTTTTTGTTTGTTCATTTGTTTTATTTTTCAAATTCCACGTATAAGTGAAATCATATGGTATTTGTCATTCTCTATCAACATATTTCACTTAGCATTGTACCTTCTAGGTCCATCCATGTTGTTGCAAATGGTAGGATTTCATTCTTTTTTTATGGCTGAGTAATATTCCTATTTGTGTGGGCGTGTGTGTGTGTGGGTGTGTATCACATTTTTTTACCCTTTCATCTATTGATAGAAACTTGGGTTGCTTCTGTATGGGTTGCTTCTGTATCTTGGCTGTTTTAAATAATGCTGCAGTAAACATAGGGGTGCCTAAATCTTTACAAATTAGTGTTTTTTATTTTCTTTGGATAAACACTGAGTATTAAAATTACTGGATCATATGGTGGTTCTATTTTTTCCTTTTTTTGAGGAAACTTTATACTGTTTTCTATAGTGGCTGCACCAGTTTACATTCCCACTAACAGTGTGTGAGGGTTCCTTTTCTTCATATCCTCATCAGCATTTGTTATTTCTTATCTTTTTGATAATAACTGTTTTGACACGTGTGAGGTGATATCTCATTGTGATTTTGACTCCAATAACTAGTGATGTTGAACATCTTTTCTTGTGTCTGGTGATCATTTGCATGTCTTCTTTGTATGTCTTCATTATTATAATGAAACTTGAAATGCCTATTTAGGTTCTCTGCCCATTTTTTAATTGATTGGGTTTTGTTTTGTTTTGGTGTTGAGTTGTATAAGTTCTTTATATATTTTGAATATTAATCCCTCATCAGATAAATCATTTGTGAATATCTTCCCTTATTGAGTAGGTTGCCTTTTTGTTGATGGTTTTCTTTGCTGTGCAAAAGCTTTGTATTTTGGTATAGTCCTTTTGGTTTATTTGTGTATTTTTTCTCTTTCCTAAGGAGACATATCCATAGATGTTGCTAAGGCTAGTATCTAAAAGATTACTATTTTCTTTTAGAAGTTTCATGGTTTTAGGTCTCACATTTAGTCTTAATCCACTTTGAATTTATTTTTGTGTATAGTGTAAGAAAGTAGTCCAATTTCATTCTTTGGCATGTAGCTGTCCAATTTTCCCAACACCATTTATTGAAGAGACTGTCTTTTTCCCATTGGATAGTCTTGCCTCCTTTGTCATAAATTAATTAACCTTATTTTAAAAAAATATTCTATTTATTTAATTGACAGAGATCACAAGTAGGCAGAGAGGCAGGCAGAGAGAAAGAAGAGGAAGCAGGCTCCCTGCTGAGCACAGAGCCCGATGCGGGGCTCGATCCCAGGATCATGGGATCATGACCTAAGCTGAAGGCAGAGGCTTAAACCCACTGAGCCACCCAGGCACCCCATTAATTAACCTTATAACTGTGGGTTTATTTCTAGACTCTCTTCTGTTCTGTTGATTTATGTGTCTCTTTTTGTGCCAGTACCATACTGTTTTGATTACTACAGTTTTATAGTATATCTTGAAATTTGGGATTGTGATACCTCCAGCTTTGTTCTTCTTTCCCAAGTTTGCTTTGGCTATTTGAGGTCTTTTGTGGTTCCATGTGAAATTTAGGATTCTTTGTTCTAGTTCTATGAAAAATCCTGTTGGTATTTTGATAGTGATTGCCTTGAATCTGTAGATTGCTTTGGGTAGTATGGACATTTTAACAATGTTTGTTCCCCCAATCCATGAGCATGGAATATTTTTCCATTTGTTTTTGTCATCTTCAGTTTCTTTCATCAGTGTCTTATGGTGTTTAGCATATAGGTCTTTCACCTCCGTGGTTAATTTTATTCTTACATATTCTTTCTGATGCAAATGACAATGGGATTATTTTCTTAATTATTCTTTCTGCTACTTCATTATTAGTATTTAGAAATGGAAGAGGTTTCTGTATATTAAGTTTATATTCTGCAACTTCACTGAATTCACTTATTCTGATGTTTTGTTGGTGCTGTCTTTAGGGTCTTCTGTGTCTGGTGCCCTCATCTGCAAATAGTGGTAGTTTTACTTTATTTTTACTGGTTTAGATGCCTTTTATTTCTTTTTCTTGTCTGATTGCTGCCACTAGGATTTCCAGTACTACGTTGAATAAAAGTAGTGAGGGAAGAGTAGACATCCTCATCTTATTCCTGATCTTAGAGGTAATGCTTTTGGTTTTTCACCATTCAGTATGATGTTAGCTGTGGGTTTTTCATTAGATGGCCTTTATTATGTTAAGGTATATTATCTCTAAACCCACTTTGTTGAGAGTCTTTATTATGAATAAATGTTGTACTTTGTCAGATGTGATTTTTGCATCTTTTGAGATAGACATAGGGTTTTTAATCCTTCCTCTTGATAATGTGTGATGTATCACATTGATTGATTTACAGATAGCTATAGGTATTTTTAATTCTCTTGTCCTTTTACCTTGTAATAGAGTTAAGTGATTAATACCCCAACATATTAAAGTATTAGAGTATTCTGAATCTTACTATATAATTATATTTACCAATATGTTGTATTTTTTTATTTTTTCAAGTTGCTGATTAACATCCTTTCATTTCAGCTTAAAGAACTCCTTTCCGCCTTTCTTGGCAAGGCTAGTCTAATGTTAATGAACCCACTCAGCTTGTGTTTTTCTGGGAAAGTGTTTAATCCTTCTTCATTTCTGAAGGATTACTTTGCCAAATAGTGTGTTCTTGGTTGGCACTTTTTTTTTTTTCTTTTAGCACTTTGAATATATTATGCCACTCTATCCTGGCCTGTCTCTAGGTACTTGCTGAGAAATATTCTGAGAGATCTTTAGGGGTTCACTTGTAAGTTACAGACTTCTTTTCTCTTGATGCTTTTAAGATGATCAGTCTTTGATTTTTGGCAGTTTTACTATAATGAATCTTGAAGAGGGTCTCTGACTTTGGTGATCCTTATGAGCTTTATGAACTTGGAGCTATATCTCTCCCCAGTTTTGGGAAGTTCTCAGCCAATATTTATTTAAATTTTTTATTTTTTATAAACATGTAATATATTTTTATCCCCAGGGGTACAGGTCTGTGAATCGCCAGGTTTACACACTTCACAGCACTCACCATAGCACATACCCTCCCCAATGTCCATAACCCCACCCCCCTTCTCCCAGCCCCCCTCCCCCCAGCAACCCTCAGTTTGTTTGGTGAGATTAAGAGTCACTTATGGTTTGTCTCCCTCCCAATACCAACTTGTTTCATTTATTCTTCTCCTACCCCCTTAACCCCCATGTTGCATCTCCACTTCCTTATATCAGGGAGATCATATGATAGCTGTCTTTCTCTGCTTGACTTATTTCGCTAAGCATGATAACCTCTAGTTCCATCCACGTCGTTGCAAATGGCAAGATTTCATTTCTTTTGATGGCTGCATAGTATTCCGTTGTGTATATATACCACATCTTCTTTATCCATTCATCTGTTGATGGACATCTAGGTTCTTTCCATAGTTTGGCTATTGTCGACATTGCTGCTATAAACATTCAGGTGCACGTGCCCCTTCGGATCACTACGTTTGTATCTTTAGGGTAAATACCCAGTAGTGCAATTGCTGGGTCATAGGGCAGTTCTATTTTCAACATTTTGAGGAACCTCCATGCTGTTTTCCAGAGTGGTTGCACCAGCTTGCACTCCCACCAACAGTGTAGAAGGGTTCCCCTTTCTCCACATCCTCACCAGCATCTGTCATTTTCTGACTTGTTGATTTTAGCCATTCTGACTGGTGTGAGGTGATATCTCCTTGTGGTTTTGGATTTATATTTCCCGAATGCCGAGTGATATGGAGCACTTTTTCATGTGTCTGTTGGCCATCTGGATGTTTTCTTTGCAGAAATGTCTGTACATGTCTTCTGCCCATTTCTTGATTGGATTATTTGTTCTTTGGGTGTTGAGTTTGCTAAGTTCTTTATAGATTTTGGACACTAGCCCTTTATCTGATATGTCGTTTGCAAATATCTTTTCCCATTCTGTCTGTTGTCTTTTGGTTTTGTTAACTGTTTCCTTTGCTGTGCAAAAGCTTTTGATCTTGATGAAATCCCAATAGTTCATTTTTGCCCTTGCTTCCCTTGCCTTTGGCGATGTTCCTAGGAATATGTTGCTGCGGCTGAGGTCGAAGAGGTTGCTGCCTGTGTTCTTCTCAAGGATTTTGATGGATTCCTTTCTCACATTGAGGTCCTTCATCCATTTTGAGTCTATTTTCGTGTGTGGTGTAAGGAAACGGTCCAATTTCATTTTTCTGCATGTGGCTGTCCAATTTTCCCAACACCATTTATTGAAGAGGTCTTTTTTCCATTGGACATTCTTTCCTGCTTTGTTGAAGATTAGTTGACCATAGAGTTGAGGGTCTATTTCTGGGCTCTCTATTCTGTTCCATTGATCTATGTGTCTGTTTTTGTGCCAGTACCATGCTGTCTTGATGATGACAGCTTTGTAATAGAGCTTGAAGTCCGGAATTGTGATGACACAACTTTGGCTTTCTTTTTCAATATTCCTTTGGCTATTCAAGGTCTTTTCTGGTTCCATATAATATTTGGATTATTTGTTCCATTTCTTTGAAAAAGATGGATGGTACTTTGATAGGAATTGCATTAAATGTGTAGATTGCTTTAGGTAGCATAGACATTTTCACAATATTTATTCTTCTAATCCAGGAGCATGGAACATTTTTCCATTTCTTTGTGTCTTCCTCAATTTCTTTCATGAGTACTTTATAGTTTTCTGAATATAGATTCTTTGCCTCTTTGGCTAGGTTTATTCCTAGGTATCTTATGGTTTTGGGTGCAATTGTAAATGGGATTGACTCCTTAATTTCTCTTTCTTCTGTCTTGTTGTTGGTGTAGAGAAATGCAACTGATTTCTGTGCATTGATTTTATATCCTGACACTTTACTGAATTCCTGTACAAGTTCTAGCAGTTTTGGAGTGGAGTCTTTTTAGTTTTCCACATATAGTATCATATCATCTGCAAAGTGTGATAGTTTGATTTCTTCTTTGCCCATTTGGATGCCTTTAATTTCCTTTTGTTGTCTGATTGCTGAGGCTAGGACTTCTAGTACTATGTTGAATAGCAGTGGTGATAATGGACCTCCCTGCCGTGTTCCTGACCTTAGCGGAAAAGCTTTCAGTTTTTCTCCATTGAGAATGATATTTGCGGTGGGTTTTTCATAGATGGCTTTGATGATATTGAGGTATGTGCCCTCTATCCCTACACTTTGAAGAGTTTTGATCAGGAAGGGATGCTGTACTTTGTCAACTGCATCTATTGAGAGTATCATATGGTTCTTGTTCTTTCTTTTATTAATGTGTTGTATCACATTGATTGATTTGCAGATGTTGAACCAACCTTGCAGCCCTGGAATAAATCCCACGTGGTCGTGGTGAATGATCCTTTTAATGTACTGTTGAATCCTATTGGCTAGTATTTTGGTGAGAATTTTCACATCTGTGTTCATCAAGGATATTGGTCTGTACTCTTTTTTTGATGGGATCCTTGTCTGGTTTTGGGATCAAGGTGATGCTGGCCTCATAAAATGAGTTTGGAAGTTTTCCTTCCATTTCTATTTTTTTGGAACAGTTTCAGGAGAATAGGAATTAGTTCTTCTTTAAATGTTTGGTAGAATTCCCCTGGGAAGCTGTCTGGCCCTGGGCTTTTGTTTGTTTGGAGATTTTTAATGACTGTTTCAATCTCCTTACTGGTTTTGGGTCTGTTAAGGCTTTCTATTTCTTCCTGGTTCAGTTGTGGTAGTTTATATGTCTCTAGGAATGCATCCATTTCTTCCAGATTGACGAATTTGTCGGCGTAGTGTTGCTCATAGTATGTTCTTATAATTGTTTGTATTTCTTTGGTGTTAGTTGTGATCTCTCCTCTTTCATTCATGATTTTATTTATTTGGGTCCTTTCTCTTTTCTTTTTGATAAGTCTGGCCAGGGGTTTATCAATCTTATTAATTCTTTCAAGGAATCAGCACCTAATTTCGTTGATTTGTTCTATTTTTTTTTTTTTTTTGGTTTTTATTTCATTGATTTCTGCTCTGATCTTTATGATTTCTCTTCTCCTGCTGGGTTTAGGGTTTCTTTCTTGTTTTTTCTCCAGCTCCTTTAGGTGTAGGGTTAGGTTATGTACCTGAGACCTTTCTTGTTTCTTCAGAAAGGCTTGTACCGCTATATATTTTCCTCTCAGGACTGCCTTTGTTGTGTCCCACAGATTTTGAACCATTGTGTTTTCATTATCATTTGTTTCCATGAATTTTTTCAATTCTTCTTTAATTTTTTGGTTGACCCATTCATTCTTTAGAAGGATGCTGTTTAGTCTCCATGTATTTGGGTTCTTTCCAAATTTCCTCTTGTGATTGAGTTCTAGCTTCAGAGCATTGTGGTCTGAAAATATGCAGGGCATGATCCCAATCTTTTGATACCAGTTGAGACCTGATTTAGGACCAAGGTTGTGATCTATTCTGGAGAATGTTCCTTTTGCACCAGAGAAGAATGTGTATTCTGTTGCTTTGGGATGAAATGTTCTGAATATATCTGTGATGTCCATCTGGTCCAGTGTGTCATTTAAGGCCTTCATTTCCTTGTTGATCTTTTTGCTTTGATGATCTGTCCATTTCAGTGAGGGAAGTGTTAAAGTCCCCTACTATTATTGTATTATTGTTGATGTGTTTCTTTGATTTTGTTATTAATTGGTTTATATAGTTGGCTGCTCTCATGTTGAGGGCATAGATATTTAAAATTGTTAGATCTTCTTGTTGGACAGACCCTTTGAGTATGATATAGTGTCCTTCCTCATCTCTTATTATAGTCTTTGGCTTAAAATGTAATTGATCTGATATAAGGATTGCCACTCCTGCTTTCTTCTGATGTCCATTAGCATGGTAAATTCTTTTCCACTCCTTCACTTTAAATCTGGAGGTGTCTTCGGGTTTAAAATGAGTTTCTTGTAGGCAACATATAGATGGGTTTTGGTTTTTTATCCGTTCTGATACCCTGTGTCTTTTGATTGGGGCATTGAGCCCATTAACATTCAGGGTAACTATTGAGAGATATGAATTTAGTGCCATTGTATTGCCTGTAAGGTGACTGTTACTGTATATTGTCTCTGTTCCTTTCTGATCTACTACTTTTAGGCTCTCTCTTTGCTTAGAGGACCCCTTTCAATATTTCCTGTAGAGCCGTTTGGTGTTTGCAAATTCTTTCAGTTTTTGTTTGTCCTGGAAGCTTTTAATCTCTCCTTCTATTTTCAGTGATAGCCTAGCTGGATATCGTATTCTTAGCTGCATGTTTTTCTTGTTTAGTGCTCTGAATATATCATGCCAGCTCTTTCTGGCCTGCCAGGTCTCTGTGGATAAGTCTGCTGCCAATCTAGTATTTATACCATTGTATGTTACAGACTTCTTTTCCCGGGCTGCTTTCAAGATTTTCTCTTTGTCACTAAGACTTGTAAATTTTACTATTAGGTGACGGGTGTGGGCCTATTCTTACTGATTTTGAGGGGGTTTCTCTGCACCTCCTGGATTTTGATGCTTGTTCCCTTTGCCATATTGGGGAAATTCTCTCCAATAATTCTCTCCAGTATACCTTCTGCTCCCATCTCTCTTTCTTCTTCTTCTGGAATCCCAATTATTCTAATGTTGTTTCATCTTATGGTGTCACTTATCTCTCGAATTCTCCCCTCATGGTCTAGTAGCTGTTTGTCCCTCTTTTGCTCAGCTTCTTTATTCTCTGTCATTTGGTCTTCTATATCGCTAATTCATTCTTCTGCCTCATTTATCCTAGCAGTGAGAGCCTCCATTTTTTATTGCACCTCATTAATAGCTTTTTTGATTTCAAAAAAGATTTTAGTTCTTTTATTTCTCCAGAAAGGGCTTTTATATCTCCCGAGAGGGTTTCTCTAATATCATCCATGCCTTTTTTGAGCCCGGCTAGCACCTTGAGAATCGTCATTCTGAACTCTAGATCTGACATATTACTAATGTCTGTATTGATTACATCCCTAGCCTTCGGTACTGCCTCTTATTCTTTTTTTTTTTTTTTTTGTGGTGAATTTTTCTGCCTTGTCATTTTGTCCAGATAAGAGTATATGAAGGAGCAAGTAAAATATTAAAAGGGTGGCAATGACCCCAGGAAAATATGCTTTAACCAAATCAGAAGAGATCCCAAATCGTGAGGGGGGAGAAAGGGGATAAAGAGAGGTTCAGAAAGAAAAAAAAAAAGAACAAAAACAATTAAAAAAAGAAAACGAATAAAGAAAAAAGTATAAAAAAGATAATATATATATATTAGATAAACTAGTTAATAATGTTAAAAAATAAAAGGGTAAAATTAAAAAAAAATTTAGCAGAAGAAAAAAAATTGAAAAAGAAAAAAATTAAATTAAGTATAAGACTAAAGAATCATGGGGAGAAAGCCATGAGTTCTGTGCTTTGCTTTCTCCTCCTCTGGAATTCTGCTGCTCTCCTTGGTATTGAAACTGCACTCCTTGGTAGGTGAACTTGGTCCTGGCTGGATTTCTTGTTGATCTTCTGGGGGAGGAGCCTGTTGTAGTGATTCTCAAGTGTCTTTGCCCCAGGCGGAATTGCACCACCCTTACCAGGGGCCGGGCTGAGTAATCCGCTTGGGTTTGCTTTCGGGAGCTTTTGTTCCCTGAGCTCTTTCCATAGACTTCCGGAGGATGGGAATGAAAATGGCGGTTTCCGGCCAGGAGGAGCCCAGGGCCCGGCCCCCACTCCTCAGTGCGCCCTCAGAGAACAGCGCCCAATTACTCCCATCTCCGTGGTCTCTGTCCGCGCTCTGAGCTCACCGAGGCTGTGACCAGTTCAAGGTAACCCCGAGCTGGGAGCTCACTCCTCGGTTCTGTCTTTGTAGCCGGCTTCCCCGTTCTAATATCTGCAACCTCTGCGACACTCAGACACCCCCGATCCTTCTATGACCCTGTGGGACCTGAGGCCACGCTGACCCCGCGTGGGCTTCACCCCGGTTTAGCCTCTGGAGCGATGTCCCTCAGCGGAACAGACTTTTAAAAGTCCTGATTTTGTGCTCTGTTGCTCCGCTGCTTGCCGGGAGCTGGCCCCTCCCCCCGCGGTCTATCTTCCTGTCGCCTTGGCTTCACTTCTCCGCCAGTCCTACCTTTCAGAAAGTGGTTGATTTTCTGTTTCTAGAATTGCTGTTCTTCTTCTCTTGGATCCGCCCTTGGATTTGCAGGTGTTTGCAATCTTTAGATAAGCTATCTAGCTGATCTCCTGCTAGCTGAAGTAGTCTCAGCCTGCTACTTTTCCGCCATCTTGACTCCTCCCCAATATTTATTTAAATAAGTTTTCTGCCCCTGTCTCTTTTCAACTTCCAGAAGTTCAGCAAATCACATATTATTTCTTTGAATATTACCCCATAGGTAATATAGCCTTCCTTCACTCTTTTTGGTTCTTTTTTGTGGTTGTTCTCTTCTGACTGTATAATTTTAAAGTTCTGTCTTCTGTCTCATAGATTCTTTCTTCTGTTTGAGCCATTTTGATGGTTTTACTCTTTGCTGTAATTTTTTTTTTCATTCATTCTTCAGCTCCAGAATTTCTCTTTGGTTCTTTCTTATGACTTCTGTCTCTTTGGTAGACTTCTCATTTTGTTTGTTAATGCGGTTTTCCTGATTTTGTCTTTTTGTGTTCTCTTGTAGCTCAGTGAGTTTTCTTAAAACAGCTATTTTAAGTTCTTTAGCAGGTAAATCACAGATCGCCATGTCTTTGGGGTTGTTTACTGGACATTACTGCAATATTTTGTTGGTGTCATGTTTCCTTAATTTTTCATGTTCCTTGAGATTTTGCATTGCTGTCTTCATATTTGAAATAGCAGCCACTTTCTGCAGTCTTTATGAACTGCCTTCAGGAGACAAGTACATTTCATCAGTTCTGCTAGGGATTCTGAGGCTTTCTCAGACCTTTTATGAATGTACCTGCTTGACATTTCTTGCTCCCTCTTGTGGCGGAATTATTACGCTTATACACCTTCTCCTGATCCTGCAAAACACTTGGCTAAGTGCTAGCAGCCTCTCTATTGTTTTCACCAAGGTGGCACTAAAGCTCAATTTTGCTGTTTCTTTGTGACCCATCAATCTGAGCCAGCACAGCCTTTTTCTGCATATCCTCACCAACCACCTGCCAAAGTTTGCTGCCTAGGGAGTGTGAACACGTATGTGGTACAGGATCAGGGTGTGTGTGTGAGAGAGAGAGAGTGAGTAAGGCTAGAGGTGTGCTGGGAAGTACCCTGTGGGCAGTGGGAAGATCCCCAGAAACTCACGAGCAGGCTTCTTCTTCTTTTTTTTTAAGATTTTATTTATTTATTTGACACAGATCACAAGCAGGCAGAGAGGCAGGCAGATAGAGAGGGGGAAGCAGGCTCCCTGCTGAGCAGAGAGCCCGATCCGGGGCTCAATCCCAGGACCCCAAGACCATGATCTGAGCCAAAGGCAGAGGCTTAACCCACTGAGCCACCCAGGTGCCCCAACGAGCAGGCTTCTTGATGAGTGCTATGAACACATTTGGTAGGAACCATGTTTCCTTCAATATCTTTTGAGGGTCCTATCTGCTGCTCCCCTACCTGCTTTCTGTCTTTCAGTCATGCAGTTCATAATTCAGTACTCTGGACGGAGCAAGAGAGAATTGAACCTACTTGGCAGTGTCCCACACAGCTGGGGAACCTGGGTGTGTACTCACATACTCTTGTTACCCCTGTGGGGGGAATCATGGGCTGAGAAGATCTCTCTTGGCCCTAAGCTGTGCTACCTTGTGATGTGAGTAGAATGTTATAGTTTCTCTTATCTCCTCCAGTGCATCCAGACTACTATTTTTTTCTCCTCTAGCACTGTGCTAGAACTTCCCTGTTGGAAATTTAGATTTCCACCAAGGCTCTGTCATTCATGGATGATTGTCTTAAATAGTGTTTTCCATTGACTCCCAGATAGTGGCTTAGAGCTGGTTCAGAGGGCAGTGCAGGGTCCAGAGTTGGGACTGAGGTCTGTGTGCCTATTACCCAATACATGGCTGGGTGAGACTCCTCCTGGATCTCTTGGTGTATGTATGGTACTGTATCCCACAGTTCTCACAAAGGCATTTTGCCCATGAATGAAAGGCAGATTTTTTTTTTTTTGGATGTTGTTGTTGGCAGGGGGACATGGACAAGACATGTCTTATATAGCCAAGATTCTGATGTCACTCCTGGTTAAGATTAAGTTTATGTATGGTTTGAGATTAGGGTCAAGGCTTATTTTTTCCTTACATCAGTACCTAATCTAGCACCATTTGTTGAAAAGAGTTTCTTTTCCTCCTTGGATTACTTTGGTCCCCTTGTCAAAAGTCTAATGACCATATAAGTGTAGATTTATTTCTGGTTTTTTTTTTTTTTTTTTTTTGAGAGAGAGCAAACACGCCAGTGGTGGGAGGGGCAGAGGAAGAGGAAGAGAGAGAATCTCAAGCAGACTCCACAATGAGCATGAAACTGGACATGGGGCTCAATCTCACAATCCTAATATCATGACCTGAGCCGAAGACAAAGAGTCAGATGTTTAACTGGCTGAGCCACCCAAGCACCCCTGGGTTCTTACTCTGTTCCATTAATCTATTTGCTGATTCTTACACCAGTACCACACAATCTTGATTACTGTTACTTTATAGTAAGAAAATCCGGTGGTATAAATTTTTCAACATGCTCTTTTTCAAGATTCCTTTGGATGGTCTGGGCCTTTGCTTCACATAAATTTTAGAATCAATGTGTCGTTTGCTACAAAATAGCTTGCTACAATTATGATTGGATTTGTTTGAAACTACAGATCATATTAAGGAGGATGAAAATCTCAACTGTGTTGCATCTCCCAGTCTGCTAGTAGAGTACATCTTTCTAATTATTTATATCTTGTGAGATTTCTCTTACTAGTCTGAGTATACATGTATTACATGTGTCTTGCTAAATTTATTCCTAATTTTTCATGACACTATTGCAAATTGAATTGGTTTTTAAATTTTCATTGTCTCATTGAGCTGGTGAAGGTTATAGAATATAAGGTCAACACATAAAAACCAATCATATTCTTTCTGTAAGTAATGAACAACTGGTAATAGAAATATGAAAAACACTGCCATTACAGTATCTTGCCACCCTCTTCCTCCAGATGAATTACTTGGGTATAAATTCATCCAAACACTTAGGTTGTGAACATTGAAAACAACTATAAAGTGCTGCTAAAAGAAATCCAAGACCTAAATAAATGGAGAGACACATTCGCTTTTCGTGCATTGAAAGACTTAACATAGTAGTGATGTTATTTTTCTCTAAAGTGATCTATGGATTCACTACAATGCCAATTTCACAGTGCCAGCAGGCCTAGTAGGTATAGATCAGCTAATCTTACAATTTTTGTGTAAGGGCCAAGGAACTTGAATAGTTAAAACATTTGGAAAAGAAGAACCAAGTTGGAGGATTCACTTTAGTATCAGGTTTCAGTAATCAAAACAGTATGAGCTTGGGGGGAGGGATTGATGTATAGATCAGTGGAGTAGGATAGAGGGTTGTGAAGGAGAGTGCATGAATATAGCCATCCCATCTTTGACAAAGATGCAACATCAACTCATTCAACCATTGTTTTTTAAGAATGGGTCTTCCATATGTGAAAAAAAATGAACCTTGATCAAAACCTCAGTCTTATACAAAGATTAACTTGAAGTGGGTCATAGATGCAAATGTAAAACATAAAGGTATAAAACTTTTAGAAGAAAAGATTGGAAAAAATGTGCATGACCTGGTGTTAGAAATGATGCCAGAAGCATAACCTAGAACAGAAAAATTAAATTGTACTTCATCAAAATTAAAAATTTTGCTATGCCTTAAATACTGTCAGGAGAATTAAGAGACAAGCTACAGAATGGGAAAAAATATTTGCAACTCACATATTTGACAAAGGACTTGTATCCAGATTATATAAAGAGCTCTCCAAACTTAAGAACTCTCAAAACTCCAAAAACTCAACTTAAAAATGGGCGAAGGACTTGAACAGACACTTCACCAAAGAGGATATAAGGATGGCAGATAAACATGTGAGAAGATACTCAGCATCATTAGCCATAGGGAAACGCAAATTAAAACTGTGATCGTGTACCACTACACACGCATTAGAATTGCTAAGACAGAAAATAATGACAACACCAAGTGCTGGCAACTGGGACTCTCATGCACTGATGGGACTGAAAAATGCTACCCCTCTCTGAAAAGTCATTTGACAGTTTCTTAGGAAGTTGTAGATACACTGACCATGTGACCCAGTAGTCCTACTCCTGGGTATCCATCAGTGAAATGAAACCTTGCGTTCAGTCAAAAATCCATACGTGAATGTTCTTAACAGTTTTATGTGATGGCCAAAACCTGGAAACAGCCCAGATGTGCTTCAAAGGATGAATAGGTTAAGTGTGGTTCATTCACACAATGAAATAGCACTCAGCAATAAAAGCAGTGATACACATAACTTGGACGAAACTCAAAGACATTACACTGAGTGAGGCAAGCCAGGGTTGAAAGGTTTTATACTTTTTGATCCCTTTTATTTGACATTCTTAAAAAGAGAAAACTACAGTTCTGGGATACAGACTGGTAGTTGCCAGAGGTTGTGCATGAAGGTGAAGGTTTGTAGATCAGTGAGTTGTACCAGGGAGCTTTTTGGTTGTAGGAACTGTGACGTCCCCTCTTTGTGGTGGCGGTTATACAAATGCATATGTGTGTTGACATTTACAGAACTATGCACTAAAAAAGTCAGTCTTACCATATAATAGATGATTTTTTAAAATGTCAAACTTCATTCTGTTTTATGAATCTTTGTTGGTAAACTTGTTTTTGTTTTGTGTTTTATTGTTTTTCTCCCCCTCTTACTTTGCTTTGGTATAGATAATTTTCATATACTGTTCTCTCTTCTTGGTAAGCCCTTTTAATTTGGAAACCCATATTCTTCAGTTCTGAGGGTTTTCTTGGTTTTTATTATTGTTGTGTTTTCTCCATGTTTCTTCCTCACCCACCCACCCCCACTCCCCTGCCCATTTTCTCTGTTCTCGCTTGCTGATATTTTTCAGATGTTGAAACTCTTAGCTTGTTGGTTCTCTAATGTTTTCATATTTTCTCTCCTGTTTTCAGTCCTTCTTTATTTTTGTCTTTTTGTCCATTTCTGAAGACCTAGTTAATTTTAAGTTTTCAAACGGTTATTTAATAACCAAGAGTTCATTTTTTGTTCTCTGATTGTTTCTTTTTCAAGGTATCCTATTCTCATTTCTTTGTTGTAATATCTTTTATTACTGGTAGTATTTTTCTTCTTCCTGAAAACTTTTCTATTTTCCTGTTATGTATTTCTTATTAGATGTTTCCCTTCACTATCTGATGGTCCTTTGCTTATGTTTAGGAGAAGGATGCAGGTGCTCACTGGGCGGGCATAGCATGTTATGGGGCTTGTCAGCTTTGAGCTTCGGCCTCCAACAGTCTGGTTGGGCTGTAGAGTTGGGGATCCTTTCAAGGCAGTATCATTGGTGCTTTCTTTTTAATCTGATAGAATTTCCGGAGAGATTTTTTTTTCCTTATCTCCTACATGGGGGGAAAGATCTGGCTCAGTGGAGAGAGAGGGCTGTGGGTCTCAGTATCTAGAATATTTATTTAATCTCCTTAGTTCCAGTCCAGTGTCTCATCCTCAACTGTATCTCTGTACTGCTAATCAAGAGGCTCTGTGTTTTACCTTTCCAAGGAATAACTCTTCAGTATTCTGTCCTAGTAGCAGGAAGAAGCTGGGGAACTAATTGCTTATGAAGCTAAACTTTCAGCCAACACACTCTAGCCATCCTCCACCCCTCTTCCACTTCCACTTCCGCAGGTATCTGGCGCTGCCAGCTTGACTCTTTCAGAGACTCTTCTCTGTAAAATCAGGTGGGCTCTTGTTTTGTCCCCAAGCTTAGCTTAGGTTTAGTTTTCTATGCTTGATCTGTATGAGGGAAAATGTTCTAGCTCAAGTGATGCAGGACCCTTGAACAAAGGAGTATTTGGGTCACTTTATGGACAGACCCCACCATGCAGCAGCGTAACAACTGGTAGAATGCCCACATTTATTTTGCTTGGATTTGCTGAGTCATTTATTTAAGTCATCAGTTTGCCTTCCTGCTTGCAAATTGTATTGGTATCACTTCTTTCCTTGTGTTTGTCTTGTTCTTTTGTGTTTGTGACTTTAAAAAAAAAACAATTTTTTTTTCTGTTGTTTTAGTGGAGTTCTAGTTGGGACTGAGTATGCCGTGTGTGTTCAGTTCTATCTTTCACCTGCAACTTCTGTCTATATTCTTTTGCTAGATGATACACAGTCTCAGCACTTTGACGATCACCCATAGTCTGGTGATCCTCAATTTCTGTCTCAAACTCTACTTCTCTTACCTCTGGTCTTTGGACATACAATTCTAACTGCTTACTCGCCATTTCCTCTTAATGTATCTAATACACACCTCAGACATTTCATTCCCAACCGTTTCTTTGAAATGCCTATTTCTTATCTATTCTTGTTCTCGGTACCACTTACTGACCACCCACTTGTGTAGATCCCAAATCACCTTCTTTCTTTCCTACATCTGTACTTGATCTGTATGAGGGAAATGGGACCTTCATCAGCAGGTCCTGTCCATTCTAAATTCAAAATATATCCAGAATTCATCCAGTTCTCTCCATCTTTGTGGCTGCTACCCTGATCAAAGTCATTTCTCACCTGGGTCCATGCAGTAACCCTGCAACTCCTCCCTGCCTGCACTCTTGCCCTGCTCTACAATCCACTGTCTACACAGTAGCCAGAGTGAACATTTTTATTTTTATTTTTTTAATTAAGATTTTATGTATTTATTTGCCAGAGAGAGAGAGAGAGAGAGAGAGAGAGCGCGAGCACAGGCAGAGTGGCAGGCAGAGGCAGAGGGAGAAGCAGGCTCCCCGCTGAGCAAGGAGCCCAAAGGGGACTCGATCCCAGGACGCTGGGATCATGACCTGAGCTGAAGGCAGCCGCTTAACCCACTGAGCCACCCAGGCGTCCCCAGAGTGAACATTTTTAATTAAAAAAATTTTTTATTGTGTTAGTCACCATAAAATACATCATTAGGTTTTGATGCAGTGTTCCAAGATTCATTGTTTATGTATAGCACCCAGTGCTCCAGGCAATCCATGCCCTCCTTAATACACATCACTGGGCTCACCCAACCCTCCACCCCCACCCCTCTAAAGCCCTCAGTCTGTTTCTCAGAGTCTGCAGTCTCTCATGGTTTGTCTCCCCCTCCGATTTGTCCCAATTCACTTTTCCTTTACTTCTCCTAATGTCCTCCATTTTATTCCTTATGTTCCACAAGTGAAACCATATGATAATTGAATAGCAGCAATGGCCACAGTTGCCAAACTGTGGAAAGAGCCCACATGTCCAACAGACGAATGAATAAAGAAGATGTGGCCCATATATACAATGGAGTATTATGCCTCCAATCAGAAAGGATGAATACCCAACTTTTGCATCAACATGGATGGGACTGGAGGAGATTATGCTGAGTGAAACATTTTGAATTCCAAATTAAGCCACATCCATTCCCTGATTCAAAACCCACAAAGCTATCCCCCTGTATTGTGAATGGCATCCACATTCCTGACTGTTTCCATAAGATCCTTGCCTAACTCTCAGACTTCAGCTCCTACCAGTGTCTTCCTGGCTCCTTCTCTGGTGACACAGGCCTTTCTGGTATCCAACACACCGAGCTTGTTCCCTCCCTTGGGGCTTTTGTAGTTGCCGTTTTGTCTCCCTGAATATCCTTCCCCCATGTCTTCATATGGCTCACCCCTCCATTCATTCTAATCTCTGCTCAGATAGCATCACCTCTGAGAAGCCTTCCCTGACTAGCTGCTCTACCTGTCTTCCAGATTCCTCTATTACCTCATCATATTTATCTCCTTTTGAAAGTATGTCATTCTTTATTGTCTTTCTCTAGCCATTTGAGTATAAAGCCTATGAGGGCGTTGGTCTGATCAATTTTGTTCTTTGCTGGTACCATCACACCTAGAGCAGAATCTGGCTCATAGCAGACAGTTAATCAAAGACTCTTGGACAGCTGGGTAGGAGGGGGTGAATAAATGCCTTTTGAATTCTGGTGGGACGGTTAGCAAGCTGATTCTTCCTGGGCATCTCAGAATCGAGCCTTCCTAGAGTTCGTTCCCATCTTAACTGATTCTACTTCCGAATGTCTTTAACTGTTTCCCCGTCTTCCTACCAATAAGTTTCTTTTAGGACCGAAAGCTTAATTCCCAAAGAGCAGATGGCTGATCCTGTTTTTCTTTCTCCCTGCCTTTAGCCATGCAGTCACACCTTCAGCTGTATTTTGTGCAGGAGCCAAGATGGTATTTTGGCAGAGGGATGGCCAGTGCATTTGCTCATCCCTCAGACCCGCCAGGGTGTGGTACTGGACTAGAAATGAGAGATCGCAGCTAGAAATTGAGCCCTGCTGGCTCACCTCTCACTATTAGCATTCTGCTTTTGCTTTTCTGCTCTCTCCCAGTGTCTGTCTTTTGATTTTTAACATTGACTTCTGCCAGCCAGTGATCCTGTTAAAACCGCCAATGAGATTGAGGCTGGGGTGGTGTCAGTCAGTTTCATTTCCTCATCTTCAGAGAGGAGCTGCAAGATGACAAATTGTGAAGCCGCCTCTGTCTAGTCACCAATTGTAAATCCAATGCCTTCTAGTCAGCTTGTCCTAGAGTCGTGTAGTAGTTCAGTGTTTGTGGGTTCACCTACAAGTGTCTTTTTAATATCTGATGAATTAGGGATGAACCCAGGAAATGACCCCTTTGCTTTTTTGTTTTCTTCTCTCTGTTTTGTACAAATCAGGAGGTTCATCAAGAACGGATTGCATTGGAAAATCAGTTGGAACAACTGCGTCCAGTCACTGTGTTGTAACCCCCAAGATTCAAGTAACAGTGGGTGACTTTTTCTGCCAAGATATTTCCTTTGAATATTTCAACCCAACTACTTGTCATAGAGATGTCCAAGACTGGGTGAAAAACTGCAAGCCGCGGAATATAATCCATATTTCCTTTTCTCTTGTACTTCACTTACACGTTTTACTCTGGTGGAAAAAATACAACTGATGATCACACTTGAAACTGTAATTTCAGTGGGATTTATCTCCCATTCTTAAGTACTTCCTCAAGTTGTTAGATGTTGCTCCTTACCAAAAACCAATCTTCTAGCAATTAAAAACAAGTAGAGCATTATTTATTTAAAGAATTTATGATTTGTATAAAACATCAATACCTTCAGGATGCTTGTTTTATTTTTGTATGTATATCAAATACAGTAGGTTGGTTTCCTGAATAATTGGGATTCCAACTGGCTAGTCTTTGGCATGATGATAATAAAAGTGAAAACTAAAACAAGAACATCAGATTTAGACAGGCACTGTGCCCTCTGCCACCATATGCCAAAAATTGCTTCTCTAGTGCCATTTTGACATTGTATCTAGCTATAAATAATACATAACTATTGTTTTCTGTTGAATGGCAGAGATTTATTGGGTCTTTGCACCTCTGTAAAGTGGAAGTTTTGTCAAAGATCTATTTACCTTGGCCCAGCTAGGCCATCAACTCATAGAACTCAGTCCTTTCATGTCAATTTTTGGGCAAGAGCAGTCTGCTTTAAGCGCCTCACCTGATCAAATTAAATAAATAGTTGTCAAATTTCTACTTTTATCCTGCATGGGATACCATGTCTGTGAATGCATGATTTTGGAGACCACACATCAGATGTGAAAGGCTGAAGAGACTGTTTGGACTGATCAATATTTGTTGCTTGAACCCAGGTACCCACCCTGGAGAAGAAGGGGAAATGGTGGTTACCAGCAATCCAACAACTCTGGTAGTTATTTTTGTCTTTGTTATTTTAACGCGGATTGTGATTGTATTGAGTATGAAGGAATAATGAAAGAAGACTGACCTTCACTCTGGATATACAACTGTTTGTTCTCTGTGAAGTGTACCTTGGGAAGTGATTGGTTTATGCACCGACTAGCAGAGCCCAGCTGTCTCCAGTGTATGTGATGTAAGACCGTGAGCTCAAATCACAGAAGCCAGTATGCTGTAGAAGTTTTGGTCACCCACTCCTCCTGAAAGCCCAAGGTGAAAGTGGGAAGTGAGTGACCCCACAGGGATCCGGGCACGCCCACTCTCACATCACTTTGAGAGACTGATTACAAGAAATGCTCTCTCTTGTGCATTTTGCTAATTTACCCATTCTTAGAGTAGAGGTGTGGGGTGTGCCTGGGGTCCTTTTTGAGGTGGTTTAGGATAAGGGATTAAGCCTTCGGTTGCCGTAGAGTTGACAGCTTTTAGAATAAGGAGGTGTTTATTTAATGCTCCCTTATTTTATTTGCAAGCTTTATCAATAGCTTAATGGTAGAAGAGAAAGGCTCAAGCAGATGTTGTTTTCCCAAAGAAAAACAAATTGTTGATTCTCTTCTGTGCATATGAAAAGATTTTTGAATTGATTTGATTTTGAAAATCCCAGAGTTTGAACCGTTTCTCTAGTCCCCCTTTCCTTCCCTTTTGGTTGTTTTTTCTATCCCTTGGGAGGAGTTTGGAGCCATTTTAAATGCTTCCTAAGATTATGAATGGGCGGTGCAGACTTTCGAGGTAACCTCTTTTCCCGTGTCCTGAGATCTAGGGGCTAAAGCTATTTTTATCAGCAGTGTCCTTGCTGCAGACATTCCATGGCATGCTTAGCTTTTGTTACATTCCACTCAGGAAAGATCGTGTGCACTCTGTCTCCTCGTCTTCCATACCGATGCGCTCCCTCGAGATAGCACTGTGTGTCCAGTAAGGAGGCATACGAACTCAGGAATATTAGTCTTTAGTATACATTTAAAAAAAATAGTGCTGTTTTTTTCCCCCATCAAATCAGTGCCAGAGTGAGAGAAATTAGGAGGTGGGCTTTTGTTTAGCCGGCTTGGTTTTTGCTAAAGGAACAAGCTCACATTGGATAATTCAAGTCCCATGAGTTGCATAGTCTCACCAATATTTTAAGATGAGCATTGCATTAAAGCATACATCAATGTCAATGACCTCTGACTGCACTTAGTGGTGACCGCAGTGTACTAGTTGCTTAGAAGTGGATTTAAAACAAACAAATGCACACTATTATTACTACCTGACCAGTGTACTTCTTCCATGTCTCTGTTTTCTCAGAATGTGCACTTCTAATTTAGGATTATAACTCCTGTTAATGTTTCTGTGAGCCTTCGCTGTGGTGTATAGGAAGGCTGTGTTCTTGAAATCACCATTATAATTCTTCTACAGAACTTCTCCAAAATTAGATCTGCTTGTTGGGTAGAATTCAATGGACACAATGTCGATGTTGCCCCCATCCGTGGGGGTTTAATAAGCTTGTTGTTCAGTGTTCTTCCTTCAGAGGGGTCCTGTCGTCCCAAGGATGAAAGCACAGTAGGAATTGATAGTGGGCTGATGGGGTGCCTCATTGTCTCTTGTAAGTGGTGTGTTGCTTTTGCCCTCTCCTTGTCCAGCAGACATGAAGTAAAACCGAGAGGTAGATATTTGGAATGGAGGTGCGTGTTGTAATCAAGGCAGACATTTGGACTTGCTTTAGTTGGAAAGACCTAACTGCTTCATGAATGTTGGAGAAGTGCTTTGGGCCTAATTGGGAGGGGAGACATCTTAGCTGGAAGCTAGGCCCATTTTACTCTCCTTGGAGAATAGGATGGCAGAGCTGAGAGGACTTGTACCTGTCTTCTGCAGTTTGCTTGTGGGGAAACCAAGACCATCAGACACTACATTTTCTAGCCTAAGAATTTGTAGAAAGATAAGTAGTGGCAGAGTTGGAATGCCAGCTAATGCTACAGATTCTAAGTCCCATCCTCTAGCCTCTAGCAGTACTAAAAATAGACAAGAAGGCTTCCTTCTATTTACCATATTGAATTTTATTTACTTAGTAAGTCTTCAAGTATGAAAACGTGTTTCAGTGAGTTTTAGATCTAGATATTTCTCTTGGATTGAAGCAAAAAATAAAATCTGAAGGGAAGAATATGATTGAACTGTTTGTTCTTCTGAACACCTCACCTTTCATGATGCAATAAATTACTCCAAGTTTTTTGGCAGAACTTTTGACAGCTGTTGCTTTGAATGGATTCCATTCCTATATTCCTTATGGGAGTTTGTTTTTAAAATAGACTACTGCGATGGAAATGAACTCAATATGTAGTAAGTTACAGTTTTCTTCGATATGTCTTTAGTTATGTGGGTTGCAAATGTTCGATTTCAGCATATTTTAGGGGGAGTAATCAAAAACATGCATTTTTCTTTGATTTCCTACCAGTGTCTGAACTGTCATAAAGCATTCTTCTCTTCATATGTGACTTGATTCTATAGTCTCTTTATAAATGATAATTTGTCTATTTCTTAAATGATCTCTCAACCATGGTAATAATAGAGGTGTACTTGAAAGATCAATAAAAAATCATCTGGAATGGGTGTTTTTCTTGCAATTAAGACAGGCATTTGCAAATATCTTCTTCTAAGCAGTAGTCGGAAAGATCTCAGTTACAGCATAACACCTTACAGCTAAAAAATTTTTTCAGCACAAACTACAATCACACCTCCTGACTAGACCTCACCAAAGGAATGTAATTTTGAAAGTATAAAAAAAGAATTCCAAACATCATAGCAACCAAATATTCCCGTATTATTGACTAAGACTTAGTAGTTCATGGTTTAAACATTTTGAACAAAATGTAATATCAGTTTGAAGAAGGAAAGTCTTTTTCTCCACTTGTTAAATAAATAGAACACCAGCGACTTCGGTTTCTCTTTCCAACTGGCTTATTCTGTTGCATTCTTTGAAAACTCTGATTTCGAAGGATCTCTTGAATTTACACTTTCGTGATGGGTGTTTTGTTATGTTCTTTTTTTTTGCATCCATGACTTAGCATGGTTCAAATTACTAGAAGAAGTGGGGATTTGGGTTTCTGGAGTTCTGAGGTGGCACCTCCCCTGTCAGCACAGGCCAAAGGCTACTGCCCACCAATGCCAACAGCTCGGTCACTGATGGCAACTGGCCTGTGAGTCTTAACTCTGCGAGCCACCCACTTTGCTTGTTTACAACGAGAAGTGCATCTGATTTTGTGACCCTCCCAAGAGGAACTGTAAGACCAGGCATGGAGGACCAGACTTGAAAAGTAGCACAGAGCCTAAGAGCTGCTGTCTCCCTCAGCAACAGGCATTCAGAGGCTGCCTTACAGGTGTTCCCTGAAACAGCCAGTCTATTGATGTGAACAGGAGATGCCAAGTACACAGTTGCTTTTAGGCTTAGATAGTTAATTGTCTACATTTGCTAAACTACATGATGATAAAGTCAGGGTTTCAACTGGGAGGACTCGTCCTAGTTACAGAAGCCTTGCTCCATTCGTAACAATGGGAAAACCTTTATTTGTGTGTGTGTTTGGTGAGTTCTCCTGTCTTGCTCTAAGCTAAGTTCATGGCTGTGGGAAGTTGGAGAAAATGGGTTTGAGACTCTGAAGACCAGAGGACAAGGGACTTACAAGGGGGCTTGTATTGGAATTTGAGGGCTCTACTAGGGAAAGTCAGGGACCAGTTCCGTCCTACTTAAGTACTCTGTTGGACAACAGGACTGGGTCCTAAATGTCCTTCACAAAGCTCTGCCCTCAGAACGGCGCAGTTGATGCAAGTACCCCATCATACGGCAATTGAATCGGCTGAGATTTGTTGTTTTTGTTTCATCTTAAGTCAACTTGTATGAGGACTTCACCTGTACCTATCTTGGGAACCGGGTGTACCTTTTTCTTTAGCACTGCCATTCTTTTTGTCTTCAGCGCAAATATGTTCAAGAAAGCCAGAGGCAAGAAGGGCCATTATAGTCTTCATTGCAGTGGGCCAGGAGAGAGAATGAGCTGATGGTCTAGTTTAATCTTGAGAATAAAAGTGTTTATTTTTTCACTACAAGTACATTGAACAGTAAAATGAATAACAGCAAAGTATATATTTGATGCCTTCTGTCTTTTCATAATGTGCTGACAAGTTGTGTTAATAGTTTACTTAGCCAGAGTCTTACTCATTTTCTAGGCCTTAGGAACATTATGTATATTGATCTTCAACATAAATAAATATAGGGTAACCTGTATTTGGATTGTAACTTGTAGACTCTAACCTTACTGCCTCTTTTTCACATTTGTTGGAAAGTCTGTGAAGAACATAGGTTAAAAGTCTCCTACTTTGGGAAACGTACATGATGTGAAACTGGGGTGCTATGTTAAAAATAAATGTATGATAATAAGTGTGGCTCGTCTGGAGTCTTGGTGTTGATATGCTGCGGCCTGCATTTGTGTATTTCGTGGAGGTGCCGTGGAAAAGAGTTGGAGGTCTTCCCAATTAAATCAAAGCCCGAGGTTTGATTATTTTTACCTCCTAGTGATCTGAGGTGGGCCCTTAAACATCTGTACATGGTAAACACTGGGCGATCATGGGAGATCATGCCTAACTCATAGTGCATTTTAAAGATCACTGAATTGAAAACTTGACTTAATGTGGGGTCCAGGTAATTTGCTTCACCTTGTCAGTGTTCTTTTTGTTCAAAACTGCTCCCATCATCATCTCTTCAGTTGGAGTGTAGGGATGAAGGGGGGCGGATCAGGAAGAGTGGGCATGAGAGCCTAGCCAGGTAATCTGACCTGGCAGCTGGAGTTTCTTACTTTTAAAATTTGAATACTTTTAGGAGTCCACCAATCTCCTATTATATGGGGGTTTTATTCTGCTTGGTGAATGCATATGGTGGGCTACACATGGGGTATTTCTAGTAACCTAGTAGTTCTGAATACCAAGTGAACTCTGGAAAAAATCATCTACGATCTGGCTCATAAGCTTGGGCACTGGAGATCACCTGGCCCTGATCTTTCCCAAGCACTGGTGAGGACCACTGTGCCGCTCACTTTGGACCTACAAGAGACCTGAGATCCTCTAGCCCAGTGGTACCCAAAATGTGGTCCCTGGACCAGCAGTGTCAGCATCATTGGGGAACTTCTCACTGAAGAACAGTGGATCCGGGACTCTGGGAGTGGGCCTGGCAGCATTCAGGATGACAACCCCTCCATGGGATACTGATGTCCACTAATACTGAACTACTGCTCTATCTAACTTCATTTTACAGCCAAAGAAGCCGTGGCTCAGAGAGGCAACATGGACTCACCTAGGTCGTGATCAGTTAATTGACAGCAAAGGATCAAAAGTTTCCCAGGGCAAACATTGTCCAGTGGCCAGTCATGAATTCATTCCCTCTCCTGACCCTTCCTCCACAGATACCTGCCGTGCTTCTGCTGTGCGTCAAGCACTGTGTCAGGAGCTCAAGGTGAGACCTACAATACAGGATCCCTACCCTCGAGTTGCTCACAGACCCCTACGCTGGAACTGCAGTGCAGTGTGGGACAGTGACTAAGATGTATGAGGGTAGGCTGACTGCTGTAAGAAAGAACCCCAGGAGTAGAGTGGCTTGACCCAGTGGACGTGTATTTCTCACTACAGTACAGAGTGGATGTTCTTAGTTGCGCCATTTTCTTTGTGGTTACATGGGGATCCAGACTCCTTTCATGTGTGCTTTCATCTTCCTCTAGGGCTAGAGAGTTTTCTCTTTTTAGCCCATGTGTGGAGAAAAAAAAAGATACTATGGGAAAGATACAATTTCTCTTCACAGAAATGCTGCACATCACTTCTTTGCATACTTCATTCCCAGAGCTCAGGTGACAACATGTGACTGTGACAGAGACTGGGAAATGTGGTCTAGCTGTCTGCTCAGGCGGGAAAAGTTGTAGTGAGCACATTGTCCACCAGGAGGCGCTGGGCCAGTGCGCTCCAAGAATGCGGGCTGTGCGGGTGGGATATCTGATTGGGACTGTGGGGATTCAGGAGAGCTTCATGGAAGAGTCATAAAAAAGGGATAGGCATTAACTAAGAAAAAGAGAGTGCTCTGGGCAGAGGGAGCTGCGTACTTTAAGCCAAGGCAGTATAAGAACATGGAAAGCTTCTCTAGAAGGAGGAGCCAGAGGAGGGTGGAGGGGAGCACGTGGCAAGAGTGGGTACGGGGGCGCTGGATGTGAGGGCATGTCATGAGAAGACAGAAAGCCTCCCGCAATTCTGGCCTCTTTCAAGATTTAAGCACAAATGCATGAAGTCACTTCACTTAATATTCAAGGAGTGACTTGTGTTCTCTCGATTTTTATCTACCCCCTCAAAAGGAAATGCTTCACTGGAAGACTGTAAACCAGTGTTTGTGACGTGAACCAAATCTGTTCATTGGATTCGTTACCCATCTCTGACATGTGTTTGTACAAAGGACCAACGCCCAGAACACAAGGGACTAAACCCTGCTAGGCAGGAGCTCCGTTGGATGACGGGAGGCATTTTCCATCCACAGTTCTTTCTTTTTGGGGGAGATAATGGGCACTCAGATGACCAAGAGGTGCAGGGATCATCTGTCCCTTTTCTCTTTCTTTCTTTCTTTCTTTTCTTTTCTTTCTTTCTTTCTTTTTCAAGAAGGCTTAACAAAGTGCAGAAATGAAGACTTTGGAGATGAAGCTGAAATAACGATTTGTTTGGAACATGAGTTCTCATTTGAATTTATTTAATAATTATGAAAATCCCTGAGTGTGGGGGAGAAGTGCTCCCAAGTATAGCATCTCTGTGGCATACTCCAACTTCAAAGAGTACTGCCATATTGTTTTTCAAATAGGTGTCTTGGAAGTGCAGGCATTGGTGTTGGCATGCCTAAGTGATTTTCTTACTGCATTTGTCTTTCGATCATAGAGTAAATATGTATATATAAATACATATATTTAATATTTATGTAAGTAAAAAAAATATATATATATATAAACAAAAGTAACCACAGTAATTGTTTTGAATATAGGCCAACAGAATATTCGGGAGGGTGCATTTTAGCATTGGCCAGTATCTAAACAAGTTTAGAACCACTAGCACATGGTGAAAATAAAAGACTGACTTGTGGTCAGTTTTATTACTGTTTTGGGCTTTTTTTTAAACTTTTTACAAAGAATGCACCCCAGTTTCTTGGACTTGGGGTGGACCACTCATGCCCTAGATAGACCACTGTGGAACAGAGTGCACGCCTCCATCCCTGGATTAGACTTACTCAAAGCAACAAAGCTGAAGGAAAGCCAAGAGGAAGAATGATAATGCTTGGGGAATGAAATAAAGGAAAGCAAAGAAAATTAAATACAGATACAGAGAATTGTGATGTAGGACCTTTGAAATGCAAATGAAATTGGCTTGAACCTCAGCCCATGTGTGGTGAGAGCCTGCATCTCAGTCCTTCTGGAGGTTGTGAGAGGCAGAGGTAATGGTAGAGGAACTGATGTTTTTATCCTTGTCACCTCTGGCTCAAATATGTTTCCTAGGAATTAGTTTGATAGATGGACCATCTCTTTCCCTGCAGAATATCATTAACATGAGGGGTTTGTGTGTCTGTGTATGGAAGATGGGGCGGAGTGGGAAGGGGGCAGAATTTGTGGAATATAGTCCGTGTCCAGGGGACGTTGTTCACGTTGAGTTCTGTGTGGAAGGTGCCCCTTGTCGGTTGTGCTGTGGCCGTTCACAGCTCTGAGCCTCACAATGCACTGAGTGTTCCTGTCCCTCTTCATGGGTGTGTCGTTCTGCTTCTGCTGGCAGAGGGAAGGTGGCAGGTGGGAACTGGGGAGGTCCTGCCAGTGTTTCTGTTCTAACTCAGTGCCCAGACCCCACTACAGATCTCTTTTCTCCCCTTCCTGTTTCTCGGCTAGGTCTGGACCCATAGGTCTTAACTGGGTGCACTTCTGCCTCTGCCCACCAGGGAACCTTTGGCAATATCCAGAAACGTTTTTGGTTGTCACACCTTGGGAGGGCTTCTGGGGGGTAGAAGACAGGGATGCTGCTGAATGTCCTACAGTGTGCCACATGACCCCCACCACAGAAAATGATCTGGCCCCATGTGTTAATAGTGACCGTGTTGTGAAACATGCTCTAGGGAAGCCCCTGAGGCTTCATGTCGCCTGAATTATTCAAAGCAATGTAGCCTCCCCGTCCCTGCCAGGGACAGCCCTTCACACGGTCAGAACGGAACAGAACCTACATGAACAGGTTCTGCTAAGTTAGTCCATTAATTTAAATACTCCCAGGGTTGGAACAGCAGTGTGAATTATTGAAGTGAGTCAGAGTAAAATGAGAAGGGGCGCTGGCTCATCCATCACAGTGGTAGGGAGCCATAGATGGGGACAGTGACGGATCAAAGCTTGCATACCCACCTATGAGGGCAAGTCTAGGTTATTGCCATACAGGCTCCTGTGTTGCTTGATTTCAGATTCCTTGAGAAAGGCTATTTCCTCTCCCTTATCCTCCAGGAGGTCTGTTTTGTGTTACCTACTTTTTAATTGAGGTATAACATACATGTACCAATTTTAAGTCTTCATCCCAATGAATAGCCAGGATAATGTTGAAGAAGAACAGAGTTGGAGGACTTACTGGATTTCAAGACTAGCTATGAAGCCACAGTAATTAAGAGCATGGGATTGTTGCAGCTGTTCGGCGAACAGATTAATAGTGCAGAATAGAGATCCCAGAAACATATTCAGAAATATATAATCCCTGGATTTACAGTAACGGTGTTACCATAATTCAGTGGGTGAAAAAGATGATCTTTTCAATAAATGATGGTGGAACAATTATATATCCATGCAGAAGAAAATGAGCCTGAATCCATACCATGCAATTAATTCAATATGGGCTACAGATCTAAATGTGAAAGGTAAAACAATAAGCCTTCTAGAATAAAGCATAAGGTAATATCTTCATGAATTTCATAAAGAGTTTTTTTAAACAAGGCATACAGAGAACTAACCATAAAGTAAAAGATTGATAAATTGGATTTCATTAAGATTAGAAACTTCTGTTTATCAGAATTCACAACGAAGAGAGTTTTGGCAGGCTGCGGCACGGTAGAACTTATTTGCAATACATCTGTCAAAGAGTTCTTGCCTATTTTTTTTTTTTTTTTATGTGTTGGCAACTATTTTCAATTTAAAACACTGAGGGAGGAAAACCGACTGTGCAGGCTAACATTATGCAGGCCAAACAAAACATGTCTGTGAGCCAGCTTGGGCCTACGCACTGCCAGTGTGCAACCTCACCTTTCACAACGTTAGAAGAATGATAGAAGCTTTAACATTTCTGTATTTTCTCATTCTTTTCTTGCCAGCCTCTGTAAGGAAGAAATAATGTAGACATACATTTCTTAATAATAAGGATTTTTCTCTCAGATGGCAGCCTGGCTGGTTATAGCGATTTTAGGTTTTAAGTAGTACTTTCCTCCCTCTGATAGACACAATAATTAAAATAGTTTAAAATATAATTTAATCAGTTTTTTTTTCTTAATTGGCTCCCACTGTGTATTCAGCCTGCTCTCTGAAGACCATAGCTGATTCTCTTTTCACTCTGCTCTCTGGCTAGAATTTCTCAGCATTTCTGGAAGTCAGCTTTAAGCTGCCATGAGCAGAAGACATGGAGACACAGACAGACTTAAACTTTGAACACTTTGAGCCCATTAATGTCCAACTTCCATACTTTCTAGCTCCTTCCCTAACTCTGGTTTTGGTCACCTCATTTTCTTCTCCCAAGCACCTCTCTTCCTTAGTTCTCTGCTGGCCCAGTGGAGGAAGTAGGGTGGGGCGGGGGGACAATCTCCTCTTGTCATGTCTTGTAACCCCACTGTTGGGGTGAGTAAGAGGAGGTGGCCTGGAGGGTGGCACTCCAGCAGTGTAGCAGAGTGGTTAAAACATGAGGTTGCAAGGCTGACTGCCTGTATTCAGAGGCTCATCCCTTAATAGCTATGTGGTCTTCGGCAAGTTCCTTCCTTCTCTGTGCATCACATCCTCATCCATAACTTACCATTAATAGTGCCCGTATGTTAATGTAAAGAACTTAGAACAGTGCCTAGTAAGCAAAATGCTAGATGTGTTTGTTAAATTAAAAATTGATGATTTGTTGTTGTCAGGCCTTGGCATTGTGTCCAGCATTGGGAAATAGACACAGGGTCCCCTGTCTCAGGATCATCTCAGGGATCATCTCAGAGACCACCAGCCTGTGGCTGATCTCAGGACAGGCAGACAGCTTGACCAGACTGCACCCCCTTTTTTGAGCTGGCCGAAAATGGACCACCAGATAGTTTGATGACATTCTCCTCCTCCTCCTCCCTCCTCCCTCCTTCCCTCCCTCCCTCTTCTCCTTCCTCCCTCTCTTCTCCTTCCTCCCTCTCGTTCTTCTTCTCTTCTTGGAGAAGGAGAGGGGGAAGGGCAAAGGGAGAAGGAAAGAGAGAGAATCTCAAGCAGGCACCATGCCTCTCGTGGAACCTGATGTGGGGCTCGAACTCATGACCCTGAGATCATGACCTGAGCTGAAATCAAGAGTCAGACACTTTTAACTGACTGAGCGACCCGGCACCCCAGTTTTGATGACATCCTTCTTGCGGAGCCTGATAATGGCTGAAATCCGAAGTCACTCAGGAGATAATTAAGATCATTCCATGGAGTATTCTCTAAAATTTAAAACTAGTATTATTCATGCAAATGAATAAATTTTTAATCCTGAGAAGTGAAGTAACTTGCCTAGGATGTGGGAGCATGATAGAAAAAAGCCTAGATTGTCTTAAATAGACTGTTTGTAAAAATGTGGTTATTAAATACTGTTGGTCAGGGCTCAGAAAGATTAAGGACAATTCTAGAGAAATCCTAATCACCATAAAGAAAGCTTAAATACCATACGGAGACTTAGTACGAAACTGAACTTGAAGGCCATGTGCAATGGGTGGGGATCATGGGGCCACCAGAGGGTAGATTGTGCTAAACAGAATTTGGAGCCCCCCTATTTTCACCCTCTTGTTTTCTAGTGTTATTCCCGTCCGTGGTCATGCTGTGTTACCTGGCAAAGGGGATTTTGCAGATGTAATTACATTTGCTAATCAGCTGACTTTAAAACAGGAAAATTATTCTGGATTTTCTAATAGACCTCATGTGATCACATAAGTCCTTTTAAAAGCAAAAGAGGAAAAAAATAATAAAAGCAAAATAGGAAGGCAGAGATGTGAAGCATGGGAAGGGCTTGCAGATGGAGGCGACGTGATGAGGAACACAACTGGCCATAAAGGGCTAAGAGAGGCTTCGAAATGACAGCCAACAAGGAAACAAGGACCTCAGTGCTGTCATCCCAAAGCACTGAATTGTGCCAACAACTTGACTGCGCATGGAAGCAGAGTCATCCCCAGAGCCTCCAGAAAGGAATACAGATCTGCCAATACCTTGGTTTTATTTTAGAGAAACTAAGCAGAGGACTCAGTGGAGCCATTCTTTACCCAGACTTCTGACCTTCAGAAGTACAAGATAATGAAGTAATGTTGTTGCAAACCATTAAATTTGTAGTTATTTGTTATGGTAGCAGTAGGAAACTGACACAAAGTTCTTATTTGACTTGCAACGTTATGGTGTCTACCAGCAATTTTCTGGGGATGGGATAAGTAGGGATGGGGGAGAGACCAAAAGCTATAAGGCTCTTTCTGACCTCTATGATCATTCATGTTTTTAATGAAAAACATTCTTTTGAAAAATGAAAAAAGGGGGAGCACCTGAGTGCCTCCGTTGGGCATCTGCCTTTGGCTTAGTTCATGATCTCGGGGTCCTGGGATCGAGCCCCACATCAGGCTCTCTGCTCAGCAGGAGTCTGCTTCTCCTTCTCCCGCTCCCCCTGCTTGTGCCTGTGTGTGCACTCTCTCTCTGTCAAATAAATAAATAAAATCTTTTAAAAATAAAATAAAAATGTGGAAAAGGTCCTAGAGGTATGGTGGGTGCTTCTAGTAGGTTTCTAAAGGAAATTCTGTCCTTACCTCCTTCAGTCCTGCCGGGTTATGATTTACTTCCCAGTTCGTGAGCCTGGCCATGAAAGTAGCATTTCTCAGTTCAGTTACAGGTAGCGGCTGTAACGGTCTGGTCAGCAAATGGAACATCAGACAGCCTGGGCTGTGGGGTCTGAGTTAGAGGAGTCCCTGGAGACTCCCAAGTCCTTCCAAGGAGGACTCTGAGTGCCAAGGACTGGCAAGCTGAGCCCCAGAATACAGCAAACACAAAGAGAAAGAGACCCAAAATCAGGAGGCCTGGGCTGGAGGCTCTATGTGCAGTTCATGGCTCCTCACTTCTTGACTTCCTGTTATAAAGCGGGGACAAGAAGATGACCTCTTCTGAAGAACTGTAGCCCCAGTTAAATAGTGCGATGTCTGTGGGAACATTCTGCAGCTACGTGAGTCATAGTTGGGATAAGTTACACCTGACACAAAGTTTAAATCAACAGATGTCGTTTGAGTTCTTCATATGAAATATCTTGACTAATACAGAGGAAACCCTGCCTTGGCTCCTACCAAATGATGGAGCTGGCAACGTGGGACCCCCACAAGCACAGCTCAGGTAGCCCTGAGGATTTCCGCCTCCTTCGTGGCTCCAGTGCAGTGAAGGGCAGGAAGTGGCAAGCTGCCTTCCTACCTCCTCCTTTTGCTTCCGCCTAAGGCAGTTTTCTTGGGACATGGGCTGGGGTATTACAAGATAGAGCTATATTGAGGGATCTGTGGCATTGTGATTTTTGAGTAATTTTTTAAAAAGATTATAGTTATTCACCTATTAGAGCATGTGAGCAGGGGAAGGAGCAGAGGGAGAGGCACAAGCAAACCCCGCACTGACCACAGAGTCCTCAGGGGTGACAGGGGGCTCGATCCCATGACCCCAAGATCATGACCAGAGCCAAAATCAAGAGCCAGACACTCAACCAACTGTGCCACCCACGAGCCCCTATTTCTGACTAATTTTTAAAGTAGAAACATTTCTGAAGGAACATGCTGTGAAGTGTGTGCATGTGTGTGCCCTTCTAGCAGTGGGGAGAAGAAGCAGCCCCATTAGCATATACAGAAACACTAAAATTAATTGAGGTGAGATTGAGACTAAAAAGAAATCCATTTTGTTGAAAGTCGGGTTCCTTCAGATTATGGAATTTCAAGTGCCCATGAACTGCACATAAGATCTGGACAGAATGTACCTGTGTTCTCTCCTGCTCCAGTCTGTCTCTGGGAGGTCTGGAATGGTTACGTTCTAAACGGGGTTAGGCTCACAGCACTTGGCTTTTATACAGCAGGAATGGTGCATGTCTGGTTTCTACAGGTAAGTAAAATGGAGCATTTTCAAAAGCTGTAGTGTCTGAAAAGAATAATGGGGAATATCTGGAATCATTTAGGGAAATTTCCAGAAGCCGGCCACCTTCCAGACAGCAAATATAAATAAAGGAGAGAAAATAAAAGCATTTGGCAAGCATCCCATTCCTAAGACTTCTTAATAGGGGAATTAATTATCTCACAAAATAAGACGTCTTAAGGAAGAATGGTTTTGTGGCAGATCAATTAAACAACTTGAGAACCCATCCAAACCTGGGTTCCTACCATCTTTTTGCTCTGCCATCTTTGGAAGATTTTTATTTCTCAGACTTGCCTGCCCGAGGGTGGCTTGGGCAGTTCTAACCACTTTATTCTTTTTTTAAAAATAAGATTCCATTTATTTATTTGTCAGAGAGAGAAAGAGAGAGAGTGCACAGGCAGGCAGAGTGGCAGGCAGAGGGAGAAGCAGGCTCCCCGTCGAGCAAGGAGCCTGATGTGGTACTTGATCCCAGGACGCTGGGACCACAACCTGAGCCAAAGGCAGCCACTTAACTGACTGAGCCACCTAAGCGTCCCATATAACCACTTTATTCTTAACAATAAGGTAGAAAAAGCTATTTTTTCTCATGTGTCTTTTTTTTAAAAAATGAAATAATGAAATAAAATTTACATATCATGAAATTAACCATTTTAAAGTGAACAGTTCTGTGGCAGTACATTCATAGTGTTGTACAATCACCACTTCTGTCTAGTTACAGAATATCTTCATCCCCCAAGAGGAAACCCCATATTTTAAATGAGCAAGCACTGCCCATTCCCTCTCCTCCAGTCCCAGGCAATCAGTAATCTGCTTTCTCACTCTATGAATTTGCCTGTTCTGAACATTTCAGGTAACAGAATCATACAATGTATGTCAGATTTCTCTCACTTAGCATAATGTTTTCAAGGTTCATCTACATGGTAGCGTGTACCAGTATTTCATTCCTTTTTATAGCTGAATGCTATTCCATTGTGTGGATAGACCATAACTTCTTTATCCATTTATTCCTTCATGGATGCTTAGGTTTCACGTTTGGGGCTATTATGAATAATGCTGATATGAATATTCACATACAACTTTTTTTGTGTGGGTAAATGCTTGTCTTTGCAGGGGGTAGATATTAGAAGTAGAATTGCTGGGTCACAATAATTCTGTTTAACCTTTTGAGGACCTGCCACACAGTTTTCTTTAGTGCTGTACCATTTTAGATTCCTACCAGCTGCGTATGAGGATTTCAGTTTCTCCACATCCTCACCAACACTTACTTCCCCGGTTTTTGGAAAATCTCAGTGGGTGTGAAGTTGTATCTCATTGTGGTTTTGATTAGCATTTCCCTAATGACTAATTATGTAGAGCATCCTTTTATGTGCTTCTTGGCTATTTCATGTGTCCATTTTTAAGTTTCCCTCTAGAACTCACAAGATGGTCATACATTATTTCTCTGAGCCATGGAGAAATTCTCTTTTCCTATGTGTTACTGGTGGAACTTTCATATCTGATGCTCTTGATGTGGTTACAGGTATAAAGTAAATGCTGAGTGAATGAAGAGACACAAAGACACTGCCCACCCATCTGTCCTAATATTCTTTGCTAAGAGATACCCAGTTTGATCTAGGTAATGGGTAGTCACATGATTCACAGAAGCCTGAACTATCCAGACACCATTTGGCTCAGTATATACACTCCAGTGATGAACTCAGGGAAGAAAAAAATGATGTCAATAACAGGGCTGCTTTAGCTTTACATTAAGAAAAAAAAAAAGGTAGTATTATGCCTTTAGGCTTCACAATTGTACTTTGGTGCCTATGGCACAAGCAAATAACCAAAATGAGAAAAAAAGTTGTATGGGTATAATCATAGCCTAGGAAGAGAAATTTTTGTATTCTTTTTTTTAAAAAAGATTTTATTTATTTATTTGACAGAGAGACAGAGCACAAGTAAGCAGAGCAGTAGGCAGAGGGAGAGAGAGAAGCAGGCTCTCTGCTAAGCAGGGAGCCTGATGCAGGGCTCCATCCCAGGACCCTGGAATCATGACCCGAGCCAAAGGCAGCCGCTTAAACAACTGAGCCACCCAGGCACCCCAGATTTTTGTAACCATATTTTCTTTGCCATTGATTGGCCTAGAGTAGACATGGGACTAGTTCTGGCCGATGGGATGTCAGGAGAGTTCTGCTTAGGAGACTAGTGGGAAAAGCTTCCTCACACATCAAAAATAGACACTTTGGGGGGCACCTGGGTGGCTCAGTGGGTTAAAGCCTCTGCCTTCGGCTCGGGTCATGATCTCAGGGTCCTGGGATCGAGCCCCACATCGGGCTCTGCTCAGCGGGGAGCCTGCTTCCTCCTCTCTCTCTGCCTGCCTCTCTGCCTACTTGTGATCTCTGTGTCAAATAAATAAATAAAAATCTTTAAAAAAAATAGACACTTTGGGATGTTAGCATGTGGGGATGTGATGGTTGGAACTGCTTCAGCCACCTTGTGCCCGGGAACAGACAAGCCTGAAGACAAACCCAGCATGCTTAGGATGGTGAGCAAAAAGATGGAAAGAATGTGGATCTTAGATGGAGTCATGGAGCCATTAATGAGCCTCCTCTTAAACCACACTAGCTTTGAACTTACTACATGAGGCAAGAAATCCCCCTGCGTTTAAACCAGTCTCACTTAGAGTCAGAAGCTTCCCGAGAGACACAGCATGAACTGCATGCCTCTTCTCCCTCTAGTTTTCATCCAGAAATTTAAAACTTAGGATATAATAACTGGCCTTTTTATTTCCCTTTAAGTTTTCACTTGTTTAAATAAGTGCCAAGATGTTGTGGCTTTAGAATGTGTCTACCTGGCTAAGTGGGTACCCCAGTTCCTAGAGTTCCCCTCCCTGTATGTTTCTAGTTGGAGCAGCCAGAAGTCTGCGGGCTTTCTGGAAGGTGGAAGGGAAGCAGGGGCTGTGTTTGTTCTCAGGAGGTCAGCATGGGTGAGGCCATGTTACAGCTTGAGCCCATTTTCACGGGTCTGCTGGTGCACCTTGTATCTACGGCAGCAGCTGGCCTTGCACTTGTAGTTGTTGTAGACTCTTCTCCCTTAACTTCTCCAAATCCCAGGCCAGGTGACAGGGTGGCTTCGTGGCAAGAACACCAACTTCTACAGATTACCTAAGGTAGCAAGGTTGGAGGCTTGGAGATGGGGAAAGGCCAGAGCAAGTTCCAGCTGCTTCCTTACAAGTTTCAATTGGCCTGTCCTTGCCTACCTCATGCCTACTTGACTTCAGGCTCTGCACCAGATGCAGAAGAAACAACCAAATGGAGACCAATGTGCCAGTTCCCATAATTGCTTAAGGTCAAATCCCTATGACAAATTATTTTTTTTTCTTTTTATGTTACTCTTCTTTTAAAATTTAATTTTATTTTTTCAGTGTTCCAGTATTCATTGTTTATGCATCACACCCAGTGCTCCATGCAATACGTGCCCTCCTTAGTACCATCACCAATCTCATCCATCCCCCCATTCTCTTCCCTCCAAAATCCTCAATTTGTTTCTCAGAGTCCACAGTCTCTCATGGTTCATCTCCCCCTCTGATTTCCCCCACTTTACTTTTCCTTTCCTTCTCCTACTGTCCTCCATGTTATTCTTTATGATCCACAGGTAAGTGAAGCCATATGATAATTGACTTTCTCTTCTTGACTTATTTCACTCAGCATAATCTCCTCCACTCCCGTCCATGTTGATACAAAAGTTGGGTATTCATCCTTTCTGATGGCTGCATAATTTCCATTTTATATATGGACCATATCTTCTTTATACATTTTTCTGTTGAAGGACATCTTGGCCCTTTCCAAAGTTCGGTGATTGTGGCCATTGCTGCTATGAACATTGGAGTACATATGGCCTTTCTTTTCACTACATCTGTATCTTTGGGGTAAATCTGTATCTTTGGGGTAAATATCCAGTAGTGCAATGGCAGGGTCATACGGTAGCTTTATTTTTAATTTTTTGAGGAGTCTCCACACTGTTTTCCAAAATGGCTGTACCAACTTGCATTCCCACCAACAGTGTAAGAGATTTCCCCTTTCTCCACATCCTCTCCAACACATGTTGTTTCCTGTCTTGTTAATTTTGGCCATTCTAACTGGTGTAAGGTGGTATCTCAATGTGGTTTTGATTTGAATCTCCCTGATGGCTAATGATGATGAACATTTTTTCATGTGTCTGTTAGCCATTTGCATGTCTTCTTTGGAGAAGTGTCTCTTCATATCCTCTGCCCATTTTTTGACATGGTTATCTGTTTTGTGTGTGTTGAGTTTGAGAAGTTCTTTATAGATCCTGGATATCAGCCTTTTGTCTGTACTGTCATTTGTAAATATCTTCTTCCATTCCGTGGATTGCTGCTTTGTTTTGTTGACTGTTTCCTTTGCTGTGCAGAAGCTTTTTATCTTGATGAAGTCTCCAAAGTTCATTTTCGCTTTTGTTTCCTTTGCCTTTGGAGACATGTCTTTTTTTTTTTTTTTTCCAGTAAGTGTGCTCTTTTAAAAATTCATTTATTTATTTATTTATTTATTTGTCAGAGAGAGAGAGAGAGAGCGCACAAGTAGGCAGAGAGGCAGGCAGAGGCAGAGGGAGAAGCAGGCTCCCCACTGAGCAAGGAGCACATATGGGACTTGATCCCAGGACCATAGAATCATGACCTGAGCTGAAGGCAGCCGCTTAACCAACAGAGCCACCCAGGCGCCCTGGAGACATGTATTGAAAGAAGTTGCTGTGGCCAGTGTCGAAGAGGTCACTGCCTATGTTCTCCTCTAGGATTCTGATGGATTCCTGCCTCATGTTGAGGTCTTTCATCCATTTCGAGTGTATCTTTGTGTGCGGTGTAAGAGAGCGGTCGAGTGTCATTTTTCTGTACATGGCTGTCCTGTTCTCCCAGCACCGCTGATTGAAGAACCTGTTCATGAAAAATTCTTGTTCTACCTTATTCCTCCTGGTTCTGTTTTCCTGCGTGAACCCTATATGAAACAGTCAGGTTTTATTGACCCCAAGGTCTCCCTTTATTTTTTTTTCTTTTTAATTTTTTTTTTTAATTTATTTGACAGACAAAGATCACAAGTAGGCAGAGAGGCAGGCAGAGAGAGAGAGGAAGGAAAGCAGGCTCCTCTGTGGAGCAGGAAGCCCGATGCGGGGCTCGATCCCAGGACCCTGGGATCATGACCTGAGCCGAAAGCAGAGGCTTTAACCCACTGAGCCACCCAGGCGCCCCCCAAGGTCTCCCTTTAGATTATATATCCAATTGGTAGTAGAGAAAAAAGTTTAAGCCAATATAGGTAAGCTCTCTACTATATACGATTGACTTATTTCTGACTGAAAAGAAGACAAGAAATCATGCTTTCACTGTTTCATAGGAACACGTCTCCAGATATGGATGGTGGCCCACCAGTTCATAATCTCTGGAATGGGTGTTTTAGAAGCCATCACTTACTTAGATATTTATGACTATTCAGATGACTTACTGAATGTATCCATTTTTATGTGAGTTTTGGGCCCCATTGCCCCAAGAAAGGTTATACTCCTCAATCCCCAGCCTTATTGTATTATTTATCTGCATCAAAATGCTATGTAACAAGCCACTGCAAAATTCAGTGGCTCAAAATATTATGTACAAAGTTAATGTGTCTCTGGGTTGGTGATGGCTCAACTGGGAAATATATCTGGTCTTGCCCAGGTTTACTTGCATTTTTGGCAATTAGCTAACTGTCATCTGGTCCGAGATGGCCTTGGCTGAAATGAGTGAGGCGACTTGGCTGTGCTCCTCATACCTACCATGTGTCTCTTATCTACCAGCAGGCCATCCCGAGTATGTTCTTCTGGTGATGATAGAAGGCAAGAGTGAGCCAGTCCAGTCATGGAGGCTCTTTGCAAACCTCTACTTGTGTCATATTCCCCTATATTTGTCCAAAAGGAAGCCGCATAGCTGAACCTCCACACACAGCACAAGAGCACTGCAAAGTTACATGGCAAAGGGGTATTGTAGGTACATGGAAAAGTTAAGAATTGGGGCAATTTTTGCAATCTATCATAATTACCAATACTCCTAAGAAGTGATAAGTAACTATGTTAGCTGTTGCTATTTCTAGAACCATTTCATTTCCAATATAAGATTTCTCATGGCTTTTAACTGCCATGTCAATACATGAAGCAAATTGTGCATTGTCAACCCATTGTATTCAAGCCTTGAGCTCAGCACCCCCTCTCATTAGGATAAGTGATTGCTTTATAAAGCTGAAGCTTTGTGTAATGAGCTTGCCCTCCTCTTTTCTTCTCAGATATCGTATGAGAACAAACCACTAAGGGATATCAAAAACAAAAACCCTAGTGGTGAAGAGTTGCTGAACATTTGACAAATAAACAAATATATACTGTTAGACTGAGAACTGGGTGATGGTCAAGATTGGCTAAGTTATCCATCAGAAATGGTGAGAAGCAGATCAGCTCTAAGCTAGTTGTGTATATTATTGCTTTCCTTCCTCCCTCCTCCATCCCTCCCTTCCTTCCTACCTTCCTTCCTAGACAGGAAGAGATGGGGGAGGGGCAGAGGCAGAGAGAGAGAGAGAGAGAGAGAGAGAGAGAGAATATTAAGCAGGCTCCATGCCCAGCCCAGAACCTGACACAGAGCTCGACCTCACAACCTTGAGATCATGACCTGAGCTGAAGTCAAGAGTCAGAGGCTTAGCCAACTGAGCCACCAGGAACCCCCTACTTAATTAATTAATTAATGCTTTTGAGAGGGAGGAGGGGCAGAGGGAGAGAATATTGCTTATTTTTAATTGTACTGGTTTTTATAGACAGTAATTCTAAAGTATACATAGGTTGAAAAAGTTTTAGGTTCCTGAAATTCTTGGTAGTTTTTCTATTCAAGGGGAGTATGTTTCTTAGCCATTTTTCTTACAGGTGCTCACGTATTCACTAAAGGTGCCCACTACATCTTTGTCTTAGTTTGGGTTCCCCCAAAAGCCATCCCTGAGACCAAGATTCAAGAGTAAGTAGTTTATTTGGAAGTAAAGGAAATGCCAGTAGAGAAATGGGGGAAATGACACAAGCATGGGAAGCCAGGGTACATTATCAAACCAGTTAGCTCTTTAGGCAATAGGAGAGCAAAATCTTGTTCTGGACCTCTGGGGAACAGTATAGAACATGTGTTTCAGAGTTACTACCCCCAAGAGGTGAGAAAGCTGGGTTATTTATACACCAATCAATTCTCAGAAGTCACAGGTTGAGAGCAGTTCCTCTGGGGGCATCCCTGGCACTTCTGGCCTGACAGATAGGCAGGCAAAGTACACTTCAGCAGCCGGAGCAGTCCAGCAGGCAAATGCGGGCACTGGCTGTTGGAATTTGGACCAACACATGACACCGTAATGGTGAGGGCGTAAGAGCAGATTATCCACAGAACCTGGCCTTATTTCCTTGAATATACTCTGATACCTGAACTTTGGTATTAGAACAGTTCTTCTGCCCACGGAAAGTTCTCCTCCTGTATTTGAATGAAGCACCACATTGTTAACTTATCATTGGAGAATAAAACACAGTGAGATAAATTTTCCAGTATTACTAAGGTAAAATTGTTACACAACAAATTGCACATAAAGTATAAAGTTTAAAGAATTCGATGAATGTGTACATATCAATGACTCTTGCCTGAACCAGTTATTGCTGTGGTGTTCTAGGGGGAATTTCCCGTTTTTCTCATTATTTCTATATATGTTACTTGAAATTCTGATGGAAGGAATATTTGTTTCTTCTTCCCCATTTATTCAGTGATGTATTTATATCAGTATGAATTCATGGGTATTTGTTTTCTTCTTTGGGTTACAGTCCAGTACAATCAGTATTTATTTGGTTCAAATTGTTTCGGTTTTGGCTATTTGAAGCTCTTCCAGCTTGACTCCAGTGTCCTTTTGCATCCTTTTTTTCTTTCTTAGCACCTCTATTTCTTTTTTTTTTTTTTTTAAGATTTTATGTATTTATTTGACAGAGAGAAATCACAAGTAGATGGAGAGGCAGGCAGAGAGAGAGAGAGGGAAGCAGGCTCCCTGCCGAGCAGAGAGCCCAATGCGGGACTCGATCCCAGGACCCTGAGATCATGACCTGAGCTGAAGGCGGTGGCTTAACCCACTAAGCCACCCAGGCACCCCAACCTCTATTTCTTTTAATTGAGGTCTGATGCATTCATAACAAGTTGTGAGTGCCTCTGTATTGATTGGCATTAGGCTTGGCTGAATGTAAGAACAAACTATAAGTAACAGTGTCTTGAATGAGATTTTTCTCTCGGTATGCTATGTTCATGGATCAGAGGATCCAAATTGTTAGGTTGTCACTGCTTCTCAAATTATCTATAGATTCAAAGCAATCCCCGTCCAAATCCTTCAATTCTTATTTGTAGAAACTGACAAGCTAATTCTAAAATTTACATAGAAAATAAAACAGCCAAAACAGTTTTGAAAACAAAAAGGTCAAAGGTGAGGACTCTTCTTATTGATTAGAAGGCTTATTATACAGCTACAGTAATCAAGACAGCATGTTATTGGCATAAAAATAGATGCACAGATCAGCAGAACAAAATATAGAGTCTAGAAATAGTACCCTGTATATATGGTCAATTAATTTTTAATTAATCTTTGCCAAAGTGATTCACTGTGGAAGGAGGATAGTCTTTCAGTAAAAAAGAAAAACAGGCAAAAAAAGTGAACTTCAACCTTTACTTTGCACTATATATAAAGATAAATTGGAACTATATCATAAATGCAAATGTAAGTGTTAAAACTATAAAAATTCCAAAAGGAAACATAAGAGAAAATCTTTGGGGCAGGCAGCATATTCTCAAATAGGACACAAAATGGTCAAACCACTAAAGAAAAATTTGCTAAATTGAACTTCATCAAAAGTAAACACTACTGTTTTTTTAAAGACACCATTGAGAAAATGACAGATTGTACTTTAGGAGAAAATATTTAGAAAGCACATATCTCAAAAAGGACTTACATTTTTAATACAACTCAATACTAAGAAGACAACTAAAAATATGTGCAAAAGATTTGAACATACACTTCACAAAAGAGATACAGATGACCTAAGTACAGGAAAAGATGCTCAATATTATTAGTCATTAGAGAAACACAAATTAAAACCACAATGAAATACCACTGCACACCTATTAGAATGGGTAAAATGAAAACTTCTGTCATGAGAAAATGCTGACAAGGATGCAGAACAATTGGAACTCTTAGACTTTGCTGCTGGGTAAAAATGGGCTGAGCAGATTCTTACAATATTAAATGTAAACTTGTCACACCCCCCATCAATACCTCTCAGGAGAAATGAACTATGTCCATACAGAACTTATACACAAATAGTTATAGTAGTTCTATTTATAATTACCAACACTGGAACACACTCCAAATCCCCATTCAGGTGGTGAATGAATTAATAAATTGTTGTACCTGAGCCACAAAAAGGGACAAACTACTGATACATGCAATGGCATTGATGAATCTCAAAAGCATTATGCCAAGCAAGAAAAGCCAGACATAAGATGCTGCATACTGTATGGTTCCAATGATACGACATTCAGGTTAAGGTCAATTATTGGGACACAAATCAGATCAATGATCTCTAGTGGCTGGAGATGGGGGAAGGAGTAAAGACAAAGGAACATGAGGGAACTTCTTTAGGTGGGATGGAACTGGTCTACGTCTTGAATGTGGTGGTGGTAACATCACTGTATAAATTTGTTAACACTCATTGAACTTTGCACTTAAAAAGAGTGAATTTTACCACATCTTATATAATAGACCTGGCCTTAAGGAAATGAATTTTTATTTTTCTCTCAGGTAAAAGAAGATAGTAGGCCAGGAGTTAATAGACCAGGGCTACTATAGTAGCTTCATGTTGTCACAGGAAGCCTTGAGAATATCATGCTGTTTTATAATTCTTAGCATGTGGCTTCCTTTTTTAAGGTCATTTATGGTCCAGTATGGATCTCCAGTTATTACACCCATATTCAGGCAGTAGGAACAAGAAAGAAGTAATTAAGGAAATTGCAGTTCTTTTAAAGATGCTTCCTGTAAGCCAGACATATATCCTTTTACATTTCACTGGCCAATACTTAGTCACTTGGCTCTATCTAATTGCAAGAGAGGCTGGGGAAGTGTAATCTTTAAGCAAGACCATGGTTATATTAAATAAAATTGAGGTTGTATTACTAAAAAGACTATGATGAGAGCTCTGATAGGCAAACAACAGTGACTGTCACAGGCTCATGACGACTGTAAATCCGCCATAAATTGCCAGTCCCCAAGCAAGCAGTTGTACTTAGTTCACTCTTGGGTTCTCCAGAAAGTGTGTTTCTCCTTCGTTAAAACAACCCCAATACCTCCTTGATGTACATAAGCTCCAGTTATTATATACATAAATAAACCATGTCCTTAAGATTGAGGGCGGAGGGGACACATGGCTGGCTCAGTTGTTAACTGTCTGCCTTTGGCTCAGGTCATGATCCCAGGGTCCTGGGATGGAGCCCTGTACTGGGCTCCCTGCTTGGAGGGAAACCTTCTCCCTCTCCCACTCCCCCTGCTTGTGTTCCCTCTCTCACTGTGTCTCTCTCTGTCAAATAAATAAATGAAATCTTTCAAAAAAAAAAAAAGATCAAGGGCAGAAACATCAGTGAACTGTTAGGTTAACCTTTCATACATGTACATTGTACATTCATTTACCAACATGCAGAACACACCCTTTCCTATATGCAGAAAAGAATTAACCAATTCTTCTATACTTACTTCATTCTTTAATATTATTCTAATGAACATCATTAACATAATGATTTACATGTTAACATAACATAATTAACATTACCAGTAAGCTAGAGTTTATCTGTTAAAGAGTAAAAATTTTAAATGAACAATGTATAGTAGCCAACAGAAAATTGCCAACAACTTTTTAAAAACAACTATAAAGGTTACCAAGTACCTTTACACCCATTTCCCCATATATATTCTTCACATTCCTTTTTCAGGACCAAGAGCCTATGGGCTGTTAAACAAATTTTCACCAGAAAGATACTGAGACATAGACATTCCCCACCCCCACAAATGATGTCATCTAGTCCGAGCATGTGATCGCAACTGCTCTGAAGAAAATAACCAGTTTTCTGGAAGAAAATCCTTGGAATGAAAATTGGAGTTTCCATTACTGCTTTCCATACTGCAAGCTCTTCCCCTTAGGGAAGAATTGATCATTTCTCTTTTGAAAAAAAGGCCTGTCTTTTTGACCTTGAGTTTCTGCTCTTTGAGGAGTGATGTGCTGGCTGTTTCCTTGAGAGACACAGGCTGCCTTGGGTGTGCTTGATCTAATGTAGTTGTTGCCTTTCATACCAGATATTCATTTCAGAACTGACAAAAATCTAAAATGGCTCCTTAGCCCAGAGAAGATAGAGCAAACTCTTCCATTTGATAAGAGGGAGAGAAGGAAAATTACTGGCAGATATATTTGAGGTCCAGGTCTTTCAGGGGTATGATCAAAAATACATGTATCAGCCAGCTCTTGCCACAACAGGGCTGTATAATAAAGCAGCTCAAAACTCACTGGCTTAAATCATTTGTTCTTGTTCACACACCTGTGGGTTGGCTAACATTTCAATGATATAGGCCAAGCTTGGCTAAACTTGGCTCTAAGTTCTAGGTTGAGTCCAGATTGGCTTCCTATATCTCTTTTCTTTCTTGGACCAGCAGACTAGCTGCACATGTTCTTCTCATGGCGATGGCAGCAGCACAAAAAGGATGAGTGGAAACATCAGCTACTTTATGATCTGAGCTCAGAACTGGCACCCTCACTTCTGTCCACATTCCACTTGGCCAAAGAAAGCTATATAGCTAAGCAACATCATCAGTGGATTAGAGAAATATATTCCACCTCTAGATGGAAGTCTAGAAAAGTCACAGGGCAGACAGAGGGCATGGATAAAGAGATGGGTAGATAGTTGGAAACACAATGCCATCCTCCACAGCTATACACCTGCTGAGAAGCAACAACAGCCATCCGTACTTTTATACCCTTAGCTACTCCATTTCCCTCCTTCCTAAGACTGTAGGCACCTTTAAAAGTGAACTTCTTGGGAGTAATGTCACTGGAGATGTTACAGCAAAGGCCTCCAGAAATATGCTCCTCCATAAAAGCTACAAGAATACTAGCAAAAATGGTCAGAATCAATTTTTTCAGAACTCTGAAAATTGGCCAAAAGCTTACAGCAATCCAAGGAGCTATATAGAAGCAAAGTTTTTATAGACTGTTGAAGTTAATTTGGTATTAATCCAAGCTAGATTGTTATAAATTAACATTTTAATTATTACCCCAGGGCAATTCCTAAGAAAATAACTAAAAAATAAAAGAAGTAAAAAGAATTAAAATGGTATACTAAGTACATCTGTTTAACACAAAAGAAGGCAGTAATGGAGGAACATATGAATAAAAGAGACAGTTCATATAGAAAACAAATAACAAAATGGTAGGTGTAGGCCCTATATTATTAAATATAAATGGGTTAAATAGACAAAAGGCAGAGATTGGCATAATGGATATTTTAAAAATGATCCACAATGGGCTGCCTACAAGGGATATCTTAGATTAAAAGACTCAAATGGCTTGAAAGTAAAAGGATAGAAAGAGATATCATGCAAATGTAACCAAATGAATTAGAGTGTCTATGCTAATGTCAGATAAAATAGACTTTAAGAAAAAAGTTGTTACTAGAGACAAAAAGGATGTTTTATAATGATCGAGGGTCAATTAATCAGCAAGAGAGAACAATTATAAACATATGTACACCTAACAACAGACTTCCAAAATACATGAAACAGTAACTGACAGAACTGAAAGGAGAAAAAAAAAAAAAAAACTTACGGAATGCAGCTCAAGCAGTCCTTATAGAGAAATTTATAGGTGTAAATGCCTACATATAAAAAAGGAAAGATCTGCAACCAATAACTTTCTACCTTAAGAATCCAGAAAAAAAAGAGGGAAGGAGACTCAAGACAAGCAGAAAGAAGGAAATGACAAAGATTAGAGTGGAAATTAATGAAATAGAAAATAGAAAAAACAACCAAGATGTATCAGTGAAACCAATAGCTGGGTCTCTGAAAGGAGCAACAAAATTGACCAACCTATAAGTAGACTGAGCAAGAAAAAGGAGAATACTCATTTTAATAAAGTGAGTAATGAATGTGGGGACATTCCTACCGACCTTATAGAAATGGCAGTAATTAAAAGGGAATAATTTGAACAATTTTATGTCAACAAATTCGATAGTCTAGATGATAAGGACAAATTCTCAGAAAGACACAAGTACTGAAACTGACTCAAGCAGAACCAGAAGATCTGAAAGTAAGACACTGATTAAATCAGTAATCAAAAAACTTTTCACAGAGTAAATCTCAGGGCCAGATGACTTCACTGGTGAATTCTACCAAATGTTTAAGGAAGAATTAACACCAAGCCTTCAGAAACTCTTCCAAAAAATAGAGAGGAGGGACTATTCCTCAACTCACTCCATGTAGCCAGCATTACCTTGATACCAAAACCAGACAAAGATGTTACAACAAAAGAAAACTACAGATCAATATTCATTATGATTATAGATGCATAAATCCTTACCAAAACACTGGCAAACCAAATGCACATGTAAACAGGATTATACACTATCACCAAGTGATATTTATTTAATGTATGCAGGATTATTTCCGTGTGTGAAAATCAATGAAATACATCATATTAATAAAAGACAAAACCCCCATGATTACCTCAATAGGCAAAGAAAAAGCATTTGACAAAATCCAGCATCTTTTCATGATGAAAACATTCAACAAGCTAGGAATAGAAGGGAAGTTCCTTAAGTTTGTAAAGGGCATCAGTGAAAAACCCACAGCTAACATCATACTTAGCACTGAAAACTTTCCTCCTAAGAACAAGATAAGGGTGTCCCTTTCTTGGTAATTCTATTGAACATTTAACTGGATGATCTATCCAGGGCTAGATCAAGTTAGGCAAGTAAATAAAATAAAATGTATCCAGATTAGAAAGGAAGAAATAAAAACGATCTCTATTTGCAGATAACATGATCTTGTATATAGGAAATCCTAGAGAATACACACACACACACACACACACAGGAGTTGGGGGAGGAAGAGAGAGAAAATTAGAGCTAACCAACAAGTTCAGCAAGGTAGTAGGACACAGGATCAATATTAAAAAGTTAATTGTAGGGGCGTCTGGGTGGCTCAGTTGCTTAGACGTCTGCCTTTGGCTGAGGTCATGATCTCGAGGTCCTGGGATGGAGCCCCATTTAGTCCATGCTTCCTGCTTAACGGGGAGTCTGCTTCTCTCTCTCCCTCTGCCCCCTCCCCACTTGTGCGTGCTTGCTTGCTCTCTCTCTTTCAAATAAAATCTTTTAAAAAATCTATTGTAGGGGCACCTGGGTGGCTCAGTGGGTTAAAACCTCTGCCTTCAGCTCAGGTCATGATCCCAGGGTCCTGGGATCAAGCCCCGCATCGGGCTCTCTGCTCGGCGGGAAGCCTGCTTCCTCCTCTCTCTCTGCCTACTTGTGATCTCTGTCTGTCACATAAATAAAATCTTTAAAAAAACTCAATTGTATTTCTAGGAACACCTGGGTGGCTCAGTTGGTTAAGCTGCTACCTTTGGCTCAGGTCAGGATCTCAGGGTCCTGGGATGGAGCCCCACATTGGGCTTCTTGCTCAGTGAGGAGCCTGCTTCTCCCTCTGCCTCCCCTCACCAATGCTTCTGTGCTTTCTCTCCCTGACAAATACATAAATAAAAATAAATAAATAAATCTTTAAAAGAACAATTGTATTTCTATACAATAGCAATGAAGACTCTAAAAATGAAATTAATTTACAAAAGAAACATAAAGCATAAAATGCTTAGGAATAAATTGAACAAAAGATGTTCAAGACTTATACCCTGAAAATTATAAAACATCATTGAAAGGAATTAAAGAAGACCTAAATAAATGGAAAGGTACCCCATATTCATGAACTGAAAGACTTAATAATGTCAAATTGACAAAACTCCCCACATGTAATCTCTATCAAAATCCTAACCCTGTCAAAATCCTATCAAAAGCCTTTTTTGTATAAATTGATAAGCTTTTCTTAAAATTCAAATGGAAACTCAAAAAACCAAGAAGAGCTAAAATAATGTTGAAAAAGAAAAACAAATTTGGAAGACTTACACTTTCCAATTCCAAACTTACCACAAAGCAATAGTAATCAATACAATGTGGTACATGCATAAGACTAGACATATCGATCAATAGACTAGAGCTGAGATTCCAAAAAGAAAGCCTTACATTTATGGCACTTTTATTTTCTACAAGGATACCAGGACAATTTAATAAGGCATGAATATATTCTTTCCAGTACATGGTGCTGGAACAACTAGATATCCAAATGCAAAAGAATGAAGTTGGACCACTACCTCATATCATATACAAAATTTACCTTAATGGATCAAATGACATGATACTCTATGTGGAAAACCCAAAAGACTCCATTCCCAAGTTACTAGAACTCATACAGCAATTCAGTAACGTGGCAGTATACAAAATCAATGCACAGAAATCAGTTGCTTTCTTATACACTAACAATAAAACTGTGGAAAGAGAAATTAGAGAAGCGATTCCATTCACAATAGCACCAAAAACCATAAGATACCTTGGAATAAACCTAACCAAAGAGATAAAGGATCTGTATTCTAGGAGCTACAAAACAGTCATGAAAGAAACTGAAGGAGACACAAAAAGATGGAAAAACATTCCATGCTCATGGATTAGAAGAATAAACATTGTTAAAATGTCTATACTGCCCAGAGCAATCTATACTTTCAGTGCCATCCCAATCAAAATACCAATAGCATTTTTCAAAGTGCTGGAACAAACAATCCTAAAATTTATATGGAACCAGAAAAGACCCTGAATCACTAAGGAAATGTTGAAAAAGAAAAACAAAACTGGGGGCATCATGTTGCCTGATTTCAAGCTATATTACAAAGCTGTGATCACCAATACTGCATGGTACTGGCACAAAAACAGACACATAGACCTGTGGAACAGAATACAGAGCCCAGATATGGATTCTCAACTCTATGGTCAACTAATCGTTGACAAAGCAGGAAAAATATGCAATGGAAAGAAATCTCTTCAATAAATGGTGCTCGGAAAATTGGACAGCTATATACAGAAGAATGACACTCGACCTTTCTCTTACACCATACATAATAGACAGTAACCTCCTCGACAATGGCTGCAGCAACTTCTTTCAAGACACCTCTTCAAAAGCAAGGGAAACAAAAGTTAAAATGAACTTTTGATACTTCATCAAGATAAAAAGCTTCTGCACAGCAAAGGAAACTGTCAATAAAACAGAGAGGCAACCCACAGAATGGCAAAAGATTTTTGCAAATGACACTGCAGACAAAGGGCTAATATCCAAGATCTATAAAGAACTTTTCAAACTCAACACCCAAAAAGCAATAATTAAGTCGAAAAATGGGCAGAAGACATGAGCAAACACTTCTCCAAAGAAGACATACAAATGGCTAACAGACACATGAAAAAGTATTCATCATCATTAGCCATCAGGGAGATTCAAATCAAAACCACATTGAGGTACCACCTTACATCAGTTAGAATGGCCAAAATCGACAAGGCAAGAAAAAACAAATGTTGGTGAAGTTGTGGAGAGAGGGGAACCCTCTCACAGTATTGGTGGAATTGCAAGTTGGTGCAGCCACTTTGGAAAACAGTATGAAGTTTCCTTAAAAAATTAAAAATTAAAAAGTCAAACAGAGAAAATCAATTATACATTTTCACTTTCATGGGAAACAGCATGGAGGACATTAGGAGAAGAAAGGAAAAAATGAAGGGGGAGAAATTGGAGTGGGAGACAAACCATGAGAGACTATGGATTCTGGGAAACAAACTGAGGGTTTTAGAGGGGAGAGAAGTGGGGGATGGGTGACCCCAGTGATGAGTATTAAGGAGGGCCTGTATTGCAAGGAGCACTGGGTGTTATACACAAACAATGAATCATGGAACACTACATCAAAAACTAATCATGTACGGTATAGTGACTAACATAACATAATAAAAAAATTTTAAAGTTGAAAAAAAAATGGATCAAAGACCCGGGTGACTCTGATGTGGTCAGTTAAATGTCTGACTCTTGATCAGCTCAGATCATGATCTCAGGGTCATGAGATGGAGCCCTGCATCATGCTCCATGCTCAGCATGGAGTCTGCTTAAGACTCTCTCTTCTTCTCCTTCCCCCACCCCTTGTACCCATATTCTCTCTCTCTTTCCCAAATAAATAAATAAATGACTCTTTTTTTTTTTTTTTTTAAATGGACCAGGGCACCTGGGTGGCTCAGTGGGTTGGGCCGCTGCCTTCAGCTCAGGTCATGATCTCAGGGTCCTGGGATCGAGTCCCGCATCGGGCTCTCTGCTCGGCGGGGAGCCTGCTTCCCTCTCTCTCTCTGCCTGCCCTTCTGCCTACTTGTGATCTCTGTCTGTCAAATAAATAAAATAAATAAATCTTTAAAAAAATGGACCAAGACCTACATGCAAAGCTAAAACTATAAAACTCTCAGAAGAAAGTACACAAATCTTTGTATCCTTGAATTAGGCAATAGTTACTTAACATAGTAGCAAAAACACAAATGGTGAAGAAAAAAATAGATAAATTGGATTTCATCAAACTAAAAACGTTGGTGCCTCAAAGGATATCAAGAAAATGAAAAGACACGGGGCATCTGGGTGGCTCAGTGAGTTAAAGCCTCTGCCTTCGGCTCAGGTCATGATCCTAGGGTCCTGGGATCGAGCCCCGCATCGGGCTCTCTGCTCAGCAGGGAGCCTGCTTCCCCCCTCCTCTGCCTGCCTCTCTGCCTACTTGTGATCTCTGTCAAATAAATAAAAAAAAAAAAAAAGAAAGAAAATGAAAAGACAGGGGTGCCTGGGTGGCTCAGTCAGTTAAGTGTCTGCCTTTGGCTCAAGTCATGGTCCCGAGGTCCTGGGATTGAGCCTTTCATTGGACTCTCTGCTTGGCAGGGAGACTGCTTATCCCTCTCCCTCTGCATCTGCCCCTGCTTGTGCTCTCTCTCTGTTTCTCTCTCTCTCTCAAATCAATAAAATCTTTTTTTTTTAAGATGAAACAACAACTCACAAAATCAGACAAAATATTTACAAATCAGATATATATCTGATAATTGGTATCCAGAATATGCAAAGAGCTCTTGCAACTCAATAATAAAAATCAAATAACCCAAATTTTCAAATTGGTGAATTCTTTCAATAGATTTTTCTCTAAAGAAGGTATATGAATGGTCAACAAACACACGAAAAAACTCCTCACACCATTAGTCATTAGGGAAGTACAAGCCAAAACCATAAGATACTGCTTCATATACATCTGGATGATAATATTAAAGAAACAGAAAATAACAACATGATGTGGAGAGATTGGAACTCTTCTACAATGCTGTTAAGATTGTAAAATCGTGCAGCTGCTTTGAAAAACAATTTGGCAGTTCCTGAAAAAGTTAAACATCGAGTTACTATGTGACCTAGCAATTCTACTGCTACCCATTTAGCCAAGAGAGTTGAAAATACACGTCCACACAAAAACTTGGACACAAATATTCATAGCAGCATTATTTAAAATAGCCAAAAGTGGAACCATCCCAAATATCTGTCAGCCAATGAATGGAAAAACAAAATATGGTGTATCCACACATATCCAAAAAAGGAATGAAGTGTGGACACATGCTACAACATGGATGAACCTTTCAACATCTTGCTAAGTAAAAGGAGTCAAGCACAAAATTGCACATGAATCTATTTATATGAAAGGTACTCAACAGGCAAGTCCATAGAGACAGAAAGCAGATTAGCTTTTGCCAGGGGTTGGGAGGAGCGGTAAATAGGGAGTGACTGCTAATGGATGTGGGCTGTCTTTGGGATGGTGGATGTTCTGGAATTAGATAAGTGATGGTGTTACAACTTTTTGAACATACTAAAAACCACTAAATCATGCACTTTAAAAGGGTGAATTTTATGGTATGTGAAGTGTATCTCAAAATTTAAATAATAAAAGTGAAGTGCCTTCTATTGTCCTCCTTAAACCTTTTCCTGGTTCCCATCCTGTTGGTTCGATCATGGATTTATTTGGAATGACCGTTAAGGTGGATGGTTTGGCAGGTAGTACACATTGGCCCACTGAGTTCCATTCCAGCCCTCTGTAGCATGCCTTACTGCATGCTGGGGACTGGAAAGCTAAATTCATTTGCTGTTTTCTCTTACAGCTTGGATTCCATATGTGTCCCAGGTTTTGCCCTGAAGATGCCTTCCTGAGAGATTTGCAAAGTAGAAATGAGGTGGATGCCATGCTTTTCATAGTGCTCACATTTGCAGAGTTTTGTTTCTCTAGCAGCAGTTACAGTGGTCCCTGTATGGAGCTCTAACTTAATGCGGATTGAGAGGCAGATCATAGGGCTTTCATTTTTGTTGGTATAGCCTGGGCTGAGGCTGTAACGTACTTGAGCAGGAGTCCACAAACCTGCTGGGAAAGGCCAGATAGTACGTATTTTCAGCTTTGCAGGCCATATCGTCTGCATCGCAAGTACTCAGCTCTACCATTGTAGCATGAAAACAGGCATATATGATGTGTAAATAAATGAACATGACTGTTTTCCAAGAAAACTTGATTTATAAATATTTGGCCCATGGGCCATAGTTCGTTGACCCCCTGTCCTAGGCAGTAATTGTGGAGGTGATGGTTTTCTGATCGTTTATTAATTTTTTTATGGCAACAGAAGTAGGACTCCCTGTTGGGCCAGTTTGTGATGTGTTTTAACCAGCTGATTATCTTTTAGTAGTTGCTTTAGGGATTGCAAAATGCCTACTTATCTTTCCACAGTCTATTTAGAGTCAATATTTTCCTACTTCGATGAAAATGTAGAAATCTTACTGCCATGTAGATCTCTTTGCCCTCCCCTCTTCATGCTGTAGTTCTCTTACATCAACCCCATCACATGGTGTTCTGTATTTTGCTTTCAACCTTCACACATGCTTTAAAGAGCTATAATTTACCATATTTTTACCGTTTCTTTCTCTAGTTAGCTTGTGCTCTTTCCTCTAGCTTCTAGAACATATGGAATAGTTACAGTAACTGTCTTAATGACTTTGCTTACTAATTCAATCATTTCTGTCATTCTATGTCAGTTTCTTTTTTTTTTTTTTTAAGATTTTATTTATTTTCAGAGAGAGAGAACATAGGCCCTGCTGAGCAAGGAGCCCAATGTAGGACTGATCCCAGGACCCTGGGATCATGACCTGAGCTGAAGGCAAGGCTTAACCAACTGAGCCACCCAGGCTTCCCTCTATGTCAGTTTCAGTGGATTGATTTTTTTGCTTCTTGGTTTTCTTAGTATATTTTTTATTGGATTCCAGACATTTTGAATTTTATCTTATTGGGTGTTGGATATTTTTGCACTCCTCTAAATATTTTTTCCCTTTTTCTGGGAATGTGGTTAATGATTTAGAAAGCAGTGTGATTCTTTTGGGTCTTGCTTCTGAGACTTACTAGGCAGGACCAGAGCAATGTTTAGTTTAGGGCTCATTGTATCCCATGATTGGGGCTAAACACTTCTGAGTACTCCCCCTAATGCCCCATAACTTACAAGGCTCTCCGTGCTGGTCGGTGGGGACAGGGACTATATCCTGCCTCATGTGAGCTCTGGGTGTTCTTCTCTGTCATCTTCCTTCCAGGTACTCTTCACATTCTTGAAAATATCCTAAACTCCATGGCCTCCCTCGCCTTTATTTGCCCTCACTGGACAAAACCCTACCTCTGGGTCAATCTAGCTCTCAGATTTGGTCAGTCTGTACCCAGGCTCATGGGAAACAGACCCGATGGTGGCACATACAGAGCTGGCTAGTCCAAGTTAGCTGAGGCCTTGACACTGTTACACGATCATTCTCTATGCCCTTAGCTCTGTTTCTCCCATTTTCCTCTTCCTCCATTTTCTTCAGCACCACCCTCTGCCAACAGAAACACACACACCCACTCACACACGCTGCCTGCATCGAATTTATAGGAAACAAACCCATCTTCATTTGCAGGGAGAAAATAGAAATTATCAGACGGGGACTTCTACAACTTCTAACCACCAGACTTACTAAATAACCCTGGTTTACTCCACCAGATACAGATTTGGTGAGTCAGTCAGACTGTGAGAGAAGCTGTTGGCAATGACTTTGAAAAACAAACTCTGCACATTAAAGCAAGAAATGGGCAAACCAGTTTGGATAAACAAAAGCAATCTGGACTTCTGCCCACTGCCACCAGCTACACCTGATCGGAACCCTAGTGGGGTTGGTTGACAGGGGCTCAGCAATGAAGTACCTATTTGTTTGCTGATTGCAAATTGTTCTCAGCCCCTAGAGATCTTGTTCTCCCCTTGGCCATTTAAAGTAAGTGCAATATTTTCATGTGATCTGCCCCCCAATTCTGTCACTCTCTCCATATTCCTATCTGCGGGGATTCTGGTTGTGAACCAGTCTGTGTCCCGTTTAGTTGTCTGGGGGAGGAACAGAGCGTGTCTTTGAACAGATTCTCCTTTTGAAAGTTACTTGGAGTCTGCTTCCTGCAGTGCTCTGGCCTAATGTTCACTCATGCTTGGGAAATTGCTATTCATCACTCATTGACTTCCATGCTTGGGTAGAAGGGGTAGTAAGAAGGAAGGAGAGGGTTGGTGGAGAGGAAGAAAGAGAACAGCCTGTGTGCTTGTTGGTTCATAGCGGTGAGAATGTTATGTCCTGTCCTTATTCTTGAACAGAAATGATACATAGCTTCACAGAAGGAACCTGATCTCTCCCCACAAAAAGGTGCTTAGATACTGAGGTATATGTGAACAAAAGAGATGTTCTTGCATTTACTAAAAGCAAGCAAGCAAGCTGTGACTTCTTCTAATGCTCTATTTATAAAAATTCCTTTAAGCTTTACCTGATTATTGTGCATAATTTTTTGTAAGACTGTACTGGGCTCCAGAACTGGAGGAAGGTTAAATCATTCCAAAGCTCTCTTTTGATGCTCTGATTCTCTCACCCCTGGCACGGGTGACAGTGGCAGTGGAAGGGTTTTGGAAGTCGCTTCCGGAGGTGGGGGTTTGGTGGTATGGGGGAGGTGTTGCTTTCTTCGCCACCCACAAAATCTCTGAATATATTTCTCCTCTGAAACCAGAGGGTTTTTGCTGTCAGTTAAGACCAGAAGAAAGATAATCATCATGGCTAAGACACAGAGAGGTTTGGGCTTATCTGTAACTCTAGTGACCGTGGGTTACTGCCCAGGAAATGTATTTGTTTTGTGGCTACTAATCCACAGCCTGCTCTAAGGCTGGGGGGAATAATAAATGAGCCCAGAATGTTATGTTGGGTTTTAGCTCATTGACTGAAAAAGCTGAGGTATAATTTCCCCGAGATTTTACGGTTATGAACATCTGCTCACAGGAGCCCACAACATCTGCAGCCCTTGTAGTCATTTTTTGCAGAGGACCATAACGTTTATAGAAAAACGAATCCACCCAGACACAGAGGAGACCTGGCAGAACCACCTTCCTGGCTGAGAAGTTTATTTTATATTCCAGCATGGGCAACAGAACATTGTGAGCTTATACTTGAGGACATGTGGAAAAAATGGAGCTGAGTTCTGCTCGGCCTCTCTGTACGCCCCAGCCACACGAACACCCTAGTCACACTTATGGAGTCCCTGCTGCATGCTCGGGTGCTTTCTCGTGTGTGTTGTCTCCTCTAACTCTCCGAGTGGCTCTGTTGGTCACCATTACCTCTTTCCACAACAATGTGTGTTTATGTGGGCAAACAATTTTAAATGCACATACTGATTTAGGAAATCTCAAGCCACAAACGTAAGTTTCTTGTCTGTATTCATAATTATGTGGGAAGGAAGAAGAGGTAAATTGAGGCAGCATCATATCATAGAAAGAACACCGGATTGGGATTGGAAGACCTCTATTCTGGTCTTAGCTCTAGGGGCTTCATATGGCCCTTGATTTCTTTGGGCTTTCCATTTCTCATTTATATAATGAGGAAGTTGGGCTCAATTTCCTCTATCTCTTCTAGCTCTCATGCTAAATAAACTAGGAATCAATATCTAATATGACTTCAACCACATAACATCAATGCGTATGAAGGAGGAAAGTAGGAACTATGCCGAAGTGTTTTCAGTGGTTACATTTGGGTGGTAGGATTATGAACTCTGTTCTTTTTGGCGTCTTCTAACTCTTCTACGATGCACATGTATCATATTTATGATCAGGAAGGCATCGTAAAAATGCCTCCTTCCAACCTCCTTCTTACTGCATTATCTCCTTCTTCAGCTAGGTCTCTACTATGGCAGCCAGACTAATCCAACAGTACCTTTGGGCTTCCCGGCTTAACCATTGTCCCCCCAGATTACTCCATGGCATTGCCTTAGACATGTTTACTTTTAAAAACAGTTTTTATTTAAATTCCAGTTAGTTAACATAGTGTTAACTATGGGTTTAACTATGGGTTCCCGGTGTGTACTATAGTGATTACACCTTCTGTAGAACACGTGGTGCTCATCACAAGTGCCTTCCTTCATCCCTGTCACCTACCTCACCCATCCCCCCCCCCACATCCCCGCATCCCCTCCGCTAACCTTCAGTGTGTTCTCTATTAGACTTTATGATGTGTGTGTTGGGGGGGTGTTTATATACCCCAAATATACTCAAATTCCCAAGTTTGGGGAGTGTGAGTCTTCTGCTTCTTTCTGTCTGTTTCCTACAACCCCCCTAGTGCTGCACATTGTGGATGCCTGCAGTTATCTGTTGCAGTGTTGGAGTGAAAGCTTACCATGTCAGTGTGCATACTGATGTGATGTCCTTACTCAGCCAGCACAACTGATAGGACTTTGCACTAGGGGCCAACTTAGGCGTCTAAAAAGTTCTATCTGATGTGGCCACTGTCCTCCAGTAGCTTCTAGCCCAGAAGGGAGCTTATGCACATATATGAATGTCTATAATTAAAAACAGTATGTAATAGGTGCCATAGGAATAATGGAGACTTCAGAGCATAGGATCCCTGAAGAGGGAGAATTCCTCTCCAGCAAGACATCAGGGAAATTATATCTGACATTTTTGGTATCTCAAAAAGCATCCCCTGGTCTCTGATTTCAGACACAGCTGTAGAGGATAGTTCCAGTACAGCTCAGGGTCATGCTGACAGCATCCCACTTCAAACTTGCCCGTGGGTCTTTCTGCTTCAAGGCTGTCCTCTGATGCTGTAGGAGTCGGCTTGGTCCATATGCAAGAGCAGCCCAGAAGTGTGTGGAAGATACTGTCCTTCAGGGTAACCCTGAGCCAATAAAAGATAGGAGCTGGTAGAGAAAGGCTCCAGGCCCCAGTTCTTTGAATCCTGGATACTTCTGAGAGGTATCCCATAGCTTCTTAGAGACTCCTGTGGAATCAACTTCTCATTGCCCCCCCAAGTAGTGATCTCAGTTAAGCACCCCCATTTTGGCTTTTCTTCCATCTCTGCCTTACTATTTTTACTTTTTCACTGAGTATCTCCATATAAGTTTTGGTCTTAGGCTCTGTTTTCGGGAGGGTCACTGTGGAACAGGAGGCATTTGAACTGGAGTCGTCCACAGACCAAGACAAGGAGGAGGGAGAGGATTTGGGTAGATGATACCGTGGGAGGAGGGCATGAAGAGCACAGTACATATGTGGAGTAGTAGTTTCAGGCCTCCTTCTATCAAGAGGTAGAATCTGTTCTCCACACCTTGAATCTGAACTGGCGTCTTCTAACTCTTCTAGAACTGGACTTGTGACTGGCTTTGTTTATTAAATGCTGCAGAAGTGAGTGAGTTCTGAGCTTGGGCCTCATGGGGCTCTGCACAATTCCGCTCTCATTCTCATAAGCCTGCTGCTGCTTGGTTTACAAGCCAGGAATACCCTCGTGGAGGATGAGAGACCGCATGAAGCAAAAGCAAGCTGTCCCAGCTGAGGCACCCTCTCGACCCAAAGCCCCTAGTCAGTCTAGCAGCTGACCATGAGGGAGCAGAGCTGAACCAGAAGAATTTCTAAGTTGAGCTCAACCCAAATTGCCAATCTGAAAAATGGTGAACTGAATAAATGGTTATTGTTTTAAGCCATTAAGTTTTAGAATAGTTTGCTATGCAACCAAAGCTAATTGATATGTTTGGGGTGGGGTGGGGGGAAACTATCCTGGTTGGTTAGAAGTTGACTGTCATGACTTGGATTGGGGTAAGTTGGGGTAAGTTTTGAATACCATCCTAAAAAGTTTGGAAGTAATAAAGTGGGTGAGGAGATTCTGTTGGAATAGATGGTTGGCTGACCACCAAATATTGGGTTTCCTATTCTATAGTGTAGAGCTATTGCTGGGAGCTGGCTGTCCAGCCAGAGACTGTTTCCCCAGTTCTCCTTGCACATGACTTGTTCTCTCCAGTGGGATGTGAGTGCTAGGAGTGTGTGTAATCTCCAGGCTAAGATGGCTGGGTAGTAAGTACAGGATCCTCCATGCTCTCCCTCTGCCCCACGTGGTAGCTGGATGATACAAGCTCAGCCTTGAACACAGAGGTTGATAGAACCTCAAGATTGATACAAACTAGATTCCCGAGTCTCCCCTTACAGAAGAAACATTCAGCAGAGTGGACTTTGCATGAACAAGAATGAAACATTTGTCATGGTAAGTCATTGAAATTTTTAGGCTGTTTGTTACAGCTTCTGACATTACTTATCCTGACTAAATGTAGGCACCATCATAGGCTTTTGAGTGGGGTAATATGCCCCTCAAAGCAGTGATTTTGATATGCTGGCTTTAGCAGACAATTGCATGGTAAAAAGGCTCCTGCACTGTTCTGTGTCTAAGGAGACAATGACCCGATATTGTTTGGCCATGAGAAGAAAAAGGAAAGCGCCAAAGTAGACAGTCCTTTCAAGTTAGACATCTTTTCCTTCCAGGGGAGGAAACCCTGGCATTGCAGGAAAGTATTTATGTCTAAATTGCTCTTTACCTTTTTAGTTGTGAGTTAGGAAACTGGTCTTGACATTTTAGGAATGGAATCTTAAAAGGCCAGTTATTTAAAGTAAACACGTCTGAAGGTTCTTTTAAAGGATGGTAATTATAATCATAATCATAATCTTAATCATAGTGAAGCCTGACCCGCCAGTGAAGCACTGTTCCTTCTCTGAGTCTGGGGATACATTGCTCCGTCCTCACCTTGCACTGCTGCGCTCCTAATCTAAACAAAATCGATGCGATTATTTCGCTGCTTGGTCTTTGTGAGTGTGGAGACAGACAGGTCCTCCTGAGGAAACACGAGTTTCCTTTTGGAGTTTTCTTGGGGAAGATTTAGATGGATTTCATTTTTTACCCTGTTCATCTTGGGAACAATTGCATGTCTGTCTCTGGAAGTGTTTGGAGCCGCATGCTTCTAAGAGAGGTTCATCCCTTAGAATTTTTCCTTGGGACAACAAGCCATCCTTAGCATCTTATAGCTGTGGCACCGCTACCAGTAGCTTGGCTCCCTTGTGCCCTCAGTGGCTTGGCCTAGTCTCTGCCAACCACGCCCTACCAGACTTCCAAGGCCAGGTCTGTCTCAGGCAAGGAAAAGTCTGTAGAACATCCCTGACTCCATCTGCCTGTCTGGTTGGCCATTTGCCTATTGCCTGTGGCCACATCACCAGACACCCAGCCTGCTGGTCCCCTGATGTTGGCCCCTCTCCTGCTCCAGCCTGTTTGTCAAGTCTCCTTGGCCTGGCCTGCCCCAACCAAGCCCAGATTTTGACACTGTCCCAAGGGCAGCTGTAACTCTTCAGCTGTGCTTCATGGTGGCCTTGGAGTGCATCCATCTCCCACCCAGTGCCCAGAGGCCCCTGGAATGCTGAGAGAGTTTTGACCCAGACCTGGCTCACCTCATACCATAACGAACCAGTTTATTATAGCATGCAGTAAACCTCAAAGCAGCTTGACTCAAATTCTTAAAGGGCCAGTTCCAACCACGCCATGTCACCCCAGCAGAAGCAGAGTGCAAATTCTACTAAGAAACCTCTTTCTAGCATTGAGGTGGGCAAAATGTGTCTTCAGCACCCCATAGCATCCACCTGAGGTCTTTCAAGGCATGTGATATTCTTTTAAATATCTGAATTAATATTCCATAGTTATAGTTCTTATGTTTTTATTTGTTCTCATTTTAATGAACCTAAGAATAACATCAGGATGGAAATATTGGCTGCTCCTGCAACAGGAAGTTGGTTGATAATAGCAGTAATGATGATGATGATGGTAACACTAACCAATATTTACTGAGCATCTATTATATACCAGGGTCATTTTAAAATAAATTATATACACTGTCTTAGTGAATCCCCATGATATCCTTACCCTACAAGGTAGATATTATTATTCTCCCATTTTATAGGTAAGACTAAATAATTTGCCCAGAAAATACCACTGAATAGCCAAACTTGGAATCCAGGTCATATGGCACTAGAGTTCATGCTCTTAACTCTGTGTTATCCTGTGTCTCTATGTGTGGCAGACAGACCGCACAGGGATGGTCTTTTTCCTCCTGATTACATCTGAGAACAAGGATGGTGGGATTTTTCTTCAGAAATTGAAAAAATTAATTGGGAGTTATTTATTTATTCTGTTTAATTATACCATTGAGTGCCAGCTCTTCAAAGTGGAAAAATTAAAATAACTTTATGAATTCTGAAATATAAAATTCAACCATGATTTCACCATCCTGACAGAACCACTGTTAACACTTGAATATTCTATTTGGTATTTTTACTTCCAATGTTTTCTAATATTATATTAAAAACACAACTAATTTTAGAAGATACAGAGAATAAAAAAAAAATACAAGCCATCCCAAGTTCTACTATATTATTAGCTTTCTAGATTCTCTGTGTGTTGTGTGTGTATGTGTGTGTGTGTGTGAGAGAGAATTGGATCATATTGCTTTATAATCTGAGCTTGTAATTGAATAGTATTTTGTAGATGTCTTTCATGTAAAAGAATAGTCTTCCATGACACCCCTATTAGTTCTGTTTCAGTGTAACAAATTATCACACATCCAGGAGCTTAAAACAACACCATTTTTTATCTAGCAGTTTCCATCAGTCAAGAGTCCAGGCCTGGGGGCGCCTGGGTGGCTCAGTGGGTTAAGCCGCTGCCTTCGGCTCAGGTCATGATCTCAGGGTCCTGGGATCGAGTCCCGCATCGGGCTCTCTGCTCAGCAGGGAGCCTGCTTCCCTCTCTCTCTCTGCCTGCCTCTCCATCTACTTGTGATTTCTCTCTGTCAAATAAATAAATAAAATCTTTAAAAAAAAAAAAAAAAAAAAAAAGAGTCCAGGCCTGGCTTAGCTTGAGCCTCACCTCAAGGCTACAGACATGAGGTAGGCCAAGCTGCTTTCTCATCTGGAGGCTCAACTAGAGAAGAGGCCACATTTGAGCTCATGTCGGTCCTTGGCAGAATTCATTCTCTTGAGGCTACATGTCTGAGGTCTCCGCTTCTTCCCGGTTGTTGGCTAGAGGCTTCCCTGATGTCCTAGAGGCCACCAGCAATCCCTGCCTCATGGCTCTCTCCAGAGGCAGCTCACAAAATGGCAGTTATTATTCAAAGCCGGCCAGAGAGGCTCTCCAGTGTGTGCTAGAAAGATAAGTATTGTATCTATCTGTCTATACCTGTTTGTATCTACCTTATAATGTAGGAATTGTTTGCAATGACATCCAATTCCAGGGGAATGAGGAATGACATCTCATCCCCTTTGCCATATTCCGTTCATTAGAAGCAAGTTGCAGGGCCCACCTATACTCCAGGGGAGTGTATTACGCCTGGTGTGAACATAACCGCCCTGGGATCTGTGTGCCCATATCATATGTTTATTTCATTTCATTTTACACTTGTTAAAGGTTTTATTTAACTCATTAAAAATATGAGGGAACCAGGCAGATGGCTCGAAAGAAAATCCAAAGTGGCACCAGGGTGGCTCAGTTGGTTCAGTGTCTGACTCTTGATTTCAGCTCAGGTCATGATCTCAGGTTCATGAGATGGAGCCCTAAGTGGGGCTTGCGCTGGGCATGGAGCCCGCTTGGATCTCTCTCTCTCTCTCCCTCTGCCCCTTGCTGCCTCTAAAATAAATAAGTAAATCTTAAAAAAAAAAAAAAGAAAGAAAAGAAAATCCAAAGAATGGACATGTTCATAGATCAAGAATACTGAAAGGAGATTGCAGGAGGAGGGCAGCCCCTTGGACTTCTACAGGACAGGACAGGATAAGTTTTGCATGTCTCTAAGCAGGAGAGACTTTACATTGCTATAAGTGAATATAGCTTGCAGAATGGTAAAATAGCTCCCCCAGAATCAGAGGCAGATAACATGGAAGGGTGTGCCGTGCACCATTTAAAACCGAGCCATGCTAGTTCAGCTTTTTGCTGTGCTATAATTTATTTAATGAATCCTTTATATCTGAAAATTAGTGTTTCCATTTTTTTGTCATTATAAAAACGGCAGTGATCACCCTTGTGGTTAAATTTTTTCATATACCCTTAATTATTTCCTTTCATGACTTTTAAGATTTTGCTGGGTCATAAAGTTCACACATTTTAAAGGCAATTGCTTGTGTTGCTAAAATCACTCCCCAGAGTAATTCCCCCCAGTGGTGTAGGAGGGTGCAGGAGGCTAGTTCAGAGAACTAAGCTGGGTTAATATTGGTCAAGTGCTTCAAGAATGCTGGGCAAACTGAAAGACCATATGTAGATATTGAGCAAAATAAATTAAACAGTAAGATGGAGTAGTTTCATCCTTACAACAGCCCTGTGAGGTAGGTTAATGGGATGCTCATCTTAGAGAAGAGGAAGAAGAGGCCAGAAGGCTTAAGGAGAAAGATTACTGAATTAAATGCCAGAAGAATGAGGCCACATCCTAGCTCCTTGACCTATCAAGCCTAGGACTTTAAGTAAATCATTTTTCCTGTCTGAGTTGATTGTCTTCTCTGTCTAATGGGGCCGGGAGTCCTCCATCCAGGGAGCTAATGCCAGGGTGAGTACTTGGAAGGAGTAGCCCCGGGATTGTCGTCCTGAGCTCCACGGCGGAGTCACCCGGGGAAGCTTGGAAACCTCCAGATGCCTGGTCCCAGCCCGGAAATTCTGACAGGATGGGTCTGGGTCATGGCCTGGGCAGCGGGAGTCGTTCAGCTGCTGGAGCTGCCCACACTTGCAAGGACTTATTTCTGTGTGGAGCTGAGGAAGCAACATCCAGTTCTTGCTCTCTGCTCCCAGCTGTCAGGAAATGGCCCACTAGGGTCCGGCTGGAATCAAACCTCTGTCTTCAACTCTCAAGTCAACTTGGTCTGCTAAGTTAGTTTGGGAAGCCATCAATTACCTGCTGTTTTACCCTCTGGTGTGGGTCCCCGGGCGGTGGGCTGTCAGCGTCAGCCGTGCTGGCAGGGCTGCTTTCCAGGGGAGCCTGCTGCTGCTCTTGCTAGTTTTCTAGAAGCCATCACAGACCCCCTCCCATCAGAGATTCAGCTCCCCGCTGCCTGTCAGTCACAGCTGCGCGACTGCGGCCGGGGGACCAGACGCCTGGCTGCCCGCCACTGGAGCTGGGTAGCAGATTTGCTGAGGTATCTTTGGGGCCAGGCCAGCCTTCCAGCTCACCGTGAGGGCTGGGGACGAATTTTTCTGAGCCAAATGCAGCTTTAAAATGAACGTAATCAATCAGGGGAATGAAAGCCTTGGTCAAGTTGTCCCAGCGTGACGGAGGCCAGCGCCGGCCCCTGTCTTTCTCCTGCATCTGATAAATTGTGAGACGTCTAGGTGTCTGCCATTTCACTGAGGTCAGGTACTACCCAGTGACGATGGGGAAAAAATGCAAGGGTGGAGAAGCTTCTGGAGAAAGACAAGGAAGAAAATGGAAAGCTCATATTTAACATGGGTCTACTATGCATCAGACATGATGTTCACACTAGATTTGGAATCTCCTTGAACCTGAGCCTTATGACAACCCCAGGAATGTGACGTGGCTGTCTCTATTTTTAAGGTGAAGCAATGGAGCCTTGGAGGAGAAGCATCATTGTGCGGTCCCACAAGAAGAATTCACTTCTAGGCCTGTCAGCCTGCACAACACTTGCTCTTGGACACTGCTTCCCCAACTGAGGAAGGAAACTTCCGACCCAAGTAACTCCTACTTTGTTGGTTTGTTTCTCATTAGGATTCTTGTCAGCAGCGCCCATTCTTGGCTCCGTTGTGAAACACTGAAGGTTGCTTTTGTCGTGGTTCTGCTTCCCTGCTGAATTAATTTAGATAATATTAGCTGCTCTCACAGGTCAAGCCCTGAACCTCGGGGGCTTAGCACAGCACACATTTACTTCTTGCCTGCACAAAGTCTGGCTGACCAGTGCGGCTGGGGGTTTTGCTCCCCGCAGGCATGCAGGGGCCCAGATGCCTTCCTCCAGCCCCTCTGCTCTCCTCTAGGGCTTCGGTGTCACCCCCTCCATCCTCTGACCCTGGAAGGCAGGGGCGGGAAGGGAGCGGGGGCTATCTTGTAGGAGGTTCTGTGGCCCATAGTGAGGACAGGTACACCACATTCTGTCCGCATTCCACTACCCAGAACACAGTCACACGTCGATGCCTAACGCGAGGAAGGCTGAGCAATGTATGTAGCTGTGTGCCAGTGAAGACAGGAAGGGGATTTTCGTGAATGTATAGCAATCCTGGCCACAGCTGGAGATGCCCCGAAGTCTCTTCCTTCCCGAAGCCTCTCCCTTTTGACCTTATTCATGCCCTCTCCAGAACCTCCTCTTGTCCTTCACGTCAGCTGTCCTCTGAGTGACAGGTACCTGCCGCCAGATTTCTGCCCAGAGTACACAGACCAAGGGTGTATTTGGCCATGCCTTTGCTGAAGGTCTTCATGAGGCCACCTCACGCCCAAATGACACCTGTGCCACAAACCATGGGCCTCTCAGAAACTATCTGGCCCACCTTCTGCCAGCCCTTCAGAGGAGGGAGCCGATAACGGAGAGGTTGCCGACCTTTGGCTTAACTCTTCATTGGGCTAATGATGATGAATGTCCCTGTCTCTGAGTCTGAAAGCCCTGGCTGTTTTTCCTGCAGCGTCTCCTCCTCGATGTGTTTTCTTTTTCCTCAGCTCTGCTAGCTTCAGACCCCAGGGAGAAGATGAGTTTTACAGTGATGGACGGTAGGGATTTTTCACACCTGCCAATTCTGACATCCCGAGTCAGCAGGATCTGTGCTGCCAAGATACATGATTTAGAGGCGCTACATTAAGCCTAAAAATGTTCCCTTAGTATTTTCATGATCTTCAGTGGTCAAGGACGGTTAGAACAGAATTTCTTTCAGAACAAGCTGGCAAGGAAGAGCTCAGTCAATGTCGACTGAGAATTCTTTTGTTCTCTCCCCTCTCCATGTGAACGTGCTCCCAGGCCCTTCCCCAGTGGAAGCCCCGGATGAGTGGTCAGGACTCAAACCTATGGGCCTTTTTTCATGACACTTGGCGGAAGCACTAGGGCTAAGCCAAGCAAAGTTTACGTCGGAAGCTACTTTCAGTGGCTTACAGGAGACCTCTTAGCATTTTAGCAGATGCTTGGTCCAGAAGTGTCAGTGATCGCATAGTGCCTCACCCAGATTGCGGAGAGATGGAGCAGGCACTGAGGTGAGACAGGCCCGGTCACACTGGGACTTGTAGCCTGGAGAAGGAGTCGAGTTGGCCCAGGTGCCTGTCACTAGGTGGTAAACCAAGATCCTGAGGCTCACCCCCACCCTGCTCCTTACCTAAATCAAGCCCGTGGGGAGCACAGACCCTCCCACCCCCCAGTCTTGAGGCTGTGTTCCCTGGAAGCAAACTCTGGCCTGAGCCTTCTGGGGACAGTGCTGTATTGAAGACCAGGACGGGAGTGGAAGTGGGCTGGGGAGGGAAGGAGGCAAAGCAGCGGTGAGGCAGGCAGCAATGGCCACAGAGATGACTGGCTCTACTTTGCAGGGGTGTTCTTTACCAGGCTCGTTTACACCCAGTACCTACTGGTATGTCCCCAAGGCACCGTCCCTGCACAGCTCATTGTTCCCTCCCAACAACACAGCAGGCCCCAGCAGACTCCGGCAGCCCACCGACCGAGCTGCGGGCGCTGGTGGGCGGGCGGGAAAGCCCACCGGACACCACATGCCACCATGGGGAATGGCTCTGACGGGATCTGGGCGGATTATGGATGGTGCCTGACTCGGCGCGAGTTGGAGGCTTCCTTCCTCTTTGGGATCAGCCCTTAATATCAACTTCATCTCAGGAGCTCAAAGTGAGCTTGGTCTGGACCCTGTGACTCTCAGGGATGGCCTTGGCCGGGGAGACTCTGTGTTGTAGGTGCGGGGCTTCCAATCACCTCTCTCTAGACCAGGGCTCGCCCTACAGAAACTGAATGCAGGGGAGGACGGTGGCTTGGCGTGTGGAGCCAGGCCGTTAGAAACTCACTTATTGCCCATTCTTTTCACTGTGGGAAAAGGACTGCGATTTCAGATCTGACCCGTCACAGTCTGCGTTCAGCTTGGCCGGCACTTTGGCGGCGGGAATCCATGTGTGCGGCTGTCAGTTGTCTGCGGCTGTCAGTCGGCTGTCAGTCGTCTAGGCTGACACACCCCTCCACCAGGCCCCAGCTGCAGACTCGTCGCCCTCTCGGACCCAAACCCCGCAGTGCCTCTCCTCAGCACACCTGGGATGCCTTGCGAGCACTTCTCTGGTTGCCAGAGCCACGTTATTTAACAATGATTTGTTCCTATGACTGTCTCGATCAGCAGCTCGGCTCCTTGAGGACAGAGCCCATGTCTTACATTGTCCGCCTCCAGGGCGGGGCCTAGGGGCCAGCTCCATGCCAGGGCCTAGGGTAAGTGCTTCGGAAATACTGACTGCATGAGTGACTCCTGTGGGAGAGCTGAAGGCTTAGCAGAGGGACAAATCGAGGGCATGGAACTAGAACCATGACTAAAAAGGAGACGAAAGGACTGCAGGAATGTTCAGTGTCTTCAGCATGCTAGGCCCTGGGGATACAGGGTCGACACTGAGGCAGCCCCCAAGTTTGGGCAGTTTAGTTGAACAGGTGAGGCACCAGCACAGCAGAGTTACAAGAGTAACCCTGTATTGGCCGCAAGGCTGCCGTGGAGCCTGGCGGGAGGAGCCATGTCTTCCTGGCGTGGTCAGAAATTTCTTCCTGGAGGAGGTTCCATTCGAGTGGGGCTTGAGGGAGCAACCATGGCCTTGGAGAAAAGCAGCTGAGGTGAGAGCAAAGCACATGAAGCCACAATCCTGCGGAAAGAGCTCATATGTTCTGAGAATGCTGAGTTCAATGTGGCTTCAGGTGCGCCAGTAGAACTCACCAGGCGTCTCCACACCTCCTGGTGACCCAGCAGGACTCTTCCCCTTCTCTCCACCGAGCCTTCCCTGAGCACTACCAGAACAGGCCAGCTTCCTCTCCTATGCCCTCCCTCTGGGGACAGAGGTACTGATGAGCCCTGAGAAGTCCAAAGCTCCGGATGGGGGTGGGAGTGGGGGCAGAGGAGCAGGAAGAGCTGGGGGACCCAGGCATGAGGTGCAGCATGGGGAAGGGCCTTTGGCTTGGTAACACCACCTCAGTCCCACAGGCTGAGGCCCGGCCCGAGTGCAGTTCTACTTGGGGGCTGCCTCCCTTCTGTGGAGAAGCAGGGCAGTCCTCTTCTCCTCTGGGGTCGTCTCAGAGTGGCCTCAGCTCTGTGGCCTAATCTCAGCTATATTCATTTTCTATCACTGCTTGAAAAATTACAACAAACTTGGTGGCTTAAATAGTACAATTTTAGTATCTTATAGTTTTGTAGGCAGGAGTCTGATGTGGGTCTCCCTGGGCTGAAATCAAGGTGTTGGCAGGGCTGTGTTCTTTTCTGAAAGCTCTAAGAAAGAATCCATTTCCTTACCCTTTGCTGCTTCTAGAGGCTTCCTTGGCTTGTGGCCCCCTAACACCCTCCCCAGGGCTGCATCTCTCTGACCACTCTTTCATCCTCACAAATGCCTTTCTTTAGGGTGCGAGAAGCTTTTCCACTTTTAAGGACTCGTGATTATGTTGGGCTCACTGGGATAATCCAAGATAATCTCTCCATTTCTCCTTCGAGTAACCTGAATCACATCTGCAAATTCCCTTTTTCCATGTAAGGTAAAATATTGACAGGTTCTAGGGATGAGTGTGTAGACATCTGTTGTGGGTTGAAATGTGTCTCCCCAAAGGGTTTTGAAGTCTTAACCTCCAGTGCCTGTGAATTTGACCTGATTTGGAAATAGGGTCTCCACAGATGATCAAATTACGATGAGATCATTAGGGTGGGCACTGATCTGATATGGCCGTGTCCTTGCAAAAAAAGGAGACATTTGGGGGCGCCTGGGTGGCTCAGTGGGTTAAAGCCTCTGCCTTCAGCTCAGGTCATGTCCCAGGGTCCTGGAATCAAGCCTGCCTCTCTGCCTGCTTGTGATCTCTGTCTGTCAAATAAATAAATAAAATCTTTAAAAAAAAAAAAAAAAGGAGACATTTGGGCACAGAGACATACACAGAGAGAATCCCATGTGAGCACAAAGACAGAGACTGCGTGATGCATCTACAAGCTAAGAAACACTAAAGATTGCTGGCAAACCACAGGAAGCTAGGAGAAGAGTCCCGGACCAGATTCTCCTTCACAGCCCTAGCAAAGTAATGCAACATCTGGTGGAGGAGGTCATTATTCTTGTGCCATTAGGCGTCTGAATTTAGGAAACGAGTAGAGAGCATCCTGGAATCAAGTAGTGTCCTACCTGTAGCTCATATGACTCTGAAAGGGTATCAGGAATGAGGAAGAAGTTGCCCAAGACCTTGGTAATGAATGCATCTGCTGTCAGGGTCTGGTCTTAGTTCTACAGGCCTGGTCCTCCTGAATGAAAGAGGAACAGACATTTTGGAATTCCATTAAGCAGTTAACTGCCAAGCTGTGGGGTTACGGTGGGGTAGAGTAGGAGGATGGAAGGTAGCGATGAGGATTGTTCTTTGTAGATAAATTATTTATTGCTTAGTTAAATACTAACTGCCCCCCCCCCCCATAGTTGTAGCCACAGAGGAAGGCCATCGTTTTTGTTCTGGGTAAATAAGTGAGGCATGCAAGTGGAAGAAATAAAGAAGGCCAAAGGCCCAAGGACAATTTAAAAAATAATTTAGTATTCTAAGATGCACTTGTGACCTCACTTGACACAAAAACACACTTACATTGGGGGCTTTGTCTGACCATTCTGACCATGTAACCTTGTCCGTTTATGTGGTAGGTAGCTTTCCTGCCCCAGCTGACCTTTTGTTCTTCTAGTCCTCTGCTCTAGTCTGTCAAAACAAAAATGTAAAAAGAAGAAAAACATAGAACAAAAAGCAGAACTGAGTTGCTTCTTACTTTTTTTGCTGATGATAATATGAATGTATTGAGGTTGAATAATAGCTCCCTTCAGGGATAGGTGGGCCATGACGAATGGGAGCAACAGTGTTAGACTGTTACCTTCTGGAAGGAGGTTTCCTCTCCCTCTTCTCCCATTCAGTTCTTCCTTGTCTCCAAGTATGCTGCCTTCATTCCAGACTGGATGTGGTCCCTACTCACGGACCTCACATGGCTGCTCTCATGTGACCGGAAGTCCTGAAGACTCTTTGCTCCTTGTCCACCCTTGCTCTCCTAGGGGGAAGCATAAGGAGTCTCCGGTAGGTTCCTTGTGTCACTATGACTCTTTTCTGTGAGAAGTTGTTGTAAAGAAGTTGGTGAACAAACTTTTACATCTCATGCTGTGGTAACTTGCTAAGATGGCCACACATTTTCCCCCTTTCTTATGTCTGCACTCTTATAGTATTTGTGGATCTTCTCTGGCCATGTGACTTGATTCGGTCCACGGGACATGGTGACATAGAAGAGACTTTAAAAGTGCCTGTGTAATGGGGCTTGCTGCTCTTTCCACTGTATGAACAGGCGTGGGCTAGCCTGTTGGAGGGTGAGGGACCATGTCAGGAAGAACCAAGGTTCCTCGGCTGACATCGGCCAGCCTCTAGCGGACCTGGCAGCTGGCTGATGATCCACGAGCAAGCCCAGCAAGCAGCTGAGGCTGTCACAGAGCAAAAAGAAACCTGGCTAGCTGAATGCAGTTCAAATTGCCATCCTGTAGAATCATGAGCTGAACGGTTGCGGATTGACTGTTGGCAATGTGTGAAACATTCAGGGTATAATTGGCGCTCAGTAAACACGAGTCTCCTTCTTCACCTTCCTCCTATCTCCATAACTGCTCTCTCACTTAACCTGATACAGGTGGGGCCGTTCAGGTAAAGCTAGAAATTTAGCCAGCTCAAGTGGACCTATGGCTTTTTGTTCCTTGTGGACATCATCTCCCTGGCCAGCACAAGCCATGCTTTGACTGATGCTCTTTCCATCGGCGGCAGAGTGTATTTCCAAAAATGGTCGTAATATTCCCAGTCCCACATGTTCTTTCAGAACCTTGCCACCCCTCCCCCACCCCTCATCAAGAGATGGAGTCCATTTTGCTTCCCCTCTGAACGTCCAGTGGGCTTTTTTTTTTTTTTTTTGACAGCCTCAACTCATAAACTACAGTATTAGTTGTGACTAATAGACTTCCAAGGCTAGGTCATCACAAGCAATATAGCTTCTGCTTACAAGCTCTTGCTTGCTTTCTCTCTCTTCCTCTCCCCTCCCCTCACAGGCACTGTTGGAATCTTGAGCCATCATATTAGAAGTCTGGCTACCTGGTGGCTACCATGTTGAAGAAGCCACAGGGAGAGACCACACAGAGATAGAGAGGCCTAGGGAGCCCCAGCTATTCAACCCCCAGCCATTTGAGTGTTCCCAGGCCAGGTACTACGCATCTGACTGAATTAGTTTATAAGAGGACCTCAACCCCTTCTCCCTCTCTAACTGCAAATCAGGAATAACTCGACCATTTCCTCTTTTGGAGTAGCAGGCAAATTTTCCATGACTGTGTCTGGCATAGTCACCATGTAGTATGTTGTTGACAAATGTTTTCTTACATACGCAATCCACATTGATAACTCAAGGCTGGTGCTCGCCACGGGTGCAGAGAGCATGAGGACCAGTCATTAGAGGACCACATACAGTCAGAACTGACAGAGATAGAAAATTCGGAGGGGAATGCTAGATTAGTGAAAATCCAGAAGATTTTTGTTGTTGTTGTTAATTTTTAAAGGATATGATATTCAGGACCTTTCAAATAGTCACACTAACAAAGATGTGTAGTCCAGTGCCCAAGAGCCTAAAGACAGTCAATGTTAAAAATTAATAGCTAATGCTGAGCACCTACTGTCTACCAGGAGCTCTTCTAAGTGCTTTCCACATATTATATAATTTAATCACCACAACACTACCATATGGGAAGTACTATTATCACTCCATTAAAAAAAACAACATGCCAAAGATCACACAAGTAAGAAATGGGATAGTTGGAATTTGAACCTGGCAGACTGGCCCAAGTCCATGATTTTAACAAGCAAACTGCACTATTTCTCAATAATAGTAAAAAACAAACAAATGTTTCCAAATTAACTTCTAAGAAAAACATTCTCAGACAAACACTTTTAGTGAATAAGGTTCATAAGCTAATGTGGACATCTTGGGAAACTATAAGGGAGATTCTGATTACAAATGTTCAGGAAAATTTCTGAGGAGAAAAATTTTAATCCTATTTGCAAAATTGGGAGTATTCAAATTATGAACCAAATATTCCATTCTGTGAACACCCAGATGTTGGATTTGTGTTTTATCCACTTATTTTAAGTATGAGGAAAAACTTATACAGCTATTAGGAATTAAGAATAAAAACTGGTATAAAATATAAGTAAATTATATACTTATTAAAAACTCCTCCATAAAAAATTTTGGAATAAGCATATGAAAAGTAAAATAATACCTATGACCTAAGCTTTATTAGACATATGGACCAAATAACAAACTTTGGTTTTAAGCCAGCTTATGTGCTATGAGGAAGCTTTCCCTCCGAAACAGTTCCAGAGTCTGACCCCTTGTCACGACCCCTACAGATGCCTCCTTAGTTTAAGCCAGCATCTTCTCTCGCCTGGATTTTGCAACAGCCTCCTGACCAGACTTCCTGCTGCCAGTCTTGGCACCCTACAATCCGCCCTCCATACTGCAGCCAGAGTGACCTTTAAAAGATGGAAATCAGATGCTGTCTCTCTTCTTTTTAAAACCCTCCAGTGGTTTCTTGAGGCACCTTGCCCACCTCTCTGACTATTCTGGCCTCATTCTCCCTCTGTCCTCTGGCCCAGCCATGCTGGTCTTTGTTCTCTTCCTTGAAAACACGCCTTGGAGACTTCGAATTGCAATTTCTTCTGCCTTCAGGTCTTTACCTAGCTGGTGCCTTCCCCTCATTTGGGTCTCAGCAAAAAGGTCACCTCCTGAGAGAGAGAGGTCTTCCCTTGACTATCTTTCCCAAGTTTATCACCCAAAGTCCTCCACCCCCTCACCCTGTTTATTTCCTTTATTGTACGTGTCGCCATTTGATTTATCTTGGATTTTTATTTGTTTTCTTCTTTACTTTCTATCTCCCCCTGTATTAGTTTTCCCCTTTATCTATTTTACTATAGGACAAACTACCCTAAATCTCAGTGATATCAATCATCCCTTATTTAATTACTCATGATTTTGTAGAATGCCAATATGGTCGAAGCTCACCTGGGCCATTCTTCTTGGGCCAGGCTTGGCTGATTTTGCCTGGGCCTGTTCACACATCTACTGCCAGCTGGTAGGCCAATGGGACTGGCTGGTTTTATTATGGCTTTTCTTGGGAAAGCTGGGGCACTGGGGCCTCTCTCCTCATGTTTTCTTATCCTTTATGCTCCCAGCAGCTTAGCTCAGGTTTGTTCACGTGGCAGTTGTAGCATCCCTAGAGCTTGCGTGCAGAAGTTTCAAGGTTCCTTGCGCTCTAAGCTAGGAATCGACCACTGTCACTTCTGTGACCTTCCTTGACCAAACAAGGAACTCACAAGGCCAGCCCAGATTCAAGGCATGTGGGAACAGACTCCTCCTCTTGATGAGAGTTGCTGCAAAGTATGGTGGCCTTTACTGCATTTCAGCACACACCCATTGGATTGGAGCTCTGTGGGAGTGGGACTTTGGCCCTGCTGCTTGGACAATACTGCTCAAAAGCCCAGGACTTGCTACATTCTGGTCAATCCCGTATTCATTCGTCACTTTGGTTTAAGTTATTCAAGATGTGGCAATTCTGCCTTTCATATTAACCCACTCTGGAATGTAACCACCAACTGGGAAACTGTCGCTTTAGAGAAAAATTACCCAAGCTGGAATGATGGGAGGGGAGAGGGGTAATATGAGAAACTTCAAATTAAAGAGTGAGGCTGAAAATCTGTCAAGTTCTGTAAGATAAAACTCTTCTCGAAAGGGCACATCTGCCAAGACTGCGTTTTCACAGGCAGCGCTGACTGGAAACGAGGTCAGCAGGAAGCTAGTGTCCTGCCTCCCAGCCAGGCCTAGGGAGCGAGGGGAGGGGTTTTGACAAGAACTAAATTGGGTCCCCAAAGCCAGGCCCTATATCCTATCCTAAAGAAAAAGAACCCCCGTCAGTTTGGTGAGGGATGCTGGCAAGGGCAACTTCATCTTTGCTGTGGGCTCGGAATTAGGCTCTGCAGACTTTCCCCGTTCTCACCTGACACGTTTCAAAGTGGACTCCATCCAAATATATTCTGTGTTTCTGAAGGAAGTCATTAAATTAGCCAGCCCATCAGTAAGTATTGACCTACCAGACTTGCAGTGCTGAATATCCTGGGGACATCAAGGAAGTGGAGGTACTGCCTTCAGAGAACTTACTGGGGGACACACAGGCCCTGAAAGTGCTGACAGTGGGCCTGTCAGCTGGTGGCACTCCCCACGGCTGGGGCCATCAGGGTTTCCTCAGGGGAGGATTGGTGGGGCGCACCTCCATGTCTATCCTGACTATAATTTACTGAACAATTCAGAAGCGCGGGCATTCTGCTAAGTGCTTTATGCTAACATCCAGTTGAATCTTTACAATAAGCCTCTCTGGAGGTGAGTACTATTAGTGTTGCTATTTTATCAATGAAAACTAAAGCTCGGGACGCCTGGGTGGCTCAGTTGGTTGGGCGGCTGCCTTCAGCTCAGGTTGTGATCCCGGCGTCCTGGGATCGGGACCCACATCGGGCTCCTTGCTCATTGGGGAGCCTGCTTCTTCCTCTGCCTCTGCCTGCCACTCTGTCTGCCTGTGCTCACTCTCTCTCTCTCTCTTTCTCTGACAAATAAATAAATAACTCAAAAAAAAAAAAAAAAAGAAAGAAAGAAAGCTAAAGCTCAAAGTTACAGGACTAATTAGAGGCCAAGCCAGGATTTCCATGTATGTTTGTCTAATTCCAAGCTAGAACTTTATCTTGGCTGTCCAGTGTAAGATTATCAATAAGAAACATGAACAGTAACATTTCTTCTTCTTCTTCTTCTTCTTCTTTTGTAACATTTATTATTACCACATGCTGAGATTTTCATGTATTCTTTTTAAAATTTTTTCATTTGTTTTTTTTTTTTAAATTTCTTTTCAGTGTCATGTATTCTCTTTAATCCCCACCATAACCTTAGGAGATGGTTACAGTTATTATGTCCGTTTCACAGATAGGGAAACCAAGATCTTAAGATCTCGGGGAGATCTTAAGTCCTTGCTCAAGGTCACAAAGCAGGTCAGGGTGGCCCTGGGTTTCCTCATAATTTCATGAGCTGATTGTGACCCTTCTGTACTTTCTTATTCCGGGTGCTGGTCTGGTCCCTCGGGAGGAGAACTGCCACCTCCCCATAAGTACCTCTGAGACACATTCAGTGAGAATCCTGGCTCTTTCCAATAAACCCTTCCTATTCGCCCTGCCGCCATTCAGGTCGGACCCATCATGAATTCCGTTCCTCGAGGTTTCCTTAGCTCCACACCCAGCTGGAGTCCTTATAAGCCTTCCCCTTAGCTCCTTCACTGTTGGAGGATGGCTCGGGGGAAGCCGCCTCCCTGCTTCGTCCTTCATGGTCTCTCCTCCTGAGCGGTATGTGGGGCCTAGGGCACATGGCCATGGAGAATCCAGGCTGCCGGAGGGGCCCTCCTTAGAAGCTCCTGAGAAAAGATCTTGAGCAGCTAACACAGGAACGTGCTCAGAATCCTGCAGCCTCCAGTCCGCTTTACTTCAGGCAAATGAAAGCTGATTACAGAAGAAGGGGGCCAAGGAAACTCAGCCCTACACACATCATGGCCATAACACCAGCTTCTATCTTAGCTGACTGCAGCTGGAGAGGCTCCAGGAAAGGCTGCCACTCACCCTCTCATTCTGCTTAGGATAGGACTGAAGCCCAGGGAGGTCACGGCTAGTACAAGGTCACATAGCCCTTTAGTGACAGAGCCTGGCCGAGAGCACCCATGCCCAAGGCACTATCCTTACAGCAGGGGTTCTGGCCTTCCTGACCTTTGTAGACCATCTTCACAATTTTTGCCATATCCCCATGCCATCCGTGCTGTGCTCACTTAAGATTTTCTGAAAATGGACTAATGTCTTGAGCAAATAAAATTTATTGAAAAAGGAAGTTTCAAATTACTAGTTTGTTCTAGTTTTACATTTTACTAATAAATATGTCACATATAAAATTAAAGCATTTGTACCCCTCTGGCAGTACGCCTCCCACCTTTTTTTTTTTTTTTTTTTTAAATGGGGACTTAGAGGGAACCATGAGAGGCAGCTCTGGGTTCAAGTTTCTTCTCTGTGACTTACCAGCTGCCATGTCACTGGCAAGTCACTTCACGTTTCTGTGTGTCCATTTTCTCATCTGTGGGGTAAGGGTGAACACCATGCACCCTGTCTGCACTCCCCATAGCGCCGTCATGAGAACCGGCGTGAAATAAGCTCAACCAGTAGAAGTTTTCATTTTCACTCTACTTAGGAGATTTATTGTTTTCCCATTTATAGTAGAAATAGGTCTCTATTTGCTCATCTTCAGAGAGATGTGGAGGTCTCTTGAGTGCTGGTTCTATCCTTTTCCTGGAAGAGAGTCTCTGAGCAAATCCCCTTTTGTGGCATGCCCGTTTGTCCTGCGGTGTACCTACATCCCCAGGCAGGTGAAGAATGCAGGTTTATTTTCACACAGCTTGGTGAAAAGACTTTCCTAAACAGAGTTTAAGTCTCCTATGTTAGAGAGGGAAAATCTCCTAGAAAAGGCTCACCGGCTATAGCTTTGGATGAGGAAAGGAGAGGCTGACCTATAGCTAAGAAATCCGATCTGAGTTTCTATTGTGAAGTGAATGGAGGAGTTCCTTGGTGCTTCAGGGTCACAGAGACAGTGAATGGAATGATTTGTCAGTCTTCAGCCATTGCTCGCTGGAATCAGGGTAGATTTCACCAGAAGTAACTACTTTTCCAATTTCATTTCTTATCTAGTCTCTGCATTAAAAAATCTCAAGGATTCCAAATTGCTTGAAGACAGGGATGTTTGGTGGTGGGGGGGTGGTGTGTGTGCACTTACTATTTATAGTACTTGTGTTCCAGGCATTATTCTAGAGTTTTACAAATATTAACTCATTTAATCCTCTCAACAACCTATGAAGGAGGTACTGTTAGTAGCCTCACTACATAGATGAGGAAACTTAGGCACAGAGAAGTTGAGTAGCTTGCCCAAGGTCACACAGCTAGTATGGACAGGTCTGACTTGAACCCAGACAATGTGGCTCCTGAACCCCTGCGCTTAACTACAACTTCGTGTTGTGCAATATAAACGTATTAAACTTCCAATTTCAAACATCTTTCAAGGCCTGTTTCAAGGGTTCCTGTTGCCAGGAGCCTCCCCTGAGCTCATACAAGAGAAAACTCTTCCTAACTCCAAATGCACTTTCACTATACCTCTTTAAAGGAGTATACCAGTTTCTAGCTTGCATCTGAATGATTTTTATGTCTTATCTTCCTTTGTGTGTATATATGTGCATGTGTGTTTGTGTGTGTCTGTGTGCATGTGTGTGCCTTGACAGTCATCAGGGCTCTTCAGCAAATATTTCTGGCTGTCCACTTCCAGGCATATGGTAGAATTGCATTTCCTAGCCCCCCCTCTGGTAGAGCGGTATCATATCGCTTGTTCTGGTCAATGGTTGTGATCAGAATGTATGTGAGTCACTGCTGGCCTGACCAATGAATCTTCTGTGAAAAATTCTCTGGTATTCTCCTTTGCTCTGGCACACTCACAGGCAACACTTAAGACAATGCCTGTCTGTCTGTCTGAGTTTCTAGGAGGCCACAAAGGGCAGAATCCTTTTGTCAATGAATAATGGGCATATACTATGAGCAAGATTTTATAACTTTGTTGGAAAAGATATTCGTTGGTGAGATATTAGGGTTATTTGTTACTACAGCAAGACCTAACCTATCCTGACTGATCCAGTTATCAGAGTTGGGTGGGACAAGTGAAGTGGATCACAAAGGAGCACATCAAAGGAAAGGTTTGGTGTGATAGAACTGTTGTGTGTCTTAATAGTAATGGTGGTTACACAAACATTTGCATTTGTTTTAAGTTATACATCTATATACCACAAAGACTGAATTTATACATAAATTATTTCTAATTTAGGTATAAATTAGAAATAGATTTGGGCACACCCTGCTAATTTTTCTTAAATCCTCTCACTTTGAGTATTTAAAATTCCTCTGGAATCTGTACCTGTCGGAAGTAGGAGTGTGTGTGTGTGTGTGTGTGTATGTGTGTGTGTATGTGTATGTTTCTGTCTCCTGAACTCAAGTTTCCAAGGGAGCAGAAATTATCCGTGCTCATATAATTCCTCCATCTCCGCCTCAGCATGAGTCACCCTTTTGTTAACAGGAGACAGGAAAAGTCTCTGGAGGCACTTTAGCCTGAAGTGCTTATCCTGCCTCAGACTGCAGTGCCAATCTCTCATCTGGTTTTCCACTAATTATGCCTACTGTTGTATCAGCTTAGCTCCCCCAAATAATCCTTTGGGCCAGAGTATCCAGCTGGTTCTGTCATATGTCCTGGTGTCCACAAATCCATAAGTAAGGGGGAGGAGAACAGGAAAGAAGAGTGGCCTGTTCCAGTGTTCCCTGAGCCCAATGGGGGAGCAACTCTCCCTTGTATTTGTTTTTAACTTTTAAAAATTTTGGTATGACATTTATATAGTAAAGGGTATAAAGTATACAAATCCTTGTTTTGCTTGATGAATGTTTACCTGTTTATATACCCGAGTTACCACAAGCCAGATCAAGACATAGAACCATTTCCAGCACCTTGGATTGCTCCTCATGTTCCTTTCAGTCAGTAACCATCTCCCACTCACTCCAGGGGAAACTATTCTGATTGCTATCACCATACCTTAATTTCACCAATTCTTGAACTTGATATAAATAGTATCACTCAGTCTGTACTCTTGAGTTCAGCTTCTGTAAGGTTCATTCATGCGTGTATATCAGTAACTTTTTGCTGGCTAGCGTTCTATTGCGTGAATGTTTAACAATTATCCATGGTCCCATTGATGAACATTGGGTTTTGATAGTTTGGGGCTATTCTGAATAAATCTGCTATGAACATTTTTGTACATGTCTTTTGGTGGACATAATCATTCCTTTTCTTGAGTTTATGCCCAGGAATAGATAGCTGAATGATAGGAGCTGCATGGTTTTGTACTAGTAGACATTGCCAAACAGTTTTCCAAAGCAGTAATGCCATTTTGTCTTTCTCTCAGCAGTGTATGAAAGCCCCTGTTGCTTAGCATCTTGTCAGTGCTTGGTATTGTCAGTGTTTTTAGTGTCGCCTATTGTGGTGGGTGTGCGGTGGTATCTCACTATGGTTTTAATTTCTCCTTTGAAATGTACATGTGCTCCCTTACTGTTGCCACAGTTTCTGATAGAAGCTGTTGTTGCCACAGTTTCCAATTTTTTTTTTTTGTTGGTTCAGGGGTATGGAGAGAGAGTGGCACTTGTAGGTGATGGGCTGGTAGAAGAAGCACTTTCATTAGGAGAGGGGACTTAGGAATTGTCCCAGCACTGCAATCCAAAAGGGGATAGCACCTATGTGTCTATTTTCTTGAAAGCTGTCCCCTCAGAGAGCTGGCTCATTGTTGACAGGCATACTCATTCCTCCAAGAGACTGTGCTTGAGTTATGACAGACAGACTATGTCCATCCCCTGGGCAGATGGGCCGCTCTGAACCTTTTTCTGGAACTATATGAATTGGCATGACATTTCCAGTCATTTGTTTTCAGAATGACAATGTGTCAGTTTAAGTACCACTCCCTTGATACGTTTGTCAATTGCAGGAGAAAGTAGAAAAAGCCCAAGAAAAGAATGCTTATCAAGATGGGGGAAACCTTGGGAGCCTGGGTGACTCAGTGGGTAAAGCCGCTGCCTTCAGCTCAGGTCATGATCTCAGGATCCTGGGATCGAGTCCCGCATCGGGCTCTCTGCTCAGCAGGGAGCCTGCTTCCTCCTCTCTCTCTCTGCCTACTTGTGATCTCTCTCTCTGTCAAATAAATGAATAAAATCTTAAAAAAAAAAAAAGTTTAAAAAAAAAAAAAAGATGGGGGAAACCAAATCTCACCTTCACCTTCTTATTTGGTTTGTTGATGATCCCTTCTGAGCACAGGCATCTCTAAAAGAGAAATCTATCAAGCAGGTGACCTACCAGGCATCTTACTGCCCAGCTCCTCAAGCCAGTCATTATTTATGGTGGGAAAATAATGGAGAAACCTGGGGATGTGTAAACAGCCCAGAGTTCTCTTTGGGTTTATTTTGGCCAGCCTGGGCCCCATACCTGTGCTCGCCCAAGGGAAAACCCACCAAACTGCTAGCAAGTGGCACTCATGGGCTTGGGAATTAAGGATCTGGGCATGAATGCAGACTGTGCCACTTACCAGTTGTATGACACTGGCATGTTAATTGGCATTCCAGAACCTCAATTAAAGCACAAATACTGATATCTATCTCACAGGACTTTTTGGGTAAAGATTAGTTGGGGCAATAGATATAAAAGTGCCTAATATATACGGTAGGTGTGCAATAAATATTATTGATCTAATAGCCAAAAACTGGAAACAGTTCAGATTTTCTTGAACAGGTAAATGGTAAGACAAACCATGGTGCATACAACCCATGGAAAACTAATGGGCAGTGGAAATGAAGGAATTTCTGATACACATAAATGAATCTGCAGAGTACTATGCCGAGTGAAAAAATATTCTTTTTGGTTTGTTTATCTATTTATTTATTTGACAGACAGAGAGACCATAAGTAGGCGGAGAAGCAGGCAGACAGAGAGAAGGAAGCAGGCTTCCTGCTGAGCAGACAGCCTGATGCCGGGCTTAGTCCTAGGACCCTGAGAGAGCCAAAGGCTGAGGCTTAACCCACTGAGCCACCCAGGCATCCCTGAAAAAATATTCTACAAGATTAGTGTTAGCCATTACATCACGTATGATTCCATTTATATCACATTTTTGAAATGACAAAGTTCTAGAAATGGAGAACAGATTAATGACTGCCAGGGTTCGGAATGGTATGGAGGGGTGAGAGGAGTGTGTGTGGTCACAGAAGGACACATTGGGGCACCTGGGTGGCTCAGTCAGGTAAATATCTGTTTGTTTCTTTGTTTGTTTTTAAGTATCCAACTCTTGCTCAATGTCAGGTTGTGTGTTCGAGCCCCACATTGGGCTCCATGCTGGGTATGGAACCTACTTGAAAAAAATTAAAAGGGCAAAATTAAAGGAATTTTGTGGTAATGAAACCGTTCAGTATCTTGACTGTGTTGGTGGATACATAACCTACACATGCGATAATGTTGCTTAGAACTACACACACACACACACACACACACACTAGTATAACTGGAGAAATCCAATTAAGATCTGTGGATTGTATCAATATTAATGTCCTGGTTGTGATACAATATTATAGTTTTATAAAATGTTACCATTGGGGGAAACTGGATTAGGAGTTGACAGGGTATCTCTGTTATATCTTAGAACATAATGTAAATCTACAATGATCTCAATAAAAATTTCAACTAAAAATACTACCAATCTGTAAGTATTACACTGGATTTCAAGAAGCACTGTTTAATAATAAGCTTAATTTAATAACTTAGGAAAAAAGAAATACACTGCCTCATTAAATCTATTTATAGATTGCAAGATAAATCCTGACTTGAGAAATACTCCAATGTGTGTGTGTGTGTGTAGGGGGAGAAATTACAACTGAAATCAAGGAAATGTGATAGTTTCTAGCAGCTCCTCTACCCTCTCTCCAACTTCTATTTTCTATTTCTCTTCCTTCTTCCTGCTTTCTTCAGATACCCACCGCTCTCATTTAGCCTAATTCCCAAAAGAAAAGAAAAATCAAGTCACACTAAGGTGTTGCTAACTTGATTAGTTAATTAATTAACTTGCTGCTTCTCCTTCATTTGCTCACCCACTACAACTCATCTTGGATCCCTAGTACTGTGACTTGTATATAGCTCTCATTAAATATTTGGTGAAGCTAATGAAAGGACTTTAGTTTTTTAAAGATTTTATTTATTTATTTGACAGACAGAGATCAGGCAGAGAGGCAGGCAGAGAGAGGCAGGGGGCAGGCTCCCCGCTGAGCAGAGAGCCCGATGCGGGGCTCGATCCCAGGACCCTGGGATCATGACCTGAGATGAAGGCAGAGGCTTTAACCCACTGAGCCACCCAGACACCCCTAATGAAAGGACTTTAAAAGAGGATTACTACTTAGGGTAATTCCTAAGATAGAAGATAACTCCATAATGAAATGTTTATCACCTTGGCACCTGGTTGAGGAAGGGAATTTGGAATGGGACCTTTCCTGGCTCTGTTCAAATAGAGCATCAGAAGTTCCTGCCCAGTTCTAATCTAATCTACACACAAAGCTTATCTTTTCCCAAATCTGGGTTCCAAGTTTTTAAAAAATTAGCCTAAAATCGTTAAGGGCATGTACATGTTGGGAAATCAAATTGTCATTAACACAAATGTGACTTGCAGTGGGTGTTCTAGATCCATCAGATGATGATTGATGATGAAAAATTTGACTTCCAATTCTAAATTTATGATCTTGCTTATTCTATCCTGGGAAAGCACTTTAAAAATGTTGTATATGGGGGCGCCTGGGTGGCTCAGTGGGTTAAGCCGCTGCCTTCGGCTCAGGTCATGATCTCAGGGTCCTGGGGTCGAGTCCCGCATCTGGCTCTCTGCTCAGCAGGGAGCCTGCTTCCCTTTCTCTCTGCCTGCCTCTTGCCTGCTTGTGATCTCTCTCTGTCAAAGAAATAAAATCTTAAAAAAAAACTTTAAAAAAATGTTGTATATGGTGTATTTGAGGGAAATATTTAAAGATTTCTCCCCTTAGCATCAAAATTCCCCTTGGATAATGATAATCAGCTTGATTTCAGATTTATGCAAAATACAATAAAAATAACTCAATATTTTAATTATTGGCAAACCAATTTTTATTTTCTTAGAGTAGAAATAATTAAAACTAGAAGCCACAACTTCCCATGACTTTTTCAACTTAGCTTAGATGTTAGAATAATGTTTTAAAATATGATCCCAATGCGTTTTCCCTTTTTTATAGGTAGTTTTTATTAAAGAAAGAAAAAGAATAACGCGCTGTTCTTTCATTAAGATTACGCCATAAGATGTAGGCTTGCTGTCCTGGGAGGAGGTAGACACAGCATAGGACAAATTAATCATTGCTTAGCTTTAAATTGCAACTAGATTTTTAAAAACCCTTACTGGGACAATAGACTTCAAAGCCAGAATAACACAAGAAAGAAAAAGGTTTTCTTAGAATTCCCCAAATTGGTCTCTTACATGACAGAAACCAAAGCTTAGAAGGTTGACCATGGAAAAGCCATAGAGTAGGAAGGATGAGAACACAGTGCAGGTAAGGGAAGCTCCCACACAGGAGAGAGAATGCCCTTCCAGTTCTAGGAGGGGTAGCTTGGCACAGAAAGGAAGAATCAAATGTCCCTCTATCGGCCCACACTTCCCACTCTCCAAATAGGACATAGGGGCAGGAGTAAGGGCTGGTAGAAACACCCACATAGGCTTGGGAGGATATAAAAGCGTCAGGGTAAGAGGCTACCTCATCAGACACATCCTGAATTAATATGAGCATCTCAGGAAATCCTGCAATAGCATTGTGTTTTATCTTCCTTGGTAAGGGAGAAGTGAAGAAACAGCTGCTTCATAGTTTTTCATACTCTAGAAGGCAGGAGAGAATTCCTGGGCCCCTGACTTGGGCATGGAAGCATTGAGAGGGCAGATATACTTGAGAAAGCCTGAGTGAAATTTGTGGAATTTGGGGACCTTGAAATGCAGGCAGTGTCAAGGTCCACAATCAACGGCACAATGACCAAAAATCAGCTGCCCCTCAGTGGAGACCAGGGCAGGATACCGAGTGGCTGCATGGGCCAAGCCACCCCAGAGAACAGTAGGAGGACCAGGCCATCTTCCCCCAACCACAAAAATGTGCCTAGTCACCATATTGGGGGAAAAAGAAGAGGAATAATCCTTCATAGAGAGGCAGAACTCTGAAAAACTATGTAGCTATCTGAAAGAAGTTATTAAAGCAAGAAGAGATGTCTTTAATTAGGGTGGGAGGTTGGGGGAACCAGGTGGTGGGTATTAGAGAGGGCACGGATTGCATGGAGCACTGGGTGTGGTGCAAAAACAATGAATACTGTTACGCTGAAAAAAATAAATTAATTAAAAAATTAAAAAAAATGTCTTTAATTAACATCACCCATGAAGATAGGAGATCAAGAGCAAGAAATAAAGAAAGTTGTATTTCTGTACATCCCAGTTTGCGAGTTGTAGATATTGACGCCAGCACACTTTTAAAAAAGTATGATTTATTCAAAGAAGAATGGGGAAAGGAATTGTGGCAAAAGTATGGGAGCAAAGGAGAAGGGTTTCGTTTCAGAGAGTCACTCCTCAGTTTCCTGCTTGGGTAGCTGGCCAGTGCTGCTGACCTTCCTAAGTCAGGAAATTAGGAGGAAGAATGCAGATTGTCAGGAGAACAGGGTGTGGCCGTTAGTTTGGGGTTACGCTTGAAGATGCTGCTGGGATAATGAGTTGGAGATGCTGAGGAGGTGGGGGTCTTCTTTTGCTATCCTTGTCTCACACAGCCATCCACCGTTTCTGGGATCTGCCCTTGGCTCAAGGATATTGACGCACTGAGCCTATTGTCCCCACAAGGTTGTACGTCACATTCCTCTGGTAGACTTCTCTCCACGGAAAGCTTTTCATTTCTCCCTAGACGATGTCATCTTTAGAGAGTATCTTTTTACAGTGTCTGTGTAAGAAGGTTTTCCCACTCCCCAGCCTGGTTGCTGGGGTCATTTATTGATGCATAACAAATTACCCCAAAACTCAGTGACATAAAACAACTACTTATTATGCTCATGAATTCTGTGGGTCAGGAATTTGGACAGGGCACAGCAGAAATGGTTTATTTATCTCTGTTACAACAGTGGGGCCACAGAGGCTGGTAGTGACTTGACAGCTGGGGGCTAGAATCATCTGCAGCCTTGACCACTAAGCATATCTGGAACCATAGCTGGGGTCATTGGCTGAAACGCCTATACATCGCCTCTCCGTGTACTGTGGGCTTCCTTACAATATGGTGGCTCAGTTTCAAGAATGAGCCTCCCAAGAAAGAGCCCAGTGGAAGATACATCGCTTTTTCTAATCTGATCTTAGAAACCACACACCATTTCCGCTGTATCCCGTCTGTTGAAGCAGTTACAAAGGCCCACCCAACTTCAAGGGGAGGGAAAATAGACTCCACCTCTTGATGGGAGAGCAGGAAGGTTCTAAAAAAGCATGTGGAACCAGAAATATTGTTAAGGCCATTTTTTGGAAACTATCATCTGCTTCACAGGTCTAGGCCCTTTCTCAGTAGAAGATTTAGAATGCTTCAACCTGTTTCTTCTTCACCCCCTCATCTTACCAGTGTCTTATTCCACATTCTTCCCCTTTGCCCTCCTCTTCCAAAATGAGTGTTCTTTTTGTATCTCTCAGGGCCAACTTCCCCATACATTCCTTTGACACACCACTCCCCACTCAACCTGCCCCCGCTCCTCTCCTATAATAAAACCCATGGCTTCCTTCACATTCCCCTATAGGAACTGGAGCTTGGGAAACTGATGCAAAAAATGCTGATAATCTGGCTACTGTTAATCCTGTAAAGGTAAAGTTTTAGACCTTTTGCAGTTCTTGACACTTTGTGTCAAGGTGCTATCACAGACAATATAGATAATCTTCACCATAACCCTGTGATGGAGGTGTGAATAGCCCCATTTTCTAGGCGAGGAAACGGATTCCTAGAGGTTTAGAAACTTGCCCACGTAAGTAGAAAGGTTTGGATTTGAACTCAGGACAGTCTGTTTCCAAAGTTGTGTTTTCCCACTCTGTAGCTACGCTGCTTCAGGGAAAGAATGAGCCTTGGTTACTTAGTCACTGTGCCATGTCTCAGTCACTGTTCAACTTCTGTAGAGCACAAAGTCACGCCAAGAATAGCCTTCTACTTGGCTTGTGAAATCTTTGGAGATTCAGGGCTATTTGAAACAAAAATCTAACTCCTCGCTGTATCTGATTTCTTTGTGGCTTTTTACATATATTTTCTCTGTTACTGCAAAGTTCCACATGGCATTTGAGAATCTGGCAGTTGGTAATTTTTCTCAAGGAAAAGAAACATTAAGACATTTGTTCTTAGAAAAATAAATCTGTGTATGTGACATGTATACCAACACATATATACAATGGAGCAATCTATTCACGATTTATTTTTATATAGAGGACTGCTGTTATGCAAATATACACAGACCCATTCTATGCTTTAAAGACATTTTCTATATGGAGAACTGGGGGTGGCAGGAAGGAGAGGGAACAGAAAGAAAGACAGGATTGCTCAGACACACAGAACAAGTTTACCTCCCCTTGACTCTTTTAAATGTCTTTGGAATAGATGCTGTTGATGATTTGGAAGCATATTTGATATTTTAACTCCACCTTTAGAAGTAGAGCTCCAAATGCTAGCGAATGTCTGTTGTGGCTTCTTGACGTCCACACTACTGGAAATCCACAGTAGCATCAGAGCCCCTTTGTTGAAGAAACTGGATAAGATAGCAACAACATCTGAAGTCCCCTAGACCCCAAATCCACTTTTAAAACCATCCTAGAGTGATTTCCATCCTGTCACTGGTGATGACAGATCAGACTAACAGTGATGATATTTCTTGTGGTCTGCCACTGAATGCTCTGAGGTATGGGCAGCTTCCAAGGCCCAGGTGTCAGGAAAAGAAAAGGAAGATCAGGGGGTCAGTTGGCTTCATACCTAAACCTTGAATGGAAAAGCAACTGCTGAAGCCTCCACATGCTTTCCCATCCCCCTCCAACCCGCAGACTCAAGTCTGATTTCACCATGTTCACCAGAGCCCCCTGGTTTAATTAGCATAACTGTGGCTGGGAGAGCACATGGCAAAGATTACGGTTTCCATGACCTCACTGATTTTGGAAAACACTGATATTTCAGAAAATATATATACTCTTTCCTTCTGGGATTAAGAACAAATCTAATAACATATAAAGAACGCCTCCTCTGAGTCTTCTCTTACCATCCCCCCAACCCCCAAGTACTGATCCTCTTTTCCCCTTTACCACAACCAAATTCATAAATCCGTTTGAATGAATTCAGGGTTTAAGACGACAGACGTGAGCTGCTTATCAGCAATCAGCCTAATAGATAGGATCCATTATCTCCTGCATCCCACTGTTTGGAAATGACTGTGCAATGCCTAGTCTCTAAAGGGACCTCCCTTTCCCAATAACCCCAGTTGGACAAGTAGGTAATTTTTTCCCCCATGTAATTCCCCTCTTGGGGAACTGCTATAATGGGAGGCAGCAAAAGGAGCTCCTTTTTAGCAGACTCTGTTGGTTCTCTTGAACTCTACCATTTCAGAGTGGTCCCACTGCCTTCTAAATGGCAGCATCTACATCTCTGGGCCTGGTGACCTCTTCTGGGACACTGGGGCCAGTACACTCCTATATGTGGCAGGTTTATAGTGCCAAGGAGTTAATGCCCCTGAAAACAGCCTTCAGCTCATGTCTCTTGGCTGTAGGGGTATGAGTACCTCAGCTCCCTTTCCCCTCATGTGGAATAGACTTTGAGACCTGTATTTTATACCATTCCCCAGAGCTGTCTTTTGGGATTAATTTCCAATTATCGATTGTGGGTAGATGGCTTGATAATGTACTCCTTATTGGATGGTTTCTCTTCTCTGAATCACTTTTCCACTGTCCTATTCATGTCCCTAAAACCTCCCAAGTAAACTACTTGCACTGAAATATTGGGGGAGCCCTTACTAAGATACCCTCTAAAAGTTATACAATACTATTAAGGAAGCTTCCCTTAACCCATTCGCTGCAAGTGCAAGGAAGGTTAATGATTCTGATACCCTTTACATGCTCCACAGAGAAGGGGAAACTGGCAAAATTTCACATGAGGAAATGCATTAATTTTCGCTTTCCACTGATCAGTTATCCTCAGAACAAGTCAAGCAGTCCCTATTGATTTTGGTAGTTTTTGAGAGCTTGCTTGCCAGTTGGCCTGTATTTTTTTTTTCTTTTAGAGAGAGATGGAGCATGAGTAGGGGGTGGGGGCCGAGGGAGAGGGAGTGAAAGAACCCCAAGTCAGCTTCGTGCTGGGTGGGTGCGGGGCTCATTCTCACATCCCTGAGATCATGACTTGAACTGAAATCAGGAGCTAGACACTTAACTGACTGAACCACTCTGGTGCCCTACTTGGCCTGTCTTCTTTACCCACTTTCATCTCTCCCAGTAGATAGTCAAAAGTATTTCTGTGATGAAAATTGTCCATTGTCTTTATATATAACCCTCCCATTTGTGGTATAACCGGACATGTTTTAAAATTCTTTAGTTCACTTGTCTCTAAATTCCGGGCAAAATGTCAGTTAGGTACTTCATTCAACAAATATTTTTGAGCACCCAATATATGCTGGTTTTGTATTAGCTCCCTGAGGTACTGTCATGAATAGTTTCTTCCTTCATGATACTCACAGCAGAGATGTTGTGGGTTCTGAAGTCAGACAGCTGAGCTTTGAATTCTACCTCCATTAGCTTCTGTGACCTCACTAAACTTCTGTTTTTCTTTGTCAGGTGGGACCAATTTCCTCACATGGTTTGAGAATTAATATCTAATGGTTGAGATGAAGCATATAGGACATTGTTCCCAGTACATAGAAAATGTTTAATTGGCTTGTAAGACATAAGAGGATTAAAATAGTTAATACATATTGAGTGTTTACTGCATGTCAGTCACTGCTTAAACATTTTATTTTATTTTTCAAGATTTATTTACTTTATTTTTTTAGGATTTTATTTATTTGTCAGAGAAAGAGAGAGAGAGAGAGAGCAAGAGCGCACCAGCAGGCAGAGTGGCAGGCAGAGGCAGAGAAAGTGGAACTTGATCCCAGGACCCAGGGATCATGACCTGAGCCGAAGGCAGTGGCTTAACTGACTGAGCCACCAGGCGTCCTAAGATTTATTTACTTTAAAGAGAGAGAGTGTGAGCCGGGCAAGGGGGGAGGGCCAGAGGGACAGAATCTCAAGCAGACTCCCTGCTGCGCATGGTGCCCAATGCAGGGCTCCTTGCAAGGCTAGATGTGGGGCTTGACAGGGGGCTCTCTCCCAAGACCCTGGGATCATGACCCAGGCCAAAATCGAGTTAGTTGCTCAACTGACTGCACCGTCAAGGTGCCCCTGCTTAAACATTTTAAATGCATAAACTCGTTTAGGTCACCCTAGAACCCTTAATGATAAATAAACACTATTCTCTGATACTTTTACAAATAGAGAAATACTGAAAGGCCAAGTAGCTTGTCAAAGGACACATGGTTAGTATACAGAGCCAGGATTTGAACTTCGTTGTTCTGGATGCAGAACCCACACTCTTAGCTCTTCCACCTTCACGTCTCAAAGTGTGGTTCTTGGAGTGGCTGGTTAGAAGTGCAGAATCCTGGGTGCCTGGGTGGCTCAGCTGGGTGAGCGTCTGCCTTTGGCTCTGGTCATAATATCGGGATCTTGGGGTTGAGCCCTACATTGGCTCCCTGCTCCGCAGAGAGTCTGCTTCTCCCTCTCCCCCTCTGCTGCTCCCCTTGCTCATGCTCACTCTTTCTCAAATAAATAAATAAATAAATAAATAATCTTTAAAAAAAAAAAAAAAGGAAGAAGTGCAGAATCCTGGTGCCCCTCTGCCAAACCTCCTAAATCGCAATCTGCATTTAAACACAATGCCCAGGTGAAGTATATGTATATTACAGCTGAAGGACTGCTCTATCCCATGCCAATTGGACTTTGCTAAGTTAAGGGCTTCAGTGGAGCTATGTCTAAGATGCTTTCAGAGCAAAATCCAGGAGTAAAATACAATGTACCTTATGGCAAGTCATTGATATACAGCTGCTCAATAAACACTAAAACACACACACACACCACATGCACACACACTACCCACAAATGTGTCATCATGGTAACATGGGCATGTAACAGTTACTTCTGAAGGCCTTCCTTCCCTACCACAGCTGCCCCCCAGGTGCCAGTAGCCCCAACTCATTCTGAACTGGTCATTGGCCATTAGACATTATTGCTGACAGCCATGTTCTCTCTCACCTTGATGGTTCAGGAAGGGATATGCAGAGGCGTAATTGGCTTGTTTTGTTTTCTTCCCTTCTTTGTTGCCATGGTTACTCAGTTCATTTGCATCTTTAAGCTTCTTTCATATTAACCTGAAAACCACTCAGAGGTTCTCCTGCATGGGGAGGGAAATCCTACTTGAAGGGTGAGACACAGTCCTAATTCCCAGGGGTCTGGGTGATGGTTTTAGATGAAGACACCTCCAAAGAAGAAACAAATTTTAAGATTCAGCCTGAAATCCCAGTTCATCTGGAGACTTCCTCTTCAGTTCTGGGGTTGGAGTTCTGTGTCTTGCATTATGTGCATGTCTCACTGGCAGAGATTGTGTCTGAAAGCAGGAAAGAAGTCATTATTGTAATAACTCCGTGCAGAGACTATAGGGAGAAGGCACACTTTCCAAGGCAATCCCATTCTTTCAGTAGAGAAAAAAGAAGTTTAACTCATTAAGACTTTATCCCAGATGATGTCAATCACAAAAGAAACTCCGGGTTCCTTGGCCATCCCTCACACTTACCCTAGGTCCAGGATGACTTTGCATTCCTATTTCAGTAATCTGCCAAATCTCTCAAAAACTTAATGGCTTTAAACACCAGCTATTTTATGATTTCACATGATTCAGTGGGCTGAATGGGCTAAGCTGGAGAGTTCTTCTGCTCATGATGTCAACTGGGACAGCTGTCATCTGGGGGCTTGCTTAGACAAGAATATCTAACATGGCTTGTTGATATGGCTGGCAGTTGATGCAGGCTTTTGGCAGAAAGCTCCAATGGGCAGTTGACCAGGGCTCCTTGGTTGCCTTCCATGTAGCCATGTAGCCTTTTCATATGGCTTGGACTTCTCACAGACTGGTAGCTGGGTCCCAGAAAGGGGTAAGTAGTCCAAGGGTCAGGGGACAGCACTGATACTCGGGGGGAGGAGAAATAGGTTCCCTACCTCTTGATCAGCATACAGGAAGATGGTATTTAGGGAATCCTTGGAGACAAGCTTACACATACCCCTTCCTGAACTTTTTGTCCACCTTTCCTCAACTCCTTAAACTTTTCTGCTGCACCCTCTGGAACTCTTGTTTAGTCATAAACAAAATTCCTTCTGTTATAAATCTCTGAATGTTACTTTTAGCTTCTTGCTTTACATGATACCTGACTTACCCTTGAGGACACAGCTTTTCCTGATACCCTCTCAGATGGTGGCTGTATTCTCTCTCATGTTCCTCATATCCCCAAACTGGAGGGTGGGACAAGTACCTATCCTTGCTATTTATTTCCAGTTTCCCAAATCACTCTCTCTTATTCCTCACTAATACCACCCCATCCCCATCGTTGAATGTCAAGTCATCAGGCTATACTACCCACCACTCTTCCCGGTTATAGTCATCTGCCAACTCTGTGCCACTCTCTCTCTCTCTCCTCTAACATTGTACTGTTGCTCTAATACTCTCCTGTCCTGATTCTTGGGGATTTCCATATCATGTCAATAACCTTTCCAATATTCTGCCTTTCTGTACTTTGACTTTCCTTCTTCCAGTGATTTTGTCTCTCCCCTCCTCAGCCACAAATTCTCATAGCCGTACTCTGGAATATTTTTCCAATTCCTTCATCTCTTTCATAATCTCTGTTCTCCCAAAGCACCAACTCCAAGCAACTCTTTTGATTCTATGAAAAGTAGAGCTGGAGTATTACAAAATTACCCACAATACCCTTAATGCAGAATGGCTTTGGCCAGCTTATTTAGGAGCTGCTTAACAGAGAAGAACAACACCCACGTATAGTGTGCTCAACACTGAAAGGAAGAAACCTTTAAATCCACTGGGGCATAGTGTAGGGCACAGTGTAATGGGACTCATGCTGCATTTACAGGCAAAAGGGCCAGGTTTGAGATCTAGCTTTGTTTCTTGGGTGTTGTGGTTCATTGGGCAATTCACTTAATTCCTAGGAGCATCAGTTTTCAACATTTGGTTGAGTCTGACTCACAGGATTGTTTTGAGGATTAAGTAAAATATGTATGTGACATTTTCTGATAAATTGTAAAGGACCTTACAGTGATTTATTTATGTAAACTTGTGCCAGAATTTGGTCTGAAGGATGGTGTGATAACCAAAGTTTCAACAAGAATACTCCCATTTTTCAGAAGAAATAAAGGTATATTTGAAAGCTTTCCCAGGGAGAGGTTGTTATTATAAACTGGTTCTGAGAGATTTTGATACTTGTTCCTAATGTCTAATACGGCCACTTTTGTTCATTTTTGGGAAGCTCATTTTATGACAACTACTCTTAGAGTTTTATTATATTTCTTTCAACAAACATTTATTAAGGGTTATTGTATGCCAGGTACTGTGCTAGGTCCTGGGGATAAACTAGATGGGCAAAAATTGACATGGTACCTACCCTCATGGAGCTTTTAGGCGGGGTAATCAACAGTCTCACAACTGTGACAAAAGCTGAAAAGAAGGACCTATGTTAGGTAGATCTGATCTAGTCAGAATGTTGGAAAGGTTTCTTTGAGGAGCTCAGATCTGATGGACAGTAGGAATCAGATGAAGAAGAGAGGAATATCCATTTTCTATGGCTGCTATAACAAATCACCACAAACTTAGTAGCTTAAAACAACACGAATTGGGGCACCTGGGTGGCTCAGTGGGTTCAGGTCATGATCTCAGGGCCCTCAGATCAAATCCCACATCGGGCTCTCCACTTAGCAGGGAACCTGCTCCCCACCGCCCCCCCAACCCCGCCTGCCTCTCTGCCTACTTGTGATCTCTCTCTCTCTGTCAAATAAATAAATAAAATCTTAAAAAGAAAAACACAACACAAATCTATTGTCTATGGTTTTGGAGGTCAGAAGTTCTAAAACCAAGCTTTTCAGCTAGACTGCATTTCTTCTGGAGGCTCTAGGGGGAGAATCCATTTCCTTGCCTTTTCAGCTTCTAAAGGCTACCTCCATTACATTCCTTGGCCCTTGGCCCCTTCCTTCATCTTCAAAGCCAGCATCATAGCATCTCCCAATGTCTTCCCTCCGTAATCTCTACTGTCATCATCACATCTTCTTCTCTGATTCTGGCTCTTCCACCTACCTCCTTCCCTTATAAGGACACTTCTGATTACATTGAACTCACCCAGATAATCCAGGATGTTCTCCCCGTCTGAAGATATTTAGCTTAATCGCACCTACAAAGTCCCTTTTGCCATGTAAGCAACATATTCATGGATTCTGGGGATAGGACATGAACATCTTTGGGGAGCAGATACTTAATCTACCATAGGAGCATTCTAGGTGGGAGGAACAACATGTACAAAAGCCCTGGGATTGGACAGAGCATCTCAAATAGAAGGGACTGAAATCAGGTCAGTGTGGCTGGAGCCTAGAAGAGGGAGGGTAAGACATGAAGGGACTGGAGAGATAGACAGGGACTAGACTCTATATGACCTTTTAGGCCATGTGAAATAATTTTGCCTTGACCCATGAAGCCATGTGAAATATTGATTTTTTAAAGATTTTATTTATGTATTTGACAGAGAGAGACAGAGCGAGAGAGGGAACACAAGCAGGGGGTGTGGGAGAGGGAGAAGCAGGCTTTCTGCCAAGCAGACAACCCGATGCGGGGCTCGATTCCAGGACCCTGGGATCATGACCTGAGCCAAAGGCAGATGCTTCACCCACTGAGTCACCCAGGTGCCCCTAATGATAGGTTTTAAGTAGGGAAGTTCATATTTACACTGAAAAGGTAATTCTGCTACAGAGTATGCAGAATGGCCTGGAAGGGCTAATAATTGAGATGAACAGTGATAATGGTTTGTACTAGATACAAATGGAGAGAAGTGGAAGGGTGGGAGAAATATACAGGAGGAAACTCAACAGGACTTGGTAATGCATTGAAGGATGTTGAACAGCATTTCTAGTCTCAACACACAGATGCCAGTGACAATCCTCCTCCTATTGTGACAACAAAATGTCTCCAGACACTGTCAAGTGTCCTCTGGAGGCACAATTGCTTCTGGTTGAAAATCACCATTCTTGAAAAACTGTTCAGGAAACACCAACTGAGGTACCACTGTGAAAACAGAGGAGGGTGATGATGAATGGGTGACAGTGAAGCAAGTGAAGAGGTAGGGAGAAGAAGAATGGATGTTTATCTAGCTGCTACTGTGCATCTTGCTAATGTCATTAATGTGTCACAGAAACCTTGTCAAGAGGTAGCCATCACCTTGTTGTGTAGACGAGGAGCTGGAGGCTTGGGAACACAGTTTAGCATTCACTATTACAAGGTGGATCTAGTGATCCATCCCAGGTCTGTCTGACTCCAATACCCACGCTCTTGCTGCCACAAATCCAGGCTGCTTCTTACTTAGGCCAGAAAAAGTCAAAGAGTCCAAGAGCAATTGCCCAATGATGGTTGCTCGTTCCAAGAAGGGAAAGCAGGCTCTTCTCTAATGAGCTCAAAAGTCAGTACCCAAGGTCTAATGAGTACCTGTGGGAAGCGTGAGACTCAGGCAGGGTTCCAAAGCAGAATTCCACTCATCATCACAGCTTTAGGTCACAGAATGTAATCTAGGCCCAGGTAGACATAGAGGACTGTTAGCAGTTCAGAATAGGAAAAGTGTGAACAATTGAAACCCACCAGTGTGGCCACACCCCATTTAACTCTGTAGTTCTCTTTAAAAGATTGTTTAATCTTTTAAAAAATGATGTAACTTGTATTTTAACAGACAGTGACAATCCTCCTCCTATTGTGCACATAGTACAAAGTTTAAAAGATTTAATCCAGATAAAGATTTAAATCTTTATCCCCCAGATTCTTATTTCCCATCCCAGAAGACAACTATTGTTATCATTTGTTTTGTGTATATTTCCAGAAATACTCTATATATAGTCAAGCAAATATATATATTTTTTTCATTAATGACAGCATAATATACACATTATGGAGTACCATAACATACCACCCTATAAATATATATGCAGTATACATAGACAAAGACATACATGTCTGTATGTCTATCGCTCGTTTCATATTGGTACATGAAGATCTGTCTCATTCTTTTTAATGGTTGCCTAGTATTCTATCTTAGGAAGATGGCATAATTTGGTAAACCAGTCTTCTAGTGATGGACATTTATGTTGTTCCTACTCTCTTGCTATTACAAATAAAGCCACAATGAATAGCTCTGTACATACTTTCCCCTCATGTGTAAGTATATCTGTTCACTTGGTTTAATTCATAACCTGTCATTTCTTCCTTTTGCCTGCAGTGTTGGTACTAAGATCCGTATAACTTTGGAAGCAATAGAAGGAAATAGAGCATCTGAACGAATATCAAGTATACAATTAACCTTGAAAATCAAGCCTTAGAAGTAAAATTTGAAAGACACCTGATCACATGTGGTAAGTTAAATATGACGTCACGTGGCTTTTGAGGTCCCATATTCCTCATGTAGAAACTGCTAAAGCAGGATGGGCCCTCAGAATTCTCTAGTGTGTCCCTTTCCCATGTTTTCACACTTAAGACCATTGGGACCCCAAGATGCTTATAAATAGCTCAGTTAGATTGAAATGTCAGTCTTCCAAGTTCCAATCCTATGCTCTTTCAAATACACAAGCACAGTGTCCTTCCCAACCCTAACACTTTGAAACAGAAAAAAATTATTATTTAAAACCCAAACTGATTGTCTGCATTCTAAAGTGGTGCCATAATTCACTGCAGTGCAGTGAACTAAATCTCTGCTCCCTTCATCGGAGGGACTGTGGAATGAGGGAGGAGGCAAGGATGGATAGTTCAAAACCTCTGCCAGTGGAGTATTTGGCCCACTTTATAACAAAATCTAGAGTAACACTGTGCAGAAGTGGCTGCCCACCTAGGTAGAGGTGTAGAGCACCACAAGACTTTGCATCACATGGTGACTCTCAGGAAGGCCTTGAGACAATGATCCCCAAACTGCATAAGCAAAGAGTTTTAGTAGGCAAGTCACATGGCTAAAGAACACAGAGGGGTAGCCTAAATATTTTATAATGATAAAAATGTCTGATAGTCAATTTTGAGTTTTTTGACTTTGTTGTGATATAAACTTGATCCTTAAGTAGAGTCCGTTTTACATACAAATGTCTTTGGTGAATGGTTCTGGGACTATTTCTTTAACTCTACCAAGTCAGGGTGCTGGGTTGACACTGTGATTCTCTGGTCATTTTCTCCCTCAAGTTCACATGAAGACTGTCATTAGCCCTATGCGAACCATTCTGTAAACTCCTGCAAAATTCAGGGTAGGAGGATGAGGAATGGAGAAAACTGTTCTCCTTATAATGGGGAGAAGAACCTTTCCCAGGAGACATGAACTCTCTTTGGCTGGAAGTGACTCTCATTTCTATCCATAGCTACAAGGTGGATTGAGAAGTGAGTCCCCCAGTCCCTCACTGAATGGCTTTAATTCCTTCTTGAAAGCTCTGCCACTAAAGTGGAAAGCTCTTAATTTTTAAAAATTCCATTAATTTTAATGGGAAAATTTATAATACGTTCTGTCTCAATCCCAGATACCAACACAATTTTCACAGAGAAGAAAATATATCAAGTAAAGAATGAAAACAAGTTTACATAGGAAATGAAGCACGATTTAAAAGCACATAAAAGCACATAAATATAGTTTGTACGCAAAATAATGTAGAAGGAGTAAACTCAATAGGAATGGTGGCCAAGAGGGCGAGGGAGTCATGTTTTGGAAGGTGAGGGGTTTTTTTTTGTTTTTTGTCTACACCACTTGTTTCACCAGCTTTCCAAGTTTAGAAAGAGGGTTCATGGTTATTTTGTACTCTAACTGCATTTAAATATCAAGTTATAGCCTAGATATTGCCTCTAGGACAAAATAAAAGATAAACAGGAGAGTGTTTTGAAATGTGTAAAATTGCACATGCATGAAGACTACAGAGATATAGATGATAGCCTCTTCATCACTCTCACTTGGTGTCCATATGCAAAACAGAACATTTTGGGCTCATTCAAGCGTGATGCTCAATTCAAATTTGTTCCATATGATCTGCTCTGACTAGTCAATGTGTGTTGAGTAAAATTGGTGAGTGTGACTTAGCCTGAGCAGAAATGATGTCATATTGCCCCTCAGAGCATATCTGTTTAGTATGTTTTGGGGGTGAAAAAGTCAATATATTGGGGGGGAAAGGGAGTCGTTCAAAAAGTGGTACAGCTTTTCAAGACCTATATGATAAAAAGTCATTAACTATACAATCATTATGTGAGTTAAGTCTGTACCTGGAAAGGGGAAATGGAATTGTCTCAATTGGTTTCTCATTTATCATAGTCACCCTTTAAGCCTGGGCCCATTGCCAACCCAAACCAAATTAGAGTGAGTATCTTCTCATAGAAGTGGGGGGTGGTTATTGGACTGGCCACTAAGCCTGTTTGCCACAAGATAACTGTTCCCTTCCATGTTGCTTGGAAAGTGCGTATTGTACAAAAAGGTAACTAAGGTTGGTAATACAGTTGTTACATGATTTTAATTACAGAGTTAATATAGGTCATTGGTTCTTAAAAATACTTCACTGGCAAGCAACTGGCGGCCAATTGCTGGTGCAGAGTCCTTGGTATCTCAGTGACAGGCAATAAACACCTACATACTGCGGAGAATGGAGCATTCGGCACTTAACTTTGAAACGTGAAGATCTGTCTGCAGCATTATCCCTCTAGCTATCCAAAATAGCGTGCCCATTCTGCTTATCACGCTTGATAAAGGCTCCCTTGACGATCTCATGATGGCATTCATCATGAGTATGAAGCATACTCCAAATCACTTTCTAGATGGCCAAACTTGAAACTTTCTTTTCCTGGGACTCACTGACTTTGAAATTGAGCTGTGGATTCAAGACCCTTTACTGAGCATCTGTTGTGGGTTAGGTACTCTTTTTGGTCCTGTGGAAAATTCAGAGACAAATCAGACATGACCCTGTCCTCTAAGAGCTTATAGTCTAGTAGAGGTGATAAGACATACATAACAATGGTAAAAGGTATAAAGTAGTATCTATACCATAAAAGTGGGACAGAAGAGAAAAATTAGGAATATTTATCAATATCCTTAAATTTTTTTATATCTGTGAACTAATAATTCAAATATATTCAACCTAGGGATCCTTGGCCTCCTAGGAAATCCATACTTGAGCTTCAGGTAAATTTCCTGGAAGTATATGCAAAAGTGTGGTTATGTGTTTGATTGCATTATTCTCAGGAGAGGATTCTTAATTTCTTCTAATTCTGAAACAAAAGCATTGTTGAATTCACTACAGTACTCCCACTTCTAGAAATCTATCTTAAGGAAATAGTCAGACATATAGACAAAGATTTACATTTAAGGGTGTTTATTATAGCATAATGTATAATAATATAAAGTTGGAAACAACCCAGATATTGAACTGAGAATTATTTAATTATATTACATCTGCACAATGAAATTTATGTTCATGTTGAAATGAGACATCAAAAATTAACAACATGAAAATATGCTCATGATAAAATGTTAAGTTAAAATAAACTGTATTCATGGTATGCTCTCAATTATGTTTAAAAAAAAGCATCAGAAAGGCTAACAGGATAACATGGGAAAATGTTAACAATGATTATCTCTCTGTGTTGTGGGAATGAGTGATGCTTTCTTTAATCTTTTCCATATTTCTCAAATTTTCTACAATGAGCACAGATCACTTCACAAATGAGAAAAGAATTAAAGTGATACAAAAAGTAGTGCAAATGGCTTCTTGGCCATTGGGCAGTGAGATCTCTTTTATTAGGGAAATCAGGGAGGTCTCTTAGAGGAGGTGGTCTTCGAGTATAGCTTTCAATCACGGCCGCAATCTTGATTTTCTGAAGAGCTAAGAGAGAGCAGTCAAGCAGAGTGGTTGAAGATGTCAAGAGCTGAAGGAAAAGAGAGCTCCATGGAGAAGTTGACATGTGGTGGTGACCTCATCACTCCCCCCAAGAGGTTCTGGAGTAAGGAGGGCTGGCCCACATTCAGGCAAAAGGTCATTTTGGAGTGTGGGCTGACTCCCAAGGCCTCTCAAGGACCCCTGAGATGTGGCCTATCCTGTCCAGAGACCCTCCCCATTCTGTGATAGAAAGTTCAACGTGGGGTTACACTGGATAAATTATGGAAGGCAAAGAGTAATCACAAGTTTGGCAGGTGGACTTCTGGGGAAGCATTAGCCAGAAATTCCAAGAGTGGGATTGTAAGAGTCAGGGAAGGATGGTGAGAAAGCAAAAAATATGTATTTCTTTGTGACTTAAATTGTTTTAAAGCCAGATGTCTTGGTGTGAAGCTGTACTTTTTAATCCCTTATATACCCGGAAGAAAACAAAAGCTAGTAACAGATTGATTAATGCCATATGGACTAAGATTACACTGCATAATGTTTGCTAGTACAATTTATTATTCTACATTAATTTAACAAGACAATATTTTTTAAGGAACTGATTATGCATTTTGACTCATTAATTCATTTGGGGAATAACACTTAAGAAATTAACTCAAAAAGGGAAACAATAGCTATTTGTATAAAGTAGCTATTTTTTATAACAGAGGAAAATATTAGAAATCTGCTTGCAGGGAGAAGGGGGTGGGATTATGGACATTGGGGAGGGTATGTGCTTTGGTGAGTGCTGTGAAGTGTGTAAACCTGGTGATTCACAGACCTGTACCCCTGGGGATAAAAATAAATGTTTATAAAAAATAAAAAATTAAAAAAAAAAAAGAAATCTGCTTGCATAAGAGCTCAAGGGTGCTTAAATATATTAAAGAAATGTATCATTGCCACAAAAATAATCAGTTTATGGGTTTGATAGTTTATATGGATACATCAATAAATTCCGGTTAGGGAAAAAGATCACAAAACTAGTATATGTATAGATCGGTGGCATTTTGTTAAAACGTATTTGTACAATATGGGGGCCACAGTCTTAGCATAAACAATGGATCTTGGAACACTGAAAAAATTAAAAAAAAAACAGATACTATAAGGTTAAAAGTGGTTGGGGGTCTGTGCTGGATGGTTTAATTTTGACAAGGATTCATCCCCCTTTCTTTTTATGATCTCGCTTCTACTGAGGGGTTAGAAGCCTCGAAGCTACATCTCCTAGAATCTCTTGCCAGTCGTCTTCCAGGATAGAGTCCTCTGATGAGAGGCTCCTTTGCAAGATTTAAAAAGCAGAAAAGAAGAGGTCCTTAAGACAGCAGCGGGAAGGTGTGTGGGCTTCACCAGACAGTAGGTATGAGGTTTTTCAGCAGCTTTCAGGCATTCTCTTGTAAATTGCCCAGTTCAGTGAGGCAGGCAGCTGAGACCATTGATGGCAGCTTTCTACAATTCCTGCAAGTTCCTCGTATCTTAAAAGCTAGGGGCAGCTTTTCCTGACTTTTATTCCCAAGTCCCTCCCATGGTTTCCTAAGCATCTAATATTCTGAATTAAATCTTTTTCTTCTTAGAATTCCTAGTTTCTGATTTTCAGACCACACCTTGGCTGATACAGGGGTTGTATAATTCCTTTGTTTGCCTTCCATGATAAAGTCGATTAAACAGTTGAAATACATGTTCCACCGGTGCTTTATGTCCTGTAGGTTAAATATACTTGAAATATATATACTATGTGGAGTAGTCCCACCTAGATAAATTATACAATACCTCTCACACCCACATCACTGTCATTTTTGTAATCTCCAGCACGTGCTTCTTACACAAAATGACAGGAGTGGATCAATAGATGTCATCAAAGTAAGAAAGTAAGAAGAAATCTTATCACTTCTAAATATTTATTATTTAGCTTGAAATTATAATGATTGTATTTTATAGGAGATTATATGGATCAGTTTACAAATTGACGTGAAAACTTTCTATTTCTATCAAATGAGTAAGTTGAGATTGGGATTATTATTTATTTGACTAGACATGATCAACATTGCTTTGACAAAAAAAAAAAAAAAAAAAAAAAAAAAAAAGATGCCCAAGCTCTGTACTTGCATGCATAGTTACCAAAAGAACATACAAAAGAACAAATTGTGTGTATATACACATACATCAAATATACATATGTGTGTGATTTTGTTCTTGTAGAGATATGGAAATGTAATTGAAACAATACTCTCTGGCAACTTTAAACACTTCACATCGTTTCCTTTGTTTCCTCAAAACCATTTCATTTTAACACAGGAAAAACATGAAACATGGGGTCCAACCAAGCCTGTAACACTGCCTGCCAGATGCAAAAGAGTCCTTGCATGGGCTGCTATCTCAAATGGCAGCAAAGGTCTGGTAGATGATTTGCAAAAGTGGCCACAATAACTCCTGTCCTCTCTGCATGCAGCAACCCTTTATAATGTGACTTTGCAATAATTCCCATCATGATACGGAATCTATTTCTCCATCTCTTGAATCTGGTTTTGACCATGTGACTTGCTTTAACTAGTGAGGTATTAGAAAGCAGGATGGAAACAGAGACTTAAGACGTGCTTCTGCACTGGGCTTGTCCTCTCTTGCTGCTCCTGGGAACCCTGTGAATAAGCTTCAGCTGGCCGGCTAAAGATGTGTAGCCCAATTACCCACACTGTCCCAACCAATAGCCATCACCAACCACCAGACATGTGAGTGAGGCCACTCTAGACTGACCAGACTCTAGTCAATTACAGCTGAGCGCAGTAGTATGCATAAGCCCAGATGAGACCACCAGAAGAACTCTCCAGCTAATCCCAGGCCAAACTGCTGACCCACAGAATCATAAGCTAATAAGTGATTGTTGTTTTAAGCTGGCAAGTTTTGGAATGGTAAGAATTAAGCAGGTATAAAGTGAGCCTGGGTCAGCACTGGAGCTCTTATTTCCTGCCTTCCCTCTATCAACTAAAATGAAAACAAAAACAAAAAAACCATGATTAAGGTAGCCAACTACATCCATTTATGACCTCTGCCTTAGAGGAAGGCAAACAAGACAAGCAATGTTGAAGATTCTTTTTCTTTCTGTTCTAATTAGAAAATTCTGACAAATGAATAGCTCATCACCCAATTACCATCAGAACTCAGTGAAGTGGAAATGATTTTGATTCATTGAGAAATTTAAGGAAATTGAAGTGAACCAGAGTCTGTATGCTTTCTTCACCAAGACCGTCATAGTTTTGCCTGAGAACAGTCCATCAGTCTGCCTTGCCAGAGACTCTTGGAACTCACGCCTCCACCACCACCACCCCTATTTTCTTCAAATTTAGCCATCCTTGGATCCATGATAGGCCAGGAACCTGGTTTGGTTTTGTTCACTAAGTTCTGTTTCTCTGCCAGTGATAAGTAAACTAGAGACAAAATAGAAACACACCCCTTGGGAATATTCCCTCCCCAAGTAGTCTCCCTCACATGTCACATAGCTTTTCCCACTGGCTCATCTTGATAATTATACAGCCAAAGATTAAAAAATGTCTCTCTTCTACAACCCCGTGGTCCCTTTCTTGGAGTAAGCGTAGTGGTCTTCCCAAGTGGAATGAGTCACCTTGTGTCATTCAAAAAGGGGAGGGGACCACGTCAGGTGCCAGGTGAAAGGAAGGAGAGCAGGACTACTTTCCACCTGCACTGACTTTGCCCCATTTTCACACGGTCACCAATGTGCAATCAATGTTAGGGTTGGTACTCATATTCCATTTTTTCTCTTCTCATAAAACTCATACATTTTCCTGGTCTTCTAGAAGGCAGGAACCTAAGGTTTTGTTCTGAATACTGCAGAGTAGTCTAGTACTGGCCCAACCCCAAAGGTGAGAGTGAAGACTCATTTGGTGTTCCCTAAAGGCTGAGAGCTGGGTCAGGATCATATTTCAAAGCAGACCAACTGTTTTCGGTGTCCTCAAAGTAGCTATACTCGAAATGTATTTCTTCTCACCATATCACTCCATCAGGTGAATTGATAAAATCACCTACACACCAGATTGTCTTTGGAGATACAGATTAAGGGATGAATGAAATGTAGACAGGCATTGAGGGTATTTACTTCAAGATATTCACCTCTTTGGAGGTATATAGCAATATAGGCCTACCTCAAGAAGCAAGAAAAATCTCAAGTACACAACCTAACCTTACACCTAAAGGAGCTAGAAAAGGAACAGCAGATAAAACCTAAAGCCAGAAGAAGGGATATAATAAATATTAGAGTAGAAATAAATGATATAGAAACAAACAACCCCCCCCCCCCCAGCAGAACAGATCAATGAAATTAGGAGCTGGTTCTTTGAAAGAATTAATAAAATTGACAAACCCCTAGCCAGACTTACCAAAAGAGAAAGAAACCAAATAAGTAAAATCACAAATGAGAAAGGAGAGATCACAGCCAACACCACACAAATACAAGTAACTATAAAAGAATATTATGAAAAATTATGTGGCAACAAATTGGGCAATCTGGAAGAAATGGATTAATTCCTAGAAACATAAAATGCCAAAACTAAAACAGGAAGAAATAGAAAATTTGAAGAGACCAATAACCAGTGAAGAAATTGAATCAGTAATCAACAATCTCTCAACAAACAAAAGTCCAGGGCCAGATGGTGTCCTAGGGGAAGTCTACCAAACATTTAAAGAAGAGTTAATACCTATTATTCTCAAACTATTCCAAAAAACAGAAATGGAAGGAAACCTTCCAAACTCATTCTACAAGGCCAGCACTACTTTGACCCCAAAACTGGACAAACACCCCACGGAAAAGAATTACAGGCCACTATCCCTTATGAAAATGGATGCAAAAATTCTCAACAAGATATGAGCATATCAAATCCAACAGTATGTTAAAAGAATTATTCACCACAATCAGTGATATTTATTCCTAGGCTACTAGGTTGGTTCAATATCTGCAAATCAATCAATGTGATATACCACATTAACAAAAGAAAGGATAAGAACCATATGATCCTTTCAAAAGATGCAGAAAAAGCATTTCACAAAGTATAGCATCCATTCTTGATAAAAAGGGATAGAGGGGACATACCTTAACATCATAAAGGCCATAAATGAAAGACCCACAGCTAATATCATCCTCCATGGAGATCAACTGAGAGCTTTTCCTCCACGGTCAGGAACAAGACAGGGATGTCCACTCTCACCATTGTTATTCAACATAGTACTAGAAGTCCTGGCCTCAGCAGTCAGACAACAAAAAGAAATATAACTCATTCAAATCTGCAAAGAAGTCAAACTTTTACTGTTCGTACATGATATGATAATCTATGTAGAAAACCCAAAAGACTTCACAAAAAATTTGCTAGGACTGATATACAAATTCAGTAAAGTTGCAGGATACAAAATCAACATACAGAAATCTGTCACATTTCGGCACACCAATAATGAAGTAGCAGAAAGAAATCAAGGAATTGATCCCAATTACAATTCTACCCCAAACCATAAGATACCTAGGAATGAACCTAACCAAAGAGGTGAAAGATCTGCACTTTGAAAACTATAGAACACATCTGGAATAAATTGAACATGACACAACAAAATGGAAAAACATTTCATGCTCATGAATTGGAATAACAAATAGTATTAAAATGTCTATACTACCCAAGGTGATCTACACATTTAATGCAATCCCTATCAAAATACAACCAGCATTTTTTACAGAGCTAGAACAAGCAAAATTTGTATGGAACCACCAAGGACCCCAAATAGCCAAAGCAATCTTGAAAAAGAAAAGCAAAGCTGGAGGGATCACAATTCTGGACTTCAAGCTTTATTACAAAGCTGTAATCATCAAGATGGCATGGTACTGGCACAAAAACAGACACATAGATCAATGGAATAGAACAGAGAATCCAAAAATGGACCCACAGCTATATGATCAACTAATCTTCAACAAAGCAGGAAAGACTATCCAATGGGGGAAAAAAAAAAAAGACAGTCTCTTCAACAAATGGTGTTGGGAAAACTGGAGAACAATGCATAGAAGAATGAAACTGGACCACTTTCTTACACCATACACAAAAATAAACTCAAAATGGATGAAAGACCTAAATGTGAGACAGGAAAGCATCAAAATCCTGGAGGACACCACAGGCAGCAACCTCTTTGACATCAGTCTTAGAAACTTCTTATAAGACTCGTTTCCAGAGGCAAGGGAAACAATAGCAAAAATGAACTGTTGGGACTTCATCAAAATATAAAGTTTCTGCACAGCAAGGGAAAAAATCAGTAAAACTAAAAGGCAACCTATGGAATGGGGGAAGATGTTTGCAAATGACAGATCTGATAAAGGGTTAGTATCCAAAATCTATAATTATCAAACTCAACACCCAAAAAACAAATAATCCCATTAAGAAATGGGCAGAAGACATGAACATACATTTCTCCAAAGAAGCATTATTAACAATAGCCAAACTTCAGAGAAAGCCTAAGTGTCCCTCGACTGATGAATGGGTAAAGAAGATGTGGTATACAATGGAATATTATTCAGCCATCAAAAAGAATGAAGTCTTGCCATTTGCAATGACATGAATGGAACTAGAGTGCATTGTGTTAAGCAAAATAATTCCATCAGAAAAAGGCAAATACCATACGATTTCACTCATATGTGAAATTTAAGAAACAAAACAGATGAACATAGAGGAAGGGGAAAAAAAAGAGAGAAGGAGGCAAACCATAAGAGACCCTTAACAATAGAGAACAGACTGAGGGTTGCTGGAGGGGAGTTGGGCAGGGGACTGGGCTGAATTGGTGGTCTGGGTACTAAGGAGGGTACTTGCTATAATGAGCACTGGGTATTATATGCAAGTGAGCACTGGGTATTATATGCAAGTGAGCACTGGGTATTATATGCAAGTGAGCACTGGGTATTATATGCAAGTGATGAATCACTAAATTCCACTCCTGAACCATTATTACACTGTATGTTAACTAAGTGAAATTTAAATAAAAACTTGAAACATTAAAAAAAAAAAAAGATAGTCACCTCTTTAAGGATTCGCCTCACAAAGGAAGTCCACGATGTATTAAGTAGCTGGAGACAAAGTTGGGAATGATCTTGGGCGGTGATGCAATGGGAAAATGGAAATCTATTTGCCTGTGACATTGCTCGTATTCTCACTTGGAATTCTGATCTAGCTCTTGTATAAATGTTTAATTCTTACTATGCTTGTATTTTTTTCTCCTAAGGAAATTGTGGGTTCCTTGAGGTTAGCAAACTCAGTTTTTTGCTTCATGTTGCTGAGCACAGTGTAAGCTAGATGGTAAGCTCTGTAAAGACAGGTAATATAGCTGTCTTGTTTACTGTAATATCCTTAGTACCTCGTAGAGTATCTGGCACATAGTAGGTACTCAATAAATAGTGAGTGAATGGGTGAGTAAATGTGGCACCAGATACCTTATAACAGCTGTTGAATGAAAGAGTGAGCTGATGAATAAATGCATGAGAATGTATAAAGTCTTGAAATCTGGCCCTGGTATGCTTGCAAAGCCCAGGGTTATGCATATGATTGGAATACAGCCCCCAGGAAGAAGGGCTCCTAGAAGCATCCCTCTGTTTTCGTCTTTCATTTACAGAGGCAGATGATTTCTGCTACCTTGATTTTCACTGCTTACTGAGTCTGATTTACTTGGTTATTAAAAATGGCTTCACTCATTTTCAATTCATTTCATTCCTTTGCTCAGCTTCTCTGCTTTAGGGTTTGGTTTCCCACTAATGGGGCTTGCTGTCTCTCGGCTCAATGTGACACTACTCTGAAGACCTTGGAACTGTTTCCATGGTTACTTCTTCTGGAATTCTCTCTTTGGAAACCTTGTGTTCTTTCCTTCCCTTTAACTTCCATCTCAGAAATTTAAATACACACCTTAGGGTTCTCGAGAGTGTTAACACTCTCCCTAGAAACAGTTCAAACCACGGAGGAAAAAAAAATGAAGGACTTCACATTCCTTTTCTTCTATTATGTGTGGAGTGGGACTGGATGATTTGATGCTGAAACCCCCTAAAGTCCAGAGATCCAGAGATTTCCAGAAAGAAAAAAAAAAAGACAAAATGATTTCCTACGCTGCCAAAGTCACGGACTCCTTATTCCAATTGGATTCATACCACAAAAATGAACGTTGCCACCATCACCAAAGCCTTTTCTTTCCTCTCTTCTTTTTCTTCTTTTTCAAAACGAGTCTCCATGCTGAACTTATGGTTGATGCATCTGGCCTTGTGGTGCCTTAAATATGTTAACTGCAGAAAAGAGGAAGGCTAGTGGAGATTGGGAAGAACTTCAAAAACTAAACAGATTGCTGAATGAAATTTTACTTTCTAAAATCTTCCACCCTTTCTTCTTCTGGGATTATTGGCTAAGATCTAAATCGCAAGAGATTTCTAGAGAATCATGTTCAGAAACAGACTCATGTTGGGTACACCTGGGATCCACCTGTGGATCCCAGTGGACTTAAAATAAATTTACGAGCTACGCAGTCAGTAACGGAGAAACAACCCGCCCCCCCTCCACGAGCACCTCCTTTGTTATGGCTCCCTTCCGCTCTGCCTGTCTTTCGAGTATTGTCTCTCTGCCCTCACCTTCCCCTATGCAAGCCCTTTTTCTTTCTTCAAACAGTTTTCAGCAAAGTTTCTTTCCAGCTTCCAAAGGCCCAGACATCAAAATGAGAGAAAGCCATTCCTGGCACTTTCTCAGGCAGTTCAGTGCACTTCAGATCCCATGCTCCCATGTTTGTACCCATGTTTGTACCCCAGGGCTGTGCTGGGCTCTGGAAAGAGCAGAAGGCAGCCAGGCCTTGTCCCTAGCCTTGTCGCTTCGATCTAAGGCGTGGACGGTTTCACTTGAATTTTTCTGCCTTCACAGATCTCCACATTGTGATCCGTTCTCATCTGGGCCCTGTCTGGGTACCACAAACCCCTCCCTGGCCCACTTGGGAGCCCCAAGAATGGCAGGGACAGCAGTGGGTTTGGAATCAGGTAGCGTTCTGATAGGCACTCTGGTGTAGTCGCTGTCAGTGCCGAGTCCAGAGCCAGACCATATGGCTTCCCATCTGTGCGTCACTACTTGCTGGCTAAGTAATCTTGGCCGAGTTACTTAGCCTCTTGGAGTCTTTGTTTCCTCATCTGTGAAATGGGAATGATGATCATCGTGGCGCCTAGCTGTCCTGAATGTCAAACCCGTTAACCAAGTGAAGTCCTTAGAATAATACGTGACATACAGTAAGCACCCCGAAGTGTTGTCTGTTACCGTTTTCCACATCAAGCCTTCTTTTCTCGCTGAGGCAAGTACTGGCTCAAGTCCTGGGCCTCCCACCTTGGGTCAGTGTAATCCTAGAGCACCTCACGTGAACTACATGAGCCTCAGTGTCTTGGGATAGTTCGGAAGGTTGAACAGCTTCTTGGACGTGCGAGCCCCTGAGCATAATAATGATTTGTTTGCCTTCTTGGTCTTTGATTCCTTTGATTCTTCTTGGTCTTCTTGATTCCTGATGTTCTTATCTCCTGATTCATTTCCTATCGCTCTCATTTTGCCAGATGATTTTGTCATATCATTTCGCCAAGAATGGGAAAAAACAAGGGCCTGAGGAACCCTTAAAACCCCTTTTCTAACTTCCACCTACCAGGCCCTTCTTTGGTGGAAGAGTGTCTGAAGGAAGGAGCGCAGTAGGTCTCTTCTTTCTGGGGCCCAGATAATTCCAGTGAGGCCAAGGTCAGCGAAGACCAGGTCTGGGGATCCTCTCTCCTCTCTGCTTACTGGTGCCCATCCTGTTCAGACCGGCCTGCCAACCACTGCCTTAGGGGCTGCCGCCGAGCCTGCCTGTGGTCTGGAGCCCTTATAGCCACTCCGGCTGCCTTCTCTGCCATCTCCCACGCGCATACCCACAACCGATGCCGCTGCTTGTGGGGAGCAGCTGTTCAATTCCCTCCTGTATCAGCTAGCTTCTGCTGCCCAAAGAACCATCCTCATATTGAATGGCTTAAACAACAAGCTATTTCCTCAGCTTACAGGGTTGGTAGTTCGGGCCGGGCTCAGGTAGGTGGTTCCATTGCTCTCTCAACATGACGCACTTATGCCTGCTGCCCCCCACTCGCGTGGTTGTGCTTCTGGGGTTTGACTGGCTGTAGACTGGGAGGAGGTGGGGAAATGGATGATGTGTTTCTCATCATTCACTGGACTTCTTCATACGGAGATGGTGGCAGGGGCTCCAGGAACAGTGAAAGAAGGAAATCCTCAATATTTGAATATTCTTCAAGAATATTCAATATTCTGCTTCTGTCACATTCACATGGTCCCTCTGGCCAAAGCAAGTCACGTGGCCAACTTTGATGGGAGGTGACTGTCCAAGGGCTGGATTCAGAGACATATGAAGAAAAAAATTGGAGGCCATTGCTATAGCAATCGCTACATCTCCTGAGAATGTAGCACATGGCAACAAGTCCCCCTCACATATTGTTCCCGAAGGGCCCTCATGAAAATAAGGACATCTGGTGCAACATCTGAGAATTCACAAATTGGATATGAACACTGGTTCCTCAAAATATTACCTTTGATTGCCTTCAAATATAAGCATATGCTTCCTTAAGAAAATCCAGGCTTTGAAAAACACCTACATTAGCAGGGGTTCTTAACTCCTTTTTTTTTTGGAGGTAGGTGGGTAGTTATAACCTTCTTTCAGAAGCCAAGGAAAGCTTGAAACCTTCTCCCCAGAGAAATTCACATTTACACAGACACAGAATGTTGCTTGTGATTTTATGGGATTCACAAATACCCTGAAGGCAAACCCCAAGTTAAGGAACCTTTCATCACAAGGAGAATATATACTTTTGTGAAGGAATTCCTCTGAACCCAAAAGGATTTGCCATGGACTTGCTTATTTAAAGGAAATCTTATTGTTTAAAGCGATTCATAAGCTCCACTACCTCAGGTTTATCCAGAATGCTTCCCAAAACATTATTCAACTCAGCTTGCTCTTCAATATAGGCAAAATTCAGTTTCCACCCGACTTTTCAAGAGTGGCGTTAATTAAAGGCCAGATGGGCCCATTTAGATGTGCTCCTCTGTCTGTTCAGGCTGATTCTTATAGACCTGACATACATAACGGCACTGTGTTAGAGAATGTGGCCAAGCCCACTGAAAATATATGGGCCATTAAGAACATTTGTGAACAGTTCACCTGTGCATTAAAATCATTCTCTTGTAATTATTTTCTAAAAACCAAGTTCTAAAGTCTAAAGGCTATTTCATATCCTTTCAGGATGCTTTTGGTTGCGAATGACATATGACTCAGCTAAAATAGGCTTAAACAATCAGATAGGTTTGCTGTTGGGTTGATGGAGTCAGTGAGTCAGTGACATGTGCCTCTAGTTTCACTTCTATGATATTCTCTTGTATTTCCTTCATGGTTCCAAGAGGATGGTGGCACTTCTGGGTGTTACACGCAGGTGACAATATCCTGAAGCAGAAGCAAAAACGATTCCTTTATATGAGTACGGCAAACCTTTCCAGAGACCTGCACCGGGCATTCCCTAGATCTCATTGGCCAGCACCTAACCTGACAACGTCTGAATCGGTCAGGTGCAAAAGAAAGACTAGTGCCCTGATTGACTTAGACCAAAAAAATAGTTCGGCTTTGTTCTTGGCCTCCTCTGAAAGACATGGCTTCTTCTCAAATGAGGAAAAAAAGAATCTGTGAGTTCTTGGTAAAACAGGAGAAGAGGAGGATCAAGCGGCCATTGACGGGGCGACTCCATGCCGGTGGCACAGCTCTTCTCCTTAATGCTCCTTTTGAAAGGGTAACCTTGCTCCTTTTATGGAGCAGGAGAGAAAGAAATGCTTTTGCTAGTGTAAGTCGTGGGAGAAGGGACTTCTGAGATGTCACAAAGGCTGCCTACGGGAGAGGCGGGAAAGGAGCTGATGGTCGCCAGAGAGGGGAACCAAAGGATAATGGCTCAAATGAGGGCCTTGAGCAAAAGAGAGTTGTAGAAGAGGGTAGTGATCTAGTCTGGGCGGAAGCGTGAAGGTTCGGCAGCAAAGCGCCTTAGCACGGGGCCTAAGGATGAAGTAAGGACACGATTACAGAGGAAGAGAATGGCAAGTGTCGCACATGTTGTGTTCAGCAAAATGGCAGAAGGGAGACTTGGAAGGGCAGCGGGGACCGAGAAAGGGCGAGAGTGCTGGACCCCAAATGGAGCAGCAGCTCTGCCTAGCACGGGCTGCCTACTTAGAGCCGATGCTGTGATGCCGCGCTTATGGTCCGCGGTCCTTCCAGGATGCCCTGGCCTACTTCCAGCTGCCAATGTGCACGTTCATGTCTAAAGGCTGCCTCCTGTCCCCATGACTGTGGAAGGATGGGGGAATTAACACCCTCCTGGGGGTAGCTCTCAACTAATGACTCTCAAGAATTGCTATATAAATACCACTGTTCTGGAGCTCCTGGGTGGCTCAGTCAGTTAAGCATCTGCCTTTGGCTCTCGTCATGGTCCCAGGGTCCTGGGATGGAGCCCCGCATCCAGCTCCTTGCTCAGCAGGGAGCCTGCTTCCCCCTCTCTGTCGGACTCCTTCCACTCCCCTGCTCAGCTTTTTCTCGTGCCCCAGCATGCTCTCTCTCTCTCTCTTGCTTTCTCAAATAAATAACTAAAATCATTTAGAAAAAGAAAATGAATTAAGAAAAAAAATACCCCAGTCCCCTCAACCTTCAGGAAAATTCTGAGCCGAGGGCTTTACACTGTTTCCGAGCCTTCTGCAGGATGAGGTTCCGGTTGCCCGCGGAGGCAGCTAGCTTAACAATGCCCCCTTTCCCGGCTGCCCTTCCTCCCCTGCTCTGCTTCTCCTACCGCCCTCCCAGACTTGTCTGCACCTCCCAAATAAACTAGCTGCACCCGAAGCCTGCTATCACGGTCTACTTTATACACATAGTCCTGTCCAATCAGTACAGTCACCCTCAGGGCTGTCGGTATTCTGTGCCCCGGTTGATAGATGAGGTAACAGATTCTGGCGGGTCGAGTGATCTTCTCAAGTTTGTTCAGCTGGTGAATGTACGGCTCAGATCAAAATGTGCGTCTGTCTGGTGAAAGCCCATGCTCTTTCCCTAGCAACAATTTGTATCTTAGTAATTTCGAATACGACATGAATGCAAAGACCGGAGAGGCTGGGGAAAGCCAAGGACTATGGGGCTGCTGCACCCCATGTCCACAGCCTGCCCTAGGTGGCAGCTGGTTGCTTTAGGATTTCCGATTCCCAGCCCTTTTCAGGCTCAAACTCGAGAAGCTGATGCAACATACATGTATGTGAGCATGGTGAAATGAAGGAGATCGAGGCTTATCACCATCCATAGTGAATCAGGGGATCTGTAGAAAACATGGATGCTGGCTTCATATCACAGCCCAAACCAGAACTGATAAGGGAACTCCAGGTCTCACTGACCAATGCCTAGAGCTCTGACTACATGGAAGAATTTTCCAGTCAAGAAATTGACAAGTGATATGATTCATACGTGGCTGAGCTATCGAGACAATATGATGGACAGGTTAGGAGATGGATTACAGAGCTAGACATGCCTGGACTAGAATCTTATTCTACCACTCTCTCAGTTTCCAGCGCGCTAGCAGCTTCCCACCTCAAGAGCCCGAGTCTCCATTTCTTTCCAGTGAGCATTCTCCGCCACAAGCAGGTGCAACCCAGAATCCCCCATGAGCTGACATCCACGGGGGAAGCCATCACCAATGAAGAACAGGAATCCATATAAACTGCAACATCTCCATCTTCTAGTGGGAGGATTCTGAGGCACGTTCCACATAGTATATCAAAGGATCCCCAGCAGAGCTGAGCCTCAGCTGCCCAGAGCTATAAACCATTCATTAACAAGCTTGTTTATTGGGTTTATCCTTTCCCCGTGTCACTATTGCCACATTGCTTAATTTTCTTAAGCCTGGGAAATTAGGACCCCATCTTTATCATAGGGCTGTTATGAAGATTACAAGAGTGCCTATGGCCCCGGGTGTTATATGTAAGTGATCAATCACTAAATTCTTCTTTTGAAACCAATATTACACTATATGTTAACTAACTGGAATTTAAATGAAAACTTGAGACTACCAAAACAAAAAAAGTTGTAAATATAAAAACGAATGTGAGAAGCTTGGCTGACTCATTTGGGGGAGCATGCAAGTCTTGATCTCGGGGTTGTGAGTTCGAGCCTCATGTTGGGCATGGGGCCTACTTAATTAAAAACATCTAAAAATATCAGTGAGCTCTTATTTATGAAGCAGTCTGTACATAATAAAGTTCAATAAGGACACGGTGGGTGTTAAATTATGAATCCCTACTTTTCAGCCTGTGGGCTCCATCCCTGCAGATCCAGTTCCTCCACTAGGTGGCAGAATATCAACATTCATCATCCGTGGAAGGCGTGCCTCCTGCTAAGCGAAAGAAGTAAGTTAGAGACCCCGAGGGACTACGGTCAGTGTGACATGAGAAGGGCAAACCTATGATTAAAACCCAATCCAAATAAAGAAAGCAGTGCCCTGAAATTCCAGCCTCAGTCAGATTGGTGTCTGATTCAAGGCTTTGAAAGGCAGAGACTGTTGAATGAATTCCCAAAGCAACGTGGGGAACCTGTATGAGAGAAGGAGGAGTCTGTTTGCCAGAAATTACTGGGTGCTATTTTCCCATGCCTGGGGTAATCCTAAGTCATGGGAGACGACTAGGAGGTGGAGGAATGGCAAGGAGCCAGGGAAAAACCAAACAATCACCCAAACAAAGTATATCTTGATAAGAGTGTGTGATCCTCTAGTCAGCTTTGGGACAAAATCTTTCAGGATTACTTGGTGTTCTTTTTGATGAGATGTTTGCATCACTGGACAAATCATCCCAGCTAAGGATGAGTCAACTCCCTGGTTAAAAGATGGGGAGAATAGGGCATTTATCCACAGGCTTCAGTCCCTCACTGGTCGAGGAATTACCCTGGGGCGTTAACTCCCCCATACTTACAAGGAGTTGAAATGCAGGCATGTGAGGGGAGAAGCGATTGGCATGTTGGCAACTACCATACCTGCTGATGAACTCAGGTGAGTGGGTGGGGAACGGCGTGGGGGCCCCAACAGTGACAGCTACAGCATTGCCCCTCAGGCGTCAGTGTGCCCAGGCATCCCCTGGAGGGCTTCTTCAAAGGCAGATTCTGATCCTGTAAGTCTTGGGTGGTGTCTGAGATTCTGCATTTTTTTTAAATTTTTTATTTTTTATAAACATATATTTTTATCCCCAGGGGTACAGGTCTGTGAATCACCAGGTTTACACACTTCACAGCACTCACCAAATCACATACCCTCCCCAATGTCCATAATCCCATCCCCTTCTCCCAAACCCCCTCCCCCCGGCAACCTTCAGTTTGTTTCGTGAGATTAAGAGTCACTTATGGTTTGTCTCCCTCCCAATCCCATCTTGTTTCATTTATTCTTCTTCTGCCCACTTAAACATTTTTAACAAGCTCATGGATGATGTTTGATGCTGCTGGTCCGCAAATCACATTTCGAGAACCAAAGACTACACTGTTCTTTAAACCAGTCCTGCTCTTTCTTTCATCATCCCATATCATCATTAACCCCAAGCAACACTGGAGGCCCCAGGTTCCCTGAGTTTTGGTCTTTGGCTCTCTGGACCTCAATGTCTTCATCTTCAAAAAGCAAGGGGAGGTGGGGCCTGGATTAGATGAGCTAGCTGGAGTGGTGGATCAGGGGAGGAGCGGACAGAGGGGTTTTTTTTTTTTTTTTAATAGCATTTTAATATTTAGAAAACATTGAAAATTTTAAAAATAATACGCAGAAAAGCAAAGTAGGAGGAAATCTTGTGAGTTGGCCAAGATCCACAGAAGACAACTCCTTGTACCTAAAAGATCTCCCGGAGTTAGGGATCATATTGTAGTTTCCTGAGAGCAGGCCTAGAGATTTTTGTTTTTATATAAAAGGAGATAGTATTGAAGAGTATTGATTCTAAAAGATTAAGAAAGACTGCATTTGATGATCTGTGTGACCTCATCCAGGTCTAATATCTTTCCACTGAATTTTCTATAAATCTATTGTATCATATTGGTGGTTTATGTCTATCTTCCCTAACTGGCCTAGAAGCTTTCTAGCCAAGGATTCATCTCTATTTCTATCAATACTCCAGTGCCTGGCACACAGTAGATGCTGAGTAAATCCTTGGATGCATGAATGAGTGAATGAGGCTATGGCTTTCTTCTAGGTTAAAAAAAAAAAAAAAAAAAACCCGGTGTCACCATGAAGATGAGCCACATACTGGCTTTTTGGAAAGGGTCTTTTAAGATATTTTTTCAGCCTATGTGGTATTTACTCCTTTGAAGTTTTATTGTAACAGAATTCTAGCCACATTCAACACCATGTCCAGTATTTAATAACCCTATGAATTAACAGGAGCTGCTCCAGAGAACATACCATTTAGTGACCTCCCAGTGATGATTTTTTGACTAGAGAATTGTTTAAAAATGGTGTTTTGGAGTAAGAAACATCTGCCTTGGTCTGCTGTGGAAGGGGAGTCTATGGAGGACATTTGGATGGGCTCTGCCTGCTTGAGCTCGCAGGGAGAGGCGGAAGCACTACTAATTACATGTCTTGCATTATGGGTTGGAAATAGATACACAAGCAAATGCTCTGGCCCCACAAAGCCTCAAAAGGCAATGAAAGCAACATAGACTTCAAGGTCATTTTCAAAATTCCCAGCATGGCAGAGCAGAGCCAGCCATTTCCTCTTTTTCACATGGCACTTAAAACACAGAGGAATGAACCAACAGAGGATCTGGAAAGCTACTTGGCAATCCAGAAACAACAACAATGACAACAACAACCTCAGTGAAGACTTGCTTGTCTCCAGGTCGGTTTTAGTTGTATCATGCCCAAAGACACCTTCCTAAAAGGAAGGAAAGTAGTAGAAGCAGCGAGCAGAATGAGAGGCCTCCATGGGCTGTGAGGGCGAGCCATGAGGAGATCTACCACTAGGTTCAAAAGATGAATTCTGTGACTGTAGGATGACCAGGAGTCTCTCTTAGTAATATCTCATTTAGATAGAATCTGGTGGCATCTGGATGACAGCAAGCTCAACAAGAACCATCCATGGGATGCAGGCTATGTACCTGTGGCAGAAACAGTTGGGCTACTCTTTCTAGCTTCCCTTGCACTTGGATATTGTCATGTGACTGAGTCCTGGCCAAATGAATGCAAGGTGCTCTGTTTTCGGCTTTGGCTTGTGAATACTGCCCCACATGATCTTTCACGTTCTTTCTCCTTCTAGCTTGACACAGGCAAAAAGGGTGACTTTGGGGGCATCTGGGTGGCTCAGTGGGTTAAAGCCTCTGCCTTAGGCTCAGGTCATGAACCCAGGGTCCTGGGATCGAGCCCCGCATCAGGCTCTCTGCTCAGCAGGGAGACTGCTTCCCCCTCTCTCTCTGCCTGCCTCTCTACTTACTTGTGATCTCTCTCTGTCAGATAAAAAAAAAAGGGGGGGAGGTGACTCTGGAAGCTGTGTGTTGAATAGAGCAGAACCATGAGATGGAAGAGGCATGGCTCACCACTGTCTGGAGGAGAGCCACCTGTCAATCGGGACTATGTGTGAGTGACAAATAAACTGTTATTGTGCTAAGGCAATATTCTAGTTGGGTTTCCCGTTAGAATAGCTTTCGTTACTTAATTAAATATATAGCCATGGCTGTATTAATAGAGGGATGGTAGGAAGAACAAAGAAGGGGGTAGCTCTGCTTCTCTTTCCTGGACGGTACCCCGTAAGGGAGACTTTGGCAAACCGGGACATGTATATAGATGAAAGCAAGAGCGATGCGGAGGTGGGAACTGCTATACTGAGAAGGATAAAAGCAAGGGGGTTCCGCCTAAAGAAAACTTTGGTGTGGAATATATGATATACAATATCTGCCTTTAAAGTTTTGAAAGTATGTCCCAGGAAAGGTTTACACTTCTGCTGTGGGGTTTCAGAGAGCAAAGCTAGGAGCAAGGTTTGGGCTCGATATAGAGAACTTGCTCATAATCAGCACTGCCCCAGACTGGAATGGCCTTTCTTCCGAGGGCAAGCCTTTCCTCCATCTTCAGTGGATGGTCCGGACGGACCACTCATAGCCATTCTCCTTTCTCCCTTCCCCTGCTTTTGACTACAGAACCCCGAAGCTGTTGAAGTATCATCTTCACGTGATCATGGGGAGGGATGCATCTGGATTAGTCCAAGCTGTTTAGCACATGGTATTCTCGAGTAGTTCTTGGTGGTCGAGAGCTTGATATTTACCCTGAGCTGGCCCAGTCAGACTTACAGGAAGCTTTTGTGTTGTATGGCTGGGGGAAGAGATTTGCCCTTTCTCCTGCTCAACATGCATCAGGACTCCTTAGTCTTGACGCTCACTGGCCATCATCTTATAGCCATGAGGGGAACCAGCCTGCGCGGGAAATTGTCACCGAGGATTGCAGAGCCAAGAGATGGAAGGAAACTGTCCGTTCAGCCGCTGGCCGTCCTGTGACCGATGACGCTGCTACCTCTGGGTGCCACTTTGAGGTGGGGTTTCTGTTACGTCTAGCTTGAAACATCCTGGTTAACACACTCCCCTGGAGGAGCTTTGGGAATGCGGGTGGAATGCTGCCTTGGCATCGGGGATGCCAGACGGAAACTCTAGCCTGGGCGGCAGGTGGACCTCTCAGGGCAATATCTGACCTTAAGAGTCACAAACTCTGGTGAAGGAGGTACAGCCAACTTCATTAAAATTTAAAAGGAGGCTTCCTTGCAACTGTCTGGAAATATATTTTGTAACAGACTTATGTTGGCTTTCGGCTCTCATACATCTTATTCAGTCCCGTCCTGCTGGCCCCCATCTCTCTACACAGGAGGTCTCCCACACCAAAAACAACTTTTTGGCCATAGAAAATGCAGACTCCCTCTTGCAGAGTGTAATATCATTGACTGAGAGCCTCTGCCTCCGAGGAACTGAATCTCCCAGGCCTCCTTACATGGAGGTGAGGCCGCAGGACTGGTTCTCGCTGATGGACCAGGAACGGTTGTGATGTACGTCATGCCTAGGTCAGAAAGCTTAAGTGGTGGGCGTAACTTTATCTTCTTTATCCATCCTCCATTTGAATGGAAAGGACTCCAAGGCCCAAGAGGAGGACGGAGCCACAACGTGGAAGGAGCCTGAGTTGTGAATAATCTTGTGGAAGGTTCACGGCCAACTGGGAATGTCTGTGTCGGACAGTTACATGTGGAATACAACCTTGGGGTTGTTTCCACAATTAGTGTTGCCTTAATTAACACATCCCCATCGTGCCTGCTCTTAGTAGGAAGGCAACAGCCGTTTCAGCCTCCCGCTGACGTTCTCATCATGGAAGGCAGAGGGGTCCAGTTGTTTTTTTCTCTTACTCAGCTTCATATGGGAATGGGTGTAAGTTTTTTCATAGAAGAGGCCCATTTCAAACCCAGGCTTTTTTTTTTTTTTTTTTTTTTTTCTTGTCTTGCCTTTTGTAGGTGAAGTCATTCCCTTACAAAATTCTGTACTTACTTCGGCATTCGACTCTGCTTTACCATCTTAGATGCGTGATCTAACAGCAGTGGAGGTTGGCCCCACTCAGTGTTCTCCTTTTGTTGCCTGCCTTTCCAGAAAATCCAGTCGCTTTTAATTTTTTCCTTTTGTTGATGGTTTGGTCTCTCTCCTAGCTTCCGCCAATTATTTCCCTCACTTGTCTTACAGATTGCCCTCACCTGTACATTTCTGTGGCATTTCTACTTGTTAACCAATTTCTAACATAAAGTGGTGCCATCCGATTAGCAATGTGTTACATTTTGCTGATAGGGGAAGGGTCTGGTTGGTGGAGAGAGCAGTGGACTCATTGTCCCAGAGACCTGATTCTGTTCCTTACAAGATCTGTGACCTTGGGTAAATCACTGAACTTGTCCCCCTCTGAAAAGCATTTTGCTAAGTGATTAGAATGACAGAACACCTGAAAACCTTAGGGTCAGTCGCAATGACAGCAAATAACCGAAGGCCACCTAGCTAGACAGATGCGGCTGGACGGGAGGCAAGAAAGCAGGAAGGTAGGAAGTCCACAGCCTAGCCTGGGAAGTCAGGCTGGGAGAGCTGAGCCAGGGAAGGAGTGTGAGAGCACACAGCACACACTCGATTACTGTTTCCTTTTCAGCCCACTTTGTGCTTTTGGTTCCTCCTCAAATACAGTCTTTGAAGGGCATCCAAATAGAGCGGTGGCCCTGCTTCAACAGTGAATCCAATCCTCACACTCTGTGAACACAAGACCGTGTTGACACCCCACAGCAGTCTTTTACAGTAAGTTCATTTCTCAGTGAGCAGTTTTTCGACCCTTCTGATCAGCCATGTATGTTTGCGACCGAACTGCATTAGAAAGCCTACCTCCACCTTCCAAAGACAGGACTGTGGATCAGATCTGGCAACCTCCAAACACGGAGCCTCAGTTTCCACATCTGTAAAATGGGCTGGCTCACGGAAGCTCCCACAGTCCCCTCTCCAGGCCTCTTCCAGCTGTGATGCCTGCCTTTGCTCTTGTTGAAAACCTCCTCCCTCTTGCCTCACTGGGGTGGAGTTTGTTGTCATGGGAACCCACAGCCACAGGTTCCAAGGGCAACACCGGGTCCAGCCAAATGGATTCACACCCATGGCCACAGAAGGTCAGGACAAAGTATTTCTCTAAATCTGATGATTCGCTACAAAGAAACAAAGTATTTTAGCAATGCCGAGAATTTTTCACAAGTTTTCCCCTTTTTTCCTTAGAGGTCACTTGACAAAGTAAGAGTGGACCGGGGCCATTTTGCTTCAATTTGCTAATTCTTTTTTTTTTACCGTTCTTACAGATAGATGCATTTATCTTAGGCTATCTTTTTTTAAAAGATTTTATTTATTTATTTGAAAGAGAGAGAGTGTGAGAGAGAGCATGAGAGGGGAGAGGGGAGAAGTGAGAGGGAGAAGCGGACTCCCCGTGGAGCTGGGAGCCCCATGTGGGAGTCAATCCCGGGACTCCGGGATCATGACCTGAGCCACCCAGGCACCCCTGAGGCTATCTTTTGATGGGGAAAAGTGATCATCTCTTCTGAAACATACTCTGTCCTGCTTGAACTTGATCCAGGAAAAAAAAAAAAGGCAGGGGACACAAGCTTAAATAACTGATAATACTTAGATAAAAGTAATCTAGGAAAACACTCAACTAAATATTCTGAGTGGTATCCCCCTCCTAGCACACGTACATGCACACAACCACACACACATAGCCTTAACCACCTTCCCACATAATCAAATGAACTTGGAGAAAAGAGTGCTCTCCCCTACAGAGCTTGGAAGAGGCCTAAGTCTGCCTTTTTTGATTACTCCACAGATGCAGGCCAAGTAGGGAAACAGTTGGTTAAGGGCAGTGTGGTCCCGTGGGGGAGGGGGCCAGTTATTGGAGTGCCTGAGCCAGGCACACTCATTTCCAGGGGAGCCTACGAGAATAAGGAAGTTCAAGATGCAGGCACCCTAGCCTGGTATGTCGCCGCCGTGAAGCACAAAGAGCGGCCGGGGGGGCCCCCAGGATGCAGGCCAGCTCTTCATGTGAGGCTCGGCATCACAGGCATGCTGCCAACTGAGACAAAGTGGAGGATCCACGCGCACAAGAGACTGTGGCTGGGCTGTCAGGCTGTATTTGTGTCTGCCTGAGCTGTTCTGAAAAGATCCTCCTTTCCTGAATCACAGAGGACCACCCCCCGCCCACCCAGACAATAGCGGGATGGAGTGGGGACGCTCCTTGTGCTGAGCAACAGGTTGGAGACATGGCTGTGCGGGATTTCATCTTGGCTCCTTCACTGGTAACTGCCACTGAGGCCAACCCCAACGGCCTCAGTTTCCTTAGCTACCGAGATAGGATGATGAAGAGTCCGGGCCATCCCACAGAGGTGGCCTGGGACAATAAGGCCCACCCCTCCCCCCATCCAAGCCAACATCATCTCTCACTGGGGGTTTACCAGTTGCCTTTCTAGCTTTCACTCTTACCTCCCTAGAGCTTACTATTCACCTACACTCAAAATGCAAGGTAAATTGTGTCACTCTTCTGCTCAAAACCTTCTGATGGCTTCCTAATGTTCTTACTGTGGCTCACAGAGCCCTACATAATCTGCCCTACACTTGGGTTACTTCGGTAACCTTACCTCCTATTACTTTCCCCCTTTCTTACTCTGTTCCAGACATATTGGCTTCTTGCTCAGACACGTCATTGCTCTTCTGCCTCGGAGCTTCTGCACCTGCTGCTCTCTCCGCCTAGAATGATTTGTCACGGGTTACCTGCATTATGCCAGGTTGCTCCACCTCCTTTGGCTCTTTTCTCAGATGCTGTCTTCCCAATGAGCTCTTCCATGCTCACTTTATTTAAAATCATGCCTACTCTGTGTTAGCGGGCTATTGCCATAATTAAGCTGCATAATCAACCACCCCCAAACGCAGTGGCCTACAACAAGCATTTGTCTCCAGACCCATGGGTGTGGCTGAGGCCGGATTGCTCTAGGATGGGCTTGACTTGTCAACTTTGCTTTAGGCTGCAGGCTGGATCTAGATCTGTTCCTCATGTGCTTATGCTGAGGCCCAGAATGAAGGGGCAGTGGCTACCCAGAGCATACTTTTGTCATGGTATATCATCAGTCCACAAGAGCAAAGCCAGGCAACATAAGCAATTTAAGATCTCTGTTCGCATCACACTCCATGAACGTTCTATTGGTCAAAGGAAATCACATGACCAAACTCAACATTAATGAGTTAGGGAAGTATAATCTGCCCACATTGGGGGAGGAGAGGGAGAAGAGAGAAAATATTTGCTGAACAGTCATCCAAACTATCACACACACACACACACACACACACACACACACACACCCCTGCTAGCACTCCCTATTTCATCTTCTGTGTGTTTTCTCTTTAGGGCTTATCATCACCCTACCTAATGACATGTTTTACTTACCTACTTTGTCTTACTGGCTACAGTGGTGGCTCTTTGAGAGCACGGAGTTCTGCTTGTTTTGTTTACTGCTGCGTCATCACTACCTTGAACAGTGCCCGGAACAGAATGGATGCTGAGTAAATACTTTTTGAATGACAGAATAAGTAAGTCGCCCTATTGTTGTAGAGACTCAGTCAAGGAAGTTTGGAAATAAACTACAGTAGAATCTTGCAGCCTCCTCAATAGGGACATAATCTCTGCAACAGACTGGCTTTGTCACTCTGTCAGCTATATCACCATGACTTCTAATGATCATCAGCACTATCACCATCACTACCATGGTCAGCACCGTCATCCCCATGTGACCATTACCATTAACACCATTATAATCTGTCACCACCACCACCACCATCAGTGTCACCACTACAATCACCATTACCATCACCATTACTACCATTCCTGTCACCACCTCTACCACGTCAGCACCAACATCACCACCAACTCTACCACACCATCACTGCCACCGTCACTCTTATGCCATCATCACCTCGACCCCACTACCATGATGGCTGCTGGCACCATCACTTCCTCTACCACATACAACATAGCACCTCCAACACTATGCCCACCCTCACCACTTCCATGGTCATGCCATGTCTACTACCGGTCCCCTCATCACTCTCCTCCCTGTCCTCATCATCACTATCACTGTCACTATTATCTCCATTCGATGATGATGCCGGAGACGGTAACGCTGATTGCTCACAACTTTCAATAAACTAATTGCAGTACAGGAAGCAGAAGAAATGATCATTTTCTCCTAGTAGGCTTGTTGCAAGGGAAAAACCTCAATCTGAGAAAATTATTTCTCTTAAGGGCCCCAGAGAAAAATCTATAGCAATTATACAATCAATATTTTCTACAGCTTTAGAAATGCTACCCTGTCCTTTGGGGGTCTGCAGAAATGATCAAACCTCGAATTTCACCTCCAGAGTCCCACTGAAATTGTCTCTAGCTCTTCTTCCTCTTACCCTCTTGCAGGGAAAAGAGGTTGTTTACTAAGTCATTTCTTTCACCACTTGCTTACAAGTCCATTTACTCCTTGTTGCATAATAATAGACCACGTGACTTCATGATTAATCTTTTCCATACTGAAACAAAATCTTTTTCTGAATTGCTGCTGCTTCTCTAGTTCTTTGTAAACACTGCCTGACAAAAATGTGTGGGTGCTGGACGGCCCCCAAATACCAGGGGTAAGATTAAAGTCCATCAAATCTCCGCTTCAGATCAATTCTCTCTGCTTACAGAGCAAAGCCGTGTCGTTTTTCTTCTACCTCTAGTTGTTGTTATTGTTGTTGTTGTTTTAAACATTCCTCTTTAAGACCAGATTTCACCTTTGTTTTGTCAGGCCTGTGACTCTGAAATGATTTGCTAAAGCCTCAACTTTATTTGTTTTTGTCTGAGGTGTCCAATGGATGGATTTGAAATACAGAAATATTCCAGAGAGTCTACAAAAAAGTCTCCCTCATAAGATATTGTACCATGGGTTGGTGAAGGGCCTGTTGAGGATGGTGCGAAGATGGAGGATTTCATTTAATTCTTAAAAGCAATTTTTCTATAAAGGAAAGAAATTGCCACTGTTTGGCTTTAGTCCCAACCCTACTATTATGATGAAACACCAAGAGTACAGTTTATCATATCCTGATGGCAATGCATCTGATTTTGATTCTATCAAATACAAAGAAAAAACTATAGCTGGGGAGGGGGATGGTTGAAAGAGGAATGTTAGAGCCTCCTGAGATGCCTTTCTTTTTTGTGGGCAAGGGAGAATGTTTCGCAGACGGAGGGAAAAATAGATGATGCCTATATTGACAATAAAGAGACATTTGCAATGCAGTGTCCAGGTAACTGTGTCACCAAGGTCCAGCATCTGGTGTGGGCATCTGATGCCAGCAAGATGGCAGGTAGCTCCAGGGCAGAAACGAAGGGACTTTCTAGATCAGCTGTCAGCTCAAAACCAGTCAAGTCAAGTCTGTGTTTGATTGTTCCCATCATTTTCTTATTCCTCTAAGTGATTCTCATCGCTGGTTGGCCTGGGAAAGATCCCAGGAGCCTGGGAAAGATCCAGGCTGAGCTTCAGTAAGAGGCAGTGGGAACTGTGTCCTTCACAGGAGTCCAGAAGCCTCTCCCAGCTGCAAGGAGTTCCAGGTGGGGGCAACCCTAAGCAGCAGCAGCTCCGCAGATGGAGCTGGGAGAGCAGCTGGTCTGTGCAGGGGTGCTTCTGCTGAGCTGAGGGTTTTGCTGCTGGAGGCGGGACAGCCTCTCAGCAGGGAGGCTGGGATTTGAACTTGGGATGTGCTCAGTTGTTAAAAGATACTGGAAGCAGACACTTCCTGTAAAGGGATTCAGTTTCAAATAAACGGTGTTCAGTTTACAGTTACTTTGGACCCAAAGAGGGAGTTTTTGTCTGTTTGGATCATAACAGGATCTCTGAGGAGGGGTGCAGAGGCATTTGTAGAGCAGTGGGAAGGAGGCAGGGCAGGGGAACAGAGTAGTGTCTGGTGAGTGAGACTGGTTTTGTCTCCTTACCCTCTAGGCTTCTTTCAGTGATAATTTAGCCCACAAGTGGATCTGGGCTCCAAAGGGCATTTGGCATATTCTAGATCAGGCCCGAGAAAGACACATCTAAAACAGAGGTTAAAGAGTGTTGCCCACCCTGCTCCCCGAGAAGCAGACAGCAGAAAGAGCCATTCGCTGAGTTTATTAGGGGTGCTCTTAGGATCAGCACCTGAGAAAGAAGAGGAAGTAGCAGGATCAGACGGGACATCATTTGAACGAGTGTGGTCCCAACCAAGGCCTCCGCTGATCCTGTGGGGAGGTCTGAGGACACACCCTGGCTGAGGCAGCTCTCTCTCACCAAGCGGAGAGCACTTGGCTGCCAAAGCTCCAGTCAGCTGGGGAAATGACTAATTCATTCCGAAGAGAGGACTGAGGAGGCACAACATGGCATCCACTGACTGGAAACAAAGCCAAAGAATTTTCTGTAGAAGGGAGCCAGCAATGGATGACGTGTTAATTTACTCCGTTTCAGTGTCAATTTTAGCCAATTCAAAAAAGAACTTGAGTGTTTACTGTGGTCCTGGCACTGGGGATACACAGATGAACAAGACAGGAGGGGCCCATGGCTTGGTGGAAAGGCAGGTGTCAGAAATTAACCAGCTCTCAACAGGATTATAGAGGCACCGAACAGCTAGAATGGGCCACAGAGGAGGCTGTCAGCTTCACAAATGTGCGCTGTTCCAAGTTTTGTGCGGTGTCCCCTCCTGAAAGGCCTTATCTCCAAATACAGTCATGGTGTGGTTAGGGCTTCAACATATGAATTTGGGGGGGTACATAATTCAGTCCATAACAGCATCCATCAATAATTCTTGCTTCCAACGACTGTTACCATGGTGTTGCCAAATGGTGTTTTTCAATTTCCATGCTTTCTTCTACATCTATTAATTAGAATCTCCTGGAAAGGAGAACTGCTCTTGAACGTACTTACTTGCTTGTTTGTTCGTTTATTTATTTATTTATTTATTTATTATCGGTACAAGCACACCTCAAGGATATTGCAGGTTTTGTTCTAGAGTACTGCAATAAAGCAAATATCATAATAAAGCAAATCAAGTGCATTTTTTCCAGTGCATAGGAAAGCTACATTTATACTATATTTAGTCTATTAAGTGTACAATAGCATTATGCTTAAAAAAACAATGCACATACCTTAATTAAAAATACTTTATTGCTGAGAAATACCAACCATCATCCAAACTTTGTGAGTTATAATCACTGATTGCAGATCACCATAACAAATATCATAATAATAATAATAATAATAAACTTTGAAATATTGTGTGAATTACCAAAATGTGGCACAAACATGAAGTGATCAATGCTATTGGAAAAATGGTGCCAACAGACTTGCTTGACACAGGGTTGCCACAAACTTTCAATTTGTAAAAAATGCCTTCTGTGAAACACAATAAAATGAGGTATGCCTGTACAGACATTTCCCCCTGTGGGTTGTAATCCATTACTATTATTATTCTATTATTAAAATTGCTCTGGATTTGATTCCTGGGAGCTGCTTTGTGTTGGTTCGGTGTCCTTTCAACATGACCCATCATTTTTTGAACACTTCCTTATTTTCTGTCTCCATGAGATGTACCAGGCTTTTCTTACATTTTCCTTTCCCAGCCCTGAACCTGAAGGCACCATTTTTCTGAGGAGCCCTGGTTCCTTTTCTTGGAGAAGGGTGTTTAGAAACCAAGATGTGCGTGCTAGGTGTGCTCATTGCTACTGCAGTGTCGCTACTCTCTGGTGCTGTCAGTAAACAGAGCAAGGAAATATATGCATGTATGCTCATACATGGATAACACACACCTGTATTTATTTCTCTGCCCCTCCCTATGTACATATGTTTTAAAAATCATGAATTCATACTGATACTCCCAGCAGTCCAACACTACAAGATTTATTTCAGCCTTCCTCTTTTCCTTATTTGCAATGCCTTTCCCCAATGCTGAGAAACCTTGTTCTCATTATCCATGATAAATCTATGTATTTGCTCCATGCTAGTACACCCATAGTTCAGAATTGCTAAATTAAACCCCTGTGAAAAACTAACTAGAGAACCTTACTAACAAGAGAACAATATACAGTTCTTTATGTCTTTAACCTTATGGTATACAAACTACTGTTTAACAAATTTACTTAGGTTCATTATTTTCCCTTTAGTGTGCTTATATTGTTCACTTGTAATACAGTAGACTCATTTGTTACTGATTATATATCATCCTGAGCTCTCCTTATATCCTGGATTTAATCTTTTGTTTTGTTGTGTTTTAGGGTAATTGAAGCATTCACACAGTTCTAAAAGCCAGATCTAAACAAAAATGTATACTCATGAGGATGTCACTTCCCATTCATCTCTACTACACTGTTCCCTTCCCCCATTTTTTCCACTCCATTTCCACTCATCCCCTAGAGTCATCTTAGATTCTAGCTTATCCTTTCTAGATTTCTTTTGCACAACTGAGCAGATACATGTCCGTTTTCTCATATCGCCTTGTTTCTCACATGAAGGGGAGCATACTGTGGGTAATCTTTTGCACTGTTTCTTTTTTTTCCACTCAGCGTCATGTCTTGGAATTCACTCTCTATCAGTTCATAGATATCTTCCTTGTTTCTTTACACATGCATGTGGTACTCCATTGTGCTGATTTTCCATTTATTTATACAACCACTCTTCCATTAGCAGCATTAGGTTGTTTCCAACATTTTACAATTACAAATGATGGCCACAATAAATAATCTTGTGCATAGATATAATTGTATTGTTAGATGTATTTTCTAACTTGCGTATGTAATTCTGTACATATTGTTAAACTTACCTCCAGAAGGGTTGTACCAGTTTGCATTCCCACCTGTAATGTATGAGAGTGACTCTTTCCTCACAGCCTTGCCAGCAAACTTTGTTGTCATATTTTTAAAGTTTTACCAATCTGGTAGGTGAGAGATGGTATTATAGTGTTGCTTTATTTTTTATTTCTCTAATTATGAATGATATTTCTTATGTGTAAGAGCCATTTTTATAACTTCCTTGTGAATTGTTTGTTCATGTCTTTTTTGGATTTTTTAAATCAAGTTTTTTGATCCTTTGTCCTTCAGGGTTTTTTCAAAGATTTTTTAGAAAGTTTATGATGGTTAAAAAAAGTGTATATATAGCATAACACTTGCCATTTTATCCATTTTTAAGTGTACAACTCACTGGTATTAAGCACATCCATAGGGTCATACAACCATCACAAGTATCTATTTCCAGAACACTTTCATCACCCCAAACAGAAAGTCTATAACCATAAAGCAATAATTCTTCATTCTACCTTTCCCATAGCCCCTTGGCTTTCCATTTTTAAGAATTATTTCTATATTAGGAATATTAATGCCTTTTCTGTGGTATAGTTCAGATTTTTTCTCTCCATTTGTCAGTTGCCTTTTGACTTCATTTATAGTGTTTTTGGTCATGGGAAGTTTATTTTCTTTTTAAAAATATTCTATTTTTAAGTAATCTCTACACTCAACGTGGGGCTCAAACTTAGAATTCTTGAGATTGAGTTGCATGTTCCACCAAACTGAGCCAGCCAGGCACCCCAAATCTTATTTTTAAGTTATCAAATTTGTCAACCTTTTCTTTTATTGCCTCTGAATTTTGAGACATAGTTAAAAAGCCTTTTCCACACCCACATTATAGAGGAATTCACTTGTGTTTTCTCCCAGCACTTATATGGTTTCATCGTTTTTTCTTTTACATTTAGATCCCTGATCCATTTGGAGTTTGTGCTTGTGGGTGATGTATGTACAGATGGATCTAAATCAATCTTTTGCCTTATGGCTAGCCAGTTGTTCCAACACTATTTATTAATAGTGTCTTCTTTCTCTACTGATTTAAAATACCACATCATTCACATACCAAGATCCTATAAATGTTTGATTGTGACTAAAATGGCATTGATTTTATATGTATGTATCCAATTTATAAAATAATTTTAGAAGAAGCTAGTTGTTGTCTAGACTCAAAGAATTTTTTTTTTTTTGAAAAGGGCTTCAGAAGTCAAATGGGTCAACCTCTGATGGCTCCTCACCATTTTCAAGCTAACCCTCTCATCTTAGCCAAAGAAATTCCTCATGATCTGATTTTTGGCCTACCTCCTTCCTTCCTTTCTCTAGTATCCTGCACTTCATCCTATTGAGCTTCCTATAAGGCTATTTCTTGCCTCTATGCCCTCACATATGCCATTCCATCTGCCCAGAATGCCATTCTTTCTCCTTCTCTGAGAGGTTTAGCAGGCAAATCTCATGTCACTTCCTCTAGGAGACCTTCCCCGTCATTTCCATCTGAGCCACAACCTCCTCTCTTAGGCTTTTGCAGTACCCAGGTATACTATAGTCATGGTGTCATTGCACCACATGACAACTGGGGGCTTCTTTTTCTGCCTCCCCCATTAGAGTATGAGTTCATTGAGGCCAAGGACTGTGTCTTAATCTTGTTCTTTGTATCGCTAGATACAAAGACAGCTTGGTAAATACAGAGCAGTGCACCTGGGCTTGCCTTGAGTTCTTCAAATAACAGACAGTTTGCTGCTTCATAAGGCAGCCTATTCCATTTTTTAGTTTTTCAAAACTTCTTCCTCACAGCAAGCTGAACTCTACCTTCCTGTAATTTCTACCCACTTGTCTTCGTTGTGTCCTTAGGAACCCAATCTCTTATTAGAGGGCAGTGATCTGTTTCCCTAGCTGGGCCTTGGCCATGAACACAGCTATAACTGGCACCCCTTCTTGAAACAATTCAGTCTGCTTATTTTGGGTAGGAATTCTTCGTTTCAATGAATATTTGATTTAAGGTAAGAAAAATCTGAGTTTCCCATAAAGTGCTTCTGTCTCTTGTGCTATTTTAATATGTTCCCACAAGCTGCTTCCCTGAAAGCCTACTGCTAACTTAATTCAGGCAAAGTACTCACATTCAGCATGTTATTTGTCACTTTAGTGATGACAGTTGCCCTTTCTCTCTGTCTTTTCATGGGGACTCAATGGATTTAATTGGATTCTTTGTTCTCTGTTCTTCTGGGCATTCTGTGGTGCTGACTTGCTAGCAGCTCTATGCCCCATCATGCTGTTCCCCAGTGCCCCCATCTTTTGGCTTCAGAGGCCTTGCCTAGATCTGCCCATGAGTTCTGGTAAAACATCTGTGAAGTTCTATGGAAATGCCACACCCTACCATAGACTAGGGTTTCTCAAAGGACCAACTGACTTAGAATTTCCCAGTGAGTCTGTTAAAAATGCAGATTCCTGAATCCATACTTCTGATCTTCCAGATCAAAATCTCTGTGGACAAGGCCTTATGGCGTGCCTTTTAAACTAAAGCCTCTTTGGCTGATTCTCATACAAGCTAAATTGAAGATCTGTGGCCCTAGATGTTGGCAAAATAATCACCATATATAACTTTACTCATCAGCTCTGGATATTCATTTGCATCTAAACAGATTCACACCTCTATCAGCATCCTAACTACTCCTTTTCCTTTTTCCTTCCGGTAGAAGCTTGGTGAAGGCAGGGATTCTATCAGTTTTATTTTTCATTGTATTCCCAGTGACCAGCCCAGCACATGGCCCACTAGCTGTTGAATGGAAGCACAAGGAACAAACATTTCTTTGTCCCTTCCACTTCACTGATCCTTGTGACTGAAGAGAGACTATGGGATAAAATGAGAAGCATGGGGAACCAAGGGGAGAAGGCTGAACTGCATAGGAGCGTGCAGCTTGTGGTGGACCCAGAGCTCTGCAGAAAGCTGTGGATGAAGGTAGCTCCCTCATTAGTAAGAAGTCCCATAGGTGTAAGCACTTCAGGCCATTCTGTTTGTGACAGACCAGGTAGCTGGAGTCAGAAGAGATGGGGACACCAATGTGAATTCTTCCCTCCACAACAATCTCAAAGCCTCTACAGCTTAGGGAATGAGGGAAGGGCAAGAAATGGTAAAGGCTTACATTGTTATGTCTCTGCACTGACCATTTAAGTAAATTAAAACTTCAAGGAATGTTGACAGCAATGACTATTACAACTACCCTGGGAAGATAAGATGTGGCGTTGCTGTGAATCTAGACAGCCTGGGTTCATATTCCAGTTCTTTTTTTTTTTTAAGACTTTATTTATTTATTTGACAGAGAGAGATCACAAGTAGACAGAGAGGCAGGCAGAGAGAGAGAGGGAAGCAGGCTCCCTGCTGAGCAGACAGCCCGATGCGGGACTCGATCCCAGGACCCTGAGATCATGACCTGAGCCGAAGGCAGAGGCTTAACCCACTGAGCCACCCAGGCGCCCCATATTCCAGTTCTTATTAGGTTAATTTCTTTTTACCTCAGTTTCTTCATTGGTAAATGGGGATAATTTAATTCTATAATCCATGTGCTAGTTAACACAATGCTAAGTACTATAGCAGAGACATCTTCATACTTCAGTGGCTTAACACAAATGAAGTTTATTACTTGATCATGTAAAGTCCAAGTGGATAATCTTCTTTGTGGGTGGTTCTCCTCCATGTGGTGGTGATTCAGGGACCCAAGTTCTTTCTGTATTTTGGCTCGATATCCCCTAAGGCCTTGAAGCCTTCTGCTGGAACCTCTGCATCCAGTGGGCAGACAAGGGGAGAAAAAGTAAGAAGACACATTTGTTTCTAAACCACTTTGACGTGAAAGTGATACATGTCACTTTTCATCACATTCAATGGGGAAGAACTAGTCACGTGGCCAATCTAGGAGCAAGGGGGTATGGGAAATGCTGTCTAGGTGTATACTCAAGAAGAAAAGTGTATCACTTATTGCTGCATGACAAGCCATCACAAAACTTAGTGGTTTAAAACAACAATCCTTTATTTAGCTCAGAATTCTGTGGGGCAGCAGTTAGGGATAGGATCTGCTAGACGGTTGTGCTGATCTCAGTCAGGCTTATCTGATCAGCTGACTGTGCTTACCCGCGCAAACGTGGCCAGCTGCTGTGTCGGCTGGGGACTGGCTGGTCTAGGATGGCTTTAGCTGGGAAAGCATGACTTTGCTCCATTTGTCTCTCACCCTTCAATAAAGCAGGAGCAGAAGTCTGAAGAGCCTGGTGAGGCCCAGTCTCAGAACTCAGACAGTGTAGTTTCTGTTACATTACATTGGCCTATACCCAGAATCGAAGGGTAGAGATGTAGAAGCTACAAAGAGCTGTGGCCTTTTATACAGCCCATCACAAAAAAGAAATGTATTTGGTTAAACGGGTTGTCTGTAACATGCTTAACAGAGTAACCGGCATTATACTGTCCAGTGACACTTCTCTATCATCATCGTCATCATCATTTATTGAACACATGGCCGGCTCTTTACTAGGCAATTCACATACATTGTCTTATTTAATCAACACAACTACCCCACTTTACAGATGAGGGAACTGTAACTCAAAGACATGAAGAAAACTACTGAAGGTCATTTAACTAGTAAGTGATGGTACCCAAGGTTGTTTTCCATGTCACCCTGGGTCTTAGCTTTCTACCCTAAAATGCTGAAGAAGAAACTAAACTTGAATCTGAGATGGTATTAAATGTTTAGGCAAGTCTGGGAAATTATATGAAAAGAAAGACTCTGGTCTTATGACCTGAAATAAAAGGCTGAAGTCCAGAGCCAGTTTGGGCAGATGATGACCCTCATGTTGGTCACATCCCATGTCAAAGACAAAGCAATGATAATTGTTGTGGCTCATCTGCTGACCTATGCTGCCCAATTCATTCCCTTATCAGAGAGCATTGAGAAATTCCATCCTGACCAGAGTCCATGTTAGTGTTAGAAAATCTTGGGTAGGGGAAGGAGAGAAGGGGAAGTGGGTTTAAGACAGAAAGCAAATCTGCCTTGGAATAGAAAATACCAGAGCAGAAAAAGAGTTTGAAATGCCCTTGGCCAGCTACCCCCGATCTCTTTTTGGAATGAAGATACTGATAAAGTAGCACTTTTTTGAAAATACAGATGAGGCTTGGTGAGCACATGACTTAACAGACATTTTTCAGTAACCTCACAGCCTACCAGAAATTTGTAGCCCATAGGTTGGGAACCAGTGGGGCTAGATCAGAAAAGTAGATAAGTTTAACTTTGAAAGCCAACGCTATTAATTTGGCAATGATTCCCAGAAGCACTATATTGAGTGGATTCTGTGGACATCTCTAGATATTCCTGGAAAGATTGCTATGACTGATTATTGCTATCTCTCACTGACCTGGACAGAGATGGTGATGTCATGCATGCTAGGTTTTTGCCATCTGTGATCCGGTCATGTCTTTGTAAGAGGAAACTGTAGCACAAAAGGATGATGTGATTTTCTCCATGTTACTCAGTTAATAGCAGAATCAGATCTATGTCCTTGGTCTTCTGATTAGTACGTTAAGCACAATGTATTTTTTAATTTTCTTTCCACATTTGCTCCCTTTTTTGTTTGAGAGTCTGCTTCTCTGCCAGATATGATATAGTTTCCTTCCTTCACTGAAGAAAACAAAACTAAACAAGGCTTATTTGGGGATTTGCCTGGTGAATTTAATTGATTGTTGAGGCAAGACTTTCAATTCTGGTCTATTTCCACATCCATTCTGCTGTTATAACACATTCGTGCCCAAGCATTAGAGTTTGAAATTAGAGGACTAGTTTATTGTTGAACCAAAATCTGGTGCAATTCAAGATGACCCAGTGAATGCCTTCCCCTGCTTCTCTCTCCTTCTTCAACCTCCAAGGTCCCTCACTCCCTTTCTATTTTAATACTTTTCAGGCATCTGAGATTAATTAATTTCTACTTACTCATATGCACACCCACACACAACCCCATGGAACTCATGGGTCCCATAAAACCTCATTACACTAGAGCTGGAAGGGACTTCGGTTTCATCCAGTCTATTTTCTGAGAAGACTAAAGCACAAAGAGAGAAGGGCTGGAAGTTTTCAGGGTTGCAAAGCTGGAAGCCAATTTTCCAGAAACCAGTTTGCCAAATGGCCAATTTGCTGAATGGCCGAATCACACCACTGTCTTGCTTTTGTGAATTCTTTGTTTAGACAATGGATGTTCATTTTGCCTTCATGTTAAGGACTATGCCATTTGCCTCTGCCACAGCTCCCTCCTCCTGTATCTGAGCCTGGGGAGAAGAGAAAGGGGAGAGCGAAGAGCATGAGTTCTAACTGTATAAAGAATCTGAATCATTTGTATTAGCATATTCTCTATGAATAATATATATAAAAATGCTGCATATTCAGAATGTATTTTTGACTAAGATTCTATTAATGAAGGATACTAATAAGGAACATATTCTTATGACTCCTTTCCTTTTATGAATCAGAGGATGAATAGATTTTCCCTGTGCCCTTCAGTCTTCTTCGGTCTGTCCTCGACATTCGCCTCCCTCCCCCCTCCTTCTCTCTCTCACTCTTTTCTTCAGTTCTACCAGCATTTCCTCATCTTCTCTCAGTTCCCTCAAAACATCAAGCCCTTTTCCGTCATGACCTTTGCATTTGCTGTTCTGTGTGCCTTGAATTACTTACCCTCCTCTTAGCATCACCATCTCCCTGCCATCTTTTTTAAAAAATATTTTATTTATTTATTTGTCAGAGAGAGAGAGAGAGAGAGAGAGAGAGAGAGAGAGCACACAAGCAGGGGGAGCGGCAGGCAGAGGCAGAGAGAGAAGCAGGCTCCCCGCTGAGCAGGGAGCCTGATGCGGGACTCGATCCCAGAACCCTGGGATCATGACCCCAGCCAAAGGCAGACGCTCAACTGACTGAGCCACCCAGGCACCCCCCTCCCTGCCATCTTTTAAGTCTCAGATTAAACATCCCCGTTCGCTTTACCTGATCACCTAAATGTAACTTCACTCGTTTACCCCACACATCAATTTGCCTTAATCATGTAACCATCCTAAAATATAGTGGCTTAGAACAACCATTCATTTAACTCTCATCTACAGACATATAAGAGAGCTGAGCAGATATCAGCTGAGCTGGACCAAATCAGCAGAATTACCTGGTCAACCCACAGAATTATGGGCTAAATAAAATATGTATTGTTTTAAGTCACTGTGGTTTGGGGTACTTTGTTATACAGCAGAAGCTGACCAGCCCGGTGGTGGGGGGTGGTGCTGGATTAGAACACCAGACCTAATCAGGGAACAAAATCCAGTCCTATGTGTTTAGGTCTTGTAGCAGACAGTTATAATATCCGACCCTTAACCCTCAGGCCTTACCATTTCTATACAAATCTATCTGACTTCTGACTTCCAGCGGCCAGCTTACACATTTCTTTGCCTGAGGGCTTTCCCTAGCTGCCAGCTCGCACCCTGCCAGTACACACAATAGATTAAAAGTTCGGGTGAATGAACACCTTCAACCAGGGACTGATGGGAGTTGGTGTGTAAATTCCTCAGCTTCCTCATCACCTGGGTGGGGCCATTCCATACTATTTCCCAGAGTTTCCCAGTGAGATTGAGCTCTAAGAGGTGGTAAAGAGCTTCCATTATCTCCCTGCCCTGGCGTTTTTCATACACAACTGACCTGAAAGTACAGAACCCAAGGATGAGCCTAGGGTACTCATGTAGGCTTGGTTCCAGGCTGAAGCTATAGGTTTGCATTCCATAGGGATGGATATGGGGAGAGCTTTTGATATGATTATCAGGGATGGAATAGAGTGAAGAACAGATGAAGCCAAGAGATGAGAGAGCAGCGGCACTGGGGAGGGATCTGCTTTGTAACATTACATGCCGAGAAACAAAAGCTGCAAGTTGAATGTATCCATTTTTCTTATATAGTCTTTTTTCTCCCGATACTATTTGTGTGCATATGTGTGTGTCTGTGTTATAAGTTATATATAGTTAAATACACATTTCTTCACTGTATTATTCAGTGAGCTTGGCAAATGTATACACCCAACCCTAACCTTACAACTTGAGATACAGAACATTTCAGTCTCCCCAGAATATTCCTCCGTGCCCCTTTGCAGCCAGTCCTCCGCCCCTGCCAGAGGTAATCACTGCTATGATTTCTATCACCATCTATCAGTCTAACTTGTTCTAGAACTTCAGAAAAATCAAGTCTTTCAGTGTGTACTCTCTTTTGGTCTTACTTCTTTCACTCAATATGATGCTTTTCAGACGATCCGTGTTGTTGTATGTATCAGCAGTTCATTCCTTTTTTATCGCTGGGTCCCATTCCATTGTATGACTACAGCATAACTGATTCATCAGTTCTCATGTTGGATATTTGGATTATTTCCTGTTTTACCTATTATGAACAAAGCTTCCATACTTCCCTTATGCACAAGTATTCTTAAATATGTGTATTTTCATTTCTCTTGAGTAAATATGTAGGAGTGAAATTGGTAGATCACAGGATAGGTGTGAAGGCTTTGGTCTGGTTGCTTCTGTGACTGGCTCAGTTTCCCCAGTCCTCTGATTTTGGCTTGCCTTCCTCCCCCTCTGGGGGGGTCTAGTATATGGAAATTCTGGCAAGCATTCTGTGGAGGGGTCTCAGATACTTGCCTCTAAGTTTCCGAGCAAGGAGTGAGGGTAGTGTCAGGAAAGAGCATGGGACTAGACGTTGAGCATGAGGATTTTCCTGCCTCTTCATAAGAGTAGATGCTAAGGGTGATCTTTTGTTTTTTATAACCTGGATGGTCATTACGACTACAAAGGGGGGAGCAGAGAGAGACAAGACTAGAAGGAGGAGGAGGCTATAGATGTAGAGCAAAGAGAAGAAGGGGGAGGCTCAAGAGGAGGAGGAGTGTGTGTGTAGAACATAAGAGGAAGAGAAAGAATGAGACACAAAGGATGCTAACTGCCATAGGGAATAAACATTGGGGAGAAAAAAAAGATGTTCTGAAGCAGTTTTACTGAGTCATGTGCAACATCAACACGTCTTCTACATCCTCTCCTCAAGAAACTTTCAGGGAAAGCATCCATCATTCTATAGTCTTTGTAGAGTTGGACATATATTTTTTTAAAAAATTTATTGGTGATTAAGACTGGCTTCATGATGACCTCGAGATACAGGAGAATCTCCCCAACGGGACCTACAACATTTAGGTTGAATGAATGAAAATATTAGGGTAAAAGGCTAAGTTGCTGTAACAAAGAGACCTAACAAAACAGTATAGCCTACAGAACGAAGAGGTGTATTTGCCTTTCAGGTAATAATTCAGAGTCCATGGTTCTGACTGACGAAGCAGCTCTGCTCCATAGTTAGTCAGAAACCCAAGTTCATTTTATTGTGTGCCTCTGCCATCTCCTAGGTATTGTTATCTGTGTGGTGGAAACTAGATTGTGATGGGTTCCAGGTAGTGGGAAGGAGAAAGATCACATGGAGGAGACAGGTCTACTGTCTTACATCCTCATTCTGGAAGTGGCTTAAGTTGCTTCCCCTCACATTCTACTGGCCAGAATTCAATCACGTGACCAAACCTTATTACAAGGGAGTCTAGGAAATGGACTCAAGCTGTGTGCCCAGTAAGAAGGGAAAAGTTGATTCTAATGGATACCTGGCAGCCTTCACCCCCAAAAGCAAGCCCTCAGAACCCCCCAAGGGACTGCTTAGGGAACTGCTCTTCCATGCTTTGAGGGAAGAACAACACTCGCTAGGCCTCATGGATAGTTTTTCCTGTATCTGCCGTGTGTGTGCGTGTGTGTGTGTGTGTGCGCGCACTTATACCTTATACCGTGGCCTGATGAGCTTTGGGCAGGACTATTATTTACTAGTTGTTGAACTCTTGCCTGACAGCAAGTTAAGCCAGAGCTGATTGTGCTTCAGGAGCTGAGTAAAGCGGGAGGGAAGCGACTCGAAGGGCCCCGTTCTTTCCCCTGCATGTCTGTCTCACAGTGGGGAGCTGAAACTGAGATCTCAAATCTCTCTCTTTTCCTGGAAAATCCTCCCAATCCAGATGTGCCCTTCCCCACCTACCTCCATTACCCAACAATCTTTTCTCTCCCCTTGTCCTTCACAGACCCCAACAGTGTTGACTGGGTATGACAGTATGTAATTGAACACAGAACATTTTCCCTCCACTGTGATTAGTCAAAGTTTACCCCAGATGCACTCGAATCACCCTTAAAAAGATGCAGCTAGGTCTGCAGGCTACAAATTCCTCCTGAGGTGTTGAGTGGTATATGCTTGGGTGTTCCTTCATGGTGACACCAGTTCTATTAACTGAGCATTTTCTCTCCTCTCACTTTCTTACTCCCTCTCCCCATCTCCTCCTTCATGACTTTGACACTGCCATTTTTCTTTACTTCAGGCCCACCGTGACCTGTGAGCCAAATCCACACTGTCAACAGGTTCCCTGGGATGGCATCCTATATTTGGCTTGTAACCAGACTCTGGGGGTATCTATATGGCAGTCAATGGCTGATTAGGGCAACAGAGAATTTTCTCTCCAAGAGAAAGAGCTAGAGTTTAATTAATCTCAGAGCAAAATGGTTCATCTCAAAATACATTATATTTTCTAGCTGCTAGAACAGCTGTTAAAGAAAACATATTCTCCAGCAAATGAGAAGAATGACAACCTGTAGATCTCAGAAGAGAATTGTAACAAAACAAAACAACAAAACAAACAGATTTGGTAGGTTATATGAATGATGGTCCCAAGTACTTCACCTGCCTGTAGCATCACAAATCTTCCCATCAAGAGCTGGGATTGGTTTAAAAAAAAAAAAATAGGTGAAATCTGTTTCTTCACCCCTTGAGTCTAGTCTGGCTGTGTGACCTGCTTTGTCCAATGGGACATTAGCAAACATGAAGCCAGCAGAGACTTTGAACATGCTTGTGTACTCGGGCTTGTTCTTTTGTGGGTCCTGGGACCCCGAGACCCAGGAGTGCCTGCTGGCTGATGAGAGACATGTAGTTGTCCCCATTGCCCTGACCAATATCTTGCCAATACTAGGGACCTGAGTGTGACCATCTTAGCACCCAGCCTCTAGGTGACTGCAGGCAAATGAGAAGTCTGAGCTCAGACCGAGAGAGCTACCTGGACAAACCTCGGAATCATGATCTAAAGAAACGACGGTTGTTCTGAGCCACTAAGTTTCTCACACAGTGAGAAGGTGACCTCTGTGGACACGTGGGGCTCAGTCCTGCTGGGGATTGTCTGAGGAGACATGCGGAATGTGCTTCTGGGGGAGCCGGGGCATTTACCCACCGTATTAGTTATCTCATATTGTGTAACAAGTTACCCTGAACTCAGCAGTTTAGAGCAATGATTAACATTTATTATCTCTCGTAGTTTTAAGGATTAGGAATTTGAGGTTGGTTTAGCTGAGCGGTCAGCCTGGGGTCTCTCATAAGGCTGCGTAGAAATGTTGGCTGGGCTACGATCATCTGAGAACTTGACTGGGGCCCAAGGATGCACTTCTTAGACGGCTCCCTCACCTGGCTGATGACTCAGGGCTGGCTGTTGGCAAGAAGCCTCAGTTTCTCCCCACATGAGGTTACTTGAGTGACCTCATAACATGGCAGCTGGCTTCCCCTAGAGCAAGTGATCCAAAAGAGAGTAAGATAGAGGCAGCAATGCCTTTTATGATCTAGCCTGAAAAGTCGAGCCCCCTCATTTCCACTCTATTCTATTAGTTACAGACATCAGCAGTATCCATTGTAGGAGGAGACTCTACAAGGGCATGCATACCAGAAATCAATGATCATTGGGGTTATCTTGGAGCTTGACCACCCATCCATTGTCTCCTTGTCCCTCTTTGGTTGAGGGTTGCCTTGTGTGGGTTGAGCAAGTTCGAGGAGGGGCTGGTAAAGCCTTTGTGTTTGTGGTGAGAAGTGACCAGCCTGCTGGGAAGTGTCCAGTATGGCTGTAGGTGAACTCAAAGGTGGTCCTAGGGACTAGGGGGATAGAGCGTGTGCCACATGGTGCAAGCTGGCAAAGGCGATGCGGTTTTGCTGGTCCATCCTTGATAATGAAAAGAGAACTCTTTGATAGCTTGGACTTATAGGAGAAAACAAAATGATAGGCTGTTGGTGAGATGCCCTCTAGGTGACTGCTGTACCACTGAGCTTTGGGCTTTGGGAAGCTCATCATCCCTATAGAAGGAGATTCCAGAAAAAACAAAGCCAGCCTACTCCTAATATTGCTGAAGAATATGCAAGAATCCCAGGTCAGCCCTGTGATTTAGCTAAATAACAGAGGGTCAGTTGCATTCTTGACCTCTGGGAAGGGGGCTGAAATCAAAGGCTGGAGTCAAGATTTAAAGCCTCTGTTGGGGGAAGGCTCTTCTCAAGCAACCCGGAGTAGGAGGAAATGGTGACAGATGAATGCTATATTGAAAGCATACGCCATCGGCCATTGAGGGGCTCTGTCCCTCGTGCGCCTTACTTCTGTTACCTTATAAAGGAGCCACAGCAGGAGGTAAGCAGAGGAAGGTGGGAACAGAGCAATGAAGGGAGAGGTGGAAGTGACGTGTACTCTGAGGTCCCTTGCTTTGTGGCCACAGCTAGAGGAGCCCTACGACTCTGGCTGGCCCAGGACAATGCTAGCTCAACCTGCTCTTTCGGAATAGTTATGAACAGCACCTCCTTTTCTCTCGAAAGCACCCAGGTTCGGATGGCCGATGACACGGTCAGCTTACCCACAGCACCATGCTGTTCCATGCGTAACCCTCCTCACCATTCACTGCCAATGTTTAACGTCTGTGTTGCCGACTCGGCTGTAATTTCCGGGACGATGGGGACCGTGTCTGACTTTTCTACTGCCGTGTCTCAAGTATTGGCATCTGCCAAGGGCTTGATATATGCTGGCTTCCTGAATGAATGAGTGAGGAAGCGAGTGACTGGGTCCACGGCTGACTACACCAGCTTTGTGTAAAAAGATGTGGTATCCTTGGAATGGCTGGAGGGGAAGGAAAGGAGAAGTCATTAAGTCTCGAATTCCAAAGGAAGCCATAGGAGGCGTGTCTTAAAGCCTCAGGTCAAAGCTCTATTCAACGGTATTCCCTTCATTTAGTTCCCGGGGCTGGGCGGGCCGGCAGGGAGGGCAGATGGTGGCTGCTCACAGAAAGAGCCCCTACCAGCCACCTGCGAGGGCAGGGTCGTCTGGTGTCAGAAAAGCCCCAAGTGTGAAGCCATCGGCTTTGCATCTCTGCTCTCCAAGGGTCTGCTCTGTCAGCAAACGGTCTGCGAGCCAGGAAATTGTCTTATGGTCGGTACTGTACATTTTCTTTACAATTTCCTTTTTAGGGAGAGGGAGCCAAGCATTTTGCCACCAAACAAGGACCGTTTATGGACTACTCAGTCGCACTTGCGGGTAGCTGCTTGGGCTGTCACGTGATCCTAAGCGTAAACCTTAGCCCATCTCAGCACAGGCTGGGCATTCAGGAGAGCAGGATGGGGGAGAAAAGAAAGGCAAGCCGAAAGCTGAAGCCAGAGTTCTGCACAGACGACTGTCTGGTGGCCACTTTAGAAGGGAAACGGCAGCCTCTCCAGTGGTGACATTAGATTCATTATCCCCAGCTTGTCTCAAGATCCTACAAGCTCCTTTGTACTTGGATCTCAGATTCCCCAAACAGGACTTGCTATTATTTTTCTTGTAGATTTTAGAAATAAAGACACTTCTTAAGGAATGAGACATTGAGTCATAGGACCTGGCTCCCCTGTCGCTTGCTATTAGGTCATTGTAGAGCTGCCTAGCTTTTTTTTTTTTTTTTTTTTTTTTGGTATGTCTTTTTCTTCCAAGATGGGTATCACTAGGCTGACCACATCATTATAAGGTTAATGCCCTGTATCTTGTTATCATGAATATTTATTATTTGCATCCTCCCATTCCAGTTCTTCGCAAGCATAATTCCAACACATACCCCTTTAAAAAATCTCCCCCAAAGTGGAAAGCTTCTCAGCAAATTGTTCTAGCATCTACTACTGTAGACATGTAATTCCAGTGTAATGACAGCAGGTTAACGCCACAGATGACAAGTAGTAATGCTCTAGCTGGAAGACAGAGGATGAACAGAATCTAAGCGGGCAGGCAGGGGCCTTTGGGGCCCTCAGGGCCTTCCCGGAAGGGGAACAACACTGGCAAAGTGATAGGCCAGGGACTGGCAAAATCTGTGGCCCTTGGGCTGAATCTGGCCTGCTGCCTTTTCGTAAATAAGGTTTGATTAGAACACAGGCATGTTCATTCCTTCATGTATTATTGATGGCTGCTTTCATGCTGTCTGGGTGGAACTTGGAAGCTGTGACCTGAAACTGTATGGCCCCGAAGACTGAAATATTTACTGTTTGGATCTTTATATACAGAGTTTGCTGAGTCCTGGCATAGACCAAGGTGGAAGCAGGGGGGTGATTTTTCCTTTCTGGTTTGGGTATTCAGAAAATGTGAGTTTGAACAGGAGCAGAGCTTCAAAGCCATTTGGCAGGATATAGGAGCAGGCTCATGGGGAGTGGAAATACCTTTTCTCACCCTGCAGCAAAGTCAACCTCAGACCCAGTTACTGAGAATCTAGAGGAATGGAAACTATGTACATTTATTAAATACGCCTATCCTTCCATCCGTCCGTCTGTCCGTCCATCCATCCATCCATCCATCCATTCATCCATCTTCTCATTGAGTATACATGCATTTTTACAGAATCACTTTGTTATTCAAATAAAACATGACCCTTGTAGGGGGAAACATTTAAAAAATATTAAAATGTAGATGAGCCCCTCAAAGAGGAAAACCACCCGTAATTTCACCAACGATGGATAACCACAGTTAGATTCTGGTATATACCCTTCTTAATCTCTTTTCCTACATGGAAAAGAAAGTTTTTATTGAATGCTTCCTACATGCCAGGCAGCATGCTAAGCAATGAGGACATAAAATGGTGGAAGGTTGGTCTTGACCTCCAGGATAGAGAGCCATGGCCCAGATCATCGCAATCTGGGCTGAGAAGTGCAATGGCAGCTGCCTAAAGAGAGACGAGGGAAGCAGGGCAGAAGGAGCCATCACCTCCTCTTGGCCTACTACATTCAAGGTGAGCCTTAGAGGGTGCCGGGGAGTCTGCCCAATGAGGAAGAACATTCCAGGCAGAGGGAAAAGTGACTGATGTTTCCCATGTGCCCAGTAAGTACCTAGAAGTTTTATTGAGAAGATCTCATCTAATCATCAAAACAACTCTAGGAGGTGGATAATATCATTTCCATTTTACAGTTAGGAAATTCAGAGTCTGAGAGGTTAAGGTATTTGACCAAGGCCATTCAGATAGCTTGGAGCAGAAGCAGGATTTAATCTCAAGTCTGTTTCCCATGCTTCTCTCACTTGATCATGTAGCTTTCCCAAGATAAGCGAAGTCATGGCAGCCACCTTCACTGATTTTATTTAGCAAGTATTTATTGAACATCCACTATGTACCAGATAAAGGATACGTTGACTGTATCCTCAAGAAGTCCTAAGGGATCTCTCACCGTGTGTGTGTGTGTGTGGGGGGGGGAATCTGTGTAGAAAGTCAGGCTATGCTTTGGCTTTAGACAGAACTTGAAACTGATCTAGAACCAACCATATATATTGAGTGTCTTCTCTCCATGCAGGGTTCTTGGCCTCTTCTTGGAGGATGTGGACCAATTATGCTGCATTGTTGGCCCCCTATAAAGGCCATACTAATTGAATGATTTTTGTACACTAAAGAGAGAGGTTGCCAATCATTCATTAGTCGGTTAACCAATTCCCAGTGCTCCGGTGGGTTTGGATGTGTGTCTGGAGCAGGGAAGGAGGCAGAAAAGTAACATCTCTTCTGTGATTGTCACTCCCAAGAGAAATGGCTGTCCAGTTGTGGGTGGAAGCCAGAGGTCTGCCTTGACAATTAGTGCTGTAGGATTTCTAGGCAAGGGGCCTCAAGGTAGACCGAAGGGATGAAGAGAAGCTTCCTGGAGCAGCCACATTTCCAACATTTCTTGTCATGGCCGGCTGGATAGCAAGCATGTCGGCCAGATCACCAGGAGAGGTTAAAATCTCCCTTTAAAACCTGGGAGGTGCTTTAACATCCAAATTCCACTGGGAGGGGTATGTGAGGGTTGGACGGTGGGGATGTTTCTCACTCTCCCTTTCTCTGGAACACACACGAAGCCACCCACAGAGTTAGTGAGCTGCGCCATAAAATATGGCACGGCCATAAATGAAATTACAAAGGAATCGCTTCCAAAGGCTTCACCTTGAAACCTTAACTTCTACATTGTGAGTACACCCTTTATTACCCCGGCTGCGGGGAAAGGGAGCTGGGAGTGTAATGCCAGGGAAGAGAAGACAAGCAGTGTAAGGAGCAGAAAATGATAAGATTTATTGTGGGAATAAAACCCTGGGCAAATCGCCTCTTGTGAAATGTGTGTGTTGGCCCCAATGTCAAAGCAGTTCACTCCAGGCAATCGCAGTGATCTTGCTGGAAAATTTTCTCAACCACTCGGCGTCCCTGTTTCTCTTGCAGAACAGCATGTTAAGTGAGGATTGGTGAGTGGGAAGATAGTTGATTCTCTTTTGGGTTCCTTGGGCCAACTTCCCCTTTACTTGTTTGCTCACGACTTCACACAGGTAACCTCCTGAATGGTAACAGTGTTCACGACTACCTCACGGCTGTTCCCCAGCTCTCACCTGCTAGTGACTCGATGACAGCCACCCAAAGCATGCTTGTAATCAATATGGAACAGAGCTCTCTTGAGGGCCTCCTAGGGGCCAAGTCCTGGGCTGGGAATGCAGTAATGAACAAGAGAGACCGAGTCCTTTCCCTCAGAGGGCTACCTGAACTTGACCTCAGGGTCTTCTGAACATCGAGGAGGTTGTGCTCTCAGCCAAGTTGATCTTGGAACTCAACATCTTGAGGCCCCATAAGAACTCCTTCCCTCCTCCTATGTTTTGGAAGATTTAAAGCTCAGAGTTCTGGCTTACCCAGGGATCCTAGCATTCTCTTCTGGCTTCCTGTCAACCGCCACTACTACCCACGAGCTGTGTGACGTGGGGCAAATGACAAACTAACTAGACTAGCACTGTCCATTAAAATTTTCTGCAATGATAGAAATGCTCTGAATTTGTGCTGTCCGATATGGTAGGCCCTGGCCACAAGTGGCTACGGAACACCTCAAATGTAGCCAGTCAGGATGAAATACGCCCTAAGTGGAAAATGTCAACGCCACAGTACAAAAAAATGCCGAACATTGCAGTGATAATTTTTATGTTGATTCTGTGCTAAAAATACAGCAGTTGGAACAAAGAGTAAAAAAAATACAATAGTTTGAATATATTGGATTAAACAAAATATGCTATTAAAATCAATTTCACCTGTTTCATTTTATTTTTCTGTTGTGCTACTAACATTTTTAAAATTACATATGTGGCTTGCATTATATTTTGATGAGACAGTGCTATTCTAAACCTTGGCTTTCTTATCTGGAAAATGAGGGGGATAGACCAAAGATAGGTAAGGTACACTCATCTCAAAGACACTATGCTTCCCCCCCACCCCGATGCCTGATGAACTGTGAATTGACTACCTAGCAACACGAACCCCGGTCAAGGTTAATGGAGCAGACACAATCAGTGCTGCACTCACATCCCCTCAGCACTTATTATTCTAGAACATCTGAGGGCATGCCAGCTTTTCTCCTTAAGATTCCCTATCAGCCTGCAGGAGGGGAGGCCAGCAATGCCTCTAAGAGCAGCGCACACCCAGTCAGGGGTGGGAGTTGGAGGATAAACATCTCAGTTTCCATGTCCCCTGCCCTGGTTGGCACACTCTAGGCTAAGTTCTACAGTTTCCCAGAGGTTCCCCAGCAGGACTGCGCCTCAGCACCCACAATGGTACCCTTCTCACTAATACCCCCTTTACTGGCTTCCTTCCCTTCCCTGTCTCACTTCCCCTTTCCCCTAAAATGCTTTCTGGAATCACTTCCTAAGTAAACTCCTATACTTCCATCCTTTTCTTAAAGCCTGCGTTCTGGGTAGATGCAACCGAAAATAGTCAGCTCCTAGCCCAATAAGGTAATGATGTTTAAGGGCACTGTCCCAGGAGCCTTTCAATGGCTTTTCCTGTTTTATCAGCTCATCAGAGTCTCTGGTACATTAACCAACAAGTAGATGCTTACTGTCGTTCTTGAATCTGTCCGTTCCACAGGACTGCAGACATGACTACTGGCACTCTCTCCTTGCCCTCCCAAACACGCGCCCTCCCATGAATTGGCACTTTGAGCTACGTTTTGCCTGCATTCATGATTTCTATTTTAATGCTAGTTTCCAACCTCAGTTTTCATTAGACGGAGCTCCTGGTTTCATTTTTTCCTAATTGCAATAAGATGCCCTAAGACATCTTAGGCATGATGGGTCCTGGGTGGGTGTAAATTGTTTGCTGCTGTTGAAGACACTCTGGGAGGGAACCTTCTGGGATCTGACAGGAAGTTGTTCCAGATGTCAGAAATCCAATGCCAAAAAATAAAAATAAGCTCCAGTTACTAAACTGATCAGGGTCTGGCATTTCGGAAATAAGAGAGCCTCTCAGATGAGCAAAATCTGAGCTCTCTGGAAATGGTCCAGAGATACAGCAAATATATGGCTTAGGAATGTTCTCGAAGCTAGAAGATGGATTGTGGCCATTTAAGGAATCATTTTCTCATGTCACATCAGGAATTAGAGTCTTAGAAGAACATTCTCTACCCACCCTACACCCTCTCATTGTATGAGTGAGGAGAACCGAGGCACAGGGAGATGAAATGATGGGTCTATGGACACACCGATAGTGAGCTGAATCTAGAAAGAAGTTCATTGCTTTTCCCACAGCCCCGGAACACCAGCCCTGCTCTTTGTACAGAGAGCCAGTGATTCCGGACCACAACCATTGCTCTCACCACCATCACCAGGGAGGTCTGGAGGGTCAGGACAACCAAGGGAAAGACCAGAATCTTTAGAGCTATCCTCTGGCTGCTCTAGACGATAAGAACCACAGTTGGTAGCTCCCCGACAGGGATTACCCAGGGTCTAGCTAGGGGGCTGGTGTGTGAAGTGCACTGCATTACAAATGACAAATTACAAGATTAATCCAACCTTCTGAACCATCATGACAACTGGAAAAGTAATTTGGGCACACCTCATGCCCTTGGGCTCTCTGCTAGGCCCCCAGGGGTCTGAATCGCTTGGGCACTTCTCTGCAGCTGTTATAATTGAAATAGTGGAAACTGGTCGGACAGTGAGCCAATTCGAAATACGGAAACATGATTACCAAGTTTCTTTCACCAGATATTTGGTTGAAGTCTGGCATGTGATTTACACTCTCCTCTCATTCCTAGAATTCTCCGATAATTACATGGATATGAGTTGTATCTTATCCCAATGCTCATTAAGTTCTTTAGGGATAGAGATAATATTTTTTATTCATTCACTCATTTATTCATGCGTGCACACAGGCATTTATTCCACAAATGAGTGCCTTCTAGAAGTCACTAGGGATGGGAGATAGTGCTAGGGGAAATAGAGGACAGAATAAAAGCTGTCTCACACCCTTCAGTGCCTTCCCATATTACTCGAAATATAAGCCCAAGTCCTTAGAACCATCTGTCAAATCTGTCCTGATCCCCCAGTCCTTTCCTCTACGTCTGGTATCATGATACTCATAGTCTGGCTGGAGGTAGAGAAGGCCATTAGGTGAGGTTAGAAGGGATGACTAGTTTCATTCCTTTAATTTCTTTAACTCACTTATTCATGCATGCATTATTTGACACCCATTTAATCTGACCTCCATGTCAAGGCCTGTGCTGAATGCTGGGTTGTTGATGGTGAATGATGTTTCAGTTCTCATGACCCTTATAGTCTACAGAGGGGAGCTCCAGCGAGAAAACAGATTGGCCAATGTCTAAACAATCACACGTTCTGATAAGCTCTCTGAAGAAAAAACAAGACACAGGGAAAAGAATAATGGGAGAAACCTGATTTATACTGAGAGCCGGACAAGGCATCTCTGGGGGAAGTAATCTTTAGAAAGGAGCCCTGAAGAGGAAGATGAGGTAGGCAGGGGTAGAGGAGAGAAAAGATATTTTTTCAGAGGGAGGGAAAGGCCGAGCATACTTGTAGACCATTCTGCCCTTGGGCAACTGGTGGGGCAGGTGTGTGGGGGGTTGGGGTAGAATGTAATGAGGCTCTCTCAAGGTACAACCACCTCAACAGGTAAGATTTCTGGGTGGAGAGTTATGGAGAGTGATGTCCATATCACTGACTCCCCTACACACACACACACACATACTCACTCACCCTCCTACTGGGACACATTTTGTTGGCCAGAATTAAGTAGGGTCCACTCCTACATGCAAAACAGGAAAATTTCTCTTTGCTTTCTTCATCAGCTTCCCTAAAACTTCGTACCACAAAGGACACACTGAACCTAAAACCAGAAGGCTCTTCCACTTGTGAGTTGAACTTGAACTACTCGAAGCTTTTCTTGTCTGTTAATATGAAGATACTCTATTTGGCCTATCTCCTCACGATTTTTGTGCAAAGGTTTAAAGAGTTAACATTATTAAATAGATATCTTTTTAATTTGAGACCCAATTTTTAGAACACTTTGAGGTTCACAGCAAAATTGAGTATCAAGGTACAGAGATTTCCCAGACAGCCCGTGGCCGCCCTCCCCCCAACACACCGCGGTCCCAACTGTCAGCATCGTCCCTCCCCTGGAGCGACTGTTTCGGTAACAACTTAGCCTGTTTGCACTTTTCTTCCTGAGTGTAAAACTACTTGTACCAGAGTAGATGAATTAAATTGCACCACCTTTGTACAAGGCAGAGCACTCATTGTACCTGCACCGAGGGCCTGAAACTGAAAATGATCTCAATTTTGTCGTTTTCCTTTTGAATCTTTGCTTTCCGAATCCGGCCAGCATCACAGCTTCTCCATGGGGAGCTAACTCTAGTTGTTGCTTCCTTGAACGTTCCCTCTTCTTCCCCGTTAGAACATTTTTCTTCTATTTTTAAAAGCTGTTGTGAAAGTGCTAGTCTCTGAAAGGGATTAAGTGGGTTAATTTGCATTAAAAAGCCCCTTTATTTAGCGGGTATTTAAAGTCTCTAAATACCACCACCACTATCCACCCCTCCCCCCAGATGGTGACTGGGAAGGGGGGGCACGGGTTTAGACGCCCTAGACTAAACCCAGCCCAGCCCATTCCCCCGCACCCTCCTCCGCCCCCTTCCGCAGATTTGGAAATCTTGTCTTTCGTATCAGGTTGCACGTGAAATCTTTGTCAAATCTTTTTTTGTACACACTCATAAATAATACTACCCGCAGTATCACTAATAGTCACAAGACACAGTGGGTGAATTTCAATGACTGAGCTGCCGGGGAGAAAATGAATGGACTGTTAATAAGATCGCTCTCAAATAATAGCTAAATTATTAAATCGTAGTGTGGGGGGTGCCCCTTCCTTAGTGTGGCAAATTAGATTTGGAGGTGCAAGGGTGAACATCTCAGGAATATTACATTGCAGAGCCCTTTGGAGGGATTTTAAGCTCTTCTATAGCCTTCTCGCCTTTACCGGAGCTCATGTTGATTTCTATTTTTCGTTGGCTTTTATTAGCAGAGGGTGTAGCAGACAGTATCGGTTTTCTGCCACATCCCCTTGGTATCCACCTCTGTGCCAAAGTCTCTTTACTGCAAACACCTGCAAAGCTCCGCCAGCAGCCGGGGGAATTTCTGGAGCCCCATGAGCACCTGGGCCCGCCCTCAGGGCAAGCCCCGGGTGCTGGAGGGCTGATCCCTCCACAGCTGTCCGCATCTAGACGGATGCCAGCGGGGAGATGAATGCCCAGCGGCCTCTCCCCTCCACGGCAGCAACTCTGGGGTGGGCTGACTCTCTCCAGTCCGTGGCAACAAAGGGCTCTGGGAGTTCCCCAGCAAGGCTGAGCTCTGGTGACCCCCAGGGGTCCATAACATCCCCTTTACTGGCTCCCTTCCCTTCCGGCCCCACTTCCCCCACTGCTGTTTCCTCAAATCACCCCCCCCCCCCCCGCCGAAGAAATGAAGAATTCTCAAAAATCATGCTCTTAGGTTCTGCTTCTAGGGTAACCCACAGCAAGACAGGAAGTGAATGTAAAGGTTTTTCTCCCCCTACCAATTATCATGAAGCAAAGGCAACACTTCAAATTCCCTTTCATAGGGACACCCGGGTGGTTCAGTGGGTTGGGCCTCTGCCTTCAGCTCAGGTCCTGATCCTAGTGTCCTGGGATTAAGCCCCGCATCGGGCTCTCTGCTCAGTGCGGAGCCTGCCTCCTCTTCTACTCTGCCTCTCTGCCTACTTGTGATCTTTGTCAGATAAATAAATAAATTTTTTTTAAAATTCCCTTTCACAGAGCAACTTTGCTAAGTCCCCTGCTCTTGCGGCATGGCGGCATTTTGCAGCGGGGAAAGCCCCAAGTTCAGATCCTGTGTTTGCCATGGACTGGCTGACTGACCTGTGTGACCTTGCTCAAGTTATTGCCTCAGTGAACCTCAGTTTCCCCGCTTTTAAAGAGGGATAATGGTATCGCCCTCCAGAATTATTAAGAGCATTAACTAAGTAGGTTAACTATGACATAACTGTGTAGGTCAACAGCCCAGCCCAGAGCCTGGCATGTGGTAGCCAACCAGTACATGCCAGTTCTTTCCCCTCCAGTAGGTCGTTCTCAGCCTCTTGCAGCACCACGCCATGTTCCTGTCCTTGTAGCTTTTCTCCCAGGAGAATAAAACAGAGACCCAGAGCAAGAATACATCAAGATCCAAGAGCTTTCTGTGACTACCAAACAATGGTAAAGATAACCATGAGGAAACCCTTATCTGGCTAAAATTTTTTTCAGTCCACTTTTTTAACTATTTTTTTTTTTAAATTCTGACGCTAGAGATTAAGCTGAATTGTATTAACATTCTACTCTTGTATTCTACGACGGCAAACAAAAAAAAAATCATGAGCAAAAAAACCCAAAATAAAACAAAACACAGAGAAGCATATAAAACTAAATATGGAACTGAGCTCTAACAGCTGAATGGAGAAAGGAATTAAAATAATTTAAAAATCACAAGTTTATGGTAAAGTGTTAAGAAACTGAACATTTACAGACTATTTAAAAACTGAAATTGCTGAGTGTTCAGAAACTACCCAGAAGGATCAAGAGGGGTGAAGAGCCGAAAAAGCGTAGCGATGAATCTGCATGGTTTCCGCCACTCCCCGTGCTGCCTGTCTCTGAGGGGAACCTGGCACCTAGGTACTGAGCTGGGCTAGTGCTGGCGGCAGGCCCGGGGCCGGGCCGAGGTGGGGGTAGCTTGTCCGCTGCCAAGTACTTTCATGGGGCTTGCAATTTTGATCTCTACCCAGGACACCTGGTGCATCTTGGTGATTGGGGGGCACTCTGACACCCCATCAGGCAGCCAATTAAAATGCTTGGAATTTAAAATTTAATTGGCATTCCCAGTAGCTGCGTCCAAACCTGCCCCATAGCCTTTCTCCTCTAGAGGGTGGATTCAATGTCACCGAATCCAGGGTGGCCAAACGTTAGAGGAAAGAGGGACTGGAAGTTTGCCAATGGGGGCAGCTTGGTCCATGTGGCTGTGGAAGGCCACGCTGTCCCTGAGTGGTGTAAGGCTCTGGACGGAGTCCCTGCAGCCTGGGGTGGAGGCAGAGGATGGGCACGTGTGAGAAAAGCTCCCACGATGGCTGCCAGTGTCTTGCTCTCCTGACCGCCTGCAAGGATGACCAGAGACCTGGCTGACCTCCCGGGTTGGGGTGACTCCAACGTGACCAGACTGGTCCGTCTGACACCCTCAGTGATGGATTGCCAAGCTCGGGCGGGTGTTGTGCCCTGCTCAACGGGACGGAAGCGTACTTCCGGTCACCCGGACCGGGCCCCTGCGCTCTCTCGTAGTATTTCCTTGATCTTGAAGCTCCCTTTCCCAGTGAGAGAGCCGCCCCGATATGGGGTTCATCAGGCTCAGGGTGACCGACGTCTCCTGCCAGCTGTGCTATTGTGCTGTTGTCCCTTCTAGTTTGTCAGTCATCGTAGCTAAGGACTTAAAGGTAGCATTAGTGGCTCCAGCCAAAGTTGTAGTTCTCAGGCCAATTCTCTTCTCAGATGTTGATATGTGCACCACGGTCCCCACAAATCTTGATCGAGTCTCCTTTCTTTCTGATGATGCTGCCAACTTCCTTCACATGCGTGAGGAGCTGGATGGTGAACGTGACCTTTAATCCATTTTCAGAACTAGCCTCTCGATACTGGCAGGGCCCCTGTTGTCTTCCTGCCAGTCCCTAGTGCTCCTCCCCCTGGCCTTCTGCCCTTCCCCTTCCCACCCACTCCCCTTTTCTCTGTGGGCCTGCAGTTTGGGGCCTTCAGCGATACTAAAGGAAAGACTTGACCATTCAAAGTCCAGCTCCTCAGAACTCTGCTGGACACCGAGACAGGTGTGACGAAAGGAGACATGCCGCGCCCTCCGCACGAAGGGAAAACAAGTGAGACACTTGATGACATTTACATGAAGAAGTTTTGTTCAACGAAAGACCCCTTAAGGAGAAAAAGCAGGCCATAGAGCAAGAGAAGATATTAGCAACTCCTATACCCCACAAAGGACTTTTATCCAGAATAGACTAAGAAACTCCTACAAATTGAGAAAGAAATAGAAACTCAGTCGAGAAATGAGCAGAAAGCTTGAACATGAGCTGCTCAAAAGAAGATATCCAAGCGACCAATAAACATCGTAAAATGTGCTCAACCTCAGCACTAATCAGAGAAATGCAAATCAAAATCGCTGCTATACATTGAATAGATGGGCAAAAAATGAAAACATCTGACAGTATCAAATATGACCTAGGATGTTAGAGCAACTGGAACTGTCATACACTGTTGGGACCAGTGTCAAGTGGTGCCCTCGATTTGGAAAAGAGTTTGGCATTATCTGTTGAAGTTCAAGATAGTTCTACCCTAAGCCCCTCCAATACGTACTATATAATTCCATTTATGTAGCTTTCACAAACAGACGAAACAAGTGTATAATTTAGGTATGCATATGTAGGTGGCAAAGCAATAAAACACTGCAAGGAAGTCATTCCCATAAAGTCAGGGAAATGAAGGGAGGAATTTGTAATGGGCCAGGAGGAGTCTAGGGGAGAGGCTGACAATGTTCTATTTCTTGACCTGGCTGGTAGTTACAGGAGTGTTTGGTCTACAATAATTCATTATGCCGCATGTTTGTACTTCATGTACCTTTCCATTTGTGTGTTGTATTTCATTTTAAGAAAGTTTAAGAAAACCCTTTCTCCAAGTATGCTCTAAGAAACATTGGTTAATGAGATTTTAGTTCCTCACAGAAAGGATTCCATGGTCAAATACAATGTAGCACAGGCATAAATAAGGATGAATAGGTCTTTAATATGCCAAGGTACCCTGTGACATTCCAAGAGGAAGCAAGTGTATGCCCTGATTTATGTGACCATGGAGCCCTTTTCCTGAGGGACATTTTACAGAGCATATAGTTAGGGGAAGGGATGGAAAAAAACCACACAGCAAGACCCGGTTTTATGAGCCTGTTGATCTGGTCCAACCCAGGGCCTCAAGAGCTTTATACAAAGCCTAAAATGCAAAGCAGCAAGCAAAGTAAGTTTTAAGTTGTGCTGCACTGGAGGCCCTCACTATTCTTAAAATGTTCATAATTTCTGGTGTTTACTCCATTGATCCCAAATAACGAATAGTGAGGGGTCAGCCCACACCCATACCCATACCTTCTGCCACGCTTGCTCCAGTTTTCTTAGTCATTACATTGATCCTTGTTCGTGGATGGATGGAGCAACCTATATGTGCTTCCTTCTTGTTTTATGCTTCTGTCAATTTCTAAGCAAAATCATTCTGATGGGATCCCACAGCCATCCTAGTGCTGGTGCGCTAACTCTGCACTCATCATTTAGCTTTCATTGCATGACCGCCCCCAGAAGTGGCCTAAACCGACAACCATAATTCTATGCTCTGGAAATTTGGGGTGGGCTCAGATGGAAGAGTCTTCTGCTGGTCTTAACTGAGTGTCATCTATGTGTCCACAGGCCACCGCTGGGCCAGCCAAGACACTGGCTGGCAGTTAGCTAGGATACTGGAGGCCGCCATTTTAATTCCAGACATGGATTTCTCTCATCATCCATCATGCAGCCCTGGATGGGCTTGTTCACATGGCAGCTCTAATAAGAGTCCTAAGGATAGCAAGAGGGGCGCTTGGATGGCTCAGTTGCTTAAGCATCGGACTCTTGATTTCAGCTCGGGTCATGATCTCAGGGTCCTGGGATTGAGCATCCCCACCCAGCTCCCCATTCAATAGAGAGTCTTCTTGAGATTTTCCCTCTCCCTCTGCCCCTTCCCTCCATGCGCTCTCTCTCTCTCTCTCTCTCTCAAATGAATAAATAAATCTTTAAAAAACAAAACAAAACAAAACAAAAACAAAAACAGGAATGGCAAGAGAGGGATAGCCCCAATGGGCAAGTGCTTTTCAGATCTTTGCTAGTATCACATTTGTTAATACCTTATTGGTCAAACAGATCACATGGCCAAATCTGGAGTCTGGAGCCTGTAGAAGGAGCCTACACAAGGGTATGGATATAGGGAGATGGAACAAATCAGCAGCCATTACTAAATCAATCTGCCAAAGGTATTTCTGGCGTCATAGCCATTCATGATCAAAACTGTCTCTAAAACTTCGCTGACTTATGGCATCTCTGGTACCATCAAATTCACTGCTGAATCGTATTTTTAAAAACAAACCTGTTCATCTGTCTTTTCAAGGAATGATCCAAATACGAAAGGCTGATTAAAATAGAGATCTATTACATTTTCAAAGATATGATGAAATGTAAATAGTTCCCCCTAGGGAAAGTGTGCAAGATGATTATTCAAGGAGAAATTTAATTATAATCTAAAAAAACCCAGGAATTCTAGCAGATATGGATTATCATTAGATTGTGTTTGTTACAGAAACACAAAAATGATGACTTTTCCTTTAATTCCATTTGTTTTTAATTTAAGAAAATCTGTTCCTTGGTTTTTTTCAACATGACTCTGTCATGTTTACAACTTAACTGTTGAAGACTTGGAATTATTATCTAAGACTGGACATATGAACTTTGTCTGTCGGAAGAGCAAAAGCCTGTCCTGTTGGGTAACAATGGCTGTGGGAGGCAGTCATGAAAAGGCAGAACAGTCCCAAGTCTGCTTTCTGTTGTTTTCAGGCATTGACAGTCTTCGGCTATGGCCATGCTGAGTTGGAAGGGGTCTCCCATCTTCAAGTCCTAACAGTATTTGGGGGCAATCTGTCTCAGCACATAGCAAGGATCATCATGTGACTTCAGATGGGAATACCAATCTTGATTCCGTTTGACCACTTAAGGCCGCCATCTTGTGCTGATTTTGTACTATCAAGACCACAAGAAAAGATTGTCACTAAGAATTTTAGACTTTCAGTTTTGTCATCCATAGTTAAGATGTGCTACTTTTTGCTTTGGATGACACTGAAGTCTGTAGACAATATAGAATTCGATCAAGTCATAGTTTTGTCTAAACTTTTGAAGTTGAGAAGATAGTGATGCTGATAGAGTAGCACCCGTTGCCAAATTCTTAACAAGAATCATATCATTTAATCCTTACAGCCACCCCCATCTCTGTTTGACGTCGGAAAAAAGCCAGAGGCACCAAGAAATTAACTAACCTGCCCAAGGACCGATGACTTGTGAATGATGGCATTAGGATTTGAATCCAGGTCTGATTCTAAAGTTCCACTTTTAAGTACTCAGCCCTGCCACACCTTGAGGCGAGCTTGCTGGGTATGTCTGGGCACCACCATCATCATCATCTATACTTTTGTCGAGTGCTCACTGTTTGTAGTGTGGGCAGAGCTGTGCTGGAAGTGTGGCATAAAAATGCCTCTTGCACAATAGAACGTGGGATAAACAAGCTTATAAATAGCTCTCTCTAGTTGGCAGCCTTGGTGGAGAGGGAAAGCATAAATTAAAAGAACTTTGTCAATTGACAAACCTGCTTTTAGTTAAGAGTTTAACACCCTCCACCTCTCTCAACGGATCTCTGTAAGAGTTGATAACAAGCAGCAAAATGGAACGATTTGAGTTCTAGCCCATCTCCGCTATGTCCACCCTGAAAGTGATTTACTTGACGAAGTCATATGAATCTAGGGAACCCAAGAGAGACCAGAGAGATCCTGGATATCTCACAGCTGTAACTTTCAGATACCAAATCCTTTAGAAATGACCTTTTACATTTACGTATGGTTTTGTCTCTGTCTGAGGTCAGTTAAGGGCATAGACTCAGGAAACAGACTGCTTGGGATCAAGCTCAGAGCTGCCATCTTAGTAGCTGTGTGACCTTGGATAAGTCATTAAACCTTTCTCGGCCTTCACTTACTCAAATGGAAAAAGAGAATGATGATAGTGTTCTTTGCAATTGAATTATTATGGAGATTAAGATAATATATGTAAAAACACAGTGTCTGGTACATAGTAAGTGCTATTTAGTTGTTAGTTATTGATATTGTTATTCTGCCAAACAGCTTGAATCTGGTAGAGGTTTTCAGTTTTTTAAAATTAAAAATTTAAAAATTTTTTAATAGAAAAAGCATTTTTTTTCTGATTTAATAAAAAGTAATATGTGTTCATCTGAAACTAATGATGTACTATATGTTGACTAATTGAATTTGAATTTAAAAAGTAATGCATGTTCTTTGTGAATGTTTAGAAAATGCAGAGTTATACAGAATTGCCTTCAAATTTTAAGTATCCAAATTTGACTGGCCTGAAGTAACATAGTGAACAATCCAGAACTTAGTGGCTGGAAGCAGTGATCATGACTTCATCATTCTAGGTTGGCTTCCATGGATCTCTGCAGTCTTCTGGATGCTTGGCTGGACTGGGTGGCTGAGCAAGACCTTATTCACAATTAATAGTTGACAGGATGTTGACTAGGACACCTCAGTTTTCCCCCACGTGACCTTTCTAGCAGGCTGTTCCCTTGCTGGAGAACAGGCTCTTCCCTTCTTCACATGGTGGTCTCAGTTTTCCAAGTGCAGCAACAGGAGGCAAAGCCCCGAAACCCAAACATTTTTGTGCCTCTGCAGGTACCACATATGCACATGTCCCATTGGCCAAACCAGTTACATGGCTAAGCGCAGATTTAAGTGGTCGAGAGACAGATTACACCTTTTAATCTGAGGCGAGCCAAAGCCATAATGCAAAGGTGCAGAAATAGAGATGGCAATAATTTGTGCTGAGATTTTGGAGTTCAGCACAGATAAATACTGTTAAAAATTGCATACAGAGAGGGGCGCCTGGGTGACTCAGTCAGTTGAGCGTCCAACTTTCGATTTTGGCTTAGGTCATGAGCTCAGAGTTGTGGGATCGAGCCCTGCATGGGATCCTTGCTCAGCAGGGCGTCTGCTTGGGATTCTCTCTCTCTTCCCCTCTCTCAGCCTCCCCCCTGCGCTCTCTCTCTCAAATAAATCTTTTTAAAAATTACATATATGTAAATACATATATGTGTATATATGTATACATACACACATATATTTTTACATGAAAAAATATACACCCAAACAAAAGTGGTATTTTTTTAATGATTTCTGTATATTTTTTTAAGTGCTGATATTAAACATGATGTTTGTACCTTGTGTTTTTTCCCCATTAATTACATCCTGGGACATTTTAATGTCCTCATTTTAAGATGGGCATAATAATACATTGTATGGATTTACCATGACAAATTTAAACAAAATATCTTGTAGGACTTATAGGGTGTTTCCAATTTTGCAATGAACTTCTCAATATGTGGACTTCTATTCATTTTTCTAATTAGTTCCTTGGTGAACATGTTTCAACCTCTGACATATTGCAAGAAGAGGGAAAGATACTATCCAGAGATGATATTCAAAATACTCCGCAACAGAATGGATATTGACCTCTGCGTAGAGCACAGTCCTCAAGGTAATTCTTACATTGCTGGACTCAGAGGTCCAGGTGACAGGAGAGAGGGCCAGCAGCTGGGTCAGTGAGTGGTTCTCAAAAGTGGTGGTTGTGGTGGGATATCTTATTTCCATGACAAGGGATCTCAGCCTTGGAGGAATGTATGCGATCTGTTTTCCATCACCCTCCCCAACAGGAGCGGGTGTCTATTTTTTAAATCTTTGCCAGTTGGATCCATGATAACAACAAAAATATTATCTTTTATTTTGTATCTTTCTAACCATAAGTGAGGGCATTTTTTTAAGGTTTCATCACCACTTCTGTTGTGTTGTTATTGTTACTTTTGATGACTTGCTTGTTTATTGTCTCTGCCCATTTTGAGGGTAGGGGGTGTTTTTTTTTTTTTCATTAAAAAGCTAGTATTTATTGATGCCTTACAGTGTGTCACTACGCTAAGCTCTTAATAGGCCTTACCTATGTTAATATTCACCATGACCATATAGAGTTATTCCGATTCCCATTTTAGAAACATGAAAATAGAATCAGAGATTCAGTAAGTGCCCACCAGGATAGTGTTTGTAAGTGTTGGGGCCAACCATCAAATCCAGACAGTTAGATCCTCTGACGGATGTTCTTAATCATTCTGACCCTATTCTCTTGCTCCTGCAGTATTTACTCATAAGAGCTCTTTACATATGGATAGTCACTGTTTTAATACATCTTGTATATTTTCCCTACTTTGCCCTTCTACTTCGAACTTTCCTTATGGCATCGCTTACTGTATAAGAGTTTGAAAATTTTACAGACGCACTTTTCTGTGTGAATTGTTTTTTTCAGTTTGAGGTCTAATTGACAAATAAAATTGTCACATATCTAAAGTGCACCCCATGATGATTTGGTATGATGTACACTGTGGAAAGATTCACCCCCATTGAGTATATTAACACACTCATCACCCCCACATATTTACTTTTTATGTATTTATTTATTTTTTGACAAGAACACTGAAGTTCTACTCTCAGCAAATTTTAATTATATAATGCAGTATTATCAACTATAGTCATGATGTTATACATTAGAGCCTTAGAACTTATTCATCTTAGAACTGATAATTTTACACAGTTTAAAAATCTTTGGTATGGGGACGCCTGGGTGGCTCAGTGGGTTAAAGCCTCTGCCTTCGGCTCAGGTCATGATCCCAGGGTCCTGGGATCGAGTCCCGCATCGGGCTCTCTGCTCGGCGGGGAGCCTGCTTCCTCCTCTCTCTCTGCCTGCCTCTCTGCCTCCTTGTGATTTCTGTCAAATAAATAAATAAATCTTTAAAAGAAATCTTTGATATGGTCAAATATCTCAAGCTGCTTTCTTAATGGGTTTTGTCTCTAATAGCATTCTCAGATGTTCCCTATCAGAAGGATATAAAAATATTTATGTTCATTTTCTTCTATATAGAACTTCAGAATTGCCTGTGCTAGTAACATATATGTGCTTAGGCCCCAACTCAGACCTGTTGAATCAGGATATCTACAGTGAGAGATAGATGTTTATGCTTTTAAAGAGATACACAAACTTACAGTCCGAGAGGACTGGTAAATGGACACATTTAGCTCTTCTTCTCAAGGCATGTGAAATTGAAGAAATACTAAATTAAGAATCTATCTACGAGATCAATTCCAGATGGGGTAAAAAGTTAGTTGTGAAATCCCAATCTTAACTTACAGAAGACCATGTAGGAGAATATCTGAAATCTGTATTAGAGTTTTCTAAAGAAGCAGAACCAGTAAGAATATACATATGGAGAGGGGGAGGGAGAGAGGGAGAGAGAGGGAAAGATTTTAAGGAATTTCCTCATCTGATTGCAGGCAATAGAAAGTTCTAAATCGGCAGGGCGGGCTCATAGGCTAGAAATTGCAGCAAGAAGTTAATGTCTTGAGTCTGAAGGAAGTCTGGAAACAGAATTCCTTCCTCTTCTGGGGACCTCAGACTTTTCTCTCAAGGCCTTCAACTGATTGGGTGGGGCCCACATACACTCGGGACGGTGATCTGCTTTGTCCAAGTCTGCTGCTGTAAATGCGAATCACACGTCTAACGTACCTTCACAGCAACATCTAGCCTGGTGTTTGGTCCAGCAGCTGACCCAGCTTAGCTGGGCTGACAAAGAAAATTAACCACCACGGACAGTAGCTTTATGATGCTGTGGTAGGAAAAGATTTTTAAACCACACACACACAAAGTGAGATAGAAAGAGAGGTTGATTTGATAAATGGTTTGAACCAGGGCAAAATGTTATACAGTTCTTCCTCCTCATTTGAGATGCCCCCCCCCCCCCGACAGACCAGAGCCCATCTAGAAAATATTCTTCATGGGATCATTGCAACTGCTTCCTTGCCAGAGAGCTATTTTCTTACACTTCTGTGGCTCCCAATAAACACCAAGAAACACAGGACAAGAACATAAAAGAGACAAGTGTGTTTTAATTTAGGCTCCACAAACCTAGATATTAGCCATGGCACCACAAGGGCCCAAGCCAAAATACCAAACAGTGATGGATGTATTGTTTGCCTAATTTAAAACAAGCCTGATTTATTTTTAAAAACGCGACCTCAAGACACAACGCACCAGACGTGATATGGAATGTATTATATGCCTAACCAAAAAACAAAATGCTACTCGGTACAGTGGATTTGAAAATTATCTTGCTATTAATAGAACTCCGGGATGGCTGTGATCTGTTGGATTTGATACATTCAGGTTTTGGCAGCTGCTGGGGACTGAAAACAAGACGTTCCTTACATTATTACTTAATAAAGAAACTAGGTCATAAAATAGCCCTTTGGTGAATTTTTTAGAAAAGATTTTGAAGAGCCCAATTTCATCTTTACTAAGTAAGTCTGTGTTGCTGAGTATGTTTGGCAAAGTAGCAGCGTGATTAACAGAGTCCTTCTCTGGAACCGTGTAACCTTGAGAGGGGCTTGGGGAACCCACCACAAATATCTGTCGAATCTAAAAGCGTCCTTCTCTTTCCTTTCCTAGTCTGAGGGTCTGACACTGAGCTACTGATTGAAATGTTTGGATTGAGGACCTTTACAAACGTATCTGTTGGGCAGATAACGTTGTCAAGACTTTAAGGTAACACCGATCTGTTCTCCTAGGCTCCAAATACTTTTTAAAGGTTCAGCTGAAAAACATTGCTACCTCTTGGTCCCACTAAAAACAAGCTTTTTTTTTTTTTTTTTAGTTTTCATTTTAATTCCTATTGGTTGACATAGAGTGTAATATTAGTTTCAGGTGTGCAACGTAGCGATTGAGCACTTCCATCGTCACCCGGTGCTCGTCACAAGTGCGCTCCTTCGTACCTGTCACCTGTTTCACCCATCCCTCCCCCCCAAAAAAAGCTTTTTTTTTTTTTTTTTTTTTTTGAACGAGATCGCCTGCAAAGCAAAACAAAAAACTTCAGTGAATTTTAGGATTTGGTGTTTTTCATTTAAAGAAGTTGTGTTTCAGGCTGTATTCCTGGTAGTAGATTCTGAGGTGAGGGTTCATAAAAACCAGTAAGGAAATGCACCAGGAAAGGGAAGAACCGAGAAGGGAGATGTAGCATGCCAAGCCCCCAGGAGAGTGGCTTGGGCTCAGTCCTGCTCTGGGGACAGTGTAAGCCTTCATCAGGGGAAAAGGGAACTGCAGTATTTGCAGAACCGCCCTCCCCCATGTTAATCAGTGGGTCGAGACAGTGTAGCATAGATCTCTAGGCAATTCTGGATGTCCTTGCATGGACAAAGTAGGTTCTGTCTGCCTGTGGATTGTCCTACAACAAAGAGCTAGAGGTACCCTCCGGGTGTGGTGCAGGCTGTGACAGGTGTATGTGTGAAGATGATGAAGGGCTCTAAAAGGCGGGACGTGTAGACATATGCCAGCGTCTGCCTTCTTGTTCCACAAGGCATAATATGTCAGGGTCTCTCCACGAATTCAGAGCAAGCCTATATATGAAGGGAAGGAGTTTCTATGTAGGCGACAAAAGATTTGAAGCAAGTCACCCTATTTGCCTTGGTGTCTCTGCCCCCTAGCTTGAGTCAGTAGAATGAGGTCAAAGAGGAGCTTACACTGGAGATGGACAACTCTGTCACACTTGCCTCGTGAGGGCACGCCCACCAATAGTCCCCGAAGTCTGGGAGGTGGTGGACAATGAGCAGATCTGGAGGGCAAGAACAGAAAACCAATCCTGAAGGAAGCACTTGGGTCTAAGACAGAAAAATGAGCTCAAGCCAGGGCTTCACTGAGGAGAGGAAAGAGAAGGGGATGGGGGGGAAACACCTAGAACTGGAATAGCCATTATTATAATCCTAATACCAGATAAAACTCTATTGTACAATATAAATGATAATGCAGTAAATGAATTATTTAAATAACCATAATATAAATTGAACACAATATCCACATTTTGAGTACTCAATAGTCATATGTGGGTAGTGGCTACTGTATTAGACAGTCTAGCTCTAGAACATTTCATCATCACAGAAAGTTCTGTTGGACAGCATTGACCTAGAGCTTACTGAATGGGTCAAGGTTTGAGATGTAATGGGCCTCACTTGCATCTCAAACTCTTGATTTCTTCCTCTCCAGATTCAGCTCATAACAAATCAAATTTTGCCCGTGGGATTTCCTGAAAACATTGCAGTAGCTTGTTAAAGGACAATAGTAGTATGGTGATACTTTTTAAACTTTCTGTCTGGAGGTACCTTCGTTAAATGACCTTTGACTCCTGAGTTTTTAGTGGTTAAATGTTAACTCAGATTCAGTACACACTGAGCTTCCAGTGAGTATTACAACAACCAACCAGTCACGTTCACTTTCTTCCTTGATTGCTGTTTTCCTTTACCTTATTGTTCGGGTCCATTTTAATCTTTACAAGGAACAAAATTTGATCTCAAGGGGGAGGAGGCAAGAAGCCACGCGGGAGTGGAAAACGTGGTAGAATCTAACTTTCTCTCTTGTTCTGCCATCTCCCATTTTCACGTGGCCAGAGAAGGACAATCCCACTCCGATGTTTGGACAGCTTCAGACCAGACCCAGTGACCAGGTAGAATTGGGGCAGAGTATTGCCAAAAGCTTGGTATCCACAGTTGCTTTTGTTGACATTTCAGAGCATTTTTTTAAACTGCAGATTGCCTTGGGGGCCCCAGTTGCAAAGTCTGAGGTTGAGGAGATCCTGTGTTATCCTTGATCGCCTTTTTTCCAAACTTGAGTTACAGATTGCCTTAATTGGGGTCCTCTCCAAAGAAGATGCTGACCCAAGGGTTCAAGAGCAAGCACTTTGTTAATGGAGGAACTCCCAGAAACCCAGGTGGTGGGCACGAGAGAGGAAAAGCGAGGAAGCTACGGAAGATATGCTCTCAGGCCAGTTTCTCAGACACAACTCTGGGATCCACGGCTTCAAAAATATCCCGCCGGAGGGTGAGAGAGCCGGGGCACTTATCCACCCTTTATCAGCAGCCGTTGGTTGAGGGATATCAGGGGAGGGCACGTAGAGGAACGCTTTGGGCCTACTACTTTGGGCATGCAGGGACAAATGGGGCCTGTTGGAGGACAGGGGTGGACTTTACGGAGTCAGCTACACAAGCTTATTTTTATTTTCAAGTGGACAAAATAGACCCAGGGGTCTCAGAGTATAACCTTTCCAGGTCCGAGAAGGGCCGCTCGTCTGGTGTGGAGGACACGATGAGTCACTGCCCACTGGAAAAACAAAAGAACTTTTAATGGGCAGTTTGACCCCTGGTCAGAACATCCCAGATAGTTGAGTGAAGGGGCAGAGCCTTTGGTATTAAATGCCTTGGAACCGAAAGGGCAGGGAGCCAGTGTTCTGGCTTTTGCACCAGAGAAGACATGGAACGACTTATTTTAACCGCTTGTCAGAGGCTCCATGGGCGGCTCGTGCATTCTGGAATTTCCGAGAGAGACTTACCAAATGCTTTCTGCTGAGGCTGACGAAGCCAAGCTGGGGCATCTGCATGCCAGGAATATATGGTTGCATATGTGCCACTGTTTATCTGTTTGCAAAATATGCCGTATGTTGACAGCCTGACATATGTTGAGCTATATGGAAGATCAGGCAGAGAGAAAGAAGAGCCAGAGGATAAGAAAGAGAGGAGAAGAGAAGATATGAAAGGGAAAACAAACCCTTGTGAGTTTGGCTCCTAAGGCGTGTATCTCACAGTGGAATGTATGGAAAGGATCTTGGCGATGATCTGGTCTGGTGCCCCCCGTTCCTAAATGAGGAAACTGAAGCCAGCATTCTCATGGCCCAATGACCAGAAAGTCAGGGGCAGGAGCCCCGGGGTTCTGCCTCCCTTCCTGGTCTCCTTGCATTTTGGGCTTCCGTTTCTTTCACGCCCACATGCTCACCCACCTGCCTCCTGTCTTCTGCCCCGTCCCCTCCTACCCATCCAGTCCCTGTCCACTCTTCCGGGGCCTCGGTCTCCCCTCATATTTCTCTATAAAATTATAATCCACTTGCATGCAGAGATTCTTTCCTCTTTGACCCTCCTCAGTGCGTGTCATAGAAGCTTCCACATAGTAATAATAGTAGTTGGCAATTATTGAGTGTTTACTATGTGTTAAGTACCACGTTTAAAGTTTGACATGAATCAGCTCATTTACTTCTCCCATTAACCCTGTGAAATGAGTACCCACCATTAGTCTTATTTTATACTCAAGGAACCTGTGGCACAGAAAGGTTAGGACACTTGCCTAAGATAACACAGCTGGGAAGTCAGTCTCAGGGCTGCTAATGCCAGACTTCCAGCTCATACCCACAAGCCTAGACTTCCTTCCAAGGACCATCTGAGGATTTGAATTTATTTCACTGTTATTAAATGCTGACAAGATCGGGTTTTTTTGTTTTGTTTTGTTTTAAAGATTTTATTTATTTATTTGACAGAGAGAAATCACAAGTAGATGGAGAGGCAGGCAGAGAGAGAGAGAGGGAAGCAGGCTCTCTGCTGAGCAGAGAGCCCGATGCGGGACTCAATCCCAGGACTCTGAGATCATGACCTGAGCTGAAGGCAGCGGCTTAACCCACTGAGCCACCCAGGCGCCCGACAAGATCGTTTTTATTTAAAAAAAAAAAAAAAACAATTAGATATCAGAGTGTGTAAGAACAGTTGTCCTCTCAGAAAGAAAGCAAAAAAGAAACACTAAGCAAATCATTAAGATCACTCAGATTTTCCTCAGTAAAAAGTTAAATGAGCTTCAACAAATTATTTAAAATTTATTATCTCCTCCATCAACATAGAATAAAAGAGAAAATCCTTGTCCTCCCTCAGAAAAACAATTTTATAAAGGGTAGTGTCATTTATGAAACGTTTAAAACCCGAGAAAGGCCAGAGAACAGCATGAGTCATCATTAGTTGGCTAAAATCTTAGGCAGACTCGGGTCGGTTCAGAAGCACTGGAATCACCTCAGGAGTGTGCCATTGCTGGGGGGCTGTGGGACCCAGCCAGCTACAGCAGGGGCAATTCCATGGCAGCCTAAAGATCAATAGCAGGTTCCCTTTCTTCCCTGAGTCCCCAAACCAACCACAAGGGAGCCGGTTGAAGAGCTTTGACATGAGAGAACAGGGCCTTCTGGAACATTTGGCCTGAAGAAAAGCAGCCCGAGGGGTTAGATCACGTGGGCCAGAGTTCCGATTGTACTTTCCTTGGGAGGAACTACGTAGAGGTGGAGGCTCAGCAGCAAGGGGGACACCGCCTCAGACTCACAGGAGAGGCATGGCCAAGTGCTGGAGCAGCCGGCCGCCATTGGACAGCGGGGGATGCTGGCCTAGCTACCCTCCCCCTCTCAGCGGCGCTTTTCTCCCACATCAAGTGGGGCTGACAATTCTCATCTGAAAAGGTTGTCCTGATGACCGAATAGCACGGGTTGGCTCCCCAAACTTGAGCCATTCACCTCTCCACTTACCAGTCAGGGTCATTGTGAGGAAAGTTTAGTAAAGGGATCTGTTACAAAAGTGTGGGGAAGGCTCAAGGGAAGCAGCTGAGGGCTGGTTCGAGACCCAAGGCCAGCGATCCATCCATCCATCCTGGGGAGCTTGTTAGCATGCCAGGCCTGAAGGGGGCAAAAGAAGCGAGTGTGGGCCCAACTGGGGAAGTGTTTAAAGAAGGCAGCAAGACCTTGGCCCTGCAGAAGACCAAGCAAGCGCCCCAGCTTCACTCGCCTCCGGCCCCCATCTCCTGCTGGGGATCCCCATTGGCTGTGCTCAGCCAGAAGCAAGGGAGCCCACAATGATGTGACCCATGAAGCCCCGCCTCCCGGGGAGGGGGAACAGAGAGAGTGGCTGGGTGGGGACATGGGCAAAGGGAACCAATCACGCCCACAGCCTTCACTAGCCTGTGCCCCCCCCCCCCACTCCCTCTGCGTGAGCTTCAGGAGCTGAAACATATTTACTTTAAGAAAGAGACTTCTTCAGTCTCATCCTAAGCAGGGAAATCATGAGTTGGAAGGGCTGATTTTTTTTTTTTTCTCTAGAATATACACTTGGGAAAGTTGGGTCTCAGCTCAGCTCTTGGAACATAGTTAATACTCAATAAACTACTTGTCTCTGTTGCAGGGAGTCACAGATTAATGTGCAGCGGAGCGCCTCGTGCATGTGGCCGTTAACTTCTACAAAACATGTTACTATTAAAAATATGATCCTTTCCCATGATATTTTCTAACTGGATTTCTAATTTCTAGAAAAGATGATACAAGTGAGTTTTGTGTGTTCGTTTTATAACTGGCCCACCTTAATGAATTTGATTATTTGGCCCATTGGTTTTTCATTAGATTCTTTTGGTTTCTCCAGGCAAACAAGTAAATCATCTGGGACCACTGGTAAGTTTTTCCTCTTGTCGCTATTTAACATCTTATCACAGTATCTAGAACCTATGGGGCAGTGTTAAACAACAATGGGACAACAACAACAACAAAGAATGGAACCACAGCGGTGAGATCAGGAATTCTATGTTTCTCTTTTACTTTATTGGAAATGCTACGAGCTCTTCTGTTGTTTGTTTGGTAACATTAAACCTGAAGGTGACTGTTGGTTAATGGGAGATACTCTTTGTCTCGTTAAGGAAGTGCCCTCATACTCTTATTAGTTTACTAAGAATTCTTTTATTTGTTTTTTTTTTAAGATTTTATTTATTTATTTGACAGATAGAGATCACAAGTAGGCAGAGAGGCAGGCAGAGAGAGAGGAGGAAGCAGGCTCCCTGCTGAGCAGAGAGCCCGAACATGGGGCTCGATCCCAGGACCCTGGAATTATGACCTGAGCTGAAGGCAGAGGCTTTAACCCACTGAGCCACCCAGGTGCCCCTTAACTAAGAATTCCTACCAGGAACGGGCCTTATACATTATCAAGTGCCTCTTAGACATGTGTTGAGACCCTTACAATCCTGGATAAATTCTGCCGGATCACGATGCATAATTTTAAAAAGTATATTTCTTTACCTTTTTTTTTTTTTTTCTAGAGAAATTGTATCTCAGTTTGACTAAAGGTGAGTGCATGCCTGAGAGTCATTTTCAGGGTGCTGAGGGACCAAAACGAGTGTGTAAAGTGAACATGCAAAAGATTAAGGCTGATAAAGAATAAATATGTAAGAGTGAAAGTGTATGTTGCGCATACAGTGATGTTTAAAACAATGTTGTATGAGAGGGAGTTGTGGCTGCCGGCTCTCAGCGAAACGGGAACATCCCTCAACAGTCCACAGGTCACTGAGTCTCTCTTATCTCCAGCACCTTAGCAGTTTCTCGAAGAAGAGAGAGGCTGAAAGTGGGAAGATTCTGGATATCCCCAATTGCGTGTTCAGCACAGAATTCCAAGCAGAGATAAACCAGGGTCCTGCAGATCTGTCTACTTTTCTGAAACTAGTCCCAGTGTCAGAATTTTCTCTTTTGTCTCTATTTAGGGTGGGTGAATTTATCCCACTATGACCAAAGACAACACACTAAACAAGTGACAAGGCAAAATATAACGTAAGAAAGTTGCGGGTATGTTGTGACAGTTGTGTGTTGGGGGAGGGGGACACACGCATGCTTGGGATGGACTTCATGCTCGTAACCTGCGTAAATCCGGGCCACCCGGTGGTCTGCCTCAGCTTCTGCATTCAGAAGAAACGCCAGTCCAACAATTCAAAACAATTGAAAGACGATTCCGATTTTGCCTGTGGAATCGACAACAGGGAAAGAAGCCATCCCATTCATACCACACGACCGAGTTCCTCTCCGCGCCTCCTCTCCCCCAAAGCCCGAATTCATTCCAACCCAGCAGTTGCCCCGCTTCTTCCCACTGGCTCTCGAGAAGTCCTCAGCCTTTCTCTCCAACTCAGCCTGACCTGGCCTTTGCCATTTTTTACCTTCTAGATCTATTCTTTTCTCTGCCTTTCTTACTCTAAAGCAGTCAAGCTCTTTTTGGCTCAGCACCTCGCCCGTGGCCCAGATCTGCCCGCCAAGGCCCAAGAACTAGCCGGCGAAGGTAAAGCCCTTAGCAGGCGGCGTTTCTATTTTGTTTTCTTTTGTTTTTCTAGAACACCGGCAGCAAGAACGTTCCCAGGCTGTCTCTGAACCTCTGCTTACCGGAGATTTACTTTCCCGCCTCCAGCAAACATTAGACCATGTTCTAATCTGACGGATTCTAATCCCTCCCACTAGCCCCAACTAAAATGTAGAACAACGAATAAACAACCAGGAGGTCAAAAGCAGGAAGACCAGGAGAGAGCTGGGTCGTCCGGGGCCAGCAGCTCTGCGGCCGATCCAAAATTATGGTCGCACGAAGTGCTGTCTCTTCTACTTGGCCTGGTTCCCCTGAAGCTGAAGTTTCCCCCAAAGTGTGATTAAGGCCTCAAGAAAGAGGTAGAGGAGGAACAAGGAGGCAAGACAGTGTCTTTCTGTGTCTTCAAGCTGGAGGCTTTTCAAGGGCTGAGGAGAACCTGGCCCAACAGGAGGGCGCTGCGGGCCGTGGGCAGTTTCGGTCCCAGTCCCCGGCCCTCGGCCCCGTGCCCTCGGCCACCCTCCCTCCTCTGAAACCCAGACGCCCCCTCGAGCAGAGTGAGGAGCCTATTTTTAAAGACCAGGCATACTCTGAATGTGTAATGACTTCTCCTTTTCTCTACCCGATGCCAATCAGTGACTCATCAACCATTTTCTAAATGACTATGTTTTCATTCCCCAGTTTCCTTCCCACTGCGATATTACAGAAGATTAAATGCAGCCCCTAGCTGCCTCCCTCTGCTTTTCTGTGTCTTGTTTTAGAGATGGTAATGCCCCCGAAATAGAAGCATTTCATTGAATGCTGATCATTTCATGACAAGCAAAAACACTCGCGCATATGGTCCTAGGGGAAGATCTGTAGGACTTCCAGGAGGACGTTGGGTGAAACGAGAAGGAAGTAGAATGTGGGACCATGACAAATGGGATGTGTCGCCTGGGCATCGTGACCCACGCTCAACCTCGCTCCGGCTTCCTGGGCCAGAGCTTTTTATAAAGGAACCCCAACTGCACTTGGTATAGTCACTTGCTACTGTGTGCTGTTCTCTGCCAAATGTTTGGTTTCCTTTCTGAGCTCTTCTGTTCTCCCCAGATCCTACCCCTGGCACCTGTTCCTGTCCCCTCACGACGCCTTCTCTAGTGCCCTGCGGTCCTGTCAGTAGCCACAAGGGAAAGCGATGGCTTTGCTGGGATTTTCTCTTCCTACTCCTGCTCCCAGGCACGACTGGGAGTTTCTAAACGGAGGCTTGTCTTTTGCTCCAAGAGCAAAGAGGGAGTTTGGTGGGTAAATATAAACCATCCGTCATTTCCAGGATAACGATGCTCTGCCTATCCCACTGCTGATGGGCCTGCGGTCTTATATTTTGGAAAACAAACAGACAAACACAAAAACGCCAATACTGATCCGGGTCTTTGCTCTGCTCAGTCATTGCTAAGGTCATTGCTTCTTTCAAGGAAGCCTACATGAGTCTCTCTTTCTGATCACCTCTCTCTCCCCTCACCCCTGAAGGCAGGCCTGCTCTGCCTCTGCTGACCCCGAGGTCCAGCATGTTCCCACCCACTGCCGTTGTGTAATGAGTCCCTTTATGAAAGAACCCTCTTGAAGTCCTCCTCTTTGGAATGTGCCATCTGTTTCCTGTTGGGGCCCTGGCTGGCCTATCTTTCCCTCTCCTTTGCTCCGATTTTTCTCTCTCCTCCTGTGGCATCTTCTGGCCTCCCCAGGCCTCTAACGTGACTCATCGTGGGCCGTTCAATACAACGGCTGACCCTTTGAGAAATGGCAGGAAAGGGGTTACAGTGAAAGGGATGAACTTTTTGGAGGCAAGAAGCACAGCCCTGAGAGATCCTCGGGCTTCCGGGCTGAGTGTGACGACCATGAACATCAGCTGAGCATCAGCTGAGCATCAGCTGAGCAACGTATAGTTGCAGGGAAGAAAGGCCGAGGATGCATTCGGGGCTGGATCGCCCACTGTGCCCCCAAAGCCCTCCGCATTATCGTCAACTTGTGCTGAGCCCGTGGGGCTTCTTACTCCGTGAACCATCCTCAGATCATTTAAGGCCACAGGATATCTATAGCAACTGAATCTCAATAATCATAATCATCATAATCACGGTAATGGCTGCCAATTACTGAGTGCCAACTCTGAACCAGGCACTGCGCCTGGTGTTTTGCCTCTGTAAATCAAATGGAAGTTTCCATCTTGCTCTTAAGGGTTGCTTCCCCACGGTATCTGGGAAAGGGACAGATTGGACCCCCCCCCAGTCCGGTCTCAAGTCGTCCACCTGCGTCACTCAGCTTCTCCGCTGTCGCGTGTTACTCCCGACTCCACCAGGGGGCGCTACAAACGTCTCTGTGGGTGGAAGTCGGGAACTCTGTGGCGGGGACCTTCCCCTCTGTATGTTGCTGTTCCCCCTGGAAAGATCTCGGAGAGCTTTCCAGGGTAATTGGGAGTCCCCACTCTCACTTTCCTCCCTCACACAACCAGACAGCTATGTGGGTCTGGCAGCCTGTGCTAAAGTTTGAGGAACATCAAAGGGGGAAAAACCACATGTGAAGAAAATACTGTGAAACCTCAGGACCCTAAGGAGTTTAGGCGGTCACTGCCGGGCTCTTAGAGGCACACTCTAGTTCCTGTGCTTGTCCCCTGCCCTCAAGTCTTCTCCTCTCTGTGGAGTCTCCTCCTTCACCTGTGCATCTCCCTTTTGAAATGGTCACTCACCAGAGCTGTTCTCACCCCACAGTACACCCTTTCCTCCAGCAGGACCTTTTCCCCAGCGCACATCAGTCAACAGGTAGTTCTGCAGCCTCCTGGGGCTGCTGTTCTGCCCACGGTCTCTCCAGACCTGCCCGTGGATGTTGCCAGATTGTCCAATGGTAGCTATGGATCTCTCTGTCTCTCACCCTCTCTCTCTTTCTCCCCCAACACACACTTACAGGGATCTCCCAAGGACGGATATGAATTCTCAGAGCCAACACAGTCTACACCCAGAAGGGGGAAGAGAACAATTTTCTCAAGTGCCTCCGCAATATGCAAGACCCCTCTCACAGGGCACGTGGTACCTCACGTTGTTTACAATTGTGATGGGTTCTTCTGGCCAGTTTTCCCTTTTAAGTTGTTCGGCTTTGGGCCTCTGGGAACAGGCTCTTTAGTGGCTCCCCCTTTGGCTAGACAAAGACCCAGTTCAGGTGTTGAAATAACCACCTGTGAGAGCCATTGCATTTCTTGGCTAAGGTTCCTCCTGTTCCCTGGGCTCTGTCAGGGGAGAGACTTGGTTCCTTGCCCCAGGTTCCTACACCTTCGCTCTAGACCCCCATAATCCCTGGGGGTGGGGGGTGTGCTGGGGTTCTTCTCATGCATTTTTTTGCTCCAGTGCATGACTCAACAATCCTGCCAGCTACGAATTGGCCTTCTTCATTCTCCCTCTATCAAATCCACAACAAGTCTTTGAGAGGTGATCTCCTTGACTGTTTTCTTGAATCCATGGGCTCCACCCCCCTTCTCCACCAGGCCCGCTGCTTCCTCCACACTGGCTGCCCATCCTGTCATCTTCCCTCTCATCGTCCATCCTGTCCTTTATATGATGTCCCTCTTCACTTTAAAAAAATTTTTTTTACTTATTTTTTTTTCATTAAGTAGGCTCCACACCCAACATGGGGCTCAAACTCATGACTTCAGGATCAAGAGTCATATGCTTTACCCACTAAGTCAGACAGGTATCCCTAGTCTTTGCTTTTCACTACTTGTATGTGGTTGTGCCTCCCCCATCTGAACTGTCAGCTCCATGAGGGCAGGGGGCTTCTCCCTCTGATTTACTGCTGCACACCTTGTGCCTCGCCAGGGCCTAGAAGGTAGTAGGCACTCAATACTGATTTGCTGAATGAATGAGCAAATTGTTGAGCCCAATTTCCTTATCTCAGAGGCAAGAGAGATTAGGCTTCTAGTGCTGTCTTGCATACAGCAAGCTGTCAGGGAACACCTGGTGGATAAATGAATATTTCTTTTGCTCAAGGCCACATAGCTAATTAGTGGCTACATTTAAATCAAGTCTCCTAATTCCAATTGATTCTTAAACTTTGCTGTGTGTTAGAAACCCCTGAGAAGTTTAAAAAATCCTAATGCCCAGACTGCACCCTAAACCAATTAAACTAGATATTTTTGGTGGGGTTGCTGGTGGAGACCAGAGTATCAATATTGTTTTGAGTGGTGGGGAAGGAGAAAGAGGGAGAGAGAGAGAGAGAGAGGTGGGGGAGAGGCAGAGGGAGAGAGAGAGAGGGAGAATCCCAAGCAGACCCCCACCCCAGCATGGAGGCCAACAGGGGACTTGATCCCATGACTCTGAGATCACAACCAGAGCCAAAATCAAGAGTTGGATGCTTAAACAACTGAGCCACCCAGGAGCTCCCAGAGTATCAAGATTTTTAAAAACTTTCCAGATGATTCCAGCGTACAGTCAAGGTTGAGAACCAAGCCTCTCCCCTGACAGAGACCAGAGCACAGGAGGAACCTTAGCGAAGAAATGCAACAGGACTCAGGTTATCTCGTACTTCTCACACTGCATCTAATAGAAAAGCTTTGAGAAAAATCAGAAGCCTAGCTGAACAAACTGAACGTTCTAGTCACATGTGCGGAAAGAGTGGCTGCTTGTTGGGGGAGGGGACTCATCATTGTTTTGGGTCGGGACTGTCCCGTGTGGACAACCAGCATGTGTTCTTCTCCAGAAGTGAACCCTGAAGGCAGAGAAACGGTTTTGTGAGGTGGTTGGAGGCACTGGGAGAAACTAAGTAATGCCAATGTATGCCAGCCTGGTTCCTGGGAAGCTCTTCTCTGAGAATCCCCTGAGACCACAGAGGAGTCAATCCAGGGATTTGGGGAGGAGGCTTCGTTGGTGCCATTTAAAATGGACCAGTCTCTGGCTGTGTTTGCCAAGGAAACCATTTCGGACAGTGATGGAGAAAAGGCCATAGGAGTCATTTCTCCCCAAGAAAAACATCGTGCCGGCTACAGCAGTGGCTGGTGGCTCACTTGGGCCCCAAATTGCTAAGCCCTTCCGTGGAGGCTTGTTTTCAGAACTGCCACATGCGAAGCTGGGAATTAAGATTTAAAAGAGAAGTGAGGAAAATGCCTCTCCCTAAGTGGGAGAGAGTGCCGTGCTCAGGGTCCCCAACTCTGGCCCCAAAAAGGGGCCACCCTAACCACAGAGGGCCAAGTTCATCCAAGCCAACTCCTTACAGTGACAACTTCTTAAATTCACGACAGGAGTTCTTACAATACGAGGAAACAGCACAGCGAACCATAGTTCAATAACACAGAATAGGACTTGCTTTTTTCTGTTTGTAACATACATAATAAATAGATGCCAGCATTGATATGTAAGAGCTCTTATAAACTAGTTAGGTGTTATAACTCAATATAATGTTTAACTAAAATACTATCTTTACATGGTTAATACTTCTGTTTACAATGAATTGGGCCAGGGGGGTTTGCTGAGCCATGAAGATGCAGGCCTGGGCAGATCTGTCAATTAGTTCGAGGTTTTAGCCACACATATATGGGAGAACAAGACTAAGGAGGCAGAAAGGTCGTACAGATTTCAGGGATTTGATGAGATGGGGTTCTCTGATTTTGGTGGGAAAAACCAAAGCAGTCATTGTAAAGCTGTTGTAAAGATGTTGGTCCAAATGGAGACTTGATTTGGGTATCTTCTCTTATCCTCCAGATCACACAGTTCTCTTTGGTCATCGCTGTCGTACATGCTGCTCTGTACTGGTGCCGTAGATGTAGTCTGCGATGGGCATTTCATGTGTTTTTAAAATTGAGAACAATAAAACAGCGTGCACGGCCTCAGCTTGGACTAATGCTGGACACCAGTGTTTGGAAACATGGAGGTTTAGAATGGAAACGGTAATTTAGTTCAGTCCCTCCCCTCTAGGTATTTGAATATTTCACACCAAGATGTTGAGTTTGGAGACATTCTTTTTTTAAAAGATTTTATTTATTTATTTGACAGACAGAGATCACAAGTAGGCAGAGAGGCAAGCAGAGAGAGAGACAGGAAGAAGCAGGCTCCCTGCAGAGCAGAGAGCCCAATGTGGGGCTCGATCCCAGGACCCTGGGATCATGACCTGAGCCAAAGGCAGAGGCTTTAACCCACTGAGCCACCCAGGCGCCCCTGGAGACATTGTAAAAGATCTCTAGGCCTGGAGGATCTATTAGCTCAGTTCAGGGTTTCTACAGTCCAGAAACTTACACTCTCTGGTTCATTTCCCGTCATAGCATACACTTATTCCTTGGTTGAGCCCAATACTTCTTGTTTAGAAACACTAAAGTATCACAAGACAGGCTCCATGGGCTGTGGGATACCAGCGAGGGGGCACCTTCGAGCTGGACAATGAAGGAGTGGAGCAGAGGGGGGCAGTGCCCTGCTTTTAAATAAGCGAGGACTATTACCCAACTACCTACCAACATAATGCAAGATCGGTGAAGCTCCCCAGCATGCTAGAGGTTTCAGCCCCGCCAGTGACATGAGACTTACAGTCATTCACATCATATGTGACGCCAGAGATCAACTATCTCAGCATTTCTATTTTATGGAGACTGTGAACCCCTTTGAGAGTGACATGCCATCTTTTCAATCCCTTAACATGTTAAAAAATCATTTGATCATTTTTGTATAGCGAATGATAAAGAAAAGAACCTGATTTTAAGCAAATACTGATGAATTTTGGATTGACAAGTAATAAAGTTTTACTAAGAAATTCATCTTAATTCAATTTTACTGCTATTCACAATCTGTAAAGACAAATTTTGATATTTGTCTGTTTAACAAGGGATGCATTTTATTGGCCTTAAATTGCTTATGTTAGAAACACTAGAATAGGGACGACATGGTGGCTCAGTTGGTTAAGCATCTGCTTCCAGTTCAGGTCATGATCCCAGGGTCCTGGGATCAAGTCCTGCGTTGGGCTCCCTGCTCCGAGGGGAGCCTGCCCCTCCCTTTGCTCGTGCTTTCTCTCTCTCTCTGAAATATAAATAAAATCTTTTTTAAAAAAGCATTAGAATATGTCAACAGATTGATTTTAAATTCACATATTTTATGTGGTCAGAGACTGAATGTATATTGAAGTTTAGTGGCCGTTTAAATTTATGTTCAGGGATCAAAAGAGACAAAACTATTCTCATGAGAAGATGTTAATAATTCTTTCATTTTGTGCTTTTTAGTTGCGACCTATCTTGGGGTTTTAAAAAATAACATGTGGTGGTATTTGCAGGTGGGCCCTTGGGGAAGTGATCATGGCTAGACGCGGTCACGAGGGAGGGGCCCCATGATGGGATTGGTGCCTTTCCAAGCAGAGGAAGAGTCTGTCCTCTCTCCACACCGGGGAAGAAGGCGGCCTACAAACCAGAGGGCTCTCACTGGAGCCCAGCTAGGCGAGTTCCCTGACCTCAGGCTTCCAGCTTCTAGAACAGTGAGAGATCCGTGTCTGTTGTTTAAGCCACCCTGTCTATGGTGTGTTGTTACGGCAGCCTGAGTGGACGAAGGCATAGCACGCCAGGAAAGTTCTGGTACTGTTACTTATGAGCATAACAAGTCTCAGTGCAGATAGTCTATATTACCCCAAAATGGGAATGCAAAATGGGTATAATCATTAGAATACTTTCACCCTTGCATTAGTTTTTCAGGTACTGCTACCATCCTGATGTGTGCATAAGATTTGGATCAGTTGAATACTGATCTAGAGGAAACGATCATTTTATTTTTGCTTTCATGGGTCTCATGAACTTCTATTTCAATATTAAGAATTCTTATGCATCTTTTTCTACCCGGTGATCAATTGAGGGTGTAAGAGAAATGATTTATTATTATTAGTTAACGCAATTAGGCCGTTAGAGGAGTGAGAACTAATGCGCTGGCCAGCTGCACTGAGTTGAATGATGAGCAGCTGTGCGGGTTATGGGCAAGCCCCTCTAATTTCGACGAACTTTAATTCAAATGAGGAAGTTTTTAGATGGTTAGTTCAAAGGGGAAAATGAAAAATTTATATTCTTTATTAATTAAAAAAAATGGAGGCAGACAGGTCAGGTTCCCATTAGCAGAAGCTGCGGTGGACATGTTTGCTGCAGATCTGAGTGAGGGAGAGCCCTCCGGAGGGACCCCTGAAGTGTGGGGGAAGCAGGGCGGGCAGGGGAAGGATTCAGGAGAAGGCAGCCTCAGCGTGATCCCATGGAGAGTTCTGGAGTGTGAATATCAGCACAGAGTGTGTTCTGCACTGTCCCACTGAGTCACTGGCAATGGGCTGCCCTTCAGGAGGGACTTGAGCTCCTGGGTAGCGAAATACGGGGAAGCCCCCAGGGCAGGCTGTGGCTGCGGACAGCGAGCATGCGCAGCAGTGGGGTGCTGAGTGTGCCCGCCAGGGGAAGGCAGCCGGAAGGGAATCCCTGTGATGTACTACAGACATCATTTCTTTGTATTATTTTAAATACCTAGACCCACTAGAGCCACCGTTTTTTAAATTTTTCAATTTAAATGTTACTTGGGGGACCATACAGTGCAATGCTGGTCTCTGGAGTAGAATTCAGAGATTCATCCCTTACATACCACATCCAGTGCTCATCCCCAAAAATGCCCTCCTTAATGCCCATCACCCATCTAGCCCAGCCCCCCAGCCCCTAGCCCCTTCCCACCACCAAGCCTCAGTTTGTTCTCTGTCCTTAAGCGGCACCTATGGTTTACACCCCTCTCTCCCTTCCCCTACCCTTGCCATATGTTCATCCGATTTCTTTCTTAAATTCCACATATGAGTGAGATCGTATGGTATTGGCCTTTACGGCAGTTTCTCATCCATTCTTCAGTTGATGGACACTTGGGCTCTTTCCACAGTTTGGCTATTGTCGATAGCGCTGCTGTGAACGTTGGGTGCATGGACTTCTTCGTATCTGTATTTTTATGTCCTTTGGGTAAATACCCAGTGATGCAATTGCTGGGTTATAGGGTCGTTCTGAGGACCCTCCATACTGTTCTCCAGAGTGGCTGCCCCAGTTTGTATCCCCACCACCAGTGTAGGAGGTTCCCCTCTCTCCTCATCCTCGCCAACACCTGTTGTTTCTTGTGTTGTTGAGTTCAGTCATCCTGACAGGTGTGAGGTGGTATCTCATTGTGGTTTTGATTTGCATTTCCCTGATGATGAGTGATGTGGAGCATCTTCTCGTGTGTCTGTCGGCATCTGGATGTCTTCTTTGGAAAAATGTCTATTCATGTCTTCCACCCTTTTCTTAAATGGGTTGTTTGGTTTTTGGGGTGGTGAGTTTGATAAGTTCTTTATAGATTCTGGATACTAACCTTTTATCTGATATGTCATTTGCAAATATGATCTTCCATTCCGTAGTTTGCTTTTTAGTTTTGTTGATTGTTTCCTTCGCTGTGCAGAAACTTTTTATCTTGATGAAGTCCCAATAGTTCATTTTGCCTTAGTTCCCCTTGCCTCCGGAAGCATGTCTAATAAGAAGTTACTGTGGCTGAGGTCAAAGAGGTTGCTGCCTGTGTTCTCCTCTAGGATTTCGATGGTTTCTAGTCTCACATTTAGGTCTTTCATCCATTTTGAGAATATTTTTGTGTGTGGTGTAACAAAGTGGTCCGGTTTCATTATTTTGCCTGTTGTCCAGTTTTCACACGATTTGCTGAAGAGACTTTTTTTTTTTTTTCTATCAGATAGTCTTTCCTGTTTTGTCAAAGATTAGTTGACCATAGAGTTGAGGATCCATTTCTGGGTTCTCTAGTCTGTTCCATTGGTTTATGTGTCTGTTTTTGTGCCAGTACCATACTGTCTTGGTGATTACAGTTTAGTAATACAGCTTGAAATCTGGAATCATGATACCTCTAGTTTTGTTTTTATTTTTCAAGATTGCTTTGTCTATTCAGGGTCTTTTGTGGTTCCATACAAAGTCTAGGATTGTTTGGTCTAGCTCTGGGAAGAATGCTGTGTTATTTTGATAGGGGTTGCATTAAATGTGTAAATTTCTTTGGGTAGTACAGACATTTTAAATTTTAAAAACTTTATTTACTTATTTATTTTTTTAAAAATTTCATTTATTAAAAAAAAAAAAATTTCATTTATTTATTTGAGAGCGTGAGAGAGAGATGAGAGGGGAGAAGGTCAGAAGAAGCAGACTCACTGCAGAGCTGGGAGCCTGATGCGGGACTCGATCCCGGGATTCCGGGGTCACAACCTGAGCTGAAGGCAGTGGCGCAACCAACTGAGCCACCCAGGGGCCCAAAAAAACTTTTTTAAAGAAAGATTTTATTTATTTATTTGAGAGAGAGAGAGAGAGAGAGAGAGCACCGAGTGTGGGGATAGGAGCAGAGGGAGAGGGACGAGCAGACTCCACACTGAGCATGGAGCCTGACATGGGGCTCGACCCCAGGATCCTGAGATCATGACCTGAGCTGAAATCAAGAGTCAGATGCTCAATCAACTGAGCCACCCAGGTGCCCAGGTTAGTATAGACGTTTAAATGATACTTGTTCTTCCAATCCATGAGCCTGGAATGCTTTTCCAATTCTTTGTGTCCTCTTCAATTTCTTTCATCAGTGTTCTATAGCTTTCAGAGTATAGAACTGTCTTTTCAATACACAAACTCTTTGTTATGGGATGATGATTATTTAATATTGTTAAACGAGAAAGTAAGCACCATGAGGGCAAGTCTTTGCTTTGTTCTGTTTAGTTCATAGGTGGCTCCTTGTTTCCTAAAATAGTTGCAGACACATTAGTAGGTTTTTGTTAAATAATGTCTATGGAATGAATGAATGAGGAAGATCTAGAACCTTGGTATTCTGAATTTCAGAGGATTGCTTTGTAAGGAATGGACACTCCTGTCAGTCAGAAATACATCTGAATGCATGTATATAGTAGCTGACCCAAATAGTGGTTATTTTTCTCACAATACAAGAAATTTGGAAGGGGTGGGAGTCCAGGTCTACAGAACAGTCTGTTCTATCTTTGATACACCAGGAGCCTTACCTCTACGCATGAGGCTTTCATGCTCATGTATGTGACAGTCACAGGACAGCCGTTCCATCTCAGCCCTGTCACCAGGGCCAACAAGAGAGAGGAAGAACTGGGAAGGGCAGCATCTTGGGGAAAAAAAAGTTCCTCGAAATCTCTAGCAGCTGTCTACGTGGACGTTTTTATCCAGAACTGCATCATCTGGTCAACCCTGAATGTGAAGGAACTCAGGATGGTGAGCAGATTGGCTGGTGTCAGTGCCACCTGGGGTGAAACTGACATTCTGTTAGAAAAGAAGAAAGGGATGATGGGTCAGAAAAGGACAGAACTACCCAAGTCCTATGGGGAATTCAAAACGAATACACTTACCCAAGAGCAAAGAAAGGCAAAATAAAATAAAAATAGAAAATAACTTTAAAAACTCAAATCCGCCCCCCCCTTTTAACTTTCTCCCCCCTGTTATTAGGACTTTCCTAGCAACCAGGGGTGAAGTTGTCCCCAGAGCCAGTAGGAAATACTCTAATGGAAATACTTTAAGCATGTTTCAAAATAAGTTCAACTGTTTATTTTCGTCTTAGTGGCCTGATATTCCATCTGTACACTAGTGAGCATATAGGATGGACACTTTTAAGATTCTTCTCTCTCAAATAGGAAACTTGGACTCCTGGAATGTTTCTTCTCATGCTGCTGTTACTACAGGGGATTCATAGGTGCTATCGTTCCTTCTGGTGAGTCTTGTACTTCTCCATGGAGAAGCTTTCATTATTTCCAGACTCTTATTGAACCATTATGAGACCGTTGAGACAGGATGAGAAATAAAAATGTCTACTTTGTGCACTGGGCTGTTATTCCTGGATCTTTACAATTGAGGTGGAGAAAGAAAACATCTCCGGAAAAATAATTTAAGAGGCATGGCTGGTCGGTTGTCTCACGTTTGATCCCAGGAGCCCTGTAGCTCATGCAAAAATATGAAAAGGGCCACATAAGTAAATTTCGGTGACACTTTTAATTTACAAATCTGCTGAACAAAATCCCCTTTCTCACCAAGCATGCCCATCCAGTATCGTCTGTTTGTGCCATGAGTTCCGGCACAGAGTTCTTTCTCTGAGTGGTCATGCTGGGTTGGAATTAGTGTGTTCCCCATTCATAAAAAAAAAAAATTAATTGGCTGTACTCTTTGATTGCATTGACGTGGAGTCACGGAGTCAACAGCACCATCATTCTCCAGGGCAAGACACCATTTCTGCAAGTAGATTTGTTAGGTTGATTGGAGGGCTCGAACCCTTCCTTCCAAAGAACCAGACTCTTGCCCACTATTGCTAATTGGCTGGTCACTGGTTTGTTTGTTTGTCTGTCTGTTTGTTCTAGCGTGTCTTATGCAATATCATATGTTACTATCTCAGTGAACTTCTTGTGGGGATGGTAACTTGTTCTACACCCAAATAAAATACTCTATTCTCTGGGTTTTTCTTTCTTTCTTTTTTAAAAATATTTTAAAAATTTATTTGACAGAGAGAGAGAGAGGTCACAAGTAGGCAGAGAGGCAGGCAGAGAGGGAGGAGGAAGAAGACTCCCTGCTGAGCGGAGAGCCCGATATGGGGCTCGATCCCAGGACCCTGGGATCATGACCTGAGCCAACCAGGTGCCCCTATTCTCTGGTTTTCTTATTCAATTTACTACCATGTCATTGTTGTACATTACCACGTAACAGCCCAGGAAGAAGAAAGAACAAGCTATTATACGACTCTTGGCAAAGCCAACACCAGTGTACGGAAATCATTATGTTTCAGAAAGTTTTAACTTTCTTGTGCCAAATTTCTTATTATTAATCCAAAGCTTCTGTTCTTCCCCGATCCCTTCATCTTGTAGACTAGACGAGCCAGAGGGAGAACAGTGGACCAGGAGCTGGAGAAGGGACAGAAGTCAGGCTTCCGGTGCCTGCACTTACATCAGTGAATCATCAAACTAATGGGGAGTTCTAATTCAGTGCTTTGCTCCCCGTAAGCCCTGTAATTGCGGTGTCTCTGAACCCAAAGGAAACACGTAGCACTCTGCATGCCCAGGCGCATAGCCTTTAAATCTTCATAACTCTGTAATTACTACAGCGCTTTCCTTCAAATCTGGCTCAATTTCACTTCCTTAATGAGCACTACAATCTTGATAAAGTTTGCAGTTTGCTGCCTCTGCTGTTCACAAGGACTCTGTCCCAGACTGATAATGTGGATTGTAGATTGCACTCCCTCAAGTTCCTCTCAAAAAGAGCTGATTTATTTCAGGACCACCACAGTCAAAAGCACTTCCTCTGGGTCAAGGCCAGCGCCGGGTGTTTTCGTCACAGAAGGGTGCTTGGAAAGCAAGTTCTGCACAGTTCAAAAAAAAGGGAGGTGTGTGGGGAGCTTATGAACCATGTGCTCGAGAGATTGGGCTGCATTTTACTCAACTGAAGACTTTCCTTGATAGTAAATATATTAAAAATCGACTTCCTCTTTATAAACTGAGCCCTGCCAAAGAGTGAAAATGACAGATTAGCTTAAAAAAACCCCCTAATTTCTACATTCTTTCTCCTACTAACTGGTTTCCAGGATTTTTGACAGACTTGTTGGAAGTGCCAGTTCATGATTCTAATCAAAAGCCCATCTTCTTGGGGTGCCTGGGTGGCTCAGTGGGTTAAAGCCTCTGCCTTCTGGATCGAGCTTCACATCCCCACATCGGGCTCTCTGCTCAGCGGGGAGTCTGCTTCCCTTCCTCCCCCTCTCTCTCTGCCTGCCTCTCTGCCTACCTGTGATCTCTGTCTGTCAAATAAATAAATAAAATCTTTAAAAAAAGGAAAAGCCCATCTTCTCTTGCAGCTAGCGGGAGGGTCTCTCCATTTTCGCCACTGTTTTGCTTTCAACCATGTCCTGATGCCTGGGCTTCACTTTAGTCTTTCTGTTTCTAAGCTGGAAGAACCAGCCCAGAAGCCTGCATTGTGTTTAGAATCCGTGAATTCCCCCGCCCAAACTTCAACTGCGTTAATCGCTCTGGGATTGGGAACTGCACTTACTTCTTCTCTCTTGTAGCTTGCTGGCCATGTATTACCTTGTCTTGTTTACCTGTCTGTTTGCCCTACTAGACCCCACCCTCTGATAGCAGTGTTTCTGTCTTCTTTCGTTTTATATCCCTGGCAGCCAACAGAGGCCTGAGCACCCAATAGATGTTTGCACTTAGTAAATAAAGCTTCCAGTAAATGTTTGTTGCATAACCAGAGGAACGAATCAGTGAATGAAACTTTCCTGTTTGCTATCACCATCTGCTTTAACTCTGTCCGTTATTTTGATGTATTTGCAGTTCTGACTAGATCCAGATTTGGCATGTTTAAAATTATATTCAGTTGTAAAATGTGAGGCTAGGAGTTCTGAAGATAAGAAAGAAATCAAAATTTCTGCCATTGGAAACAATGTGAGCAATCAACAGTTCTTTGCAGGGAAGATAAAAAAGCTGGTTAGAATAGTCTTTGGATTTACAGTCTTGGGCATTTTGGAAAAAATCACTAAATAGCATTATTTTTTTTTTTTCTGCCCATGTTTCCCTTCCAGTAAAATGCAGAGAGAAGCCCTTGTCCTTCATACTTGATAGGCTAAATGAGGATTTTTGAGGAAGAAAAGCACAAACTGAAACAAAGGAAAGCCTTCGGGAGTGGTATATAGTCTTTATCCCCGCTGAAAACTACACACGTGGTAGTTGTCAGTATCGCTTATGTGTATGATGGCTTCATATTTTGATATATTAACGAATCCTTCCCCCCCCCCCCCCACGATCTTTCCTGGGAACATAGGTACACAAAGCCAAATTTAAGGTTCTTGAACCAGAAGAGCTTGGACTTCTGAGTTTCCAAAACGAAGCCTTGGAGTCTTTAGACCCAATGTTTATGCTGTGAGTCTTCGCTCTGGGAGAACGCATGCTCCCTCCAACAAGATGGCTTCCTCCCATGAAGCAGCAAAGCCAAAGGAGAGAGGGAGTCGGTGAATGTCAGAGCTCAGCAGCTAATACCAAACTTGGGAGAAAGTCCTGGGGAGAGCGTGAAGTGTGGCCTCCTGGTGTGGGAAAGGGAGGGGCCGATAGCATCCCCTGCAGTCCTTCTGTTGACTGTGCGCATGCCTTCTTCTCGTGTGTTCCGTGGCTGTCTCATCTTTAGCTTTGATCTCGCCCTCAAGTTGTTTTCCTGTGCTGTAACTTTATCGTGGGTGCAGTTCAAGTATAGGATAGCCACGAGCTCCAGAAAGGTTTCTGCTTGAATGTGAACCATATGACTCTCCAAGAGTTTCCCAAGAATGGCGACCTCGCCCTCCTCCTCCTCCAGCCACTGCTGCCCACTCTCAGATCCGCTCTCCCCGCTCCGGCAAGGACAATGCACCTCCGTTCCGAGACATTTCAACATGACATGCTATGGACATACCATATTCATTTACTCCAACGTTGTTGTTTTTACTTATCTAAACTTAATATATTTTTCCATCTGTACAGTGGTTTGGGTAACCTGGGTTGGGATGGAATGCTCATAATTTTCCCCAATAAAATTAATGGAAATACTTTTTATTTAACAGCTTTCTACTTAGCGGCAGGGTTTTTAGGAGTGAATTAGAGTGATTGGGGGCGGAATAGGTGCAACTGGGTGGGGGAAGGGAGACTCCAGTCCCTGTAATTACGTGATTGTGCTAACAAGCCCATGTATCTCCTGGAATTTCTTAGACAAAAGAAATATTTTTCAAGCAGAAGTAATGGCGGTGCAGCATCAGGGCTGGGATATTTGAAACAGAGCAGACATTTTTGGTGAAGAATGTTTCAGGAATCTATTTTGTTGCTTGGGAGGCTCTAGAGGAACTCAACTGTTGGCACTGGTTCCCACTGGGCCACAGCCAGCAGGAGCGTGACTCTGGGGCGTGGTGACATAGATGGGGTGTTTCATTCATTTTACAATGGTCTTGGGTTTATACTGACCGAACATTAGTGTCTATGGGGGAAAGTATGCTGGCCTTTGAGCTGCATGAATTAGACTGCTGGGGATCAGGCCATGGGTTGGTTTGTTTTTCTTAAATGCTGCCTTTCCTTTCCATTTAGCTCCAAGTTCATGCTAGTAAAGGGGCACATGCGGGAGCGGTATGTGATCAGGAGAGATGAGCAGGCATGTAAGTAGGTAGAGCAGTCGGCCGTAAACACCAGCCTTGATTTCAGCAGGTTTTTGTGGGAAACACCAGAGTAAAATAGTGCGATCAGGGATTTGAGTAGGGAAGGTACAGCTCCTGGATGTGCGGAAAACTCATCAGCATTAAGAATATTCATACATCTCGGGGGACCTGGGTGGCTCAGTGGGTTAAAGCCTCTGCCTTCGGCTCAGGTCATGATCCCAGGGTCCTGGGATCGAGCCGGCATTGGTGGGGGCGGTCTCTGCTCAGCAGGGAGTCTGCTTCCCCCACACCATCTCTACCTGCCTCTGCCTACTTGTGATCTTTCTCTCTGTCAAATAAGTAAATAAAATCTTAAAACAAAAACAAACAAAAAAGGATATTCATACATCTCATCATGATTACATGTGGTTGCTACACTTTTATTGATTTCAGTATTTCAGTTCTATACATTAGGAACTAAGCTGAAGAATGTGTGTGTGTGTGCACGTGGGGAAGGTGGGTCACATAGGAGGGGCTTAAAATGGAAAGAGGTACAGTGAGGCTGGGGGGCTACCTTGAAGCTGTCCTTGCATAGCTAACACATAGTTTTGATTTAGGTGGTGTTCCAGATGTAGAGCGATCACCTTTCTGAAGGTGCCTTTATCCATACTTTACAGTGGACTAAGAACGAAGGGGATCAAACGCGCAAATCAAAGCTTTTAATTTTGAACCAAATGGCTTTATTAGCACGCAACTAGGAGTCCAGGAGATTACAGAGAGAATTTTCTTTTTTGGATAGTTGAAGTGTGCTTTGTTTGGATCATTTTGAAATCTTGACTTCAGTCTATGCTGACCACTTCGGGGCAGACACCAACGTCCCTAGCCTGTTCTTGAACTTAATTACCCCCTGGTAGCCTCCTCCTCATGGACCTGGAGGAAGACGAAGACTCTTCCTCTCCTGCCAGACTCCTTTGCCCTCTCCTTCAATTAAGCCTGGCAGTGTGCTGCAGGGGCCCTGAGGCCCAAGATGGAGCTCACCAATGATCCCAAGTTCCTCGTCTAGTGACAGCCCAAGCTGCTCATGGTCCCTGTCAGTGCTCAGCAGGGACCACTACCCCATCCTCCTGAGTTCTATTAATAGGACAGTGCTGGGTGAGGGCCAGTGAGAGGTAGGGCAGACTTGCCACAAGGCTTGCTAACTGGATGCATTTAAAACTCCTCATTGTTCTTTATGCCTCAGTATGTTTAGGGAGGAGTGTGTGGCTTGGCCACCTAGCAGAGCTCATGTTCAGAATTTTGAACATATTAAAAGTCAAGCTGAGTTTGAAAACAACAAGCTCTAAGCTTTTGAGACTTGTGAGATAAAAAACAACTCCGGAAAGACCCTTTCTCAAAACATTTTCTTCTTTCATTTATTGTTTGGAAACAAAACCAAATGTAAAGTTGTAAGAAATGTATGACGACTCCAAAAATGCCCTTTACCTAGACTCATTATTTTGCCCATTTTGCCATATTCTTTTTCTCTGTCTTTGGACATACACATGACTATTATCATCATTGTTCTTGTTGATGTTACCGGATCCTTTATGTATACCTTGTGGACATCATGACCCTTGACCTTCAAATTCCCACCCTGGATCTTTTATGAACAAGGACATTCCCTTGCCAGAATGTTATTAATTTTTTTTTTTTTTGGTAGACTAAGAGAAGGAAGGGTCTGTTGAAGCCTTTATAACCAAAGTGTGGGCCAGTCCAAAGTGCTGAGTGTGGGGGCTCTGTGCAGGCTTCCACTAAAGGCAGGGAGAGAAGAGAGGAGGCACCACCGCAGGGCTGGAGAACTTTATTGTTGCCATAAAACATATTTTTTCCATGTTCTCTTTAGACACATGAAATGAAGGCTGCATTCCCAAGATCTGGCTTGCGGCTTTAAAATAAAAAAATATTTTTACAGTATTCTTTTTGGAGGGATGAAAGCATGTGTTTTATTAACATTTCCCAAACTCTTTTTTTAGGTTTTAGGCTGACAGCATCCAGCCTGTGGACTGCAGCAATCGAAATACGTGCATTTTTAGAAATTATACCTTTCAGTTAACTTAAGGGGAAAACTTTCTTCTGTGAATCCTCTCTGATAGAGAACTCGAAAATCCCCGTGTATGATTAGCCCAGTAGGGTAACACGCAGGTGATCCGGCTTATCTCACCTAAGGTGCCAATGAATTTTGCAAGCAGTTTTCCCGGGCTTTCGCTCATTGGTGGTTTGGGCCTCATTCATGACACTCTTTAGCCACCTGGCCCAACGCAGGAGGCCAAGAGTTGCCTGGGAAGAGGCATCAACAGCACCCCGGCTACTCCGGGAAGCGCGCAAGCCTCATCACCTCCCACCCCAGCTGTCTCACCAGCAACCAGGGCCCCGGGCTCTCAGAGGGGCAGCCCCGTTTTTCTTGCTAAGAACCCAAAGGACTTGCTCAGAGCTGGAATTCGGCGAGGCAACTTGCTTCAACACGCCAAATCTGCCACACCCCCAATACCCCACCCTCCTGCCTCTGCGCTTGCTACCCACACCCCCAACCCCAATTTGAGGACTCCCCGCCCCCACTACGCTGAGAGTCTCAATCCTAACCCCTTGGACGCGAGTGCCTTTGCGTCGGAGCGCGCCGGGCGCGGCGAGGCCGCCAGTGACTCCCAGCGGCCGCACAGGGCGCTGCGCCCCCCTCGCCCCGGCCTCCCTCCGCCCAGCGTCCGCCCCGCCGCCCCCGCGCCGCCTCCTGCGCTGGGCTGGAGGCGGATTCCTCTCTCCGGGTTTTCAAAGCGCCTTTCCGAAACCTCCTCCCCGCCCAGAGAGGGAGTGAGATCCCGGGCGCAGTCGCTCCCCGGAGCGGCCGAGGGGCGCGCGGGGAGAGGCCTGCGCCGGGGTACTTTCAAACTGAGGCGCGCGCACACACTCACACCGAGACACACATACACACACACCCAGACACACGCGCACGTACACACACACACATATACACGCCCATTTATACAGGCGGCGGCGGCGGCAGCGGCCGGGGCGGCGGCGGCGAGGCAGGAATGATGGAGCTGAGCCAGCCGACCCGGGTTGGAAGCAAGTGAGGAGAGCCCAGGCGCACCCCGGGATTTCTGTGCCCCGCTCTTGTCATCCTACCCAGGGAACGGTGCGCCCGGAGGTGGACCAGGTGGACTGATTTGCGAGAGGGGCGGGGAAGAAGAGGAGACCAGGTGAGCGAAGGAGCCCCCGCGTCTCCGGACCGCCCGGTGGAGCCTTTGCCCGACTCCTGCTCCCTCTCCGCCCAGGTGGGCGCGCCCGGTTCCCCGCTCGCAAGGGGCGCTTTGAGGAGACCAGAAAGTCGCGGCCCGGCTTCGCGGGATGCCTTTCGCTAAGAGGATCGTGGAGCCGCAGTGGCTGTGCCGGCAGCGGCGCCCGGCGCCCGGCCCGGCGGAGGACGCTAACGGAGGCAGCGCGGAACCGCCGCCGCCCCTGCAGCCGCCCGGCCGACGGGACGAGGCCGTGGCGCCGGGGCCGGAGGATCCTGCCCGCGCGCCCCCCGCGCCTCCCGGGCCGCCGCCGCCGCCGCTGCCCGCGCCGACCGACCAGGCGCAACCGCCGCACGGAGAGGCGCCGGCGGCGGGCGAGGAGAGCGCGGCGGGGGTCGCCGAGGCGGCGGCCGCGGCCGGAGAGGCGTCCTCGGCGGCGGCCGCGGCCGTGCTGCTCATGCTGGACTTGTGCGCGGTCAGCAACGCCGCGCTGGCCCGCGTCCTCCGGCAGCTCTCGGACGTGGCCCGGCACGCGTGCAGCCTCTTCCAGGAGCTCGAGAGCGACATCCAGCTGACCCACCGCCGCGTCTGGGCGCTGCAGGGCAAGCTCGGCGGCGTGCAGCGCGTCCTCGGCACGCTGGACCCCAAGCAGGAGGCAGTGCGTGAGTACCCGCGCCGTCCGCCCGCCCGGCGCTCCGGCGCCGCGCCCTCGCGCCCTCCCCGGTCGCCGCAATCCCACCCCGCGGCGCCGCGCCCGCTGCAGCCTGCGCCTCACTCTCGCCCCCCCCCCCCGCACCCCCACGCCGCCCTCCCCTCCCCTGGGACCCACCCCAGTCCTCCCGGAGCTGGGAGTTCCCGCTGGGCTGGCGGCGGGGATGCGGCCGCGGCGGGGGGGGGGGCGGGGAGGGGTAGAAAGTTAAAGGGGCGGCCTGGGAACTCGTAGGCAGCCGCGGGCTGAGAAGGAGAGTGTTGGGGATGCGGGAGACAGACGGGTCTGTCATTCATTCCCGGGACTCGCCTTCCCCGGGGGTGGGGGTGGGGGATTGGTGCAACTCCCGTGGTTTCCAGCAGCCCAGCCCCGAGCCCCGTAGTGCCCTCCATGCGTGCTGGGGGCGGGGGGGCTCGAGGAGTAGAGCGCGTCCTTTTAGGGCTATTGGAACGTCGTAGCGGTTTGGTCACTCTCGCTGTTACCTCAGGGTCTGCGCCGAGCCCCGAACTTGCGCCTTGCGCTTGCGTAGCGCGGCGCCGCTCGCGGAGCAAGTGAACTCGGAAGCCTCTGCTCTAACCTTGTGGCCCGGCGGCGCCGCGGGGATGGGCGTGGAGGCAGGAGTGTCCCAGGCCCCGGGCATCTTTCCTGCGCTCGCCAGCACCCGAGCCCTACTAAATGGCTCTCCGAGCCGTCCGCCTTCTGAGGATCGGGGAGGCGTGTCCCCGTCCCCCCTCCCCCGCCGCGTGCTGTCGCCCCAATCTCCCCGCGTGTGGAAGACCCTTGGGCATCTTTGCTGCCCTTTAACTTCACTCTGGCGACACCCTAGGGCTCCCAGTCAATGTCGTTCTGTGTCATCTGCCCTCCCAGGGGCGCTCAGCAGGGTCCCTTGGCGCACGCTCGGTCGAATCAGGCGGCGGCCGCATCCTTTAGGAACGAACCGACGGTGGGCGGGGGCGCTAGGCCGGCGCGCCGGTCCTTTGGCGCCTAGTCCGGCTGCGACGCTCGCGGCGAAGGTGATGTCAGCGGCTCTGACTTACATAAGAAGCTTCCTCGGTTGCTGCGGCAGCTGCGCCGGAGCGCGGTGGCCGCGGAGCGCGCGAGGCGGGGGCGCTGTCGCGGCATCCTTCCTCGGGGATTTCCGGGCACCTCTGCCCTGCATCCCAGCCCCAGCCTCCTCCCCGACGCCCCCACTCGCGCACCCCCCCGCCCAACAAAGACCCCTTTGCACCGCGCCCCGGGAATCCGCTGCTTTTCTGCAATAACGATAATAATAAGCGTAATGAGTAAATGATGTGCGCGATCGGTTTTCGCAGCTATAAAAGACCCAGAGTTGGGTTAATGACTGGTTGTTTAAAAGGGCAATTCCGGGATGAGTTCTGGAAAGAATTAGGACTGCCGTAGGCCAAGTCGTATTTTACTTTTGGGACTTGAAATGAGCGCTTTAATCCTGCCTCCTTTAAAAAAAAAAAAAAAGAAAAAAGAAACCCAAACGACACGGCGGGGACAAGCCCTTCACTTTCTACAGCGCTGATATCTGGGGAGTGCGGTTGGGGTGAGTGGTAATTTCACTTCAGAAGAACTGGAGGGAAGTTTTGCGGACTGTTGAGTGGTGCATGCATTTCTGTGCGTGTGTGCGGGGGGCACATCACTCCTTAAATTAGATCTCACGCAAGTGAACCCCCCTGCTGGAAGGGAATGTGCTCCTTTCTCCCCTCTTGCTTTAGAGAGAGCAACGGGCCCTCACGTATCTGGCATTTAACACAGTCCTTTAAGGCCCTTTTACAGACTAATGACTGAGGAAGAAAAGCAAGGATTTTTGATGGCTATATACTCTTTATACGCATTTATACATGAATAGATAAATAAAGATGGGGCTAATTAATACCCAGGGATGAACTTAAAATCTCTTATTTTTGATTTTTTTAAACTATTATTTCCACACTTTGTGTCCAGACCTTTCTCTTCTCTTGTCCATATAAATTTTGGATGGCACCCAAAATACCCCAAAACTAGAAGTCATCCATAATTATTTTTTCCAATGATACCTTATACCCAATCCGATTAATAAATCCTGTCAATTCAGAGTCCTACCACTTTTCACAGTCCTATAGATAACTCCCTAGTCCTGATGACCATCACCAGTCACATCGTCTAACTGGTCTACAAGCCTCCAGCCTTGCCTCCAGAGTGATTTCACTGAAGTGTATGTCCGATCATGTCACCCCTGCAAAAGCCACCCTAGCCTGGCTCTAGGCAGAGGACGGCAGCTGTGCGTGTATGAAGCGGCGTGCAGACTACGAAGGGACGAGATGGCCGGTGTGGGAAGGCTATCCAGGGAGTATAGAGGCACCCAAACACCTTCAAATGAGGAGAAAAAGGAGTGTGAGTCACGTCTAGGTTTTCTCTCCCTTTGAAACTCCCTTAGGCTTTGGCCAGTGCTAAAGGGAGATGTATAATGTAGTAGATGCCACTGGTAGTCCACCCATAGCCCCTCTGAATTGACAGGATTTATTAATCGGATTGGGTATAAGGTATCATTGGAAAAAAAAATAATTATGGATGGCTTCTAGTTTTTTTTTTTTTTTTTGTCTTAAGATGGTACTATTTCCAGAAATGGGTAAGGCTGGTGAAGAGTGGATATTTTATTGGGTGTGTGCGCGCACATGCACGTGACATCAGTAGTTTTGTATTTTTGCCATATCAACTAGAGATGCCTTATGTGTCTTAGTTAGATGTGTGAGTTCTGAGCTCAAGAGAGAGACCCAGACTGGGGACATGAGTGTGAGACATAGGGGTAGGGATGACTGAGGGCTGCTGAGCTGGTGGTGGGGAGTGCTCTCACACAATTACAGTAATTTTTCTCAGTGCGTGCATAGGGAGGTCCCCAGCTGAGATGGTGTTGGTAATGTGAGGAGAGTAGGCTGGGTGTTAATGTTGTCTCAGGGAGGGAACCTGGATGCAGTAAGGAAGTGCAGCGGGATTACCTGGCTGTGTTGAGAGCCCTCTGAGATTTATGGTCATAAACTTGAAGTACGTCCAGCTTTTCAGTCACTAAAACCTGAGACTTTGGAATTACTTCACGAGCCTCGACCCCAAGCCATTCATCCTTAGACATTTTAATGTCGTTGGCTTTTTGGTTGCTGTTGCTTGTATTTGTCACCGAGTTTTAAAGGAGGTTTTGTAATGAACTTTAACATTCCTACAGAAAAGTGCAGAGACCATAAATGTACAACTCTTGTAACTATTATCCAGCCTGAGAAAGAAAGCACTACTTTTCCCTGAAACCTCTTCCACAGGCCTTTTACTGGTCACTGTCCTGCCACCAAAGGAAACCACTATTCTGACTTCTACCCCCCTCAATGAGATTGTCTTGGTTTTGAACTTTATGTAAGTGGAGTCACATCCTATCTACTTGTCGGGTTAACTGCTAGATACAAGATTACATAACATTCTTCCAATTTGTTGCACGGACGGCAGATTGCTCATTCTCATTGCTGAAGAGAATTGTGCATCGTGTACGTACTCCACAATTCATTGATCCGTTCTCCTGATGGTGGACATTTGGGTTGTTTCCAGTTTAGGACTGTTGCATTTTTTCACATGTGTTTTGATGAGCTAATGTTGCCACAGCTGTTTGGTATATATTTAAGTGTAGAATTGCTGGTACACAGGGGATGGGTATTGGCTTTAGTAGTTACCACCTGCCAGTTTTCTAAACTGGTTGTACCAGTTTATACTCTGCAAAGTATAGGGAAGTTCCAGTTGCTCCACATCCTCACCAACACTGATACTGTCTTTTTAACGAAAGCTACCCTGGTGGGTAGGTAATAAAGTTCTCGTTGTAGTTTTAATTTGCATTTTTCTGATAGCTTGTGAGATTGAACACTTTTTCAGATATATTTTTGGCTCTTTGGATATGTTGTTTTGTTAACTGCCTGTTCATGGCCTTTGCTCATTTTTTGGTAAGTTTTTTTTGTACCTTTTAAAATTGAAGGTGTTCTTTATATACTGTGGATAAGCTTCATGTGTGAGCTCTAGATACTGCAAATACCTTCCCTAACTCCGTGGCTTGCCTTTTTACTCTCTTAGTGTTATCTTTTTTTTTTTTTTTTTTAAGATTTTATTTATTCATTTGACAGAGATCACAAGTAGGCAGAGAGGCAGGCAGAGAGAGAGCAGGAAGCAGGTTCCCCACTGAGCAGAGAGCCCGATGTGGGGGATATGGGGCTCGATCCCAGGATCCCAAGATCGTGACCTGAGCTGACAGCAGAGGCTCTATCCCACTGAGCCACCCAGACACCCCTCTTAGTGTTATCTTTTGGTGAGCAAACATTCTTATTTTTACATAAGTTAGGTTTACATAGTTAGGTTTATCAATCTTTTCCTTTATGGTTAGTGTTTTTGTGTTCTGTTTTGTTTGCTCGTAAATGAATTCCTCACTGACCCCAAGTTCATAAGGATATTCTTCCATGTTCTAGACATTTTTTTTTTGTTTTGCCTTTGTCGTTTACATCCACAAGTCATATGGCATTGATATTTGCAAATGATGTGAGGTAGGAGGTCAAGATTAGTTTTCTCCTTATTGATGTGCAATTAGTCCATTGCCACTTACCGAAAAGACCTTTTCTCCATTGCACTGCAGTGAAACATTTATCCTATATTGAGTGGATTGATTTTATTTTTGAGCTGATATTTATTGAGTTCTATATGTCGGGCTTTCTGCTAAGGCATTTATATGAATTACCTTATTTAATTTTCACAATAACTCTGTGAGAGAGGTACTGTTATTTTCCCACTTTACTAAGGATTAGCAACTTGCCCTAGGCAGCAATAGCTAGAAAGTACTGGAGCCTAGAATTAGGACCCAGGTCTGAGTTCACAAGCTGTGTTTCAAGTACTAGACTTTTCTCCCATGTACCACTACACAAATCCAGGGGAATTACTATATTAAAGTCAAGGCCCTTCTCAATATGCTTCTGTCTCTGTGCCAAGCTCCATCTCCTGCTCTTCTCCCCGTGTCCCTCTCTGCCGTCTCCATCTATTACCCTAATCCAGCCATACTGAACTACGGGGTGTTCCCCAGCTTGCCAGGTTTTCTCATTCTTCATGCCTTTGTGTATACTACTCTTTCCTTCTGGAACATTTCACTGATTAATTCCTACTCATTCTTTGATACTCACCAGCATATTATCTTCTCCATGAAGTGGAATCTGATTGCTTGCTTACCACCCCTCCACCTACAAGTTTTCTAGAACTGTGTGCTAACTTTTATCATAGCTTTTCTCATTCTGAACAGCAGACCGTGTTGGTGCTCTGTCTGTATTCCTTCGGCCACCCCCCCCCCCCCCCGCCATGCTGAAGGCTACTAACTATAAACTCCTAACTCTGCCTAGGGCTTTTTCCCCTTGGCCAGTGGACCATGGTTGGTCTTGAACAGGGGGAAAGCCAGAAGTGACAGTGAGTTAAATGTCCCTGCAGCAGTAGCTGACCGATGATGGATGGAGCACTCGTGGACGAATGCCCCAGTTCCGTTGCATGTTGCACACCATCTCTCAGGGCTCCCCAGTAGAACTGAGCTCTAGTGGCCCCGAAGTGCTGACTTATGTGATAATGAACTATATATGTTCTCTGTCTTCCATTCTCCATCTCACTTTCTCATATCTCTGTGGGTGGTTCTTGGGGTTGCCTTCCACAGAAACTTAGACTTGCACTCATTGGATCTGGGGGCACCCAGACCAAAACAATCTGTTTAATTTTTGAACTATGAAGGCAAAGACCTAGGGCCAGGAGTATAGTAGAGGTGATATTTCTCACTCTTTTTCCTTGAACTATGTATCCCTAGATTATTAATATTCGCCACATGCCCAGCCCCTCCCAGATGCTCTCCGGTGGGTCTGGAGATAACTTCTTACCCTTTAGAGGATATCCTCAGTGCTTCAGGGGTGAGAAGAGACATGGAAGGAACTCAAGTCTACTATGATGAAGATGCATCCGCTTAGTTCTTCAGTGTTCCATTGGGCGCCCTTTGAGAGTACTGTTCACGGTCCTGTGAATGGAGTCAGTGACGGTCCCAGGAGATCCCAGCTCCCTATTTGGGAAGCATAATTTCAGCCAGAGCAGTCACAGAAACTGGTAAACCCAGAAAGATACTAGGAAAGAACACGTTGGGTAATTCCATCATTTTGGGCTCATTCTGCTTTTGGGGGATGATCCTTTCCCTCTTCCATTCTGTTCATTCTACCACTTGCAAAACCATTTGTAGTCTGGTTAATGCGTTTTTTTTTGATGTTTGAGTAACTGTGGTTAGATTTCTTTTCCTCCTGTCTCTGCTCAGTGAGCTTCTCTGATGCATTAGGAGATCCTAACAGCTCCATTGAAAGCTGCTTTTAAATCCATCACAGAACAACTGAGAAGAAAGCAATCTTTCAAAGGTTAATAATTCATGGTTGTAATTTCCTCATAACTCGTAACAGCAACACATTTCCTTCTAGACTTTTCTTGTACTGGATTGGGCTTTTAAATCAAAACTACTGAACTACTTTACCTAGGAAATCCTTGAGATTCTTTGGGGCTGATAATGCTAAGACGGTAACAAAAAAGATTTCTTTCTTCCTGTTTGTGGAGGCCTTTCCCACATAATGCCATCAGGAAAGTGTAAATTCCACATAAGCTTTCAGAAATGTCTGGAGTCTCAGATCTTCTGGTCTACCTTTAATGGGCATTACCTTTAAATTGCAATGACATATGAAATCTCTCCTATTGTCCAAGAGTCTTAAGGAGTCATTGACTTCATATAATACTTTGAAATTTTAGAGACAAAGATGATTTTAAACGTAGTTGGAATTTTATTTTGACAGCTCAGTTTTATTTTTTTTCTTTTGTGACTTTTTACTATTAAAACTCGTGTAACATGAGATTTTTGTAGGACACTCTATTAAAAAATCATGGGAAGAGTATGCCTGGACAAAACCATCAATCACAAAGATTCCTGAAATTTCTTTTTGTATCAAGAATCCCTCAAAAATCTTATCCTAATAATAAGTAAAATAAAAAATGAGATAAGAGTGGTTTTCCAATATAAGGCTCTCATTCTAAGGTCTGAATTTGTGGAAAAAAGGTTTTGGAGAGCCCTTCTACCAGACCACAAGGCCACAAAGGGCAGAGAGCCCGTGTGGCTCAACTTTGTTGAATGAGTGAGACAGGCGTGGTCAATTTTTGTTTCTGACATTAATGTCCATCACTCAATTCACTGATGAAAATGAGAAGGTTTGTGGGTCTGGAAACAGGAATCTGAGGACCTGGACATCCATACGCTGAGAGATTACTTAATTATAAGTACCTAAGTCCTTGAATGTGAAACTAACCACGAATAAAATGAATTTCCCAAGAGTAGGAGAATCTTGGATCCCAGAGTGGGGAAAGACCTAAGTATCTATCAAATCCAACCTCCTGCCCAGAGTTGCAGAGCACAAATGGACTCATTCCTTGTTCATATGGATGCCCTCTTAGGACGAAGGTGGCCCAGGCCCCTGCTGTTTTAACCGTTGCACGACATTGTCGCTGCATTGTTGTATTGCTTTTATGGCCCGCGACTTTGCTTTACAGCAGCAGTTCTTTTACACGAGGTTTCCCCTATTCTATTGTGCACTTGGGATTTTGAACTTAAATTTCACAAGACTCCCCCATTGTCTCTGTTGAATTGGATCTTGCTTGCTTTGCTCTTTCATTTCCAATCAGTGGTGATGGTTTAAAGTCTTGATTCACTGTGTCAGCTGTTGCCCACAGCATTTTGCTCTCTGCAGACATCATAAACATGATTCTAGCCCATCATCCACATCTCTGATAAAATGATTGTTCAGAGGGACTCAAGGCCGGGGTCCATTGGCAGGCAGTACTGGCATTGTCCCTCCAAGCTGATTTCTGTTCAACAGCATTCCTCGGGTACCATTGTTGCAGCAGCCACAAATGTACCCCCCACCTTCCCATTAAAACCACATTTCTCCACCTTGCCCACAAGATCTATCATCATGAGCAATTGTCAAATGGTTTGCTGAAATCAAGATACCATATGTCTGTAGCATCCCTTTGATCTCGCAGTCTAATAACCCTATTCAAAAGGGAAATGAGGTTAGTCTGGCGCAAACTGGACTCGCCTGCAGCCATCAGAGGAGCCATTTAAGTTTTCTTGTATAGAGTGGATGAAGAGTTTATTTGGGGGAATCTGCTTCGGTGTTTTGGCCATAGAGTGACTGCAGCCTTGGACTGCAAGGGGACTCTCTGGGTCCTAGCGTCCATTGCTCGGACTCCAAAGTGCCTGGTTTTGTAAAAGGCAGAGAGTCAGAGAGCTTATCTCTTTCTTTTATGATAGCTCGTGTCCTTATCATCTGTTCCTTAAGGAAAGGTTTGGGATTCATGACCTTTAGCATTTGCTTAGGCTCAATTTGAGTGAGGTTGGCAAGTGTCCGGTTTATCTAATTGTGGAGAAGCAAGCGAGAATGTGGCTAGGAGCCTGGGCTCTGAAGTCAGACCAGCAGGCTTCAAATCCCAGCTCCACCCCCTTACGGCTGTATGACTTTGGGCAGTTTTCTGAGTATTTCTTTTTGATTGTCTGTTATGGGATGGAGATAAACGTGGTACCTATCGCATCCAGTTGTTGACGGGATGGAAGGAGCCAGGGTGCACGGGCGCTGGGAGCGGTGCCTGACACATGGTGAGCCCCTGCTAATCATTGGCTCTTATTTTATCACTGCTATAATTGGATCACGCAGAGTGGGAGGCATGTGTTAATTTTGTCCAACTAGGTGAAACCTGTGCCTAAATCTGTAACCTGGCTGGTCTGGGGGCAAGGAGACCTCTGGGCAAGCAGCCCTGTGTCCCCGTGCACCGTCAGAGGACTCCCAGGATCTCCGAGCTCTTCATGCGCTTTTTGTTATGCAGAAAAGTGTAGAAATAAAAACCATTTGACCAGCGATCTTATCATTTAGGTTCATGCATTTCTTCTCTGCCAGGCACTGCTGTAGGCACTTGAGCTGCATCAGTGAGCAAAAAGTTACCAACAGCTTTCAGAGGAGGGAGACAAAACCTAAAGAACAAACCTAAAGAAACAAACATACCTTTCAGCAGATTTACAAAGCATCTTAGGAGGTGTGTTCTGGGCAAACAGAAACTAGAGCAGGGTGAGGGCCAGCCAGGGGACTGGCCCCGGGGTTGCTGTTGGCCATGGTGTGGTCGGGCGGGCCTCAGTAAGGACACAGTGTTTGAGTGCAGATTGGCAAGAGGTGACGGAGTTAATGACATGGGCAGTTGGAGGAAGAGGGCTCTAGTGGAGGGAGAAGGCGCTTGGCCTGGTGGAGGGGTGGTGGGCGGGCCGGTGTGGTCCATGTAGAGTGAGTAAGGAGAAGAGGAGGTGGCGAGGAGGCTGGGGAGGCGGCTCAGGGAGGGTCTAGTTGGCCGTGGTGAGGATCTTGCTTTCCACTCAGAGTGAAGTGGGGACTCACTGGAATGTTTTCAACCTAGGAGTAGCATGATGGACTTAGAGTTGAAAAGGATCACGTTGGCTCTTGTGATATGAAGAGGCTGTGCGGGACGGCAGGCGCGCGGGGAGGCAGGAGTAGAAGCAGGCGGAGCAAGTGGGATGCTGTTGGCAGTGTTTCTGATGAGAGGTGGTGGTGGTGGTTTGGCAGAAGGAATGAGACGTGGTTGGATCCGCTTTAGAGCTGTTGACATTTTTTTGTTTCATGTTTTAGGGCTCGGCGATGCAACCCATACAGAGGGGCATAAAATGGAAAATTGAAAGCTCTCCTCCCCTCTTACCCTGCCAGACTGGCTTCAAAAGAAACCATGTTAGAACGTGTTGTGCTCCTTCTAGGAGGAACACAAGCAAATTCTCACATACATCTAATGCCTTTTGTAAAGCCACTTCTGAATGTCCAGGAAGTCGGCACTTCTAGAGTTTTGTTGATAAATCTTATTTTGCTACCTTGGAAAAATTTAAAAGATGTTCTGATATTCTTAAAAAAAAATCAAGGTTGAATTTCCATATGATGAAATGTACAGCTCTCAAATGTGTGGTTCGGTGAGCTTCACCTGTGTAACCCACACCCCTATTAAGATACAGACCGTTTCCTCGCTCCAAATAGAGAATACCGGTTGGAGTTAGGAGAGCACTGTTTGAGCTCTGGTGCCCTGACACTAGCCCCTACAGGGCCTGTTCTTTGACTGTGGGCACAGAAGAGAAATATTTCCATGGGGGCTTTGGGGTTCTTCAGTAGGAGCAGACTGAGAACTAATGACTCCATGTATCAGATTTTTTCTTTTTTTAAAGATTTATTTATTTATTTAGAGAGCACCTGCACACACGAGAGAGCACGAGTGCGGCAGGGAGGGCAGAGGGAGAGACAGAGAATCTTCAAGCAGCCTGTCCGCTGAGTGCAGAGCCCGATGTGAGGCTCGATCCCATGACCCCAGGGTCATGACCTGAGCCGAACCAAGAGTTGGATGCTTAACTGGCTGAGCCACCCAGGCGCCCCAAGGTTTTCAAGACAAATTGCGATGGTGGAGTTCTCTCGGTCTCATGGCACTGGCTGTTTATGACATCGTGGTGCTGAGCTTTAGGGAGGAACTGGGACACGGATAAGAATCTGGCTTCAGAGGCCCCAGGATTAACGTAGAAGTTGGAGTTTTTCTAAGATAAAGCTAAAATAACATTTTAGAGGATGTGAACAAAAAGAATGTGTTCATCTCTGACAAATTTTGAAGTAGCAGGGAATACTGATTGTACGTGTGTTTCCAGCTAATGCTGATGCGTGAAGCCTAGACGGAGGATGAAGAAAGTTCTTTAAGATCTGATTTCTGATTATTCCAAGTGCATTTAGGTTTGTGAAATAGGAAGCCCTATTCTGGAGTTCAGCTACTCTTGGTTTTTAATGCCAGACATCTGAGGGACGGAGGAGCTAGTAGCTCTGAGGAGGGATGACAGCCAGTGAGACATAATGTTCATTAGAATTTAATATCAATATTTATGTTTCTCTCCAGCGTGCATCTGGACTCTGTTCCTCAAGCCTGTATTTATATTTTAATAATGTAAGTAAAGCTGTATTTTCCTTTTTAATTTCGCATCAGAGTTCTGCCTCAGCCGACCCCTCCTCACCCCTACAGTGCTTCAACTGCAAGATGGCGCATGTCTGTTGAGAGTTCGAGTCTAGAGAAGAACTTTGGGGCGGGGGGGGGGGGAAGTGCAGTATGAATACCGCAGAAATTCTTTCCCATGAGAAGTCCTGGGGCTCTCTGCTTCCCAAACTGGAGCAATGGATGGATGCTTCAGAGTTTGGGGGAAGGTGGGCAGACCGAGAAGAGACCCTGAGAGGTTTCCTTGGAGTTTCACTTGGCTTAAATGCCTCCTGTGTGAGACAAGAGACGTTGGAACTCTGCTCAGGTATCAGATGTCACGAGTGCTCATCTGGCAAAGTTTTAGCCTTTGCTAATTAAAACTAATCAAATTGCGTGAAGAAAAATACATCGCATAAGGTTGCCACTTGTGTAGCTTTAGATGAACTCTTTGCCCTACACCCTGAGACCAGTGAACCTCAGGCTGGGGCTAGGGTGGGAAGAGATGCTGAGAAATTGGATTCGCTTACAGTCACTTGAGTAAAGACAGCGAGCAGCTCTTCAATGTATTCGTTTGTCAGTGTAAATTTGAAGCCCTTTCAGGTTTTCTTGATTTGTCAGCAGAGACTTTTTAATGGCTATTGAGTGAGAAGGAAAGGTAAGAAACAAAACAAAACATAAAAAAAAAAAAAAAGACAACCCACAGTCTCTCCTTGACTTCTTACCTTGTACTTCGTTTTCTTTCCAAGTTGCTCTGTATGCTTTTCTGTGGCCTTCAGCTTGGTTGGATCAAGCCCTCCACTTAGGAAGCTTAGGTTCAAGGTTTGCTCCCTGAAGGACTGGAATTTTTGTCATGGTCCCTGGCCCTGTTCTCATCCTGGTCACTTCTCTGGTAGAAGTGGATGTTGCCTTTTGATTCTCCCAGTTCCACTGCTTGCCAGCTGTGCGATCTTAGACAAATTCTTTCTGTGCCTTAGTTTCCTTGTCTGTGAAATATGGGACATATTTCATGAAATATGGGAATATTGGGAATAAAATCTGTGAAGTAAGGGAAATCTGTGAAATGAGATACTCTTAGTTCTCACCGCGTAGAGTCATTGTAAAGGTGCAGTGAGTCCGTCCATGGAGACGCGTCACACATACACAGAATAAAGTGTGTGTGTGCTGTGGGTGCTATTATTTTTGTTACTGTTTTATCATGATGGTTAGGAGCTTGGGAAAAGGAAATAGGTATAAAAATGGATAAAATCTAGTCCCCACGGCTCCTCAACCAGTGTAAATATTCTGGGCAGCTGGATGTGTGGTAAAAGTGAGGACAGAAGAATGCCACCCTGTTTTCTGGCTTGGCTGGCCTAACTCATGTTGGAACACTGCAGGAACAATTTAGCATCTGGCAGCCATTAGGACCTCATTCTTCAGGGGCGGGGAAAGTCCTGGCTTAGGATGTGTGCCATTGTGGAAGTGGTGCCGAGTGTAGACACCCATGCCCTTACTTTCTGGAACTGTCTGTATCTTCTCCCGTAATGACATGTCCACAGATTTGTCCTCTGCTTATTATAGTCAGACAATGGAACGGCTAGCAGAAGAGAGTAGATGATAGATCTGGGCCGACCATGGCAGAGAATGGCCAAGCTGTTCACCAACTCTTCTCTTTTCTTCCTGGACACATCACTGGACTACATTTCCCAGCCTCTCTTGCAGTTAGGTTGAACCCCATGACTGAGTTTCTGTCCAATGGCTGTGGGAGGGATAACTGCCTTGCCCTAGGATGGAAATATGAAAGCTCCTACATAAGCTTCTGCGGCTTCTTTCTTCTTCACTCTGCTGGCTGCATGCAGAGGGTTTAGCAGAAGACTCCGAGCCCCTTAGGGATGATGGTAGGGCCACCAGATGGGAGGAGCCCAGGTCCCTGGATCACCACATGAAAGGCTGTCTGCCAACACCCGACTGGATTGCACATGAGGGAGAAGTACACTTTCATCATTCTGTTTAGGAGCTGTTAGGACAGTTAGCGTCAGCAGACCCTAACACAGACCCTAAAAAGGACTGATATTCCTGAAAATGCACTGATGATGAAAGCACTCCCAAATATAAAGAACATATAAAGGACACTCCCAAGTGTTCTTTAACTGAGTAAAAGAGGCACTGAACTGTAGGATCTTTTCTGAGAGACAGAGAGTTGCTCTGGGTGACCAGAGCAGTGTGGCACCCTTCTTCAAGTAAGGAAATGGAAATAAAAACTTGTTGACAGAGTTCCAATTTCTGGAGAAATGTTGCTACCCGGAACCGAAAGAATTCTCCCCCTCCACTCCCGTGTATAAATGATATCCATATATTTGTAAAACTTCAAAGATCTCATTAGAACACAAATACGGAAATGCGCACAAATCCTAAGTGTACAACTCCGTGAATTCTTACAAATTGAGCACACCTCTGTAGTCAGCACTCGGAATAAGAAAAAGCATTTGCAGCTTTCTAGCAATGTTCCTGTACAGTCATACCTTCCCAAGGGTAACTGTTATCCTGACTTCGAACGGCATAGATTGTTTTGGCTTATGTTGGAATCATACACCATGTGCTTTTTTTTAATATCTGGATTTTTTTTTTTTGCTCAAAATTATATTTATGTGACCCATTCATATTGCATATAGCTATGGTTTGTTTTCATTGCTGTATAGTATTCCTTTCTATAAATATAGCATGCTTTGTCTATTCTTTTTTTTTTTTAAGATTTTATTTATTTATTTGAGAGAGAATGAGAGTGAGTGAGTGGAGAAAGGTCAGCGGGAGAAGCAGACTCCCCGCCGAGCAGGGAGCCGGATGTGGGACTCAATCTCGGGACTCCAGGATCATGATCTGAGTTGAAGGCAGTCGCTTAACCAACTGAGCCACCCAGGCGCCCTGCTTTGTCTATTCTACTTATCAGTGGGCATGTGAATAGTTTTCAGTTTTAGCTCTTTTGAGTGATGTTGCTACGAACGTCCCAGTTCCTGTCTTTTGCTCAACATACCTACACATTTCTGTTTGGTAAAGACTCCCTGCCTTATAATTTTATAAAACTTTCTCCCTCAACAAGAAACTTGGAGGCCATGACAGTGACTGTTCTTACCACTTGTCCTTTGGCTTCTAGACTAAGCCAAAGTTTTGCTCTATTTTTCTCTAAAGATTATCACTGATGCTCAGTGGCAAAGTTTTGATGCCTAAAATGGATGAAATGTGATCTACTTAAAAGGACCCTTCTTCCCCCTCTTTTTAAATTAAAGCGTAGTTATGGGGACTTTTGATTCTCAAACAAGGGCTTTAACGAAGCCATGTTTCACATCACTTGTGAAGTCCGTGTCTTTGGAGTATGACATTGGAATCTTGGTTGGCGCTGCTTCGGTTCTTCCTCTGTGAGGAGAATCCTGTCAGATGTTCAGACTGCTTCCTTTCCTTGGATGGGGAAAGGAGAGGACCAGCGAGTTCTCTAATCGCTTGGCTGGATTAACCTTAGAGCTATTGGAGAGTTGCCTTCTCTGATTGCCCACCGTCGAGGTTTTATGCAAAATTGAAGCAAAAAATAGAACATTTCCTCAGAAGGGCAAGAGACAAAGAAGAGAGGAGGCTTTTCTGCCCCCCTCCCCCAAGAGGATTTCTTCTGGATCTCTGCTTTCATGGACTTGGATATCTGATCCACACAGTAGCAACCCTGGCTTGATGGGGCTTTGTAGATTCTGGGGGTTGAAAAGGCCTCATGCAAATTCTAAAACTGCCCTGGGGACTTTCTTTCAAACCCCTGACCTAGGCTCAGTTTCCCAGACTCCTTTGCGGAGGTTTGAGATCCTGGACTCAGTGAGGGGTGCACACGCCCCCCCCCACCCCATACCCCAGCCCCAGGGGCTTCCTCACTGTTTGTTCTGAAATGACCATGACTGGAGAATTGAGGCGTGAATGTCTCAGTCCAGGCCCTCCACTCCAAGCATCCTAGGACTATCTGTGACCTCTTTACAGTAGGCCAGGCAGCCCCACGACTGCCTTGTGTTTTGATGGAATATTGGGTTCACTTTGGGTATGAAGGTGGGTGAAGCCTTTACAGTGGAGCCTGAAAAATGACCCAGGGGACCCTGCCGCAGTGTGACACACAGCTGGGCCCTTGAGAGTGGAGTTTTCTAATAAATTTGAACAATGGCTTTGAATTTTACTATACTTGGCTTCATTCCTTTTCCTAACTAAAGGATAGGTGAGCTGATCTTTTTTTTTCATGAGGAGACCGCTTTGGACCATTAACCAGATTTTCTTCAAACACAGAGGTGACTTGACTTTTTTGGCTTTTATAAAAACCAGAGGCCTAGTGAGACAGCTCTGTCAAGGCAGGCATCGCAGGTTGGTCGGGGGGCAGAAGATAGCTTTTCTTGACTCACCAGGTGTGAAATGCAAAAGGGCTTTATCAGAAATGAGGCTTTTAAGAATCCAGACTTACTGAGGACGTGCGTATCTCTCGCTCATGGCAAGCGGCCTTTCTTTTCTGTGGGGGCGCTGCTGAGAGCACGGCCTATAGTGTTTTCTTCTTCACTCCGACTTTTTGCTGTAGCCAGCCCTGCCCCCAGTGTTTGAAAGGTGGCTGAATTTTTGTTGTATCAAGGGTATTCTTTTGAGCAGGTTCAGGTGGACCTCAAGCAAATTCAAGCACATGCATACACCCCCCCCCCCCCTGCAACGTCACCTAACATTTGTGGTGTGACTGCTTTGCGCTAGTCTCGTCCCCTGTTATTTCACAAGCCCCTCAAAAGTCTGCGCTGGAACTCTAGTCTTTTGGTAGATGAGGCAACGGAGGCTCAGCTCCGTGGCTTTGAGACCACACCGCTGAAAATGTGAATCTGGGATTCGGTGTGGCTTTTGTCCACAGTTCGACGCTCTGTCTACTTTACTCAGATGCTCTTGGTACATGCCCCCCCTCCGACCACCCCAGCACTGCCCGCTAGCCTTCTGCCTCCCAGTTTATGATGGGGAAATGGAGGTAGGAAAAAAAAAAGACCCAAGGACAGTGTCTGGATGCATCCTTGGATTCTCGGAAGGGCTGGCTTGGGACCGCTGGACGAGAAAGCCCATGACCCAAGAAGTACCCGGTGTGTGTCTGGCAGAGGTAGGTGGCTGTGTTAGGTGGTCGCCTATAGACCTGGGCAAGGCCGTGGCTGCCTGTGTGGCTGTCACTAATGAGTTGTTCGGTTGTAACCTAACAGTTTGGGGGAACGCACTGATTGGGTAAAATATACGCTGTTTGCTGTAGCAGGAGTTAGTTTATACATCAAGGCTTTTACTGTCTAAACCCAGAAGACTCATCTCACCCATCCAGAGACTTCTTTTGTAGCTCAGGGGTCGTCCTTCTGTCTTCTATAATGTTGCTCGAAGGCTGATGGAGATCAACCCTGGGTGACCTCAATTCAGATAATGAATCACCCTGAATTAAAATAAATTGCCCCCCCCCCTGCTTCCTCAAATAGGCCAAAATGAAAATGTGATAATGATCGTGTTTGGCGTGGAAGTGAGGAAGGGGTGAGCATGGGGTGTGTACGTTTTTGGGGAGGCAGTTGGCTTTTATGGAATTAATACACAAAAAAAATTATACACCAGAGATTTCACTTGAGAATTTAACCTAAGAAAAGTCATCAGATAAGTAAAACAATGAATAGATGCTTTACCGTTGCTTATGATGAGGAAATACTGAGAATATCCTAAATGATTAATAATAGCAAGTGGGTTGATAAGCAACATTGCTACAGATTGGTACAACAAAATACTCTACTGCCATTAAAATGGTGCAAATGGGCATTTACTGACTTCGAAGTATGTTTGGGTTACTTTCCAAAGTCTAATAGACTTGCTACCAGTCTGCAGATTAGGGTGTGTTTATTAAGATACAGGAATAGAGGGGGAAATGTCTGGAAGGATATATACCAAATCAGTATTATTTTTTAGAGAGAGAGAAGGCACATGCGTACATGTAACCCAGGGGAGGGGCAGAGGGGGAGGGAATCTTAAGCGGGCTCCATGCCAAGTGTGGAGCCTGATATGGGGCTCGATCCCATAACCTTGAGATCATGGCCTGAGCCACAATCAAGAGTTGGAGGCTTAACTGACTGAGGCACCCCGACGCCCCACCAAATCAGTATTTTTAAAACATGTTGCATGACCCTCAGTGAGAAATACACTCTGCATTTGTGACCCCAGTATGTGCGTGTAGCGGGAACATTAGTTTTATTGACAACACTTGCTTTTCTCTATGTGATGCATTCTGATACATTTCTTTTTCTTTTCGTTACCATACAACCTTATCCGATCTTCCCTACACTATTCTACTTCATTGAAATTCTACTCCTCTTCTTTTTTCCTTTCTTCTATTACATTTTTTAAGATGCTGGTCATGACCCACTAAGTTGATTTCATGATCTCTTGATGGGCCTCAAGCCTCAGTTTGAAAAACACTGCTCTAGAATGTTAACCGTGGTTATCTCTGGCAGGTGGGATTATAGAAAACTTTTTTTCTTTAGACGTGGGGGAGGGGGGCTGTCTTTTTTTTGCTTCTCTATGTTACTTATGTAATACAAAGGCTAATGAACATTTTAAAATGATATAATGATTCTATTTAAAAACAAGTTGATACCCTGCAACTTTTTAGGAATGTACGATTGTATAAAATACGATGCCTGTACCACAATTATTGGGCATTTGGAGTTTTCTGGGAACCTTAACATTACGGTAGAAAAATTATATGCATGGAGACACACCATTTAAATAATAGAACGACAAGAAGATGAAACGTGACCTTACCTTTTTAAACTCAAATGTTCACCAAGCATCCCTACTTACTGCTTTACTGCAGTATGTTGCATCAGTTCTCTGGAATTTATTTATATTTCTGTTCCAGATTGCATTTTTTCATGCTCATTCCCCACCTTAAAAAAGAAAAAGGATATTAAATTCATCAGAGTACTTTCTGGCCAGATTATCTTGGCTTACAGTACTGTCAAAGTTAGCCTCCTTTAAAGCTAAAGATGATTTTAAATGGAAGGTAGTCATTAAGAACTTAGAGCAGGAAGCAGAAGCTTTACGGGAGGACAGGAAGAATCTCTGGCCTGAGCCAGAGCCCTTCTCCATGGGCTTCCTGCTCTTAGCACACAGCTGGAAATCTGCAGCCCCAGGAGCCCCGCACCCATCAGGGCCACATAAGCAAAGCGGGGGTTGGCATATGAAAAACCTTTTCCTCTGGGAAAACCATTGATGGACAAGTGGGGCAGAGATTTCTGCAGAAAATCCTGTTTGTGTAGAGTCCAAGTAAATCTGGGCACACATGCCAACTGCAAAGAGTGGAGGGGGGGTGATACATTGGGTTGGGGCTGGGTAGAGGCTGGCTGGCATTTTCAAGGGAGGGACATGGAGAGAAATGCTTCCTGTCCTTGCAAGGAATTAATGATAGGAAGGCTTAGAAAATAACTGGGGTTGCTTTCCAAGAGGTACTAATTTAGTTACTGTTGTTTCAGACTCTTTGCTGAGAGTAACCTGACAATGTTGAGCATGTAATGTGGAGTCTGGACCTTCTGTTCAGGGAGAAGGCTAAATTCATTCTGTCTTGGAAACATTGTGAATTCCCTGTCAAGGTTATTCACGTGCCCATTTATTTATTCATTTAGTATCCAATAATAATCCATTCATTGGTTATTGGTTCATTCATTCATTCTTTCACCCACCCATTCATCCAGGCATCTGCTTCCATGGCATTTCTTGAGTTGATGGCATGGCGTTGAGAGGCATGTGGCAATCATTGGGGTGGGGGGAGGAGCTCCAGAGGGAGGAAGAGAAGTTCTAGTTGAGCTGCTCATCATCTGCTGGGAGCAGACAGACAAACAAACTACTAGTTAGCACATAGTGTGGGCGGAGCTACTAGAGCTGCCAACCTGGCTTGATTCGTGCAAAAATAAGTGTCCCCTTCAGGCCTAGAATCCTGGAATGTTAGTCTGAAAGAAGTCTTAGAAAAACTGAATGGCACAGTGCTTACCAGATTTTATCCACAGATTGCTGGGCCATTCCAGGGAGTGGAGGTGGGAGTAGGAGGGAGGAGTGAGAGGAAAGCTGAACAGATGGCGTTTAGCTTCCTCGAGAACCAGAGCAGGTGACTTTTCATCTGTGTCCTATGCTGAGGTTCCTTGTGGAGTATCATTTGAGGAAAGGCATTGGCCACTTATTGATATTTACAAAGCCCAGGGCAAGTCCACCATCTTCCCTTGTTTTTCTGGTTTAAAAGTTAGGGCCCAAGAAGGTGAAGCAATTTGCCCGAGGTTGTAAAATTGATTTGTTAATATTCCAGGAATAAGAGCTGGTCTTCCAATTTATGTGGACATTACTTCTGTGTCACAACTTTTGCTGCATAACAGATTAAGTGGCTTAAAACAAGCACTGTTTAGCTCATAATTCTATGAGTTGGCAATGTGGACTTGACCCAGTTGGGTGGTTCTTCTGATTTCAGCCAGGCTCCCTCATTTTGGTGATGAGTTGCTGTTCAGCTGGAAAGTCACCTGAGAACTGGCCGGGCTAAGATGGCCTTACATCAGAAGGGTGGCTGGTGTTGGCTAGGGTAATCATGTAAGTGAGTCTAGAATCTCTCATTATCTGCAGGACTCCAACATAGCAGGGACGTGTTTGTACCCTCTTGAAAGCTAGGCTTGGAGCTGGTCAAAGCATATCATGAGACCAGGTCAGATTCAGGATAGAAAAAAAGACTCTACTTCTCAAATAGAGAATTACAAGGACTATGGATCCAGGAAGGGAAGAATTGGTGCCCTTTCTCCTGTCTACCCCAAGAACACAGAGTTGTTACCGTGTGTCCTTTTCTTAATTTGGGCAATGGAAAAATAGGTGTTTGAAACTGCTGTGTCATTCCAAAGCCATCTTTCTCAGAAGACCACAGCCCTGACTTTCTATAAACCATGAGGTCTCTCACCTCTTGAGTTTTCAAATTCTTTGTGCTCGAGACAGATGGTATGTCTTGCTTGTGGTCAGGGACACTGAACCTTGAGAACATCCCTGCTATACTCCCAGTCAGTCTTTTCATGAGTAGCCCTTTCCATGGAAGTGCCCCTTCAGCTCTTGGTTGTCCTAATTCTTTTAGATGCTTCTGAGGGATGACTTCATCCTCATCATTTCCACAAACATTTACTGAGTGACCTCTATGAATCAGACACTTAGCTAGATATTGAGGATACAAACATGTCAAAGGCGGGCCCCTACCTTAGGTAACTCACAGTCTGAAAGGGAAGGAAGCAAGGTAAATAGATTAATACATTGAAATGCGATGGGGAAGAGGGCTGGAAATTGATTTCTTTTCAGTGGTCCTTTTTACCTTTGTAACAGAGGGTGCAGTCACATGATCGTCTGTCATCTAAATAGATCTAGAAAAAACATTCAAGAAAATTCAACACCTCTTCATGCAAAAGCACTTAACTAGGACCAGAATGGAACTCCCTCAACCTGATAAAGGACATTTATGGAAAACTCACAGCTGACATCATCTTAGTAGTGAAACATTGAATGCTTTCCCCCTAAGATGAAGTATGAGACAAAGCTGTCCATTCTTGCCATTTCTATTCAATATCATACTGGAGATTCTAGCCAGAGCAATTAAAGAAAGAAAGAAAAAAGCATTCAGGCTGGAAAGGGAGAAGTAAAACTATCTCTGTTCACAGCTGACATGATGTTGTATATAGAAATTCTTCAGGAATCCTCACACACATAACAACTTTTAGAACTAATAAATGAGTTTAGCAAGCTTTGAGGATACAAGATCAGTTGTATTCCACACATTAGCAAGGAGCAATGAAAAAGAAATTAAGAGAACAAGTCCTTTCACAGTAGCCTCAAAAAGAATAAGATACCTAGGAATAAATTTTACAGAAATACAACACTTGTATACTGAAAAGTATGAAACCTCATTGAAAGAAAATAAAGAAAACCTAAATAAATGGAAAGACATTGCAGGTCCATGGGTCAGAAGGCTTTCTATGGTAAGATGGCAGTATTCCCCATGTTGATATGCAGGGTCAGTTCAATCCATATCTCCCAGCTGACTTTTTGCAGAAATTGACAAGCTGATTCTGAAATTCATATGGAAATGCAAAGGACCTCAAATAGCCAAAACGATCTTGAAAAAGAAGAACACAGTTGGAGGACTCACACCTCCCAGTTTCAAAACTTACTACAAAACTAGAATAATCAAGTAATCAAGACAGTGTGGTAGTGGCGTAAGGATAGACAAGTAGATCAGTGAAGAGAATTGTGAGTCCAGAAACAAATCCTTACATTTATAGTCAATTGGTTTTCTTTAAGATTTTTTAAAAAGTAATGTTCACACCCAATGTGGGGCTCAAACCTACAACCCCAAGATCAAGAGTTGCACACTCTACTGACTGAGCCAGCCAGGTGCCCCTCGTCAACTGATTTTTGACAAGGGTGCTAAGGCAGCTCAGTGTGGAGGAAACTATCATCTTTCCAACAAAATGGTTCTGGGACAACTAAATATCCACATGCAAAATACGAAGTTGAAGTTAAAACTGTGAAAGTCTTAGAAGAAAACTTGGAAATAAATCTTCATGACCTTAAATCAGGCAGTGATTTCTTAGATACAATACTAAAAGCACAAGAGATGAAGGAAAAAATAGGACCTCATCAGATTAAAAACTTTTGTTCCTTTATTTTTTAAAGATTTTATTTATTTATTTGACAGAGAACCACAGGGAGAGAGGGAGAGGGAGGACCAACAGGCTTCGAGGAAGCAGGTTCCCACTGAGCAGGGAGTCTGATGTGGGGCTCGATCCCAGGACCCTGAGATCATGATCTGAGCTGAAGGTAGAGGCTTAACCCACTGAGCCACCCAGGTGCCCCCAAAAAAGTTTCGTCCCTTTAAAGGACATCACAAGAAAGTGAGAAGTCAAGCCGCAAAATGGAAGATGTTTGCAAGTCCTGTATCAGAGAAAGGGCTTTGTGTTTGTTTCCTAAGGCTGCTGTAACTTAACTACCACAAACTGGTGGCTTAAGCCAAAGTCATTATTTCACATTTCAGGAGGCTAGACGTCCCAAATCATGGTTCCAATAGAGCTATATTTCCTCTGAAGGCTCTAAGGAAGAGTCCTCCCTTGGTTTTTTTCGGGTTTCTGGTGCTTGCCAGCTATACTTGGAGCTCCTGGGCTTGGAGATGCACGATTGCACTCTGTCCCCATCTTCAGATGCTGCTCTCCTCTCTGTGTGTCTCAGTGTCCCTGTATCTTCACATGGTCTTCTTACAGGGATCCTAGTCATTGGAGTTAGGGTTCACACGAACCCAATATAACCTCCTCTTCACTTGATTCCATCTGCAAAGAACTTATTTGCAAATAAGGTCACCTTCGTAGGTGCTGGGGATTAGGACTTCAACATACTTTTTAGCAGGGAGCACAATTCAACCCATAACAGACTTATACTGAGAACTATAAAAAAGAGAACTCAAGTCAAAAAAGAGAACTCAATCCTTTAAATCAAAGGATTTAAAGAGACCTTTCTTCAAAGAAGACAGAAAAGCGTGCGTGCGCGCGTGCGCGTGCACACACACACACACACAGATGCTCAATATCATTAGTTGTCAGGAAAAGGTAAACCAAAACCATAAGGAGCTATCCCTTCATACCCATTAGGGTGGCTATAATGAGAAAGTGTTGGGGAGGATGCGGAAAAATTGGACTCCTTACACATTGCTGGGAGGACTGTAAAGTGGGGCAGCAGTTTTAGAGAACGGTTTGACAGCTGCTCAAGTTGTGAAACACAGAGTCACCATATGAGCCAGGAATTCAACTCCTTAGTATATAACCAAGAGAATCTAAAATTTGCATTCCAACACAACACGTACGTGAATGATCACTGCAGCATTACACATAATAGTTGAAAGATGAAAATTGCACAGGTGTCCATCCGCTGACAAATGGGTACAGAAAATGTAGCATAGCCATAGAGTAGAATATTGCTTGGCCGTAAACAGTGCTAAAAGATCATACAAATTATCGATACATGCTAGAGTGTGGGTACACCTTGAAAACATTGTGCTAAGTGAGAGAAGCCTGTCCCACGGGAGCACACATTGTATGATCCTACTGATCCGAAATGTCCAGAACAGGCAAATTTACTGAGACATGGAGTAGGTTAGTGGTTACCTAGTGCTGGGATGGGGGTGGGAATGGAAATTGAAAGCTGTTGAGTAAGGGGCTTCTTTTAGGAAGGATGAAAATGTCCTAAAATCTGATAGTGAGGATTACATTACTCTGTGAAATACTTAAAAAACAACACTGAAGTGTGTTTTAAAGGGTGTATTTTGTTCTGTGTGAATTACATCTCAATTAAGCTGTTAAAAAGCAAGGTGAAGTCTTCTGCCAAGAGTAGGGGATGTTAGTGGTCTGAAGAAAAATATTAATGATTTGGACCTCTTTCTCCAAAAAATGGTGGCGGGGGGAGCTATTTTCATTAGGCTAACTGTCATCACAAACAGCTCCCGACTTTTAGTGGCTGAGCACAGTAAAAGTGTTTTACTCTGGCATAGTTGTCTGATCCTGGTCAGGTGACTGTCTTCAGGGCTCTCCTCCAGGTGGTGACTCAGGGACCCAGGTTCTTTTCATCTTCTGTCTCTGCCCTCTTCTAGCTCTTTGGTGCCCTCCATGCAGCCTCCAGATGGGCAAACAGTGGAGGACAGAGCGTGGGACGATTTCATGGTATAGGCCCGGAAGTGACTTGCTTCCCCTCCACTCATGTGGTTTTGGCCAGAGCTCAGTCACGTGAGCATGCCTCCCTGCGGGGGGCGGAGATGAGTGCGGACTGTCTACTCCTGTATCCAGAGAAGACTAAGGCAACAGGATTGTAGAGCAGCTCGCCAGCCTCCGCTATGAGGGCTTCCCAAGGACGAGGAGCAGAACGACAGGGTCCAAGCGCAGTTAGAGGTGCCTCATATGTGTGTGGTCACTGCTGAGAGCAGGGGTAGGGTGTTTCCTCCCACCATTCTTGGTGGCTTAGTCCCAAACTAGAAGTCCTGCTGTGGGGCATGTTGCCACTGGTAAGTGTGATGTGGTCTCCATTAGTGGTGGCTGGGGAGGGAAATCCAGACCAGAGCAACCTTGACCACTTCAGCATCTCACCTCTGGTGTGGCAAGTGTAACCACGCTGTCCATGCTGTCATTAAAAGGGGCACCAAAAGACTGATGTGGGAAATAAGCTACTGTTCCTTGCCACGGGGACATGCTATGGATACAAATAAGAATCTGTCCCCCTTTAAGGTTTTGCTTTAAATAGAAATCTACCCTAGGCCCTTCCTGATCTTTTCTTGTTGGCTCCCCCTCTCCAGCTGTCCTTCACTCCCAGGCCAGACCTGTTCCCTTTGTGGCCGAGGGGCCCGAGTTCTCCCCGGGATCAGCTCACATGAGTGGATCCCTCAGACTGAAGCTCCCTGGTCTTCAGCACCGTCTTAACAGGTGCAGCTCTTTTAGTGTCATTTCTCTAGTGATGGTACCTGCCCTTCGCATCTGCTGCCGCCTTCTGAGAGACTGTGTCTGGCTGCTGATGCTTTCCTGACTGTCGCCTACTGCCCTGTCCCTGTTTTCAGGGGCACCTGTCTCTTGGTAGAATGCTAGATGTTTAATGAGCATTGTTTATGGGGAGTGGGAGATGGAATACAGTACAGTTTCATCCCTGGGACATAACCTCCCATGGGCTTTGCCGACAGCCATACTGGGACCCTGAGGACAGGTTTGGCATGAAGAGGGAAGGGGGAGCATGAGGAGGGACTCTCAGAGAAGATGGCCAGCAGTCCAAATGACAGTGACCACGGTGTGGGATCTGGGCTAGTGTCCATGCCCAAGAGTCTGACGCACTGCGTTGGTGCATGGGAGAGGTTTCCAATCAGTCGTGTCTGCCTGATTTGTTCTCCCCTAATCCACTCTCCACGCTCCTGCACAGTGACCCTCACAAGGCAAAAGTCGAATCGCATTATTCTGTAGTTGACATTCTTCTCTGGCTTCTTACTGCTCTTCTGATGACATTGAAATGAACTGGTTTTCAAGACTCCAAGGCTGGGCCCACCCTCTCTCCTGCCTCGTGTCTCTGTCTGCCTCCCTAAACTCATTGCTGCGGCCCCTGTTCTCAGAGTCTTCCGGTTCTTCGTGCCATGCTATCTAGCTCCTCTAGCTTCCCCTGGCCCTGCCCTTGATGGCACTCTCTCCTGGCAGCCCTCCCCAGTAACCCCATGAGCCTCCCTGGGCAAGTTGTCACAGCACTCTGTCTTCGGCTTCGTGGCAGTTATCTCGCTGTGTTGTAATTCTGTGGTGGTTTTTGTGCTCCCCCACTAAACCGGGAACTTCATAGGATCGGGAGCAGGTCTCGTTCCCTAGTTGACTCTCAATTGCATTGATAGGCTAATTTCTGTAACAAAGAACCCCAGACGTCTAAATGACCAAATACAACACAGGTCTTATTTCTTGCCCACCCCCACCGTGGCAATTCGATGTGGGTGTCCGATAGGTGCCTTTCTACACAGTTCAGCAGAGACCTAGGCCTCTTACATTTTGGAGCGCTCTCATCCCCTAGGACCATCATCTCTTTCCAGGTCTGCAAATGGGAGAGGAGAGAATGGGGGTCCTATAGGAGGGTTTCTATGGGCTGTGCCTGAAGTCGTGTACTTAACTTCTACCAGCTTTCCGTTGGCCAAAGCTCATTCATACGAGCACATGCAAGTGCAGGGAATGCTGGGAAATGTTCTCCAGCTGTGAGCAGGCTTGGTGAGCAGGTAGCTGGTCTCTGGCACACGGTAGGAAGCGAGTGAATGCTTAGTTGTTGAATTCGTCGCGTGAGTGAACGTTGTATGCTAGGCCCCATCTTGATTCTTATGGATTCAGTTTAATCAGCAGGAGGGACATGTGATGACGGGTCACAGAGAAAATGCCCGGTGGATCCCAGGGTCCTGGGTACCTTCCAAGTGTTAGAGATAGTGCCAGCAGGAAGAGCCCTGTAGTCTGGGAGTGGGGCGCCCAGGCAGCAAGGGGCCGCCCTCCAAGTCCTCTGGGGGAGGAGCTTTTTATTAACAGAAAAATTTCTTTTTTCAGAGGGCACAAGGAGGGAGGTAAAAGAGGAGGCGTGAAGACGGTTGCTTGTATTCGGTGGCATGTAGTGGGGTCAGCTTTTTCACACGTTGCTCCCCGGTCCCTGGAAAAGTGTGGGGCCTGCCTGCGCGTGCGCTGGCTGCCAGTTTGTGGGGGGGGGGCAGGTGTGCGGAGTGCACGTGACCTGTCCGTCCTCGGTTCCACGGTCGGAGCGTCCACCCAGGCCTGTGCCACAATCCAGCCGCGTACGGGAGGCGAAAACCTCATCCCTCTCACGGGTAAGAAGAAGCAAGTGAAGCCACACGGTGATAACCACTGGGGACCGACAGTTTTGTTTGAAAATGAGCCTCCAAAGACTCAACTTCTGGATGGGCTGGGATATAATAACTCCTTGCCTGTGGGTGGCTCTACCCACACCTTATCTCATTTCATCCTCGTAACAATGTGGTGAGGTAAGAAAGCCAAGGGTTATTATGTCTGCTTTACAGATGAGGAAAGCAAGGCTCAAAGTGACTCGTAGGACTTTCCCAAGACCACGTGGCTGCTCTTCCACTCCTGCTCTTTCTACCCCCAAGCCCTTTCGCTGGAATCTGCAAACTGTTTTCCAGAAGATTCCCCCTTAGCTTTCAATTAGCGACACTGGAAACTATGTCGGAGGACTGGGCTTACCTCTCAACACTGGCTGTTTATTTTCCTGTCTATACAGGCGGCTCTGAATGTGCCGTGGATCTCTGTCCCCCTTCCGAGTGTTGGCGGAGACAACCGAAGACCGACTGCGCAGATGGTTTCCAAGTGGCAGTGCCTCACGTTCCAGTTAATTACCTCAGGGTCTAGGTGGAGTTGGGCCACGGGACTCTTTTTTATTAAAACAAAACAAAACAAAACAAAGCAAGCCCAGGGCTAAGGTGTTTCAATAAATGATGTGCATGCGCGCTGCCCAGCACCAGTGTGGCCTTGCCAAGAACCCTGAACGCTCGCTCCCTGCCCCACTCAGACAGAGCGCCGACATCACCTCGCCATCCTGCCTAATTAAAGAAGGCTATAGTTTCCCTGGTCTATCATAGTCTTCTTTATGGGTTTGGCTAGTGCAGAGGAGGAGGGAAAATCTAAAGGTCGGCTGCGGTGTGGGAGGATGTCAGAAGAAGCAGCAGGGGTCACGATGAGTTCCTTACGCCACAGAACCTGAAACAGAATTTCTAGCGCGAGGGAAGTAACCCTGTGTAGGAAAGACTGGGGAATGGCAGTTCCTAAACCAACCTCCCTCCCGCCGGCTCAGGTATTCCTGGGAAGCCCACATCTTCTGGCATCAGCTCCCATGCATGGTATGTTTGTTTTTTGGAAGCAGACCATGACCGCCACCTAATAGTATCTGTGTGGCTATCTGTGTTGGCAAATCCCTTTCTGTATTAAAAGATGAATGTAGTAAATCCAGAGTTGGGAGAAATGGTGGCGCTTTCTCTTCTGTTCACACTGTTTTCTGTTTTCCTATTCTGCTTTCCCCTCACATCCCTATAAACCATATTTTGAAGTCCTTCTCCAATCTCTTGCTTTTCCAAATCACAATAAAAAGCCCAAGCATCTTGGATGGCATCTGTGCTCCCTCTCTTAGGGAAGATAACCCAGTTTTGCTACAGCAGAGAAGTTGTGGGTCTTCTATTATCTGGCCTAAGGTCCTGGGAGTGAGATTGAGACAAAGATGATTCTTGGTCCCTAGAGTTTTAGGAAAGGCTCGGAAAAGCTTGCTCCTCCCTGAGGAGGACTGCTACTGGTTTTGTGGAGGGGATTATTTTTCCAGTGGTCAGGTCAGCATTCAAACTCGCTTCTGTTTTTACTCATGACCACTGAGTATAGGTGTACTTAGTTCTGATACAGTGCTATGCAGTGGCCGCTTGCGTTGAATGCAGTACTAAGTCATGTCATCATATGACCTTTTCTGCGAGCCCAGCATGTGTCTGGGGGAGCAGAGGATAGGGCTGGTACTGGTTCATCTCTGGCAAGCACCTGCTCCTTAGAAGACACCATTCTGGCGGACTCTTCTTGAGATCCCCCATGGTAAGGAAGCCCGACCAGGATCGGTTCCAGAACAAGATGGCGACATTCAGAAGACAGTAGTGCTCTGGTGTGGTGGGGGAGGCCGTGGAGCATTCGTCTGTCCCAACCCACCGCCCTGGTTATTGATTCTGCTCATAATTGAGCAGTCTGTGCACTTCCATGAAGAATGATCAGATGATCAATAATAACGTATTGCCTGGTTCATCTCCCAGCGTGGTGTTTCATAGCTCATGGTAGGCACTTGGTGAATGTTTGTGGTCTTGAAGTGATTTGTTTATGCAGTGTATTTCCCAGGAGATTGTGAGTTCTCTGGAGTCAGGGCCCATGTGTCATTTGCCTTTATGTCCTCAGCTGTGTGCCCAGTGTCTGGCACGTAGTGTGTATTTATAGTGTTCCCACAGAACACCTGTCCATCTGTCAAGGATTTTTCAGATCCCTTCTTTGAGAGTGTGAGCTTTTTATCTTAGTGTCTTAGTCCTGAGAGAAACTGCTTTCATTTAATGACCAACTCACCTCATTGTATACCTGTCTGACTAGTTATAACGTGTATTTGTCAGCTGAGGCTGCCGTGACAAAAGACCACGGACTGGGTGGCTTCAACAACAGAAATTTATTTCTCATCCTTCTCAAGGCTGGAAGTCCAAGATCAAGGTCCTGGCCAGTTGAGTTTCTGGTGAGAATTCTCTTGCTTGCACGTGACCTCCTCCGTGCTGTGTCCTCACATGGTGAGGGGGAGAGAGAGAGAGAGATACTGAGAGAGAGATTGAGCAAGTTCTGGGGTGTCTTATAGGGACAGTAATTCTATCAGATCAGGGTCCCATCCTTATGACTTTATTTAACTTGAATTACTTCCTCAGAGGCCCCATCTCTGAGTACAGCCACACTGCCGGTTAGGGCTTCAACATAGAAATTGGTGGGGGGGGCACAAACATTGAGTCCATAACATAAATGTACTTGTTACCCACTGTAATATCCAGAGTTTCCTGATCAAGAAAAAAGTGATTAAAAAATCAACATGATACTAGACTCTGCATGTAAATAAGCTTAGTACTGTGCGTGAAGAGTTTAAAAGGCGTCAGGTCACAGCACTTAATGAAAATCTATGGTCAGTTGAGTGGATTTTTACCACGCTCTTGTCTTTTCCTTCTGTTACATGATATTTTTTTTCTATTCCATGGAAATTTTCCCGAGCATTGTCTATTACAGAAAGGTATTCATGTTTTAGAGACAGCACAGCAATAGGAAAGGAGGTAGAATAGAAAGTCAGGATCAGCTAGGCTACGCTGCGATGTTAAACATCCCCGAAATTCCAGCAGCTCAATAGAACAGATATTTATGTTTCCCTTATCCCACAGGTCAGTAGGGAAGCTCTGCTGGTGTTAGTTACACTGAGGGAGGCTACATTTTGGACACGTGCATCACAAAGGAGAATGTACTCAATTGCTCCTCCAGTTTTCACTTAGAAGTACCACGTGTCACTCTCTGCTCATCCTTCATTGGCTAAAGGAAGTCACGTGGCCACACCCACCCTCAAACGCGCCCTCACTGAGGAAAGCTACAGTATTTGGCAGAGGGCACCGGTTATTACTATAATGGGGAAATAGTGGGGCTTAGGCACATGCGTATATGGAACTTAAGCAAAATTTGTGGCACACATGAGAAGTTTTATTTACTTAGTGCTTTCTTAAAAGAATTCTGTTAGGGGGAAACCCCCCCCCCCTGTTTGCAAAATAGATTTAACAGCTAAGATTTCTTGCCTGGCGGAGTATTTCTGTGCCTAGAATGAGATTCAGAGAATGAAACCACTTTCCACTGAGACTAGGAGAGCCGCCTTTCAAGAGAAAAGGGGCTGTGTCCACACTGTATAAAAAACAATACCCTCAAAGAAACAATTAAACATTCTCCAGGTGGCTTATCTCAGGTCCTCTGGGAAATGAAAACCCCCAACCATACAAAAACAGTATAAAAAAAATGGCTGTGTCTGAGGGTGGTCTCCTTGTAATGATAAAGCTTTCTCCCCATCCTTCCTGAAAGTGATACCAGCTTGATGTTAGCAACAGTATCACTGTCTGGAAAGGGGATGACTGAATCTGATGGGAATATGTTTGAGCTGCATAAACACAGATTGAATTAAGCATGGCGAGTTGATGATGGGGAGCATAGAAGGAGTCAGGACCTTCCGTTGAGATAATAACTAGTTCATTATCTGCCCAGATAAAGGTCGTACAGGCTTTCAGCAACAGCATGGAAAGGAGACCAGACTGACCTTTCTGACAGCAACTCTCTGCTCTGTTTTTTTTTTTTTTTTTTAAACAGACCTTAGAATGCCAGTGAGTAAGGAAATCCGTGTTCATCTTGTCACCCTTCCTTCCCCTTCCCAAGGCTTTCCAGTACACAGGCCTTGACTTCTATTAGGTTCAGAGTAGTTGCCTTTGCTTAAATTACTTCTAATGGACCTTGCCTGGAAAAATCTCAAAGTAGCCCATGAGTTGATGTTACTAGCTTGCATCTCCTCCGTTTTACACACTCAACACCTCTTCCTTGTTCCTAAGTTTTGCCTTTTACCTCAAAAGACAAAAATGCTGTCACTTAGCCAAAGTCAACTCCTGCCTTTCGGGCTATACCTTCCAATTTTCCTTAAAAGAGCCCCTTAAGAATCCTTTGGAAGGAGTCCGTGTGCCCTGTTGTCTTTGTATGAGACCGAGGAAGCATGTGGGTGGGGATGAGGGTCCTTCCACCTGTAAAGACAGATGATCGTTATAAGTGGCTTCCAAGGCATTAAGGATATTTTGGAATCCTAAGGGAAGCAAAGGCAAGTTAAACTTTTGCCGGGAGGTGGTGACTGAGGCTATGTGTCATGAAAGTGCTACCCCCAAAGCCCGGGTTTTCCAGTGCAATTTCAAGTGAATGATTTTCCCTACTCATTCTGTATAATCATTTTTAACATGACATGTATGTTCTGTAATGGAGTGGCAAGCCTTGCGCAATATATTTTTTTCCTGTTCTCTTGGAAATCTTGTCAATAAAATGAAGACCACTAATATGGATTTCTTACATGGCTATCATTTTTCTTCGTGAGTTACTTTGGTAACAGGAACGGGCCGTGTTGGATGCCAGATCATAATGAGGCCTCCTGGCTCCAGTAAATTACATTTGCTCTAGGTTGACTAGCTATGGAATGAGGTCATGAATCCTTGATCCAAATCATGAATGCGATAGTGTGCACCTCCATACGGAATAACCCAGTTACTGCTGCCCTACTCTACTTCGTCACCGTGCCTGTCATCTTCATGGCGTGGGTTTGACAGGACGATGACAGTAAGGATGTGTATTGTGCTCAGTCCTTAGCCTCAGACAGTAAAAGCTTTACATTTAGATTTTTTCAGAAGAAGAGAATTTCATATCTCCTAGGAATAATGAATAGGTTCCACATGAGAAATGAAATCAGAATGATTGAACTTAGAGATAGAGACAAAAATAGAATATTCATTGAAATCTTCTCAGATAGTATTGAATATTAGAATAATCCGTGACCATGTTGTGTAAGATTTTCCCCTCCCTGACTGTGTCCCATGTTTATATTCACCCCAAATTCACTTTGAAACACAGCGCATGAGAAACAAGAATGAGTAATTTTTTTTTTTGAAATTGGATAATCTCATCTTGTAAGGAGTCAGTGATTTCTATATCCAGGAGAGATGTGTGTGGGCAATGTATTTCACAACGGGATTAGAATTGCACGTAGCTTCAGACTTTTGGTAACAGGATTTCAGATGGTGTGTTGCTTCATTTCAATAATATTATGTACTTAAATAATGTATTTATAATACATAGTATATATCAAAATAATATATATGTATTATATATCATCATATCAAGCTAAAGAATGCTTGCAAAGGAATTAAGGCTCAAAACAGAGTAATTATACTAAGCCCCCAAAATTCCTTTTCCCTGAATTCTTAGTGGGTCGTGATATATAGAAAAAAAATAATATTTGAAAAATATTATTAAATATTATTAAATTAAAATTATTATTAAATAATAATAATTAGAAAAAATCCAGAGCTTGTTCAATCACACCCGAACAGCACGTGTTCACAGGTGTGAACTTAGGTGTGACTTAGAAAGTATTCATCATCTTAATCAGGCATTGGCAAACTTTTTCTGTAAAGATTCAAACAGTAAGTATTTTAAGCCTACAGGCTATACAGTCTCTGTTGCAACTACTCAGCTTTGTCTCTCTAATGGGAAAGCAGCCATAGACAATGTGGAAATAAGAGACCATGGTATTCCAATAAAACTTTATTTATAAAAACAGAATATGGGCCAGTTTGGCTTGTGGGCTGGCTTGTCAAAACCTGATCTCAACTATGAAGCTTTTTAACTACAGCCTAATTGAAAAACAATTTATATATATGTAAATACATCTGTATTTAGCACTTAAGTGTCCGCACCAATGTGTGTGTGTGTACATGCAAGAATGAGTTGGAGTGTTTAATGTGCCGTTTTCGGATCCGTCTGGAATTGCTGTATATGTGATTTTGTCTTATGGTAAATGAATATGCTCGAGTCTGTGAATAAGTATTCTGACTCTCTGGGATTGTGGCTTCCTAATCCATCTGAAGTTTTTCAGTGTTGTCATTGTTTTTTCTCCTCTCAAGTTCATTGCATCATGGTCATATGGGCTACTTAATTAATACTCTTCAGTGGCGACGATGCGATTCACATGGAGTTTTTTTTTTTAATGTGGGTTCTGCAAGTCGCATTCGATATGAGTCATTCTCTATTGATGTCATTATACAGTTTTAAACTAGGCATTAATTGAAATGAAACCACAGGTTTGGTCAGATTGATCAATCTTTCAGACTCTATTCAGAATATTTTTCTTTCTTCCCAGTAAACAAAAAACAAAACAAAACTGTAGTCATTTGCCCAGAAATGGGAGAGAACAAGGTTTTTCCAAATGGTAAGGCTGTCTGTTTTGAAAAGTGAATTTATTGGGACGATAAATCTGGCTTGTACTATCTGCTCACCTGTCTGTCCTCAGGGGAACGATCACTCTTTCTAAATCCTTTTACACTGGAAAGGTTTAAATGATAGACAGCTTCAAAAGTTGGACCAGAGAAAGCTGATAAGCACAGGGGGGAAAAAAAAGCCTCTTGTACTTGGGGTGCTCGCTGGGTCAGCGGCTGGGAACACCCCTTCCGTGGGACAGGCAGACAGCAAGAGCCACGGCCTTTTGTGACTGGGTCCTGCCTTGGGTTTGATAAGCTCTGTCTCCTAGAGAGTCAGGCTCCAGGTCTTAACTTTCTAACTCTTGGGCTAAACATTTATTTCCTTCCTATGTGTATACATATCTGTGAAGACCTAACAGATCTTTCCTAAATAGAAAGAATTTAAGTTAAAATGATTTGCACGTAGATAAATGACACTGGGGCATATAAGTTTAGAAATTCAAATAAAAAATGCAGAGATCATTTACCTTTTGTTTTCTCAAAGACTTTTCTGGAAACCACCTGCCCATAAGAAGGGGTATTCTGCCCCTCCCCACCCTTAGCCTCCTTGGAAACCGTCACAGCTAAGACAGCACAGAGCACACCCCACTCGTCAAAAAAATGCAAGAGGAAGAATCAATATAGACATTTGAGGCCCCCCCCCCAACCTCAAAAGCCATATAGAAAGACACAGGAAAGCGCGATGATCACTTCATAGTGGGAGAGAGCTCATCTTAGCAAAATCCAAACAAATAAATACAATCAGACAATTCTTAACCTGGGAACGCCTGGGGAAAAGTTCTCTTAAACCTGCTTCTCCCTCTGCCTCTGCCTGCCATTCTGTCTGCCTGTGCTCGCTCTCTCTCCCTCTCTCTCTCTCTGATGAATAAATAAAATCTTTAAAAAAAATGTTTTTAATCTGCCTTCTCATTTCCTTTTGGTCCACCCCACATCTATACTGCGGGTGTGGAGCGCCACCCCAAAACACACTGGTCCAACCTTTTCAAATATGAGCACCATTTGGGGCCCAGCTACTTCCTCTGAGCATTTTATCCACCAGGTTTTAATTGGGGGAGAGCGGCCCAGTGTCCAGATGAGAAGTTTTTTCCCCTCCTTGCCTTCTGTGCGATGGGTCGCAGCATCTCTGCCAAACCACCCAAGTTCTCTTACCCTTAGACGACTCCTTTGTAAAATGAGCAAATACTTAGTACCTTGGTGAAATAATTGGGTAATACATTTCAAAGAATGCCTCTTCTTGGCTGGTTGTGTTTTCTCTAAGAAGTTGCTTGCAGTGTCCTTCTTAGTGGTAGCAAGGAGCTGGTACCCTAGCGGCTTTGCTGAAAGACTGCCCGGGGACCTGGGAGTTGGGTGACTGAGTGGCCGGGGCCTCTGCAGTCTTAGCAGAAGGGGAGGAGAGAAATAAGGGCTTTTGGAGCCTCTGCCAGTTTCATACATCCACTCTGAAAAACGTGCGCATGGTGAATTCCACTTTGAGATGGCAAACACACACACAAACACACACACACACACACACCCTCCCCCCAACCTGAGGTAAAGGAAAGAGATGAGCGATTTGGGGTCGGGGTCAGAGAGGCAGAAGGGAAAACGGCGAGGTAGTGGTTCTCTGTTGCCTTTGGCAATGCTATGAGGGGGTCAGCAGGGAGCGCATCCTCCGCGTGAGCCTGCTCTGCCGTGCAAGGTCATGGATGTCACGCAGAGCTGGGGACCTCATCGGGGTGGGCTGAGGGGTGTGGTGAGCACACGACTGCGCCCTGAACAAACAGATGTTCCCTGCTGGACACTGCAGCTCCACCGGTTCCTTCTAGCACCTTCTGAATGTCTTCCTTGGGGCATGCTAGAGTCCCTATATGGCCCCTGTATGTCCTCTTTTTTTTTCCTCTCTAAGTGTATCTATTCATCAGAGTAGAAATTTGCCAAGAATAAGAGTGGGGAATGAACCAACCCCCCAGACTCCTCTCTCTTCCCCCTTCTCGGGTCGCCATGGTATCGGGTGGCTGGTTGCAACCATTTACTTCTGATTGAGCGCTCTGGTTTCTTTGGCTTCTCTCCTGTTCCCTCCCCCTTACGGTACCCCTTTCCCCTCGGCCCTCCTCTCCCCACAGCTTTGGTAAGAAAGAGCCAGCCTTGAATTCAAGCATAATTGCTCGGTAGGGGGGACTTCCTTGAAAAAACCTCAAATTTTTGGGCTGGAACAGTGGAAATCTGTTTGAACCCTTGAACTTCCTCTATTGTTGAAATGACCACCTACAGAAACATGCTGGGGGAAAGTAGCAGAAGCACAGTGGTCCCTTTTATGGGAAAAACAGTAGCTGGAATTATTTCACTTTTGCAAGAATTCTATAATGAGGAGGCATTTCTGAAGGGAGCGTATGGAGCAAACATTCCACAAGTTGGAGATGTCTGGGCTGTGATCGGAATATTGTAATAATCGATGTTTCTGGACTTGGAAACAGAGTCTTCTTTCTTTTTGGACCACGGGCACAAAAGCTGGTCACTGTAGCATTTCTCTGTACTTCTGTTGCCATTTGCTGGGCGCTGCTCAGATACTGGGGATTTTCAGACACACAGGCAACAGTAGAGACAGGGAGGGTTTTTGCCTCTTGTGAAGTAAAATTGGCATGCTATGACTGTTCTGTAATTTCCAGCAAACAGATTGCATGAGCGCTTTCTTCGGCTCATTCAAGCACTAGGCTGCCTTCCATTTCTGGAGGCTCTGTTCACTTGGTGTAACTAGGGAGGGCTCACGGACGGTCACACACGGATAGAACTGGGAAGACGTGGCTTCCAGCCTCTCTCCCCCCTCATCCTGCAGCCATCCCCCCTCCAACCATATCATCTTAAAAACAGAAATCCGAGCACGTTCTTGCACTGCTTAAGGAATGCAGAAAAAGCTGAGACTCCTTAGCAAAGCAGAGGTCTGGGCGCAGTCTGCTTCTCTGGCTCATGCTTTCATGCCCTCCCACTTCTCCTGGACTCCATCCCGTGCAGGCAGCGTGCAAGTCCCTGGACCTGCCGTGTTCGCTTAACTTTGACGCAGATGCTGTTCCCACTGCTTAGCCTAGCTTGTGTTCTCTCTCCATGGGCACCCAACTCCTACTCAGACTTAAGACCCCAAGCCACACGTCACTTCCTCCGTGAAGTCTTTCCCAACTGTAGTATCTGCTCGCTCCAAGATTTGGCTGCGAAAATGTGTTCCTGTTTCATAGATATTCCTCTGAACAGTACTTACCGCATGGTCCCATTATGAATTGTGCCATGCCTGTTGCGTTCCACTGCCAGCCCAGTGAGGGTGGGGGCCGTGTCTTATCCTGCTCTGTGTTCTTGGGGCCCCAGCACAGTACCCGGCATCCCCTAGGAACCTGAATGAATGGGTGGGGTCCGTGAAGAAAGTGTGAAATTGTGTGTGTGTGTGTGTGTGTGTGTGAGAGAGAGAGAGAGAAAGAGAGAGAGAGAGAGAGAGGGAAAGCGGGACAGTTACTGCAATTGCTGTTACTTAATTATAAAAGAGTCACAGTTTTCTTGAAATGAGTGTTGAAAGAGGGGATGTTTCCTTCAAGAAATAGCAAGATAATTACATCTACCCTCTTTATCAGCCTTCTGCACAAATACGCAGTATTGTTATGACACAATTCTTCTGCATTTTACTGAGATTTGTGGGGCTTCGTGAGTTTCAGAAGACACACTCATATACATGCACATGATCTTGGTTTTAAAAACACACAAATTAAGATTTTTTTTTCCCACTGAGTTACTACGTACTGGAGTCAGCAAACTTTTTCTGTAAAGGGCTGGATAGTAAATATTTTAGGCTTCACAAGACATTTAATCATTTTTTATAATCCCTCAGGCCTGCCTTGTTGCAAGAGGGCAACCAGAGACAGTCCATAATTTACACAATTTTTACAAATAAAGTATTTTAACATGAGCATGCAAATTCTCTACTTTTGAACAGTAAATATTCAATGATGATTTTTATCTTACAACTTTTTTTCCAGCGAGGATGACTGTTCCGTCTTGGCGATGTGTTGATCAAGCCAGTCATAACTGGGCGTCAAAAATCTACTGGGAGAATTTACCGTGTGGTCAGGATCCTTATGTATTTTGTGAGAGGGCTGCGGAATTTTGCAATTTTTCGTTTCATCAGGGACGGCCTCTCTTTACGGTCACACTCACAGAGCGCATGCACGAAAGAACTTCTGGAATTGCCCAGTCCGACCTCAGCATGAGCTTCGTTGTTCTTTCTTGCGGGCTGGCTCAGACCTCCGCTGAATCGTGGAGCCTGTTGGTTCCACGTCATAATATCGGGAAGAGTGTATGCTGCTCTTCTTGCCGGTCAAGGACTCTATCCGACAAGACTAAGCCGTGAGAAATCAGCGCAAAAAGAAAAGACGAACAACCATGAGCTGATCGCAAATATACCTCTTGAGGCCTTAATGTTACGAGAAAGCTAGATGAGGCATTAAGAGAATTCACGCATTCTCTGAATGCTGGGGTCTTTTCATTATTGCTCGTTAAAAGAAAAAAAAAAAAGGCTGGCAGCATAGAGATGCTGTCTTCTTCATCTTGGCAGGAGCCGACCCCTCCTGCCCTTTGTGCTCTGGCCGCCTCTACCCACAGCCCTCATCCTGCATGGCCCAGGGCCCAGGGCCCAGTTTCCTCCATCACTCCCGGAAGCCCTCCAGTTTCTTCAGCAGGGCCTGCCTGGAGTCTGTCCCCAAACAGGCCAGAAGTTTCTCTCTCCTCACACAGGGCTGCTGTTATACCAATGCTTAGAAATTCCCTGTTTCTTCCGTGTTCGCGCTTACCTTTGTGATGATGTTCATCCGGCCCATCTGATACTGGAATGACGGAAAGAGGTTGAGAGAGGGTCAGAGAATGAACAAGGAGAACGAGGAGGAGGCGAGGAGGGGGAAGGGGAGGCGGAAGAAAGGGCAGCTGTGAGGGCGAAGAGGAAAGCCAGGAGGTTGACGGTCCAGCCCGGGACTGAGGGACTGATAAGTGTAAGCAGGGCAGTGAAGGCTTTCGGAGCAGAGACCCCTCCCTCCGATTTGTGTATTGTCTTTGTGAATAGGACCACAAATGGATTATTCCACTCTAAATACTTTTTATTTTGCAGTTTTATCTTCCCGTCTTTATGGTTCAGCGCAGATCAGATTCTTTCAACAATGAATCAAGTTTTACTGTAGACTTTTTTTTTTTTTAAAGATTTTATTTATTTATTTGACAGACAGAGATCACAAGTAGGCAGAGAGGCAGAGAGGCAGACAGAGAGAGAAGGAGAAGCAGACTCCCTGCTGAGCAGACAGCCCGATGCGGGGCTCCATCCCAGGACCCTGAGATCATGACCTGAGCCGAAGGCAGAGGCTTTTTAACCCACTGAGCCACCCAGGCGCCCCATACTGTAGACTTTTATAAGCAGGTTTCCCTTTTTATAAATCTAAAGGGCACGATCCTTCTGATGGACAGATTTTATGTTGACAACCTCCAGTGCTTTGCCATCAGCCCTAGGAATCTTCTAAAACTGGATTCTGAACTATTATGTTTGGTTTGTATGAAAATTCTCTGTTGAAACTTTTCCCTTTTTCAAGTGCACTTTCTGAACTTGGACATAAACTTCCACAGTCTAGCGTGTGTCTCAGAAATGATAACACTTCAAAAAAGCTCTGAGATGGCTGACATTTCTGGCTTGAAGTGGTCATGCTTACATGATTGTTGCTCAAACGTGGTTTGCTGCTTTTGGCACCATATTTATGTCACAACAGCCTCTTCTCTGGACACTTGAGAGTTTTTAATGATTAAAGTGTCCTGCTTTTACATACTCGGGGAATAAGTAATTCTGTATATCTTTCCTAATATTTCTAGATATTGGGAGCAAATCCATATTCCCCTTACTTGTGTGCTTCACAGCTTTATGGATTCTCATTGTATTAACTTTGGCTTTCTTCCACAAATCTGGTAGCTGAATGGCTGTGGGCTTCTGCTCTAATCTGCAGTCAAACGCTCTACCACTGAGCTATACCCCCGCTTCTGCTCTAATCTGTCTGTGCTGTAGCCTTTTTTAAGATGAGGCTGTATTTAAAATTTTAAAATTGATAAGTATTAACTGATAACTTACTGTGCACCTGACTCTGAGTGAGGTTATAAGTAGATGTCTAATGAAAACAGTTTTAGAAACTGAAAATAATTTGCCATTAACCCATTAACCTGACTTTCATCTTCTCCTCTCCCTACCTGCTGTCTCATCCACTCAGGACCCCCCGGCCGGTCATCCACCCATCCACGCCTTCATCTCTTCGCCCTCTCGCGCCCCCCCCCCCCATCTAGCCATTCCTGCGTCCATCAATCATTTATCAGACAGATGCTGAAGGCCTATGATGCCCTGGCACACGTCTTGGTATTTTAAATTATAAAGGCAACAAAATAACCCCTGTTCTCCAGAAGCTCAACATCTGAGTGGAGAGACAGGCTAACTAAAAATTCTTTACAAAGATTTTGAACTTCCTGGTAGAAAAGCATTCTTAACTGCGCAGCAGCTTAATCATAGTAAATGGGTATTGGGCGTTCCTGGCTATTTTGAAAGACAATGCTAAGGTATACTTTAGCAACTTAATGTTTTCTTCCTGTACTTTCTGACCTCTGATTTATAAGTATAGCATTTTGATAATGGTGTATAATGGTATACTTTGAGAATGGAAGTAAGGAATAACAAGGCAGGTGCTCCGTGGACCTGAGGGGTTTGGGGGTGTGGGAACTCAGTCGGAGACCTAGCTGAGAATATCCTGGTGTCAAATTTACCATCTTTTTTTGCAGGAGCAGGAAACTAATGATTTTTTGTTTTTTGGGAGGGAGAGGGCAGGGGTGGTTTCTTAATTGTGAAATGCAATTGTTTGGATTTTTAAGTAGTCTTATTCCTGTTGTGAGCTGCCCCAGGCAGCCACATTAAAGACATCTGGGTGTGTGTGTGTGTGCGCGCGTGTGTGCATGCGCGCTCTGCTGGCCTGGATTGTGAAGGCAGACCTGGTCTGTCAGACTTGCATTTAATTTCTTTGTTTGAATAGGAAATAAGTTAGTGTGTTCTTTCTGACTCAAGTCTGTGTTTGCATTTTAATTAAGAAAGAAGACAACTCTTGCAGCTGAAATTTGGATGAAAGCTGTGAATATTTACCGCTGGAAAGAGGCTTGTTAACACAAGCCTACCTGTTTAGAACCATAGTTTTAAAGTTTTATGCCATGGCTGGTTCTTTCTTTTCTGCGCTTTGCACTTTTAATTAATGTTTATCTTTTTAAAAGTAAGAAATAACTGACATACACTAATGTGAACAAATGTTAAGTGTATGGCCTGATAAATTTTTATGTGTGTACACACGCACATATGGCCACTAACCAGATCCAGATCCAGAGCATTTCCAGTGTTCCAGAAAGTTCTCTCGTGCCCCTGCAACAGTAACTACTATTCTGACCTCTATCATAGATTCATTTTGTTTAGTTTTGACCTTCATACAAATGGAATCAGACAGTATATATCTTTTCTGGGGATTCTTTTGGTCAGTATTATGCTTATGATATCCATCTATGTTACATATCGAAGAGCTGTTCTTTTGCTTTTTTTTTAATTGCTGTTTTATTTTTTATATAATGACTTATTTTCTTTCTTTTTTTTTTTTTTTAAAGATTTTATTTATTTATTTGACAGAGAGAGATCACAAGTAGGCAGAGAGGCAGGCAGAGAGAGAGGAGGAAGCAGGCCCCCTGCTGAGCAGAGAGCCCGATGTGGGACTTGATCCCAGGACCCTGAGATCATGACCTGAGCCGAAGGCAGCGACTTAACCCACTGAGCCACCCAGGCGCCCCTATAATGACTTATTTTCGACTGCTTCTCCAGTTGTGTTATCTTAAGGCCATAATGGGACTGAATGAGTTAAATATTCTGTTTCTTTTCTACTTATATTTCGTTGATTGCCCCCTCCCTGGTGATATAATTGAGGTCCATGATCATCAATTAATTAATAATTTTTTTTACACCTACTAGGTAGACAGCATCATCGGGGATAAAAGAAGTATGAGACACAGTCCCTGCCATTGAATATTTTGGAACTCATTGCAAGTCAATAAACTTTATTCTCTTACTCACGGATGAAACGATCGAGGTTTTGCCCAGGTTCTACAAAAGTGGAATTGCTACCGGACTTGCTCTTAGTTGGTTTGTCTGACTGTTCTGTCCTGGCGACAGGGGTTGGTCCCAGTGATAGAAGCAACTAACGATTCAGGCCAGCAATCTGTCAGGGTTTTTTTTTTTTTTTTTCAATCTGTCAGTTTTTATTGAAAACCCTCTTACTGTGGGCTCAGTATGTGCTTGATCTAGATGGTTCTTTTCTAATCCCGTTTCTCACCCTCAGTGCTCCAGACATTTGGAGCCGGGTGATTCCCCTGTATCCCTGGCTTGTACTCACTGGGTGCTGATAGCATCTTCTCCCTCCACCACCCCTGACCCCAGCCATGACAACCAAAAGTGTCTCTAAGCATTGCCAGGTGGCTCTTGGTGAGGGCAGAATCCCCACCCCCCACTGAAAACCTTTTTGGATACTTACTGTGAGCTTCTGATAGGGAGATCCTAGAGACACTTTGGGGGGTGGAGAAGGTGGTCTTCAAGTTCTCCATTTGTTTTGTACCCGGATGTGTGAGGCATACACATGTCACTGCTGGGGAGGAGAAGCGTATGAAAGAAGGCATGAAGGTAGAAACTGGTCAATTTTAATGGTAGCTATTGATAGGGCAATGGTCAAACTCAAAAGTGGCAGTTCTGAAGAATGTGCTGGCAGTCTGAATCTCCAAATGATTTCTGTAGCTTTTGAAAAATTCAAGAACTTCTAAGACCACCACAGTTTGGAATTATGCCTTTAGTCATAGGCCTGGGCTTGACGTAAAGTTCCTATACTGCTTTTAATTACGAGGTTTTGACCAGGGTTCCAACTGGTATTTGCAGCTGGGGTTTGATCAGAGAAAGTCTTGTCCTAAAATATGAGAAAAATTGAATAATGAAAGCACCATGCTGATGGCTTTTCATTTATTTGTGTAGAACTTGCCTCGGTTCCAGGAAGGATTTAAAGTGGTTGCCCATGATTGTATGTGCTTTCCTTGGGGTTGGTTTAAAATATCAACCAAGTGGAGATGTGTAGGGAGGAACGTCAGGCTCATAGCTCGAAGATGACTTGAGAGGGCATCTCCTCCTCCATCTAACTTTCAAAAATGACCTCCCCTAACCAGACAATCAGGTGAAATCACGCATTAATTGTAGACTTGGAATGGTTAGCAGGAGAGCCTTGTCTGTCTTGCCTCTGGCCCTCTGTCTGCTTGGCTACCTGCTTGGGTTGGGGATGAGATACCTTGGCAGGCTTCAGTGGGCATCAAAGACGCCGGGAAGGAGCCCAGCCCAGTTTCTGGCAATTCCGTCTGTCACTGGGTTTTCTGCCTGTGTTCAAAATATTTCATTTCTCCATCTGTGAAATGGAGATAATCCTTCGTGACCTTGCAGGGCTGTTGGGAGGATTAATTAGCTAATGTTCCTCAAGTGCTTTGAAGATGAAAAGGCTTGTGGAAGCGCTAAGTAGTATTAGGAAAGACAGCGAGTGCCTGCTGGACGTGCCCTGATTTTCCTCATTCGCTTTCAGCAGTTGTGTTCCTCTTGACTTTTAAGTGTGTCTCATGGAGCAAAGTGCTGGCACGGTGGGCAGGACGATGTGTTGATTGGTGGAGAACAAAGACAGTGCCGCTTTCCTTTGTGCCTCAGTACTAATTTGGCTTCTCGTCATCAGGTTCTGGTGGTTGTCCAAGGTGAGCTCAAAGTATTTGGAGGCGGAGGGAGGAAGTGGGGTCGGAAGAGGTCAAGCCAGATGGCCTTCAGTGGGAAGGATCGCTCAAAATGGGGGTCAGTTGGAAGAGCTGAGTGGAAGATGCTCTGTTCTCTTTGTTTTTAATAGGACTTCCACCATCTTAGCGGTAGCTTGCTGCTCTAGGCTGTCATGCCTTCTGATGATGTCTTTCATAAAATGAATTTCTGCTGCCCAGCCCAGACTTAAAAGTGGGAGTCCACATGGGTCCCCATACCATGATGGTGGACTGACTGGGCGTGTCGACTGCAGCTAATCAACTCATCCTTTGCTGCCCTAAGGGGTGTGTATTAGCATGGAGCTTTCAGTGAGGGGGGTCGGATACCACACTGTGTTGGGAAGCGTCTAGTGCTCTCGGACTGGTGGCTTCTTCAGATCTTGATACCTTCTCAAGATCTTCCCTAGGCATGTTATTATTTGTAATAACTCCCTTGAGCCTGAAAGAAGAAAAAGAAAGGTACCAGGAATATTCAATCATTTGTTGATTTGAATCTTGTAATCTTTTTCTTTTTAATTCCTGTATAATTAACCATGGTGTTAGTTTCAGGTGTATAATCTAGTGATTCAGCAATTCTGTACATTACTTAGTGCTCATCATGATAAGTTTACTTTTTTTTTTTTTTTTTGTACATTTATTTGCGCGTTTCATTCATCCCCTCACCCACATCCCCTGACAACATCCACTTCTCTATATTTAAGAGTCTGTCTTTTTGATTGTCTCTTTTTTCTTTCTTTGTTTTGGTTTTTAGATTCCACATATGAGTGAAATCATATGGTATTTGTAACTTATTTCACTTACCATTGTACTCTTTAGCTCCATCCATGTTATTGCAAATGACAAAATTTCATTCTTTTTCATGGCTGAGTAATATACCTGTGTGTGTATGTGTGTGTGTGTGCACACATGCATGCCACATCTTCTTTATCCATTCATCTGTCCATGGACCCTTGAGCTGCTTCCATAATTTGACTGTTGTAAACGATGCTACAGTAAACACAGGACTGCATATATCTTTTTGAATTAATGTTTTTGTATTCTTTGGGTAAATACCCAGTAGTAGAATTACTGGATCATATGGTAGTTCTATTTTTAACTTTTTGAGGAGCCCCCATACTGTTTTTCACAGTGGCTGCACCTGTTTGCATTCCCACCAACAGTGCCCGACAGTTTTTTCTCCACATCTTCGCTTGTTGTCAACACTTATTGTTTCTCATGTTCTGATTTTTGCCATTCTGACAGGTGTGAGGTGATATTGTGGTTTGATTTGCGTTTCCCTGGTGATGAGTGATGTTGAGCACTTTTTCATGTGTCTGTTGGCCATCTGGATGTCTTTGGAGAAATGTCTGTTCATATCTTCTGCCCATTTTTAAATTGGATTATTTGGGGGGTTTTTTGGAGTTGAATATTATAGGTTCTTTATATATTTTGTATACTAACCCCTATCACATCATTTGAAAATATCTTCTCCCATTCAGTTGGTTGTCTTTTTGTTTTGCTGAACATTTTCTTTGCTGTACAGAAATGAATCTTGTAATCTTAAAAATTCTGTTTCTTCTGAGAAGTTTCTTTGGTCATTGATTTTGAAAACCACCTTGCTTTATTTTTTTTAAAGTTTTTTATTTATTTGAGAGAGAGAGAGCCCAGAAGGAGAGTAAGAGGGAGAAACAGCCAAATGTGGGGCTTGATCCCAGGACCATGAGATCATGACCTGAGCTGAAGGCAGAGGCTTTAACCCACTCAGCCACCCAGGTGCTCTGAAAACCACCTTGCTTTATTTAGACTATGGGTGTGCTGCTAAAATGCGGAGGGCAAACCAGATTTTGATAAATCAGGTTATCTTAAGGACTCCATGGGAGTTTGTCATTTAAATGATGCTTAGAGTGAATCCTGGTGTAAGGTAAAGTATCTGGAATATTCCATATCTTTCAAGAACTTAAGTTGATTTTATCAAGTTGTGTGTGTGTGTGTGTGTGTGTGTGTGTGTGTGTGTGTGGTGGGAGGAGGGGAAGGAATGGAACTAAAGACCAAGAGGCAACAGGTGACAGATTCTCCCCCTCAAGTGACCCTCTGGAAAGGGTTGTACTTCTGTCATTTTGGTGGGATGTAAAAAAAAAAAAAAAAAAAAAATATGACATAGTGATGGTCAAGAAACCAGGAAGAAAGCAGAGGGAGTGGCATTCATAGGTCTTTCTCTTTAAATCAGGTCAGCTTATGATCTGTCTGGTGTTTATTCTCCTTGCTTTCTGAAACTGAGTTCCTGGATTCCCCTCTATTCCAAGGCCTCTTGGCAACCTTCCGAGGAATGGCAGAGTTCATTCTGATCAGTGTCCAGTGAGTCTAGCTCAACTGTGATGGAGCTCAACCTGTCAGACTCACAGAAAAATGTCCATTACATATTCCAGCTGTTGCTGAAACATGCTCCCTAGGAGCTCTTTCCATTTGTTCGCTGTCAGAACAATCCAGAGGAATTGCTCCAGACCCATGGATGTCATTAGCCACCTTTGTTTATACACCAGTTTTCCCTCCATTAGCCAATCAGTGTTTGGCAAAGAGAAAGCACAGGCTCAGAACTTTCCCTGTTGAGTTGCCTCCCCAGCCTTGGCGATCTCCACAAAAGGAAATTGAGGATGAATTTGGTGGCTCATGTTTCCCATCCTGTTTATGAGACCTGCGGAGGGCTGCCCGAAGCTGAATTCAGGCACCTCCACTGATGCTGGCAAAGATGGAGGTCTCAGCTCACGCGTCACCTTGGAAACTGGATCCCGGTGTTGCTGGGGAAGGAGCGCTTGGTTGCCCAGAGCGCTAAGATAGGGAATGTTGATTCTACCTCTCATGGCTCCTGCCTGGAATCATCAGCGATGCAGGCAGGCTGAACCAAGTGACTTCTCAAAACTTTGATTCTCTCTGGGTCCCATGGGCATTGGAACTGGAGACTTCAGGGTGCAGTGATTGGGGGATGTTTGGCTAATCTTTTTCTCACAGATGTGGCTGTTTTTTTTTTCCTTAGGAGGCCAAAGATCATTCCATCCTCCAACCCAAGGGACTCGGCCTTCTCAGAAATCCCAGTGGTGTCTGGAGTCTGCTTGTACCAGCCCTTGAGAGCTGCCTGCAAACATCTCTCCCCAGCTTGGGTTAAGCGACGTCATGTTGGTAGCTTGGAGTCTGCCACGGTGGGATATTTACACCGTGGAAATGGTCAAATGATTCAGATCAAGGCTCCCCATCCCCCAAGCTGGTGGTTCAGTCATTGAGTTATCCTCACCCCTCCCATGCTCACGGCCTCATTTATGGAGCTGTTCAGCTTAAAGGGAAGAGACGCGCTGCATCGGGGTTTCCTTGTGTGTACCTGCGATGTGTAGGCAGGCCGCCCCGCGTTCTCTCCTCTGTTACACTCAGCCCCAGAGTGAGCCCTGGCAGGGGGTGCGGGGTGGCAGAAGACCACCAGCGTGACGATTCTGCTCCTTTTGCTAATAAGCTCTATGACAAGTCGTTTTACCTCTCCAGATCTCAGCTTCCTCCTCAGTAGAGTAAAAATAATTTGGATCATTAGATGATCACTCATTTTCCTTTTGGCTTTAATATTCTGTGATTCAGTGAGTGCTTAGCTGCCGGGAAATGTCGTGTCCTTTCAAGGATCAGGACCCTTCAGAGCGCTCTCATTTTCCTCTCTGGATCTTGGGCTGCCAATAATTGCACTCCTCTCTAGACTTCCACCTCCAGCACGAATGAATGGGCCCCCTGCCCTGGGCGAGACTCAACATTAATTAGTTCCCTCCATCTGGAGGTGTCAAAGCGCTTTCGAGGCAGCCGTCAGTACCCTTCATGGTCACGCCGCAAAGAAGGCTATTTTATCGCGGTGGTGAACCAAGGCTCTGGAATTAATGACTTCTCTCTTCTGAGCGGAAAAGAGGCTGCTTCCTGGTCCTAAAGAAGCTCTAGTCTTGAGATTCATCTGCTGTATGTAACCCCAGCTGACTTGGCAGGCTCAGCCTTGCTAACCTGTTGGCGGGGTTCTCTGTCTTTTCCATTTCCGGGCAGCGGAAATCCCCCTGACGAGCTTGTGGCCAGTGCAGAAGCTTTCAGAATGCATGTTTAAATAAAGTGTTCTCTTTAGAATGAAAAGATGAGCCGTTTGTATTTGGGTTTGTATTGGGGATTGAAGGAGGACTTCATGGAACGTGAAAGAGATCAGATCCACCTTTACGGGATGCCAGGAAGGAGAAGGGGTTCTGCTAGGGACCTGGGACTGACTGGATTTGGGCAGTTTGGTGGCTTGGTCAAGACGCACAGGCCCCTCTTTCTGCACCTGCAGAGATGGGTGTCCACGGGGTAAGCCATCTGCACGACTGTGCACACCAACCTGTGCCAAGGCATGGCCAGCTGTCTCTGTGGTCGTGTCGATGAAGACATTTCCTGTTGAATCAGGAATCCCAAGGGCTTTGCTGACTGTGCAGACTTGGTTACCACCCGCCCCCCCAAACCGCCTTCTCTCCCCTCAACCTCCATCCCGACGGGGCTGTTTGTATTCAGTGGCTGCGGCTTCGATCCCCACACCTGAGGGTTGCGGCCACTGAGTGTGCCACCGGAAGCAGAAGCTGTGTGAGGGGCTGGCAAAGAAGTCCCTTCCTTTGGGAAATAGAGAGAAAGCGAGCACAAGATGGGGGAGGGTCAGAGGGAGAAGCAGACTCCCCGCTGAGCTGGGACCCCCCCCCCCACCTGGGACTGGATCCCAGGACTCCACGGTCACCATCTGAACTGAAGGCAGTCGCTTAACCAACTGAGCCACCCAGGCGTCCCTATATTGAAAAAACTTAAGCACCCTCTTGTACATTTTATATTTGATATCTGAATTTTTAAAAAAGTTTAATTTGCTACAAAAAATGCATTTTCCAGCATACTGTGTATTCTCACGATTCAAAGTGTGACACAGAGACCAATCACATCAGCATCTTCTAGAAGTGTGTTAGAAATGTGATTTTCGAGTCCTTCCCTAACCCCTGCTAATTCAGAATCAGCATTTTAATAGGCTTCCTGGGTGCTTTATGTACGCATTAAAGTCTAAGAAGCCCTGGTGTATATCATATACAGAGTTTAAGCATATCTTCATCAAAACCTTTCCATTTATGAAGAAAGGTCTGTTCTGTGCCCTAATTGGAGAAACCATTTCTTATTGACAAACCATCAGCCACACCAGACTTGCTTTCAGTAAAAAGAATGGACTTTTCTTCATTGATTCAAGTGAATGTATTAAGGCGGGCGCTTGGCCAATCTCCTCTCCTAGGAGGGATGGGGAGCTGCGTGGCTAGATAAATGTAGAGGGCTCAGAGCTGTGCCGGTAAGTTCCCACCTGAATATTTCCTACTGAAGCTGGCTTTATTTCACTCCTGGGACTGTCCCTCTGAGGTGATGCTGTCTGAAAGTATCCCTTTGTTTGGGTACCAGGAGATTTTTCACTCTTTGGGATAAGGTACCCTGGTAGCACGGAGGGTAGGTAGCCAACACACTTTTCTTCAGTACAGCGGAGTAAGAAGCAGGCGAGCTTGAGGGAGGCAGACTAGTGGAAGCTCAAGATCTGGAACTTCTGGGATGTGAGCCTTTTAAAACTTCTTTCTGCTCTTGAACTCACAGTGTGTGCATGTGCCCATGCACACACGCCCAGGTACGTTAAGCGAAAGAAATTTCGCACCAGGTCACCACAACCAAAGCTTGCGCCTGTGCTCTCATCTACTCTTGAATTCTAAGTTCAGTTGAACCCGTCAAGTATTTATTAAACCCCTAGTCGGCATCGGGCACTGTGTCCGGCATGGGGTGTAAAGAGGTGGCCCACGCAGATACTTTAGTGACTGTCACCTTTAGTAACCAATACGTAGACACTTGGGGGATTTGTCTAGGGGACTTCATAGGATTTGGGATGAGGGGATGGCAAGCAGTTCCCAGTGTTAACCGAGCGGCTCAACTGCCTTATTAGAGCGGAAGTTCGTAGAGAAGGATAACAAAGTCCATTAGAGACAAGGTGCGTCTGCCTTTGTCTGTGCGCGCACCTTACAGCTCAAGCCATCACAGACCTGCACTGTTATCCAAGTGCTTTAATGTTTAATTCCCTTTGATTTGGTCCACAGCAACATCAAGTGTTTCTGTGGGCAATTCCAAGGCGTCTGAGGAGACTTGCTGGAAATTAAAATCGAGTAAGACCTTCAGAGAAATTGGAGAAGGGGAACTTTATTGGTTTTTAGGCCAGTCTCATCATTTCATTCTGTTTTCTGTCCGACACGCACATGCACGTGGTCTGTTTATCACCCATTAGGCCTGGGTCCTGCCAATCACAAGACCGAAGATGAGAGAAATAAGCAGATAGGGAGAAAGCAGAGCCATTACGTGCCCATGGCCAGGCCAGTCACCCCAGCCCATGGTCCGTGCATCTGTCACCTTCCTTGAGCTGTGATCTGTGGAAACTTGTTGCCTCTGGTCCTGGGGTTGGGTTCTTGCTGAGTTGTCATCATCGTTACTACTTGTAAAATGCCACCTCCCTTTCCTACCTGACGTGAGGTCATTCTGGGTGTTTGTGGTGAGAATGTTCTCTTGTTGGGATCCCAGAACTTCTCATTAGGACTGTTTGGGGACTCCTTGGTCACCATCCCCTGCCCTCCATGCCTGTCACCGTGACACTTGCTCTGTGTAGCTGTGTCAAAGGCTGGGATGTTCATGACGACACTCAAGGCTCTAAGCACAGAGCTGTGGGCGTCGTCAAATACCCAGAGACCAGGTCTCTCCCTGCCCCTTTGTCTTCCATTTGGTCATTTTTAATTTTTATATCATTTCAAAATTACAGAAAAGTTGCAAGAATAGTACAGAGAGGCCTTTCGTGACACAGTCATTGCCTTTTATCATACTGACACTTTTGAAGAGTTCATGCCAGTTACTTTGTAGAATTTTCCTTATGTTGAGTTCGCCTGACGTTTTTGCCTGGTTCCATTCTGATTATACACCTTTTCTTTTCCTTTCTTCCTATGTTCCATCTGTCCGTCTGCCCACTTATCGAGTGCTGAACATTACTTAAGGAAGGAGCTTGCTTCTCAAAACGTTAAAAAATAGCACCTTTACTGAGAAGATTCTCATCACCTCCAGAAGAAGCCCTGCACCCATTAGCAGCTGCTCCCCATTTCCCTGCAGCCCCTGGTGACCGCTAATTGATTTTTTTTGTCTCAATGGAGTTGCCTATTCTAGACATTTCATAGAAATGGGAGCTCAAATCACGTGGCCCTTCATGTCTGCCTCCTTTTACTTAGTGTCGTGGTTTCAAGGTGTCAGCAGCCCGTTCCTTTTATAGCGGAGTCATCTTCCATTGTACAGCTCTGCCACGTTTTGTTGATTCTTTCATCAGTTGTGTTGTTTCCACCCTTCGACCATCATGAATAAAGACAGAACCATTTGTGCACAAGTTTCTGTGCAAGCATAGATTTTTTTCTTTCCTTTTGAGAAGTGCCTATGGACAGAACGGTGGGCTCGTATGGGAACTCTCTATGGCCTTTGTGGGAATAGATTATGCATTTTTGACCTGTTATTGTACTTTGAGGCCTGCTGGTAGGAAAGGGGGTATGTTGTTGGGTGGGTCACATGGGTGGTCTAGGCAGGGCCCAGCCAGGCGGTGCCACTATTATGGGCACAATGGGCTCCTCTTCTTCAGCCACTCCTGACTTTGTTTTCCAGGGGCTAAGGACCTTCCTGGGTCTGTGACCCTGGCCAGAACGAGGGACTTTTGATTTCCAGCCCCTCTTGAGGGATGCCTGTGAAACATGAGCCCCTAGAGGGCACGGCGGCCTGTCAGCCCCATATCTGCAGGCGACGTAAACCAGCTGCGGAGCTCCGTCAGCCCCATCTCATCTGGAACCGCCACTCGTAGGTTTTCCCCCCGAACAATGGCCCAAGTTAGAGCCTTGCAGTTGCCAGCCCCCTTTAATTGGGCCTTTCATTTCGCAGTCTGGTATTTGTGTGCTGGTGTCCGGGCCTTGACTGGAGGGTCATGCTTTTTTTTTTTGTTTTTTGTTTTGTTTTTTTTGTTTGTTTGTTTGTTTTTTGTTTTTTGTTTTTGTTTTTAACTCAACAGTTTAGTAAGATGTTTGATGGAATTTAGTGATTCATCTATTCTATGAAGAAGGTGGGGGGAACGTGTGTGTGTGTGTGTGTGTGTGTGTGTAGTGAGGAAGAGTGTGGCACACTGAGAAGTTACCCTTAAGACAGAATCACATCAGGCTGGAAAAGCAGCTAGTTTCTATACAGGACCCTGCCTCCCAGGGGCTTTAATGACTAGAATGACAAAAAGGGTCCCATAGGGCAATGTCACTGATGAATGGCCCCCCAGTGTGGATTTCCAGGACATTGGCAGTGCCAGGGGAGACCTTCGTCACTTACGTCCTGGGACACTCAGAACTGTTTTCTAATGCTGCTTTGAATGGGCCTGAATTTGGGGTGGGATTCCTTCCCTGACTGACCCCACAAGTGGCTTCGGGCTGTGTCTCCCTCCTGTGTGTGGCGGTGACTCTGATCATGGCAAAGACTGGGCTTCAAGTGTCCTGCCCTAGAATTCAAAACCATCTATAGTTTACGGTATAGCAGAGAAGAATGAAGCCTGTGGAAGAAGACTGCCTGGGGATAATCCTGGCTCTGAATGACCCTGGACAAGGAACTTCACCTCTTGGAGCCCAGTTTTCTCATCTGTAAAATGGGAATAAGAATAGTACCTACCTCATACAGTTTGGTAGGCGTATTAAGTAGGTTGACAGATGTCATACCCTCTAATTGGAGGGTTCTTACTAAGTGTTTAACTCAGTTTACTGTTGTTATTAGGCTATGCTCCATCCATTATGGTTGTTGGCTCAGCTCAGACACCGTGTCTTCTACACAGCTGTGCCTGAGTGGATGTCTGTCTTGCTTACTACTGTGTGCACAGTACCATGCCTGGGGTGGCATGGAAGAAGCGCTTGATACATATTTGTTGAATGAATGAATGAATGAATGAGTGGATGCATCTTCCCATCTGGGAGCAATCTACTTCTCCTCCAGGCTTTGATAGGACTTGGCTTCTACCTTCTTTTATGGAGTTTTACCATTTAACCTTCATTGAAGTTAATTGTGCTTTACATGCAACTCCCTTATCCAGATGCTCAGTCCTTGGAGAATAGAACCCGGGTCAATCGTTTTGGTATTTCCTGTAAGGCGTTGCATGGAGGGCAATAAATATTTGGTAAATAATTAATCCCTTTTGGAAACAGTGGTCTTAAAACGTTAAATTGCTGAGTGTTTTTTACTGGATGCAAACACAGAGACATAGACATTCAGAGAGAGTGTCTCCCCAACAACTTCATGGCATGTGGCTTTCTTTTTTCCTAAAGGAAGTGATAAAGGTAAAAGTTAAGGAGGTGGGCGACAGTGGGAGCCAGAGACTCGTAATAAATAAAAATGTGAGTTCAGTTCAAAGAACATATTGATGGTAAAGTTTTACTGGAGTTTAGCAATTTTAGAAAATATATAGGTTTCACTCTGCTTTGAACTCCTTCAAATGTTGTGTGTGTGTGTTTTAAATAAAAGTGCACAAAAACCCTTTGGTTCTGTCTGAAACATGATGGATTATTAGCCGTGAGTTCTGGATTTCAAAGCTAGTCACCATTACAGGGCTGCTCGGGTTCGTGGTTGGGGATGCCCTGGTTGTCTGCTGGGGAGCTGAGGCCCGAGGCCTGTCTCTTCTCGTGCATGGCTGGTGAGAACGAACAAGAGGTCATTTGGCTAGTGGTCCAGAATAGAGCAGGGCTGGTGCACATGCAGACCAGGCTTTTGCCTGGATGCCCAAAGGACAGGTGACAAGTCAAACGAAGGTGGGTCCTAAAGCGATCTCACCATGTTGTTTAGGATCAGGTAATACGTGGCCAAGCTGGGGAGTGGAGCAGTGAGTTGTGTTCTGTGGAAAGAAGTCATGTGCATCAAAACAGAGATTGGAGAGGGTCAAGACAATTTTTCTTCACTTTGACCTTTGAATTTATGGATTATATGTCCTCTGAAGTGTTGATAAACTGGTGAAAAAATTTTGATAGCCAGGAGAGAAAGAGAATCTTAAGCAGGCTCCACGCCCAGCACGAAGACCAACACGGGGCTCAATCCACGACCCTGAGATCATGACCTGAGTTGAAATCAAGAGTTGGATGCACAACCGACTAAGGCACCCAGGTGCCCCTGGTGAAAAAAATTTCAAAGTAGATAATCTATGGTGAGCTGTGATAACAGCTTCAAACCTCAGTGACTTATCCCAGTAAACCTTTGTTTCGCACTCACACTACCGAGTGATGTGGGTTGGCAAAGGGTGCCGGGGGCTGCTGTACATACACGTGGTTATTCAGGAGCCCAGGTTCTTTCTGTCTTGTGGCTCCACCCTCCTTTAGGGCCCCGGAGTCTTCTGCCGGTTTCCCTGGTCCAGCCAGCAGCAAGGAGGGAGGAAATGGTGTTTGTCACCGCCCCCAAATTCCGATGGCCGGCCTCAGTTCATGGCCACACCTCGGCTCAGGGAGACTAAAAATTTAAAAATTGCTACCAGGGTGTTCTAGAGAAGGGGCCAGTCCTGAATAAGCCAGGGGCAGTTGTTTGTTCAGACAGTTTTCTGTTAAGCATCTCCCTGGGTCAAGCCTTATCTTGGGCACAGGGACTAGGACGGCAAGTGATACCAGAAGCGCACCCTGTCGCGTTCGAGTGGGCCTTTATCAGAGGACAGGCGATGGGATGTGCAAATTTCTTTTAATATAAGGGTGGTGTGAGGGAGAGTAGGGGTGTTGTGGGAGCACATAGCTGGAGACCTAGGCCAGTTTGGGAGAGCCAGAGAAGTTTCTAGAATAAAAAAAAATGACATTTACACTGAGACCTAAAGGGCAGATACTAAGACTTTGATAGCTGAAGGAAGGCAGGGAAGTGGCATGGGGAAGTGTGTATGAGGCCGAGGGCTTACCTCAGTGGCTCTCAGCATTGGCTGCACTTTGGAAGCACTTGGGGTAGACTTGCCAATTAAGAGTCCTGGGGTCGGGAGGGGGTCCGGGGGGGAAGGTCTAGGCATGACTCTTCTTTTTTGTTTTTTTTTTTTTTAAAGATTTTGTTAATTTATTTAGAGATAGTGTGCAAGTGGGGGCAGGTGCAGACAGAGAGGGAGGGAGAGAATCTCAAGCCGACTCCACACTGGCTCCGGTGCCAGACACGGGCTCTGTCCCAAGACCCTGAGATCATGACCTGACCCGAAACCAAGAGTCGGATGCTTAACTGAGTGTGCCACCCAGGTGCTCCGCGCTGTTCTTTTAAAAAAAAAGAAGCTTCCTAGATGATTCTGGTGCACAGCCAAGGTCAAGAACCACCGGACTAGCAGCTTCAAAGCGAGGCCAGGAGGAGGAGAGCATCTGTCCTGTGTGTGTGTGTGTGTGTGTGTGTTACTGAATGCTTTGCAGAATGAAGTCGCTTCCACGCTGAAGCTTGGGGTCGCTGGGGAGCAGGACAGAGCTGGGGAGGAACCACTTCCCAGGAGCGATTTCTTCTAGGGGTGTGGGGGTGAAATCCCTTCTCCCCGGAGCTCTCAGCCTGGCAGGGCGTCACCAGCCCTGAACTCCTCCTACGGGGTCTCATGATCTCATTGCCTGCCTTTGGTGGTTTGGGGAGGGAGGCTGAGAGCAAGGATAGAGTATATAAAAACCTGCCTCTCTGATTTCGTGAGCAGGGAGGAGCCAGAGTGCAGCTGGCAGGAGTCCGCGTTTCCCTGGGGCCCCGCAGCCTTAGATCCCGCCATTGTCTGCAGGACCCTGTGCTGACCGGAGAAGTCCCAGTGGGATGAAGGCGTAAGAAAATCAGAGAGCTCAGTATTGAATCCAAGTCGGGCTGTGTCTCTCAGAAGGTTATGAGGTTGGGGGGTAATTGTCCCAAATAGGATAGCCTATTTAAGAATAAAACTGAAGGAAAAGTTTGGATCCATTTTTACTATTTTCGTCACAAAAAAAACTGTGGTCATTGGGTTTTCCTCAGAGATAAGGGGGAAAAAAAAGTCATGTCTCCTCTGTGTGAGAACTCCGTCCTTTCGTGGAACTGTCTTGGGCGTGCATATGTCTAGGCATCCTGGCTGCTGAGTGTGGGAACAAAAATTTGGAGATGATTTCTATTTGGGTACTTATCTCATAGATATATATGAATATCTAGATACTGCCTTAAAAATAAAATTGTAGTGATTATTTCAGTGATTATGTACTGCAGCCACTTTACCAGAAGATTCCAGGTAAACATTTAGGGAAAAAAATCAAGCCTACCCCCCCCACACCTGGCCCCATGATTTTCCAGTGTGGGTGATCAGCCGCCATGGCTGTATGTGGCTGGATTGGTAGTTTCTCAGCTGTTTGAATGTAATGCCCATTGCCACATACAAAAAATGAGCTGTGAGAACAGGAAAACCTGGTAGAATCCCATATGTCCAGGAGAGTCACCTTGGGAACTCTGCCAGGAACAACCCCCTTCTCCAACTCAAGGGCTCTTACCTCTCTGTTCTTTCATTTGACAGCTGAGAAAGCAGAAGGCCTGAGGGGTCAAGTGCCTGGTGCATGGTCACACAATTCTTTCGTGGCCAAGCCAGGACTAGAGACCCACTCTCCTGAAACTTAGAGAAGGCCCCTTACCTTCACAGAGATGGAAGGCAGGTTTTTGGTTGCCTGCTGGTCTTCCTCATGGGGATGTGGCTGTGGAATCACTGTGTAGAGAACGACTCTGAAGCCCAATATTTACTCAGAAGAAGTTCTGTAAGTTATTAGCGTGGTCTTCCTGGAGGTCCCGGTGGGAGAATTTGCCATACCTTTTGTGTGTCTCTGGATGTTAGACCATGCTAGGTAGGTTCTAAAGTAGGTTCTAGAACTCCTGTTGCCCACACTTCTCTGCTAGCGTCAGCCCTAGCTCTTCAGATGGCCTGACAATGGTGTTTGCCACCCCTGTAGGGAAGCCCTGGGCACTTTCTCTTGATGCTTTTGAATGAGGCCCATCAGAACTCCTGACCCTAGAAACAATGCTCTCAAGGCAGGCAATCATTTTGGGAGCTTACTCGAGTGGCGCGTGCGCGTGCGCGCGCACACACACACACACACACACACACACACCATGGTTCAAGAGCACCAGGAAAACCTCTCATCAAGAGAAGAATTATGGGCCTCACACTTGGACTTGAGGTTAGGATTATCCTCTCCTCTTCCCCTTTGTCCTCCGTCCCACATCCCATTTCCCTGGGAGGCAGACTCTTTGGCTAAGGGTCCAAGGTCTTGCCTTTCCCTCCCTGGGGAATGGGCCCCACCTCAGGACAAGAGAGCGAGCCCTGGGGCCTCTCCAAGGGACAGGCCAGTTTTCAGTGTCAGAGTCATTAGTTCCCCGGCTTCATTTTGGATCACCTTTTTGGGGGCGACTGACATTCACTTTTTCCTCATCCGCCCCTTCTGCTTCCCGGAAGGCTTGGGCAAGTTGCCCAAGTGAACCAAGTCTCCGTTTCCCCATCCGTAAAATAGAGTGGTCATTCCCACATCACGGAATGTCGTAGAGTGTGTCCGGCCAGGGACCAGTAACTGTTCACTATTATTTTAAAGTCACAAACACAGAGCCCTTGAAGGGGCGTCAGCTGAGTGTGCCCATTTTGTGTGTGGCCGTGTGTGTGAGCATTTTGAAGAGGGAAAGAGGTGGGGAGGGGGAGAGGGAAACCAAGTGAGTGGGGTGGCGGTCTGTGCCTATGACAAGAGAGTGCGGGGCGCCCGGGTGGCTCAGTCGGTTAAGTGTCCAGCTCTTGGTCAGAAAACGGGATCTTGGTCTTGGAACAACCTGAAACTTGACAGCGCCGTGGCCGCTTTGCTGGATTGGTATATCTAGCAGCTGAGACCTAACGGAGATGAACAGAGAAATACTGAAACCCACCTCTGGAGGGTCAGGTTCTAGTCCCAGTGAAGCACCAAGAGACAGTGAGTAAGTTATTTCCCTTCCTCAGCCTGAGCAGCTTGGAATACTGCATTCTGGGCTGCCTCAGCCCTCCTGTGCCCACCCACATTTTAACAAGTTCCCCCAGCCACATTTTAACAACTTGCATGTTAACTTTTGAGAAGCGCTGGTTTAAGACTCCTCCCTGCTAGAAGATTCTGTTGATCTGGTACATTCTGACTTGAGGTCTGGTGACAGCAATCTCAGAAACAAATCACTCCATTTATAGATTTTATCTATTTATTTAACACAGAGAGAGATCACAAGTAGGCAGAGAAGCAGGCAAAGAGAGAGGGGGAAGAAGGCTCCCTGCTGAGCAGAGATCCCCATGCGGGCTTGATCCCAGGACCCCAGGATCATGACCAAAGGCAGAGGCTTTAACCCACTGAGCCACCCAGGTGCCCCCAAATCACTCCATTTATATATTGGGGATGTCTTCATCAAGAAAGATCTTTTTTTTTTTTTTTTAAAGTTCTCCAACATTAATATTGGTGATTTACATAGAAGGTCAAACCAGTAAAATTTATTCTGAGCCAGTGTTCCCTGCGTTTGGAGGGGCTGGAGGATCAGAATCCCCACAGAGTAGCAAACCAGATACACCGTTAGGGTTGCTGCTGGTAAACAACAAATTTCCTGGCTTAGATACTGGGACTCCTCTCAGCTGTGGCCCCTGGAGTGATGACTTCCACCAGCAGCCGCACCTTTCTCCGGCCCTCAGCGAACTGCAGCACGGTGTCCTCAACTTCCCCAGACCTGGCCTCCCCCATTTTCCTTCCGTGTTGGTGCACATTGGCTGGGTTGGGAGTTCGGGTGGGCATGTGTTCTACACATCTACATTCTGCGCTCCCCTGCTCTCAGATGGGAACTGGAACTAAAACTGGAGAACTTTTATCCTGTTAACTCCAAAAGGAGGAAGCAAAATTGTCCCGAGCGTTTAGTTCCATGGAGAATTTTCTTTTAATTATAAAAATTTCAGAGGTGTGCCTGGGTGGCTCAGTCGGTTAAGCATCTAACTCTCGATTTTGGCTCAGGGTGTAATCTCTGGGTGGTGGGATCAAGCCACACGTGTGTGTGTGTGTGTGTGTGTGTGTGTGTGTGTGTGTGTGTAATAAATAAATATCTTTAAATTTTTTTCAGGTACTCAGGAAAGACAGAGAATGATATAAGAAACAGCATTTAGATTAAAAAAATACACTATTACAAGTAAAACTCTATTACAGACTCCTTCTCAGTTGTATCACCTTTTACAACCGTATCCTGAAAAGTCCTTTTAATAACTCTCGGGCATGCCTTTGTGTTCTAATATCTATGGGTGTATTCTTAAGCATATTGAGTGTTGTTTTTTGCTTGGTTTAAAATCTGCATACATTGTTCTGTGCTCTGTGTATCTTTCTGCAACTTGCCTTTTTTGCTCAACATTATACATGGAAATTTATTCACACTGTTACTTGGAGCTCTCCTTGATTCATTTTACTTGCAGTGTGTAGTTCATTATATGAAAATACTTCCATTTATCGATTCTCCTGTTGATAGACGTGGCAGTTCGTTCTGGTGTTTCCTCTCCCAAGCAGTGCTACAATGAACATGTCACTTTTGTGCATATACCTGTGAAGTTTTCAGGGCGATGTTTTTCTCAGAGGGTGTTGTGACCATCTTGTGGGTCATGAACTCAAACCAGTGGGTTGCAATTACGTTGAAAAAAAAAAATTGAATAGAATACATTGGAAAATACCAGAATATGCTGTCCATGGTAAAAGGAGTGACTATTTCATTGAACTTATTTCAATGACAAGGTGACAGAGTTTACTTTAACCACCCTATTACTATATAATTGAAACAAGTCTAAGGTCAACCTAGGGATGGACTTGTTGAGTTGAAGACTGGGGGTACCTTTGGCTTTTCTAGAGCTTGCCAGATTCTTCTCCCAAGTGTACTAGTTCACGCTTCTATGAGTTTTTAGGTTGAAAAGGTAGAAGAAATAGACCCCAAGGACAGATGGAAGCTAGAGAATTAAAAAAAAGAGTAAAGCTTAAAGTTTCCACCTTCTTTGCTCCTCTTAACCCTGTGTAAACATTGTGGGTTTTCTTGACCTTGTAAATTTGCTTTTAATCTTAAAACAGAAAAAATCTTAGAAGGAAATTCCTCATCTTCCTGTCTCTCTCGCTTCAGTTCAGGAAGGGGTGAGCTGGAAGGAGGTATCCATTAATAACAAGTCTGAGGAGAGCTGTGGCTAACCTTTGCTCTCTAGCTGCTGTGGGCAGTTTTTCAAAGTTGGACAAAGATTTCTCGGGATCAGTCAGCGGTACCATCGTTTCTTATTTAGAAATGAAGCATGGAATTGGAGAGCCCAAGGACACATCCTCCCATAGTTCATCTCCCTGGGGTGCCTGGGCAGTTCCTGCTCTAGTCCCAAACCCCCCAGAAGGCCACAGCCCTGTGTGAGTGGATTGTTGTCCGACTTGGCCCTGTTTTCCTAGACATGTGTATTTGTGTATTCCCTCTCTGTGAACTGCATCGTGCCGGTGCCCAACACTTACCATTCATCATCTCAGGTCATCCTGGCAACACCCCTTTCTGCAGACAACAGAACCGAGACTCAGAGTTTAGTTGACTTCCCCAGGTTATTCATCCAATTCATCCAATAGGATAGAATTCCTAACCTTATGGAGACGTTTCTGTATGCCAGGCGTTATTCTAAGCACCTTATACAATTTTCCCTTTAAATCTTCATCACATCCCCATAAGGGTAGGTACCATTATTATCCCACCTTTATAGATGAGGAAATGGAGCCACCAGGGGGTTAACTGGCCTAAAATTGTGTAACCACTGAGTGCAAAAGCCCATATTTGAACCCAGAAACTTTAGTTCTGGCTTTAGTACTCAAATTCTTTACTCCTTACAATCCTCTGTCTGTGAGAGTCAGACATGTAGGTGATGACATCAAATGAGCATGTTTGCTGAGTTATTGCCTGACAAGTCACCCAGTCTTTTGGCACTTCACATTTTCCATCTGTCGAATGGGGATCCTGCCCTGTTCTGTATTTTAGGTATGCCCTTTATCCCTCCCTCCCTTCCTTCCGGCATTTACCAATAGGTAAGGGGAATGGGCTCTGCCTTTGGGAATTGGGAGAAGCATGTACCATAGAGGAGAAACAGTGTGGTCACGATGACAGTGGGCTGAGGGCTGAGATCAGTGAATGGCACAGAGATCAGAGGAGGAGCTGGATGTTGCTGGGGGATGGCCTTGTGGATTTCATTGGTAGATCTCGGTTCACTTTAAACAGTAGATATCAAATTTGAGCATGCGTCAGAATCATCTGGAAGACTTGTTAAAATACAAATGGGTGGACTCCAGCTCCCTTCCCCCCAACCCCCCCCCCCCAAGTTTCTGACTGAGTAGGATAGGAGTATAAGGCCTGAGAATTTGCATTACTAACAAGCTCCTGCTTCTGGGACCACAGTTGAGAAATCACTGACTTAAACAACAGGTAAGATTTATAAAAGTGCAAGCAAAAGGAAATAAGTGGGACCTGTGCATGAGAGTAGGTTAACCGTGACGACAAACAAACCCTATAGTCTTTGCGGCATAATGCAGTGAAGTTTTCTTGCTTCTTTATGTTACAGTCCAGTGTGTGTTGATAGGGGAGCCCTCGGCTCCACACAGGCACTCAGGGACCCAGGCTCTTTCTGTTTGTGGCTCTGCCACTCCCTGGGGACTTCGTGTCCTCCATTATAGCGCCCAAACCTAGCAGTAGTTGAGGGAAGAGAATTTGAGGATTGTACCGAAGGCTTTTATGTGCCAGGCCTAAAGGAGAAATCCGCCACTTCTACCCATGTGGCATTGGCCAGAGTTCGATTACACAGTTCCATTAACTGCAAGGGATTCTGGGAAATGTATCCCTGCCATGTGCATGGGTAGAAAAGAGAACAGAGAATGAATATGTAGCAGTCTCGGCCACAGCCTGTTTGACGATCCACAAGGGGTTCAGTTTGACTAGAGAACAACATTTATGTTGAGAGAATAAATGAATGTTTCATGCTTTTTCTGGGAAATATACTGTGGACAATTCAGGTCATTATTTAGCATCATTGTAGTGGAGCTGTAGAGTGGGAAAAATAATCACCAGATTTTGGCCCAGATGCTCTTCACTGAGAACATGAATAGGTGATTTTGTAAAATTACATAACTTCTCAGTACTTGATGTTTTTTTCCCTCTATAAAAATTGGAATAAGATAGATGAAAATTGCTAGCCCAGTGCCAAGTATGTAACAACAGAGTAGTTATTTTGGTGTTTTCTGCACTTAGATGGACAGACATAGCTAAGCTGTTGTGGCACTGGGAGCTTCTTCATGTGGACAGCTGTCGGAATCGGCTGAAGGACACAGGCGCCAGCCCTCTTCCGGCAGTTGGCTATCCCAAAGGCTGCAGCATTCTGCCTCAGACGTACCACAGGGAATCGGACTGGCCCAGCAGGGCCCAAGGAAGCAGCCTAGGTCCAAGGCCACGGCAAAATTCATTAAATCCTTCATTTCTGGAAGCAACACCACTACGTAGTTGGTCTTTGTGCCTCAGTTTTCCTCATGTGTGGAAAAGGGGCAAGACCTAGTAGCTATCTCAAAGGGTTGTTACGACAATGGGACTGAGAAGAAACTAAGTGCTGTGAAGTACTGGATAGACGCTCAGGAATTTCTCAGCCCCTCGTGGTACTTGCCCTTTCTCCCTCTTGGTGTCATTAGCTGAGGCCAATATGGAGGTTCTTCGAGCGTATGAACCCCTTATCCCCAGTTTGGTCTTAGGATGGCCATGCCGGGCCTGACCGAGCCCCGTCCTCCCCCCAGAGCTCTAGTCTCCGTGATTCTGGAGTCCCTGGACTGTTGAGGGACATGAACGCAGTCTGAGAGGGGAGGTGGTGAGGAATTTTCTGGTGAGTTTTCTCCGGGGTGTGCCTACATGTTGGCTGAGCAGACCTAGCAACAGAGCTAAAAGTCTCCTGGGCTCCTTGACAGCAGCCCTAAGGCCCTGAAGGGCCCCCCTGCCCCGCCGCCGCCGCCACCCCCCCCCCCCCCCCCGCTGTCGCAGCACCAGGGCAAATCTCCTTCATTTCACCTTCTTCTTTGCTCCCCTCAGGTCTGGGTCTTTTAAAAGCCTTTCTCTCCCCCTGTTCAAACGGGGCAATTCTGGGTGATTGAAACCACATTTTTATATGTGTCAAAATCAGTTCAGCCTTTAGAAAGAAATCATAATATAGATTGGATCATATATCCTAAGTGGGTGCCACCAGCTAATTCGTTTGTTAGGCCGTTCAGTTACATGGGATTAAGTGAGTGTTTACTCTTCAGCAGCTACATGTGGGTCTCGTTAATGCACACTCTGGTATGGCTTGTGCCTAATATCTTGTCAAGTAGGGGAGCTCCTAGAAGGCCCTCTTGAACCACCGAGCGGCAGGGAGCCATTATTTCTCGGCAGCCTCTAGTGATTAATGGGGTGGGCCGGGGGTGGGGGGAGCTGGCTGCCTTCCTCTGAATCCATGTTCCAGAAACTCGGTGTCCTGCGCTTCCACTGGGCTCTCTCTAAAGCAGAGGGGGGCAAAGGGAGGGCCAGCCCATCTGCTTTCGTACAAAGGGACACAGATTTGGAATCCCGTGGTGTGTAAGTGGGCATGAAGGGCCAGAAGAAAATCTATTTTAGAACATCCCAGCCCCTTTCTGAATTGCATGCTGGTTAGGCTCTGCGCAGGCTTGGAAAGGCTGCGGTCTGTAACCCTCACCCGTCCAAGCGGGGATCGGGGCGCCAAGGGCGCCCGGGTCACATTCCCAGGCCCTACCCCAGATCTACTGAATCAGAACCCGACTCTTTGAGGGCAGTGCGTGTGCCTGAAAATGTAACATGCGCTGCTCTAAACCATCGTTCTCAGCCGTAGCTGCCCGTTGGGTTCATCAGGAAGGGTTCATTGTTTTTTTTTTTTTTTTTTTTTTTTTTTTTTATTTTTTATAAACATATATTTTTTATATACATATATTTTTATCCCCAGGTCTGTGAATCACCAGGTTTACACACTTCACAGCACTCACCAAATCACATACCCTCCCCAATGTCCATAATCCCACCCCCTTCTCCCCAACCCCCTCCCCCCGGCAACCCTCAGTTTGTTTTGTGAGATTAAGAGTCACTTGTTTTTTTGTTTTGCTTTGTTTTGTTTTTAAATGCTGGTGCATGCATTTCAGCCCCAGAGATTCAAAGCAGTTGGTCTGGAATGTCCCTGGGCATTGGGATTTTTAAAAGCTGCCCGGGCGATTCTATTGTGCAGCCAAGGTGAGGAAGTGCTACTCTAACGGGCAGTACCTCTGGTCCTGTCCCCCTTTTTTAAAAAAGATTTTATTTATTTGACAGACAGATCACAAGTAGGCAGAGAGGCAGGCAGAGAGAGGGGGAAGCAGGCTCCCTGCAGAGCAGAGAGCCCGATGCGGGGCTCGATCCCAGGACCCCGGGATCATGACCTGAGCTGAAGGCAGAGGCTTTAACCCACTGAGTCACCCAGGTGCCCCCCTGTCCCCATTTTTTTAGGGGAGATTATGGGGCCTGATCAGTCGGTGGCTAGGAGGACTGGGCGGGGAGGGGGTAACCCTGGACCAGCCAGCGTAGAGTGGGCCCTGGGAGGTCCCTCTTCCTGTCAGCTTTCCCTGCATTTCCCTCTGCCCTTCTTTTGGTCCCAGGTAAGAGAATGTTGGGACCGGATGGTAAGAAGGTTTGGGAAATCCTTATACACTATTTTCATCCAGAACTCTCTGGTTGACTGTCTCTGTGCTTTTGCAGCAGTGCAGGGAACTTCATTGGTTCCTGTTGTTGGTTTGTTTTGTTTTAATCCTGGTTCGTTTGTTTGTTTGGAACTGCTGGCCGGTGGGAGCCCAAGTGTGGGAAAGAATGAGTTTGGAAGCATTTCCTTCCTGGGGCTTGTGCTGGAATCCAGACTCATGTTGTGTCTCTGGACTTTGGGATGTGTGTGACTGCTGGTCCTGGGGTACGTCAGAGCCCCCCTGGGCACAGCGAGCATCTCATGTGGACACCACACTCATCTTTGGTAGGGGCCGGTAAGGTGTTCTTAAACAGGTCCTCTAGTTCAGGCAGTGCAAGGGGGTTGGTTGGCAGAGACCCCTTTCTTCCAGCTTCTCCCCACCGAGCACAGCTAGAAACCCTGGAAGGGTCGCAGGAGACTTCCAATGCTGAGCCCTTCGCCCAAGGCTAACTACCACCGGCACTTCTGATTTCCTGTTGTTTGGTCACTTTTGTGTGCTGCCGGTAAATGAATCGCTCAATGCTCAGTTCTCTGGCTGCTTCTGCCCGGGGTGGTGTTTGTGAAATTCACCCCTGTGGTTGTTTGTGGTTGGGGATTATTGTTAGAAAGGATTTTGACCAAATGGTGATCTTGAACTCTTGGCAGAGTTAGGACCTGAGTCAAACGAAGTTTTGTAGCAGTGTAAATTATATTTTTTCTTAGTCTAGAAGCACAAGAACTGGTCAGTGAACAAGATTTGGGAAAAATAAAGATGAACACAATAGAAATAATAAAAATAATCTCTAAATCTGTCACCCAAAGTCTTAGTATTTTTGTGTATGACCTCCAGGTTACTCCCCTGTACATGTCTTAATAAAATGGATGTGTAGTCTCCATGCTTTTTTTGTTTTTTTCGCTAATTAGGACAAGACTATCTTACTGTGTCACCAAATCTTCTGCAGCGTCTCCTTTAATGGTTACGTGGTTGATCTTTGCATAGCAAAGTCAGGCTGAACTTTTTTTTTTAACGTGAGATTTATGAGCTGCCTTAAACAGCTTTTATTGTCATAAAAACTCAGTAACATTGCCAACTCTTTTGAAGGAAAACAGGCTTTAATTTTTGTCCTGATGGTGTATTTGACTGCCCCCAGCTTGCGGGGGCTAGTTGGTGTCTGCTGGGTGCTAAGAAGCTGGGTGGGCAGAGTTGTCAAAAATGGGAATGTCTCCACATGCCTCTGAAACGAAGGCCAGTATCAGGGGCTTAAGGTCCTCCTCTCTGGTTATTTTCAGCAAATCAGAAGCTAGGGGGTGATTTTTCATTAATTTCCCTTCAGGTCAGAATTAGGGATTTTGTCTTTCCTGCCTGCCAAAAAAGTCAAACTGTGCCCACTAGGCATTAGGGACATAAGATTCTAATTTTGAAGGCACACCTTTTAAATTTTGTGAAATAATCTGTTAACTAGCACCTGTGGGCATTGCTTGACTTTTTTCCTTGTTACTGAAAGGGATTAAATGGTAATCAGTTCCCTAATTCTTATGCAATCTTTTAACTGAGGGCCAAAGAGACAGGTGGACATTGTAGTTTTTATGGGGATACTATTGGAGTGTTTATAAACCACAGAACTACTTTGGAGAACTTTAAAGCACTTGGAGCCAATAAGCTCATTGATGAGGAGGAAAAGGAAATAAAATTTCATTGTCTTCATACACATGCTATGGCTGAAGTCCAAGTAATTTTGGCTCATATCAACATTTGCTAGCTAGCAGTTTAAGAACAAACAGACAACAGACACAGTATTAGCAAGATTTTGAGTCAACAGTAAAATTTGGACTTTGGCCACAGACAGACACACAGACACACACACACAGGGTAGGGAGGGAGAATTTTCTAGTTGTCTTTTAATCATAAAACAAGAAGAAACTGCTAGATCTGCAAGTCTTTGAGGTCCTTCCTCGTATGTGCCCTGAAGAGATAGAACTACTTCTGCCTAGAACGGTCTTTCTTGATTTCGTACAGTAAATTATTGGCCTTCCTGGGAGTGCTGGGGGCAAGTGGCTGGACCAGCAGTGAAGCTTGAACACTACTTGTCCCCAGCCTTCTTGAGGTGATGTTTAAAGTTGAGTTTTGAGTTGCTTCTTTCTGACTTTCTTGAGAAGTACAGCAGTATATTTTCATTCGTGGCAACCCTCCGGGTAGGATGCTGGAGAGAAATAGGTTCTAGGATGTTTGTAATTCTACTAGAAAACGTTTTAGGAGGAAATTTTTGTACCGTGATCACAGTGTCTCCAAAAGTTTTCATTGCTCTCTGGGGAAAAAAAAAAATCTTTCGAGTTGTTAGATATTCCATTTAGAGGCAAGGGCACTGCGGTACTGCCTAGTGCCACATAGCTATCTCTCTCCAGCCCTGGGGCTTGGGAGCATTTCATGGGTGTTTTGTAATTCTAGAGGTGGATGGCATTTCTGAGATGATATTCCAGGAGGATGTGATTTTAGATCTCTGTGTTTGCTCTTCTGAGAACGAGAGTAACCCAACTCCCTTTCTCCTCCAGTGAGTACCGCTGTGGTTGGGGGCCATTTTGTGAATTTCAGCTCATGCAATGTCATTTCAGGATGTGTGAACCCAACATGCACTCAGGGAGTGACACGCTTGCATTCCCCAGACCTGCTTGTGGCAAATACGTTCCTCATGAATGAAGTTCCTCTCCCTGTTTCACACTTCCTTTACTTTGATCTCTTACCTCTGGGTTTTAATGAGCAGGAGCTTTCTAGGAAGATGACGAGAATTTCTGTCATCTGCATCCTGAGGGGAGAAGAGTCAAAGGTGCACATGTGTTTGTGTGCACATGCCTTCACGTGTGCAAATATGTGCACGTATATGTACACACATGTGTATTCGTTGGGTGCGCACACATGCACCTGTGTGTACGTGTGTGTGTGCACCTGCGAGCATGTGTTTATATGTGCATGCTACGCGTTCTTAGGTCCATCTTGTGCCCTCCCAATGTCTCCGAAGGCATTAGGGATATTGTCTAGGTTTAACAGTAATAACAATAGCTGATCTTTACGAAGTACCATGTTTCAAGCACTGTTTACAGCATTTAGTCCTTCTAATGCACCTAATGACGTCGGTACTGTTGTTATCTCCATTTTTCAGATGATGAAACTCAGGCACACAGAGGGGAAGAAACCTGCGTGGGGTCACACAGCTAGGAAGTGGCAAGGCTGGGCTTCAAACCCAGGCCGGCCGTCTCCAGCTCTTACTTTGGCATGTGAAACTGAGAAGGACGTCCCTGGAGGGAGTGAGACATCCTCGCCTTTTTCCTGATAAAGCTGAATCTTTTTTTTTTTTTTTAAGATTTTATTTATTTATTTGACAGAGAGAAATCACAAGTAGATGGAGAGGCAGGCAGAGAGAGAGAGAGGGAAGCAGGCTCCCTGCTGAGCAGAGAGCCCGATGCGGGACTCGATCCCAGGACCCTGAGATCATGACCCGAGCCGAAGGCAGCGGCTTAACCCACTGAGCCACCCAGGCGCCCTGATAAAGCTGAATCTTATTACGACTCAGCTCCGTGCACAGTGGCTGTGGGCCTGATCTTTTACCCAGCCGTACCCGAGGCACACTTGGACATCTGGGAACCTAGGGCGGTAGCATTCTGGTGTTAGCATCGGAGGCCCCGAGGACAGCATGTCGGTGTGCACAGGGGGCCTGTCATGCTCTCGAGGGCTGCTTTTCTGGTGCCTCTTTGCAGTATTAGACTGTATAAATGCGACAGATCTCGTGTCCTACACCACTTCCTGTGCTCCCTTCCATCTGCGTCTCTGCTATAATATGGTTAAGTACGTGCTTGAGGAACAAGCAGAGAAAAGGGAGGCATGTCATTTATCTGGAGTTCAAGCCCAGGCACAGCTAATCTACAGAGGTGGGGGTTAGAAGAGTGGTCATCCTGGGAGGGGGGTGGGTATTCTTGGAAGGGGCCCAAGGCAGTCGAAAGAGTCCGTATTTTCACCCAACCCTGTACGCTTCAGAGCGAGGCATTTTACTCTATGCCTGTGAAACCTCTGCAACACAGTAAATAGGAATGGAAACTTCTATAGTGAGCCAGGCTGGGAGTGTGAGGAAAGAGAAGAAAGCCTGTCTGGGTGAGATTTAAAAGAAAAATTAGCCGTAGGTTGAGAGACGTAGATTGCGCTTAATCTGTAAGAATCAGAAGTTATTTCCAGGAAGACATAATTGCCTGTGTTCGGCAGATGTGAGTTTTATTGCTCTTAATTTCTTCTTTATTTTCATGACTTGTATTCTGGCTTCCAGTACCCCTGGCCACTTGTGTGTTCGGCCTGCCTGTATTTGATCCTGACTCTGCCTTTTAAAACAGTTGCTGCTGCCGCCTCTCCCAAATTCGGAACGACTTACAAATGTTTGAACAGAGAAACAAAGACAGAAAATGGGAGACATGGTCTGGTTTGCTGCAAATGGCTTTTCCTGCCAAGCTGTGGGGAGCGGTCTTGGGGCGGCTTTACCTTCCTAATTGGAACCATAGCTCCACAGATGGCTTTTGGATTGCAGACTCGGGGGCCTGCCACCCTCTGGGACTGATGCATGCTGGGCTGCTGTGTACCACGGTTCCCCCTCCCGTTGGCCTGCGAGGGGCACAGCGCTGTGGTCTAATCAGCGTGGATGATTCCGAACAGGAAGGAGCAGAACCCTAATCCTTGCATAGGTTTTTGACTTCTCTCCCACTCCCTCCCTGCTCCCCTTTGGGGCTGTCTTAATCACGCTCTTTCCCATTTACTGACAGCTCACTGAGTGCCTAACGTGGTTCTAAGCATTTGGCACACGGTAGTTCATTTCATCCTCCCCAGCTCCAGAAGCTGGCATGACTCCTCTTCCCCTGGTAGGGATGAAGACGTTAGCACAGGGAGACGAAGTCACTTGCCCAGTGTCACACAGCTGGTGAGTCACGAGGTAGCATCTGAACCCAAACTGGTTCCGGAGCCTGAGCTCTCATCCACTGTCTCAGCAGAATCTACTTCAGGGCACCTGGGTGGCTCAGTCAGTTAAGGATCTGCCTTTGGCTCAGGTCATGGTCATGGGATCCTGGGATCGAGTCCCACCCTGGGCTTCCTTGCTCAGCAGGGAGTCTGCTTCTCCTTCTCCATCTCAGTGTGCACGCTCTCTCTCTCTCTCTTTCAATCAATCAATCAATCTTTAAAAAAGATAGAATCCTTTTCCTCGGTGGTGACCCCCACAGCTGTTGCCACACCCGCTGGACCTGGGCCATCCCACACGGCAGCCACTCGCCACGTGAGGCACTCTGAGTATAAAACACGTGCTGGGTTTCTAAGACCTGATGCAAGTGAAGGACTGTAAAATATATCGTTACTGCATTTTTATACTGATTTACATATTGAAATAATATTTTAGGGATATTGGGTTAAGTGAAATCTATTAATAATTTCACCTGTTTCTTTTTACTTTTTCGTTTTTAACGTGGCTACTGGTGAAGTGAACATTTTACATGTGTCTACATTGTAGTTCCGTTTTGGTTGCTAGTGCTGAGCTGAACCGGCTCCAAATACAGTAAAAATTTCTTCCAGCACAGTCATGGTTGAAATGGATTTAGGAGTGACATGTCACAGATCAAATTTCTATCTTTTACTGCCACCACCTTGCCAATAGTGTACAATTAAACCTTTTTTTTTTTTTTTAAAAACACCTGAGAGAAAGATCCAGACCTTTAATGAACATCGTTAGCTACCAGTTGCAGTACCAGGTCCTTCCATGTAATGGTGGCATTTAATCTTCATAACTTTTCTATGAAGTCAAAATCCTCAGCCCCATTTTATAGACAGCAAAATTGAGACTTAGTCTAGCAACTTGTTGCTGTTGCTATTGGTAAGTGGTCATCAGATTAGATATAGATTAGTTCATTAGATATATATAGGCCATGAGATCCCAGCTCTGGTGACAAGTTTTCCTCCAACTGACCTGCCTCGTATGTGTCTTATTCTGCATTACGTTTGAGATATTTCTGCATGCCTTACCTCTCTCGTGTTTGTTAAATCCTTATAGGAAGGAGGTGTGACCCGTAGTAGGTCACAGTAAATGTTCAGTGACCTGAATTGCCTTAATCCAGTTGTATGACAGGCCTCAATTCTAACATTCTCCTACAAGGGTTGGTATCTGCTCCATTATTTCCCTTTCATGCACTATGGCTAGGACACTAAGCTTGCATCATTGAATTATTATTTATAGGGTCCCCGTGGCTTCCTGTAGAAGTTTCCTTCCCTATTTGATTCAATAAAATTTATGAAGTCTGCTACATTTGCTGGGCCTAGCCCCATGAATCCATAGGTGGCCAACAGGGTTCTTGCCCTCAAGGAACTTACAGTCTTGAGTGAGGTGGAGAGATGTAAGTAAGCATTACAATGAACATTGTTCCTGCAGTGGTTAAGAGTAGGTAAAAGGGACTTAGGAGCACATTGTTGGAGCATCTCATCCAATCTTAGAGGTTCTAGAAGGCTTCCAAGAAGGAGGAGAAGGAAATGCTAAGTGTGAGTTCCAAGTTAGTGAAAATGAAAGTGCGACTTTTTTCCAAAGATGCTCTGAATCGTGTTCAGGAGATTTTCCTGTGAAGACAGGAAGTGGAGGCTTTACCAAGACAGGTAGTGGAAGATAGTAAAAATCCAAAGCCGACCTAGGGACCCATCGTCAGGGCTCCTGGTCTCCAGGGCAGCCAGTGCTCTACCATTAGCTGGACTGAGCTTCACTTTGGACTCTTTCCTCTTATGACCCCGAATCCAAGTCTGGGTTTCTTCTGTATTTTCTTTCAGCTTTGACTTCCACCCGTAAGTGCCTGTTCCTTGCAGTGTCTCTGTTCCCTTTCTGGAAGAGTAGGTGAGAGAGAGAGAGAGAGAGAGAGAGAGATATAACATGCGAATGAGTGCGCATGTAGCCTGCTTGACCCAGATCATTAAAAAAAAAAAATCAATCCACACCATTGGCTGCTGACCAGTCAATAGTTAGACTACTCTTGAGTCTGGTGCTCACCCTTGGTCCAGTCAGTTATGGCATGAGGTGGGGCAGGGACATACATAGGATACTAAAAATGGCTGCCAAAGTCACTGTCCTACACAGCCCTTTTCTGGGCTGTGGTAGGTGGGACAGTTTATCCAAGGGTGTGGCATGGCAGGACTGATCTAGGAAGTTCTTTTACTACCCAGAGAAGTAATATAATGGATAACAAGTGAGCAAGTTGGAAAAATCCAGGGCCCTGTCATTTTCATTTTCCCATTGTCCATGGATCCCTTGTACAGGACCATTTCAGTTGTGGTTTCAGCATGCTTCTTAATGCCATGCCCTAGAACGTCATCATTTCTTTGTCATTAGGGGATCAGAGTATTATTTCAGTATTTTAGGACTTGTCCCTCTACTCTCCCCAGCAACAGCTAGTTGTTGACATACGCCCTCAGTGATCCAGATGGCTCGTTCATTTCTTCTTCAGCAGTCCATCCAGGTAGCTCTGCTCTGTGACAAGGATTGATCCTAACCTGGAAAATTCCCTTCCTCCAAGTATGGTCAGTGGGTAGAATTCATTAAGTCCAAGAAAAAAAAAATGACCTCTTTAGTTTCAGTAACCTTAACTAAACTTAGATATTTCCTTCAATTTTGAAGAGACACAGACCATAGTTGTCTTACCTATACCCATGCCTTGGTCGCTAATAGGAATCCTAGGCATTTCTGGATCATCTTAGAGTTCCGAGAGATCTCAAAATAGGCTCACTACTTCACAACCCATGGTCTATTAGATTCGCTGCTAGGTCTTGTTATTTCATGTATCAGTAAGCACACGTGATACTTTATGACCAATTTTCTGTTTAGTGTTTGGATAACTGCATTTTGACACTGCTTGTTTGCTTGATAATTCTATATGTCGCATTTCATGGATTATGAATCCTGAGAAGGGGTCCACAGGCTTCACCAGCCTGCCAAAGGGGCCATGGCACGGCAAAGGTTAGGAACCCCTGCTCGAGGAAAGAATCTGCTGAGGACGTACTCACTATGGAAGCCCCTGCTCACTCTGGGGTCTCTGGTTCACTGGAGCTCTCCAGGTGTGAATTAGTCTGAAGAACGGAATCCTGAGGTTGACATCTTATCGTGGTCCTGGGAGAGTGATTCAGGTGCCTTGTAGTCAAGGGACAAAGCTATGCAGGGAATAAAACACCAATTTAAAGAGGATGGTGGCAGGAGGCTTTCAGTTAAAGTCACTGTGTCACACCCACCCCTGGTATGTATATGAACGTGGTCCGTGGGGTGCATGTCTTCTTGGGTGACATCAATCTGGCCCCACGTGTTTTTGTATTATGGACTGTTAGGAGGCTGGCAAGCTTAAGTTGTTGCCTCCCTTCCCTAGTTTAAGAGGAAGTAGAGTGGGCTTATGTTGTGTAGGGGTCCAAGTCTGAGTGTTTGGCGCCCTGTGGATTTATGGGTCATTTGATACCATTGGAGCTCATTTGGGCTGGGTTGTCCATGCCTTCCCCGTTGGAGAGCCTAGGAAGAGCAGCTGCTGGGTGCATGGAATGGAGGGACGAACTCAGGACAGAAGGAGCCACAGAAGAGAGATGGGAGCCACGGATGGGAGATGAGCGGAGAATTCTTCCTGGGCCCCAGCTTTTTCAGTGTCCTGAGCTACTGCCAATGCCATTCCAGACGGACATTAATGTAGGTCAGCTCCCTCCATACCTAGACTTGGGACGACTGACTCCACCCCTAGTCGAGTAACAAGTAACATCCTCTTCCTCTGCTGGCAAAAGGGGTCTGTCTGTACGCTCAGTTCAGCAGCTGAATGTTGGCTTGAAGCCTGGGGCAGGGGAAGAGCCCAAGGTTGGCATCAGGAGACTGAGGTGCTAACTTTTACTGTGCCGGCGACAGATGTGTGACCTTGGGAGGGCCATGTTACCTCTGTCCACTTCAGTTTCCTGAGCTGTTAGCTGAGTTCAGTAGGTGCCCTCCTTAGCATTCTTAGGAGTGTCATAGGGTATAAAAACATGTAGAGAAGAAAAACTTTGTGAGAGCTCAAGGGAATGGCATAAGGTCCCTGTGGACTTCATCACCAGGGCCTCGTGGTGATTTCTTCTTATCTTTCCACTGAATGTTCATTGACGGGAAGGGAAGAAGGGTTGAGGTGTGTTTTATGCGGGGTGTACCTGGCATATTTGGATCAAGACTTGGTCACCTGCCCAGTTGCAATTAAAATGCTTAATTTTATGCTCAATTGGAACAGAGTCCTTGTTGGTTTCCAACACTTGCTAGGTTGAACTCCAAGCCTGAGGATGAGGGACTGGAGAATACGTGGATTTCCTTCCTCCTGGGTCCAATTTGGCCATTCTAGATGACCCCAGGAGAGAGGGGATCATGAGGGAAAAGCAAAATGGAACCCCCTCCTTGATTTCCTTTGTTAGGGGCTGGCCTCCCCACAAACTGGGAGCTGGAATCCCAAGGGACTGGAGGGATCAAATGCAGTTTCTCATCCCTAAAATGGCCGGGGATTGTGGAGTTAGGAAAGAAATGTAGCTATTGATCTAGACGAACCACCATCTCAGTAGCTATCACAGGCTACCTCCCAAGACCCAAGAGTGGTTCTCCATGTCCTCCTCATCAGGTCACCATCACAATCATCACGTACCGCAGAGCTCATCCCTCTTGCCAGCTGGTTTACATATGCGGCCTCACTTGGCTCCAACCACCATGCTCAGTGGCAGTGGGCAACTGAGGCTTCAAGAAGCCCAGTGACTTGGCCACCCTCAGAGCCAGTGGAATGGTAGAACTGCAAATCAAGCAGGTCTGCTTGAACGCAAAGCCCACGCCCGTAGCCAGCATGCCATTTCCAGTTTGCTTTGGTACTCGGTAAGAGTGTGATGAACACATGAGCCAATGGATAAAAGAATAAAGACCACAGGGTGAGAAAAAGCCAGGGGGTCATGGTAGTAGATGTACTGGGGTATCATTTAATCCCTTACTGTCTCTCTGCTTCCCATCCCAAACCCTGTCCCTGTAAATCTCACCTTGGAGTTGAACTGTTTGGCTCAGTGGGGTGGTTGAACCCCTCCCTAAATGCCACCGTGTCACTTCAAAGGGGTGGCGTGCCATGGACTGCAAGGTGACACGTGGTGTGTAAACAAGGCAGGAAAAACTGAGTTATTCACAGGATTTCCTGGAGATTGTTGCAGACAAGTACCCCTCTCGTGACAGGAGGAAATGAAGAATTTGCGGAGGGGACGTGAGATCCAGCTTGTCACCTGTCACCGCCAGCCCACCACATACCAGAGTGGACACTGTGTATTTTTGAGGTGGGCAGGCCAAGGGGGTCTGGGTTTTATGAAATGTGGGTTCCTGACCCCTGGGAAGTCTCTGGCCAAATTATAGAATGAAGTCCGTTTGTTAACCCAGAAGACTTCGGGCTGTGGATTTATGAAGATGTGCCCATTGTGAGGGCTCTGAGCCAGTTTAGATAAACAGAGACTGCAAATAATTGTCAGTCCTGGGATCTCAGGGCAGAGGAGAGAGGAAAGAGAGCCGAACTGCTATCCCCCGATCCAAGCTTCCTCAAATCCGCGCTGGGGATCAATAAACTCCAAAAACAAGAACAAACTATAGAGAGGAGAACCGGTTGCCGCTGGCAGAAGAAACCCTCCATTGAAACTGGTAATGCCATTTTAATTAGGCTAAAGCGTGAATGAGAACTGTGTTAAGACCTTCTCCTTGGTGCCCTGGGTCGCTGGGAGAGAGAATGTGCTCCCTTTGTGTGCTTTGCCAAAGCCCACCAGCTGCCACCTTGCAGGAGAGTTACGTCTGAGTCACTGGTTTCCAAAAGGGTGACAAGGCCGACTGTGTGTGGCTGAATGAGAAGGGCTTGTCTTCTCTTGATCCTGCCAGCTTGGTCCTGGACTCGAGCCATCACAGCGATGGCCCTGATGTGTAAATGGGTTGGATGTTTCAAGAAGCTGTTGTGAAAACAGATTGGAGGGGAGCAGGAAAAATCGGGGTGGCATGAGAAGCTGTGAGACCGGGCCAGGCTTTTTGAGGGGTCAGATGCCCACTTGCTTCCTCTCCTCGCTTCTCACGTCAACACTTTATAAGCTGATAGTGTCTTGTGCTCCTTGGAGGGGAGGGTTCGCTTTTGGTGCTGATGGAGATGGTAGTGATGATGATGGTAATAAAAATGGTAATAAAAACGCTTAACAGCCACTTTCTATGTGCCAGGCACTGTTGTAAGTGGGTGACATCAGTGAACTTGATCTTCCGTCTGGGCCTTTGATGGGGCTTCCACTATTATCCACATTTCAAGGGTGAGGAAGAAGCCCAGAGAGGTTAAGTAATTGACCCCAAGACCCGTAGCCAGCAAACTAGGATTCAGAGCCAGAGACTTTGGTGTTTTGACTTAGCCAGTGGGCTTTGAACTCGGGTATGGAGAATATCATTTGCAGAAGAAACTCAGACTTAAAGCTTTCGGAGGTCAGGAACCACATATGTCATGCTCACTGTGGAATCTGGCACAGAATATTCTAGGCGCAGTCCTTGTGGTCTTTCAGTGTTTGTTGACTCACTGATTTTTAAAAAGCAAGTTTTAGTACATTTTTTGGTAAGTTAGATATTTTAGGCAAAATCAAATTAATAGCCTGACATCAAAATCTTAAGTACTAAAATGATTATTTCCTAGGATCATTGATTTTTGGTAAGGCAGAGAAACATGCTACCAGATGTGAAACTTTATTTCACACAATTTAATGGGCAAAGGCTTACATTTGTGGTTCTTCCATCGCTCATTCATTTCCTGAACATTCCATTGAGCATTTACTGGGTACCAGGCATTGTCTTAGGTGCTAAAAGCAGAAAAATGAATAAGGTGAGGTCTTTGCCCACGAAGAAGTCCTTCGTGGAGATATATGCAGTCCAACCCATCCCTCAGTTTCCCTTACCTGCTCTCTGGGTCTCTCCTAAGGCTAAGACTTACCTGGTTTTACGCGGTGTTACGCGGTGTTACAGCTTGGCTGGGTGTATTTTCGCATGCTCACGTGTGTCTTCTGTCCAGGAAGGGGTCATCAGCCGCCTGAGGCAGGTTCCACTGTTACTCACTATAATCTCCAGGACGGTGCCCCTCCCAGGGTGGTCCACGAACCAGCTGCGTTGGCATCACCTGCGAGCTTCCTAGGAATGTTGAATCCAGGCCTCACCCTCAGACCTACTGAATTAGCAGCTCTGGGGGGGGGGGTAGGGCTCAGAAATTTGGGTGTCACGTCTCTCCAGGTGATGCCAACGCATGCTCAAGTTTGAGAAATGCTGCTGGGGTTGGAACCCAAGTCTCATCACGTGTGGGCACTCAGTAAATAATCACTAAATCATCGCACACACACAGACATCGAGTGGGGGAAGTGGGTTGGTCTTACGAGGTCTGGGCATGACTCCAGGCAGCCATTTTGCCAAGTCTGAGGAGGCTGTGGGGAGATGGGAGTCCTATTTCATGCCCTCTCAAAAAACTGGGATGGGTGCGCTTAGGTGGCTGGGAAGATAGGCTCCACCAGCGCTGATGTGGGAAACGGGGAGCATCAGAGCATGGGACCTGATGGGACTGGAGCGAATGGGCCAGCTCCTGAAGCAGGGCAGGAGATAAAACACGGTGAAGTTTTAGCTTCACCTTAACCACGTGAAGGACTCCACACGGATGATTTGGGGTGAGATGGTAAAGACATGCGTTGGCAGGAACGTTGTGCTCAGGACTCTTGTCTGTTTCTTGCTCTCTCCTCCCTCCCAAGCTCCTTCCTCCTTTCCACCTGAGGGAATGCTGTCCAGATTCTGAGCAGGGTCGGAGACAACCCAGGGCACGACATTTGTCGAGGGCAGGGATGTGTGTGCTTCTGTGAGGAATCAGCAGCCGTTTCTGGAGTCGTGGTTTTAAGGAATCTCCCCCCCTCAATAGTGTGATCCTTCCCTCCTCCCAACACCTCTCCTCTCCACCCCCCCACCCCCAAAAACCTTGCATAAAAGCAGTTGGCTCAGTATAATAAAGTACAGCTTGGCATCACGAGCTACATAAACAAGAGGCATTTAATAAACTGCGTAGCGTTTTGGCAGTCGGAGGGATGGTAGGAGCCAAAGGAGACACACATGGCTGGCTTAGCAGCAACCTGGACTCATGGGAAGAGCATCCCGGCTTTAGATCCCCGCGATGAGGAGGTGGGGTGAACAAAGGGTCAGACAGACCAGAGTGGCTCAGCATCCTTGGGGACTGGGCTGTGCCCAACTTTTCCCAAGAACAATGCTTATTTATTTGATCTGATAAACACTTTTATATGGTGCTTATTCTGGGCCACACACTCTTCTGTAAGCCCTTGACAGTTTATTTTTTCCTTTAAGGTAGTCTCTGTGCCCAACACGAGGCTTAAACTCACCCCCTGGAGATCCAGAGTCACGTGCTGTACCAACTGAATTAGCCAGGCGCCCCGACCCTTTACGTGGTTTTCAAGCAGCTTTATTCAGGTATAATTTACATACCGTAAAATTCACCTGTTCTCACCCGCCGTTGGGTGATTTGGGGTAGGTTAACCACATACTACTACCATCATCTCAATCTGATCTGTAGAACATTTCTTCTACCTCTTTTTTTTTTTTTTAAGTTTTTTAATTTGAGGGAGAGCTTGTGTGAGCAGGGGGAGGCGCAGAGTGTGAGAGAGAGAGAACCTCCAGCAGACTCCCTGTTGAGCGTGGAGGCTGACGTGGGGCTCGATCTCATGACCCTGAGATCACGACCTGAGCCCAAATCAAGAGTCGGACACTTAATGGACTGCCCCAGCCGGGCGCCCCTCTCTTACCTCTTCTGCCCGTTTACAGTCAATTCCCCCGTCCTAGCCCAGCCCAGCCCAGCACAGGCAGCCCCTGAGCTCCTTCCTGTGCCTCTGTGAATTTGCCTTTTCTGGGAAGTCCGTAGAAATGGTATCGTATACCAGGGCATCTTTTGTGACTGACTGGCTTCTTTCCAGGAGGGTAACGTTTCTGAAGTTTGCTCCTTTTTGTTGCTAGATAGTATCTCGTGCTCTAGATACAGTACTTGACATTTTTTTTTTTACCACAGCTCGTTGTCCTGACAGCCCCACAGGATCGCTGCTTTTGTTACCACTGTTTCCAGATGAGGAAACAGAGGTGCAGTTTAGTAATTTGGAGGGTTTTGGTTCCCGGGCAGCAGCCAGTGTGGCATTAGAGGCCGTGTTCTTGGCCCTCTTGCTCGTGCTGCCTCCCCATGGGTACACAATACGCATTCATTTCTAACTTGGCATGTTTGCTTCATGTAATGACCGCTGGTTTTCTCAAAATGCATGGCTTAGTTTTATGCAGTCTGCTGAGATTTTCTTGAGTGCCTAATTTGTGCCTTGAACTTTGCTTGGTGTTGTGAGCGGGTGGAGGCAGGTTCCTCCTGTCAAAGAATTTAGCATTTTGTTCAGTCGACGAGACGCAGATGTGCATGAGGTTGATCCTCTAGGGCCCTGTGGGGTCGTAGGTGATCTCAAGCCTAAATGTGTACTGTGGGTGGAAGAAGTCAGCCAGAAGACGTGGATGTCAGTGAGAAGAGCTGAGGAGAAGTTTCCAGAGGAGCTGGCCTTCCATGGGTCTAGCCCCTTGGCCTAATCTGTCCCAAGTTGCATGAGAAGAATCTTGTGATTGTTGAGAGCGTGCCCCTGTGTCTTAATGTCCCTTCCACCCACAAAATTTTCTGCTTGTTATGTTCCAGCTTTTAGATCCCATCTGTGTGTCTATAATTATACCAAGAAGCTTTTCCTCTTAAGCTGTTTTTAACAGAAATATCTTGAGGGGGTTTTGCTCTCTTTAGAAAAACTGGTTAGCCAAGGCACAGGGCTTGTGGGGTGTGTGTGTGTGTTTATTTTAAAGTGCCTTTACAGCATACGTTTCTCAGGCTGGCCACAGAAACCTGGCAGACAAGCACCCAGGAGTTAGAATGGTACACGCAACTGTACCATAGGCTCCGGAAGGTCTGTTGTAGGTAGCTTGTGCCGTGTAACAAACCACCCCCAAACTGAATGGCTTAACACATTTACTTGCCTCCTGTTTCCGTGGGCTGTCTGTGGAGTTCTTCAGCTCTGGACAGGGTCAACTACTCTTTGGGGGGGGGGCTCATGCATGCCCCCGTGGCCAGTGGGCACGTTAGCTGCTGGCTGGGCCATGAGACTGGCTCTTGGCCGGCTGTGAGGCAGGGCACGGCTGTTGGCTCGAGGGCCTTGGTTCTCTCCCCCGTGACTTCCCACCCTCCAGCAGCATCTCCAAGACAGAGGGCTCCCCAGGGCGGCAACAGAGGACAAGCCCCCTTCCCAAGCACTTTCCCAAGCCTCTGCTGTGGTATGCTTGCTAATGGCCCATTGGCCAAAGCATGGGACAAGGCCAGCTCCAGTTCAAGGGGCGGGGAACCCAACTCCATCACTTGTTGGGCAATCTGCCTCGTCCTGCGGGGAGGGTGTGAGCGCAGGGAAAGGACAGCCCTGTGGCCATTTTCATCCTCATCCACAAAGTCAGAGCATGGAATAGCCTCTGTTCCGTGCTTACAAGCTGCTGGTAGTGTTGGAAGTACTTCGTAAAGGCTCGTGACTGGAGTGACCTGACAGCCCTGAGCGCTAGGAGTTACTGTTCCCCTCCTCTTTCCAGAGCAGCAGCTTGAGTCCCGGAGAGCTTAAGCACTCTGCCCAGCAGGGTCACCCAACTAGTGACAAGGAGCCCCAGGGTCTCATCCAGGCAGGCTGACCCTAGAGCCTGTGGGCTTTTAACCCCTGTGCCGTCTCACCCACGGCAGACCTTGAGGTTTGGGTGGTGTGGCGGCTAATTCTGGAACTAGGACTGACATACGGGAACAGGGAAGGGTTAGGGTGTGCCTGGCTCTGTTCCCAGCCGTTCACCCACATTGCGGCGTTCCAGTACCACAGCAGTCTGACCCCACGGAGGACGGCTTTTATCTCCCCCCAATTCTACAGATGAGGAGACCGAAGCTCCGAGAAGAAAGTGAGGGGTCCAGGGCTGTGCGGCTTGTAGCATGCAAGCTGAGATTCGAGGCCAGGTCTGGCTAGCCCAGGGCCAGTGCCTGGTTGGCAGCAGCGTTTCATTCACCCAGACTTATTTTTGCAGTTTCCATTCACAGGAATGGGGGAGGGGCCTCTGGGAACTCTCCAGAACACAGACGATAATGAAAGAAAAGGGGAAGAAAAAAAAAAGACATCTAGAAACACAGCTAGAGTTGCTGTCACAGAATGAGTGCCTTTTTGCCTGGGGAGTTGGTTTGTCAACCCCCTAGGATCTGACCGAGCCAGCTGGGCACGGATCCCACTCCGGGTGGCGCCGTCTACACAGGCTCACTCATACGGTTTTCCACATCGGATGGATTCGTGAAGCAAATAAGACGGCATTAGGTTAAAAAGCCTGACGATGGCTTATACGGTCACTACTATTGGACAATGAAAGAAGATTCTGGAGAACTCGTTTACCCAAGAGCACAAATGCTCAAAGTACAAGGGTTGGAGGATGTTGGTGTGGGGAAAGAGAGCCCGCAAAAAGCTCCATAGAGCCTGGGGGGAGGGGGGTCACTCTCATACTTGGTATGGCTTGGAGTTGGTTCTTAGGAAAAAAGGTTAGATTATGTTCATATGCTCTGTTGATCAGGGGAGGGAATTAAATCATTTGGGAAACACTGCCATAGATGATGAGGATGGGGATGCCATTAGTATTTCTTGGGTATAACACCTCATAGCCTCAGATGCCGCATAAATGAAGTTACTGAAGCTGATATTCTAGGATTGCGGTGGCCTCTCGGGGTCCCTGACTTGTCATAGTTTTGCCTCTTGGTTGGTGTAGGGTTGGTGTAATTCCAAGTGAAGAAAAGCGAGGACGCTGGGGATCTAGGAGGCAGCCCAGTGACCATTTAAGTCTTCTGAAAGAGCAGCTTTTTGACCCAAGAGGTGGCTGGTTCCCCGCCGGGAGGGCTTGCCCCTCGTCTTCAGGGGGCTTTGGGAGATGAGCCAATGCCTGACACCGTGTGGACGTAACTACCCAATCTGTCTTTGACTGACCAGTACGCACCCCTTCCTTCATAGTTCAGTGATGGAGAATGGCTCCTGTTTCCAAAGCACTCTTGAGTTCAGGTGGTAGAAAGAAAATGAAGATGGCGGGAGAGGGGTTTGCTCTGAGTTTCTGGGGTCACCCGGCAGCCAGGTGCCAGGAACAACTTGGACGATCCCAGTTCCATGGTCTACTAGAAAATATCTCAGCGCAGGCTCAGCTGAAAGCTCTGTCCTCCCTTTATCCTACCACCGCCCGCCCGCCCTGACTTTAAGGGAAATTTGAGGAAAATACTGGAGCAAAATGTCTCCAGTTCTCATGTATAGCAGGGTCTGTTTTGAGGCCAGAGGCCCCCGTGGCATGGTGGCAGTGGAGCTGTAGGGGTGGAAGAGGAGGAGGGCACGGACAGTGGGAGATCCAGCTGCATGGAAATGCTCGCCTGCCCAGCCAAGGCAGCTGTAGTCCGTGATGCTCTAGCTGGCAACATTCGGACACTGTATTATGTTTGCAAAATGCCTTCAGTTCCCGGGAAGACAGATGCAGAACAGACGATGGGAAGTTGCTGCCTAATGGTGAGCCTGCTCCTTGTGGCCAGGCTGCTAGGAGAGCCGCTGGGAGCAGCGCTCAGACAGGAGACCCGTGTTTCAAGGTGAGGTGGTCTGAGTGGTGACACATGTGGATCATAGGTACTCGGGGTGCAGAGGTTGACTCGGGCTCGGGAGCTTTTGGGTGGATTTGGCGAAGAGTGCGGTGATACCGCGGGGCGAGTCAACGATGCACTTGATGGCTCGGCTCATTAAAGTCTTTGGAAACGCCCCATAGCAAAAAATATGGAAGGAATTAAAGTAGCACTTCGGAGGCCTCCATTGAAATGTCTTTTCCCTGTGTTCTATGTGGTTAAGACAGCAGCAGACAGCGTAAGCGGAAAGGGCTCTTTGTGCCCTTGTCAGTGTGGGGCTCGGATGGGGGTGAGCTGGTTCATTGTTAGTCCTGGTAATGGTACTGGTGGAGTGGAAGGAAAAAAACGAGATTCCCTTTTACTAGTTTCTACCATTGCTGGAGCCGTAGACGAAGGGGTGAGAATAGGGTTGTGTGCGTCTTAGAAGAATCTGCTCTTCCAGGAAAAAAGAAAAAAAAGTAGTCACGACACAGCAGAAGCTACGCTACAAGTGCACCTTCTCTTCTTCTGAGGACACGCTATTTTGGGGTGTGTTTTTGTTTTTCACCATTTCATACTTGCATGTGCAGCAATTTTCATTTGTCTCTTCGCCCCTACTACTATTGATTGATTGGTTGACGGACGCATGCCTTGTCTATTTTTAAAGCATCGCGTCTTCCGAGTGCGATGCGGGTTTATCACAGGTGATATCCCACCTGCCAAAGCCGTTTGTATACATTCCTGGTGGAGTTTCAGTCTGGCTGGTGCTTGGCCAGGGCCACCCTCCTGGCCCCAAGGAGAGCAGTCTGTTCTTTTGTATGGGCCTGCCCTTGGCATCTAACGGAATTTGCATGTCTGGCGTGTGGCGATCAGCTGTGATATTGACTGGGTAGCACGTGCCTTCCTACAGATGCAAACAGCACAGACATGCTCCTTGTGGGAGCAGGCGAACACGGTCTGCCCTCCTGTCCTGGCGGGCATCCTCTTTCCTTCATTGACCGGGAGGGAGCCGCAGTGGGGCGGGTGGGCAGGCGAGGCTGGGGAGGGGGAGACAGAGATAGCATATGGAAGTGGTTGGAAAACAGATGGGGGAAGTCTGGAAAAACCCAATTTGTTGTCTTTAGGTATGTTAAGGAATGTCTCGATATGAGGGTGTTAGGATTTTAGTACTCAAGACAGGTTAGAATGAGAGGATACAAAGCATCTTTGCAGGTAGGCTTGGCATCTTGTGAATAATGATGTTTACCCCGGGGCTCGGCAGTCACTGGAAAGGCGAGGTCTGGGTATCCAGCTGGGTTTGAGCAGAAGGAGTTGGCCAGGGCTGGTAGTCAAGCACCTCTTCATGGAAAGAGAAGAGTCTGAAAATAATATTATTATAATCTCGTCAACAATAAAATGGAAAGGAGGAACGGAAAGTTTCTTTGCATCTCTCGTCTGGCAAAGAAGCTCTCGGCAGATCTTTTATCCAGTGTCAGATCCCTAACATCTCATTTTTAATTTTTTTATGATCACCTCTGAGGGAGTTTTTTGATGCATAGACCAAAAACATAGACCTTTCCGCCCCAGGTGATGCCCTCCTCCAACTTTGATGCCATTGGCTATACCTTTAGAGGTGATGGAAACTCATGTGATGTGCTTGATGCCACGATGGCAGAAACTGGGCACGCTCTTCATAGGCTCCTCTTGAGGGCATCTGTTGAAGAAGTCAGTGGCACCCCTGCGATCCACGTCTGGTCCCGGGGTGAGAGCCGAGAAGGCTGGGTAGCTTCAGAGCTCTGGTCCTCAGTCATGGTGTCATGAAACGACAGCCCTGGGGCTCCAGCCACACTCCTAAGCCAGCCTTCTCTTCCCCATCATTGGATCCCTAGCTCCTCTTGTCCCCTGCTTTCCCTTGATGTTCCTGGTGGACGAACATGGTCCTGTTGGAGCTGCCATTTCTTTCTTGTAAATTGCAAAAGAAGACACAGAAATGTACATTCACGTTCGATGGGGGACGCAGCAAGTTTCTCCCAGACTCTTGCTCTTTCCTTTCAGTGTCAAGCACAGCGTTTCATCTCTTGGATTCATTTCAGACTCAACAAATGAATTTCACAAGGTTGCCCTGTCCCAAGAGTTGGGCGTATTGGGCTTCTACTATTTGAGGACACTTTCTTCAGGGTGTAGCTCATAGAGGGGTGGTGTCAGCTTTCCTAGTGATTAGAAGTGGATTTTAGGTTACTGTTCTTTCTTTGTACTGACCATATTGCCCACTCTAATTCATCCTATTTCTAGAACCTGAATTTTCTTACTTACTCCCCTAGATATTGCTTTGTAGAAATTAAATTAATTTAATTACCTTCCTAATTGCCTCTTTTTTTTTTTTAAAGATTTTATTTATTTATTTGACAGAGAGAGGTCACAAGTAGGCAGAGAGAGAGAGAGGAGGAAGCAGGCTCCCTGCTGAGCAGAGAGCCCGATGCGGGACTCGATCCCAGGACCCTGAGATCATGACCTGAGCCGAAGGCAGCGGCTTAACCCACTGAGCCACCCAGGCGCCCCTCCTAATTGCCTCTTAACCCAATACTTGGGCAGCCTGGATTTTAACAGAAAAAGAAAAAAAGAAAAAAAAAAAAAACCAACCAAGCAAAAAACCATACAAGGATTTTTTTTTCCTTAACCAGAAGTATTTCTGAAAGATCAGATGATCAGCTCTGTGGTATGTGGACATAACTGGGATACAACATGGAAAGAAAGTCACATCATGTCACTGATAAGAGCTAAGGTTCCGAGTTAATTGGATTTTTTTTTTTTTTAATTCAGACCATTAAAAGCGTGTGGAATACACTTACGGGCTCTTCATGGGAGAGGACACATTTGTGGATCTGAACACATTAATATAAATCCTCACACTGATTTTTATTTCTGACCACACCACACTGCCCCCTTGGGCGTCTGGGAATGGACTGTTTCTGCTTATATGATCAGCACAGAAAAGCGGACTTGCTAATCCGCTGTAATAGACAAAGGAAACAAAGCCATGTAATTTCTGGGCACGGCATGAAACCCTTACACTCTTCTTACCTGCATCATCTGCTGCTGGGTTTTGTGTAGTGCTATTTGCCAGGGTTAAAAAAAAAAAAAAAAAAAGATAAGGAATAAGCTCACCATGACATCCAAAATAATAAAGCTCTCCACCGTCCATCCTAGTTTGTAAAACACTTTAAAAACCTTTCCGTTGCCGCTGGAGGTATGAGCCTTTGGCAGGGTCAGCTGTATAGCGGGTGGCCCAAGAGAAGGGAGCGTGTCTCAGCGTGGGGCTTGCTCCTCCGGTCCTCGATTTAAAGGAATTTCCAGAGAATAACATCCTGCCTATGGGACCCAAACCAGGGGTCGCACACATATCTCACCAGCAGACTTTGGCCTCGCCAAGAATTCTCCAACAATACCTGTTTGAATGGAAGCATAACATACCTGTGAAACGATGTACCATCACGGACTGTAGAGCTTGGTGAATCGTTGGAAGCTCAAGACAGAGCACGAAACAGAACATTTTACCCACACCACGGAGGCCCTTTTTATTTCTATGTACCCCAGCCCCAGGATAACCACTATTCTGACTTCTAATGCCATAGACCAATTTTTGCTGGTTTTCCTACTTGCATACAGATGGAATCAGTGCATGCCTTTTTGGGTCTGGCCTCACATGTGCGTGTGAGATTCAGCCCTGTCATGAGGTATGGCTGTGGTTCATTAATTCTCAGGGCTATACTGCATTCCATCCTGTAACTAGGCCACAATACATTGATTTATCTTGTTTATTGTACATAGACATTTGGGTGTTTCCTAGTTTAGGGCGATTACTAATAATGCTTCTACGAACATTCGTGTAGATGACTTTTGGAGAATGTGTGTTTGGATTTCTGTTGGACATATATCCAAAAGAGGAAATTCTGGATCATTCGAGAGAGACTGTCTCAGCAGAAATTGTTTTGTTTCTGCCCCCTCATTGTCTACATGTGAAGGTAGTTATGGGATTTTAGGACTGGAGGGGGCCTCACGGAATATATACCTAGCCAGAATTCTGATTCACTTTAAGACATCAGGGGTCTTCGCTGAGGGGAGAGAGAAGCTTGGTGGGGCTTTGGGGCTCTCTGCCTTCAACCAGAACAGCCCCCCATTTATCTCTCTCATAGACGGTGTTGGAATGCCACACAATATTTTAAGAATGAGTTCTGTAGTTTAAAAAAGAACTTTGAAAACAGGTGATTTGAGTTCATTGTCTTCACTTGAGAGAGGAGAAAACAGGCCTACGTGGCACGGGTGTTACATTCCTCAGCCCTTACATCGACCCTACAGGGCAGCCGTGCCTTATCCTTGTTTTACAACTGGGGAAACTGAGGGGCAAAGTGGTGAGGTGACATTCCAAAGGACACATGTCTAAAACAGAGGTGAACTCAGGCCATCTGCCTCCAGGGCTCCGCTCCTTAATTATCCAAACTGGAATATTCTGCCCCCACACACTGCCCATTTCACAATCTCTCACAGACGGTCAAGGGCCCGCGTGATGCATTGTGGTGATGGTGGTTGGTACCTTCTGGCCCAAGTTTTTGTTTCTCTGGTGACGCTATTGCCCAAGAAGCCGCTGTGGAATAGGCCCAAATTAAAACGATCCTCCTCTCCTCTCTCTTCTGCTACTAAGTCCACTTCAGAACAGAATTTAACCCTTTGTATTTGCCCTTCCACATGATGAATCTCCTGTGATAGTTGCTGGAAACCTGTGGGATAAGCACCATAAGCATCACTAGCGCCTATTTTGTCCTTCTTTGTGCTCAGATTCCCTCAAACTCAAGCCACACCGGCCTTCTTAATATGCCCCCAGGACCTTTGCATTTGCTGTTCCCACTAGCTGGAATGTTCTTTCCTACAAATTCTCACGGCTGGCTTTCTCATTTCCTTCAGGGCTCTGCTCAAAGTCATCTGGTTAAAAGAGGCCTTTACTCACCTGCACATGTAAAATTACCTTTCACTTTCCACTTCCCAACCTGCTTTACTTTTCTTTAAGGTTACCTCTCCTACCTGGCGTGTGATATTTTGACTTGCTTTGTGTGTTTTATACCTGTTGACAGGTAAAGTCGGCTTCACATGGGCTGGTGGGTTCTATTCTTTGTATATCCTTGGCACATCAGTAAATACTGAATGAAATGAGCAGGTGGATGGTTGAATGAATGAAACCAGCTTTAAAAATCAGAAAATTGGTACCCAGTTTGGGTAGCTGGAGCTGGTATTTAATGGGAGAAACTTGGAGGTGCTGTATCCTCTAACATTTCCAATATTATTTATTTTTGCATTTTCTCTTTTTTTTTTCTTGATTATTCTGCCAGAGGTTTATCTTTCCATTAGTCTTTTCAACGAACCAGATTTTGGTTTGGTTGAGCCTTTTATTTTATGCTTTTCTTCTTGTTTAGCTCTATATTTATTTACTTCAGTTTGTGTATGTCTGGTTTTTTTTAAAATTTTATTTATTTGACAGATAGAGATCACAAGTAGGCAGAGAGGCAGGCAGAGAGAAAGAGGGGGAAGCAGGCTCCCCACTGAGCGGAGAGCCCGATGCGGGGTTCGATCCCAGGACCCTGGGATCATGACCTGAGCCAAAGGCAGTGGCCCAACCCACTGAGCCACCCAGGCGCCCCTGTGTATGTCTGTTTTATCTGTGCACATTAAAGATGGTTTGAGAGCTGAGACTGTATCCAACCACAGCTTTGATGAGGCCTTCTGACGAGGTTAGACCTTCCAAGCTCCAGGTCTGGGAGTCCGTCCACAGGTTAGATCTCACCTTCTGCCCTTCCACTTTGGCATGGGTCCCTAGGGTAGAAAAGAGCAACACTTACATTTTTAAAAATATAATTGATTACCCAGTTATCATTTAAAACAAGCTTTAAAAAAAAAGCTTCTATTTACCTTAGAGATAAAGTGAGAGCACATGACTGGGAAGAGGTGTAGAGGGAGGGCGGGGGAGAGAATCTGAAGCAGACTCCACACTGAGTGCAGAGCCCAGCTCGGGGCTTGATCCCACAACCGTGAGATCGTGACCCGAGCAGAATCCAAGAGTTGGACGCTCGGCTCACTTAGCCTCCCAGGTGCACCTTATTTTTTTTTAAGATTTTATTTATTTATTTGACAGAGAGAGAGAATGCAGCAGAGGGAGAGGGAGAAGCAGACTCCTTGCTGAGCATGGAGCCTGTTGCAGGGCTTGATCCCAGGACCCTGAGATCATGACCTGAGCAGAAACCAAAAGTCGGACACTCAATTGACTGAGCCACCCAGGTGCATCTAAACCAAGCTTTTTCAAAAACAACATTTCAATTGATTTGGATTGGTTTCTAACCTCGGACTATGACTGCTGTTACACTCCCATTTATTAATTCCCATCTAACAAATGTCTTTTATTGTTTCCAGTGTTACTCGTATTATTTTACTGCTGTAATTAAAACCATGGGGAGACGAAGGTTACGCTAGAATGAAAAAGTTCAAACCACATTTTGGGACTTTATTTTTTTCTCCTGGTCTAAGTGAAATCTAACTACGTTAGAATAACAAGACAGAAAATCTATCTCTATAATTAGGAAATTAGCAGAGTTGGCATCAGACTATAAGAAGGTGCGTCGCTGAGGGGTTCTTCTCCCAGTGCGTAGATAAGCCAGTAGGAAAAAGAGCCTTTGTGAACCAGAGAGTCCAGGTGGTGGGAATGTGTGCTTGGGGGACAGGAAAGGGATTGATGGCCGCTTAGTATCTAGTTAAAGCACGTAACCTCCGGGCCGAAATCTTAGTCCAGAAAACACTGAATGGTTTCACAGTGAGATGTCATCTGATGAACCCTGCCTTAGAAAGTGGTGGAGAGGTGACCGTAAATTTGTTCGGAGATCCTCGTGTCTCGTTTGGGGTTCAGTTTGCAATCCGATAGGCTCGCTTTTCCCAGGGAGTCTCCTGATGCCATGTCCACTGGTTTAAGATCAAGGGCATGTGGTTGGTATGTGAAATGTGATCGGGGGAAGCCCCCAAGGATTCCGCATGTTGGGGGATCATCTCTGCCATGAAAGGAGATCGGGGCAAGTAGTAAAGAGAAAGTGAAAGGGGGAGACAGAGATGAAGAGCTGCAGTGGGCCATGAAGATAATGAAAAAGCAGACCTGTGCTGCCCTCTTAAAGGTGAAAATTTCACCCAGCCCAGTTTTTCCGTCTCCCACCACTGAGGTCCGCAGTGAGGAATGAATCGATTCCTAATGTTCCTTCTGGCTGGAACCCCCTTGGATTCTAAACACATGAAGGACAGATGTTTTCTGCAAAGTAGGAAAGCTTTCAACATCCTTTAAGAGGTCAGAGCTCAGTGATTATCGCTAAGTGCTGTTCACCTGTGAGCATAGGACTCGTTTCCTGCAAATCCTGTGGCCGGAGGCATCGGGTTCAGTTTGTACACTCGTACACCCAGGATAAGGCACTCTGTAGAGTCCAGTGGGAGTCAGTCTGGCTTCTTTGGTCCCCAAGGACACTGATCGGCTAGAATGGTGTAGCCACTGCACGCAGAGTGATTGTCACTGCTGGGTCCCTCAGGGTCCAACACCGAAGGCATGTTTTGTTTTAGCAAATGGAGTTCAAGTTCTAGACAGCAGCTAAAGCAGGAGGAAAAGGTTCACATTCTGTTTTTTTTTTTTTTTTTAAACATGTCAGAGTAATGGAGACCATGTATTAGGTACAAGTTTGAGTAAGGGAGTTTCAAATTTTCCAATGATGTGCAGAAAGTGCACAGTTTAAATGTAAACACACATGATTTATTTACCGCAGAATATCAAGATTATCAAGCCAAGCCAGGAAACACGAGTGTGCCAGTAAAATCTTGATAGATACCAGAAGAAAAATGAGGACCCAACTTCCTAAATGGTGGGAAAGAGTAAGTCGTGGTAGATGGAATTCTTTTTAAAGAGCACGCATAGAAATAAGTGTAGTGTTCTCGAAGGGTGGCCCATTTGTACCAGAAGCTCTCTTTTGATGTATATGAACAAGAGAGATCACTGAGAGGGAGGTCTCGTCTTCCCGTTGGAAGAGTGGGCTGATTGATTTTTTTCCTCAATGAAATAACCAGTTTATTATCAACCCAGAAGATTCCATTGTCAAGAAAGAACTCTTAAGGCTGTACTGTTCACCATGATAGCCACTGGCCTCTGGTGGCTACTGAATCCTTGAGATGTGGCTAGTGTGACTGGTGAGCTGATTTTTAAATGTAATTTAATTAATTTAAATTTAAAAACTGATATTTGGTTTGGTTGTTGGAAAAGCATTAGTATCTTTGAAACACTCTTGGTATTTTGAGTATACTCTCCAACCTTCTATTTGATGAAATCAAAATACAGATCAGGTATTTCTGATAAAAATTTACCACCCAAATTGAGATGCCTTTAAGGTGTAAAAAGCACATGGGATTTCAAAGACTTCCTATCGAAAAGAGAATGTAAAACATCTCATTAGTGATTGTTTACATTGATCACGTGATAAAACGATCGTATTTTAGACCCAAGCTAAACGTGATTAAACTTGATTGCACCTGATCCTTTTCCTGTTTTTTCCCTTTTACTTTTTAGACTATGGCTCCTGGAAAGAGTAAAATTTTCTATGTGGCTTGTCTTCTTGCATCAGAGTTCCATTGGTGGCTCAGGCTAGTTTGTCACTGAAGATTGAACAGAGTTAGGACCTAAGAAAAGGCCCTCTTGCCTCTGTGGGACTCAGGTTATCCCTGCTCCTCTGTTTCCCTGAGTCCATCCCCTAGCTGGATTGTCTCTTGTCAGTCTTGTGTGCTGAGAAGCCTGGGCTCTACTGACCTCTGACGTGTTCTGTTTAAGCCTGAAGCTCAGGGCAGAATCTTGTTTGTGAGTGGTTTCAGGACAGCGTGCTTCCTCCTTCCAGCTGTCTTAGGCTGGACAGACCGTCCCACCGAGGGTCTTGTGTACACGAAGCTTAATGAGGGCATCTGTGGGAGCAACACAGGAGCCAGGGAAGTGGCAGTGGGTGAGGAGGAGTTGAATGGCCGTACAGGATGACAGATACCTACCTCAGCTCTGGTGGGGAGCTGGCCCTTCAGAGTGGTCCCAAATTGAGGTGAGGAGGTTGGGCTGTCGTGTCCTCCAAATGACTAGTCTTTGGATGCAGGCCGTGTCTCGGTGGGAGACTGACCCCGGAGGGAGGCAGCTGCCTTCCGCAGAAGGCAGGTCGCAGAACAGGAAACAGCTGCGAGAGCTCCCCGGGAGAAGAGTCTCCAATGGGGTATCTGGGTAGCACGCGACAGCATCTATCGACTACGACATGTCAGTCTCGCTCTAATCATCAAACTGTCCCTGTGCCTGAGAACGAGGAGTAGGTTGCGTGTTTTTCTTGCATCCCTCTCCCTGGTGCCCTGCAATGAGCCATCATTTCTAGAACATGGAAAGATGAAGGGATTGGGAAAAGAGAGAAGAATGGAGAGGGAAAAGAGGAGAGATCAGTATGACACAACCGGTCACAAATCCGCACATGTGTTAACATTTTATGTTCCTCTAACTTCTGAATGGGGCTGAAGCCACGGCCCATTAGCTGTTCAGAAACGTGCGGCAGGAGGGGCGAGATGGGAGCTGGTTTCCGGACAGAGACCCTGCCTGGGTCAATTTAGAAAGAAGACTCTCGGGATAGACTAGTATTCCGCTGGCGAATGAATGGCGCTCAGATGGACAATGAATGGCGCTCAGATAACAAGCCAAGAAAGAGAGCCCGTCCCCGGCCCCAGTTTGCCCAGAAAGTGACCTGCGGGTGCCTCACAGGAAGTAAGAGCTCGGTAGCCACTTGATCCCTGAAAGCTCGGCTCTCGTGTCTCTGTGTGTGGGTCTATCCATCCGTCTGGTGGTTCTGTTTCCCGTTGGCCCTTTAGTCCCTCAGGCCAGGTTTACATCTTGCTACTACTTCCCAGGAGTCTTCCCCGCCTGTTGGTAAGCGCTGGTTCATCAGCGATGCCCGTCAGCCTGTGCTCATTGGGCAGGACTCTTCTCCCATCAGCCCCTTCTTCAGCCAGTTAGCTGTAATTGAACAGTCATGTGTCCCCCGTGTCCGTGCTCACAGGGGAATGCACATACTCCTTAACTTCGGTACACTTCTAGAAGCACATTCGTGCACGCCGGGTTAACACTGCCCCTGGCCATCTCCTTTGCCTTCCTGCCCGCCCCCCACCCCACCTCCTCCTGTCTCCAGCCACCTTGCTCTTTGCCTGTCATTTCACGCTGCTTCTGAGAGAGAAATCTCATTATTTCTGATTTAGGGGTCCTCTGCCCTCCCCGGCTACAAGTCATGCCCGTTGCTGGCTTGTTACAACATCACAAGAGAATTCCGAGCTCTGATTTATCTGCCCGGAGGGAATGACTCTGGGGGCGGGTGGGGGAGGGGAAGGGGAGTGGGACCGAGAAAGGGAGTGAAGGGTGGGGGAAGGATTGGCAGGCAAGGGCCATGGTTTTCAGACCTGCCATAGCTTTAGGATGCCTGTATGAGTTGTACTGGGCCACGTGACAAATAGCACACATTTTCTCAGAAGCCTGCATAAGAGGCAGGGCGGTGTTTGTATATTTTAGAGATGGGCTGGAGGCCTGTCATTGGGACTCGGGCCGGCTGCCGCTGCCGAGGAAAGCTGTAATGGGCTTCCTAATCCTCCCTCTTCTACTCCTGGAGTGTGGGACATGGGGACTATGGTCCTACAGTTGATTACTTAGCAGCCTTCATCAGTCTCTCTCTGCCCCATTCGTGAGGCTGCGGGCAGGAGTTAGACACCTTCTGCTGAGCGCAGCATATGGGCGTGGCACATAGTGGGGGCTCAGGAAATGCTTCCTCCATGTGTAATCAGCCAGTTCTCTCAGCTGCCTTTGCTTTGGTTCCCCCAGAAACAGACCCTGAGATAGTGAGCCAAGTGTGGGCAGTTTCATTGGGGGATTCAGGAACACCAGCAGGTCATGAAGATATGCTCCAGGAGAGAGGGAAGCCAATAAAGGCACATTAGCAGGCTTAATCCTACAGGAGAATCAGGCCACCCAAGAGGCAAGGGAGCTGGGATATTTGTACTCCAGCCGCCCAAGTCATTGGTTGGGCGCTGCACCTGGGGGCATTAGTTCCCCAGCATTTCTTGTTCAGCTCATGTACCGCCAGAGTGGCCTTCCTGTTTGGGGAAGACTCCCCCACCACCACCCCCAACCCCACACAGAGATGCTGGCACTTGCACATGGAAATCTGGAGCTTAACCAAAATGCCTGAAGTCTACGCAAGAGGCACTGACAGTGTCTGCTGCAGTAGCTAAGATTCATTCATTCATTATTTCATTCACTCAGCAAATATTTATTGAGCTGCTACTACATTCCTGGCACTGCCAAAAGTTTTGAGAGTACAGCAATAAACAAAACACAGATCTCTACCCTCAGATAACTTGCTGTCTTGGAAGGACACTTGGCCATGAGGCGACCTGTAGAAACAAAGTGCATCAACTCTATAGCCTGTTAAGTGGCAATAATGCAGTGAAACAAAGACGGAGGCCCAGTGTTGCTGAGGTGCCATAGCAAATCAGGCAGTCAGGGAAGGCCTCGGTGTGAAGTTGGCATGGGAGTAAAACCTGGCAGGGATGAAGCATGGGGCTATCTGGGAGGAAAACTTTGCAACCAGAGGAAGTTGTAAGTGCAAAGGTCCTGAGGCATGAGTGTGGGCCTGGCATGCTCAGGAGCAGAGTGGGCAAGGCATGAGGTGGCAGGAGGCGAATTCCGAGGGGCCATAAGGTGGGGTGACACTGCAGATCATGCAGCACCTTGGTAGTGATTGTAGGTCCTTTGTCTTTTACTCTGAAGGAGATGGGGCGTCCCTGGGGGGCTTGTAACAAAGAAGGGACCTGTTGTGGCTTGCATGGTGGTGTTGAGGACATGGTGAGGCAGGGTTGTGGTAAATGGAAGCAGGGAGATCTATTAGGAAGCGTGTCTTCTAAGACCCTCCCCTTTACTTCACAGTGGAGGAATAACAAGTGACAGTGGGGACAGGCCTCTGGAGGCCTACAGGTGGAACAGGGATGATACAATGTCTGCTACATTTGGTTGGTTAAAACTGGTCTGCAAACAGGCCTTTCTTTAAGGGAGGGAGAAGTAGACTCCCCTCTTAATGGGAGGAGCTGCAAAGTCACTGTGCATAGGGATGTGGATATAGGAAGGGAAATTATTGTGGCCAATTTTTGCAAATGGTCTATCATGGCAAAGAGTGTCCAGTTGAACTTCCAATATTCCTGTTCTTAAAATATTGTCAGACCACTCCACCTCATATGATGGAGTAAAATTGAAGGTTCGCAAAGATGTACCATGTCCATCTTCAACCCTGCGGACCGTCGATACCGGTGGGTATGCATTTGCCAGCCAGAGATGTGGGAACCCATTGGGAAAGCACTCCCACTTGACTACTTTTCTCCTTTTGTCAGCTTTCTTTTTCCCTTCTCACTATGCCTCTTCCAGCCCTCCAAGGTCTTCTTTCTTGAGAGTAAACACTCATATCTTATATCATGAAGAATGCTTTGCCAGATCTTGAGTAACCTTGCTCCTGACCACTAGCGCTGAACTCACAGTTGACTTCTAGTGGCTTTCAAGGGATTTTCCTAATCAAAATCAGGATCCCCCAACCCTAACCCCCAAGATGAGTTCTGTGTTGGTTGTTAATACTCACTCTCTACTTGCTTTGCCAATGGATGGACTTGATTTGGGGACTATTTTAGGTTCTGTGGCTTGCGTGGAGATTGGTATTCTTGATGTGGTGGTGACAACATTCTGGTAACTATGTTCTTGTAGCAGAGTAATTGATGGGCATATTTCTTGGAACGAAGGTATGTGCCTCTTTCTTTGATTCTCCTCTCAATAGCTCGCAGCTGGCAGACTCCCAGTTAACATGACCGTGGACTTAAGGTCAGTCTGCAGTAGTCTATTTGATATCTCAGACCTTTCCCTCTTCTTCTCAAGCTAGCAGGGAAGGATCTTGAAGCATCTCTATAAATAAAGCAGATTTTTGTAATCTAGACCAGAACTGTGCAGTGAAACTTTAGGCAGTGGTAGAAATGTTCCATATCTGTGCTCTCCAACATGGTAGCCACTACTAGCCCCTTATGGCTATTCAGCACCTAACATGTGGTTAGTGCATGGAGGAACTGATTGATTTTATTTAGGAGGAACTGATGCCTTGATTTTATTTAAAATTTTAATGAATTTGGGGCACCTGGGTGGCTCAGTGGGTTAAAGCCTCTGCCTTCAGCTCAGGTCCTGATCCCAGGGTCCTGGGATTGAGTCCCACATCGGGCTCTCTGCTCGGCAGGGAGCCTGCTTCCCCCTCTCTCTCTCTGCCTGTCTCTCTGCCTACTTGTGATCTCGCTCTCTCTGTCAAATAAGTAAATAATTTAAAAAAGTCTTTAAAATTTTAATGAATTTAAATTTAACTTTGAATGCCGTGGTAGACCGAGCAGTTCTAGATATTACTTCTGCAACTTTCCCACTCAAGTGCTCCTGATGGTAGAGAAAAGAGAAGCAATACCTTGATGGTTTGGCATGCAAGTGTCAAGTACAGAATGAGTTCCAAGCTTTAGCTGAAAAATGCATGATGACTGGGCATTGATTACATGTGAAAGTTTGCTCTTTATAATATCTATGCTCCACCATGGAACAAAATGGGTAGTCTGGGGAAATGGACCCCAGACTTCCTTAGCACGTGCTACTGTATATGCTGTGGATGTATAAATGCCAGTTGCAATAGATAACGGCATTGCTATTATGTTGGCTTAGAGTTTAAACTTTACATTGCTCCTGTTATTAGTGTAGTCTGAGAATAAAAACATCTCACCCAGCACCCATTTGGTGTTAAGAATGCCCTCCCAGCTGGTGTGGGTTATAACCCTCTCAATGCAATGCAAACCTCCTATGAGATTTAAAAGAAAATTCTCCCCCAGAAAGCGATTCAAGTGCATTTAATGAATAAGGTGCTGTCCGTAACTTTCTGTGACATTTACTTTAATAAGCCGTGGGAGTGATTTAGTGATCGGTGGGCATTGACATTTGAAGAGGGAAAGACAAACTTTGCTGCTTCTAACAGTGGCTTTTTTTCTTCTCCTCTTGATTCTGGCCCTGCATCCATGGAAACTTTGTTTCCAGAGAGAGAGGGAGAGAGAGAGGGAGGGAGAGAGAGCAGTTGTCTATGTTTGGGTTTTGGAAGTCATTTATTTATTTTTTCTTTCAACATGTAGCCACAAATTAATTTCTTCTTTGTGTGTCTGATGGTGAAATCATTTGTAGCGAGGAAAGTCTGTTTTGCACAATATTTGAATGAAGGAATGTACGCGTACATGTGTGTTACATGCGTGCATGGGGGCTTTTCCTCGACATGGAATTTGTTCCACTTGTTTAGAAGAAAAACACATGGAAGAAATTTTTTAAAAGCAGATTGAAAAGCGTACATATATAACTACAACTGAAACCATGAATATGTATCTGTAACTGCCACCCAGAAGAAGATACCAGAACACCGTGGGCATTGCCAGCCTCCTGTCATGGCCCCCACCAGTCTGAATATCCCACCCAGAGGCCACTCTTCTGACTCCTGTCACCGTAGATTAGTTTTGCCTGTTGTTGAACTTCATAGAAACGGAATCACCCACGATGTATTTTCATCATGTCCATCAGATTCATCCCTGTTGCTGTGTGAATCACTCCTTTGTTTTTAATTAATGTATAATATTCCATTCTATGAATATACCGTGATTGATTTTTCTGCTTTCCTGTTGATGGATGTTTGGGTTGGTTCTAGCCTGTGACTGTTACGAACAAAGTGGCCGTGTGTATTCTTGCACTTGTCTGTGATAGGCTTTTTCATTCCCTTTGTTTAGTATATGCCTAGGAGTGCTTCTGCTGGGTTATCAGATTAAAACGAGAGTTCTGTCCTTCTGACAAAGACCCAGTCTAAGAGAGGTTTAGATGAGGTGGAAGTTTAATTCTCCCTCATACATGGGTCAGAGACCCAGGTACTCTCTGTCTGGGTGCTCTGTCATTCCTAGGATGATACCTCTATTTTAATGGTCCAAGATGACTGATGACCGTGTTCACCTTCCAGACCAAATGATAGAAGGATAAAGAGAAGTTTTTACAGCATCCCCTTTCCTTGCAAAGACAAATCTCCAGAGACTGGGGTACCTCACTTCCATTGAGACTGCACATACCAGAACATGGTTCACAGCCACACTTCCCCAAAGGACAACGGGTCATCTTTATTTTGAGAAGCCTTTGCCCACCGAAATGTGGAAGAAAAGAGGGATAGATATGGGGTATTATGAAAAGTCTGTACCACAGCTTACTTCGTGGGGTTGGTACAGTCCCCATTTGAAGGACTGGGCATGCGGGTGTCAGTGTTGAACTCTTTTACTCCTTAAATCAGGAGAACCTCTGAGAACTTTCTGGATTCCTTGGAGTGGTTACACCAGCCACCGTCCTAAACTCTTTCACTAAGTGTGGATGTCGTTTACTTACCATGTGTATACAGATGTTTCCCCAATAACTGATTTGTTTTTGTTTGTTTTTAATATTCTGAAATGAGGATGTTACTACTCTTATTATTTTCAACACAATTATTATTTCCTTAGAAGGAGACTGACTCTTGGCTCCATTGCTTATCAGTTTGTGTGGTCTTGGAATCCTTGCTTATTCTCTCTGAGCCTATCTTTCATTGTCCATAAAATGGGAATAAAAATGACTACCTTGAAGAACTATTCTAAGTAACAGAGATAATATATTTTACACACAGTATAGCTGGAGTTCCATGTGGTCCAGTCATGATATACTGTCACAGTCAAAACCATCTAGCAACCGGAAGTGACTTAATCTACTTCCTGTTTCTCAAAATGCTAAAGGGGATGCCATTTATAACTTACAGTGGGAGTTCTCAAAACACACACACACACACACACACCCAAACCTTATCTCACTTCATCTCTCAAACCCACCTGAGCACGTTGGAAGGTTTTTGCTCTCCTTGCCCTCAGTTCTTCTCAGCCCTCCCACACTCACTCAGCCCTGTTTCCACTACGCTGCCTCTGTGGCTGCTTGTCTGCCATTCCTCTTCCCATTTCTTTCCATCTTCACTCTTTTCCTCTTGCTCAAGTAAATCTCAGGGAAAGACGCCATGATTTTTTTGCAGTCATTAGTGTTTGCGCTAGTGTTCCCTGTACCATATGACAATCATCTGTCACATGAGAGGCCCTCAGGGAATGCTGTTTCCATTACCATCAAGATGACGAGGACCGTGAGCTCTCTTTGCTTGTCTAGGACTCTTGTAAGAGCTGTGGAGGTGAGTGCTGTGAAGGCTGACCCTGAGAGCAGCGGTATATGGTGGGCAGGCTCTTATTAGCCCCAACAGCTCTGTGTGGTTAACAGGGAATGTGATTTATCCATTCACTCAATTTCTATACATTTATCTATCGATGGAGTTAGACGGTTTTGAAAGAATTGACAAAAAAAATTGACATAGGATGATGTCAATAAATAATAAATACAATCAAAGAGAAACCAAAGCCGAAGCCCAGAAATGTATACCCCAAGCTCATGCATCTATCCTGAGCTGACATTCATGTGAGGGGCACTGGAGAAGAGAGAGGCGTGAGACTGACCAGCCTCACGGGTCTGTTGCAGAGCAAAATCACGGGATAACACTCATCCAGGTAGAGAGGGCTTGAGAGCTGTGTAGTTGGATGAGCTTTCTCTGCTCTGTGTATGGCTGTCCTGAGCAGGGGATGCCCCGTCTTTTTTGCCTGGTCTCTGTATTTGCTGCCCTCGTAGTTGGCTTTGAATAGAAGAGGCACAAAGCTATCAGCTCCCTAGATCTCAATGCTCAGCTGGGTCTCAAATACCCTTAATCACTTGTTATTCATCGTGGATGTCTAGTGAGTTTGGGGTATTCCAAGAACTATTAAAAGATGGGTTTTTTCATAAGATGTCTGGGTGCTGGCTCCTGGGCTGTGATGGGCTGGGGCCAGCTGGTACTAGTTCACAAGAGCCAACTGGGCAAGTCTTAGCAACTCCGTGTTTAGTGCATTGAGCCCATAGCTCAAAATCAGCCAAGGGGTGAGTATTTATACCACAGAAACTAGCAAATACTACCCATCAGGGCTTCCCTTCCCCATGGAAAGTCAGTTGTTAAACATTTACTATCATACTGCTGGTACTGAGGGCATTACGTCAAAATAGATGCGACTGTTCAGAGAGACTGACTTATGGAAATGATTACAAGGTGTTCTGCAGACTCAAAGGTGTGTGTGAAATGGCAAAATTTCAGCTAGTGCTTATGTCTGATCTGGGAACAACAGTGGATCTACTAGAATTCTAGACCGGAGAACTCAAAGGTTGAACATTGTGATGAACATTCCCGGTTTGTTTGAAATCATCTGGGAGAAAGGAGTCTGGAGTTTTCTGCTGCAACAAGAAACAGGAAAGCCTGCTCTCACCCAAGGGCTAGATGCGGGAGCCTTTGCCATGGAGCAGGATAGAGTTCAGCAGAAATGATCCTTCTCGACACATCCCTCTATGAGAAAGACAGGGTGACAAGGGACTAGGAAGGGTTGTCTCTATGCCGCTGGTGCCCTTGCCATGGTGACTCTGCTGACAAAGCATCCTTTGCTCCCAGTTGTCAAATCAACCAGAGCTTTCATCTCTTCAAGTTCAGTACCCAAGGCTGATGTGTTGACGATAGCCAGAGCGTTATCCAAGATCAAAAGTCACCACTACCCCAAATGGGCTTTAAATGTGCCTAACGATCCAGTGAGCTCTTCAGTCTTTCTGGCTCTTTGAGGATCCATATATTTAGAGTAGTGGCTAATAGTCTAGGTTTTGGAGCTACACTGAACTGGGTTCATGTCCTGCTCCTACCACCTACACCCTGGGTGACCTTGGGCAAATAGCTTTACTTTCGTTTTCTCCTCTCTAAAATGGACAGAAGAATGCTATTTAACTCAAAGCTTCATGGAGAGGAATGAGAGAGCTGCTTCATTCAACAAATACATTTTTGAGTACTTAGCATCGGCCAGGGGAGCTCCTGTCGTGGCAGTTTTGGCCGCCACATCTGGTGCTCACTTGTTGCCGATTGGGAGGATGAGAGACCAGTCTGTGATTTTGTAGGGAGCTCCCAAACTGCCTTAGCTGGGAGACACAGTACTGCTGCCCAAGAGGCAACTTATCCCCAGTCCTTCTCTGCCAAGTAAGCTGCACGTCATCCACGGTGCTGAATCTAACCAGTAAACTTACTTTCTGAACATTTTCCCAAGCTGCAAAACAGCTCACAGGTGCAGACAATCTGGTCTCAGGGCCTTTTGGTCTGCCTCCCCCATGCCCACCCCGAAGTCTTGGAGATGCCACATGTAAGGTGTTCTGAACCACAGGTCATGGCAGGGTAATACCAACTGGTACTTGGTGCGGCCATCTGGGAACCATGTTTCCCAGGCTCCAGGAGTAGCCGTGGCAGAGTCCTGCAGGAGTCTGAGCACACATGTAGCTTAGGAGACACCAGTTGGTGGGCATGGAGCTGGGATTCCCAGCTGGTGCCAGTGTGGACTAGAGAGGCTTCTCTAGGACCAGGTGAATGGTGGCTGGACTCTCCAGGGGGTAAGAGAGAACACCAGGAGGCAAGCACAGCCCCTTTAGCCAATGGCTTTCTCAGTGCTGCCGCAGTTCGTGGGCCCATGGAGCTAGGCTGTTACTGTCCCCGCAGCTGTGAGAGCCGCCATCCCCATCATCATCTTGCTGCCATTTACAGCATCGGCCCAAGAATTCTGAACTTTTATTTGAACCATGGACCCCTTTGGTAATGGGGTCCAATCTATGGATCCCTTTCCAAAGTAATGTTTCTCAGTGCATAAAATACAATACGTAAGAGTACAGCAGAAGTGAAGTGTATTGGAATACAGTTATCAAAATATTTTTAAAATGTGATGTTGTGATATAGGCTTCTTTGTTACTATATTAAGTAAGAATCAGTGATGAATCCAATAACCGTCCTAACTTGAAGTAGTGGTGTGCTGAGAATAGTAATTCAAGCATTAACTGTAATGTAGCATGAAAATATCTAATTTCTGTTGACAACAGACACTACTACTACTACTACTAGTGTCTCTGCAGGCTGTTGCCTTCATTCATAATCAAAGGAAATACTAAATTCCGGTTACAAGTTGATGGAAGAAAGCTACATGTGCTTCCTTTCCCCAGCTAAGAACTCTGTCTGTGTTGGGCATTGGGCTAAACAAACTCGGAAGAAACATTAGTCCCAGCCTTAATCCAACCCAGCAATGGCGGAGTTGTTATTCCCGTTTTGCAGGTGAGGAAACCGAGGCTCAGGGTCCGACTAACTCACCCAAGGTCACACAACAGGCCTTTGTGACAACAGAGTTTAGGTTCTCTGTCGCCACATGCCCTGAGTCGCACCTTCCGCTGAGGGCTGCTGGCGGGAGGGACACCCAAAGGCTTTTAGAACTCCTTGCCAGGGGCGCATTCTTTCCTGGATTTTCCATTGTGGTAGCTTGGAATCGGCCATGGTAGGAATGCTTACGTGATGGAACTCCTACTCGCTCCTAATCCGGGCATTTTTACTTAGAAAGAGTTGTTAAGCCTTTGCCCTTGAACATGCTCCTTTGTTCCTCGTGTGCTCCCCAGTCCTCCTCTCTTCAAAAGAAAGGATTTGAAGAACCCCTCACAACCGGAGGAGCCCGTTTGCCTTGGTTTTACTTGCTTATTGTCGCCCCTCCCCTCACCCCTTCCTGGGCACTGAAGCTATTGCTCAGTGTACGTTTTGTTGTTATTCAGACATGTGGACACCAACAGATCAGGAGATGAGTGCCATTGAAAAGATACTTTATTACTCAGATGCCAAGAGAGACCAAGCCATGCCATGGGGCAGGGTGGCGGGGCACACGGAGGAGCTCTGCGTGGGTCGAGTAGAGGAACTGTAGCAAGAGCTAGCTTGCTTTTATTTATATATTTGTCTATCTGTTTATTTATTTAGTGGTTTTTGGGAGAAGGACCAGGTGAGACGAAGTACAGATTTGGGGTGGCTGCTTGACTAGTTTTAGTGAGCTGTGTCTGGAGGGAGTAGAGGAGCCTCCCTAGCTGTCTGCTGGGTGAGCTGGGGTGCTTGGGTCAGGTGGCTAGCAGCCTGGGGCTCTGAGAGCTTCAGAAAGGAGGTGCTTGGGAGTCTGGGTCATGGATTGGCCAACCTGCACAGGAGAGATGCGCTCCCAGGTGAGTTGCTGGTCTCTCTAGGAATGAGCTAGCCCTGGGTGAGGCCGTCCCTCCAGGGGTCATCAGTGGCCCCAGTGTGAAATTATCAAAAATCCAGAATAAAAGGACCCGATCACTACAGAAGCCAATGCTGTTCTAAGAGCGGAACGTAGCAGCATTACGTTAGAGTGCTTTCCAAATTGGTCGTGTGAGATGCCCCCTGCTGCCATTAGCTCTGATGGTGAGAATGTCTCCCGCTGCCTGTACCGGCAACTACGGCTGTCCTTGGAAGAAGCGGGATGGAAAGTCAAAGCTGAGATTTACGGTGACTTTAAAGCTTGAGGTAATAGTGCTCTGACAGGTCGACAGAGGCCCCCAGGTTACCTGCATAGCACCGGTTTCTAGCCCTCTTTCCATGAATTCAAACTTCAGAGGACATACATTTTCACTTTCTGGAAACCAAGTGAGCATTTAGCAAAAACAAATACTTGCCAGTTATTTTTATGCTAGCACATTCTATGTTGCACTTAAGAAATATGCCTTCTAGAGAGTTGTAAACATTCTACATGTAAGGTTCATTATTTCATGGCTCTTGGTGGAGGCCAGAGGGAATAATGTGCAGATTGAACCCTTTCTTTGTCCCCAGGGCTGAGGCAGAGAGCCACGAGGGTGAAACGGCTGCTGGGGTGTCCTCTGCCTCTCACGTGGGCTGCCCTGGTTGGATAATGGATTCTTAGGTGGCCTACATTGAAGGGATGAGAGAAGAGCGACCCTGCCCTTGATCCCTGCCCCTGCCAGCTTCTAAACAGCATCAGCTCATGGACGAGTTTCCAGATGGACTGCTTTTCAATTCCCTTGAGCCTCAGAAAACCAGCTGGCTGTTAAAGACCAGGATTGCTTTAGCCCGAGGGAGACAGAGATTCGACTCACTGCCTTTCCGATGCTAGGTGTGAACTGGGGTTTATCCAGGAAAAAGATGACAGTGCTTGGGATTCTGAACATCGGTGGCAATTTGGAGGCTGTAGAACTTTCTCGAGGCCTGAGAGGATCCTGGGCAGTGACAGCCTTCCTGCTGAGCAGACACATGGCTGGTTAACGACTTTGGTGGATTCCAGTGGTGATCATGGCGTGGAAGCCTTCCTCCTTTGGCCAGGACTGATGCATCTCAGGGCCTGACTTGGCTTTCTAAGAATCGGCCTATGAGGCAGTGGGGGATGATTTAGTTGCAGGAATTAAATGTAGATCGTTCTGAAGCATATGCTTCCATAACATCTGGTTGGGGTCTGCATGTAGTAGGTGCTCAGTGAAGGGTAGTTGAGTGAGTACACAAGTGCTTGTTCTATACATCCTACAGTGGCAAGGCAGCCATCCTTCCTGTTGTTTCTTTTTTTTAATAATGATAGTCATCCAAAAATGGAACAGAATGTGTGTTAAGATTTAGTATTAAAACCCTCAAAGTGGGGGCGCCTGGTTGGCTCAGTGGGTTAAAGCCTCTGCCTTCGGCTCAGGTCATGATCCCAGGTTCCTGGGATCGAGCCCCGCATCAGGCTCTCTGCTCAGCAGTGAGCCTGCTTCCTCTTCTCTCTGCCTGCCTCTCTGCCTACTTGTGATCTCTATCTCTCTGTCAAATAAATAAATAAAATATTTAAAAAACAAAACAAAACAAAAAAAACCCCTCAAAGTGTCCAGGCTGTATTATAATAGTAATATAATAATGAGGATGATGATGGTCATAGCAACTATCCATCACCCATAGCCGTGTAACAAATAGCCCCCAAACTCAGTAGCGTATGACAGAAAGCATCTACCCTCAGGCTTTTAGTTTTGTGGTGACTCTTCCTGCAAGTTGACTAATCTAGTCTGGGTCTGGCTCTCATCTTGGGCTTTCCTTCTAGTCGGCTCCACGTGGCTTTTGTCCTTCTGGCACTAGCAGGCCAACCGGGGCATATTCTTTTCATGCCGGGGGCAGAAGCATAAGAGGCGAAGTCCCACCGCACAAGCACACCTTAAGCTTTAGCTCCCATGAGACTTTCCAACGTCTTCTTGGCCACACAAGTGATAAAACCAAGCCCCAAAGCCACGGGCGGTGAAGGGTACTCGTGTAAGAACTACGATTATTAGATGTGGCTCGTTGCCAGGCCCTGCTCCAAGCATTTTAGGTGAATAAGCTCATTTTATTATCCTGACAGCCCTGAGCAGGGGGTAGGTGCTGTCACGTTGAAGGTCCATTTTACAGATAAGAAAATCAAGGCACAGAATTGCTGATGAACTCGCTGGAGGACACACACCTAGGAGGCAGCCAAAGAGGGATTCATACCCAGCAGTGGGATCCCAGCACCTCCTGTCTTAACCACGCCAGCCTCCCACTCCAGCTAGCAAGTGTGCCCAACGCCCGGGGAGCAGCTTAATGTCTGCAACAGGCTAGCACAGATATTGGCTTGGTTAACTTTTGTGGGAGCCCAGTTGGGGCAAGGCTCGCTCTCTGCATTTACTATGGAGAGAGACACTGAGGTCCAACTAAGTTCAGGGATTTGCCGGCATCCCACAGCTGGGGAGTGGCTGGGCCAGCCTGGGGTCCCCGCCTTGGTCCCTGGCAGGAAATCTTCCTTTGTGAATGAGGAGCCACTCAGCACTTACCAAGCTGTTTTTGCTGTATAATTCTGCTTTTGGGCCTTGGGAGGCTTCTAATTTAGGGCTCCCACCCCACAGGGCAGCCTTTGCCTTTTCTGACTTTTCTTACTTACTCATTTTCTGGCCGGGGGATTTGCGCCCTGGTTCCTGGGCGTGGGATTGATGCCATGGCGAGGTAGCTGCGCCTTAGTTCTCACGGTCACTGAGTCCTTAGTTTCTCATGACATGGCATGTCCCCAAGTGTCCCCTTCCCTCCCCCGCACACCCAGCCCTGGCTTTCTTCCTCCCCAGAGTGCTGTGGCCGTCCCGCGGTGTCCAGTTACAGGCTCCGAAGGGAGAGGCCCGCTCCGCTCCGTGGCTGTAATTTTAGCCCTCGATGAAAGGCCAGGGCAAGCCAAGGGGGCTCTTTGGGCCCTGTTAACAGGTGTTCCCAAGCCACGAGTCGCCGTGTCCTGCAGCCTGGGACATTGAGCTGCGCACAGACACGAGAGCCTCCGCTGGAAGTCAGAACTGGAGCAAAGTGGGTGGGAGCAACTTTTTCACCCCAAAGCCACAGGAGGATCCAGAGCTACTGGTTTGTGGGCGCTCCGGGGAGTTGAATGTTCCCAACCCCCGCACAACATGCAAACCGACAGCTCTGAACATCAGCAAGCATCATGGGGAGAGTTGGGCCAATATATACTCCCATCCTGGGGGCTGGTTTGCAAACATCTCCAAGGCAGCGGAAATGGTGGTTAATGTGTCTCTCCTCACCTGAATTCTGTCCTCTTACCTGCGCCTTTCCTGTGCTAAAGGCCGGTTCCTGTAGATGGGCACCAGTGATGGAGAAAGGACAAGCGGAGAAGAATGTTACTCTTATTTGGCCCATAGCCCAGCATTTCTTAACCCATTGCCTGAATTCTCTTTCATACTAAAGTCAGGACTTGTTTCTGAGACACTGGAAACTTTCAGATGCTTCCAGGCCCTTTCCCTCCATTCTGAGCACTTCACTCAGGAGGACACTTGGTCTTGAGAGCTACCTATTTTTTTTTTTTTTTTCAGGAGGGAATGAGAGATTTATTGCCTCTCTGGGCAGGCGAGGCCTCCTGTAGGACTGCAGGAGGCAGACAGTGGTGCGGGCGGGTGGGGGAGACATGTACTCACTCTGTGTCCCGCAAAACCTGCCCAGAGCTGGGATTCCTCCCTTTCCCATGACGTGGGCCCCTGTGGTGGACTGTTGACGCCTGGACCCTTCTCAGACTAGGATTAGAAAACGTGAAAATACATAGAATTACAAAGGATCAGCCATTATTAAATATGGTTGGTGAAGAAATAGTTATTAAAATACTAACTTGTGGGGCGCCTGGGTGGCTCAGTGGGCTAAAGCCTCTGCCTTTGGCTCAGGTCATGGTCTCACGGTCCTGGGATCGAGCCCTGCGTCAGGCTCTCTGCTCAGCGGGGGGCCTGCTTCCTCTTCTCTCTCTCTCTGCCTGCCTCTCTGCTACTTGTGATCTCTGTCAAATAAATAAATACAAACCTTTATTAAAAAATGCTAACTTGTGAATCTGCGACCTAATAAAATGTGAGCTTTCAATTAACCCACTGACTGTCAAGCCCTGGTTGAAGGGTTGAAGTGGTGGACTTTTGTGATACCTGGAACACCGGCTATTATGATATGAAAATGCCCCTCTGGTTTCTACTGGTGACAGAGGCATAGGCTATGGTTGGTCACCAGCATGTGTAACTGAAAGAAAATCTATGTCTCTGTTATAGACAAGTGCAATACAATTTAAAATACCCCTCTGAGCTCTTGGACCCCCTGAATGCGAGGTGGCGGACCCCTGATAGAGAATCAGGTTGCGCAATTGTCTGTAAGTTCTTTGAGGTAAGGTATTATGTTCATACGTCTTACATACTTGAATTCTGGCGGGGTTTTTTGTTTGGTTTGGTTTTATTTTTGACTTTGGGAAAACATCAAGCATATAATGAAGTAACCAGAACAATACGATGATTCTCCCCCAGGTGTGTCACCTGCTTTACCTGCTGTCGACTCACAGCTGATTTTTTTTTCACCTACTTCCCCTTCCTGAAGCATTTTGAAGCAAATCCCAGACTTTCTGTAACTTCATCCCATATTTTGATTTACAAATAGCAGACGGGTCACTAAGTCTTTATGGATTGTGGGGGAGTTGATTGATAAGGGCCATCAGATTAATTCACAAATGCCTTTCTAGTTCCTTTGGGGGATCAGGGCCCCAGGATGTGGGCCTGTGTCAGAGAACCCTGTTCCCTGTCACTGCGGGGGTCTTGACAGCCTGAGCCTCATGATGTCACATGGACTTGTTCCCTTCCACATACATTGTCTGTCTCTGTCCATCTCCCCGCCCCCATGGCCGCACCCCCAGCTCCCAGCACAATGTGTGGCATATAGTGTGTGCCCGGTAAGCAAAGCTCCTGGAACGGGCGCCTGACTGAAAGCAGAAAGATAGGCCATGGGGAGGCATGTGTTGCTACTCCCAGCGGGGGTGTCTGGACTGCGACGTTGGTGTCTTCTGGAAGCCTGCCAGAAGTCCGGAGTCTCAGACCCCACCCATCAGAATCTGCTTTTAACCAGATGTCCGGCTGACTCTGTAGGCCCATTACAGTTTAAGGAGCACTGATTTGCCCCCCACCCCCACCCCTTAGCCTAGAAGAGTGAGAATGTCAGCCAGGGAGAGCTTTGCACTGTGATTTCAGGGGCCTCACCGACCGGGAGGGCAGGGCGAGGCCCGGACATGCACTTACTGTGAGTGGTGCGTCCTGCGTGTGAACTCTGGTATGGCCACATACTGGTTCTATAAGCCTCTGTTTTCTCACCTGAACAGTGGGGTGAGTGAGCCATATCTCCTAGCATCAGAGAAGTATTAAATGAGGTAATGGCTGCACTATGGAGTACCATGTGTGTTCTGGAAACCTCCTGGGCTGATGCCTCATGACTGCCTTTCTAAACTATGAGGGAATGATGCTTGTTAGTCTTCCAGAAGCTCTGATAATTGGGACTTGTTTTGGAAATCTTTGCTCCCATCTTTGATCATTATCATGAAGAGGACTTGGGAAACTTGAGGGAGGTGTGGTTTGGGGGGCCCCCAGCCCTTCGCTTTGCATCCCCCCTTTCTGGGGGCATCTTTCTCCTTTTGGGGTGTCACACACCCTGTCTCCTGAGAGCCTGCTCCTAGGTAGGACATCCAATACGATGATAAAGCATTCCATTCCCTAAGAATTGGGGGCCCTTCATTGTGGAATAGAAGTTCTTCTTCCCTTGATGTAGGCATCAGGAGACAGGGTTGGGGGAGATATTTTTTAAAAAACTTTGCATCTCTTTGTGCCTCTGGCATCATGTCACATGGACAGGTGCCTGCGTCGGCCCTGGGTGTGGTCATGACCACGTCTTTTAGTGGTAACTCACTTTTCCCTGCTCTAGTCTGGAGGGATTCTAAACAACTAGACCATGCCGGGAGACTGAACTCGAGCTTTTGAATAACTACGGATGGAGAGTAGTGACGGCTAAGGTGAATGTTCCTCCCTAGCATGTCTAACACATCCATTACATGGTACACTGTGTTTACCTGGGGCTTGTTCCAACAGAACTCAGCAATCCTCCTTCTCTCTTGGCCTGGCTGTGTATTTACATGGTAAACATTTCTATAAAAGAAAGGGAAATATTCTCTTTAAAATATCTTATAAAAATTGCCCTTTGGAGCTGAGTGGATAGGAAAGAGCAAACATTCCATATTTATGAAATGAATCATTTTTATAAAAATGTTACCTGTAGACCAAAAACTTAATAACAGTAATGTTGCTGATAGTACAGTCATCCTTGCTTACTTTGGTTTAATATGGGCCCTTTTCCATAATCACTTCACCTAAGCTTCCCAGCAATCCATTGGAATGGACACTGTGAGCTCCATTCTAAAAATGAGAAAATTGAGGCTTAGGAAGCTGGGGTAGATGCCCAGTGCTGTACCCCTAGGCAGTGTTAGAGCAAGGATATGAGTGAGTGTAGGTCTTGTGACTCAAAACCAAACTGATGCCTATTGGCACGTACCATCCTAGAGTAATATGTAAGCCGGGTATCAACCCATTGGCACCCAACTGCCTCAGAGCGCCTGTACCATTCAGCATTTAACCGGGAAAGTGGAACCACTCTAGGAATTTCACACAGGGATGATTTAATACAGGGAATTAGTTACACTGTCCATGGGTGAGCTGAGAAGCCAAACAGAGAATGGCAAAGGAGGCCAGAGTTGAGCAGTGGCAGGAAGCAGGTACCACGCTGAAGGGGGAGTGGGGAGGAGCGATGCTGCCAGAAGCTGGGGGCTAGAGGCTCTGTAAGGAGGCTGGAATAGCGGTGAGCCAGCCTGGTGGGAGTCGGGACCCCCGAGGAGACATGGCCGTGGACTAAGAGTGAAGGGAGGAAATACCTTGACTTATCTCTTCCTCCCACCCCGCGACGTGCTCTCAGTGCATCCCACGGCTGAGTCGAGCTAGAAGCTAGTGGACCTGGAGGTTACAGCAGAGCAGGGGAGAGGGGGCGATGCGTGGATCTGGAGTAACAAGCCCAGGGCCAGCACGACATCTTCTGCTCCTAGGTGTGGGTACGCTCCCAGAACTAGCTTCATGCCTTTGGGTTTTCCTCCTCCCCTGAGGACCGCTGTTTTCCCCCCTGGGTCCTTGATGGCCACTCCCCCACCCCGCCTGTCCAACAAGTTTGGCCGCAGTTCATTTTTGACCACTTTTCAGAACCAAAAAAAAAAAAAAAAAAAAAAAAAAGTTACTCAGGAGTCTGCAAAGGTGAGAGAAAGTGGTTTAAACTGGTCCAGTTATGCATCTGAGGCCCAGATAGAACCTTGTGTTGCTTTTGGGCCACAGAGACCAAAGCTCCGGGGACCAACAAAGGGACTGTGTCATTAAGTATCTTGGACGCTGCCAGCTGGCCCGCCAGGAGAACTGGTTTAGCAACAAGCTGGTAGACCCAAAGGACGGGCATCCGTCACTCATTCTTCTGCCTACTACTGAATTAGCCTGATGAAAATCCACGTTTCAGCCTTGGTAGTATTGTCTCCCTCTGCTCACTGCCCGCCTGTGTTTGTAGGATTCTTTTTCCTCTCATTCTACAACCTTCTGTGTAGCTAATTGGAGACATCTGATGCCCTTCAACAAGAAATGGGAAAACCTTGGCATAAATAAGAAAAATCATTTCTGTGGTTCATGGCTCCGTCTTTGTGAACTCTTACCAATGGAAAGGGAAACTCATGGTCATTTGGGTTCACGATTGGGAAGAGAGAAAAGGGAAACCCTACACCTCATTCAGGGCTGAGTGCACAAAAGCCTCTCAAGAAAGAAACGCTCGCTGAATGGATGGGAACATGCAAAATGTACAGTACCCCGTTCATTTCCTTTGACAGGTGCCTTTTTGTCTTTAATACACATGGCAGCATTTGAGAGCAGGCAGCTAATGTCTTGGAGCTCTTCTGGGGACTTAACAAAGGCTAAATAATAAACCGTCTTTGGGGTTTTGTTCATTTTATGGGAGTTACTACCTCTGCTCTCTGTACTGTGGAGTTTATGATGAATTTGAGGCTCATACATATGTCGAGTTACCATTGGAATCGGAAGCCCCCATGTTCCTTGTTTAATGACCCCCTGGCCCCGTAGGGGTAACTATTACCCTCATTCTTGGGCTTATCAGCCCTCACCTCAATATGTTTCAGTAGTATAATTGCATATGTATATATTCACAACCTGAATTGATAGGTTTTAAAATTTGCATAAGTCATAGAATATTGTATGTGTCATTCTGTAGCTTGCTTTTATGACTGAAACACACTGGTCCGCACAGCTCTGTCGTGTTCATCTCTTGCCGCCCCGAGGAATGCTCTTAAAGGAAAACTGCAATTTCTTTTTGCACTCTCCCATCTGTGGGTATTTGAGGTACTTCCAGTTTTTTGCTCCTGCAAACCGTGCTGCCACAAACAATTATATCAAATGTCCTTATGGCCCATGGGGGAAGAAGGTCTCTAGGCAGTGGATCGCGACCTTTTCTACACATCAGAAAAGCCAAGGGAGCCTTTAAAAGGTCCAGCAGCAGGCTTCCCCCAGCCCAGCGAAATCCGAATCACTGGGGGGTGGAAACTAGGCACCTGTATCTCTTAAAAGCACCCTCCCCCCAGATCATTCCGCTGTGCAGCTGGCATCAGCAACCATTGCTTTAGGGCATACAGCTAGAAATTAAATTTCTGGGTCCAAGGGTTTGTTTTTCTTCGGCTTTTTGGATATTGCCGAATTATTCTCTACAACGCTGTCAGCAGAGTCTGAGATCTCGTGTTCCTGTGGCATCGTCTCCTCCCTTAAATTTTCTGGATCTTGTCCCTGCGGGGATCTCAAAGGAGGTGTCGGGCTCTCCTTTGATGGCCTCCCACACCTGTCTCCACCTGATTCATCCCCTGATAAAATCTTGCCTCGCCCCAAGGTTGCAGAGTAGGAACTGTTTCTCACAAAGCCTAACTCAAAGCTTGGGGCGCCTGGTACCGCATCACTTTACAGTCCAAGGTGTGGTAGTTGAGAGGTTCCTGCCATCCGTTCTGCTTGGGATTGTCGAAACATCTTTCCGTGGCAGGGTTTGGCCTGGACCTTACTCAAGCCGTAACCATATAGAAATATCTTGGAATCCGGTGTTCTCTCTCTCTGGACCTTCTGGACAGCTAAGTGAGGCTTTCTAACCTCATACACTGAAAGCTCGTGTTCTATTTCCTCTCCCCGTGTGTGTGTGTGTGTGTGTGTGTGTGTGTGCAGATAGAGAAAAGGGAGCAGATGAAAACCAGTGAGGCTGTAATCATTTTACACTTGAAACTAGCAACCTTCACCCTCCTGCAGTGAGCTTCCGTCCTAGTTTGCAAGTGGGGATCAAACAGTGGTGCAAACATGTGAAATGCCAGGCCAATGAGGTTAATGAAAACTTGGGCAAGTCTGTATAGCTAGCGGGAGGGCTGGGAGTCTGACGGCGGGATCCGGATCTCTCCTGGCACAGGCTCTGCGGGGCATCTCCTGGTGGGGTTGGCCGTCAGCCTTGAACGTCCATAAGGATAATTCTGGGTCCCATGGCTGGCGAGGCTATTCTAGGAATCTCCTAGTTGAGTTGGCACCTCTCACTGGCCCGTTTGGGCGATGGGGCCAGGAGAATGCCAGGGACTCAGGAGGCTAACGTTCTTTCCCTGTGGCGCTTGAGACACGGTTGTCTGCCGTTTTCTCATCCGCCTCGCCTTCCCCTGCACACTCCCTCCTCCCGCCCATACGAACTTTACTCCGGACCTGTCTGAAAGCACAACCCATCACCAGTTGCATTACATGCAGAATCTTCTTATTGTGGGGTGACATACTGCACTGTTTTACTCTCCATTGTGTCTTTGTGTCTTGGCTTGGGTTTCCTGGAGGCAGGGCTGGAGATAGGGCTTCTGGTGCCTGGGGCTTATTGGGAGAACACTCAGGAGAAACTTACAAGGGCGTGAAGAACCTTGCTGATCCGCAGCGTGGTCTCAGGTAGAGCCTCGCTTTGCTTGGATCTGCAGGGAGAGGGCTTTCGGACACCGCGTGGGTCCATCAGTGGTTGCGGCTGGCCGTGGGGAGAGCATGGCATGGGCCTAACCTCCTGGGCAAGGTGCCTCCCATCAAAAAAGGGCCGCTCTCCTGAGAAGGGGCCCCAGGCCTGATCAAAGGGGATCTGGGTGGAGCACCACCCTTCCTCCTCCCCTCTGGGACACCCCGGGGCGGCGGGGGGGGGGGGGGGGGGGCTGGCAAGAGGTGCTGCAAAGACAGGGGATTCCTGCCCGTGGGTAAATAATCAGCATCGTTTCCAGCAATGCAGCGAGCCCTGAAAGCGCTGTGTTTAGCAAAACATCATTCTCCTGGCTGCGGGTCTGAGACTATGTTTGCTGGTTTAATCTCAGTCCCGGAAGTGCGCCTGGGACTCGCAGAGGGCCTGGAAGCCACTTGGTCTGTGTTGGGAAGCATCGTAAGGCCCATGTGTGAACTGGCGGCCGGGATAAGTGGCACGATGAATTAAATCCTCTACTTGATGGGAAAGGAAGACCCGTACCTTTCCCAGTCTGGACCCCGGAGATGATTCCCAGGCTGGGGCTTTGATGCCTAGAAAGGTAACAGCAGACCCAGGAGCCTGGGATGCAATTGCTTCTTGAAGCCATAAACCTGGGGAGCCCAGGTGAGTAAAGAAAGTGAATGCTTGCTCGGCTGGGGTTGGGCTTTATTTTGCTGAGAGCCTTCCTTGATTGTGCCTTATCGATTGTTTGTCACCTGGAGGTTGTGCAGGAGGAGGAAAGGATTTCTAGAAGTGTCCCGGCCGTGATCCCCTCGTTCCCCGTTGTCATGTCTGGCCACATTGCCTCCTGGGGTGTCTGTTCAGAATTTGTGCTCTGAAGAAGCAGCCCCAGAAACCGCTAAGGCCGCCGCCGCTTCTCTTCTCCGGGAAGCCAGGGGCAGGAGTCCATGAGCTTGACATGGAGACCCCGTGGGGCATTTCTCTGTCTGCAGGTACCCTCAGCCTCTCCTGCAGGGGACAAGGACAAGGGTTGGGAGCAGCGCGGAAAAGGGGCAGGTGTCTTGGTTCCACCACCTCCCAGCTGTGGGAGCTAGGGTTAGGGTACTTTGAGGGACTTCGTTCCCTGAGACCCCAGCCAAAAAAAGCTAGGAAAGGCAAGGTCATGTGCATCCCATCAAGATGTGTGGGCAGGGTGACCATGTGTCACGAACATTCCAGGACAGTTACAGTTTCACGTATTCCATCTCCGTTGGCCACCAAATGTACAGGATCACCTTTTAAACGCCTCTCTAAATTGATGCTTATGTCAGTATGTGGGGGCAAAAATCCCACATTTTTCTCCTTGGATTTCTCCATCCTTTTGTGCCCGCATTGGTTACACTCACTTTCTCCTCACGGAATATTTGGAAATTTCCTGCCACAGCGTGGGAGGGGCCCGTTTCCCAAGGAGGGGCGGGTGGTCGGCCGTGGCCAACATCCCCCTCGTCTGTCGAGAGCCTTCTCTACGCCCTAGTTAGCAAATCCGCATTTTAGCACTCAGGCTGAAACGCACGTGCCATCCGGCCCAAGGCAGCTCATGCCCGTGGACCTGAGAACGGCCTGTAGTTAAGGAGTCAGAGCTTTTTCCTCTGCCCACCACACCTGCTTGAAAACAAATTAAAGGGGAGAGAGGAACCTCAGCCCACCCTTCCATCCTGCTATTATCTACTTTGCCGCAGGAACACCCCCATTTGCCTCCGATCTCCAGTAGAGCCCACTTTCGCGCCCCTCCTGTGTTCTGAGTCTGTGGTCTCCGCCTGCCCTCCTCCGCAGTGCTGGCTGTGAACATCCTTTAAAAAAAGGACCTGATCTTTTTATAACCTTTAGGCTGGCAAGGGGGGGGGGACCCAACAATGTTTGCCTTGCCTTCCTGGCTCATATATATTTTTAAATCACACAGTATGTGTTTCTGAACGGAGAAGTGTTATTTGAATTCTTGAGATTTGCTCTGGCCATGTTGGGCCTATTAACTTCCCATTAACATTGACTTTTGGATGATGGTCGGACCATCATCCCTTTGGTTTCCCCTTTTTCAATTACTGTTTTATTAGACTGGAAGTGTTGTGTAAGAACAGGAATGTGGGAGTAAGGATGCCTCCGTTTAGGACTCCAGGGCCCCAGGAACTTTATTTTCCTTAAAGACAAACTTACCTAGTGCTCGCCGTGTGCTCATACTGGCCTGCGTGCTTTCTAAATACAAGCCCACTTACTCTCACAGCTCTGTATGGTAGAGACTGTTGTCTTCATTTTCCAGATGAGGGAGCAGAGGCCCAGAGAGGTCATGAAACTTGTCCTGGGTCCTGCAGAAAGCTGAGGTTTGAACCCAGGCATTCCGGCTCCCGAGTCCCAGCTCTGAAGGGCTAGGGAGCTCGGTTCTCTCTCAATTTAGAATTACTAATTAATACTAATTACTAATTAGTATTACTATTATTTCTTCACTGGAATTTTTGCCCTAATCAGTAGGATGGAATAGTTCTCTTGGGGTCAGTGTACTGTGGTGTAGTTTCTGCTTCCTACAGCCGTTCCCTAATCTCGACATTGAAGAGGAGAAATAACCGTGGAATGAACTGAGTTCCCAAAGCGCATCCTGAGGTCCAGCAGTCAGCAGCACCGGGCTTGGAAGGGAGGTTTCTCGGCCAATAATTTGGGGGAGGCGCTGCAAGCCAGCCCCACGCTCTTGGAACCCACAGTGTTCTTGAACTTCCCCAAGGGTTCTAGGCAGTCCACAGCTGAGAAACTTATTTCACTTTGATTATTCAAACGTTGAGCTCCTTGTTGTCCCCATGGAATCCATTCTCGGGGGTAGCGTTTTTTTTTAATGGCCCCTCGAGCTGGGGTCCCCGCAGACACCGGGGACACGGCAGCTCGTGTGTTCTTTGTAATTAGTGTTTACAGCTTTGAATCTGCCGTGATTTGCAAGTTTAGCTCTTTTGTGCTGGTACCCATCTGTGTATATATAGCTGGATAAACATTAGGAACAACAGGAATCTTTTGTAAAAAGGTTACGTATCTCCCACCTCTTGGGATTCTCCGCTAACCGGACATGTATGCTTTGCCCCCAGCCCCATTTTCCCGATGGTGCAAATTCTCACTTAAATGCCAGTTGTGCTTAGTGGGATGCGAGGGTGACCCTCCAGGCGTCTCTTCCTTCACCTCTCCATGCTAGCTTGAGAACGTGCGTCCGTGTCAACATACGCTCACCCTCCTCTTATATTGTATTTTCTCTGCATTTATTTTGGGGCTCCCTCCACCTTTCACGATCCCCAAAGACGAGGTGGATCAGGCAGAGAGAGGACTGGCAGCCCGCACAGCAGTATTTCTTAAACACAGCCGCGGCCACCTCGTGCGGCATTCTGGTGTTTCCAGTTACTGCTTCCTTTATTTTTTACAACACCCACTCAGGAAAAGGGCTTCTTTACTCCATTTTCTAGCTTTCTTTTGGAGTGTGTAATTTTAGATTAATAAAAAAATGCACAGGATTGAAAATAAAACGTTCAACTGTGAAGAAAGGAAGCAGATGCAGTGAAACGTGAAAGTCTTCCTCTACCCTGCGTTCCAGTTCTTCTCTCCAGAGAGAAACACTGATAGGTTCATGCGAATCATCCCGGAAAGGTTTTATTCAATCACCTGTGTGTGTGTTTGCGTGACTTTCTCTCTCTGTCAGTCTATTTCCTACTAGACATAGTATTCTTTATCTTGCTTTTCACTTAACCTCATAACAAACCTTAGAAATTTTTCCAGTTCCAAATGAGCTACTCATTCTTTCCATTAGATGCCTAGTATTTAACACTATAATTTAGAGGTACCTGAGGCTCAGTCGTTAAGCAGCTGCCTTCAGCTTGGGTCATGATCCCGAGGTCCTGGGATTGAGCCCCACATCGGGCTCCCTGCTCAGGGGGAAGCCTGCTTCTTTCTCTCCCACTCCCCCTGCTCATGTTCCCCCTTTTGCTGTGTCTCTCTCTGTCAAATAAATAAATAAAATCTTAAAAAAAAAAACACAAACCATGATTTACTGAACCAGTGCCCACTGATAGACAAAGGATTTTCCATTTTGTACCATTGCCATTGCTATAACATATGTCCCTTTACGAATAACTCAGCTTTTGCAAGTATATCTGGGAATTCAGTTCAAAGAGTGGTACATTTTGTAGCTGGAGTGCTACCGTCAAGTCACCCTCCAGTTAGGCTGGACTATTTTATGCTTCTACCCTCTTTGCCAGAACCTTCGTGTTTTTTCAGCCTGCAACCATTCAGGGCATTACCAAGCTTTTAACCTTTGCTCATCTGAAATGGGCAATAGAAGGTCTATTTAAGTGATTTAAAAGGATAGCTATCATTTTCTTTGTGATTTCCTTTCTAGAATCACCTTAGATTACTTTCTCTTATCTAACGTGCCTCAGGAGCGGTGGCGCTGGGGCTGGGGTTATTTTCCATGTAAGGAAGCTGAGACTCAGGGGGGGAAAGTGACTTAACCAGAGCCAAGCAGTGCGGGACCGGAGAATCAAAACCAGGTTTCCTGACTCGAGATTTAATTTGTTTACCCTCAGTTGCAGTGTCTCCCCAGCAAGGATGAGGGTGGAAACGTGTGGATATGTGTGTGTGTGTGCGCGCGCGCGTGTGCGTGTGTGTGTGCACGCACGCGCGTGCACATGTGTGCGTAAGGGGGGCGCCCGGACCTGAGGAGGGAAGGTCACTGCGTGTATAGGCGCTTTCTCTTCTCTGAACCATCTCCCCCTCAGCACCCTGCAGAATTCACATGGGATCCCCATGTGGGGCGTTATCCCACTGATGTGAGAACCAGAGGATATGGAATGAAATGCCGCATAGGAAGTATAGGTTATTAGAGGTAGGAACTTTCTGTTTGTCACTACTCATGGCCAAAGCACTCTGTCCTAGAAGCAGCGTAAACAGGCTGCCTCTCCCTCTCTTCCTCCCCCAGACAGAGTCACCAGGAAGATGGGACTGTTACACATGGTGCTTATTAAAGCCGTGTTGTCCGTGGGCTCACAGCACTAGAGAACCTTCAGGGATTTTTAAAAATCTCTATGGTTCTCTCTTTGGGACTGATGGTAATCCCTTGAGAGTAAACAGAACTTCAAGAATTTCTGTCTTGCTAATTCTTGACAAGATGGTGGATTGGCACCTGACATCCAGTCTCACCTCCTTCTGGCATCTGCTATGCTGGAGAGGCTGGAAAGCTAGAAACTACATTTCCCAACCTCCCTTGCAGGAAGGTCCTGCTTAGAAATTAGATTTTTGTCAAGTAGTTGTAGCTGTGCCATTGTGAACTGGCTAGAGGTTTTTCAGGTTCACTGGTTGGTAGGGAATAAATTGGTGACATGTTTTCCTCTGCACACCCTTAAGGCTGGGAAGAAACACCACTCATCTGAGATGACCAATCTGACGGGATGGAGTGTATTTCAAAGCGTCGGCTTTTAAGATTCCTTCCTGTCTTTTATGGTTGGGCTCTCTTCAGCCTGTATCTGGGTATTTGCAATCGCATTGGCCAGGCTTGTCAGGCTTTTTGCCAGAACAGTCCCCCAGTAGCCAACAAACAAAACTGGGACAAGAACTCTACGCTTTCATTTTTAAAAAGGTGACATCGTCACCTGCCCTATTTTATGGGCTTCATAAATGGATACTTAGCTCATGGGTCATTAACAATCATGAAATGAGCGAAGAGATGCTTTTATTGCTGTTTTGACATCTGGGGTATTTATGTGATGACATCTTTTCTATTGTGACTTGTACGCTCCTGTGAACTTGTCTGTCACACCTTTCCCGGCCTTCAGTGGTGCTGGATTTTTGCTTTGAGCTGGAAAAACACAAATACCTCAAACCACACCTCACCACACTGTAATGAAGATCAAAGTGAAAAAAAATGAAGAATGGCAAGACATCCCAGGTGTGTCTTCAAATCTCCAGAAAATTCCGCCCCTGGGCTTTCTCTGAGCTTCTTGCCAGAAAGGGCTTTCCCCTTTAGAATGTAGAACACAGTTGCTTTTTTTTTTTTTTTTTCCCCCTCCGTGGCTGGGGCTTTGTAGTAAAGGCCCAGCCTACTCTCCCTGTGGGTTTCCTGGGCTTCCTGGTCACAAGCCTGAGGGACAGGTAAAACTGCCGCAGAACTTCGGGGTGCATTCAATGAGGTGAAGGGGTAGGTTCGACTGTTTTTAAAGCACAAGTTAGATGAGCCTTTTTAAAAAAAATTTTTTTTTAAGATTTTGTTTGTCAGATAGGGAAGAGAGAGCAGAGGCAGGGGGAGTTGCACACAGAGGGAGAAGCAGAGTCCCTGCTGAGCAGGGAGCCGGATGCAGGACTCGATCCCAGAACCCTGAGATCATGACCTGAGCCGAAGGCAGACGTCCAGATGAGTCTTTATTCTTAGGAGCCAAGAACAGCCTTCAGTCTTAACTTCCTTCAGTTCTCGCAGCCTGGCTTTGCCCAAGCCCCTCACCCTCCTTCTCTGAGAGATGGGGACAGGGGTTGCTTCTGTCCCCTGACCAGAGTGCTGAGTGTTTGACTCATACTAGTTCCCTTAACCCTCAGAGTGAGCCTGAGGTTGGTGATAGTGTTATCATGGTTATTATTATTGTGTTTTTTTCATTGAGGCAAATTTTCTTTGACCGCAAAGGAACGATCTTCAAGCGAACAATTCAGTGACAGTTAGTCCTTCACCGTGCTGTGCAGCCACTGCTGCTATCTGGTTCCAGAATATGAAGGATGTGAGGAATATGAGGAGTATGAAAATGAAGAATATTCTGGGAGCAGTTGCTCCCCATTCCCCCATCCCCTAGCCCTAGCACCCACCCCCAGTCCGCTGTTTCTCTGGATTTGCATGTTGTGGACATTTCATGGAACCGGACTCGTACAGTATGTGTCCTTTCTCATCTGGCTCCTCTCACTTAGTGTCGTGTTTTCAAGGTTCCTGCACACTGTGGCTTGTGTCGGCACTTGGTGCCTTTTTATGGCCAGTACTGTTCCATTGTGTGGACAGACCGCATTTGGTTTATCGAGTCATCTGGTGATGTACCTTTGGGCTCTATATTATGCCACTTCCTGTATGTGCACTACGGTTCTTCCCAGGGGACTAACGTAGCAGTGTCTCTTTAGCACTGACATTGAAAGGCCACCAGCCATGGCTGGAGTTCAGGAGGAATCACTTTAAAGCATTCAGGGCTCTCCAGCAAATAGTGTTACTAGGAGGCATCTTTCTTTATTCCTGACCTGCAGGAAGGGCAAGCTTCATACCTCACATCTCCATTTTACAAATGAAGAAACCAGGTTCGGAGAGGTTAAGGAACTTGCTCAGGGTCACACAGCTTAAAGGTAGGTGATCCCGAGCTTGTGCTGGGTGTTTGTGGTCTTTCCACTGTGCCATGCTGCCTCCCCCCAGCAATTAGAAGCGGTTAGAAAGGTTATACAAAAAAAAAAAAAAAAAAAAAAGTGATACAAAAGGCAGTTATACGAATTGCCTTCTTTAAAGCAAAAGCCAGTCGTGATAGAGGAATGTTAGTTTAAATCAACTGTGTGGTGATGGTGATAACAGCAACAGTAGCGGCATCGATCGTCCCCGCATCTGTGTGTGTTTGTGCCGCTAGAATCCAGTACACTGTAGCTTTCTACCGCTGTTCATTAATTTGCACCTTCATATCTGGAAAAGGCATCCTAAAAATTTCAAGCCTGAAAGGTCTACTCCCTAGACCCCAGAGTCTATCTCAAAGTCAGTCTCTCGCATGTGTTCCCCCTCAAGCGACATGACCCTTGACTCCAAGTAGGTACTATTATCTCTTTTCCTTCTTTTTAAATACCTCCCCCATCTTCCTATTTTCTCAGGTCACAGGAACCATCTCCCCCTTTTAGAAGAGGACCTTAGAAATGAGGGACAAGACATCAGGTGGGCAGTAAGAGCTGAGCTCAGAACTCTGGGTGCCTTTCTAGAATTTTCCAAACTGCTTTACCTTCCTTTGGAGGGCCAGTCCCAGAGCGCTTGGCCCTGGGTACAGGATTTGGGCATTCGCACAGCCTCCCACGCCGTCTCATTCCTCATCGTAGGTTTACTGGTGTGCAGACCCCCACCTCTTTTCCTGGTGGCACATTTGTCCAGAAGACGACCCGACCCGTGGAGACGGGTGCCCTGGGATGAGCGCCCATCGACGAGTGGTGGGGGTAGCACTGCTTTCGACGACGCCAAATACAAACACGTGTCCGAGGTTAGCACTGTTTCTATAGCAGCAGCCGAGGTGGTACATAAGTGGCGCTATTATAAATCGAGTGTGAAGCTGTTTAGATTTTCCCAAAGGAGCCTGAGTGGCTGGTCTCTCCATCTCCCCTTGGTCACGAGGGAAGATCCTGTCCCTCTGATTCATGCATTGTTGCATATAAAAATAAACCGTAGCCTCATTACCCTGACATTTTCTTTGTGGACTTTTTTTTTATGGCAACCGTAGGACTTCAGTGGCCAGTGTAACTGACGACATACGTTTATTTACTCACTGACCTTAGAGCAACATTCCCCATCATGTTACTTCGTTTTGTTTCATAGCTGAACACTTTGTTCAGTGGGGTAGGCTCTGAAATGAGCTGTGTTCTGGGTGAAGGAGAAATAAAGACATGAGGCCGACGTGCAGGGGTGGGAGCCTGCTTGCCGATGGGTCGCTGGTATCCAGAACTGTGGTTTCGGGCTCCACCGTGGCCAGTGAGGCTGGATGGCCTTGGCCCTAAGCTCTAGGAGATTAAATGTACAGCCATTTCCTGAAGCCGAGTTATCTCTGGGATGAGAGAAGCTATTCTAGGGCCTGGAGAGACCTCGCTGGTGGGTGGGTGGGATGTGACCTCGGACGCGAGGACTGCCTGCCTGGCCCCTGGCCCCTGACCCCTCATTCTCCGTAAGCCACTTAACTGCCCCTGAAGATTAAAGGAGGAGCCGAAAGACCACAGTTGGCCTGCCCTCTGTCTTGTGCGGGGGGGGGGGGGGGGGGGGGGGGGGGGCTGGTGTGATTGGGGGAGGGGCTCAGCACCGCCCTAGGCCTCTGCCCCTGGGGCTCAGTGGGAGAACTTCTCTTGTGATAAGTAAGAGTCTGGCAGAACTGCCGGGTTATTGCTTTGGCAGATGAGACATTTACCTTTGGAGGCTGGCGCTGGAGGGGGAAAAGGTATGCTGTTCCTCTGGAGAATTAGATTCAGCAGATGTGGGGTAGGTCCCAGGAATCAGTGTTTTACCAAGCCTCAGGGGATTCCTACTAAAGGGACACTTGGGGGTAAGAGACTTTGAAAGGCACAGCCCTTGCTCCTGTCTTATTTTCTTTTGCCATATTTCCCCCTTCCCCGCCTTCTTTCGGCCTTTGTGGCAGATGCATATAGGGAGATGACTCAGATCCTTTGGGTCTCACCAATTCGGTGTGCTCCGGGGGGGGGGGGGGTCCCATCTGTCAGTAATTTTATCTTCTTGCTGTCCTGAGGGCTCAGCGGGCTGGAATTAACACTCCCAGGAGCAGCCCTTAACCCTGGCAGACAGGAGTTAGTGTACAAATACCCCAGCTCCCTCGCCTCTCTGGTGGGACCAAGTTGAGCCATGTCTTGCAGCATTTCTCAGAATTTCCCAGTGGGATTGGACTCTGGTCCCACGCAGTAGCAATGTGTCTGACAGGCACACTCTTCCTAAGGAGCCTTTCCTTCCCGTCTTGCTTCCTCATTTCCTTGCCGCTGTTCGCTCGTCTCTCAAATAAACTACAGTCAGTTCTGTTATAATATGACATGACTTTTAGAAAATCACCGTGCTATGCAAAATATTGCTATGCAATAAAAACCACAGGGCTTATGGAGTAAATGAGATTAGGGGCACAGCACTTAAAAACTTAGGAGCGCATAAGAAAAATAAGACGGAAACCTAATAAAAATGGTAGCATGGTTTGACACGTCATGTGGTTAGGAAATACATAAATACAATAACTGCTGTGGAGCTCTACCTAGGGAAAGCCCTGGAAGTGGCTTGCAGACGTGGGCATCAGAAGGGTGGCGACTTGTGAAGGGCTGCTAGGAGTGTCCGTAGAAACCGAATGGACAGCTGTCACACTGGGTGTGGATGGTTGGGGCTCGTAAGGTGAACGGGGGTGGCTGGGAGGTGTCGGAAGTGTGTGCCTAGCTGCGATCACTAACTGTTTCTTTTCTTTCTTTCTTTCTTTTTTTTTTTTTTAAGATTTTATTTATTTATTTGACAGATAGAGATCGCAAGTAGGCAGAGAGGCAGGCTCCCCTCTGAGCAGAGAGCCCGAAGCGGGGCTCGATCCCAGGACCCTGAGATCATGACCTGAGCCTAAGGCAGATGCTTAACCCGCTGAGCCACCCAGGTGCCCCCACTTACAGTTTCTTACAGACAGAATTGCATATAAGCAAACGCGAACTTCATGTGATGCTCAAATTCTCCTCTAATCTATCAATCACATTGGAACAAATTTGTGTTTCTAACGTGTTAGAGCAGGACTGACTGTACTCGTGTAGGCTTTCTTGTTGTAGGGCTTCTTTCTAAACCTAAAGTAAGATCCCTAATAATGGCGGCTGTATGGTGGTTTTATTCTTTGATTGGGCTTTTCTTATGTTGAACAGAGCAAATAAGCAAACCAGAAGCCCCTTCAGACCCAAATAGGTTGAACAGTGACCAGCTGGATGTTAGAATTGGGGGTCTCCAGTCGAAATATCCTCCTACAGGGGTCTCTGCACCCCAGGCCACACGGTCTCACCCACTCATTATCTTGTAACTCCCTCGGGGACTGTGACCTCGTTGTACCAATCCTGAAAATCTCACTTGCCTATTTGCAGTCCTGGAACTGCTGTAAACCTAAAATCAAATGTCAGATTATGTCTGTTATTATGAGCTGGAGAAGAATTCTGTAAATGCTCAGTTCTGTCTTTTATAAGGAAAAAAAAAGAGATTAACATAGAACCTTGGTAGATATATTATTCACCTGCATTCGGTGCTTCCCAGGAGGTAAAATTACAGCCTGAGCACAGCTCATTCTTAATTTCCCATGGTAGATTACAAATGGGTTCTTTTCTATTCTACAACTTCTTTAATCTCAATACCTGATTTCTCCCATGTGTACCTGTACGCAATCAAGCAACTTCTATACCGCCTGACTCATTTGTTTAACCAGGTCTGCTTCAGTGTCAAGCTCAGACTTTGCATAGCCTTGATTTTTGACCGGGGCTTGCACCCAGGATACAAGGTCAGCGTTTTTCGGAGTGTGGACTATAGCCCACCCACAGCAGAATCCCCAAGGAGCCTGTTACAAGCACAGTTTCCTGGGGTCAACCCCAGACTCTCCTGGATCAAAATATCTTGGAAGCGGGGGAAGGGATCTGCCTTTTGCCTTTTACAAGCTACTGGATGATGCTTACGTGTACTCAAAATCGAAACTCAAAGGTTTAGACCAGTGGGTCTCAACAGGGGTCCTTCGTGCCCTGTTATCCCCCTCCCCACCTCCAGAGATATGTAAGAGTGCCTGGAGACTTTTTTGGTTGCCACAACTCAGAGGGGATGCTACTGACATCCAATAAATAGGTAGAGGCCAGGGATGCTGCTGAACATTCTAGAAGGCCCCACAGAACAGCCCCACAGCAAAGAGTGATCTGGCTCCAAATGTCAACAGTGCTGAGATTGGGCAACCTTTGGGGATTTCTCCAGAGTCTGCTGCCCACTTAAAGGGCTGTTTCCTTTGTCATTATTTTCCTTGGTTTCTTCACATCCGGCTGGTTCAGAAGCTGAAATGTGTCGGCTAGGCAGATTGGCACCTTCACTGGAGGGCTCAGGGCGGTGAGGATGATAGCTGGCTCTCTTAAAATGCCTCCTCCACCATCCGGGCATTGAACAGTAAATCAGGTCCACTCAAGTCATCCTAGAGATTAAGGGCCTTGCGGAGTTGGAGCAAATAACACAAATTTGGAGATGCAGAAATGGGCTTTTCTGCCAGCGTGTGTAGATTTTTTGTCAAGCATACTCAATTTTTATGACCTAACTGATAGGTACATGATAAAGTGAAAGCTCGCCCTGTTCATCACCTGGGACAGTGCCTGGACTGGTATTTCCATGCTTCATTTATTATTGACCCTTGCTTACTGAGAGATCTGGCAGTACCTTCTAAATCATCGAAGAGGGCTTAGAGTGGTTGGTATCCTTTCAACATGGGGAGCATTCCGTTGTGCCGTGAAATTTTGAAAACTGGCAATTCGTGTATAGCATAAATGGTAATTCCACTTCCAGGGCTGACATTCCAAGGGTCTGTATTATATCCCAAGGAATATATATCTACATTATAAGGCTATTATTCAACGATAAGGTTTGTCAGATAATGTACAAATGAGTTTTGAGTGCTAATTAGCGGTCTTTTACCAGTTCATGTGTATTGTTAAAATGTTTTATGGATGCTCTAGGTTAAATGTGGGACCTTTTTTTCATCTGTTGGCTGTTATTAAGTCTGGAAAATCCTTGGGGGTCTGTTAAAAACTATTGAAATGCCAACATGATGGGAAGTATTCTAATACCTAACAGATACTGAGTGCCCACAAGTCCCACATGCTGTTCCGAGCATTGTACATTTATTTTGCTCACTGAATCCTCAACACCAGCTCTGTGCGGTCCAAGTATGATCATTATTTTATAGATGAGGTTAAATGACAGGGACACACAGACGTCCAGGTGGGAAACTACCCTGGGAGCCCAGGCAGTGTGGGTTGTTAACAAGAGCATGACTCTGCCTCCACTTCTTCAAGCGTAGTCAACAATAGTCACCTCCAACTCAAACCAAGTAGACTAATCCTTAAAATCATTAAAATGATTAGCTTAGCCCAGCACTGTCCAGTAGACATAGGACATGAACCACATGTGCCATTATAGATGTTCGCAGAACGAAGTTTTTTAAAGATGTAAAAAGAAACAGGTGAAAATTAGTTGGATGGTATATTTAATATTCTAATTTCAGCATGTGATTGCTATCCAATAGTACTGAAATATTTTACCTTTTCCTCTTATATTAAGCCTTCGAAATCAGAGTATGTTTTACAGTTGAACGAGCCATGTTTGAGGTGTCCAAAAGCCACATGTGGTTAGTGGCCACTGTATGGGACAGTGCAGTCTTGACTGATACTTGGTAAAAAACGTGAGGCTTTGAGAACAGAGTTTGGATGATTGTTGAGAGACAGAAAGATGTTTTTCCAGTCCTGCTTAGCTCAGGTCCGAGAGGCCTCAAATGTTTCTCCAGATCGTGACAGAGTTCTGTAGCTACTTCTGTCCATGGTGGGCTTTTACTAGTGGGCCCAAGCAATTATACTTTTCTTGGCACACCCAACAATATTTAACAAATGTTCTTGAAAGGGGATTTAGCTTAAACACACACACACACACACACACACACACACGCCATCTTTGTTGTCAGTATATCTATTTCATTGGATTGAGGATCCAGTGCAAGGGATACAGGAAGGGAGAGATGTTTTATTTGCGCCTGCGTGATACCTTCCTTTGTCTAGCTGACCTCTCATCATTGACATAACCGCCATCTTGGTCCCAGTGTAATTTAAATGGAATACATGTACATATATATGTATATGTATTGTTTGTGACCCAGTGGTGGGGGTGCATGGATCTCCAGCCTTAAAAGCAAACAAGCTTGTTGTGTGGCTATTTCAGAACCACAGCAGAGCTCCCACAACTGTCTGATAATGGCACTGAGCTTCATAAAAGACAGCAACTCGACTCAGAAGAATACAGGCTTGTTTTAAGGTCTTGAAGAGCAAGCGTGCTTTGTGAGTCTTTTTGGTAGAAAACAGCAGTCCCTGATTGCTGAGCAAAATGCAGAGAGGTACCCTTGAATACCCAAAGAGGCCAACGAGAACACTAGCCATGGGTGTTGTCATCTCTCTGTTAATTAAATTCACGGGGACAAGTGGCTCTTCTGGAAAAACATGCATAATCAAAGAAACAACACACTATAGTGAGAAGATCACGGATGAAAGGTTTTAGTCTTGACCTCTGCCATTAACTAGCTCCATGCCTTCCGTTCCTCTGGGCTTTGCAGTAAGAAAGGGGAAGTAGGATTCGATTTTAATCCACGATGCACAGTAGAGTCACTGGGGAGTGTTTTAAAAAATGCTGACACCCGGGGCCCGTTCTAAACAAAATAATTCAGAATCTCTGGGGTTGAGGCTGTTCGTGTTGTAAATGACCTCTCCCTTTTTTTTGGTGGAAAATTAGAAGACCCAGAGAGAGAGAAGTGGACGTGTAAGTATCTGATTTCAAATGCTGTTTGTTTGTAATGCACTTGAGAGAGAAATAAAGAGAGAGAGAGAGAGAGAGAGAGAGAGAGAGAAAATCCATTTATCTTAATTTAATTTCAGTTAGGCCCTTTCTAGCCTCAGAAAGGATTTAAGGTATCAGGGGAGGAGAACTGATATTGGATGTCTCCATCCCTCCCTCTTGAGAAGCATTTCATAGAGAAGGGAATGTTCTGGTGTGGTTCATTCACTCTAGGGCACAGATGAAATCAGAGTATTCTGAGAATAGTTGATTGTATCAGTCAGGATAGGCCTGGTAAGAAATGACCCCCCCAAATCTCAGTGGCTTACAACAGCAGAAGTTTATTTCCTGCTCATGAAAAATGTACTGTATCTCCTTCATTCCGGGGCTGAGGCTGATGGGGGGAGTTTCTCTCTAGAACACTGCTAGTCCAGATGGTTGATGAGGGAAGAGAAAATGGTGAATCACACACTTGTTTTTAATGCTTATGCTCAAAAAATGGCACAACATTTCTGCCTACACTTAATTGGCAAAGCAAGTCATGCGGCCAAGCCAACTTTGGTGGGGATGTGTGAACTGTCTACAAGGATAAAGTTAGGAACAATAATGCAGTCTCCCACAGCAGTGAAAGATCCTGCGTTAAATAGTGTCAAAGACTCCCGTCTACCCAGGGAGTACCCAAGAGACACAGTCCAAGGTTAACTCTGTCATGGCTCACTTCTCTTTTCTACGGGAGGGAGTTTTCTTTCACTCCCAACACACCAAACAAGCCCTTGAGGCACAGTGTAGCAGTAACTCCCATCAGGTTGGCCTCTGCTGACCTTGGGCCCTTCCATCTTCTGAAAGATGTGCGTCAGCTCTTCATGTGGATTTTCTGGTGACTTGAACCAAGACCTAGGTTGAGCCCAGCCTATCCAGCTGTCCTTTATTTCCTGAAGAGGCAGTGAAGAATGGTGGTGGGCGACACTGGTTCTCAAATTTGGCTGCCCCCTAGAGTTACCCAGGGAGATATGAAAAATACTGATGTCTCGGTTCTACCCCAAGGAGTCTCATTGAGTTGGTCTCTGGAGAAGCCTGGGCCTGGATGATTCTAATGCTGGGACCTGGGTTCAGAACTTGGCTTCCGCTTTTTCAGCTGTATTGCTTGTGTCTGGGTTGCTTTATTTCTCTGCTGCTTTGGTAGATGGTTTTTGTGATGGTTCTATGAGAGGCAGAGAAAGCGGTAGGCGCTGCACCAAGGTCTGGTCGGAGCTGGGGAAGTGTGTTGATTCCTGTGACTACTGTAATGATGGTTATTTTGTTTGCTGTGCTGTCCCAGTGCCTCCCGAAGTCAGCCCATCTAAGAGGCTGGCCGGGGAAGAAATGGTGTGTTGCAAGGGCCACACGGTGTGATTAACCGTGATTGTGTTTCTCCATGGTCTAGGTTACAGGAATGGAGTTCTTGGCTTTTCCTGACTTCTCGGGGGGGTGCGTCCGAGAAGGAGAATAGCTCGGGACCTCATTGGGTCTTCCCCACTCCTTCTTCAATGTGCGGCGTGAAGGGCTTACTCGGGGCAAGCTTTTATGGCAAAACAGAAGAGTGAAAAGCAACAATTTCAAAATTGTCTTTCCATTGCCTGGCTGCTTGTTTGACTTGCCCACACGAATGAGCAGCCTGCTCAGATCCCTCCAGGGGCCTCTCCCGGCTAGGCGCTCCCGTGGGGCTGAGCTGGGGCTGAGCCCGAGTGGGGGGAGGGGCGCTTGTGCAGGACCGCCCTCCCGCCCTCCCGGTGGTCCCTGCCCGGCGTCTGTTTGCCTTTCACTTTGAAATTAAGCACAAAGCAGGGGAACTGTGGGAAGGGGCTGGGCTGCGACCAGCTCAAAAGAGCTCTAACCCCTGGCTTCTGCTATTACTGCGGTTTCTCTGTGGTTAAAGATAACCCACTGGGACCACCTTCTGGGGGAGGTTGTCACCAGGATACCTGCCATTGTCCCCCGTTATCTTGAAATAAGCATGCAGACCCACTCCGCCTTTTAATGCTTATTTGGCAAGTTCCTTGCCTCTTAGTCTCTCAGTTACTGAGATAAGACTCCCCCTGTCCTCATTTTGGTTACAGAGTTTTTAATAATTTAATGAGCAAATGTCAAGACTTACATTTCTGTTTCCAGGAACCATTTCCCGATTATTCCTAATTCTTTGCATATGACACACACATCAGAGAGTTCGTTCCATTTGACGTTTGTGAATTTATGGGAAATCTCATCTTTGTAGAGATTTAAAACTTGGCTGCACCCATTGAATCCACTCTAGGGAGTAATTTTTGCAACGGTCCCCAGAGAATCAGGCCAGATGACCAATAAAATGCCATTTCTGTCCATTCTGCTTTCTCTGGGGTTTTGATGAGAAAGGTATTTTTTCATTTTTGTCCCCACCCCCCCCCCCCAAACATGGAGCATAGGAATGTCTCCGGGGACGCCTGGGTGGCTCAGTTGGTTAAGCAGCTGCCTTCGGCTCAGGTCATGATCCCAGCGTCCTGGGATCGAGTCCCATATCGGGCTCCTTGCTCCGCAGGGAGCCTGCTTCTCCATCTGACTCTGCCTTCCACTCTGTCTGCCTGTGCTCGCTCTCGCTCGCTCTCTCTGACAAATAAATAAAATCTTTAAAAAAAAAAAAAAAAGGAATGTCTCCGAATGATTAAGATCTAAGAGTGGATCATGAAAGCACAGACAGTGACCGTCTCTCTGACTGCCAAGAAAGCCAGCTCCCTCGGGATTGGGGGCTGGCTCGAAGGAGAGCCTGGATTGCTCGCATTCTGTTGAGACAGAAAGCTGAGCTGCTGCACCCGAAGCATTTTACCCCTTTTAGGAATTGCTTCTAGAATTTTGGCCCCGCAGCTGGGCTGGCTGCAGGGCATCACGTCTAAGGTTGCTGTTGAGAGGAGCGCAGGGGAAGAGAGCGAGATGGTGGATGGAAGGGACTTAGTAACTTGCAAATGGAATTTTCCTAAGGACAACTGGAAAGCAGAAATGCGTTTCCCTGCATCCTGAGTCACAGCCTCACTAATGGGATGAGATCTTGCTGGGATGACCCCTCTTTTGTTATGGAAAGTTTCATTTCAAGAGCAGGAGCCCAGAAGGAGAGGGTGCTTTACTGCCTTCACCCCCAGCCCTCATCCCCTTCCTGTGTGAGTGTATTTTAGAGCCTCCTTTCTCAAAGTGGGGCCCGTGGAACCAGCCCCATCAGCATCCCCTGGGAGGCCGTCAGCACCAGCCAGAACGCAAGAATCACAATCTGCACGCCAGCAAGAGGGTGGGTGGTCTCTGTGCACCGCAAGGTCTAGGAAGCATTACTCTCGGGATTCTTCAAGAGCCGCAGACCGTTCTCTTGCTGGGTCTACTCCCTCTAACCCAGTAATGACACATGCAGGCGCCCAGTTTGGCCCTGCCCAGGGAGCGCAAAGCAAGGGCCTGGCTCTGTGCTCCGTAATCTCACATCCGTGGTAGAAATAGGAAGCTAAGCTTCAGAAAGTCTGGTTGGAGGGACGGCAGGGTGGCAGGGGACCTGTTTGAGAATCCTGTCTTTGTCACCTATGACCTGCGAGACCTTGCAGCATTCAACTGGTTTCTCCCACTTCTCTATGTTTTTGCCACTGAGGAAATCTCCAGTACATTCTGCCTCAGCCCCCTGCTCACCATCCCCTTACCCTTGCCTGGCAAACATGTCTGATGCATTTCTGTATTTCCAAAAGCGCTTCTCTGGAAGAGAGGGTGCTTGTGCTGGCTTCATTTCTTGATTCATTCCTTTGCTCATTCATTCTTTTGCAAAACCAAACTTATTTGGATTTGCTAGGACTTCATTTGGAATTTCCAGCCGGCTGAGGCCAGGTCGCCATAGCTGAAGCAAAGTGGAAAATTAAGAAATGGCCTCCATTTTGCTGAATGACCTTGACAAATGTGGGTGTAGCTCCAGACCTCTGGATAACTGCTTCGCCGCTGCGTTTTGGTTTGGCAGAGGAAGCAGCCTACATGCTCAGCCCATAACCCAGTTTCATCAAAGGCAGGACACCTCGTCCTCTGCTCCCTGGGGGGCCGTGGAGGGAGGCCCAGCCTTGGAGCTGGGGTGGGGCTGGGGGACGATGGGATGGGCCTGGGGCCACTCGGAAGGTGGCGTCCGCTATTCTCTATGGCATTTTAAGGTCATCCTTCCAGATGCTTCATGTCGACTGGAGCAAGCCCTCATGTTAGGCCTCATGTGTGGCCTCAGAGAAATGCAGCCGCCCCTCCAGGCACCGACTGTCCTGTTGGGTGTGTGGGCCGTGGGGGGAGCCGCCTGGGGTGTGTTCTGGCCTTGGCTTTTTCAGGACGGTGTGGCCTGCTGGGTGCCGTGGCCTCTGAAAAAACCCATTTGGGGGTGGGAGGGAGGCTCTGTGCCAGGCCCACCATTCCCCCTGTGGCGGCTCTGGCACATTCCCTCAAATAGAGGCTGGAAACCTCTCAGAAGCGGCCTGGACCCCTCGGTGGCCCAGCTTTCAGGGCTGCACAGCCAGGGTGTGGCAGATCTTCTGGAGTTCCTGGTGCTGCCTTCTGGAAAACCTGGACTGCATTTCTGATCAGGCCGGACTCCCGAGCGGAGGGGAGCAGGGCGGTAGCAGGGAGCCTTTCTTCGAGAAGCAAGAAGCGAAGCGTTTGTTTGTTGCCTCAGGGGCCCAGATGTTAACTTCTGGCTTTGGCTGTCGGCCGTCAGGTGACACTGTCCCCTCATCTTTCTTTCCTTTTCTTAAAACAATTCCTCTCAAAGTTACGTGAGAATCCAGTGGCTCTGGCCCAGTAGCTGCGTTTGGGAAACTGATGTGCTCCCCGCCCCGCCCCCCCCTACAAGTTAGCATGGACACTGCACCCCCCCCCCCCAGTCTGTCTGCTCACATCTGGAAGGCAGGTTTGAGCTGGAGAGTGGCTCCCACTGTCAGAGCCCATCTCTGGGGTTACGTCAGCCGGCACTTGTTGGGAAAGGAGCTGCTAGGGGAGACTCTAGCCAGGAGAACGCACATTGGTGACCGCCCTTTGAGGAGTTGTCCCTGGCCTTTGGCAGGATGGTTCTGTCGCCAGGTGTGAGAGCTGTGGGTGTGGCGAGTAGGCAGAGAGGTGGGATCTGGTGAGTAGGGAGAACAGCAGGCCGCAGTCTTAGGGCTGAGTCTTAGGGTCCAGCAGGATTCTAGAATACGGGAGTGCCGGGAAGGAAACTGAGGTTAGCAACTCAGTCATGTGACTGGGCAGGTACAACAGCAAGTAGGACATTTAGCAGCGGGTGGCACTCGAGGGACAGAGACCCGGTGCTCCTGCCAGGAATGGCCTTCCAGAGCCCACCGCACCCAGAGAGGGCAGGGCCCCCACAGCAGGATTGCTTATGGCCACTGAGCAGAGCTGAGGGCTCGGGGCCCAGAGCTCAGCCCTGAGACATACCCGAAGGCCCCAACGGTCCAGATGCAAGCACCTCAGCAGGTCTTTCCACAAAAGGGAGAAGACGGTGGAGACAGGGTAGCGTCCCACACCCCAAGGGATCATCTTGGAACCCATGACTTCCTGCCCGTGTCTCTGTTGGCTCCCCGGGCCCTCTCGTGCCTCAGCAGAAGCATAGTCTGGTCTCTCTCATGACGGAGCCAGCAAAGGAACTAGATACCCTCCAACCACCACAGTGGAAAACGAAAACCCACAGGAAGAAAATGTTCAAATAGACTTGAACTGTGGCCTGGAGTGGTTTCAGTTTCCTGATTTGCAAGACACACACTGTCCCAGAGTGCCAGGGGCCTGTGGTCACAAAAGCTCCATCTCAGAAGAGGCTAAGAGGGGGTCCTTTCCGGGGGAAGGCTGCAGACAGTGCTGCAGAAGGTAGCTGGAGAGGGGGTGTGCTCCCCGACCAACCCCTCTCTGGGTCTGGCCTTGCCAGGCCCCCTGACGAGTGAACCTCTGCTTCGGTGAGTTTTATTTTGAGATAATCCAAACATACCGGAAAGTGGCCCAAGTGACACAAAGAACTCCTGCATTCATTTGTTTTATGTCTTTCCTCTTTCTCCACATGCATGCGCAGTACACACATGTGTACGCATATATATATATATAAATTTTTTCCTGAACAATTTGCAGGTAAGCCATGGGCACCAAACTCCCTCTACCCTTTGTATTTTCTAACAACGAGAATATTCCCTTACATGGCTACAAACAGATATCAAATGATATCAAATTCAGGAAATGTCATATTGATTTAAGACTTTTCTCGAAGACATCGTCCATATTCCAGTTTTGTTCCAGTAATTCCCTTTGCGACAATTTCATTACGATTCACAAGCGAGCCCTGAATCCCACACCGCTTTCAAGTGTCTTGTTTCTGTAGTTTCTTTTAATCCAGAACAGTTTTAAAAGTCTTCCTTTGTCTTTTATGACCTTGGCATTGTTGAAGAATGCTGGCCAGCTATAGAATGTCCCTTAATTTTGGTGTCTCTGTTGGTTCCTCATGTTTTGATTCAGCTCTATGTTTCCTCGGTGGGAATACTATTTAAGTTAGCATAAGGATTTGTCTTTCTCTGGGGGCCTTATCAGGAAGCATAGAATTCCATTTTCCCCCCTATTGGAGATGTCAGCTTTGATCCCTTGCTTAAGGTGGTCTCTGTGTGGTCACCCTTTTTCCTTTGGTAATGAACAGGTAAATTTGATATTATGTACATGTCTTCTTCCTTAGCAGACTCTCCCAACCTAGTTTTAGCACTCACAGAAGATTCTCACTTGGATAATGGTTACTTTCATGGTTGCATCCATCATCCCTTCCATATTTGTGAGTCCAAAATAGCCTGTGATTGGGTGGTAAGGCATATCCCCCCTGCTGAGGTTGGTAGATGAACTCACAGGGAGGAAGGGTCCCGATATGCAACTTGGACCCCTAGTCAGCTCTTGCCAAACTGTCCTGCGCTGTTGGGTGTGGGCTTTGACACACCTCGTAACTCATTTTGGAAATACATATTGCACGTTGTAACTCATCGTAACTCATTTTGGAAATACATATTGCACCCTGACTGGATGACTTTTGAGCAACGTTCCCCCATCCCCAGGTTTACTGAGAAATGATGGACATATGTCACTGTATAAGTTGGAATAACCTTTGACACGCTTTACCAAAAAGAGGTGGGATTTTGATCACATGTGTTATAATTTGTTTTTGTGGCGTCTGCTGGAAAAATCACACCTTGGTCTTTTACACAGTGTTGATCGACAGAAAGCTGATCATGCTGAGAGTATTAATGTCTTCTCTCCATCTGACCCCTGCTCCAGAGGAGGGGGGCAAATTAGAGACACCATTTGAACCCTGAGGAGGATGGTTGGACTCAAAGGGCAAATGAACTATTGGAAGCAGATGAATTAAGTAAAACATGAATTTCCAGAAATGTTTCAAAATGCTTGTGTAGGAGCTGTTTGTGTAGGGGGCGTGGATTGTGGTGGTGGTAGTGAAGCAGAGAACGGTATTGCTTGGAATCTTGGTTATCTGTTGATCTGATTCAAAATGAATCTGTAACCAGTTTCTAGCCACTTTGTTTTGGTCTAGTTCTTACAGCCATTGACTGCTATTTCCGGAAGGGGTTTCTTTGGGAGACCCTCTGATTGCTTCTTTACTGGGGCTGAAATATTACGTTCTTGGTCTTGGTTTGAGTCTTTTCAAGTATGTTCTCTCTGGCCCACAGTAGGACCAAGGGAACCGCAGGTTTCGCGGCTCTCATATGTTATTATAACACTGGTTGTTACAGGTCCCATTAAGGTAACTGTTTTCAGAACAGCAGTGAAAACTGTAAGTGGACATGAAGGAAAAGCAGCTGTTTTCCATAAAACCTACAAATGAACAAATGCTAGTTACCCCTGTGATGTGTGATCTGGAATGGTCTTTCCCTGCGTGTGTGTGCTTCTTGGAATGTGCCTGGATGCACACCCAGAGAGGAGAGAAAAGGGAAAGAGAGTAGGTTTGTAGTTGAGTAACTTTCAAAAACCCTGCAGAGGCTAACTCCCTCTTGGACAATCCCAAGGTGAAAGGGAGCCGCCAGTGCTCTGAATGGTACAGCCTTGCCGGGGAGCGAGCCACCCCAGCCCTTAGGGCTGACAACAACACACACGGATCTAGTCTGTGGTTGAGCTCACCCCGCTCCCATCTTTCCTGGGCTCTGGCTCAGGTCTGCAGTGAACTGGCAGGTCAGCTGGGGACTGGCTGATCTGGCTTGGCCTCTTCCGGGGGATTTCTTCTAGAGGAGCTCTCTCCCATGCCGCGTGCTAGCCAGGACCGGGTCCCGCGGTGGTCATGGAATGCCGAGCCTGTGCATTAGGAGCAGGAGACCCAGGTGTAGAACTCACACGAGGCCACTTCTGCAGCATATGGGCCAAAGCAAGTCCCATGACCAAGCCTAGATCCCAGGCCGTGGAAGCAACTGGACTCTGTCTCTGGAGGGGAGGGCAAGGTCTCATAGCAAAGAGGTGGGGATACAAAAGGGGGGTGATGGGGGCCATTTTCATAATCTAGTGCAGAAACCCTAAATATGTGACTGGCCCTTATTGACAGGGAGGAGGAAAATTTGATACAGATAATTTATAATTGTGGAAGTTATTAAAAACAACAACACTTCAGCTTTGGATTTAATGAGTTAATCCACATAAAGCACAACGAACTATTGTTACGATTACCCTGAGTGGGTATGTCTCCTGAAGTCCTTGGCCTTGCTTAGAAATAATGCCTGTTGAGGATGAATTCAACAGTCCAGGGAACCAAGCTTTGGAGACAGTCACAACATGGGTCAAAGAAGTTGAAAAGAGGGTCTAAGTGCCAGGCAGACATGCCCGTCATATTCCCCCTCAGGGACCAGAGGCTGGAAGTTGGGTCCAGTTTGACCTTCTCTGACCAGTTCCCTGGGTTTGGCTCATGTTGGACGTAAGGTCAGAGCTTGGTGGGTTATTGCTAAAAGTGGAGTCGGCAATAAAGAGGGTACCCAGGTGTGAAGACTTTTATTTTCTCAAGACTTTCTCTTTGTTTATTTAGTTCGCCTTTATTAAGTGCAGGGCAGCCTTGGAGGCACTCTCCAGTGCCCTTTGTTATATGATAAAGGCAGCACTTAACTTTCCAGTGACTGATTTGGCTCCTGAATGTTGAAGGGAGGGGGGGGGTGGCCCTGCCTGCTTCGCTGTGTCTGCCCCTTCCAGGCCCCCTGGGGGAGCAGTCCACCCACAGCCTTGAATTCTGCTTGCTCTTGACCCCAGCGGGGGTGGGGGCGGGGTGGGGGGGTGGGGGGGCGGTGCGGGGATGGAAGGCTTCCCCTGCCTCCGGGTGTTTGCCTCTGTTTCCCCATTCTCTGGCCTTCTCTTAGCAGCTCCCGCCCCCTTCCCTGCCCACACCCCTCTGCAGTTCGCATAAACAGCTCCCAAGCTGTTTGTATGTGTGTCTAGAAGAAAAATTCTCTGAGGATTAAAAGCAGACACAGTAGAGGGAGTGCTCCCTTCTGCTTTAATCACTTCAGGCTCCTCTGTGTTGACACAAAGTTTTGTTAGTCTTTAAGTTGAAAGAAAGGAACGTTCAGGGGTGGCATGTGGAGGGAGTTTTTACTGCTTTGAATCTGTAAAGTGAGGGAGATAAGATAAACTGCAGAGCCTCGGGACACTCCCATTTTATGAGGCTTCTCTGCCCCTTGGCCGGCTTGGCTCGCTGCTACCTTCAAAGCGGCCCACGGGCTTGGTGAGCTCTTGGGTGGGAAGACTCACCCCCCTGGTCTTATCTGCCGGTGGAACTCGTGCTTGAATTCTTGGCCGAAGTCTCTGCTCTTGTGTCGCCATTTTCCTTCCTTTCTTCTCTTTCCTTTTCCCACCCCACCCCTAAATGAATGGGGCGCCTGGTGACTTGTTAGGCTGTTCCCTCTGGTTTTCTGTGGTTTTTGTCTCGGGCCATGGTTCTCAGCTGGGGCTGATTCTGCCCTCACTTCCGGTGTGGCTCCTCCGTCCCCTCCTTTCTGGGGAGGACTGTTCTCAGGTCCCATCCAGTATTGGTTGCACCATCCCTGCCTTTCAATAGTTAAGACCCACAGACGGAGAGACTTTGTCCTTAAGAGTGTGACTGACCCCCAGGTCTCCGAGTACCTATGAGGAGTGGGGGCGCCACGTTGGCCCGAAGAGTTGGCCCCGGGTGTGGGTGGCTTTGCTGGCATCTGTTGCTGGCTTTGCCCATGGGAAGCTTCACGGCTAAGCTCTGACTCTTCTAGAGGAGTAGTTTACTCTGAGGGTGCTGACTAACTCACCCCTTCTTCAAACACCCACACTTCAAGGCAACCCCTATGAATATATGTTACACTGGAAATGCCCCATTTCTCAAATATTTATAAACATGTGGTCTCCTCAGAAGGTTCCAGATCTGTCATTTGGGCAAGTTAGACATCCCTGGGCCACCCTCCTTTTTCATAAGCACAGTGCACACTGACCAACACCAGACGGACAGCTGAGTGATGCCCGGTAGGGGTGGTGGGTTGGCCGGTGTCTACCTAGGAGGCGTTGGAACTGAGACCTCGAGCAGTTCACCCATCCTTCCAGAGTCGTGCTTTTCCTGGTGCTGGCCCTGCGGGAATACTGTCTGTGAGATGGCCATTCTCAAGGTGCCTCCTTCTGGCTCTTGCTGCTTCTTCTGTTCTAAGATCATGTCATTAAACACGGAGCTACAACTGTTGAGTGCCTGGGGCACGTAAGGCGTGGTTGTGGGCACTGCAGAGGTGGCGGTGTCCGCAGTCATCCGTCCCTCTGCCCCGCTGTAGTTGACATTCTAGCGGGGAGCAACACACAGTACAGAAAAGACGATGACGGGTAGTGGGTGCTGGGCAGAGACAGATGAAGCTGGGTACAGAGATAGAATGTCATGGGGAGGGGTAAAAGGCCTCTCAGAGGAGGTGACATTTGAGCAGAGACCTGACGAGGGAGAGGAGCCAGTGCTACATGGCTCTCTGCAGAAGAACATTCTAGAAGCCACAAGAGTTGGGGCAAAGGCCCCAAGGTGGGACCATGCTTGGCAGTTCAGGAGCAACAAGGAGGCTGATGGGGCTGCAGAGAAGTGAATGAGGGTCCAAATGCAGAAGACAGAGGAAAGGCGAGGGGCTCTGGGGACAAACCATATCACCGGCCTCTGGGCACTGCCATGCCTGCCGTACATCCTAACAGGGGCACTGTGGGGCCATGTGGAGACTAGACACTGAGGGGCCAGGACCGAGGTGGGGAGTCGGTTGTGGGGAGGGCATTGCAACAATCCAAGAGAGAGATGCTGGCGGCTTGGACTTGTGCACCCTCTCAAGCTGCCAGGCTCTCTCCACGCCCAGTGTGCTTCTGGTTGCCGGTTCCCTCCAGCTGATGGGATTATGGGAGATAGAGTCCCCCTTTACAGTCCGCCCGTTTTCACCGCGCCTTCCTGCAGTAGACTGAGACATCTTGAGAGCCACCCAAGATCCTGAGGGGAACCAGTTTCTAGAGCCGGGAGAACAAGGACTTTGGCCTTGTCTGCATCTTCCTAGGGAAGGGCCTGGCCTGAGGGAGGTCTCCCAAAGGCCTCACCTATCACCCCCCAGATTCTCTTCTCCCTGTGCCCCTTTCCCTATCCCTGTGTCTTCCCCTTGGCTTGCCATGACCCTCTCACCGCTGGCCCCTCCCCTCCCCTGCGGTAATAAAGACTTTGCTGCCCACCCTACCGCCTCACCCCGCCCTGACCAGACGTTCTTTACGAACCCCCACTGGGGTTCTTCCATCGCACTCACCCCTCCGTCTTTCTTCAGAAAGGTAAGACAGCTTGATTCTCTGAAGCCGTCAGCCACTGTGGGCTGCTTGTCAGGAAGGATGCAGCGTAAGCCGGAATGCTGCTCTAATTTCCACATCACCCCTTCCTGCTGCCCGGTGAGTTATTTAATTAGGAGATGCCGTATTTTCTAGGGAAAACACTCGGAACAGAAGGCCTGATTTAGCTGAAAATGGATGCTTTTATTATGTATCAGAGAGCTGGAAATCGCTCGTGAGGAGTCAACATGTTGCACGCCTCTGAAACACAGGAAAACACAGGCACACCCAAGAAGAGCCATCACAAGAGACATGCCAGGCCGTGGGGGGACAAGGAAGTGTCACTTGCGGTGCCTGACTTGACCCTGCCTAGGAGCGCGTGAGCTTCATTTGGCTCAGGTTTGGCTAACGCTGCACTGCCTTTTGCGTCCCGAGCCGGCAAAGAGAGCTGACGTGCTGGTTTTCTAGGGGAAAAAATTCGCTCCCTCCACATTCCCAGTGCAGACAAGCAGCGTAAAACAGAAATGAGCCTGAGCTGCCCAGAGTCCACACAGATTCCAGCTCAAAGTCTTTGAATTATTTATTCAATTCTTGCCACTTTGCACATTTGCCTTTAGAAGAAAAAAAAAAAAAAAACAAGCCTCAGCTCACAGTAGCTCTTAGAAAACATGAGGAGGGCGTTCTCATCAGGATTTGATTCGTTCCAGGAGAGAACGTCTGGGTTTTCTGTTGGCCTGGGATTTCACGTCGAGGAGGTGCTGGTATGGTCCAGAGCCCATAGGACCGGATGTTGGCTAAAAGCCAAGGGCATTCTGTTTGTTTGTTCTTGTTGCTTGTTTGTTTCCCCCTTGGGTATCCCCTGTTGACCTGTGCCTTTAACTGTGCTTGCGACCCCCCAGACGGGTATGCTGCTTTGTGGCCCTTGGCTCTTTGGTGGCAGCTGGGATCTATTTCTGGGACACAGAGAGGAAAGAACAAAGATGCCATGCAGTGACTCCCCTCTTAAAGGAGCTAATAATTGAAAATTTTGAAAAAAAGATTTGATTGACTGAGAGCGTGAGCTAGGTGGTGGGGAGGGGCTGACAGGGAGGGAGAAACAGAATCCCAAGCAGACTCCATGCTGAGTGTGGAGCCCAACGCGGGCTCGATCCCAGGACCTGAGATCGCGACCTGAGCTGAAGTCAGGACTTCGATGCTCAGCCCACTGAGCCACCCAGGTGCCCCGGAAGAGCTAAGATTTAAAAACAGCTTGAGGAGAACTTGAAAGTGACTTTTGTGGATCATGCTCAGTGGTCTCTGGCTGTTGGATGGAGTGGTTGATGGTTATCTGCCCACTAGGTTTGCAGCCCTGCTGAGTGAGGGGCCTGTGCGGGGCTTTGTCTGGAAGAAGTTTACTTAAGGAGCTTGACATTTTTCAGGTTTCTGGAGAGCTAACGGTCTGGCCTTCTGTCGAGTGCTTGTCTGTCACCAGCGAGATGGATGGTCCCTTGACCCCTTGGACGCTCGCTCCTTGGAGTATGGTCCAGGCGAAGCCAGAGAAGGTGCACTCATTCATTCTTTGCTTTCAGCTTCGCTGAGGTATAAGTGACAAATGAAATTGTCATGTATTTAAAGTGCACGCCTGGATGATTTGATAGCCATGTGCAGTGTGAAAAGATTTCTACCGTTGAGTAAATGAACATGCCCGTCATCTCACATATTACCTTTTTTTTTTGGTGAGAATATTTAAGTTCTACTCTCTGGGCCGATTTCGCCTCTATGATACAGCATCGGAGAATCTGCAGTTTCTAATGAGGTCCCTGGTGATGGTGGAGGGGCTAGGACCTCAAGTTGAGATCCCCAGTCCCTCCAGCAGCTCTGACTTCCTGTCTCCCCCCCACCCACGCGTGGCTCCCCCTCCCTGTCCCCTTGTCTCCACCCTCCATCACACCCTCTCCTTTCCCACCATAACTTCAGCCCTTTCAATGGCTGATAATTGGCTTAGACTAATCAAGTCCTTCTCCAGAGCTTTGCCCCCAAAAGCAACTTACACTCTGGTAGCAAGGCCTTTGTGGGGTCACCTGACATGTTACAGAGCGTGGGCCTCTTCACACCTCACTCTGAAACCAGACTGTTTGAGTTGGAAACCCAGCTCTGCCGCTTAACTTCAGGCAGACTGCTTGACCTCTCTGTGCCTCTCTCCTCATCTGTGAAAGGGGGATGTAAGCTATCCATCTCAGCCTATAGTCCTGAGCTTGGCCCTGGGGATGCTGTGCGTGGGCCTGCTCCGTCGTCCCCCTGCCGCCCTCAACTGCTCTGTGCTCTGCTCCAACCACACAGGCCACTGTCTGCTCCCCACAGGGCTTCCGCACCTGCTGAATGCCCTCCCCACTAGAGCTGATGAGTGCCTTCAGATGATGCCTCACGCTTCCTGGGGGCCGGCTGTTCTGCCCCCTCCCTAACTGGTGAGACTCCTGTGTTAGAGATCCGCTTTTCTCCTCCTTGCCGTGCTTTTGGCCCTTCGCACTTCTACATTCAAATTATAGTGGTGGAATTGATACGTGTCTCTACTCCTGGACTGGGAGTTCCGCAGAGCAGGGACCCGATTCATTTGTGTTGATCCCTGTGTCATCAGGGGCGGGCATCTAGAATGCACCCTGTAACTATTTGCTGATGAGCCCCCTGGCGTCACACACCGGGCGCGCCCTATGCGCGTTGTCTGCCTCTTTTAGGGAGTGTAGGGAATTGGGGGGGGGGGTGTCTCTTAAAATACGATACTGGGAAACAAAAACCAGACTCCCTTCCAAACCTCTAACAATTGCCTTTTCAAAACTGTCGTAAATATATAAGAATTCAGCTCTGAATGTCTCTGTAATTGGTAGCATGAATCAGCCCTTGAGGTCAGGAAGGCTTCTTTGCTCTGGCTTTAATTAGGACAAAGCGGAAGCCATCTCTATGTAAATTAATCAATCCATCCAGGCACACTGCTTCAGCCCCATGATCCCCCCCCCCACCACCACCACGCTGCAGCCCTAGGAAACAGAGATGAATGATGCGGTTTCTGCCCTTGAGGGGACAGGCGGCACACAGCGGGTCCCTGGAGAGTTGACTTAGGGGGAGGGAGGACTCAGTAGGGGTGCGGCAGGCAGGCGGGCAGCCGTTGGCACCAGCAGCCTGCTTTCCACGGCTCCCCCTCACCCTGCCTTTCAGAGAGGTTGAGACGGCACCACACCACGAGGCAGCTTCTGGAGACCGTCTCCAGGGACCTGGTGCAATTCGGGTACTTCAGTGAAAATGTCAGCGTTGTCCGAAAGAGCCCAGCCTGGGGGCTGGGGCTGGAGCTGGGGGCTGGGGTAAGCACACTGATCACCCAGGATCAAACCCTGTCCCTACCACTCACCTCTGGGCCAGGGCGGCTGCTGTCTGAACCGTGCTGAGATTCCAGTTTCCTTAGCTGTGAAAGGGGAGTAACGATACTGATGCCCGGAGCCGCACTGGGCACAGCACCTGCGTCGCGGGGGTGGCGAATCTGTTGTGATCATGAGTCTCAGGCCTGCAGAGCCGTGCCTGCCATAGACCTCTGTGGAATTTTTTATAATGAGCAACGACCGTCACCAAAACAGCCTGTGAAGTTGTTGGCAGGTGTCTGCCACGAAAGGAGTGTGGGTGGGTCAAAGCGCTTGCAAACGTGAAGGTCCCCGGTAGTGGCTTTATATGGGATTTTCTCAAGTGCAGGAGTCCATGTGGTTAGAAGGTTTATTACTCTAAGTCCCTTACATATTTTTCAACAACCTTTTTTTATGAGGCTGCTGGGTTTTTTTATTTTTAAATTACAGGTTTTAAAAAAAAATTGTTTAAAGCAGTCTGGGAGTCATCACTTCTGAGTACTGAATGGTAGGTGGGCGGCCTGAGGGTCACTGACACTGCGCCTTGGCTTCTGTGACCTTGGGCAGGCCCCGGGGGCCTCTCTAAAGTCTTGTTTTGTAGTCCATACGATGGGGCTGAAAGTAATGCCGATTCCAGGGCCCCTTTGAAGGCGAAATGGCACCAATACAAAAGTGTGTCACTGTGGTCCAGTAAATTGTTGCTTTCCCTTTTCTTCCCATTAATATGCATTTTCTCTGAGCAAAAGTGTTGTCAGCACTTACCAGAAAGAATTCCAAAGCCACATTAAGGGAGTCTGTGACTGTGCTATTTCACCATTTTCCTCTTTTGATGGCGATTTCTCTCACCTCTGCGGAGGAAGGAAGGCTTCTCAGAGTCTGTAGTCTGAGAGGTCATTCTGGTGTGCATCTGCCCCCGTGTTAAAACATTTTTCCCAGGTCACACTCATGATGCCCAGGCAGCTGATGGGCATTTGGGAGGAATTCACAGGATGGGGGAACATGACTTGATTTCAGGAGCAGAAAATTGGATGTTCCAACGACAGAACGTTAGAGAATGCCGCCTAAGAGAGAAGCTTACGAGGAGGCCAACGTGGCTGGTGGTGCCTGGCCCACTGGCTTCTGGGAAGTGACGCTGCGCTCTTCTCCCCCAGGGCCCATAGCTACCTTTGCTCCCTGGCACACACCCTCAGAAATCACTGTGGTTAGAGACCTTGGTGGCCTTTGGTGGATTTGGGGTTGCTTTGGCTCTCCTGTTTTGAAGGTTAGGGACTGGGGCTGGGAAAGCGGCAGCCACTTCAAAGAGGGAAAGACAGTGTAGTTCTGCCTCTTGCTGCCCCGTAAATGGCAACTCCCCAGGGCCTATGGCTTCATGAGGGACCCTGGGCCAAATCTGCTTTGGAGGTCCAAAATTTTATGGTATAAACTGTTCCAAACATAAAGGCAAGTATTTAAAAATAATTTCAAGCAGTTTCTACAAGCTCAGGTTGTTTACTCATGAACCAAGTAAGTGACTGGATTCACGGTTCGGTGTAGGTCTTCGTATGTCTGATAGATGCTACCGATGCCCACCTGTGTGCACTTGACATTCACAGTTGGTGTGTATACCCAGGCATGGTCCTGCTCCCAGTAGCTACAGTTCTTGGCCTGGGAATTCTTTAGTCAGTGAAGAATGAAATTGGGTGATCAGTACCCCGGCTTCCTCCCCCTCAGCTGGGACAACTCTGAGCTGTGTTTTAAAGTATCCCCCAGAGTCTACCAACAAAATCAAACCTCTGTCACCGACAGCGGGAATCTGTTTGATAACCTTCTCTTTAGGACCGCCCTCCCCTCCCTGTCACATTTCCTCACTCTGTTCCCATGCTTCCCAGATACACTACTTACACTTGAATCTTTGTCTCAGGGTCAGCTTTGGGAGGAATCCATCCTAAGGCAGCATTTCAGAGTGTCCCTAAAAAAGAAAAAAAAAGTAATGATCTCATTTACTGAAATACAATATAAAACCTGGGTTATCAATCCAGCGCCATCATTGCCTCTGGCCTTGGGCACTTTACTTTGTTTCTTTTTTTTTTTTTAAGATTTTATTTATTTATTTGAGCGAGAGACAGAGAGAGACAGACAGACTGATAGCGACAGAGATAGTGAGAGAGAGCACAAGCAGGGAGAAAAGAGAGGAGTAGGCTCCAGCTGAGCAGGGAGCCTGATGTAGGGCTCTGTCCCAGGACCCTGGGATTGTGAGCTGAGCTGAAGGCTGATGCTTAACCACTGAACCACCCAGGCATCCCACTTAACTTCATTTCTTGAGATGGCACCTCTTCTATAAAATGACGGTCATGGGCTGGGGTAGGCTAGGCAGTGTGGGTCAGACAGTCACTTCTGTGAGATGAACTGGGAATTCCAAGTCATGTAGCATCTCTGGCCCTGCCCACTAAAACAAGTGAGAGGGGTCTTCCCCTAGTCATGGTGAAATAGAAAACATCCCTTTCAAGAGGCAGCACTGTCCCTGGTCTGGAACCGCTACCAGATCATTTCTGAAGTCCTCTGTAGCTTTGACGTTCTGTGATTACTTTCTCGTCAAGAACCCACCAGGCACTTATGTGCTCTGAAAGGATTGGTTCTTTCTTAGAGCAGGTTTATCCCTGGGTAATGGTGTCTCTGGTTATCTCTACTTTGTCAGAGACCCACTCCTACAGTATGAAACAAGAGAGAAGGAGAAAAGTTCTGGAAAGTTGATTCTGTCTTAGACAGTCAGATTTGTGATTTAGTCCTAAACCATTTATTGTTCTACCACTGGAGTGATTTGGGGCCACCACAAGTTTCCTTTCTGTGTCTTCTAGAAAGGTTCAAAGAGCCCAGTAAATTGCTTTTTCTTGAAGAAAATCTAAAAATATGTTCCTGTGAAGCAAAGATTGATCTCATTATGTTACATGCCTAGCCACTGTCTGACATGTTGGACACAAATCAACGGTTTGTTCTTGTTCACTATGTGAAACCTTTGAGAACTTTCCTTTGCAGAAAAATTTTTCCCATTCTCAGAAGGCACTGGAAGACCCTACTGCCGTGCTTCTTTGGTGGGTAGTGAGCTTAATTTTTCCAGAAATGAAAGTTTAGAAGAATTCTTATCTTGATTTTCCATGAGGTGATAGAATTATGGAGATAAAGTGAAATATGAGTCATAAAAACGTATTGACATAGCAGCAGAGACTTGCCAGATGGGAAGCAAAGCCAAGACTCTTGTCATGTCCAAGCATGACAAGGACCCATCCAAAAGAAGGAAGAAAGAAAATGGGGCCTTGGCTTCCATCTTTCAGGCAGGCACATGGCGTCAACCTTGAAGTGAAGTTTCCGGCAGACATTAGACCCCTTCTCTTGTTCTGTTAGGCTTTGGCATAAGCCAAACTCCCCTAGCGGACCTCTGTCAAGTACCACCAGGGGATGGCTTGATCTTTCACTGAGATTCCAAGCATAATGATGATGAAGTATTTGTGATCACAGGCTTGAACCTGGGCAAATCTACCTCTAGAAGGAGACAGACTCTCTTTGACTAAGGAGGAGAAGGTAAAGGGAGTGAAAAGTAGAGGTGTCACTGAAGAATTTGTAGCCGTTAGGCTGCCTAAATCATCCCAGGCGGAAGCCACCATGGGGTCCTGTCCGGGGGTACCCTGATAATGAAGTCAATTTCACAAACCAGACCCTACCGAAATTCTGGAATTTCTGTAAAAGGATAAAGCAAAAAAAAAAAAAAAAAAAAAAAAAAAAAGATGAATTTGGGTCATCAGAAAATGGAGGTGTCCTGTCAGCTCAGCACAGTAGCTAAGTCTACCAGGAAATGTAGCGTCCGGTCTGGCCTGGCGGGGACAGAGGAGAGCATTGCGACAAGGGGGTGAGACAAAGGTCAGCAGAGCCAAAGGGTTTCAAAGAGGCAGGCCTGGGGACTGTCATGCTCAGCGTCCTGACCCGCCAGGCTGATGTCAGAGGGTTTATTCAGATTTGAGGGCCTTTGTTTAGGGGGATTGGGGTGATGGCCCAGAGACAATGCGCGTCGCGTCGGGAGGCTGGAGGCACGCGACGCCTGCACAGGATTTGGGCAGTTGCTGAGCAGATGGGGATCAGGCGGCCGAACAAAGGGGAAGCTGTTCCCAGCACATCCACAGGAAGGGGGACTGCAGAGCCCACCACCGGCAGGAAGGGAGGCCCCCGTGCCCGGGGCTTGTGGGCCTTTGCCCATCTCACCGAGAGGAGAGCAAGGCGGGCTGTGGAGGTGCAGGTGCTCCCGGTGGGGCTGGGAGATCTGTGCCATGGCCTCACGCACTGCCTGGTGAGGTTCCGGGACTCCTCGGTGGCTAGAGCGCAAAGCGGCTTCCTGGTTAATCCGGGTAGACGGTCCCCTTCTCACATGTAGGAAACGAGACCCAGGCAGGTGGAGTGCCGCTCCTGGATTCTGCCAGGGTCTCCAGTTGGCGTCCTCTAGAAGCAGACACGAGACGAGCGATGGAGTGCGAGCTGTGCGTTTAGGAGGTGATGCTAGGAGCCGGGCTCAGGGTCCTTCCTGCCCCCTCCGTGGGTGAGGAGGCAGAGTCCCTGGCCCTTCTGAGCTCCCAAGGCCAGAGCACGCCCTCCAGCAGGATGTCGCAAGGGCATGGAGCAGGAAGCCACAGGGCGTGTGAGGAACGGGGGAGGGACTCCAACCTGGGGCATTTTGGACCAAGCTCTTGCCAGCCCCTTGGCAACCCCTTTAGGGAGCAGGCGGGCCAGCCTGTCTGAGCCCAGGCACGCATTTCTGTGGGTGCTCAGCTTCACACAGACCAAAGGCTTGGCTTTGCTCTTAGACACGCCCATTTCTCTTTTCCTCCTGGGAGTGCATTTGCTGTTCCCCTCGTATGTACAGGGACTCCCCCTCCAGCCACTGCCCTGCCTCCCTGCATCCTGTTTAGCCACACTTTACTGATGCCGCTGTGCTCAGCACCTGCCCGGTCCCCGCACCCCTCCCGGGTTGTGCCGATTCTCTTCCTCACATCCCCACTGCCCTGCCTCCTTGTTACTCCTCAAGCATGCACAATACACAGCAATACATAAGGTCCTGCCTCAGGGCCTTTGCCTCTACAGTTCCCTGTGCCTGGAACACAGTCCTCCTACTTTTCACTTGACTCTGATGCCTCGATGGGTCTCCTCTTGTCTTCCCTTATCAGCGAGGCCCTTCCCACCGACTTCCGGAGTCCCTAGTGCTCCGTGGCACACCATGTAATCCGTTCATTCACTTTCATGTCGCATGGCCGCTCCTCTGCTTGGCCTCTCTAGAATGGCAGCTTCTGGGCCGGGGAGACATGGCAGGCTGCCTTTGGAGTCAGAAGAGGAAAGCAGTTGTGTGATCTGGGGCTATCAGGGAGTTTCTTGGTGAATTTGGGCCCTGGTCCAGGTTTTTTAGCGCAAAGAGATGCGTCACCAGGAAAAGGTAGGACTGATCATCCATGAGAGATGCTAGCACAGTTAGCTGTGAGCTCTGGGGCTCCAGGGCTGGGGACTTGGGTTGGGTTGCGGGAGGCAGGAACTGACCAGACCGAGAGTACCGAGCATCTGATCTAGGTTCTGGAGGGAGGGTGGGTAGAAGGGAAGAGAAGTGAGGAAATGCACAGCCTCGCTGTTTTCGAACAGCCAACTCTCAGAAGAGCTTTGGAACATTAGTTTCACTTTCTCTGACCCTGGTTAAGGGCAAAGCACCACGCATTTCCCCCCACCTCTGTCGAGGTGCTGAGCCCCCATTCATCTTCCTGTGACCATCCAAGGAAATGGAAGACAAACACCAATGAACCCATCTTCCGGGAGGAAAGCGGGAGAGCTTTGTCCATGAAAGCATTTTATGCATCTCTTAGCAAAGCCTCGTGCAGTCCCCGGACGTGTTACAGAGTGTCACCCCCTTCATATCTTACCCTGAAGCCAGACTGTCGGCATTTGAATCCCGACCTCGGGGCTTAATCCCAGGCGGGCCCCTTGACTTCTCTCTGCCTCGATTCTCCATCTGCGGAATGGGGATGGTGGCAGTGCCTACCTCTTAGCAGTGTGGAGAGGGTGACAGGCGTTGACTCAGGTGACCTACTGAAGCCCCAGGAGCTGGCACATGGCACCATTCAGTCAGGGGGAGCTCTTCTGGTTGCGATGCTGTGGTTAGGGATGCTTAACACACACATGGATCCTCTCAGGATCTTTCGAGGGTCCGCGTTCCATAGAACACGTCTTAAAAGAGGGAAATACCAGGGGTAGAAAACACCTCTGTCCGGTGATTTATAATCCCATGTTCACTGGGAAAGGGCAAGAAGAGGCAGCACAGAAAAACAAGCTGGTAGGGGCATCTTAGCCTTTGAAAGAGGTGCGGTGGGGAGGGCATCCCCCCTGGGCTTGGTGGGTCATCATGCACTAGTTGTCCGACGTCCGTGACCGAGCTGGGCCTGCTGCAGATTGCTCCCCTCCGCCACCCCCCGCCCCCGGCTCCCTGCCAGTGTCCTCGTGCAGGGCGGCCAGAGCCTTTGGAAGCAGCCCACCGAGAGCCTGCCAGGGTTCAGTGTACTTGCACGCCTGCTCCCCAGTTGCGAGAAGCAGTTTTTACATTTCTGCCACTTGCCTGACCTGCTGTGTCAAAGCAGCCCGCCGGGGAGGCCTGGCATCATTGCCTGGCACAGAGGCCTGTTCCTTCCTGGCATTGGCCTGTGCCAGCAGGAACAGGGACCGTGCCAAGCATGCCACCATGGCTGTGCCAAGTGGCTCCACGGCAGCGGTGGCCCGAGGATGCGTGAACCTGCTCGGTTGTCATTAAAAATGAATGCTGAACACCCTGGACAGGTCTGGCCATTTCCTTGCAGCTTTCTGTCTCCAAGCAGTGGTGACGCCGTGGGTTAGCTTCACGGGCATCTATTAGCTGCCTGAGTCCAGAGAAGGGATCGCGGCTCTGACACGGTAATACCCGGGGAACTTCTCCCTGTGGAAGTCCTGAATTGAGAGAGAGAGAAAGACGTACAGGCAGAGGTAGGAGAGGTGGGCGAGGTGGAGGCTGAGGTTGAGACATAGAGTGCTGGGCGTTAGTCAGCCCTGGGTTCAAGGTCAGGATCCCTCACTTCCAGGCTGGATGACTGTGGGCAAGTTACCTAATCATTCTAATTCTCAGTTTCCTTATCTATGAAATGGGTATAATTGTGTCTAGCTTATGAGATTGTGATGAGGCCTACAGGGGATAATGAGTCACAATGAACAGTTTTGGACACATAGTACCTATTTGAGTCATGCTAGGTGTTGTTATTACTTACACATTATTATTAATAATAGTCTCACGAGAGCTTGGCCTTCTAGGAAAGGTGGTATAAACCAGTGCTTCTCAAACTTTAGTGTCGGTAACAATCATCTGGAGAGTTGGCAAAACAGATTTCTGAGCCACCAACCACCCCCGCCCCCAAATCAGAGATTCGGATTCCCTGGGTCTGTCTCTAACAAGGTCTCTGGTGCTGCTGGTCCACGGACCACACTTTGAGCAGCACTGGTATGAACCACAGAACAGCGTCATCCTTCCTGTGACAGACATTCTGAAGTGTTGGAGTGTGAACTGCTGTCGTCACCTCCACGTAGAATCATGGGCCTTTTACCTGACTGCAGTTCCCATTCCATTAGGCCGCAGAATTAATGGTTCACATTATCCTGAGCATCGCTAAGACAAGAAGGCAGAAGCTAATGCCTGCAAAAATTGGCATCACCAAGAAGGGCTTTGGAGCTTGAAGGCTGATATCACTGGTAAATCTGAACACTACTTAGAAGTCAGCGTGTATTCCCGTCATGAAGTGTGGGTTCCCCTTCCCCAGGGAGGCAGATGGAGCTGATGATGGAGGGAAAGGGGCTCGTTGTCTGCTTCTCTTGCAGAGTGCTTGTGCAGAGGGCAAAAAGGGTGTTTCAGAAATACTCTCTAAGCGGTTCTTGATTTTTTTTCTTTTGTAGTTATGAGACAGGAAAATCAAATACCATTGCTATCAAGAGAAGGGCTACACTGCCCCTGGTGTCTTGTCAATTTTCCCTGACGTCTTCGTATGTTGGTGCCTTCACTCACAGATCAAGATTTTGTTCCCTTCTTCATGGCCCTGCCTCCCCACGCTGTTTCCTTGGCCTTCTTCACTCAAAGCTGCCTGGACTCTGGGAGTCCCAAAATGCAAAAGACAAGGAGCTGCAGGACATCCAGAAAGCATGGTTTCTCTTTCGTGATTTCTTTCCACATTTTCCTAGTTGCCTGCAATGAGGAAATAGCACTAATCAGAGAACCTAGCTACTGTTTTCTTTCAGTCAAGAGAGAGGTAATTCTGGACATAGCCTACGATAGTAGCACTTCCTAAGTGCTTCATCTCAGCTGGGCAAACGCTGTGCTAAGCGCTTTACTGCATAATGTCATTTAATTCTTGTCACAGGTTGGATGAGATTCAAATCATTGTCCCTGTTTTACAGATGAAGATCTGGAGATACAGAGGCCAAGTACCATGTTCAAGGTTGCAGGGCTAGGCAGCGGCAGAGATAGGATTCAAATCTGACATTCTTAACCATGATGCTTTGTGTATAATCACGACCATGTAAAATATGTAAGCGGGGCAAAAATTTTGTAAGGAAATATATCAGCCTTTGACGATGATTTGCCTGGATGGTGCAGTGGTACAGTGATGCGCTTCTTCTTACATACTGATTCTCGAATTATTTTCCCAGTGACCGTCTGTTATTGCTTTTACAATAAAATACACTTTACTTATTATTAATTGAAAGAAAAATCACTCAGTCCAGTCTTTTTCTTCCTAGTTCAATGTTGAAAGTCATTTCAGGCAGATGATCTTCTGTTGTTCTGTGAGGAGTCCCGGGGACACAGACTCTGCAGGGGCTAGTCAATTTGGTTAATCATTTTGTAGATTTACCTACATGAGGCCCCCAAAAGTGGCTGACTCCATTATCTGGATGGAAGGACTCCTTGTAATCATGTGCTCTCCTGCTGAGCAGGGACCTGCTCTCAGGAGCCTCTGCCCTTTGAGCTGTTCCTCCAGTTGTTGAAACGAGTTTCTGCTGATCGTCCAAATTCCCGTTTACCCAGCTTTATGACCCAACGCCCGCTGCAGAGAGTTGGATGGCCGGGACTAGAGATCAGGCTCATGCCCTTGGCCTCAAATCTCAACAGCTTTAATACAAAAGGTATTTATTGTGAGATCAGCTAACGGTTTCATTCTGTTGTTTCCTATTTCCCAGTTTGGCAGGAGATCTGCCACCTGGTCATTCTGAGACCAGGCCTCTTCACCTTGTAGTTGTGCCTCACAGTCTTCTGTTGGAGCCTCTAAATCGGGTCAACAGGGAAGTTTCACCCAAGGGAGATGTCTGTGGGCCAGATCTGGAAGTGGTGCTTATCACATCTGCACATAGGTGCCATTGGCCAGCTCCCCATCACGTGGTCACCCTCACTGCAAGGAAGGCTGGGAAATGTAGTCCAGCTGTGTTTTGAGCCAGAAAAGGCAATGGGTCCTGGGGAGCACATAGCAGCCTTGGCCGCAGGCACGTTCATTTGTTGAATGGATAATTTTGGAGCATCAGGCCCATAGATGCTATTTGCATCCTGTTTGCTGTAGGCCTGAGGCAGTGTTGTCTTTTGTCTGTTTGGTCAGAGCCCAATTTGGAGGGGCTTACTCTAGACTAAGTGGAGGTCACTGTGCCTGACTTCAATCTTCTGGAGGAGTGTAAAAGGCGGTGTGGCCCCCAGAGACACTCTGGTTCCCATGTGCGTCAGGATTCAGCCCGGAGACGTGCAGCCATGCTGGCTATTTTCACAGAGGCTGTTGGGTAAATTGTCAGTAGGCGACTGAACAGAGCGGTGAAGCAGAAATCACCCCCAGGACGAGGACGAGGTTCTCAAAACTTAGGGATCTGCAGGTGATGCCCTGCAGGGCTGGGGGGCAGAGCCTGGAGGAGGAAATGCTGCTTGGCTAGTGCTGATGTCGCAGACGGGGAACAGTGAGGCAGGTGCTGGGATTGCAAAACACCCAAGCAAAACAAAAAACCAGAAACAAAACAGCTGGATTCTGGAAAGGGTGGCCGCTCCCTAATGAAGGAAGGGCTGTTTCTAAGGGGAGACTCAAGGGCGCAGGAAGAAAAGGAAGGCTCACCTCCCCTTCTGCCTCTACACCCCCCACCCCCCATCTCCCTCTAGGTCTCCCTACTGGCAGAGCCCAACAGGGAGCCGTGGGCAAGGCAGGAAGGCTGAATGCCAAGGCCCTGGGGCATCACAGAGCAGTGTATAGAAAGGGTGGCTTTGGAACTAAGAGACAGCAACTTCATAGCCGGTGTGGGGGCTTTTGTTTCAGGCTCCCATGATTTGTGTTCCCATTATGTGCTGCAGCCACAGTGGAATCTCAAAGGGTCACTCGGAGAGACCTCTGAGTACGATCTATTCGTTCCTTCATGGCTTCACTAAACACGTATTTTTGGATGCCGGGCATGTGCATGGTCATGGGGACGAGCCTTGAATGAAGCAGTTCTTGCCTACAAGGAGCTCCTACCACGTGCACACACACACACACACACACACACACACACGCACACATGCACACACACGCATATGCGACCCACACGCATGCACAGACGCGCTGGCGTGCACACACGGTGAACGAGGGCGCTAGGGAAGCGCTGAGAGCCATCTGGGCTTGAGAGCGGAGAGCTTTGTTCTTCTTGGCCACCCCTGCTGGAGGATGGTGTGGAAACGACTGTAGCTTTTCTTGCTGGAGAAGAAAGGAGGAGAAAGTGGCACTTACCGCGTCCTTGGCCTGGCATGGAGATCATCGATTGTTCTGCTGCCTGCATTTGCTCTCCCAGCAAGCAGTCTTCCTGATCCGGGTGTGTCAAGAGGAGGTTGACCTTGACCGAATGCAATGAGAAAAGTGTAAAATAAATGAGGACAGTCAATGCATGTTGGCCCTTCAGGGACCTCTGCTTTCCTCGCTGGGTGCGTGGAGGGTAGGGGCTCTCCTTCTCTTTGAGACCTTTAGGTATTTGCCGGAAAACAGCCGAGGCTGAACTTTTTCGTCGACACATTGGGAAGGCACTCTATGCACTGTAGTTCTGTGTGAGGAGAGAGAGAGGCCCTGCAGGTACGAGCTGCAGAGATGGCCGTTTTTTGTGGCAAGTTTTCTACACTCACGTCCTCATTCGACGTTAACTGAGCACCTACCTCATGCCAGTGACAAAGAGCAAGGCAGACCCCAAGGCTTTTAGTCAGTGGATGGTGTATATATCTGAGGCTCACCCCATCCTTCCGATCCGCGGAAGTCAGAAGTCATCCAGACACCCCCTTTTTACATGTAACAGGCGTCACGAGGCAGAGAAGGCCTGCCATTAGTTATAGGACTGAGAGAAGCCATAGAACTTCTTCAGGCCTGTGTCCTCTCATCTTTGAAATGGGGAGTCACGTTAGGTTAGATCAGTCCAACTAGTGTCGATTGAGGGCTCCCTCTGTGCCAAGCACTATGTTATTTCTAGGCTGTACCAGTGACCCATTTAATCTAGCATTTCTGAGATAGTCCTGACTTCATATAATCTGCTTCATCTCGGTAAAGATGACTTCTAAACATATAACCAAATGTGACTTAATGTTTTCTATTTTCTGTAGACTTCTTATCTGAGTCAGAAGACCGTGAGATCAGGTGTGAAAGAGGCAGTGGCCATGGGGCTGAAATGCAGGTGTATCCGTTTGCTTAACTTAGTGTAACTGTGACTTCGCCACTTGTAACCATGTAGGCTTAATCTTGCTGATGACCCTGTGGTCGGTCAGGCAGGGAGGGCAGATCTGGTCTGGACCGGCGTGGCCAGGGCTGGAAGTTCTCAGATGGCCTCGCTTTCAGGACTGGGGCGCCAGCCTGGATAGCGTGTTGCCTAGGTTCCTTCAGCACGCAGTCCCTCGCCCTCCAGGAGGCCAGGCTGGGCTTGTTCCCACTGCAGTGGAAGGGCCCCTGGCAGCAGGAGAGGCCAAGGCTGGCAGCCCTGGGGCGTCTGCCCGTCTCAGCTTGAGCCTGCTTTGCTCTTGTCTCTTGGACCAAAGCAAGTGTCAAGGCCCAGCCGGAGTCAGCATGCGGGGCGGGTGTGTGTGTGTGTATGTGTGTGTGTTCAGGGACACAATCCAAAGGCCATTTTTGCACAGTTTCCACAGGAGCTGGCAGATGCCAGGGCATTTGGGCAGTTTGTTTTCATGTGGGGAGCAGCAGCAAGAGAGGAGCCAGCCGTGCTGGTGTCCAGGGCAGGGAACTGAGTGAAACGAATGCTGAGACCATGGAGAACCAGGAAATCTGAGGCAGGACCAGATTTGACAAGTGAGATTTTGGTTCTGTGCGGATGGAGGTGCCAGTGGTTTCAGCCTGCTGACAGACTACTCAAGGTCATCCAAAACACATTTCGTGAGCTCCATCTAAAGATTTTATTTACCTATTTGACAGAGGGAGAGAGAGATCACAAGTAGGCAGAGAGGCAGGCAGAGAGGGGGAAGCAGGCTCCCCACTGAGCAGAGAGCCCAATGTGGGGCTCGATCCCAGGACCCTGAGATCATGACCTGAGCCGAAGGCAGAGGCTTAACCCATTGAGCCACCCAGGCGCCCCTCGTGAGCTCCATCTATATGCCAGATCTGCGGATCCCCTAGGGCAGCGGCTGGGGTGGCGGCGGCTCCTGTAGTAGAAACGTATGACTTCTCGACCTGGGGATGATGGGAAAAGAGATGAAGAAGAGGTGTGAGACTCTGCTAAGAGCTAGAGTCAAACAGGTACCACGTGCACGCATACCCGTGCACATACAGAGGCACATGGCACATGTGTGGTCTCCCACACAACCTCAGAGGACTTCCAGAAGCCCCGCCTAGGGAATCTGTGAGCTGCCAGGAAGGAAGCAGGCTGTGGAGAGGAGAGGGAAGCAGCCGGCAATGGGCAATGGCCCCAGGGAAAACCTTTCCTTCTGCCCTGGAGGTGAAGCTAGGATCAAGATACCACCATGCTCACGCTGCCTAGTGACCCAAAGTACATTTTTGTACATCATTACTTGTCCCACTTAAAAAAAAAAAAAAAAAACCAAAAAACAATGTTGACACATGTCTGTTTCAATTAATTTTCCCATCTCTATGGACTTCTTTGGGGGAAACAAGTCTTCCTGTGGTTAATAGAAAAGTGGGTGGTGTGGGGGAAGAAAAGGGGGCAGAAGACCTATTTAAAAAGGTTGCAAGGGTGCCTGGGGGCACTCAGTCGTTAAGCATCTACCTTCCGCTCAGTTCTTGATCCCTGGGTCCTGGATCAAGCCCTGCATCGGGCTCCCTGCTCAGCGGGAAGCCTGCTTCTCCCCTCCTATCCCTCCTGCTTGTGTTCCCTCTCTTGCTGTGTGTGTGTGTGTGTCTCTCTCTCTGTCAAATACATCAACAAAATCTTTTTAAAAAATAAATAAATAAAAAGGTGGTAAGATGAGTAGGCCACTCTTTAACAAACAAACAGCAAAGACCAGGCTGTATATTAGCATCAGGAAAGCAACCCACTTCAGTGCCTGCGTTCTGTCTGGGCCCATGGTGACCAGTGGCCACGGCCACAGTCAGTTACTTGAGTGGCAGCGATGCCAGGCCCTGGAGCTGCCCTTGCTGCCTGCCTGAGGGGCTGAGTCTCTCTGAGTCCCATCCCGGTTCCCAGCACGCATTGTTCCCAGGTGCGGCGTCTGTGAGAATGTGGGCCTCATCCTACTGGATGACCCAGAAAGACAAGCTGTCGCCGTCGCCCCCCCCCGCCCCGCCCCAAACAGCTCAGGGCTTTCCCCACGTTTGTGTGTAGAGGTTTTCCGTGGACAGAAGCGTCAGCTTCCATCCCAGTACTCAGAGGCTTTGCGGCGGGCTCTGCTCCGCAGTGAGCGTGCGAGCGGGGGTAGCCCAATGGCTCGGTCCTGTGTGGCCGGGGGGGGGGGGGTAGGGGCTGGGTGTCCGAGCCTGATGTTGGCACCGGGGGAAAACAGCAGCTGGGGGGTTGCTGGGGTGGGAGGGGTGGGGAGAGAAGGAATCTGCAAAACCCTTAAACCCCTAAACGGAGCAAGTGTGTTTGAATGGGCCGCTTCTCCCATCTGGAGGGGGGACTTGAACAAAGCCCCTTGAGTCCGGAAGGGGTGTCTGATAGAGAGCACGAAGGATCTGGAGTAGATTAAATTCATTTACTGCTAGTGGGAAACTGAAGTTTTGATGCCAGCCGTTTGGAGGGCTAACCACGGAGCTATGATTTTTCTTAAGAGGATAGAAATGTGAAGAAGCTATGGAGGTGCTTTCTCGACACCCCAAGCACCCAGAGGCAGAAAGGATTTCCCCTCACAGGACGTTCTGAGCTTGGGCCTGACCACATGCTTAATTCTTCCTTTTTGAGCATTATAAACATTCCTTGGGCTCCCATCACCTCTCAGGGCCCCAGCAAGGCCAAGGTTTTATTGTTCGGTGCCTGTCAAGGTTCTGGTTAAAGATCAGGCTGCTAGACGCTTGGGTTGGCCTCTAGTGGCTCCTTGGTGTGGCAGCAATGAGCAGTCAAAGGCAGGGTGTGGCCCAGGGCACCTGGCTTCTGCTGTCACTTAGCCATGAGGTGGCCGTTGGACACCCGTGTCTGGAGCTCATCTGTTCCAGATGGAGCCAGGTGGGGGCCGCCTAGGGGGCAATAGGGGTCTGGTTGGATGTCCGTGGGGCTCTCCTCTGCCCCAGCTCCACCCAGCATCCTGGAGATCTGGAGCTTAGCAAGGGGAGGCCACCCAGACCGCCACCGTCTGGTCCCACGGATTACAGCGAGAGCCTCCTAATGGTTTTTCACCTTCAGTCTTAGCCCGCCTCTTGTCCATTCTGCCCCCAGATGCTAGAAGAGTCCTTTCCAGAGAGGTCAAATCATGTTCTTCTGCTGAAAGCTGTCCAGAGGTCACCTGTCTCACGCCCGGCAAAAGCCAAAGCCTTCAGTTTGGGGTGGCCTACAAGGCCCTGGGGGATCCGCCTGTCTGCCTTTCCACCTTCCCCCCTCAACTCCCTCCTGCTCCAGCCACGGCGCTGCGGCCGCTCCCCGAACACACCAAGCACATGCACATCTGGCCTTCGCCTGGGCTGCTCCTCTGCCGGGGCACTCTGCTGCTGGACGTCTGAAGGGATCCCCCACTTGTCTCCCTCACTGCTCCCCTTCCCCGTGAAGCCCTCCTTTCCTGAGCACCCTCTAGGTTCTCTGAACCCCCTTCCTCACTTCCTTTTCCCCGTAGCATCTATGGCCAGCTAACAGACGCTGTATCTCGCGCATGTGCGTTAGTGTCTGCCTCCCGGACTCGAGGGTAAGCTCTGTGACAACAGAGGTGTTGTTTCTCTTGCTGAGTCCTGTACCAGCAAGGCCTGGTCGATCTGTGCTTGGCACGCAGTAGGACCTCGGTAAAAAAATATTCACAGGGAGAAGGAACCCACACCGGAGAAGGCATTCTGGGGTGCGTTGAACTTGTCACTCCAAGCCTGGTGCTCCCACCGAGCTGCAGAAGCCGGACTCCTTCTCCCCCGACGACTGGCACAGGCTGCATGGCACGGCTCTGGGAGGCGGTCTCCTTCCCCAGGGCTCTCGGCTTCGACAGCCACCCCCTGGGAATGGCCAGAGCTGTCTGGTCCGTTCTTCTTTCCATGAACACTCCTCTTGGAACAAGGAGGGTGGCCTGTTTCCATGGCATCTATTAGAACTCCCTGGTGTAGTGGTGAGAAGCTTTCCCCAGAACATTGCCTGAGTCCCAGCTTCACTGTAGTGGGGGCAGGTGCGCCTGGGGACACATGGGGCATCCTGGGGGGCAGATGAAGCTCTTTGCCCCATCATAGCAGTGCACAGCACACACACACGTGCAGGTGGTCCCGTGGAGTACAGTGGCCTCTCGGCATGCCTCCCTGACATCTGGACATACCTCCCTTCCTCACACCCCTCCGCAGGTGGCCCTGGCAGTAGCCTGGGCCTGACGCAGTGCTGCTGTGGGAGAAGGAGACCCTCAGAATCACTGTGGTCCTTCAACATGGGGTGATGCCGGCAGATGCAGCACATGTCATATGGCATTTTCTGTAACAAGATCTGCTATTTATAGAGTATCTGCTACGTGCCAGGTGTTTCCCACATACCTTTAATCTTTATAGGAATTCCCCAAGAAGGCATAATTCTTCCTCTTTAATGAGGAAACTGAGGCTCAGAGAGGTTCCAGGGCTAGTCCAAGGCTGATTAGGAAAGTAATAGTAGAACTGGGTTTCTGCCAAGGTCTGGCCCTGAACACCATGTACCTAATGCAGGTTGTGCACTGCACAACTCTGAAGGCTTCATGATTGATGCCTCCTATGTACAGTCTGCATGGCTGTACATAGCTGCCTTATCTGCTGGCAGTAGTATTTGGCTTGGGAGGCCAGTTATGTCAGTTAGGATGCATCACACTTCAAGGAATAGAAAGGCTGAGCGCTTGGGGGTTTAAATCAAACGGAGTTTTCATTTTCTCACATAGCCAAATGTCATCTGGAGGTAGGTGGCTGCAGAGATTGGTGTTGCGGCTCAACGATGCTGGGTTTAGTGTCTCAGAAATTTTCTTGGCCTTTTCCTCATGGTTGCAGGGTGGCTGCAATCACTTGAACATCACATCTGTCTTCCAAGAGAAAGAAATCGGGGAGGGGGACCTCAGTCACATCTGCTCCCTTTTTATCATGAAAGCTAAACTTTCCCAGACCTCCATCTCCACCTCCCATAAGATCTCTGCTCTTGATTCATCAACCAGAGCTGTGTCACAGGACTGCACCTAGCTGTAGACTGTGAAAGACAGTATTTTACATTTCAAGGCTTTGAAAGGGCAAGACTGCAAAGGAGAGGGTTGGGGAGGGAACTCTGGGACTACTGTGTAGCCATAGGGGTAGTTTTGATTTCCTGGCCAGAAGTGTTTCTAGCAGACTCTGTGGCCAGCAGTGACCCATTCTTTATTGGCCATGCTGAGCCCATAGGACTCATTTGTCCTCCTGGGCTAAAGCACATACGAGGAATCAGAAGGTAGGAAGATGTTCTGATAGGGTTTGTGACTCCCTGAAACAGGAGTGATTCTAGGTCCTTTGTACTCAAAGCATCATTACTTTCCGGGAGCTGGTTAGAAATGCAGGATCTCAGGGCCCACCCCAGACCTACTAGATCGGGATCTGCACTTTAGCACAGCCCCCCAGTGATCTGTGTGCACATTACTATTTGAGAAGCACTGTTTCTAGAACATAGACTGAGAATAAGACTGCCTTCCTGACTTCAGCCAAAGTTCTCACAGCCATCAGCTGTAGGATGACCGCCTCAGGTTTGCCCAGGACTGTCCTGGTTACAAGATAGTTAGTCCCATGTCCTGGGAACCTCCCTAGGGCCCGGTCCTGGGCAAACTACCCTGTCAGTTTTTTCTGTGGGGCTCTACTCTCCCTCTACCTCTACGAAGGCCCAGCCTATAACTGAAAGGTGGGAAGCCTAGACAGCTTCCTTGGAGAAGTCAGCCTAAGACAGACAGAAGGCCTTGCCTTTAGAATATGGGGCCAAACCAGGCCTGAGGCAGGACCGGGGAGTTTAGGAATATGGCAGGACCCTGCCCTCCCGGCAAGGAGATGGTTAAGAGCCCTGTGGGCTTTTTATCCTGGTGGTTCAGAGGTATCATTACTGGACTTAATAGTCCATCAACAGCCAGCATGAAGGGGCTTGGGATTAAGAACCTGGTAACACAGCAGATTAACTCTTTCCTCATGTCTTTCTTTCACCCCTTCATGTTTCTTTCTTGCTTCTGCCAAGAAAACAAAAGAGAAATGCCCAAATCCCACACAGGAAGCAGTTGTCGTGAGTAGCATTGGTGACTCAGAGTTCTTTTTTAGTCCTGCCAGCCAAGAGCAACAGGAATGAGCCGGAGTGATCTGATGTATTAGTGGAAAAACAAAACAACAACAACAAAATAGCTTTTCCTGACCTTGAACCTCCTGCGAGTCCTCCCTTTTCCGCCTTTTTTTCTCCTTTTTCATGCCCTGGCCAGCCCACGCGGCTGCCTGAAAGGCCCTGTCTGGGGGCCCGAGGGATGACTGATGTCTCAGGCCTCGTGCTCCTTTAACAGATACGTGCCCCAGGCCTTCTGGATGGAGTAGGAAAGAGAAGACCGGGCCTGACTCCCGCAGTGGGCAACACGGTGTAATGTGCCAGAACTTCTGTCTGCTCCCTCTGGGAGAGGACGAGACATCCAAGAGCGGCTGGGGCAACTTGAGAATGTTGATTCGGTCCTTCAGTTTGGTCATTCTGAGGGTGAGCCCGGTGGCTCCTGGGAGCTTCGCGGACCTCTCCCACACTGCTGCGGAAGGAGAGTACTTCTCCCAGGGCGTTAAGCAGGGAATTTGCTGGGCTGCTCTGGATCCTTCTGCCGCCTACAAGGGACAGCTGTGGGGTATCAGTATCATTCCTCAGTCCAAGCCTCTGTTCCTGAGTTTCTCCAGTGCCTTTTCTCAGAACACTGTATAAAGAGCTTGTGGATGTTCCGTATTCCCAGACACAGGCCAGGGCTGTGGAGAGTCAGCAGTCGTGACAAAGGGCACAGATGACAAGGTGAATGGAAGATGACATGTTAGGCCCTATTTGCCAACAGCAGACAGACAAGGGCACCCCCCCCACACACACACACACCCCAGTCTCAGCCCTGGACCGTGGAGGCCCTCTGTTGTGCGGAACTAGAATCTGTAGCATGGCCAGCCCAGCACACCGTCCTGGGGGGAGCCATGGGTTGCTGACTGGGATACGGTGAGATGAGGGGATGTCTGTTATCTGGACCCTTCGTTGTATTTGTCTCTAAGAATTTGTGGCCCAAGTGGAAGACCTGCATTTCTATTTGTAGTACCCTAAGGAACAGCTCTTTCTAAATGGTCAGTGGCCTTTAGAACCACATGTTTTCACCTGTGGTAACCGTCAAACCTCTTCCAGTCGGGAGATCTGTCCTCTGAGGGCGTTCACTATGTTGATGTCACTGAGGGCTATGTGAGGGCTGTGCGTGAAGTGGGAGGGGCTGGCGGTGGACTGTTACCTTTCAAACCTTGGTTTGGGTTTGTTCAACATTCAATAGTTCATCTGTCCTCTCACTAGACAGCAGGGACCGATTGGAGCATGAAGGCCGTGGGTCCCCATTGTGTTTTCCTGACTACCCGAGGCAAAGCTTCTCACATTGGGGCATGCATAGAATCACCTGGAAAGCTTGGTAGCTCTAGTGGCTGGGCCCCACCTTCAGAGGTTTAGATGCAGTGGATGTGGAATGGGGCCTGAGAATTGATATTTCTATTTTGGGGGCAGGGATGGGGCAGAGGGAGAGAGAGAATCCTCAGCAGCTTCCTACCCCCAGCACGGAGCCCAGTGCGGTGCTCGATCTCGTGACCTCGAGATCACGACCTGAGCTGAAATCAAGAGCCAGACGCCTAACTGACTGAGCAACCCGGCCGCCCCTGAGAAGGGACATTTTTGACCAGCTCCCAGGTGATGTCAGTCGGCCGCTCCGGGGGCCACACTCTGAGGGGCACTGGTCCAAGAGACGTGCCAGAGAGCCTGACCCTCAGTCAGTCCCCCTGAGCACAGATGGAACATGCCAGGATAAGAACTCGGCGTGTTGTCCACCTCTCCTCTTGAGCCTAACTCTTAATCTCCTGCCCTGACTCCTCATTTACAGAGGGGGTTCGGGCACCGTCTTGGAGTATGAAGCAAGAGTCCTATATGCTGGGGGATTGAGTAGCGTGACGGCCCCCAATACTCGCTCTTCCATCCACCCCTGCCCCCAGGGGACCTTGGGGGCCTGGGAGCCCCGCCTGGTGCTGCGGTAGCAGTAAGCTTGCCTCCGGAGTGACGCCCTTCAGGGGTCTCTGGAGGTGCAGGAACAAACCAGAAGAGAAAATTACATTTGAAATAATTTATTTTCACATGCAGGGGAGAAATCACATTTGGTCTAGATTCATGTAAAGAAAACAGAGATTAGATTTTTAAAAATGTGTTGCTGGCAAGAGAGAAGAGCAGACGGGTTTAGATAAAATACATGTTCTGTTGAACCTGGCCATCAGTCCCAGATTGCATTTGAAGGGGTTTTGGGGTAGGCTATGAAGGAGAATCAAGCCTGGGTATTATTTTCACTTTTTCTTCTTTTGAAATACTTCCTAGGTTGGGGTTTGGAGTAACAGAAACATCTGGCCTGGAGGAGAGAGAGGTTGTTCCTAGGATTTTGAGCTTTTGGAGTCTGTTCTGTAGGTTGCTGGTTTAGAAGTCTCATCTGAGGAAGAAGAGGGGATTCTTTGGATTCTTTTGGGATTCCTGGCCAAACTATCGATCAGGCTGGGGAAGGCAGTGAGGGGGGCTGGAATAAGAGGTCCCCAAGCAGTGTGAAGGTCACGCCAGCCCCGCAAATGGCCACCCGTCAAAGGCTTCCTCTGTAGACTCTCCGTGTGGCTGAGGGCCAGTTCAGGTTTAAACCTCTCACAAAGACGACTAGAGAAGCAACAGTAACAACAGCTCTGGTTTATTAGGTCCTCACCATGTACCTGGCTGTCTGCCCACCATCATATTAAATCTTCATTTAGTTGCACAAAGTAGGTATTATCAGTTGTCTCCAGTTCATAGATGAGGAAACTAGAGAGAAGGAAAGGAGTTTTCCCAAAGCCCCGCAGCTGTGAGCCTCACACAGCCAGGCCAGGCATGAGTTTAGATGATGATAACCATCAGTAGCATTATAAATAAAGAGCTGTAGTTGCATGTGTGAAGACTTATTAGGTGGAATCCCACAAGAGAGCTATTTTTATAGGTAAAAAATGGCTGGATATGGCAATTTCATGTGGTTTAACCAAATATGTGTGTGTGTGTGTGTGTGTGTGTGTGTGTGTGTGTGTGTGTGTATACACACACATTGGTAAAGATGGGCATTCCAGAGGCTGTTTTCAGAGACTGGTTACGTCAGAGGAGCAAGAAGGGGCATGTGATCAGGTAGAAGACAAGAAGGACTTTGAGTGCATTTGTGATTGTTTCCTTAAGCTGCATGGGCACTACGCACATATCCATCGTATTATGCTTTCTGACTTTTTGTTTTAGTTATCTGTTGCTGTGTAACAAATCGCCTCAGAATCTAGTGGCTGTGAAAACTATACCCACTGATGATCTCAGTGTCTGTGACTTGGGAATCTGGGCACAGCTTAGCTGGGCTCCCTCTTCACTGTATCAAAGCATTCGGCTGGGGATGCTGTCATCTCAAGGCTCAACTGGGCATGGCTTTACTTCCAAGCTCACTTGTGTGGCTGTTGGAGGGCCTCAGAACGTTCACTTCCAAGCTCACTCATGTAGTTATTGGCAGGATTTGGGTTTTCATGGGCTGTTGGACCAAGGGCCTCAATTCCTCCTTGGCTGTTGCCCAAAGGCCAGCCTTAGTTCCTTGCTCTATGGCCCACTCCATAGGGCGACTTACAACATGGCAGCCAGATTTATCAGAGTGAAGACTCTAACAGCCAAAGAGGGGGCTGGGGTCACAGTCGCGGTCTTTTATAACCTACTTATGAAAGAGATATCCCATCATTTGTGCTGTGTTCTATTCATTAAAAGCCAGTCACTAGGTCCAGACCACTCAGGGAGAAGATTACACCAAGACATGAGTACCAGGAGGTGAGGAACAATGGGGACATCTTACAGGTCTGCCTACAACAACATGTCTGAAATATTTTATAATAAGTCTTAAAAAGAAAAAAAAATCAATTTACAAGTAAAATATAGCCGATTGCTGGCATTATAAACTCTCTGGTTCTCAGTGGTACTCACATATTTGCTGCTAAGTCTTGGCTTATCCTTCCCACCCCCTTCTAACTCTCTCCACAGCCCATTATGATCAACAACAAAATCGATTAAGGGTGTTTTCTTATTACTGGATTTAGAGAGATGTCAGTATTCTACCAAAAGTGTCTTTCCTTTCTTCACTTATACCTTTGACTATGTTGGTGATAACAGTACATTCTAGAAGTCTATTCTCCAAGGCTCCCTGTTGGCCAGAGCAGTGGGATGTGTATCCCACTGCTTCGTAGCCAGAGAGTCGAATTTTGACTCCAACTTTACCCTGACCAACTAGGCGACTTTGGGAAAGTTATTCACACTCTCTGAATATTAGTCTGCTCATCGAATGAATGAGAGGAATGACACCCATCTCAAAGATTCCTGGAAGATTAAATCCATGAGAAAACACATGTGAGTTGGTAGGGCAGTGCCCTTCACATGGTAGGGATTGGATAAGGTAAGGAAAGGTTCTTTCAGATCTCTTACCTACATCACATGTGATTTATTACTTCATGAGTGGGCTAGGCAAACTGTGTTTTGGAAGGTGACAAGTGTGGAATGCCACGAAAAGAGAGTGTTCCTCATGATTTCTCATTTGATCCCAAGATTATTTTCTTTGAAGTTTGTTTCATTTGTTCTCTGATGCATTTGTTCGTTCCTATACTCATTTATTCAATAAACAGTATATCTTAAAATGAAGACCAGTCTTCTTCAAAACTCTAGTGCCTTTTGATTTCCCAGGGGCAGGAAAGGGAATTTGAGTTACTTGTGAGATGTTACTCATGTCCAGTTCAGCAAAAACATCAGAGGTGCCTCAAATCTACCTCTTCCCGGTGTGGCTGCCTGGAAGGGCTGTTCCATCAAGTGGAGATGCTGGCCTTTGGGGAATTTTGCTTAGCCCAGGAGAGGAGCTAATGGCCTAAAGGTAATGCAGCATCACAGGATGGAAATCCATGTAGACCTGTCTTTGTGGTCCTACTCAGCGTGGCTTGGCGGACTTTCGAGTTGATTCGTAGCAGTGACTTGTGGATCACAGGCTAGCCCCTGGAAGGAAGCCTCAGGATTGGGTTTGCTAGATTCTTCTGTAACTGAAAGAGTCCTTTCCCTTCTTTGAACTTCCAGTGAGGTTAAAAGAATCTCCATGTTCAGAACCAGGCAAAAGCTCCCCATACCTTGCTGTCCTTGGGAAACCTATGGGGTTCTCTTAGTTCAGCTTTTCATGTAAGAAAGACTGTGTAATGTGTACATCTTGAATCATCCTGCTATTACATGATGGGCAGCCTCATGATATCGGGGTGACGTAAATATTCTCACTTGCCAGCTTTAACTCCAGCACTCAGTTCAGCACTGTGTAGGCATATAAACACACTTCAAACAGCCTTCGGCTTGAAAACAGACTCTACTGGTCTCAGCGTAAAGATTTGGGAGGGCTGAATGCTCCCTTATTTTCTCTCTGCCTGGAACAAAGCCTCCTATTGTCTCTCAGGTGATCACATTTTTCAGCCATTCAGATATAAGTTTGTTCTTAACCACTGAATTCAACTGTGGAGGCCCACCGTGCTGCCTCAGCCTGGCTGAAGGAGGCCCAGCGACAGCACAGGTTAACAGTCCCACCCAGAGGCCTTTCCCCGCTTGGCCTCCCAGTGGCCTTGAAATGATGGTGGCCTTCAGCATCCTAAGAACGATCTCTCAAAGTACTCATCCAAGGAGAATGTCACCCAACCCCATGCCTATCCCCTGGTCCTGCTCAAGAGCGACTCCCATGTCTTTACAAGTAGTTCATTCTCTCAGTAATGAACCTGACACGAAGGGAGGTCCAATGAGGCCCGGTTTATAGAGAAAGCCTTGGGCATCCCTCTGCCCTGCCAAGTTGGTCATCCAAGACATAAGGTCAATGAGCCTTGTCTTGCTTTGAATTCCCTTGAATTTCCCATTGACACCATATTCCTTGGCTGAACAGATGTCACTGCTGTGTAGTAGTGAGAAACCTAGCTGTGGTGATAAAGCAGGCAGAAATAGAAAGTATCTCAGTCCCAATGCTTGTGGGCTTCTCTTACTTTTGCCAGATTACCCACTGGGGAGGGGTACAGAGGTGCTGTGTCTACTCCCATTGTCTGGGAAGGGGAAGAGGGTTCACACACGTTTCAAGAGTATATTGAGATGCAGAGTCCCCTTTTATAGGGCCTTGGGGGGAGGGAGAGCAAAGTGGAGCCCTCTTTCCTGCATTCCCAGCTTTTGACTTTTCCAGGCAGTAGGTAGAGTCACTTTGTGGTCTACATACCTGCAGGTGTGCATGTGAGCACGTGTGTAGCGCACGCGTGCACACACACACACACACACACACACACATCTTGTGCCTTCCCAAAGTGTGGCTTGGCAGGGCTGGGTTCAGGATTGGAGAGCCCCCCACTTCTCGGTGTCTACTTTTAGAAAATAAATGACCCAGGCTCACAGGAGAAGTTTTAATGAGAAAAAGGAGACACTGAGGCAGTCAGGGAAGAGACCCTTTCCCTATAGACAGAAACTACGATGTTAATCTCCCCAAATAGTGCAATAAATATTGAAAAGTCTCAAGGGTTGTGAGAAGGAATGTTAGGGATTGGGGCCACGTTTGTCTCAGAATGATACAGGGGAGTCTAAATGTATATCTTGGTCAGGAACAGAATCCTAGTCCACATGAACCAGAGTCTAAAATTTCTGGCTTTTATCTTTCCTGTTACTTGTTCTCTGCCTTTTCCTTACATGTCTGTGTGTGCATGCATAATAGAGAAAAACCCTATAGTATCGTCCCAAGTGGTAAACTCTGTAAAGGGATTGTGGATGACTGTCTTCATGTTTCCTTTCCCCAAAGGTAAACCCTGAGATGAGGGTTGAAGTGCAAGTAGTTTGAGAGGTGAAGGAAACAGTGGCAGCAGGGGGTAAGAGTGTTAGGGGAGGGAATAAAGCCATCAAGTGAATTACCTCTGGGAGCAACTAGAGCTGATTCCCAAAGGAGACTGTAGGATTTAGTGTAGATCATTCAGAGTGCTCCCATCTGAGGGGTGAGGGAGCTGGGGTATTAATACTCCTACTCTCAGGAGTTGTTTGTTAAGAGATGCTGCTGGGGGTTGCTAATTCCCCAGCATGTTTGGCCAAGCCTATGGATAGCATAGCTTTTCTCAGTTATGGGGCGTGGGAGCGGGAAGCCAGGCACAGCAATTTAGAGAGTGGCCTTCAGAAGTCAGCTGCAGTGCACCTGGGTGAGAGGTACAAGAGCTCTCCAGAGGTCACTGCTGGTGGCTGCTGTGGTCTCATAGGGGTATGCATGTAGTTTGTTGGGGACAGAGACTTTCCCCCAGTTATGGTCTCTATAAATACTTCTACCTTTAATGAAATATAATTGAAGATTTGGAATAATAAAAAGTTTTAAAGAAAGAGAGCTTTAAAAAAACCACAAAGGATAGTGGTGTGGGTTCCCTGGTCTATGCATGAGTCATAATTAATCATACTGTATATTTAAAACCTGTGCATTTCACTGTATGCAAATTATGCCTACATTTAAAAAGAAGCAGGTATAAAATTCCAGATCTTGATACCTTTCAGTAGCTGCCTCAGTTCCTGCATATTTGGGGTATACTTGCCCGAAGCCCTGCAATTCTTCCTGGATTGTGGACCAACTGTTGAAGCCTTTTCTCTAGAATGTCAGTCAGGCAATGTTGAAATGGGGTGCGGGCAAATCAGTATACTGAACTCTGGGTTGTGACTCCCCAGCAACAAAGCAGTTCCTTCAGCTACTTCTGTGCCGTGGTTTGGGCCATGCCACCCTCGCTTAGGTTCTCCTTGTGACTATGGCATGCATTTTGCAAGGGACATGGCTAGTAGCTCCATACATGAGGCCACAGGTTGACCATCTGCAGTGCAAAAGAAATCGACAGAGAAAGGGGCTGATCTTACGAATTAACCTCTCTGGTCAAGCTGGTGGAGTCCACCTGCCACAGCTGGGTAGGGAAATGAGGATGAGGTGATGTTTCAGGATAGACACCAGGCCAAGTTTGAGTTCAATGCTGGCCGTATAGTGGGCACTCAATAAATGTTCGATGGGCGAAGTAGATTCCCTCCAGTTCCCTGGCATCGCCTGGGAGCAGCTGCACACAGACAGGGTGGAGGTGAGCAAGACACCTGTAATAGGGAAGCTGTCGGCCAATTCTGTTCTTTCTCCAAGGATCCAGATCACAGTGGAGGGCTTTCCTAATGACTTTTCAATTAATTGACTTGATGCTCGTGGGTAGAGTGCCAGAGGCTGAGAAAAGATGAAAGGCATTGAAGAGGAAAAGCTTTGATGTCACTGCAGTCCTGTTCAGATTCAGTAAGGTTTTTTTGGGGGGGGAGGGGCTTTATATCTTAACCACAAAAATCTCACAGGGTTGATCAGTCACGCAAGGAAATTTTTGTCATTCTCTGGGATTGGTGGGTGATTAGAGGTTGGATGGAAAGCCAGGAAGGAAGGGCGGGGTGTGGTTTCTGGGGGTGGCAAGTGCATGCGATGGTGAGAGGGGCAGAAGGGGAAAGGAACGTGCAGAGGGGCAGAGGCTGATAGTGGTGTGTAGGTGAGAGTCCCATTTTCAGGGCAGTGGCTACAGAGCTCGGTATCCATGTGTGATTTTCCAAGCTGTTGTGTTTTTCCAGACTCATTGTCTATATCTTACTGTGTTTGTGCCTAAAGCTAATCTAATCTAGGCATTTGGGCTGATACCACCAGACCACTTAGATATGCATGCACGCGCGCACACACACACACACACACACACACCCTTGGCACCTTATTCACGCAAAATCTAATTAATCATAAAACTCAGAGAAGTACAGTAACATTACAGGTGTGTAATGAGTAGAATGGTAGAAATAGAAGCCTAGAAAGCAACGATTATTTTCTTCTACCGGTGAGGAAACGGAGGCTCATACTGAAAACTGACCTCTCATCTGCCAAGACCAGGGTTTTTAACTGGGTACGAGTAACATTTGGGGTCCCGCTAAGTCTTGGCTGTGGCAGACTGTCCTGGGAGGTTTGGCAGCATTCCCGGCCTCTGACCACTAGGTGCTGGTTTCCCCCTCCCCCTTGTTCTGATCAGAAATATCTCCAGACATTGCTGATGTCCCCTGAGGGGCAAAGGCAGCCTACACAGAAGAACCACTGGCCTAGATAGAAGCCTAGTGGGTTCCCGAATCCCACAGTCACTGTAGTGCTCTGTGTGACTTGGGGGTTTCATATGATGACTCCTGCATGGCTTCAGAGTCCCGTACACACATTGAGATGGAATGATCATACGGGCTGCTACCATACAGATTTGGCCAGAATGTTTGTCTTCCTGGGGTCCACGTTGCCACACAACTCTAAATCACATGGGGTTTTTCAGCCTGGGTTCGCTTAGAGCCCATGAAATTGCCATATATTTTTTGTGTGTGTGTCCCAGTTGGTCAAATATCAGCAGTTTTTTTTTTTTTTTAAGGATTTTATTTATTTATTTGACAGAGAGAGATCACAAGTAGGCAGAGAGGCAGGCAGAGAGAGAGAGAGGAGGAAGCAGGCTCCCCGCTGAGCAGAGAGTCCGACGCAGGACTTGATCCCAGGACCCCGAGATCATGACCTGAGCCGAAGGCAGCGGCTTAACCCACCAAGCCACCCAGCTGCCCATCAGCAGTTTTTATATGGTTCCCCCTATAGACCGGGCTTGAAGGGTTATGCCCTGAACACTTTCTGAGATGCCCTAGTTCTTGAACGTGGAAATGTTTGTTTAGGCTCATGACTTTTCTCCGTCCCATTTCTAAGGCAAGTCCAATGTTGTCCGTGTAGAGCCTCATACTACAGGCTAACCACATTGCAAAATCCCCCTCAAGATTTCTCTCTCACCCTGTGGTAAGTTAAATATGGCCACACATTCTTTGCAGCGATTCCCATGAATAGGCAGAGTTTGTCCTCCACCCTGCTGAGTCTGGGCTGACCTCGCGGCTGGCTTTGAGCAGTTCAGTGTGCAGAAGCGGTGGTGGTCAAGTTCCAGAGCCTAGACCTCTAACTGGCCCAGCAGCTTCCGCCTTGGACTTCTTGACCCCTGTCCCGAGACTGCTATGTGAGGAAGCTGGTGTAGCTTCCTGGAGAATGAGTGGCCAGGTGGGAAGAGAGCCAAGGCACCCCCGCTAATGGCCAACACCACCAATGAGACATGTAAATGTCTGCCCAGCCTCCAGCTAAATCCAGTCAAATGGGTACAGCCAGGCAAAAGCCATGGAAGACCCACCCCCACAGATCCACATGATCATGAGAAAGAATAAATCATTGTTTGAAGCCAGTAAGATTGGGGAGGTTTGTTATAAGGCAGTAGATAACTGATACATATTTTGTGGCAATTTTATGGTTTTTAACAACCTGTTAGAACATAACTTCAAGTAGTGAGCAGCAAAGCCATGTCCCCTGGACTGCTAGCTGGTTGGCTGGCACATCCCTCACAAGCCAGGTGTCCCAGGCCCTCATCCCAGCCTCACAGGGGCCACCGTTCAGTTCCATTCTTCAAGAATCCCTCTGACTTCTATATTTGGAAGCCACAAGAAAGGGTCAAGAATGTGTGAGTAAAGCTATAAAGGTCAAGTGCATGGCAGCTCTGTGTGATGGATTTCTCACATGTCAGGCTTCACACAGAGGTATCACCCCTAGACACCCAGTGTCACCATGCTCAGGTCACCCATGACCCATTCCCTAGGCGTGGTTGTATAACTGAAGATGTCTTAAGCTTCCATTTCCCACCATTAGAGTTTGGAAGTGGGTATTTCCAACTGAGAATTTCCTCACAAGTGGTGGCTAATAATTGACTTTCTACCTTAATGGTTTCATGAACCATCTCTTTGATCTATAGCAGATGCCTTAGGAAGCCCTTTCTTTATTAGCTAAGAAAAACTGTAGCTAGTACACGTTTCAATAATTCTTTCAGAGTTACTTCTTTAATGCTGCACCTGCCAGACCCCACTGGACTCTGCCCATGTGAGGGGAGCGGTTCTGTCTTTCTCTTTGCTCATGGTGTCCCCAGCGCATAGCATGGGGATTGGTTCCTGGCTGTTCCTCAGTGCATTTGATGGGTGAATGAATGAATGAGGAAATGAATGAATTATAGGAGCTGGAGGAGAGCTTGCGATTCTCCACCTTCCTTTCATCTCCTGCTCTGCTTGATGAGTGAGGACGCTGAGATTCGGGGATAATTAGCATTTGTTTTTTTGGTTTTTTTGTTTTTTTTTTTTATTCCAGGATTTTATTCCTTTAAAAAGCCTCTTGACACATCCGATTATCCTATCTGTCACAGCCTGTGATTATGGGAGAAGAAAAACCGAGGAGTCCTTCTTGGGCTCATTGGGATGGACTAGGAATATCCCTGACTTTGGGCTGGCCTCGTGCCACTGAGAGACGACTTCCGCCCACCCCGCTAGGCCCCGTGACTCCCTGAAGGGCTGCCAGGCCCACCGGGGCACTGAGTGGGCACCAGAAGTACCCCTCACAGTCGCATTCTTATTACTGCTCGTCAGCCTGTCAAGCCGAGCCGTTTTCTCTGCTCTCCGATGTGAAAGCAAAATGGCCTTTTCTGATACGAAGCTAATAATAGGTCTCATCTTGATTCTACTTAACGCTGAACTAAAGATTTGGCCTCTAGGGTGAGGCTTATAGTTAATTCATTTACTTTAAAAATAATTACAGAAGCCATAAAAGAAATGTCCCAATGCGGGCCAAGAGTGGTCTGATTCTCGGTGTTTCTCAGTAACCCACTGTGTGCTGGGTGCTCGAGAGAACAAGAACATGGCACCTCTGTGTGAAGGCGGGGGCGGAGGGCGATGCTGGATGGGAATTTCTGTGCGGTCCCTCCGGACAGGAGCAGCTCTGCCCCTCCCCTGTCGCAGCCGCTCACTTCATTTTCTGTGATGACCTAAATGAGAAAGACAGTTGCCTTCCTTCCCCCTCGCCTTGGTCCCCCACGTGGACACACAGGCTGTATCCCTGGCAGACCGCACTGGGGTCGTGTGCTGTCTCATCTACTCAGGAATGATCTATAGCTTCGACGGGGAAAATAAATAAACAAGCCAAGTCTGGCCCTGCCCTTTGTCCAGGAGGAAATGGATGGGTTCCCCGGCTTCCACGCCCCCTCCGTGCTACCCTCCCCCCCCACCCCCCCCCCCCACCCCAAGCCCGGGGAGAGGCCAGCCAGCAGCCAGTGAGGAGAAGAATGTTCCCAGCTGTGTGCGTGCATGTGCACGTGCCTGGTTGTGTTTGTGTGAGAGAGCCAGAGAGAGCGAGGAGAGAGAGGGGGAGAGCAGCAGGGGAACAGGAAGGGGGAGGGAGGGAATTGGAGGGAGAAGGTGAAGGGAAAAATGGAAAGAAGATGGGGGCCTTCAGTTTCAGGTGTGAATCAAGCTGTTCAGGGATGCTTTTCCTTCCCTAGTTTCCCTTTCTCTTCCTTCCAGAAATAGTTGTCAGTCCCCCGCCCCCCCAACCCTCCACCCAGTCATGCTGTCCAACTACACTGAAGAAGCACCAGCATGAAGGGCAGGTGGTCCTTCCGAGGGGCCGCAGAGCAGCCCGATGTCTTCCTGGCTGCCACCGAGGCCAGGGAGGCCAGGGAGGGGGGACCCGCCTTGCTGGCGTCCTGGTGAGCTCACACAAGGAACGCCGACTCGTGGCTGGGCGCCCCGGTCAGAGCTGTCCATGTCTCCGCTCTTGAAGCCCCAGAGCGGCGTCTTGGGGAGCTGTCCCATTTACAAAGCGGTCCCGGGAGGCCTCCCCCCACCTCCAGACAGGCTGCACGAATGTTGGTGCCAGCGCGGTGGAGAACTCATGTGGTTTGTCATGTGTGTTATCATTATTTACGGTAAAAATTAAGTGAGATCATCTATATCAAGCATATAGCACATAGTGAGTGCTCGGGAAATATTAGTTATGATTATCAGATAGCACAATAATAACAGCTAACAATTTTTCTAGCCTTGCGTCCCAATTGCTAGTCTAAGCGAATCTTAGAACACTCTTGTGCCGTTTCATCCCCTTGTGACAGATGCCACGCGTGCCCAGGCCCCGTGTGCCCCCGCCACACTGGCCCGTCGCCAGCTTTTATGCACACACACGCTCTTTCTTACATCAGAGCATTTGCACGTGCAGCGCCCTCCTCACTCTTGTCCCCCTCACTTCATCCTTCAGACCCCGACTCCGACTTCAGGGCTCCCTTCGTCCCCCCCATCTTCCTGTATCGCAACACCCTCTTTGCCTTGGCCGTGGCCGCTCTTCTCACAACGGAGAAGTCTTGTTTGATGAGTCCCTTGCTGTCTCTCTGCTTCCCTCACTGAACTAAGGGGTCCGAAGGGCCACGGCCACGGCCGGTGTTGTTTGCCTTTGTATCCTCAGCATTCAGCAGGATACCTGCCCGGCTCAGGGTAGGTGTGCAAAAAGAACTTGTTGGTTCACAGATGGCTGGTGTATCTGGAATGTCTGAGATGAGTATCTGGCCGCAGGGTAGGCTCTGGCTAGGGATCACCTTGCCTCACTCTCTTGGCTGCCAGGTCGTATTTGCACACCATCACGTGCCAGGTTGTGCTCCAGACCTGAGCATTGGCCTTTCTCATTCCAGACAGTTGAGCCTTCGTGGGAATCTCAGTGCAGAGAGGCCCAGATCCACTGCACAGCAAGAAGAGTTAGTGTCTGTCGTAGCTGATTCTTTGGCCTCGTGGCACGGAGCAGAAAGAGATGTAGAAGGATCCTGGACATTCAGTAGTTCTCTTGTTGTCCGGAGGAGCCAGGAAATGCTATTCCTTTGATGGCATTTGCAGAATACCTAGGATGGGCTCCCTCACTGTCCTCAGTCACCTGAATTGGTTGGATCTAAGACCCATAGCATACTCCATCATGGAGATACTCACCGCCAAGTAATTTACTATGACAGATCGTCAACCAATAAACAAATGGCATGTGAATTCAGGAACTTAGTTTTGCATCATTGAAGGTAAAGGTTAAGAAGTGGTTAGGTTTCCGTCTCTTCCCGCCTTCCAGACATGGCTTGAATTTTTCTCAGAAAGATCGGTAAGGCAAATCTCATTTTTTTTTTTTTCCTTCTCCCTCCACCTTTGTCCTGGCCAAAGGGTGAACTCTGGGAAGATCTCATGAATGGTGTTCTAAACAACTTTCTCTTGATTAAATAACCCTTCTCCCAAGGGCTACTTGGTGTGGTTTAAATTACTTAAAAAACAAAACAAACCATCCAGGGCAAGAGAATCAGTTTGAAAAAATTGGAGGTTACCAACAGACTTGCCCTGTGCAGCTGGGAGAGATGGAAAAGCACAGGCTCCAAGCACCAAAGAGGGTAGAGAAGCGTGTCGCAAGTGCCATTAAGAAAACACATCTGCACACTGTCAGCGGTGAGGATAAACACGTGATTGTTTCCCTTTCACAAGGAGCAGTGACGAGGAGAGGCGACTTGATGGACCCCATCCAGGTCTGCTCAATTTACATCATCTTAAGGTTGAGGGATGGGCACTTATCCAGCCTTGAAGCATTCCCAGAATCTCTCATCAGAAGGAAATCTTCAAAGAAAACAAATAGTATATTCATTCTCCTCCCAGTGCAGACAGGCGAGCAGACAAGGAAAGAAGGAGGAGGTTTTCAGTTGCTCAAGATGGGGGTTTTAGACCCAACATCCTTCTCTGGGTTTCCTCTTTGTCCTGATTGCCCTGCCCGTGGGAAGAGCCCAGGGGATGGACCTGGATATCCCTCAGAGCTGCTGAGCGGAATCTGTGTTTCCTACCTTAGCCCTGAGCCCCAAACCTCCAGGGTCCAGCAAATTCCCCAGTGTCTCAAGAAGAGGCTTTATTCGTTTTCGATGAGCCGCAATGAGAATGAGGATATGTGAGGAAGGCTAACGAGGAGCTTAGGCCCCTCTGCTGGCCCCACCAAAATCTTCATGGACCTGATTTGAGAAAAGGTTCAGATGCAGCAGGAGATGAAGACGAGCCTGGGAGATGCCAACAACAGGGACTGTATCCCATGCTCCGTATTCCTAGGGTTTATTGGTAGTGCGCTGCTTCCGTTTTAAGTGGATTCTTCTTCATTTTGATTAGGTTAAATACTTCTTATAATGTGTGCCTAAATTAGAGCCCATGATGCATGTCTTCAAACAGCTTGGACCCAACCATCTCTGTATCCGTAGCCATGTAAATTCCAAAATTTGGTCTAAAGTGAGTTACGTATCATTCCAGACTCACTTTTTCATACTACTAGAAGGTGGCCCCACAAATACCGATATCTCAGAAATCATTCACATTTGACTTTGGAAGGCGTGCTTGGTTCAGTCGCCGGCGTGCTGACAGCTGGCTTCAAACGCTGTCATGGCGGAGACGCAGACACTGACCGCGATGGAGCTGGAAGCCTGTCTACACTATCTTCATTCTGTCTTCTCTCTCCTCCTCCACCTCCTCTCCTTCATGGAACTTTCCATTTCCTCATCTCTGGAAAGGGGCGGGAGTGGAGTGTGATGTCAGACTGTTCCTAAGGCCCCTCAAGAGATGAATGAGATACCATTCTTTTCCGAGAAAGGATGAACTATGCGGTGAGCACTTCACTAACTGAAGTTAAAAGCTCATGGAAGTGATCAGGGAAGCGGAGACACCCGGTAACTATGGAGACCACTCTCGGACACAGAGGCCCAGAGGGGTTCTATTCCTCTTCAGGGTGACGCGTGGGTCAAGGTAGAGACCAAACTAGGACCCAGCCCTTCCACTTTCCAGCATTGGGGGTAGTCACCAGTTAAGAAAGGAGGCTTGGAGCCCAGCACCCCGGGTTTCAAATTCTGGCTCTGTTTCTTACAGACTGAGTGAGTTCGGGCAGCTTAATATCTCTGTCTTCATTTTCTCGTCTGTAGAATGGGGCCAGAAGAATAACTAGTTTCACGGTGTATGTGGGTTGAGCTCCTAATGTCGAAATGTTCGGAGCATGAGCAGTTTAGTTTTGTATTTAATATCGGCCGTTAGCATCTACAAGTGAGGCTGGGATGCTTTCCAACATTCAGCAGAAAATCAATGGATGTTATGAAATCATCACAACTGGTATTGTCGCCGGTCCTTAGATCTGTCCATCCAAGGTGTTTCATGAGTACATCGTATTTCTGCCCCAACTAGAAAAACCTGCCTAGACCCGTGCCTGGAACACAGTAAGCATTCAGTAGGTGTTAGCTGCTCTCTCACTGTACGGCTTCCACTTCCTGCAGCCCCAACGTGCTGCTCCCCACCCGGCCCATGCCCCACTGTGTGTGTGTGTGTCTGTGTGTCTGGCCGAGCCAGTGGACGAGAAGGTGTGTGCTAGTGGCAAATCCAATAACTTGCTCAGTAAATGATCTCAGCCCAAAGCTCTTATGTAGGCAATCAAATTCAGATCTGTAAACCTGGTGAAATTCAGATTCCTTTTAAACATTTTTTGCCATTTCCAGGCAAGAAGCATTTCTCCGGATTGGATTACTTGGGCCAGGAAATCTTGCATTTGAAAAGCAAGTCAGAAGTGAAAAAATAATTCTCAGCGCGTGATACAGTTTACAGTCAGCTTCTCGGGAATGTGTGTCATGGTTTAAACTGGGGTAGGGCGGATATTCTCCAAACATGCTAGTGCTTCGTATTAATAGACTGCTTCGTTTTCGAGTGCTAACAATGAATGAGAAAAAGTGGAACTTTCTGCAGGCATTTCTCCCCCCCCCCCCCGCTTTTCTGTCTTGATGCTATTCTGATTTGGAAGCAGCCTCGTTTCTTTTCTTCTTCAAACACCACAGGATTCCATTCTCTTGCTCTTTTTCCCCAAAGGAAACACTTCAATTGCTTTTATTGATGAGAAGAGGAAAAATCTAAACATCAGGCAACCAGACTAATGAGAGACAGACCAACGTGACATCTAACAAAGAACAAAACCAATTACCTCTCTTTGTGTAGGTATACGAGGTTCAGAAGGAAGCCGAGCAGAGAATTGTCGCAGACGCTGTGTGTGCCCAAGCTGTATTCTCCAGGTGCCCCCCAGGGGCCACCTGTGGCTCAGGAGACAGTGTGCTGCACGGGGACAGCTCCCACCAGGCATAGCCCCTGTAGCCTCTCCCTCCGAGCCCTATCTCTGCAATGCAGGGGTGCTTGACAACCGCCCCTGCTGCCATACACACCACAGTAACCCTCAGCCAAAGACTGGGATGATTGGGTGGAGGTTAGCCTAAACGCCCCCTCCCCCTTAGTGGGACAGTCGTGAGCTGTGTTCCACAGGTTCCCAGTGAGTTCCCAACCCCCATCACTGACAGTAACTTGCACTGGTTTCCTTCCCTCCCCTGTCTCCCCATCCCTGCCGCACTCTGCTCGGCTTTCCAGAATCCCTCTTACACCCTAAATCATCCCTTTTGGGGGGGGAACCCCAAACAGGATAAGAACCTAAAAATATTTACCCAGTTATGTTTCTTAGGCTGCCCCTTCCTCACTCTCTGGGTGCCAGAATTAAAGTTGGGACTTTTGTTCAAAGGTGGGCTACGCACTGGACTGTTTTTTTTCTGCCATGTTTGAACTGGGGATGTACGATTCTCTTTAGGTTCTTGAAGCTAAGATTTTTCTTGGGCTGCTGGTTTTCATTCGCTCATTCGACAAATACCTACTGAGCACCTACTAGGTGCTAGGAGGTGGCGACTACTCTGTCCTCAAGTAAGCTGAGTGAGGGACATTGGCCGCAGGAGGTGTGGGGCGCTGGTTGCAGCTTGAACTCGAGTTGTCCATCGCTTTTCTGTCTCCTGCAGAGAGGCCGTGTTCCTTGATTCTGTGATGGGCTGCCCCCACCGGTAGCACCCCCCTTCTCCCTTCTCATTTTCCCAATCAGTCTCCAAGCGGAAGCTAATGCTGTTCATGGTCATTAAGGACAGGAAACAAACATCTGTCTTCTCTCAGATGACGTTCTTCGCGCACACGGACTGTTTCACGTCTATCCGGAGCTCGGCGAAGAGCGGACACCGAGAGGTGAATGTTCAGTGAATCGGGCGTGCACATCGGGAACTACCTCTCTGTTTGAAATCCAGTTGAACTTGAATGGCCAACCTTGCCACAGCCAAGACCACTGGAGCACAAAGGGCAGGGAGGAAATTGGAGAGCCTACCTAGTTTAAATTCCCTTGTAATTAAAAATGAAGCTTAATCATTAGCTTCAGAGGCCTGGGGTGGCTCTCATGCACAGTGGAGAAATTTGAGTTTTACCTTCTCTTGCCTCCTGGGACCACGTCGCCCTAATGCTAAGGGGGGGGGTGGTCTCAAAGGCACGGCTTTGGAGGAGGCGTTTAGCAGGGAGACAAGGGGCAGAGCTCCAGGTTATAAGTAACCTGGACAATGCCTCTTCCCACTATTTTTTTTTTCCTGAGTGGAGTAAAAGTGTGGACAGAGAGCCGATCACAGTCAGCCACTGAGGAGGAATATGGAGAGCTGGTGTTGGGCAAGGACTGGGCCCCTGCACCAGATTCTCCACAACGGAAACCCCTTCTCTCCCATCAGAGCTGGGAGTAGAGGCTGGGGGCCACAGGGAGATGAGCCAAAGAAGCTACCTCAGGGTATGTTCTGGGCATTAGGACTGCCAGCCTTGAAGCAAAATGAAGTAATGGAGAGCAGTCAAAGGCCTGCATTAGAATCCTGTTGGCATCAGCTAGTAATTCCAACTGAGGACAAGGAGACTGTTGCTGCTTTGTCCTCTGCTCTGTGAGTTCTGCAGAATCACAGGGGAAAAGGCAGGCTGATCTGGTCTTTGGAACTAATGGGTTAATGAGGAAATTGGGAATTCCTGCTTTCTCGGGTTGCCTCCCACCGTCCCCTGCCTTAGTGACTTGAGACTGATGAACACAAGGTCCCCTGTGAACATTTGGGATGAAACACTTTGTCAGGAAAACAAGCAAATAAATTTGACAGCTGCTTGATATAGGACAGTCATTAATTTTTCAAGAATGTAGGTCTTCTATTATTTAGTGATGTTAATCTCTCTTCCAAAAAGAAAAAAAAAAAAAAAGATTCCAGGATTACAGAGTGAGGAAGTTGTGTTGTTCGCTCTGCTAAGAGTTGCCGGGACCCGCTCCCCTTCTTCCGGGGCGCTCCTGGGCTGGACCTGCTGGGCAGGCACAGCTCAGTCGTTCGGTTGGGTTTTTAGGGGCTGGTTTTTAGGCCTTGCTTTCATTCTGTTCCCTCACTGGCCTCCTCTTTTCTCTCCCATTACCTGTTTTGGGGACAATTTCCCCACTTTTCAGACCCATCATGGGAGAAACGGGGTGAAGAGAGAAAAGTCTAGTCAGCCATCTAGTTTTGCTGTTTCTGGGAAGAAGATTTGGTATGAAGTGACATTGAAATGGTGGCCGAAAGGAGAGTTTAGAACATTCTGTGGCTTTCTTCAGACTCTTTTACTTAGGAGGGATGACTGAGAATTGATGTGCTTCTTTTCCAAGAAAGGTTGAAATACCATAAGGGATTTTTAGAAACAGGTTGTGTGTAGCCGTGTTCTCTCTTGACTCCATGCATGCCTAGAAGGAAAACGGGATGTTTAGTGAGGCAGGGCTCAGTTGACACGAGCTACTCTTCTAGTGGCTTTGAGAGGAAGAGAGAGACTTGGAGCTTTTCCTGGATGCCCGAAGGCCCCTCAGACTCTGAACACGTTGTGCCCTGATTGGCCCAGGACACAGAGGCCTCCTGGATGCACCATCTGTTGCCCTGCTCTCTAGATGGCTGCAGCTCAGGGTTCCAGGGTGGGTCCTGACTCTGCAGCTTTCCCACTGCATGACTTGGGTCCAGTCATTTAGTCTCTATGTGCCTCAGTTTCCTCTTCTGTAAAAAAGATAAACCTGGCCATAAAAGTGTGTGCCCACTGGAAGACAAACCCAAATGTGTGTGCGCACCAGCGATGGCCACTAGACTGGGGGGGGGGGCAGCTGTCGGGGTGAGTCTGAGCTAACGTAGTCAGGATCTTGTGAGCATGAGACCAAGCCTTGACTCCCACTGGGGTCATGTGCCAACCTACTGGTCGAGTTACTGCTCTTCCTAGGACGGATTGGGGTTTAATTGCGCTGAGAAGCATCTGAACATTTGTTCTATAGCCTCTGGAGTGGAACATTCCATGAGGCTCTCGCTTTATGCCATTCAGAGTGCTACTCTCTAGTGATACCCCACGGCTATCTTGGCCATGAGTAATATTGTCCAGATGCTTATGGGGGTACTTCCTACATAACTCGAGCTGCTGGAGGTGCACTAGATGATGACTCGGATACAGTCCTTGACGTCATAGAGCTTACGTTCTAGGGAAGAGAGTCAGCCAGTAAACTGTCAGGCAGTGGTGAGTGCTGTGGACAGTTGCCACAGATCTGTCTCTCCACAGCGAATGCCTCCAGATCCACTCATTCATTTCTTCCCAGCAGGTATTGATGGAGCAGTTGAGGGTGTCAAGAGCTGCCTGAGCTCCGGGTGTTTATGCGAATCATTCCTCTCCCCTTCCTCCCTAAATGAGTCATCTTGTGTTCAACAGAATGATCTGGACTAGGCATGGCCACCCAGACAAATGGCTTCCGGCAAAAGAATTCCACGAGTGCATTCTGTGGGCCGAGAGCTCAATTGGCAGTTGGGGGAGGGATTTCCAGCACATACAGGACTCCAGGGCACACTGCCCTGGCCTGCCCCTCTTGGTGTCTACAGATTCTTGTCCTATTTCCCTGTGGTGTTGCCTTTGTTGGTTTTGCCGAGGGATGATTATCTCTCTAGTGAGAATCCTGTGCTATTGTGTGAGCTGTAAGTTGATTCTTACTGAGTTGTTTAGAACAGTATTCATGTAAAAATATATTTAGGCCACTTCCAAAATGGAGACGATCGATCCAATTGCGCAGATGGATGTGGCAACCAGCAGATGTCCCTGATTCTTCTTCCTCTCTTGCTCGCTCTGTTTTCTGAAAGGGTTAGAAGTTGGCCCAGAAGAGGCCCTGATCAGAGTGGATAAGTCCGTCGCTGAGACAGGCTCTTCTGTGTCTGTGTAAGACGACAAGAAGCTTTCCTTTTGAGGGGATGATGGGCAGTGATGAGAGGTGAGGTTGCCGAGTTTTCTAGATTCTCTGATTTGAAAATCAGGGGCTCAAAGGAAGTCTGTCCTTCCTGAGTAATTGTATCCGGATGCCGTTGAACTTCCTCTGGGTTTCAACTTTCACCCCAGCCGGGCTCTGAGGAGGGAGGACAAAGGGGGAGTCGGGCCCTCCTCTGGAGAGGGAGGAAGTAGGTGTGCGGTGTGGGGGCACCCAGCCTACAGGCTGCTCCGGGTGGCCACTTCTCTGCTTCCTGGGCAGAGGAGCTGGGTGTCTGGTTTCTCCTTTTCCTCTTGCCTGACACCTTTGTGGACCTCTTATGGGTCTTTGTGCACATCGGTGTCTATGAGGCGGCTGCCACACACAGTTCCGGTTTGCAGTAGGAGGGGGCACTAAAGCAAATGTGAGCTTTGGCAGGAATCCGTGAATTTTATTCAGCTGCTCTGTTTTCGTCGTAGGAAGAAATCTGGTTAGACAGAAGACCACCAGTATGGAATTGGGGATATTGGGTCACTAAGAATCAGGATAAGAGTAACACTGGGAGGGCTGAGAGAATGTTCCACATGCTTCTGGAGATGGGGGATTTTAGGCCTCCCCAGTCACATGGGGTCCCACTTTCAAGTACCTCTTCACAAACAAATAGTTGCCCCAAGGGAACCATCCAGCATGGCCCTTGGTTGACCTGGATTTCCACATGAAAAACTGTCCTTTCTTTTAATATTTTAGATTTTTTGTTTTTTACTTGTCACTAATAGAAGAGCTTGCCATTTTTTCATTTAGTCCGAATTAGGCTCACTTTCCAGTCTGGCTACATCTTTTTAATTTAAAAAGCAATATAGTTATTTGCTGGTGGCAAAAAAAGTAATAAAGATAAAACAGTAATATGTATAATTTTTTTAAAATTGGAATGTAAACCCCTCTCCAAATCATTGTCCAGAGTGAACCATGGTTTATTGCTCTGGCTGTGTGGCCTTGGGCAGACTTCTGGACTCCCATGCCTCAGTTTCTTCATCTGTAAAAGGGGGATATTAGTACTTATCTCATAGGGTTTTTGTGAGGATTAAGTACAATGTCTGATGTGTATTCTGACTAAACCAGTATTAGCTGCCGTTGTCATAAGTATGTACTTTCTGTATACGTCAGTACTGACTCTGCGTCTTCCCTGGATTCAGATCTTTAATGGTCTGGCCAGGCCTCACCGAGCAGCCTTTTGCCAACAGCATTTTCATCAGGATGGGGCCCATGTGAGTGAACAAGTCTGGCCTTCGATTTGGTTTGCTGGTTTTGGGATTCAGTGTTGGTTCAGTTTTCAAGGCTTCGAAGAAATGCCAAGCTTTCTTAAATAGTGGAGGAAAAGAACCGGAATGGGCCTTTTGTTCTCACAGGGAACCTGACAGATAGGGTCAGTACTTCTCTTGCAAGCCCCTGGGTCTTTGATCTGGCTGCCATCACCCCAGAGGAGGCTGTACTTCCTGGGAATATGGTGGCGGGACTTATGGCCGAAAGAATAGCTCAGACTGAGTTAGATAGAAGAGGGAACCAAAATCTCCTAGTAGATGAGCTGATGGAAGTTTAATTGGGTTTTTAGTTTTGTTTCCTTTTTTTTAAATGGAGTGGGAAAAAGAGCTAGTTTGTTAATTTTGCCAATTTCACTATGAAAACCATAGTAAGAGGAGATCAGGGGTGCGAGTGCCTGGGAGGCACAGTCAGTTAAGCATCTGACTCTTGGTTTCGGCTCAGGTCATGATCTCAGGGGCATGAGATTGAGCCCCACGTCAGGCTCAGCAAGGAATCTGCTTGAGATTCTCTCCCTTGCCCTCTGCCCCTTCATGTGTGTGCGCTCTCTCTCTCTCAAATAAATAAATCTTTTTAAAAAGAAGGCATATATCTGTGTGGTGGTTTACACACAGAGGGCAGAAGAAATAAGAACCTCCAAGCCATCTGACAAAAGGCAAGGCCAGACTGCAGAAGGTTTTTTTCTCTGCTTTCACAACCAAGGGGATTTGTTATCAGATAACTTAATTTTAAAAGTCCAGTGAAGGAGTCAGAGAACCTGTCTCCTTGTCCTGGTTCTGCCACGCGTGTCCTGGAGCAAGTTACTTCATCTCTTTGTAGCCTAGGTGTCTCACTGTTTAAGAAAATGAGGCTAGAAGTCCCTGCCCTACAGAGCTATTCTGGGGGAATGAGAGATGTGATAACGGGTCACACTGTCACATGGTTGGGTGAGTGTAGGCATATCTGTCCATGCTATACAGTGAGCTTTCTTCTTGGCGTGTCTGGACTGAGAACAGCTACAAGAGAATCCGAAGACAGGCCACTGTCCTCAAGGGACTTTGAGCCAAAGAGAACTCAAAGCACACATGTAAAAGCTGCCTTAACGCTTATGAAGAGAAAGGATAAAGTTGGAATCCCCATAAGAGCATTTGATAATAATAAGATAGATGCCTGAAAATGTGGCTGGAAACCCATAGGGAGTTGACAGAGTGACAGCATACCTTGTCAAGTGCTTTCTTAGCAAAGAGATCAGATTCCCCATTTTAGTAGCACACCCGTTGGCCACCTTCTGTGAGCTAACACAGCCATTTACTTGAGGCCTCAAAGGGCCCCTAATGTCGCTTGAGCCCTGATGGGAGTAGAAACCATGACCATGACTTCCTTAGCCCAGGCCTCTTGTCAACCCCTCCAGTCCTTCAAGACTTAGGAAAATGGGCTGACACGCTATGAACTAAGGGCAGCCACACCAGGGAGAAACACTACGCCACTGCTTGGCCTCCAAGATGGCGGGCCGGCCCTGACGTAAATCTCTTCACTCTGCTGTCGGCTTTGTGTGGGCTTCTTAAGACTCTCTTCTGAACTCTCTGGGGTTCACAGGACAGGGAATGATAACGAGATTTTTCTCTTAACTTCTTAAGTGACTTGCCTAGAGTCACCTTGTGTATTAGTGAATCGCAGAGGGGGGAGGGGAGGGAGCATGAGAAGCGGATTTCCTAATACCCAAGCCAGTGTCGATGACGTTGTTGGAATTTCTAGGGGAACACACACATACAGTGACATATGTTAACTTATTGATTAATTAATTTATGAAGCAACTGCCAGTCTCTATTAAAGAATGTACTCTGTTTTTCACTTAATAACAAAGATGAGATGCCTCTCACATGCTTCTTCAGCTTCTTCCAAAAACTAATGATGAAACTGGTAACTGTCCAGTTAGTCGGAATTGGAATCAATTGAACGGGTGCCTGAGTTCATGGCTGAACCAAGCAGTAGAGAGAAACCACGCACCACCACCAAGCATGAGACCTTCTAGTCCTTTCCCACTGGGTCCGCAGCTCTGCGGGGAAGGGCCAGGATCCTCTAGGCTGAAGTCAGGCAAAACTCACTTCCTTGGCCACGTCCTCAAAGCAAGTCTTCCATGCAGTGCCTCGCAGGCTGAAGCCAACCGTCCACTAAACCTGCTTGGGGACTGGTTTGTTAATCACTCTTTCCCTTTTGTGACATTTTTCAAGATAAACTTACTTGGACCAGCCTCCTAGAAAACCTTTTAAAATGCTAATTGTGCAATTGTGCGAATAATGTAGAAATGAGTCATGTGGTACGCTCAGCGCTCGACTAACAAGCCGTAAAGGAACCCCTGCCTCACAGATTCTGTACGGGGCTGTGTGAATGGCAGGGAGCTCCATAGAGCCACAGCTGGACGAGTTTGGTTTAAGTAAATAGGTTCTTACAGGAATTGGCCGGTGGAAATCAAGAATCATTAGGCATAGCACCGTCTTTTACCAAAATTGAATGCCATTGGTGGATTCGATTCAGGGGATGTTTGTGGAGCCCCTGCAGAGCCTTGTAATCGGCCTGAGTAACAGGATACAAAGATGGATTAAATGCAAAGATGCTCTTGAAAGTTCATAATCTGATGGAAGCCAGAGGTGAATAATCAAACACAGGAGTAGGGTGCTTTTGATTACAAGGACAGAATATCCGGCTTAAGTGATAGACATATTTAATTATTGGGGCACTTGGGTGGCTCTGTCGGGTAAGTGGCTGACTCTTGATTTCGGCTCAGGTCATGATCTCAGGGTCCTGGGTTCAAGCCCTGCCTTGGGCTCTGTGCTCACCAGGAAGTCTGCTTGAGGATTCTCTTCCTCTCCCTCTGCCCCTCCTCCCACCGCACTCATGTTTTTTCTCTCTCTCTCTCTAAAATCAATCAGCCAATCTTTAAAAAAAAGATACTTACTCATCTTACAAGATATAATAATGTCAGAAGGCAGATGGTTTTAGGGTTGCTTCCATAGCTGGACAATATTGTTCACTCTTGGTTCCTCCCCCACTTTCGCTCTTCCATGTTGGTTTTCTGTCCCTTGGGCCCGTGGTATCATGGTTGCAATGTGATTGTCTTGCTCCAAGTATCACATTCTCAAATCCTGGAGCTCACAAGCCATAAGCGGGGCAGGGGCTGTAGAAGGTTATGCCCGCTCACGTGCCATTCACCAGGACAAGTCACATGGCTGCATGTAGGCGGGTGCTGGAGATCCATGCCCCCTTGGCAGCCACTTTCCATCACCAACCCCACCCCTCTGATCCCAATGGAAGGGAAAGGCTTAAACCATTTGTGGGGCAATTAGACATCTCTGCCGCATAATACAGCAAATGCTCATAATACAGTAAGCATGGAGGCGCACAGAGACAGTTAATTCTGCCTCAAAAAAGGATGCAAGGTTTTGTAGAGGACCTGACATTTTTCGCTGAGTCACCAGGTGGACGAGGGAGAGAAATCCAAACAGGAAACCCAGTGCTCCAAGACAGGGCAGCAAGAAAGAGCTTGTCAGGGTATTGTGCTCTGGTATTTCCCCCACCTTGCAGTCAAACTCAGATCTGGCAAGTCCTCTAACTCCGCTGGGTCCTAGAGTCTTTATCTGTACACAAGAGGTCATTGGATTCGGTCTTCTTACTCATCCCTGCTCACACACTAGTGGTGGGCTTGTGATGGTGACACACTAGGAGATGGTCTCGTGACATTTCTTCTACAGAGAGCGGAGGAACGCTTTAATCTTCTGTCCTCTAGAAAAATACATTTCAAAATCTCTAAGGGAGGCAATGTGGCATCACAAGTGGAATATGAGATTGGGACTCACCGAGCTGAATGTGAAGGCCAACTTTGTTATTGACTTGCTGTGTGACCTTGAGAAGACACTTAAGATCTCTGTAGCTCAGTTTCCTCATCTGTAAGACAGAGATTATGGTATTGATCTGTATGGCTCTCTGGACGACTGCGCTGATTGTCATTAAACATGCAGCCTGGTCCTACATACTCATTAGGTTCTCAGTGACTCACTGCAGAGATTAAAATGGCCAAGACACAAGGTTTTCAATGTTTTATGAGGAATAACTCTGTGTGTGTGTGTGTGTGTGTGTGTGTGTGTGTGTGTGTCTGCATATTAAGTGGACGAAGACTTTTAAAATCAGTAATCCCCAGTCCAGGTGAGTGCAGATGGGACCGGGAATTTCAGGCAGTCTTGGTGGGACCATGAACTGATAATGACACTTTAGGGAACAGCGTGGCCATTGGAAATGTGTCTTTTAGCAATGTTCAAACCCTTCAACCCAGCAATTCAAAGTCTAAGAATTTATGCTGGGTACATAATTAACGATGTGAGCACGGAGGGTGTCTTTATTTTAAAGTTGTTCATCCTGATGGTAATGGGAGTCAGTATTGGGAACAGCACGAATAGCCGATAGTAGGCAATTCATTAAATGAATTAAGCTCGACTTATAGGTTTTAATATTACCCAGATATTAACAATCATGTTTTGGGAGGATATTTGATGATGTGGGGGAAATAGTCATGATACAATATTTACGTGAAAAAAAAAAAGCAGTCTACAAACCCATATAGATGATATGGTCCCCCACTTAAAAGTAACTAACTGTCATGTTGAGGAGAGTCGCTGGAAGGTAAAACACCAAAATGTGAAAATGATTATCTCTGGGTACTGGAAACACAGGGGTTTTTCTTTTCTTCGGCGGTGCTCTGACTTCTCCACATTGTCTTGCACTGCACATGTAATGACATGGAAAAGCACTTACAAAATGAGGGGGAACGACAGGCTAGAAAAATCATCCAAACAATCAGAATACATTGACTCCAATCAAGTATGTAAGAATACACACGCATCCCCAAAGAAGAAGAAGATTGGAAGGAAATGTGTCCAGATCTATTTAGTGATTTTCTCTGGATGGTGGCGTGATGGATGATTGCCATTTTCTTCTTTAGATTAGTTTGTATCTCCCAACTTTTCCCTGGCTGGCGCGTGTTATCTTTATGAGCAGGAAACGGAAACTACCGGCAAATAAAGCCCATAACCAGAAGTTCTCCTGAGTCTGTATTACACGTAGCTGTCTGTGCTCACAGCCACCAGTAGAATCAGTAAGTCTGAGGGTCCAGGCTTCTCCTGCCCGCCCCCTCCCCAGCTAGGAGTTTATTCCTCTAGTGTGGGGACCAGGTACCCATGGTGATCCTTTGCCTCCTGGATACTTCCAAGTACCATGTTCCAAAAGGCAGAGGGACATGGCCAGAGTTACTGTTGGTGGGAAAGACGAGCGAATTTTGCTGGCATGAGCAATGACGATAGGCCCTGTGCTCCAAGCTGCAGGGCTTGGAGCCCACTTTTTAAAAACCGTGTTCGCTGAGCCAGTAGGTGCCTCTGGCTAGATGCATGGAGCTCTCTGGTGGCCAAGAGGTGTCAACGCAGCCCTGTTTGTACTTACAGAACCAAACCCAAGTTCTACAAGCCAAACCAGAATGTTCATTAACTGCCGCATACTTGCAGATTACACCCCAAGACCTCCGCATGGTTAGGAGAGAGAGCCTCTGTCACGATTCCCAAAACGTCCCTAACAAAGAAGGAATCCTCCATAGCTGTCAGATAGAGCTGTGCCCCCTCTGCCTTCAGGCCCGTGTCCGAGGCACTGGGCACTGCTTGGTTTTGTAGTAAATGTTATATCATTGTGAACTAACACGTGAGCTTTGATTGCATTGCTTGTCTCACGAGTCCATGCTGTGCGATGTTGTTCTTGTGGGTTGTCTTCCAAGCGGATCTGGTTTCCGTAGCATCATAGAATGTTAGAGCTGGAAGGAGCCTCAGAAACAAAGAGGCTGAGCTCCAGTAAAGCCAAGTGGCTTCAAGAAATGGTTCATTACTGGTTGATGCGGGAGTGGAACCTATTCCTACCTTGTCCAGCAGCCCCCCCTCCCCTGTTTCCATCAGGCTGCCTTCATGTGGGGTACAGCTGCCTTCAAACCAAAACCCGGACTTAAGACCCTCATCGTTGCTGAGTTGTCATGTGTTTCTCGGTGTTTGCATCACACTGTGACTGTGTGCATCTGAGATGGGGTGGTCAGCCAGTATGCACATGTGCGTGCATGTGTATGTGTGTGTAACAATGTGTGGTCCTAAGTCTATGTGCATAACTGTCGCTGTATTCTGTGTATCTCTATCATTTGATTTGGGCATATCCCATACCCTCAGCTGTATTATAAATTCCTTGAAGATGATCTTCTGTATCTTTTGTATTCCAGTATAATATTCTCTAGAGGTGTTGGGACCATTGACACAATTCATGTTACTTTCTTTGTAAACCATGGATGAAAATAATGTTTGAATCATTTGGGTCCTTAGACTTAGGACTTTGTTTATAGGATATTGTTCTGTATTTAACTTCTGTTTTGGCACTGGCTTTTAGAGAGGCCTGAAGATTAGTGAAAATTTACCCCCTGGGTATTCTAGAATGTTCCATTGAGAGGTAATTAAGGGGAAGAAAAGGAACAACTTGTACTCCCCAGTTGGCAAGCCATTATTTCGTTATATATTAATTTTTGCTGGAGCAGAAGTGCTTTCAGTCTTCTTGTACTGTGACATCGGCTCAGCCATCTCCAAGGTAGCAACGTAGAGATGGCAATTTAGAACTCTGCTGCACATTTGGAAATCTGAGGATAAGCTCCGAAATGCTCTGCAGTCAATTGGAATATTCTGTCATTTTATTTCTGTCATTTTATTCATTCACAGTGAATTTTTAAGAGAAGAGAAATATACACAAGAAATGATCATTTAATGTGGGCCTTGGGAAGTGCTGTAATGGTGCCTAGTGCTCGGGGCACAAAAAGACCAGCCAGAGCTATAGGATTTGATACTTGGGATTGCTAAGCCAGGAGGAAGAAATGGATGAGGGCATAAATGGGGCAGATGGGCCTTAGGTGGTTGTTAAGTACGTGTGATAAATGTTTGGAGTTTCACTGTAAATTTCTGTCTACTTTGGGGGTAATTTAGAAATTCTCCTTTAGAACTTTAACTCCCTCCTCCCAGTAAAATTGTATGGAAATTCTTAAACTTGCTGAGGTCATTCAACAAATAAATCGAAAAGGAAACAGCATACTTAATACAAGACTATACTTATGAAAACACAAAGGTTATAATGAGCACAGACTTTGAAGTAGGGTACCTGTATAAATCACATCTCTTACTCCATTTGTAACTGTGAGCAAGTACTGACCTCCTGTTTCCTTACCTATAAAATAAGGATACAACACCCACCTTCCCGAGTTGTTTGGACCATGAGAAATTAATAAATATCAAGCACTGAGAACTGTACCTGCCCTTAGTAGACATTTCTTCAAAGTGGTCCCTGCTTTCATTGTTCATATTATAAGTGGATCAAAAATCCCGCTGAATCCCAGTAGGCTCACTGGGAGGGAGCATGTTTGGGAACAGGCATTCCTTTGGTCTTCAGGCAAACAGAAGCCCTCAGGTCACATGGGGAGGACCAGCCCAGAAGTCCTGATTTCTTGGGACTTGATTTGGGACTTTCTTCCAGGTGGCAACAGCAACTTAATGGGGAGAATTTCCCATCAAATCCCAAGAGATACCTAGTTTCATTGAATATGGGAGTGTAAGGATCCTTTACACAGGAAGGACTTCTAAAATAAATAATATCTCAATGTAGAACTCAGCCCCAACTCTCCTGCTTCTTCCTCCATCCAAATGTCCCTGGATTCCCAGGGAAAGTGGCCTGCAGCTTTCATCAGCATTGCACTGTGGGCTTCTCCCAGGGAGTCTGTTTCTAATTTGCTTCTGTATCCCCAGTATATGGCTTCCAAGGAGGACTGAGGGTTGTTGTTGTTGTTGTTGTTGTTTTTTGATGGATGGATAGATGGATGGATGGATGGATGGAAGGAAGGAAGGAGGGAAGGGTACATAAGTAGATGGGTACGGATGGATGGATGGTAGAAACTAACCTGAGATAGGGTACTGTGTGTCTCTGTGTTCCAAGAGTAGAGCTGTATTTCTTAGTTTTTAAAAATTCTTATTTATCTTTAAATTTTTTTCTACTAGTAACCTACTGTATTCCAGACAGTCTATCACTGAGCACTTGTTGTACTTGTTGTATACCAGTGAACATCTAGTTATAAATCATTTAATCCTCACAACACTGAAGTAGGCTTTATTAATATCATTTTACGGATGGAGAAATCTGTGCTCAGAAAGGTTGAAGAACTTGCCCAAGTTCACGCACCATTGATGTCCAAGTTCTTTCCTGTACGCCATGCAATGCAGATGTACCTATAGCAAAACCCATCCATATAGTATATAAGTGAGGAGAGTCATGAACCCAATATATTTCTGCGAGGCAAGGGGTCACTATACAGAAGAAAATCCACTGGTGAAAGGGAGTCTTCCCTTGGATATACATTGGAGGGTAGGTGGCAGGTGAGGTGAGGGCACGGATCAGTGGAGGGAGGAGAGAAGTGTCAGGCAGTCTTAGACTCGCAGGCTTCTCCTACAAGTGAAACTCAGTCACAGGTTGGAAGGAGTGAGGTAGGTTATTCTATTTCCGTTCTGCTTGGGGTACCCCTGGGATCAAACTGCCTCCTCTGTCCACAGGGCAACCTTGGCCCCCCCGCCAAAAAAAATTCTCAGGCAATCTGGGAGACCAAAGGTTTTGCCCGTCCTACTGTCTTTGTTCAGGCTCAGACAAAGAGCGGCAGCAGAAATAGACACTCAGTCTTGTGCACCTGCTTCACCGAGGGAGTGCTGTCGGGAACAGAGGAGTCGGGGAAGCCAGACGGGGCCAGGGAGAAAGGCCTAAGCATGTTTGTGGTCCCAGCTAGACATGAGCTTCAGTCTCAACTCAGTCTGGAGCAGGCATCACACCAGAGTTGATCCCACCTTGATGCAAGGGGACTGGCCTTTTGAATCACTGAATTAGCAGTGGGCTGCCTCCGGGGAGGGGAGCATAACTTTCTTGGCTATGTAATTACCATTGACCAAGGGCACTTTTCCAGAGAAGAGATGAACTGTCGGGTGCTGTTAACAACCAATACTCGTAGCATCTGGGGGAGGGGGTCCCAGCCCAGGTACGAGGGTCTGGGATCTGGGGCATCAACAGCATCCACTACACCCGCCGAGCTCCCAGATGCGGTCCTGCCGGCATGCAGTGTATAACAAATTTCTGCAGGTTTTAGGCCCCTGCCCTTCCCATCTAGACGTGGACCGACTTGGTGGGTGGAGATAGTCCAACTGAAAGCTCATTCTTTGATTCCGAAGAAGAGGGGACCCCAAAAGCAGGCATCCTTTCCATGTAGTCGCCAGTCCAGAGACTTTCCCCACTCCTTTGTTGGCCACCTACTGCTGGGATCCCCCTCTGGCTCAGTCTAAACTTAAGAGTTTGGTGAAGTGTAGCCTAAGGTTTTTACTTTAATGGCATTTATCATGCATAGTTCCCTTTGATGGAGGATAGCCAGCATATCTCGATTATAACTTCTGTCCTCTGTCCCCAAGTTTTATTTCTCTTAATTCAGATGTCCACACCGTTCCCGCTAGATTCCTATCCAACACTTCCTTCTCCGGTCCTGTTAATACTTAACCTGAGGTCATAGTTTCTTTGGGTGAAGAATAATGAAAAAACAATCAAGCTGGCTTTGAGTGCTAAGGGAGTGAAAACTGGTTGTGTCTAATTGGAGACATTCCTAAGAGTATGCCTTTCTTTATGGTCAAGTTCGAAAGAAACTAACGGATGTGGGCTTTTTTTTTTCTTGCCTTAGACATTAAGGATTAGTCATAGGATCATGTTGAAATCATTGAATCCAGAATAAGTGATTAACATTTAACTTTCTTAATGGGCAATTACTCAACAGCTATGCCAGTGGGTAAATATTTACTCATCATCTATTCCAAGGAGTGAATGTTAACTTGAGTCAAACAGTTACTTGTGTTGGTTCTTTAATAATGGAAAAGTGAATTTTATGTAGCTTTACGAGCTCTAATTTCCTGCCAAGTTAAGAACGGGCTGAAGGATGTTCAGAGCTCTCAGCTGGGCTTAAATTACAGATGATTTGCTCACTGACTCCCCACTCCAAAACAACAACAACAACAACAACAACAACAAACACTAATGATGTGTTACACTCACCACTATTCATTGAAATCTGGCAGCCCCAAATCTCAGAAAGTCAAATAAAATAAATCAGCTCAGTTTCTTAGTCCGTAGGTCTGTCGGCCTCTGTTTACCACAAAGCGGCCTGTTTCTTGTCATTACAGATGCAAGTCAGGACTCAAGCAAAACCAAGATGCTGAACGGCTTGTTCTTTGTAATGTGCTTGTAATTTTTCTGCCTTCCAATGGGAAGCATGGCTTGGGAGAACTTGTCCAGCATGGAGGGAGTTGGCAGCTTCTAATTTCTTTGCTTATTTGTCTCCACTGCAGCCAGTGGGTCTCATTCGGAGATCCTAAACAGGCCCATAGGGATGCAGAGCATATGGCCTGAAGACTCTGCGTAGAGAATGATGGGCACCATCTCTGAGAGTTTCAGTTCTCTTCCAACAAGTACATTTTAATCAACAGGCAGGAAACCAATTTCAAAGTTGAAACATGAACGAAGGTTAGAGGCTGAAGGTCAGATTTGAGGCTAATACTCCAGGTGTGGGCTACCATGAAGACAGGTCAAAGATGCCTCCCCTGGGAACCAATGAGAAAGAGAAAGAGAGAGAGAGAGAGAGGGAGAGGGCGAGAGAGGGCTGGCACGTCCAGGCTTGCAGAAAGCAGTTTGGGAGTCTGGAACTTGGCATATAAGAAGTCAGGGCAGGCTAACTGCTGTATCAACACCGCAAGTCTCAGGCCTGCGCACAAATGAAATTCATTTCTTGCCTGTGTTCCTGCAGGCTTTCAGAAACCCAAACTCCTTCCAAATGATGGCTTCACTCTTCTCTGGGACCATCTGCCTCCCAAGCTACTGTACCTGTCTGGCAGATGAGGCCAAAAAAAAAAAAAAAAAAAAAAAAATTGGTGACTAGCCTGGGACATTTTATGGGCACATCCGTACTCTGGCCCAGCTGCCACGTGACCCCATGTGGGGTCCGTGTGCCCAAGACGTGAAAGGAGATGGCTTTGTGTCACACTAGCCAGTGTGTCCCACATGGCTTTGGGCAACGCAGGCCCCTTCGTCTCCTCTTCCATGAACATTTGGAAGAGAGCTGGAGAAAGCGAGAAAGAAGCCAGGCAAGGAACGAGTTAAAAATGAGTGGGGTACTCTGGGGGTTGCCGAGTCAGAGTCGATTCCCTTCTAATGGGAGATCAAAATGGTTCTCGCTCGGGTTTGTTTTGTTCAGGCACAGGCTTCGGAGCGGGAGTTCAACTTCCTAGAGCAAAGGACTGGATGAGAGCGCGGAGAGCTTTGATGGGGACCCGGCAGCTCAGAAAGGAGCAGGGGCGCGGCGGAGCGGGTCAAGCCCCGCCGCGGGCACCTCATTGTGGTGACTCTGGCAGTGGCCCGAGAAGGGCAGCTCCTCGGGCTCCCAGTTCACTGGGGATGCTCAGGGAAGAGCAAGCCTGACTGAGAGAGGGTGCCCAGGCCCGTTGCTGCGAGTTCTGTGGCTTTGCTCTTCCTGCCTGTGAAGGCAGCCCTGGCCCTGTGTCGGCTGCCTTTGGAGGAGACCCGTGATGGAAGGGAAGGTTCTGGCAGGGAGCTGGAGGGAAGGCGAGGGCCCGGGGCCCCGCCCTGGCCGGCAGGTAGCGTCAGGGGCCCCCAGCCTGGCGGGGCGCCTGCTGCGGCTCCTGACTGAACCGCTCTCTCTCCTCCCCAGCAATTCCCACAGGCCCTCTGGGCGGACTCTTCTGTGGCAGTTTCTGGCAGTCCCAAATGTGGCTCGTTGTCAAGCCTCTGGACCGGTGCCCAGGAGCCTGTTGGAAGTCCAGACTCCCAGTCAAGAATTAATTGGCCAAGCGCCAAGATAATATTTTCCCTCACAATCAAGAACTCTGCCTAGGAAATAAGTTCACTCCTTTCTTCCTCTCTGAAATCTTCTCCAGCCTTCTTTAGAGGAGACATTATTAAAAAGATAATTTTTTAAGTGCTCCCCCACGAAAAATGGCTTTATTTAATGAGCAAGCACGTATAGGGTGCTCACTCTGGGCCTTACGCTCTTCCAAGTGTTGTACAGATACTAACTACTTGATCTTCCCAACTGCCCCTGACATAGGTACCATTATTGTCCCCCACTTTACAGATGAGGTTGTAGGTGTAAAAAAAGGTTTAATGACTTGCCCGGGTCAGGCGGTTTATAGGTGGTAACCCTGGCCTTTCAAGCAAGGTTGACCAGTTTCCAAGTCTGTGTCAGAACTCCAGGAGGCTGACTCATTTTCCATTCTTTCCCCAGTTACATCGTAGGTTGCTTTTGTAAAACGGCAATAGCACAGCCATACAGAAAAACACAGATCCTACGTATAGAATTCGATGAATTTTCCTAAACCGAACACACCCAAGGACCCAGAACCCTGCCCTAAACAGCATCTCACCCGTCCTGGAAAAGCCTTTCATCTCCACCCCCAAACTTTACCCTTCTCCGGACTTTGCTTGGCGTAGATTAGTTTGAACTGTTTACAGATAGAATCACACACTGCTATCTTTTCTCTTTCCTTTCTTTCCCTCTGCATTACCTTTGTTGTTGGATATAGTTCAAAGATACTTCTTTTCACCTGTATTATTTCAGTGTGGGAACAGATCACAATTGATTTATGCATTTTTTTATTATGGACATTGTGCTGATATCCTGTTTTGGAGAATATGAATAGTGCTGCTGTGTACACATCTTACGGTGAATTCAGGAACATATTTCTGTGGGGTATATACCAGCAGTGTAAAATCATAGTGAATACGAATATTCTGCCAAGCAGTCTCACCCAGTACGTGCACCAATGCGCAGTCTCCTCAGCAGGATGGGAGAGTTCCAGTTGCTTCTCACTCTTGCCACCACTTGGAATTTTCTGTCTTTTCATTTTAAGCCATGCTGGCAGGCAGTGTGTATCACACTTAAAAAAAATAGACTATTTACAGAAGAGTTTTAGACAGAGACAGTTGTACAGCGAGCCCCCATATAGCCCACACTCTGTTTCCCCTAGTATTAATACCTTACATTGGTATGCTACCTTCTTATAAGATACTGACATACTTTTATTCGTTTAATGCTTGTTAACTGGCAAAGGCACAGGAGAAATGAACAGGAATCGGCGTCTTCTCCCCTTGTCCAGTTGAGGACTGCCGAGTAACGGCTTCCTGGTTCACATGGACCAGGGCTGGGCCGGCGACACCAATGCAGTCCTTTGCTTAATAAAGGCAAACCAGGGTGGGGGGTGGGTGGGTAGAGGGGCGCCTCAGTGGCTCAGTGGGTTAAAGCCTCCACCTTTGGCTCAGGTCATGATCCCAGGGTCCTGGGATGGAGCCCCGCATTGGGCTCTCTGCTCAACAGGGAGCCTGCTTCCCTTCCTCTCTCTGCCTGCCTCTCTGCCTGCTTGTGATCTGTCAAATAAATAAATAAAATCTTTAAAAAAAACAATAAAGGCAAAGCCACCAGTTGACACGGGAAAGTTGTGACCCGGTGTAGACCATTGCGATGGTCACTATCGATCAGGGGTTCTCCAGACGTGGCCCCAAGCAACACACGAGACTCCTGTTAAAATGCCTGTTCTTGGACCCCATCCTGCTCTAAGAATCAAGTTCCTGCCTCTTGAGGAAGGAACTTTAGGTGGTTCTAATGCATCTGATAACCTGTGTTCTAGACACAGAAAAGCACCCCAGTGCAAATCCAGGAGGCATGACATTTTCCATGCTGGGCATCTAGTGCTGGCACTCGCTGAGTTCACATTGTACTTATTTTAATAACAATAAAAGCCTATGGGCCAAAAGGCAGCCTGTTAATACCAGAGCCCTAAGAAGAATGATGTTCCAGTTAGGTTTCCCAAGACCTTGACTAAAAAAGATTGCACTGGAAAACAGAAATGATGCGGCTGGTCCCCAGTGGGTAAGGAAGCTGAGATAGAGTTAGGGCTCTTGGTCCCCTTGGAATCTCAAGAGGAACTTTAATGTCAAAAAGGGTGTGGAGGAAGAGATCAGTGTGTAAAATGTTCCAGTGGCGAATTCCAGAAAAGCAGCAGTCGGGGCTAGATGGGACAAGTGACCATGCACATTAATTTAAGACGACGTCGTCAATTTAGTGCCGTGCTTATTGAAATAGTCCTTCATGTTCTAAAAAAAGCACTGGGGTACAGACCTCTGAATCCCTGCAGGAAACTACAAATTCCTGGGAGGGAACGGCAGCCCTGGTCCTGACTTTAATAACAAAAGGCAATTATTTTTAGTATTTTCCAGTAATCTCAGCTGTCTGGTATTGTCAGACTCTATTCATGGACAGCTGGAATTTAGAGAGCGAATCGAATGAATGGGGAGCGAAGGAGAGAGGGAGGCAGGCATAAAAGAGGGAAAGAGACAGGACAGAGAAAGAAGGAGAACACGAGTGGGAGCTTGCAAGGCGAGCGCACCAGTCGTGTAATAATAAATGCCAAGATCAAATGTAAAGGGACTCTAAAACAGGCAATTTGTCAGACCGGTTTTGGGGTACAGAGAAGTGTACAGAAACTAGAGAGAATTCTGGTGGAGACACCTGGGAAGCCACCGTGCGCGCTTGTGTTGTAGCTAATTAAGAGGCAGTGACACCGTGGCAGCCGGTCACATTGGAGGGGAGGGCGGTGGCAGGTCATGCAGGAGCTGAATTGATTTTTTAATTTATTTAATTTTAATTAATGGAATTAATTTTGTAAAGCCGCTTGGAAAACCCAAACTCATAGACTCAGCAGATCTGTTGGCTGAATAGCGTGGGGACGCAGGGAAACGGGCTCCCCGGCTCTTGACAGTTCTGTTGGGAAAATCACAGAGCAGCAGGAGGGTTGTCACATGGGCAGTTGGTCTGTCATGGCTGGGGGCGGGGCTGGGGTGTACAGTGCACTCTCCCGGGTACGGGCCAGAAAAGCCACATCCGTTCCCTCTCAAAGTAAAGAGGAATCACAGAACAGAAGCGCCGAAAGGCTCCGGGCGGGCAGAATTGCTCAATGGGCAGCTTACACATCTTGAATCGAGATAAATGGGTTTGAGGATGGAAAAGAGCGCTTGTCCTAAACATTACGTGATTATTGGATGAGGAAGGAGAACATGGCGTAGAGCTTCAAAAGATGTTTTCTATGCTGTCTCAGAAAATCTGGCCACTTGAAAGCTCATTCACATTGGCTGGGACCACAGCAGCCTCTCCGGGCTTTTTAAAGGACCTAAGGAGCACAGTCCCCTGAATGATAACTTCTAGAAACCCTTTAGTCTAGGAGGAACACAACTCCTTGGTTTTTAAGGGTTTTCTGTTAACTGGTACTTTAGCTGACCCCACCCTCGTATTCTGGAAAAGGAGTGACAAGCTGTAAGCTCTCTTTCTCACAAAGAGAAAGAGAGATGGACCTCTTTTATATAAAAGGAGATTTAAGCTCAGGGACATCAAGTCACCATCTAAAGTCACAAAGCTTATTAAAGATCCCAAATTGAGTTTCCAACTGCTGCTCTTTAACCTTGAGAGTTGTTTTCTCTCAGTTCTCTAACAAAGTGGACTCTGACCTGCAAATGTGAGGTGTCCCTGTGGGCCAGCATGAAAACGGGACCAAAACCCGGGTCCTCCTGGGGAGCTTTGAGCTGTTGGCTAAGACAGCAAGCACAATCCACTTGCGCAATGCATGCTGGGATATTCTCCCTCCCCGCCCCTCTCTCTCTCTCTCACTCCCTCTCTCCACACACACAACATATACACACCCACATACAACCAGAGAACCCAACCTATGTGATTCTCAAGGGGTTCCTTGGTGCACTAAGGTATAAGATGAGAAATCATTTGAAACTCCTCCCAGGCAAAGTTTTCTGAATACCCGGCCTTGGTAACCCGGGAAGGGATGAAGAGCCACAGCTTCCTTCCACACAGGCCTCTGGTCTTTGGTAGCAACTATGGACGCCAGGATTCATCAGAAAGGGGGTTAAGTAAGCTTCTGAGGAAGGTGCCCTCAGATGCTCACCTGGACATGGCCCATAGGCAACAGAAGGTTCTGGAAGGTGCCATGAGAGGCCCCTGGCACAAGGCAATGTGTTTGCAGCGGATGGGATAGATCTCCCAGTGAGGTGGCTGTGGCCTTACGTGGGAAGCATCCAGAGTGGCCCAGCGTGGCCACTGAAAGTTCCATGCCGCTTGCCCAAGCAAGTAAACTTCTCCCTTTCTATCTCTGAGGACAGTGTTTAAGGAAAGAAAAAAGTTCAAAGACAGAAGAAAATCCTTTACACTACTTTAACTGGGGTTTCTTCTATGTGGAGGGTCCCTTAGAACATAAGGCTACTTGGCAAGCGTCCAGTGAGAGCATGATAAACCGATGACACTTTCCATTTCCGTTCATGCACACACACTCACACCTCTTTCCCGAGGAATTTCAGCAACCATGCTTTCAGGCTTGGGGGTTTTAAATCAAGATAAACTACTTTCCTTCTTTCTGAAGAGCAGGATTCAAGAACTACGTCGGCTACGTGCCAGACCAGTCTCAGACAGAACATGCTGGCTTCATTCGGGGACATTGAATTGATACTTGTAACCATTTCAAACTTCTCTCGAAGATATTTCGGAGCTTGGAAAATAGAACAAAAGGAATTTGCATTCTTTTTTTCTCTTTCCAGCTTCTCACAAATGCCTGCCAAACCTAGTGTATGTTAGACATGTATTCAGTCGTTCACATCGCCATTATTCATGGTTCAAGCAGAGAGCGTCATAAAATATAGTTATAAGTGCTAAAAGATGTTTCTGTGACTTCACACTGTGGCTCAGCACCACCCTAATGGTACTGCTCCAGTGGCCGAGGCATGAAGCCTCTTTTGTCTTCATTCTGATGGACATCGAAGGCTAGAGTGCCAGTAAGAGAGGGACGCCTAGTTGAATGAGCTGCTAGAACTTTGTTTGCCTAAGCCCCTGGGTGGGGCTCATGGCCCAAGAGGAAAAGAAATTGGCTTGGTTTCAGTGACCTCTCCCTGAAGACTGTACATGGTCCTTGAGGGCTACAAATTTGCCTCTTCGAGGACCTGTTATCACCACCCCATGTCATCCGAGTCTGGGTCCTTACGAATGTCACTCAGGCAATATTTGTGACCTGATAATGAAGTATTGTTAATATTATTTTTAATAATAGAGCTAAAAGCTATTGATCAACTTAACAATAGTGTACAAATGTAAGGTAAGGTTTTATGTGTGTACAGGTAACGTGTTAATAAAGACATCTCCAGACATGAGATATTTCTATCAAATGGGAGGCAAGGGTGCATTGCTTTAGTAAAACATTTCCCAAACTGTGTGGGCTCCTCAGAATATGGTAGATCACACGCATATATTTATGTGGTTAGTGAGGTTTGAGAAAACTGCATAGGTTTATACACCTACATACACACACACACACACACACACACACACACAAATGGGCTTCTTTACTGCAGAACCTATCAGAGCCTTTAATATCCTGAAGGACATTGTGATTCTCTAAAAGAGGATCAAGCATGAAGTATTTCCCAAATTCATTTGACTATAGAGCTCTCTTAACACATTTGGGTCTTGGATTCCATGAGACATATTTCAGGAGATGCTGTTTTAGAAAGCAATTTTCTGTAAGAGCGATCCTTTATAGTTCACATGGGCCATGCCTCTAGCAATAAAGAATTTCTGGGGCTTCTCAGTGGGATGAAGGGGGGAGGAATTGGGGAGAGAGGATGATCAGGTATCTGAATAAGCAAGCACAGTATTGAACTCCTTGAGGCCAGAAACTCCATGAAGACCCCTTGAGTCGCTCTCACCAGCACACAGCACATGTGTTTGACACCTGCTTGTTAAGGTGAATGGATGAATGAACGCCTTCTCTGGGCTTGAGTTAAGCCAAGCAAGGGCTGACACTGGTCACCCTTTGACTCAGGGTCAGAGAAGAATATGAAATGTGTCTTGTAGATCTGGGATCCCTTATGCTAGATAAATGACCAAATCAAGTGAAGAAATAAGGGAACTGGTTCACCTTGGGTGTCCCAGAACTCTTAGGGCCATCCCAGTAAAACCCTCAGGAGTGCCTCCCCCTTTGACTTGATGGAAGCGGGTCTGGTTACATTTTGAGGTGGGCTCTGAGGCAGCGTGAGGGGTGTTCTCTCTGCATCTATGTGGATCCATCCAGGCACAGGTGTGTCACAGGTGTGTCACACAAGCAGTGTGTCACTTGTAAGCTCAAGTCGTAAGCCTCAAGTCCTTTGTTTTTAACGACAGGCATTTGGGAATAATTTACGTTTAAATATAAATTAGGGTGGATTTAGGGTGGCAGCTCACCTCCCATTCTGATATGCTTTCTTGAGTGAGAGAGAAGACAGCTTGCTTACTGGGACCTGTACGTGCATGCACAATCAGTTGGATGTATCTTATTGGAACACAAACAATGAGGGTGCCGCGCCAGCAGCGTAGCTTCCAAGCAGATGCCTAACTAGCAAACTGGGTGAAGAGCTCATCTAAAACCCTTCTGTGCAGGTCCAGGAGTAGCTTGGTTAACTTGGGTTTCCTTTCTTCGAAGTTCCTGATGTTTTCTCAGGAGTGTGAATCCCAATGCTTTCTCACCGTGGGGCGGCCATCTTGACCTCCTCTGGAGTCTGGAAGCCCGAAAAGTGGCCTTTCCCTCACACAACCAGCTCTCGCCCCACTCATAGTCATTCATTGCCAAGGAAGCCCCATTCCCCTTTGGGTTTGCAATGGTCACTTTTGGTCTTGGGCCTCGGGTGGCGTCTAGCTTCTCTGCATTCCGTCCTGTCCCTGCATCCAATCGGCAGGGACTGGCAGGCCTCCTTCCATGGAAGAGTTTGTCATGGAGGTATGTGGGTAAAGGGTTAACATAACCCCTTCCCCTTCTCTGTGGAAATCCGTCCTTGTGTTCATTTCTAGCTCTGTTACCCTGGAAACCTGGTGAAGGCGGGATGTCAGTAGGCAATATTGCTTATAGTAAAAATGACCCAATTGTTAAATTGCTTCTGGTGCAGCAGGATTGTAAATGAGTCTAAATACCTGGCAGGAAGCCACAGGTTCGGGCTTCCCTGACTGTGGGACTCATGGTTCTGGCATGTTCCTGATGGGGCCCCTGGAAACAAGAGTTGCTTACAAGAAATAGTAGCTCCTTTGGGGCTGGGGGCTTCCAAGCCAGGAGGGGCCCTGAACTCTCCGAGTGTGTCTGTTAGCACCTAAGCTGCCACTTGGGGGCGGGTCCCTGGATGACATGGGGGCTCCCATAAGGACCCCCACAGAAACAGGATGCTTGAAACTGCTGTGCTAGCCAGGGGTGGTTTTGAGCTAGTTTCCTTCTGAGTAGACTCACACCAGGGGCGGCCTGTGGTAGTCTTGGGAGTCAAAATGTTTTGTTGAACTGAGTTAGGCCCCGGATAGACACTGGAGTCCCGAGAGGGTGGGTGTGCTCTCCGAGCCTCGTGGAGCCACTCTGACGCACTGTCCAACTGGCGGGCTTCGGCCCCCACGCTGGCCTGGCTTTTCAAAGCTCGGTTCCTGGAGAGCCGCATTTCTGTCATTGGAAGATAGGCAAAGCCCATTTCCATTAAAAATAGTCCTGCTGATTTATCTTCCTTGAACAAAAGCAACCAGTTGAAGGGGCTGGAAAGGATGTCCGCTCTCAGTTTTTCTAGGAGTTGTACGTCTCCTATTAATGGGGTGGTTCATGTTGCTTTTACATCTCTCACAAGGCTCTCACTCCCAGAAGCCTTCTGACTTACATGCTTCAGGGGGCTGGAGCCCATTTTCAGGGTGGCGTTTTGCTCAGCACGGCCAGCTGTGCCACTGTCGTGGGCTCGTGGGCAGCCGTTCCCATGGAGCCGCCACCTTCAGCGCGGTGGGCTTGGCAGGAAGAGTCCAGTGGCTGTTGAGGGAGTGCGGACGGACCTGTAAACAGCCCTGTGGGGTAGGAACTATTACTGATTGTCTTCATTTTACCAAGGAGGCACTGAGGCACAGAGCAGGGTAAATGACTTCCCCAGCACCACGTGGCTGGCACGTGACAGAGCCAGGGTTCACACCCCGGGAGTTGAGTTTTCTCCCCCTGGGGTGAGCTGCCCCTCCGAGTCTCCTAGTGAAGACAGGATTTTGCCCAGCTTTGGGGAGTTGAGGGCTGAGGCTGTTGGAGAGTGTCCCTGGTGGACTCCATGGATGTGGAGAACCACCTACCAGCCGATCTTCAGGTGGAGGCTGCTGTAGCTGTCTGCCTTGTAGAGGAAAATGGAGACCCCCACCCCAGTGGGATCTCATCCACCAAGCGCTTACTAAGCCACTGAGGTGGCTGTCAAGGATATAGGAGTGAACCATAGGGCCCCAGCTCCCCGCCTGTGAGGAGTTTCTGTCATGGTGTAGGCCCTCATCAGACTCTCCCTTGTCCACAGACATGAGGAAGAAGAGAATAGGGAGAGAGGAAAATCAAGAGAAAAGCCGGGAAAGAGGAGGAAGGATTTCGGGACTCCCCTGATAAGGAGTTTTCTGTTTCCCAACATGACTCTGCCCCACCCCCACCCCCTGGGCCAAAGTCCTGCCACTCATAGAACTTTCTGGGATGATGGAAATGTTCTATATCTGTGCTGCTCAGTGGGGTAGCCTCTAGCTGTATGTGCCTGTTGAGCACTTAAAATGTTGCTAGTGCGACCAAGGAACTGAATTTTGAGTTGTATTTAATTTTAATTAATTAAAATGTAATTAGAAGTGGTGACATGTGACAAGTGGCTCCTGTAGTAGACTACTATAGCCCTAGAACCTTCCAACCCTAAACATGATATCAAGCATTCTCTTCCCCAGCTCAGTCTGGGTTATTCTAAGTTCCTAAATGTCACCAGGAAAAGTTTGAATAGGTGGCCAGCGCTGCAGCTTTCAAATGTGCCCTGTTGGATTAAAACTTAAATCCATGAACATGGGCCACAAAACCCCAAATTCAGTCTTTCTCTTCAGAGTTGAATTTCTTCCCGCTGCTACTTACTTTGAACACATTTCCAGGTAGCTAAGTAAAACAGGAGCTGCTTAAATATCATTTTTTAAAACAAGGCAAGCAGAAGGTAAAAGGAAGGGCAGGAGGGGAGTAAAAGAAAGGTCGATATTGTAGCATCCTACCAATCTTGGTTTCTAAATCTCAGCAGCCTTGAAAGAGAACATTAAGATATCTTTTACTCTCTGGCCTGGCTTCGCAGAGAGAGGGAGAAGAAATGAAAGCCTTCTTTGTATGCGTGTACCGTGACTGCAGAGACAATGAAAAGACTTGGGGGGGGGGGGGGGGGGGGGGGGGGGTGTGTGTGTGTGTGTGTGTGTGTGTGTGTGTGTGTGTGTGTGTGTGTGTGTGTGTGTGTGTTGAAGCCCTTGTCTGCAAAGCAATCTCACAATTAGCTACTATTCACCTTCTTGGCTCCAGTTTTTGTAAAAATAATGATGATAGTAACTTTTTTTTAAGCTGCTGTCCATTCTCAGGGCAATTTCTTGGATCCTGAAGGATTTAGCAAAGAGAACCCAGAGCCTCAGGCCCTCGCTGTCCCAATAAGCTTGAGAGTTGAGCAGTTTTTACAGACTGGATCAGATACGGAGCACCCTTCCTTGCAAATCCTGCCTGCTGGGCGACGGGCAGGGTTGACGTGTTGGGATGAGCCGGCGGTGCATTTGGCCGGTCAGTGCCCATGCTGTACCATTGTTAAATATTTTGAATACCACCCCTGGATATTGTGGCTGCAGCAAGCCTGCAGGAAATGTAATTATTTCAGGGGAAAAGCACCTAGCCATCCCTGTATTGATTTATTTAACACCAAATTGAGTCAGACAGTGAGGGAGACACACCAACAAGTATCGTAACGAAAAAGCTGAGCCAATGCTAAGATGGAAGCTGTGGGAGACCAGAGGAGGAAGTCATGCTTTGAAACGGGCCCTGGGAAGCGAGGCCCTGGGAAGCGGGGAGTGGATGGAGTTGAGAGCCTTATGAAGAAGGCAGCGAGCCACCAGAGGTGGAAGACAGGGAGAAGAGGGTGCTGCTGGGAGTGCCAGCTCAGCGGACCTTCTTAACCAAGAGGCAGTGCTTGGGTGGAAATGGGATGTTCGGCTCTGGACGGGAGACTTCGGAGATGCTCATCCCAGAAGGTAGTTGGAAATCAATCAGCCTATTTGTTTTATCATATTACTTATATGTGGAATCTTACTTTTTATTATTATTATGTTAGTCACCATACAGTACATCATTAGTTTCTGATGCAGTGTTCCATGATTCATTGTTTGCATACAACCTCCAGTGCTCCATGTAGTCCGTGCCCTCCTCAATACCCATCACCGGCCTCACCCATCTCCCACCCCCCTCTCCTCTGCAACCCTGTTAGTTTCCTGGAGTCCACAGTCTCTCATGGCTCGTCTCCTCCTCTGATTTCCCCCCGCTTTCATTTTCCCTTCCTTCTCCGAGTGTCCTCCGTGCTATTGCTTATGTTCCACATACCATGCCAGCCCTACAGCCGGGCATATGAAGGCTCTGTCTTTCAGTTCTTTCTGAGGGGTTAACAGTCTGTGCCCTTCAGTCGACTTTCCATATTTCCTATACAGCCAGATGATCCAGGGCCCATGGCGGTAGCCGCAGATTTTCTACCAAAGAAACCGCCTGGCTGCATGGGGGACTCCCGTGGATGCTGTCAGGCTGACGAAGCACATGGCTTAATTTAAGTGAATCGCACAAGCCAGGTCTAGAAAAGCGGGGCAAGGAAAAAGAGCAAATATAAAATGAAACAGATCGTTACAGGAATATTACCAAAGCACACTTCTTCCCTTGCAACGTGAGGGATGTCATCCGCCGCGAGGACTAATCAGCATGAAATGGAACAAAACGAGCAGGATTAATGAAAATGCGGAGCTCGACACTTTGTTCTCATTTAAAAGGATATTTAAGTGAGTGAGCGGGTAGAGGCAGAATTCTTGCTTGTTTGGTTTGGGTGGGTTTTGGTGGGAGTCCGATGGGCATCTTGGAGGGATTAACACCCCTCCAAGCCATCCTGTGGTGCCACCATAGCAGTGCTCAAGGCTTCATTCTGGTATCGGGCTGAACAGTTTCTCCTCTAACATCCAGATCTGTCATTTTCTGGGAGATCTAGTTTCAGCAACAGGGATTTAGCTACCGGAGCTCTACTTGCTTCTACTGGGTTGGATTCTACATCTTTGGAACTATTTCTTTCATGAATCATTCACAGGATATAGCCAAAGTAATTTAACTTTGTCCCCCTTTAGCAAGGCTTTTATTCCCCCTTGCCTGGGCAGAGATAACCCTCGCCTCTGGAAAGGCTGTAAGAAGTCATTGTATGCAGTGAATTTAGAGACCTCTATGGGTCTGCGATCTGCAAACTCCAGGCCGTGTAATCACACAGATCTGTAACCACTACTCGTGTATGAACTTCGGTGAAGTCTGCTAAAGATTACAGCAGATATGCCCGTTTAGAAACTTTTACTGGCTACTGTTTTGTTTCAGGATGGCTGGCGGAACCACAAATTGAACTTAAGATGTATCTTGAAACCCTTTAGCCGTGCCCCACATTTGATCAGAATCAGTCAACTCCTTTGAAAGTTATCGTGAAACAAATAGGGGAGATAAAAGCAAAACGCTGAGTGGCTGAGGTGAAACAGACCCCTTGTTTTGGTTGGTTATTTGATCTCAAACCATATCCTGTCATTAGCCACATTGTCAGATTTAAGAACTAATTCCAGACTTCCATTTATATGGGGGAAGCCAGCTAACACAATAGAGAGGAGGGGGAAATCCGCACAATTTGCTGCATTCCTACCCCCCAGCCCCAGTCCTTAATTTCCCCTTTCCTTCTTCTAGAGGCACCTCTCCTACGGGGATCTCACTCAGTGGGCAGACTGGGTTCCCTCAGAGCCCTTGGCTTTTAGTCCTTCCATTACTAAAACATAACATCTGATTCCCTGGTTTAGGGGAAAAAAAAAATCCGAGAGGAAGAACTATCAAAGAGAAAGAAACAGGGGCGCCTGGCTGGCTCGGTTGGTAGAGCATGTGACTCTTGATCTTGGGTTTGTGAGTTCAAGCCCCATGTTAAGTGTAGAGATTACTTTAAAAAAAAAATCTTAAAGAGAAACATTTTTAAAAGTTTCTTTTTTCACTTAATGGAAGTTTGGCTGGCTTTTTCCATAATAAAGTCAGCTAGCAATGTCAGTTCCATTTATATTCCCATTCATGGGGTATTTAGGGACAGCTGTGGGGTAAAATTCTCAAACTTTCAATATGTTCAGCAAACAAGAGCTAACTTATACATTCTCAGACAGAAGGTGGTGAGCCTTTATCAGGTGGTTAAGTTTTAGCAGCAGAGAGCGCTTCTCTGTTTCTGTCTTAATGTGTCAAGAGTGTGTCTCCTTGGAAGTGAAATCCAGGCTCTACAAAGCCAGAGTGTCCAGCCATCAAGCCGGGCCCTTGCCAGATTTGTGTGTTCTCCAGGAGTATACACAAAGCCAGTTAGAGAACCATCGGGGAAACAAATGATGTAAATCTTCGTTTGCTGTTTGGGTCCTGTGCATTTGACGTAAACTAGAAAGCATAAATGCATGTTTGGTTAATGAAATTCAACAATAGTTTCTTCTGGGATTGCCCCGCCCACCCCACTGCCAGCATTTTATTAGGAAAAATTCCAAATAGACAACACAGTTTTTCCAAAGTTCCCAGCATCACATAAGTGGAACAAATACCAGGCATTTGAATCACACGGATTGGGACACCACATTTAGTTTGTGTATTTCCCCCATGAACTTGTAGGTGCTTTTTAGTGAAACTGTGGTTGTTCGTGTTGTTGAAATAGACATCACTTCTGGACACTTCGAGCACCACGTGCTTGAGACATATCCTCCCCCCACCCCCCATTCCAGCTTCTGTCAATCATCCTTCCATGCTCGCCCTTTCCAGACTGAATTTCAGAGCCACCTTTGGTGCTTCCTGTCCTCTTTTCCATCCAGCTGAGTCCTGATAGGTCTTCCGTGGAGACAGCTGTCCCAGCCTTCTATGGTCCTTTTGGTGCCACTGTCCTACCGATCACAAATGTGGGTTTTTTTTTTTTTTTCCTCTGTGCCAGACCCCATGCAAAGCACTTTCTGCATATTATCTCAGTTAATCCTCACAGCAATCCAATGAGGGAGGTCATTACTATCCCTGTCTGGCAGGTGAGAAAATACATCTAGAGTACTTGATGTCCAGATTGCTGTGCTGTTCTCCACTGCCCCCTGCAAATGCCTTGGATCTTCCCCAGCTCTGGACCATGGTTTCCCATGTGTTATGAGCCTTCCTCTTCTCTCTGCCCATCCACATGCTGCTCGTTTCTCCAGGCAAGCCCTGGCTTCCACAGCTGGAAGCGATCTCTCCTTAAATTATAGCTCTGGCTGCTCCCTCGGTTCGCCTCAAGCCAGCCTTACAAGTCATTTTCTTCCCCACATGCTCGTGCAATCTCACAAACAGGAAAGGGTCCCCTTGACCGCACATGCATAACAGGTCTGCTGTGTAGACATGTCCACGGATTCTTGTTCCAAAGTAACTGCCATTGGCATTGCACTTCCACGCATCCTGTGGTCCTGACGCTGTGATGACGCAGGTGCTCCGGGAGAGGGGAGGGCGGCCCTGCCCCATCCATCCGTCCTGATGCGCCAGTGCTCCCAAGTTCTAGGTTCAAGATCAGAAGGGCCACTCTTACCAAACTCCCCCAGATTTCGTTTATTTGAGGGGCCTGGCTTCCTTTCCTCTAGACCTCCTCCTTGGTCTGATGGTCACTGTCTTTTGAACTTTTGAAGGACATCTTTCCTTCGGACTGTACCCAGGACAAGAGCAGCCTTTTCGACCCCCTCCCTGGAGCTGGATAAACTGAGCGCCTAGAGTCGCGTCTCCTGGCGCAGGAACAGTCCTTGGTGTGGGACTTGCATGTGCTTCTGAGTTTCGAGCACACTTGTGCTTCTGTTTCAGCATTTCCCCATAGAGAATGAACCTTCCCCTCTGCAGAACATTCACTTCATTTGGTTCCTCTCAAGACCGACTTTCAAAGACCTATTTTTAAATTGACTGTGGCAGCGGGATAAATAGCAAAGAACGCACGCAGCAAAACCCGAGGGGTTTGCCCTTTGGCTGATGGCCAACTAGATCATTCTGACCAATGGGTCTATTGAAGACAACTGAAAATAATGGATGAAACATAAAGAAGCATCAGATCCATCAGCTCTTATGAAACGGAATTAATTAGTGAGCTTGTGGTTAATCTACTAGTAAACCTATTTCACTCAATATGCACTTTCTTCTAGGGGTGGGAACAGGAACATAGTGTTCGGTTTGTTCTGGCGAGATTCAGAGAGGCCTGGTATCACTTAGTATCGATCGGGATGGGGGGAGTGGTGTGAAAATGCTGAGCGTTCTTCAGAAGAAGGTCTGCATTGTTGAGAAGTGATATGGGGAGAGAGAGAGGATGAGTGATAGCTGGAAGCAGTGGCCCTTGCTTTTCAGAGGCTCCGAGCTGTTGACAGAACAAATAATCACATCGCAAAGACTTTGAAGCTACCCACGTGGTCAGCAGAAAAGGGGCCACAAGGCTCAGCCGTATATGCTGGAATTAGTTCAGAGAGCAAAAGCAGGGACTTGCCTTTGCTTAAAGCCAAAACCAATCTGAAACCACAGAACCTCGGCCCGAGGGCTAGGCAAAAGGCTTGCTTTTGAAACCTGAGCTCCTGTTGCTGTGGGGGTGGGCGGTCAGGGGGATCGGTGTCTGTTCCACTTGTACAAGCAAACCGTCTGATAATTTTGACCCTGCAAAAATTACATAATCCTTTCATCACAGCGGGTTGCATTTTCCAAGGATACAGCTCTGACTTTGAACCAATTATAGGTGTAGTGTTAGGACTCCGGCACCCACGCTTCATACGTGTTTGTTTCATTTCCGGAGTTTCGTGGATTGAGTGTCAATAATCTACACCCATGCTACCTCATGTTGGAAAATTCACTTGGGAAATCCCAAAATGAAAAATGTCTCCGCTTGGCAACTTCCCATCTCCGTTGAGGGATAACGGTTTTTTGTGACAACCACGTAGGGCCCTGGGCACGGAGCGGGTCTGGGTGTCTGGAGCTCTGTAATCAGTGTCTTGTGTTGATCTAGGCTTTCCTCCAAAGAGCTGGCGGTGCTGGGTTTTACACACCACCACATGTCCAATCTGCTCTCCCTCCTGGGCGCCCTAATCTTGCCCGATGACAACACCATTAGCTCCGTGTTCTCTTCCCTTCCTGCCTTGACAGCCTAATAATCATCTGCCTTCTGCAGATGCTCCCCCCCCCCATTTGCCATTTGCCACTGTTCCCCTCTTGCCCCCTGCTGCCGCATCCCAGGACAGGCTCTTGCCATTTCATGCCTGGAATATCGCCATAGTCTCCGTAAGCTTGCTACACATATCTTCTAACACCTCGCTGTTGCCAGTGGATTCACTTGGCATTCCCAGTTCTTCATCATCTGGTCTCTTTGGAGAGGACCAGCCTCATCTGTCCAGACTTCTCTCCCTTGACCTCCTCGCCTTTCCCAGAGCACAGCACGCATCTACCCACGTCCTCCCCTTGGCTCAGGCTGCTTCTGTCGTCTGCAGCCCCTCCTTCCAGTTTCCCACCAGTCAATCCTCCTCATCTGCCATGTTCATCTTGCTTGCTACCACATGGAAAGCCCACTCTGATCTCCAGAGATAGAACTCAACACCCTGCACCCTGTGCTTCTGGAGCCCTTTCTCGGGAGCTCAATTTCGGTATGTGTTTCAGCCTGAAACAGTTAACCAACTAGAAAACGATCTAGTTAGTTAGTTACATGCTTGGAAACAGCTAGACTACAAGCCCCTTGAGCCCAGGAAGGGTCTCCTGGCCCCGCTTATGAGCAAGTGGCCTGCCTCTAAGACAAGCTCAGGAAATGAACTGAGTTAAGGACACCCCTGCGTTGGAGGTAAGGGGAGGTCAGCAGCCATTGCTGTAAGGACAGTAGGTGGATTCATTTCCCCAAAGTCCAAAGGACAAGTGAAGTCAGGACATGTTACTGGGTAACGCCACCCCTTCAGAGATCTTGGTACTAGATACTCACTTGCCAATCTTGGTGCTAGATACTCAGTTGCCAATCTTGGTACTAGATACTCGGTTGCCATTGTTATTTTCTACCTGGGGTTTGTGTGTATGTGCCCCTGTGGCAGGAATGTGGGGGGAAGGTAGGGGATACCTGTGTGTGTGTGACACTTTTCACTCTTAAGTAGCACTGTCCCAGAGAAAACCAATTTGAGTTACACATATATTCTTAAATTTTCTCGTACTCAAGTTTATTTTATTTTTTTTTTTATTTTTTTTATTTATTTTATTTGACAGAGAGAGATCACAAGTAGGCAGAGAGGCAGGCAGAGACAGAGGGGGAAGCAGGCTCCCTGCTGAGCAGAGAGCCCGATGCGGGGCTCGATCCCAGGACTCTGAGATCATGACCTGAGCCGAAGGCAGCGGCCCAATCCACTGAGCCACCCAGGCGCCCTCGTACTCAAGTTTAAAAAGCAACAAGAAAGTGACATTAATTTTAAGAATATATTTTAGTTAGCCCAGTAGATCTGAACTATTACTGTGTCAGAAGACAACCAATAAAAACTATTAATCATTTTCATATTTGTGTTTTCGGTGCCAAGCCTTCAAAACCTGGTGTTTATTATATGCTTACAGCACCTCTTAATTCAAATGCTCAGCTTTTATCAGAAATACTTGCTCTGTGCTTAGATTCTATAAAATTTATAGTTGAAAAAGTCGATTCACATATCCAGGTTCTTCCAAATGTGTTTAAAAATTTTCCGATAACTGAATTTAACTAGAGCTTTTGGATTTAAATTCAGACTAATTAAAATTAAGTAAAATTTCAAAGTTCTGTTCCTCATTCACACTAGTCTCTTCTCAAAGACTCAGTAGCCACATTTGTTTCCCTGGTGGCTACCACTTCAGAATTTGTAGCCCTAGAGAAACAAAGATTTCTCAGTATCGGGTAGCTCATTCCTCTGCTCCTACAACGTCATTTTTAGAAAGGAGAAAAGTGTGGTGGGGAGAGTTGTAAGACACCTCCTGTCAGCCAGGTTTGCCAGCAAGTTCTTTGTGACATTGGGGCCTTGCTGCTGGCCTCTTGGGGGCTGCCATGAAAGGTAATAGGCTCCTGTTGGGGAAGCATGTGAAAATCCAGGGATGAAATGGCCCATGTAATTCCCAGGCTTGTTGGGTTGTAGACTGGAGTCCGTCTACACAGCAGCCCTCCCTCCCCCCACCCCCCGCCATGCTGATCTATGTTTTCTTCTGTAGTGGCAGTCTACACCGGCATTGACAACACCTGTATGAATCGTGTGTTTTGTTGTCTGCAGCACTGGGGGGGGGGGCATGCTTTTAGATGCTCACGGCTTTTATCAGATTTGAACATATTGGAAGCTTCGGTGCTTAACAGCTTTTGAGTGATCAAATATGTGGAAAACGTCTTTCTCAGCCAAAGAGCATATTTTCCAAATCCAAAATAGTTGAATATATTTTTCCCCTTCCTGCAAGTCTCCCATTGGATGGCACCCCAGAGACCAATTTAGAGCTTGAGAAGTTTAGAGCAAAAATGTTCTGGAACAAATGAAAATGAGGTGTGTCACTTAACCCAGTATCTAGCCGCCCATGTCTCCTGCAAAGCCCTGAAAGTGTTTGGTGTTACTTAGTTCTAATAGGAAACTGAGCTTCAGGATTGATGTACCCAGCACCCCATGAGGGTGAGGCCGCCTGGCTCTGACGTGATGTTTGAGGCCGAAGGGGAAACTGAAATGCTTCCAGACCCTAAGGGTTTTGAAACAGGTGCAGCTTCCCTTGTCTCCCCCAGGGGAAGGAAGCGTGCTGTCCACACTCGGATGAGTGGTTCGGCGGCAGTTCACTGAGCTCTGGAATGAAAATGGCACATTTCTCCTGAAATGAGCTTATTCTCTGCTGCTGTTGGGTGCAAGGCATCCTTCAGCTATGGCGGGAATTACGGCTTCCATCTGTTCCCTAATGTGAAAAATGTGTGCGGGCCTCCATGCTACCAAGCCACATGAACCATAGATGTCCAGATCTGCTGACACATTTGAGTCATGGCCCTCCGAATGGCTTTTGTCAATTACTTCATTACATATCCAAATAAGCATCCTGAGGGTGGTCTGCGCTTGTGATCTGTGACAGTGTGGTGCTGACACGATTTTGCCCTTGGAACTATCTGGTTTTTCAGCTTTGTTTAGGAATCGATGATATAAAGTACTCGGTATATTTAATCATTATTACTTTTGAAGTTAGCACACGGCCGCCAAATCCACATCATTAATTCTTGGCTTCTTCCCAATGTCTCCAGTCTTTCACCTTGCTCCTTGATTTTTGTTCTGACAAATCAAATAATGCTTTGTGCTTAGAGAGCAACTTTTATCAGAAAATTGCAGGGCCCTCTGCAAACTTTTATTTCTCCAAGCGCAAATGAATATCTTCAGAGACCCATACATATTTAAGCATGTTTATTCATGCTGGGGTTTTTCCCCCACCAATGGGCAGGAAAAGTGTGGCTTTTTACGTGTTCACTTTGGAATATAGACATGTGATGTGCAGACTTAAATTTGGCTTGACATATTTATTAAATATCCCTTGAGTAAGTGATTAGACAGAGAGTCAGCTACGCTCTTGAGAATATGGCTGAGTATTAGTTCCCTCTACTAATTTTACATACTTGAGCCTTTGCAGAGAGTTACATCATGTGCATCAGATGGAGAAATTATTTTCATCAATTAATAACTGTTTCCGATCGTCCTTGGAAAAGAGAATGCTTTGACTAGATTTTAAGCGGGATTAACTCACCAGCTGAAAAATAGTTACGTAAGACTTAGCTCACGGTTTAGTTGTTTGTGGTCAGCTGGCCGGTTGTTTGGTTCACACAGTACCACCGATCTCTTTTCACTACATTGACTACGTACATTCTCTTAAGTGCGCTGTGGCAGAGACAATGTTGGGTGTTTGCCCAACTCCACTTTCTTTTCTTCCCATACACGGTTAGACTACATTTCCCAGCATTCCTTGTAGTTAGATGGAACCCTCTGACTGCGTTACGACCAATAGTATGTGAGCGGAAGTAATGGAATCCTCTTTCAGCCCTGGGCTTGAACTCTTCCCTTCCAGTCCTCCACACTCTTTCTCTTCTTTCACCTGTTCGCTAGGTACAGACTGTCTGGTGGAGGAACCTAGCTAGGCTCCTGGGGGACGGTGAGAGCTCGAGACAGGAGGAGTCCGGTTCCCTGAACGACTGCACGGAGTAGAGCATGTCAGCTGAACCGTCTTGGGTGTGACATAAGCGAGAAATTGTACTTGGTGGTACAAAGTCAGTGGGATCTGGGGGCTGTTTGTTACACAAGTTAGCCTACCCTAACTAATATTCTTACAGATGTAGTGGAGAATCAATCTTTGCCTTACACTTTACAAATTTCAAGGAGGAATGGGACGTGCAGAGCACATTGCTGGTGTGGAATAGTAGGTCATGGAAAAGCATAACCAATGAGCCATGTGGCTCTTTGATCACCATGCCTAATTAAGCCACATGGTTACTGTAATTTTTTGGTTCAAGTCAGTCTTTTATCTGAGGCAGATGCAACTCTGGACAGTTTCACGTAGCAAAACGTGATCATTTCAAGTAAGCAGTTTCCACTAGAGGACAGAGAGGAGGGTGCAGAAATCCTTATGAATTAACAAGGACTTCAGGCTTTAGTTTTGTTTTTTGTTTTTGTTTTTTTTCTGTGCAGACTTTCCTAACCCCCAGCGGTATCTGGGTTGCCTCCTACCCTGTAGTCTTGTCGTCACCCAGGTGCCTTCCTCAGAGTTTTTACCTTACTGACTGGTAAGGTCTAGCTCTTGATCTTGACTCTCTTCCCCTCTAGACCATACATCTTCAAAGGTAGGGGCCATTTTACCTTGGCTCACTGTCGCATCCACCCGGTGCATGGAATGTAAGAATTGTTGACTGAGTGAGAAAGGGAATGAATGACAGGGGTGATTTTGGTTATCAGGCGTGAGTAATAGGGCTCATTCATGAGCTTGTCCTCAGACTGCTTAAGTCCACTCTTCCACTGGGAAATTAGGAGGTAAACTGACTTTAGCTTTATCAACTGTCAAAACACAAATCAGTATTAGAAGCAAGAGCAAGATCCATTTCTGGGTTTTATTTTATTAGTTGCTGTGAGTTTTTAGGAACTGAAACTTAATTAATTGATGGCCGGAGTCCCTTAGCGAAAACAGTTGAGAACAAAAATACAAGATCAGTGAGAGCCAAATCGCCCTGTTTCTGGCCCAGGACAGATCTTGATGGTTTACTCTTTGATGCATTCATTTGCCAAACATGTATCGAGCTTCTTCCAGGGTAGAGCCTGGTTCTAGGTGCATAATGTAAGAAATGGCCCAGTTCTCAAGGAGGTCCCAGAAGCGGGGGGCAAGCTAATAAGAAAGTGTCAGATGAATATAACATTCTGTGAAAAAAAAAATTCAGATAGCTCAGTGTGATCAAAAATGCCCAGATCAGGGCCGCTTGGGTGGCTCAGTCGTTAAGTGTCTGCCTTCAGCTCCGGTCATGATCCCAGAGTCCTGGGCTCGAGCCCTGCGTGGGATTCCCCCCACTCAGTGGGAGGCCTGCTTTCCCCTCTCCCACTCCCCCTGCTTGTGTTCCCTCTCTCACTGCATCTCTCTGTTTGAAATAAATAAATAAATGCCCAGATCAAGACGATTTTGTTAGTGGTCACTAAGGTCTCTGGGGAATGGGTTTGTCCATAATGTGTAAGCAGAAGCCTGAATAAGAAAAGGAGCTAGCCGTACAGAAATCTGAGAAGAGAACGTACCGGGCAGACAGGTATTTTATCAGGCTCCGAAGTGAGCGAGTAACTTGTCAAGGAAGAGGCGAGTGTCTGGAGTGGTGGGAGCAGACAGTGGGCCGGGCAGGGGGCATTCTGGGCAAGGAGTCACGTCCGACACAGAGGAAGGGCACGTGGACAGGCAGGTGGAGGCCAGACTCCGATGCCTCGGCACTTGATTTTATCAGACCTCTTTTTTGGCTTCCTTGCCTACCTTCTTCTCGAGATGCTGAAGAATCATTCCTGAGCCTCCAACCTGCTCTACCCCAATCTTGGCTTCTCCTGGTCTCCATTTTGCTTCTGCCCGTTGATTTTCTTCCTCGGAGACCTTCCCCTTCCTGCCACATGGTCTCTCTCGTGCATTGCTTCTTGGCAGCTCTAAGGACCGAGTCCCCGGGTGGCTGGCGGCCCCTGCCCTCACCGGGGCTGCCCAGCATGCTGCGGCGGGAGTCCGAGCGCAGGCCTGGGTTTCTGTCCCAGCTCTGCTGGCCTCCGCTGTGGGGGCCCAGGCCTCCTCTTCCTTGTTCATAAAGCCAGGGGACGGGACCGGGGCGTGCTTTGAGCCTTCACGGTTGCTGATGCTAAGTCGTCTGGGCCCTCTGGGTGAAGCCAGCGGCCGCGTCCGGGATTAGCAGCGGGAGCCGCTGTAACGGCGCGCGGTGCCCAGGAGAGAGAATGGCTCTCATTCTTTTGTGCAGGGCCCCCGTGGAGGCTGGGGGGCTGCAGCTGTTCGGCTTCAATTAAAAACACACACAAACCTCTCTCTTTGTTTCAGCTTCAAACCCTGAATTCCGCAGACTCCCGCGTGCACCTGAGGGCAGCCCCCCGCCCGCCCTCAGCCACCCCCGCCTCTTGCTGCCCGCGTTGCGATTACTGGGAGGCAGGAGAGATTTCAAAGTTCAGGGGAGGCAGGGGGGGAACCCCGGTTCTGAAGCCCCTGGCAAGCAGCTTCCAGTACGTGCTTGTCCGTCCCCAGCCGCGGGCTCTCGAGAGGCCGGCGTGTGCATGTGGCCCTGAACCTCGGGCGGCTGTCAGCCCGGGTGACGGTGGGACAGGCCTGAGGGACATGGGCTCGAGGCGGCGTCTGTCCCTGCCCAGGGGCAGGCCCGAGGTGACGGTCTGCGGACTGTTGGGGCACACTGGGTGAACCGGGTAGATGGGGGTGGGGGGTGATTCGTCTCCACCGCAGGCGCAGCCTCGCCAGCGGGGCCCAGAGCAGGGGTCTCAGCGGCCCTGGTCTGGGATGGGGCTTGGAGTCCAGCGGGCTGTGCATTTGAGGCCCTGGATTTCACCGAGGCCCGAGGAGTCTGGGAGTCTGGAATCCCAGGGCTGGAGGCAGGGTGCGCCGGGAGCTCTGGTGCCTGGGCAGGGACAGACTTCCCAGCGGGCCTCTGCATGGCCCCTGCCCCGTGCTGTTGGCCCTCCCGGCAGCGAGAAGGGGATCCACCTGAGGCAGGGACAGCCGCTGCTTCCCAGTGTCCACACGGTCCCCTTCTTCCTGGGCACACGACCAGGCTACATTTTGCACCATTCCTTGTGTCTCGTCGAGCCGGGTCTGCCCAGGAAGCCAGGCGCTCTTTCTCCCTTTCGGGCGCCTGTGTCTGCGGCGGGGTGTGGAGCTACAGCTTAGCCCCAATGAAGGTGGGGGCTGGAGTGTTGGGTCTCCTGGGATGGCTTTTCAGTGCCCCGCACGAACCCATGGGTCCCGACAGGCAGGAAACTCCTGGACTGGGAGTGACAGAGATGTTGACTAAAGGATCGTCCCAGGGGCCTGCTGGTGAGGTCACGTTCATACCTCCTAGACGGTGGTGCCCTCGTCGCACGTCCTGGCCTCTCAGGGTATCTCCTCACCATCTCCCACAGAGGGCCTGTCAGGAACCCCTCTTCCTTGGCTCTGTGCCCTCTCTGTGCCCCTGTGTAGCCACACCTTTGGCCGTCCCTGTCCGTGTGGTGAGCTGGGTCTCCAGTGCATGGTGGCTCAAGTCATCTCTGGAAGCATTGTTGATGTCAGAGGCCTCAAAGCCAAGTGCCTTCAGGGTCAGGCCGGGAGCTTACATGCGGGACAGCCAGCGTAGGACACTAAGGAGTGGTGCGGACTGAGATGCCGTGCACATTCCAAGTAAGAAAAGGCCCTCAAAGTGGATGAAAAAAATCCTTGCACTGTCCAAGCCCGACAATCCAGCCCAAATGGCCTCCCACCAAGTTAAATATTCTACCATTATTTCTCTCAGGAGAATGAATGTAAAGGCAGAAATCATAAGCCATGTCTGAAAATTCTGTGTTCACCTGTGCCTAGCAGAGCATGGGGGAAAAATAATAATACTTGATTTGAAAATCTTTTGAGTGATGCCTAACATCTAGCCAGGAAAGTGCCCGAACCCTCCAGATCAACGAATGATGAAAAAGCGAGCACACCCCTGAACCCACCAGCCGGATGGGCACCTAGAATGTCCGCAGCAACTCTTCCTTCGCAAAGGCAACTCGTTGTCTTGATTTCTCACACCACAGATTTGCCTGACTTTTATTCGTACAAGCATGCACCATTCTGTGTCTGGCTTCTTGGACTCAACATTGTATCTGGGAGCTTCAGCCACGCTGCCGCATAGACCAGTGGCTGGTGTGTCCTCATCGCCGTGTAGTTTTTCCCTGGCATGAGAGCACCAGAACCCATCTGTCCAGCCTGCCATTGATTAGCATTTGGCTGCTGCTAATTTGGGGTTCTCGAATGTGAACAGTCCTGCGGCAGAAGCAAAGCCCTCAGGCAGAACAGCAGAGACATCTGGGTGTCTGAGGTGGGAAACTGTGTACAGCAGCTGCAGGAAGGCTCCAAAGTGGGCCAAGGCACTATGGGAAGGACCATCAACAGCACCGGCTAACAAGTCCTTCTAGAACAGTCCTATGAGTACTATCAGTGTTGATCATGTTAGGAATTAAACCTGAGAAGTAAAAAAGTGTCACTTGGTAATTTATTTCAAAATGAACAATAATAAGTGCATACTATACATTACATACATTGCATGTTTAGAAATAAAATAGTTTGAGGAAAAATAACTATCCACTGAGACAAAAATGTTAGAAGAGTGGCTCAAGAGAAGGCTGTGGGGTTCTTCCTCTCTGCTTCTGCATTCTACCTATGATGGTGTCACATGTCACCCAGGAGGGAGGAAGAGTCCAAAAGGCAAGCAGTATCTTGGTACCATTGTGATGATACTTTGGACTTTGCAGATTCCCTGAGAGGATCTCAGGGATCCCCTGGCCAAAAATTAGAGAACCACTGCTCTAGAACACCCCAACCACCTGTATGGTTGGCAGTCTCTAGTGAACAGGCAAGCCCAAGTTGGCCCACTTGAGGTTGGTGGGGGGGGCGTGCTAACTTACTCCAAATCACAGTGACTTAATTCAGTTCTCAGCTGATTAAAAACCCATATTTTTCTTCTCAATACTTTATAATCCTTACTTGTAAAAACATCAGTTTGAAATGTTTTGATTTTGTTCATTTGAAGTCAGGGATGTCCATTAGAAATATAATGCAAGCCATTTATGTGATTTGAAATATTTAGTAGCTGTTTTTGGATTCCATAAAATTCCACAAAATTTGAAAAAGTAGATCGCATATTCGGGTTCTTCCGATAACTAGAAGGGGCATCAGCATTCAAGTGAATTAAAATTAAAATCCTTTTTCACACCGGCCACATTTCAAGGGCTCGGTAGCCATATATGGTTTGTGGCTGCCACTTTGGACAGAGCAGATCTAATCTCTGTGCTCTGCCTTCCTTATCCATCCCATCCCTTGGTTCTTCAGTGCTTAGCAGCCTGACGAGGACAAGGTAATCATTCTCAAGATACTTCTAGAAAACTGGTGCCAAGTGGGTTTCTTCTTAGGCTGGTTAGGATGTTTGACAGAAGACTGGGAGGTGGGGAGCCCCTGTGCAGCCACAGTTAGCCATAGCAAGTTCCCTTTCAGCTTGGCTTCTGGGACTTTCTCTTTTGCTATCTTCAGGTACACGGAATAATCTCACACTGTCACTGATATGGCTGTGAAATACACCGCCGTCCCCAGCCGTCCCTGGAACGGACTGCTCTCTGATTGGACATGGCAGGATCTTAAACACGGTGACACGGGACGGACTTAGAGCAAGCTGCCGTGCTTCCTGGGACCAAGCCCCGGGAAGCTGGCTAAGTTTTTAAGTGATGAGCTCCACATCCGTGTCTGAAAGATACAGCAGGTCTTCTTGCCTTTTGTCTTCCTGTCTTGAAACATTGGTATGCTTTCCAAAAGGCAAAGGACACAATGGAATGAAATTCCAGGTCCCAAAACACTCAAGGTAAAGATGCAGCACGGAGGTTAGCATCTTATAACTCAAAGGCAGCCAAAGTGATTTGACAGGCTTCAAAGGAGAGGGCCAAAGCAAGCCTGTCCGGCACGAAAGACTTCGTTCTGTTTGTGAATTGCATCATCTCCAAACCATTTCAGATTCAGGAGAATGGATAGCTAACCCATTTTATACATTGCGGGATCTCTTACTTGGACTCCCAGAATGAAAGACTAGAATTCCAGGTGTAACCATGTGGTCCCGTTACTGCAAGTTTTGTGACTGGTCAAGTGTCTGATTCTTGTCATTGAGTGGACAAATGAGAAATGACTTTTATCTCCTTCCTGTGTTCTCCTGCACCCACGTTGACTCCTTAAGCTTTCAGCCAGTCTTATCATTCTGGCATATCCGTTCTCCTTGTGTTGGACTCATTCAGGAACCCCACATCAGAGTGCATGATGTCATGTCAAATAAATCTAAAAGGAACTGGAAAGCTGCAGGAATTTCCTTATCTGAGGTAGCCAAGCCAAATAAACTTAATTCACATCCATTAGGAGCTCGGTGAGGGCCAGCACCATTCTTGGTGAAATGATTTCATGCTTGATGACATGTGAAGACTGAGGTTTTCCTGGGCTCTTTATTGAGCTGGATCCTCTAATTTTTCTGTCTCCGGGTTCCCCCCCACCCATGCAGAGTGTCTGTGGAGCCCGGACCCCACGATATGGACTAGACACCGATATGCCCTTCATTACTCCACTCATCTCTTAGAGTCAGGACTTACAAAAACTAAGACAGCGGCTGGGACACCACCCTGCAGAACTGAGCCAGATTATTGCAACTATTAGGACCTTGGAGGTCAACTTCTGCTCTCTCTGTCCCTGAATGGTCTAGATCTTTAGACTATTTTCATGTTCTTTCCCCTTCTGGATAAAATGCAATTTTGCTTTCACTGAGATCCTCAAGAACTCCTAAGTGAAGTGTTAGATCATTCTAGAACTATAGCGGACCTGATGGTTTTGCCTTCCCTTCCTTGCCCAGATTCTCATCCAGCTGCTGACTGAATGCTGCGGGTTCCACAGGTCTGGGTTTATCCATCCAGCATTAGGCCTGATTTGCTCTGAAGACGCAAATGTTACAGGCAAGGCGAACACTTTGGTAGGACCAAGTGTCAGAGGAAGGTGTGGATAGTTTTATATCCTTTTTGGATCCAGATGGGAACCTGGGGGCCCTACTTGTGGCTCAACACACTGTGACCCCTTCTCCTAAAACAGCTGTGTTTGAATGAATTTATCTTCGGAGTCTCTGTGGTGATCCCAGTACTTGGTAACTTTTTTAAAAAGATTTTATTTATTTATTTGACAGACAGAGATCATAAGTAGGCAGGGAGGCAGGCAGAGAGAGAGGGGGAAGCAGGCTCCCCGTGGAGCAGAGAGCCCGATGCGGGACTCAATTCCAGGACCCCGAGATCATGACCTAAGCCAAAGGCAGAGCCTTTAACCCACTGAGCCACCCATGCACCCCGGTAATTTATTATTTAAAAAAAATTTTTAATGGAGTATAGTTGACGCCCAACATTCTATCAGCGTGAGGTGTACAGCACAGTGATTTGACAACACGTTATGTTGCGCTCACAAGTGGAGCTCACCTGTGTCACCATGTGTCGCGACTGCAGTATCACTCGCTGTGCTCCCTGTGCGGGACTGTTTGTTCCCGTGGCTTATTTATTCCATGCCTGGAAGCCTGGGTCTCGTACTCTGCTTCACCCACTTTGCTTGGTCCCCCCATCCCTCCTCCCTCTGGCAACCCTCAGTTCTCTCTTTATTGGCCTCATTCTTTTTGCTTGTTTATTCATTTATCTTTTGATTCCATACATGAGTGAAATCACATGGTACCTGTCTTTCTCAGTCTGACTGACTCCACTTAGCATAATACCTTCTGTGTCCGCCTTCCAGGTAGCTGCAGATGACAAGATCTCCTCATGTTTATGGTTGTGTAATATTCCTGTGTGTGTGTGTGTGTGTGTGTGTGTGTGTACACTCCAAATCTTGTTTATTCATCTATCAGTGGACGCTGCGGTTGCTTCCATGTCATGACTGTTGTAAATAATGCTGCCAGAAACGTAAGTGTGCACATAATCTTGTTGAATGAGGGCTTTCATTTTCTTTGGGTAAAAACCCTGTAGTGGAACTACTGGATCGGCTGGTAGTCCTATTTTTAGCTTTTTGAGGAAACTTGGTGATCGTTCATGCCCAGTCTGGAGCCCCTGCTGAGCAGAAGGTTCTGGAGCTGAGCGGCAGCTCAGGCCCAGGGTGAGGGGTCCTAGCCCCGCCAGAAGGGTGTGTGAATACCTTTCTCATCCCAGTCTGGAGCAATAGCAGTGGAGGGCCATGCAAGGTGGAGAGATCAGAATCTTGTTTTCAGTTTTATTATGAACGGGAACCCCTTTTCCAGGCTTCGGGGAGAACATCATGTAAGGGTATATGTACATAGCCACCCACGGACCTACACACACACACACACACGCACACACGCACGCACATACACGGCTGCACCTGCCCATGGATGTTAAACACTCGGCAAAGCAAATGACAGTTCCTGTAGGTCGCTGGGATTCGGGTTCTGGTCTTCACTGTTGACGTGGGGTAGGGACACGAGCAGTGGGAGGTGGTGACGCTGTGCTTTCTGAGGCAGAGAACAATTTCCCAAACCTCTGTCGTCGGGGTAACCCAGCCTAGTAGTGAGGGGCTCATTGAGCACTTCCAGTGCCTTGGGCAAGTTATGTAACCTCTGTGCCCTCAGTTTCCTGATCTGTAAAATGGAGGTAATACTAGTATCTACCTCATAGGGTAGCTGTGAGAGTGAACTGAAATTGTACACGGAACACATTTAATAAAGCAATGCCTGACATGAAGTAGGTACTCAGTAAATATCTGCTGAGTGAACAGAATATTAATTTTATCATTATTGTATCAGAGACTTTCCTTACGCGGTGGCTTCAGATTCAGTGGGAAGAGCGAGGAGAACCCTTTTAAGAATCACAACTTCTGTTCTTCTGGGAGAGCCAGATTGCCATGCAGACTGAGCTGCAGATTATTTCCGAGTGTATGATGGAAAAGGGAAAACAACAACTAAATGTCACAAAACAAAACAAATGCTGGAATCTGGGGTGAGACAGAGAGGGGGACGGACTTTCTTACAGAGCAGCTTCTGATGAGACAGTCAAGACAGGCCTGGGTTTCTTTCTTTTTCCAGCTGCAGACTTTGGTTGGAAGTATCAAGCTGCTTCTTAGATTTCAGTGAACCACAAAAGGAAAGCATATTGTTCCCCCTTTTCAGCACCCCTCGCTCCTTACTTCTTTCTCTGCTTCTTTTCCTGGGTCCCTCTCTGCTCTCACGTAAAAAAAAATCAAGATGGCGGCACTTCCTCAATGAGTACAGAGGCTGAGGAGTGGTGGGGCTCTGTAGGGGGAGAGAGTGCTACATACACTGTACTTGGCTGATGTACTGATGAAAAGAAGCTGAGAGGTGGGTGACCGGGGTGTGCTTTATCTTCGATGCTCCCCATTTCTTGACCGCATGGTGAGGGCTGCTTCAGCAGGCCCTGGCACTAAGCCTGGTGGTGGCTAGACCAGCTGTGGGCCAAGGCCGCTCCAGCCAGGGCCTGCTGGGCCTTTAATTTCCCACACACGTGCGCTTATGTCCAGGAACGCAGCAGATGGGCCGCGAGCGAGGTCAGGGAAGCAGGCCACTGATAGGGACTGGTGGCTCGGGACCAACCACAGTGGCCTGGGCTACAGATTTTGCTCTGGGGGATGGGGACTCAGACATAGGAGAAGAGGCACTCACCCTTCTTTTTCCTGAAATACCAGAGGAATAAAACAGGTCAGTGGTGAATATGGAATTAGCTGTTGGCCAGTCTCCAAAGTGGTGTGACCTATTTAGGAGCCGCTGAGAATAAGCCAAAGGAAGCTTGGTGGCCTGCATCTTGATGTGTCAGGGGAGCAGGGAGAGGATCCCGATCACAAGCGGCCAGATTCCTCGAGTCGCTTGTTACAGAGTCGATGAGTGAGCATGGCGGGAACTTGGGAGAACGGTTCTGGAACATGGATGTGGGGCCGGTCCAGGCACAGGTGGGCCCGCCAGGGAACACTCCAGCGGATGCGGCGAGTCTCCTGCCTGGGCTAGGCACCTCTGGTCACGGAAGCACCAGATTAAATTTCGAAAACCTCCCTCCAGGGTTAAACTCTTCCCCAAGACCCTTCCCGTAAAAGGGACACTTGGGCGGAGTCTGCAGGGACAGGGCAGACATGAGGGCTTCAGCCGAGAGCAAAGCCGCAGGCCCGCAAGTGCTAATGCTGGTGGCCGGCGCTCTGGGTGCCCCAGCTCCCGGCAGGCCCAGTTCCACGGCTGTCTGGGAGGATTGCCTCTTGCCCCCTGTGAGCCCCCCAACTTCCTTGCCTTGAGGTGAGACCAGCGCTGTGGCGCGAGGGGCATTCTGCAGTTTCCTGCGGGGTCAGGCTGATCTCCATGTCCAGCAGAGGCCGCATCAGGGCTCTGTCCTTTCCCCTGTCCTGGCTCGCTGCCCTCACACCCCTGCTACCGGGAGCACCCCCCCCGTTTACCAGTGGAACAAGAATTGCCATGGTTGACTTTGCTTCTCGGTAACCCAGCCTTAGAGCGAGGCTGGGGAGGGGAGCATTGGAGCCCAGTGCCAAAGCCTGACGGCGCCGCACGGTTGCATGGTTCCTTGAAGCTCAGGTTCCTTGAAGACAGCTTCAAAAATTGAGATTCCTGGGCCCTCCATTCAGAGATCCTGAGTCAGTGGGTTTAGGGTGGGACCCGATATGCAATAGTTTTCCAAAGTGGATCGTTGGTGCCGGTCCTGTGGCCAGCTCATTAGTCTTTCCTTCCTTAGATCTTTTAAGAAACATTTATCAATCAGGAAAAAAACACACACACTCTGTCAAAGACACTAAGTGGAGATTGAAGGATGCACAGTTTTTGGCAAATCTGGAAGTCCAGCATACCGTGCTGACTCTCAGATCTTTTTTAGCAAATTGTATCTTCACCTTTTTTCCCTATGTGTCCTGACATGGAAGTCTGTCTGGGTGGGAAACGGGAGACTTCCTGAGGCACCGACTGCTTCCCAGTCTCCGTGCTCAGAAGTGCTAACCTACGAGCAGTCCGCCCTCGCCTTTCACGAACAGTCCTAGATTTTCCAATATTATTGGTTGTATGAATGATTTGGTGATGAACTTCAAAGAGAAGTATTTTGTTTTGTTATCAGGGACCCCCTCGTAGGAAGTCTTGTAGATACGTTCTCATGAAAGGCACAATTTTGAGGAATTTTAAGCAAATTGACTAGATGGAGTTAAATAACTGAATGAAGAGGGTTCAGCCTCAAGCAGAATAAGGGAGTATTCTAGATTTTGTAATGATAACGATGCTAATAGTGATAAGAGCAACAAAATATGTTGGCTTAGATTTGTGTGTGTACTGTGTCTAGCACCCAGCACTAATTACTTGGTCTGCATTATATTATTTAATCCTCCTGGAACCTCTTTGAGGTAAATATATCCATTGCAGATGAACAGAGGCTTCAGAAAGACAAAACATTATTTCTCTCTCATGTAAACGAAGTGCAGAGTGGTTATAGAGACTCAGCGGTAGTGAGGATCAACGCTCCTTCCAGCTCCTCATTCCATCATTAGATTGTGGCCCTCATCTTGACGGTCCACGATGGCTGCCAGAGCGCCAGTCATCACATCATCGGCCCACACAGGAGGATGAAAGAAGGATATGACTTTTCTCTGCTAAAGAGACTTTCTAGAAGTTCCATGCCACAACTGCTTTTATGTCATTGGCCAGATAGCAGCCCCCAGCTCCAAGGGAATTCTGGGCATGTAGCCTTTTGGTTGTATGGCCGTGGACCCGATTTTAAAAAACCTAGGTGTTATCAATATGAAAGACAAGGGGAACATGGAAGGTTTGATAGGAAATTAACAGTTCCTGCCACAGCAGGTAATAGTCTCATCACCATTTTGCAGATAAGGAAAATAAAGCTCTGAGAGACCAAGTCACTTGGCCGTGTTCACACAACCTAAGGCGGCAGAACCGTGGTAGGACCAGAGTCTCTCTGACATGAGTGTTCTTAACTGCTATTTCCTCCTGCCCATTTTTGCAATCTTGTGAAACAGTTTTGTTTCCTTAGAGGTGCATTTGTCCATTTCCTATTTTCTTTCTGGTGTGCCTTGACCATTATCTTTGCATAAATCCTAACCATGCTTCAGATCTCAGCACCAGTGCCCCCAAAGCCCTTCCCTGCTTTCTTCATTCAGTAAATATTTACGGAGTAGCTGCTTTGTGCCAGGTACTGATCTCGTCCCCTGGGCCTCATCGGTGATAAAAACAAAGACTTTTGCCAGCTTAATAGCTCTGTGATCTTAGTCAAGTTCCTTAAGCCTCTGAGCCTTGGTTTCCTCATCTGTACAATGGGGATAATAAAACGGAATGTACAGCAGGGTTATGGTAAGGATTAAATGAGATGCTACATAGCACAGCCATGGGCACATGATCACATCTGGGGAAATGGTGTCCATTTTTTTTTTTTTTTTGCCTAATTTAAGCTGTGACTTGTGGTGGGTGGTGTCCTAAGGAAAAACAAGACTGACTAATAATCTATTCCTCATACTTCCCTGGAAGGCCACAGAAAGAAAACCTACTCTTTTAGAGTTAGTTTCTTTCTTTCTCCTTCCTTCCTCGCCCCCTCCCTTTTGTCTGTCTGTCTGTCTTTCTCCTTCCTTCCTTCCTTCCTTCCTTCTTTCTTAAATACTTTCTCTGATAGATTTAGTGTTCCAGCAAGTCCTGCTGATCACCTTTGTGTTGTTTTTTTTCTGGCTCCTTATCCTCCCCTCCGTCCGTCTCTACTGCTCACCTTGGTCTAGTGGAAAGAGTGGGAATTGTGCTGCTGGCCCTTGTGTCCACAGAGGAAACTTCCAGAAGCCAAGAGGCATCAGGCATCTGGGGTCCCAAGGCCGTGGCACGCTCATCGCCACACACAGCACCCCACAAAGAGTGCCGGCACTTGCGTCGGAACCACCTCTCAGGTTTGCTGACCAGCGAGCTCCCTCCATTTTGTCTTCTCGGCCCTTCTGGAAAGGTGAAAGGCAAGTTCTCAGGCTGCAGGGCCTTTTCTCTTCCTTGACATCTGGTTTGATTCTGGGCAGCTAAATACTGGCTTTGCCATGAACAACAAAAGCTAATTCACTGTGGTTTTTAAACACCGAGTGTAAATATTTTTCCTTTTCAGCTTGGGGTCACTGGAAGGGAAAAAACAGGGCTGAGAAGGAGATTAACCTTTTAAAAACTATTATGACTTCCCATAGAAAATAAAACAATGGCATCATTTCCTTCCATTCGTGAGAGTCTTTTTATGAGTGATTGTTGTTTGAGACAAGACCAGGGCTCCAAAGAAGATTTTTAAGTACTATTTTCGCTTGGTTTTCTACTCAGAAGCCCACCATGATTGCTTTTGAGAGCCCACACAAATCCCAGGAGAGCCCGGGGCCACCCTGTTTGCTTTCTGTCTGCTCGGTCTTCCTCCCTGGCCGGCTGGCCCCGCACCTTCTCTCTGGCCTGCTGAGTTCGGGGCCTCCCCTCTGAGCAGGGGAGGCAAGGGGCGGGGGCAGGAACTCTGCAATTCACTGTATTTGAGGCAGTGGCCCTGCTGTCCACGGAGGCCACTGACAGATGCTTGCACGGCTGAAAACTCTGTCTGGGTCGCTTCTCCAAGGTTCCAGCCAGACTCCGTGTTGATCTGGACTGGCTTGATGCATCCCACAACGGCCGCGCCATTCTCTTGCTCTCCAGACACGAAGTCACCTGTCCCGGCTCTTGCTCTCATGACTGAGGAGTGGGGTCCCAGGGCAGGGTGCAGGGAAGCGACTCTCTGGCTTCTCAGAGGGTCTTCTTCTCACTGGGGGTTATGTCAGGCGTTGTCTCTGGACTAGAAAGCAAAGCTCTTCTCTGACCTTCCATGGGTCTGTGTTCTTTCCTTGCCTCCGCCCTGCCGGCTCTGGCACATGTATTCATTGCTGGGTTCAGGGGGGAGGTGAAGCGTGTGCCATGATGGCACGAAGGCTCTTGGAGCAGAGCTGTGGGCATCCCTGACTTCTCCCCTTCCTGCCAAGAGGATGGTCTGAACAGGCTCCAGAACGGCTGCTGTCTGCGAAGGCACTCAAGGATCCTTGCCGTGTACTTGACTGTTGTTCCTGGCAGCCAGCGGCCCGACGTGTTGATACAGGTGGTGTGTGCGTTGGGCAGGGAGGGGACCAGAAATTGATTTGCAACCTGAAAAGAGCAAACGCCAATTGTGGCTTGCCCCCCGCCCCTCCTTCAGTGTGTGTGCAAATATTTGCAGGCCTGTTGAGCAGCTCACCCTCGCACTGACCTAAAATTTCACTGCCAAGTGAACCGGCCCCAGCCCGGTGCGGGGAATGGGTGGCCAGGCTGGGCTGCTGGCTGTGGCCGTGTGGGGTGTCTGTACTCCTTCTGGTGGAGAAGGGATGTGTGTCCCCCTCCTCGCGCCTGGACACTTGGCATGGGGGTTGGGCGGCTGTGGATTCCCGGGACTGTGGTATGGGTCCGGCTTCCTGTCTCAGGCTCATGGTTTCCGTAGCCCCCGAGCACTTGGCAGAGCTTCCCAAACTGATGGTGCCCGAGATTCTGCATTTCTAACAAGCTCCCAGGTGCTGGGGACGCTGCTGACCTCCTGGCCTCCCGCACTCGGAGCAGAGAGGCCCCCAGGAAAGTACCAGGGCATTCTGAGCTCCTCAGGGCTGGGAAAGAAAGTGCTCTAAGCCCCTCCTCTGGAGACAGGGTGGGTCTGAGGCTACCCTGGAGTCCTGATTTGCCATTCCGGTGAGCCCCGAGGGATTAGCAGCTGGCCCCGCACTTGGGTGAGACCATCTCCCTCTCCAGGGGGGAGTCCCAGAGGCAGCACAGATGTTGTGTGAAAATCTGCCACCCTCCTCGTGGAAGGTCGCCCTCTCGCGCCCTCCCGCCCCCCTGCTCTGCCTGCCGACTTCAGCAGATCAGCTTTCAGCAATCGGGGGCTCCGGGAGGGCTTTGGATGAAAGAAAAGGCCCGTCCTTAAGAAGCAGAGCGGGAATCCGAGCATGCCTGTCGCCTGCTGCCTGCCCAAGAATGCAGGTATTTGGGCAAGAGGAGGGGGAGGGAACTGGGAGAAGCCAGGCCCAGTGGCGAGCGGAATGAGGAGTGTGCTTTCTGAAGAAAGGGAATCCTTCCACAGGAGCAGAGGTGAGGAAGGGAGGCCGTGCCTGACCCTCAGGGTTGACCTTGACATTTGGGGGTCAGCGACTCCTGAGCTTGGAGACTTTGGTAGTTCATTCTGGCTGGCCAAGTTTGCAAGTTGGTGCTCCTTCTGAGGTGTTGGATGGCTTAAGACAGACCACAGGCCTCTCTCGCTTCTTCTTCCACTTGCATGTCTTCCCAGAGGGTGCAGAGGGGAGCCCAGGGCAGGTGGGGGGTGGGGGGCGGCCCAGGACAGGGTTCTCGGGCTCTGGCCTGGGGTGGCTGGGAAGAAGCCTGCTGGTCCCTTTCTCCTCCGCGGGCGCCCCGCCCCCTCTGTCTGCTGGGAATTCCTCAGTGTCCTGCCCTCGTCCTGGGAGTCCACAGGGAGATGTATTTATGTCCCTCTGGCCCCCAGGCAGCCCCAAACAGGGAGTCTTCAGAGCCAGATTCTCCGATTTTCAGCTTCCTTTCCATCTGATGTGGCCTTAAACCATTTGCGAGCCTCTACCGCACAAGATCAGCCACACATTGGCCCCTGCTTGAAAAGTCTTGAAGTCTTTGCAGTCCTGCGCTGGGGTTAGCCGTCCCAGAGTGACTCAGGCTCCCAAACATCAGGGACAGTGGCTTCCTTACAGTTCGCGATAAACTCCACCTCCGCTCCCTGGGGTGGCGGGCAGTGTGAGCGTTGAAGCCTGCCACTGTCCTGTGCCAGCTAAGCCAGCTTCTTGCACATCTGCCTCCACTGTCTCTGTGGAGACGGCCACAGCTGGTGGCCGTGCTCCGGGGGCCAAGCACTGGCCTAAGCCGCGGCAGCCCGGCCCACAGACAGCATCGTCCCGCCTCCCCGTCGGAGAAGCCTCCCTTTGAGTTGCCTTTCCAGGTGTGGTGATGGGGCGGCACTGGTTTGTGTCTCCTTTGTTACCGCAGAGCCCTTAGGAGGGGAAGGGTTCATGCCCGAGGACCAGGCCCCTTCCGATGCGTGGCCCTGAATGTCTGTCAGTGACGTCAGCACACCGTGGCACACAGGTTTCGGGGGTGGGCAAGGTGAGTCCACTCATGCCGAATCATACATTGTGGGATGGGCAGGCTGTGCCTCTGACCACTTAAGTCAGAATCTTCGCGGACAGACCCCGGCATCAGTGCGGTTTTTGAAAAGCACCCCAGGGAGACCAGCGTGTGGCCAGGGGTGAGAGTCCTTGCCTTCGGTAACAAGTAAGAACGCTGCTCCCGCTCGGACCCCCAGTGGCCCTCAGGAGACTGAATGAGACAGTGAGGGACCTAAGTTCACGCAGTCGCGGAAGGATTGCTGGATCTGGGGGACAGTGTCCAACAGCCAGGTGGTGGTCATTGGGCCTGAAGGGCCAAGTAATCAGAAAGAATCCCGAAGAAATAAAGCCCCTCCAGGTGCTGGCTGGAAGTTTCCAGTTGGAGCTTAAGGAGGAAGATGGGGAGAAGGCCTTTGGAAAAGCTTGACCCAGTTTACCTGGGAGAGTTGGAGATCCAAGGCAGGAGGATGGCTGGCAGGCCAGGGAGGGGGAAGGAAGGAAGGTTACAGGAGCTCCACGGCAGAGGGCTTGACCTTCTCGAAGCTGCTGGCACCGCATGCGGTTGGCTGATACTGCATTCAGCACAGTAAACACAGAGGGGAAAATGACTGCTTTTTGCCTCAACACAAATTTTATTACACCAGGTTTCATTATAAAAATGTTACAGTTTGGGGTGTGTGTTTATTACATAAACAAAGTAGTTACTCTGATCCTCACCATCTTTCAAACCAGAGTCTCAAAGGGAATTTTATTTACTAGATTTAAAGCCATGGAACAATCGTTTCATACGATTGCCTTATAAGCATAGGAATAACTCAGGGAAACATAAAACTCTCTGCTTTCTTTTCTCCTCAGCCCCTGCAGAATCTTCCCAACTTGGAGACAGGCATAGCCTTGCACCAAAAACATTTGATCTTATAGCTGATAGACTGGTGGTCTTCAGGAAACATGGAGCACGGGACTGGAGCTTCAGGCTCCTGTTGCCATCAGTCTGCGGTGCCCTGGGGCCTTGGGCAGCTTTGAGAGCCGTTTACGCTGATCTGGCAAAGTTCCCAGGGTCCAGACCCTTAAGCCAGTCCACAGTCAGAGGCCAGGCACTCAGCATCTACTGCCACTGTGTACGCCCAGACCTCTGGGCATTTGTATTTCCCAGAAGCAATACTTTCTTCTTCTTCTTCTTTTTTTTAAAGTAGGCTCCATGCCCAACATGGGGCTTGAACTCATGACTCTGAGATTAAGAGTCATGTGCTCTACCGACTGAGCCAGCCAGGCGTCCCCAGAAGCAAAACTTTCGTAGCAGTGTGACTATCAGCTCAGGGCTCTTAATTCATTCCTAGGAACTCCGCATTTAGAGGGAACAAGGTGTGGGCTGCCACCATCTTACCGCAGAATCTGTTTTGTCCATTTTTTGTGTTTATTATCTTTCATTAATCAGATTATGTATTCATTTACTTGAGATTTTAAACTTCTTTTCTATTTCTTAAGTTGCATGCTGAGCTTAAAAGACAGGTCTGAAAACCAAGAGCTATAACTTTACCTCAGGAATACAGCTTTGGTAATTTCCATTGTTTTTACTGTGCGGGCTTCTCGGTAGGAGTTTTATCCTGGAGAGAGCTAGGTTTTGGAGAGGCAGCAGGGTATGGGGAAAATGGGCTTTGGTGTCTGCCAGGCCTGGGTTTGAATCCTTACTCTGCCGTTTGTCAGTCACGTGATTGCAACTTCCCTATTTCTAAAGTAGAGATGGTGATGTCTGCCTTTCGTCTTCCCTAAGTGAGGATGAAATGAAAGAATGCAGGCAGGGGACTTAGCATGAGCACTTAGTAGCTACTCGGTCCATAGTAGCTATGAATAAGCATCATATTTAAAATAATATGCCTTTGGCACAGGCAAAACTTTGTGACTGGGAAGCTGTTCTCCATTTGCATGTCTTGGGCAGAGGGCCAGGACAGTGGGTGTCCTTTCTGGATCAACCCTCTCATCCTGATGTCCTCCAGAGGCACTAGCAGATGGGACAGGAAAATACCAACAGTGTACCTAGGGGAGGGCATGCAGCCAAGTGTTACACGAGCAGGCTGAGACGAGCCAGAAAAAAATTCGGCACAACACAAAAATTCACAGTTGAAAAATTCCTCTGAAGTCTCTTGGTCCTTGTCTCTTGTGGAGTGTTCCTCAGTAGAATATTTGAACTGTTCTGTCCCAGATCTGGCCTCTTTCCCAGCTACCCAACTGGGTTACTTCCCACTCCGCAGAGCCTGGACTACTGGTCTTGTCCTTGAAGGAGGCAGCCTCTAGGGAGCTGAGCTTGACCAAGCAGCATCTCTGCCGGGTACTGGGCTCAGTTGCAGGCATCTGTCCCTGGGGACTTGCAAGTCAGGAGGATAGTGCTCTGTGAGTACCAGAAAGGCTGGGCAGAGTACCTCGGGGCCCATCTGCAGGAAGGAGGGAACAACTCTCCCTCCTGGGGTGGTATGGCCAGCCAAGTGAGGTTGATGGAGGCCACTTTGGACTGACCGTGTTAGGGTAAAGAAGTTAAGGTGTATCAAGTTTGGGGTGGATTTTTGTTTGTGGAGTTTTTTCCTTTGGTCTTATTTTGTTCTATTTTTTAGAACACGATAGAATGAGCTCACTCTGCTGATCTTTAAAACTAAAGAAAAAAAGAAAAAAAAAGAAGAAAGTATCTGGTCTCTAAAACCAAGGGAAACATCTCTGATAGAGTCAATATTTTGCATAAAAATAAAGACGATTTGCTTTGGATTGATTCTTACCTTCTCTAAGTCAAGCGGTGGGGAGCCAAAGACAGTAAGATCCGGAAGGGCTAAGGCTGCCCAAAGCTATAAACCACTATAGTCTGCTGCCCACACTCTCTCTATCCTACGCAACCCCTCTGTATGTCAACTTGGACGGAAATTACTTGTCTGTGTCCTAGGCAGAGTTTTCTAGTCTTCTCTGAATTCCATCCGTGCTTCTGAATGTTCTGTTGGGTGGCATGGCTCCCTTCCCCCTGGGTCCCTCTTTTGGGTCAGCAGGAATACTGAGAAACTCCACTCGCCTGGAGGGTGCTGGCCTTGTGTGTGGCTGTAACTCCTTGACCTTGAGTGTGGGACAACCACTGGTTTCCCAAAATGGCAAAAAGGAGAGGCAGGAGGGAATTCATGTCAGCTATATCCTCTCACCACTGAAACACAGAACTGGTTCTTCAGCATCCAGAGGCCAAATGTCAATAAGGGCGAAGATGCCAGTGTTTCCCCAGCTTTGAAGAATGAAGGCCTCTTGGGAATGTTATCTCTGCCCCTTTCTTGCGCCCACCCCACGATGGAGCAAAGAGGAAGTTTTGATATATTCTTCAAGAGAGAGTAATCACTCTTCTCTCACTGCCTTGTCTTTGTGTTATGCTTGCCATGGATGGCGTTTGGCCATTAACAACTAGGTTCCCTCTTCCATCTAAGTTTTTATCCCCGGAAACCTTCACCAGCAAGTTAGAGCTGGATGATTAATTTTGAAATAAGGATGTGCTTGAGAACAGGCCAGGGGCACACATCAACAGCCACCGAGCCCGTGGCTTAAATGGACGATAAATTACTCATCCCAACTGATGCAGCCCTCTAGCTCCTGCTCTGAAAGCCGGGGTAATGAAGGGAGTCACAGGTTTCTAGTACGTTCCACACCTACCTTGGAAAGCAAGCAAAATGGCCACCTGGGAGAATTAAGATAATTGTATGTTGAGTGCTTTTCCTTGCACAGAAGTTGATTTGTAGCTTCTCTTGATTAGCCTTTCATTTTCCTCTCTCTGCTCCTCTTTTCTTGGCATTTAGTTGCTGCTTTTAAAAAATTTTTTTCGCACGAAACACATCGTGGATAAGAAGAGATTTTATTTTGAAGAACAATGATCACATTAACAAGGTGACAGCAGATAAGCTAAAAGTCACTCCATTTTCTGCTGGGGAAAAATGTTCTTTGCCGCCAAATCGCATTCTGCTTCTCTTCGTCTCCTCGCCTTTTATAGGAGGGTGGCAGCCCAGCCACTGAGCGACTCAGAAGGAATAGCCGGGAGATAAGATACATCCTTGATCCCTATAAGAAGGGACGCTTTTGAATTCCGTGACCAAAAAAATGACTTCCTGTTCCCCAACATTCTTGTGCATGGAGCACTCTCTAGGACAGTGACATTTCTCTGCCCTTGGTCCAGAGTATCAAGTAGAAAATAACTATGAAATCTGAAACGTGGGAAAGCCCCAAAATCCAATTCATTGCAATTTAACAGAAGTCTAGGCCCAGATCAGATTCTAGGGGTACAGAATCTCTCTGCATCCTGCCATGTTTTGGGGTCAAAACTGAGGACTTTCCCTACCTTTAAGGTATTGGAGCTACATCCAGAGACCCAACCTAATGTGCGTGACTACATCTCCAGCTCTAGGAAAAAGGGAAGGAGGGAGGGAAGGAAATGAAACCAAACAGAGTTCAAAATGGTCCAAGAAAAACTGAACGGGGGCTGGGGGAGGTGAAGAGGGACAGGAAGGAAGCTTCCTGGAAGAGGTGAGACCTGAGCCAGGCTTTGATGGATAGGGAGGAATTTGGTAGCCAGAAGCATTCTGGGGTTTTACCTTTCTAAGCTGCACTTCGTTCTGCAAAATCTCCTAGGCCTGTTGTGAAGGCTGAATGGTGTACTAAAACTACAGTGGGGGGCGGGGGGGGGGGTGCTAGACCCAGGTTAGGCCCTAAGTCAGCGTGTACCACCACCCTTGTCTTCATTGCCATTGTCATCATTAAGAGGCGGTGTCGGAGGCGTGTGAGCGAAGCCTCCAGGGGCCTTCAGAGGCAAGGGATGCCTTCCGTCACCGGGAGTAAAACCCTGTTCCCTCTGCTCTTAGCCCAGTTTTTCCGAGGCTGGTTCTCATCTCTCATGTGTTGACATATTTTGGTTAATATCCGTTCACCTGCAGCAAAATGAAAGCAGACTCAACCAAGTATCACAAGATGCTTTTAACCCTCCTCCGTGTCTCAGTGTAACGTCTCACGCACTGGCTGATAATTTCAGTGGTGGGTGGCTGTTTGAGTGAAGGTGTAAATACAAAACCACTAGCTTATGCTACCATCTCTCTTGGGTCCCTGTTTCCAACAACTTATTTTAGCAGCTTCAAGAAATAGTCACTCGGGGTATTTTTTTTTTTCCTTCGCATCTGTTTATCCTCTAGTGGTTTCCTGTAGGTCACAAAGGAAAGGTGTTTCCGGAAAGAAGCAATGGAACTTACTTCTTCTAAAGTGTGATAGTTAACAAGTAAGGCCAAGTTGTTTTGTGTCATAAATGATTAGTATTATGTGTTTGAAAGGAGCTTGTCCACGGACAGTTGGGGCTGAGATTTTAGGCCCGGCGGTTGGGGAAGACCAGGATGCTAATATGAAAAGTCATTTAATGACCCCTTATTATGTGCTCAGCAGGACTATGCTAATGGCTCTGTCATAGCTGATCCCCAGTGCGACCCTCTGAGGCAGGCACAGCTCTGTGTTTGTATCATAGATGAGGAAGATGAGGCTTAGAGTAGTGACATAACTTGCCCAGGCTTATAGCTCAGGTGTTGCAGGGGCCGGATGTGGACCCGGGTCTGTCTGATTCCAGACCCCAGGCTGTTTCCTTCCAGGTGATTCTGCCTGCAGCGGTTTGAAAATGATGACCCCAGACGCAATGCAGGGGGGTGCTTGGAGGCCGGTGTACAGGTTAAATGTTAAAAGACGGGCTGCGGCCTCTGCTCAGATCAGCCAAAGCAGAAGGGAACTTAGTTTTGATTTGAGGGAGCAAAAACCGATCAGTGGAGATATCCCCCCAAAATATAAGCTCAAAAGAGGTGTCAGATGAGGGACAGAACCAATAGTGTCCTAGGTCTTGAGAAGGTGGAGTGGGGGGTGGGAAGTAAGGCCTTTTCCTTTCTCTTTCAGGTTGCAATAACGACTCTAGAACTTTCTGCTAATTAACTTGACTGCCTGTCACTGTTATATTTATTACTCAGCATTGCTTGTCAATGATCTGTTGTTCAAATATTCATTTCCTAGGAGAGGGTCGTAAATGTCTCCTGGGGTCATGAAAGGTGATGGAGTGGCCAGAGCCAGAGGGCGTGGCAGGTCACGAGGTGACAGTGCAGATTTGCCCGCCTCGTCGCTTGCCCGTCCGGGCAGTTCAGCGGGCAGGGATGATGTTTCCCAGCGCGAGGGAAGGACGGTTTGTCCTCTCATTTCTGAATCTCCGCATCCTGCTGTGGAAGGCGCTTGCAAGGGTTATGCGTGATGTCACTCAGAGTTCCTGAGCAAAGTAACAGGAGCAGGTAACGATCACAGCTCTTCCTGGAGTTAGACAATCCTATTTCTAAACGCCTCCCTTCTACACTAGGCCGTCTGCTTTCCTGGGTTTCCCAAGGCCACTTGGTCTGGGTAGCCACCAAGCTGCACGGGGCCAACAGCGCCACCTCTTGGCTAGAACAGAGACGTCCTGGACTCCTCAGCCTTTCTTGTGCTTTGAAATGATAATGCCTGCGTCTCGGAAATTCCCTGTGCCAGCCCGCTGGGTCTTCCAATCTCATCAGATTGCTTGCATTTCCTCATCACACCAGGCCCTCTTACACAATTTGAGGCCTGTGCACACTGTCCTCTCTCTAGAACGCTTTATGCCATGTGACTTCTGGCCCACTCCTGGTTGGACTGGAAGCCTGGACTTAAGCCTCACCTTCCTTGGGCAGCCTTTCCTGCCATCACCCAAGGTGATTCAGACTCCTCCCTTTGCGTAGCTGCCAGGCTGTGCACGCCCATATATCAGTGGTGGTACCTCCAAGGGCAGAGGATGAACTAGCACCCCTGAGGGGGATCTGAGCCAAATGGTGGAAAAGGAGGGCGTGGTACAGTTAGTTATGGCTCAAAACAGCCTTCTGTAGACCTCAAGATTTCTTTACAGTTGTGTGCGTCAGCCTAAACATTCCTATAAAATTAGCACAGTTCTCTACATTATTTAATATAAAATAATCTACCCTCAGTGAGTAAAACTAGTGGTCCAGAAAGCTCCCCCAGTATCTACCCATGGCTTCCTGAACCGTCAGGCACAACACAGCATGTGTCCGGAGGATGTGTGAGCCGCTCTGAAAACCACGTATGTGGTGTGGTATCTTTTTAGTTGGCCACTGTATGAGCTCCTTCAGAGTAGCGACGAGGCCTTTCATCTCTGCTACCATATTGCCTAGAGGATTTTTGGTACTCAAAAAATACTATTTTTTGGAATGAGTGACTCTTTGTAGTGGTACTGGTCTTAGAGAACCAGTGTCATTAATCCTCAGAAATAGATACTCCAGTTGTAGACCCCCACGTCTCTTGTCAGCTGACTGCTCTTTCTCTAGTTAGTCTTACATTTCACCAGCATTTAAGATGAATTTTTAAAACCGTCTTCTTGAGTTATGTTAACATTAATTCACTCTCATGATACCAGTATTGTTTCCCACTCTCATTTGCTGCAAAAGCGTATCTCCCCCACAATATTATGGAGGAAGTAAGTCTTAAAGGATAAACTTGGAAGGAACTCTAAACGTCCTTTGTAACAGCTTTGCCATGGGAATATGTGTCCCGAATTAAGAAGTAAATCTTAGAAATGACTCTAGGACAGTCCAGGGCTGAGGACGGACTGTATTCGCGCATCAGATGCCCACATCTGGCAGCTTCAGTATTGTGGCTCAGAGCCCACAGTCAGAGGGAGGGGGAGGGAAGTCTAAAAGCCAGAGGCACAAAGCGACATCCCAGAATCACTGGAGTGGCTGGGATGACCGCAGCAGCGGCAGGCATCAGGCCACCTCGGATGTGTCATAACCTTCCTAGGAAGCCAGAAAAAAATCATTCTTACAAATCCTCCTGACATCTGCATCTCTATGATCCTAAAACTGCCCCCTCTCTGAGACAAATGAACACCTGAGCTATCTGTTGTCTCTCCATTTAAAAAATCTTAAGAAAATATTTATGAGGGGAACCTTCTTACACCGTTGGTGGGAAAACAAACTGGCAAGGCACCCTGGAAAACAGGATGGCAGTTCCCTCAAAAAGTTCAAAATAGAACTGCCCTATGCCCCAGTAATTGCAGTACTAGGTATTTACCCAAAGGTTACAAAAGTACAGATTTGAAGCGGCACATGCACCCCGATGTTTATAGCAGCATTATCGACAATAGCCAAACTATGGAGAGAGCCCAGATGCCCATTGATAGATGAATGGATAAAGATGTAATGTATCTATACAATGGAATATCACTCAACCATCAAAAGAATGAAATCTTGCCATTTGCAGCACCATGGATGGAACTAGAGTATATTACGCTAAGTGAAATAAATCAGGCAGAGAAAAGACAAATACTGTATGATTTCACTCACCTGTGGAATTTAAGAAACAAAACAGATGAAGATGGCCCGGAGAAAGAGAGACAAACCAAGAAACAGACTTAAGTCTAGAGAACGAACTGCTGGTTACCAGAGGGGAGGTGGGTGGATGTTGGGGGAGGCAGGTGATGGGGAGGAAGGAGAGCGCTTGGGGTGAGCACTGGCGACGTGTGGAAGTGCGGGATTACTGTATTATCCACCTGAAACCAATATCGCCCTGTAGATTAACTAGCTGGAACTTAAGTAAAAACTTGGGGGACCAAAAGAAATATTTATGAGTAAAGGAGCTCCAATGTGCAAAGCAACTTCCTACACATGACCTATTTATTATGAAATTATTCTTCGGAAAACTCCCACTGCTTCCTCTTCCTTCTTTTAGAAATTAATTACTCGAAACCCAAACCCTTCAAGAACAGGCTAAACCAGGCCTCCGTTCTCCTCTACATCACACTCCAAGTGGTAAAACATGGTCGGAGGGCTTCTGATATGAAGGGTCGAGGTCTCTACCTGGCTTCTGTAGTGCAGTGCCTGCATGGGCGAGGGGGGTGGGGGGCACTGATTCTCCCCACTTGGTCGCTTTTCTTTCTGTTCCCTTTCACCCCACCCTTAAGTGAAGAAATCTTCCCTCCTGATCAGGCATGTAATATTATTTTTTAGATCTGCTCTGATCTAGAAGGTTCTGATTCTACCTGGAGGGCAACTTAGGGAAGTCCCAGCCTAGAGCCTGAAACCAGCGTCTTGACCACATTCTCAGATTGGGAAAAACTGTTGGAAAGCGAGTTCAGAGCCTGAACTGGGAGAAACTACAAACACTGGTGTAGAGAGAGTTTTTTTTTTTAACTCACACAGTCTTCCAGTAAAACATCCCCCTTTCTGAAACATAATGAGTACGTGCTTAACCACAAATGTAGAAAAACTGTTTAGGGTACAGACCAGCATATTTTCTCAGGACTACAAAGAAGGTTTCTTTCTCTCTCCTTCTCCTTTATATGTTCCTTATAAAACCTTGCCAGAGTCAACCAAAATGGGCCCCCTTTCATTACATACATTTTTCCCAAGAAGTAAAATGAACTAAATTCGTTCACTCAGCAGCAGTGTAAATACCAAATGAAAAAAACCATAGACGTATAGATGTAAATACTGCCCCTGTAATTATTTTTTGTGTTTGTATAACTAGAGGGCACTGAGAGAGGAAAGAAATTATTCAAAGTTCAAAGGTTCCCAGATTTACTAAGAAAATAAGGGAAAAAAAAAAAAAAAAGCCCAAGCATATACATGCACAAAGAGCTGAACAATGAACTAATCGTTACTCACCAGCCTTTTCTTCCAAAGAAACAGCTTTTGTTGAAACTGGTGAGAATTCCAAATGCTGAACATTTTTTTCCTATTAAATAAAGTTAGTAATTAATGTGGTGATTAAGGAGAGTGCAGGAGTTGATTTCATTCTGTTGAAACTGCAACGTACAGCCAAGGTTGAAGACCATTCTTTCTTTCCTCCTCAGATAGTTCAATTTGGCCCTAATTTAGTTTGTAATTATTCCTTTCTTCCTTTTGAGGGTTTCCATCCATCTCTAAGTTTCCCCAAGTGTGTAGGAAGAGCTGTAGCTACAGCTGTAGCTTGTGGATGCCCTATCTTCTTTGGACAGCATGGCCGCTGTTGTTGACTATCATGTAACTGATGCCACGTGCTAACATCATGGTAGTTCTTCTGCCACAGCATTACTCTTCCATCTCCTGGAGGGGTTCTGGGGTTCTGCGTTGGCATTTATAGTCCTGGCGTACATCATCTACCCTTCTCTGCCTTCCGTCTACTGATTGTCTCTTGAGGGTGGCTCTGGACCACTGACCTTGGTGATTCTTTTCCCAAAACCACATGATTGACTCCACACCAGCCCGACCAGTCCAGGACTGGAGAAGGGACGGTGGGCTTCTGGCACTGAAGGCCGCCTGTAGGAAGCCTCCCTGAACTGGCACTTTCATGGGGCGTAACTGAGATGACATGAACACGACTCTGAGCTCTGACAGTCTTTGGAGCCATCAAAAAGGACTTATTTTGTTTTTACTTACATTCACTTGAGTTTATGGAATTTGTGTTCAAACCAACATTTCTCAACCAGTACTATTTGTTTATACAGGTGGCTAGAAGTTTAAGTAACTTCCTTAGTTCACCTTTTCTGTGGAACAAGTCACCCCGATATTTACTGGCTTAAAAAGAAGTAGGAGAGTCTGCTGCTCTGGGCTGGCTCAGTTGAACTCCGCAGGGCTTGCTTTTTGTCTGTCATTCGTCTGGGGCTGGATGGCCTAGGGTGGCCTCATTCACATGTCTGGTAGTTAGCAAGCGCTGGGCCACGGTCAGGGGAGCAGCTGGGCCACGTGTACCCCATCACCCAACAGGCTGGCCTAGGCTTCTTGGCAGAGTGGCCGTAAGCATGGGTAGGCACCAAGAGCAGCAAATGTAGAAGTTGCAAGGCTTTTTGAGACCCAGGCTCAGGACACGGACAGTGTCACTTCTAGCACATTCAGTGGGCCAAACCAAGCCATAAGGCCTGCTCAGATTCCAGGTAGAGAAACAGACTCCACCTCTTGATGGGAAGAGCTAAGAAGTACCGTGGCTGTTTTTGAAATCTACCATAAGAACCGCGCCTCCTTATTGGCACCTTTTGTAAATATATAAATTAAAAGATCTGGAGTTCTCCCACGAATAAGCTGACTCTCACTTGCATTCAAGTAGACTCTGTAAGTGGGAAACAAAGAGGAGGTAATTGTCCCTGGCCAGGACGGCGAGCAGCCCATGTACATACTATCTATCACCCTACCGTGTGGTCATGCAGAAAAAGGTTGCAAACAGCTGTCCACAAGATAATGTGATGAGGCAGAGAGAGCGTGAACCTCCAAATCAGACAGACACCTGAGTTCAAACTCCCATCTCCCCAACTTGTTAATAGGATGGCCTTGGGCACATAACTTAACCTCTCTACGCATCGATGTCCTCAACCATAAAACAGAAACAATACTGGCTGTTGCGAGGATTAGATGAGATGATTGTGTAAAGCCTGGCACGTGGTCAACAGCCATGTCCTGTTAGTTTCTGTCCCTGTCTCCTTAATTTTTTGAAATTCATGTGCAGTGGCCATAGTCACTCTCTTCAACACAGAATCAAAGCTGCCCGATCGCTTTTCCTGCCAGATACTGGCTTTTCTTTTTCCACGTACAGCGTATCTTTGAAAGATGACTTAAATACAGTCTTTTGCAACCTGGGATCTTGGCAGTGTTTGGAAAAACATAAGCTTACAGTTAACAATCCCAAGATGATTCTTAGTTTGGGGGCTGCAAATTATTCACATCTTCAAGTTGTGCAAAAAAAAAAAAAAAAAAAAAAAAAAGATTTTTTTTTTTTTTTCTTTATAGTCTGGATATATTGTGGAATTTTGGAAACTCACCACCAGAAAAAAAAGCGTTGAAATAATACAAGTTGGGCAGCAATGGATGGGAATAATGTTCTCTCAGAAAGGACACATGTACAGTGGAGAAGGTTTTCAAACTTACCTCAGAGCTCTAAGTAGTGAAGTTGTTCTTTGGCGGATAGAGAGGGCCAGATTGGGCAAAACCTCTGCTTCTCCTCTGATGCATTCCATGGGGCTCCATTTTGGCTAAATCATCATAATTCCCACCAAGACAGCACAGAATGATAATAGTTTTATTTATTATTTTATATGCATTGCCAGTATATGCAAAGCTTTATAGCTTGCCATAAATCGAGAGGGATTATCACAGCTGTTACTTATTTTAACAGGTCACAATACAGTAGTTTATGCCAGATGGTTTGGAGAATTTTGAGAGAGAAATTTTATACAGGCAGCCACATAGATACTAGCTTGGGTGGTTGCACCCTGAAATTAATTTACATTTGTTATGATATAAAATATATATGAATAAACACATAGCTCCTTATGAGCGAGTGAGCCATTTTATAGCCCTGATTTCTTCTGGAAGTTGTGGGGTCTCCTGTGAGCAGTGTTGGGGCAACAGCAAGGGCGAGACGGGAGGGGAGGGTCACCACGCCCGACGCCATGGAGGAGACGTCCAGCCTGATTCAGGGAAGTGAACTTTGGTGGCAAACCTGGGTTTCCAGGATTGGAGCTGAAAAGAATAAGGCAGGGAAGCCCCCCCCCCCCAGAAACATGAGGAGAGTATGTGCATGATAGAACATAGAGCTGAAATTGGGATCTCCAAGGTCATAAACAAGGTCACTCTGGGGCAAAACGCTTACCCAGCCTGCACAGACCACAGAACACATGATGACCCTTGCAGATGCTGAAGTTTATGTGTAGAGTGATCAGTCCTGGATGATCAACAGAAATGGGAAGAAAAACTAGGTCCTGATGATCAGCAGTCATTCCCAAAGGTATCTTTGGTTCCAGGTTTCACAGAACAATAGACTTCCAGAATGGCAGACCTAGAGAAAACCTGATAGATCATCTCTACCCTCTTTGTTTCACAGTGGAAGAAACAGACCAAGAGGATCATTTAAACATGGTCATCTTGTTTCTTGATTAAAAAAAAAAAAAAGAAAGAAAGAAAGGAAAAAGTAAAATCAGACTGTGAAGGTATTTGGACTCTGTCGGCTTTCTCCACGGTGTCTCATTGATCTGGCCCACCAACTCCTCTCCTGGGCCTGGCCTCACTCTGGGAGAGGACCACATCCCCACCTACCAGAATAATCCGAAGACCAGGTCCAACGCACAGCTTGGTTTTCTGGGTAAATCTCCCCATGTCATAAAGGGAATACCGCCTCTGGAACAGGAATAAAATTATTTAGGCTTTTCAAGTCAATTCTTCTAGCTCCTATAAGCTAGGAGCCAACTAATATCTGTTGGTGTCCACAGAATAATTAGACAGAAAAGGTGAGTTTTAAACAGACTTGGAGCATTTAATGGGCTTAATCTGTGTGCAGAAAAATCAGAAAGTGACAGTATTTCGAAAGCTGAATAGCCCTTGAGTGTCAAGAGATAGAACCAGAACCTTTATTATGGATTCCCCCAAGATGACGGGTGGAAAAATGGAAAGTGTACAGGCTAGATCATACTGAAATGCCCCACTGATTCCAGAGATGCTGAGCTTTTAGCATCCTCCCCTCTCTGGAACACAGCACTAAGCCTGAAAGTAAGGGAGCTTCCCCAGGCTGCAGATAGTTGTCAGCAAGCCCGTGTACTTTATGGAAAACGGTGCTTACGTTCTCGCTCAGTCCATTAGTAACTCTTGTTTAATGAACAGATGTTACCCAGCCAGGGTGCCTCTTCTCTTCAGCTCACTGTGTATTCAAACCGTGGGGAAGGAGCTAGAAGGAGGGTGAGAGAGAGGAATGACAGTGGAGAGTGAAGTATCAAGGAAACATTAAATTGTGTTTTCGTCTCATCTGATTACAAAGATAGGAAAGTGAATTGTTCGAGGTGGGCTAAATTCTGGTGATAAAATCCCCAACATTTCAGAGGCTTATTTCTCATTCTCTAGGCCAACGCAGGCCAGCGTTCGGTCATTTGGGCACTAAGGCTCCTCTATCTTGGGCTTGCAGCCCCCCCCACAGAGCACCTGTGTCTAGCCCGCAGGGGAGGGAAGGGAGCGTGTGTAGGACAGGTAGGAGTTTCTACGGGCCAGGCTGGGGCGCACACACCCCTCTGCCCCCATTCCATTGGCTGCCACTCAGTTCTGTGGCCACACTAACTGCGGGGGAAGCTGGCTGGAGGAGAAAGATAGCTTGGCAAACAGCTAACTAGTCCTTGTCTTCCAGGAAAGTGTAAAATATGCTCTAAAATAATAAGGGGCTTCAAGAAACTCCTCATGGTTGGATAAACGTTAGTTCGGTGCAAAATCACCTACGGAGACTTCCACATTTCCTGGCAGTGCGAGGTCAAGGGCGAGTTTATGCCCTGAGGCACAGTACAGATCATAGGCTGACCAACTACGGCCCACGGACCCAAACTCACCTGCTGCCCGTTATTGCGGATAAAGTTTTATTGGAACACAGCCACATCCGTTCGTTTATACCTGGCCTGTGGCTGCTTTTGAGCTACACACATCAGCAGTGTGAACTGGTTGCAGCAGAGCTCGCGTGGCCCACAAAGCCTAAATTAATTACTGCCTGGCCCTTTACAACAGAACAGGTTTGCCGATCCCTGCTCTAGGTCCTCACTGTCCTAAGACGGACACATGTGCAACTGTTTCTTCTTGAGACCCGGTATCCTTGTAAAAAAAAGTCGGATACCCACTTGGACTGGGCTGTAAACTCTGCCCTTAGAACGTCTGCTCCAACAGGGCCCAGACTCTGCTCTCTCCCCGCCAGCACTGAGCACAGTACCTGGCATCTAAGAGAGGTTCAGTAAGTGCTTCTGTTTGAACCGTCAGCCATAGGAAGCATTGGGTACCCTAACCACAGTACAGGGGAACGGGAGTCCAGCAAAACTATAGTGTGAGCATGGTGGCGAAGACCTCCAGCAGTTAGGACGGAACTGCCTTTGTTGGGCTTTTATTATACGCCAGGCACTGTCGTGGTGCTTTGTAACTATTCTTTTATTTACTCTTCCTAATAAGCCTATAAATTAGGTATTCCTGTTTGCATTTTACAAATGAGGAAACCAAGGTTCAGAGAAGTCAAATTATTTTCCCAAGGCCACACCGCTAAGAGGTGAAGGGGCTAGGATTTAAGCACAGGTCTTCCTGGGACAAAAGCTCAGGGTTTTGTTTTGGCTTTTCCTCTACACCATGGGAACCTTGAAAACTTTATTCAAATCAGGCAATCTAGTTCTATCATTTATTTTCGTCATCACTGCTCATAATAGCCTCAGTCTTGTAAAGATCCGTGTGAAGGAGAAGACATGGCCATTTCCATTGCTTTCGGGTGTCCTGCCAAGGCTCTCCCTTGACAGAGCAGCCCCGAAAACCCGGAATAGCACAGTTCAACTCTTGAGATCTAGGATTCGTGACTTGGCCACCAGCTCCCCACCATCTTGCCAGGGAGGGCTGTAGGAGGCGGCCCTTTTGTTCACCTAAACATCAGTTCTCATTCCAAGGCCTGAGTAGTCTGCGTCACACAGCGGGGCTGCCCGTGTCCCTAGTAGAGTAGGTCTGGGAGGTTGTTCACACACACACACACACACACACACACACACACACACCATCCCCACCCCCACCCCCACTTCCCTTCTCTTTTCTGAAGCTTTGACTGGCCTTCCCGTCAGTGTCCAATCCGTCAGGCCTTCCTGAAGTCTAAAGGGCCCAGGTCAGTCCTTGGCGGACAGAACCGTTTCCGTGGATCTCTTGGGGACATTTGGCATTCTCAATCATGTTGCCTTCTCGAAACCTTTTTGTCCCCTGGTTTCTGAGACAGGGCCCTCTCTCCCTCCTGGTCTCCTGTTTCTCTGACTCACTTCGTTCTTTCTCTCTGATGGCCTCCTTTCCTTGGCCTACACTGCCCTTAAAGTTTGGGATTCAAGGCTCGCTTCTCACCCTCACTGGGGGAGTGGCCACAGCACTTCCACCACCCATCCTTCCTATGCTAGCGTCTCTCTCTCTCTCTCTCTCTGTCTCTCAGGGGCACTCCAGCCAGATTTCCTATCCTTCCCGGTGGCTGGCAACCCTCCCAGGAGGTTAGTGTGAGTGAGGTCAGAGGAGGACGGCCAACCCAGACTAACTTGGGTTCGATGTGATATTTCATGTGACCACAATCATAATTCATGGTGATGCCAATTAGGAAATGCTCTACCAGTGCACATGCAAACCCTGTGATTTCTTATGACCTTGGCAAGTTAGTGTTTCACCACAATTTGTGAATTATGGAGGAGTCACGGGCCTCGTGGACTCTGTACTGCCCACGCATGTAAATCTGCCCCCGGGGCAGAAACCTATTTGCAAAGAGATGACCCGATAGAGAATAGTCCAGTTTTCTTGAAATGGGTTTCCAAGGCATCAAGACAGATCACCAAAACCTGTGTCCCACAAGGCATCTTGGGATCATTTTATTCACTGGTTTTTCCTTGTTATATATTAGGGTATATCCCAGGAGTGTCGCAGTGGCCCTAAATGGCTTTTTGTCTTCTGCATGCCGTTGTTACATATACAGCCTACCAGCCTAAGGCACAGGCACACACTGCCACGGTTTTTAACCCTGGTTCAGCCCCACGGCTGGCTCAGTAAATCACCCTTCCCCGGAGAGGAGTTCATCACCGTGAAGGCATTGTCTTTGCAGCGTTTTTAAGCCTGGGCAGAGTGAGTTGTATCTAGGATGCGAGGTTTCAGCCACCAGAGATGACTAGGGGGAAGGGACGCGATGTGACTATTTGGGGGCTGCTCTAGTCCTGTCATACACGGGCACCTGCTCCACACCAGTCTCTGTCTTCCCTCTTGTCGGGGCTGGAGGAGTTGGCACCGTCGGCGTGTCTGATTCTTCAGCTGTTGGTCAGAGGCTGGGGACCAGGGAGGTGAGAAGGGAGCCACGGGGGTGCGGTGCTGAGCAGCCGCGGTCGGTCCAGCCTGTTGGTGATGTGCCGAGCCCACTGCCACTCCGGGCATGGCTAACACGCAGCACCAGCCGTCGCGCTACCGGAGGAGCAAACGCATAGGTACCAGAAATCCGGATCCAGGATCCTCCGCAACCCCCGGCTTGTCTGAGCGCGCAGGGCCCGCTTTGTGGCCGGCTCCCGCGCACCGCGGAGTTTGGGGCTGGGGGCCGAGTCCTGCGGCTCACTGCGGCTGGCGGCAGGGGACGGATTATTTTTAGCAGGTTCCCTTTAGCCCAGCGGAGCCGGGAGATGTTGGCGGAGCCGGGCGGTTGTCTGCAGAGCGTTGGTGCAACCGTGCCTGCTGCCCGGGAGGTTTGGCTGCCGCAGTCCCCTCCATTCACTGGGCTGTAAATCGAAGCTGTCTCCACCGGCAAGGCGCTCGATCTCAGCGTGGCCCTGGGGCTGCGTCCCGCCCAGGTCTCCCGGCACCTGATTTCCCAGTGGTCAATTAAGTGTCTCAGCCTGCAGCACTGAAGCAGTGGAGGGGCCAATGCCCCGGCTTTGATGGAGCGCGCCGTGCGCAGAGACCTCCCCAGTCGACTTCCTCATCAGAAGGCAGCATCCATTCATAATTCTCTCTCTGCCTGTGGACCGAGTTAGGCTGGAGCTGGGCATGGACTCCTGCGATCTCCCTTTTTGCATCTGAAGGCGAAACTAAGATAAAAGGCAAAAGGAAGAAGGAATGCGGTCCTAACGCAACAAGGCGCTGGCAAGCCCCCCGAGAGGCCTCTCCTTCGCGGGGAGAGGGAGAAGAGGCATATCCTGAGCCCAGCGCCCCAGCCAGCTGCTGCTTCGCTGCGGAGCCGGCACGCATGCCTACCTCACCTGACGGCCGCATTCCTGGGGAGCCGGCGCGGGGCCCGGCGGCGCGCCCAGGGCGCACGGGCGGTAGGATTTCTGCACCCGGAGAACGATGCGCGGGCGGGCTGCCCAGGGCCGAGCCCGAGCCCGAGCCCGAGCGGGCGCCCGGGGAAGCTAGCCTCGGCGCGGCGCCCCACCGCAACCCCCCGGGATGCTCCGCGACTCGCAGCCCAGGCCACTCGGGTGTGTGTGAGATGGGACCCGCCGGGGAGGGGGGTGGTGATGGGGAAGGGGTATGGGCAGGTGACATCATTTTAAACTAATTTTTCACAGCTCTGGGTGGTGGGTGAACTTGGGAGACGGAGGAAGCAAGAGCCGCAGCCCTACCGCGCGCCAGCCTAAGAGGAAATCCCCCCCCCCCCCCCGCGCCCGTCGCTGCCCCCAGGTCTGAGAGTCAGGTCCCCTTGGCAGAGCAGGCGATCAAGGTGGACCACGCATAGCTCTGAGGGGCGAGGGGAACAGCTCCGTCTTTCAGGGGTCTTTTTATTTTAAGCATATTGCAGTTGCAGCTTTGAAGTTTGCCGCCTCCACCTCACCCCTCATCCCGGGTTCTGGGGCGGGGCGGCACTTTTCCACGCTGCTACCCAGGCCCTTACCAGCTGAGCGGAGGGGGCTGCACGGGCTGGTGGGGGGTTTCCTACAGGGGGCGTGGGGACTCCAGGGCTCCGCGAGAGGGAGTGCGCCCTGAAGCTGAGCCTTTTGGGAGCTCTGAGGGCTGAGGGAGAAGTCCGGGATCCGGCTTGGTGCTCCATCCTGTTTTCCTGCCCTGCCACTTGGTGTTGGGTGACATTTCGCCTGTGCAGGGGTTTCACCATCATGGAGCTGGCTGTGATGCTGTGAGGCAAATGGACTGTTAGGATGGGCTGGAAGAGAGAGGCGAGAGAGCTGGAGCTCTTCCTTTTGTGGCAGTGTTAACCCTGTGGAGCCCGCTCCCTTGGCACACCTGTCCACCTGGGTCACCATCTGTGGGCACGAGTGGGGCTGCGGGGCTGAAGAGCCCTGCCAGGTCTGGTGGTCCGAAGCCAGACTTGCCGTGGGCGGGCAGGACCAGGAACGTGTGGGCGGTAAAGGAGCAAAGCCCCGACTGGTGCCCCCTTAAGGGAAGGTTAAGCAGGCCCGGCCATGATGGTGCACAGCGCTGTAGCCAGAGTGTGGTCTGCTCTGCTGTGAGTTTGGGAGCTCTTGTTCTACGAGGTTTTCATTTTGCAGTTTTGTGCCTCCTGGTCACCAGTTTGTTTTTCACAGCTGCTTGTGAGCAAGGCAAAGATAACAGCATCTAAAAATAGCCCTTGCGGCTGGAGATGCAGCTTAGCTTGACCCCACTGTCGCAAGAATGGGGTCTCCCTTCCTGGCTGTGCGAGGGTGAGCCGAACTTGGGCTCCCAGATAGCAGGAGACCAGGCCCACACATCTCCGGAGCAGCGCAGCATCCATTCTCAGGGCCGGGCAGGGATGCCGTGGTGTTGGTCTGTGGGAGACGGGCAGTAGCTCCTCCATTCCTATGTGAGGCCCAAAGCAACTGGGCTGGCTGCAAGATTGGGGGATGGGAGCCCAGACAGGGACCCCTTCTTCACCCCCAGCCACTGGCCTCTGCAGCTTCACATTCCCTAAGAGTCCCACCCAGCCATACATACAGGGCTCTCTCCTTGGTGCTTCAGGGGCCAGCAGGCCACTCCTCCCCCCACCCCCAAAGGAGTCTGGCCCAGAATACAGAGGGACCAAAAGGTCCAGGGTGCACATCACAGACCAGCTTCCTCTGTGAAGCCAGTAGCTGGGGTGCCACTCTTTCCTTTCCAGCAGGCGACCCTTGGACAGCTGAGGGATGGACCTCTTCCTGGTGTTTGGGAGGTGCCCGCTCTGTCTCAAGGGGGCTGCCCCCAGCTGATGGGGAAGGTGCCACAAGGAATGGAGCCAGGAAGGGACTGTTGCAGTAGAGGGTGGGAGCCCTGGTCTTCTCCTGGGGGTTGGAGATTCTGGGAGCTGCTCGGCCTCTCCCATTCTTTATTTTCAAAAGCCTTCACTTCCCCCCTGTTCACCTTTTCTTTGGAAGCAAACGTGGCAAAGTCCAGCTTGAAGGAAAAAAAGCCCCCCCCCCTCTGTTCTTGATTGATTGAACTATGGTATTTTTTATTTTTGAAAAATGCATGGGTAATCGCTGAAAAATGTAAATGCCTAATTGTCTACAGTGAAAGAAAGAAACTAAAGAGCCTGGGAATCTGGGAGGGAAGGTACAAATCCCATCACCAGTTCGCTATTCAAGATGGAATCTACCAGGTAATTCTCCCCTCCCTTCCAAAGTGAATTGTGATTTTTAAAAGTTTACCTTTATTTTCTGTAGATCATAAATGTAATCACTGGGCAAATGTTAAGGTAGAGAGCTTGATTTGGGGGAAGGAACAGACCAGGAAACTGAAAGCATGTCTGAGAAATCCCTCATTCCTCTAGTCATCTAGTAGAGACTTAAAAACCAGTTGCTAGTTTATCTTTAAAATGTTCCGCCATCTTTGTGTTCCCTACAAAAGATGCAAAAGGACTGCAGATTCAATGTAGCCTAAAGGCCCAGTGTGACAGGAGCGAAGTCTCTGGCCACGCAGAAGAGTAGATGGGAAGACCCAGAGTGGGATTCAGATTTTACAAAAACGTCACCGACTTTGCTCTGCCTGTAGCAAGCAGAGGTCAACAATACCTCGCTCTTAAACAAAAGAGGGCTGCTTCCTCTTGAAGTTCACAACCTGAACCAGCAAACCGCTAGAGACACCGAGCATCCGTATTGGTCAGCAAAGCCAAATACTATTACAAGCCCCAAATCTCAGGAGTTTAACACAATGCATTTATTTCTTATCACATAAGGTCTAATGAACTTTTGGCTTGTAATGATATGGAACCTGGTCTTCTGCCTTCTTGTGACTCTACTATCTCACAGGGCCTCGGAGTCCTTCCTGGGTTCCTCTGCATCTAGCCAGCAGAAGGCAATAAAGAGAGCATGGAGGATTGTCTGGAAGTAGCATGCCTCCTCTCCAACCACAGTCTGCTGGCCAGAACTCAGTCACATGGCCACGGCTACCTACAAGGGAGATTGGGAAATGTCTGTGCCATGGCTAAAAGCCCTCCAGTGTGAAAGATGCCCCTGGGACTTGGGTTTGGCTCTGGACAAGTTATGTAGCTAAATACTGATCTCCATCTTACAAATGGTGGTAATTCCACCGGCCTTTCCTGTCTCGCAGGGATTTGGCAAGGTATAGAGATATAAAAGGCTCCTAGAGGGACCATCTGGTCTAGCCTCTTTAGGCAAGGTCATTGTCATTATCCTCATGATATAAATCACCTGCCTGGTGTGACACAGCTAGTTTACGGCAGGGCTAGGATCCGAACCAGTTCTATGGGATATAGTTTCAGAAGGCTGGTTGGTATACGGTCCCTGGATATCCTTTCGTTGCGTATAATCACTAGAAACAGCTATTCATATTATGTAAAATCCCTGTGAGATTTTTTTTTTCAGTTCTTAGTATAGAACCACTTATGGTCAGGCTTAGAATAGCGAGGTTACTGGTCTATGTCCTATACGTACAATAGCTCATCTAATCTTCGCCGTAACCCTGGGAAGTAGGGACTATTATTATCCTCACTTTAGAGATGACGACGCTGAGGCACAGAGATTAAGTAACTTGCCCAAGGTTGTACGGATAACAGGTGCCAGATCTGGGGCTTGATCCCAGGCAATCTGGCTCCAGAATCTGGCCCTGGGTATTTAACTACACTGCCTCTCTGAGCTGGTGGACTCCATGTCTAGCCCTCTCGGGTGTGTCCCATCAGCGCCGAGCCCGATACTTGGGCTTTAATATTCGGAGTTTCCTCTCTCAGTGAGTGACCTTGAAGGTCCATGACAGGGAGTCATTTGTAAATTTGCTGAGGCATGAATTTGAGCCCCAAGCATAGGAAATTGATACGTAGGAACGCACTACTTCAAGGGAGACCCAGCCCCGATCTCCAGCTCTGACAGGTCAACGAGGCTTTTTTTTTTTTTCCTTTAAAAATTTTTGGTCTACTCATCACTGGGTAGGCAGTAACTATTGTGCAATAATAAAGATATTTATTTCCTTGTGAAAAGCAGCCATGCAATGAGAGAGGGACTCTCCAGTTTCAGGTTAAAAGGCACCTTGGTGATTTGGTGGGGGTTGGGTAAGGTGAGCACAGTCACTGGACTCAAGGTGATTGCTCATTGGGGTTGTTTTGTTTATTGTTGCATAAGAAACTACCCTAAAGCTTACTGGCTTAAGAAACAAGAGCCCACCTGTTGGTTCAAGATGCTGGAGTCTGGGATGAGCTCCCTGGGCAGTTCTTCTAGTCTCCCTGGTAGTCCGTCTGCTAGTGGGTCACCTGGGAGCTGGGTTCAGCTGGGCTGCTGGGCTGGCTACACTCTTTCCGTGTTGTCTCAGGACTTCTCCCTCTCCAAGCAGCCTCTCTGTGTGGTCTCTCCAGCAAGGGAATAGGACTTCTTACCTAGTGGTTTAGGGTCCCCAAGACTGTAAAGGCAGAAGCTTCTAGGCCTTCTCAAGGCTGGGCCTGTGACTTGTATTACTGACAGAATGAGCCGGGTCACAGGCCTGGCCCAGACTCCCGGACAGAGAAATTCAAGAAGGGCATGAGGACCAGGCGGGGTGGAAACAGGCCACCCAGTGGTGAAGTCTGAAGCTTCTGTATTTACAGATTTGAGGACTCCCAGAGGTCTCAGGAGAAGCTGGCTGTACATTAAAATGCAGGTTAAATAAAATCCTCTCCTTTCACTCCAGTGGAAAAAGCCTGTTAGATATGTTTGGTTTTTCTCCATCCCCAAACTACCAAACCGGTTATCTGGGTCCACGAAAGCACTGAGGCTATAGATGTCACCACCCAAAAGGAAAGGGAACTGAAGTGGGTGACTTCTCTTGCGTCTCCCATACTTTGTCTCAGAGGTATCAATTTTTAAAAAGGTATCAGTGCCCGCCTTCAGAGAAAAACCGAGAATAATTGCTGAAAAGTCGGTAGCATGCCAGTCAGATCAGGAGACAAGATGATTTCTGATCTCCGTCTACTCTTCCCTGGCAAGTCACACATCCTTAGGTGACTTAGCAGGCACGGCTGGCGCCCCCAGCTGCCCCCAGACGTAGAGCTGTGTTCCTGCTCAGTCTTCCACGCTTCCGTTCCAGATCATCGTCCTCAGGTCCTTCAGCCGCTGGAGTCTGCGGGGTAAAGGGCTACTTCGGTGCACCGCCCACATCCCCCTCCCTCACCAGGTCTCAAGCCCGCACCAGTCAGAGCTGGGCACTAGTGGCTGACAGCTCACAGCCAAGTCCCTCTCTGTGAACTGTCCTTGACTCGAGAGAGAGCCACCTTTCCAAGGTCGCACCCCTTCCCATGGCAGCCCTACTCTGATGACTGGTCGCCTTGCCTCATTTCGGGACGGTTCTGCAGGGCCAAGGCGGCTCCAGAGCTCCTCCTTGGGACAGGCTGAGCCTTTGCTGTAACTGTGTCACGGCCGCCTTCTCTTTGCCCAGTCGTGCCTCGCTCCTTCCTAGATGTTGACCCCAGAAGCATTTGTACCATACTTCTTGCACACCTATGTCCATGTCAAAGTCTACTTCCAGAGAACCTGACCTGAGATAGGGGGCTTGTACCCTGTGTTGCTTAGCACTACAGGTTGGGCTACTATGGATATACACAGAAAGAGGCAGGACATACAATAGGTCATCCCCAAATTCTTCCAGCTGGGAAGACAAGTACTTAAGTAACAATATGAGAAAATAAGCAAACATAACAGTCTTAAGTAAAGTTTGATGATGCAATGATTTTTTTTTCCCCTCCTCACTCTACCCTTCACAAAGTTTTTCACCCCAAAGTTTTTTTTTGTTTGTTTTTTGTTTTGTTTTGTTTTGTATTGTTTTGTATTTAGGGGATGGGTGATTCATGACATTGATTATATGGTTAACAATTGCGCCTAAGTGTTCTCCCACCTGATTATTTCTTCCTTTGGGCATGGCACTGGCAATCAAAATTTATCTTTCAAATTAAGGCTATAATTATATTTTGATAAAGATCTAGCAATTCAATGAGAATGAAATTTTGAGGGTTGCCAGGAAACGGATGACTCTGGGTTATAGAGAAGGGTTTGCATGCAGAATACTAATAGGTGGTTCAGCACTCTTATCTAGACCTTTCCAATAGCGTCTGATAATGCAGGCCCATCAAGTACTGTTTCTCTCCTATTATTCTAGGAGGATAAAAGCGATGAAAGATATAAGCAGGGTTTTATGAATGAAAAGGTGATTCATTGGATGTCTTTTGGTCTATCTCACTAGAGTTAAGAAATAGAGTAATAATTATGTGGTATTGCCACAGAATACAGGAGACAAAAGCTTTCTCTTATTTCCCTGCCTCCTCTTTTATTGTAAATAAAAGCAAGATGTCCTAGATATTGGGTTATTGTTTTCTGTTGGGAGACAGGGACCTGCATATGAAATGGTGTTGACTCCCAGGAAAATAGAAACAGTGGAAATGTGTATCATGCCATATTCTAATTTTTCTTTCCCTTTCCTTTCCCTTTTATACTGTCCAATTATTACAAATTCATTCATTCAACAAATATGGAGTCCAGATATTGTGTGGGTCCTACTGAGGGATCTAAGAAAGTTTAAAGTAGGTAACCACGTATGGAAATAATAAGTAACAATCCAATAGAGTAGCACCCAACATAGTATTTTGGGGAAGGGTTGGGAGTAATCTTTTTATTGGAAAAACTGAATTACATTTATATATTGAATATAACTTAAATACAATTAAACTATATAAAGGTCTTAAGGGTTGAGTTCCATGAGCTCTGAAATATACATGTCTGTAACCACCTCCTGAAATAATATATAGTACCTTTCCATCAACCCCAAAATTGTTAGTACCCCTTTCTAATCTTCCACCCGCTGTGGCAACTGTTACGCTAATTTCACCGAGATTAAATTTGCCCGTTCAAGAACTTCATATAAATTGACTCATACAGTATGATTTTTTAAAGATTTATTTATTTATCTGGGAAAGAGCGAGTGAGTGCCGTGGGAAGGGCAGAAAGAGAAGGAAGAGAGAGTATCCTCAAGCAGACTCCCCACTGAGCATGGAGCCTGATGTGGGGCTTGATCCCAGGACCCTGAGATCATGACCTGAGCCAAAATCAAGAGTGGGATGCTCAACCGACTGCCACCCAGGCACCTCTACAGTATGGCTTTTAAAAAATGTCTGGCCTCAGGGCACCTGGGTGGCTCAGTCAGTTGCACGTCTCACTGTTGGTTTCAGCTCGGGTTGTGATTTCGGGGTGATGAGATGGATCACTGCATCACGCTCTATGCTCAGCACAAGTCTGCTTGAGATTCTCTCTCTCTCCCCTTCCACCTCTCCCCCTCCCCCAATAAATGAATAAATCTTTAAAAATGTCTGGCATCTTCCAGAAAAATATTTTTTAAATTTATCCACGTTGTAAATATCAGTAGTTCATCCCCCCCCCCCTTTTCTTAATTGCTGAGCAGTAATCCATTGTAGAAATATACCACAGTTTATCTAAACATTTTGCTGGACTGTTTCCAGTTTGGGGCTATTATGAATAAAGCTGCTGAGAATATTTTTGAACACATCTTTTTGTGAATTTATGTCTTCATTTCTTCTGGGTAAATACAAATGAAGTTGCTTAGTCATAGGGTACATGTATGTTTAGTTTTGTAAGAAACTGGCAGAGATTACTCCAAAATGATTGTACCATTTTACATTCCCACCAGCAATTTATCACAGTTCTAGTTGCTCTGTACCCTCGTCAGCACTTGGCATATTAGCTCTCATTCCAGATATGAAATGGTATCTCACTATGATTTTAATTTGAACTTCTCTGATGACAAATAATGTTGAATACCTTTTTATGTGCTTATTAGACATTCATATCTTCTCTTCTGAAATGTCTAGTTAATCCCTTTTCTCATTTTTTAATTGGGTTCTTTGTCTTTTTATTATTGGCTTGTAGTAGCTCTTTATATTTTCTGGCTGGAAGTTCTTTGTCAGATACGTGGATTACAAATATTTGCTCCCAGTAAATTGCCTTGCCAATTTATTTTCCAGTAGTGTTCTTTTGGTGAGTAGAATTTTTAAAAAATTTTGACAGAGTCCAGCTCATCAATATTTTCTTTTATGGCTAGTCCCTTTTGAGCCCTGTCAGAGAAATCTGCTTCTCTCAATTTCATGAAGATTTTTCTCATGCATTTTCTTCCAGAGGTTTTATAGCTCTAGCTTTTATGTTTAGGTCAATGATCTTTCTATAATTACTTCTTGTGTTGGAGTAAGGTTGGGGTCAAAATTCAGTTTTTTCCCACATGTATATTCATTTGTTCCAGAACCACATGTAAAAAAAATTTTTTTTCCCGTTGAACTAACACCTTTAAAAAAAAAAAAATCACTCGAATGTATGTCTGTGGGTCAATTTCTAGACTCTCTGTTCCAGTGATCTATATGTATACTCTCTTGCCAAAACCACACTGTCTTGACCTCTGTAGACTTATAGTAAGTCTTAAAATCAAGCAGTATAAATCCTCCAGATTTTTTTTTCTTTCAAGATTATTTTAGCTATTCTAGAACCTATGCATTTCCTTTTTAAATTTTGTTTAAATTCACTTAGCCAACCTATGCATTTCCATATACATTTTAGGATTAGCTCATGAATTTCTTCAGAACAAATGCTGGAGTTCTGATTGGCCATTGATTTAAATCTGTTAGGGCATTTGGGGAGAATGGACATCTTTAACAATATCCTCTGATCCCTGAATATAGTATAGCTTTTGATCTTCTAGGTCTTTAGTGTCTCTTAGTGATGTTTTACTGTTCTTAGTATAGAGGACTTGCACATCTTTTGTTAGATTTATCCCTATGGATTTGATATTTTTGATGCTATTATAAATACAAATTCCTTCTTATTCTGCAATTTTTCATTACTAGTATATATAAACACAGTTGATTTTATATATTGACCTTATATCCACTGGCTTTTCTAAATTCACTCTTTAGTGCTACCAGTTTTTATAGATTCCATAGGGATTTTAATCTACACAATTATGTTTGATGACAACAATATTTACTACTCTCTTTCTTATGTTTTATTACACTAGTGAGAGTAGATGTTTGATTTCTTCCCAGTCTTAGGGGAATGCAGTCAGTGTTTCACCATTAAATATGGTGGTAGTTATAGATTTTTCAGAGATGACCTTTGTCAGCTTTTGGTATCCAGACTTCACAGAATGAGTAGAGAAGTGTTCCTTTCTTCTCTGTTTTCTGAAATAATTCACGTAAGTTGGTATTATTTCTTCCTAAAATGTTTCATGGAACTCACTGGCAAAGCCATCTGGGCCCAGAATTTTTTCTGTGGGAAGGGTTTTGATTAAGAATTCAAGCGCTTAAGGAGATATGGGACTATTTATATTTTCTATTTCTCCTGCTAGTTTTTTTAAAGGAATTAGCTGTTTCATCTAAGTAGTTGAATATATTAATACTGTAGACTGGAGTAGGCACAAAGACCAAAGATATCACTTGAGGGGCTACCTGAAGAGAAGGGACTTAGGGAGATAAGGAGGAAAATCATGACTAAAAACTGGTGTGAGAAAAGACATGAAGTGGGATATGCAGTGGCGTGTGTTGTTGGACATGGACTGTAACAATCTGGTTGAAAGAGAAGTTTTGGGTAAAAGAGAAATGGAGAACGTTAGATAGCTCAGACATGGGTCAATGCCACCATATTGAGGAGTTTGGACTATATATAGGCAATGAAGAAGCCTTGGATGATTTCCAGGGAATGGTACTTCAGGTAGATGGATTTGGAATGATGGACTGGTAGCAAGCAGAGAGTGACAGCACATGCAGGTCTTTTAGAACTGGCGCAGCGTGCAGGGGTGAGCACTGGCTCAGTGAAAGGAGTCTGATCAAGCGTAAAGCTGGGAAGAGTAAAGTGCTTTGAGTTTTCTCAAGATAAAGACCTCTGAATATTTATTTCCTTGAACACAACACAATGTTAAGCACCTCGTATATACTTCTCTCACTCTGTTACTGCCTCTGTTCCCATATCCACCTCTTTACCTGAACATCCAGCACCTTCAGGAGGTTTTCCATGCCAAAGTGCTAGTGCCTTCCACAGAGTAGATGCTTAATTAATACCAAGCGAATGAAGGACATCTGAAACGGACCCGTGAATCTGTGAATGAAAGAACAAAAGGCAGAATAAAGAAAAACCGTATTAGTTAGAATAGGCTATGTTAGGATCCGTTAACATATAAACCAACAAAACTCAGCACTTTAACACAAGAAAAGTCCTATTTCTTCATCACACCAAGTCTGATGTAGGCCTAGAACACGTAGCCCCCAGGGAGCAGAGGAAAAGAGAGCAGCGAGCTCTTGGGGAGGTCTTGTAAGGACCAGGCCTACAAATGGTGTACACTGCTTCTGCCCGCATCCCACTGGCTAGTAGCTGACACTCTGTTATCTGGCCCCAATCCAACTGCATAGGAAGCTGGAGAATACAGACGCACACACAGATATTTGCTAAGCACTAAGGACAATTAGGATGGAGTAAAAGGGGAAACTATTATTACTTCCAGCCTGGAGAAACCTAATCCCTAGAGACAGTAAGAGGCTTACAGAGGATGGCCTACAGACCACACACCAGTTCTGCCAATAGAGCTCAGTCTCCCTGCCTTTTAGGCCTTAACAGTTACCACCTCGGGGCCTGCATATTGCTACCTAATTTTTAGATGCCAACTCCTCCAGAAGGAACTGTGAACAGAACGAAGCACTAATAGACTCCGCTGTCGGTTACCTGGTAGCTCCAGCCAGAAGCACAAATGGAGAGAGGCACAATGTGGGTCAGGGAAGGAAGTTTTGATGATGAACCTCCCGGGAGGCAGCAAAGCAGTCCTGCTCTGGGAGGCGTCTGTGCTAAGCTCATGCCAGCTGCCTACAGAGAACTCTATATCCTCTGTGATCTGGAGTCTCCTGTTCCAGGATCAAAGCAGCCACCTCGACAGAGCCTAGAATGCATGGCGAGGGCACAGCAGCCAGGGGATCTGCTGCTGGGGTGTGTCATGTGTAGCCAGAGGTGTGACAGGAGCGCCCTGTCTGCTGCAGGAGGGGGAAACAGGAGGAAGAAGGTTGCCTCTCAGGGTTGGGCTGTGTGGTTCCTGTTTGGTTTTCGGAGTTGGTATGAGGGTCCGAGATGACGAAGGCCGAGCAAACGGCTCAAAGTCTGACACATAGTGGGTTCTCAGGAAGAGGTGCTGTTGCTGATCGTGATGATGGAGGACAGGGGAAACTAAGTCTCCCATCTTAAAAAAGAATTGGGGGGAGGCACTGCAGAGAGCCTGTTGCTTTCCCCCCTGGAAGCCACCTCCCTAAGCTGTGGCAGCTTAAGCTGTGGACTGTGTCCCCGCTCCCAGGCACCAAGCAGTGGTAGATCCATTTAAACAGAGTGAAATAACAAATGCAAATAAAATGGCAGGACTCTCAGAAAATGAGCCGCCAGAGAGATGAGAAGTGAACCAACCACAGGAAATCATGAAAGACAGGGCTAAAAAACATACGGTCACTATAAATGAAGAAAGTAAGAAAGCCGTTTTCTACTGCTCTTTCCCTCACTCATTCTGTCCCTGCACTCGGGCTTTGCTGTTACTCAAGCGCTCAAACATGATCCCACCTCGGATAGGATAGCTTCTTCCTTCTCTTCCTCCGCTTAGCTGCCTGCTTCTCGGGATTAGGTATGTGCTCCGGTGGCACCTTTGAGAGAAGCCTGCCCTCACCGCCGATCTTAGTTTGAGTTCCCCTGGAAGCAGACCCTGAGACAAGGGTTGGAGTACAAGTGGTTTACTTGTGCAGGCAAGCCCAGCAGCACCTGTTGCGGAGTGGGGAGGAGAGAGGAGGGAACAAATCTTAAGACGCGCTCACGAGCGCCCGTAGAGCAGCTGGAACTCAGTCCTGCTGAGGACATCCAGGAGGGGTGGAGACCGCACTTCTGTTAGCTTAACCTCAGAGGAGAGTATCTGGAATTGTGGAGGGCTGCCCCCAGGGGCATGGATTCTCTCATACTTCTGGCCCTGCTAGTGACCCAGCATTCTACTGTCCCCAGGAGAAAAATCACCCCCAGACGGAGAGGCTCAGAAGGTCATGGGAAGCAGTCTTTGGAGTGAAGCCCAAGGGCATGCTGGCCAGGCACCGAGCTTCCCTGCTTTGCCACCCTGCAAAACAACCACCCCATCGCTCTTGATCCCCTTACCCCCCACTTTCTGACTTCCTTCTGTGAGGCGCCCTGATATGTATTAGATCTGTATGCTCGTTATGTGTCTCTCCTGCTGGACAGCAAGCTCCAGGACGACAGACTTCATATGTCTGTCCATGCCGCGGGGAGGAATAGCACTCGGAATGCTCAGTGTTTGTTTGCTGAATGAGTGAATCTTCAGAGAAAGATGGAAACTTGTTGACATTATTATCCTCAGCACATAAAAGTGTGGAAGAAGCAGGGCAGAAGTACGTTGCAGGAATAGAGGTGATTATCGCACAGGGGAGGGCCGTGGCAGGTCCCTGATTCATATTTGTTGTTTTTGCTTTTTTTTAAAGTTTTCTCATTCCAGTTAACATACAGTGTTGTATTAGTTTCAGGCGTACAGTACAGTAATTCCACACTGCCATCCGTCCCCTGACGCTCACCAGGACCGGGGCCCTCCTTCATCCCCATCACCTGTCTCACCCATCCCCCCACTCCCCTCCCCTCTGGTGACTAGCAGTGTGTTTTCTAGAGTTCAGAGTCTGTTTTTTGGTTTGTGTCTCTTTTTTTCCCCTCTATGCTCATTTGTTTCTTAAATTCTACATGAGCGAAATCATATATGTGTCTTTCTCTGACATATTTTGCTTAGCATTATCCTCTCTAGCTCTATCCATGTTGTTGCAAATGGCAGGATTTCATTCTTGTTGATGGCTGAATAGTATTCCATTCTATGTATATGTGTGTGTGTGACACACCACCTCTTCTTTATCCATGCACCAACTGGTGGACACTTGGGTTGCTTCTGTTATCTTGGCTGTTGTAAAAAAGGCTGCCGCAAACATAAGGGTGCACGTATCCCTTTGAATTAGTGTTCTTGTATGCTTCAGGTAAATTCCTAGTAGTGCAATTGCTGGATCATAGGGTAGTCCTTTTTTTAACTTTTTGAGGAACCTCCATACTGTCTTCCACAGTGGCTGCACCCGTTTGCATTCCCACCAGCAGTGAAAGAGGGTTCCTTTTCCTCCACATCCTCAACACCTGCTGTTTCTTACATTATTGGTTTTAGAAATTCTGACACGTGTGATGTACATCTCATTGTGGTTTTGATTTGCATGTCCCTGATGATGAGTGATGTGGAGCATCTTTTCATGTGTCTGTTGGCCATCTGGATGTCTTCTTTGGAGAAATATCTGTTCATGTCTTCTGCCCATTTTTTTCCACTGGACTGTTTGGTTTTCAGTGTTGGTAAGTTCTTTATATATTTTGGATACTAAACCTTTATTGGATCTGTCATTTGCAAATATCTTCTCCCATTCCACGGTTGCCTTTTAGTTCTGTTGATTGTTTCTTTCACTGTGCAGAAGCTTTTTATTTTGATCTAGTCCCAACAGTGTATTTTTGCTTTTGTGCCCATTTTGTTTTTGCTTTTTAATGCATAAACAGTGAAGACTAGAGAATGATTCTAGTTTCTTGGTCTGATTTTCCTGGGTACTCAAGGATTTCATTCTTGTCATGGCCATGATAGCTATAACTTTTACCCCAGATACCAAATGGAAGAAAACCACCACCAACAAGCATTTCTTTATAGGATGGAAAATGTATCATACCCATAAAGGTCAAGCTGGTCTTGGTCTGTTAGAGAGCCCAGGCCCTCACCCAAGACAACAGTGAAAGGAGTGTGACGGGGACTGAGAGAGGAGGAGGGCTAAGACTGATGAAGTGCCGTCCAGGGAAGAAGGTGGCAAAGGAAGGGCCTGACAAGTTTGAGTCCTCACTAACAGCTGCACATTCAACTGGGATTTTCTCAATTTTTGATATGAGCCTTTTGAGGTGTATCCAAACAAACGCAACGTACTCCAGAGCCCCACATCCACACTTGTTACTAAAAAGGCCCTGACAGCCGCACAGTTCAGAACCTGAACCATCTGCTCCAGGCCACTGGCTTAAATTCACCCGGGGAGGATGGAACTTCTGGAATTTGTTACCCCTGTAATGGCCGTCTGCTTGGTCTCTGTGGGTTTGCAGAATACTCTACCACAGAGGACACTGGCATTTCTGGAATTGGCTTCAGCCAGTAACTGATATCTGAAAAAGGCCTGGGAGGGCGCAGCAGTGAGCCAACGCAGTGGTGAGGGAGGCAGGAATCTGGCCCCTCTGCAGGTCACGTGTCCCAGGTGGCTTTTGTTCTGGAAAGAACAAACCTTTACCTGGCTCAGTAATAAAGGCAAATAAATGTTGTGCTTACCAAAGCTATCGGTTTGACAGTCTGTGAAGAAAAGTATTTTAAAAAGTCAGTACACTGACTGAAACTCATTCTTAAATGAGATTCCCCTGTTGTGTTTAAGCACTGGCTGCTTTCTCTCCAGTATCTTCACATCTTCATGTAAACATCCCTGCCCTAATACTTAATTCCCTGGAGAAATGACAGAAGGGACCCCATGAGCGCCCACCAAAAGAGGTCTGTCCCATACCTACACAGGACTGAACCTATACCTTTGATTGAATTCACTGTCAACTTTTGGGAAACAGTCCATTTAGAAGGTGTTTTATAGGTTGTGTGAGTGTAATGAAATAATAAATGGTTCTCATTTATTACTGGAATGATCAAATTAGCCAGCTGTCTCTGCAGTAGATGAAATTCTGGCACAAATGCCTCTTCCTGACGTTGATGTGTTGGTAGAACAAGTAAGCTGACCCTCCCTGTGACTTGGACCATTGCATGGGCTCAAAACATGTCTTGGGGCTGATGTCACTGACTCATGCCGTTCGGTTTGCAGGTTGGTGGCATCTGTGTTTTCACCTCGGTTTCTATTGCTGCATGGGTCCGAGGCTCTAAAAGAAAAACAGTAAAAGCATTTCTTTACTCTTCAAAGGAATGATACAGCCCATTCCTTTCCAGATCATGTTCTTTGGCCAAACTGATCTGGCCTTGGCGTCTCTGACCAGCGAAGCTCTGCTCTATGACTCTTGAAGTTACTATCCAGAGCCAAAGGGCATTCTGAAGGCACAAGTCCATGCGGGTCAGGTGACTTGCTCTGGGGGCACGGAGAAGGCATCACTGTGTGGGCTAGCCACGGAAGGCACTCCTGGGCGCTCCTCCACTGCCTGGGAATTGGCACCGAAGCACAGTGGAATGGAGCACGGTGCCTGCAGTTTTCACTGGGTAGGTGACTTAGGGAGGTGTGTGTGAGGACAAAGAGTGACTGCTTGTAGACTCCTAATTTGGAGGTAGAGTTTGAGAAGTGAGAGCAAAGGTGGAAAAAAAGCCAGCACATAGGGAATCAGGAAAGTTAAGCCCTATTTAGTGTGCCCTCCTGCACAATCCTCACATTCGTGGATGCCCCAAAGCAACTCGTCATTCAGCCTAATGTCTGTGCATCTGGTTCTCGAGAAAAAGCTTCTGCTAATGCTTACTGTAGACCGAGGGGATGGCTGCAGGGATGTTTCTGAAGAACAAAAACTTTTGCAGGTTATTTCCAATAGCATGCCAGGGTAGTTAACAACTTTAAATAACCTTATTCATTATCCAGCGGGCAGTTATTGAGCACCTACAATATGCCTGATACTATACTTGGTGCTGAGATACAGAGAAGAAATAGTTTTTGTCCTGAAAACCATACAGTCTGACAGGGAAGTGCGCGACTACAGCCGTGTATGGATCGTATTGTCACATTGACTCAGGCCCCACCATTATCATTTTCATTATCCTATCCTATCCTATCATTATCACAATACACAAAAATACACAATACTGCATTATGTGGTAGTCTAGAAAACAGGTCTTCTAAGCAAACTAAAAGAGAAAAGATGAATGCACTGATCATTCCCCTAACTAAAAGTACAAATGACTTAAGAAGCCATAAAAGCATCCACCAACACGTTATAGTAATGAAAACAGAATCCCACTTTAATGAGCAGATAAGGTATCAAAACATTCACCTAAGAAGGGCAAGCCTCTGACTGCACTGTTGCCATATGAGTTGAGGGGAATGGGACCTACAGAAAGGAAAAGTGAACAGAAAGAATGAAGGTAAATGGTAATACAATAGGGACCATGTCCTAAGCCAAGAAAGGGCTAAATGAGTAGCCACAGCGATGAGACAGTGACTTCAGTTAATCAGAGTACTGCAAACTTGCTATAACAAGTAACCCTCAGTATTTCAGTGGCTTAATAAAATTCAGGACTATTCATAACTTGCGTAATAACTGAAGTTCGTTTGTCTTCATTGGTGCCTATCTCCTCTTCTTGCTAGAATTCAAGGATCCATGCTCCCTTCTGTCTTATGAGTCTAGCTAATCTTCAGTATGTGGCTTCGAAGGTCTCAAGAACATGAAGGATAATGTGTGGGAGGTTTTCGGGGCTCTGCTGGAAGTGGGGCAAGTGACTTCTGCCCACATTCTACTGCTAGACCTCCACACTTGGCCACACCTCACTGCAAGAGAGTCTAGGAAATACAGTCTAGTTTTGTGCCCAGGAAGAAGAGGAAATGACTTTGATAATCAGCTAGACTAGGTTGCCATGCTGAGCTAGAGGAAGAGGTCATCCACTAAGGGTCAGTTCTATATGGTCAGTGACCCTCTGGCTCCCTTACCTCCGTGTCTCTGATGCCTGGTTGAGGATATCCACTGTCATTTCCTCCATGCCATGCTTTCCGCTAGCCTTGCTTTCTCCCACATCCCCATTTTATCTTATTGAGGTGCTTATTACTATCTGATTACATCCTTCCTTATTAATGTACTTACTTCCTGGCATTCTTCCTACCTAGATATAAGTTCCACAAGGACAAGGATCGTGTCTCTAAGGTCCACCACTGTATCCCAGGGCCTAACACAGTGCCTGGCACGTGGGAGGTCTTTAATCACTCACTGCTCTGAATGAATGAACCAACTGGGCCATGGGGGTCTTGAATAGCTTCATGGAGGAGATACGACTTGGGCTGGATATCGAATAGAATTTATCTGGGAGGAGAGAGATCAGGGAACGAAAGGAGACTGATTAAAAGGAGACAGAAGAGGCCCCAAGATGTATAGATTGAGCCATTTGTACAGTTGAGCCACATCCATTCAACCCACATAGCTGAGCTCCTGTAACACACAGGTCAGTGTGCTAGACCGGTGCTTAGTTAGAGGATGCGAAAAATACACAATAAAGCCCATCTCTATCTTCAAACAGGTTGTGCTAAGCTCTGCTTTGGGGGCAACTAAGATACTTCTGGTCATATAGCAGGTCCCTCATCCTGGCCACCAGGGCGTTCCACTGAATGACTTCAGTCTCCCTTTCGGGGGTGACCATAGTTTTCCCACGTGGATGTCTGCTCCTGTGCGGAGCAGCAATGTGAGTTAGAAAGTAGGATAGTGAGGCAGGAAGTAGTGCGGGGCTGTGGAATCAGATGTACTCACTGCCAAGTCCTAGGTCTTGGGACTTTATAAACTTTGGGCCCTTGGGCATGTTCCGTAATCTCTCTGCACCTATTCAGTAAATTGCAGATAATCAAATGTGCTTCCTGGGTTTATTGGGGGAACCAAATGAGATTACCTCTACCAAGAGCCTAAGCAAGTGCCCAGATCACACACATGCTCACTGAGTGGTGGTGTCTCCCCCCTTGATGGCCCCTAACCTGCCCTCGGCTGCTTCACACAGCTCCTGGCCTGGCTGCAGAGAGCTGCTCCTGGGACTCACACCACACTGACTCTTTCCAGCCTTCATATTGGCTTACCTCATAGGAACTGCCAGTAGTCACATCCTTTTTCCCTCAAAATGGAAATTGTACGTGGTTCTCTTCCAGTGTTTTCTAACCTGGCTGCTAACCCTATCCATCAGCCCTCCTCTCACTTCGTGCCTCTTCCCCCTCTCGCACCACAGAGCGCACCTGTTGAACCTGTATCGCACTCAGTGCCTCTCTACGATACACACCTGATCCCACGTGGGATCATCATCTAATCTGTCTAATGGGGCTATGAGGTTAGAAATTCCCAAGGGCACCAATGATTTCTTTTTCTCCTTAAAGTACATCTGCACAATACCTTGAACTTAGTAAGAGGTGACACTTTCTGTTTCCCAGCCCCAAGTGTGATTAGACAGGGACTCCAGTACACTTGGAGGGAGTTGAAATCTGCTGGTGAGCCTCTGAACCATGCCAGCCAGCACTGGGGCCCAAGACCCTTGTCCTCTAATGTGACCCCTCTAGAATCAGTTGCCTGCTTTAACTTTTTTCTCTCTTCTCCTCTCACTTCTGACTGCCTCCTTAGCAAATCAACCTGAGGGAGAGAAACAAGACAAATTCCTTGAACCCGAGAGGGAGAAATAAGGGTCATTTATCTATTTTGAAAGATTACTGACGTTTTCGGATCCTCATTTGCCTATTTAAGAGATATAAAGTTGGACCATACGAAATTGATAATATCCAACTGTTAGTTTAATATGGTTCAGGCTAGTCTTGGTATTTGGACTTATTCACAGTTGTTCATAGGTGAAGTGGTCTGATCCCTGTGTGTGGTCTGCTTACCCAAATGGTTGGTAGAGAGATCCCTGGAGTGGCTATGCATAGCTTCTGATGGGCCTGTGGCCTTCAGTAGGTTCTGCCATTGCTTATGGAGTTTCTGTCATAGGCTCCGGATTCAAAAATGGCTAGTTAATTTCCCTTTTCCCTGCAGGTGCCAACATATGTGTTTGATCTCTGGGATAGATGCCAAGACCTCCAGGCTTGAGTTTTCAAGTCTTCTGGAGATCAAAGGCTCTCCTCAACACCACATGGGTTTCTCTGTGCTGTTACTCAACAAAGCCAATCCAGTTCCTCCAAGGGCCAATGGCAAAGTCCCCAAGAGAGAAGGGGGGGGGAGGGAAAGAAGGAACTCCCAGATTTCTAAATATTGCACCCCATGGGGCAGATGAGTATAAGAACAAGAAGGCATGTATGTTTTTCTCAAGCTACAAATTAAAAATACAGAAACTTACAGACTCACTTACTTATGAACTAGATCCATCCAAATGGGCTGGCCAGGAGTCTCTCAGTTTCTTTTTATGTACCCAGAAGAATATACAGGACCTTAACAATCATTGTTATTCAATACCTTCAATCATTTCATGTGACTTTTAAACAAAGGACTCCATTTCCAGTAGAAAATATCCTAAAGATAAAAACAAATCTAAAACTGAGTTGAGTTGTCTTATTGTAGTCATTTTGAGACTATTCAAATAAGAAATTGTGCCACTATCATTAAGAATCAAGATTTTCAGCATAAGAGAAAAGAGATCAATTATAAAATCAAGACACTTAAATTAAAACCTGTAATCTTAGATTTGAATTGGAAATAGCAGTTTGAACTCGTGATTTAGCTTCATCTTCTGAAACTTATATATTCTCTAGCTCAGCAGAAGAATCCTAGAGTCAGTGATAACCCAGCAACAATAAATATCCCTGGCATGTAGAACGTGGTCTCTTAAAGCTGTTCACTTTGAGGGGAGCCAGACCTTTTTGGAGAAAGGCTGATTCCAGGTCCAGGGCAACAAACGTGCAAGATGAACCTGAAATACTTTATTATACCCGAAACTCTGTTAGAGGAGGAAATAGACCTGAGAGGTCCAACTCAATGCCACACAGCAGGTAGGACCCTAGGAATAGCCAGGGAATAGCCAAGGCAGCCTCCTTCAGACAGGCCTCCAAGCCACAGCCCTCTCAGCTAATGCTCCTACTAGAATCCAAAGCTGTCTGGCCAGGATTCCTCACTGCCACACTTGAGGGATTTTGACAACAAATCCATTCTGAGCTATTTCGGCATTGGGGGACTTTTAAAATTAGCTAGCAGCACAATCAAGACATCCCACATTTGAAATGCATATGTTTGTGTGCTGTGAGGATTACATTCCTAAATCCCCCAAGACTATTGCTACCCTGGCCATATTCCCTCACCCTTATCACTTCCATGCACAGAAGCCTGATTTATAGCTCCCAGGAACTGCATTTGTTGTCTGAGGGCCTCCTCTGGCCAGGGAGACTGCTTTTCTAGAAATCCCAGAGAAATATTGTTCTGGTGCCTAGGCAGCCCTCAACCAATGACTGACAGGAAGTGGTAGATAAACACCCCAACTCCCTCACCTCTAAAGTGTGTGTTACACGCTGACTCCCAAAGGATCCAGCCCCCAGTTACCCATAGAGTCACCGTTTGTTGGCTTTCTTCCCTTCATTTTCTTACTTCCCCTAATACCTCCTATTGGCAGCTTCCTGGAATTACCTCCTAAATAAATGTGGACCTGAACTTTTGTCTTAGTGCCTGTCCTGGCGAAACCCAAACTCTTCATTCTCTGAGTCTGTCTTCCATGGGCAAATAGAGAGGGAAGGAGCCACCATCCCTGGAGAGCAGGCCTCCCTTAGTATCACGGCAGACTCAGCTAGACTAAGGTTAACTGAGTCACAAAAGAACACATCTTTTCTGACCAGATTCAATAGATCATGCATTAAGTGTTCCCCACTCATACAGCTCATGCCTCCTCTTTTATAGAGAGCACAGAACTCATTATAAATGTCTAGGCTTTTGGAGTGGAAGGGTCTTGGAAAATAATTCCTTTTGGCTTGCAGGCTCATGTAGTTATAGCTTCCTTGTTGGCCCAATAAAGGCCATTACTTCTCCTCTACCTATAAAGATACTAATTAGCAAATAATAACTCTAAGTAAGTGCAGTGGAGGTGGTATGTGGGGCCTTTTGCAAGTATTTTTAAATTTGCCACTGTCACTGATGATCTCTGAGTAAATTTTAAGAGCCAATCTCTACCTAGGAGAAGAGATTTATTAGCATATATAATTGGCTGTCACGTGCTAAATACTTTATTGCTTCACCATTTAAATAAGCCAAGGGCATCTGTCCAGGAAGACAAGGGCCTCCATGCATGCACCGTATTGAAAACAGAAACCTTTCTTATATCCAGTGGCTGTGTGCAATGTCTCCTGAAACAGAAAAGTGACCTGCACATGCTTTTTTTGACCCGCCTCTCCCATTCCAGCTCCACTTTCTTCCCTGGAATGTCAGAGGTGCCAGCGGTCACGACGTCACATCTGTAGTTTGAGCAGAAGTGAAGGGACTTTAAAACCCCATACTCATCTTTGTGGACAGAGTGCCTTCTTTCCCCTCCATTTTCCTGCTTGAATTTCAAGGAAAGCAGAGTGCCCGCCAAAGGATGATAGTCACGGTCTTCCCGGCAACCAACGTCACCTGGTTCTTTGCAAATAGTGACAATAGATTTGTGACTTTCACCCTTTTCTAAATCTTGGAAGTATGTCGTAACTGTTCATTTGGTTTTCCTGAAAGATCAAATTCCTTACTTCTGATCAGTGTTTTCTTTTCTCCACTGAAACCTGTTTGCAAACTTGTAAAACTGTCCTTGTCTCTTTAAGGGGTGCAAGGCTCGTGAAGCAAGTGTTGAGCCAAGTTCCCACCCCACCCCCCACCCCCCACCCCCCCGCCTGTGATTTAAGCTCAGGCTCACATGCCTTGAAAACTGGAACAAATATGTCACTTCTTGATGACGGGCTGGTCATTTTCAGTCCAGGTTGCTGGAAGGGGAGCACTTTACCACTAAGAACATGATGTCCTTTCTGGCAAACCTAATCTTGGAGTCGACCTAATTATTAAATTGGGCTCTTCAGATAGTTTTTGCAGAGTGAAACGGTTGGCTGTCACTGATTGACATTGTTCACGCTGACACCTACCTCGTTGCCTCGTCTCTCCTTCCTTGAACGAGTGCTGCTCCATACGTGGTCTCCTGACACGCAGCGCCAGCCTCCCCGGGGAACTTGCTCTTTGCTCACTTGGCTGAGGTGCTTCTGGAATCCTAAAATAAGAATGGCTGATTTCTTGGCGAACAGATGAGAACTGTTTGGGGTTTTTGTTTTGTTTTGGAAGTACAACCTGCCAGGTGGGAAATAAGGACCAGGAAGAAAGGCGAAGGAAGGGAGGAGGGGTCGCCCAGGGAAGCGTGAGGGTCAGGAGACCTGAGCGGCGGGGTTGCCAAAAATCGGGTCTGGGATCTTGGGTCAAATTTCCGAATACTGATTTCCTCATCAGTACATGAGAGGGGTGGGCTAAACAGTAGCTTTCGGTGTGCTGACTGCTACCCAGAGCCAGAAACACATTTCTACCAGCAGGCACACACATGTGACAGAAACAACAGCTTCACAAAACAATACTTACTACATGCAGTGCGTTTTGGTATTTTCTGTTCTACTATATTCTGTTTCTTTGTCTTAAAAATCGCTAGTCTTGACCTGCTGAATGGATTTCACAATCCACTAATGGGTCATGCCCTCGGGTCTGAAAAAACACAGAACTCTGTAATTCCCGAGGTCCCTCCCAGCAGTATTCAATGACTCTGTTAGGTGCCTGAAGGAATTTTCTTAAAACAATAGCTGAGCTGCGACAGATGGCTGTGTGCTTACATTCTGGAGGAAGTGCATGGTGTAGAGCACGGCAGCAGAGTGACCTAAAGATAAACACATAAATTATACACAGCTTCCGAGAATGTGCAGTGCTGGAGCTCCGAGAGCCACTTGGACAATTAGCATCTCCAAGTCATTACACTGAATGCTGCCCCAGTCAGTAAACCAGTATGACACTGGAGACATGCAACCTGTCAGACCACAGGCTCCGTGACTGTGGGCAGCCTTCTTTCTTTATATGCTTTAAAAAAAAATTTTTTTTAACTTTTTATTGATATACAATGTATTATTTGTCCCAGGGGTACAGGTCTGTGAATTGTCAGGCTTACACATTTCACAGCACTCACCATAGCAGATACCCTCCCCAATGTCCATCACCCAGAGCTCTATCCCTCCCCCCATCCCCCAGCAACCCACAAAAGTTTGTTTTGTGAGGTTAAGAGTCTCTTATGGTTTGTCTCCCTCCTGATCCCATCTTGTTTCATTTTTTTCCCTCCCTACCCCCCATGCCCTGCCTCTCAAATTCCTCACATCAGTGAGATCATATGATAATTGTCCTTCTCTGATTGACTTATTTCACTTAGCGTAATACCCTCTTGTTCATCCACCTCGTTGCAAATAGCAAGATTTCGGTTTTTTGATGGCTTAGTATTCCATTGGATATATATATACCACATCTGCTTTATCCATTCATCTGTTGATGGACATCTAGGTTCCTTCCATAGTTTGGATACTATGGACATTGCTGCTATAAACCTTCGGGTGCACATGCCCCTTTGGATCCCTACATTTGTATCTTTAGGGTAAATACCCAGTAGTGCTATTGCTAGGTCATAGGGTAGCTCTATTTTCGACTTTTTGAGGAACCTCCTCCATACTGTTTTCCAGAGTGGCTGCACCAGCTTGCATTCCCACCAACAGTGTAGGAGGGTTCCCCTTTGTCCACATCCTCGCCAGCACCTGTCCTTTCCTGACTTGTTAATTTTAGCCATTCTGACTGGTGTGAGGTGGTATCTCATTGTGCTTTGGATTTGTATTTCCCTGATGCCGAGTGATTTGGAGCACTTTTTCATGTGTCTGTTGGCCATTTGGACGTCTTCTTTGCCGAAATGTCTGTTCATGTCTTCTGCCCATTTCTCGACTGGATTATTTGTTCCTTGGGTGTTGAGTTTGATAAGTTCCTTATAGATTTTAGATACTAGCCCTTTATCTGATATGTCATTTGCGAATATCTTCTCCTATTCTGTCGGTTGTCTTTTGGTTTTGTTGACTGCTTCCTTTGCTGGGCAAAAGCTTCTGATCTTGATGAAGCCCCAGTAGTTCATTTTTGTGTGGGCAGCCTTCTTTCTAGCTTCCAGATTATAAGGTCCCCCAAAGACTGATCTCTAATGGCCTCATCTTTGTACACATTTCACTCACCAAGAAGACAGGCAAATAAAGAAACAAGAAACTTCGAGAGCTCCAGACTTTCCTCTTTTGTACTGCGACCCCCAATCATGGCCTCTTGGTCTTCTTTTGTTCCCAGTCCAGGAAAGGGAATGATATGTAGTGAGCAGGGACATGGCCAGGATGTTATCATTTTATTGGACTCTCAGAGCCACTCCAGGAAGGCTCTAGGATTCCTACTTCACAGAGGAGGGCACAGAGGCCCAAAGAGTTCAGTCACTTGTTCTGATCCATTGCTCCTGTAATGAACCTCCATCTTGCCAGCCCGGAGCTCAGGGTCTTTCCCCGCAGAGTAGCCTGCCACTGCTTAAAGGCAGAGTCCGTCTGGGTGGATGATGCAGCCTCACTTATTCTGATGAGCGGTAGGAAACGGACGCATAAATGGAGCAGGACAGGACTCAGAGAGAAGAGAGTCCAAATCCTCATTTGTAAAGATAGGGAGGTGGATCCTGGGAAGGTTCTATGACTTGCACAAGGGTGCAGAACTGCAAGTAGAACCCATGCCTCTAGTGGTCTTTCCATGGGATGTCAGACATGAAGAGGGCAATGACAGTAACAGCAATAATTAAACAGTACTCCTAGTATGATGTGTCAGTTTGTTTTAGAAGTTGGGGAAATATTTCTAGAGGGAAAAATCATTCTAGATCCTTTTAGTCTATAAATAAACACACAGACATGTTCTGTGCGTGTTGGAATGTTTCAGGACACTGGAACTTGTCAGAAAGCCTAGATTTTTCTGATGCTGAGGGGATGCTTTGCCCACAGCAGTGAACAGGTCTGAATTATTATGGTTCTACAGAAACGGCAGTCCAACAGGGACAGACTGGGAGCCTGGCGCCGGCGTCAGGCCGTGCCACAAGTGGCAGGAGTCTCGGTGCTCCTTACTCTGCTCCCTCCGCCACACTGCCAGATAGAATGGGCAAAGGGCTGGCTACCAAGGAAGGAAGGGCAGGCGGGAATGAATGGTTGCGTTTGGGGAAATCCCATCCTTCCTCCCTAACAGATCTGAGAGCTCAGGCGGTAGCAAGAGACACTGAGTCGATTTCTGTTCTGCTTACCAAGCTGATGACGGCTGAGCACTGGCTTCAGCATAGCAGGGACCTGGGGAGCAAACTGGCTCCGTATCTGTGACACAGACTCTTTCAGATGCTCATTAATATATTAATGTGCTAACACATTCCCTGCTGCTTTCTGTCCCAGAGCATCAGAATGGATGGTTTCTGGCAGGGAATCCTTGTGACAGGGGTGGGTGGGACAGGTGGAAGGGAAGGAAGGGAGGTTAGGTAGTCTGACCTGTAGGCACGCTAAGAACATTTAAAAATCCAAAAGACAATTCCGTTTCTGAATGGCTTTGCATATCTTTCTGCCATTTTCGCCACACGAAACATCCATACTTCGATTTCAGCTACCACGTTACCCCTCTTAGATTCTGGAAAGCCTGAGAGAAGGAAGGAGGAATAGCACGTGGAGAGAGACAGTGGCAGGGGTGGGGACTTGAGGTACAGGGGCTTGGAAGCCAGGCTGAGAAGAAGCATCCTGCACTCCTCCCAGGGATAAGCAAGCTGTAAGGGAGTGAAAAGTTCATGCGGCCAGGCCAGAGAAGGCAGTGTTAAATAAGGACCAACCCTCGCAGGATGGGAGAAGCTTAGGGCAAGATTATGCCTCCCCCCCTGATTTTCACCCCTTTGCAACAGTCCCTAAGCACGAGCCTCCTCCTGTCCTTAGAAATAGGCCCGGCCTTCCCAAGAGAATGGCAGCCACTAGTTTTCCTCAACTTCCAAATCAGTTCATTTCAGCTGTACCTGGTGACCAGATCTGTGCTTTCAATATATCACTATGAATCAAGGTCCTGACAATACCGTTATATCCAGAGTTTGACAGGGGAATGAACTAAGTTCATTCTATAAAGACTTTTCACTGCCCTGTGGACATTTCGTACAGTGGTATTCTCTTTCAGCAGTTTGGTTTTATGGTGTCTGTTCGTACGACAAATCTCCTGGGTACTTTCTGAAAGATGCACTCAGTTCTTGGTTACACCTAGTCCTGTGGCTGATGCAAACAGTAGCAGTTCTGAATCTTTTGATTTTGAGAAGCACTAGATACTTTTAATGTGGCAGACAGCCTACTCTATACCTGCCCCCAATCAGCCTTAATTTAGGCAAACATTTCAGTCCTGGTTTGTGAAAGAGCAACAGGTTGGAAGCCAGACAGAGAAGGTTTCTAGTGCCAGATCATGAACGGGCTAGGTATGTGAGACTTTGGAAATTTCTGTACTTCTAGGATACCTAGAAGTTTCCTTAGCTGTAAAATGGGAGCAGTACTTTCATCTTTGGGTGAAGTAAAGATATGAAGAATGTAATACACCTGATGTACATACAGCTTGGCCTGTAGCCGGAGCTCTCTACGAGAGCCTATAGTTGGACAGGAGAAATCATACCTCCACAAAACCTTTTTTCTGCTGTGGAAAATAGGTATTCATTTTCTGTGATTGTGTAACAGTGTATTCCAACTATCTTGTGGATCTGAGGTCTCGACACAGGTTCACTGGGTCCTCTGCCCAGGGTCTCTGTGGGCTGCAATCAAAGTTTGGATTGGGGCTGAGCTCCTAGAGGCTGTCCGCCCATACCTGCCACATAGCCATCTCTCCAGTGTGGCAGTTTGTTTCTTCAAGGGCAACAGGAGAATGTCTCTGCTGCTTCTGGTCTTTTTTCTTTTTTTTTTAATGCTTAGCTGATTAGGCCAGATTTGCTCAGGAAAATCATCTCCCTTTTGATGAACTGAAAAGTCAACTAAGTAGGGATCTTAAACTCCCCACTGCCATATAATGTAACAGAATTCACAAGTTTCACCTACACTCAAGGTGGTGGGGACTACACAGGGTACATACAAGAGAGGACAGGAATCTTGGGGGCTATTCTAGAATTCTGTCTAGCATGGGCCAGGAGGCTGCATGTATCCTAATAAGCAGAGGAGAAACCTTCTTGCTGCTTTCTGTATCATTTTTATGAGAACAAACATTTCTGTGAATACTAAGGCCACTAGCTTTCAAGGCTGAGCCATGGTGTAATTGTTAAACGGGAAAGAAAAGGGGGCAGGGTGAACCTGAAGATGTGGGAGAGCTTTGCAATAAGTGGCAGTGGTGCAATGAGCTTATGAATGAGTGAATGAGTGTATTCAACTTTCATTGAACTGTTACTCAGAGAAAGAAAGAAAATTTTTTTAAGAGGGAAAATGGGAGTTTTCCCTGGAAGAGCTCCATTAGTGCCTATGTGTCTGCCTCCAGTGGTCACATAATACTAGTTAATGCTCTGTAACCAAAGGACAAAACTGAAAGCAAAGGGATTAAAGAGTCTTCCTTCCCTTCCTCGTCTAAGAGATAAACACAATTGTGGCAACTGATGAGTGAAATGTTCACCTGCTAATGCATGGCAGAAATTCATTATAGCTTCTCAGCAGATAAAGAAAAAGACTAGATGGGGAGAGGTGTGGATTCCTAGCCCTGAAGGCTGTCACTGAGAGAGCTGGTTCTTCCCAGCAACCGTGACTTGGCTGCCTGTGTTAGTCTTTGCATCTGTAAATCCACAGGCCTGAGCAGCAGGCAGAGTTCTGCAGCCCAGAAACTCAGCATTGGCTTGCGCAGTAGGGAACAGTAAGAATGTTTTGGGCATCAGCAAAGCAGTGGTGCCAAAAAAATGCTTTTTTTTTTTTTTTCAAGTAACTTTATATTTAATGTTTAATAGTGAGGAAAGATAATTTTACAGAACTTCTTTACATTTATGTTATGATTGCTAATTCATGGCTTCATTTGAGATTACCTACTGCAGAAAGGCAGAGATGGAGGAGTGGAGGCTATGGTCTTTTTACTGTTAGGGCCTTCAGAAGTCGAGGTGTTGGACTACCCTCGGGAATGGTGTAATAGCAGAACGGAGGACTCAGCCAGAGGGCTCTTCTCCCAACCTTCTGCTTCCAGGCACCATCACATATAAACAAGTTTCGCACAGGACCAGAGAACATAGACTCCAGGAGGGCAGAGGTTCTTGTGTTTTGTTCTGTGCTATATTCCACACCCAGCACTGTGCCTAGGACATAAGAGCTATTTGGAAAATACTCCAGGTGTGGATAGAGATTTCTGTTGTCAGCAGTCTCTTCTGGCCCACTAGGTTGCCCATCTCCCTTCATTCACATAAGATCCCAAGGCATCAGCAGATAACATGTTGTGTTTCTCACATACACCTCATGATAAAAAATAATCTGAGGGCACTTTTCAAATATACAGATGACTAGGTCTCTGTAGGAAGCCTGTAGAGGCCTAGTAAGCTGGAGCCCAGTAATCTGTCTTTGACAAGCCCTTCTGATCAGTCTTTTCTTCAGAAGAACACTGAGATAAATAGCACGAGCTCAGCAATTCCCTTTACTCAGATTAAGGAGCCACGGCCACTTGACCTGTTTGCTGAGGAGCTATCAAAGCCTTCTGGTCCATTTCCATTCACCTGGGCTCAGCCCTGAATCCTAGCTGCCACCCTCCTGAAGGCATGGCCTGGGAGAAGAGGTGTTCAGGAGCCCCTCTACTCCCAGACTGCCCCCTAAACATCTTGGCCTCTTCTTTTCCCTGGCAAGCTCTCTGTTCAGGACCTTCTCCCAGCTGTCACCAGCCCATGAATTCTCACCAACCTCTGCTAAGTTTGATAATGACCTTTGCCCTGTTAGATGGCAGCTGACCTTTGCCACCAGGCAGGGGCTGACCTTTTAGTCAGTTTTGGTCACTGAACCAGAGCGATCCTCCGAGGGTGGCTAAATAAAGCCTCGGTCTTCGCATGCCCCACTACTTAACCCAGGAGAGAAGGGAGGCTCTGATCTAGATACGGCCTGACCTTTCCACCCCAAGGCCTCCCATGATCCTCCTAGGTATTCTTGTCCCCCCAAACTCAGTGACCCCTGACTTGTTCACCAAGCACTTACGGTTTCCAAGGAAAGGGTTGAGGTTATAGAGTAACTCAATAAAGAAAAGTTGCTGGGGAGCCTGGGTGGCTCAGTGGGTTAAGCCGCTGCCTTCGGCTCAGGTCATGATCTCAGGGTCCTGGGATCGAGTCCCGCGTCGGGCTCTCTGCTCAGCAGGGAGCCTGCTTCCCTCTCTCTCTCTCTCTGCCTGCCTCTCCATTTACTTGTAATTTCTCTCTATCAAATTAATAAATAAAATCTTTAAAAAAAAAAAAGAAAAAGAAAAGTTGCTGTCTTTATGCTTGGCCCCATAGAACTCTGCCCTAAAAATACTCTCCCCTGGGTTACCTGGGAAGATAATTCTGGGGTCTCTAACCCTTGGGCCTGAATTCTTCTTAGAGACTGAACACCAAGGAAGAAAAAAATCTAGGTCAAAGAGAGTAATATGCTCTGTAGCTGGAGGTGAGAGAATGTGATGAGTGTTCATGATCATGGCTGTCCAGAATAGCTACCTATCGCTATTTAAGCAATTTACATTTTTTTAAAAATTAAAAAGTGTTTAATAGCCAGTGTGGCTGGTTCTCATACAAATGGCTACCACATTGGATGGCATAGCTAATAGAGCGTTTCATCGTCACAGAAATTTCTGTTGCATGGCACTGTTTGGCGGGCACAGCATTGTTCCTTTGACCCTGTCCATGTGATGTTTCTTTAGCATCTTTGGAAATATGTCTGTTTCTATTGATGGTTCTTGTGATTATGATGCATTATTCTAGAAAAAAAAAAGACTACTGAAGACTGCATTAGAAAACAAAACCAAGGGGCGCTTAGGTGGTTTAGTCAGTTAAAGTGGCCAACTCTTGATTTTGGCTCAGGTCATGATCTCAGAGTTGTGGGTTAAGCCCTGTGTCGGGCTCTGCACTGAGTGTGGAACCTGCTTGAGATACTCTTTTCCTCTCTGCCCCTCTGCCTCCCCTCCATTAGGGCACAGGCTGTCTCTCAAAAAATAAAATTAAAAAAAGAAAAAGAAAAAACCAAAACTAATTCCCATAAATGGAGTACTGGGTGGTGGTGGGGATTAATTATCAAAACGTTGTGTTTTCCCCAGTTTTCTTCTATTTCCTTTCTACAAAAGTGCCCTACCTCCTTTTTCCATTTGTCTTTCTGCTTTATCTGTAGAGTATCTTGTTCTGTGTAAGCCTTCCCAGACAAAGTGAAATGGTAAACCAGACTTCAAAAACAAAAGGATCGAAGGAGAACCAAAAAAAAAAAAAAAAAAAAAAAAAAAAAAAAAAAAAAAAAGTCTGGGGCACAGGAATAAACAGTTGGGCAGAACATGCCCAAATCATACACTGGGGCAAAGAGGGGAAGGAGAAGAGGGAAACAATGAGACGGGCAGGAATAGGGGGTCTGGTTGGGATAGCAGGTCTGGCATGGCAGGTGAGGCCCTCTGGGCCAGTTCTCACTATTCCTGAGGCTGGCAAGCTGCCCAGGTGCTCAGGAGTTCCTCTGTGCAGCATTTTCCTGACCAGAATCCTCCTGCTTAGGACCAGCTTCTCCCATGAGAATTTGTCTTAAGTTTATTTGGGGATCACTCGTAGGTGATCTCCATCCCAGGCTCAGTGTGTACATGAAGACCTGGGGTGTGTCTGGGGGAAAGAGGCTTTTTTCCCTGATCTCTTGGATGAGTTGCAGGGACGGCACCCCTCTCCTTACCTGCACTGTCTGTGGTTTCCTCACCGAACCCCAGTACCCCGGGAACGGGTTCTTCAGTGCTTGTCCTTGCCCCTAGATGAAACTAAGGAAGCTGGGCAGTGCTTTGAAAGATGGCAGGCCATGGAGCTGGCAGGTGGAGAGCAAGATAAAGCAAAACAGCAAGGGTTGGGGGCCCGGGGTCACAGGAGACAGGAAGCAGAGCAAGGGAAAAGTAAAGTTCAGCTGGGATGCAGGAGCACGCGTGCACAACTAGAAGTCTGAGGCCTTGCGGCCAGAAGACTGGAGCTAGGGTGACCTTTTTTACTCATTCCTGAGGCTTTTCTCTGTATTCTTGGAAGGCAGGGCCCCCACCCCCACCCGCCGCATCCCACTCCCAAGCATGGATGGCCAAGAGTCCGTCCAGGTTGATGAGCATCTGTGCCAGAGAGTGCAAAGAGGTGTGGAGAGAAAGTTAGCTGGTCCCAGGCAGATGGTGGGTGTCCTGGGGTCTCCCATCCCTTAGCCTGGGGGCGAAGGTGGTCTATTTCTATACTGGAAGCCACAGACCTTTCTCCAGCCTTGAGTGCATTCCTAATATGAACGCAGCTCTCTGAACTTCTACTTCACCCAGACCCCACCCCGACCCCCACCCAGGCTCTGCCAGAGGCATAATTTAAAGTTGTGATGTATAACGCCCCCTTTCTCTCTCTGTCTTGCAGCCGTCTCCAACCTGGACATTGAGAGTAAACTGAGCGTGTACTACCGTGCGCCATGGCACCAGCAGAGAAACATCTTCCTCCCGGCCACAAGGCCACCCTGCGTGGAGGAGCTGCACCGCCATGCCCGGCAGAGCCTACAAGCCCTGCGCAGAGGTAACTGGTCCTGGGCTTTGGGGGGCTTTTCAGAGAGAGAACTCAGAGCTTGTCCCATCAGTTCTAACACTTCACCTTACTATAATGACTTTGAAATGCTCCCTTTTCTACACTGAAAACAAATTCTTGGGTAATACAACCTGCTTATACATGTAATTAGAAATAGCACTATGGTCTGAATATGTAATAGGATTTAAAAGGAAAATTATTTATATTTGCAATATATAAATGCCTGGGCACGACGACACTTGAAGACATCATAAAGCAGTCATATGTTTGTGCCTATCAAATAGGTTTGGATTAAGTAAAGATAATCAGAAGCCATTCTGAACAAAAAGTAGAGGGAAATGAAGGAGTTCGGGGCCAGGAGGACACAACCATAAAAACTGGTGCATTGTGCATACATTAAACATGAGCAGCAAAAAAAAAAAAAAAAAAAAAAAAAAAAAAAGCCCACGCCTTTGGGTTATAGTTAAAAGAGAATTAGGTTTGATTCAGAAGTAGGTTCTATGCCCCCCCACAACACAGGTGGGACCTAGGGCACTGTTCGTTCAGGACCCTCCTGTGCCTTGTAGGACAGCTGTCATCCTTGGCTCCCGCCTAGTCATCTAACAGCCAGACCCTCCCTCAGGAGGTGTGCTCCTGTTGAGAACCAGTGACGTGGTCTATTCTCCAGCAGAGCATGTGGAGGCCTAGTGAGGTCAGCAAACTTGCTCAGAGTCACATACAGCCCATTACGTAGAATGCCAAGACCCTGATCCAGGCCTCCAGACCCCCAGCCAGAGCTCTTTTCCTCCTCACTATACACAGTGTCCTGGGAAAATAAATATTTCTATTTCTCTTTCTCTCTCAGTCCTGAAAAAGCCAGAGATGGGCACAAAGCAGGCAAGGTAGAAGGTAACAGCCTTCTCTTACTTCCTGGTGGCTTAAAACCATTGTAGTTGGGACAAGGAGATTAAAAACCGGCATTATCCTTTTAGAGACCTCCCCCTAAATTGGGTATCAGAATTTGGCATGCCAGCTTTTCTGGCCTTTAGATTTTTGCCATGGAGACAGATGGTGATGTCTGCACCTTCAGTGCCTTTGTTCCAAATTCCCTGTGCTCCTGTAAGGAATGGTATTTTCCAAAAGTATTACAATTCAAATTAAACACTTTAATGTCACCATGAGGATGGAGAAATGACACTTTGTTTTCAGTTTATGTTCTTCCACATGTTTATGACTTCTCCCTTTCCCCATAGCCCTGGTCTTCTCCCCCTTTAATGAAAGAATTAACCGACTAATATCCCTAACTCAACTGTTTGTAAAAATTCCCCTTGGTTATTGGTAGCCGATACTGTGACACTTACAAAAAAGAGTGATGACCAGTATCCTCTAGAAGTATTTCTGGCACTCTTACTAATCACTTTGATTTTTTAAATTGAGTCACTTCAATTTTGTAGTTGGCTAAAAAGTCCTTCTTTACCAAATTTTTACTGTAAGCACCTTCTGGAAATCTTCCTTAACATACTCACCGTTCCCTTGCAGCCACAGTTAGGCACCCTTCCCATAATAATACCCTTTGCATCCTCCCAATCATGTCATTTATACACTTATATCATCACTAACCCCTTATAGGCCTGTCTTCCACCATTAATCCATGAGCAACTCAAGAGCACGGACAGCATCTTATTAATTTTTTTATTCAAATCACTTAGCATGAACTTGACATAGAGTAGGTCCTCAATGAATGTATGCGTAAGTAAATCAAATTCTATAGAAAACTGGTTGAGCATTGAGGGCAGAGAATGATGACAGAGGAATCTGATCATTCTCACTAAATACTTTCTCTGATCCCATCATCAGAGAGCTTGAGTTACGTTAGCCCTTTAGACATAATTATTTTTATCCCTTTATTATTATTCATAAGTCATCCCTGATTAGATTTTTCCAGATTCGACCAGATAACATTAAGCTGCTTGGTAAGCTATCACATTTCACCATGTTGTCGGGTTTGGACTTAATGACAGAACTGAGGAACAGCAAGTGCCAATATCAATTTTCTCAGAACTTCCTCCTGGGGGCTGAGAGAGGGATATAAGGCCTCCTGGGGGTTTGGAAGGAAGATTGTGGAGCTGCATCTTGTCCTCCACAGACTGGCTTTCTTTGAGGTTCTCTCAACAGCAAATCTTGGGTGTAGTAGTTTTAATAGCACTGCAGAGAGCCATAAACAGGAATTATAGGCATCATAGAACTAAAAACATGCAGTGTGGAATCAAAATTAGAAAGTGACTTTTTTTTTTTTAACCTTGTCCAAGAAACAGCAGCTTAGCAGGGCATCCATCAGAATACCACTCCTGCCATCTGGTGGCCGTGGCTAACACCGACCAGGCGACAGCCCTGCTCGGCAAACAGAGCAGTGAGCTTCCCCAGAGGCTCTCTGGACAGGTGGAAGATCCTGGCTTCCAAGAGGACTAGGGATAACGAAGCCCAGACGAGTAAAGCTGTGGTGGCAGCAGTACTGTGCTCCTTTTGGAGCTGAGGCTAAAAGGAGAGAGCAGGGGCCTGGGATCAGAGCCTAGAAATTGGCTGCTTTCAAGATCTGCTCCATAGCACACCCCTCAACATAGCCTACTGAGGCCAAGTGCTGCGCCACACCTAGGACGCGGCGAGCAGTAACTACCGCTTGGTCCCTGTTCAGAGGGAATGCCTGTCTGGTGACAGAGCCGGACAGGTAAGCAGGGGACGTCGGCGCAGCGCCATGGCTGCTCAGAGGAGGCACCAGTTGTGCCAGGGTGCTTCAGAGAAGGCTTCCCGGAGCAAGTCACACCTCACTGGCTTTTGGAGTACTTAGAATTGGATTCCCCCTTCCCCCCTTTTTCTTAGCAATTCTTTATACTCAGAGCCAATGATGGCTTTAAGTGAGGCCATCATTTATGTTTGTAAGACAGGGAGAGAGATTACCAAGTGGCTGTAAAGAGACATTTATATTTTATATTGTCTTTCAAGTTTCAGGGCTGAGGTCTATGTTCTACTGGTCTAAAGGAATATGGACCAAGGGTCTACTGCAGTTCCAGACTCTAACAGATGAATGTTCTCCCAACCATAGCACCAGAAAAAATATTAGTAGGGAGCCACTAATCTAGCCTGTCTCCTCCCAGCCTGGGGCAAATGAAAGAGATTTCAGAACGTGTAGGAAGGCAACCAGTAAATGGGAAATTGAGTTGATATCTCCCTCCTGACTCCCTTCCTCTGACCTCTTCTTAACCAGTGACACCTGTATTCTACTCCTCACTATGTATTTTAAAATGTAACTTTTTCCTTGTGCTGTCCATTTAGAAAAGCCTATTGTTGGCTTGCAGAGAGCAAAGAGGATGGCAATAGAGGTAGACACTTCAACAAAGAAGACATTTATCTCCAAAGGCTTTCTGATAACCACTGGCTGGGCAGCAGTTTGGCACAGACTACCTCTTCAGTGACTTCGTGTCTTGGTTAGACGAGGAGGCCCCAGGCATGCATGTGGGCTGGGTCTGCAGGCTTGGTGGCCTTCAGTGTGGCCAGTGTATGGGGCAGGGTGTGCTCTGTAGCTCACTGAGACACCCAGAAAGCTAAACTACTCTTGGGCTCTCAGTGATTCTTGTTATGAAGTCAGGACCACTTCATCCCACGAACAGAAATGTCTTGGCTTTCCTCAGAGGTAGCTTTATTTCTAAATCAGACAACTGTCATCATTGGGATTCCTTTACTTTCTCTAGGAGCCTAGGATTTCAAAGCCCTCTGAGTGTTAGGCATGCCAGAGCTTAGAAGGCTGCAATGGTGTGCTGGTCACAGGCTCTCTAGAAAAGAAAATGTAGATAAAGAACTAGATAGCTGGTGGAAAGATAGATAAAAGCCCTAATGTGTAACACTCACTAATTTCTATGATGTAAATACCTCCACCATGGCCTACTTCAAGCTACCAATAGTTTAAAAACTGGCCTGCAAAATTCCTGACCACGTAGCAGTCAGCAGCCCTGAGTCAGGGCGAGCCAACTCCCTCACCCACTGAATGGCTGGGAGCATCCGTGCCTGCCACTCCCCAGGAGACTCTGGCATGGCTGTGCCTACCATCCTCTCCAGCATCAACGTCAGCTATTGTTCTAGAATTTCTTTTTTTTTTCTTTTTTTTTTTTTTTTTTGCTCATGTTTTGAAATGAAGCATGTTGAAAATACACTGCTTTTTCCAAACTCAAGATTGAGCCATCTCGTACAAAGATTATGAGATGGACCCACTAAAATGTAAGGGCCCCTTTTCATATTATTGTGAAATGAAAGTTTAGCTTGGAACCATTCTGAAAATCTTATTTGGTATAAGGATGAGCTAGATTAGGAGAAACTCACTTTTTTCTAGCTGTTTGCTCACCCTCCCAAGGGGGAAGGAGAAATGGAAGATGCCAAGGATGTGTCCGTATTATTGCTTTTTCTGCCCCCAGAGCACCGGAGCCGGAGTGATCGCCGGGAGCAGAGAGCCGCTGCCCCTCTTTCCATAGCGGCCCCTCCACTGCCAGCCCACCCCCCAGCTCACAGCCAGAGGAGGCGCGAAGTTAAGGACCGGCACTTCTTAACGGTGAGCTTGGTGGCCAGCCGGCAGCCCTGGCCTTGCTCATCAGAAACCATGAATGGGTCTTGGGAGTCCATTTCCTTCCTCCTAGTGGAAGAGCCTGGGCCACCTAAGAGAGCCAAGTCATGGGCATTTGAGAGTGACTGGACTTTTTTCCCCCTTTCATTCATGTGTCTTTTGGAGAATAGAGTAGGAGTACATAAGTATTTTTTTTTTTTTTTACTTAACTGGTTGCACAATGTAGTAAAGCCATAATAATTGAGGACTCTGAAATCAGGGGGAAATTTTTGCCTGAAATAGGAGTTTTTCTGTATAGAAGCAGAAAGATTTAGAGCAGGTGGCTTCGGTGTCCTCAGCCCCTCATCTGTAATTTGGGGATATGAGTAGCACCTCACTCATAAAGTTTGAGGACTAACCGAGATAAGGCCTGGAAAGAAGGTAGCATGGTGCCTGGCATGGAGTAAGACCTCAGTAAATGCTCACTCTTACTGGGAAGGTGCTAGTGCAGATGACTCGGTGGGGTGGGCTGCGAAAAAAATGTGAAAAATCACCGCGTGAAGATGAGCCATGTCATGCTTTCATGCTTCCCCATTCTATAAGGGAGGCTAGGCCTGCCGGGTCACCAGTTACCCGAGGGTCCTCATCACTGCTGGTGATGGCAGCTTTGCCTGGGTGGATGTGGTTGTAACTCAGCCCAAGCCCCCAAGTATCAATGACAGATGAAGCTGAGCCCAGGTTGGAGCACCTACAAACATCACCACCACGAGTGCACTTTCTACGGCCTCGGCGGGGAGAGGTGAGCGCTGTGTGCCCAGGAGGAGGGCAGCATTTAAGTGAGAGGCTATGATTTCTATGACCAAATCAGCCCACATGGCTGGACCCCTGCTCCCTTGTCAGTACAGTTTGAGGCCCAAAGTCTTAAGAAGTTACAAGTGTGGGTCCAAGTTGAGGTTTTTACTTGATATTAAGCTTCTCTGTATGGTAATAAATCCTGCGCCCTTCTGGCTTTTACGATACACAAAACAGATGCAAAATATTTGGACTGCAGGATGCCAAACATCCAGCCGAGAACAGACTTCATCTAAATGAATCTGCATGCTTTAACATACCCAGATACAACAGTAAGTGATGTTGACCAAGACATAGATATTTTTCCTACCTGTGGCTGCACTGTGGGCTCCATGTCCTTCAGGCTCACCGAGGCTCCTCAGAGCCGTGTCACACTCAACTACGCTGCTGCAGTGCAGCCCAGGGATGAGAAAGGAAGGTGAGAGACTCTGAGGGCTTTCTAGGTCTTTATATAGAGCAGTTACACATGCTAGTGATTTGTCATAAAAGCCCCTGCTCGACAAAAGTTTTATTAAGCTCAAATGTGCTTGCAAAAGCATTTGCTTTTAATGAGGCATTTCTGCATAAAAATGCTAAAAATATTTTTCCATTCATTATAACATGTTTTGTGGCTCATTAAGTTGTTTTTTTTCAGGGGGGCGGATGGGAGAGAATAATGTTGAGCATTTACAGAAATGACATAAAAATATCACCATTTGTCATAATCTGCATAATTTTTAATAATGTCTAAATACCAAAGTTAAGACTATAGGAAAAAGCCAAAAATAATGAATAACAATGAGGGTGCTTCATTTACCGAGCAAGCTTCAATAAGAGGAGGAGTCTAGAGCAAACTGACGTAAACCAGAAAGTGTACCCATCTCAAATGATAATAATTAAAATTGCCCCAATTACTTAGGAATACTGTTTCATTTATTTGATTGAATTTGGTTCACCAAGTTCACTGGAAGATCTTCCATTCAAGTTCTATCCCTCAGACCTGAAGGTGATTCAGAACAGAACACAGTTCTGTGCGCTGAGCTTACAGGAGCCGTAGACTGCTACCAGAGAAGAGGCTGCAGGGGCAGGGACAGGAAATTGGCAACCACATTGTTGGACATTTTCTTAGAGAGCAACAGGGAAAAAAGCATTTATAGTGAGATGCTGATACAACTCTGCAAACTGTTATACTGTAGTTTGGTCATTAAGGGTATAGACTGTGAAGTCAAACTGCCTGGATTTGAATATCAGCTCTACCATTTATTAGCTGTGTGACCCTGAACAAGTTAATCATTTTAGTGTCTCCGGGATAATAGTGATAGTACCTCATAAGTTTGAAACAAAGACTGAATGTGTTATTACATTGTTAATACATGTAGATAGTACCTAATGCATAATAAGCACTCGATACGTATTAGACATCATCATCATTGTTAATAGCCAATCAAGTTCATGGTGTATCATTGATATTGTAATAAGATGATGGGTCTAACTAGGTTTCAATCCCAGCTCTACAATTTCTTCGGTTGCATGATTTTGAAAAAGTTTTATCTTTGAGTCCCAGTTTCTGTGAAATGGGGAGATAACTTCAATTTTACAAGGTTGTTAAGAAGATTTAAGTGTTATATAAATACAATTAAATCATGTATATATGAAAAAGTCCCTAGTGTAGTGCCTAAAACATACAAATATCTGAATCTATATTCATAAACACTTAAAATCAAACCCTTACCATCAAATGAAAAGCCTGTAGCATATATTCACTAATAAGACTAGAGGAAATATAAGTTGTGACTTCTTCTAGAGGGCAATTTCCCAATATTTATCAAACTATAAGATGTTAAATTATGCTAAGTGAAATAAGTCAGACAAATACCATATGATTTCACTTGTATGTGGAATCTAAAAACCAAAACAAATGAGCAAACAAAAGCAGAAAGACCCATAAATACAGAGGACAAACTGATGGTTGCCAGAGGGGAGGGGAAGAGGAGATGGGCAAAAGGGGTGAAGGGCATTGGGAAGTACAGGCTCCAGTCATGGAATGAGTAAGTCACGGAGATGAAAGGTACAGCGTAGGGACTATAGTCAGTGATACCGTGATAGCACTGTACGGTGGCAGATGGGAGCTACGCTTGTGGAGAGCACTGCATAATATAGCAAAGGTTGGTCATATCACTGAATGTAACACTATTTCTCAATTATACTTCAATAAAAAATAAATAAAAGGGGCAAAAAAGCCCTTACAAGATGGGGTACCTGGCTGGCTCAGTCAGTGGAGCGTGTGTCTCTCAATCTCGGGGTTGTGGGTTTGAGCCTCACGCTGGATGTAGAGATTACTTAAGAAAATAAAATCTTTACCCAAAAAACCCCCCTATAAGATATTCCTACCCTTTGATCCAGCAATTCTATATCTAGGAATTTATCCTAATGCAAAGATATTTTCACTAGGATGTTCATCAAAGCACTGTTTGGAATAGGAAAAATAGTTACAAATATCTTAAATATCCAACAGTAGGTACTTAGTGAATTCTGATATATTCATAGGATAGACTATGGTATCGAAAAGTGTCACTAAAGAATATTCAATGACATGGAAAATATATATTTTATCATCAGGGAGTTTTAAGTAGTGTAAAAATTGTGTATGGTGTCTATGAGTGCATACGTGAGTATACATACATACATGCATAGGAAAAAAGGCCGGAAGGCTCTGTACCTGTGCTTCCCAAACTGTGTGATGGGGTCCTCCAGGGCACTGCAGTGAAATCCAAAGGGTGCACTGGGATATTTTACATTATCAAGAGGTCCTCTGTTTCTACCTGATGATGGCTCCAAAGTAGCCTCATAGATTTTGCAAGTGGAAAGAGGGGTTGCTTGGTTTCTTGACATGTAATTTAAATCAGAAGTTCCGAGAGGAACACAAGGGAAACTGACCAGCCAACTTAGCTTAAAACCCACTGTCAGCTGAAAATTCAAGGTCTCTCTCACAATTGTAAAGCCCATCTTAGGAATCCTCATCCTTCAAGGGTGGGAAAGGAGATGATCCCAGGCCTAGATGGTTTTCCAGAGGAATTCTAAACCTTCCAAGTCCAGATAATACCAGTGCTCTATAAATTATTTCAGAGCATTGAAAATAAAATAGAACTTCCCTATTTCTTTTATGAACATGTTATGAAAGTTTGACACCTGAACCTGATAAAGCATGGAAGTGGGGGAGGGAAATATAGACCAATATCACTCTGGTTATTAATGCAGAAATAATAAATGTTAGCAAATAGAATACCACATTAAGAAATTCATATACCATGACTAAATGGGATTTATTCTATAAATAGAAGGTTGGTTCAATATTAAGAAATATATTAGTATCATATACTAATATATATATTAGAATATGTATGTATTAGTAGATTAGTATTAGTGTGTGTGTGTGTGTGTGTGTGTATATATATATATATACATATATATATATATGGTTTCATATACTAATCATATACTATCTAAAGGGAAAAAAAAACATATGATTATGTCCATGGATGCCAGAGAGGCCTTAAATAAAATTCAACACATATTCTTTATAAAAAGACTTGAGAAAATAGGAATTGAGTGGTACTTCATTAACATGATAAAATATACATATCTTAGTCCTAAAGCCAGTCTCTTAATGGGGAAGCACTAGAGGCATTTCCAGTAAAATCAGAAACAAGGCAGAGATGCTATCTATCTCTGCTACTAATTAATATTATACTAGGGAGATTAATCAATGCAACTGGACAAAATAAATCAGTTATAGGCATAAGATTTGATAAGGAAGAAGTAAAGGTATATCTAGTTGCAGATGATATGATACTATAGAATCTTCCTGGTAGAGGATCAATGATAAAAGTAATTCAAACACACAGTAAGGTAGCAGGATACACACACACAAAAATCAATAGCCTTCATTTACACAAATGATAGCCAATTAAAAGACCAACTAGTAGATGAAACTCCATTTACAGCAATAACAAAGAAGATTAAATACTTAGGAATTAATTTACCAGAATGTGCAAAACCTGTATGAGAGCAACGGCAGCATTCTTTTAAAATACAAAATTAGATTTTCTCAAATGGAAGGATGTCCCCTATTCTTGGAAAGAATGATTCAGCATTATAAGTAGGTAAGTTCTAAGTTGATTTATAAATTTAACACAATCTCAAAATACCAATAAGCTTTCTTTTAAATGGAGTTAGACCCATTGATAATAAAGTTCTTATGGAAAAACATACAAGAATATCCAGGAAAACACTGACAAAGGAAACCAATAAGGGGTAAGTAGCTCTACCTGGCATTAAAATATCCTTAAAGCCTTTATAATTATAATAGTGTGTCACTAATATATGAATAGAAAAATATGCCAGTAGAAAAAAAATACAAAGTCCAGAAATCAACCCAAATATATATGAACACATAGTCTATGATAAAGGCAGTATCCCAAAACACTGAGGCAAAAGATGTTTTTTTTTTTTTTTAATGATGCTGGAACAACTAGGTAGCCAGTTGGTAAAAAGACAAAATTTCATTAGCGTTTCTCAACCTTGGCATTATTGACATTTTGAGTCCAATAAGGCGTTGCTGTGGGGGCTGTCCTGTGCGGTGTGCTATGTTTAGCAGCACTCTAGGCCCCTACCCAAGAGATGCCAGGAGCACTCTTCCCCCTAGTTTTGACAATCCAGAATGTCTCTAGACACTGCCAATGTTCCCTAGGGAGACAGAATTGCCCCTAGTTGAGAATCATGTAATTAGATCCATACTTCACACCAAACACAAGATTAAGCTCCTAATGGATCAGGGACCTAAACATAAAAACTGAAACCACCACAAGTACTAGAGGAAAATAAGGGTGAATTATTCTTTAACCTCAGTCTTTAACTCTGACTCAAAATACAGAGGAAGTAAAAGAAAAGATTGATAAATATGAATAGTAAATATTTTTGTGTGCTCAAACACCATAAAGTCAAAACATAAGCCAAAATTGGGAGAAAATATGTGCAATATATACCACGAAGGACTAATATCACTAAGTAGATAAATACCTCTTTAAAATTGAGGGACTAAGAGGGGTGCCTGGTGGCTCAGTTGTTAGTGTCTGCTTTTGGCTCAGGTCATGATCCTGCAGTCCTGGGATCAAGCCCTGCATTAAGCCCAGCATTGAGCCCCACATTGAGCCTCACATCGGGCTCTCTGCTCTGCAGGAAGCCTGCTTCTCTCTCTCCCACTCCCCCTGCTTGTGTTTCCTCTCTCACTCTCTCAGATAAATAAATAAAATCTTTTTTTAAAAATTGAGGGACTCCTTTTTCGCAACGGGTTTGCCGCCAGAACACAGGTGTCGTGAAAACCACCGCTCATCCTAAACCAGAATGGGGAAGGAAAAGACTCATATCAACATTGTTGTCATCGGACATGTAGATTCGGGCAAGTCTACCACTACTGGTCATCTGATCTACAAATGTGGTGGGATCGACAAAAGAACTATTGAAAAATGCGAGAAGGAGGCTGCTGAGATGGGAAAAGGCTCCTTCAAGTATGCCTGGGTCTTGGATAAACTGAAAGCTGAACGTGAACGTGATATCACCATTGATATCTCCCTGTGGAAATTCAAGACCAGCAAGTATTACGTGACCATCATTGATGCTCCAGGACACAGAGACTTTATCAAAAACATGATTACAGGTACATCCCAGGCTGACTGTGCTGTCCTGATTGTTGCTGCTGGTGTTGGTGAATTTGAAGCAGATATCTCCAAGAACGGGCAGACCCGTGAGCATGCCCTTCTGGCTTACACACTGGGTGTAAAACAACTAACTGTTGGTGTTAAGAAAATGGATTCCACTGAGCCACCCTACAGCCAGAAGAGATACGAGGAAAGTGTTAAGGAAGTCAGCACCTACATTAAGAAAATTGGCTACAACCCCGACACAGTAGCATTTGTGCCAATTTCTGGTTGGAATGGTGACAACATGCTGGAGCCAAGTGCTAATATGCCTTAGTACAAGGGATGGAAAGTCACCCGTAAAGATGGGAATGCCAGTGGAACCACACTGCTTGAAGCTCTGGATTGCATTCTGCCACCAACTCATCAAACTGACAAGCCCTTGCGTCTGCCTCTCCAGGACGTCTACAAAATTGGTGGTATTGGTACTGTCCCTGTGGGCCGAGTGGAGACTGGTGTTCTTCAGCCTGGCATGGTGGTCACCTTTGCTCCAGTCAATGTTACAACTGAAGTCAAGTCTGTTGAAATGCACCATGAAGCTTTGAGTGAGGCTCTTCCTGGGGACAATGTGGGCTTCAATGTCAAGAACGTATCTGTCAAAGATGTTCGTCGTGGCAATGTGGCTGGTGACAGCAAAAATGACCCACCAATGGAAGCAGCTGGCTTCACAGCTCAGGTGATTATCCTGAACCATCCAGGCCAAATTAGTGCTGTATATGCACCTGTGCTGGATTGTCACACAGCTCACCTTGCTTGCAAGTTTGCTGAGCTGAAGGAGAAGATAGATTGTCGTTCTGGAAAAAAGCTGGAAGATGGTCCCAAGTTCTTGAAATCTGGTGACGCGGCTATTGTTGATATGGTTCCTGGCAAGCCTATGTGTGTTGAGAGCTTCTCTGACTATCCTCCTCTGGGCCGTTTCGCTGTTCGTGACATGAGACAGACAGTTGCTGTGGGTGTCATCAAAGCAGTGGACAAGAAGGCAGCTGGAGCTGGCAAGGTCACCAAGTCTGCCCAGAAAGCTCAGAAGGCTAAATGAATATTATCCACAATACCTGCCACCCCAGTCTTAATCAGTGGTGGAAGAATGGTCTCAGAACTGTTTGTGTCAATTGGCCATTTAAGTTTAATAGTGAAAGACTGGTTAATGATAACAATGCATCGTAAAACCTTCAGAAGGAAAGGAGAATGTTTTGTGGACCATTTGTTTTTTTGTGTGTGTGGCAGTTTTAAGTTATTAGTTTTTAAAATCAGTACTTTTTAATGGAAACAACTTGACCAAAAATCTGTCACACAATTTTGAGACCCATTAAAACAAAAGTTTAATGAGAAAAAAAAATTGAGGGACAAAGAAAGGAACAAAAACATGGTAGAAAAATGGGGGGGAAGCCTTAAACAGACAATCCAGAAAACACATAAAAATGTTGCTTACACTTAAGAAAAAGTGCGCAAACTCACTCATAATTAGAGAAATGCAAACATTTATGTTGAGAAATCACTCATCACCTAATTACACTGGCAAAAATTAAACAATATGGCAATATAATCCGGTGAAACTGGGGGGAACTCACAAACACTGTTGGTGAGAAGCAAACTTGGTACGGCCTATCTGGAGGGGAATTTGGCGATATCTAACCAAACGACATATACCCTTACTTTTCACCCTAGCAATCCCACTAAACATACACCTCCAGTATTACCAAAAGATTAATCATTGCAGTATTGCTTAAAATCAAAGATACCGTAAATAACCAAAAAGCTATACACAGATGGATATATTGAAGAATTATTTATCTATGAGTGATATTAGCCCTTCTGTGGCACATGTACCTGTACTGACAGAGTAAACTACAGGACAACCACACAATACAGTACTATGCAGCTGTGAGAAAAATGAGGAAGATCTTTATGAACTAATAAGGAGTGATTCCAGGACATATTCTTAACTGAAAAAGGCAAAGCCCTAGGTTCCAGTACAGGATGGCAATATCGGAAAGCCCTGAACTGACCTCCCCCATGGAACACAGCGAATTGCACCTATTGATAGAACAGTTCCTCCTCAAGAAGACCTGACGACTAACCGAACAGCTTCTGAGCAACCAAAGATGGAGAGAAGAGTGAGTGAGCGAGCGAGCAAGCGAGAGAGAACCAAAGGGAACCCCTACACTCACACTGTGAACAGAGTGGGGAGGGAGAGTACTGAGGAACTGGGAACAGATCCCTCTGTCCTTGGGCACAGAAAAATAAAAGCCACAGTTTTAAAGAACAAGTAGCATATAAAAGACACAACCCTAGAACTCTGCTGAGTGGTGAAGGAGCTGTGGGAATGTTCTCCAGGTGAGAGAGACACAGTTTATGTTCCCATGTCACCTTAAAAGCCTAGAATGGAGCAGGGTCCAGCCTCCGTAACAGGTGGGTCTGGCCCTCACAGGGAGCTTGCAACCTCAGCAAGCCAAGGGTCCACAAGCCTGCACCAGTCTCAGTTGCACTAAAGCACAGGAAAAAAAAAAAAAAAAAGCCAAGTTTACAAGGGCCAAAAAACTGTAGGAACACTCTTCCCCTCCACCTTAAAAGCCCAGATGGCCTGGGAATAAAAATACATTATATGTTTATTTAAAAAAAAAAAAAGAATTATGAATAAAGCAAGTGGAATTAAAAAAAAAAAAAAAACCATAATGGGGAGGAAAAAAAAAAAAGCCCAGATGGGAACGGGATCTAGATGCTGTAAGTGGTGGGTCTGGATGCCATAACTGACAGGTCTGGTCATCACCAGGAGCTTCTGACCTCAGCAAGCCCAGGGTCTGCAAGACCACACCAACCCTGGTCACAATGGGACACAGAAAAAAAAAAAAAAAAGAGCCATTGTTTAAAAGGGCAGAGGAACAGCTGGGATCCTCTCTCCCCCTCCACCCTAAAAGCCCAAGCCAGAACAGGGTTTGGCTCACAGCTTGCAACCTCAGCTAGCCTAGTGTCCACAAGCCCATAACAGCCCACAACTATCCTGTGGTGCTGGGGCACAAAAAATATTTTTGTTTTTAATTGAAAAAAATTTTATTTATATTTTATTTTTAAAATTTGTCTTGTTTGGTTTTATTTTTGTTCTTTGGGTTTTGTTTTTTCTTTTCCCCTTCTTTTTAAAATTTTTAAATTTTTTCTTCTTTCTATAAAAAGCTACAGTTTAAAAAGAGTAACTAACATATACTGCCACAGCTCCAGCCAGCCAGCAAAAGTCACCACACACACACAATTTACAGAGAGGACAACATACACAAGACCACTCCTTCATGTTTAGGAGAAGTGGCCTTTCTGCCTAATCCATAGAAACACCAAAAGTTGAGCAAAATGGGAGGAGAGAGGAATATGCTCCAATAGACAGAAAAAGATAAAAACCTCAGAAAAAGAAATAAATGAAACAGAGATAAGCAATACACCTTTTTTAAAATAAAGATTTTGTTTATTTATTTGAAAGACAGAGCAAGAGAGGGAACACAAGCAGGGGGAGTGGGAGAGGGAGAAGCAGGTTTCCTGCCAAGCAGGGAGTCCAATGCCAGGCTAGATCCCAGGACCCTGTCACGACCTGAGCCAAAAGCAGATGCTTAAAAACTAAGCCACCCAGGCGCCCCCTCCTTTTTTAGCAATATGCCTAATAAAGAATTTAAAATAATGATAATAAAGATAGTGGGTTGCAGAAAAAAAGTGGAAGAATTTGGTAAGCCCTTCAATAAAGGTATAGAAAATACTAGAAAGAACCAATCAGAGTTGAAGAATACAGCTGAAATAAAAAAACACCAGAGGGAGTGTCAGTAGTAGATTACAGGATGCAGAAGAATGTACCAGCAGTCTGGAAGACAGCATAATGGAAAGTGCACAAACTGAACAGCAAAAAGAGAAAAGAATTTGTTTAAAAAAATTTTATTTATTTACCTGAGAGACAGAGAGAGCATAAGCTGGGGGGAGGAACAGAGGGAGAGGGAGAAGCAGGCTCCCTGCTGAGCGGGGAGCCTTACATGGGGTTCAGTCCCAGGACCCTGGGATCATGACCTGAGCCGTAGGCAGACACTTAACCAAAGAAGCCACCCATACTCCCCAAGAAAAGAATTTTTTTAATGAGGCTAGATTAAGCAATCTCTTGGATAATATCAAGTGAACAAACATCATGATATAGGGTCTTAAAAGGAGAGAGAGAGGTGTAGAAAACTTATTTGAAGAAATAATAACTAAAAACTTCCCTAACCTAGGGAAGGAAACAGATATCCACTCCCAAGAAGCACAGAATTTTACACATGATGAACCCAAGGAGGTCCATACCATGGCACGCAGTAACTAAAATGTGAAAGTTAAAGAGAGAATTTTAAAAGCAGCAGGAAAGAAAAAAAAATGTTAACTACAAGAGAAAACCTATAAGGCTAATCAGCTGATTTCTCAGCAGTACTTTGCAGGCCGAAAGGGAGGGCATGATATATTTAAAGTGCTTGAAAGGAAAAAACCTGCAACCAAGAATACTTTACTGGCAAGGTTATCATTCAGAGTTGAAGGCGAGTTAAAGTCTCCCAAACAAATGAAAGATAAAGGAGTTTATCACCACTAAATGAGTCTCACTAGAAATGTTAAAGGGACTTCTTTAAGTGGAAAAGAAATAGCTATAATTAGACATAAAAAATTATGAATAGAAAAATGTAAAATATGAAAACATGCATTAAGTGTGGAGAGGGAGTAAAAAGGAAAGAGAAGGGTAAAAGAAAATCAAGGGGTTTTTTTCCCTTTTATTTTAGACTGTATTTGAACTTAAATGACCAAACCTCATGAGAACCACAAACACAAAACCTATGACAGATACACAAAAAATAAAAAGAAAGCCAAACACAACACTATAGAACCTCATCAAATACAAAGAAAGAGAACAAGAGAAGGAGCAACAAAGAACTGCAAGAACAACCAGAAAACAAATTTTAAAATGGCAGTAAGTACATACCTATCAATAATTACTTTAAATATAAATGGCTTAAATGCTGCAGTCAAAAGATGTACGGTGGGCAGAATAGATGTAAAAAGACCCATGTAGATTTCCAGGAAAGATAGTGGAATAGGAGAAGAGGATCCGGCTCATCTGTCCCACAGACACCACTAGGAAATACCCACATCAGTGTAAATAAACCAGAACAACTAGAAGACTGACGACACTCTCTCGCAGCTAAATGTAGAGAAGAGGCCACATCAAAGAGGATCAGAAGGACTGAGATGCAGTGGGGAGCCAGACAAACTAGCAGGACTGCCCACAGGAGGGAGGGACACCACCAGCACAATGAAGGGAGAGGCACCTCAGGCATGGGGACTGCACTGCAAACATAAATCCCCGTAACATTTGGCTTTGAAGGCCAGAGGTGCCTGGCTTTGCAAGTTTTCGTAATCAGTAGGGCTTAACACCTGGAATTTTAAAAACCAGCAGGCTCAGTTCTCCAGGAGCTGGGAAGGTCACAGGGAACTGAGTCCCCACCTTTAAAGAGACAGCATTTAACAAACAGTCCCACTGAGATAAAGCATAGAAGCAATAGTTTGAAAACTTCCCGAGATATACTGAAAGATTTATTTACTAATGTCAAAGCATGTGCTGCAGGGGCAGGGAACTTTGGGAAACTTTTCCAAGAACAAAAGTCCTGGTAGGTGCCCTTTCCCTCCCGTGCCCCCCAGCCTAGATAACAGACACCTGGTGGAACCACCAGAGCGCAACACTCTCCACTTAGCTTGTTAACAGCTTGTGTCCAGCTCCCATGCTCTTCGGCAGATCTGTCCCCTCCAATCCATCAGGATTTCACAGGAGTTCTCCTGGGCACCTGCCGCTCGCCACCCACAGCAGGTTGGCTCGCACACCTGGCCCCTCCGCTCTCCCTACAGACATACCCCTTCCAATATGCCCTTGGCTGGAGCCCACCCAAAGCATGCCAAAGCCTGGCTGTGTGCAAGTAGCCCCGACAGGAGACAGGACGACTCCAAAGTGACTCCTGGGGAAAATAACTGCACATACCAATATGACTGCAGCCCCAGCAATGGGCTGGGGGCAGACATGATGTCTGACTGCAGGCCCCACCCACGAATGAAAGCTTCTCAGGGCATAACACAGGGAAAGTGCCCTGCAGTTTGATGCTACCATAGCTCTGGGGAAAAGCCTGATCTAACTCAACTTAAGCCCAAGACTGGCCCACTTACAAGGTGGCCCCAGACTGGCCCACTAACAACATAGTAACCAAACCCTGCCTATAACAGGCAAAGAGAGTCATTAGAGACAAATGGACTGAAGGCAAATTCAGCACAGCCACAACAGTAGGACACATGCAACACATATAGGAGACACCCCTGAAGTACCAGGTTCTGGTGAACAGGGAATGTTGTGCTGCAGAGCACTACAGGACCTCTTACTCATAAGGCCACTACTTCCAAGAGGAGGACACATGGCTGATTTTCCTAACATGGAGAAAGAAACAGAGAGAGTTAGACAAAATGAGAAGACCCAGGAATATGTCCTGAATGAAAGAAAAGGGCAAAAGTGAAGCAAGAGGCAAAATGAAACAGAGATAAGTAATATGTCTGATAGAGTATTTTAAACTAATTGTCATAAAGATTCTCACTGGACTTGAGAAAGGAGTGGAGAACCTCAGTGAGACCCTCAAAAAAGAGATAGAAAACATAAAAAAGAACCAACCATAGATGATGAACTTAATAACTGAAATTTAAAACACACTACATAGAATAAATGGTAGACTAGAGAAAGCAGAAGAACAGATCAGTGACCTGGAGGATGAGTAATGGAAAGCAATCAAGCAGAACAGTAGAGAAAAAAAGAATAAAACATGAAAATAGATTAAGGGAACTCAGTGACACCATCAAGCCTAGTAATATTAACATTAGAGGGGTCCCAGAAGGAGAAGAGAGAAAAGGGGGAGAAAATTTATTGAAGAAATAATAGCTGAAAACTTCTCAAATCTAGGGAGGAAAACAGAAATCCAGATCCAGGAGGCACAGAGAGCCTGCAACAAAATCAACCCAATTACCAAGACAGTAATTAAAATGGCAAAAAGTAGTGACAAAAAGAGAATTTTAAAAGCAGCAAGAGAAAAGAAAACAGTTACATTCAAGGGAAACCCCAAAAGGCTGCCAGCTGATTTTTCAGCAGAAGCTTTGTAGGCCAGTAGGGAGTAACATGGTAGATTCAAAGTGCTGAAAGAAAAAAACCCTGCAGCCAAAAATATTCTGTCCAACAAGGCTATCATTCAGACTAAAAGGAGAGAGAGAGTTTCCCAAAGAGACCAAAATTAAAGGAAACCATGACCACTAAACCAGCACTATAAGAAATGTCAAAGGGGACTCTAGAGTGGAAACAAAAGACCCTAAGAGTAAAATAAGTAGGAATCACAAAAGTAGTAAAAATAAGTGTATCTATAAAAATCAGTCAAGGGACTCACAAAATAAAAAGACATAAAGTATGACACCATTTACCCAAAATGAGGTGGCCAATAAAGTAAAGAATGGGTTCAAACCTAGGTGATTATCAACTCAATATACAGTGCTATATGCAGAAGATGTTATATACAAACCTAATGGTAATCACAAACAAAAATCCAGTAATAGGTAAAAAATAAAGACAAAGGAATCCAAGAATATTACTAAAGAAAGCCAACAAACCATGCGTGAAGACAGCTTGAAAGGAGCAGAGAAGAACTACAAAAACAACCATAAAACAAAGTAACAAAATTGCAATAAGCACACACCTGTCAATAATTACTTTGAATGTGAATGGACTAAATGCTTCTATCAAAAGATATAGGGCGACGGAATGGATAAAAAAGCAAGACCATCTATATGCTGCCTACAAGAGACTCATTTCCAGACCTAAAACCATATGTAGATTGAAAGTGAAGTGATGGAAAAGCATTTATCATACAGATGGAAGTGAAAAGAAAGCCAGGGTAGCAATACTAATATCGGACAAAACAGACTTTAAAACAAAGACTGTAACAAGAGACAAAGAAGGACACTATAAATCATAAAGGGAACAATCCAACAAGAAGATAGTATAAATATTTAGGCACCCAACATGGGAGCACCCAAATACATAAAGCAGCTAATAACAAACATAAAGGAAATAATTGATAGTAATACAATAATAGTAAGGGACTTTAACACCACACTTACAAAAATGGATAGGTCATCCAAACAAAATGAACAAGAAAATAGTGGCTTTGAATGACACCTTGGGCCAAATGGATCTAGCAGATATATTCAGAACATTCCATCCTAAAACAGTAGAATACACATTCTTTTAAGTATACATGGAACCTTCTCCAGAATAGATAACATGTTAGGCCACATAACAAGTGTCAACAAATTCAGAGAGACTGAAGTCATACCATGCATCTTTCCTGACCACAATGCTATGAAACTAGAAACCAACTACAAGAAAAAATCTGCAAAGGACAGAAATACATAAAGGTTAAATAATAGGGTACTAACCAATGACTGGGTCAAACTAAAAGTCAAAGAGGAAATCAAAAAATACATGAAGACAAATGAAAATGAAAACACAACAGTACAAAATCTTTGGGATGCCGAAAAACCTGTTCTAAAAGGGAAGTGTATAGTAATACAGGCCTACAGAAAGAAGCAAAAAAATCTCAAATTAACAACCTAACTTTACATCTAAAGGACCTAGAAAAAGAACAAACAAAAACATTAGAATGGAAATAAACAAAACAGAAACTAAAAATAATAATAATAATTGTAACCAGGAGCTGGTTCTTTGAAAAGATCAACAAAATTGATATAGCCATTCTCATAAAAAAAAGTGGGTGGGCTCAAATAAACAAAATCAGAAATAAATAAGGGAGAAACAATAACACCACAGAAATACAAAGGACTAAAAGAGAGTATTATGAAAAAGTATACACCAACAAATTGGACAACCTAAAAGAAATTGATAAACTCCTAGAAGCATATAACCTTCCAAAACTAAATCGGGAAGAAATAGAAAATTGAACAGACTGATTACCAGCCATAAAATTGAGTGTGTAATCAAAAAATTCCTAACAAACCAAAGTCCAGCATCAGATGGCTTCACAGGTGAATTCTACCAAACATTTAAAGAAGAGTTAGTACCTATTCTTCTCAAACTATTCCAAAAAATAGAGGATAAAAGGAAAGCTTCCAAATTTATTCTGTGAGGCCAGTATTACTCTGATACCAAAACCAGATAAAGACACTACATAAAAAGAGAACTATAGGCCACTATCTCTGATTAACATAGATGCAAAAATACTTAGCAAAATATTAAGAAATGGAATCCAACAATACATTAAAAAATCATTCAGCATCATTAAGTGGGATTTATTCTAGGATGCATGAATGGATCACTATTTATAAATCAATCAATATAATATTATCTCATCAACAAGAGAAAGGGAAAAAACCTTATGATCATTTCAACAGATGCATAGAAAGCATCCAACAAACTACAACATCTATCCATGATAAAAAAAAAAAAAAAAAAAAACCTTAACAAAGTTGGTCTAGAGGGAACATACTTCAACATAATAAAGGCCATATATGAAAAACCCACAGCTAGCATCATATGCAATGGGAAAAACAGAGCTATTCCTCTGTTACTCAATATAGTCCTAGCCACAGCTATCAGACCACAAAAATAAAAGGCATCCAAATTGGTAAGGAAGAAGTAAAACATGCACTCTTTACAGATGACAAGATACTATATATGGAAAACGTGAAAGACTCCACCAAAAAACTACTAGAACTGATGAGTGAATTCGGTAAGGTTTTAGATAGAAAATCAATATACAGAAATCCACTGCATTTCTATACACTGATAATGAAGTAGCAGAAAGAGAAATTAAGAAAACAGTCTCATTTACAATTGCACCAAAAATAATAAAATCCCCAGGAATAAGCTCAACTAAGGAGTTGAAAGAGCTGTGCTCTGGAAACTATAAAGCATTAATAAAAGACATTAATGATGACACAAATGAAAAGATATTCCATCCCTATGGACTGGAAGAACACACATTGTTAAAACATCTGTACTACCCAAAGCAATCTACAGATTTAATACAAATCCCTATCAATCTACCAAAATCATTTTTTCACAAAACTAGAACAAACAATCCTAAAATTTGTAGGGAACTGTAGAGGACTCTGAATAGTCAAAAGCAATCCTGAAAAAGAACAGAACTGGAGGTATCACAATCGCAGATTTCAAGATATATGATAAAACTATAGGAATCAAAATGGCATGGTACTGGCAAAAAAAGAGACACACAGATCAACAGAACAGAACAGAGAGCCCAGAAATAAACCCACAATTATACAGTCGATTAATCTTCAAAGAAAGAGGCAAGATTATGCAATGGGAAAAAGTCTCTTCAACAAATAGTGCTGGGAAACTGGACAGCTACATGTAAAAGAATGAAACTGGACCATTTTCTTAAACCATACACAAAAATAAACTCAAAGGGATTAAGGACCTAAATATGAGACCTGAAACCATAAATATCGTAGAAGAGAGGACAGGCAGTAATTTCTCTGACACCAGTTGTAGGAACATTTTTCTAGATTTGTCTCCTGAGGCAAGGGAAACAAAGGAAAAATAAACTATTGGGACTACCTCAAAATAAAAAGCTTCTGCACAGCAAAGGAAACAATCAACAAAACTAAAAGAACCTACTCAAGATATTTGTAAATGACATATCCAGTAAAGGGCTAGTATCCAAAATATATAAAGAACTTACATAACTCAAAAACAAAAAATAAACAATTAAAAATGAGCAGCAGACATGAACATTTCTGCAAAGCAGACATATTGATGGCCAACACAGGAAAAGATATGCAATATCACTAATCATCAGGAAAATGGAAATAAAAAACCACAATTACCTTATACCTGTCAGAGAGGCTTAAAATAAAAGACAAGAAATGACAAGTGTTGGCGAGGATGTGGAGAAAAAGGAACCCTCGTGCACTGTTGGGAATGCAAACTGGTGCTGTCACTGTGAAAAACACTACAGAAGTTCCTCTAAAAATTAAATTAGAATTACCATATAATCCAGTAATTCCACTACTGGGTATTTACCCAAAGAATACAAAAATACTAATTCGAAAAATATATGTACCCCTTTGTTTACGGCAGCATTATGTACAATAGCCAAATTACGGGAGCAGCCAATCGTCCATCAATAGACAAATGAATAAAGAAGAGGTAGTAGATATACATTACTCAGCCATAAAAAAAGAACGACATCTTGCCATTTGCAACAACATGGATAGATCTAGAGGGTATAATGTCAAGTAAATCAGTCAGAGAAAAACAAATACCATATGATATCACTCATATGCAGAATTTAAGAAACAAAACAAATGAACAAAGGAAAAAGAGAAAAACCAAAAAATAGACCCTTAACTATAGAGAGCAAGCTGACGGTTCTCAGAAGGGAGGTGACCAGGGGTGAAAGTGGTAAAGGGATGAAAGAGTGCACTTGGCATGATGAGTAGCACTGAGTCATTATGGAATTGTTGAATCACTATATTGTACACCTGAAACTAATATAACATTGTATGTTAACTATACTGGAATTAAAATAAATTTAAAATTAAATTTAAAAAAAATTTTTAAAAACAGCATGCATAGTAGAAAAATAAACAAGATCCATCTATATGGAATATTACACAGCCACAAAAAAGATGGCATCATGCCACTTGAGACAATATGATGGACCTACAGGATATTATGCTAAGTGAAATAAGACTAAGACACATACCATATGATTCCACTCATAAGTGGAACCTAAAAAAAACCCTCAAATAAATGAATTAACAAAAAGCAGAATCAGACCTATAAATACAGAGAACAAAATGAAGGTCGCCAGAGGGGAGGGTTGTTGGGGGGGGGGGTTGGGCAAAATGGGTGACGAGGAGAGGAAGACAGAGGCTCCCAGTAATGGAATGAGTAAGTCATAGGAATAAAAGGGACATCCTAAGGAACACAGTCAATGATACCATAAGAGCAATATGATGATATGATGGTAGCTACACTTGTGGTGAACACAGCATAATGTATAGACTTGTCAAGTCACTATGTTGTACACCTGAAGTAATATAACATTGCATCGACTATACTCAAATAAAAAATGTAAACATGAAGTTAAATGTTTTTTTTAAAAAAAGAGGTAAAGCCCCAAAGAGTATCTATTGTACGCTACCCTTCATGTTAGAAAAAAGGATACGGAAGAAAATATACAGGTATCCATTTATTTGTGTGAAAGAAATAGTCTTTAAAAAAAAGAGTCAATTTTGCTATAACACAATATATTCATACCTAAAAATCTCCACATTATGCAAAATTCCACAAGAAAAACCAGAAGGTTTATGGGGGAACATGGGGTACAACACTCAGTAAACCTCAGACACACACACACACACAGAGATAGGAACCTAATTTTTAAAAAAGCAGCAACACAATTTTACAACATTAAGTAGTTAAGAAGTGTACTGCAATAAACATGTCACTTAACCTAGAAAAAGCCTTGAAGTTTGCTTGTGGAATGGCGAGCAGGACGGCTGGTGCGAAGGGGTAGAAGAAGGCTGTAGTCCCAGGTATGGATGGGCGTGGCTTCTAAGACACTGGTGAACCAGGGGGACTCAGAGATGTCTATAGTATGTGCATTTTACGTATTCTTACCCAGCTCAGGTCAGCTGGGTATACTTTCTGGGTTCACCTAGAATTTCTCATGCATGAAACTGTCCATAAACAAACACGAAATACACATGAAACTCCAACTGTTTTCTAAGATATATCAATCATGGTGGCACAAACCTGTTTTTTCAAAACAAGCATTACTGCAAAACCATACAAGAAAGACAAATTGGAAAGTAATGAGATTGATTTACCAACAGGCGGTAAGTGGGAACAGACTAGCAAGAATGGGGAATGGGAAGGAGGTAGTAGAGTCAAGGGAGTGACACTTCTCTGAGTATATTTTTGGGGTAGGTCTAACTCTTAGAACCCAGGTAATGTTTTACATACTAGCCCCCCCCAATAAATAAATAAATAATATGAATCAGAATGTGAGGAGAACCCCAAATGGAAAGCAAACAGCAACAAATAAACCCAACTATATCTCAAATGAATATCATAATCACACAGAAGAAGGTGGGAAAGGAAATAGGCAAACCTAAGGAACTCCGGAAAGAAGTGCTTTCGTTTTGTTTCATTTTAACCAACAATATTTACTGATGGATTGATGAATATAATTTTAAATAGAATAAGAAGGCACAACCATGAATTCAAACCATATTCAAATACCAAAAGAGGGAAAAGCCATAAACTTAGGAACTTAAAATATTCAAGTCAAAGAGCCTCTGAGGTACTGAATAGATAAGTACCAGACAATTCTTCCCTTTTGTACGATTCCTGTATTACATCACTTGATCACAAAGCCAGAATGATACTTCTGTAGAATTTCTCATTCATTTATACCTCAGCCATCCCACCTGACTGCTCCTCTGTTCCTCATTCCTCTCCCTTTCCTTTGCAGTGATATTCTTCAGCCATTCCCTTCGTAAGGAATTGTGTGCACATCTTCCTTCCAAAGCAAGGAAGCAAGCAAGCAAGTGATGAGTCAGGGGAAGTGAGCCATGGGCAGATAAATGAATGAACAGATTTGGACATGAGGATGGCGACTGCGTGATTCAATGAGGTCTTTAAGCTGACTTGGGCAAATAAGCTGCTCTGGCTTGCAGAAAGGTCTATAATGCCACATCATATTGTGCTACCAATGCCAGATCCCATGTTTCCAAGAAGTTAACAGTAATCTACACAAGGAGATACGTAGTCAATGTAACCAGGCAGCTCAAGGGACAATACAGTCAATGCTTTGGACCTCGTAGCGTAATCATTTGGCAACTGCAAAAACCTTCAGGGTCCTGAGGACAATATTTAAATCTCTTGGACAGATAAATTAGGCATAAACCATGCGGCAGAGATGGGAATACAGGAGGCGTTTAGGGTGCCCTAGCTCCTTGTTCAGAAACCCATGAGAAGGCCCCCCAAGCATACTGTCAGAGAAGCCACTCTGGTGGTTGACCGTGCCTCAAGCTGAGTAAACCTGCAGGCGTGTGGCTATTTTCTGAAGAGGAAGAGTAGCCATATGGGTACTCTGTGTGTGGAGAATCAGATGCCAGACGTTGAGGGACCTGGGAAAACCACCGAGAAGTGTGGCTTGACACCTTTCACCTTTTAAGATGAACATCTCCATCCAGCAGTCCTTTGGTGACAGAGCAGACTGCAGGAGACCAAGAGATGGTCATATTCTCTGACAGAAATTCTGGGTATATAACATCCCAGAGGCTTATTTATGAGCAAAAGTAGATAAAAACTACCAGACCATAGAACAACCTTGCCAAGTTAGATATGTATTTAACAGGCACAGCTTGGGGTGCCAGGTAAAAAAAAAAAAAAGAGGAAACTCAGGCATAATAAAAAGCAGGAAGACTGAAAGATCAAGTGAGTGGTATGCCGGGTGACAGAGAAGCAAAGGACATATGGGAGAGTTCGCAGGAGGATGCTGAAACCGAGCTGAGGGAAGGCAGCATGGCTGCAGTCTACACCCAGGGAGAGCTAGCTTGGCCGGTTGGCGAGAGTCGTTCCCTCCATCCCTCCCTTTCTCAGACAGGATGGACAGACAGCATTCAGCAGCATAACTGGGGGAGATGGTCTCTGCAAATGGGGAACAGCGGAATGGATACTGAAGAGAAATAGGCTGGATGTGCCATTCTGTCACGTCCTGTTTGCCCCAGAGGCAGCTTTGTGTTAGCGGAGCACACGTGGGGCTGTCCTGCAACAGTGGCGTCTCGGCCGAGAGGGGCTGATGGGGTGGAGGTGGGGCTGGGAGGAGGACTCTAAAGTGTCCCAGTTTGTAAATACTAGAGAGCGAGGAACTTCTTAGTCAAGAAACTGGATGCTAACTTTCTGTTCTATGCCCACTTTCTCCAAAACCCGAACTAACTTTGCAAACAATACGGCACCATCCCCATCCTGATCAGCCTCCTGGATGGCCCTGTGATGCTGCTCAGTTGCTGCTCTGGGAAATTCGCTCCAGCCTTCATGCACAGCCTCTGGACAGCTCATTGTGGGAGATCCTGTCATCTTTATCCAAATCATATAGCCGAAAAGCAAAGTATAGTTCGTTGCTTCAGAGTTGAGTGGTTCTGGTCCACTCTCATCTTTGCTCTTAGCACTATATTAAGTGGATTGGAAATGAGCCAGTTTTTATGAATCAGCGGAAGTTTACCTGGTCTCTTCCCTCTGGAAAGAAGGCACTCATGAGCCATCTCCCCGTGGGCTGATGACAAGTTCTGGCATCAACGGGAAATCTTCCCAGCTGAGGGCCCCTTTCTCGCCTTTGTCCGGGCCGGTGAACTGGCTGTAGAGGCGGGTGATCTGACTGTGGGAAAGGCTGCTCTCCTTGATCTCCTCGAGTTCTTTATTCCACAGTAACCTGGAGGCCTGAGGCTCCAACCCCAAACTCCCCTAGGAGCAGCTGTACCTGAAGCAACAAGTGTAAAGCTAAAGACAAAAGGATCTGTAGACAAATATTGTACTCTCGCTGGAAAACTTATTCTTCACAAGAGAATGAACTAAAAATTCCAAAACTACTTTATGTGCAGGATAGGACTGAGCAAATATGTTGTACATAATGACAATGAGTTTGTTACCGCTAGAGAGAGGAGTTACAAATGAGGAATGGGGAAAGTCTAGAACGAATCCTTTGGTATTGGATTACATCTAAAATATCAGTATAAATTCATACATGTTTTCTCAAACACACAGATATACACATGTATCTGCAGATGGATAGGCATAAAATAAACATGTGTCTATGTGCATGTATGAGTATCCGAACATATTTCTTAGCTCTGTCATCTGAGAGGGCCTTAGAAACAATGATACTTTGGTAACCCTGAATACATCTACTGCCCACATCTTCTTTCTTTCTTTCTTTTTTAAGATTTTATGTATTTATTTGACAGAGAGCGAGAGAGCACAAACAGGAAGAATGGCAGGCAGAAGGAGAGGGAGAAGCAGACTCCCTGCTGAGCAGGGAACCTGATGCAGAGTTCAATCCTGGGACCCTGGGATCACGACCTGAGCCAAGGGCAGGCACTTAACTGACTGAGCCACCCAGGCGCCCTGCTTACATCTTTCTAAATGCCATTCCCTAAAAAGATAAACCAGGGATCCTTGGAGAAATTTATTCAAGGACTGGGCCAGGGGAAATGTAAGATAGGCCTAGAATATCTTAAGATGCTCAAAAGCAAGAAAGTGCTCAAAAAATAATAGGAAGCATGTCGAAAGGGCACAGAAGCCAACCTGAATGAGCTCTCAATAGCTAAATCTGGGACACTTTGAGCAATAAAATAAAGATAGTAATGGATTATAACTCAGAAAATAAAGATCTGAGTCTATACTGCTATAAGGAAATTGGGATAAATAAATACATGTATGGGGGGGTAGTTCTTCCTTACAGAAAAATTCTAATGAATAAGTGTAGAAGTATTGATACAAATTTTAAAAATCACCATTAGCCAAATATGATAGTAATAATTTTTATGGGCAATAATCATTGATGAATGCTAAAATTAGTTGGGTGAAATTATGTTGAGAAATAGGATGTGTGCATCGTCTCAGAGTTTCTCCCCACAAGATACTTGTTGATTACAAACAGAAAATAGTAATTTTAGCTGCAGAAGCTGACAGCCACCATCTTAGCCAAGTGATCAAAATTAACATCAGCAGCAATAGGGCACAGCTGTATATGAACCTCCTGAAACAATGCAATGAGATGACACTTTCGTGGGATTCTTGACAAAAATATTTGACCTCAATCTAACCATTAGAAAAATGTCAGACATTCTTAATTAAGGAACATTCTAGAAAATAATCAGCCAGCACTCTCCAAAAGTGTCAAGGTCATTAAAGCAATGATTGAGGAATTACCACAAACTGAAGGACACTAAGGAGATTTGACAACTAAGTGCAATGTGGGATCCTGGATTGGATCCTGGACCAGAAGAAGAACATTAGTGGGAAAACTGGTAAATGCCAAATAAAGCTAATAAATTGGTAAATAATATTTATCAATGTTAATTTTCTGCTTTCAATAAATATACTGCGGTTATATAAAATGTTGACATTAGGAAAAGCTGGACAGAGTATATGGGAATCTTCTCTATACTTTTGCAACTTCTGTGTAAATATTCAGTTATTTCAAAATACAAAGTTAAAACACACACACACACACACACACACAGCCATAAATATTCCACAGTTCCTGAGTTGGGACTTGTACTCCAGTGCCTATGATAGATATATGGCTTCTGGAGAAAGTAAGTTCAACCAGGACAAGCTTAGTTCATAATTTCTTTTCTTTAAATAGCAAAATTCAGAAGACCACAGAGAATCTAATCTAAGATAATCAGAAATTGCTATGGTATGTGACACTTTAACCCCTAGGACCCCCTCATGGCACAGATTCCCATCTGAGGGTGAGCTGCTACGACGGACTGCACAGGGGGTGCAGCTCACCCTCGCCCTCTGCTGAATGGGCTGTCCAGCTCATCTGTTCTCATCAGTAAGTTACGTTGGTATGGGCCGCAAATACTCAAGACATTTACCTGCTCTTCCCCTGTGCAAGTCTAAGGCAGGCATTCCTGTTGGATCACAGCCAACCTTTCCCACACGGTCCAGAGAGCCACTACTGATCAGAGTCAGCACTTGAGCTGAAACATCTCCTGTTGCTGCTTTCAGCTTGCAGTCAGGTCCATGGGGACCCTTGGAGTCTAAGTCCCTGCTTAGATTCTGAGGTTTAGATGGAAAGGCACGGAAATCATCCTTCCTCAAATGTGGTAAGATGCGCCAGCCATTTCACCAAGCGTCCCTCTCCAGCTTTTGTCAGTGGTCTGGGGCCAGAATATCTAACAGTGTCTGTGGCAGTGGATGGCGAAGCTTGACATGAGATGCAGCGCTGTGGCAAAGGTTGATCAGGTTCCCGAGGAACACCGAAGCCTAAATCCTGACCTTCAGGACTGACAGTTAATTCATTCCACCATATGGTGTTAACAGTTATCCTCTGTGTCAGGCTTCATAAAATTAGCCTGGGAAGAATATCAGGTATTCTTTGTCATTTCATAGCCTGATAGTAGTTTTCTAACTTATCACACTATGCATCCAGGGATTTTAAAGTAAAAGTCTGTCAAATCATACTTTTCTTCTTACCGAGGAGGTGCATCTGAAAGACGGGACACTCCGACGGCCTTCCTGGGAAGTAAGTGAAGGCAATCACTCAAACGAAGACCCAGACCGCCTTGGTCTTAGTCTAGAGCTATAAACAATGACCACGTTCACGCTTCCATTTTCTATCAAGAAAAAAATGGGTCTTATGGGAAAGCAGCTTCTGAGAACAACGAAACTGTCTTACAGAAGAATGACAAGACTAGCGGTGGAGTTCTGAGCCAAGAGAGGGCTTAAAGACTAGAGTTGGCAGGAGGGGCATTTCAGCTGTATTTGACCTGCCCTGGGATAAAGACCTTCTCACTGCCTCACTCTCTCTCCCATCCCCGGTTCTGTCTCCTCTCATCCAGCCTCTCCCCTCCTTCTTTCTCCATGAGTCCTCACTGGAGATTTCTGATAATTCTATTGGTTTACAAAACCGAGACTGAGAAATGCTGACCGAGCCTTTCCTTTGTTGTAAAAGAATTACACAGACCACAGTGTCCCAGACAGGTGGTGTTTTGGTTTTCTAAAATATCTTCATAGTTTTGCAAGCTCTCTCAGAAATATTCTGTTGCTTTATGGCCCATCTCAAAATGGTTCTATCCATCCAATTAAGTCTCTCTTGCTTCAGTCTGAGTGCTTTCCTTTATCTCATCCAGTTTGCTCCTTTAAATCAATTACCAAAAATTCTAACATAGGTATGAGAATCTTTGACATAAAAATTCTCCCCTAATCCTGAAACCTTCAATTCCTTCATTCTGCCTAAAGAAGTGAGTTCAAATCCTTAGCCCAACTCTCCAGCCTCTATATGATCTGGTCCTAACATACCTTTCCAGATGGACTGCCCACAAATCCGTTGCACAGACCTAGACCTCAGCCTAACCAAACTACATGTGCTTCTTGAGAAAATATCCTGCACTCTCAAAACAATATCTCCACTTGGAATGCCCCCTCTCCCACTGTGGCCTCTTATTTATTCATTTTGAAGAAAATTAACTGACACAAAAATGAGAGACATAATTTCTGCCATATAGAGTACATGGGATAGTAGAGAAAATTGTATGTTATTAAGTATAAGGTTTTAGCACCTAACTGGTATGTGGTGTTAGAATAGGACTGGATGTTAGGATTAAACTTCATGGTAAAGGGAGCATCTGAAAAGGTCTTGAAGGATGGGGTAGAATTTCCATGTGTAAACTGGGAGAGAGCAAGCTTACACAGGCAGGAAAAAATGAAGTGCATATACCTAAATTCAAACATTTTGGTTTGGCTGCAGTGCTCCAGTAGACCGGATCTTGAAGGACCTTGAATGTTAGACTAAAACGTCTGAATCTGTTACACAGACACGGGAAATTAGAAGAGTTCTGAGCACAGAAATAACATGGTCAGAAAGACCAGTGCTTTATGAAGATACCACGCCATGTGTGTATAGGGTTAACTTCCTCAATTTCTAGAGGTTTCTTCTTGGTATAGTAGGGTTGGAAGAGCCTGACATTAGTTTCAAATGTAAGACTACAGGAGTGGTGAGGCCTGCCACATGCTCCATTTAACTCAGCTGTCAGCTCTCACAGACTGGCTCTTAAGTAACTTGTGACTTTACTCGTAGCTGCTGTTCTGATATGGGACTATCCTTGGGACAAGTCAGCACAGCACCTACGACATGCAACTATACAGCTACTGACCCTGGCAGATACTTCTCCCCCTCTATACCCATTTTCGAGAATCACCAGAAGCAGTTTGCTTTTGAGACGCCATCAGTTCTCCTGTTCCCCGCCATAAGATGCAGGCATCATTATGACCTTGACATCCCCCGGACCATCACACCGGTTCCTGTTTTCCTCGGGAAGTGAGGAAGCATAGGTAGCAAGTACTTTAGATGCCTTAGACACAAGCAAGCCAGGGGTGAACGCCTGGTACCACACACTTCAGCAGTCAGGGTCCAGCCAGGAACACAGACTGATCCACAGCAGTTATTTTAACAGACAGAACTCAGTACCGGGAAGGTACTGCAAAACGGACATAGCAAACGGGAAACAGAGGCAACAGAGACAGTCAGTGCAGAAAGGAGCTGACACACCTAGGACAGAACCGAACAGGGAGCAGCTGGTGAGAGAGAAATGTTACTTTCAGAGTCCCGGCAGAGTGCGGAAGAATAGATGTGCAGCTGACAGACGACAGCCAAACAGGCAGCACAATAGCTAATGACAGCCTTAGCCCACAAGCCCCGTTAATATCAAATACTGTGAGAAATAAAGAAAACTCCTTACTGCAGAGTTTAGTTTTGGAATTCTTTCTTTTGAAAACATGGGCCTGGCTGTGGAACAGTGAATAAAATTACTGCTTTGTACACATCATTCCAGAATATGCTCAGGTTCACGTTTTCTTGCACACCTGAGACATTCCGCTGCTCTAAGTACAAGCAGACAATGGACTAGCACTCACAATAAGACAGAATGAATTACTGACACACACAACAACTTGGATGGATCTCAGAGGCATTATGCTAAGTGAAAGAAGCCAGTATCAAAAGGTATGATTCCATTTATATGACACTTTCAAAAAGACAAAACCGTAGTGATGGACAACAGGTTCTTGGTTGCCAGGGGCTAAGGGCGGGGGGGCGGGTATGACTCTAAAGGGATAACACAGGGGACCTTTTTGAGGTAATGGAAATGTTCTGAATCCTAATAGTGGCAGGGTTACATGAGTCTAGGCGTGTGATAACACTCATAGAGCTATACTAAAAAAGGAGTCAATTAAAAAGGGGGGGGGAAATGTAAAAAATAAAGGTGGAACATGCATGGCTTGTGCATAGGAAGGTTTTATCTTTTCTTATTTTTTGAAAACTTTGCTGTGGTAAGGTTAAGTAGGACCCTACTGAGCTCTTGCCACAACTGGCGTGAGTTACAAGGGAAAAGTGTCCCTTGGAGTGAGGCCAAAGGTACATGTCTTCAATTACTGCACACCTTGGAGCCTCCAGCTGAGGGCAAGGCAGGTGGGCAAGGGAGGAACTCTCCCCGCACCGATGGGCCATTGTGGGACTCACGCTGCCTGCTCCTGTGATTTGGGGGAGGGTATTTGTGCCATCTGCAGCAGTTCAAAGCTTCCTTCTTCCCTCCACTTCAAAGCCTGGCCTGCCTTTTTCCCACTCATGTCTTTTATTTGGTGCTAGCGACCTTTGAGGACTGATACTGAATGGCCCTTGGCAGTGACCCCACTAATTGGCAAAGCTGGCCACAGGGGATGAATAAGACACTCACTGGCATCAACATCACACTGATCATGGTCCAGTGGGCCTTGTTTTGTGTTCTCCTTGACAGTCCAGAGCAATTCCTGTGAATAAATGACTGAGCAGCAGCAGGAAGTGGTCTCCCTCCTGGTCTCCCTGGAGCCCTCTTTTCCATTCACATGGGGACTGCTGTCCACACAGGCTTCAAAGTAGAATTCTGTTCTGCTCAGCACATTTAAATCACTTCATTAATAGAACACCATTAAACAAAGTGTTCCTGAACTTTAAAATACATAAAATCATTTTGCATTCCATCACCCAAAGAATTTTCCTTTGGTTCCAGCTGAGATCAAACGGAGAGAGAGATTCTTGGCGGCTACATGCTGTCTTTCACAAAGACTCTCTCACAGTGGAAACTGCGCCATTGCCACTGCATTCAAGTTCTGCTCACTAGGGGCCAATCTCATACCCAAGACATTATCAGACCATCAAGAGGGTGGGATTCACTTTTGAGTGAATGAGCACATATTCTTTTGTGTTTGGCTTCTTTCACTCCACATACTTTTTTGAGGTCAATGTTGCATGTATCAATACCGTGTTCTTTTTTATGACTGGGTAATACTGCGTTATATGAATATGGTAGTCCCCAATTTGTTTATCCATTCTCTAGTTGTGAGGACTTGGGGGGGGGTCTTTTACAAGTTAAGTTGCTATGAATATTTTTGTGCAAGGCTTTTTGTGGACATACTCATTCTTCTTACCTCCATATACCTGAGAGGGAATTAGAGGGCAAACATCTGCTTAGGTTTGTTAGATAATGCCAGTCTCTGAAGTCGCTAGACCATTTTACATGCACCCCATCAATTTATGAGAGTTCTAGTTGCTCTTCCTCTGCACCAGCACTTGTTATTATTGACCTTTTTAAGTTTAGCCCCTCCAGTACACAGCAGTATGTGACTGGGGTTTTCATTTGAATTCTCCCAATGAGAAATGATGTTGAGGGATTTTGCATATGCTTATTGGCCTTTTGTATATTTCCTTTAGCCAAGTGCTTCTCAGGAGAATTGAGGAAGTGGTGGTGGCAATATCTGGCAGGGAAGAGAAATAAAGGTATGATTTGGAAAAACAGACTTATCAATGATAAGGCCACTTTTCCCAGTTCTGAATATTTCTGCATTTTGGTGTTTTAAATAGACAGTAATATATAAAGTGGTTAAAAGAAGAACTCAGTTGGCACTTGTTCCTGAATATCTCCCTCCCGCCCTATAACCACTATCCACAATTCTGCCTCAGAGATGTGTTCCTTTGGGCTTCTCACTAGGAGTTCTCAGCACATTAACGTGAATGCATCTGTGGGCTTCTGTCAAGCCTCACAGCTGGCTGGGGGTGCAGTGGGAAGGGTTTGGGCACGAGGGGGTGCTGCGTTCAGGCCCTCTGGGGAAAGCATGAAGGCCCTGGCTTTCCTGGGGGAGTGGTAGAAAAGGCAACACCAGGAAAGGGAAGAAAGGCTTAGGAGAGAGAGACACAGGAAGACCCTAAACTTTTACTTACTTCATTCTGTTTTCCCACAGCTATTCACTTTGGTACATGTTGGAGTTGAGGAGAGAGAAAAGGGAGAAGCACAGAATGAGTCAGAAACGATGTTATTAAGCATGTTTGGAAGAGCACAATGCCAGCCAATAGGAGGCTCTGGGACAGTGTCATGGAAAGAAAGTGCTATGTAACTGCAGCAGGAAGAGTGCTGAGTGAAGAAGGTATCACCAGCTTCCTTTAAGCCTTCCAGAAAGATCGAGGCACTTTCTGTTTATGTGCAACACATTCACACACTCCAGTAAGAAAAATCTGAGGCAGACAAGGTCCCCTCCGTCTCCTAGATAGGCTGTAACCTTGTGCAGAATTGCAGGGACCTGGTCTAAGGACAAATGGGCCCCAGGGTGAAATGAAAGTAAGGTCCCAGATCCCCTGACTAGGAACCCATGTGGCTTGTAATGGGCATCTTCGCTCTAAGGTTTTATTCCTATATTCAAGCATACCACAGCATCCATTCTCTAGTGAATATTTCTCATGTTTAAGACAGCATGATAGTAATGAATCAGCTCTGAAAGTCAGCTGCTATAAATGCCATGTGTTATCAGATCACACACTAAAGCCAAATTTTCAAAACATTTTCTGCTGAAATACCCACAACATTTTAACAGATGTCTTTTGGAGAGTCTAGAGGCAAAATAAGCTCCCATCAGCATATAAAATAAAACCCCAAAGAAAGTAAAATGCGGAGGGATTATATTTTTCTTTTGGCAGTAAGAGAAAGGTTGGGGAAAATCTTGAGATGTTTGGAGAAATGCTTGTTCACAGCCACAAAACTGAAGAAATGAATAGTGTCTATTATTCTTGTTCTGAGCATTGACCCTAAGTATGTAGCTCTAACTTTCATTGAAGCAGTTTCATGGGCAGGTAGGGAAAGGATCTGAGAGTGTAAATTATGGGCCAGCAGGGACAGAAATGGGGTGAAAGCATCAAAGAGGCATATTTTGTCAGTGACAGGATGGGCAAGACCAGTAGTGGCTGATTCTAAAATGTTCTCATCTCGGAGTCTAAGGCCTCTTAAAATCAGGGGTAAGAGGGCCAGAATGGGAGCCTGGAAAAATAAAGAGACACTTTTATGTGTGTGTTTTTGTCCAACATTATGAAAAAATCTGAAAGTACAGAAAAGTCAAAAGAAGGGGGGCAGGGAGAGGGTGGTTGGTGATGGACACTGGGGAGGGTATGTGCTATGGTGAGTGTTGTGAAATGTGTAAGCCTCACGACTCACAGACCTGTACCCCTGAAGCAAATAATATATTATATGCTAATAAAAAAATTAAAAAAAAAAACAAAAGTCAAAAGAACTGTATAGTGATGAGAGAGAGATCATTTTTCATGTGACACTTTGGTTCCCCGAGTGCTATCTTTGACCTTCAAGAAATGTTCTTGAATGAATCAATGAGTGGTCTAAGAGGCTTCCCACATATTCCAGGGAAGCCAAGGTTGTTCACTGCTACTCCTGCATGGGGTGGTAATTCCAAAAACAGGACACCCTATGGCTCTGCTTCTGTTCTGCCTACCGTTTTGGATGCTCCTTGCTCATGCTGTCTTGTCTCCTCCTTACCTTGTTATCTTTGACTTTGTGTTGGATGTGGTAATGCAAAATTGTATGTAGAGGTAATCTGATATTATTTCTTTTGAGAGGATTTTTGTTTGCTTGGGCCAGGCACATGGGGGTGCTAGCTAGCAGTGCAACAGATTTTACTTAAGCATTACCAAGGCAGTAGGAATACAGTTATGAACAAAAAATGGTTTCTGCCCTTGTAGGTCTTACTAAGAATAAGCAGAAGGATTCATTTAAATAGAGTCCTTAAAGGATAATTTAATTCATACAAGTCTGGCCAGCATGCAGCTTTTCCTCACCTTATCCGTGCACAAGGGTTAAGGACCGGCATGCTGGGCTGGACAGAGATGCCCAGAGGCAACAGTGCTCTTTCAGTTTCATTTTATTTCTTAGGTAGTTTTAGAAAAAAAAATCCTATGACCTGATTATATCACCATATAAAAGTCGAATCAGAAATAATCAGAACCAAAGAACAAAGTCCTTCCACACACAAGCTCCAGAGCACCTACTTTCAGGCCTAACAAGCTGGAGGCTTGAGCTCCTATCAAAACAGCAGAGAGGCGGATCAGTTGAGAAGGAATCTTCAGTGGAGTGTAACCTGCAGAGACCCTGACCTAACGATGGTTGACCAAAACAGAAAAGTCTCTCTCTGGACTTGGAGTCCTTAGTCATTTCCAAATGTTACCTCATACTTATTTAATGGCATGCTGGGGGCAGGGCGGGTTCTCAAACTGATGAAAACTAAAAACCACTCCTCATCCGTCACTCCTGGAAAAAACACTCAGTAGGAGAGCTGACTTAGAAGGTTAAAGACAAACTACCAGAATTAATATATTAATATCATTAATATGTTTTATTCCCTGCAGTTTTCTGCTGTGTAATTCTTTAAATTCTTTCATGAGACACCAGAGCCTTTGGTTTCTTGGAAACGGGTTCCTTCGCCATACAGGCTTTGTTTTCAGGCTCCCTTTCTCCTGCTTCCATGATTTTGCTCTCTACTTGGCATACCCTGGGGTCTTACTTGAGACCTACACATCACTATCTATGATGGAGGCTAGGAGAGAAGCGGGGTAACGTCTGAACTCAGGCCACATACAGCACATCTGTCAAAATGATCATTTTCAGTGAGGGAGCCACAGACCCTATGAAATCCTTTGTCTTAAGTAACATCCAGATCAAAGTTAACTGGGCCTGAGGAGATGGCATTTGCTTTGCTTAAAAATTAATGAGCAACCCTGTCACTTAAAATTTAGAAACTCAGAAGAGAATCAGACCTGGAGTGCTCCACCTCCAAAACAGAGGTCTGCCATAGGCTTAAGAAAAATCAGAACTGGAATACTGAGCCTCTGATGGAACCAAACGCGGCTGTGGTTTCCTCTATTTTTTTCACCTACTTGCACTAAAATTATCAGTGCCCTTGGATTCTATGGTGTCTGCTTCCTCCTGAGATCTTGACCACAAACCTTACTCTTTTGGAGTTTCTCATCACTATTAAAACACACAAGGCTCATATCATTCAAGGGTACCAATAATTTTTTGAGTTCCTACAAGGAGGAGCCACTTTGCTGGCATCATGGAAGACTGAAAAGAAAATCAAATGTGGCTTCTAACCCCTAAGAATTTATAACCTAATAGAAGAAAAAGACACATCCAGGAAGAATTCAGGTTACGTTAAAGCAATGCTATAGGGAAAGTGCTGTAATAGAGGCCTAACTGAATCTAAAGCTGACATGGTTTAGAGTTTAAGAGAGTTTCAATGTCCTACTCAGTAGATCCTGAAAAGGGGATTCTAGTTACCTGATTATTCTCCAAACACGACTGGCTACATGATTTGTGGGGCCCAGTAAGATGAAGACGCAGGGCCCCTTACTCAAAAAAGCATGGTGTCCTTCTGAGTGCGGGACCCTGTCACATGCCCTTAAACCTGACCCTGTCTTCAAATACAGTCTGTGAATATGGGGAAGAGGCAGATTTTAAGCAGCCTGGATGAAGAAAGTGCACACAGGGAATTTTCTTCCAAGTAGTTCACCGGAAAATAAACTCACTCTGAGGAAAGAAAAGAATTGTCTTTTCCAAATTAACAAATGGGACTGGGCTCTAAAAGAAAGTTACCATTTGCAAAGTCGATGTCACAGATACTGCACAGCTACACGGTAAGGTTATGTAATAATGATAGTAGCAGTAGCACGGGTAGCAGCTGACAGACGTACAGACCTTATTAAGTGCCACCATTTTTCACAGTCAATTCTGTCAACTTACTGCTCATTTAATCCTCAAAACAGCCCTGGAGGGCAGATAGATGCTATTATTTCCCTATCTTACAGATGAGGAAACCGACCTTAGAAAGGCTGAATCATTAATTGTCCCTGGTCACACAGTGAATAAATGGTAGAACCAGGATTTGAAGTCAGACAGTATAGCTCCAAAGTCTGTGCTCTTAATCTGTCCTTGAAATCAGGACATATATGGAGGGAAGGGAGGGAGGGAGTCATCCTGGTATACTCATTCATTACTATCTCAGATTTGACTTAACCAGGGTATACTGTGTGTTGTGTGCATGTTTTTAATTTTTGCTTTTTTTGCATTTCATGTTCATAGTTTAACAGCACCCGTTCGCCCTCCCCCACTGAGTGTTGCCACATGACCCCATGGAGTAGAAAGGTACTGGTTCTGAGAACATTACATCATAGCCCTATCCCATTCTCTCCAGACTTTCTTCTCTCTTTTAACTATGGCAAACTGTTCTTTCTAACTAACAGGTATTCTTTTAAGTCCACTTCAAGAGTGATATTTTCCTAACTTAAATTAAATAAAATGTGATTTAGACAGCCCTGTCATTGACTTTCTTTCTCACTTACCTTCCCCCTCTAAATTACAACGAAGGCTCTGTTCAAGACAAGCATCACCTAATGCCACTCCTGGACCTTAGACTTCGAAGGAGAGAAATTTCCAGTTTGCCCTGTATTTATCAGAACTGTAAAGATTCAGCTTCTCAAATCAAAAAAGAGAACAGGACAAAAGGATTCTCTGGCAGCCAGTTGTCCCTGTCACCATTAAATAAAACACGCTTTTGGCTGCTGGTCAGAGCCTATAGTCAGGTCACTATTCTGTCTTTGTTCCCCAGTCCATTGTTATTCAAGGAAGGAATCGCCTACAAAATGTGGCCTCTGGTGGTGGGGGTTTCTCTCCAGCTCTAGCTCTTTCTCCCTCTTTTTCTGTCTCTCTTTTCGAATGCACCAAACTTTTTTTTTTCTTTTTGGAAGTTACCTAGGAAACAAAGTCTTTTGTGCTCCAACTTTATTTGAGCTATTCGCTTCGCTGGGAATCTGCACAAAAGCTGAAGAGAAAAGAAGGTTGCTATGTTTTACTAAAATGTTCATGCCGAACACATTTTTCTCAAGGTGGGGGGAGTCATATCCTGTTGGGTATGTTGGGGGGCTTTGCAGATACCTCTGACAAGGTAAGCAAATGCTGGGGGGTTAACTTAAACAAATGGCTCTAGAATCTTCTCTTTATGAGGACCTGAGAACAGTTTGACAATATGTGAATCCCGAGTCAGCAGGAGGACATGATGCTTCCAAATGTGAGGATGAGAAATTTTTTTTCATGATTTTAGGACAGAATATTATCAAAACTTAATTGGAATAAGAAGGGAAAATATTTATTTTATACAAACAGTCACTTTCCTCCAAATTATGGAAAGAAAGAAAACTAGGGTCAGTGGTGAAAACTGGGTCTTTTAATAATCTGGTTTAGAAGCCCAACCCCGAAATCAAAATCGGAGTGGAGCCTTTTTAATAACCTGGGTTAGGAGCCCAGCCCTGAAATAAAAAGTAGACAATACTAATATCTATCAAGGGCTGGGATGGAGAAGTTTCAAATGTCATACCAAAGTCAAGGCCTCTAACTCCACAGCTAGAAGAAAAGCTTCCCACTGCAAAAACTGAAAGAAACTAAGATCCTTTACTCTTCCGAATTTGAAAAAGAAAGCCTCTTGGATCTTTTCCCCCATTAACTGCTTTTGTGTTTTCCACTATAGTAAGCGGGGGAGATGGGCTGCTTTTCCGTGTGCACACAGTGTTGATGAAACTGCATTTTTGAAATGTTATTCACAAATGCCACAGTTCTACAGTAAAATTAACTCCTTGTGATTTCATCCAGGCTCTCAGAGTAGATAGGCTTGTCCTTCGGGTGATATGCTCTGGAATGTTTCCTGACTCTAGGTTTTCTGGCACATTTTCTGAACCTTTCATAGGCATCTAAATCATCTGCTCCCTTTGATTCCAGTCATGTAGGGCTCTCAAGCCTTTCATTAGGAATATACAGGGAGATAGATATCCAGAATCTACCTGTCCCTGGGTTAGAAACTAAGATTTTCCTTCACTTTCAAGCAGGGGGAACCTATGGCTACCCTGTCTCTCCTCTTAATTCCATTTAACCTGAAAAGCATGCTCCTTAAGTCCATTTTTTCTTTTGTGTCGCTTGACTATTGAAATTGTAACTTTCAATTAGTGGTGCTCACTAACTATTTCTAGGAATTCTTCCTTTGACCTAAAAGCTTATTTCTGACCTCACTGTTCTGAACTCAACTGTGAAATTCCTTGATATGTTGCTTACATATAAACCATGCTGGCTAAGTCTGAATGTACTTCATTTGCAGTCCCATCCCCCGGAGGATGAAGATACAGATGTCATGTTAGGGCAGAGGCCAAAAAACCCAGTACACAATATCCCCTCGACACTGGACAAGCAGACCAACTGGAGCAAAGCACTGCCTCTCCCAACACCAGAGGAAAAGATGAAACAAGACGCCCAAGTGATTTCTTCTTGCATTATTCCCATCAATGTCACTGGTACCGTTCTGTTCTTTTCTTACGGGCAGTCGGGTCACAATATTCTGTGTTTTAAATATGTTCAAAACCTGCGCTGCTGGGCGGGCCAGTTAAGAATACCGCTTTGTAAACAAGCAATACCTTTTTCATCAAAATACAACCCAGAAGATGTTCAATATGCTTTTGTCAGGTTTTGAACATCCATTTGCATATGTTCTGCTAGGCTGCTTGTTATGTAAATGATGGACAGTTTCTTTTTGAAAAAAGTCACCAAATAGCTCTTTGGTCATAGCCGACTGAAATAATGGAGAAAGCGGCAGTGATTAGTCACATGATAATGATGCATGGCACAGCAAAAAAGAAAACAGCAAACCCCAGGTCTCTCAAACTGCCAAGTAATGATCCTGTAGACCAACTATAAAATCTGTTTTCAGGCTTCTTTGGATGAAGGTAGGCTTGTTTCAAAGATCGTTTAGATTTCCGCATTGATTTTGGCAATTTCTGACCTAAAAATATGCAGATTCAAAGATGAAAGCTGAATTCGATTCTAATCTAGCCAGCCTGGCTTACATTCCTCTCTGCCTTCCTCTTCTTGTGTACTGAGGGTTTAAATGTTAGCCTAGGTTGAACGCAAGCCTGTCTAGACTTTTCTTGAAAAGTTTATCTGTAGTGACCGTAGATGCCAGGAAACGATCTACTAATCTTAGCTGCAAGTGAAATAATGTTGTGAAATATTCTCACTTTCAAAGATACACAGAAAATAATCTATCCATTGAGCTTTCTTTAAACAGCTCTGATAGTTATGTTTTAATTTATTTGTATATTGAAAATGTCACAATGGCCATGTTATTACTTTTATCCTGGTACCATGTGACTAAAGACGGCATGTCACTCGAGATGCATTTTGGACATGGCTATTATTAATCCCACTCAGATTTCTCTCACATACAGTGGGGAGCAAATGATGACCAGATATCTGGTATAGATATTATTTCCTTCCTGAATAACCGGAGTTCTGGTTGATCAGCTGGTTATGAGCTAGGAGAAGTTTTCCTGATGACCTACTCAACTTGCAGAAGAAATTATTCTAAGGATGCATACTTTATCTGATCTCCATAATCTAAATGGGCTGGGGTTGGTAGATGTCAAAATGTATCATTTTGGCATCCTCTTAAACTAACTTTCCCTTCTGGGAACATTTGATTATAAGCAGCACCTGCTTTCTTCACAGCACTGTAAGTAAATTTTGTTTTTAAATTTAGTTCTTTGATTATGGGTCTTGTGATTCAGGAAAAGGGAAGATCTTTCCTTCTGCTTTATTTCAGGAACTCTCAGACTAAAGCCCAGATTATATGTTGATTTCAAGAGCTTTAATGAGAAAGCTAATTTTGTCCATATAACATAAGTGTGTCTGTGTGCCATGTGTTCTGTAATTATTATGAGTAGAATGAAAGATCTTAATTTTTGGTTGGAGCTAATAAAGGAAAATCCCATTAGTATGAATTCTCTAATAATATTATAATTATTCATCATGTGATATCTCACAGATTTTTTTAATGTGAATTCTAGAAACTGTTGTCACTCTGATGATAAGCAGAACTCAAACTGCTTCATTTTATAGCTAAGTCAAGGTTTTAACACGCCAACCTATTCTGTGTATAACAATCAGGTTAGATAAGGCAACCAGATTCCAATGCACTTTTGGCATCCTGATTTTGAGGCAAAGCTCAATCTGAAAAATCCATGGCACATGCCTGTGCCAGACAGGGGTGTGAGTTCCTCACCTCCTTCCTCGCCATTCTAGTTTTGATAAGACTGCATGTAGTGTATCAATAATGTGATTATGGAGAGAGAAACAAGCAAGCATCATGGTTTGGCCCCTATATTTATAAAAGCAAACAGACACGCATTGTAAAGACTGGGAATTCCAGCTTCATTCATAGCTGATAGTGAAGGTAGATCCACTTAAGTAGAGAACTGAGAACTGCCTTGTATTTTTATTTTATATTGATAAGACACTGGTGCCATACCAAGAAGTGTCCGACTGAGTCAGCAGAACAAAGTAGAAAGAGTTACATGTTCATTTAAAAACAAATCTCTAGGCTATTTTCTCTTCACGGGGGAGAGAGAGAAGGAGAGAGAGAGAGAGAGTGTCTGTGTGTGTGTGTGTGTGAGAGAGAGAGAGAGAGAGAGAGTGAATGTTGTGTTGTGTTGTGGGTTGGGGTGTAATGGAGAGAGAAAAAAACCTCACAAAGATGTTTTTAATGAAGAACAGGTCAGGATATGTTAGCTGAACTAATTCAGGTTAATATCTTGGCTCTGGATCTACTATGCAAAGACAGCTTCAGAGAGCCCAGAAATAGACCGGTAGATAGTAGTAACTAAAGGCTGTAAGTCCTTCAGGAGCTGTTTCTGTGCGAGAGTGATTCTTTGATGTTATTTTTCTCTCCTCTTTCTTTTGATTTTCCTTCTTTGCTTGTTACTCTTGGCACTGCAAGCTGTCGTGCAGAGCTGCATTTAGAAGTAAAGCTTAATGTACTGCAGAGTAATTTAAATAGGAGCTGAATAAGGGCTCCCTTATATTTATTCACGGGCTTAATCCAAACTCTTCCTTTACTTCCAATCAATAAATATCACTGTGTTCCAAGCAAATGAAAATTTGTTTGCCATTTCTAAAGGCTAATGAGACCTATTTGTGGGTTGCAGGAGTTGGTTTTGACAGAGAGGCTAGTATACGCTGCTCCCTTGTTCATTCACAATCCGTACTACAGCGGAGACGAAAACTGAGGAGGAGGAAAACCATCTCGGGTATCCCCAGAAGAGTCCAACAAGAAATAGGTGTAGTATAAACTGTTAATGGTTAACATTCTGTTGGGTGTCAACTAGAAGGAGATGAAATGGAAGTTGGCCTTTTCATCAGCTTCCTTAAAGATAGTGTTGTAACTTGTAAAGGTTTTGAAATGGCATGTACTTGTTCTGTGTTCAGCAGGCCGGGTGGTATTACTTTTTGAATCTCTGTTTTTGACTGTGAAGATTTAACTTTAGGGATTTAGGTATACATGTTCAGGTCTTATGGCTGAAATGTAATATTTTGGAAATTTTTTAAAGTTTTATTAAGATGGAAGTAAGTAATTTTTAAAAGTTTTATAAAGATGGAAAAAAAGTAACAAGATTCAATGAAAGATTATTTTTAGAAAATTATACCCTTACTTAAAGACAGATATACTTTTATGGCATTAATTATTTTAAAAGGTAAATTTTAAGCATATTCAATTAAATATTGAATATTGATAACATGTTACCCTTTATATGACTATTTTCCCATTTTTTTCTGTTCCATGTGTTTAGGAATCTCTTCTTGTTTTCTTATTCTTATTCTTATTACTATTACTATAGCATCTCGTTCATTACTTATAATGAATTTTAAGTTTCATTTTGCTGAGCATATATTACAAAATAAAAAAGAATAGTGGCCAAGAAGACAAAATGCACTTTAATTTAAAAAAATAGTAGTCACTTATTGGGGCAAAGTAATTTGATAGTGAAGAGAGAAAATTCACAGAAGATCTAAAAACATCTTCACTTACTATCCACACACATACTCACACACGCAGGTGCACCTGTGGATATGTGTGTGTGTGTAGAGACAGAGACAGAGCAGCAAAGGGACAGATTCCCTAAAGCATTTTAACTTTCTCCTAATTTTATACACTGATTTTTTTTTTCCTCAAAGATCCAACATGCTACCACCAGATTTGTGGATATCTCTCAGAATGTCTGTTAGTCTGCTGATGTATGAAATATCTCACTATGCTTTCCATGTGCCCTAGATTCTGACGAATCCCCTGTGGCCAGGGAAAGGAATGTGATCGTGCACACAAATCCAGACCCTTCCAACACTGTGAATAGGAGGTCTGGAACCAGGGACTCCGAGTGCCAAACTGAAGATATTCTGATTGCTGCTCCATCCAGAAGGAGAATCAGAGCTCAAAGGGGTCAAAGCATCACAGCTTCCCTTTCTCACTCCGCTGGCAACATCTCTGCATTGGCAGACAAAGGCGACACCATGTTTACCACTGCAGTGAGCAGCCGTACAAGATCTCGGAGCCTTCCCCGGGAGGGCAACAGAGGTGGGGATGCTGAGCCCAAAGTTGGTGCTAAACCCTCAGCATATGAAGAGGGGGAGCCCTTCATGGGCGACCGAGAAAGATCGTCAAATGATTGCAGTGAGGCCCCCAGCAGCCCAAGTGCACAGGAACACCAGCCTGCTCTGGGCCTGGCTTGTTCTCAACATCTTCACAGCCCTCAGCACAAGTTAAATGAGAGAGGGAGGTCACGCCTGTCCCGAGTGGCTGCCGACTCTGGCAGCTGTGACATCTCCTCCAACTCAGACACCTTTGGGAGCCCCATCCACTGCATCTCCACAGCTGGTGTCCTCCTCAGCAGCCACATGGACCAGAAAGATGACCACCAATCATCCAGTGGCAACTGGAGTGGGAGCAGCTCCACATGCCCCTCACAGACCTCAGAGACAATCCCTCCTGCGGCTTCTCCTCCCCTAACTGGGTCTTCACACTGTGACTCGGAGTTGTCACTCAACACAGCCCCTCATGCTAATGAGGATGCCAACGTCTTCGTGACAGAGCAGTACAATGACCACCTGGATAAAGTGAGAGGCCACCGGGCAAACTCCTTTACGTCCACTGTGGCAGATCTGCTGGATGACCCCAACAACAGCAACACCAGTGACAGTGAGTGGAACTACCTACACCACCATCACGATGCCTCCTGCCGCCAGGATTTTAGTCCTGAGCGCCCCAAGGCAGACAGCCTGGGCTGCGCAAGCTTCACAAGCATGGCCACTTATGACAGCTTTCTGGAAAAGTCTCCATCAGACAAAGCAGACACTAGCTCTCACTTCTCAGTGGACACAGAAGGATACTACACTTCCATGCACTTTGACTGTGGTCTCAAAGGCAGTAAGAGTTACGTCTGTCACTATGCAGCCCTGGGCCCAGAGAATGGCCAGGGCATTGGGGTTCCTCCTACTCTTCCCGACTGTGCCTGGCAGGACTACTTAGACCACAGGAGGCAGGGGAGACCAAGCATCTCTTTCAGGAAACCAAAGGCAAAGCCGACCCCACCTAAACGTAGTTCATCACTGAGGAAGTCCGATGGAAATGCAGACATTTCTGAGAAGAAAGAACCAAAGATAAGCAGCGGCCAGCTCCTGCCTCACAGTTCCAGGGAAATGAAGCTGCCTCTAGATTTCTCCAACACACCTTCTCGAATGGAAAATGCCAACCTTCCCACCAAGCAAGAATCTTCTTGGATGAACCAGAGTGAGCATGGTATTAAGGAGCCTCAGTTAGACACTCCAGATATTCCGCCATTCAAAGATGAAGGTGCTGAATCAGCTCACTATGCAGATCTCTGGCTTCTGAATGACTTGAAAACAAATGATCCTTACAGATCTTTATCTAATTCCAGCACTGCTACGGGTACCACAGTTATTGAATGCATCAAATCTCCAGAGAGCTCTGAATCCCAAACATCCCAGTCAGAATCAAGAGCAACCACCCCATCCCTTCCTTCTGTTGACAATGAGTTTAAATTGGCCTCACCAGAAAAGTTGGCCGGCTTGGCATCTCCATCAAGTGGCTACTCAAGCCAGTCTGAAACACCAACTTCCTCTTTCCCTACAGCTTTCTTTTCTGGCCCGCTGTCTCCTGGAGGTAGCAAAAGAAAACCAAAAGTCCCAGAAAGGAAATCCTCACTACAGCAACCCTCTTTAAAAGATGGAGCTCTGTCACTGAGCAAAGACCTTGAACTTCCAATTATACCTCCTACCCATCTTGACCTAAGTGCTCTTCATAGTGTCTTGAATAAACCATTCCACCACCGTCACCCACTGCATGTTTTTGCTCATGGTAAGCAGAACCCAGTAGGAGAAACCCTGCGGTCCAACCCTCCGCCGTCCCTTGCGATTACGCCAACAGTCCTGAAGTCTGTTAACCTGAGGTCCGTCAGCAAGTCTGAAGAAGTGAAGCAGAACGAGGGCAACAATACAGATCTCCCCTACTTAGAGGATAGCACTCTCGCAATGGCTGCCCTGTCTCCAGGTAAGATTAAGCCACATGCGGCTAAGAAATCAGTATCACGTCAGTACTCCGCTGAAGACACCATACTGTCCTTCTTAGACTCCTCTGCAGTCGAGATGGGACCAGATAAACTACAGTTAGAGAAAAAACGTACTTTTGATGTAAAGAACCATTGTGAACCAGAAACGGTGACCTCAGCTGGTAGCAATCTTCTAGATTCGAGTGTCACGAAAGACCAAAAACATATGGAGAATGAGCCTGTTCCGGAAAGTACGGCGAGTAAGAATTTTGACTTTCCCACAGAGGGATTTCAGAGGGTCTCTGGTGCCCGCCCAAATGAGCTGGATGGCAAAGTACGACAATATGGAGCGGGTCCAGACGGGGCCCTGGCACAGGTGCAGAAGCCATCCTCTGCAGATTGGGAGGAAGCTGCATACCCCGAGTCTCTCGATGCGCTCGCGGCTCAGTCAGACTCGCCAACCAGACCCACAGACATAAGCAATCCACTCAAGCCTCAACCTGGGATGAGCCGCCACCATGACAAAGTGCCTGGGAATACCAGCTGTGAAGCGGAGCTATCAACTGCAAATTCATGCCCTGAAAAATGTTCTGAGCAGGAAAATACCGCTTCAGGTGTTTCCGCCAAAAGTGCCTCTGACAACAGCGAAGCAGAGGAGACCCAAGGAAGCGTGGATGAGGTTTCACTGAAAGGTCAGTTGTTGATGGCTTTGTCATAAGTAGAGAGGTGTCTCACGGCACTTCACTACGTTTTTTTCTTATGTTCCCCGTAACACAGTGCAGCCCTGGGTGTCAGTTTCTCTCCTCTCCCCCTTTTTTTCCCACTTATTAAAACGAGTGAGATAACAGTTTTTGTTTTTGAGGGACTGACTGAGCTGCGACAGATAATCTCTCTTCTTTTTTTAAAGATTTTATTTATTTATTTGATAGAGAGAGAGATCACAAGTAGACAGAGAGAGAGGGGGAAGTAGGCTCCCCGCTGAGCAGAGAGCCCGATGCGGGGCTCGATCCCACAACCCCAAGACCATGACCTGAGCCAAAGGCAGAGGCTTTAACCCACTGAGCCCCCCAGGCACCCCGATAATCTCTCTTCTTAAAGACAGCAGTAAGGTATCTGTTGATTGTTGCTGCCGCAAGCCAGTGCAAGGCAGCGGTGTGCCTGCTAACTTCTTCCTAAAGATGCTTCTGTTCTCCATTTAAGAATCGTCACCGAGTGATGACTCTATGATTTCACCGCTTAGTGAAGACTCTCAGGCCGAAGCAGAAGGTGTGTTCGTGTCTCCAAACAAACCTCGTACAACTGAGGATTTGTTTGCAGTCATTCACAGGTGAGGCAATTAATACCAAACGCTTCGCTTCTTTCCATGCGTCTCATCAAATGCAAATGCGGGAAAGCCTTGGGTACTTGGGGTGCGTTCAGCAAAAAAGCAAAAACAAACAAACCAACCAACCTTGTTTTCCGAATCAAACTGATAGACTTATATTTCCGTTAGGGAATGTGAGCCTTTCTATGTAGCTCAACCTCACCTGAGGGCCTTCCGTAAGAACTGCGGAAGGGATGGGGTTTCCCACAGGAAAGACATCCTGGAACAAGTTTCTGTTTGAAAACAATTTATGGTTAAGTAACTTAGAGTGAAAGCTCAGAGTCTCTTGTAACCTCTGACGGAAATAATTTCTTGAACCAAAGGAAAAAAAAATCTGCTCACGGCCGTAATCCTCCACTAGCAGAGATGCAAGCCGCTTCACTGAACAGTCAGAGCCCAAGTTGGAGACAAGACAGTGGAGGAACCTGCCCGTTTCAGGGCTCCCCCTGCCCGTCCTAAAACTTAAACTTCTTTAATAACACTGGTCCTCTCTAAAATTAGTACTCCAAATCCCACAAACAGAGGACGTCCTCTGCGCTGTTTTTGCAGGACACTGTTGTGTCCAGGCTGCCCACTCACCTTCTCTCACCTGCCCCCTGCCCCCTGCGATCAAGGGCCATGTCTGCAAGAGCACATCCTCCTTGCAGTGTGTGACTGACAAACAGAGCAGGAACTCGCACAGAGGCGAACCCAGACTGGACTGAGCTAGCCAACAGTGCTGTGCCTGCTCGTTTCACTACCACCACTACCTTCTTCCACTAGGCCTTGGACCTACATGGGGTTCCCAAGGGACACAACTTGAAAACTGCCTTTTCTACCTTACAAAGTTATACTTTTTTTTTTAATTTATTTATTTGACAAACAGAAATCACAAGCAGGCAGAGAGGCAGACAGAGAGAGAGGGGGAGGCAGGCTCCCTGCTGAGCAGAGAGCCCGATGCGGGGCTCGATCCCAGGACCCTGAGATCATGACCTGAGCTGAAGGCAGAGGCTTTAACCCACTGAGCCACCCAGGCGCCCCGCGAAGTTATACTTTTTAAAAAAGATTTTATTTATTCATTTGAGAGAGCAAGAGAGAGATAGAGAGCACGTGTGCATATGGGCAGGGGCAAAGGGAGAGGGAGAAGCAGACTCCCACTGAGCAGGGAGACGCTGGGATCATGACCTGAGTTGAAAGCAGACAGTTAACCAACTGAACCACCCAGGCACCCCTGAAGTTATACTTTTTTGAAGCAAGTTTTTTGCAAGAAGTTTGCCATTTTTCCTGGAATGCTACTTTTTTTTTTCTTTTTAGATCTATTTATTTATCTATTTGAGTGAGGGAGAGAGCAGGAGTGGAGGGAGGAGCAGAGAGAGAAGGAGAAGCAGACCCCCTGCTGAGCGGGAAGCCCAACACAGGGCTCCATCCCAGGACCCTGAGGTCATCACCCGAGCCAGGTTAAACAGCTGTTTAACCAACTGAGCCACCCAGGCGCCCTGGAATTCTACTTTTAAAGAGAACTTGCATTTTCTCTTGATGTGGTTTTCCACATAAACATAAAGAAGGAGCACAGCTCTTCAACAGCTTTTTTTAAAAGACTCTATGAGAAACCCTTTCTGTGTGTACATACCTTACCAGGCACACCTCACCACTCAGAGAGTGAAGAATCAGTTTACTTTTTTCTTTGCTCTGTGTGTAGTCTAAGATCCAATTATACTTCCCACACCCCACTTTATCTTAGGACAAGTTACTAAAATGCTACCTAAGTTAAAGAGTCAAGTCCTTACCCCAAAGGACCAAATGCCAGTATCTGGAATAGTGGACAGAACCTAAGTAGTGGAGTCAGAATCATCTGGAATTGAATCTCAGTGCTGCCACTTTGTATCCAGTCTTGTCAGTTAAAACCTCTCTACCCATTTCCTGACTGTTAGTGGAAATACCTATACTCACATATTCCATTTTGATGCTAAAATAACATTTTAGTGTCTAGAATATGGTAGATGTTAAAAGCAAATGCTAGTTTGGAATTCCTACCTTACTGGAGTGCCAGACACTGGCCTATGTGATCTAACCACAAAGGTTTCAGTGAACCAAAATGAGGCTGGTCTCCAACTGCAAAGCTGAAATTTTCTCTACTCTATGGACTTTTAGGTTGGTGAAAGAGCATGCTGCCAATATTTATCAACATACTGAATCATGCAAAGATTCACTAAGTTTACACCTATATACTTATCAAAAGAAATAATATAATGATGGATCCCTATGTTTGGTGGACTTACAGAGCTTGGTAATCTTCGATTTGCATTTGTATAGGATTTATTTATGTGTAGCACAGTGACAAAAATGACCTTGCCTTTGTGTGTGTGTGTGTGTGTATGACACTTTTTTTTTTTTACCTTGTTTTCTTGAGGGTTTACAATACAGAGAGCTTTAAGAGCTCCAGAGGCAGTCTAGGTTTTTAGCTTCTCACAGAAAGTTGATTTACTGAGTGATAACACTGCTGTTACTAAGCAGCTACAGAAAATTGTCTTTACAGCCAAAAATGGATTGACTGATTTAAAAAGTCATGTAAGAATTTTTTTTATAGGGAGAAATTTAAAAAGTTGACAGAATAGTATAACACACCTCCCCAGACACACATATCCGTTACCCAAGCCTGTCCACCATCAACCTACGGCTAATCCTGCCCTATCCACACCTCTATCCGCTTTGCTCTTCTGGTACTCACTGGAAGCTGACCCCACACATCAGAGCATTTAATAGGTAATGCGGAGACAGATTTAATACGAGATAGCTACAGTTCTTCACTGCCTACGCTCTAACCGGAAGTCAGACAGCAATATCTTCTCAAGCTCTTGTAAAACATCCCAGTAAGTCCTCCTCTCTTAGCTCCAGCCTCCACATGAGTCATTATGTGAGAAGGTCATTTACAGAACCTAATTTCAGTCCACTGGTTATTGGAGAATTTCCCTCGGGCCGTGAGAGCTATAAGGACAAGGAATGTATCTCCCTCCTCACCTCCAGTGTCCTAATGCCACCTAGCCAATCAGATAGGGCACACCAAACTGCTCTTCAAGGACAATGCATGAATGTGACTTAACATTTCCAGTTTCAGAAAAATGTGTGTGGACTGAGGTTTTTCCTTTTCTTGAAAGGTCTAAGAGAAAAGTCCTTGGAAGAAAAGACTCCGGGGATATGTCTGCTCGAAGCAAATCGAGGGCTTCTCTTGGCAGCAGTAGCAGCAGCAGCGCTGGTTCTGGTACTTCGCCCAACAGCAACGTGACCACCCCAAACAGCCAGAGGTCCCCGGGCCTCATCTACCGAAATGCCAAAAAGTCCAACACGTCCAACGAAGAGTTTAAGCTGTTACTCCTCAAGAAAGGAAGTCGCTCGGATTCTAGTTACCGCATGTCTGCTACTGAGATCCTCAAGAGTCCCATCCTGCCCAAACCTCCTGGAGAGCTCACAGCTGAGTCCCCACAAAGCACCCATGAGGCTCATCAGGGGGTCCCCGGGGCCGAGGCCCTGTCCCCACTCTCTCCCTGCTCCCCGAGAGTTAATGTGGAAGGGTTTTCCTCAAAGAACTTTGCCACCTCGGCCTCCTCGAGGGTTGGCCGCTCCCGAGCACCCCCTGCGGCCAGCAGCAGTCGCTACAGCGTCCGCTGCAGGCTGTACAATGCGCCCATGCAGGCCATCTCTGAGGGCGAGACAGAAAATTCTGATGGGAGCCCACATGACGACCGATCCTCCCAGAGCTCAACATAGGTGGCCCGGGCCAGGCTGGCTGTCCAAGGCCAAAACCCTTAGTCGTATGAGGATGTAGGAACAGAAGAGAGGACTGAGGAGAAGTCAGCACAACGTGGGGTACCATCACCGCTTACCAACGAATTCCTAAATATTGGCTGGGGAAATGGAAGATGGTCCTTCTTGATTATTTTCCACATCTTTAAGTAGCTGCACTGTCTTTCATATTTTTCTTTAGCTTAGTTTGATTTACCCAATCTCATTCCTTTTGATAATATAGAATTTGAAAATGTCTGCTTTTCATGAAACCTAGACAAAGTTTTCCCAGAGCTGCCTATTCAGAAAACAAAGCCCTCACTGTCATAATTCTTAAGAAGATGAAATTACTCTGGAGGTTTGGTATTTTTTTACATTAAAATGAACTAAAGCAAAATTCAGAAGAAAGAACTACACACATGTAAATACCATATTTTTGATAAAAATGTGTAAATAGATTTATCAATGACGAGTGGACATGTGGCCAATTATCTACCACACACCAACTGTTTATAGAACACAACAAATAAAGTGTAATAACTGTATTCTGTGAATACCATTTTCATATAAAATACCATATTTAAATGTCCACCAATATGATTTTCTGAGTGATAGATAAACCTCAATTATGAATTTTAAACTGGTGAAATAAAGAAAATCTTGAGGTCATATACTGAAATGTGATTAATTTAAAATAATGAATTCAGACCTAGCCATTTTTGTGACAAATTGCAGCACCAAACAAGTGAATAGTAACACATGGCTATGATTTGCCATGTGGTAATTTGGACAGAATGAAAAGCATGCTTTTGATTTTTTTTAATCAATGAGAAAAATCAACATTCTCAACACAAAGCCCTGAAGAACATTTGACAGTGTCTTTTAGATTTTTAATTTTTCAGTGGATTGCTTTAAAGAGAATGAATAGGGAAAACAATAGTTAATTTAGGTTATGTTTTATATTAGGCTACTGGGGACATAAACAGTCATCATCTAATGACTATAAACTCCTTAAACAGTTTAGTAATTAGCTCCAGTTTCTTTAACTAACAAAAATAAAACATAAGCATGCCACAGAGCTATTGATTTATCAGTAAGTACCTGCAATGAGTTTTCAGTGAAGCTTTCTCTCTGTGCTGATGAGATTCATGCTACCTAAAAAAAAGTAACAGAAATGACACTGTGAACAATATAGTTGGGAAATAGGTATGTGTATAGGCATTATTTATATTCACTGTTAAACTGGGAATGGGGAACAGCTCTGGTTCACAATGCTACATACAAATGAGTTTTTGTCTGATTTTACTATATCTGCTTGATGGCAAAAGGGGAGGGTGGTGGGTGGGAATGGAAATGTCAGGGTGAGTGCTCTGATACAATGAAGGCAGGGAAACAAGCTGAATTACTTGAAATTACTTGAATTTTCTTGTCTTAAAACTGAAAAAAAAAGTAGTTACAAGTTGAAATCTGTAAATGATTCTTACACCTCTGATTTTAACGTGAACTGATACTAATGTTTGAAATATGTCAGAAATATAAGCAGCTATGTACTTAAAATATGTTTTGAATGGGACAAGGTAGAAAGTAGAGAGAACTAAGAAGGGATATGGCCTATAAAAGAATAGAATGTGATTAGAATGATAGAACAGACCAGAGTTACCAAGAAATTGATAAGCAGCTGGCTTTAAGTTTATGCAAGTGGTATTTGGGAAAGTAGGATGTGTGAAAGGGGGTTTGTGGCTTTGGTTTAATTCATACCATATGAAGGAGAAAGCCTGGTCTAAGAGGATGCTGTCTTTCAATAGAAACACTTTCTAAGGTGTTATAGATTGAGAATTAGAGAATCTGATTGCTGTTGGGTTTTTGTTTGTAAAGAAAAAAAATGTCTGTCTCCTACTATTTGTTTTCACTATCAAATGGTATTTCTTAATTTGTCATCCTTGTATGTAAAATATGTGCTGGGGGTGGTGGGGTAGAGGAGGGAGAACGTGCGTGTGTGGATGTGAGTGTGTGTGTGTGTGTGTGTGTGTGTGTGCTTGTGCTGGGATAGATAAGCTACCTGGTAAAGGGTACATTTGAACATTTACAAAGTGTTATACTTTTTATTAAAAGAAAAATGTTTGGGGTTTGAAAAAAATGGACCATCATTTCTCATTGGAACCCATTAGTCAAGAAAACCAGCATGGTTTGACACATGGGAACATGAATAACTTTTTCTCATGCTTTGAAAAGTACACTTGGCAAAATTTTAAAAGAAAGTTTTTAGACAAATGCGATAAGAAACCGTCATTTCCAGTCACAATAGGTGATCTTTTGTAATTTTCATAAAAGCAGTTCGTTTGCAGTATGGCTTTTGTGTAGTTAGGGGTTTTTTAAGCGTAAAGAAAGGTATGTGGGCTTTAAAGTGATTCTAAATCTTGAATAGGAAACACATGAATTGGCTTTAATAAATATGTCACCTTTTTATTATTGACATCAATTTAAGTAATGGTACCATATATTTTTTAAAATACATACTGACTTGAATTGTGAGGCAATAAGATTCCTTCTATATGTAATGATCACAGAACTAACCCTTATAATATAGTTTTACTTATTTTGTTTACTCTAAAAATCTATAGCAGAGTTTCTCTATTTTATATTTCATAGATTTAAAAAAAAAAACCCAAGTAATGATGGATTTTAAATTCACTGTGTTAAGAGTATTGAGTAACAAACTGAGTAAAAAAAAAAAAAGGAAAGAAAAAGTAAGGAATTCCTTATTAATCTGGAATATTCTACATGGCTTTATTACATAGCATATAAAACCAAGAATTAGAGGGCTGTCCTCAACATCACTGCCGTTTTGAAGCAGGGTACACACATTAGGTATCGTGAAAAACATCAATCCAAACTTTTCTTCTGTTGTTTGCACTGATGCTAATTTTTTGTTCTTTTATGTTTATGCAACATGTCTATGTTGTGTGAGGGAAAATTTTTTTCCTTTTTGTTTTTTTGTGTTTTGGGGTTTTTTTGTTTTTGGCTAAGTAGAGGACATGGACTAGTTGTAGCAAACAAAACACACTGTTTGCTCTTGCCAAAGGTCAGTGAGTGAGTACATTTGCTGCAGAGATGGCAGACTTAGAGAATTAGATCATGACAAAGATTTAAAACTATAAAGAAGGTTACAGTGTAACTATTTTGGTACTAGAACCAGTTCGTGCTGGCCAAAAAGACAATGGTTTATGGACTTGCATCCATTTTGTATTTTTGTAATATTTGTAAATATGAACTTTTTAAATTGTTGCAGAAATGGTTTCTTTTGTAAGATGTTTTCAACGTTTACATTCAATTCAAGCCTTTGTATATTTTAGAGCTGTGCAACACTTTAAGTCTTGTATTTATTTTTAGTAAAAATGGTGACAGTTTCATTGTGAACCCCTCTCAAAAAAATGTACCAGAAAAGTTTGATTACCTAGAAAGTGTGTATAGAAACTGCAAATAAACGTGACTGCAATTAAACAACCAGTTTCTCTTGGATTATGTAATTGTATTCTTGGGGTTTCACAAACAGCAAGTGTTTTATAGGGAACTGGACATAAAAGAAGGTAACTGCTATAGCAAAAGTAGGTGGAAAAAATAATAAATAATGTATAATGAGCTCTAATCTCATTTTGGGTTTTGGGTTTTTTTAGATTTTTTAAAAAGTAATCTCGACACCCAATGTGGGGCTCCAACTCACAACCGAGATCACACACGCTCTACTGACTGAGCCAGCCAGGTGCCTCTCTAATCTCGTTTTGTATTTGAGAGAAGAATAAATTTCCAATAGCTACTATACTTTCCTTGTAGCTCCTCTGTGAGCCAGGAAAAAATTTATGGCTTTACTTTACAACACTCACCTGCTTTGCTTCTAATAATTACTCAAGACTGTGCCTTGTTCCGAAGATGGGCAGCCTCGATATACATATTACAATACGCCACTAAATAAATCTCATGTGCCTTTTATTATATAGCAAATTTATTGTCCTGGGTAGTGTTCTAAGTGCTTTGCTTACTCAAACTCATGTACTCCCCACATTGTGCCCATTTTACAGACGGGGAAACGCAAGCTCAGGGCCGTTACCTGACTCTCCCAAAGCCATGGAAAGACAAAATGTTGGGGCTGGGGTGAACCCCTGTAAATCTGGCTCCAGGGTCTATGTTACCTTTCCACGAGGTAACAACTTTTTAAAATAACTTTCCCCCGTTTGTACCAAGCCTCCACAACTAAAGACCCAGCCCGTCTCCTTCGAATTCCAGCAAAGACAAGCACACCTAAGACAGAGCCAAAGTCGACGTCTGTGATGGTAAGGAGAGAGACAGAATTACATTTAAAAAAACAAAATTTTCGAAAACCAACCAACGACAGTGGGCAGGCCAGGCAACCGGCAGCCTCACGCCGCAGAGCCTTCTCCACGAAGCTTCTCCAGCGCTGGAAGGAAAAGCCCGCGCGTGCGCGCCAGCACCCCTGCGCAGCCGCAGAAACACCTCTCAGCGTCGGAGGCTCGCGCCTCTGCTCTAGTGCCGGGTCCCAATCCCACCAGCTTTTGCGGGCGGAAATCTGAACTGGCACGCCCAGCTACAGACGTTCAGGGGCGGGCACTGCTGGACGCGCAATGGGAAGCGAAGCCCCGCCCCTCGGCTGTCTCCCTAGCAACGTTCCTTTTTCCCCCCCAACCCCCAACTTTGCGCAGGCGCTTGCCGGATTGGTTAAGAGCCCTGTGAATAGCACGAAGCGTGCCGCGTGCTCCCGGATGCGCGCGTATTCCGGAGCTTCCGGGGTCCTCGAGGCAAGCGCCTCATATGGTCGAGCGCGACTTCCGGTGGGTGGACGGTTGGTGAAGCTGTGGAAGTTAACGGTCTTAGGCCGTTGATACTCCGGAAAGCTGGCTGACATTAATCGGGCCTCGGGCCCTTCGGCGGGCAGTGTGGCAGGTGCTGATGACAGAACAGGTCTGTGTAGTGGCACTTTTTCCTCCCTTGAACTTTCTTGCCCCTCGTTTGCGAAAAACCGCTGAGGTACGGTTTGGTTTGACGGTTGGGAAGCTCCGGGGCGGAGCGGGGGGAGGGGGGCGGGGCCGGACAGGATTTGTCCTGAGGGAAGGAAAAGAACTTGATTTTCGGGATCGCGGTGAGGGGGGTGGTTCGGGGTGGTTCCCACCTCCTGTCCCGGAGAGCCACGGTTATGTGCTTTTGAGATTTGGCGGCTTTTTGAGTACTTGTGCTGACTTTCTGAGAGAAGTAGTTCGTTTTCCGTCCGTTCGCTGCCTCAGCGAAGGTGTGTTGGGCGGGGGCGCGGGGCGCGGAGCGAGGAACTACCAAGACTTTGAGACTTTATATAGAATTTTGAGTTTAAAGAACTGATGAACTAGCGAGTTGATTCGTTGGAACATTTTTTTGAGATTGAAACGTTGATTTTGAGGCTTTGTTGGTAACCTCGTTTGATCAATGATCGTGCAGTGTTCCTGGTTTATTGTATATAGAATATGTATATAAACGCCGAGGCAAAAGAAAGTAAAGGCATGATTGTTTGATAACTTCGTTAGTGATTGCTTCGTTCCCTCCTCTCGCTCTCCCCAAATTAGGACGGCTCTAGAGTTTTAAACTACGTTAATATTTACAAACAGTGATTTTACAAGCAGTTTTTCTTCATGGCGTTCCATAAAAACAGGGCATGGTCCCGATTCAGTGCTGGGTGATGGGATACAGTTTGGGCGGCATTATCTTCCATCGGGCAACTTTGTGGTCGCTTAAGTTCCATACGGACAGTAGAGTAGTTGTCGGGTGAAACGCTGTTTTTGAAGCCTTAACATTTGCAGTCAGTTGATGAGTTAAGTGAATGCTTTGGAACTTCGGAAGCTGAATCTTCAAGTGACTTTTTTGAAAAATGCCTTTGAAATGCCTTTTTAAAAATGCCTTTTAAAAAGCCTTTGAGATGCCTTTAAAAATGCCTTTTTAAAAGCCTTTGAGATGCCTTTAAAAATGCCTTTTTTTTTTTTTTAAAGATTTTATTTATTTATTTGACAGAGAGAGATCACAAGTAGTCGGAGAGGCAGGCAGAGAGATAGAGAGAGAGAGAGGGAAGCAGGCTCCCCGCTGAGCATAGAGCCCGATGCGGGACTCGATCCCAGGACCCCGAGATCATGACCTGAGCCGAAGGCAGCAGCTTAACCCACTGAGCCACCCAGGCGCCCCTAAAAATGCCTTTTAAAAAGCCTTTTTAAAAATCAGATGGCTTCTTGTTCTTATGTTATCAAGAGTTTAGGTTTTCTGTGGTAAAATACAAACGAGCTTCATTTTAAGTAAACTCATTTTGCGGGATTTTGAGTTTAATGAGTTATTTTAATTAGTTTTGCATAATCCAGTCATGATTGGGCTCTAAGAAATTGTTGCAGAAACTTTTTTATGAAAAGAAGGGAAAGGAACTAAAATTGATGCTGTGCTTGCTGTGAACCAGACATGATACTCAGTGCTTAACTGTATGATTTGGTCTTAAACAGCTCTGTGAAGTAGAAATTATTCCAACTTCACGAGTTTAGAAATTGAGGAACAGAGAGGTTAAATACCTGCTTGAAGCAAAATAGCAAAATTTGCAATTTGGATATGGATTAAAGTATTTTTAAAGTCCAATACTTTGCATTATGTCCTGGTGTTTAAAATTTGTTTACTAGAAATTGTTGTATATCTGCAGTATACAGGTGCAATGTGAATGAAAATTACATGTTTTGACCCTGAGTATTTATTGTCCGTGTGCTCCATGACAGATAGTTCTGTTGGGAGGAGGTTATGAATACCCAAATAATGAAATAACAGTTGCGAACAGTGGGTGCCTTTGCTATGCCGGTCGTGATGGTGAAAGCTTGACGTGTATTAATTCATTTAATCCTCATAACTCCGTGTGAGGTCTGTACTATTATCGCCATTTTACAGATTTAAAAAAAAAAAAAGCACAGGGAAGTCACGTAACTGATAAGTGGAGGAGCTGGGATCTAAAACTGAGGTATTCTGGCCCCAAACCTAAGGTCTTTAGGCTGTTTGATGTTTCCTTTTCGGTAACGATGACCTCAAAAGCATTACTGTGTGAGTGTTCTGGTACTTTGGGGAAAGCAGTGTCACTTTTGGATGGGATGACTTAGCACCTTTGCTTTGTGGAGATGGACCTTGAGTTGAGCTTTGAAGTTGAATAGGTTTTCCTAGGTGGAGAACCAGCAGGGTATTGTGGGTAGAGGTCATGACAGGAGTGAGAGGTTCAAAGAGTGCAACATTGGTGATTTATAAATGTGCCACAGAGGTAGAAATGTCTGGAGTCTAGTCGTGGATTCAATGACTGCTGCATCTGTGTCTAACTACAGCCAAGTTTGGGCTGCAGTGTAATTATCCAGTAGAGAATTGTCTGATTTTAAGAGTCTGTAACGGTGGTGGCAAACTTTGTCTATAAAAGGCCAGAAAGTAAATATTTTAGGCTAAGAACAAGGGGACAAGTGGTAAAAGGTGATCTCACTTGAGGGTGTGGAGACTTCTGACTGTGTAAGGACCATGGAGGCTATTGTAGGAGTTCGGGTTTTATTTTGATAATGTTAGAGAAGGGATTCCAGGTGGTTTTAATAATGAGTAAGTAAAGCCTATTGATTCTGGAGCCAAACTGTACCAGTTACTAGCTATGAGACCTGGATAAATTATTTAAACTTGCTTAGCCTCAATTTTCTCTTAAGAAAAATGGGGATAAAATAACAGAGCCTGCCCCACAAGGTTGTCAGGAATACTAATGAGTTAACAAGTGCTTAGAACCTTGCCTGGCACAGGGTCGGCTATAAAATCTGTTCGGTATTACTATCTGTACCTTGTGGTATATTCTAAATTTTCTATAGTAAAATATATGTAATAAAAAATTACACGTATAAAATATCAAACAAAATTGTTAGAAATACAATGAGATTATAGGAAATAGTATCAGAGTTGGGAAATTTGAATTCAATATTCTTACTCCTTGAGAGTTCAGGTAGAGGTGTGAGACTGCTCCACAGTGTTCTTTGTCAGATATCTGTTAACTGGGGACTGCTTACGTAGACCATGGCCCATCTGCAAGATAGAAAACGAGAAACTTGTTAGAGTGACTACAGTATATCTAAAGGTATTGGTTTGGGAAGACTTATCCCACCATTGATTATTTTTGCCTGTTTTTGAGCTTTAGATCAATGGAATCATATAGTATGTTCTCTTTTGTGTCTGACTTTTACGCATGTTTATGGTTGTGAGATTCTCCTCATGTGTAGCAAAAGTTGGTTCGTTCTCATTGCTCTGTAGGCTTCCTTTGTATGAAAACACAACAGTTTCATTATTTATTATTAATCTTATAATCAGAATAAAACAAATGATTTAAGAAACAAAGATTGAAGTTATACCTGAAATTGGAGGTTTTGGGTTTTGGGTTTTTTTTTTTTTTTTTTTTTTTGAGAGAGAGAGAGCATAAATGTGGGGGGGGGGGAGAAAGAATTTTTTTTAATTTTAAAGATTTAGTTATCTGAGGGAGAGAGACAGACAGCACTAGCGGGGGGAGGGGCAACGCACTAGAAGCCCAAGCAGATACGGGACTCAAGTCTCATGACTCTGAGATCATGACCTGAACTGAAACCAAGGGTCCAACACTCAACTGAGTGAGCCACCCGAGTGCCCCTCAGTGCCTTGCGAAAAGCAGTTAGGAATTGTGCTCTCTTGTTCATTTTTTCCAGCATTTACTCTGTAGCCTTTCAGTTGTAAAGTATTTACTTCACAATTTAGAATTTATGCGTGATCTTGATCCTTATATCTAGGTGTGACAACATAGCTCTTCAGTTTTTAAAGGTTTATTCTAAGTCACTCCTGGAAGAGTTACTCTCAAATTCAGCCAAGACTCCGGTTCAGTTTGAGTTGGCATTTGGAGAACATATCCCTATTAAGTTGATGATGGTAATGTGCGAAGTAACTTTTTTATGTCTTGCTTTTTAGGAGTAGGTGGTTTACCAGCCCTGGGTGATCAGGCAATTTCACAAATAAACCCACCAGCAAGTTTAAATACAAGTAGGGCCCACTCCGAGGAGGTGGAATGCTGCTGTTGCTCAAAAAAGATGTCTAGCGGCTCCAGTGAAGCTGATGTGGTTTGTATTTCAAATAAATCTGTCTTTGTTCTTTTCACTGTGCTCTATTTCTTTTCTAAATGGAATTTAATTTCATTGAGTGGAATTCAGAAATAACTTCATGAGCTTTGACAGTGGTCTATAAAGCTGTGACAAACATTCATGTACAAGTTTTTTGTGAACTAGCATTTCTATCAGGTAAATAGTCAGGAGCTGCTCTGCTAGCTCATAGGGTTAATTTAAGTAACTCTATGAAAATCTTGCCAAACAGTGCTGTTTGTTTGTTTGTGTTTGATTGTGCTGTTGTATAATTCTGTCACATTCTGCTGTTTCTTGATTCCTGAAGGTAAGTAAAAATACAGATTATTAAACTATATATAATTTGGCTTACCAGAAAAAGCATTTCTTTACTTAAATAAGGATGTGGGTATTAATGCCACCTAAGTGCTGTGGGCAATTCTCTGAACTTCTGTCAGCCCCAGTACCTTTTCATTTTTGGACATAATGTTAACTGCCTACTGAGAATTGCTTTCTGACATAAGTATGTGAAAGAAGTTTGAAAAGCACAAGGCACTATACATGTTGGCATTTACCAACTTGTATAGTGTTGGCATATACCAATATACATGGTAATAGAACTAATCTATAGCCCTTTCCATATTGTTTTGGTTATCCTTTTTGAAACAAAGACTACATAGCTTCTGTCTTTATTTTAACATTATTCCTGTAGTTTATAATTAATTCTTAGAACACTGTATTTAAATGAAATCTAATGCTTATTTGTTGTATATTCATTTATTTATAAACTGTCCTATTAAAAAAGTTTTAAGGTGATTAATTTATCAAGAAAAGTAGATGCTTAAGTGTTTCTTCTTCTGTCCACAGAGTGGCACTGTTGGATTATTTAAAAATCAAAAGCCATGTACCCTGCTTCCTTGTTCATGGTTAAAAATACTTAGGTTTGCAGCAGTTCTCTTGCCAGGTTCCTAGACTAGTCTTTCAACCCTGACTTACACAAGAGGCTAAGCTCAATAGAAAATGGTATCTTAAATGTAAATGATATCTTCAGAGATCCCTTAAGTTCAGATAATAAGAAAACAGTTTTGCAAGTACATCTTTTCATGTAGTCATAGTATTTACAGTGGACAAAGGTCCTTTGATATTCACCAATAGCTTTTGGAGCATCTTAAAAGTGAAATTGAAGTCCTCAGTTTTTCTTTCAGTTCTATCTTTCATCTTTCCTTTTAATTTGTTAATACATCTTCCTTAGATAAGAACACGAATACCTGCTTATGATGATGATAACACTGTTCTTTATGCATATGAACCAAATACTGCATATGTCAATAATGTAAGTAATGTTAATTGCCACTTGCCAGATATATTAACACTTAACCATTTTAAAGAAAAAGGTTTAAATTCTTCATATACTGTGGAGTTCCTCTAAACTCAAACCCAGGTCTCTTCTGAACTTGTTTGCTTCCTTTCACTAGACAGTAACCATATAACCATTTTACTTCCCTTTTCCTTAGGTAGTAGGAAGTTCAGAGCAGCTTATACTCATTTTTAGTACAAAATTTGAAACCTAGGTCCTTCTGATATAATCAATTCTTATTTCCTCTCTCAATTAGCAGTTGCCATTTTCATTTTCGTATTAATGTGAGCTTTATTTTGTTTCTGCTTGAGATTAAGACTTCTGGATCCTTTTGAAAAGTTGGTGACAAATAAAAACAATTTAAATAAATAAATGTAAAGTGTTTCTTTCCTCCTGGTGTTGAATTTGGCTCTTATAAAAGTAAAGCATTAACTACTTAACTTTTAAAATATTAGCAGGAAACCGTGATGTCTGACACATCCTACAATGAAGAACAACAAAAAACTATTATGGATGTCCTCAACCATTGTCAGGTACAAAATTCTGTTTCTCAAATGTAGTTTACTGAAATACTAAGTTAAAATTCCCTTTATCTCATGTAAAAGTATACAATTAATTGAAATTTTGCTGTATCAAATTACCTAACATTATCCCTTCATTGTAATAATTTTTAATAATTTCTAGTTAGAATAGTACCTCCAGGTGAAAATTTTGAAATACCAATATGTACGTTTTATAGCTTTGTTTTAAAAGCCATTAACTGAAGAAATGTGTGTTATGTTATTTGATACTGATTAAATTTTCCTTACAAAATCTTTGAAAGAAATTGATATAGAAAAAAATTAGTATGTGTCTAAATACATTGTTGAGATTTCTCAATTGAAAAAATGGCAGCATACTGTTGTTTTTTAAAGAGTATATCTTACGTAGTTTTGAGGGGATTTTGTAAAAGTTAGCATGCTGGTAGAGATTGATGGGGGTAATTATCAAGGATTTTGTGAGCTGCATCCTCTAGAGGTAATGGAAGTTTATTTTTTAAAAAGTAGTTGTTAACATACAAAGTTTGTTGGATTAAGATGAGCTACGCCACCTAAGTAAAGCACGTTTAGGTGAGTCTTTATCACTGTTACTGAGAGCAGAAATGGACTGCTTCAAAGGAACATAGCAGGTCTTTGGGGAAGGAGGTATGGAGGGTGGGCGGTGAGGGGGGGGTTCGGATTTCCAGGGGGGCCATTCCCGGCCTGCCTCATGTAAGCACCCACGACCCCCGGGCTGCCACTGCTCTGCCAGGGCCTTCTTTCTGAGCGATGGTGCCAGATGTGGTGAGCTAGAACGTGGAGGAGGAGAAGTGCCCAGTGTCCCATCCCAGCCCCGAAACGGACCATCGGGGATCCTCCCCGTTTCTCCCGGCGTGCGAGCTCTCTCCTTTCTTCAACTCCTTCCCTTACCGGCCGAGACCGGTCGCTGTACACTTCCGTCTTTTCTTCTTCTGTCCTTGCCCAGTGTCCTCTTCAGGAAGATTCCAGCCCTGTGCAGGCTGGGAAGCAGAGGGGGCGCCTGCCGGGATCCCTCCACTGTCCCGTGGCCCTTCGCCAGCACTCTGGTCAGCTCCCTCTCCGTCCCCCGCAAGCTCCGGAGGGCCCGGCCCTCGCTGCTTATTTCAGGGAGGCCAAGGTGGGGTGGAGCGTGAGGCTCAAATCCCTCTGAGTCGCAATTCCTCTCCCCACAGCCAGCCACTAGGCTGGGATCTGTCCTTCAGGCATCTCCCTCTATATGGCGAAGGCGGTCCTGTTTTCTGCCTCTGAGCCTCTTTCCCTGTGCCAGGACGCTTCCCTTGGTCAGTGGCCCCCTGCTGGCCCTTCGGCTTCCGTCTCCATCACTCTCCGCATCCCTCCCACAGCTTCACCTCCACGTGGGGCCTCCGGTCCCTCTTTCTGTCACGCCTTCTCTCTCCTTCCCTTAGGACAGCCGGCTCTTTGAACGTCATTTATGTTCACTGTCTACACATCTGACTTCTGTGTTCTCTCTGGGTATTTTGAATCTACTGTTCCTTCTGCCCTCTCTGCCCTTCTGTGCATCTTTCCTGGTGAACACCGTCTCGTCTTTTAGTCCTCAATGGGGACATCTCCTCTGACAACACTGCCACGACCGGTAGCCTGGGTTAGGTCTTCCTGTTCTGTGCACACGTGGCCTCCCATTCTTACCTGTGTCGTAGCCATCAGAGTCACAGCAATAATATGACTATTGATGGATGGTTGAGCACTACTGGGCGCGTTGTCATGTAGTATTGTTGTTAGGATGGGAGTACTAACACACCACAGCGCCTCACTTTGTCCTTGAGAGAACTCTAAGATTCTCATCTGGATTCTACACATGAGGAAATTAAGGCACAGAGAAGTTAAGTGACTCGCCCAAGGTCACACAGCTGATAAGCTGCAGAACGCTAGTCCTTGCACCCAGGCGTGTTCCCCTAAAGCCTGCACGGTTCACCTCAGTGCTGTCGGTCATTGGGTCACTTGATCATGCACCAGAACCACCTGGAGGGCTCGTGAAAGCAGATCGCTGCCCCTGCTCTCAGAGTTCCCGATTTAGCAGGTGTGGTGTGGGTGATGGGGCATTTCCGACAAGCCAGTAGGAGACATGGATGCTACTGGTCCAAGACCACACTTTGAAAACCACTGCTTTAGGCTGCCCATCACTTTATTGAAATCCTCTCTCCCCGACTCACCTGGCTGTTCCTTAGGGCAGGCTCTCGTCGTTTTCCTGTTTTCCTTTCTGTCCACAGTCCCAGCACCTGGCAAAGCAGTTCCAAGAGGTAGTAAGTAGGCCCTCAATAAATGTTTGAGTGAATGAATAAGGAAATGGTCCTGGCCTCCTGCTTAAGTGTATTTTTGGCCTGAATAAAATTTCTGTGTATTTGAAAAATTCTCAGGTTTCTTTAGCCACATACCTGGTTGGCCAATAGGGAACATATACTGGAAGGTTTTATAAGGTTAATTGTTGATTACCTTTGAAATACTTTGAAGCCAAAAGTCACGTCTGTTCTATTTGGCTCACTGTTCTTTCCAGCACAGAATGCCCACTGCCTCTGAGTTCTCACCATGGTTATATGGAAAGAGGCTCTTTGGCCTTTTTAGCAGATTTGAAGCTTTCTTTCCTAAAATAGCCCCTTCCTTGATATAAAACGACTCCATCATAAATATGGTGGCTTATAAGAATGGTGGTACATTTACTTTCCAGTATTAAAGCTTTTTAAAATGCCCGCATGGCCTGGAGTTGTTGAGTAGGAGGTTGGGCTCCTTATCTCCCATCAGCTCCGCTCTGTGTCACCAAAACCAGGCATCTGGTTTTGACAGCTTGAGAACTGTTCTTTGTTTCTAGCAGTCAAAATTTGGCTTATTGGTATTCTTATGTTACTTTTACAATCGAAATTATTAATAGCTTATATTATAATAGGTCATCTATGATGCTATTCAAAACCTGGATAAGAAATTTGATGTCATTCATGGAAAAGTTTCGAAAATCCACCGCTTTCGTGTGAAATCACTGTGGCAGAATCGCGTGAGTATTAACAAACATATTTTCACAACTGCAATAGACCTCTTGCTTCTAAAGATGCCATTGAGTTAGAAATGAGAGAGAACTATTAACTATGAGATTAGCAAGGCCAAATGATTCTTGCTGTAGCAGCAGATGGGAGACTGAAACTTGTTGGGAAAATGCTTAAGTTTAGGTTTGAAAAGTGTATGACAATGAATAGTTTTATGTTTATAAGCACAATGTATAAAATTCAGTTAAAATGTAGGGTTGAAGAGGAACAAAAATCATATAATCAAAATAGAGCATATATATTTAGTAATGTAAAGCAGTATTTCCTGAAAAAAATTTATATTTACTACTTATTTTATTTCCTTTTTTACTCACTGACAGTTAGTTTATGCTGGGTTTGTGTCATTTCAGAAGCCACTTGGATATGCTTATAAAAATTATAATTACCTGCTTTCCAGAAAGATCAGATTGCAGAAAATGAGGAAGAAGGAACCTCCTTCTTCATTCTCTTACCCTGAAAGTTATAGCCCAACTATGCCGGTGGAAAGGCCCCCAAATGATTCCCCGAGCAATCCTATAGGATCACCCTACCATTCAGAGGTGGGGTCCCCAGAACGGGATCCAGAGTCATACCTCCAGGAGCAGGAGCCGAATCTGAGCCAGAGTCCAACACTTCCCTCCGTGTATTCATCACACTCATACCAGCCATATTTCACACCTGATGATCCGATTCAGGGCTCCTCTACCATTGTGCCCTACTATCCCAGCCCAGGGCCCAATACCAGCCACATGTTCTCACCTACTCGAGCTTGTACAGTAGCACCCGGATCCATTCTGGGTCAAGGTGAGCCCAGTCCGACGCATAACCCTGAGATGATGACTTACCCAGCTCTAATGGAAAATAAGTGCCTCGGCCATACTGCCTCATCTCTTTGTATCCCGCCCAACTTTGGTGAGTGTGAAATGACACATGACAAGTAGCACTATTTGATCTATAATCCTCAACGTCCTTGATGCAAGGGCATTTCTCCCTACCTAACATCTCTTCTTTTGGGATAATGATCAGGTCAATTTTGATTTGTCTTTTTCTCCCATTGAAGCTACAAGTTCACCAATTGGAACTGAGCCAGGTATCCTAAAACAAAGCTTCTCGGATGACCCTTCAACCTGGTCTGTGGAGGAAGTGATCCAGTTTCTGAAACAAACAGATCCTCAGACACTCACCCCCATCGCTGACCTTTTCAGGCAACATGTAATGTATATTTTTATTTGGTTTTCCTGCCATAATGCTTCTTTCTTTCTTTCTTTCTTTCTTTCTTTCTTTCTTTCAGTAAGCTCTACACCCAGTGGGAGGCTTGAACTCACAACCCCAAGGTCAAGAGTCGCATGCTGTAGGAATGAGCCAGCCAGGTGCCCATGCCATAATGCTTTTGAATGACCTCTGTGCAGGCCCTTCAGTTGGGTACCGATTAGTGTGGATGGTAGGGGAACGCTAGCAACCGATTTTCCATGTGTGAGAAAGGTTACTTGGCCCAAAGTTAGCTCCTTAAATGGTAGAGGCTGGATTTAAATAGGAACAGTGTGACAGGGTGTCCTCTTTGTTATGATGCCCAATGAAGCCAGCAACTGATCCCGTTTGGCTCAATTCTGTTAACCTTATATGGTTGTTGATGGTTTGAGGTGCTGATAGCCTCATCCATTTACAAAGTAACATCATGGGTTACATTTTTTATAAGTTCTAATTTTTATTGTACTTAGTAGGAAAAGTACAGAAAGTGCCTGACAAAGGCAGCACTGTAAGGGGTTTCAGGTCTATTCAGACAGTACAGTTTTATTTTTAGACCAGAACTTGTAAAAACGAAGTAATATGTTTTAGCAACATCAGTCAGACTATTAGTAAAGAACTTGAGGAGGATGCCTTGTGACTATGAAATCATATTTTTGTAGTGTTTCCTGATGAATAAAATTAGTAGCCATACCCTCTTTGATATGGCAAGAAAATAGTTTTTAAGCATCTAATCAACTGCAGACAGCTAACTGATTAGCTTTCAACATCAAGATAGCACTCTATAGCACGCGTACAGTTCGTATGGATGCTAACACCCTCTTATTCCAGGCTGTTCTAAGATAACTAATGGCCATCTGAAATCCATTTCTACCATTCACAGTTTTTAATCTGTCATAGATATGCAGTATTTTATTCAACACAATATTTAAAGGTAGGTAGTTTGATGCTTAGGACATTTTTAAGATTTTAGGTTAGGGGTGCCTGGGTGGCTCAGTTGGTTAAGTGTCTTCCTTCGGCTCAGGTCATGATCCCAGGGTCCTGGGATCAAGCCTTGTGTCTGGCTCCCCTTCTTGCTCTCCCTCTGCCCCCCCTTACTTTGTGCTTACCCTCTCTCAAATAAATATATACATTTTTAAAAAGATATTAGGTTAAATTTTCTTCCTAACATTCAAGGTAAATTTATAAATGATCAAACCATGCTTCATTGTACAAATTATATTTTTAATAGTTTCCTTCAAGCAGGTGTATACTCAGAGAATATACATCTGGAAGGAGCTGCTCTATTATTGGTATCACATGTTCATATAATATGAAGAAAGGACCATTCTGATAAAATATGAACCTATCAACTAATCACTGTCTTCTCCTTCTGTCTGTAGGACATTGACGGAAAGGCTCTGCTACTGCTTAAGAGTGACATGATGATTAAGTACATGGGGCTGAAGCTGGGGACAGCCGTGAAGTTGTGCCACTACATTGATAAGCTTAAAGAAGAAAAATTCTTTGTCAACTGAAAACATGTTTGTGTCAATTTAGTGCCACTACATTGATAAGCTTAAAGAAGAAAAATTCTTTGTCAACTGAAAACATGTTTGTGTCAATTTAGTTCTATCTTCATTCAGGGGAGACCAGTGCCATCTTGGTGTAAAATCATTTTTCTGCCCTTAGAAGTTTTTGTTGTGTAGAAGGTTCTTCTAAAACTATGTTCTGTCCAGAATTTCAGAACTCCACTATAGTTTGGTCTACTCTTTCAGAAGCCATTTAACATGTGAGTGTTGGAAGTTTCTTAGATTAGGAGTTTTTTCGTTATATCTTTTTACTATTTTTATTGCATAGTTTACAATTGTACTTCACACAGGAAACAGAAACACCTCTAATTTCTGTTCATCTTTATCTAAGGAACCAAAACAGCTGAATCCCAAAGAGAAAATATCAGGGCCTGAAAAGTTCTCTAATAAATCCATGGATTTTCCTTAGAAGAAAACTTAAAGATTCAACTATAGATAGCATCTTTCTAAAATCTTTTATGTTTGTTACTGCAAGCTTCAATTCATATTCTACCAGCTTCCCAAAAGGGAAAGCCATATAAAGTATTTTCCTTTCTATTATTATTTCTATATATGTTGTATTTGTTTCTATTTAAAGAAAAAAAGGCAACCTTACAAGCTTTCTTAAAGTATTTTTACCAATTTTTAGATAAATTGTTAGAACCGTCATTTTATGCAAGAGATACTTAGTTTACAACTTAACATATTTTACCTAAGCTTGGACATTTCACTAGGCACTCATTGTTCCCATCTCTCTATAAAGATGCCTATGTCCAAATTTTTGAAAGATAAAATTTTATTGTCTGTGTTCATAATGATACTGTTTCATATTTATATTTTATTCTATATCTGAAGTATACACACAAGTAAGTCTTCTTTTTGAATTTAAGGATAGCACCTTGCACTTCACAGAGGTAAAGATGAACTATATCCAGTGAGATGTTTTTATTCTGTTAAAAATATTCACATCATCTGCCATCACTAGTACCTCTCAGCTGACTCTTCAGCGTTTCCATACAGGGAAGCTCTCTGTCCTGTGCAATGTTTCTAGTTCATTTGCTTTCTGAGCCATTTATCCTACTAAACTTTGAAAACTACATTAGCTCTGATTTATCATTTTGGACTTTATTTTAAGAATTAGAAAATTAGAATGTTCAAGTGAAACCTGTTCATTGTTTTCTTATTTATTACCTTTTTATGTTATATAACATTTGATATAATATTTATAAGCTGTGAGAATTGGTGCTAAGTGTATGAACCATTTGTTATAAATGCCAATAAAATGTTCACCGGGGGCAAAAATATACATCTTCTTTTTCAAAAACCAAGTGTGCTTTATAAACAACTGCAATTCTTTACTGGGCATATGTGACTTAAAAGCATCTTGTTAAAAGGTGCTTTTATTTATGTTACTCATTTATGTTGTTTCTTGTAAGACAAGATTCTATTTTAAACTTGATCTTCTCTCAAATTGTGTGAAGATGCTGTGCCCAGTTGAACAGTCCTCAGGTGTTTATATGAATACTATGTTTTACAGTTTTCAGATTTTAAAATACAATAAAGTTTTAAAACCACAATAATGTTAAAGCCTCAGATTTGATTTTGTTTGCTTTCACTACATGACATTAATGTACAAATGTATTAGAGTTGATAAAGAAACGCTATACCAAGCTTGTGGTTGTCTACGTGCACATCCAGATAGTCGAGTGTTAACACTTGCCCTCATTCTACAGGTAAGCAGGTCGCTAGCAGCGAAGGGCTGATCTCCTGTAGGACCTTAAACGAGCCCCCAGGGGAGCAGCACGAAGTTCCATCCACGAGCTGTGTCTGTGCTCAGCACTTGCCGCTCGCAGTGGTACCGAGGATGCGAGTGCACTAGAAGAGGCCAGGGCTCCCGCATATCTTGTCCCCGTCCCCAAGCTCCTACGTCTCCCTGGTGGTCTGCCTGCTCTTCTGTCACCGGGGGCCAGGAGCCACACTGCCTTTCTGCCTTCAGCTCTCCCAGCTTACAGGAGAGGCTCAGGACGGGGGCTGCATCGCCTTCCGCACCTGACCCCTTGCCCCTCTCGGCTACGCCAGGAGCTTCTGCTCCACGCCTTCAGGCCCACAAACTCCTCCCACTGCAGCAGCACGTCTGTCAGTTGACACGGTCCCCACTGAGCCTCCAGGGCTGATGCTCTAGTGGCGGGAATGGGGTGTCACTGTGCTTGTCTGGGACTTGGGTGATTCAGACCCGCTTGCTCTCGGCCATCCGGTTTGTCAACTTATAGTCCAGGGACCATCTAACGTGTTAGGCTCTCGGGAACTCTCCGGGCTTTTAAAATGATCTTTCCGGGACGCCTGGGTGGCTCAGTGGGTTAAAATGATCTTTCCTCTGGTTCTGCCTCTCAGGCCATCCTTCCAACACCAGCGGGCGGAATTCTGCAAGCTGACTGTGGCAGCCTCTGGGCGCATGGAGCGTTTGCTTTCGTCTTTGCATGATTTCTGATCGTTGCAGCGGCTCCGGAGTGTGTGTCCAGGGTGGGACTTCCCAGACTCAAACCCAGGCCCCCTCTGTAGGCATGAAAAAGACATGCCCTTCTGTAATACGACTAGAAAAGAACTGAACCGCATGACGAGGAACGATGTAGTTGGGAGGAAAAGCCCCGCTTTCCGAGCCACGAAGGGGTCGCATTCACAGTCGGCTGAGTGAGTGAAGTACGTTTGAACTTCCGGGGCTGCTGGTTCGCTGGGATGCTGGGACTCGCTTGTATTTCGCAGTCCTCTGAGGCTGATCCAGGGAACGAGGGAGCGAACCAGGGAGGGCTCTCGGGTACGGGGACGTGCGGCCCGGGGCCTACGTTCAGAGTGCATGGCAGACGGGGTTCCGTCCTCGACCCCCTGACGTTTCCCATTTTGTCCTGAAGGTTGATGAAACTCACCTTGAAAGCAGCTCTCCACGGAGAGTCCTCAGCCCGAGCGTCCCCACTCTCCTTGCTCTTCTAGAGGCAACTCTGGACACGCGGGACCACCTGCTTCGGCTCCAGGGGCTCTGGCAACCCCGGGAGGGGGGGCATAAGGAGTAAGAGACCTACTCCTTGCCACAAGCTGCTTCCACCATACGTTGGTGACCCAGCATTCGTGGACAGGAGCCTCGGGAAGCTCATGATAGCGCACGTGAGCCAGTTCCTGGCGACTGCGAGTGCTCAGTGTCCTAACACTCCAGTGACTGTGTCCTGCACTTCAGCTAAAGAACCAAAGCACTTAACTAAGCTTGTTTGTTCGCAGAACTAATCCCTCAGGGGCAAGGGGCAGGCAAGGCAGGCTACGGTCCTAGGAAGCCCCACCCCACCTTTGGCCTCACTGTTGCACTTGCCTTTGGTGGGCTTGTGGCGCTCAAGTTCACTGATGTCAGGGGCTGGGGTCTGTAGACTCCCTAAGGCACAGCAGTCAATCCAGTGAGAGAGGGAAGAATATATTACACCTTTTTTATGTTTAGAGAAGGTGAGAGAAATGAAGCTCCTTCACCTTGAATGTACGGACTGGCCAACATGCAGTGTTCTGGAGCGCTGGCTGGTGTTGACACGCCCCGCAGCCCCAGCCTTGCTGAGTTCTCCCCTTTGTGACCTAGAGGCCGCATTTCCCAGGCCCCCTTGCCAGCAGTGGGGGTTAGAGTCCCCCACCAGGGAGAAGGCAGAGAGTAAACAGAAGCAGTTTTCCTCTGGTGTCTACTCAGGACAGGTCTTTGGCACAGCAGAAGGCAGATGTGCATTTGGCCAGTGGCCACCAGATGTCATCTGGAGACCTCCCCATGTCAGGCACACAGGAGGCTGAAACCACAGGGGTGCTTCCTGGCAACCCTTGCACGCCTGGATCTCTGGGAGCCACGTCTATTGCCCTGGCCCCCTGACCTCCAGTGACTGCAGGAGCTTCTGGTTCTGTACCCAACCACTTCTGTTCTGAAGACGTAGGACGTTGCATATGCCCTCTCAAACCCGGACTTGTCTACCTCCTTCAGCGGGTTGCCCCAGAGAAGCTGCCCACTGTTGGGAGGGAGGAGTAGAAATTCCACAGTGAAGGGCCTTATGTAATCAGATCTGAGCCTCCTTTGGCGAAAAGACCGGCCGTCATTTAATGGATCAAATGGGAGAGAAGAAGGTGGCCTATTCAATTAGATGCCATGGGCATCCCTGTCACTAATTCCATAGATATTAGGAGGTGGGGAGAAGTGAGTGGGTTAAGGCATAAAATTTTAGCTCTCAAAAGCTGAACAGGTTATTTGAAAAGGATAAAACAAAGAAGCAGAGAACTCAAGACTGATCACGTGAGCCCAGTGCCCAGCGAGAAAGGGCAGCCCTGGTCTGAGCTCAGTAACAACCACAGCACAAATGAAAATGGAGCAACCTAATCAGATCTGCCGGAAATTTGCAATTCTCGGGACTCTGAAATGTGAAAGTGTAGCCAACAGCATAAGCAGAAGCTCTTGCCACGAGCGTCTGTTTTGTCTTTAGGCATCAGCTGATGCCGGACAGAAGCCGTCACATTTAGCAGGTCATTTAACAATTTCCTTGCACCCACCAAAGAAAAGAAAGAGGAAGTGGCCACGATCGTAGATGAACACAGTCTTAAAGACATGTCATCCACATGTCGTGCATGGATCCTGTTTAGATCTGGCCTAAGAGAAGCCAACAGTAAAAAGGTGTGTATGAGTCAGTCCGGGAAAGGCAGGTACCCAGCGGATATTAGATGAGTGTAAAGAGTTATTCCTTTAGGACAATGTGGTCACAGCAGACTGATGGTGACCAGAAATGTCTGTGCCCAAGAAGACCAAAAATTGGGTCTTTGATAAATAGCCAGCAGTCTCAACCATATATCGTGATCCTAATGGCAAAACCTAAGACACTCAAGACCTCCTTGGTCTTGGTCTTCCTGGATCCCCCCCTCCCCGCATTCCACTCACACACCTGGCTCCCCTGACTTCTCCGTAGCCCTTACACGTGGGGTTGGTTATATTATCGTTCCTAGTCCTTGCCTCCACCTTTCCCTGTAATAGGATCTTGCGTTTCCTCTATCGGCATGGGCTTACGGTTCCATCTTACAGGCAAAACCTACTGCCTGTGCCCCTGTTGGCCCTGAACCTTGCTCTAGCTGACACGCAAGTGGCCCAAAGGCACATCAAGGCCCAACAGAAGCTCTCCGGTGGCTTCTCGGTCATCTGTCCTCTCTCATTCCCCTCTGCTGCAAGCCCAGCACATGCCACCCAGGGGGTGCGTCTTCAGACCAGCTTCTGGAGCAAGAAGGCCTGTGGGGTGGGGCCAGGCCATGCCATGCCTCCTGCAGAGAGTGTCCCTAAGAAGTCAATGTGCACAGTGTCCTGGGTCTGGGGGACTCAGTACCGCGGCTCAAAAATAGGGTGGAATGTAACCAAGGCCCTTGCTGACATCTTATTTATTTGTGCCCTGGCTGTCTTCCCCACCGGAAGGAGCTCTGCATTAAGGACAGTGAGCCTCACTTGCTTGTTTCCTGCGTCAGCAGTGTCCGTCCTGAAGGGCCCTTGACCGGAAGTACGGCCCCGCTGTTTGTGGACTGACTCCTCCCCCTGGGGAATCAAGTTTGGCTTGAATTTTCTTGGCACCAAATTCACCCCGAGCCTTTTCCCCCAGGTAGTTAGTACTATTAAATTCATTTGGCCTTTAAATCATTTTCCGGTTGGTTTTACATACCTAGTGCCAAGCACTGGAAGCCCAGGGAGAAAGAGTGAGTTACTGGAGAACAGTGTGTCTCTGAAGAGAGTGAAACACTGAAACTCCCAAGCAGTTATCTAATTTAACATGGCATTTCTCTAGCAGCCCTGAGTCCCTCGTGCTTGCCTTCCTACTAAATATCTGTAAGGAAATGAAAATGAGGAAAACACACACTGGCCCTGAAAACAAAGATGGGTAGGCTTGCACCTGCTGGGGTTTGGGAAGTATTCCTACTCACTCTAAGGTCTGTAAGAAAATCCCTGTGACTTCCATTTCCATACATCCTTCATCCCCTGGCCCAGACACGTGCACATGTCTGGCTTCTGGGCGCGCGTTACAACCCAGGGCAGAGGCAGATCTCACCGAGCACGGGCCTTCGAGGCTCTACCACGCTCTACCCTTGCTTTTCCCTTCACTTCCATTCATTCCCAAACAGCCAGTGCACCGTGATCAGGAAGGAGGCGGAGAGGAGCGGCGCTCTTTGGGGAGGGGGGTGCGGAAGACCCCATAGGCCGAGCACTGCAGGTGGAAGCCAAAACAGGAAGAGCCCTGGCAATTTCTGGCAAATTCTAATGAGTCTTTTAAAAAGTGGAGGTGGGAGGAAGCACCCCCAGAAGGGGGGGTAAATGACAGGCAGGCTCCTGGGCGTGGAAGAGTGAAGGTAAGAGGCGAGATCCCTGACCTGAGGCACCTTCCCGCCTATGCGGGAAGAGAGCATGAGAAAGCTCCAGAGACTTGGGTCCCTGAGAAACGTACATGTGGCAAAGCTCAAGCAGGCAGGAGATACACCAGATGATGTTTGCCTGCTGGGTGGAGGATGAGCCCCTGCCGGAGGAAGGGTCGCTGTAGCCCAGCCCAGAAGGATGAGGGAGGGGCGGAGTGGGGTGGTGGGGAGGGGTGAGGGGTGCAGGGCAGTGGGCTTTTTAGGCCAGGGACAGCGAGCAGGGGTAAACTGCTAGAAGCATACCCATGTCTCTTCTAGGAGACCTGTGGCTCTTTTGAAGACATCATAAATATACCTGGTGAGCATTTTATTAAGGACCTTTAGCTTTTGTCCTCATGGTAAATCAGTGGTTCCCACATCATTTGCTGAACACTGCTTCCCTTCCCAATGGGTTCCAAAAAATCACCTTCGCCCTCTATTAAATCCTGATGAAGAAATGCTAAGAAAACCTGAAAACGCACAACTTGCCTAGGGATGAAACTAGCCCTAATGAAAACAGGATGCATGTTATTCCTCCCCTTTTATCAAACCAGTGAAGATGAAAAACAGAATTAATTATTCATGCTGACGAGAAGCAAATTTGGTACAAACATATCCAAAGGGCAGTTTGAAAATATCTGTAAGAAGCCTGATTGGGTCCACGACAAGGGGATTTTCAAAATTAAGTAGAGATTTATTCACATGGGAAGTCATGTGTTATATGTCGATCCAAGTAGGTCACGGAAGCAGACATGTAGCCTAACATCCTCGGCAGATTCTATTGTGTGTTTATACACAGATGTGTTTACATATCTAGAAGACATTACGGAAGATAGATAGAAACATGCTCAGAGTGGGCGTCTCTGGGTAGGTGGGATTCAGGGTCTGTTTCATTTCATTTTGCTTATCTTGACTTTCTGATCTTGCTACAGCATATTGCTTTTATAATGATTGTTTAATTACAAAAACACAGGCCATAGCATGTTCAAATCACTGGTGGAAGATAAAAGGAAGTAACACATTGCCACGTAGCGGGAGGCAGAAGAAGCAGCAAAACCGTAAGAAAAATGCATCACCTGTGTCAGAAGGCCACCTTAAGGTAATGGCATGTCAAAACAGATTAAACATCCATATTTTTAAAAATTCAAAGATGGATTCTAAAAACAATTATATGCTTTTACCTACCTTGTCACTTGTTTTCAACTTTAAAAATAAAGGGCTAGAGAGAAAGGGATCTGCAGATGAACCAAAAGTAGGACCCAGTGAATCTATCGATCCCTGCACCATAGAATTACACACAAAAAGCAGTCAACGCATCAGGAGTCCTTATATGGTGAGAGATTTGAGTACAGGGGAGAGAGACCGTGGACTGGAACAGATAACCAATGACACAGAATCAACAAGTAAAAAGCCACATCTGATAGACCATACAGATGATTTACTAGAAATCCAATAGAAAAAAAAAGACTTCACTGTGTCTTTTAGCCTTTGACATAAGTAAACAAAATTAAGGGTAGGTATTGACATAATGAAAAAAGTGTTAGGAACAGACGTCAGATTGGAAAGAGAATTCAGGAATCTATGGAACTTTCACAAAATCGAGTCCATCCTAATGTACAAAGTACCCTCTGAATTACACAAAGCAAAGTTAGTAGAGGCTACAGGCTGAGACATAAAATTAGAGGTTAAGGGGACAGTTCTGAAACCCTAATAATGAAAACAATAATCGTCCCCACCTTTCTAGGTACAGCTTCTTTCCTGAACATTCTCCTTGAGTACTAGGCCTATCTAGTCATCTCCCCTCATCCATGAACTTTGGTTCCCTGAGGTCAGCCCAGTTCTGGAAGCAGATGATCCTCCTGACGCATCATCACATCCAGAGTAGTCTGATGCTGTGTCACGACGCCTACGTCTTTCACTGCCCTAATCTCAGCACGTGGCCAGCTCACGTCATCACAGGAAGGAGAAGGTCAGTACAGTTCACTAAGATATTCGAGAGCGAGACCACGTTCACAGAACTGTCACTACACTACTCTGCTGTCATTGTTCTATTTTCTCGTTAGTTATCATTGTTCATCTCTTACTGTGCCTCATCCATGCACGAAACGGTATCAGGGACATGTATGTACAGGAAAATCATGGTGCATGTAGTGTGGGGTCTTCTCTACAGTTTCAGGCGCCCGTTAGGTGTCTCGGAAAGTATCCGCCACGGGTAAGGGTGCCTGCACCTGCTAGCCCCTAGGCCCATCTCCTACTCGTCACACCTAAATCTTTTCCCATCTCCTTTTTGCCAATCTAGCCCTCTGCAGTCCTACATCCATGACAGCATGTCACCTGCCCTCGCGGCCAGGCCCCTGACGGGGTGGCAGCCACTATCCGCCAGCCTTGAGGTCACCAGCTCCCGCACATCCCGCCTCCCACAGCCCTCTGGTCGTCTGGGTCCCCCGGTCTGTCATTCCCTGAGCTGGCTGCCAGAGGTCATGTCAGTTAAATTTCTGCCCCAGGAGCACTTCCACGGCTGACACTTTATTTGGGGTTCTCTGGGGTTAGCTCAGTATCGCCTGCGTAAGAGATACATTAACGTTGGTTGAATAAACAAAAGCAGACTTTCTTCTGAAAAACATATCCATTTCCAGTACATCTGCCAGTTTAACAAAACCCTCATTTTTATGGATGTTTGTACCTGACTAATCCACGCAGTTCCCCCCCCACCGACCATAACACATCTCACAGGTGTTTGAATAGTGATGAAGGACGAATAATCCCAGGGATTCTTGTGGCAAAGGCAGACAGTGCTTGCAGGAGAACTGAAGTCCTGACCTTGTGTGCACATACGGAAAGATTTGTCTAAGACAAAAACCAAGTGCGTTAAAAAAAAATGGTGTTGTTTTTTTTTTTTTAACAACAACAAAAAAAGTGTTTTGGGTGCGCATGTGTAAGCGGAAGTGTGTATGTGCGTGTGTAACTAGGATTTGAAGATCTAACTATGGCCTGTAAACACTGAGCTTCTGTCCTATACCCTACAATTTATATCTTGTATCTCCAAACCAAATGCTGGCTTGATGCCGTTTTTTTCTTGAGTCAGTATAATACTTTTCTCCACAATTTAGAGGCTACATTTTTCATGCTTTGCAATTGGAATTTAAAAATAAAAATGTACGGGAACCTGGGGGGTTCAGTCGGTTAAGCATCTACCTTTGGCTCAGGTCATGATCTCAGGGTCATGGGATCGAGTCGCATACCAGGCTCTCTGCACAGCGGGGGGCCTGCTTCTTCCTCTCCCTCTGCCTCCTGCTCCTCTGACTTGTTCTGGCTCTCTCTCAAATAAATAAATAAATAAGTCTTAAAAAATAATTTAAAAAATAGAGAGAAGGTCAAAGTTGTTCTTGCTGTCCATATTTCCCATAAAACACCTGCTTCCACTGGCTTTGCCAAATGTTCCTTTCTTTTGTAAGATTTATTAATTAATTAGTTTATTTATTTATTTTTTGAGTAAAGCGATTGAAGTTTATTCAGTGAAGACACAGAAAAAGGTCTCAAGAGTGAGAGGGGTCCCGACAGGGCTGTCAACGAGGGCCTCTAGGGTTGGTCTCTTACAGGAAGCTAACCAGTCCCTTTAACGTCTCCACCGATAACACCTTCAGTGACTTACTTCCTTTTTAGGGGCTGGTTATTCTGTTGGTCACAGGTGACTATGTTTTTAAAAAGCTCTGTGATAGTACATTTGTTCCTGCAAAAACAGACTTGTGAAAGGAAGCTCGGACCTATCACCCAGCTTCAGTCATTACGAACTCACGGCCAATCTTGTTGCGTCCATACACGCACCCACACCCCCCATTTCCATGTTGTCTTGAAGCAGATACGAATGATCATTTAACCTAAATAGGTCAGTATGCATAAAGGATAAAGAAACTTTTTTTTTTTAAAGGAACCATACTGCTGTCACGCTCGACAGTGTCTCTGACACTGTTCTCTAATGACAGGAACCAGAGCTTCTTGGTGAAATGTCTCATTCTAGGACCAGGGCAGGGAAAATTCTAGATGAGTCTGGAGCATCTTGTCGTATCAGAAGGATGTGCTCTAAAAAGCGCAAGGATGGGGCAATTCACAGGGACAAGGGAGCCGACCAGAAGGGCTCCCAGTGCTTCAGCCTGGAACAATTTGAACAGTAAGTAAAGTAGTATTGGGTCAGATCCCAAAACGTAAAATAACCCCCCATGAGAGCAAACTGCTGTGAGCAAGTGACGGAAAGAATGAAGAGATGGGGGACAATAGACACACCTGTGCAGAAGAAGCCCAAGTCATGCAGATTCTCACTACAGGGGGTGGAGCCCCGCTGCCCACGCCCTAGTGTGGGCCATGCAGAGACTTCCTTCCGAAGAGGACGGTGTGCAGGGTCTTGAAAAACAAGGAGTCTGCATGTCATTTCTATATGGGAGATGTATTTAGAACGAATAATCAGCATATGACTGTCGCCATTTGGAAATAGTCACCGAGTGAGAATTCCTTGCTTCTAATTTGCAGCGTCTTTTAAGAAGATTTATTTCTTTGAGAGAGTGAGAGAGAGAAAGAGAGCAGGAGCAGGGGTTGGGGCAGAGGGAGAAGCAGACTCCTCGCTAAACAGAGAGCCTGACAAGGGGCTCAATCCAGGACCCTGGAATCACAACCTGAGAAGTCAGACGCACAACCGAATGAGCCACCCAGGAGTCGCTGCACCTTTCTGTATTAATTTATGCACTAATATATTTCAGAAGTTAGCATGAAAGCTGGCAAAAGCAAAAGCAATAGTGCCATTAGGAAAAGTGCTGGTACACAAGACACGATTCTGGTCAGGAAAGTGCTCCAGTGCACCCCTTTCCTGAAAGTGTCAGCGGACTGTGGAGAGACACTGGTCAGAGCCGGGAGGGTTGGCAGTCAGCCCTGCGTTCCACTGTGGACGCTGCCAGATGTCTGGACTGCCTGCTAACTGGACATACTGATGACAACAGTGCTGAGAATCTTCAGCTGTGTTATTACGTCATACTAAGCAAACTGCCTGAGGCAGATGTGGTTTTGGTCACTGTGCTCAGATTGGTCCGAGTACCCCAGGCTCTGCTGCAGTAACAAACAGACCCCGACAGCTCCGTGCCTTTGCTTTTCCTCCCCTTCTCCCAGGTGAGGTCTGATGCTCCCTTGCTGCCGCGTCTTTCCGCTGCTCCTAGAACATGTGGCCTGCAGGATCTTTTTTTTTTTTTTTAAGATTTTAATTTATTTATTTGACAGAGAGAGAGAAATCACAAGTAGGCAGAGAGGCAGGCAGAGAGAGAGAGAGAGAAAGCAGGCTCCCCGCTGAGCAGAGAGCCCGATTCGGGGCTTGATCCCAGGACCCTGGGATCATGACCTGAGCCGAAAGCAGAGGCTTTAACCCACTGAGCTACCCAGGTGCCCCTGCAAGGATCTTTTCATCGCCTCAGCCCAGAGGTGACCCATGGTAGTTCTCAGGGCTCACTGGTAAGACGAGCATGTGTCCCCACTCAAGGGAGAGAGTGATTTTCTCAAGAAGAGGGATCATTCCTGCCCAAATTATTTCTAGGGTTTTCTTTAATATTCAAAAACTTACATCATAATCTTTCTATCAATAAATATTTTGAGTCATTAAAATAAAAGAAGAGGGAAACAGAAGGCTTGGACAACATGTAGCATCGTTTCTTCCACGAGGCTGTGCCTCCTGTGTTTCCAGGTGAGGGTGATGGCAGATGGCGTTGGAGCTGGGCCAGGTTGGCGGCCTCACTGAGAAGCTAGGGGTGCAGTGCCGACGTGTGCACAGGTGACCGGGGCGGGGGTGCGGGGGACTGAGTCTGGCTGGAGCCCGCCTGTTGCCCCCAAGGAGAGTAGTCGTCCTGGCAGTTGTGGACATGCAAACTTTTGAGTCTTACGCCCCAGACCTTCCAGTTTTTCCAAAGCAAGTAGAAATGCAGGTTTTCATGGGAAATCTCCCAACTGTAAGACAGACGCCCAAGTATACGAAAACCCAGGCCAGATAAAATGTGTATGACGCGGACCTAATGTGACCTCTGTGTTGTCAGCGTAGTTTGTTAGCCCTTTGGTCTCAGAGCTTGGGATCTCGAGCGGCCAGCCCTCTACTCCTCTGGGAGGTAAAGCTGACCCCACATTTCCAAGAAGAATCTTGGCTCTGCCTGTGAGCATTCATTCTCTCTGTCCACCTTGGTTCCCGTTCACGTCCTCCCCGTGTTGACCACAATCCCTGCTCAGCCGGCCACAGGGGCACTTGGGGCCACACGTGAAGGAGGACAGAGTCCCTTATTCCGCCCAGGTCATTGCCAGGCTGTGTGATCCCGAGGCATCTGGTAAACCACGAGTGTTGAGAGAGACCACAGCGTGGGCTGGACACTGGGGAGTCATTACGAACTTGGAGAGCTGAACGAGGCCTGGACAGGAAGGCCCTTGGGTCACCTCCGGATGGTGTCTTAAGGTCCAAGGGAAGCAGTTAAGGAGTTCTGAACAGGGGTGGGTGTCACACAGAAGACCAGCATTGTGGGCATTCTGGACAGATCGTTCTGGCAGCTGTTGGGGGTCCGGGGCGAGCTCTCAGTGAACAGAATCCATCCTCCAGCGTGCACAGCGTCCTTGACGGAATCCCATTCTGGTATGCTTTGGGACGGCCACTCCAACAATTTCACGGTAACCTTTTTCTGGGCTGTTTTCAGAGGAGGAGGTGTCCCTCTGAGGATGGCCCGAGTCGTTGGGCTCGTGATAGCCACGAACGGTCAGGCACAACCACCTCTGTCTTTAGAATGGGAGACGGAATCACGTTCAGGTTGCTCGAGGTCTGGGACCACAGCCAGGCGACAATGTGGGGCTGGCGTCAGCACCGGAGTAAAGGCAAGGGAGGAGAGCTTCTGACTTCTGCAGCGGTGGCCACCGTGTGGCCTCTGGTTAGGACAAGGTGTCAGCCCGGAGCAGGGTGGTGTGGGGAGGTTGTGCCATGGTGTTCCCCAGAGCGGGGCCAGCCTGCTGTCCCCAGTGCTCCCTGGTGGGAGCCTCCCAGGGCTCTGAGGCCAGACTCGGGGTGGAAGGCAGACTGGTCGTGGTCAGACTCCCACAGCAATGGGGACGTGTCCCCTTGTATTTACGGACCTCTGGTGAGTCTCTTTCCTAGTCTCTGCTGCCACCAAAGCCCCACTCCCCCCCCATCTCTGCGTGTCTCCCTGTGTCTCTCACACATTCTGTACCTCCCCCCACTCTCTCTCACTCGCACACACAGACCCGTCCCTGTGCACCCCCCCTTGGAGTGGCGACCCGTCATCCGTCGCGCCTCGTGAGTCCAGCCCGTGGCGGCACTTTTCACGGAGCTGAATGAAACTGGCAGAATGTCCTGCGTAGCACGCGGGGCCGTGCTGCTCTGTGAGTGTCGCACCCCTTCTGTCTCATGGGCAGAGTGGGTCATGGTCCCGTAGGTCACGTTTACGGTCACTTCACACCCTCTTCCTTGCCGTGGCCATGGCCTGCCCTCTCCTGTTGCCTAGAAACCAGGCCTGGGATGTGAGCCTGCCTGAGAGACGCGAGAGTCGAGTGCCACAATCCCGGGACCGGTTCCACAAAGCGTACAGAGCAGCGCCCCTTGGCCTGATGCCCGTGAGACACCCCAGCCCCACGGAGCTCAGCACCCCACTTCCCCTGACCAGTGCCGGGGGGAACGTCCAGGGCCCGGGCCTGGTCCCCAGCCGTTTGCACAGCTCCCCTGGTGGATCCGCGTGTGGGCAGCGTGATGAAGGGGCACTCAGAGGAGCGACCTGTGACAGCTGTGACATGGGTGGCTTTCTTGTCCCCTTCCCTCGAGTGCAGTGGCTCGAGGTTGGGGCCTGTGCTCTCTTGGAGACCTCACCTTCTGCCCTTCCCTGTTGCCTTCTGAGAGCCCCACCGCCCCACACCCGCTGGATTTCTCTCCTCCCCTCGAAGGTGGGGTTGTCACTTGGGCTCCATGTGCTCCCAGCCCGTGCGGTCCTCCCCAGCTTGCAGTTCAGCCTCCCTCCCCCGCTTTGCCGAAATAACGTTTTCCATCCGTTACTAAAGGGGGAGGTGGCGCCTTCCTGAGAACTTGGGGTCCTGGGGATTTTCCATGTGAATCCTTCCCCCGGATGTCCTAGGATGCTCACAGAGTAGCTGCTTCCAGAAGAATGTCACTAGCCAGGTGCAGGTGTCAGGACCACGGCGGGCATGAGCGCCGTGTGGTTGTGGCGGTGGCTGCCAGCAGGCGGCACTGTCCTCCGGGCGCAGACAGAGTGGGGTCTTGGGGATGTGGTGCTTTCTCTCCAGCAGGACTGCGGAGAAGCACTGGCTGTTCTTTTTGAAAACCCATTAACTGCAAAGGCTCCTGTTTCCGTGGTGGAGGGGTCAGCAGCTCTTACACAGGAGGAGTGAGGGATTCCTTTTCAGCACTAACCTCACCAACCCTTTTCTGTAGTTCTTTGAAATACAGTTGCCCTCAATTTGTCTAGTAGCTGTGTTCCTGGGAGGCTGCCCACACTTTAGAGCTTGTTTAAAGGGCACCCAAGAAAGCTCTCTTACTGGAAAAAGAAATTGCTTTATCTCTCGAACAGCGAAAAAAATATGTATATATATATATATATATATATATATATACACATATTTTATTTGCAAGATTTTATTTACTTATTTGCAAGAAAGAGAGCACAGCCAGGGGGAGCGGCAGGCCAAGGAAGAGGGAGAAGCAGGCTCCCCGTTGAGCAGGGAGCCCCATGCAGGGCTTGATCCCGGGACCCTGGGATCATGACCTGGGCCAAAGGCAGATGCTTAACTGACCGAGTCACCCAGGAACCTCATGAATTTATATATCTAATTCAAATAAAGGTTTAGCTGCTCTAAGACATGAGAAGCGTTTGATAAATGGGAGAATGGCTCTACATGTCTACCTCAGAGGAAGACCCCATGGCCCTGTCCACCAGACAGCAGGCTTCTGGGGCTGCACAGCCCCCAGGGCCACTCTAGAGCCTCTCCTGGGCCATGGCCTTCAATGAGCCATGGGGCTGAGCAGTGGCCTCTGGACAGGGGGGAGCCTATCTGCCACAGGAGAGGAAGGGAATGGTGGCCCGTGCGTGCTTTGTCCCGGCAGGCCCCCCGGGCTTATGCCTTAGGTCATCAACCCCCACAGCAAGGCAGCTGAGTCATGGTTCCCCAGATGAGAAAACTCAGGGAGAGTGAAGTTCAAGAACGTGCGCCACTCTGGCTCCATGGCCAATCTTGCCTTTGAGGTTTTTTCCTCCCCACCTGGGACTCTTGGTCTCCTTTCCGAACTAGTCCCTTTTCCTGTTGATGGCCACGCGATCGGTCCTGTCTCAGGCTATGATGGAGCATGAGAGGACACGTAAGCCGCTTCAACTATTAGTCAGTAGTCTGCAGGAGGCCCTCACGGGTCTTGGCTTGAAACCTCCCTTTGTGGAACAAAGCAGAACCCCCAAATATGCCAGCTACCATGAAATGCTTTATAAAATCGGGAATTTCGGTGAGCCCTGGTGGCCTTGGTCTCTATCACTAGCCATAAACAAAGTATAACACAAACTAATTTATTGAGCGCTCCGTCCTTGGTGCTCCAAATGCATCACGTCATGTATTCACGGATGTCTTATTACTCCCATTTTCCAGGTGAGGGTTAGCAGAGAGATGGGAGTGACTTGCCTGAATCCAGACTCTGCAGCTCTAAATTTGGCTCTCCTAACTTCTCTACCCAGAGTCCCTAGCCACCCGGAGGGCTCCCTAAATGCCATAGAGTATGCTGGATGTGAGAGATACAATGACCTTAACCTTGGCCCTAGAGCAGTTTATGGTATGGTAGGATGGACAGAGTCATATTTGCAAACGAAGGAGGTTGACAAAATGACATAGGTGTGCACGCTGCCATGGGAGGGCCGGACGCAGAACTCGCGGCTTATGCTGGGCTCATCCCGGAAACCTTTCTGGAGGCAATGTTATTTTAAGCTAAATCTTGAAGCATTAGCCAGAGTAAGAAGGTGGGGAGGGGGTGTCAGGGCCTGAAGAGTAGACCCACAGAAGCTTATGCTGGGAACTGTTAACCTTCTCTATTCCTGGAGCTTGCATATGGGGGGTGAAGGGGGCAGCTCCCGTCACAGAGGTGGTCCACACTCTGATCTCAGAAGGCCAGAGACAGGATGCCTCTTCAGGGTCTAAGGATATAGCCAACACCGGGAGCTTTTGTGCAGCAGCAGAAGATGGTAAGTCTCGACTTTTACCAAAACTGTTCTGGTGGAAGACTAGAAAGGGGGTCGGAGGGGGTGGCTACAAAGGGAGGGACGGTCCCCAGCCAGCGCTGAGCCCGTTTTAACCGTCTAGGCAAAGGATGATGAGGCCTGGGTGGCGAACAGTAAGTGTGGAGGAAAGGAATGGTGGATTTGGGGAGTATCAAGGAGGCGAAGTGAACAAGATGGGATGTGGGAGGGGAAGGAGAGGGCGGAGCCATGGACCACAGCCTCACATTGCTTGCTTGGGCGATGCGGAAGGAGGCAGCTGTAGAGATGGTGCGACACAGTTGGATCTGGGGCCCGGGTGGGGAAGGGGGATGCTGAGTGAAGCTTTAGGCCATGTGGGTGAGCCATGGAACATCAGCATCGTTGTCCAGGGAGGGCAAAGGATGCCACAGTCAGGAGATGGAAGATCGCGGCGAGAGGCGGGCCAGGAAAGCTGGGGGGGAGGGTAGAAGCACCCCGAGCGGTCGGCCACATGGGGTTGAGAGGTGTCATGGCTCCCCAGGGAATTACTGTCACTTGGAACATGAAACAGTAGCAGAACTTCTAGATGTTACAAAAAAGAAAAAAAAGAAAGAAAGAAAGACGGGGAGGGAGGGAGGAAGGAACTTACTTCAGTAAAACGTCGATTAAAATTTCATTACTCTGGAAATTTGCAATGGTTCAAAGGGATTCTGCTGAATTTTAACCTTCATGGTGGCAACATGGGGTCTGAAGAGTAACTAAATAGGACGGGCGGGCCCCAAGTGAAGGTTCTAAGCTACAGTGTCAGGTTCATCTGATGCTTGCACGGGTCACGCGAGACTGGGGTCTGGAATCGGCCCAAAGCAGTAGGGCCCATCAGTGGCCGAGTCCAGGGCAGGGCCCAGCACAGCCAAGAGGTGATAAATGAGGAAGTAAAGACAGCACGCTGTGTTTCATGTCGATAAGCAACTGTTGAAGCTTTCTGAGCTCCTCTGCACTGTGGGCCATGGACCGAAGGCCCTTGCCAGGGGAGAGGGGACCACGTCATGCTGTGGGCCAGGTTCTGGGCAAGAGCCTGCTGGCCAGTGATGGCCGTGCAGGCATGACCTTCTGTCATGGAAGAAAAGAATGGACATGACTGGAAGAGATTTTCAAGAAAATGAAGAAGAAAGTCACCAGTGTGCAGTGGGTACTGGGGACAGGACAGCCAAAGCCAGCCCTTGACCCTGGGCACCCTGTAAGGCATCATGTCATTCCAGCTCAGGCCAGTCACCAATGGCCGGAACAATGACAGAGTCAAGGAGGGGTTTCCCCTGCCGAGTGCTTGATGCATTTTGAAAAGATTCCCATTGAAAACAGTGGCAGTAAAAAGGTCTCAGAGCTTAAAGAATGAGCCCTCCATTTCGTGGCTCTCCCACTGCCTGCCTAGGCTCATTCCCCAGCCACACAAAGAAAACACACTGTTCTCATCCACCCTCAAGGACCTCAGAAGTACCCATTCACTAGCAAATCGCTGATAGCTCTTACCAATAATGCTATCCCAGTATTAACAAGATTTGCCCAAGCACTTCTGCCAGGTAAGGCCTTGTTAGCTGGTTTGCATCGGTCTGGTACTTGAGATCATGAAGCCGCATTCAAACAAACATCACTTGTTAACAACCAACTTTGCACGAGAGGAGATGGGACTCTTGAGTCCAAGGGAAGGAGGCTGCGGAAAGATCTGGTATTTAAATAGGAAACTGCTAGGAGGAGATTTGGCCTTTTGCTTCCATTAAGGACCAACTAAAAACCTAGGCTCAAGCACATCAAGAAGGACTGAGGTAAAACACAAGGAAGAAAAACCATACCCAACTTCCTGGCAATATTTGTAAACTCCTGGGTTATGCTGCCCTAGCAAATAAGACTGATGAATGCCATCATGGGGGGGCAGGGTTTAAGGCTGATGAATGCCATCATGGGGGGGGCAGGGTTTAAGGCTGATGAATGCCATCATGGGGGCGCAGGGTTTAAGGCTGATGAATGCCATCATGGGGGCACAGGGTTTGAGTAACGGGTCCTTCCAGCTTCGTGGTGCTGGTAAAATATGAGGCATCCCTTCAGAACTGGCTGAGTGCCTGCCCTTTCTGTGAGGTGGACTAGGTTTGCTGAACCTGGTTTTCTCGGGAGAAGTTTCTAGAGGGCCCTGTTACATGCTAGATGAGTGATGGCCCTTTGGACGGATGAATGAAGTTTCCAAATGATAGTTTCCCGGTCAGATCAAGCACGTGGTGATAAGCCAGAAGGTATGAGTGGGGTACCAGAGACCACAGCTACAGCTCTCTCTTCCTGTCTCTTGATTTAATTCATTCTTCAGAGTTTTTGAGCTCTTGCTGGGGAACAGGTACAGGAAGACAAACCCTGGGAATAAAGCAGTGGTTCTCAACCAGGGGTGACTTTGCTTCCCAGGGGGCTCTTGGCAAAGCCTGTGGACATTTTTATCGTCCCAGCGGGGGTAATGGGGGGCAGGCGGGAGGGATGCTGCTGGCATCTCATGGGAAAGACCAGAGGTGCTGCTAAACATTGCACAGCGCCCAGGACAGCACCCTACAACAGAGAATCCAGAGAATCCAGCCAAAGTGGAGAAACCTTGAGGTCAAGAAATAGGGTTCGTTTCCTGTTTTCGAAGAATTAAGTCTGATCATTGTAGTGTTTCTTAATATGGCTTGAAATGTGACCTAATGAAAACTTCTGCATTTACAGAAACTCCCCAAGTTCCTTATTTGAAACGATTATATATAAAATTGAATTCCCAGTACCGTTGGGGACTGAGAGCATGGGGACTGCTGGTGTAAAGGGTTCGTCACATTCTTACTAATTGACTGGGTTACCAAACCTTAGACTTAAAAAAATTTATTTAGCAGGAGGACCATTTCCAGGTGACCTGCCATCTTTATCAAGCAGAGTGAGTACTTTTGAGTGTCCAGAACCTAGCCGGACAGAAGATAACCTACAAGTTGGGTTAATACAGTAAACCTCACGAGTTCATCTCCTTTAACTTGAACTTGTTCCTCGTTCGTGCAGTTTCAGCAGGGCATTACTACAATCTCACTTTGCTTAGAAATCCCCTGGTCTCATAACAGCTGCAGATGGATTATTTGCAATGGTTTGGAACTAGTTCTTTCCAGCGCTCATATATGCTACTTACTATAAAATCAACCAATACGTTAATTAAAATAAATACCAATTTATTAAAATGGCACCCTCAGGACCTCAAATACACCCTATTTTGTTTCGCTGATGTGGGAGGTCAGTTATTTGACCTGGTGGTAGTGAGCTGTTCTGGAAAATTGCCTTTTTTATTTAATGAGGAGTAAAGTCAGCCAGAATGACCTCTAACGCTTTTTTCCCTGCTGTTAAAGTTTTCAGCTTAGCAGCTTTTGAGTGTGGGTTTTAAAGGCCTGGCATTGCCACCCTTCAGCTTGAAATCACCCCTTTATAATTGTACCGAGTGCTCTGGCCATTCCAGTTAATTGGAATGGTTTCAAAAATAATTGAAAAAAATTCTGTAATTCAGACTCGTCACTAATTCACACTGGCTTTTGCCCCCAAAAGGATCCAAATTCCTGTGGGTTCATTGGGCTTCAAACCCAATATTTAAGAATCATTGCAAAGTACATATTTTTTAAGTGGTTGATGCTTAAAAACTGAAAACAGAAAACTCTTCTGAGCCTCAATTTCCTCACTTATAAAATGGAATCTAAATCCTTTCCTGCTCTATTAATTATGGCATTTATGAAGATAATCACTGTATTGACATACCCTCTCGGTAACTGGCTACCATTCCCTCCCTCCATTCCTTCTTACCTTCCTTCCCTCTAACCGCCTCCTCCCTCCTTTTGTTTGGAGTTTTCACCCTCGCAGACAAACGGTTTTCATGCTTAAACTATGAGACTTTTGCATCTGAATCTAAACAAATCTTTGACCTCTCTTTAGACTTGTCTACTCACTGGGAAGGACCTCCTTGGCTAGGCTAGTCACTGTATCATCTTTAAGTCTCTCATTTTCCATCCAGTTTTTGTTTTGCCAGGAGGATAACTACCCCCAAATATGGATCTTTGTGATTTGTTCCAATTTTTTATCATTTCTGAACTGAAGCCAGCTGAAGCCATCTTGACAAGTCTGAGCAAATATCAACATTCCTGGGGACTAACCTTATTTCCTAAAAGACTCTGAGAAGCTATTCTTTTGGATGGTTGGCCCAAACTTTTTTTTTTTTTTTTTTGAGAAGAAATGGGAAATTAAGTCACGAGAAAGAGTCTGATACAAATCCTGCTGAAACCTGAAAGCAGGTGAGCTGGAAACAGCTGTGAGGGGTGGGCAAGTAAGTGACTGCAGCTCTCTGAATCGAGCAGAAAAATGAAGGGACCTGACGTGGCCAGTGGCCCCCTCCATGACCCTGGTGGGGGTCACATGCCTCAGGCTAGGACCTGTGGTTCCAGGCTGATAACTCCTACATCAGGTTGTGTGAAAGGCTGTAAACATCCGAGTGGGAAGGCAGCAGGGAACTGAATCACCAGGGAACCCTAGGCTCACACTGGTCACAGCAACAAGCCCTTTGTTCTCATCCCCTGGCCTGCGGGCAGCCAAGTGGATTCCAGTTTCCATCACAGGCTGGAAATGGGGGCAGGCAGAGGGTGTCACTGTCCCCCTAGCACTACCCTGAGCCTGGTCACTAGACAACACTCTGTGTAGGCCTCACAGACCTCAGGAGGCAGGCCTTTCCATGCCATGGCGCCTCTCCCCAAAGGCCCCTCAGTCATGCCCTGTATATCACTCGGCTTCAGGCACCTGCTCCTTCTATAGGCCAGACTGAGAATTCTGTTCTGTCGGAGCCAGGGAAGTAGCAGCTCCTGCCAGCACGCTGGGAAGACAGGGGCAGCGCAAGCCGCGAACACGGGGAGCAGACATCAGCAAGTCCCTGGGCACATTTGGATTGTCGTTTCCGAGACCAGAACACACAGGCTCAGGAAACATGGCCAGAAACCAGCACGGCAGTACAAGTAGGGAAAAGGAGCACCCTGTGTGGAGGCCGAAGGGACGGGGTGTAGCCAGGGCCACGAACAGGACCAGTCAAGCCCGGCGAGCAGCATCTATTTGGCCCTCACCACCACGGTGCGCCTGGAAAAGTCAAGTTTAACAGCACGGGAAAAGAGCAGGAAAAACAAAATCCATTCTAGGGGTAGAGCCCAGGACCCGCTGAAACGGTAACCCTATCCACGGCGAGCCTGGTAATAAAAGAACAGTCTCGCAACTGCTTTTCCTCCTGTTCGTGTTCGCAGTAACAGCTGGATACATGCTAATTGCAAAGACGTGCAAGAAAGAGCTCCAAGTTTAAAAGCAGGCGCGCCGTAAGCCGTCTCTCGCCAGCACGGCTTCAGACCCAAGTGTGATGTGGCACCTAGCAGGTCTATTTCCAGCGTACACTCATGGTTCCTGATTTGAGTGGGATGCTCTGTGCTGTCACAGAAGAGCAGCGTGCTGGTCCCTTCTTCCAGCGCCTCGCTTCCGCGCCACGAGAAATAGCTCAGACAGGGGTGTCTGGCCTCGTCACCACTGACATTTGGGCCGGATCACCTGCTGTGGTCAGGGGAGGGGGCGGGGGGGGGTTTCCCCATGCCTGTGGGCTATTTAGCCACGTCCCAGGTCTCTACCCACCAGATGCTGGTAGCATCCCACCCCCGCCAGCTGTGACAACCAAAAGTGTCTCCGGGCATTGCCGGATGTTCCTCGGGGAGGCACCATCACCCCCAGTTGAAAACCACTGGGCTACACTAACAAGGGGCCACTCTCTCTTCCCTTCCCGACCCCACTCGTGAGTGTCTCTGCCCCAGGCCAGGAACATTTCTGGGCCATCTCCTGATCCACCAGCAAAGGACTTACCTCTCGTTCTGAGTGGTCTTCAGTAATACGTTCGACTTGCAAGACTTTCAGTCATTCAGAACAATGCTTGTACTGCCTTTGAAAAGAAGATCCTTTCCAGCTAAATTCTGGGAGGGGGTGGGGAGGAAGCCGGCAAATTTTCCTTTCAGACACATTTGTCTGTTTTAGTCTACAGAAGGCTCAGACACAGAATTCTCCACACGCAGGGCCCACGTGAACTTGAAGGGACCCCGGGTGCTCGAAACTCACATCCCCACCCCTTCTCTGTGCCACATTTTTACAAACGAAGAAACCAAGGTTCTGAGGGGGAAGTGACTTGCTCTGGGTCATACATACTGCCCATTTATGGGGGCACAGGCCAATATAATTCTTCTCTGCCCGACATGCCCGAAGAGCTCAGGTCTCAAAGCACAGAGAACTTGTCACTTTATGAGCAACGTGCTTCATGAGCCAAACCACACCAGTTAAGGAATGCAAATTTTTAAAAAAAATGATAGAATGCTGCAACCAATTAGTGCAAACAAACATTTATTGTGAAATAGTCATCCTACCCTTTATCAGGTATTACATCATCAAAGCACTTTGTGGCAATGAAAATAGCTTTTTTTTTTTTTTAACCCCTCTGATTCACCCAATATTCCATTAAAGCTGCAAAAAATGTGCAATCTGCTTGAAAAATAGGTTGCTCTTATTTACTCATTTGTGAAAAGTCAAAAATTAAAAAAGAAAACGATACTAGCTTACAGGGCCTCTAGAGTCAATTTGCTTTCCCGCTTCCCAACTACTCCCCAAAATAATTAACAAAGATAATTTGCTTTAAAGGCCTTTTTATAAAACCAATGCACCTTTCCCCATATTATAATCATAAAAATTTTAAAAAGCCATTATTTACTTTCTTGGAAAAAAGGTGGCCAGCCGTTGTTTTTTGATGGGGAGCATGTGTATTTCCTGGGAGTTCACTTTCTTTAACTTTATGCTCCGGTTTTTGACGGGTTTCCGGAGGGGCTCGGTGCTTCCCATGGGCTCTTCCCCTTGGCTGTTGATGTCATAGCCCTGAAGCACCGAGTCTTCTCTTTTGAAGGAGAAGTTCTTGGTGGACACGCCCGAGAGGCCTTTGATCTTGCCGCAGAAGATGGCAGGAACCGCGTCTTCCACCGAGACAATCACCTTGGCTGCCTGGGACTCGCTCACCATCTCGATGTGATTTTCAGCCTTGACCTCGCTGCCGGCTTGGCTGGGCTGGCTGGGCAGCTGGGTGGGGTGGCTGCCGCCCACGTGGCTATCCATCAGAGCCGAGGCCCCCGGGGCCGTGGCGGGGGCAAAGGACACTTCCATGCCACCGGGAAGTTTCTCCATCACGGCGTGACCCGGGCTGCCCACGGACCCGCTGCTGTCATACAGTGTCTCAGCGGGAGGCTCGGCTTTCCGGTGGGCTGCCAGCGACAGGTCTAGGGCCGCGTCTTCCTGGCAGACGGGGGGACTGACTTCGCCGGCCTTAAGCCAGGGCAGCGACTTCATGGAGAGGTCCAGGGCCTCGTTGTCGCTCCCCATCTTGATGACCGTGCGGCGGCTGAGCTGGAAGTACTCGCTCGGCTGCAGGATATCGAAGGGCTTCTGCTCCTCTTTCTCCAGAGGGGGCTGGGCGCCTTTGAAGGGGTGCACGCCAAAGGAAGGCGGTGGCTTGGGGCAAGCGGAGCTGAGCTTGGATTCGGGACTGTGAGGCACCGGGATGGGGATGGGGATGGGCACCGGCACGGGCAAGGGGACGATCACTGGGTAGGGCACCAAGAGGGTGGCTGGAGGGACCAGCGGGGACAGCGGGGAGTTGAAGGCCTGGGGGGGCATTGGGGCATATCCAGGAGGAGGCTGGCAGGGTGGGGGGCCGAGCGCGCCCTGAGAAGGGAACAGATTCTGGAGCACGGCTTCGAATGGCAAGGTGGGTTCCTGCGGCTGGTTGGGGATGCGCAGGTCCAGGAGCTGGGGCTGCGCCTCAGGGTCCTCGGCTCCCTGGAACAGGTTGTTGTGGATGGCACTGGAGGAGCACGGGGCCTCCTGCGGCAGGACCAGAGGGGAGTTGAGGTGCTGGAAGACGTGCTGCTCCAGCACCACGGGCAGCTGCACGGGGCCCTGCGTGGTCATGACATAGGCGGCGTTGCCATTAGGCTGGAGCTCGGGCGCGGAGCTTCCCTCCACCTGCATGTGAATGGGCATCACCACTGGGCTCTCCCCGAGGCACAGGGGCTGCAGCACGGTGGCTGCCACCTTCAGAGCCATGCCGCTCTGGGACTCGGCCGGGGGGTTCAGGATGGACGGGGCCGGCACGGTCACCAGGGCCTTCTTTACCAGGTCAGTGGAGTTGATGTTCCAGGCCTCGGTGGTGATGAGCTGGGTCATGCCATTCTCCAGTCTGTTACTGGCCAAGGCGGGAGTGGACTCAGTCATGTCCACGGAGAGGTTCTGGGACCGCAGATCGTCCATCACTCGGCTCTGATGCCACCAGGCCTGCAACACAGAACGCACCATGTGAGTCTTCTGTCGGAGACTATTTAGAACGGCCTGAAGTGCTCCCTGTCCGCATCTCTGAAAAGTTTCCGCATCTCAGTGAACCGAGGAGCACACCCATCTCTATATGTACACACACGTGTTATAGATATTAACCGCTACAGACAAAGACCCCCGCGTGGTCAGCTGTGCACGCAGAGGCCCAATTTAACAGACGATTAAGCTATAAACACAGATGACGTAAGGACTAAACAGCCAAGAGAGGTTAAACAGAGTGTTTTTAAGCCTAATACTCAGCTTATAGGGTTAGCTTTCGCCAAACACCAAGTTCCATTCCACACTGCTATACTGGGCAGTTAGGGGATGTGGACATTTGACCTGTTTGGATTCAAACGGGAGGCAAAGACTGACTTTACTTTGAGAACAAAATAAAATCCTGTCACATTAGAACGTTCTTTTTTGTTTTGTTTTAATTAACATATAACGGGTTCTTGGTTTCAGAAGTACAGGTCTGCGATTCATCGGTCTTACAGAATATCCCGTGCTCTTTACATCACAAGCCCTCCTTAACGCCCATCATTAGAACATTCGAAGAAAACGGAAAAGGGCCATCCCAGGTATGGAAAACAGTGTAAGAACTCTTTGTAGCAATAATTCTCCCCCCAGTTGGCTTGGTGAGAAGAGCCGCGTCACATCTCCAAAGGGTCCCCACAGTTGCCTCGCGGACTCTTCCTGAAAAACGCCATCCCTTTTCCTCCACATCACAGGAAAATCCTCTCCACGGAGCTGGGCCGACATGGGAAAATTGCATGAATGCTCACTGGGCCTAGGGTTGCTTTCCTTAATCAGCTCATCTGTGCGACCTGTGACCTCTCCTAACTTCCACTGTCATGAGGGGATGTTACTGATTGTAGGGCTGGAGACATAGAAGACTTGTTGGAAACAAACACCCTTGAAGGTGAGCTACTCTTTCCTCATCTCACCGGCACCTCTGGCCACTTCCTGAGAGGCCGAAGGAACTCAGTGCGGGTGCTTCCTGGAGGAAGCAGGGCTGCCACCGCGAGATGGCTCTCCATGGAAACGCGTCCATATTTAGCCTCGTTGCCATGGAGAAGGCAGGCACCATGTCTAACTCAGGGATCTGCACAGCCCTGGAGTCTGGTTGGGCTTGATAATAATTCAATAATCCTCAGGCTCGCCAGGCAGGCATTGGGGAACTCTGATTCTTGGCCTCACCTGTTGGAGCTGTCTAGACTTTAGTCCCGGAGTCACCTCACGTCCTCTCCTCACCCCCAAATCACCAACACATTGTCCCCAACAAGGAGGAGAGGCAGCCCAGCAGGCCATGGGAGTGGGAATAAACACATGAGGTCCCGCTTACGGGAAGGCAGCTCTAACCAACAAACAAAGGTGTGATATTTCCAGATAATCAAAATGCATCAAATGCATAGAACAAGCAGTTTCTCTGAAGCAGGAGGTCGGGAGGGCGAGGGGTCATAGAGGGTTACACTGTGGGGCCTCTGAGGGGGGGCTCCAGAGCCCGACTTCCTAGAACCGGGGTGTCCTCCGAAAACCAGGAGATGACCCAGCGTGTAGGCCAATAATTCCTTTAGGGCAGAGTAGGGAGGCAGCCCACCCCAGGGAAGCTGAGATGGCTTGCCCTAGCTAAAGGGCCTGGTTTTTCCTGAGGGGAATCCTCCCTTATTTAGCCCACCAAACATCGTACCCCCAAGACACCGTCGGTTCCCTCCTTCCTGAAGGTATGCGTGCCTTCGCGCACTCATTCGATTAATGAATTGGAGTTGCCTTGACGGCCATCAGAAGCCACTGTGGTGGCTGGCCACGGGCGTCTTCTCTTACTGTGGCTGTCTGGGCATCTGCTGCGGTGATGAGCCAGGCCTCTGCCAAGAATGCCGAGCACTTTCGGTGCATTACTTCACGTAACCCTCAGAACAACCCTTTGAGAGGGGTCCTAGGATTATGCCCACTTTACTGATGAGAAAATGGATGCCCTAGGAATATGAGATGATAGGATAAGGGACGCTGAGGCTGGGATTAGAGTTCAGGGTTAATCCCAGGCTGCTTCTCCCCGTGGGAGCTGTGAGGGCCACGCTCCTTCATGAGTGGGGTTTCCTGGCAGGAAGAGTCCTCGACAGCCGTCCCTTCAACACTGAGCGCCTGCGCCTGCCCAGCCGTGTAAAAGAGAGCACTGGAGTGTAAGATTTCCTCAAAGTGGTGGCCAGGTTCTTCCCAGAAAACCTCTGTACTCTTTGCTTACTCTCTTTTGTCCACCAGGGCCCTCCTCTGTCCCTCTCACCAGGCAAGGAGCTGAAGGGTCATCAGAGTCCCTATCTTTGGGGAAGACAGCCCAAAGCCCTATTACTGGAGGGCAAGAAGGTTGGCATCCCCTATGCTTCAACCTTCCTGAGACAGCAGGCATGTGGGGGGGCAGCTCAGCACCCATGAGTTACAGGGAGGCCCTTAGATTAGCTGCGGACTCAAGTCTGTGGGAGCAGGGCAAGGAGGCACGGGCCCAATCCCGCTTTCACGTCCTCCTACACCATAGCTTTGGACCCGCTTGACTATTCAGCCATAGTGGGCCTCGTGAGCACCCCCAGTCCCTTCCCTCTAGCGGCACTGGGCTTCTGAGATGAGGCTTGCCTTTGGCTACACTGGCAAAGGAACAACTAACCCTGCCTTCCCCGTGCACCCTCCTGTCTTCCAGGAAGTTTCTTCTCTTTTTCTCGGCTCTCCCTCCCCTGTTGTTCATCCCCCCCGCTGGGAGCCCCCAGTGCCAGCACAGAGAGGGGCACTGCTACCAGAGCCGGGGCGGGAGGCCCTAGCAATGCTCTGCGAAGACCACCCAGCTGGTGAGAGCGGGGTTCAAAGGGCAGGTCTCTGTCCCCTAGGCCTCAGGATGAGTGAGAAACAAGCTGGCAAGAGAGAAGATGTCCTCCCTGCTGATGAGCAGGGGGAGGCAGGTGTACTAGGAACCTCTTCAAATTGAAAGGAATCACAGAAGCCACCAACCAGCCCTCAAGTGGACAGGCGGGAGTTCTTCAGAGGTGACAGCGAACACTTTGTTCAGGTTTTTTTCCAAACATCTTTTGCAAATGGGTTTCAATGAGGTCATCCATCTGACTCAGTCTTGCCTATGCCCATCATGACCCGGGGGTTGGGGGAGGTCTGTAAATGCAGTGTTGCTGGATGGGAAGTGGGCAGCTTGGATGTGTGGGTCACTCTCAGTCTCTTGGCCGTGGGTCAGCTGCTGGAGCTGGAGGGTTGAAGTCCACCCCAGTACAGGCCACATGCTCCCTAGGTGGAGACTCTGGGGAAAAGTCTCAGGGCCCAGGGCAAATGAGGAGGTGAGGAGAGGCTTTCTGGGGCAGTAGTTAGGCTCAGAGAGCTGGGGGGGGGGGTGTCACAGAATTATCATCTGGACCCTTCATCTAGCTATCATCAAGATCTATGTATATCAGAAACAGGTTCTCCCTAGGATCTGTGTCTCAGCCTGAGCCCTGTTGGGCTTTGGCCCTTGCCCAGCCAATTTCTGCTCATTCATCAGACTTTGGGGTGATTTCTCCCCCACATCACTAAGGTCCTACAGCACCCCAACTTGCCCTTGTCTGGTCCTGAGTGCCCCCTCCCCCAGCCCATACTGGGATTGCCTAGTCACTCGTTTCTTCAGGAGCAAAGGACTGCCTCATCTTTCTCTGTCTGGTGAATAGTAGGGGCACACGAATGAGCAGGACTTCCGAGTCTCACTTCTCTTGCCCAACCTCTGGTTGCCGGCTCGCCATATACATGACCACAGCATGTCAAGGCTCACCAGGGTGGTCAAGTTCCTGTCTCCATCTTCTTCCTGACTCTTTTCACAGATGAGGCAACTGTGACCCAGAAAGTCTGACCCAAACTTCCCCAAGACAAGTTATTACAAAAGTCACCATGCTCTTGCTGTGAGAAAAGTGGAGGGTCAGACCCCAGCGGGACCATAGAGGGTAACACAACAGCCAGGCCCTTTCACCAGCCAGTGGCATGAGGAGGAAACCACCCCAGGTTCCTGTGTTTCTCTGGCACTCCCAGGAAAAGAAAAGTGAAGTAAAGCCCGCTATGTGCTTCTCTCCTTCTAAGGAGGTACATTCGGGAGGAAGCTGACCTGGGGCCTAACTCCCAGGCAGTCAGTTAGGGGCTTAGCCCACATCTGGCACCTACCAGGTGCCGCTGCAAGCCATGCCTGCCTCTCAGGCCTCCTGCTTCCAGACTGTTGCTCTCATGTCACTCTGTGGGCCTCTTTACAGACAGACATTTATATAATGAGGATTTGTTTTTGGCTTAATTTATTTTTTTAAAGATTTTTTTATTTATTTGACAGAGATCACAAGTAGGCAGAGAGGCAGGCAGAGAGAGAGAGGAGGAAGCAGGCTCCCCGCTGAGCAGAGGGCCCGATGCGGGGCTCGATCCCAGGACCCTGGGATCATGACCTGAGCTGAAGGCAGAGGCTTAACCCACTGAGCCACCCAGGTGCCCCTGTTTACAGCTTATTTTAAAAAGCAAAAACACTTGAACACTCAGATTATTTAGACTAGTCTCTAGGTCCTAAAGTCCATCTAATTTCCTCATCATGGGCATTTATCACTAAATCAGTTTCTCTCTCTCTCTCTCTCTCTCTCTCTCTCTATCACACACACACACACACACACACACACACACACACACACACAGAGTCCCAGAGAGCCAAATCCCCTCACCTCAATGCTCTCTGCCACATCCCAAATGATGCCATGGGGCCCCCTGAAGAGCCTGCATCTCAAAGTGAAAAACTTCAAAATGTGGTTGTGAACTCCACACAGACCCAAGAGAGAGTCCTCAAGACCAGTTCGGGTACAGTCTGGTTTCTGAGCAGGGAATTTGGAAAAGGCCGTCCCTCTCAGAGGCCCCAATCATCTTCTAGGGAGGCGCTTAGTTTTATTTTGAGAATTTAGAACATTTTCAGCACAGATAACTGCTGAGATGATCACAAGGCTCTGGTCTGCAGAGCTCAGTGCCCCTCAGCAAACACTTTATAGCTGGGTACCTGGGCATGAGGAGCAGAGGTTATTCAACATAGCAAAGCAACTCAAGCCAGGGACCACTGTGTGAGGTGACTGGAAGGCAAGTCCAGCCTCAGGGGAAGTGACCTTAGTGACCCTGGGCTTGCTGGCCCTACTTCTTAGTATGACCCCTTTAGCCCCAAGAACAGGCAGATGTGACCTGCTCTCCTCTTCCATTGAAATGAGCCTCATCTAGATTTTTCTATCAAGATCAGTTTCTTCCTCTAAAACATTCATTTAAAGAATATATACTGATAATTCTCTTAAGATGTGTGTTTTCCCACTACAAAATATTGACAGCTTTGATTTTTATGGAGCCTGTAGGCAGCTATCAATTATTTCAGGTCAAACCTGGATTGTCTACGTCTTCCCTGCTCAAAGTGGGGTCCTTGATGCAGCTGCAGCAGCATCTCCTGGGAGCTGGCTAAAAAATGCAGGCTCTTGGGCCCCACCTCGGACCTCTGGAATCAGAATCTGCACCTTGACAGGCTACCCCCGGGGAGGTTTGAGGACCTCATGTTAAAGTCTGACAAGTTCAGGCTTAGTGCTGCTTTGCAAACTCGGCTGCGCATTAGAATCGCTTGGGAGCTTTTAAAAACTACTGATGTCTGGGTCCCTCCCCTCCTCCCCCAGACTCTGATTTAATTAGTCCAGGGCACAACTGGGGCATTGGGGTTTTAAAAAATTCCCTAGGTGATTCTAACGTGCAGTCAGGTTGGGAACTCTTAATCCAGAGGCCAAAAGACGAGGCAGCTGTCGGCCAATCTTCTTAGTGCTTCACAGAAAAAAAAACTAAAGCCATCAACCCAAGCTCACTCAACTTCTTCCCAGCTCTCACAGTGTCCCCCAAGTTCCCCTGCCCCCTGGGAAAAGGTAGCACGTCTCTCCCTCTTGCAAGGCTGACTTCACAGAGACCTCTGCTAAATATCCTGCCCCGCTAAGCATTCTCCATTCTGAGTCTATTTTCTGCTTTCCATCCAGTACTTCAACTACACCCCCAGTGACTGACTTAATTCCATGTAAAAATCACCCGCCACTTACTAGGAATTACAGGAGCAATGCATAATTTTCATCTTTAATACAACGTGGATATGGTTTCACTATTCAGGACCTGATATGCACTAAGTATCTAAGAAGTAATTCCAGCTGGGTAAAAAATGGTTTTGCTCTCCCCATAGGGTGTAATAATTGTTAGTTACTTGCCCCAGTGATTCAATTTTCTGAGCTTTAAACACCAGCACAGAGTCGATCTATTGGTGCTGTGAACATAATTACCACGTGAATGTGCTCTCAAATTAGTGAAAATACAGAGAATACACAAAATAGTCGCCCACCTTAGAGCTGACTGCCTTTTATATCCAGAGACTCACACAGCCGTCCAAAAGAAATATGACCACCCAGGTGAGCTTTGGAAATGAGTTCCCCGACATGAGACTTCATTTATGGAAACAGTGGTGGCCTCAGGGTTCAGGACTGAGTCTCCCCTTCAGTTAGATGGGCAGTGTCTCTGGGCAGCTCTGCAGAGCACAGCCTGTAAATCTCAGCTCTGATGTGCTGCTGCATAAAAAATGGTTTTGCTCTCCCCACAGGGAAAAACATGGTGGAGGTGGGCAAGCCAGGCCCTGAGCATCGTTGACACCAGGGGACTCTGAGGTCTTCCTGGGAGCGAGGTTAGGTCACCATAAAACTCATTTATGTTCATTTTGCCATCTCACCCTTTTTATTCCCATTTTTCTATTTTATAGCATATGTAGTAAATCAATATAGGAAGACATATAATTGTGTGTGTGTGTGTGTGTGTGTGTTGGGAAATTGTGCAGTTTTTTCTGATAGGAGTGCAAGAATGAAAATGTTGCAACTCAGCAGGACAGATGATGGCGTTCTCAAGGCCCCGCAAAATGTCTGGGTCCCCCTTGCCTGAACAAGTCTTGAGGTCACTGGCCCAGTTCATCTCTCCATTTTGTTATGCAGGAAGCTGAGGTTCAGAGGTGTAGAGGGCACCTACTCACAGAGCTCTGCTCCTCCAAAGGCACAGCCCTTCACCCACTGCTTTGGTTTCAAAGTCCACTTGAGTCGAAGGGGTTCCTAGTTACGTCTCCAATGCAACCAGCACTGCACACTAAAGTCTGTGGGATGGTCTGATTCAACCATCAAAATGTCAAATATAGTTCGAAGGAGCTAGATTCAAAAAGATGAAGTAAGCTCCCGAGACCGTGATACCTAGTAGTCAAGTGACTGAAACAGAAGAGATGAGATTCAAGACACAGAAACTCAAGGGTGCCTGGGTGGCTCAGTCATTAAGCATCTACCTTCAGCCCAGGTCATGGGATCAAGCCCCGAATCGGGCTCCCCGCTCAGCAGGGAGCCTGCTTCTCCCTCTCCCTCTGCAGCTCCCCCTGCTTGTGCTTTCTCTCTGCCAAATAAATAAAATCTTAAAACACACACACACACGAAATTTTCATGACCGTGGGAAACTCATTTTATGTCCCTGGGACTCAGTTTCCTCTATTATGACATGGGGCACTGCCCTGCTCTCATTGTGGGAAGGAAGTTAACTCAGGCCTCCCTCGAGTGAGTGGTGCCTGATGGGAAGGAGTCAAATTTAGCCTTCTGGGAATTGCTACAGGGCCATGAAACATGGGGAAGTTTGAAGGAGAATTGGAAAGATGGGAAGTGTATGAAGGGTAGGTTTTCTGGGGCCACTCCCAGGACCACTGAGAAGACTCACTCCCCTGAACTCATGACCCTGAGACCATGACCTGAGCCAGAATCAAGAATCGAACACTTATTCTGCACAGCAAATGAAACAGTCAACAAAACAAAGAGGCAACCCACAGAATGGGAAATATCTGCAAATGACACTACAGACAAAGGGCTGATATCCAAGATTGATAAAGAACTTCTCAAACTCAACACCCAAACAACAAGCAAGTAAAAAAATGAGCAGAGGACATGAACTGACACTTCTCCAAAGAAGACATATGAATGGCTAACAGACACATGAAAAAACATTCACCATCATTAGCCATCAGGGAAATTTAAATCAAAACCACATTGAGATACCACCTTATACCAGTTAGAATGGCCAAAATTAACAAGACAGGAAACAACAAGTGTTGGAGAGGATGTGGAGAGAGGGGAACCCTCTTACACTGTTGGTGAGAATGCAAGTTGGTGTAGCCACTTTGGAAAAAAGTGTGGAGGTTCCTCAAAAAATTAAAAATAGAGCTTCCCTATGACCCAGCAATTGTACTACTGGGTATTTATTCCCAAAGATACACATGTAGTGAAAATAAGGGCCACATGCACCCCAATGTTCATAGCAGCAATGTCCACAATAGCCAAACTGTGAAAAGAGCCAAGATGCCCTTCATCTGATGAATGGATAAAGAAGATGTGGTCCATATACACAATGGAGTATTACTCAGCCATCAAAAGGATGAATACCCAACTTTTGCATCAACATGGATGGAACTGGAAGAGGTTATGCTGAGTGAAATAAGTCAAGCAGAGAAAGTCAATTATCATATGGTTTCACTTACTTGTGGAACATGAGGAATAGCATGGAGGACACTAGGAGAAGGAAGGAAAAAATGAAGGGAGGAGAAATTGGAGCGGGAGACGAACCACGAGAGACTATGGACTCCGGGAAACAGGTTTCTGGAAGGGAACGGGTGGGGGGGATGGGTGAACCTGGTGATGGGTATTAAGGAGGGCACGTATTGCATGGAGTACTGGGTGTTATAGGCAAACAATGACTCATGGAACATGACATCAAAAACTAATCATGTACTGTATGGTGACTAACATAATAATAATAAAAAAAAGAATCGGATGCTTAACCAACTGAGCCACCCAGGTGCCCCTCCAGGTCATCTTTAAACCAGGCCAGGGAAGAAGTGAAGGCTGAAGGGAAGGGAGAAGGTACAAAGATTCGTTGTTTTTTTTTTTGTTTGTTTTGTTTAGTTTGTTTTTGGCTTCAGGCAGAGTACACTTTGTCTCTCTTGGGACTCAACTGCCCATCATCAGGCAGCGTCTGTGGGTTGAAGACACAGCACTGGCAGAGAACCTACCCAGTACCAAGCATACCTACTCTGTGGTCTCTGCGGGGTCTCAGGTTAAGGCTGGGCCTCGCAGGTAAACAGTCGGTTGAAAATGAGAAATATTAAAACTGGACAAATCTGAGGATTACAGGGAAAACTTCATGACTAGAGCCAACAGCTCAGAGGCCCAGAGGTGGTTTTCTGCTGATGGCCTTTGCTGGGTTCCACTAAAGCACGGGAGGGACCTGGGAGACTGGCTGTGGAGGGCACCATGGGCTTGCCCGGTCTCCTTTCTTGCCCAGGTGGAGAGTGTCAGATGTCTTTGCATCCGTGATCTCATTTCATACTCCCAACTACATCTAGCCTGCTCACAAGGACCGATGGCGGCCCTTGGGCCACACAGGACTGGGTGAGGGCTAGAATAGGAACAAAGTGCCCCTCCATTCCTGTCTTCATTCTTTCAAAAACTATCTGAGCACCTACTGTGTGCCAGGCATATTTTCCTATTCCTCTACCCTGGTACTGTTTCCTCCACAGGGGTGTTCCCTTCTGTTGTGGCTCAATCCCCAAAGGATTAAGCAACCCATGTCCCCTCAGGGTTATCTGCTTCCAGCGGGGCTCCTTCAAGGCCCCTGTTTCCTGCAGAGGTAAAGCAGTAAGTCTCATTGGAAGAACACCAGTTTCAAGACAGCAGTGGGAAGAGATGTTAAGGCAAGGACATCTCTAAAGTAGAGAAGAAATGCTTAATTGTCCAGAAACTACAACAAGAAGTACCCCCTTCAAGTCTTGGTGAACCTCGGCATCCCAGGGAGAGACGTCATGAAGAACTGCTGTTGGGGGCGGGGAGGGTCAGGGAGTGTCTGGCCCCGCACTTGGTCAAGGTCACCCACCCTTCAGCTGGACACAGAAACCCCAAACACCCTCAGGTGCTGGTGTCTGAATGGCCACCTTGTGCGGGAGCGCTGGTCTCATCCAAGGTCTCAGGCCAGAGTCCGTCATCTTCAAAAGCTATGGTGTTTGGAGAGATTTTTTTTGGTTTGGTTTTGTTTTTGCAATAAAGAAACCTCTTCGCTATGGAACAAAGACGGCGGGGGGGAACCTGCCTCTGGAAGAGAAAATACTTCTAATTAGATTGAGATACAAAGGTTAAATTTTTGTTCTGGGAAAAGGACTGTTTATAATCCCGTGTCATTAGCCGGACATTTTCCAGAGACTAGTGTGCCAGAAATAGACCCTTTGAGGGGTCACTGGAAGAAAGGGGTGTAGACTTGTAAAGTCAAAGGACTGGAGTTCGGATTTTCCCTTCTCCTAATGCACGTGAGCCCCTCACCACGCACCGGCATAGAAGCAGTGTCAGTCTCACCCGGGGCCCTGGGCTCCCCCTCACGAGAGTGGTCAGAAGTACAAGCTTTGAACTCAGACAGGCCTGGGTTCAAATTTCGGTTCTGCCTCGCTTTGCTAGCTGTGTGGCCTTGGGCAAGTGAGTTCGAAGCCTTGATCTCTCTCTCTGCAAAATGGGGCTTCCAGAGCTGCAGTGGTCGTCACTGCTGAAAGAAACAGTCCGTGTAAAGAACTTGGCACTGTGCCAGGCACGTGGAAAATCCTGCATGAAACGTGGTCGTTATCACCGCCACCACCACCATCATCATTGTCGGGATCGCTGTCTCCCTCTTCATCATCATTCTCATCGTCAAAGCTGTCATCATCGTCGTCATCGTCACCGTCACCATGTCACTGGCGTCACTGCTATCATCTTTACATTCACCGCTCATCCTTCCTCTGAGGGTCTTAAATAGCATTACAAATGCTCCCAGTGGGTTTGCACAGTAAGCTCCCAAGTTAAAACCCTGTTTGTTCAAAGATTTATTTTTAAATCAGCTGCAAGGGCCTGGGAAGGCATTTGACATAGAATTGATGTTGCACCTGACGGGGAGATCGCCACCAAAATTCACTTGGCCCCCACCGTAGCTGAAACACTGAACAGGTGCACTGTCTGAAGTTGTCCTTACTTCATGGTACTGGGCCCTACTGTTGAAATGGCTGCCTCTTGGAAGTCTGGTTTTTGTCTTCCTAGGTTTTCATGAAGAAATTAGGGGCTCTCAGAGGGCCCCAACCATACGTACAGGATGTTACCTCAGTGCCACAGTCACGGTGGAAACTTCCTGACCGCCACCAGTGGTGATGGATACAGTGGGCGGAGGGCTGCTGGGTTTGGACGAACTCAGCCGGCTAGTTGTCTGAGTTTGCGCTGCTCCATGAACAGATCGATTTTCCTGGAACTAGTTTATTTGGGAGAAGATCCCAGAAAATACCAGTAGAGGAGTGAAGCAGAGAGACATGGAAGAGAAGGAAGCCAGTTTATCCGCTAAGTCACCACTGTGGGCAACCAGGGCTCGATTCCACGGGGCGAAGCTGGGAGGTGGCAGAAACCACATGGCTCAGAATCGGGGTGCTCATTCACAAACACCCATCTGTCACAGGTCAAGGGCTGCTCCCTTGATGATGTGTTAATTCTCTAGCCCTTGGAACTAGCCCGGCAGGTGGCCTATTGTGCTCCTGGCGGCGGGGTGGTGGTGGGGGTGATGTCCTCAAGAAAGTCACAGCTATTTGCAGTAAGCAGCCCTCAGGGTACAGAGGCCAGTCTGAGGGGACATGAGGATGGGGACAAACCATGTCTACTACACCAGCCACGCCCTGGAAAGTGCTTCTTATGTGAAGACCCAAATGTCACCAATTCAGGCCACCACGGTAGGGTGTTTTCGCAATGGTCCAGAGACGGTCAGCTTGGCTAATGTGTTCCTTTGCTAGACTATAACTGGGGCCCTCAAGAAAGTTGTTTTAATCATATTTGTGCTGGCTGGAAGGCTAGATGTTCCTGCGATGAGTCACAGAGGGAGTTTCTCTTCTGGGGATCTTGTGTTCCAACTCGGGGACCAAAAAACAATAAATACACAAACGCCACTTCACTTTATCAGCTGCATCCCGCCTAAAAATAAAAATAATAGCAGCCTTGACCTGAGAAGTGCACAGACAATGCAGGAAGAAGAGGGTGGAGAATGCTCGTCTTTTAAACAGGGAGACTGCTTTCTGGAATTCTCTTTGGCCAGAAGCATCTCTCTGCCTGGAGGTGAGCTCTTTCAAGAGCAGAACCACCCACTGCAGAATCTTAGGGCCAGTGAGCCTTTCGAAGTCCTAGAAATTCACTATATTTCTCCAAAAGCAAGCTTTGTCGCCACAGCTAATGGAGCATAAACACTGCAAGGCTGCTGTGTAACATCTGGTTAGTTGGCAATGAGGATTATAGGTGTTATTTCCTATTTTCTTTCAGGGAAGAGTTCTTCTGGAATGTGTGTGTTTACACACACACACACTGCACAGCAGGTGAGCAGGAATGAGGCCACCTGTTGTCCCTGTAACTCTCCAACCAGAATTCACTGGAATCTACTTTGTCCTCACCTTTCCACATCTGGGTTCTGGTCACCGAACCTTAATTGCTGGAGGTGTCACATGGGGCAGATTTCAACAGAGGAGAGAGTGGAATGGAGTGGGGGGTTCTAGAAGAGCAGGAGGAAAGGTACAAGGGGAAAAGGGTGTGTGGCCTGGCCAGGGCTGGAGCCCAAGGCTGGTGAGAGCTTCAGGGAGAGACACGGTGCTGTGAACTGGAGAGGGTGTCTGGCTCTTCCACGGGGGGGGGTGGGGTGGGGTGAAAAGCTGCCTCGTGTCCAAAAGGTCACCCATGAACCACCTGAACCCACACAGTTTTGATGTCTTCACAGATCCTGACCAACAGAATGCCATGATTCAGGAGGGAGACCATTACATTGGGAGGAAAAGAGAAGTAGATTAATTTGCCAGGCTTTGCTAGTTCCTTCCCTTCTCTAGCTGTCTGCCTCTCTGTCTCTCTCTCCCCCTCCCACCCATACCTCCCCCCCCCACCCCCGCCCTGGACACGCAGGCTCACAACATGATACTAATAAACTATTTACTAAGCATTTACTTATGTGCCAGGCACCCTGCTAGGTATTTCACACTCACTTTCTCATCCCAGGGTCTCAGAAACCCCGGCAGATCAGTACCACCTTGGTGTGAATTGGTTCGTTTTTTTGTGTGTTTTTTTTTCCTTCCAGGAACTGAGTTGTGAATCCCCAGGGAATGACTATCTTGATGGGAAGGAAGGCCAGAGCTTTTCAGAACGTGAACAACATTTAGTACAGAGAAGGCAGGTCTGGGGGAGGGCGGGACCAGAGAGGGCAAAGGTTCGTGGCATCATGTGTAAGGGTAGAGGGGGCTGGGGGAGGGCAGGAAGGGAGAGAGAAGGGGAAAGCATGGTCTCGCCTCTGGCTGGAGGCTAGAATTCCTCGGCCTGCTTCTGCACCTGGGGCAGGGGCAGCCTTGAGCCCCTCCCTCCACCAATACCTCTGTAGCCAGCCACTGCTGGCCCCTGAAGGACACAGGAGCTCCCATGTCTTTTGTGGCCTAGCTCTTCCTTCCTACACCTCTGCACAAGCATGAAGCCCAGGCAGGGATTCATTCCCATCCTTCTCGGGAATATATTTCATTCCTGCCTGACTGGCCAGCTGTTCGCCATACCCACTTCCTGTTCTGCCTGGACTACATTTCCCAGCCTCCCTTGCAGTTAGGGGTGGTCATGTGCCCAAGATCTACGCAACAGAATGTGGGTGGAGGTGATGTGTGCCACTTCCAGGGCTGGGTCCTATAAACTTTCCATAGGTGGTGCTTCAATCTCTTCTTTTCTACCTGAGCTTGATGCACAGAAACCTCTTGGAAGCTACCTGTTGGAGACAGTGGAGCCACAAGATAGAAGTGCCTGCACGCCTGAATCACAGTTTGGAGGAGGGCCACCTGCCATCAGTAACATCTGTTTTGGGGTTTTGGGAAATGAGGAATAAATTTCTACTGTGTTTGAGCCACAACACCCTTGCAACCTATTTGAAACAGCAGCCAGCATTACTTTCAAGGACACCATCAATGCTTCCTGGGACCTGCTCTGCAAAGTGAGTGCTGGGGACAGACTGACTTGTAGCCTCAGAGCACCCTGAACCCCACTAGCTGAAAACTAGACCGGCAAGATAGTCCAAGCACTCAGAGCCCAATTCTGAGCTACCTCGAGTTAACTTTTCAGCACTAAAAGTGTGGACACTTTTGGCTTGATTTATTAACGTGGGTTCAGGACATATTTTGATTGGTTCCTGCATTAAGAGCCACTGAAAGAGTCCATTTCGTGGGGACTCAGAGCTGGCAGGGTTTCGAGAGAACAGGAGGGTAAAGCTGCCTTCACAGAGCCAGAGGAGAAGAGCTCTCAGCAGCCTTCATTCCTGGAACCCCAAAGGGTACCCTGGGCCGTGTGAATGGGTATGAGTATGGGAGGGAGACAAAGCAGGGCCCTGGCACGACACAGGCCAAGAGTCCTGGGAAGCTGAGGCAGTTGTGGAGCAGGAAGGCCTGGGATTTCTGCCATTTCCCCAGTCACATCAGATTCTTTATTGGACAGGTCACTGTGGATTTTCCTTTAGGGGAGCTCATCATCTATGGCTCAAAACTCTGGGCCAGCTTTCCCTTCCTGCCCTCCATAATTGATTTCCTAGGCAGACACCACCCATTCAATAGTATCCTCACCTCTAGCAACCACTGAAGCTTCACTTGTAGCAAGCTCTTGCCTTGTGTTCAACATTACTGATTTCTTTCTGGGTTCCTCTCCAAAATACTGATCTGTCTAAAGACTTTGGGACATTGACACTTTGTAGTGAGCTGATCACAACACAGAAGAGGCACCAGCACCTTGTACTGCGACATTTCCTGTCTAAGACTCAGGTGAAACCCTAACCCTGTCAGTGTTGTCATCAAGGCCACATACCTCACGGGTGGGGAGGATGTGTGTCAGCTTAAGTTCTAATCAGCAAGACCTGTTCCCAGAGTGCTACCAGAGTCCTGGTTATCTCTTTATCTCCATCAATACCTAAGGCTTGGCTACAGAGCACAGGGAATATTAGAACTCACAGGCTGTAAAATAGGTAGCTTACTAATTAGCATGAGCACTGTAATAAATGGATAAAATAGTGACATGTGAGATATACAGATTAGCGAAAACATTTTGGAGGTGCTCCCTACTTTGTGTGCATAGAGTTGGAGAAGCCAGAAAACCCATAGCCAGCACCCTGGGATGCTTCTGATGCTTCCCACCAAGCTGGCCCCGTGCCTGGCAATTGGTTTTGGAGGATTTACAGTTGCCTTGCCAAAATCCGGCCTCAGAAATATTGTCATATCTGCATCCAGTGGAGCTTTCATACCATGTGTGGTCACAGCAGCAGGAAAGATAAGCCGCTGGGACTCCCTAGAACAGGCTTCTGAACTGGTCTGTGCCTGCTGGTTACTTACATGTTAGTTTCTCACCGGCTGTGTGCGCCCACGCAGGCGCAGAGCACAGTTTGCCTGGAGGCAGGTCTTAGGGCTGTCACAGTGTGGTTCTGAGCTCTCTCCCTTCTCCACCCTGGCTCTCTTGCCTGCCTCTTCTCCTGCCCAGCCTTGCCTCTCTGGGGACTCTGGCCTTCAGCATGCCCTGTGGAAGCCCATAGACAATGTCCTCAGGGCTGGAGACTGTGCTTCAGGGACAGGGACGAGGAGCAGAAACCTCCTGCCCATAAAAATATAACACTAGTCTTCCCCTCTCCCAGGACATTTTCAGTGTCTGAGCCAGTATTGACTGACATGCTTGACAATTCTTAAAACTGTCCTTTAAAATAAAAAACTAAGTGATCGTATCACATTCATTAGAACAACTAAAATAAAAAAGACCAACACCAAAACTTGGAGCACCTGGAGGGCTCATACACTGCTGGTTGAATGGTACGGTCACTTTGGAGAACCATCGGGCAGTTTCCAATGAAGTTAAACAACTGTCCACCCTCTGGCTCATCAATTCCACTCTTAGGTATCCTCCCCAAAGAAATGAAAATACAGGGATGCCCGGGTGGCTCAGTCGGTTAAGCATCTCCCTTCAGCTCAGGTCATGATCCCGGAGTCCTGGGGTTGTGCTCCCTGCTCAGTGGGGAGCCTGCTTCTCCCTCTCCCACTGACTGCCACTCGCCCTGCTGTGCTTTCTCTCTTTCAAATAAATAAATAAAACCTTTAAATTAAAAAAAATGATAACATATATTCACAAGAAGAGCTGTACACAGACGTCTGGTCATGAAAGGCAAGAACTGGAAACTCAAATGTCTGTCAGCAGACGGGTAAACCTAGCGTGCGACACCCACACGGTGGACTTCTACTCAGCAATGAAAAGCAGTGACCTCCCGCCACATGCGACAATGTCAGTGAGTCTCAGAAACACTGTGCTGAGTGAAAGAAGCCAGATACAAAAGTGTACATGCTATAAGATTTCATTGGCACAATATCCAAAAACAGGCCCAAAGAATGTATGCCTGAGATCAGACAGTGGTTGTTATGGGGAGTCGGTGGGGGGGGGGAACTTTTCTGGGGTGACAGGAATGTTTTAGAGCCTCTTTCAGACAGTGACTATACAGGTATGACAAATTCTCAAAACTGAATCATTTGACCGCTTAAGAATCATTTGACTTTAATTACCTTTGATTTAAGGGGGGGAAAAAAAGCTAAAAATATTATTAAGCTACCAAAAAAGGGGAAATACCACCCAAAGAGGTACTGTGTGTGAGCACTGTGACTCCGACCAATTCTTAGCTTCCTGGAGGGAGTGGAGATGGAGCAGAGCTGGCTGATGGGGGGGGGGGGCATGGGTGCTCCCCAGGGCACCTGGCAGGGGCCCTTTACCTCAGGTATAAACACAGGAGGGAGCATCACCAGCTCTCAAACAAATAAATGCTCAATGAAATAAAAGAACAGAGGCCCCAAGGAAAACTGGCCCAAGAGTGTGGGATAGCTATCAGGCTTTGGGCCAAAACCACTTTCCAGGAAATGCCAATATTTTTGTGTTTGGGAAAGGGGAGGGAGCTCTGAGGCGAGCAAAAGCCAAAACGTGCTGGTCTCTGGACAGCAACTGCTTCCCAACTGAGGGGCCCTGTGGGAGAGGCTTCAGAATGCTGCTACCGAGACTTGCTCTGCGGGTCTCTGCCGTGGGGTGCCCAGAAGTCCTGCTGGAGCAGAAATCCCAAGTTCCATGAGAGCAGAATCCAAGATCTCCTGTTTTGTAGGGTGGAGAGGACTCTTCTATTTCCCTGGGAAGAGGCTGCGGCAACACTGCCATCCGCCGTGCTCAGCCCTCAGACAGCCCAGGGAGGCGTTATGGTGTTGTGACCCAGGCACGGGCTCATGAGTGCGGCCTGCCCCAGACCCTTGCTCTGCCCCTTCAGAACCCCGTGGCCTTGGAAAAAGGACTCGACCTCTCTGAGCTGCAGTTCCCTCACCAGTGAGCCAGTGAGACGGGATGGGGGTGGGGCGGCCACTGCTGGGTTCCAGAGATCTTTCTGGTCACCTATGCCCATCTCTCAGCTGCAGAAGGGGTCCCCTCCCACTGAGTGAGCATCCACTGTTACATTCCCGGATCTCAGGTGCACAGAGTCTGTATGATCACAATCTTTAGTTCGTGACACTATTCCATGCACGGCTCACTTTTTTTTTTTTTTAATTTCATTTTGAAATCTGTTTTATTTTTAAGATCATACAATTTAAAATAACAAAATAAATGCTTGCGAAGACATCACTCAACTCAACATGTGGCTCTGTTGGACTTTCTACTGTGTTCCATTAGTTCTTTCATCCACCTACCCACGTTCCAGCATCTTGGTGCTTATAGCTTCTGAAGGCGCGAAGCACCCTGAAGAAAGTCAATCAGGGTAAGTGACAAGGGGAAACCAGGTAGGGAAGAGACCACTTCAGGGAGGGCAATCCGGGGGGAAAGCTCTGTGGGGCAGAGTCCCTTGAGGAAAGCCCGGAAAGGCAAGACGCACCATGGTATAGAGCGTTCCAGTGTTCCAGGAAGACCTGGGCCCGTGCGTGTGTGAGTGTGTGTGTCTGCGCTCATGTTACAAGAAGGAGGGAGCAAGTTTGAGTGTAGTGGGAAAGAAAAGCGAGGGACTAGATCACACACAGCCTTCTAATTTTCATTTTACAAAGACTATCTAGTGCAACACATTTTCCAGATGAGGAAACGGAGGTTCACAAAGGGCGACTTGCCTCAGGCCGCACATCTAGTCAGGGGCAAGCTTACAGTTAGGATTCTGTCTTCTCTGTTCAAGGCCGCGTGCATCTTGGTGATGCTGTGCTGGCCCTCTGGGCCTTCAAAGGGTTTGAATTCCACAAAATGCCTCCAAGTGGCTTTCAGGTGATGAGGCGACAAATAGTATACTGAAATGGCGTTCCTCCAAGCAGAAGTTCTTTGCCACAAAAAAGAATATTTGAAGACTAATTAGGATTTTGACATTCTTTTATGGCCTAGGACCATGTCAAAATCCATGTGAATATTTCCAAGCTCTTATCTTATCATAGGTGATATTTATTCTCAGGAGAAAAACCAAGGATATGCTAGTGATATTCTGTGAAATTTAAGTTGGGTTCTATGATCATATAAGCAGAAGGCGGACTTTTTCCCTAATAACCTACAAATAGCTGAGAAATATACAAGTAGTAAATTAATAATTTTACATATAATTTAATGCCATCCCTTCAGTTTGAAAAATGACAAGAATTTTGATTCCTAATAATGTGGATGGAAGTACTAAGGCCAGGGTTTAAAGGCTCACATACCCCCCTTTCGTTTTGAAACTCTGAGCCCGGTCCAAGATAAAACCAGGAGACAGAGCCGTGACTAAAGACATTACAGTAAGTCTGACCTGCATTCCCTACTAAACCTTAAGGGTAAATGGATTTCTCAAATCTTTTTTCCACTTTGACTGGCTAATCCCTTCCTTCCAGGAGGAGATTTGAGTTGCTCCACTCTGCACCTCGTCTATGGCAATCGACCCACGTGCTGTTTCCATCTCGCGTCCCCACACCGGGCTCTGTTACAACTGCACAAATGATGACTCAAGAGCTCACAATTACTGACTTCCGAGAGCCTCTGACTTCCCCCAGGAGAGTAAGCAGATGAGAAGTTCTATGGCGTTTCAAAGAGACGAATTCAGGCTGTTGGCGAATCCCGCCCAGGCTTCTCTCGGACAGGAGGACAATTCTGAAAAAGTATGCAGGCGGGAAGTGCTAATGGCAGTGCTTGGCGCAGGTAAGAGCCATCTGCTTTCAGTTACTTCAGCTGGGTCTCACCAGACTGAAGTGACTCAAACCATTGGCTGAGAAGCTGGGGCATGACTCCTTGCTCAGCCCTCTGTCCCAAGCCGCTCCTCACCATTAGGAAAGCGTCGGGATGCTGGGTGACCTCGCAGGTGGACCCTCACTCACCCACCCTACTTGTCATATGAGAAGGAAAATACAGATCAGGGGCAGGGCAAATCCAAACCCTTCTGACTTGGAGAGAGGAGCCCTATTTGATGAAATGGGGGGTGCGGGGGGGGGGGGGAGATGCCCCATGGACTGGCTGTGAGGCACGAACACATTTCTTAACTTCTCTATGCCTCAGTGTCCTGATGTGTGAGATGCGGACACCAACAGTATTTATGCCTCAGGGTTGCTTGTCAAAGGGCGCAAGAGCTACCATGCAAGACACTTAGAAGAGCTCCCGGCATATAGTAAGCGCTCAATAGGGGCTGGCGATTATTACTGAAAAAGATAGGGAGGGGCACATGGGGGGCTCACTGGGTTAAGTGGCTGCCTTCGGCTCAGGTCAGGATCTCAGGGTCCTGGGATTGAGTCCCACATGGGGCTCCCTGCTCAGCAGGGGGGTCTGCTTCTTCCTCTCCATCCTCTCTCTCTCTGCCATTCCCCTTGCTCCTCCTCTGTCTAGCTAAAAAAAAAAAAAAAAATTCTTTTTTAATCTTAAAAAAAAAAAAAAAAAGATAGGGAGCCAAAGGACCCTCACTGTGGAAGGCTAAATAAATAAGGTGAAAATTTCATTTTAAACTACAATTAATAAATACGATGAAAAAGAGGTAGGTTTTCTTCTCAGCAATTTTAAGCCTGGCTGGGTACTGGTCTTCCATGGCCCATGGTGGCCAAAATGTGCAGGGGGACAGTAACCGCTACCAAATCTGAAGTGACAAATAGAAGGTCAAGAGTAGAGGCAGTGGGGACCTGATGGAGGGTTTTCATTAGGCCAGACTCCCCAGGATAAAGGGTTGTAGAGCGACAATCAATTCGGGCTGCACAGCTTTGAAAGACCCAGATGCCCAGGCCACACCTAGGCCACTAACATTAGACTCTTCCACAGTTGGCTTGGGTGGTGGGATTTGCTAGAGCTCCTCAGGTGATCTAGTGTGCCAGCGGGGCTGAGAACCCCACCTTCAGGTCCGGATCCCCTTCCTCCCAACATGATTGAAGGCTTATCCTGGTCAGTCCTCATGAGGCCCAAACACACAGCCTCAATTCTCTCCACGGAGATGGAGAGAACCCACTGAGCCCCATCCGGGGTGGAAATTGATTAGTATTTGTGTATGAGGCCACAGTGCCTGGGATATAGTCTTGGCGCTGACTCAGTAAGTGAATGAATAGATCAATGGATGGACGGACGGACAGATGGACGGATGAGTAAAAACAGCACCAAAGCAAATGTCTGCTGATATGGAAGTAAAATTAGTTTAAAAACTTTCTGAAGGGCCATTTAAAAGCATTCATACCCACAGACCCAGAAAATCTACTGCTTGGAATCCCCCCAGGACAATGCAGGCCCCAGCTGGCTTCTCTCCCCAGTGCCTGCAGTTCTGATTGGAGAGAGATCTGTGGGCAAAAGAAGCCAAAGAGAGGGCTTTCCAGGGTGACTGTGTCCTTGCGACTCCACTGCCATGGGGAGGTGGGGGGGGCCACCCTCAGACAAGGCCGCTATTTTTTTTTTTTCTTTCATTAAGGTTCAGGATTTGCACAGACTTTAAGATAAGAACTCATATCGGACCCCAGAGTTCAGGGGCAGAGGTACAAAGGACATTCTTCTAGATAGGAGCAAGATTACACCTCAGCCATTAAAAAGCCACAGTTAGGCAGGCAGTGCTCGACGCCTGATGTCGGATTTTGAGCAGAGCAGCCCTCTTTTGGCCCTCACCTCCTTAGAATGAGTTCACTGCAAAATGTGCCCCTGTGGGGTTAATGACTAGACCCAATCCTAAGGACAAAGGTGCTAGCGTTTTGGAGCCTTGTCCCACACACCAAACATGGGTATTTAACATGAGGGCGTTAGAACCCTTCCCTTTCTAAAAATGGGATGGACTCGCCTTTGAGTCATCTTGAAGACACTATACGTTAGGAGAAATCCATGTGTCAAGAACCAAGGTCCGCCTCTCAGGCCAGGGTCTGTACCGTGCAAGAGACGGGGGAGCTGCCTGCGCGTGCATGCAACAGCATAAAGACGATAGGACTCCGCACTAGGGGCTGGAATTATGAGGAGCACATTTTTCCCACAGGCCTTTAAAAATTAGTCAAACTCTCTCCTCGGAAGCTATTAAATGTGTTTGTATGTGTGTGGACTTCTTGGTACTTAAGAGAAAATAGAATCATCTTTACATTTTAAAATATTCCCTGGGTAAGACCACTTATAAGCAGCTTAGTCCAGAAAAAATATTATTCTTGCATTAGAGAATCAAAGCGGCGTAGGGGGAAAAAAAAATCAAAGGGAACGATCAGTCAGGAAAAATGTCAGGGTTCCAAAATGCTGTGGGAGACCGCATGAAAAGCACGGTAATATTTAAGCTGGTGCTAAATGTACTTCTTTCTACGGCCGCTTTTCACCAAGTGTAAGTTTAGAGATGCTTTGTCAAATGCCTCTTTACGGATTTATGCTGAGGGATTTTCTGCCCTTCTGGGGCTTAAAAGTGCATGCAAGTTTGAGGAGGTGGGTGGACTTTGGAAGCGCAAGGCCACACAGAGGACAGCCATCCGAGCAGGGCCTCTAGGCGGCTGAGGTCAGCCCTCTGAGCCCTGTGCGGCTCAGGGGCTGTGTGTGGCTGGGCTGGCACTGTCCTACACCTGGAAAATCACTAAGGTGATGGAAGGGCGGATGACATCACCGTCACCACCATCATTGAGTAGAGAAGAAAACCAGCTCATTCCTGAAGACCAACAAAGCAGTGTTAAGAAATGTGATCGGATTATTGATTCCTTCAAATGAAAATGCCTGTTCCTTGGTAAGACCATTTATGGTCTAAAACCAAAAGACAGGGAAGGCCATTCCTTCTTTCTTTTCAGTCCGAAGGTAGACTGTTTTATTCAGCTCCGTAAAACTCACCAATGGCTTCTCAGTCATACATTAAAGTAAAAGCCAAGCGCTACAAAGGCTCATCTGACCTGGTCCTACTTCAATACTTTCCAATCCTTTTCTCCTACCACTTTCCTCCTCCGACAGAATACTTTTCCCAGAAGCTATTAAGCTCTTTCCTGCCTCAGGGCCTTTGCACTGGCAGTTTTCTTTGCTTGGAATGACCTTCCCTCAGTGGGGGCCTTCTCAGCCTTTGAGTCTCAAGTCAAAATAGCCTCCTTGGAGACAACTCCACGCCCATCTGTAAGCCCCCACCTCCATCCAGTGATTCTCCCTCACGTCAGTCTCTGTGTTTTTCCTCCAGCATCTATCCTATTCGCAAATTATCTTTTTGTCCTCTGTCTACTATTTATAGTCTGTCTCCCTCCATCCTGTCTGGAATGTAAGCTCCTCCTCTGCCCTGTTCCCTTGCAGTGTCCCCAACAACTGGAATCATGCTCACCCTGCAGATGCAGACGGTGCTCAGTGAAAAGACATTTGTAAGAAGGGAGAACAGAAAGGAAGGGGGGGGGGAGTACAGTGTTCCTGACTAGGGTACTCGAAGACCAGTATACCTCAGACTCCTCACAGAGGTGCCTCCAAATTTTGGGTGAGGGGTTCCGTGGATTTTGGCCAGAGCCGAGGCTCTACAGAGTTGAGTCACTGTCAGATGGAATGTTGAGTTCATGGCAAGGTAAAGTTGCCTTCAACTGATGAAGAGTAAGAAAGCACTGGACAGGCCTCTAAGGCTGGATGGCGGGTCTGCTGGGGTGTCGAGAGCTTTCCTCCTGGACTGTGTAGGAGAGCCCGGTCAGGGCGCTGCTCCTCACTAACGTCCCAACTAACACACACACCTAAGTGACTGCTGGCTCATGGCCAAACTCAGAGACCTGGAGGGCCGGGGTGGGGCTCTGGTCAGTGGCCAGTAACGTGGGGTGAATGGTTGTATTGCACAGAGGGTCTTCTTCTGGATTATTTATGATTTATTTTCAAAACGCTTCTACAGAATACTTCTCATGTGCTGGTAGGTTTTCCAATGTTTATAAATATTCAATCCTCACGAACAACCCTGTAAGGGAGATACTATTATTCTCACTACTTTACAGATGAGGAAACCGAGGCATGAAAAGAACGGATGACTTGCTGCTTGGTGGCAGATCTGGGGTACGAACGAGGCCATGGCCCTGCACACTGAGGACAGGCGGAGAGAGGTGGCATGAAAATAGGTTAAGTGGGAAGGCTGGGGACTTAGTCCTTAAAGGAATCCCGGTGGCGAAGACTCATACCTGTGGCTTGAGGGAGGGCCTGGGGAGTGGGGACTGTGGGGTTCCTCCCCCAGCCACAGAGAGCTCCTTCCTTTCCTGCTGCTGCTATAGCTCTTGATTGTGCGACTCTGTCCCTGCCACGAAGGGGACATCTGGCAATGTCTGGGCAACATTTTTGGTTGTCACAACTCGGGGAAAGGGGTTTCTATGGCAGCTAGTGGGGGGAGGCCAATGGAGATGCTTAAATGTCTTGTGATGCATGGGACAGTCCCAATGACCAAGAATGATGTCCTTCCAGATGCCAGCAGGGCTAAGGGTGAAGGGCCCCGGTGCTCCAGAGACCACCTGGCAGGAAGTTCATGAAAATGGCAGTGACGCCAGCAAGAGAGGGCCTGTCTGGGAATCCCTGAGAAATGTCAGTCTGGATCCTGCCGCACCTCTCCAAGATCTCCAGGACAGAAAGCAAGAGCCTTCCCTCCCACTGCTTGTCGCTCCTGGCTCCTGGCACGGCGGCCACTCCCTCCCGCCGAGAAGCTAAGGGCAGCCCCGGCCCACGGGACCCACAGCAAAGGCTGCTAATATCCAATTCCTGTGGCAGCTTCTTAAGATGCTTGGCTCAGAATTTGGTATTCCTCGAGCCCTTTTTCTTAATTATGTTCTACAGATGAAGGGAAACCCATGTATAATTCAGAAATGAGCGGTCCTACCTTTGATTGCTTTCCAGCATGCCACATCAGAATAGAACCGCGCTACTCCTCCGAGAAGAGGAAGGCGGCCTCTGCAGCAGGGAGGGGGCCCCGTGAGCCCAGCTGCTGCTCAACCAGGTCTCCAAGCTGGACCCCACAGCAGCCCCGAGGAAAATTTAAAGTGCTCTTGAGAGGTGGTAAAAAGCAGAAAACTCACTATCAGATTAGGGATGGAAAAGAGTGGGGCAACCGGGTGATGGAGAAAATTCTGAAGGCTCTGCGAGCTGGGACTATAATAAGCCTCACCCTCTTGTGACATGGGGTTTGCGACGACATCCCCGCAGAGACGCTGTGAGGGTCAGCAGGGGGTGGCGCGAAAGGGCCTCTCACGGTGTGTAGAGGAGAGCAGAGCCTTGTCCAATTTCTGTCTGCTCACCCACCGACCTTCATCCTTTTATGCTCTTTTCGCCATTTATCCTTTTAACCATCCTGATACCCGTGGGATCCCAAAGCTATTTATGGCTCCAGCCCACCAACCCAGGAGCCACCAGCTGTCGGGAGCGCTCAGTAGAATAATCAGAAACAAAATCCACCTTAAGAAGCACTGTACGTGACTTGGTTTGAAGTCATTGGAAGGAATCGTAGTTGACCGGATTTTCCAATCGGGCTTCAGCTAATGAATAAACCTACCACCCAGAGTCAATGGCGTCTGCCAGGATGCTGTTTCCTGGCCATCTGTGTGGCAGAAAACTGTCTGGGATGGTATTGACAGAATCCTGTCCAGAGAAACGGACCCGGCCAGCAGTTCTCAAACTGGGCTAATCATCAAAATCCCCAGAAGGAAGGTCACTTTCTAACAGTTTAACTATGAGATGAGCTAAGAGCAAAACAGAACCAGGCATTGTCACCTCATAGAGACAGACAGATTCTCGGTCAAAAAGACAAAGCGTAACCTGATTACAAATACTAATAAAGTGCCTGAAGACGGAATGAGTCTGTCACAGGGGGGTGGTAGCCTCTAGAAGCACAGGAAAGGGGGGATTAAGCAACAGAGGCAGACTGGGCCCTCTGCCTGACACCCAAGGGCCTGACCCAAAGCATCTGATGGTGGCCAAGGCTGCATGGGTCCCAAACTACGCCCAGGTGATTCTAAAGTCAATGGAATAGGATTTAGGAACCTCTTGGCAAGATTTCTAAGTGGTGTGGAGCAATTTACCAAGTGCCAGACGCTCACTCGTGATCCTTAAATGGTTTCCGAAATCCTTAACCAAGATATTTCCCGAGCATTGTTTGAAGCTGCACTTGCTTTTACATCGAAGAGGACGTTTTTAGATACGAGATTTGTTTTCCTTCCAGCAAGATGCTCTACATCACTGCTACTAATTAGGCAAGTTCATCTAAAAGCTTTGAATCTGTACTTGTGAAATTCCCCCCTTGCCCATCCAATTTTATGTCTACACAGTGCAGCGGATGGCCTGTACCGTTCCTTTTATGAATTCCACTCTTGTGAATGTATTTCCAAAATTGTTTCAGAATCTCTTTGTCTGGGAAAGCCAGCACTGCTGGTTTTAATAAGAGCATGGTTGAAACATAGTTATCCAGGTCACTGGGATTTCATGGCTTCCCAGAACACAGCACCCAGAGTACCTTTTCTTTTTTAAACAAAGACTGCCCCACCCAACCCCACCCTTTCCTCTTTTAAAAAGACTCCCTCCCCGTGCTTTCTGCACAAATGTTTCTCTAGAAAGAGAAACCTGGCTTAAGGGAATGCACATGAAGTGAGACCAAGTGCAAAGCAAGTCTGGCCTCTGGGTAAAACCCATCAGCATCCCAAAGTGAGCCACAGGCAGCGGCTGGCAAAGGGGTGAGCACCTAGTAGGTGCTCAATCACTAACCAAATCCGGTCCGTGATTTTACAGAACCCCTGCACCTCCGTTTAAGAAAACCCAAACAAGAATTCTCCAAACAACTGAGACATTCCATAGAGTTCACATCTGAGCACCGTGTTCTATTACGTAATCAACAAAGTAAAAAAAATTATTTTTAGCTACTGAACTTCACAGGGAAGATCCAAGTCCTATTTAAACTTCTCTTTCATCCCTAACCTTCAAATGACACTCATATGATTTGCTTTTTTAATTTGTTCTTTTTTTTTAAGAAAAGACTCAAAGATGGCCTCGAGCATATTTAAAACAATACAAAACAACAAGAGAAATAAACCAGATGGCAAAAAAAATCATAAATCTGGACAAGCATGTTGAACGAGCTACAAAGGAAGGCATTGTCAGACTGTAAAGGGAAGAGGCACTTCTTTCCTCATGGCTAAGTCTCCATTATTGCTTCCTTGCTTGCGAAAGCAAGCTAGGAGGTCATCTAGGGGAGGGTGTCATTATCCCGCCTTAACCTGTCACATGCCAAGACTGGAGAGAGCTGCATGAGCATTGGGTACATTCAAAGAGTCAGTACTCAAGAGTAGGTGGGCAGCGCATTGCTTCCCATGTGACAGAAAAAGAATACTTCAGAGGGATCTCAGTATAAATGCACAATGGCAAAGGTAGGGAAAGAGGAAAAACCTGACCCAGTGCAGGCGTGCTGTTTCTAACTCATAATAAAAAGCTTTCTCTAGAAAAATCCTCTACCCCTATCTTTTCTACAGACATCAGCGAAAGGTTATGCCTTCTAGAAAGGCCAATGGCACCCTCTAGGCTGAGGAGTCCAAGAAAGAGACTCTAAAATTCAAGACTCATTCTGCTTGGCTGTCTTCGACACTGGGCTAAGTTTCGGACCTTCCCCTGGAGAGAAGGGCTTTAGTTTTCAGGGGATTTGTTTTGCTGGCTCTACATGACGGCTAGGTGGACAGTAAAATATTTAGGGGCATTAATGTCAACAGATAACTGTGGAATGAAGGAGCGAATAAACCTGCTTTGAGCTAGCCTTTCAGATCTTACAACAGCTGCCATATATTCTAATGCATTAAAAAAGTTTTTGGGGTTTTTTGTTTTGTTTTTTTTAACCAACAATAACTGGGCCTCTTAGGCAAGAGCACATGTCCATTAGTGGTTGATACTGAGAGGAGTACAAGCTGTTCTGGTGTAACAAAACACAGAGAAGAATCTGGTGCTAAGGTTTTGCTCCCCCAGCCCTGCTCACAAATATACTGCGTCCCCAACCCGGGCTTATTATCCCTACCTGCAACCCCCCATTTTATCTGCATGACCTGGAAAGATCCAGAAGGTCTGCCAGGGCATGCCTGTTCATGCAAATGCACGGGGATGGACAACTCCGAGATCTCCCGCTCACCACTCCACTGGCTTCTCTGCATCACCCAAGAGGTGCTCATGGGAGAAGACACACCACTGGGAGCCGCGCCCGAGGGCTAAGCAGCACAAAGTATTACAACGGTGAACTTTAAATCTGGCTACTTGTCACCCCCATCCCTACCCTCTTTGTTCCACAGCCATCCTGAATGCACCGGAGTCGGCTGTAAATTGCTTTTCTGAGCAGGTCTAGAACTTCGTGCACGTGCTAAGGAGATAAAGAACCCGTAGCAGGTTGTCTTCCCCACCCACTCCCACAGCCTCCAGTATTTTCCCAATTAAGCGCTCATCGCCTTATTATCTCTACCAAAGCCAGCGCTGCAGCGGCTTGTAATTACTTCCTTAAATCCCACCTTCCTCTCTAGAGGAAGGACTCTGGAAGTGGGGCAGAGATTGCTGCTGCCTTGTTGATGACCATTCTAAGCCCATAACCTTGCAAGGTGCCCACTGTGTGATAGAAGTTCATTGATATCTGTTAAAGGAATGCACAGGTAAGTGAGTGTGCAAAGGTGACCAACCTGCAGGGTAACCAACCATCCTGGACTGAGGGGCTTTTCGGGACCCGAGACTTTCAGTGCTCAACCGGTAACAGTCCCAGGCTGACCACGGGTGGGTTAAAGAGCTTACCCTGTCCCTTCATTTCCAAACGCGGCTTGCAGACCTGCCCTTCCCCGAAGTTCCCAGCCATGCCACACCTGTATGTACAGCCGCTCGCCTTACCCATCAGCTGGAGGGAGGGGGTGGCCTTCTAAGATGACAAGGCTTTGAACCCCGTTTCTGCCCTGTGACAAATGGCTCCCTGAGCCACACTGCCTGGTCAGCTTCTTTGTGAGAGCTAATAATGGTTGCTTTATTTCGCAGACTTAGAAAATGGGAAGGTGTCAGAATGATCAGGAAGGATGCCCAAATTTAAGCTGTGTCCCTGAGTCTGCCCAAAGATAGGCATGGTGCCAGATACACAGGCATTCCGGAGGGAAACTGCTCCTCTCCCTTCCTAGCTGCTTTCGAAACCACCCCAGGCCCACCTTCCCATCTGTTTGCTAAGCTACCCCAACAGGACCAGTCACAGGCCCTGCTCACTTCTCTCTCCTCCATCTCAGGGTTAAAGGAGGCGAGGTCCTGAAGCAGCCCCCTCGCCCAACAATTCTCCGGGGAATGGGATGAGGGAACACGGGGCTGGCTGCATCCTCCGTGGAGAAAGACCCAAGACAGTCCCCTCATTCAGGATACAGAACACTTGCTTAAACAGTAGTGAGAGCATTTTGCCACCAGTTTGGAAGAAGTTCACCTGGGGGTGCATATCGTTCTTGCTTATTTCTAGGATGTCCTTCTAAAGACTTCTAGAAATAGAAGTTAAAACTGAAGGTATTGGGGAAACCAGAAACAACCCAACATCCATCAGTAATATACAGGCTGTGCTATCCTCCTATAATGGAATCTTACAGAGCAGTAACAGAATGAATTTCTAATACATACAGAGACATGGACAAATTTCCCATTAAGTGAAAGAAAACGGACACAAAAGGACATACTGCGTGGTGCACTTTATATGAAATTCAAAAACCAGCAACAAAAACCATTAGAAATCATAGCAGTGGTTACCCTACTAGCAGGAAAGGGGAGTTATATTCACTGGAAAGTGAATTTTTTGCAGGACGGAAATATCCTGTATCTTGATTTAGATGGTGGCTGTACAAATGTACATAGTGGCAAAAATTAATGGCATGTTTAAAATCAGCTTTTAAATGACGTATAAAGTATGTCAAGGGAGTAGACATACTTTATATGTCAATTAGAAAGTAAGATAATATCATACAACTCTACTTCAATTAAAAATTAAAAATTTAAAAAAAATCCACGTATAGGTGGCAAAATAAAATAAAAAATACACAAGCAACCGAGGAGGTGAGCCGCTCATTTCACCCCGGGGAAGGCACTCCTACCCCCTCTGTAAGTACACTACTCTACCTACCTGCTTTGGCTATCAAATTAAATTAGATGAAACTGAGTGGGGTAGTTGTTCAATCTCATTTGTTAAATGTATGCTCGACAAAGGCAATGCTGTCAATCTCAATGAAATTAGGGTCTGTCAAATGAAGGTTCTGATTTTCTTTTTTTATAAAAGACCGCTGCATCTAGGACCTACTCTCCAATATCTTCCGGCAGCTGTATTTCTCCCTGTACGTGAACATTTCAAAGGTCGTGTATATGTTAATTTACTACCTGGTTGTTATTTAAGAGGATTTTATGATATCATTTTATGTTGATTTATTCTTTCTCCTCCTCCAGGATATTCCAATAGTGAGGTAGCTCTGGCTGAGTAGGAGACTTCAAAGAAATCACTGCTGTCACTTTTCAAATTCAACATGAACACACACAAGCAGTATGTTTTGGTCAGACATGATTATGATTGCCATTGTCTGTAGCTAGAAGAAAGAAGGGGTCTACAGAGAAACTGCTCCTCTTAAAGATCGAAGAAAAGAAATTTTAATAAGGAGAGACAACAAGCCAGAGAGACACCCACAGCATGCCTTATCTAAATAATTACTTGACAGTAGCAGAGCCATTTGGTGAATTTGACAATGTCTAGGTCTTAATAATCTGATTCCATTTGCTTTTTCCTGGGGCATCCTAAAGGCTTCACTGTTTTATTGTAAGGCTATGCAGTTTCATTTTCTGTGGGTTCTGCACGACCAACAGTATCGTAAAGCTGAACTAACAGGGAAGGTGTACAACAGCGAGAGGAGGAAGAAGGAAGTTTGGGAGCAGGTGCACCGGCCAAGTCGAGGCTGCTCCTGGGAGGGGCGGCTGTGTACGTGGGATGCTGGTACGCGGCTCTTCCACGGGAGGAGGGACAGAAGAGGTTTCCGCGGTGGAGGCTCAGGGAAGGTCAATGGCAGAGGGCCACTGGGAGGGGAGACCCGGAAGGGTAGGGCCCTGAGAGAGGCGCTCACCATCCCCCACCCCCACCCCGGCACAGGGTTCCAGCACCCGTGGTGTGTGACACCTCGACACCTCGGCCACACGAACTCGCTCCTGCCGCGGAACAGAATGACTCAGGCTCGAGAGCGTCAGTGAGTGATCACCATTGTTCTTTTGCTCAAATGTCACATGCAGGCGCCCTGCACATTGCCATTCAGAAATCTATTAGCCGCCTAGCGAAGTCAGGAACTTCCCTGACCTACTTTCACCAGACAGGGGAGGCTTCTAATACCGCGATCAGTGAAACAGCAAAAATGATTCGAAAAGGCGTGCGATGTTGCACTGATCAACCCGAGCAAATCCAGCCCTGGGGAAAGATTAACTTAAACAGCTTGGGTGCTTCTAAGTATGCGGGGTGGTGAGGAGAAACAAACAAAAGGGAGTCAGTCCTCAGAACCCCAAATTCCCGGCTCCGCCACCCTGACCCATCCTGGCAGAGTGAGCTCACCTGTGCCCTCAAATCTGCCCCACACACCTGTGCTGCCTCAGCTGCGCCCTCCCCACAGGTGAGCTGCCCCCTGCACCTGCAGGCAGACGACCCGCTCCCCCCCACCAAATGCTGGAGGCCTGCGGATGCCCCAGCCCCACAGAGAGGAGTCCCTGTGTTTCCTCTTCCAGAACCGCAGATTTGAATGCCAGTCATCAAGTGCTCCATCTAATGAGAGTCCTCTATGTTCCCTTGCTTGACTTTCGTGGAAGGACACCCACCCCTCCGAGCAGAGACGAGAAAGACACTGGGCAAAGTGCTCTGTGCGTGGATTTTGCTCCCCCAAAGGATTCATTTTAGAATTCTTTTCAAAATGTTCACACCAACATCACAACCAGATTTTGGAAAATCAAAAACAGAAGGAAACATTCATTCAGGAATCACATACCCCCAACAAATCCAAACGCCTTATTTGGTTTTATTATTTTATCTTTTCAGGAAACACCTACCATGGCAGACAGATACTTTTTGTCTCCTCTTCTTCACGTTCTTTTTTATAATAAACCATTTTCCTCAGGGCTACGGAACGGCTTGCAATCTCCTTAAAGAGCAATGCCCAACCCCATCCCGCTCCCCGACCATACATTCCCCCCACCCCCCCCCCCCCGGCGGGTGTCCTAAATGGTTTCATTAACTTACACCCTCCCGCAGTACCCCGTCCATCAGATGCGGTACTGGGACCGATACTGACAGTAAGCAATGGGGCGAAGGCTGTCTGTCTTCACCACAGCTTGACAAGTAAATACTATTTGCTACCGTCCTTCCGTGGGTCAGCCACGGGTCTCAAACTCCTCCACAGCAAATATAGCTGGTGGAGGCCTGGCTGAAGCCCCAAGCGGATGATGCAAAAGGTGCCGTGGAATCTGCAAAATTCCCAGGCAGAAGCAACGGTACGTACGTACCAAAGAGCATTTTTCTTGGGGAGGAGCATGGCTTCCTTTGGGAAACCTACAAAAACAGACCCGGAGACAGACTCAAGTGCAGATAGTTTGCATGGGAGAGGGTGTCAGGCAGCTCCAGTGTGGGAGTGGGGAAGTGAGCCCGGAAGGGCAGGTAGCCATTCAAAGGTGCTTTTTTTCTTTTTAAAGATTTTATTTATTTATTTGACAGACAGAGGTCACAGTTAGGCAGAGAAGCAGGCAGAAAGAGCGGGGGAAGCAGGCTCCCTGCTGAGCAGAGAGCCCGATGTGGGACTCAATCCCGGGACCCTGAGATCATGACCCGAGCCGAAGGCAGAGGCTCAACCCACTGAGCCACCCAGCTGCCCTATAAAAGGTCTTTTGTTACATAAATGGGAACATAGCCACACTACCTGCACATCCCCCGCCCAACTTAACCCACTGAGCCACCCAGGTGCCCCTCAAAGGCACTTTAAACAAGCAGGTGCCTGCTATAGGCACCCAGGCATCAGTTCTTCTGGGAGTTAACGTCAGAGCTATCCTTGCCAAGGAAGGGGGTTAGTTTGGTGCCCTTCCCCCAGCTCTGCTGGGGCACTGGTTAGGGGCTGCCCATGGGGGCAGAAACACCAGCACCTCTTGCCTGCCCAAGGCCTGGGCCAAGCACGCTCCCAGGGTCAGCACGAGAGTCTCATGGCCAAGAACCGAGGAGGTGACAGTGAAGGCACAAGCCGGTGGAATAAGTACGGAGGACATAGGGGTCAGTCCCCAGAGCTTCCTTAGAGAGAAAGTCAAGGGTTTAGGTGCTACAGACATCAAAGAGTCTGAAAGTGACTACCACGCGGGCACAAGCCTGTTGGTTTCTCTTTCTTCACTCCCCGAAATCCGCCCTGGCGTCCCAGGGTCCAGCAAAAGGCTGGAGTTTCCCAAAGTCTGAGCTCGCTCAAGAAAACTGGGCGTCTTTCCAAGTTGTGTGCACCCAGCCTTACTGGGATTCCCAGTGAGAAAATCTTGGCGTTGGAGCCCAAATCATAAGCCATCGAGTACAGTAGCCAATGGCCCTCCCAATGGCCCGAGCTTACCCCACAGAGTCACTTTTACGCTGGGAAACCTGGCTTCGTAAATACGGCAATCCTCAGAGATGATGTCTGTTTTGCAGAAGGGCTAAAAGTCCCAGAGAGACTGCCACTCTCCCCCAGGGGATGCCCTTTTCCCCCAAAGGAAGGAAAACCGTCAGACTCAAGACAAGCCACTTCGAGTCAACTGCTTCATTCTTCTGCGAAACTCGCTGGAGTAAGTTGGGGGTTCTGTTGTTGTCTGATTTTTGCAAGCTCTATCTCTGTCAAACGCTATCACAGGCAACATTAAGACAGCTCTACATATGGCCACCAAAGACATGTTCAAGAATGTTCATAGCAGCTTTATTTGCAATAGCCCCAAACTGGAAACCACCCAGATGTCCGTCAGCAGGAGAACGGGTAAACAAACTGATTCATCCCCACAATGAGATACTACCCGGCAGCAGGAGATGCGAACTGCGGATACACGCCACGACGTGGATGGATCGCAGAGGCACTAGGCTAAGTGAAAGCAGCCGGGCACAAAAGACCATAGATGCTGCACGGTTCCGTGGATATGAAGTTCTAGAAGAGACAAAATTCATCTACGGAGACAGAAGTCAGAATTGTGGTTGTCTTTGGGGGATATCTCCTGGGAAAGGGCTCAAGGGAGCTTTTGGGGATGCTGGAAATATAGAAAAATAAGTAAAAAGAATAATGAGCTAGTGGTGCCTGGGTGGCTCAGTGGGTTAAAGCCTCTGCGTTTGGCTCAGGTCATGATCCCAGGGTCCTGGGATCAAGCCCCACATCAGGCTCTCTGCTTGGCAGGGAGCCTGCTTCCTCCTCCTCTCTCTCTGCCTGCTTCTCTGCCTGCTTGTGATCTCCCTCTGTCAAATAAATAAATAAAATATAAAAAAAAGAATAATGAGCTAAAATAAGGTAGCTCTAGAGAACGCTTGCTGCCGTCTCTCTAAGCCTGCCAGGTAATGAGATGATGGGCGGAAGCTAAAGTGTTTCCCTAGAGCTTGGCCCCCTAAGGGAGAAAATGGTCAAGAGGGTTGTCTTGGGTGAATCTGGCATTTTTGCCACTGGAAACAGGGAATACAGGAGGGAAAACACGATGCGAGCAGTGTAAAGCCTCTGGTAGGCGACATCATGGCCTCGGGGGATTTAATCAGCGCCCTCTCCCATCCTCAAATATTTCCATGCACAGCACACACCCACACGGTCACACACACACAGAGCCCTGCACACACTACACATTCACTACACACCACATATGTATGTCACATTCACATACATGACCACATCACAATGTGTGCGCGCACACACACAGAAACACACCCGGAAGGCAGCTCTTCTCAAATTCCAGCTCTCAGTGTTCCGGCACTGTCTGATTAGGTAATCATCTCTGCCAACCATGGCCACTGTCATCATCACCATCATCCCCATCATTCCACAAACGTCCCTCGTGGAGAGGAACATCTCAGAGCTCACACAGCTGTGCCCACAGAGACATCTGCCTGGAATTGCCTGCTTGTCCCGAAAGCTGTCCAGGCACGTCAGGTTTATGCCTGGTTGCGAACAGCAGTGAGTGTCCTGGAACCTTCCGCTTCAGCCCCAGCAAGAACCTACAGTGACATCCAGACACCCTCCTCCTCTTTCTCTCTGGCCTCCTGGCCACTGCCCCCTCCTCTGGAAGGAAGCCTTGCTTCACTCCCTAGTGTGGGACAGTGTCTTCCCGGGGGCCCAGGTCAGCCCCAGTCTGCCCGACAACACTGCCCTCACTGTGGGGGTGCTGCAGTGAGACCAGCCAAGAGTGTGAAGGACACACCTCTTCCAGGCAGGACACCAGTGCCTCCGCCACGGCACGGAGCCGACCTGCAACACTCTGAATGAGGTGTGAGAAACCCTTCCTTCCACTGTTCTTTGTTCCCTTAACTTGAAGAACTAAACCCATCAAGTCCATTTCAGTATCTGCTGACCATCTGGACTTCCTGCAGTAAGAGGTGTTCACATACGGAGGACAGTGACACATGCCTGTTGCACGCTCATGACTGCCCTCTTAGGATCCTACCTTAGAGATACACATGAGCGCAGCTCTTTTGTGTCCTAAAGACTAACAACCTGAATGACAACTGAGAGGAAACTGGTTAATTACCGCAGGTCGTTACACAGAATAGTACTGGTTGTTGCAAAGGACAACACAAAATGCTATGTCCTGACGTGGAAATAATGTCCAGGGAAATTATTAAGGGGAAAGTAATAACAAAATCATGTGGTGGGTGAGAATATGAATTTTCTACACACAAAGTGAACTAATTTTTGTTGAATGTGTGTATACGCTGAGAACTTACAGAATAAAACCAAGCTTGTACCAGTTTTCTCTGATAAGCTTACAGAGAGTTGTTCCTTTCTTTGTTTTGGAAATGTTGATGTTTTCATTTTTAATGTTACTTTGTCCATTCAGAAATACAAGACGAGAGACTCAAATTTTTTTTTATGGGCCCATCACTGATTCCTCACTCATTCTTTGAAATCTTGGGTTATGGGTACTCAGAGGCAGCTGGACCTCGAAGCCAGGTCAACTTAGATGAAACAGTGGGTCCACTATTTTCCAGCTGTGGGCCCTCGGCATATGACCACCTTATTGGGCCTTCTTTTCCACAATCATCAACATGCCTCAATTCCAACCTCTGTGCCAACCCCAGAGCCACCATGGTGGACAAAATACTCACCCCCTTCCCACTTGGGAGTTGTGTCTCCAGCTGTATAACGAGGGTGACATTTAAGTCTACCGAGGGGATTATTATTAACGTAAACAATTCCTGGCACATAAAAGGGCTTTGAAAACTGTCCAGCCACATTTTTTTTTTAAACATCCAAGGAGTATGACTTTGTTAAGTTAGGACAGGCTGCCTAGCAAATTGCTTCACATTTGTAATAGCTCACCAATGGAAGCTATTTCTTGCTTCTGTAACAGTCTAAGGTGGGGGCTATGGAGGGGGCGCTTCATTTCATGCAATGATCCTCCCCAGGTAGAGGGGACTCTGCCAGCTTCCAAGGTTACCCTGGGACTTTGCTCTAACCCAGCTAGCCAGTGGATGAGGAAAGAACATGGAGGAAAACCTGGAAAGTCTTTATGATTGGACCAGAGTACGCACATCATTGCCACTCACATCCTATCAGGTAGAACCTGGTCATGTGTCCACATGTAAGGCTGCAGGGGAGGCTGGGAAATGTAGTCTGGGGGGGTAGTCTGGGAAGATGAAAAAAACACGTGTGGGAGACTAACCAGCAGTTGCTGCCATGGTGAATGAGAGGAGGAAACACACACTATGCGTTTGTGTCTTTATTTGTGTGCAGCCTACAAAAAGCCAATATTCAAGGAAGTCTTCGCTCTGAGAAGTTCTGAAGCTCTTCTTTGCTGAGCTTTTAGTTTCCTGGGGGAACTCTAAGGGGATATCTTTTCAAACCTTTCTTTTTTACTATCAAGGTTATCCTGCAACCATCTGAGATATTGCTTAAAAAAAAAAAAAAAAAAAAACCCAGCCCCCAGCTCTGACTTTCACAAGATTTGAGATGCTGTCAAAAATAAATGCCAACTCATCAGATTCTGTGTGAAAGAGATGCCAACACACATCTAACTCAACGTAAAAGCTGAAGACAGGAGCCTTGCTGTGCACACATTGTCACTCCTCTTCTCCCCAGGAACCTGGTCTGCCAGCCAACAAACCTATGGACTTGGCAGTAGGAACTAAGAGGGAGTATTCTTCCCCCTCAAGCTGGCCCTTTTCAGAACCAATACTTATGTGTCTGTCTATCTATCAGAAGCTTCCATTTTAATGTAGACACTCAGAAGGCTAGAGATTGAAGTCTACAGCTTGGTTAGCTTCTGTCATCTAGGAGATAGCAGAAAGCCCACAGATAACAGTCGCGATGAGGCAAGGTGTGTACAACATGTGTACTCATTCATCCAGTCATTCACCCATTTAGCAAGTTCATAGTGAGTGACGTCTCAGTTACAGCACCGGGGTTTCCGGTTGAGGACACCAAGATGGCATGTGTGTCGCCGCATAGATGGGGAGTCAGCTCTGCGGATACACAGTCACAACACAATGAGCCCCGTGTGGCAGGGGACTCACAGATTACTAGAAGGCCACCTGATTCTTTGCCATTTCTGATTCACTTGGCACAGAAGCATAAAGTTACCCATTAGAAACTCTCCTGTGCTCATTAGATGACATGACTGGAAATGCAAAAGGAAACATCCGGGACCCCCCAGGGGCTCTTTACTTATGCTGTCATTGGAAAGAGAGGTGGGAACAACATACTAGCTACAGATCTTGGATCCCTCCCAAGTACCGGGCACGGTGCATACTTGACATTCTTCTTGCCAGGCAAGTCTCACCACTGCCCGTTTTCCCAGTAACAACTCTGCCGCCCAGAGAGATGACACCTGCCCGGTGACAGAGTCATCTGAAGACCTGGGAAGCTGGTCTGTTTGACTAAAGGCTGGGTGCTTCACCTCTCACTCTCCACGTGGAAATTCAGGGAAAGCAGACCCAGCAGACAGCAGGGGGACCCATGGCTTCGTTGGACGTCTTGGGAGAGGCAGCAAAGGAAGGTGGAAAGGGGTTGGCCTCACGCATCAAGTGCTCACGTTTGGGATGTCAGGTGAGGATAAAGTCTCACCATTCAATCATTGCTTCGGCGGTACTTCCTAAGCAATGGCTGGGTACCATATGCTGTTCCAGGTGCTGGGAATATGGCAGTGAATGAGACTTGGTGGTGGGGAGCGTGGGGGGACAGTGAAAGAGGGACGAGCAAATATCCCGCAAGTTTTTGTCACAGGTGAGAGGTAATAAAAGAGATACCTTTTCATTCTTGATGCTGACAATTACAGAAATGTATGTTAACAGAAGTCGGGGGGTGGGGTGCGGGGAGCCAACTGGTGGGCAGTACCTTCCAAACTCCTGGGGAAGAGAAAGGAGTTAGGCGTAGGCAAGAAAGACCCTTAACGATAGGGACCAAAGTCACTGCTGGCGGTGATCTCTCGGTGGCAGGATTACAAATGGTATTTATTTGCTTCTTGTTGCCATTCTAAATTTATAAATTTCCTCAAGTAGGTATGTACTACTTTTATTGCTATAGGAAAGCAAAATTCACCAAAACGTCAAAGGAAAGAAAACTCCAGAGAACCAGAACCCTCCTCTCCTGGCATTTAGGCAGCAACTGACAAGTCCGCCAGACAGGGCGATGCCTCACTCCAACAGTCACGCCGAGTGATATCTTATTTCAACACACTGCCTGATTCTTTCAGAATTCACTCACGGCAGCAGCCACCGGAGGAAATACACACTCATCACTGAGATATTAAGGACTGAATCCTGAAGCTTAATTTTTCATTAGGGCATTGTGCCATTTTTCAATTAAGATCGGTTTTTTTGTTTTGTTTTTCGGAAAAGTGCTGATGTGTAAAAACCTCATTTCCTTCCTTAGCACAACCGGCCTATGGATTTCATTTTTAATTGATTTCCATGTGTTCCTAAGAGTGGCAGAGAAACTGGGCTGGTGAGCTGCGTTTGCCACCATGTTCCTGGTGCTGGAAAGGAAACTGTCGCTCTGGGAGAACAATGCTTTGGAAAAATCTGTAAAACCCAGTCGAACACACCTAAGGTTTGTATGAAAGGGCAGGCATTACTCATGGGGCTTTGACAGTGAGAACGGAGACTAAAAAGCCGACCAGCCCTTCAGTAATGAATGTGCCTGGATGATCTGGCCAGGTCTAATTTAGAAGCCAAGGAAGAATGTTCTAATAATGTCTCCATACAGTGGATTCATTGCATTATCTTTTTATTCAAAGCGTTCTCTGTGTTTTTGAATAAAAGAAGATTCCCACCAGCCCCTCCCCCAAATCTAGCAATAAAAATACCCTTGGTCAAACCAACAGGGTCCATGAGGGGCTTAGGTTCTTAACGTAAGATTCTGTTTCCGGCTAGAAATATTGTTTCAGAAGAAGTAATGATAGAAGGACCACAGGAAACATCTGTGTATACAAACAGGCTAGCTCACTAGGAATAAAAATGCATTATGTATCATGAAGGTCTAAATATTTTTATTAACACAGTTTGTTAAGCAAGAACTGAGAAATAAGGTTCCCTAAGAATCCCTCATCAAATGCATTCTTCAATATTTCATTTCATTCTTAGGAGAGAAGTAACTCTGAAATCTTATCTTAGATTTTAGCAATGAGTTTTCTATTAAAAGTTATTTCTTTTCCATCTCAGGCTGAGCAAAGCTCTGGGCCAAGGGGGTTAGGGAATTTGTTTCATAAAACTGACAGCTTGGCGAGCATTCAATCACTCGGCACTACACAGCCCAGGAGAACAAATAAGTCCTTTTCTGATGCTGCTCCAGACACATGACGAGGTATGTTCCATAGCTTTCTTCCCGCATTCGTACTGCTTGCTTCCTGCAGCAAGAAAAGGGGGGAGAAAGCACGTCGAGAGCTTCGACGAAGCCTGAGAGGAAGTGAAATTAATCAATCGCACTCTCATTTGTAAGGTGGGGAAAAAAAAAAAAAAAAAAAAACCAACACAAGCTCGATGGCTATGCTGTTTTAATGGTCGTGACTGACCTTCTTTTCCAGAAGGCCAGTACGTTCGGGGAACTCTCAGCCATTTTGTTGTCCTGCCTTCAGTGCTTATAGACACGTGTCTTTGCATGATCTGATAGCGGCTTTAATGGGCCAGATAAGGCAAGCGTGGTGGCTGTCTTTGGCAGAGGGGACACCAAGGGCAGACTCCTGGCTTACAGCCTGGGCATCGTCCTGGGCAGCACAGACCAGCCTGCCCCAAATCCTGCACCAGCAGGAACCCAGCTCAGAAACTTCCTGTTAAACAGGCCGAATTCACAGCAGCCGGAGAAAGGAAACCATTACAAAAGTTCTGCTCTCCCCCGTACAAAAAATTACAAGGATTTTTTTGAGGGGGGTTATTCATCCATAAGGCTAGGACTGAAAAATTCAGTGTGAGACACAACTCATCTATGCTGTTGAAGGCAGTGGGTACTGCTGGGGAGAGGTAATGGACAGGATGTGGGGAGGGGCTTCTAGGGGGCTGGTGTGCTCCTCTCCCCGCCCCCCCCCCCGTCTCCATCAGGGTGCTGGTGACCTGGGTGTGTTATTTCATGTGAAATAAAAACCCTTTTAAAATGCTGATACTATTATTTAAGCTTTTACTCACTATGTCCTTTATGCTTGGTTAAGAATATACCACAGGCGATTTCGTTGTAACTAACATCCACTCCTTATAAAGTGGTACAGAAGGGCGCAGAGAAATGACAAAGGTCGTTTTCACTCTCAGACTCATTAGAGGACAGCGGACTGTTGGAGGCTCTTTCCAAAAACCCAAGTGCCATTTGGCGCCCTTCTCGCTCCTTTACTACCTGAGCCACGTGGCCAGAAGAATCTAAACCTTACTTTTTTTCACATCTCCCTCTATATTTCCCTTTCTCTTTTGTTTCCCTGCACTGACCCTCTCCTTCTGATGCCTCTCCCGGTCACGGGTGTCACAGGTGCGAGGTGAGGGTTGTCACTTCACCCCTCTGTTTCTCTCTGCGTTTCTGGATGGAGCTGGAGGCTTGTACCAGGCCAGGCCTTCGCAGGAAAAGGCCATCTCATTAGCTTTCCATTCCAAGTGCCCCTCTGTCCTCCCTTTACAACATGTTGTCTGCTATTTACTGAGGTTTATTTTGCAAGAGAAATACTTGTGGTGGGGGGGGGGGGAGGGAAGCTTTTGAAGACAAAAAAATTGTCATTCGGTTTCAAAAGACTTATGAATAATGGAGAGCTACGGTTCCTTTGCATATGAAGATCCAAAGGGTCTACCGCTACAAATGATTTTGTGTTTTGCTGCTGTTCAAAAAAATAAATAAAGACTTTTTCTAACTGCGATTTCAAAGATGTAGGAACGTATTAAGGAAAGAAACTGTTCTCTCACCTCGGATCCAGTTTAAAATACTCCCACATCCGATTAAGGACCTGCGGGTCCCAAATGCTGGCAGAACCAAAGAATTTGTTCATTCACCTGAAATTCACCCAAAATGTTCCAGTGAATCCCTAGGGTTGGAAGGGGGTGGGGGGGGGTGCGCTACAAGAAGGCGGCAACACAGGCTAGTTTCCGGGAAAGCAGAATGGAGTTCCCAGGCTCTTTAAGAGAAGACTTTCATTTGGACCCAGATAAGCTGTCTGAAAGGGCTTGGGATACATTCTTGCCTTCTCCATTTCCAAGCCCCCTTTCTGCTCTGTGGCGGCATCGCCATACTGAGTCCCCAGGAAGAACTGAATCTTCACTGCTTGGCCCGAGACAGCTCCCCTGGTAAGTGGAATGACCAACGCATCCCAGTTTGCCCAGGACTGCCCAAGGTTTAGAGCGGAAAGCCTCATGTCTCAGGAATCCTCTCAATCCTGGGCAAATGAGGACAGTTGGTCAACCTAGGAGCAGGCCACCCGCCAAACCCCTCTCTTCCTGCTGAGCCCAGTAAAGGCCTGAACTGGCAGGATTACTCCGTGTCCCCCACTGCCTACAAATTCTGGCCTATTTAAAGCACATGCACTTGGAAAGTGTATTTAAAGCTGCCAACTGAAGGTGCTCGGGCTGTTGACGATGTCTGTCAGGTTTTCCTTTTCTCCCCCATTTTTTGGCCCATTCGCTGTTTTCAACACACTCCCTTCAAGATTGGGGGCTCCAGATGATTACATGGGCCAATGTCAAGATTGTCTGCCCACTCGCCGGACTGCAAAGGGAGGGAGGGTCCGCATACTCAATCTCCCCCCTCTCCTGAGTTCCCTGACCCATCAGGGGGCCTAAACTACAGAAACCAGGGTGTTATCATCATTATTCTCTGTACCAGCCATTACCGAATCCCAGGGGCGGCCTCCTAAACACTTCTACAATCCAACCACTTGCCTCTGCCACTATGCTACTTCAGTTCAAGGTCACTGCTCTCTAGGATTACTGCAACAGAGCCCCCTTTTTGGTCTTCTTTCCCTCCTGCTAAGGAGGGAAAGTCTCCACTAAGTCTCCACTAAGACAAAAAACCCACCACAGAGACTAGATAACATCACTGGCCTCTCTGAAACTGTTCAGGATCAAGTTCTTTTTCAAGGCTAACGAGTCTCATTATGATCTGGACCCCACCTACCTTTTCTGCTCAGCGTCATAAGCTCGCTTTCCTCAACTGTAAATGAAAGTAGTTATTTCTAAACATTACTCTGTGGTTTAAGTGAGAGCATGCATATTAAATTCTTGGCCAGGTGCTTCAGCTCCATTGTGGATTGTAGAAGTTGAAGTCTTTCATGCCATCCACAGGAGTCATAAAAAGGAACAGGTCAGGGGTGCCTGGGTGGCGCAGTCAGTTAAGCTTCTGACTCTTTATTTCCGTTCAGGTCATGATCTCAGCATCCTGGGATCGGGCCCTGAGTCAGGCTCCACGCTCAGCACGGTGTCTGCTGGAGATTCTCTCTCTCCTTCTCCCTCTGCCCTACCCCTGGCTCGCATGATGGTCCCTCTCTAAAATAAATAAATAAATCTAAAAAAAAAAAAAAGAATAGGGCATTTGGCACTAGTCACTACAGAGATGAGGCAAGCAACAGATTTCAAGGAAGGAAAGCAATATCCCATACAAACAGGAGATGAAGAGCTTCATGTTCTAAATGTCCAAAATGGAGCTGAGGCTCAGTCTGGTGGACTGGAGGAAGGAAGGTCTTACCGCTGCTGAGTGGTGGAGACAGACACGAGAGGGAAGGGGGCGGGGCCCCACAGGTGTGCTCCGACTTGCTGAGCTCTCTCCCGGGTAGGTGGCCCAGAGCTAAGTGACATGATGGAAGTACTCAAAGCACAGGAAGTTGACATTTCCACCACCGATCAACAGGGACGGAACCCCTGCAGTAGCAGAAATGGGCCTTGAGTTCATGCCTTTGAAGACTTGGTTTTGGAAACAGATAAACTGGAAGAAATGTGTGTGTTTGTACTTTTTTTGTATGAAGCAGATTACTACCAGCATCTAAGAGCTGTAGAGCACAGTGCCAGGAGCCAAGGAGGGCTGGGTTGTTAAACATGGTGATTAAAATGAACTTTAGGAAGTGCTGCCTGGCTCGAGAGACTGAAGGCTGGTTTGAGACCAAGCCACAAAAAAAGACACATGATTCCTGCTCTCCAAAAATGAAACAACTACAACAACAAAACAAAGAGAGAAAATGGCAAGAGGAAAGAACAGGCTCCATGGGAGAAAACACAGAAGATCTGTGCACACGTAGACCCAAAGTGATTCCATATTGCTCTTTTATTTTATAAATATTCATAAGAAAAACAGCCTAACAGCTACTTTCATGAGTAACCTCAGCTACTTCTTTACACCTGTCTTCCTTCCTTTCTCCCTTCCTTTCTTTTTTTCTTTCTTTCAAAAACAAGAACAACATTCTCAGCACCACTGAAAGCTAGATCAAGAGTCAAGGTCTCCAACATGACAGTCCCCTTTCCAGGGACCTCTCCAGGCCCCCTGGTCACTCACACTGCCTCGCCTCCAACACTGCCCCACGGCAAATAGCCTTTGCCCTCTAAAAGGGACAAAGGCTTTAATTAGGATGAAGATACACGGCTGGGGGACCTGGCTCTGTCACCTGTCCCTTCACCTGCCTCCTTTTTTTTTTTTCTTTCCTACTTAACGTTTCTGCCACCATTTAATTGCAGAGAACAGTAGGCTGGACAACAAATACTCTTACATGTCCATACTTGCCCATCACCTGGGCGCTCAGACAATTCCTAGACATAGTACCTTTGCTTCACACACACACCGCCCCACCCCCGGCTTTCCATCTCCTCTCCCAAGGAGCCCCAAATTAAAATGAATGCATTCCAGAAAAATTGCCAAGGGATTGACCAGATCTAACTGTGGCCCAAATAAAGCTGGGACTGGTAGAGGGCCAGGTCTCCAGGACAGCAGCAAGAAGAAAGCTTCTCCCAAAGGACCTGAGCCAGCGACCCCTGCTGCTCTCTGTGCACCAGAAGCGAACAGCGGAACCCCAGGCCATACCACTTTAAGATGCAGGAATTAGTTCTTAAGCCCAGGTAGATAATGTTCAACCAAAGACCCTGGCACCAGCAGCACCAGGGAAATTGTTAGAAATGCAAATTCTTGGGCCTCACTCCCGACCTGCTCCCAGGCTTGGTCCCAGGAATCTGTATTTTAACAAGCACTCCAGCTGATCTGAATGCACACCAAAGGTTGAGAACCACTGATCCCCGCAGGCCTCTGAGAAAGGGAGGGGCTGTGCTCGACTGGAAGTACATTATAAGAAAGCTGGGAGCAGAAGGACAGAAAGGCACTGTGAGATGGGCATTGTCGGGAGCTGCACTGTCCAAGACAGTAGCTGCTAGCCCCAGGTGGCAATTTACATTTTGAATTTTTTTTTGAAAAGAAAGATAAATATCTACAATCTCACTTAAATGTGGAATTAAAAAAAAAAAAAAAGCCAAACTCATAGTAACAGAGTAGAATGGTGGTTACCAGAGGCTCAGGTGTGGGGGGAAAGGAGATGTTTTTTAAAAAGAAAAAAAAAGAACATAGATGTGGTTGCCGGGGACCTGGGGGAGGGGACCCGGGGAGTTCGTGTGTAACGGGCACAGGATTCCATTTGCAAGATGAAAAGATTTCGGGTGGTAGACGCTAGCGAGAGTTACGCAACAGTGTGAATGTCCTTAATACTAGAGAACTATACACTTGAAATGCTGAAGGAAAAAAATTAAAAAGAAAATTAATTAAAAATAAAATTTTAAAGTCAGGTCTCAGCCATACTAGTCACATTTCTAGTGCTCAACAGCAACTTCCAGCTAGCGGTTACCATATTGGACAGCCAGCGTCCTAGCATAGAGTGTATTTCTAGTGTAGAATGGAAGTTCTACTGAATCAGGTGGTATAGAATCCCAGATCCACTTTCTACGAGCTGTGTGACCTTGTATAAGCTACCACCCTCTCGGAGCCCTGATTCCTCTTTTGAGAAATAATACCCACCTATCTCATTAAGGGGGTTACAAAGCTGGAAATAAAATAATAAAATGTAAATCACCTTGACAATCGTCCAGGCTATAGTAGAAGCTTGAGAAATGATAGGTCATATTGTTGCTATTATGATTTTATGAGCAACCCCTGGAGATATTTGCTAATGGAATGGACAGTCTGCATTGGCTAGGACAGACTCCTTCTGCTGTGTTTCGACTCCAAGTTTCAGCGCCTGTGAGAGCGGCTCTATTTTCAGCAGCACGTCCTGAAGCAATAACCATTTGTCGGCCGGCTAGAAAGGTGGCCTCCCCATCCAGAAGCAGTACTTAAGAGACTTGTGGTAAGGCTAAAGTTCTTGAAGCCAGAGAGCCTCATTTTCTGGGGGCTTGCTTTCTCTCTCTCTCTCTCTCTCTTCCTTCCTTCCTTCCTCCCCTGCCTCCAAACACAAATGTCATAATCTCTGTGATGGTCCATTACGGCAGACTCAGGGCTTCAGTGTTCTTCATCTAGAAAGATGCCCAAGAGATCTTGTAACCTTCTTGCAGATCTCCTCCAGATAAGAAAACAAACGAACCCCCAGATAATTGTACACCTCAGAGGCATTATCCTACTGAAGGCCAGTCGTGAGGGCGAGAATGGACTGGGAATATGGGAAGAGGGCTTCATATGTGGAGTTTTCTTTTAACTAAAGAAACAGGGAGTCACGGAATGTTCTGGAGCTGGGGTGACAAGGCTAGAGAGATGCCTACGGAGAGGAACAGCGGCTGGGGGAGAAAGGACAGGAGTAGAGCCGACCAGTAAGGACACCGGGGCCATGCCTAGGGGAGCCCTGCTGAGGCTTGCTGGCTCACGCAGCAGTGGGCAGGGCTGAGGAGAGGAGGAAGGTGGGTAGAACCTGTAAGAGCCGGCCACAGAGTTGAAAACACCATCAGGGATAAAAGGCCAGGCTCCCAGAGTTCAGGATGCATGCTCAGAAGCCACGTCCAAGAAGCCAGTTTCCCCTTTCAAACTCCTCTGGAGATGCGACTCCGTGCTTCCCACGGGCTGCGGACAGAGCCAGCGGCCTGTGGCTGATGCGTCAGAAGAATCGAGTAAGGGAACTCAGAGCAAGACTCTTGCTCCGGTTGGTTTTTCTGGCTTCAGAATCCTAACAAAGGCTTCCCATCATAATGCAGTTAGGTCTCCTGGATGAGCAACGTTGGAAAAAATGGAGGCTCCAACATGAGCTGGACAACTTCCGACTTTGTCAAAAAAGATGTTAAACTGCAAATGTCAGGGATAGTCTTGATCATTCATAAAAGAGCCGTAAACACCAAGACAAGTAGGAAGGCCATTTTAGAATAAAGGGCAGTTCTGTGAAATGGACAAGTTTTGGCTTTAAGAAGGAAACTCACCACATTTTCACTTTTCTTTCATTACACTGTGAATGGGCAGAAATTCTGTCACATGCCTGGTCTGTGGGGACCAATGGTTTATGTGACATTCCGAAATGGTTCCCTGCGTGGTTTGGGCTATAAGAATCAGACTTCATGACCCCAGATCCAGCTGCCCGGCTTCTAAGAGCAAAAACAAAGCTTGAGGTTTCTTGGTGTGGGTGTGTCCAGCATGGAAAGGCAGGGCAGAATCAGCCTTTTCTTGCCCTCTTAAAATGCAAGTGATAAACCACAAAGGATCCTAGAACAAATGGTCTCGGATTGAGATTTTCACGTTCAATAATTTCATATTTAGTCTAGCGGGTTAGTGATTTTTTTTTCTTAAAAGGAAACTGCAGCCAGAGCTAATTGCTCAATCTGAAATATATCTGGACATTGTTTAGATGTTGGAAAGGAAACAGTGATGTTGGAGAGGTTTAGCAAAAAGAAGGGCATTAATTTAGAAAAAAAAAAAAAGAAAAGCAAATGTAAATTAATAGAAAATGTAGCCCCAGATGATTTCCGTAGTGCTGATGTATACAGCCAAAGAATGAGCACCCTATTCTGTGCTTTCCTTGATATTTTTCTGATTTCTAAAATGTAAAAGGAAATTCATCAGCACGGGCTCAATCCATTCCCATCCATTGATTTGTTGGCCAATCAATGGCCATTGTAATCTGAAAAAAAGAACACCAGTTTCGATGAACCTTTCCAAGTGAGGCCGTGTTCAGCTAAGCTTAATAAAGAGAAAAACAGCAAGGACCATCTGGAAAACACTCTTCCGGAGTCGCGAAAGATAGTGGCAGCCTTTGCCCAACCTGCTATAAATAAGTGTCTCAGGAAAAAAAACACCCGATTTTCAAATCTGTTTCTACTTAATACAGCTGCGATGGAGTTTATTTAGCTTTTCCCTATAGCAGGAGGACTGTTTGCATTTTTATGACAAGGGTCTAAATGTGTTTCACAGCCACTGCCACTGCCATTAGTTTGAGGAACCACACACCACTTGGACCTGTCTGTTTGCTTCTGCGGCACACAGCGGTGGCCCCGGTGGCCTCTACGCCACGAAACTGGCCTCCAAAGCCCAGATTTATGATCCTGCTTCCTCTCCCAGTCTTGCAACCATCACCCAAATCCTGGCTGCCTACTCAGAATGACCAAGTGTCCTGGGCTACGAGTCAATTATTTATCTGCCTGGACTTGGCACGCCGTGGATGTCTGCCAAGCTCACTGCCTCTTCCTTCAGGACGACAAGGAAGGATCGACCTGCTCTCCAGGGGAGGCTAGAACTCACCCATGCAGGGTGTGCTGCTGGCTTGGCCCACCCCGATGTCCTCAGCTTTTCCACCTCTCCTCACTGGCGGAGCCTGACCCTCGGGATGCCTTCAGACACTCCTTGGGAAAGGTCAGTCGGCCTCGATGGCCGCACCATGACCCTGCCCGCACTGAGGTCGGCACTGAGCGCCGCCCATGGCCCATTGCACTCCAAAGACCGGCAGGACACACTGACCTCAGGATGCTTGCCTGGGTAACGTGTGACCCACCTCTCTGTTCTCCCTCTGGGACAGCGCGCATCCCAGTTCCATGTTTTAGCCCCAGGATGCCTCCCCTGAGAATGCTTAACCCTTCTCTCTAGCCTTTCAAGGGACCCTCCGAAAGAGGAAGGCTAAAGGCTTGTCCCAGCGGCAGCCGTCCCCCTGCTGCTGTTGACCACAGGCACTACCAGGTCTATCTGCCTACAGGGAACTGGGGAGGCTGAGAAGGACCACCGAGATCTGAATGCCCCGGCATCTTGAAAAATACCCCATCTGCCCACCACTGACATTCTCCCTCAACAGCCCTGGAAAACATAGACATTAGTGGCGGGTAAAGGGCTGCCACGATCCGAAATGAGTCTATTACAGGGTTACGCACAGAGCTCTCCCAAGTACACTAACGGGCTAAATTAATTGGTTCAGGCTTAAGATGCTACAGGAGAAGTGACAGTGGAGAGGGGGTAGGGTGGAAGAAGATGCCTGCTGGCTTTGAAGGCATGCCTGGAATCAGGTGCGCATGAAAAAGAAATTAGGGAGGAATAAACCTGCTCTATGAAAAACCAGAAAAGCCCTTATTATAACAGTACCCCTACTTACCTACACCTTATTTAGTTGCCTGCCTTAAAAAAAAAAAATCTCTCTGCTTATACAATCTTACAGACTCATCCACCAACCTTAGAGTGAAATCAGGCAAATGACACACCTCCAGGTGTTCATTCTTTGCCCCCATGAACAGTATATATAAAAGTCTGGGGGATAAACTGTGTCCTTTACTATTTCAAAATCAATTCACCAAAACCCACAAATTACTTATTAAACCTTGGTCTACACCAGTGTTTCTCAACCAGGGGCGATTTTGCCTCAGAGAGGACATTTGACGAATTCAGGAGATATTGTGGATTGTCACAACTGCGGTGGCCAGGAACAGTGCTACTGGCATCCAGTGGGTAGAGGCCAGACGGGCTGCTGATATCCTACAGCGCACAGACCCACTGACCCCAACAAGGAAAAATCTGGCCTAAAATGTCAACAGGGCCAAGGTGGAGAAACTATGTGCTAGATAAAACCAAAATGCTCAGCCTTTAATATTCATCTATTTGGCAGTCCTCAAAGGGAGAAGATGTCATTTCCCTTGACATTTAAGGTTGGTTTACATATACGTTAGCTAAGGACATGTTTATTCCTTTCCAAACAAGTGCCATAGGTTCTCAGTCTGGACCTAGGAACATTAAAGAAATACTGTGAGAGGGGTGCCTGGCTGGCTCAGCTGGTTAAGTGCCTGACTCGGTTTTTAAAAATACTTATCTTTTTGAGAGAGAGGGACTATGGGGGAGGGGTAGAGGAAGAGAATCTTCAAGCTGACTCCACCCCCCTCCCCCACTGTTGAACAGGAAGTCGGAAGTCCAACACAGGGCTCAACCCCACAATCCATGGGATCATGACCTGAGCCTAAACCAAGAGTCAGATGCTCAACCGACTGACCTACCCAGGCACTCCCATGTACCTGAGTCTTGATTTTGGCTCAGGTCATGATCTCAGGGTTGTGAGATTGAGCCCCACGTTGGGCTCTGTGCTGGGTATGCAACCTGCTTAAGATTCTCTCTCTCCCTTGCCCACTGCTCACATGCTCACTCACATTTTCTTCCCCCCCCTTTCTCTCTCCCCCTAAAAGAAAGAAACAAATACCGCAGTGATGGCAGGGGTAGATAGGGTGCATTTTAAATGCATATTTCATCAGTCTAAATGGATGGAAATTAATATCCCATAAAATAAAATGATTCTCTAGTTATGTTCCATACAAAACCAAAATCAATACATCGTATTTTACTTAACCTGCAATTAGAGCTTTTTAAAAAAACGAAAACAAGGAAATGCCATTCTTTTCCATTTCTTGCTAACTGGGTACACATTTCTGAACATGAGGCATAGAAAACAAACAAGCAGACAAAAACCTTTTTTTTTTAAAGCAGATTTTTCCAGAGCATAAAAAGCTTCCTGAATCATTCCATTTTATTTATTGTAGATTCAATCATTCTTAGTGAGCAAAACGTGCAGCCCATTCTCTTGGTTATGCCTGCCTGGCTTTCCAAATGCCCTCAAAACTGGGATGATGAATCATATACTTTGGCCCCACTGTGTCAATTAATAGTAAGCGAAGAATCCCACACAGCCAAGACAGGACTTTCTGCCTGATGTTTCTGTGTATGTGGGAGCGTGAAGTTGGGACAGAGGGCGGGGGGGCCGTCCTTCAGCCAATTGTTTCCAGAGCGTCTTAAGTGCAGGTGTTGAGATTCTCTTAACTTCCTTCAGTTCTAGAATATTCTGTGTGGCTCTACGGTGCCCCTAACATGGGGGTGGGCTTTCTTCAGGAGAAATGCAGGTTCCTAGAGTTGGCCTAGAGCTTCCAGGCTTCAAGTAGGAAGGAAACAATGGCTTACAGTTATACATCATGACCCTACCAGGCCACTATTCCTTTCTCTGAATTATACGGCCAAAGTAGCCATTCGCACAAAAGTAAAAATAACAACAACGACAAAAACGCCCCCAATGCACCCAGTCTTGGCTGCCAGCAAGGCCCGAATCTGCTGCTGAAAAAGAGCAGTTGCTGCAGTGCAGCTGGAGGAGCTTTTCCAGGGAACTGGTAATACCCTGGCTGTTAATGAATTATTTTTCGCCAGAATGTCGGATTCTTCCTGTGCTCCAGTAAACAGTCTGCGTCTGCCATGGGAAACAAAACCAGCTCCTTCCGAGGAGCTCAAGGAGGTCAGCCAAGGGTCCCCTATGGGGGCAGCCCCCTCAGGGGCCAGAGCCACAGGGCCTGACCTATAAATCACCGCAGCCCCAAGTTCATTAATCCAGCCTTTTCCATCTACTTGGGCCGTGCCCATCTCCCAGGGAAGGGCCCAGGAAGACCACAGCGCTGGCTGGGAGCCTCCCCCCTTCCCCAGCAACCGTCCCTTTGTCCGATTTCCTCATCTGCACCACCGTGGTGTGTGAAACTGGGCTTCCTTGCATTTATTCTGTTTCTATCAGAGAAACTGTATGTATCTCCTTGCTCTTGTTTTCATCAAGCTGTCAGGAAATCACTATGTGCATACTCTTTTCCCCTTTCCTTTCTATAAGATTGGCTCCAGCCCCAAATAACCCACTCTCACCATTAGGGTGCCTACTTGGGACACTCTTCTCCAAGCACAAATCCCCAGGAAGGATACTCCTAGACAAGGTGTTCAGGAAATCAGCTGCTCAGGCAAGAGACAGCTCTCCACTAGATAAAGATACCAGCCTGGGGGGGGGGGTGAGATGGCAGAGAGGAGAGGAAAGGGGTCACTTCACTCAAGCCAGCCCTGCCCGTTCCCAGCCCTGCCTTGCTGTCTGAGCTCCCCAAAGTTTCAGGAGCCCACACTCCTCGGGGGAACCTGACCGACCAAACATGTTCATGGAGAGCCTTGATGAGGCAACTCCCCTCCAAATAACACCTTAGCTACCGAAAATCAAAGTTGCCCGAGACCAGGCTGCCAGCCCGTGCCTCCCATCTGCCATGGAGACAGAGGGTCTTCATGTCCCCTAAAGTACCATGAGGCTGAAGGCACAGGCTGGTTTCTCTAGTTGGCTCTAGAGAAACACTGCCTAACAGAAATAATATGTTGTCACTTTTCTGGTAGGCACATGAAAAAGAGAAAAAGAAATAGGTGACATTCATTTTAATACTGTAACTTGTTTGACCAATATAGTCAAAATATTATCATTGCACCACGTAATTAATATAAAAATTATTAATGAGCTATTTTGCATTCTTTTCTTTTTGTACTGAGTCCTAGAGATCACGTGCATACGTTATCCCGCTGGCGCTTCCTACTCTGGACTAAGCCACCTTCCGACTACGAATAGCCACATGTGACTTGCGGCTACTGTAGGAGATGGTGCAGATAATGGAACATTTCCATCATCGTAAAAGGTTCTATTAGACAGTGTAGTACAAGACCAAAAAGCTGTGGGAAGAAAGAGTGACAGGTGAGAGCAGGGTGAGCCATCAAGTTCCTGGAGCTAAGAATTAAAGCAGAAATGGGAATGGCAAGGATTGGGATATTCTAGAAGCCCAGACCTACTATTAAGGGGAGATTAAAATGGGCTTTTATGAGAATCCCAGGGCCCATGCCTACATTGTGGGGGGGGATGCCCCACAGCAGTGGGAAAGCCAGCAAGTATAATAATTGGTCAAAGCATCTCTGGGTTGAGCCGCCCCCATCTTAGCTCTTCTGATCTGCTTCAGGCAGGGGCTGGGGCAGAAGATCGCCAAAGTCACGTATGTTCTTTCAATAACAATTCTGGGTTTGCAATCTAATTTGGTGAAGCAGATAAGGAAACATGATCAAATTATGTGCGCCTGTGTTTGCCCATGTATGTGTGTTTGTGTGTGTGTTCTTGGTTGGAGAGGGAAGGAGGGTCATGTGCAAAATCCAGAAGTACAAATGCAACCACCAAAATCACCTCCTCGCCAGTTGCCATCAGAACACAGGAGAGAGGTAGATTCAAGAGGCTCATGAAAAAAGGCGGAGCCACAAAGGAGATGCTTTGGGTCTAGAAAGAACGAGATGATGGGCATCCAGGCAGATGAACAGGTGAGAGGAAGAAGTGGTAATCTTATCTCCAAAGACAAGAGCTGCCAACTCTATTGCAAGGATGGCACCCTGAACCCCAAATCAAGCTTAATTCAGAATCCCATGCAGGCTTTTGTACAGGGGAGAGGATAATTAGCCAACTTCTGCCCTCCATGAGCCTCGAGAGCCTCATTCTCAGAGGTCCCCTGATCAGGGAGGCAGCAGAATCACATATGGATTCCAAACCTGGTTCTTCCAGTGGCTCCAGAATTTCTAGCGGGTTAAAGGCTACCATCTTGTTGGAAAGGGACTAAGGGACTTGTGTACATGATGCATGTGCGTGGTAAGATCTCATCTCATTTTTATTGAGAATTTATTTATTCAAGACAGAGTCAGAAATACTTTACCCATCCTTCGGTCCTTCCATGGAGAGCTAATTATTTAATCTGTCTAAGCTCAGTTTCCTCACCTGTAAAAAAGGGAATGCTCTTGCCCATACCACATAAACTTGTTGACTTGGACCTACCACAAGCTAGAAATGGAGCACGACACCAGGAACTCCAAATCCCCAAGCAAAGAAAAAACATCTCTGGATTTCTCCCTGCTGAGTCTCCCTTGATGATGACTTACAGCTGCCTCCCCTCCCCCCACCATTTGCTCCATCAGTTCCATCACTTAGTCACTCAACTCCTGTTTATTAAGCAACAGTTGGGCATTGGAAATTCCAAGATGACAAGACACAGTCTTTCCATCTGAAATAGTCTGGGACTATCTGGGGTCTATGCACTTGGCACGTGAGCATGTACCCTGGCTGACTGGGTTGCCTCACTTGTAGGCTCCCTGCTCCCAGGCTGGGAACCACAGTTTTTGAACATGGAGGGGCTGAGGACTCTGGCCTTTGGGAGAAATAAATAAGAGACTTGGAAGAGGGGTTAGAGGGATGTGCTGCTCCTTTAATTCATAACCACCAAAGTCGGGACTCAGACACACGACTGGAAAGTTCTCTGAGCCTCAGATTCCTTATCTGGAAAATCATGCCTCCATCACATCATGGTTTCCCACATGTGAAGCGTTTGGCAGACAGAGGACAGCGACAAATGTTAATTCCTTTCCCCTGCACTACCCTCCGCCCCCCAGATCTAAGGTTAGGGAAGGAGCCAGAGAACAGACACTGGCTCTTTTCTTATTATACATTCAGAGCATGCTGTGTGTGGAGATGGCCACATCCAGAATAACCTCCATTCAGGATCAGATGGAGTTGGGGAGGCCAGTCCCATCTAGCTTTCGGGGGGCTGCAGCTAGGGCTCTGTCAGCTCTGTCACCTCATCACACACCTCTTGCATTTTCTTTTTCTTTCTTGCTTTCCAGACGCCCTGTCTCAGAGGCTGTTTTCTGGCTACAAGACTTTTTATTTATTTTCGAGTTTTTGCCCAAATGCCCACTGACCAAGTTGTTATACTGGTGACTGGCATCACCTGGAACTCTGTTTTCTCATTTTTTTTTTCCTGAGATGGGCAGGTTTTCTGGGGCCAAACCTCAACAGCAGGACGTCTGGTGCTTCTTTGCTTGATAAAGGACCACCCCCATGTTGCATGGGCTGGTGCCAAGCTCCAGTCTGACGTGGCTCACCGTGCTCGGGCTGCCTTGGAATGCCTCTAGTAGGCATCAGTCAGGATGAGACACAAGTGGCCATTTGTAGGATATTTAAGGGGGGGGCGGGGTGTGGATTCGGGGTGGGTAGGTGGCCTCTTAGGGCTTCTAAGGGGCAGGGAAATTGAGATGGCACCAGCTGTGTGTTTTGTGCGTTCCAGCCTACCCCCGACTTCTGAAAGTGGCACAGCTCCCCCCGCTCCTCTTTGAGAAGAAAAGGCAAATGACAAAACAGTGGGGCAGGGGCCACAATGCTGCCCTGGTGAGTGGCTCCCACCCGCTAGCCTCCCCAGAGCCCCCTCCCACACTGCCACCCCTCCGCTGTACCAAAAGCACATCACAATACACTTGCAAAGTTATCCCAAGTCTCTTGGTCAATCAACAAACGATTCTGAAGACTCAAAAGGAGGAAGAGAGGCATTTAGCCCACGCTGGGAAGGACCTGCGAGAAGCAAAGCAAACCTTGCATGCAAGGCTAAGAATTGTTTTCTCCCTGCTGGCTGCTTTTCTCTCTGTTCTAAAGAGAAGCTTCCAAAATCAGCTAAATAAAGGGGTCACACCAGAGGATGAGAGATAATGCTAAACCAACAAAAACAAAGACCCAAATGAAACAGAGCGAGCCATGAGAATCCGCGGTTATCAAAACTTTGTTTGGCCGTATCTATTTATCATCGCTGCACACCCGGGCTCTGCGGAATATCATTCTGTTGATGTCACTTATCCTCAGCAAAATATTTACACGTCCTTAAAAACGCCAGATGAGGGGGGCTGGCGGCAGGGCGCCCCTCAAGCCCCTCCGCGGAGGTTCTGGGCAGACCGTGAGATGCGGGCACGACAGGGGGTGGCTCCAGCGGGCACAGGTAAGAGCTACCGACAGTTCCCGGAACCCGGCCACCCAGGAGCTGCGCTCCGCCCTGCCCACCTCTCCCCTACCTGACTGCAAGCAGCAGAACACACCCGTCCCCCCCCCCCCATATGGTGTCAGCGCCTCCTCCTCCTCTCCCTGCCTTTCTCATTGATTAAGTTCTCAAACCATTGTTAAAGCCGGGTTGCTTTTCCCTGGAAAACTGGGCTGAATTCATTAAGCTTTCCCCTGCCACAAAAGGAATATTCATAAAAGTTTGGCAGGCAAAAAGGGAGGCTGACTGCATGCCATGGGGTGGGTGACAATTCGCTCCTCCAAAGCCACCTTCTTCTTCCGTGCCCCATCCCTCTCTCCATCCATCCGTCGTGCCCCAAACCTACTCCAGGGACTTCTGATAGGGAAACACAAAGCAGCAGCTGTTTGGCAACATTTCTACCCCTCGCCGGCAACTGTGGTGGGATGCCATTTCCCCACCCAGGCGGAGCTTATCCTGAACAATAGTCGGGCTTTAAACGGCAAACAAGCAAACACACAGAGCACAACCCCAACCCCGAAAAAGCCAACGCCGAGGGAAGCGGTAACTCCCTCCGCAGCAAAAGGCACCGCTGAAACGCACGCAAAAACGCTGCGAGAACGCTGCTCGATGCCTAACATGGCAGAAAGCCCGAGCTGGTGCGGCCACCCCGGGTCTGGGCATTGGGGGGCACGAAGGCTCCCGGGACGCCGACGCACACTCACCGGGCTTCGGGGGGATGCGGGGCTGGCCGAGCGTCACAAAGACAAGCCCAGCGCGATCTGGCAAAACCCAACTTTCCACCCGGCTCGCCAGGGCCGCCAGATACGTCAACAGAATCCATCTTTCGAAGGGCCTGGAAGGCGCCGGGTTTTCCGGGCCGGGGCAGAGCGGCAAAGCCGGCGGCGGCCCGGTGCGGTGCCCGGGCGCGGAGTCCGCCGCGCGCCGCCCTCTGTGCCGGGTGCCAGCGCTGGTGGCGGCCCGAAACCCACTTCGGGGCCCCCGCCCCGCCGGCCGGCGCCGCCTCTCCGGACCCGCCAGCCAGTGCGCGGCGCCGGGAGCAGGAGCGGGGCCCGGGGACGCCGCACGGGTGGCGGCCTCGGGCCGCGTCCCCGCCCCCGCCCGGCCCTCCCAGCTGGCCCCGGCCTCTGGGCGCCGTCCTGCCCACGGGAGCAGGCCCCTCCCCGGGCGCCGGGCCCCGCCAGGCGCGCCCAGCCCGGCGCGCCCCCTGCGTCCCGGTGGCAGGTCCGCACGGGGAGGGCGGGGGAAGGGGACCCCGGCCCGCACCGGGCCACCGCGGTGGCTACCTTGCAATTGCGGCCGCCGCCTCCAGGAAGCCAAGGGGTGGTCGCGGGTGCTGGAACTCTCCGGTCTGGCGTCGCCGCCCGCCGCCTGAAGGGGGTGCGCAGCGGTGGGAGCCGCCGTCGCCGCTGTCACCGAGCCGCTGTCGCCGCCGCCGCCGCCGCTGCCGGTTGTGCGTGAGTGTGTGTGCGCCTGTGTCCGGGCGAGTGTGTGTCTGCGTGCGGCGCCCGGCCTTTACTATATACACCAAGGGGTGGGAGGAGGCGGGGAAGGGGAGGGCTTGGGGGAGGTGGCGGAGGAGGGGGAGCGGGAGGGGGGCGAGAGGGTACCCGAGGAGGCGGCGGCGGAGGAGGGACAGGTGATCTCGCCCACGGGGAGGGCGTGGCTGTGGGCGGCGCAGGGTGTTAGGAGGAAGGGGCGCCCAAGGCTCGGGCCAGGGGAGGGGGGAGATGGACATTGGGGAGGGCCCGCGGAGCGGGGATCCCGCTGCCAAGTGGCGGGCTGGGGACCATTCCAGACCCCAGGATGAAGAAGAGCGAGAACAGAGCCCCGGAGGAAGGAAGTGGCTGGCTGATGGAGGCAGGAGAGGTGGGGAGGGCCCAGCGATTACCTCCTAAAATGCCAATGTGATACAGGTAGAAGATCCTTCTCTCAAGGTGTAATATTATTAAAGGCAAAATTAGCCCCACGGACAGAATCTAATTTCCACAAACTTGCCTGAGAGGTGATTTGTTTCTTAATCTAACATTTCTTAAGCACTTGGTGTTTTGCCAGACACCAGGGCTAAGACCTGGGGTTACAGCGGTGACTGAATATGATTGCTAATCAGTAAATAAGTAGTAAGTATTAGTAGTACTATTGGTCATTTAAAAATAAAATAACCTAAATTCTATAAATGTTTTAAGAGAGCGAAGGAAGCAACTGCACTGGTTGAATTAATCCTTACAGGGGTAAAGATTTTTTTTTTTTTTTTCCTGGAAATCAAAGCAGGACGAAGGTAGTGGAGAAAGAATGGCAGAGCTGATGTTACTTTAATCAGAGCAGAGAACAGTCTGGATCCAGCTATGCTTTGCATGTTCAGTCCTCCATCTCAACAGCGTGACTAGTAACCATGACTTCCCTCTTGTAGAATTTGGGGTGGCCACACAGAATGTGAAAGACCTAGAGAGCAGCCTGGCAAGTTTATAATTAGTATGGGAACCTGAACTTGTATTTGAGAGGTTCTGGTCAAACCCTGTTGTGTTACAAGCATAATGTGGTAGAAATCGGGGCCACATTATGACTTTTGTGGACAATTCTGCCTTTGTGATTTCCCCTCTCCATTAAAAAAAAATACCTAAAAGTGATATTTTACAGTTGTATTGGTGTAAAGACAAATGTATTAATGTTATGTGTTAGTACATTTCCTTCAACCTAGAAGATCAATTTTTCTTTTGATTTTAAATGACATGAAAACATTTCTGTGGCCTCTGAAAAGTATTGTGAGCTACATGCACAGTGCCCACTGCTTGTAAGAAAGAAGTAAGCTCTGGTGGTACCATTCCTTGATTCTGAATTTCCTCTTTTGCGGGGAAAAAAAAAAAAAAACAGTTAAATTAAGAAGTACTCAGTTGACATAGAGGCGGAAAGACACACAGTGTAACTTTAAGAATTGATAATAAGGAATATCAACAGAAAGTACCAGTTCCTACTTGTTTCGGTCAGGCTCTTGGGGTCTTAAATCAGCTTCGAGTCATTAATGATACCTGTGGAAGTATTTGTCTGTGAATGTGTCTTCAGCCATTCCAGTAGCCAAAGACTTCCTCTAGAGATCTCACAAATGTTTGAATCCTTGGATCAGGTATATGAGGTCTGTGTTGCCAGGACTAAGCCTGAATACAACTAAAGACACAGCTGGGCAATTATAATTGGGCAAGTTCATGGATGAAAGATCCATAAAGGTTTTGTGTGTGCCGAGGGGGTATGTGTGTATAAGGTAGGGATTGATACCCTGGAAGGCAATTACTAGCCTATTTCTTTTGTTGGCCTCATCACAACCCTGAGTTAATGTTTGATCCTTGCTGGCAGTACTGATTCATATTTGCTGCTCTTTGAGGGGCTTGTGTTTTCAGGAGAGACTATATTGATTCAGATTAATGCATAATAAACAGGCATTATGGTTCCACAGAAGTGTACAGTGGCACCCTTCTGTATTTTCATCGTGACTGCCGTTGCAGAGAGAAGGAAAACGAAGAAGTCCATAATTATAGAGCAGGTTTGGATAGGGGAGGAGATATCTGGGGACAGAAATAAGACCTTACTATGGAAGAATCGTATTCATATAGTTAAAGGGATGCCCAAGAAAGTGGAGGGAAGAAACAGTATGCCCAAATAGCGGGAAAGAACCCCCCAAAAATCTTCCAGGTCTGTTCAGGATGATTTTCTAGATGTCTGATTTTAAAATTTGGTGATTTTAAGTAAGGACTCAAGAAACTTCCCATCTCAGATCTGAATCTTTGCTCTATACCTTGCTTTTCTAACATAGCATCTCCTCATAATCTAGTTTTTACATACATGTCAGAAGGATGATTCATTTATTTATCCATTAAACATCTATTAAGCACCTGCTGTATGCCAGTCACTAAGCTAAGGGCTATAGTTAGAGAAAGGGTTAACATATGGTTGCTGACTCCAAGGAGCTCAGAGGCCAATAAAGGAACTGCTAACAATACAGTGTGATACTATGTAGTGCACAGGGTTTTATCACATCGACTAGGTGAGCCCCAAAGGGGGGGGGGGCTAGCCTTGTGTTGGGAAAGGGTAGAGAGTGGTATGGGGCAGAGCAAACAGAGGAGACTGCACAGACATGGCGATAAGAGCTGAGCACTCAGAAATAAATGGGAGCTTTTCAAAGTAAGGGAAAGACATTACAAATGAAAGGAACAGCAGGCACAAAAGCTCAGATGCAAAGCACATTCTGGAGGCTGCAAATATTCTGTGAGACTGCGGTGGAGGCCCTGAGAATAATTGGGGGGGGGGGGGGCTGGAGGGCAGCTGACAGCCCTCCTCTGTCGTCTGTCATGTAAAGGAGTTTCTTGCACTCAAGGAAGGCTTTAAGCAAGGGATGACTGAGAAAGATTTGGGTGGAGGAATGCTCCCTCTGTTGGTAGGTGTGAAGGGCTGACCGGAGGGAGTGACGTTGGCAGCAGGGAGAACAGGTGACAGGGCCTGTGGCAATGATCAGGACTTGAATCCTGCTAGGACCAGCGGAGATGAAGGGCAGGACCTTGAGGCCAGTTGTACTCAGGATTGACAGGACTCAATGACGGAGGGCACGGGAGGAGTTAGGGTAACTGGTACCTGGCTTTCTGGACTGGGTGATGGGGTGGGGGTGCGGTAAGCACTGAGAACGACATCCTGGGAAGAGAAGCAGATTTGGGACTGGAGATGATGAGTGCTCTCTGTCCCCCAGAAGCAGAATCCTGAGGCAAGGATGCAAGAGCGGAAAGTTGATCTGGAAGTGAAGGTAGGAGGCCCTCAGGAAGTGACAGCTGGTCAGGATTCTCTCCCCTCACGTTCGTGCTTGGGGCTCTTAGTCTGAAGGAGCTTCAGTACCCCTTACCTACTGCAAGTCTTACAACCTCCTTTTCCATGTGGAGGAACAGGTGGATGGACTGGGCTGGGAGCCGTGTGTCACCGGAGGCTACCAGCGTTTGTCCAAATGAGTGGAGAGCCCAGGACCTGCGAAGCGAGAAGCCAGGTCGCATGAAACGAAGTAAGAGCATGTTTATCCGCGGAAAAAAAAGACCGGAAACAAAAACTAAAGCCGGGAGAGAAATCTGAAGTCACGGGGCATGAAATAATAGGCAGTGGATTTTGATTAAGTGGAAAATAGACTCCAATTTGGTTTTGGAGAGCTAAATTATTTTGCTGGATGGGAAAATACTGGCAGCAATCACACGAGTGTGTCTGAAATACTGGCGCATAAAGGACCAAGAATAGGCTGGCTCAGAGATGACCCCACGCACCCCAGCCTTCTGACGGGGAAAATGACTTTCGGTAGAGAAACACACATGCACACGCGTGTGCGCGCACACACACACACACACACACACACACCCTTTACATAAGCCAAGTCCTCCTCTCTTTCCTCTCGTCTTTCCAGGTGCCAGACTTGCCTTTCCTTTTTTAAAAATTTATTCACAAACGAACCAGATTGATCTCTCGGTAAGAAAGGGAAGCTCGTCAAAGTTGCCCTGGGGTGTCAATGAGCGCTGACAATCAGACTATTATCCCAAGCACTCGCAGCAGGTACCTGCGGAGACGCTCCCCGAGAGCAGTGGGAGACGAGGAGCCGCGGCTCCTCAACATCCCATGCCGGGCGTCCCCCATGCCGGGCACTGTGGCGACAGCAAGGGTCCCTCTCCGCCATCCCTCGGAAGAAGAGCCGCGGGGGGCTTTCTCAGCGGCAACCCACGGGCTGTTGGGAGCGATGACCTCCCTCACAGACACACCCATGGGACCGGGCCAGCGGGCAGGTCACGGACAGACGGACGCGGGCCGCAACTTCACGGGGAGCCACACCCCAGGTGACGGCGTGCTCCTGCCACCCCCTCCCATGCCGGGATGGCCCACCGGGTTTGTCCCGATGCCCGCATGGCCAGTCTCTCCAACGTGACTGACAAGGTTTCTCTTGCTGTACGAAGCTCCGGAGGTGAAAGGCCTCGACAAGGTCATGCATTTTGGGAGAGCGCATCAGTGTGTGGCACGGAGTGGACTTGAATCGTGCTGTCTGTCCTTAGCTGAGACGATTCCTCCGATCAGTGCACTGTAGGAACAATGTCACAGAAGGAGGAAACAGAATGAGAGTAAGGTGTCTCTCGCTAGGACGGCTAGCAGTTTTCGTCGCTGTTCTTTGCCTTGGTGGCTCCTGGGCCGGGTCAGCATCGGAGCTCTCGGGACACGACTCACCATCAGCCCCTGCCCACCCCGGCCCCTCGCAGGGGGACTCTCCGAGGCTTGTGGGCCCCGATTTCCGACCCACACCAGCAGTGGCTGGCTCTGACACGAAGCTGGCTTCTTCCGTCTGAGCCCCTTGTGTGCCCGAGCCATCGCTCGGCCCCTGAGACCGGCATTCCCCGGTCATCCTCTCCGTGACCCCAGCCCTAGGATGACACTTGTGGGCCTCTTTCTCTGCGTGGCTCTCAGGCCTTCCACGGAACGTGGATCTCCGCCTCCTGATCCCACTCCCTCGGCCTGGGATGGCCAGATGGCTGTCCACACGGGACAGAGCTGGTTTCTGCGACGCTGACATCCTGCCTTCCGCGGAATGCCCCAAACCTTGACAAGAGTATTTGCATGAATTGTGGACTACCACCAGCCTGGACCATCTCCTACACTCCTATTAGCTGGGTCTTCATTACAGATTTACAGTGATTGTTTCTGTCTTTTTGAAGCACAAACATTTTACTCACAGATAAGGTGACCTTTTGAAAACTACAGTATTGCTTTAGAAAAAAATCATAATTAATATGAAAATATTTTAGAATACATATAACTTATTCTTTTCAGATGATTTTTCATTGTAACATTCATTAAGAATTATATATAACTAAAACGGCCTATTCTATCTTCAGTATAAACATTCAATCATAACCCCTCTCAATGGTTGATTATATATTCCCTTCAGGTTTTTCTCTCTATAGCATTTACCCATCTGAAATAATATTAGATATGATTTTACTCCTATTTTTGCCTCTTAATAACTTCAACTAATATACATTTCCCATAGCTTCCTAATATTACATAATCAAAATAGACATTTTCGATGGTTCCGTGAACAATTTTATCAAGTACATTCATCACCATATAGTTAGCTTTTCCCCTACTGTTGGGAGCGTAGGCTATTTCCAAATTCTGCTGTTGTAATGAACACTACAATTACTTTCTTTGTGTATATCAAGGTTCCCATTAATAATTATTTCTCAGAATAAATACATAGCTGTAATATTTCTGGGACAGACTCAGAAACACTTATATGTTGCCAAACTGATTTTAAAAAGGATATTCCACTAACTCCAAGTGTGAGCTCTGAGAGTACTTGCCTTGTGAGTACTTACCGGCCTAGGCCAAAATATTTGTTTTATTTTGTCTTAAACTATATTCACTGATTACTAGGGAGATGGGCCATTTTTGTGCTTTCTACTTGTACACCTAAGGAATATTTGTATACTTTGTCAGTTTATTTCTTTCACATACTTACTAATTAAATAAGAGTATTTGCATCTTATTTGTGTATATGTGTCCTTTATTTAAATACAGCGTAAATATAAGTCACAATAACAACAAACAAATCCCAAAAGTAGGGATGCTGGATCATATGGGATTTCAGTTTTTAATTTTTTTTAAGGAGGCTCCATACTCAGTGTGGAGCCCAGTGAGGGGCCTGAACTCATGACCCTGAGATCAAGACCTGAGCTGAGATCCAGAGTCACACACTTAACTGACTGAGCCACCCAGATGCCCCTCTATTTCTAATTTTTTGGAGGAGGCTCCATGCTGTTTTCCATGAGGGCTGTACCAATTTACATTCCCACCAAGAGTACACAAGGGGTCTCTTTTCACAGTCTCCACAACACTTGCTATCTCATGTCTTTTTCATAATAGCTGTCTTAATAGGTGAAATGTTAACCTCATTGTGGTTTTGCATTTGGTTTTGCATGTGGAATTGCATTTTCTTGATGATTAATTACATTGACCACATTTTCATGTACCTGTTGACTATCTATATGTCTTCTTTGGGAAAATACCTATTCAGGTCCTTTGCCCATTTTTAAATTGGATTATTTGTGGTTTTCTGCTATTGAGTTATATGAGTTCCTTATGTATTCTGGATATTAACCTCTTTTATACCTCAGATACATGATTAGCAAATATTTTCTCTCATTCCATATGTTGCCTTTTCATTTTGTTGATTGTTTCCTTTGCTTCCTAAAAACTTTTTAGTTTTATGGAGTACCGCTTGTTTATTTTTTGCTTTTGTTGCTTGTGCTTTTGATGTCATATTTAAAAAATCATGGCCAAGACCAACATCAAGGAGCTTTTTCTGTGTTTTCTTCTAGAAGTTTTCGTTTTTGGTCTTGCATTTAAATCTTTCATCTATTTTGAGTTAAGTTTTGTGTATGGCATAAGATAAGGATCCAATTTCATTCTTTTATGCATGTATATCCAGTTTTCCCAGTACTATTTCTTGAAGAGACTGTTCTTTCCCCATTGTATATTCTTGGCGCCCTTGTGAAAGATGAGTTGACCATATATGTGTGAGTTTATTTCTGGGTTCTCTATTGTGTTCCACTGATCTATGTGTCTGTTTTCATGCCAGTACCATATTGTTTTGATTACTATAGCTTTGAAATATAATTTGAAACCAGGAAGTGTGATGCCTCCAGCTTTGTTCTTCTTGCTCAAGATTGTTTTGGCCAACTGGGGTCTCTTGTGGTTTCATTTATCCCTTGGATGCAAAGATGGTTCAACATACACGAATCAACAAATGTGATGCACCACGTTAACAGAATGAAGGATAAAAACCATATGATCATCTCAGTAGATATAGAAAAAAGCATTGGAAAAAAATTCAACATCCTTTCATGATAAAATCTCTCAAAAAATTAGGTATAGAAAGAATATACCTCAACCTAATAAAGCCAATATATGACAGGTCCACAGCTATTATCATACATAACAATGAAAAGCTACAAGTTTTCCTCTAAGATTAGAAATAACACAAGGGTGCCCATTCTTTTCACTTCTAGTCAACATAGTACTGGAAGTCTTAACTAGAGCAATTAGGCAAGAAATAAAAATAAAAGGCATCCAAACTCAAGAACAAATTAAATTGTCTCTTTGCAGATTACAAGATCTTATATAGAAAAACAACTCTAGGGGCGCCTGGGTGGTACAATCAGTTAAGCATCCACATCTGAATCTTGATTTCAGCGCAGGTTGTGATCTCTTGGTCGTGGGTCAGGCCCATGTTGGGCCTGTGTTCAGCACAGAGTCTGCTTTAGATTATCTCTCTCCCTCTCTGTCCCTCTGCCTGCTCATGTTCTCTCTGTCTAAAATAAATCTTTTTAAAAAAATACTTAAAAAGAAAAAACTCTAAAGACTCCACCAAAAAACCGTTAGACCTAATAGACAAATACAGTAAAGTTGCAAGATACAAAATCAATAGACGAAAACCAGTTGTGTTTCTATACACTAACAACACACCATCTGAAAAAGAAGTTGGGGGGCGGGGGACACAGTTCTAATAGCATCAAAAAGAATAACATACATTGGAGTAAATTTCACCAAGGAGGTGAAAGCTCTGTACATTGAAAACTCTAATACAGTGATGAAAAGAAATCAATGAAGACACAAATAAATGGAGAGATACCTTGTGTTGTTAGATTGGAAGAGTTAATATTGTTAAAGTAATCTAAAAATTCAGTGCAATCCCTATCAAAATTCCAAAGGCATTTTTCATAGACATAGAAGAAACAATCCTCATACTCACATACAACCAAAGAAGACCCTGAAGAGCCAAAGCAATCTTGGGAAAGGAGAAGACAATGAGAGTTTTTTTGATTATGAAAGACTGTTGAATCTTGTTAAATGTGTTTTCCGCATCAATTACTAGTGATTAACTGATTTTTCTCCTTTAGTCTGTTGATATAATAGATTCCATTGATTTATTTTTTAAGACTTTATTATATTTTAGAGCAGTTTTAAGTTCACAGAAAAATTGAGAAGGTATGGATTCTCCATATAGCCCCAACCCCTCCACATACACAAGCCCCCCATATCAGTATCATTCACAAGACAGATACATTTGTTATAATTGATGAACCTATACTGACACAGCATAATCTCCTAAAGCCTTTGGTTTCCTTCTTAGTGTTGTACATTCTACAGATATTGACAAATGTACAATGACATTTCGTCATCATTATAATATCATACCAAGCACTCTCACTGCCTTAAAAATCTTCTGTGCTTCAGCTAATCATTCCTCCTCTCTCTCCCAACCCCTGGCAACCATTGATCTTCTTACTGTCTCCATAGTTTTGCCTTTCCCAGATTGTCATATATTGGATTCATAAGTATGCAGATTTTTTCAGATTGGCTTCTTTCACTTAGTAATAGCATTTAAGGTTCTTTCATGTTTTTCCATGGCCTGATAGCTCACTTCTTTTTAGTGCTGATTAATATTCCATTGTCTACACGTACCATGGTTTATTTATCCATTTGCCTACTAAAGGGCATCTTGGTTGCTCTGAAGTTTTGGCAATTATGAATAAAGGTGCTATAACTATCCATGTGCAGGTTTTTGTGTGGACATTAAGTTTTCAGCTCCTTTGGGTAAATACCAAGGAATGTGATTGCTGAATCCTAAGGTAAGAGCACATTCAGTTTTATAGGAAACTACCAAACTATCTTCCAAATTAGCAGTACCATTTCAAATTACCACCAGTGATGTAGGAGAGTTCCTGTTGCTCCACATCCTCACTAGCATTTGGTGTTATCAGTGTTCCAGATTTTTGGCATCCTAATACATGGGAAGTGGTATCTCACTGTCATTTTAGCTTGCATTTTCCTTATAACATATGCATGTTATAACATATTCCCTTATAATAAATGATAAACACATAACATTTTTATATGCTTATTCATCATCTATACATCTTCTCTAGTGAGGTGTTTGTTAAGGTCTTTGGCTATTTTTTAATTGGGTTGTTTTTTCTGGTTGAATTTTAAGAGTTCTTTGTATTTTTGGATAATGGCCCTTTATCAGACATGTCTTTTGAAAATCTTTTCTCCCAGCCTTGTCCTCTAATTCTCTTGACATTGTCTTTTGCAGAGCAGAACTTCTTAATTCTAATAAAGTCCAGCTTACCAATTATTTCTTTCATTGATCATGCCTTTAGTGTTATCTAAAAATCACTGCCATTCCCAAGTTCATCTAGGTTTTCTCCTATGTTATCTTCTGGAAATTTTATACTTACATTTTACGTTTAGGTCTATGATTCAGTTTGAGCTAATTTTTGTGAAAGGTGTAAGTTCTGTGCCTAGGTTAATTTGTTTTGTATGTGAATGTCCAGTTGTTCCAGCATCATATACTAAAGAGACTATCTTTACCATGTTGTATTTCTTTTGCTCCTTTGTCAAAGGTCAGCATTAGTACGTTTTTGAACGTTGAACCAGATTTGCATAACTGGGATAAATTCTACTTGGTCATGGTGTATTCTTTTTATACATTGTTGAATTTGATCTGCTAATATTTTGTTGAGGACTTCTGGGTCTAAGTTCAGAGCAGTCCTGTTGTGTAGGGGTTTTTTATGTTTTGTTTTTCAAATTTGTTTTTGGGGGTACCAGTTGTTCTAGTTTTGGTGTCAGGCTAACATTTGCCTCATAAAATAAATGAGAAAAATTTCCTCCTCTTCTGTTGTCTAGAAAAGATTTGGTATAATTGGTGTTTGGTAGAATGCTCTTATGGAACTAGATTTGAAGAATTCTATTTGGAGGAGTTTTAAAACTACAAATTCAGTTTCTTTAGTGGTCATAGTACTATTCAGATCACCTATTTCATTTTGGTTGAGTTTTGGTAGCTTGTGGTTTTAGAAGAATTGGTCCATGTCTTCTAAGTTGTTAAATTTATTGGTGTAAACCATTTGTAGTATTCCTTCATTAACTTTTTCATAATTAATAAGATCTGTAGTGATAGCCCCTGTTTAATTACAGATAATTGGTGACTTATTTCTTTTCTATTTCCATTCTTTTCAGCTGTATTAGAACTTCATCAATATTATTTTACTTTTTATGAACCAAAACTTTATTTCATTAATTTTGACTATTATTTTCCTATTTTCAACTTCATTTAGTTCTGCTTTTTATTATTTCTTTCCTTTTTCTTGCTATGGTATATTTTACTCTTCCTTTCCTAGTTTCTTGAGGTAGAAACTTTGGTTATTGATTTTTGATCTTAGCTTTTTTCAGCTATAAATTTCCCTCTCAGGACTGCTTTAGTTGCCTCCCTTATATTTTCTTCTTGTTGTGTTTTTATTTTCATTTCTTTTGTGTATTTTTTATTTCCTTGGAAACGTCCTCTTTGTCACTTGAATTATTTAGGAGTGCTTAATTTTCAGGTGGTTAGAGATTTTCTTGTTGTTGTTTTTTTTTTCCTCTGTTAGTGGTTACTAGTTTGATTACCTGTGCTCAGGAAACATGCTAAGTATGATCACAATGCTTTCAAATTTGTTGTATTTTGCTTTATGCCTCTAGATGTTTATTTTGGTAACTGTTACATGGATGCTATTATTGGGTAGAGTGTTTTATATATGCCAATTAGATACTGTTGGTTGATTATGTTGTTCAGATTTTCTATATCCTCTTTGATTTTCTGCCTAATAATTAATTCTTCAATTGCTGAGAGGCATATGTTGAAGTCCCTGACTGTAGTTGCAAACTGATCTATTCCAAATTCAGCTCTATTAGTTTTTGCTTCATTCATTTTAAGACTCTGCTGTTTGCATACACAGAGTCATTATAGCTAATCAATGCTTTGACCTTTTTATTATTATGTAATATCCCTCTCTGTCTCTGCTAATTTTCTTTCATCTGTAGTCTACTTTATCTGATATTAATATAGCCTTTTCTGATTGTTTAAATCAGTGCTTGTATAGTCGATCTGTTTCTATCCTTTTACTTTCAACCTACCTATAACATAAAATTTGAAGTGAATTTAATATTTTATTTATTTATTTGAGAGAGAGAGTGTGTGAGAGAGAACATGAGAGGGGAGAAGGTCAGAGGGACAAGCAGACTCCCTGTGGAGTTGGGAGCCCAACATGTGACTCAATCCTGGGACTTTGGGATCATGACCCGAACTAAAAGTAGTAGCTTAACCAACTGAGCCACCCAGGCACCCCTTGAAGTGAATTTTTGATAAACTGCATATATTTGGTCCTTTAAAAAATATATATTTTATTTATTTATTTATTAGAGAGATGGAGAGAGACGACAAGTAGGCAGAGCAGCAGGCAGAGGGAGAGGGAGAAGCAGGCTCCCTCACCGAGCAGGGAGCCCGATGCAGGACTGGATCCCAGGACCCAGCGACCATGACTCAAGCTGAAGGCAGCTGCCCAACCAACTGAGCCACCCAGGCGCCCCTATTTGTTCCTGTTTTTTAACTCATTCAATGCGTCTTTTTATTGGTGTATTCAGACCATTTACATTTACTATAATTACTGATATATTAGAACGTAAGTCTGCCATTTTATTATTTGTTTCTTAATTGTTCCTTTTTTCTCTTTTTGTGTTCCTGTGGATTACATGAACTTTTCTGGGAATTCATCTTGCATTATTCATAGTGTTTCTGAATGTCTCTTTATATAGCATTCTTAGTGGTTACTCTGGATATTACAACAAAAATATGTGATGTAGTACAGTCTACATCAACAGTTTGCGACTTTAAGTAAAGTGTGAACTCTTACTTCCATTTAGGTCCCTTTACTCTCATTGCTTCCAGCCATTATTGTCTGGATATCAGATGGTATTATAACTTTTGTTTCGGTCATAAAATACGATTTGTAAAATTTGGGAGAAGAAGGATAGTCTATTGTATTCAGCCATATGGCTGCCCTTTCTATTGTTCAAGGACATAAATTACAAAGATTAGGGCAGAAATAAATGGAAAAAAGACCAGATAGACAATAAAAAAATCAATGAAACTGAGGGTTTTTTTTTTTAAAAGCTAAAATTGAAAAAAAACTTTAGCTAGACTAAGAAAAGATTCAAATAAATTATAAATTAAGTGGGAGACATCACAACTGATACCACAAAAACAAAAAGGATCACAAGAGACTACTATGAAAAATTATGTGCCAACAAAGTGGACCTCCTAGAAGAAATGGATAAATTTCTAGAAAGGTACACTTATCAGGACTGAATCATGAAAAAACAAAATCTGAACAGACTAATAATGAGTAAGGAGGTTGAATCAGTAATAAAAAAACTCCCAACAAAGAAAAACCTAGGACCAGATGGCTTCACTGGTGAATTGTACCAAACATTTAAAGAAGAACTAATGCCAATCCTTCACAAACTCTTCCAAAAAATCAGAGAGGAGGGAACATTTCCAAACTCATTTTATTATGCCAGCATTACCCTGATACCAAAGCCAGACAAGTACACTAAAAGAAAATCACAGGCTTTTATCTTTGATGAAGATAGATGCAAGAATCCTCAACAAAATACCAGCAAATGAACTCAACAGCACATTAAAGGCATCATACACCATGACCAAGTGGAATTTAACCCTGGAATGCAAGGTGGTTGAACATATACAAATCAGTAAGCATGATACATCACATTAACAGAATAAAGGATAAAAGCCATATCGTCTCAATAAATGTAGAACAATTCAACATCCTTTCATGATTAAAAAAAAAAACCACCTCTTAACAAATGAGGTATAGAAAGAATGTATCTCAACATGGCCAAGGCCATATATGACAAGCTCCTAGTTAACATCACACCGAAGGGTGAAAAGGTAAAAGCTTTTCCTGAAATATTGGGACCAAGACAAGGATGATCACCTTCACTACCTCTAGCCATTATAATACCGGAACTTCTAGCAGAAACAATGAGACAAGAGAAAGAAATAAAAGTCACCTAAACCGGAAAGGGAGAAATATAATTGTCTCTGTTGATTACATGATCTTATATATAGAAAAACCTAGACTCCACAAAAAAACCTCTAGAACTAATAAACAAATTCAGCTAAGTTGCAGGATACAAAATTAACTTTCTTCCTTCTTGATGCTTCAAGATTCCTTCTATTACAACTTCCTTTCTGCTTGAAGAACTTCCTGTAGCCATTATTTAAGAGTAGATCTGGTAGCAACAAATTCTTCTAATTTTTCTTTTTCTGTAAATGTCTGATTCCCTTTCACACCTAAAGGACATTCTTTCCTTTCAGAACTTGAGAAATTCTATACCACTTCCTTCTGCCTTCCTTGGTTTCAGATGAGAAACCCACTGCTTTTCAAATTGGTCTTCCCTCATAGGTAATGTGTCATTTCTGCTGCTTTCAAGGTTTTATCTTCGCCTTCAGCTTTTGGAGGTTTACTTATAATGTTTTTACACGATTAAAAAAAAAATAGCCTGTTGGGGCTTGCTCAGAATCTTGTATCTGTGTGTTTTCTTTTGTTAAATTTGGAGTGTTTTAAGTCATTTTTTTTTCTTTTTTAAAAAGACTGTATTTATTTATTAGAGAGAGAGAGCACAAGCAGGGGAGAGGGAGAAGCAGGCTCCCCACCAAGCAGGAGCCCAGCACAGGGCTCAATCCCAGCACTGTGGGAATATGACCTGCATCGAAGGCAGACTCCTAACTGACTGAGCCACCCTGGGGCCCCAGATGTTACTTTTTCTTTTTCTTTAATATTTGTTCAGCTCCACTCTCTTTCTCCTCTTCTCTTGGGACTCCAATGCTACGAATGATTTCCCTGTTATCCCACAGTTTCCTGAGAGTCTGTTTATTATTTTATTCCAATCCATTTTCTGTCTTTTTCAGATTGGGTAAATTTTACTAATTTGTTCTCAAATTCATTGATTCTATCTGCTGACATATTTACTCTAGTATTGAGTTCATTTAGCAAGTTTTAAAATTTGGGGTACTGTAGTTTTTCAGTTAGAAGATATCTGTTTCAATCTTTTTCATAACATATTTTTCTGAGATTTTCTCTTTTTTCTTTTATTTCACGAGAATTTATTATTGCTTGTTGATGCTTTTTGTGATGGCTACTTTAAACTCCTTGTCAGATCATTCCAACATCTGAGTCATCCCTGTGTTGGCCTCAGTTGTTTGTCTTTCATTCAACTTGTGATTTTCCTGGCTCTTAATATGATGGTTGATTTTCTTTTCTTTTCTTTTCTTTCTTACGATGGGTGACTTTTGATTGCATCCTGGACATTTTTACTATTATGCTATGAGACTCTAGATCCTATTTAAATCTTTTATTTCAGCAAGTAGTTCTCTGTTTAGGTTTAGCATGCAGGTCCTGACCTATTTTTTTGTGGTGTGGCTTGATTGACAGCTTAATTTTCAAAGCCTTTGTAGTATTTTCTGGAGTAACTTTGCTTATCTGGTGCTGCAGGAACTCCCACTGGTCCCTTGTGGTGCTGCTTCAGGGGAGCAAAGGGGTTGCCCCAGTCAGGGACCCCTGATGTCTCTAGGTAGAGGAAGGGAATCAATGGACCATTGCGATGAAGAACGTTTCCAGAGCCAAGCAACTTGTTGCGCAGAGCAGAGTCTCTCTTGCCAGTGCCAACCTAGCACTTGGTGTCTCTTGGCAAGGGAGGAGTCTCAGGTCTGGCAAAGGAGGAGAACACTTCCTTTAGCTGCTTGCTTTTAGTGGGGCTCCTAATCAACCCCCCCCCCCCCTGCCAGCACTGTCAGGATCACCTGTGTTGTCAGAAGGCCTACTATTTGATCTGGTGAAGAAATGAGCCCACCTGGCCTGCCCTGTGGTGCTAGGTTGAGGGTCTGAAAATGCCAGGCCTGGGTGGCCTTCTTTCGTTGGGTGGTGAGACATCCCGCTGCTGTGTTGTTCCTATGGTCCTAGGATTCCAAACCAGCTTGCCTTTCTCTTCCCACCTCCTGGAGTGTTCCTTTGGTTGCCGCTTGAGTCCTTTCCAGGGTTTATAGTTGCACTTAGCAGGGAGGAGCAGGGAGAAATGGGTCTAAGCCATCTTGTCCAGAACAAAATTGCCTTCTAATTTTTAAATATTTATTTAAAAACTAAAGAACAACCGAAGAAAGTATCATTCTGATTGTTATATGATTGCTACTGGAAATAATTTTGGTATAGAAATTAAGGCATTTAAAAAATGATCTGCTCCAGGTGTACAATATACGAGCTATGCTGCTGAGAGGGAGCAAAGTAAAAGGAGAGATCAGAAAGGCTGTGGAGAACAGCCTTGAAGTCAAGGGTGGAAAGAGTGTTAAGAAGCTGAGAGAGGTTATTATTTTATTTGCTTTATGATGGGATTAGAAACAAGAGCATCTGAAGCATTAGGTTGCTTGCCCAAAATTGCTTTCACATTTGGCTGCAGGATGGTTGCAGAATTCAGGATTATGACATTCCAAGACCATGGTAACAGCACACTGTTTCCCAGGGTGCCACTTTGAAACTCCAAACACAACATTTTCTAGAAGATAGTCTACAATAGCTAAGTACCTTTTGCCTATCTGGCAAATGAACAGAAGGTTTCAAAAGAAACAAATGTTTACTAAATTTGACTAGTATTAAATGTCTGTTATTAATTGTCTCTTAAGCACCCTGCATGGAGGGGGCTTAATGTTCATGAATTCATTTCAAGATAATAATTACCACTGGAGTGCTTACTCTTAGAGGGAGACTATTAAATTATAATTGGCATTTGGATAAGTCTGTAAAACCAGTTCTTATGTCTTTTTTTAAGCGTCTGATTTCTCAAATTTATCTGTGACAATTTCTAATATTTCACATTTCTCCAAGCTTCTTTTGCCCGTGATCACTTTCATATAAGCTAAACCTTTGTTCCCAATAGTATATGCAGGATTCCCAATAAAGGCTGACTGCTTACTAATTAAATGTGTTTCAGTCTTTCATTAGATCTTTTTATACAACAATATCTATATCCCTGCCTTTTTCAGGTTCAATTTTTAGAAATCTACTGAAAGACTCAAATAAATAAATATAAATATATATACACATACGTGTGTGTATATTTATATATAAATTTATAATATTTACGAGTCTTTTTCCAAAGAGAATTTTATTTTTTGTTTTAATGGTGAGGCTTTTGGTTTTTTAAGATTTTATTTATCCATTTGGCAGAGAGTGAGAACACAAGCAGGCAGAGCAGCTGTCAGGGGGAGAGGGAGAAGCAGGTTCCCTGCTGAGCAGGGAGACCAATGCGGCGCTCAATCCTAGGACCCAGGATCACGACCTGAGCCGAAGGCAGACGCTTAACCGACTGAGTCACCCAGGCACCCCAAGACATTGTTTTTAAAGAAATTTAAGACAAGAGACTTCCTTCCCCCAAAATCCTCCAGGAAAACTATCTCTAAATGAAACCAAACTGTAGATAGCATTCTGGATGAAATTCACTACCCGATACAGAAGGTTTATGTATTTTGGCAAGTGCAATTGGGCTGTGATTATTTGTTATTTTGAGGCATGGGAAACTACTCACTGGAAATAGATTAAGGTATCTTTGGAAAATCTCTTAACACTTTCAAGATGTTGGGATGCCATCTCACCTACCCTGAATTTCCTCCAACACATGAAATGGCCTCTCGGCATCCAGAAAAAGTGAACCAAGCTTCCAGAAGTGTCTGTCTTGCAGTAAGCTGACACTTCTGCCTGAGGTGCAAGTGCTTTCAAGGGTCTTAGCTTCCTCCTGCCTGTCTGAGAGTATCTGTGGTAAAAGTTATGATGCTTTGGTAACTTCAGACCTCAACTCATGGCTGAGCTATTAAATCATGACTCTATGAGCAGGTGAGATGGCAAGGATTTGAGTACAAACGATCAGGTTTATAAATTACAGGTGCAAGAATTCACCCAACAGTATAATTATGACTCAACTTGGAAGAATCTAAGGGTCAGAGCCACAAAATACGATGTACAAATGATTTCACCAAGAAGAGTGATGTACTCCTTTATAGGGCAGGCTCTAACAGCTATAATTCTGCAACTTGAGGCAAGAGGAAGCAAATCTGCCCTTGCAAACCTGCCTAGAAGCGCCAATATTATTGGTTCTCCTCCTCATCCTTTTTCAACATAAGATCATCAACTAATGCTCCAGAATATTCCCCTGTGCCAAAAACTGCCCTCCCATGAAGTGAACAGGTAAAAAGCCACTGATGTTTTATCTGCAGTGTGGCTGGCTCAGCAGTGCCAAGGCACACTGGAGAAATAATTATTTGATGTTAAATAATCATTTGCTTATTTGATAATTAAAAAAATCCCAAATCATTATTGCAACCCAGATGTCTCCTGGGGGATATGGATTGAGTCAAATTAATCCAAGCTCCCTGGATCGTAACTCCACCTGCTTATTCACAGCCACCAGTGCTACAGTTGGAAATCTGTGCCCCTCCTCCCCCAAATTCATATATTGAAATTCTACTCCGCAAGATGATGATATTAGGAGGTGGTGGCCTATGGGAGGTGATTAGGTCATAAGGGTAGAGCCATCATGATTGGGATTAGTGCTCTTATGAAAGAGACCTCACAGAGTTCCTTACCCATTCTAGCATGTGTGGATACAAGAAATCAGCAGTCTGTAACCTGGAAGTGGACCTTCAGAATCCAATCATGTTGGCATTCTGATCTTGGACTTCCAGCCTCCAGAATTGTGAGAAATAAATGTTTGTTTATAAGCGACCCAGTTTAGGGTATTTTTATTACAACTGCCCAAAGAGACAGCTTCCTGGAAAAGCCCCCTCCCAACCAAGTATTCCTGGATGTCCCTGGAGGGGTTTCACAGTGAGCTCGGGAACCAGTATGGCAGATGCAGCCTCCGCACATCCACTGTGATCAAATTTTTCTCCTCTCCTGCAATGGCTTCCCATTGTCAGTGTCGTCTACTCAAAAGTGGAGTGAGGGTCTCTTCCCAGGGCTGCTGATGAGGGTGGGAACTTCAGTTTCCCACGGAGTACACTCCATTGCCATGCTCGCTAAATGGTCCATGATGCAGTAGCAGAGAGACATTCACTCGGGGCCAGCAGTCTAGAGAATGTCTCTCTTCTCCACTGTGTCATATTGTCACCTGAGCTCCAAAGCAAAAATGTGTGTGTTCAGTCTCATCAGGGTGCCTCATAAAATAGTTTCTCCCATGTTAGATATCAATAATACCTTTCACCATCAAGGCTCAGAACCATTGTATCAAACCAGGCAAGAACAACCATCTTGCCTTCTACTCTCTTGTCCTCATTCCCAGTTCTCTACCCTCCTCTACCTGTGCACTATATTCACCAAACTCCTCTTTCAGGACGCCTGGGTGGCTCGGTCAGTTAAGCCTTTGGCTCAGGTCATGATCTCAAGGCGCTGGGATCGAGTCCCACATCTCTTTGCTCACCAGGGAGCCTGCTTCTCCCTCTGTCTGCCCCTTCCTCTGCTTCTGCTATTTCTCTTTATCTCTCTCTGACAAATAAATTTTTTTAACTCCTCTTTCTTCCTTCAGATACAAAAGTCAAGAACTCAAGGGCTCATGGACGTCAATTCAGAGAAATGTTGCGCACCCAACCGAACCTCTCTGCTGCCAGTGATAAGTGATTCTCTGTGAGATAGTATATTCTTTACCTTCAATCCTCCACTTGGCTTTGACTGTTTCGACATGGCTTTGGATTCTCTATAGCCGTGGTCTCCAAAATGCGGTGGTCCCACCCCAGGGTGATAGATAATACTGTCAGGTATAGGGAGCAAATGTCAGAATCAGTAGACAGACAGGTGCAGTTTTATTCTTATTTAATATAAAGATCGCCCCCAGTGCCCTCCATCAGTCTGTATGAGAGAGCCCAATGTTTTTCAAGGTCTCCTGGGGGAAGGAGCAAATGTTCCACACTGGGAATAGTTGACAATGGAGCCCTCATGTGATCATTTCTTTCAGTGTATTGCCAAGTATTATCATTGATGTGTTCCTGGTTGAGTGGCATTGCCAATTATGTTACCCAGTTTTAAGTAATAACTCTCTCAAATTTGGCAAGTAGCTTAAAGAATCCCTGCAAAGAAACCACAGATCAAGGTATGGCCATTAACCCAAGCTCACGAAAGTGAGAAATGGCAGCAGTAACAATTTTCCTACCCTAGTAGCTCAGTCTCAGTCATATTATATAAAATAATGAATTCAAATCAGAGTACTTAAAAATCGAAGTTACCAAGAAAGATGTTATTAGTAATTATTTTAGTCTGGAGTCTCCCCAAAACAGACCCCAGGACAAGGATTTAGATGCAAGTATCTTATCTGGGAGGTGATTCTGGGAAAAACAGTGAGGGAGTAGGGAAGGGACATACAAAGGCAGGAAAGCCCATCAAAGGTATGCTGATGAACGGATTACTACTGTGGGCACCCGGGACCCTCTGAGCGGCTGTGTGGAACAACCCTGTCCCTCTGAGGTGCAATGTAGTTGGAGTGTTTATCCACTGACTCTTGTCCCCCATTGGTTAAGAGTCATTTCTGGGGTATGTTAGGTCCCTCACACTATGGCGTCTCTCAAATATACTGACTATACTTTAATAGTCCAAGAACGCTTTCATGAGGACAGGCATTGGAAGTGGTTACTTGTACAGGAACCTTCTGCAGATGACTGCTAGGAAGGGCCAAGGTGATCTGGATTGGGCACTGATAGAGTATGCCACCATAATTAACCTTTTTGTGACTGCTTATGGTTTCTTGAGCTCATAGTACACAAATATAACTTAGAAACAAATATATCTCTATCAGTGGTTCATGCCCCGAATATTTTTACTGATATAGGGGTCTGGATCAAAAAAAGTTTTGGAGGGACATCTGGCTGGTTCAGTCATTTAAATGTCTGCCTTGAGCTCAGGTCATGATCTCAGGGTCCCAGGATCGAGCCCCACATTGGGCTACCTGCTCAGCAGGGAGCCTGCTTCTCCTTCTGACCCTCCAGCTTCTCGTGCTCTGTCTTGCTCTCACTCTCTCTCAAATAAATAAATAAAATCTTTAAAAAAAAAATCTTTGGAGCTCACTCCTCTAAGGGGAGTTGGAATCTCAGAATGGTTTATGAGCACTAACTACAAATCCTGTTGAAATTCCCCAGACCAGAGTAGAGTCATAGAGTAAAAATTATTAAACCTCTTTTTTGCCCAGAAGTATCTTACAAAGGAGTGCCTCTCTGTTCTCACAAGACTCCTAGCAACTTGGTTGCTTAACTTTTCTTTTGGCATGATGACATTTAAGAGCAATTTGCTTTGTATAGGAAAATTTCAAAATGTAGGGTTCATGGTGGGCAGGGAAGGGAGAAAATTATAAAGGAGGATGGTATTGAAAGGACAGTGTTCTCACTTCACCAGTGGACCCTAAGAGAGGATGAGCTACCTCTCATGGCATTTGACCATGCTGCCCTCCATGGTGAGAAGGGCCACTTCCCCTGAGGAGTAGGGTGGGGGTGGGTAGAGAGCCATGAGGTCCTACTGGTCGGTCAGATTGATCTTTCTGACTTACCATTTGGGTTCTCTTTGTCTTAAGTAGCCTGAAGTGGACGAACAACGTTTATGCAATCAAGATTCTTCTGGGACCTCTTTAGTCATTGATACTTGACACATCAATGGTCTATATCACTGATTTTTAGTGTCTCCAGATTATTCACTTCAGGAAGTACTAGAAGAGTTAGGGCCATGAGCCATCTGTCCTAGTATTCTGTTTATGTCAAGGAAATATAAGGACAAGTTTTGGAAGGATACATCTTTCTTACAGACTAAGCTGTAAAGATACTACCAAAACATATGAACTCTGCTTAGCCATCTAACCTCAGCCAATGAACAACTGATGACTTGATGTTTGTGCCAGGGCCTGTGGTAGGTTAGAAAGCAAGGAAGGGAGAGGAAGAGGAGGGAAGGAATGGGAATCATCCCAGGCTTCCTTAAAAAGTAGCTAACCTTAGACAGGGCTGTGCATGGTGATTACCAAATGAAGTTGCAAACATGGAAACATCTTAATGGCTTTGATGAAAGCTATGATGATCAGTGAAGCATCCAGAAAAAGGTAAGATCTGAGCTAAAAATTATTCTCAAACTTGAATACATGCCAGAACCACGTGGACTGTTAAATCAGACTGTAGGTCCTCACTCCCCAGAAACTCAGATTCCCTAGGTCTGTGGTGAGACCTAAGCATTTGCATTTATAACAAGTTCCCAGATGATGTAGATGGTGCTGGTCTAGAGACCACATTTGAGAACCATTTCTCTGAAGGATTTTAGATATGTAGAAGAGCAGGGAGTTGCTATGAGGAAGGTGGCACCTTATTCTGCAGGGAAAAGTAGAAAACATATTTAGAAGGCTTCTGAAGTGAAGGGATTATAGATAGAAGAATGGGAGATAAGAATGTACTAGAAGAGTTAGGGCCATGAGCCATCTGTCCTAGTATTCTGTTTTTAAAGATTTTGAATTTTATCCTGTAGGCCACTGGAAGTCATTGAATATATTTGAGTAGTGACATGATTATGATGGAAACTATATTTCAAAACTGTTTGATTATAGTATATTCCATTATGTGAGCAGGGGAAGGGAAGAGATGGACAGAAAAATAAAAAAGTTTGTGAACTTAAGTTGTTTTAAAGTCTATTTCGTAGGGGTGCCTGAGCGGCATAGTCAGTTGAACATCCAACTCTTTGTTTTGGCTCAGGTCATGATCTCAGGGTTGTGGGATTGAGCCCCATGCCAGGCTCCACTCAGCATGGAGTGCTTGAGATTTTCTCTCTCTCTCTCTCTCAAAAAAATAAATAAATCTTGAAACATCGATCTTGTATACTATTCTTTCCAAACAAAGGTGAGAAAAGAAGTACTTCTTGGGGATTACACTTTGATAAGAAGCCTGGACCAGCATTCCTCTTGGTAAAGAAGACAGAGGCAAACAAATGGCATTTGAGTTTTGGTCTTCCATTATTCAAACTTTCCTTAAAAATGACAGCATGGAAATCTTAAAGTCTGCTCAGAATCTGAGCCAATTTGATGGGAGAATCTGCAGATTTTCAAGCAGTAAGTTGATCTGTGGTGGCCTTCAACCCAGGAGTGAGGAATTTTTGTTTATAGTCTTGACTCAAAGGAGATCCAAATTTGCCCCACCCTGGAAGTGTATCACTAGGGGGGGAATTTTCAGTGTTTAAATGGCTTATAATAAGACCACATTGAAATGTTCTTTTTTTCCTTGCTCTGTTAAGATAAATGCAAAGTGCGGGACACTGATTCTACAACAGGCAAGAGAATGGCGCTCCAAGGGCATGTGCATGGACGCACCCACTCCACATCGTACTGGCCGAGAGCTCTGCACTGAGGGAGATGCTCTGGCCTATTTCTGCATGAAGCAAAATCAATATGGGCGAACCTGAAAACCATCTGTTGGTAGCCGCTGGAAAGGCAGATGAAAGAGGAGCTGAGAGACAAGGGTGAAGACTTGGGAAACAGTCCAAAGAAGCTCTTTTGACAACTCAAGTCATTACTTAACATGACATAGACATCTTGGAGGCCCCAAGAGAAGCCCACGAGCCCTGTCTGAAGGGGCCTAGAGCCAACATGGGGCAGACACAGTTCAAAGCAAACCTCTGGCATCTCAAAATGTTCCTACACCTTTGTTCTCTTGGGTTACACCTTGCTAGGTAACCCTCTTCTCTGAGATTTTTCTGCCATTTCCTCCTTTTCTCATTCTTTAGTCACCACCCAGCTCCCTATGGGTGGAATAATAATTTAGCACAAGTTCAATTTGTTGGAAAATGTTTTGCAGTAAAATCTTACTGCTTTTGTTCTCTGTGGCTAGAGGGGTGGTGGCCTGGTATGACTGTCCCAATTTGAAAGGCAGGGAAAATAAGGATAATGGATCAAGTGATTTGCCAGAGATGAAATATAAGGATTATATTTATATATTTATATATTTATATTTATATAACGAGATTAGCACTCGTTACTTTTTATCCCAGCAACTGAAATAAATACAAGGACTAAACTGTAGCAATTATTTAGGAAAGCACTGGAAAACATCATTCTTTGTGATTCTTGTGAAATGAATGTGGTAACAGAGAAGGTGGCTCTGCCAATTTTTAATTCAGTGAAGGTTTTGAACATATTTCTGATTCCTTTGACACATCCCCAGTTTTCTCATGCATAAAATGGAGCTAATATAGTAATTAGTATCTACCTTGTAGGATGGTTGTAAGGATTAAATGACTTAAAGCATGTCGAGAACTTAGAACATTACATGGCATCTAATAAGCACTCAATAAATTTATTAGTATTATGCTTGTTGCAATAACAACAGTTTATTTTAAAGTGACAACCTTAATATTCAAATCTTCCAAAAATTCATACCAGAAAATGCCTCGCTGCAAAGGAATTATACTGGTTTGTCTGAGAACCTTACTAGAATAAGAAAATAAGGGGTAGAGATTGAGTTAATGAGTGGTCCATCACTCTTCCAGAACATTTTGGAAATTAAACTCTTCATTTTAGGGTTTATTTGTATTGGGTCCAGCTGCGCCTTTGGGAAAATGGAACCCAAATGTGGCAGGTGCCATTCTTGCTCCTACCTACCTGCTCCCCATTGTAGCACCCCATTTCCCGACCACTAAGAGTGCACTGTGATCAGGTTCTGATGTGACACCAAATTTATCTGTGACTGCTAAAGCAGTCAATCTGCTTGTCACACCTGTGTCACCTCTCAAATATAAACCTCACAGGTCCTCTCTCCCTTCCCATAATGTCAGCCCAGGTTTGTTTGTTTGTTTGTTTGTTTGTTTGCTTTTTACCTCTCCTACTCTTCCTGTCCCTCCCAATCCTTTACACAGTGTCCGCTGGAATTCTGATGTCCCCTTCCATAGCAAGCAACCCTGCAGATGCCTGTTCCTTCACCAACTAGAGGTAATTGAAGCCTGGCTCTCCGATGAAGCTCCCTACTTCCTAGAACTCCCTTAGACAGATGTTGTTTATTCTACTGCATTTCATGAAGATGATACCATCATTCACTTCTCCCCCATATTTATATGAAAACCTTTATATAAAAAACTTCTGGGGAACTTCCACTTTCAGGAAGATGGAGTGGATATACTTTTCCTTATTCCTCCCACTAGGTACAACTAACAACCCTAGACATTAAATGTAAAACAAACATAAAAAGCCTCTGAAAGGTGGAGAAAGGAAGGCAGACTAGCCAGGGAGCTCTGACCTTGAAGAACAACAATGTCATGAAGTCTTTGAAGTTTCTTTTTGCCTCCTATAGCACAGAATTGGAGCTGAAGAAGCTGACAGTCTGGAACACAGCCAGGGTACACACACGCGCACACACACACACACACACACACACACACATACATACATACACACACACACAAAACAAAAAACAACAATAACAAATAAAAACCTGCTATTGCCAGTCAAAGTACCACGAAAGGGACCGTCTCACAAGATGGAACATTTAGAAAATAACTACTTTACTCTGGTCAAACACCACAGAAAGAACTGTAGTCTAGACTTCCACCATTGCATGGCTGTAACTGGGACCCCTCTCACCAGAGCAGTCAGAGGAAGCTGAGTAGGGAATAGGCAGCCATGTCTTTCTTCCCCACTTGGTGGTAACAAACACACACCCTGTGCAGTGTTGGTGGAAATCAGGTGGGAAGCCTGGAACCCTATCTTCACCTAGCCAGAATGAGGCACCTCTCTCTCCTCCCCCCTGGGAGTCCTAGTGTAATTTCCCCACTATCCAGTGGTAAGGAGACAACCACCCCAAGTGTCAGGGAAGGCTTTGTGGGGAATTGGAACTCCCCTAGGATGACAACAGAAGCTAAGTGGGGAACCGGAATTTCTACTCACCAAGCAGGAATAAAATGCCTCTCCTGCTTCTGCCTGAGCAGTATCAGGAAGCCAGCTAAAACAGAAGGTTTCAGTAAAAGCCAGAGTACAACAGCAGAAGTGTCCATGTCTCAGTAAAAAAAAAAAAAAAAAGAAGAAATCATTCTTCATAAAAAGAACCAGTAAAATCTCAATTTGAATAAAAAAGACAATCAAAAGATGCCAACACAGATGGAAAAGCTATTAGAATGATATGACAAAGACAAAAGCAGCCATCATAAAAATGCTTCAAAGAACAATTACAAACAAGACTAAAGCAATGAAAATGCAAGCAGTATCAGCAAGGAAATAGAAAGTCTCAGCAAAGAGAGAGAAGATATAAAGAAGAACTAAATGGAAATTGTAGAATTAAAAATATAGTGACCAAAATTAAAAACTCAACAGATGGGCTCAATAGCAGGATGGAAAGGAGGATAGAGGACAGAACTGGTGAATCTAAAGAAAGAACAATGAAGATTACCAAATCTGAATAAAAGAGGAAAAAAAAGACCAAGAAATATGAACAGAGTCTCAAGGAACTATGGGAGTATAACAAAAGGTCTAACATCTGGGTCACTGGAGTCCCAGATGGAGAGGAGAAGAGGATGGGGATGGAAAAGTGCTAAAGAAATAATAGCTGAAAACTCTCCAAATATGGTGAAATAAATAAATCTATAAATTTCAGAAACTGAGCAAGCCTCAAACAGGATAAAACCAAAGAAACTGCCACACCACATCATATAGTAGTAAAACTTCTGAAAGTCAAAGGTGAGGATAAATCTTGAAAGCAGTGAGAGAGAAACAGCACACTACCTATGGGGGGAAATAATTCAAACAACCACATGTTTCTCATCAGAAATCATTATTAAACTGCTAAAATAAAACAGTATGTTTTTCATGTACTGAAAGAAAAAAGAACTGTCAATCCAGAATTCTATATCCAGTAAAATTATCCATCAAGAATGAAGAGGAAAAGAGGAAATCAAGACATTCTCAGATGATGAAAAACTAAGAGAAACTGTCATCAGCAGACCTATCTTAAAAGAGTGACGAAAGTAAATTTTTTAAACAGAATAGATATGATAAAAGGAGTCAGAACATCAGGAAGGAAGGAAGTACAAGAGAAAGAGAAAAATGTGGGTAAATACATTTTCTTTCTTTTTAGTCTTCTCAATTATGTTTCATAATTGAGGCAAAAATTATAAAACTATCTGATGTGTTTCTAAATGTATGCAGAAAAATATTTAAGACAATTATACTCTAAACAAAGGAGAGTAAAGGCAGCTAAGGTTTCTGTACTTCACTAGAATTGGTAAAAATGACTAGCAGATTCTGATAAGCTATGTATATATAATGCAATGTCTAAAGCATCTACTAAAAGGGCTATACAGGATACACTCAATGACTCTATATAGCTACCCCAAAATTAAATTCTAAAAAATGTTTACATAACCCACAGGAGGGCAGGGAAAACAAAATAGACATGATACACACAGAGAACAAATTTTAAAAAAATGAAATGGAGACTGAAGCCTTAACAGGCCAATAATTACATTAAATGTAATTGGTCTAAACATACCAGTTAAAAGACTAAAATTGGCATAGTGGATTGAAAAACGTGACACAACTATAATGAACTTCAAATATAATGACATAGGTAGGCTGAAAGTAAATGGTGGGAAAAGATATACTATGTAAACAGTCAAAAGAGAACAGAATTGGCTACATTGATATTAGATAAAGTGAGACTATAAAGTAAGAAAATTACCAGACACAGAGGGGGACATTACAAGACAATAAGAGTCAACCCACCAGGCACACATAGCAATCTTAAATGTGTATGAATCAAATGACAGAGCTGACAAATCTGTGAAATAAGAAAATGATGTAATTGAAAAGAGAAATAGACAAATCTAGCATCATATTTAGAAGCTAGAGTACCCCACTCTCAGCAGTTGATAGAACATCTAAACAGGAAATCAGGAAGGATGTCAAAGAACCCAACACCACTACCAAGCAACAGGATCTAATGGATATTTATACAACACTTTGCCCAACAATGGAAAAATACACATTATTTTCAACTGTCCATGGGCAATATATAAAGACAGTATTCTGGGCATTAAAAAAGCCACAACTTATTTATAAGAATTGAAATAACACAAAGTATGTTCTCCAACCATAATGGATTCAAACTAGAAATCAGTAACTACAAGATAATGGGAAAATCTCCAGTTAGAAATTAAACACACTTCTAGGGGTGCCTGGGTGGCTCAGTGGGAAAAGTAGTACAACTCACCCAATATGAAACAAATAATATGAATAGCCCTATAGCCATTAAAGAAATTGAATCTATAATTTTAAAACTTTCCAGAACGAAATCTGCAGGCCCAGATAGCTTCATTGGAGAATACTACCAAATGTTTAAAGAATTAACACCAATTCTATACAATCTCTTCCAGAAAATGGAAGAGGAAGAAACACTGCTTAGTTCATTTTATTAAACTAGTATTAACCAGATAATAAACCAGATAAAAAGAGTACCAAAACAAAACAAAACCCCTCTCTTTCATAAATATAAAAACCAAAATCTTTAACAATATTTTATCAAATAAATTTACCAAGATACAAAAAGAACCATACACCATGACCAAGTGGGGCTCATTCCTAGGATGTGAGGCTGGTTCAAATTAAAAAATCAATCAGTGTTGGGGCACCTGGCCTCTGCCTTCTGCTCAGGTCATGATCTCAGGCTCTTGGGAACGAGCCCCACATCGGGCTCTCTGCTCAGCAGGGAGCCTGCTTTCTCCTCCCCTCTCTCTGCCTACTTGTGATCTCTATCAAATAAATAAATAAAATCTTAATAAAAAAGAAAGAAAGCCCAAAATTAAAAAAAAAAAATCCATCAGTGTAGTCTACCACAATAACAGTAAAGAATATAAATCACATGATCATGTCAAATAATGCAGGGAAAACATCTGACAAAATTCAACATCCATTCACAATAAAAGAATAATCTCAGAACTAGGAATAGAGGGGAACTTCCTCAACTTGATAAAGAACATCTACCAAAAGACTACAGCTAATAATTAATGATGAAAGACTGACTGCTTTCTCCCTAAGACCAGGAAGAAAGTAAGAATATTTGCTCTTACCATTCTTATGCAACATAGTTCTGGAGGTTCTAGCCAGTGTAATATGGAAAGAAAAAGAAAGGAAAGGCATAGAGTTTGGGAAGAAAAAAATGCACCTTCCCTATTTGCAGATGACACGATTGTCTAGGTAGAAAATTCCAGGAAATCTACAAAGTACTCCTAGGACAAATAAGTAAGTTTGAGAAAAGTGGCATGATACAAGAGGAACTTACAAAAGCTGATGATATTTCTGTATACTAGCAATGAGCACACAAACACTGAGATTAAAAATACAATATCATTTATGATTCCTAAAGTAAATACTTATGTGTAAATCTAAGAAAGTGTGTGTGGGACTTTTATGCTGAAAACTACAAAACACTGATGAAAGAAATCCAATAAGATACACATAGAGAGACATACCATGCCCACGATTAAAAGATTTAACACTGAAAAAAAGTCAGCGCTCACCAACTTGATATATAGGTTTACTGAAATTCCTATCAAAATCCTAGCATAACTTTTTGTAGATATGGACAAAATTATTCTACAATATATGGAAAGGTAAAGGATCTAGGTACAAAAACAGTTCAAAAGAAGGATAGGGGCACCTGGATGGCTTAGTCAGTTAAACATCCAACTCTTAACTTCAGCTCAGGTCATGACCTTGGGTCATGGGATTGAGCTCCTCATTGGGTTCTGTGCTGGTCATGGAGCCTGCTTGGGATTCTCTCTTTCCCTCCCTCTTCCCCCAAACCTCTCTATCTCTCTCTCAAAAAAAAAAAAAAAACCTGATAAGTTGGACTTCATTAAAATTACAAACCTTTGGGCTCTGTGAAAGGATGCAGAGGCAAGCTATAGACTGGGAGAAAATATTTGCAAAGCACATATTCAGCAAAGGACAGCATCTAGAATACATGAAGGACTCTCAAAACCAACAGTATAATACAAACAATCCAATTAAAACATGAGAAAAGACATGAACAGACATTTCACAGAAGAGGATATACAGATGGTAAGTAAGCACAAGAAAAGGTGTTCAAGATCATGAACCATTAGGAAAATGCAAATTAAAACCACCATGAGGGGTGTCTGGTTGTCTCAGTTAGTTAAATGTCTGCCTTCAGCTCAGGTCATGACCCCAGGGTCCTAGGATTGAGCCCCACATTGGGCTCTCTGCTCAGCAGAGAGCCTGCTTCTCCCTTTCCCTCTGCTGCCCCACTGTTACGTTCTCTCTCTCCTCTCTCTCTCTCAAAAAAATAAATTAATTAAAACTTCAAAAAAAAAAATAAAACCCCAATGAGATATTACTGCCTCTATCAGAATGGCTAAAATTAAAAACAGTGACAGCACCAAATGCTGGCAAGGATGCAGAGAAACTGGTTGACTCAAACTATTGCTGGGAATGTAAAATAGCACAGCTACTCTGGAAAATAGTTTGATGATTATTTGAAAAGCATGAAACATGCAAGTATCATATGATTCAACAATTGCACTGCTGGGCATTTATCCCAGAAAAATGAAAACTTACGTACATGCAAAAACCTGTACACGAATGTCCATAGCTGCTTTATTCACAACAACCCCAAACAGGAAACAACCCAGATGTCCTACCACAGGTGAATTGTTACACAAGCTATTGTACTACTCAGCAATAAAAAGGAATAAACTATTGAGACACAAAACCATCTTGGATGAATCTACAGGGAATTATGCTGAGTGGGGGGGAAAGCCAATCCAAAAAGATTATAAGTTGCATGATAACATTTATATAACATTTTTTTAAATGACCAAAATTCTAGAAATGAACAGAGTGATGGTTGCCAGTGGTTAGGGTTGGGATGCAGGCAGGGGTGGGAGAAAAGTGGGTGTGGTTATGAAAGGACAATTGAGGGATCCCTGTGGTGATGAGAATGTTCTGTATCTCTACCATATCAAAGTCATTATCTTTGTAGTGATTTTCTTACCACTGGGAGAAACCCCAAACCTCTCTTTATTATTTAGCTGCATGATAATCTATGATTATCTTAAATAAAAAGTTTGATTTAATTAAGAAAAATTTTTAACTCCCGTTTTGAGTCGTTATCTTCTGAGTGTACCACTATCTTTCTTCATCACCTTCATCTACCAGATGGGAGCTGATGGTGACTTGGAATATAGAGGAAGTGGTAAAAATGATGAGAGGTGGGCTGTTTCTCGGTGTAATTTGAAGGTAGAACCAAAAGAATTTGCTGATGGATCAAACATCAGCAAATAAATTAATTTGTGAATAATGAATGAATAAATGAATCAGTGAAATAAATGGAGGGATCCAAACATAACTCCAGATGTTTCCTGGGCCATTTGAATGATGGATTCATTATTTACTGAAATGGGGAAGACTGAAAGAGGAGCATGTTGGAAAATTGGGAGTTTGGCTTTAGATAGATTGAGTCTGAGATTCCTAGTAGAGTGAAGATGTAGAGCAGGCAGCTGGATACATATGCCTAGAGTTAAGAAGAAAGATTAGCTCTGGAGAATCAAAGGAAGGACCCATCAGCACGTGGATAGTATTTAGTTATGAGTTTAGATAAGATTGCCTAGGTAATATAGGTATAAGAGAGAAGCAGTCTGGTCTGAGACCTGGAACTCCAAAGTTTAGAGACCACACACATGAGGAGAAAATAGCAAAGACACGGAGAGGCAATGGCCAGTGAGACAGAGGAGAGCCATGAGAAAGTGGGGTTTGGGAAACAAAGTCTTAACTCTTGGAGGGTCCCTCCTTCATCTTTTTCATTAATGCACTAGCCTCTGGCTTTATATTCAGCCCTTTTAAGCACCATATATATTCAGGTTCTCCCCTAAATTGTTGTCTTCATCAGTGAGCCCTCCCTTGAAGCTCCAACTCATAAAATCCATTGATTGTTGGACACTCTGTTGAAAGAACATATAAGTACCTGTTCTAGTTATTTATTAATGCCTACCAAATCACCCATAAACTTAGTGGCTTCAAACAGTAACAATAATTTATTATCTCTCTCAGTTTCTATGGGTCAAGAACTTGAGATTGGCTCGGTTGGGCAGGTTTTGGCCCAGGATCTCTCAGATGAATACAGATGGCTGGGGTGGAAATCATCTGAAAGCTCACTCATTCACAAAGTTTGGCACCTGGGCTGGGAAGACTCAAAGCATCATTGGTCCAGGTACACCTCATCAATCTTGGAGTTATACAATACACAATGCAATTGCAGGGTATGGCATTTTAAAGCATAAATAAAGTTGGTATCCATCACCATTCAATTCTCCAAGCTGGCACAGTCTAAGTAAATACCAGAATTCAGTGGTTTGGAACCAGAACCAGATGTTGGTTTTCCAGATATGGAACAGAATCTTACCAGATAGGATCACATTATCCCTGTGTGTCTATCCCGGGCAGTCTATCCTTCTGGAATGCTACTGTAGCACAGCAAAAACCATTTATCCCAATCCCTAAAATCACTGCATCAGTCATATGACATACAATAAGCAAAATTCACCATGTTGACAGTCCCTGTAAGCCTCTCTGGGAACTTTGGAGAAGACTGTCATTGCATGAGCACCTACACATCAGGCTTATCGAGCGTTCCACTGTACCAAGACAAAACACCTTGGTTTTTACACTTGTTGTCCTATCCTAGTTTTTATAGTGCCCCCTTTACTTACTTTCGGAAGTGTCTGATTAATTGAGATATATGTATTTATTTACATATATATTTACATATGGATATAATAAATATGGTATTTAATAAGTATTAATTTTAGTTAATTATTAATATTAATAAATATATATTTAATGCTTGATATATGATATTTGATTCTAGCTATCTAGCTGTTTATCAGTCTATCTATAAAATTTATTCTTCTCTGAAGTCAGATGGTTTCAGAATTGGGCTAAAGGTGCACATTATTTCTCCAGAGAGCAACAGACTGATGTGTCAACAAAGGGTTCTGGAAGAGAAAAGAACCAGCCTTTCCCTGAGTGTGAGGGGCAGGAGACACATAGGAGCCCAAGGTGTTTAATGTCAAAAGGGAATCCAGATAGATAACTAAATGTGAAGTCACCATTCTCATAAGAGCAGTAAGTAAGCTATGGAAGTTCTCTTAACCCGTCTCTGCTTACTTGACTTGCCTTAACTAATACTCGCCACCAGAAGCAGGACTAACACCCAGAGCCAGAAACTGCTCAGGGCTAAAAGGCTACTCTGTCAAATGTCCGGATGCTTCTGTTGTCATGCTTGAGTTGAATATTTAGCCAAGAGTGAGGTAAATTTGTTCTCAAAACTGTTTATGCTTATAGTTGTTATTAGACCACTATAACCTAATTAGATGTGACCTAAATCGATATAAAAAAGACAATAAAAAGCTTGAGAGTTATTGGATAGACTTGACTAAGGCAGACTGCTGGAGGTTAAAAAAAAAAAAGCTAATGGTCTAGATGTAGTAGATTCAGGTATGAAATATTAGGAGAAAATCAGAAAACTCTAGAGAGAGTTAGTACTCATATTTCCTTAAAAATATGAGGAAATTTTACGTTGTGGCTACTCAGCACCTTTTAAGATTTATTTATTTATCTTGGAAGGGAGGGTCAGAGAGAGAGAATCTCTAGGAGACTCCCCACTGAGTGGAGAGCCCAACACAGGGCATGGTCTCATGACCCTGAGATCTGGAACTGAGCTGAAAAAATCAAGAGTCGGACACTTAACCAACTGAGCCACCCAGGTGGCCCGCTACTCAGCATCTTTGAAAACACTTCTCTGTCTGGAGAATTTCCCTTCTCAAAGTCAGAATTAATTCTCCCAGCCTCCCTTGACGCTGGGGAGCAGACATGTGACCTAGGCTCTACCAATCAGAATTTAAAGTGGGAGTGAATAAGCTCGGTGGGGAGTTGGCTGAGGGGTGGGTGGTGGTAGAGGGTCTATCTTTCTGGGAAGCAGTGATAGCAGGTTTTGGGTGTTCAATGAGAGGAAGAAGTATGCAGGGCAGAAGGTGTGTGAGAGGTATCAGCAACTCTCTTGTAGATATGTTAAGTTGAGATGTATGTTAGGCCTCCTAATCAAGACGTCCAGTAGCTAGGCAGGTAGATATACAAGTAGGGAGTTTAGAAGAAAGGTCTGAGCTAGAGATACCAATGTGGAAAGCATGAGTATCCAGGTGGTGCTTTAGGCCATGGGCTTGGATAAAATCACCTAGGGAGTGAGAGGCAATGACAAGAAACACGAAGACCAAGTCTGCGGGTACTCCAAAGATTAGAGGTTGGGAAGACAAGGAAGTATAGGGCAGGTGGGTGGGAAGGAGAAGCCAGTAAGAAAAAGGCAAACCAAGAGAGGGTGGCGTCTCAGAGACCAAATAAGGAGTTTAAAGGCAGAGATGGTGATCAACATTGTCACTATTGCTGATGGGTCAAGTTGGATGAGGTCCAAAGACTGGCCAAGGGATGAGGCACCATAGAGACCACTAACATCTTTCATAAGAGCAGGTTCACTGATTTTTCTTTGGCCACCTGCAGTTCAGAAATCATCGTGGTTTTCCCATTCAGGGACCGGTGGGGGCTGTTGGGACGACTCTGTCAGCTCCCACCTCAGCTGGATGGGCTGTTGTTGATGTTCTTCCCCCACATTGGACAACTATTGTCAAGGCTGGCTCCAGCAGCTCTTTGTTGGGTACGATGGAAGTCCTTTTAGCCGGTTGACCCTCTCAGACCCTCTAAACACAGTGCCCCCCCAAGGGGGCCCATGAATCATCCCAGATGTTGGGAAAGACCCAATCAGTCCACCTTCATAGACGATCTTGTTTCTTCAAACCACAGACACTTCTCCCTCTTTTGCACCATCACCCGATGACCTTGTTTCTTACTCCACTGGAAATGTACTAGCAGTCAGGGAACAGTCCCTTAGGTTCCCACCACCACACCCACCAACCTCCCTGTGACTGCTTTCTCCCTCCTCTACAACAAATGAATTGTCTGTTCTTAGCTAAAGCTGACCCCTTACTTATGCACTGGTTCCCATCTGCACTTATAGGACCAGCTACATAATTTGGGGAGCCCAGTACAGAGTGAAAATTAGAGTCCCTTATTCAAAAGTTATCCAGAACCCCAAGATACCAACAGCAGAGCATTAAACCAAGCAATGTGCCCTTTTGATGCCTTGGCCCTGAGGGACGGCACAGGTCACACGTCCAGGAAACCAGCCCGCAGCGCCATCCCGGAAATGATGCCTTATTCCCTGGGCTGCCTTCTGCCACAGAGAGAATCCTGGCTGTGGTGAGTGGGTCTCCCACTGAGGTAATCTGAGCAGGTACTTTGGGGAAGAGGCGCTGCCCTCCAGAGAAGCGAGCAACCCTGGAAACCAAGGCTAGGCAGCCAGCGGGGGGCCACTTCCATCCAGGGTCCTGAGACACTGCCTGGGGACCACAGCCACACACTGAACAGGGAGTTCTTTTGCCTTCAGCCCTACGTGCCTCAGGACAATGCACAAAGAAGCTAAGGAACCGCCAAAGCACTCCCAGGGCCAATCTGCTGGCCCATCGCACTCACGCCGTGTGGTCAGCACACCAGTACGGCTCCCAGGCTTGTCCCCGGGATCACCGCCTGGTCTGGGGACATCTAGTTTCTGCCGGCTGCTTAGCAACTCCACTTCTACTTCTTCCTCTCTGAGGGGAGCTTATCCCCCAGGGGCTAGAATTTCCTGGAACTACGGCTGGACAGTCTGGAGATGTCTTAGACCCACCGATCCACCTCCTTCCCTCCCGCCACCGTGGAGGCCTCCTTCCTGCTTGGGGGCTGGCAAAACCAGCCGCGGGGCTTTCAGGTCCCCTTTTTTAAAGACCAGGTGCCGATGGCCGCTGATACTCTGGCTCCAGCCTCCCATTTGGAGGAATCAGAGGACTCTCACTGCCCAGGCTGGCCGGGGGGGGGGGGGGGTCTCTGCAGTTTAGGATGGGGGCATTGACTGGCTCTGTCCCCCGCAACGGCCTGCTCACCACTTCCTGTGCGGGGACTTTCTCCTTCCACTTGGGACACTCAGCCACCAAAGAGACTTCAGGGCTGGCTGACTTTCCTGAAGCTCCATCTTCCCCAGCAGAAATGGTCTCAGGAGGCAAAATGCCAACACACAAGCAGCGGTCCTCCGGACCCCGGGCCAGGGTGCAGCCACTTCCCCTCCCCCCCACCCCTTGCCTCACTGTCTTTTCCCGGGGAGGGGGTCCAGCTGTACCCCACTGCCCGTTCTCACCTCCCTCCTCTTCTTGCCTCCAGGGCAGCAGCTTTTCATTTCCTAGTGGAGGCTCCTGAACACCTTATGCCCAGATGCCGGTCACTTCCCCCAGGAACACCCCACCCCCACCCCTGCTCCTCCTGGCCACACTTTTCTACGGATGATACACAATGGCCAGCAGCCTCCTCCCCTGTGGCATTTCTCTTCCCATCTGAACCCTTCATGGGGGTCGGGATATCTCCATCACCCTCCATCAGGGTGAAGGGCAGGCCCTCTGTGGGGGGGGGGGGGGGACGGGGACTAACAGCAACTTTGAGGTGCTGGAGGGGGACAGGGAGTCCGAGTCTGCGTTCTCACACTTTCGCAGCCTGCCCTCAGAGGCCTTGGTGTTCCAGGGCCTCTGCAAGGATGGTGCCTGCTGTCACCGCTGTGGCCCACTTGCTGGCAGGCAGAGACCTGGACTCTGGCATCTTCTGCCAGCAGGAAGCCCGGGAAAGCCACGTTTCAGAGTCCAAAGGGGCTTCCCTGTTGGCAGCCCCTAAATGTGGAGCTGGACAGGAAACAGCTTTGGATTCATGTTAAGGCTCCTGGCAGCCAGGGACCGATGTGTGGCGGACTCTGGGTACTGCCCGGTACCCTGGGTGTTGGGAGAAGGGAATCTCTGAAGTCTTATCAGCTTCCCTGTGTCCTGACGGTCTGTCCAGACTCACGACCCTCCTCTAGGAGGCTGCCCCACCCCCATCAGCCTCAGGGGACAGTGGGGAGCAGCAGAGATGTGTGGATATACCCATATGCCCATATTTGTCTAGGCTGCTCTGGCTCATAAAGGCAATGCCGAAGGCAAGGGGGCACACGGCAGGGTCTCTCGTGTGCGTAGGACCGGATGTGCTTTTCCAGACAGCTGGCCTTAGGCTGTCCTGAGCCTGATGCAGGCACAGTACACGCTGGCGTGTTCACCTTCCTGGGTTTCCCAGGCCTGGCAGCAGGACAGGCAGAGCACCCACGGTGTTTCCACTCAGCACCGGGGCCACTGGCCTCCCAGTTGGACAGCATTGGGCCTCTTGGGCCTTAGCAGGGGGTTAAGAACAAAGGGCATGCTGCCCCCATCCAGGCTGCCTGTCTCTAGGGAAGCAGGCGGCCGAACCCAGTGGCAGGCACTGTGTGGTCAAGAAGAATGGGCAGGGCCTTCCGGAACATGGCCGGTGCCAGGCCTGGCTCCAGGAATAAGACTATGGGGCCCCGGGTTAGGCGGAAGGAAAATGGACCGCCGTGGGCCCCGGGGGAGCTGGGAGCAGGAGCTGGCAGTCCCCGGCAGGCGGAGCAAGGTGAGTGGGTTCCAGCACCTCCCCCTGCCACCGTTCAGGGCGGCCCAACAACCGGATGTTCCCATGGGCGCCTCTCTTCTCACAACACTCTTACCTCGGCCCAGGCACGTACATGACCCCATCAGAGCCTCACAACAACCCCCAAGGAAAGCACAGTTTTCTCCACATAAGAGAACAAGGATGGAGGTGCCGAGGACTGAAGGGATTGGTCCTGCAGCTAGTGAATGGCAGAGCCAAGATCCAGACCCACGTCTGCTTGGATCCAGCCTCTTATTCACGCGCCCTGCAGTGGACCCCTGACCCCTGCCCCTACACAGCCTCCATGGCAGGCTTGTCACTGGCGAGTCCCCAGCACGTAGCGTGAGGCCTGCTATAGAAGCCACTCTCAAAAACTGTCTGGACTGTGCGGGGGGAGAGACAGGCAGCGTGGCCGAGACCCTGGAGGTCCACGGGCATCCAGTGCACGGAGCACAAGCCCCTTGCATCCTCTGGGACTCATTTCCAGATCTGGAAGCTGGGCAGGGGCCCAGCAGCTTCCTAGAGCTGTTCCTGCTCTGATTTGTTTCTGCCCTGAGATGTCCGTAACAAGAAAGAAAACTGGCTCAAGGACAGGATGCCTTCCTCGGCCCTGGGATCAGGCTCAGGGCTCCTCTAGAGCCACTCCAGCTGCAGGCAGGGCAGAACTGGTTCCCTCGGGCCTCGGCCAGGGCAGCTGGGCAAACGCTGAGCAAGAAAGATCCAGCAAGTTCTTCAGATCAACTGGAAAGGAAAATGGGTGCGATGGGTGTTGGCTAAAGCTCTGAAATGGGGAGCCCCACATCCTAGCTCCTTGGGTACCCACGCCCTCAGAAACTCACATAAACACCCTTCGGCCCATTCTGCGGCTCAGCTCCTTGGAAGCAATGGTGAGCTAGAGCCGACCTGTGCCGCTTCACGGCGCCTCGAATCAGCCCACACAGCTTCCACTGGCCCACACTGGCTCACGAGAGGTGACTGTTCGATTTTCGGGGTTGAGTCAACTGGTTGATTTAAATAACAATGAATTAAATACATTAAGCAGGATTCCTGTTGTGACGAGTACTGGATGGTATATGGGAGGGACGAATCACTAAATTCCACTCTAGAAACCAAGATCATACTATATGTTAACTACCTAGAATTTATTTTTATTATCTTTTTTTAGAGAAGGGGAGAGGGGAGGAGAGGGCAGAGGGAGAGGGAGAGAGAGACTCTGTGGAGCCCGAGGCGGGGCTCCATCTCACAGCTTGGAGATCATGACCTGAGCAGAAATCAAGAGTCAGATGCTTAACCGACTGAGCCACCCAGACACCCCTGTCTGGAATTTAGATAAAAACTTGAAATGTGAAAATAAAGAATTAAATGGAATAAACATACAATTCTATAAATTATATTAAATACATAAATAGATTATATTAAAAACAAAATCATTTATTAATTGTTGTGTTGTACTTTATCTCACCTATGATCTGGAGGGGTTTATACATCTTATATCGCTACAATGGGAATGCCACTCATTGCCATGTACCTCCTTCTAGCTCCTCGTCATGTTGGGAGCTTTTTCCACCATGAAGGTTGGCAAATGAGGCTTTTGATTTTGAGCAAGAACTGGTGTTTCCCATTTGCCGGCAGCCCAATCGAGAGAAGGAAGGGCACATAAGGCCACCTTGGTCCTCCTCTCTCCAACCAGAAACACCTACCATTCTGACTCTGGCAGTACTGGCCCCTGCAAAGCCACCTCGCTTCGAAAAAAAAAAAAAAAATCTGAGCCTTTATATGTTTTTTAAGGAAAGAATTAAAAAGAGAATTATTTAGAGATTAGTAGCTACTAAAGATGATAAGCACTGATATGAAGATAAAGTCTTTAAAAAAAAAGATAAAGGCTTATCTCATGACACGCATCATTTCTGCTGCCTGGAGAATATCGGAGTTCTTCCCAGGAAAAGAACAGACCTGAGTTCCTATCCCTCCCTAACCATCGTGCTTGCTCAAGGATGCCGTTGCTCCGTTCTAAGAACAGGATCATTAGGGCAGAATTACCCGGAAAGTCAAATGAGATCACTGACAGAAAAACATCTAGCACGGTGCCTGACCTAGAGGAAGAATTCAATCCAGAACTTGCGGGGACTGGTGCAAACTAAAACTGTGGGACACCTTGCTTAAAAAGCAGGGGAAATGGTACTCAAACAGAGATTTTTCCTTTCTTTCTCATTCTGTCTCTTGACTTGTCATGGGGCTTTTATTTGCTGCTTAACGTCAGGCTACATAGAAAAAATGAAGGGTTTAGATTACTAGCATAAATCTTGCTGCACACACTTGGGCCTGGTCTCCCACTGGCCACCTTGCCTAGCCATGGCCCTGAGACCGGGGGTGAGCTCCGAGCAAGTCGAGTCCCACCTTCCACGGGTGTGTCTCCTAAGTCCACGGCGGACGGATGGCCCTCAGGGATCTTGAAACCTGCGCACCAGAGCACACTAGGTACCAAACTTGGGGTGGATGAGAAGCCTGTCTCCACCAGAATGCAGCCTCCGTTAAGCTGCCTGGACGTGCCGTGGCAGTGCCAGCGCTGGGCCAAGACGGCTCCCCCCACAGCCTGCCCTGAAACTCCCCAGGGAGTAGGCACCTGAGCTCACGCAGCCTGTACCAAGGCCCCCCGGGAGCGGATGTTGCCAGCACAACTCAGCACAAAGTCAGGCCTGTCTTCTTCCTTCCACCTTCCGCTTCCCACCCAGCTGTTTTTCGGGTTGTGAGGCAGGGATGTGGGGGAGGCCAGGTGGGTCCTGCGGCACCAGACCGCCGGGAGCCGGTGTCTAAGAACCTGCCCCAGGATGATGGACAAGGCAGGACCGCGCATGAGCTGAGGCTCCAAGCCCCTGGCACCTCCCAAGTTCCCCTTTTTTATTTACAAAAGTCCAAGTATCAACAATCTCCAGAGGGCAACAACAGAGCATGGAACAGGCCTTTCAGAGTGTGGGGCCGGGCCTCCATAGGTCGCAGGCCCGTGACGCCAGTCCCAACCACTTGCCCTCCTCAAGGACCAAGCCCAGCAACTATCTCCTCAATTTCCCCGTGCGTACTGGAGAAAGCTGGACCGCTGTGCAAACACACCATAAGTAAAAGCTCCGACACTTCACAACGCACACGCATCCCTCAATTCCACATCCAATGCCACAGATTGCACTAATGCATTCATTCCCTTTTGCCCTCAAACTTCTAGAATGAGCCATCTGTGCTGCCCATCATTGTTTGCCCTCCACTGTCTCCACCCCACCGCAATCAGGTTTTATCAATCACGCCATCATAAGCGCCGTTGTCACTCCCTCTGGGTTCTCCACTACCTTTGCCGCTTACAGACGGTCAGCTGGGGCAGCCTGCTCTCCGTGGGTATCCTGTGGGGCAGCCACAGTACTCAGCAAGCGTCGCTTCACACACTGCGCCTCTGCATCTGGGTCGATGTCCAGGGCTCTCGCTGTCTGTATGCCTGTCTGTCTGTCTGTCTGTCTGTCTCTCTCTGTCTCTAAGGCTGAGAATGGGACTTGAAATGAACTCTCCACGACCTATCCGGCCCAAAGCCTCTCTTCTTGGAGAACATCTCAGCCCCTGCAAAGATGCAAGGGAAGAACCAAGACGTGTTCCCTTAGGGCGCTTGGTGGCTTTTTCTCTCCTCTTCGTTTCTCATCAAAGAGAATGCCACGCAGATGCTTCGTGACCACGTCCAAGCTCGCCGCACTCCGAACATTCTCAAGTCATTGTTACTACAAGATGTTTATCTGGAGACAACGGTTTGAGTTCCACATTTTTCTATTGCTATTTTCGACTTTAAACATAAGCACCCAATTCAAATTAGGGCCAAGAGTGTGTTACTGTTAGTTATGAGACACCCGGCTCTCCTCTAATCACGGCACCCATTACAGCCTTTAAAAACCAGAACTGTGGCCTCTTCTGTAAGACTTTCCTTGAGATCACATCATCATCTTGTTCTTTAAAAAGGAGATGGTTGGCAAATTGGCTACATGTATCGGCAGCTGGTCTCACTTTCAGGAAGTCCGGAGGGAAGCCCATTTGATTTGAAATCCTTCTGGAGTGTTAGCCATATGTGGTACATCACAGCTCTCTTCGCACTAGACTTCTATGAGAATAAAAAAAGAGAAGAGAAAACTATCTTATTTTTCTGTGTATGACCTAATCATCTTCGTGTTCCCTCCTGCTTACTAACAAAGCAACTTTTCAACTTTTCAATCAGTCATATCTTCATGTCTCCCAGTTTTAAAACTTCTCTTTCCATTTAAAAGGGTCCCTTTCTGGGCCAATCTCCCTCACATATATAAAGAGTTCTTAAAGAACAAGAAGAAAAAGATCAAAAGCAAAATTAAAAGATGGACAAATATAAAAAGGCAGTCTGGAGAAAAAAATGAACAAATGATTCTTTTTTTAGGGGGCAGGGGAGAGGGAGAGAGAGAATATTAAGCAGGCTCCACACACCCAGTGCTGAGCCTGATACGGGGCTCAAGCTCATAACCCTGCAATCGTGACCTGAGCTAGAATCAAGAGTCGGACATTAACAGACTGAGACACCCAGGCACCCTCAAATGATTCTTAAATATAAGGATATGTGTACATATATTGCTCATCTTCACTCATAATAAGCTAAAATTACAGAAAGACTACATTTCTCATCCATCTGTTGGGCAAAACCCCACAGACTTGACAAAAACCTTTGCTGGCATGGCTGTGGGAAAACAGGCACTCTCCCATGCTGCTGGTGGAAGCAGAAACTGCCATAGCCACTCTGGAGGGGGGTTGGCACGATGTAACAAAATTACACCCTCTCTGTTTACTGCTGGAAACAGAGTCATTAGCATCTTGAAATCTAATCAGGTTAAAGAGCCAATTCCAGAAACGCAGAACCGATTCAGAAAATTCACCCTTAAAATTCTGTTCCTCTAGAACCACTCTTGGTACCAAAATCCATACTAGTCAGGGTTCTCCAGAGAAATAGAGCCAATAGGGTAGGTAGATAGATAGATAGATAGATAGAGTGAATTTATTATAGGAACTGGCTCATGCAGTTATGGAGACCGAGAAGCCCCACAACCTACTCTCTGCGAGCTGGATGGAGACCCGGGAAAGCTGGTATAATGCAGTTCTGGTCTGAAGGCCTGAGAACCACAGAGGCCCAACAGAGTAAGTACTGGTCCGAGTCTAAAAGGCCAGAACCAGGAACACTAATGTCTGAGTGCAGGAGAATATGGATGTCTCACCTCAAAGAGAGCAAATACCCTTGCTCAGCCAGGCGCTCAAGGGATTGGATGGTGCCGAGCCGTGAACCAAGTTACTGAAGACAGCTCCTCTCCGCTCAGTCTACTGATTCAAGTGCTAAATCCCTTCCAGAAACACCTTCGCAAACACACCCAGAAATACTGTTTTACCAGCTGTCTGGACACCCCTTAGTGCCGTCAATTTGACACATAAAATTAAGCATCACAAAGATGATGGGCAAGGGACGGATTATAACACACATTATGATACTTGCAAAGGTTTCAGCAAAAGGAGGGAGGGAGGAGGAAGATGGGGGAGGCAGAGGGAGACAGAGGCAGGGAGGGAGGCAGAGGGAGAACAGAGTTGAAAGAGAGAATGATCGAATGACGTCAGGAGAAGTGTTAGGTGACTCTGAGTGAAGAGGTTCCAGATGATGACGACATTACTTTTTCAACTTTTCTTACTATTTGACAAGTTGAAAAATAAAAATCTAGGGGAATATCTGAGAAAAAGTCCCTTTCTGAGCTCCACCCAGCTCAAGGGACAGGGGTGTGGGCAGAAAGGCCGAGACCTGCCACGTCCTCATGTCATTCTTTGGGTCCTGGCAAGGCCTCGGGAGCAATGGCCTCCCTGTCCATCTGCCCCTGTTCACGCTGCTGTCTCTGCTGCCAGTGTATACAGCTGGCGACTCCTAGATACTCAGGGCCCCACTTTTGCTCTCCTGCCTCTTACACAAGCTGTGTATCCTCCTGAAGTCCAGCTGGGACTCCCCAGGGCCCTGAGCTTCAGGTCACTCTGTCCCTCGGTGGCCCCTCCTCTGGGGGGCTCACCAGCCAGCACTGTGGTTACTGTTGGCTTCCCTCCGGAGAGGGCCCTTCTGGATGCCCTCCCTGCTGACCCCAGTGTTAGGCCAGCCAGGAAAAGGGTACCCTTCTGCACCCATTTCATGGGCCAGCACTTTGTCACATGGCTCTCAACCTCACTGCAAGAGAGGCTGGGAAATGTGATCCCCGTGAACCCAGGAAGAAAAGGTCTGATGAGTATTTCTAGACCGGCTGTGCCATAATTGCCTAGAGAGGCTAGGTGAGACCAGGACTCCCTGAGGGCTCAGACCAACCCTGTCGGATGTGAGAAGGGCTGAGGACAGGCTGACAGATGAGGGAAAGGGATGGGGAGCAAAGCCTGAGGGCTCCCAACAATTCAGGGGAGGACCGGACCTTGCAGGCGCACTGCTTATGGCCCCCAGGCAAGTCAGCCTGGTTGAAAACCTTAGGACTTGGTGGACACAAAGTCTTGGTTACATTAAAAGAGAATTTGATTTTTTTTTAATGGGCGTCACTTGGACTATGTCAGGGATCCATCTAATGTCTAGATCAGGGCTTCTCAACCTTGGTGTTTGTGACACTTGGGACGAGATCGTTCTCCTCCATGGGAGCTATCCCATGCTCTGTAGGACATTCAGCAGCAACCCTGGCCTCCATTTACAGTATGAGATGCTTGTAGCACCCACTCCTGAGTTGTCACAACCAAAACATCCCCAGAATCCCCCGGGGACAAAACCATTCTCATCTGAGAGCCAGGATCTCCATGGATGTCAGAATCTCACGGGGAGCTTTTCCAAAACCGGTCTCCCAGGCTCCCCTGTGGGGGAAAGGGGCTGATGTGGAAATGCTGAGGAGGGTCTGCCCTGTAAGCGGGGCACAAAGCAAAGGGTCTCGCTCTCGCATTAAGTTCTAATTGAATTTTAATCTGATAAAATGGGCTTTACAGAGAACATCTCAGGGCCATCTGCTGCCGTGGTGGTTCTCCATGGGAGCAGTACCCGTCCCCCATCAACAAGCCTGGGGGAAATGCCGAGGCGTTTGGCGATGATTCTAATGTCAAAGACTGGAGCCTCTTGCTAGCATCTCGTGGGTGGAAGCCAGGGATGCCAAACAGTGTGCAGCACACAGGACAGTCTGGAACAACAGACTCCTGTTCTGCCCAAGCTGCCATTCGAATTGCTGTGTCAAAACCACGAGAAGCACAAGCAAATTTAGAGCCGTGTTCACTACCTCGTGAAAATCCTGTTCGTGCAGGATAGCTGTAAATCTAGGATTACTGGGTTCACTTATGATACAAGCTTCCAGAGGGCTTAACTTGCCCATAGATTTCTGAAAATCATGCAGTGAACAGATGCTGTTGGAAAATTCCCTTGGAGTCAATTTTTCATGCCCAAGGACAGACCAGGCTTTGTGGGGCCCGAAGCTCTGCAGAATCTGGTGGGAGAGAGTCCTTTTAAAAATCATACAAAATAGGGGCGCCTGGCTGGCTCAGTCGGTTAAGCATCCAACTCTTGATCTCGGCTCAGGTCGTGATCTCGGGGTCATGAGTTCAAGCCCTACATTGGGTTCCATGGTGGGTGTAGAACCCACTTTAAAAAAATCATACAGGGCGCCTGGGTGTCTCAGTCAGTTAAGCCTCTGCCTTCATTCAGGTTATGATCCCAGGGTCCTGGGACTGAGTTCTACATGAGGGTCCCTGCTCGGCAGGGAGTCTGCCTCTCCCCCTGCTCATGCTTTGTCTCTCTCTCTGTCAAATAAATAATTAAAAATCTTTTAAAAAATACAAAATAACAAATAGCATGGAGGACATGGGGAGTTAGAGAGGAGAAGGGAGTTGGGGGAAATTGGAAGGAGAGGTGAACCATGAGAGACTATGAACTCTGAAAAACAATCTGAGGGTTTTGAAGGGGCAGGGGGTGGGAGATCGGGGTACCAGGTGGTGGGTATTAGAGAGGGCACAGATTGCATGGAGCACTGGGTGTGGTGCAAAAATAATGAATACTGTTATGCTCAAAATAAATAAAAAATAAATTTTAAAAAAGTACAAAATAAGAAAATTAGGTACAAATGTAAATATTTACTTAGAATAAGAACAAAACATGCAACAAATTATAAATTCCAAAAAAAAAAGAACAACAAAGCTCCCAAACAAAAATCATAAAGTGACAGTCTTTTGGATGAATTAGCTTCCTGAGATATACTTATAATACTTTTTCCTTTTTTTCTAGATACTCTGATAACCTCTTCATGTGACAGTAATTTTACGATTGTCTACAGAAACAACAGAAATAATTCAGCCTTAGCTCCATTGTGACTGATTGAAATTCTTCTTTTTATTACTGCTAGCTGGGGTGCCTGTAACACACAACTACACACACTGTCCGTACTGCCTAGAGTACTGCTGTAAGTCTGTGCATACGAGCATGGGAATCCCATTCCTATCTATTGCAATTCATCAAGGGGAAAAAAACCATATTATGTGCTTGTAATGATAAATGTTGCGTTTATTAAGTGTATTGGTTTCCTACTGCTGCCAAAGCAAATGACCACAAACTGAGTGGCTTCATACAACATTCTCTCACTGTTTCGGAGGCCAGAAGTCCCAAATCGGGGTCTTTGCTCCCTCCAAAGGTTGGAAGGGAGACTCATTCCTTGCCTCTTTCAGCTCTTCATGGCTCCTGGCCTCTCTTGGCCTGTGGCAACATGACCCCCACCTCCATCTTGATCTCCACATAGCCACTTCTGCGTCTCCGTGGGCCCTCTCCTCTACAAGGACACCAGCCCTTGGATTAGGGCCCCCTTTAATCCAGTATGACTTCATCCTAAATTATATCTTCAAGGACCTATTTCCAAGTAAGGTCGGCGTTATGAGGTTCCAGGTGGACATGAGTTTTGGAGGACACTATTCAAGCCAGCACACCAAGTATATCCTTGCCAGGAGAATGTCCATTTTGATTAGGCATCAGTGAGAACTGAATCCTCCCCTTGTGTCTGTTGATGGAAGAATTTTTCACAACATCAAGCTGTATGCTTTCCAGACCTTCTTCCTCCTCCACTCTGTGCGTATCTTTGCTACTTGGCGCCATAGGTCCAGTTGGCATCTCAATACAACTAGGGAAGTCTTTGTCACAGTGCCGCATGTGTTGGCACAGAAAGTAAGCAGAAGGATTCCAGAGCCACTCTTGGATTGGGATAACTAACAATAAATTAACTATACACACAAGTCACTGTGAACCACATAAATATTTCACTTTAAGCATAAATTAAATGCACCCCTAACTCAAATTCCCCATAGCCCCATCTCATCTCTGGCCACTTCAGTGCCACCAGATGTGAAGGACGCTCTGCTGTCCACAACACGGAGCTTCCCAAGTTGCGCCTTGCTGAGGAGGGTGACTAACCGAGCTAGTCTGCCGGTACTGAGGAGATGATCTCGTGAGCTGAGGGGCTGCCAGTGCCCAAACCGTGGAAGTTCCAGGCCTACTGGGATGACTTGGCCACCTTAGCACACATCCTTACCTAGATGCATCTTTTGTACTGCTAATGCTTCTACGCTATGTTTGGGGGCACACATTTTGGTGAGCTGCTGTCTACCATAGTAACAGGTCCCTCAGAGAACGGAGGGGGCCAGCGTGCAATGTGGGGGGAGGGGAGAGGAGCAGTTCAGCAAATACAAAGGCCCTGAGGCAGAAGTGCATCTGGCATGGAGGAGGAAAAGCAAGGGGGCCAGTGTGGTTGGAATAGGGAGGTGAGGTAGAATATTCCAGGGCTATCTTCTCAGGTTCTCTCTCCAAGTGTGGGTTGTTCACTTCCATCCAACTGGCTACAATTTGTTTATAAAAAAAATGATGAAGATCTTGGCTAACTCCTTCACTACAACCCAGTTACACAATCTGTGGCCTTTCCCTGGCTGAATAATTTGATAGCCTATCAAAAAGGTTAATGGGAACAAGCTAATGAAGCCTAAGCTGCGAGGCCCCTCACCTGCACAGACCCCTAATCAGCCCCGAAAGGGGCCTGGGCAACATGTTCACATGTCATGTGCTTTTGCAAAATTGGCAAAAATAAGGTATTCTAACCACATTCGGTTAAGTCCTCTGTCTCGAGTTCTCCTTGCCCTCTGTCACAAATCTACTCTATACCCGGCAAACAGAGTTTGGGCCAGCTGAATGCTGACGAAAATGATTACATCATGTCCAGGCCTGCCCCAAAGACCAGAGAGACCTCTTATACCATACTCCATTTCTGCATTTCTCCCATCTGCTGACTTGATGTTAACATCCAGAGCCCCTTGGGAAGCTCTCCACTGGGGCCGGCAGAGCCTCTGATAGCCTGTGGCCCTGAAGGACCACATAGAACAGATTCTACCTGGTGATTCCAGAGTCCCTCCCCACAGCCTGGTGCTTAAAGCAAGAAATAAACTCTTGTGTTTAGTCACTGAGACCTGAGGGCTTCTTTGTTATATCAGCTAGCATAATGTTAACTAATACAGTCATCTTTTCAGGGAGACCTTCCTAGACTACTATATTTAAAATTGCAACTACTTCCCCTCCACTCCTCTACTCCCACTCCCTATTTGGCACTCTTGCTTAATTTTTCTTCATAGGCTTATCACCATCTGACATAGCATCTAGGCTTCATGAAGATGGGAAACGTGTCTGTTGTGTTCACTCTTGTACTTTCAGTATCTAGCCAATAGAAACTGCTGTGACAGTGGAGATATTCTCTACCTATGCTGTCCTATGTGGCAGCCACTAGCCACAAGTGTCTACTGAGCACTTGAAATGTGACTAGTGTGAAGGAGAAGCTGAATTTCTAATTTTAGTTAATTGAAATTGAAATAGCCACATGTCACTAATGGCTAGCGTACTGGACAGTGCAGATATAGAACAATCGTTGAGTGTAGCCATCCAATAAGTTTTTGCTGAATGCAAGAATCAGTGAATGGATTCAACAAGCTTTTGCTGAGTCTGTTGTGTGCCACACGCAAATGAGACCCTCATGACTCAGTGCATTGGCAGAGGCTAACCTGGGTGATTCACTGAGATCTTCTTGAGTTTATTATTCTATGAGTGGCTAGCTCTGCGTTTGAGAAACAAACCCAAATGATTACCCTTCTCTGAGTTTAGATTGGACAAGATTCATTTCTAGAGCATGTTATATTCCATCTGGGTGGGGGAATTCTTTCACTGCCATTTACAACAGTAAAGCCAAGATAATATCAGAGAAGAAAGTTCCAGTGCTTTGTGTAGTGTGACTGGAGGATAGTTAGAAAGGCTTCAATCTCCAAAGAGCATCCTTCGTCTTCCCTTCTTCCATAGGTCTGAGCTCACCACTCAGAAGGTGATAATTACACTGTGGCAGAGATGGCATCTCGTTTCTGAAAGCCATGTTACCACCTTCTTGGACACATGGCCTGACTACATTTCCCAGGTGTGTTTGCAGTCAGCTTTGGCCATGTGATTGAATTATAACCCGTATGGTTCCTCTGCAGGCTGTTTTTTTTTTTTTTTCTTTTTCCCTCTGGTTTTGAGATTTTCTCCTTTACTGGAGCACTCTGTAGTTTTACCACATTTTTTTTTTTTTAAGGTGTGGATTTAATTGATCTTGCTTGGGAAAAGACATGCTTTGTTTAGTCTAAAAACTCATGTCTTTTTTTGGCCCCAGAAAATGTTCAGCCGCTATCTCTTGGAATATTGCTTCTCCCCCATTTCATTTCCCGTTGATTATTCATTCTGCAGCTTTGATTAGACATATGTTGGAACTTGCTCCAAATTACTTTCATAGTTCATTTCTCTTTACTTCTCTCTCTTTCTCTCCCTCTCCCATTCTGCCACCTGTGGAGTAATTTCCTCACAGGTACCATTAACGAAGTTTCCTTTTGCCATTGTCTACACGACTGTCCACTAATTTCTATGACTATTTTTCATCAGTAGAAACTCTATCTGGTTCTCAGTCAAATCTCTCCAGTCTTTTTTCATACTATTTGGGGTTTTCATTTTCGTTCTCTTTTTTATATCTTCAACTATTTAAAATATACTTACGACATCTTCAAGATGATTCTATAATATCCAACTTGGGATGCTTATTCTCCGGTCTGCTGAACTTTCTAACTGACCCTCACCATGGGAGCATTATTCTATACAATCAAACTTTTATTGTGAATTCTTCTTTGGCAGGTTGGTTTTTTCCCCTGGAGTCCTATGAGTCACTACCTATGAAAATGGACCAGCAGAGTAGGTCTGCCTTTATTTCAGTTGGGAATTCTGGAGCTTTCAAAATGTTCTAGATCCATTTTTATGTTAGTTCTTTGGCTTGGGTTTCCTGTGCCATATAGGAAATGTGAATTCAAATTATACACCGAGTACAGGGTAGTCCTGGGCTTTTCATCTCCTGTAGAGGACTTCTCTCAGCCCAGGGGCCCTGCCACCAGCATCCTCATAACTTCCCTGGGCCAGGGTTGCTTCCCTAGTAAGCTTACCATGCTCCTTTTCAGAACCTGAGATGAAATCTTCATGGTTCTGGAGTACCTGTTTGGCCTTAGTGCTCTGACTTCAATTCCTTTCTTCCTGTCTGGCTCTTGGGGACTTCCTTATCCTTTTCTGAGCCCATGTATATACTTAAATTCTGGAAATATATATATATATATAATTTAGCATTTCCACATATTAGTAATAGAAGAGAGGTCTTATCATGAGCTCAGTCTGTTTTATTACTGGAAGAAGTCTGCTGTTGATTGCTTTTAGAATGTCTCAGAAGAAATCTCCAACTTCTCTTTTCTCTGATTTACTTCCAGCATTCTTGTGATGGCAGGGGGCTGATCTACGTGACATTCCTAATATAGACTGAAGACCCCATTATGCAAACAAATCAAAGAGACACATAATTTATGTAAAATTAGTCTCAAAAAGACATGATATACTTGTGTATGCTCTTAATGATATACAATGTAAATGTCAGACAGAAGCTTGAAAATGAGGGTCAGAAAACAGTGACCTCCGCATTCTGCCAAATATGTCCTTGGGATAAATTGCATTTTTATCGCATTATATTCTATTATATCACTGCAATTATATGAGATTCTTGTTGGAATTCTGAATGCATCTATCATTTTAAATATGCATGTATATTATATATGGCATTTTGAGCGTTCTACAAACAAAACTCATCATATAAAAATGAAACTGAAAAATGTGATAATTCAATAATGCATAGAAATATGTTGCAAAATAATAGTTTAGGATCTAAAAGAAATCATACAGCTTTTAAAAATAAATGTCTGTAGCAAATTTTGTCTAATACATCAAAATTCCAAGAGAAAAATAAAAAGAAGAAATTCTCAAAATGATTTCTGGAAGCTTTCAATTTTCTACCAGGCCATCACAGTAGTATTCAAAAATCATGGCATGAAACTACTCAGAATTTCTGCAAACAATAATTAAGGCATAACAGAAGGTTTTATTTTTCATGTTGGATGGTTTTTTTAAAAAAATGGTAAAAAGGATCCTTTTGGCTTTTGTGAGCTCCCTTGAGAAAAATGTTGATAAGAAAGAAAGATGAAGAAAAAAATGCTAGAATTTTATAACACAAACAAGACACACAAGCCATTTTCCTAACTTCACACTGTTTGGGAGAGTGACAAAACACCAATTTCCACAAGATGGTCTGTCTTACAAATATGGAACGCTTCCCATGCAAATAGGTATCTGGGGCATTCTGGGTAAGCCAGCCAAAACGGGTAGCGGTAGCATGTAAATTAAAATAGCAACCTTCCCCATCCCGAGTGTTCACCCGTGCCACTGACGCGCTGTAGAACGTCTGCCAGACCTTGCAATGACATAAATCTCGTGTCTGCAGCCTGCTGCGCGATCACAGAAATGCACCACCTCCAGCATGGAGAGCTCCTTTGTTGGTGCCATGCAGTCAGGAGGAGGACCTAACAGAGCATCTGGTGTCCTCTGGGCAGGTCTGTGAGCAGCCTCGTGCTGGGGCTCTGTGCGGCTGTTTCACCAGGCTCCCCATCCGCACGTGCTACGTGCCGCAACGTGCAAGGGGCAGATAAACAAACCCATGCTGAGTTCCAGGAAAATGCAATTACCATTTGAGGAGAACCATTCCATTTGTCTCAACCCAAATGATTCGCAAAACGACAAAGTGCAGGCTGTCAGTATGTCTTGTAAGACAAGCACCTGATCCCCAGAAGTGCACATGCAGCCCCGTCTTCAGGACAGGCTGGGCTGCTGGAGCAGGCACGGACAGGTGCCTTGCCCATCCCCCGCCCCTGGTCCTTAGCACTTCAGGGCGCTCCAGCCTGACTTCCACTTGCCAGAACCTGCATTTTTTTACCCTTTCTGGTCCCTGACGTCTGCACGGCCCTTCTCTGTGGCAGGCCAGAAGTGCCGAGGAACTGAAGCCGGTTGCCCACAGGGACCATCGGCTACATAGCACACTCCTTCTCCACCACTATCCCTTCCCTGTTTCACTTGCCTGCTACCCCTCCGGTGTTTCCTCAGAGTTCTAGATCAGCTCCACGTATGGGAGACCTTGTTTCTGAGTCGGCCTCCGGAGGAACTCAAGCTCAGACAATTATCTTCTCCCAGAGGTCCTTGCAACTGAACGCTCTGGCAGGTTTCGAGATGTCAGGGCTTCCGTGGAGGATGACATCCAGTGGCGTACTGTGCCGAGTGGAACACACCTTTTCCAGTTTATCATTCATCCTAAAAGTTAGTTCTGCGTTCCAAGTTCACACTGGCACACTCAGCAAGTTTCCTTCCTTACTGCTCAGGTCAGACTTGCTGCAAGGTTCCTGATGCTTCTAGAAAACCACAGTTTCTCTAGCGCCTAAAATATCCCAGGCTCCCTTCAGGTGATGGTGATGCCACTAACAACTATGACAGGAAGCAAGTGTTTTAGAGGACAGCCCCAAGACAGGAAAGCGGACTGTGTTTGGAAGCAAAGTTAGGAGTAGAGGTAGGGCCAGAATTGAGTTCATATTGAGCCACATATTTTGGAATTAAAAATATCAGGTAAAATAATTAGGGCCCCTTGTATGAAGGTAACAGTCACTCTGATCGCTTTGGGTCTTGTGGGGTTAAGAACATGCGTGAAAATCATCACCGTTGTCCCCGTGAATATGACTTATGCTTCTTGAGCACCTAGTATGTGCGAAGCACTCTTCTAAGTGCTTTATATGCATCAACTGATGTAAACTCCATAAAATGCCGAGACATGGGCCTTATCATCCCCATTTTATGGATGTGGGAACTGAGAGATGAAATAAGGGCGACAGGAATCTTGTCCTACATCAAGAAGGACAGCAAGAACAGCAGCACAAGGGCCGTCAAGCGAGCCGGAGTGGAGATGTAGGGCCTCTTCACGGGCAGCTCATGCTCCATGGCCACCTTCTTTGGGCTCTGCCATTTCTCTCGGTCAGAAATCCTTGGGATTTCTGGGTCTGCTCCTGCCAATCAACCACCTCACCTTCTAGCCTGCTAATTGGCTTCTGCCTATGCAAAGCTTGTTCATGGTCATGGCCACTCATGAGCCTTCCTCTTCAAGGCCTTTCTGCCTGGCTTCTCTTAGGCACCGTTCCTCTGGGGCTCGCACCCACCTGCCCGACTCTGTATTTGTAACACATCCAGGCTCCCCAGGAAGATCGGGTTGTACCAGTTAGTCTGTCATCTCTATTTATGTGGAACTTTTACTCCAGGCTATTGCTGGGCTTTCGATCACGATGTGCTACTGTTTGGACATGTGTCCATCTCTGCCCAATCTGGTGTGGTCTGAAGATGAGGTCACATGGTAGCAGAAGGATGACCTCTGACTAAGGAACTGCCTGAAGATGGGGACCATTCAGAGGGTTCTACAACATGCGGCTGATGGCCAGAGATGTGACATGCCCAACACCAAAGGAGGCACCCCCTAAAGATTCTTCCAAGAGTCACTGAAAACCAGTCAGTGAGTTTACAGAGTATGGCCACATTTTTTACCTTGTTTCTTCCTTCCCTGGACTTCACATCTATGAGAATCAGGGATTCTAGAAAAGTCTGAGTGCACTTTCAATAGGTAGTTGCCTTTACCCTGTCCCAGAGACACAGAGTACAGGGGGAAAAGATCCTGGGGAGAAGCCCTGCAAAGGATGTCCCTATCCTGCGCATGTTTCATGGCCTGGATTTGACTTTGAAAACCATGTTAGGCTCCTTATTTGAAAAGGGGTGGATACAATGACAAGAGTTGTTTTTTCTTTTTCCTTTGTAAGCTTTTAAAACTGAAGGACAGCATACATAAAGACAAGTGCACAAATCACAAGTGTACAGCTCAGTGAATGTTTACAAAGTAAACACATCTGTGTAAGCACCAGCCAGATCAAGATCTGTTAACAGGAGGCTTTTCTCAGGGCTCTGGAAGTGCTCGTTACCATTCTAGAGTTCATAGGTCATAGGATCATAGAAGATGCTTTGGAAACAATCAGGCCACATCATCATTTTGCCTAAACTAAGCCCTAGAGTGGCTAAATGTCGGGCACACGGCCACACAGTTAGAGAGCATCTGGGTTTTTTGTTTGGTTTTGTTCTAAAACATCAGGCAGTTTTTCTGTTGCGTAACAAAGTCAGTGCCCATGCATAAACCACCCCACACCCTCACGTCGATGGGGTTGCTCCACATGCCTCGTTATTTTGTGCTCACTTTAGAGTCAAACCATCAAGGACTGTGATTTCTCCAGGCCCTCTGTGTCCAGCGCGCAGGAAGACAGCTCTCCACACATTTCCGTAGCCAGGGCAGTCCAGGGCTACATGGCGCAGGTCGCAGAGAGCGTGGTGTTGGGGTTCTACCCTTCCACAGAGCGCCCTCTTCCTCGGTGTCCGGTGTCCTCCACTGTCCTGAGGAACTTGAACCCAGTCCATCTGCGGTTCTCATGGCAGAGCTGACGACCTAGCCACCAGGACTGGCCTTCGCCTCTGTGACGCTGAGGTATGGCTGGAAAACAGCTACTTAGCCAGCAAGTCCGTCTCCCATAGTCACGGGGGAGGCCCTCTGACTGGCTGGTGACCAGCAGAACATGAGTGCAAACACACTTTTCATTTCTGGGCAGAGGTGGTGAAGAAGGAAGGGTGCCTTCTGCAGACTCTCTTACCCCATCCGCTGATGCTCTGGACCTAGCTCAAGATGGGGGGAAACGGGCCCCCAAAGGAGGCCGCGGAAGGCCACTTGCTGAACGAGAGCCCCAGCAATGGACTTGACATCAGCCAGAAATAAACAGCTAATGGATTCATCTACTGTGATTCTGGTATTACTGTAACGAACACAGAGCAGTGTTGATGGAGGGAATCTTAAACTTTTCAAAGGCCATCTTTCAAATCATCTCTTTTTGCTTTTTCCAGCTACCGAAGACCACTGCAACCCAATCCCCTTACTCATATGGGAACGACAAATCTTAGGCATTCTATGTAGAAAGATAAGGAAGTGGTCTTTTTATACATAAGAAAACATTTTCTAGAGTCATGCACGTTTTCCAGGATGGTTTCTAGGAACCCCCCAGACACTGGGGCAAGACCGGTCCCAGAAGAGCAAGGACAGCCTCGAGTTAGTTGCGGAGCTCAGCTCGGCACCCTGTACTTCCTTATTGGCTAGAACAGTGAACCATCACCTGTATCTGTGATACGGTTTTAATTAGTGGAAAAGCAAATTTCTCTTTTGGAATGCTTGCCAATAAAGAAAGCGATCTTTATTCATACTGTTCTTTGACCCATTTAAATAAGACAAGTTTTTCTATAATGGAAGTTAAAAAAAAAAAAAAGACACAGAATATGACAAGGGAGCCCTCTTTATGGGTTTGGTTTTAGGAGACAGTAAATAATACACAGAACGGACGGAGGTGGCTGTTCCATGAAGAGTTTTCATCATCTCACACAGAGGCACCCAGAGAATGGCCTGTGGCATGAGAATGCCTGAGTTCAGATCCTGCCTCTACCATGTACAAACCAAGTGACCTTGGGCAAGTCCTTTAATTTCTCCGTGGCGCAGCATCTCCAACGGTAAAATGGAGACCAGCAGATGCTTGCCTCTTAGTGTTGTGAGAACGACATTATTTAACACATTATTTAAACTGTCAGAAGAGTGTCTGTCACACAGGAAGCCCTCAGTACATACTACTATTGTTATTACAATGGCTTGAGGCCCTGATTTGTCTGTAGTATATCTGGATTCATGTCATAACATAAAAAAGAAAAACAAAGAATTGTCTCACTGGGTCAACCTGGGGTCCTTTCTCTTTCTCCCAAGAACACCCAGCGGCAGCCCTATGGGGCTAGGGACTGGGAAACCCGAGGCCGTGTCTTCTGACACTAACCCTAAGTGGAATTAGTACCACACGTGTTGAAGAAATTTACTGATGTGCATTGAAAATTTGAAACAGTCTTTGATTTAATAACTCAGTTTCTCTGAATATATTCTAATATGTCTTATTTGTTCTAAATGCAGAAAAGACTAGAAGGCTCTAACGTATCATTGCAGGTACCTGATAATAGCAGGAAATCCGGCCTGCTCAGGTTTCCAGTAGGATACAGTTTTAAAAAAAGAAAAACTCACAGTAAATCCTGTTGATGAAACCAACCCAGGAAAATGGGGATTTGGAAAACTGCAATAACATGGATACACTTATGATATAGTACTAAGATGGAAAAATTAATATTCAAAATCTTATCTAAAACCTGACTACAGCTATGAAAAATGAGCCCTAAGTGATAGGAGGAAAGAGACTGGAAACAGGACTAGGCTGGGACTAGGGCCTGAGACAAATCAGGTCTCATTTCAAGAGGTGAAGTAAGGATAGGCTGGTGCCCCTGAGGGGGCCGACGGCCAGATGGAGGGAGGCCAAGGAAGGCATCAAGTCCAAAGGCTGCAGAGCAGCTCGGCTTCTGGGTGTGGGGACTGGAGATAGGAGCCATTGAGGGGGAGCCAGGAAGGGTCCTGAGAGATGGCCACTAGCAGCTTTAGGGGATATGGGGAGACTCTGGCTGCTTTAAAGGGCCAGTGAGAAGACAGACAGGAAAGAAATAACCCTAAACATCAGCAAAGGTTGTATTCGGGTGATGGGGCATACTTAGGAAGCTCCTTCCCAATTTGTATCTAGTTTTCCTATTTTCTTTGTTAAACGTATGTTAGCTTTATAATGGAAACAAACTTATTTCATAAAAGTCTACAGTACTTCTGCAGAGTTAATACCTCTATACATGTATGCTGGAATTGAACAATTAAGTAAATGGATGGCAGATGGTGGGAGCCAGGTTTCTCACTGTTGGAGTGGAAATTTACAGATAAGCAAGGGGAAGAGGCTAGAATGACCCACGTGGTAATGGATTAGTTGGAGACATCAGTATGAATTTAGGGTTAGCTTAATATAGACACAGATGGATATATACAGAAATATTTATAGAGACGTATGAATGTATGGGTTAATATACACACCTCTATTTCTCTGTTCTGTCAGCTGAGAGGTTCTAAAAGAAACAACACCCCAGTAACAATGAGCAAACCTACTTCCAAGATACTCATTTCTGTTTTTTTAAAGATTTTATTTATTTATTTGACAGACAGAGATCACAAGTAGGCAGACAGGCAGGCAGAGAGAAAGAAGAGGAAGCAGGCTCCCTGCTGAGCAGAAAGCCCAATGCGGGGTTCAATCCCAGGACCCTGAGATCATGACCTGAGCCAAAGGCAGAGGCCTTAACCCACTGAGCCACCAAGGTACCCCCCCAGACACTCATTTCTAATACTAGTGTACTAGTGTCTAATAAAAGGAATCACAGCTCCTTGGAGAAATGGTTGATTCTAGGATTGGGGCAGGAAATATACTAAATAAGCCTGGAGTATCTTGTAGAGCCAGAAAGTAAGGAAATGTTCTTTCTTCTCCCTCTTCTCTCTCTCCTTCTCTCTCTCTCTCTCTCTCTCTCACACACACACACACACACACACACACACACACGCAATGGTGGAGTGATGGACTATGCTGAATGGTCACAAGGATCAACTGAAAAAGCTCCCAGTCACCAAAGCTGGAACAATTTGAGCAATAAATATATAAAGTTGTATTGGGTTCCAAACCAAAGTATAAAACAAACATCCCTGAGTTTCTACTGCTGTAAATAAATGATTGAATATCTTAATAAATGGAGAAGACACAGTCTCCCGTGCAGGAGAATCCCAAAGAAATTCTGTAAATATTCACCCTCGAGGAGGTGAACACAGCGCCCTACTCCTTAGGTGTGGGTTACCCATAATGACCTCCTTCTAAAGACAACAGTATGGCCAGGGGAGGAAAAGACCAACTTCACAGTGAAAAAATCTGGCAAACTACCTCAGCCAGGTGACCGAGGACAATATCATCAGTCATGTTGATAATATGTACCCTTAATATGACACAATGAAAATGTCACTCTATGCCTGTGATCTGCCTCCCCAGAGCCATAACTCCAGCCCAATTGTGAGAAATACATCAGACACATCCCAGTACGGGAGCATTCTACAACATACCTAACCAGTCCTCCTGAAACCTATCAGGGTCATCAAAAAAAAAGGGACATCTGAGAAACTCTCCCAGCCGAGAAGGGCCCAAGGAGATGTGATAACTAAATGTCATGTGGTACCCTGATGTCCAAGAAAAGCTAAGGAAATCTGAATGAACAGTGGACGTCATTGAATACTCATGTATTGATACTGGCTCATTAATTGTAACGAACAAACCATACTATCGTAACGTGTCAGTGACGGAGGGAAAGGACAGTATACAGAAAATTTTTATACTATCTGTTCAACTTTTTTATAAATCTACAACTCTTCTGAACAATGAAGTACAGTTGATTCTCATTATTTGTGGTAATTGTGTTCTATAAAATCTCCACAAACACGAACTGGTGAATACGGAGCCATTACCCCTGGCTGTGAACCTCTGGCCACAACATTTTTGGATCAATACATAACCTTTTTTTATGTGTGTTTCTGCTTAAAGCCGCCTCATTTAATATATAGTTGACTCATTAACATTGAATTGATGGCGAATGGCACTCTAGCTCACGCCCGGAAGAAGCTTATCTCACACACATATTTTTTCCAGCACGCACAGCTCAGCCCTCTTACATGAGAAAGCACTTCACTGCTATGCTTTGGGGCCCTTTTAAACAGTGACATCAGCCACAAAAAGGCACAAAAAAATGCAAAAACCATGGCACTAAACAGACCACAAAAAGGGTTCTGTGTACGGTGTGAGAGCTGATACAAGGAAGCAAAACGTCACCCTGGTCCACCCTAGGTGGGAACACGTGCACTGGGCCACTCAAAGGGTTCACCCCATGCACAAGTCATGTTCACCAATAACCACAAAAGTGCCACCAGTATTGATTTTGGGGTTACAAATAAAGTTAAGCAAGTAGATGAATTCACAAATATGGAATCCATGACTAATAAGGATCTACTGTATATTAACTTTCAAAGGCTTAGGAACATGCTTCCTAATAGCCTAGGTTCTCTCCATAACCCACTACAGATTTCTTACTTTTGAACTTGTCTAATTCTCTAAGATTTACTTATTTATCAATTCAGTGATTTATTTAGCCTATACTCCTGCCACAGAATAGCCACATGCGGCGAGTGGTGCTTTCACTGTGGCTAGTCCAAATGGAGTTGTGCCATAAGGTTCCACAGCAGATTTTGAAGGCTTAGTACACAGAAAGAATGTAAACTACCTCATTCATGACTTTTATATTGATTACACATAGAAATGATTAATATGTTAATATAATCGGTTAAATAAAATACACTACTGAAATTAATTTCACCTTATAATGTGGCTACTAGAAAACCTAAAACCATACATGCAGCTTGTGGTTTATTTCTACTGGACAGCACCAACCTACAACATCTCTATGGAAAAGGAACTCCATCATAATATTTGTAGCGTGGAGAAGAACAAAGAACTTAAAATCATTTTATCCTTACAGGGACCATGTAATCCCCTCCTTTTAAGAGGCTAAGGCTCAGGCAGGTGAAGTGCCTCGTCCTGCTTCACACAGGCGGCTGCTGGCACAGGACTCAGAGCTTGAGCTCCTGTCTTCCAATCTAGTCTCTTTCCTTTTGATCTTCTCCCCTGCATGCCCCCACCCCTGCCAATAAATTAGCTTTGGCTAATCCCAAATTGAGAGAGACGATTTCATAAAATCTTACCAGATTTCTATAGGTGGGGCTGTCAGATTTACTGAATAAAAACATGGGATGCCCTGTTAAAATGTGCATGTCTGAAATGCCAGCTTAACTGGGTCTCCTGTATCTATTAGTAAAAATATATTCCATTTAATAGTTGGGACATACTTATACCAATAAAAGCAGTTGTTGTTTTTCTGAAATGTACATGTAATTGGTGTTCTGTCTTTAATCTGGCAACCCTACGACAAAGCCTTTGAGGAAAGTCTCTTGCTAATTTCTGCCAGGCACTTAGGCACTCATCTTTCTGTGTTCCTCCAAGGAAGAGCACAACCGAGTGAGTCATTCAGCGGCTTCATAATAACTGAGGGAGTCTCTAGACTTGCCTTCCCCTCTGCATGCTGCTTGGGCTGTCAGCGCTATCTTCCAGAACAACCAACTTGCCGGGAATCAAGGCACAGATCTTAACTGTCCCTCCCAATAATCAATTTGAGTTGGGCAAGATGCCAGCTTTAAAAAACGCACAGAACCAATTCTTGTAACTATGGAGATAAGAGGGAAGGAAAAACCCAAGAAAACAGACAAGCTTTCCTTTTCTTGACAGAAGCTCTTCTTAACGTAACGGGCGGCAACTGGTACAAACATCCCAGCCATTTCCTGGACATGTGTACATATCAAAGAGATCAAGGCAAGAGTTTGGTGGATTTTACATTTTATGATTTTGCTTGCCTTCATTACTATTATTTTGCAGCATACTAAGGGGGGGGGGGGCGGGTGAGAGAAGTGGTCCATCCAAGGCACAGGCAAAAAGCAGGTACAGGTAATGAGGGTTTCACTGCCTGTAGAGAATTTTAAAACAATAATAAAACTGACCAAAAGTTGTTCTGCTTTTTAATACCCCGTGTGCTGGCAATTGTAAACAGTGGGGCTGATAAAATACTCCGCCTACAGCTCCTCCTCCCCTTCCAGCCTTGAAAGTTCTGATATTAAGCAAGGCCTTCGACCATTTAAAAAAAAAAAAAACAAAACTCTGCTTTACAGAGCTTTGCTCATTTGTTTTTTGGGGGGGGTGGGGGGTGTCGGGAGGAGGTATAGAAAAGAGAGGACACCAGCTAGATGGGGATGCTTAAGCCACCGAAACAGCAAGGGTGTCAACCGATGCAGATCTCCCTCTCAGGAATGTGTAGGGCTATGTCTTAAGGTTTCCGAGGACAAAGAGGCAACATTACGGTAAAAGGAGCACTGGAATCAGAGTCAGAATACCCGGGTTCAGGATGTGACTCTGTGTCTGCAGAGGTATGCAACTGAGCAAAAAAGGCCTGGCGGCTCTGAGCTCCAGCGTCCTCCCTATCAAACAGACCCTCTAACCACTCCGGCTCAGCTCCCGCACTTAAAACATAAAAACCTACAAAACCCTGCAGGTGTTTTCCTTATCTTCCAGACTGAAACTGAACCACCACCTATCACAGCTTCACTTTTACCCACGAGACTGGGGGGTGGGGGGTTGGGGGGGACACAACCAGAGGATGAACAGATTCCTTTAAGAGCGTGACCCAAGACATTACATGCACCCCACTTCTGCTTCTTTCTGATTGGTTAAAACGGAGCCACATGGTCTCACACTCCTGCCACAGAGGCTGAGAAATGTGGTCTCTGGCCAGGTGTCCGGGTACAACCTGAAGGTTCTATTTCTAAAACCTGATCATGGACATAGTGTGATAATATGCAGATCAATAGCAGTTATGGTCATCATTTTGCAAGCTGGCGGACAAAAATATGTTGTTTGCTGTTCATTGCTCTGATGAATGAAATGAGATGAAAAGTCCCATCTTTCCACTGTGGTTGATGAGTTTTAAGTGCTTATCAATGTAAATGGTACTGGTTTCAATGGCAGAAAGAATTCTTGGAGTGGTAGATTTCCAAGCCCTTCCATCTGGGGTCTGTGACTGTTCTCCCAGGAGACCTTGTCAGTGTGAATGTGGATCATCTTATGAATATAGTTCCGAGCCTCTCTAGGACTGAGCCCCCGTCCTGGGAAGAACACGGAATTTAGACCATTGTGCCACTGCCATGACCCTATCCAGCGGGCTCATAACTGCGCAAGCGGTACATCATCTGGTTAGTGCCGTAGCATCCTCGAGGTCTTGTGTCACTGCCTCCATAATTAAACACAGACCATTAGCTCTAACCCACTGCACCCGCATCAATTACGCCCGTTTGGATAACAGCTGCAGAAGCCCTCCTTTTGCGTCTTCCACCTCTCTGGAAATAATCCTGCTTGTCTTGCCCAGGTATGGCTGGAATTGCCTTGGTTTTCATAAGCATTCAAATCAGCGGGCTGCAGTGCCACGATGGAACACAGCTTTGTTCTTCCATACGCTGATTAAAAGGTAATTTAACCTCTTCCAAAGGTGGTCTAGCCAATCCCCAGCAGTATTGACGTTGTGTTAATGAGAAATTGCTCTCCTGAGTGATAAATTAGTCCTCCGAGACGAGTGTGCAAGCCCATCTTGAGTGGATGGCCCAGGCTTGAAAAGCAAACTTGGTAGGCGCGTCACCATCGGCCTGGCTCAGTTAAATCCACGGGGACTCGTGCTCTGTGTCTGAAATCCTGGAGCTGGGCACACTTGTAGCCTCCTCGGTAATGCAAGCTGTCCCAAGGAGCTGGTTCCCTTGCACGTGCTAGGCAAAGGCGACTGCAGCTTGGAGGGGAGAGGGCGGCTTAATCCGCCTCAGTGCTTGGAGATAAGAAATTCAACTGACGGAAAGGAGAGAACCAGGCCCAAGAGTCTCAGACTGTGGGAAGGCTCTGAGCATTCACTTCATCTCGTGCTTTCCTTTTACATACAAGAAAACTGAGGCCGAGAGGGATGAAGTATTTTGGCCAAAGCTGCAAAATGCATTTTCCCTGACAACCAGGACACTCTAGTCGCCCTACCACACCACTGCTCAGACACAGGCTGTCACGTCACCCGGAGACCCTCAGGTGAAGAAAGCATTCGTCCCACGTGAGACTATGAGCCTCCCTTCCGCTAGCACAGCAGAAATAAAGCTCAATCCACAAGGTCAGGCGAGCAAGACACACCACTTTGTTTTCTGTCTTTTCTTTTCTTTTTTTTTTTTTCAAGATTTTATTTATTTGATAAAGAGAGAGAGAGAATGAGAGAGATCGAGCATGAGAGGGGGAAGGTCAGAGGGAGAAGCAGACCCATGGCCGATGCGGGACTCGATCCTGGAACTCCAGGATCATGACCTGCGCTGAAGGCAGTCACTCAAGCAACTGAGCATCCCATGTGCCATTTATCTTCTATAAAGTAACCGGCCCCGTCCTGCCAAGCTTGATCTCACCACCCTGAGATCATGACCTGAGCTGAAATCAAGAGTCAGATGCTTAACTGACTGAGCCACCCTGGCGCCCCTATTAATAGTATAATATAATAAATAAGAAAAATCAATGTATTAATTACATGACATATAATGTAATAATATGTATGTTCATTTATGTAGGTTCACCTGGGGTTTTATTTGGACCCTTGCACCAGATTTACATGTATCCATATTAATTTCATCTGGTTATATTTCACCCATTGCTTCAAGAGTTATGTTGTTTTATGTCTCTATTCTCCATTGAAAGTATTTGTTATTTTTCTGAGATTATCTCCTGTATATCTGATATGTGGCTTCTACACGCCCTCCCAAGCTATGGATAAGAAATAGTGAATAGAATAAGGTTGAGAAATGCCTTCCTGTTGTATCAGAAACCTCTATTACTTAGCAATCTTGTTCATTCTTCAAACAGTGGCAACTTAATTTTAATAGCAATCAGCTTATGATTCTCCATATCATCTTTAGGGTTCTAAGAACAGAACTTACCATATGTTGACTGAAGTTCGCATCCACTGCCATCTATCTCTTGGCTCTGATCTACCAATCAAGGGAAAAAACTAAGCATATTGATTTCTTATATTCATAGTAATGCTATTTAACACGGATTCTTAATGCTTGTCATGGCCTAGAGTATAAGGCGTGTGTTGAGTTTGTGTATCTGAGGGCGGACCAGGGGCTCCATCCACCTAAGGCGGGGGCCGGGGCGGAGGGAAGTTGTTGATGGCCCCTCTGGTGGGGGAGGGGAGAGCAGGTCAAGGAAACAGACGGCTGTATGCAGAGGGCTCCCAGCAAAGGGAAGCGGCTGGGAGGTGAGAAAGGGAGTCTGTTGCCTGGTAGTATCCGTAATGATAGCAATAATACTAGTATCTCTAATATCAATCAAACATATTACGTGTCTAGCACGTAAATGCTTCACATGGATGCACCCATCCATTCCCCTAACGACTTTGAAAGGTGACAGCTATTATCATCTCCACTTTGCGGATGGAGAAACTGAGGCACAGAGCGACGAAGAAACATGCCCAACATCGCAAAACTAGTAATAGAGATAACCAGGATTTGAACCCGGCCATCTGATGCTCCCTCCTAAGCATGCAAACCGCTCACCCCAGGACACACAGTGTGCCACTGTACTACAGTCTACCTACTATTATTATTGGTGTGTGCACACACAGGCACACACACACACAACCACGACCACAAAGTGAACTGTCGTTGCCTTTCTTATGTGCTCATAAAGGAGCTGACTGTGGGAATCTCTCTTTGTGCTTATTTGGAAACAATTCTTTGAGGAAAAGGACATTTGGGTCGTGCCCGTGCTTAGGGTGACCAACTTGTCCCAGTTTCCCTGGCACTTCACCAGTTTTAGCGCAGGAAGTCCCATGTCCTGACTGTATGTTTGGTTATTTCTTCCCACTGAATACACAAGGGGGCATTGTAACCATTCAGTCGTGCACTCCTCAAACATTTATTGGGCACCTAATCAGAGGTGCGAGTGCTGCCCAAGAACCTAGCGAGGAGGACGAGATGGCATGACAGGAACGTGAGGAACCTTCCATGATCCCCCATCGGGAAGAGTAAAATACATATATGAACGAACACTTATGTGGCCGTGTGTGCCAAGTGCTACACCAAGCACCATCCATTTAGCATTTAACCCTCATGAACACCCCACGGCACAGCTATTCTCACAAGTGCCCTCACTGTACAGAAGCAGAGGCAAAGAGGAGCTGCGTACCCTGCATATCACACAGCCAGCGAATGGCCCAAAGCCAGATTTGAAGCCGGGCAAGGCCCTCCTGGGACTTGTAGTCCATAGGACTACCGTGGTAGGCTTCGAGAAAGGGACCTGAACCCCGTTGACAACTCTGTATGCCCTTAGCCTCTTGCCAGCCCTGCTTAGAGGTTTGTTCCTAGCTCCCCCATTGAATTTAAAAGACACTACTGATTCCCCAGGACCCTGCCTGCAGAGATTTTTATGTAACTGAGCCACTTTGACCCTGACATCAGGGTTTCTTTGTAAAGATTTTCTGTATTTACTTCTATGAGGGAGAGACAGAAAGAGAACTCCAGCGAGAGGGAGAGAGAGCAGGGGAAGGAACAAAGGGAGAAGGAGGGAGAGAATCCCAAGCGGACTCCACGCTGAGCACGAAGCCTGACGCGGGGCTCGATCTCACCACCCCGAGATCACGACCGCAGCTGAAATCAAGAGTTGGATGCTCAACCGAGCCATGCGGGCGCTCCATGGACATCACGGTTTTTTAAAGCTCTCTCGGGGATCTAACGGACAGTTGGGTCTGAGAACAAGGCAGCGAGACCGTCCCATGTGGCAAGCGGGGTTGAGTCTTCTAACCAGTGCTTCTCAGTGCTAACGGGCGCCTCTGTCAGCCAAGAACTTGATTACAACGCGGGTTCTGCTTCGGGTGGTTTGGAGTGGGGGTGGGAGAGTTTCAGCATTTCTAACCAGCTCGCAGGATGCTGATGTTATTGGTTTATAAATCGCACTTGGGGTAGAAATAATTTTGAGGCAAAGGCTAGTCCATAGACCTACTGAGTCAGAATCTGCATTTCTTTCTTTTTTTTTTTTTAAGATTTTATTTATTTATCGGAGGAGGGGGAGAGCGAGCACAGGCAGACAGAATGGCAGGCAGAGGCAGAGGGAGAAGCAGGCTCCCTGCTGAGCAAGGAGCCCGATGTGGGACTCGATCCCAGGACGCCGGGATCATGACCTGAGCCGAAGGCAGCTGCTTAACCAACTGAGCCACCCAGGCGTCCCCAGAATCTGCACTTCTAATGCACATTTGAGTTTGAGAATTCGTACTCAAACCCTGAGCTCCCCACCGGTTCTGGGAGTGGCTCACAGATGTGCCAAGGTGTTGCCTCCCCTCGGCTCTCAGAAGCTTGGTTGTGACAGTAAACAGCCCCAATGAGCCCAGGTGTACACAAATAGCTTCCCTGTTGACCATCACGGAGAGAAGAGTGAGGAGACCTGTTCTTTTTTTTTTTTTTTTTTTTTTAAGATTTTATTTATTTATTTGTTAGAGAGAGAGCACAGGCAGAGTGGCAGGCAGAGTCAGAGGGAGAGGCAGGCTCCCCTCGGGGCAAAGAGCCCGATGTGGGACTCGATCCCAGGACACTGGGATCATGACCTGAGCCGAAGGCAGCTGCTTAACCAACTGAGCCACCCAGGCGTCCCGAGGAGACCTGTTCTAATAGACTCTTGCCACCCTCTTCTTCCGTCACGCCTCCAGCAAGCCTTTCACTCACACTGTCTCTCCTGCTTGGGTGACCTTTGACCAGCCTTAGCGGATTTCTGAAGGTCAAACTCCCATCCTAATTCTTCCTCTGTGGAACCACTCCCATTTCCACACGGCCATGTCAAACTAATAGACATTGTTTTTTTCATATCACAAACACCAAATAATACTTCCTGTGTGTCAGGCTCTGTTCCAAGCCCCTAACATTATTCATTCATTCATTCACTCATTCATTCATTCAATCCTCATTTGGCAGGCAGGAAAAATGAGGCACAGAGCAGTGGAATAAGCTGCTCAAGGTCACACAGCTAGGAAGTGGCAGGGTCAAGATTCAAACCTGAGTCATCTGGCTTCAGAATCACTACACTGAACCACAATGCTAAGTTTCTTCTCGCCAGCATGGGACTTAACTGTATAATTTGCAGATGATGCGGAGCTTGGACAGAGAGAGAAGATTTAGGAATTTCCTGTGACTGCTGTGACAGACCACTATTCACTAGGTGGCTTAAAACAATAGAAATGTATTTTTTCACAGTTCCGGAGGCCGGAAGCCCAAGCTCCCCTAGTTTGCAGAGTCATGCTCCCTCCAAAGCCTCGAGGCGAAGATCCTTCTTCGCCTCTTCCTGGCTTCTGGTGGTGCCCAGCGATCCTCGGGGCTCCCTGGCTCTGACACACGTCACCCATGTCTCTGACTCCATCACCACAGGGACTCCTCTGTGTGTCTCTCTCTGTGCTCTCATCTGCTTACAAGGATGCCCGTCATTGCATTAGGGCCCACGCCACTCCAGTATGGCCGCATCTTCACGCCTCAGACCTGCAAAGACCCCGTTTCCAAATAAGGTCACCTTCTGAGATCCCAGGTGGATATGAACTTGGAGGGGCAGGGAAGCCACTACTCAACAGAGTACAGAAGAGCACAGAGATTGTTTCAGGGCAGAAGGTGTCTCTTAAGAAGCCTCAGCTACTATTTGTTTCAAAACACTGCTGAGGCCTTAGGACCTGTGACTGACACTTTCCAGACTCCACTGGGGTGTAGTGAGCCACGGAATCGCTGTGAGTTTCGGTCAACAGAATGCAATTTCCTCAGTGCCAAGAGGACATCTTTTAAAAGCCTCTGCCTGCTGATGGTGCTTGCAGATTCTCCCCAGACCACGTCAATCCTATTGCTTTCACACATAAACAGGTATAATAAAGCTGCTGCTTTGGAAGGTTTGGCTGGTAGCAGGTGCAGAGGTGAAACGTGTGCCTTTGGAGCAGCCACGCGTTACCCAGGCTAGCCTACTATGGGGCAGCAGCCCTGGGTAGCCTGTGGCGATCTTTCAGGGGAACTGTGTGGACGTGAGAGCTTCTGTGTGAAATAGCCAGGCCCTCTCTGTGATCCGCTCAGGAGGAACCCTGTCGTCAGGACTCCAGGGCCACAGCACAGATATTTTGAGCCAAGAGCAACTGAAGCAATGTGCAGGGGGAAATTCTAAGTCCAGGGAAAGAGCCGAAGAGGATGGTATCGGTGCTACAGAACTCCTAGAGAAGGGCTGGGCCCTGCTGCCATCACAGGCACTGGGCGGGAATGGATGGGTTGTGAAGGAGTCAGTATTCAAAGAGTTAGGAGCTGGAGTAAAAGAAGAAGCTGTGACTACTGATCAAACAAGTTAAAAAAAAAAATTGGGAACTAAGTGACCAAAAGGTGACTAAAGTGGAAAATAATGACCCTGAGGACTCTCTGTCCTGGAGTAATGACACCGGTGGAGAAGCCGCTTCTGAGGAGGAGCGGTAGTGGTACTGAGCACAAGAACGTGAACCCTGCAAACCAGAGGCGTTGCTGTTGCTGGGCCCTGAGGCATTAGTACTCAGACTGTTCTAAGTGAGCCCATCGTGCTTTCCTTCCTGCGATCACTGCCACACCTGCAAAGAGGAAACTGAAGGAACTGAGGTCCCCCCCTCCCCCAATGACAGGGTCCCAGTCATTACAGCGGACCTAGAAGGAAGAAAAGCCCAAACTTCCCTGATTCCCGCAGCTCGGTGGAATTCTCACATTTGGCTCCCAGCTCCGAAAGCCCAGAGACCATCTCAAGCCATGAGAGAACAATCAGATTACGGAGCAGAGACCAGACACACAAAAAAGGAAGGACTGACAAAACCTCTTGACGCCATGTAGCATGTGTGAGAAGGGGCCACACGCAGACATATTCCCAGAAGAACAGACCATCTCACGTCGCTTGTCTCCACTGCACCAGAAGATTAAAGAAGCCTGGGGCTTCATGCCCTCTTTGCAAGAACATTCAGCCGGTTATTAAGGTTTTTATGGCCTAGCTGAATGGGCAAGTTGCAGAGAAATGATAACCAGAGCCAGGTCAGGGATAAAATTGTCAGAACTGAGCATCTCCACTCAGCGAGACCCACTGCATCCGTTCTCTGATTCATGCAAACGTCTGTGTGTCGGGGCATTTTCCCTTCCGAGTTCATACGGAACTCGGAACTGAGAGCAGTTTTTTAAAACTAGATCATCAATCTGGGGGCTCCGTTTACATGGAGAGTGACTTCAGTCACTCCATTCTCCCTCTAAAAAAGAGCTTCTGGGAAGAAGCAATTACAAAGACAAACAAGACAACACATCCGATGATTCCTCAAATTATCTGAAGATTAATCTTCTGCCTAATTAATTTTCTTACCTATCTTTCTCTTCTGTTGGAGAATGCTCTTTGGCATAAAAATCCAATAGCTATGAAAAACACTATGAGATGGCTATGAGAAAAACACTAAAAAGCTAACAATCAAAAAACACAAATAACATGACATGTTATTAATCATTTACTTTACAATCCAGCTACATGGATCTGAGAAGTCAAAAGAAAAAATAAGAAGCTTGAAAAACAAGAGTTTTTATTTGTTTCATGTATGCCTCCAGAACAATGGCCATCAGACTTTTTGCTAACATATGCCTCAAAGAATTTTGAGAAATGATATGCTCTTTTCCATGTTAAAAAAAAAAACAAAAACCCAGAGATATACCGAACATACAATAAAACGCAGAGTTCCCAAAGGTTCCTTTCCCATGGGTTTTAGGCATCTGAGTACCCACCACCCAAAACAAGCCACAGAACATTTCCATCACCCCATCATCCTTCTCATGCCTTCACAGGTAATCTTCCATTTCCTGACTCTTACCCAGGATTAATCTTCCTTCTGCACATCTTTTTTTTTTTTTTTAAAGATTTCATCCACTTATCTGACAGAGAGAGAGATCACAAGTAGGCAGAGAGGCAGAGACATTGAGAGGAGGGAAGCAGCCTCCACACTGAACAGACAGCCTGATGCGGGGCTCGATCCGAGGACCCTGAGATCATGACCCAAGACGAAGGCAGAGGCTTAACCCACTGAGCCACTCAGGTGCCCCACGTTCTGCACATCTTTTTTATTTAAATTCAATTAGCCAACATATAGTACCTCATTAGTTTTAGGCGTAGTGTTCAATGATCCATCAGTCGTGTAGAACACCTAGCCTTCTGTAAATCTTTAATTTGATATCTAAATTTTCAAAATACACTTTATTGCATACAAAGGAAAAACTGAGCAGCTAACACTTTCCATATTTCCTTGGTGAGGAATGATCGACAGGGAATGTAGAACCACTGTGCGTGTTACTTGTAATCTGCAAATATGCAGAATTTTACTTAGAGGTGGCTACTTCTCACACTTGGGGCCCAGGTACTACTCTGTCAGTCTTTTCCATGTGCTCTTTATTTATTATGTCCTGAATAACATAACCTCATCAGTATCGGTGAGAACACTAAAACATGGGTTTAGTGCTGAGGGAGCCAGTCAGGCCACTGGCGCCCTTTCTAGAATGCGATCTTTCCTAATAGCTGGTAGTAAGGGGAGGTAGGAAAGTGTGTTCCACGCTGCGTTCGGTCATTCAGTTGGCATTCGTCAGAACCTGCCTTGAACCACTGGATAACAGTTTGTGGATGAGATATCATATGACCCCTGGACTGAGGTATGATGACAAAGGAACAGAAATTGGAACCAGAAGACTGGGGTAAAAGACTCAATTCTGCATTATGATGTGATCAGGGACAGATTCCTCAAAGTTTCAGAGCCTCTGTAGACTGCCAAACAGGACTAAAACCTACCTCACCAGGACATTGCAAGGAGAATTTCGGCAAGAAGCGTAAAAGTGCTTTGTAAAATGTCAAGTTCACATCAGTGAACTCTATCACTATTCTCTGAAACAGGAGCTAACTCTTATACTTCTTTGTACCCTTGCTGAACACGGCATGTAGGAGGTCTTATCAAGTATGTGTTAACTGAGTGATATATTTGTTAATAAGCAATAAGAATAAAGAGTTGTAAATGATATTACTTGGGGAATCAAAAATTCACAATAAATTCTCAGTGCACCCATATGAACATATATTTCTTACCCTAAGCTTAATATGCATTCATGAGATATAAGAAAGAACACTTTTTCAGTTTTTTAAAAAGCGATCTGCAGAATTCCATCCCTCAGTAATCTGAACGTCTGTAAGCAAAATTATCACCGCTCATTCTTTTCCCAACAGGAAAGTTAAGTAACAGCACATGGTGTAACCTCTTTGGAGCATCTATTTGCTATCCTTAATTACATCTGCAAGTTCCCCCAAGAACCATTCCGAACACTTTCACACTTACATAAATTGTAAAGCTAAGAACAAGAAATACCGTTCTGGTAAAGAGGCGGCCACACCTGGTTTCATGGATGATTAATTAGTCCACCTAGCAAACCAGTGTTAAAGTCCCACTATGAGCCACGTATTCAGGACTAGGATACAAAAACAAGGTGACAGAGCAAGTGCTGGCCAAGATGGACCAGCCCCCACTGATTCCATCTGAGAACTCCAGGCAGGACACAACAACAGCAGCAGCAAATGACATAAGACTCTGAAAAAGCAAATAATAGCAGACAGATGCGGGGAGGCAAATGAATGAAGTCAGTATGGTGGCATACTTCCTCTAATTTCCCAGTTGTGATCCCTTGGTGCCCCAAGTTACAGAGCTGTACAGTGGCTCTACACGTGTCGTGGCTCCCCACTCCCATACACCCTAAGTTCTCTCTACTCAACAGAGAAGAAAGGGGAGTACCGTATGTGAGAGGTTTTATTGGGTTAGGCCTAGAAGTGAGGCACATCAATCACATGGTCACGCCTAACTGCAAAGGAGGCTGGGAAATGTAGTCTAGCTACCTGCCAAGAGGAAAGAAACACAGAGATACTAACCAGCATGAAAAAAGTCTGTGTCATTAACTGGGAGGCAGAGACCAGAGAAGGCTTTCTGAAGGATGGGATGTGAGTTTCACAAGGTAATCAGGAAGGGGAAAAGAGGAGCGTGGGAGGAGACCAGAGCATGTGTGAAGCTGCAGACACAAAACATGCTGATGAATTTGAGAGACTCCGAGTGATTCCTTCTTCGGTGGGCAAGAGATGAATGCCAAGAGAGCCAGGAGATGAGCCTTGAGAGGGAGGCAGGAGCCGGGATATGAGCTAGAAATCACTGCTGTATTTTAAGCAAAGGTGTAATAGAAACTGGTTTCCAACTCAGAAAGAGCTCGGTAATTGCGTAGAGGGTAGCTGGAAGCAGCATAGGAGTTAGCAGACTTTTGTCATGGTCCAGGCAAGAAGTAATTTGGGCTTGAAGTAAGCAGTGGGGGACTGTGAGGGGATCAGATATGAGATCTGAGATGTTCATGAGTCAAAGCTCAAAGACTTAGTAACTGATTAAATATGGTATTTGATATATGAAAGGAGTCAAGGAAAATCCCTTTGTTTCATTCATTTAACAAATATTTATTGAACATCTATTATCTGTGTTCCTCTAGGTGCTGGAGATACAATGATGAATAAATAGGCAGAGTTCCTGTCCTTGTAGAGTTTACATTCTGGTGGAAAATTTTAAAGCACTCACAAGTAAATATAAATGTACAGTGTGATTATATTTAGCAAATTACCTGCTGTGTTTGAGATATCCTTATGGGACATCTGTATGGGTTTTGTTTAACTGTAAGTTATTTCTATGAGTCTGTTGCTCAGGAGCGAAGTCTTGGCCATGGATGTGGATTTGGGAGTCATCAGCATATGCGTGGATGCAAGTGACAAGAAAACCAGCACAAACTAGTGCATGAAGAAAAGGGAATCCATGGCTGAAGACACCAAAAATCCCTGGGGTTGTTTCTTCAGCTTCAGGCATAGCTAGATGCAGGGTTTTAAATGACAGTACTGAATTTCTGTCTCTCTTTTAATTAATTTCTTGGGCTCTTTTGGGCATGATGGCCTCTGGCAACCCCAAAGTCCCCATTTCACATCTAGTCATTCAACAACTCAGCAGAGATTTGTTTTGGTTTTTGTTTTCTGATACCTCCAGCAGAGAAGTCTCTGTAAAGACTATGATTCATTAGGGATTACATGTTCATTCTTGAACCAAGCCCTGTAACCTGGAGTGGAACATTTTCATTAGCCATGCCCGGGTCATGAACCCAAACCTGTTACAATGGATGGGACAGGGTCAGCTCCCAAAAACCCACAAGTGTGTTCCTCCAGGAAAGAGAAATTCTGGTACTAGCATGTAGGGAAAGTGATGTTGAGCAGGCAAAGACCAGAATGTTCTCTACAGGTGGAAACTAAGGGTTGAGTATTAGTGAGATCACCCTGCGGGAACATATAGAATGAGATCCTAGAACTGATGTCAAAATTCTGGGAAGCATGGCACTTAGGAGCTGAATAGAAGAAAAGATGCGAAAGAGATGCAGAAGAGGCCAGAGCTGTAGGAAGAGATCCTAATGTCCCAGAAACCAACGGAGTGAGTTTCAAAAAGAAATGAACCAAGAGTCACAGAGGAGTCAATGAAAAGGAGAGCAGGGGATGTGACCTGATATCTTGGCCACAAAAGCCCATGACGTATAGCTAGGCACTGCTCCTTGGAGAACAAAAGGTGCTAGGAAGGAGAATATCCAGACTGTTGGGGAGAAAGATCTGGAAATTTCACTAAAGCAAATGGCTCTATGTGTCGCAGCTTCTTGAACTGACAGGCATACCCAGAGGATCGGGAAAACTGTGGGATGAACACGAAGCATCTCTCTTGAACCTCAATTCTTTGCAAAATAAATAAATAAACAAACCAAAACCCCAAAACAAACCTATAGGATGGGTCACATTATTTCTATAACAGAACAGACATAGCTATATTATGGCGCAGGATGCAAAAATCTGTGGGAATTTTAAGCTAAAATATTAACCTTTAAAGAGATTTGTACTTGGAACGAAACCCTTCAGACTCTACTCTCAGAGTCCCTTGCAGTGAACATCCCTTCCTCTCTGGCAAGGGGGTCTGCGGGTAGACCAGAACAGGAAGCCTGATGATTTCTCATTTGCACATTTGCCTGCTGCTCTGTAAATAGGATGTTCCAGGACAGCCCCACTAACAGATAATGATAATAATGACTATAACAGACACTGTTCTACAGGCTTGACCTCGGGTATGTCTCATAATAATCCCATGAGATGAAGTACTATTATAATCACTCCTGTTTGAAAGATGAGGAAGCTGGTGCATGGAGAGGTTGAATAACTTACCTGAGGTCACACAGCCCCAGATTTAAACCCAGAGATTCTGGCTCTGGCTTTTGAGCCAGTGTCCATTTCCAAGGCACACACTGCCGTGTTCCGCCCCTTGGTCTCCCTGTGGTGCACGCGTCATACCCTACGTTCTAATACTGCCGCAGAAAATCTTAGCCCTGGTAAGAGGGTCTAGAAATGTTTAGAAGAGGCTCGGCTGGGGAAGCTCTGTCCCACCCCTGCCCCATCCAGCCCACTGACTGGTGATACCAGGACATGCCACAGAGGCTCAGAAGCCCTACAGCCCTACTCCCCAGGCACCTTTGCACTGGTAACCTTGGAACCATGGGAACTGGTTGGTCCACTGGATGACGTTTATCTGAGCCCCACGATTACCTTTTTGTTTGGACTTGCAATTTTAATCTTTATGGGTTTTAATGCCTTCCCCAAATGAAAGAATAATTTCAGAGGTGCTTTATACAATAGCTAGTTTCATAAAAGCATTTTAATATAAGCTTTTCACACCCTGAGTATGAAGAGAAAAACAAATCTGCAATCACCTTGTACTGCTCTGTTTTCCTTGAATGTATATGCATAAATTACCTTTTTACATTATTTTTGAATGTACACAAAGATAGCCTGAGCAGTATATGAACCCCCATAGCTCTGTCATCCAGCAACAACCATTTACCCATGGCCAATCTCAGCCATTTCCTAAGTAAAAACCAACTATCATGTCATTTCATCCATAAATATTTCTGGGCGTATCACTAAAAGATAAGAAAGATTTTTTTAAAAAAAGATAATTGCAATACCAGTCCATATTCATATTTCCATAAATTACTTTTAAAATTCTGCCCTTTCTAAGGTTCTAGACCTTTTCATTATTAACTTGATTTTGCTATTGTTGATATAATTTTTAAATTTTTTATTATGAAAAACAAACTCCCAAATGTAGAGAAAATAGGAGGGTGAACCCCCTGCACCCGTCACTTAGCTTCAACAATTATCTATATTTGGTCAATCTTGCTTCATTTACTTTCCCCTCTTTATATCCTCCTTTTGCTGGCTGTTCATAAAGCAATCCCCCAGACAACACTTCCTGTCACTGGGCATGCATTCTTGGCTTGGTTGGTGGCAAGAAAATGTAGAGGTGTTCTCTGGTAGGCAGTTATGTATTTGTTTCATTTCTAAATCCCTGGTAAAGGATTAGATGAATTGCAATATTTTCAGTGGATCAGATAAACTGCCACTTGGTGTCTTTGCTCTTTTTTTTTTTTTGAGTAATATTTAAATTAAAACCAAATTCTGGGGCGCCTGCATGGCTCAGTGGGTTAAAGCCTCTGCCTTCGGCTCAGGTCATGATCTCGGGGTCCTGGGATCAGCCCCCGCATCAGGCTCTCTGCTCAGCGAGGAGCCTGCTTCCCCCTCTCTCTCTGCCTGCCTCTCTGTCTACTTGTGATCTCTGTCTGTCAAATAAATAAATAAAATTTGAAAAACATATTTATAAAAAAATAAAATAAAATAAAACCAAATTCTAAACAAATGGCACTAATAGTCTATGACATGACTACCAAACAGAGTATCTGTGTCGTACACCCTCTGTCAGCTGTGCCCAGATCTTTAAAGGTACACAATTTTCCAAGACTAGGTGGATAAAAACTGAAACAAAAAAAGCCTAATTATAATTCTTAAAAAAAAAAGAAAAAAATGTAAAGAGACACCATCAGCTGGTTTAGATTGGAAATGGGGCCTGAATGATGACACTCCCATTGGCAAAACCCCTGGCTTCCTCTCACACTCCTGAGTTTTAATATTCACTCTTTTCCAAACCTCTTAGAAGCCCTTTGAGAAGAAGGCATTTCCTTGCCTGGGAGGCAGAAGAAGTACTTCAAGCTTTGGGATCTCCGAAGTTAATGACAAAGGTTATGATTTGTTGAGATCTACCAAGATGACCTTGTTTTATCTTGTGAAGACTTACCATGAAATCCACAGTAACACCCATGGTAACTGTGAAATCATAGTGTGCCACCCTATTGCTCATTCTGCTGTTGCCACCACAAGCAAATGACAAATAACAGCCATACTGGCTTATACACCCTTAAAAACCCGGGGGGTAATGAAAACTTGTCATGGGTTAGGTCAAGTACCAGCAAGTGAAGAGTTGTCAAGCATTTTCAGTGCCAATGACAGAAAATCTAGGCAAACAAAAAGTAATTGGTGAGGATTATAAATTGGTTCAATGTTTTTGCAAAAGGTTCAGCAGTACCTATTAAAACCAAACGTGCATATACCCTATAACCCAGCAATTCCAGTTTATGGCACTAGAGGTCAGAATAGTGCTTACCCTGGGGTAGTGGCTAAGGGGGGCAGGAGTGAGACTTGTGGGACTCTGGCCAGGCCATGTTCTACATCTCGATCTGATGAAGTCACATGGGTGCAGACATAGGTAAGCATTCATTAAACTGTACACTCCATATTTGTGCACTGTCTCATGAGCCATACCTCAAAAAAAAAAAAAAAAAAAAGACGAGAAGGGAAAAGAAAAAGAAAAGAAATGAAAAGAAAAGAAAAGAAGAGAAATTCATTAAAATTCCAAATAAAGAGGCTTTTGCAAAGTGCCGGCAACTTAAGAGGACCCGTCTCCGGATTAAGACAAAATGCTTGTTCACCAGGAATTCATTATAGTTCCCCAGGTAGAGAACTGCCAATCAAAATGTGGAGGTTGGGGTGTGGTCTCTCTACTTTCCCTTAAGACAGTAGGACTCACTCATCCCTTTCTCCACGAACCTGGGTCCCACTGAGACAAAGACCCACCTTCCCTAGAAGGGCACCCACTGCTGTATTCATGTGCGCTGATAGACGCTTTACCTCTGGCACTTCTGACCATTCAAATGGCTTTTCTTTGACAAAATGATTCCAATGGTTGATGATCGGGATGCTTTTGAATTGCCCTTTCTTGGCAAAGCCAAAATTGTCATATCACATGCCAAGTTACTTTCTAAAATTAAATTGAGTTGATGGTAGGCTCTGCTGGTACTGCTTAATACTTGCTCATAATTACATTGTAGCCTCTGCCATTCCACGATACATCTGAGCACCCTTTGATTATTCATGATTCATGTGTGTTCAGTTACTCAGGTGCACCTGCTCGGCGGTAGATCACCGAGAAAGCACCGGAGCTGAGCTTCTGTGCTGACGTGCTACTGGCAGAGCAGCCTAATTCTCCCAGTGCCTCTGCCTGGTGGAACACTGCTTGCACTGAGCTCCTCCCTGCTCACAGATTGGAGAGAAATTGTAGTGTGTAATGGGAGGCAGATCTGTACCTCGGGCCTTATACCTGGGAAGCTCTAATGGGCTCCGTCCAGGTGAGCCCAGCATCAAGAGACGTGCCCACTTAAACTGCCAGCTCCTTGGAAAGGAGGCAGACCTAATGGAAGGGCATCGGGCTGTCAGGAGATGCGGTTTCCAGTTTATGATGAGAAAACAGGTGAGGAAAAAAAAAGAAAAAAGTTTGAAGGGCACAAGAAAGAGCATGGAATCAAAATATGGGTAAATCCAAATACATTTTCTAGGTTAAAGTGGTTTTATGTTTGTTCATATGCGGGCTTACAAAATGTGATAGTATTAATGCAAGAATCTGGCTATGATTTAGAAGGAACTGATACTAAATTGGGAAACAAAATGATGTTACATGTACCAAAACTGAACACTATTTTATTATTCCTGACTTGGTATCACAACCTTATGGCAGCTTTTAAATATGAAAAAACCTGTGAAGATATAATGAATTAAAGCTGTGGAAGTTTTATAGAGACAAAAAAAATGCTCTATATTTCAAGGCATTACATCCCCTGGATATTTTTATGATTTTAATTCAAGGGTCAAATTTTTAGGGTTGGGTAAACAGTCAAGAAAGATTCCATCAGCTGCTTTTCAATAATTATAATAGGGGGAAGCACAGTATACCTTTGCTATTTAAAAGATTTTTTTTTCAAGATCAGAACATGTGTTCCACTTCATGGTATCAACCACAGAGCAAAACGGCTCTAATTGGTAACATACTTGGGGCAAAGGACTGGATTAAAATGACTGAGAGTTATAAATGTCTGAAATGTCTATTTTAGGCACAAGCAGGGGGAAATGGCACTAATTTCTAGAGTGTGCACATAATGATTACATTAGCCCACAGAGATGAAGAGTATATCAGCATGTACCCTGGAGAAGAAACACCATATGAATAACGAATGAGCCAATCAATTCTTTAGTGGGCGGCAAGTACCATGAGAACGACCTTGGCTGACTCTGCCTCTACCCTCCCCCACGCCACCATGTGGCCAGCCCGTTTCTCCAGAATCTCGATACCCTCCTCTGTAGTATCCACCAAACGAAATCAAGTGCTTTTATGGATACAACGAAAAATGCCTACTAATCTCTGACTTTTGACTTAACCTCTGACCCACTGGACACCAGCATTTTCTATCTTCTCCTTGGTCGCAAATTGCTTTTGGAATAAGGTAGTGGCTCACAGTGGAGGTGTGCCAAAAGACAGATGTGCACACATCTGGCCTCCATGCACACACATGCACACATGCCCCTTTTGCAGCTCTTTCACTCTTAGCTGCTGACTCCTGGGCGCAACAAGTAGCCCCCCCGCCCTGTTCCAGCCTCTCTGTATGGGTGCAGGTGCACACCTGCACCTGGAGAGTATTCTAGGAGGAGAGAACAAGTCTGAGTGGCAGAAGGCTCAGAGTGAGGGTGCTAGAACCAAGGGACAGTCACTGCTGGTGGGGGATCCTGCTCTCATCCCCTGTGCATTCACCTTTCCAGTATATACGCTGATAGTGCCCAGCTTCAAGCAGTGTCTTCAATTCTCTGCCTGAGGTTTTCTCGTGGCCTGACAATGGAGTCATCTAGAGGACCCATGGAATGAGCACCCTGAGAGCACTGCCCTCACTCGATATAGGATGGACGGGGAGGTACATATGCCAGATTTCTCTCCCCCTTGATCGGGTATAACTCCAAGGCACACTTTACTGAGATCCCCCCAAAGCTCCCCCAGCAGGAGTGAGCCCCGACTGCCCGCACAGGCAATATGCTCTGTCACGTATCTTTCCCACCGCGCTTCCATGCTCCCTACCGGAGCTTTGGATCACCTCCCAAATAAGCTTCCTGCCCTTAAATCCTCATCTCGAGGTCTGCATCTGTGTGGCCCAATGCAGGACAGATGGATTCGAACTCGGGGCATCGTGGCATTTGGAACTCAGAGACGGGAATCTGAGCCTTGCTTCAGCAATTTGCTCTCTGTGACCACAGGGGAGTTACTTTCCCTCTCTGACCCTTAGTCTCTTCATCTACAAAGCAGGGATAACAGTACACCCTCTGCTACGTTACAGCGCCATCAGGAGGTACGAATGAGGTAACGTACGTGGAAGCGTAAATACCCATTATAGTTCATGAGGCTTGTTCTCACCTCCCCACCCATGACTTCTTTTAGACATTTTGTTTGAAATTATAGACTCACGGGAAGCTGCAGTAACAGGATGTAGAGGCCCACATACCGTTCACCCAGCTTCTCCCGGGGCGGAGGGGACATCTAATGTGATGGCAGGAGGGCAGCAGCCCCAGGAAACTGATACTGGTACAGTCCATGAGCGAGCAGGACTACCGGCCTCATTCCCCCAACCCCTCTGTGATCTTTGAAGGGTCTCGAGCAGCCACTTGGATCACGACGTCTTAGTGTCTACCACATCACGGCAGCTTCTGACTTAACACTTCTCAACTGCTGTCCTAGGCACACTTGAAAACTGTGAGACCAAATTCCATTCTTTTTCAGGATCTCGCTAAGCAACTTCCTAAAACAGTGAATGTAGCAGTTACCCAAAGAGCTGTTTCCAATGATGAATTTGATAACAATATTTTCATTAGGAGGTTAATACATTTTCTTCAGTTGCTTTAGAAGTCTTGGATAAACACCTCCTTGTTCAGTTGATTCATATCCTTCTTAATTTCTCAAGTTGTCCTGTCATCCTTTCCTTAGAACTCCCGGGACTTCACCTTTAATGCCTGGAGAAAAAGTTGGGGGAGCCTTTTCTCCACCAATCCTCCAACGAAGAGAAGGGTCACGGGGTCGCTCACAATAACACCTCCGAAATCTCCTATTCCCTCTTTGAATGCAACCACTATTCTTCTTTGAGCAGATCATTTATCTCCTCCCTGACTGCCTTCTTGGTTAAAGGTTAACAAAAATGACATCCCCTTCAAGTTCAAACCCTTGGAATGCACAGACCTCTGTTGCCAACAAAGTCATTGCAACCAAGGAGACAGAAAATGTACCAGGGCCAAGGCTCTGAACCTGCTGTCATTTCTCTTTCTTCCTGATGCTTATGGGTCTTGTGGACTAGCCTGCCCTTCTGAAAATGCTTTAGAATATATATTTTCAAGGACCAAGTGCGTAGGTCTGGCGGGAGTACAGGACCTACTATCTAAGTATTGGAGGTATGCCTCTCAGAGCTTTCTAGGCTTCCACTCTTTTCGTAGATGTTCACTCCTGGAGTTCTCCCTCTCCTTCCTGGTTTCAAGGCATTAGCTCTACAGATCGTGTTCCCGAACTACCTCTCATTACCAAGCCCTCTCAAGGAATCTGATCCCATAGTCCACTTTCCTGGAAGTCCCACCTACAGCAGTGGGACCACCATTCTCTCCGTTGCCTGGACTCAAACTCTCAGACTTACTTCGCTCCTTACCAACAGGCCTCTGGAACTGCCTAGTCCCAGTCGGTCATTCCTCTCCCACACAGCCAGCACACACCAAGATCTCATGTGTCTAAGGAATGGGTTTTAGGGACCTGCTACCTTAGGACAAACCCAATAATTCTTTAGAAAAACATCACAGGCCAACGCACAAGGACCACAGCCTGGCTCTGCCTATCCCCGTCCACAAAGGAAACACTGCGACACCCCATGCCCATTCCCAGATCATCGGTTTTTCTCCAGTTACTCTTCTTGACCAAAACTACGCCCCTGACTTTTCCACCTGTGAAACTCCACTTAGCCTAAAAAGGATCTGGATCCTTCTATCCTTGTTTGTACCATCCACCGGCAGTAGTGCCATGCCACCTGGTACTGCTTGCTAATTTTCTATATGCCTTATCTCCTCGACTACACTGCAAGCTCCTTGGGAGCAGACACCGTGTCTTATCTTTCTGCAACCACCACAGCATCTAGGGGTGCCATCGTAGCACCTCTTGCTCCCTGCCATTATCCTGGCCAGTTACGTATTTAGTCCTTTCGGGACTAGGGTGCTCAATCCCCCAGGAAGTGGGAATCGATGGCGGCTGAGTATTCTCAGCAGCCCTTCAGGAATTGTCCATCAGTCACACCCCTCCACCGGGGCAGCCTGCATTTCCTGACTGCCAAAGTGGAAGTATAAAGACAGGCCCACATACTTGCCTTGCCTGGGGGCAATTCTGAAGGGCTATACTGGTCCCAGAGCTTCTGTGGAGTGGACTGAAGCCCACTTGTATGAATCCAATATCTGCACCGCCAAGCACGGCTTCTTGATGCCTCCGTCATGGGTAGTACCTTCTGCTTCAGCTCTCGCTATCTGGCTGACTTCTTGGTGTACTTGGCATGGAAATGTCACTGTAGACTTAAACTCTTCTCCCTCTCTGTTCTCTATCTCAGCCCTGCCGCTGGCATCTTCCATGCCTTTCTGGATGACTTGACTCCCACGTGTCTGTTAGCCTCTGATTTCACGGACATCGTGTTTGTTCAGAGCCTGATGCCTCCCCAGTTCAGTCACTAGAGTCCTTGCACTGGGGCCATCGCCTCGTGCTCTCATGTCCTTCAGCCGACCCTATATGTCACTCTCAACTTTTTCTTCCTTACCATCTTCTCCGACCACAGTCAGGGATTGAAGAGGGCATAGATTTCCTACCAGACGATTTAAGCGAAAACCAAAGAGAGAACGCCACAATGAGGTATGTGCAGGGTTAGGGGAACAAACCAAGATGGCGAGGCCCTCGGGAATCAGCAGGAGTGGGGAGCTGATGCCACTCCTAGGGTTGAAGGAGTGAGGGAAGGAAATAGTGTTACTGGAGCTTTTGAGAGTTGGCTCCATGGAGGAAGGGTCCCCCCGTGGGAGCTGTCATCCTGGAGAGGTGCAGACACTACCAGAGACAGGATACCAATGCAGAGAAAGAGCAAGGAAGAAATCCCCTGGCTTTTTCTCCTGCCCCTCAGAGTTCCTGCTGCTGTTTCACATTGACCAACCCAGCTGGATGCCAGCTGGCCATGGAGACTGGCTGATGGCAGTGTGTAAGTTCCCAAGGCACAGAATGGGGCAGAGAGACTGGATCTGGGCATTGGGGCGGACAAAAGAGGAACCAATACACCTCCATTTACCAAGAGGCTAGCTAATTTTCATATCCCATCAACACCATCCCATGCCTTTCCATTTGTAGGTTCTAGCAAAGATTATAAAGCCCTTTGAAACAAGGATCCTTTGATCCTTGCAATGTCCCCATGAGGTGAGTACTAGGATAGGACCTACCCATTTTACAGATGAGGAAACAAGCTTAGAGGATTTGTGGCTGACCCAAGATCATCAGATAGCTAAGAAACGGCACAGCTGAAACATCAGCCCGGATTTGTGAGTTCAAACTTTCTAACCAACACCGAGGGCTCGGTTTAAGCACAGTTAAGGTGTGCTTAAGGCATTCTCTGAAACATCTCTCCATTCCTACCCTCTCCCCTTTCTGCGTGCACGCGCGCACACACACACACACACACACACACACCTAGCCCTTATTGCCTTAAAGCTTCTCATTAAGTTATCTTTTGTCCTTGGCCTCCTCTTGTGCTTCACTAATTGTCTCAACATCTCTGATCCTCGAACTCAGGCCCATCACATCTCTGTCAGTACCTCACCTCCTCACCAGCTGCCTCTTGCCTCGAACACAGAAATCTGGTAATGTAGAGTGCCGCACTAGCCAATACAGCAGCCCGAGCCCTTCGGAATATGCTTAGTAAGACAGAAGAACTAAGTTCTTATTTGATTTTAATAAATTTCCATTTAAAACTGACACTTCCAGCTTTATCCACACCCCCTCCTCCACTATCCTTAAGTGTAGTCTGTGCTCAATACCTGGTTTCTAAGGAAAAGAGTATGGAAGGGAGAAAAAAGTAATTTTGGGTGCAGAAACCTGGCAAACATGACCTCAGCCAGATGATCCAGGTCAACATCACCAGTCATAAGTCATGTCAATAGCACATGCCATTGATACGACGCGAGGGGAAAGGCATTTCAGCCCTGTAGTTTCCCTCCCTGACACCCGTCACCCCAGTCTCATCATGAGGAAAATAGCAGCCAAACCTTATTTGGTGGACATTCTTCAAAACACCCAACCAGTGCTCCTCAAAACTGTCCAAGTCACAAGAAACAAGGAGAGTGTAAGAAGCTATTGCAGATCAAGAGACTAAGGATACATGAATAAATACAGGGTAGTGTTCTAGATTGGATCCTGGAACAGAATAACGACATTCATCAAAAAACTGGTGAAATACAAAGAAAAACTGGAAATAGCTTCTACCACTGTATCTATGTCGTCTTGATCTATCTATGAGTTGTGGCAAATGTCCCACAGTAACCTAACAATAAGGAAATATGTAATTATATATAGTAACCTTTGTACCATCTTTGCAACTTTTCTGTAAATGTAAAATCATTCTAATATAAAAAGCTTATTAAGAATTTGAAAATCAGGGGCACCTGGGTGGCTCGGTGGGCTAAGTCTCTGCCTTCGGCTCAGGTCATGATTCCAGGGTCCTGGGATCAAGCCCCGTCTCGGGCTCTCTGCTCAGCGGGGAGCCTGCTTCCTCCTCTCTCTCAGCCTGCTTGTAATCTCTCTCTGTCAAATAAAGAAATAAAATCTTAAAAAAAAAAAAAAGAATTTGAAAATCAGAAGTCCTATTCAACTCATTGGAAAACTTTTGGAGATGTCGGAATGACTCCAGTACATTAACTTATGTTTTCAACTGTAAATTTTATGAAATCTAAATACAGATCAAGTATTTCCAATGAACATTCAGTGTCGGAAATGACATGTGTTGTAAGTATCATGTACACCCCGGATTTTAAAAGACTTCATACCAAAATACAGAATGCAAAACATCTTCATTTCGAAAATATTTGATTAATTTTATTGAAATTATAGTTTGGATATATTGGGTTTATAACAATATATTATTAAACTTAATTTTCCTTGTTTTAATTCTCATTTTTTAAATAGGGTTAGTAGAAAAAAATTACATATATGGCTTCTATTAGAGCTTAAAAATAGACACTCAATTGAGCCAAACAGCCTGGGTTGGAATACCAGCTCTGCACCTAGTAAACTGATGGACTTTGAGCAAGTTAGTTACCCTTCTGTGTCCCAGTTATCTATCTGTAAATAGAGTACTGACCTCATGGGGTTGTTGGGAGGATTCAGCAAGTTCACCTGTATACTGTGCTGGGTTAGAGTAAGCACTGGAACACAGTAAGCACTCAATAAATGCTAACCATCAGCATTAAGGTAGGGTTGTTTATAGCCAAAGGATCTTTGGAGCTTCAGGAGTCCTGAAGGGATGCTCTCCAGCAGCAGAGAGGGAGCAAAGAAAGAAGACCATCAGCTCTTTCTCTTCCTCTCTTCCCCCTTCCTGCCGGGGTCTCCCATTGCTCAGTCTCTATGGAAGTTGGCCAGCAAGTGAGCCCAGGTGATGCCATCCACAGGGCACGGCTGCCTGGCTCTGAGGAACTTGGGGAAGGGGGTGCAAGGTCAAAGGAAGAGAAGCAAGACACCTCACTACTTCTATAGTGAGCCTAAAGCACCCTACTTTCAACATCCACTCAGCTCCACGTCTCTGTCCCCTCCTTGATAACTCAGGACAGCCATGTGTAGTGAGTTTCCCACAGCCTCCCCATACCCTCTGTTGCACAATGGACTCAGCCCTTGCCATGCTCGGACATCTGAGCCTTCGTCGGTCCTGAACTCAATATTTTCAGAGATGACAGTATACGAAGAGATGGGCATATTTTCTGTGTTTTCACAGACTTCTCGCCTTTAGTCTATAAAAGCAATGGCTGATCTTTGAAGGCCAAGAGCAAGTATTCTCAGTATTATGTATACACCTCTGTAGCCTAAACTGACTGATGGGTGGGGATGAAGTGAATGATGATTAAGGACCTCAGAATTGTGTTTGGAGTAGTTTTTTTTTCCCCCTACAGGATTCTTCCCAGTGTTCCTAACATCTGCCTTAGCTGGCCAGTCACCATTTCTGAAATAAATGAAGTTAGGGGATCTCCTTTGTGTGTAGGGTGAGTATTACCTTGGTGAACCAATCACACTACCTTTCTTCTTCTGCTGGCCATACGGGCTCTCCCCTCTGCTCAGTTTTTTCAGGGCACATGTGCACGGAATCTAATAATGGATTCCAGCCAGCCTCTGGGCTATTATGTAAATAGGAATCCTCTAGCACTCCCCCCATGCACACACACATCCCTTTGGGAATTTCTCTAATTAATTAAGTGTGAAACACACACACATACACATGCATGCACCCTTCTTTTCATGGTTTTAGGTGGTCTTAACACCACTTTATTTTGGGGTGTGGCTCTACTTTTAAGGATAAGAAGCACATGATTTTATGACTCTGGTTACTTAAGTGCTCAATCTCATTAAGCTCCTAAAGTCGTCACCTACTCCCGGCATCTCCCAAAGGACCGTTATCCTGCCAATATTTATGCATTTTCATCTATTTTATTAGGTGCATAGAAGTTTAGAATTGTTTTATCTTTCTGAGGAACTGAATTCTTTATAATGATCTAGTGACCCCTTCTAACCCTGATAATGCTTTTTTATCTTAAAGTCTGTATTCCCCAAAGTAGTTTTCTTTGGCTTAATAATTGGCTAGTGTGTCTTTTTTTTTCCTATTACTTTCTGCCTTTCTGCAGTCTTGGGCCTTAAGTGTGACTTTGGTAATGGACATATAGTTACATTTTTTTAAAATGCCATCTGATAATTTCTGTTTTTTTAATTGGCTAGTAATTCACTTGCATATTTGGTGAGTAATAGCAATTATTATACTTGGACTTGGTCTGCTATCTTATTTTTTAATTTTTATTTGTCCTGTTTTTTCTGTGATTCTTTTTCTTTCCCATTTTTTGGTACTCTTTGTATTGTTTGTGGTTTATTGTCTGTCTGTGGGTATATTTATTTCCTTATTTCATTGTTCCTTTTTACTTACTTGACCTTTATAGACTTTATCTTTACTTACTTAGTGATCGCCATTGAAATTTTATCATGTATATTTAACTTAAAAAGAGAAAAAAATTAATAATATTTTAACTTTCCTCTAGAAAGACGATGGGCAGACTATAGCCCAATGATCAAATCTGCCCATCACCAGTCTTTGTAAATAAAGTTTTATCGGACTACAGGTTTGTTCTTTCATTCGTGTACCATCTATAGCTACCTTCACCCTCTGAGGCCAGAGTTCTGTATTCATGACAGGGACTGTATGGTCTGCAAAACTTGGAATATTTACTAGCTGCCCCTTTATAGAAAATGTTTGCCAACACTTATTCTCTAGTAATACTCTTAAGGATCTTAGGAGACTTTTTAAAAAGATTTTACTTATTTATTTGAGAGAGAAGGAGAGTGCGAGTGGGGGGAAGGAGCAGAGGGAGACAAGCAGACTCCATGCTGAGCACAGAGTCCAACATGGAGCTCTATGTGGGGCTCAATGTCATGACCCTAAGATCATGATCTGGGCTGAAACCAAGAGTCAGATGCTTAACCAACTGAGCCACCCAAATGCCCTAAGGATCTAATGAAATTAAAACTCTGAGCTCCCCTCCTGACTTGCATGTGATTCTTGTCCAATATTTTATTTTTGTCATTTTTCTTAACTCTATAACTTGACATTGGTATTCCTTTTTCCTCCCAATACTATTTGATCGTGTGTGTATGATTTTACATTTTTGCCCATTTGTTCACATGCATATATGGTTTTTGAAAAGTCTATTCTTTTAGTAATCTCTACACACGATGTGGAGCTGGAACTCATAACCCCAAGGTTGAGAGTCACATGTGTTCCTGACTGAGCCAACCAGGCTGCTCACCATTCCTTTTGGCATCTTAGATTATCCTTCTGACATCATTTTCCTTCTTCCTGAAACACATCTTCCAGAAGATGTTCCTTTAGTGAATATCTTTCAATAGCAAATCCCTCTTTTTGAGTACTCATAAACATATTAATTTTACCCTCCTTCCTAAAATGTGATTTTCTAAGTACACAGTTCTAAGATCTATGCTATTTTCTCTCAACAATTGAAAAATATTATTCCACAGTCTTCTGATTCCCATTGCTGTTGAGGCAACTGTTAGTCTAATTGTCATCTTTTCTCTCTGGCCCCTTTTAAGATCTCTTGGCAGTTAGTGTATGCAGTTGAATTATGAGGTGTTTAGATGTGACATCAGAGAGGGAGCAAGGAAGGAAGACCATCAGCGCTTTCTCTTCTCTTCCACCTTCCTGCCGGGGTCTCCCATTGCTCAGTCTCTATGGAAGTTGGCCAGCAAGTGAGCCCAGGTGATGCCATCCACAGGGCACGGCTGCCTGGCTCTGAGGAACTTGGGGAAGGGGGTGCAAGGTCAAAGGAAGAGAAGCAAGACACCTCACTACTTCTATAGTGAGCCTAAAGCACCCTACTTTCAACATCCACTCAGCTCCACGTCTCTGTCCCCTCCTTGATAACTCAGGACAGCCATGTGTAGTGAGTTTCCCACAGCCTCCCCATACCCTCTGTTGCACAATGGACTCAGCCCTTGCCATGCTCGGACATCTGAGCCTTCGTCGGTCCTGAACTCAATATTTTCAGAGATGACAGTATACGAAGAGATGGGCATGTTGTGATTCCTGGATATGTGTTATTATGTCCTTCATCAGTGTTGGAAGAATCATGCCACCATCTCTTCAAATCTCTCTCTCTTTCTCCTCTTATTCTGAAACTCCAATTAGATTTATGTTTGACCTTCTCACTGTGGACTCCAACCACTTAATCTCTCGTTCATGGTTTCTATCTCCTTCCCTCTTTGTGCTGCATTTTGGGTAATATCTCATCCTCTCTTCAGCTGGATTTAATCTACTGTTTAACCAGTCCATTTAGGTTTTTTGTTTCAATAACTGTATTTAGAAATTTTTATTTAGAAAAGTTCTATTAAAAAATCTTTCTAGTTATTTCTGTTAGCCTATTGTTGTCTACTCATCTATGTGATTGCATCTTTTACGTCTTCAAACATTTCATACACAGTTGTTCTGTATTCTGTAACTGAAAACTCCTGTATCTCCAAACATTGTAGAGATCTGAATCTATTATATGTCATTTATGTTCCCTCTGGTTCACAGTGGCTTGTCTTACTGTATTGCAAGCTGATTGCTTGATTTTAATCTGTGGGAATACTGTAGATATAAATTAGAGGAGGTCTTTTCTGAAGAGGATTTACTTTAGCAAAAAGTCAGAGACACCTCTGATATAAAACCACTTCAGCCACTGTGAAGATCTTGGCTTAAGAAGCCCGCCCTCGGATCAGCATTCTCAGTATTGCTGTGTGTTGGTTGCTATTGCTATCTACTCTCAGGGCATCCCCCACACACCTACTCTTTGCAATTTAAGGCTTTCTGCTCTGGTCTAGGCCTCAATTTTTTTTTCTTTTAGAAGCTGCTGTTGTAGAAGCCTTTGGAAATCTCCCCAACCACTTGACCAGAAATGCCTTGAAAAGTGTTTTATATTTTATATTCAGGATATAGCTGCTACGCAGTGAGAGAGTCACTCAGAGCACTCCTTCTACCCTCAACACACACACACACACACACACACACCAATTGTTAACTTTGAAACACACTGTTTTAGGTGGAAATCGGGTTGAAAAAAAATGTCATTACTCATTATTTCACTCACTGCACCAAATATAAAACTAGCTTTCTTATTTAGTCACTATTTGATTATCTCTAATGTTAAAAATAGCTATGGGCCTCAAGATGCTTTCTTCTTGTATACAAAGCTGGTATTTTGGCACATGGTCCCTAAAGACAGGTCCTGTACCATAAGTTAGTTTGCCTTTCGAAGCGGGCTCTGATGACCTTGGCCATTTGCCTTGATCTCCGACACACAGGAAAGCTATTGTTACTTCAACACTATACAAAGACATCATTTAGCCATCGTAGCTTGCTGCTCATTTGTCGCAGGCTTCACAACTCATGTTTGTGGTAAGTTTATTTCTCACGACCCCTCAGAGAGAAAATCAGGTGATCTATTCTAGGTCCATCTGCTTGCCTTCCACTATTGATCTTTGTGAGATGATCAAACCCTCCAAGCCTCCATACCGTGGTCCTCTACATTCACTGAATAAGTGCATCAACTAAAATGAAAAAACTGGCTGCCACATCCTCCTCTTCCCCAACACCAGGGAAAGGGGGCTGATCTGACAAATATGAAAATGAGCACCAGTATCCTGAGTTTTCTCTCTCTGAACCCTTACTCTGATGCCAGGAGAAAGGCATTGCATCCTGTATCAGTGCTAGGGACAAGTGCCTCTTTGCAAGGCTCCCCCCATTATTGGGCAAACTACTCCTTGTATTCAAGGTCCCCACAGATACAGAGAATGTGTTATCACAGAAAGGGCAGGAAGCCTTGAAGCAGGTAGCCTTGGGTAAAGTGTGGGGTAGGGAGGGGAGTTGGCTGGGAAAAGTATGGGAAGCATTCCAGCCATTTTGAGAAGAGTGTAAGGTCCCTAAGACTATGAGGGAAGAAGAGAAATTCACATTTATTGAGTTCTTGTTATGGACATGGTACTCTTCTTTCGTCCTTAACAAATTATTTTTTTAAATGTCAGAAATAAAAGGAAAAAAGGAGAATAATGTCCATTCACCTATCATCTAGATTTAACAGTGCACATTTTGTCATATTTCTGTCATCTATTTTTTATATTTAGAATTACAGACATAATAATATTTTACCTTTAAAAACTTCATCATGTCCTTCATAATCACAATGCCATCATTGCACCTAACAAAATTAACAGTAATTTCCTAATATTATCTAACACTTACTCTATATTAAAATTTCCCCCAATTGTCCCAAATGTCTTTTTCAGCTGGTTGTTCAAAGCAGGGTCCAATCATAGACCATGCACTGCATTTGGTTATTATTACATCTAAGAACTCCATTGATGTAGATGGTCCCAGTAATTTTCATATCTTTTTATCTTCATAACAATCCTACAAGGCAGTTATCATTATTTCTATTGTACAAAAGCAAAAAAAAAAATTGAGGCTAGAAAAGTAGTTATCCCAAGATCACACTTGTCAGTAAGTGTGCAGAGGACATTTCCTGCTGTTTTAGTGGCTGGGCATCTGTACCTCCTCCCTATCTTGAGCAAATTCTATTGCATCTCGGTGTGGGGAATACTCCTGTTGGCCAAGAGGTAGGCACATGATAGTTTTTGGCTAGTGCTTGGCAAATTGGTTGCCTTGGTCCAGGACTTTGAGTCTAGACTAGTAGTATCCAATGAGTCTTTCTGCAATGATTGGGAATGTTCTATATCTGTACCGTACAATATAGTACCACTAACCACATGTACTAGCTACTGTATCAAACAGCACAATTCTAGAAAGGATGATGCCAAGCTGCAGGGACATTTGAGAAAGTATACATAGCATCGGTGGCGTCATTTAGGAGTCTGGTGGTGTTGGCAGCTCTGAGGGTTGGGTTGATGATAGTGTTCTGGATGGATCATTTGCTCCCTTTCAGAGCTTGACCCTCGACTCAGCCTATCGAATATCTGAGTTGTCCAAGAGTCATCCAGTAAATTGCCCTTTCACTTAGATTTTCCACAGTGAGTTTCTGTTGTGTGAAATCAAAAGTCCATTGGCAGATACTGCTAGTTGTCACCTGATTCCTCTTTTTCCTCAGGAACAGAATCTCCATTTTTATCTGGGTGCAGGTTTGAGCTGGTTGTGGCTACATAACCAAGTTCTGGTCTCTATGTCCAGGAAGTCTTAACCCTAGATGACCATCAGAATTGCGAGGGGGATGCTATAAAAACATGAAGTCCCTAGCTCCATCTTAGTACTTCTGATTCTGAAATTGAAGCAAAAGATTGTGTGTGTGTGTGTGTGTGTGTGTGTGTGTGTGTTTTAAATTCTAGAGATGATTTTGAAGGAGAGCAATGGCTGAGATCCTCAACATAGTAACCAGTTTAAGCACTCACTCCTGCCTACAGACTGATGTCATCAGAGATAAAACAAGAGAAAGGAGATAAGAATGGGGTGAATTAAGAAGCTGAACCCCCTGGGCCTCCCCAGCCTCCAACCTCCGAGGCACCCCATCTGCATCTCATTTTTATTGACCTCTTGGCCTTGGATGGCTATCTTCCCATCGCTCAAAGCATGGTCATGGATTTGGAAATCAGGGTGGTAGCTGGTGGTTCTCAAACATGTATCCACACCTCTTTGTAGTTGTGGGATTTCTGTGACTATTGTGCCACTCCTAATGTGCCACCGCAGCAACTGGCATCTAGTGGATATTTATCAAATGTTTATCTAAGAAAAATATTTTGTCTGAGTTCAAGGAGCACTGCCCCTGATTCTGGGAAAACATTAGGATCACTGGAGTTTCATATTCAGATCCCTTCAAAGAAATGGACTAAGTGTTGTTGTTTTTTTTTTAAGTTTTACCTAATGTCGGACAAATGGACTTCTTAAGCAGCCCATTAGCAGACTTGAGCAATGCAAATCGCCTGTCAACCTGTCCCACTTTATCTTTCATGGACATTTTAACTGAGACTTCTGATACTTGTATTTTTAACGTTCCCATTATTTAAAATACAGTCAGGTACAATAATATGCAATTATAACCTGCTTCAAGCCCTTAAGGGATCATTCATTTCATGCTGTCTTTAAAGATAAAGGTAAATTCCTTTACAAAACCAAAAACACACAGCAAAGCTGAAACTCAACAAACATTTAGATAACACAAAACAGGAAAACTTCAGAGCTGGGGGCCAGATGTCTTGAAGAATTTTTCTAAGGAAAAGTCTTTGAGATGAACTGTCTCTGCTGGTTTGGTGCCCAGCATTTTTTCACTGGAGCTGCTATTGCACAAGATTGCAACAACAGTTTGATCTTTGTCTTGAGCTTGGTTATTCTTGGCCCCAATAGGTTGGGATTATTTTCAATAACTGCGCACTCTGTCAAGTGCCTTCTTTGTTTCATGCCACAGATCTTGACTGAAAATAGTACAATGGCTTCGTTAGGGGCTATAAAAGGCTCATGCCAGGAATCTTTGGGAAGCCACAATAGAAAGATACTAAGGCTGTTTAAAAGGAGGAAATACAGACAGCTATCTACCAGTGGGTCAATTAAACATGCTCTTCCTCCTTTGCTGGAACAAGCAAGTGACTGAGCCTCACCGTTTGGGGCCTGTTTTTTGCAATGGCTTCACTGACTCCACAATGCCCAGAGGAGTCGTCCCTGGGGTTTGCCTCAGGGTCATCGGACTTGAGGCTTCATCTGAGCCACACTGGGAGATGAGTACCACTGCTAGGTTCCCTTGGAGGAAAATGTTAAATTGAAACCAACCCCATCGCCCAGTGTTTCTCCGAATAAAAGGAGCATGCTAAGTAAGACAATTGCAAAATATCATCTCCTCCACTCCGCTTTTTGCCAGAATATTCTATTAACTTAGCAACCATTCAGAGCCTTGTCAGGATTCCATATTAGAGTCCACAGACTTAATTGGGACCATACAGAGAGAATGGCAAGCATGGGCTAAGTTTCCCAGGGGTTTGGATTATTTAAAAGAGTCACACAATATGGGTTGGGATTCAGGAGGCCCAGCAGGGGGATGCAGAGGGCTCAAAAGCAAGATCTACTCTATTTTGGTCTGTTTGACTTCTCTTCATATGTTGGAATTTTTGAAAAATTTAGAATCTTAAGCCAGACAAATACCTTTAACATTGAGGATCCTCTTGGTTTCTTTTCATAAAATGCCTAAGACCTAAAGAGGCACAGCAACTAGATGTGAGACTCAAAGTCACAAAACGATCTGGGTTGTGGCCAGCTCATGCTTACTTGTTCATCCTCAGTCATGAGAATATTTTTGGAAGCTAATGGCAGCCGTTGAAAAGGTCTGAATAAGTGAGGGTTGGCCACTCCATTGCAGCCTCAGGATAAGGTTATGAAGAAAGCGATTCTCAAACCATATTATATCACCTGGCATCAAAGAAAGGTTCACTCAAAAACAGACACAACAACCACACAGCGTGATCGGAATATGCTGTCATTATAGCCAGCCGTCAGGCAGTCAGAAGTCCTCCTAAACCAATGGTTGGCCAAGGGCCCACTTAGGGTTCAATTCTTAGGTACCATCCCTAAGGGTACCAGCTACAGATGTCACCAGGCTCTTTCCCCTGGCTCATGCAAGAGCAGAAGTATTGCTAAAATATTTGGGCAGATCCGCGTACCTTGAATTCATGTCATGTCGTCAATGAGAACTCATTCCCACCTTCATCTTGCTAATTAACAAGTTATTTATTCTAATAATAAAACCTTGTTCTGACATTTGCTATGCCCATTACCAAGACCTAGGTGATCCAGATAGCAGAAACGGGTATAGCAGCAGCCTCTGGTGGGGAGGCCCCTGTGCTTCGAACACCCACACAAGCCCTGGGGTGTGCAGGACTGATCCGCATCTGGCTTACTGCTTAACTGCAGTTTGCAGCATGTAATATCACTCTGTAATCGGTGAGGAATTTTTAACGTTTTTCAAAGATTTATTTATTTTGACGGAGGAAGGGCAGAGAGAAAGGGAAGTGGGAGAGAATCTCAAGCAGACTCCCCATTAGGCACAGAGCCCGACACAGGGCTCTGTGATCATGACCCAGGACCCTGAGATCATGACCAGAGCCGAAATCAAGAGTCAGATGCTTAACCTCAAGAGTCAGATGCTTAACCCACACAAGTGCCCCCAAACTGGTAAGGAATTTTACAGTAAATTTCAGACATTATAACAAACTGCTTCATGGTAAAATAAGAACTCAAACCCAGCCAGGTCTTCGGACTTCCATTCCAAAATCTTTTCCAAAGGGCCGCCTGCCTCTCTTCAATTTAAAAAAAAAAATCAGAAAAAGTTTGCTAAACACATGCTAGACAAGGTGTCAAAATACGAAATCAAGCAAGCCCACGAGACTGGGATTCTCTGAAATCAGTGGTTAGAAACCCAGCTTGGTGTGTCCCACAACTGCTACCAAGGAGTATATTTCAGGGCTGTCTGAGAACCCACCTTCTCTGAGTCCCACGGGACCATCAGCAGACACACAGGGTGACCTCTCAGTGTAATGGCACAGGGAATTCTACAGAGAACTCGTTCTTGTCCACAAGGGGATTTTGGCTTCTTGGCTTGTCTCAGTGGGCCTGTGGGGCATGGTGAGATGGATTCATTAGAGGCACTAAAGAAATACTTGTCAAATTAAATTCTGCTGAAAATCCTGTTGGTTTCCAGGGAGCCTGGGGGAAAGGATTTGGGAAACGTCCACAGGGCACTGAATTAGGCTTAGAACTGTTTGTTTTGAATCCTGCTCTAAGATTTTGTGTAGTCCTGTGATTTTTGCCCTTGGCTACATGTGAGATCATGTGAGCAGGTGACAGAAATCCCCAATGCCCAGTTCTGTGTTGGAGCAATGAGACCAGAATCTCTGGGCTTGGGGTCCAGGCATTAGTGGTTCGGTTTGTTTGTGAGGTTTTCAGATGATGTGAATGCGCAGCCAGGGTTGAGCCCGATGCAGTGCTTCTCAGATGGTGATTTTCAAGCCACCTGGCGACCACATCATAAAGCAGGTTCTGAGATGGTGACTTCTAGTAACCCCGCAGGTGACGATCATGGGGCACTTGCTGATGCGCGGCGGACCACACTTTGAGTGGCAAGGCCTAATCTCTCACCACTAAAAGGATTTGAGAGCCAAACTGCTAAAGCCACGTCTGAGATGGGCCAAAGCAATCCAATGCAATCCTTCCAGAGGATGTGAGGAAGACAGCGTCAGCGTGAATATGAAGCAAGTAAAAACGATTCAACACCTAAACGTTTCCTAAAAACCAAACTCTGATTTCCCAAAAACTTGTCTTAAATACTTAGAATATTTTTCAAATCACAAAAATAGCATATGGCTCTAGTTCTAAAAAGTTAACTGTCTACTGTTAAAAAAAAAAAAGTCATCTCCCCATTCTCTAATTATTATGCCCTTCGTATGTACGGATTGTCTCGCATCTCACTGCCTCAGCAGTTAGCCTGCTGGAGAGTGGTACCTGTGTTTGCCGTTCCTGCCAGGATCCACGGAGGGTGTGGAGGCCGCTGCCTTCCACTCCGCCGGCGGGTCTGCAAACAGCATAGGTGGCATGGAGCACTGGGTGTGGTGAAAAAATAATGAATACTGTTATGCTGAAAATAAATAAATTTAATTTAAAAAAAAAAAAAAGAAAGGGCAATCTTTAAATGTAAACCAAGGAGCAGGCTGGGGCTCCTTGAGTGGCCTTTTCGCTATATCTGCATAAGCAGATAGTGACTGACATCAGCCCCAGCAGCTTGGATCTGAAAGAGCAAGAGAATTCTGCAAACTCAGAAAGAACAGAAAAACCCCAGCCCCTACCCACAGAGCCCAAGGTATGCGCCTGTGAATTATGTTATCAGCTGCGCAGCAGGACTGTGGAAAGCACTAACTAGGAACAATATATAAATTACCGAGGTCATTCAATGTGCAGATCAAGTGCAATTAAAATGCAAAAGACTTTTCTTTATACCTGACTCCGAAAACATTTTTTTGCAACACAAGGGTGCCTCAAATTGTCCAGGAAATCAGGAGTAGTTGGGGGTGGGGGGAGGGGTGTGTGTGTGTGTGTGTGTGTGTGTGTTGGGGGGAAACCTGATTACCAGACTCAAAAAGGCTAACGTGCAATTTGTGTTCTTTTTATGTAGATTAAATGCATTGACTGCAGCTTGTACCGCTTAGATACGCAGCAGGGAGTCAAAAGCTTGGGTATCAGTCAACCACAGCCAGCAGCTAAAGCCTGGGCCAAATCTGTTATTGTGCCTCAAATGAGACACTTAATCTAATCTAATGGGAGCAAACCCCCCTGGACAAATAAAAGGGCATTACCAGCAGCAATGCAGCTGTAATGTAAAAAAAAAAAAAAAAAAAAAAGGCACCAAATATTTTTTTGTGATAACATTATTGATGACTCTTCCAACCTCCTTAAAAGTCTTGCTTTCCAGCTCACAGGGGCTCTTGAGGAGTCTCAGGAGGTCCAATGGCAGGTGGGAGCAGCCGGCCCTCTCACCCTCTCAGGAAGCTGTGTGTCCTAGGTATACCACAATCAGAAGAGTGTGTGGTGGGTTTTTTTTTTTTTTTCCCTCCCTGGAGACAAATCTATGCCCTCAAGTGGCAGGAAAACATCAGTGGGTTTTGAGAAATTTGCCTTCCTAAAGCAAGCAAGAGCGACGCAACGGGTCGGCAGGAAGAAGGTGAAACTCGGGTTCCTGGGACAGGAACTGTAGCCATCTAAGTCACAACGAACCTGGAGCCGAGGGTCACAGAGCAGACCCGCACAATGTCGGAAACTGCAGTACATCCTGAAGGACGTGCAATCCAAGCTCTCCTGACTCAGGAAAGAAAACCCTTTCTAGAAGCAATCCCTTAAGACTGCGTTCCCTTCCATTGCCAAGTCGCTACACAAGTAATCCTTTGGTGAAGTACTCCCCACTTTCAAGTGCCTATGAATCCCCTGAGAAGCTTGTTGAAATGCAGGTTCTGATTCAGCCTGCCTGATTGTGGAGCCTGAGATGGGAAACTTCCAGCAAGCTTGGGGCAATGCGGCTGCTCCAGGTACTACACTTGGAATCAAGAAGCCTTGGTTATCGGATCACACCCAAAGTCAAGCTTAAACCTGGTAGCTTGGTTGAGTCTGGTGCTAAGGCCGAGATTTCTAGGTAAAGACTCCCCTGGTCTATTCTCCTTATGATCCTAACCTTTTTTCTCCCTGTTCAACCAGCTCGCACATGGTCTGTGGCCACTACTCCAACAGACAAATGCAGATAGGGCAATTTTCTGCACAGTAGATGGCCCCATTACTGCAGAACCTTCTCTGAATGACAGACATGCAACCATTTTGCCAAATGTATTCATTGTCTATTGCTATGTAACAGATCACCCTGACCCTTGGTGGCTTAAAGCAATCAACACTCTTCATCTTCCAAAACCTCAGTGGGTCAGGGATTCAAGAGCAGCTTTGCTCAGGTGGTTGTGGCCGGGGTCTCTCATGAGAAGAGTACAGTCTCGTTGGCTGAAGTGACAGTAAGCCCTAGGTCTTGACAAGGGCTGGCCAGTCTGCTTCCAAGCCTGCAGCCTGGTGCTGACTGTTGGCGGGAGAATGCCGAGTCTTTCCACATGGGTCTCTCCCCACCAGGCTGCTTGAACATCTTCCCAGCATGAGGACCACTTTTCCCCAAAGCAAGTGATGTAAGACACTAAGGCAGAAGTCCCAACGCCCTTTAGACCTACCCTCAGAAGCTACACACTAGATACTTCTGCCATATTCTCTTGGTCACACAGACCAGCCATGAATTCACTGTGAGAGGAGAATCCAGAAAGCCGTGAGTACCAAAAGGCAGTGATCACTGGAGGCTGGCACCACACCAAATACACCAAGCCTCTCTCTTCCCTCTGTAACACACACCAGCTGAGGTCCATGGCCCCCCAAATGCCCAGAGCCATGCTCTGATTCCGTGCACACTTCTGCTCCCCCTGTTTACAGTTATTAAGAGTTGACTGTGTTCACCGCCAAACCTGTCTATGGCAATTGTTCCAGTTGCACTTGGTATCAAAATTAAGTCATTTATATAACATGTGAATTATGAAATATGAATGCAAAAAGGAGTTATTTTTATGGGAACAAAACTGAAATTCTGGAAGATGTATAGTAGAAGGTAGCTAAAAATGCAGTTGAATTATGTGTCTGCCAAACTACAGTAAGAGACTGAAAAATCATTAAAAAATTGGGAGGATTAGGCACTAAGCTCACCTCGCAAGTGTCTTAAATTCTTGCTCCACTTCCAAAACTGGTAATCATGGTGTATTTTAGATACAGCAGCTCATGCAAAAAGGAAAGCTTGCAACTCCCATTAGCTGATTTTTATTCAAAGAAAACGACTTGGCTGTACATTGAAAGTTTAGTGAATGATGTTTATTTACGTATTTGAAGTCAAATAAAATGTTTACCGTTTGCGTGTACCATTTTTTAAAAACGATTCCTGGTTTTAATTATTTCTTTCAGTTAACCAACCAAATTCTGGTTCAGGTGGACGGGTTCGAAAGCACCCATTTGAAACAGGAAATTGCTTCTGGAAATAGCACTTTTGCTTGGTGGGGGGGACCTGGGTGGCTCAGTCAGTTAAGCATCTGACTCGATTTTGGCTCAGGTCATGATCTCAGGATTGTGAGGTTGAGCCCAGTATCAGGTTCTGCAGTGAGTGTGGAGCCGGCTTGGGATTCTCCCTCTGCCCCTCCCCTCCTCTAAAAAAAGGAAAAAAGAAGTCGGGGGAAGGAAGGCTAGAATTAGAGAGAATGAGGAACTTGACCATCTGGCTCTAGAAAATTCTGAGACTGGAAGATGATTCTTCTGTAACCTCAATTACTTGCTCCCAATAAGATAAAGCCACAGATGGCCTACTCTACACATGCGTGGGGCTTCATAATATCTCTTGGTGGCTTCTTTTCCCTCTCAAGGCAGTGTTTGCCTTTTATTTCAACCTGATTTTACATGCCTGCAACGGTTAGGAAAAGATGCACCTTTCTGGCCACCAGAAGTTCACGCTCCCCATTGGAGTCATCACTAAGAAATGGTTACCCAGACAGGGAATGTGTTCTGTAGCCCAAATCTAGCTGTGGCCCTGAAACCCATTCTCTTCAACGAAATATGACCAGCAAGGATACGTAGCACTTCCAGACTGGGGTTTTGAAGTAGCCTCTGAACGTCTGTGGTCTTTCTCCTTCGGCCAGCTATGTGCACAGGCCTCGGAGACCCTGGCAGAAAGTAGAAGAAGCCTGAGTTCCTGCAACACTCACTTGCTGTGGGGGGGTCACTTGCTTGCTGACCAGGAACACCTACAAAGAACTGTGATGTGCCAACACACTTGGACTTGGAGAGTCGTCTGTTAAAGCAGCTAGTGTTATGTCACTGTAACTAACAGAGGCTGAGACTTGCCCTTCTCCGCCTCCTCCGCCTCCCAGCCTAGCCTCTTCTTTTCCATTGGGATTCTTTTCTTTGGTACGTACTGCAGACTTTTCACCCGGGGTGTCTATAGGATTACACAGAATACTATGCATCAGTGCATTTTCCTGGGAAGAGGGTCCGCTGATTCTGTGGGTTTCTCAGAGGGGTCTGGGAGCCCCTCAAATTGTTCAGAAGAACTGTTCTAAGAGATTTCCTTTCAAGGTCTTATTCCTAATTTATTCCAGGACCTTACTCCACCCTATGATTTGGAGAGCTGCCTGCGGTTAACCCACAGATGCCAACGGAAGGGAGAGCGAAGAGCCCAAGTCAGACTGTGAATGCAGCCGTGCAAGTGCGGCACCGAACTGAGCAGGTGGACAGAGGAAGCTGAGCTGAAAGCCCCCTTTGGGATTTATGACGGAGCTGCCTTTCTCCTGTTGCGTAAGTCCAGCCCCATAGCACACCTCAGTGACCTCAAAGAGCTACCATGCTCCTTTCCAACAGCCTAACTTACAGCCTAGAATTGAGGAGATTTGCTTTTCTATATCTGAGAAGTAATTCTTCCCCATAGCTCAACTCTTACTTCCTGAAATTTTACACCTAGCAAAACCGTGTTAATAGCAGGGCAGCTAAATTTTTTTGACCTGCAGAATTCTACAAAGGGGCTGGAAATAGGCGACAGTGGATGGTGTCTCCTGAGCACTGAAAATTAATGGGTGAAACTAAGGGTCTCCAGAGAGCTTACTATTCATACGAATAAAAGCATCTAGCCTCCCCTTCAGAGGCCAGGAATGACGGAATCGCTGAACCAGGGTTTGAGAGAGCCCATGAGGGTCTACCATCTTCATCTTGAAGGAGTGTGGAAGGTAGTGAGCTACCCCATGATTCCCCTCCCTGCAAGAAGCAAGCATGCAGCTAGCAAGGTAAAATGCTCATCTAAGGGGCGTCTGGGTGGCTCAGTGGGTTAAAGCCTCTGCCTTCGGCTCAGGTCATGATCTCAGGGTCCTGGGATCAAGCCCCGCATCAGGCTCTCTGCTCAGTGGGGAGCCTTCTTCCCCCTCCCTCTCTCTGTCTGTCTCTCTGCCTCCTTATGATCTCTGTCTGTCAAATAAATAAATAAAATCTTAAAAAAAAAGTTGATCTAAGGTAAGCGGGTGTTAATCTTTGAAGATTCCTCCACCATGTTTTTAACTAGGGTCTGCTGATACCTTCTCCTCTTGCCCAGTTTTTAGACAAAGCTTCGTATCTCTCTTCCCAGGGGTTCTCAAAATATGACCCCCAGACCACCAGCATCAACAAATCCTTGGGCCCCACCCCAGACCTGGTGAACCAGACACTCGAACTGGGGCCCCAAGGTCTGTTTTAACAAGCCATCCTGGTCACTCTGATGTATATTCAAGTGTGAGAACCACTGGACTAAACTCTACCAGAATCTGCCCTTTGCTTGCCTAAACTTGACCCACGCGGTCTCCGGGACTGAAGTGGTGTAAGCAACTCTGAAGACACTTCAGTTTTGTTTGTTTGGGTTTTTGTTTGTGTGTCTGCTGTCACCAAGATAAGCCTGTGCTTTTAGCCCCCTAAGAACCAGACGGCAGAAAGAAATTGACCATTGGAAAAATGGGTGCTTTTGTAACCATGAAATGCATTCAGCCTGGTCAGGCATTTCCAGGTCTTCCCTCTCCCCAGCTGTTTCTCAGAGGTCGCTTCCCTCTTAGGGAACACGCGGACTGCGGAGAGCAGATCTCTCCCTAGCCCAAAGACCTCCTGATAAGCTCTCTCACTCAAATCGACTCCCTTAGATCACGTACCTTCAAATATTCATGTTGGCCTTCAGGGTTTATCAAAAGGAAGCCTTCTCCATAGTGTTCGGGACTTGAAGGCAATCACTTGAGACAGAAGGCCCAGCCGTCTCCTGTTCCTGGCCACCCACCCCGCTGGGAGCTTTCACACGTCTCTTCCTTCTCTCAACCCCGTGCACTCAGCCCTTCACTCGGCCTCTTTTCCGGCCTCCCCCTCTTTTCCTCTCTCTGGGCCCAGGAGCATCCAAGCCTGCCCTTCTCAACACGTACTTTGAGTCACCAGGGAGTCTGGTCTAACTTGTAGATTACCAGCTCGCACTCCAGACCTCCTGAATCTCAGTGACTCAGGGGTCCCGCCCAGTAACCTCACCTTTACACACGAGCCACAGGGGTTCTAAGTCACACTGGTCTAGCCAGCACTGGTCCAAGGGCTCTGAGGAGCGGCGGCTCTGGAATGTCTTAGGCCTTGGGATAGCATTCTGTTCTATGGATGCAATCTGACGTGGGCTGGGTGACTCGTCTGGCTGTGTTTGCCAACAGTCACCTGGCTCCTTTGTGGTCTCAGTGTTTATTCGAAGTGGCTCTGGAGAAAGATGGATGGGAATTAGAGGAACACTAAAGCCTGCCCCTAGCCTGGCCATGCCACACAATGGTATGACCTTCCAGTCTACCCGCTCACAGAAAAGATGCCAAAGCCAAGGTGACCATCTGATTTGTGCTTTGAATGAGACACAAAGATCATCTTTTTAAATCCAGGCTCTTAACACATGCACCTCAACACCCCACACGAAAACAGTGATGCGTTTCCCTTAACCTTCAGTGTTTATCATGCCCACGAACCTCCCTGAGCTCTGGACTGAAAAATCTCCCTGGGGTGGACTTGGAAGCCCTCCCTGTGCTTGTATGTGCCCATAACAGATCCTGCTGTCCCCCTGTATGCATCCTTCTCCCTCTACACACTCAGGGCTGCTCAAGCAAACATCTCCAGGAGAACGTCTCTAGAAGAACACGTTTAGCAGGAGCTCCGGGCGAGATGGAACTGCTGGAGAGTGAACGCCCCTGGAAACAGCCTTCCGACACTGACAGATGGGAACTGGTAAAGAAATACCCTCAGCTTTCTCCTCCTGCTGGTGGGGTAAGTCTGGAATGTCTTGAATACCACCCTCGAGTGTTCCCTCCCGAGAGAGTGGGCTGACCTCCAGGAGCTCGCATGGTAGCTTGCTTATTGGCACATGCTGTTGTGGCTTCCTTCTCAGCCCTTTCCATGCCTTCACTTTCCAACCAGGGTTTCTTGGGACCGCCTTTCACATGAACAACTTGCCTTTGAGTCTTTGTCTCTGGACCTGCTCCTAAGGGGTGGCCAAAGTGAGACCTTCTCTCCACCCAGGACTTAACAGACACAAAAGTGAGCTAACAGCTCCCAAGGGACCCTGGAACTATGAGAGACAGGAGTGGAAGACAGCAAACACCCAGGTCCATAGCACTTTGGCTTCATGGTGAAAGTCATCAGACTGATTTCTGCTCCTTCTCCTCTGACCTCCGTACAAAATCTGTAGATGCCAGGGAAACTTCATGGCCCGATTCCACTGCCCTCCTAAACAATGAGCCTTTTGCTACCTAGAATGACCAGGGCACAGCAACAGCCCTGGTTCGCCCTGCTGCAGACTATAGCCTCTCCATTCGACACCAGGAGGTCGAGATCCCAGGGCAACCTGGGGTCTCGCAAAGTCTCCGATTCACATCACGGGAGTCCTTGGAAGGTAAAATGTTCCACATTTGTTCATTCCTTTAACAAATGTTTATGGAGCACTTGCAGTTCGTCAGGGTCTGGGGGATGCAGAGAGAGTGTGTGTAAGTTAAATCCGATCAGGCTATTGCTAGATAGAACTCCACCAGCCTCTGTTCCGCGGGTCTCTGCCTGGATGAAGCCAGAGCCTGCTGAATGGCCTCCCTGCACTTATTTCAGACCCATCTGCTTCACCATCTACCTCGGGAGCAGCAGCATCCTGCTGAAATACAAAGCCACATGTTACTCCCCTGCTCCATAACCTTCGGAAGCTCCACCTGCCTCTGGGATAAATTACCCCCTAGATTGTCTATGCAGCTGAGGGCTCTCAAGCGTGGCCCCCAGTCATTTCCCTCACCTCCTTCCCTTCCCACCGGGTGCTCTGTGCTCCCCCAAACACAGTTCTTTCAGGCTGCTGTCCTTTTCTGCACATGCTGGTCCCCAGGCCTGGATCACACTTTCCGCTTTAGCCAAGCCCTGCTCATCGCTGAGTGCCCAGTTAAAACACAGCTTCCTCTATGAAGACGTCCTAACCCCTCCCTCAACCTCTGACAGTACCAACAGCCACATGCTCTGTGTCCCTGGCTATCATCACACATCTGGCTAATTCAATACTGATCACACTGTGTGGTGGTTGTTTCTGAGTCTGGCCTCTCCCTAAGACTGTGAGCTGGAAGAGAGCAGGCCCATCACCATTTTGTTCATCTTGGTACCCAACCTGCGGGCTAAAGATGATGCCTGGAACACTGTACACTGTAAGACATTTTTACGAATGACTGTGTGGACCTCCGAGAGCCAAAAGGAGATTTAGCCCTTTCTCTCTGGGGTTTGGCACCGTTCCTGGCATAAGAGCCACTCCACGCACCTGGAGAGGAATGTTCGCTTGGGCTGTCCTCTCCGCTTCCTTCTGTTTGGGGCCCCCAGAGCTTCCCTTCCCTGTTTTAGAGCTGAGCTCTGGAGGCTGCTCCAGGATTTGAGGTCACCAGGGTGCTCAGAAGTGCCGGGAGCCAGAGCGGAGCAGTTGGATTTTTATTTCCCCCAGGGTGCTCTGTGCTGCTCCCCTGGGGTTCCACTGGCAGGAGGAGGCAGGAAGCTGACCACATTGCAGCCCCTGACGGACATCCACAGGGAGCCCTCAAGTCTGGGGGGGACGAAGAGGATGAAGGCGGGGCGGGGCGGGGGGAGGAATAGATCAAAGTGCATCTGGCCTAGAGGAGTTGAAATGTCATTCACAGGTGGAGGGGAAGGTCTCAGAAGGGCCAAGCCAATGAGTTGTCTGCCAGCATCCAGAGGATGGAGGCCATAACTCAGCCACCTCCCCCATGCTCAGCTGAGGCCAGCAGGTGCCTCTTTCTCCAAGAAGGCCGGCGGCAGTGCTGGCCTGTGCCCCCTTCGGTCACCCTCAACTCGACAAAAAAAAAAAAAAAAAAAAAAACAAATCAATCAAACTTTCTCACTCAGCCCAAAGATCCCTTCTTCAAGGTACAGTCCAAAAGTTTTCAAACTAGAATGATCTGGGCTTTCTAAGTGCTTCCTACAGACCAGACCAGGCATGAAGCGATGTCCTTCCTGTGCCTCATCTCCATGAACTCCCACGAGGAATGCTGGTGGGGAAAGTGCTGTCATCACCCCTCCTTTTATAGATGAGAAATTGGGGGCTCAGGGAAATTAAGTAACTGGGCCACATTCGCATGGCTGGTCAGTAGTGTAACGGAGACTCTTCCCAGCTCTGTTGGACCCCATGATACGGGCCTGGAACTTTGAGTACCTGCTGCCACTTTGAGTACAATGTTTTCCCTGATGCACAGGGAAAGGAGGCTGGAGAAAAACAAGGTAGGGGCCCTGGGTCCTGGAACATGGCCACCAGCAGGCACCCCATTTTCTGGACCTCAATAATTTCCTCAATGGGCAAGTGTGTGTGGACTGGAGCAAATTATCTGTATGCCTCCTTTAGATTTAGCATTGTATGAGTCTATGGTAGATCACATTTTCTGCAATGCTTGGCTTTCATGGGTCTGTATCTATGTTCTATGAAAACACAGACTGGTGGGACATGAAATTGAGTTTAAGCAGTTGGCATATCCCTGAATCATACTATAAGGAAGGGCTTTCGTTGTTATTTTTAGGCTGCTGCATTGATAAAGCTTCTTCAAGGACCAGATTATTGGCTTCCTTGGCAAATTTTGGTTGTTAAGTGTTAAGCCCCTTGGGTTGGATCTGCCCATGCCAGACCATCAACTTTCTGAAGACAGTAACTCTTCAAATTGCTGTGAGTCCCAGCAAGCATCATGAATGGGCAAACGAAGAATACCGCTGGGGACGACGATCATGGCGGTAATTCAATAACCATGTCTTCAGGGTTATCTGGGATGATCATGAGAAATGGTTCCAATTACCACGACTACTGCATAACAGAGCACCCTAAACCTTACTGACATTAATCAACACTTACTCTGTCCATGCATGGACCCTGTGAGTCAGCAATTCAAAGAGAGCCAGAACGGAAATGGCTTGCCTCAGCGTCATGTGGTTTAGGCTCTAAATTAGGAAGACCCAGTGGCTGAACATGACTGAGTGACGGGGGGCCGAAATGACCTGACCATCTGAAAGTTGATCCTGGCTGTTGGCTGGAATATCGGCCAGGTCTATGAATCAGAACGTATGCACACAGCCTCTTCGTGTAGCTCCTTGGGTTTCTGCACGCCACGGTGGCCCTGGGCTGTCAGATTTCTTTTGTGGCACTTCAAGTTCGAAGTGTGAATGTTCCAGAAAGCAAAGCAGAAGCTGTACTACCTTTTATAACCTAACCTCATAAGTTACTTCTACTTCATTTTTTAGGTTACAGGTAAGTCGTAAAGGCCAGATAAGATTCAAGGAGAAGGGATATGGTCGTCCACATCTGAATGGGAGGAATGCCCAAACTGGCACTGTATTTTCATTCTTCCACAGGACAGGAAGTGTGTCTTAGTTGTCTCTGAATCCCTACCATCTACCGTGGGACATGGCACAGAAGAGGTGCCCAACAAGTGACTGGCAGATAAAGCAATGAATAAGTGAAGGAAGGAAGGAAAATTCATCCCACTGAAGAGTGTCTCTCTGAGAAGTGTAGACGTGTCATCTTTTCCACCTATTTTTTGGTTTGCATTACGTTTGGTTATGCACTTCAACAGTGAATAAATCACAATTTGGGAGTGACTCCACAGAGTGGAAAAGAAGTCAATGGCATTATAATAGTTTGGCATTTAAAGATTTACTTATTATTTATTTGAGGGGGGAGAGAATGCAACCAGTATGGGTGGGGGGTTCTGGCAGATGAATGGGGAGGGGCAAAGGGAAAGAGAGAAGCTCAAGCAGACTCCCTACTGAGCACAGAGCCTGACCCTGGTCCCATCCCAGGACCCTGAAATCATAACCTGAGCCAAAATCAAGAGTCGAGCACTTAACTGACTGGGTGCCACCCAGGCATCCTGATAGTTTGATTTTTTTTTTTCAAAGATTTTATTTATTTGTCAGAGAGAGAGAGCGAGAGCGAGCACAGGCAGACAGAGTGGAAGGCAGAGTCAGACGGAGAAGCAGGCTCCCTGCGGAGCAAGGAGCCCGATATGGGACTCGATCCCAGGACGCCGGGATCATGACCTGAGCCGAAGGCAGCTGCTTAACCAACTGAGCCACCCAGGCGTCCCCTGATAGTTTGATTTTAAGAAACAGTCTATCTATGGGGGTCCCTGGGTGGCTCAGTCAGTTAAGCATCTGCCTTTGGCTCAGGTCATGATCCCGGGGTCCTGAGAGAGAGCCCCACATCGGGCTCCCTGCTCAGCAGGAAGCTTGCTTCTCCCTATGCCTTTTGCTCCCCCTGCTTGCGTGCTTATGTGTGCTCTCTCTGACAAATAAATAGAATCTTTTTTTAAAAAAAGGGGAACATTCTATGGTTATTAGTTTATCCTTGACCCAATATGGTCTCCTATTTTTTAATCTGTTCTATGGTTTCCGACAGGATGGTTCCGAAATCAACTTCTACCACAACAGACTGAACATTTCATGGCAAGGTCTGAGCTCTCTTCCCTAATCGCTCTGCCCAGTTCTTCATGGCCCCCAGTCCTCCCTTGCCCATGTTCTAGTTGAGTCCTAGTCTTTCCCTCTTTTCCCTCCCCACCTCCTCTTTTGCTTCTCCTGTCTTCTCTTTGCTCCTCCCCTCTGGCCTCTGCCCACCCAGACTCCCCTGCTGCCCCTCCCTTCCTTTGTTGCTCACCCCTCCTCCTCTGGTCTTTCCCTCACCCTCCCCTGCTTCTTCCCCTTCTGCCTGTCCCCATGCCCAAGTGCCAGACCCTCTAACCTGGGGATGGGAGTGTCTCTCCAGCATTGCCAGAGGGGTCAAGGACCTGGGAAACCAATCCTCCCTCCCTGACCAGAGAGAGATCTAGATTTGGATGAGAACCACTGGTCTCTATAACTCTCTTCCTCACTGGTTTGGGATATGGCATTTCATCACTTTTATGGGCACCAACTTATGATGTCATATGAAAGTCTTAAAGCTCCTTTGGCTGCAAACTAGCATGAAAAGCCCAATCTTATGGAGACACAACAGAAAATAATTCTTTAAAAAGAAAAACCATGACAGTGGGGATTTGCCATTCCCAAATTAGCATTTGGAAAATACGAGTCACACAAACATATGCCAGCAGAGACCTCAGAGAGCATCTTGCCCAGCTCCTCATTCTACACAAGGAACTGAGAGCCAAAAAAAAAAAAAAGGCAGCTATAACAACCAGCATTTACTGGGTGCTGACTCTGCCCCAGGCACTTTATTGCTTTATTCCAGTTGTGCAACAACCGGATGAATTAGAATCATTAACCCCATTTCCAAGGTAAAGAAACAAAAGTTCAGAGAGGGTCGGTCACATCTGCAAGGTCGCGCGGCCAGAAAATGGCAGAGCAGAAATCAGAACCCAGTATCTAAGAGGAGTGTAAAATCTATGCTCTTAACCACTAGACTAAACTGTGTCTGTGAGAGACTTTTTATTCTCCCCCCACACAGGGTCACACATACTAGTAGCTGGTAGTTATACCAATTTCAGAAAGATAAAATGAGCAGTGCCTAGAATTCAGCAAGTGATGTTACAGTTCAAGTCAAAGTCAAGGTCAGACTTCGTTAAACTGAATTCTGAAGGAAGAAACTTGGAGAACCTAAGAGACTTCGAGGACAGTCCTTAGTAGGATCAGCTATGAGTGCAGAGTGAGTAAGGACATAGCAGTATGGTTTACTGAGTTTTTTAAGACTCGGACTTGAAGCCAGTATCCCAAGGTTCAACACTAACTCTGCTTCTTCCTAGCTTAACTGCTCTGTGCCTCAGTTTTGTCATCTGGAAAATGGGAAAGAATAATAGTTAAAGCCTGATAGGGTAGATTTGAAGAACAAATAAAATTAATAAGAATAAGGTTCTTAGAACAGGGTCTGATACATAGTAAGCTCTTCAGAAGAAATTTGCTCGGTCATTACTCAGTGCTATATCTCCAGAGCCTAACGTAGTTTCAGTACACAGAAGGGGGTCAATAAATAAGTGTTGAAAACATGAGAGAGAGAAATATATTGCTAGTTCTAATGGTATTCATCTATTCTTCAGCCTCTTAAAACAAAAAAACAAGAAAAATTAGTTTCTCCTTGATTTTACCTTATACTTTCTCCATATGCCAAAGGCCTGATTCTTCAGTGATTAAAATCACTATTCCTTGGCAAAGCAGCTGTTTTCTACTTTAATCCTTTTCTAAGGCCCATTTTACCAAGGTAGTGACATCTTAAAGATGTGGAACACCACAGCCTCAGGTCTCTTTCAGTCACAACTGTCAAAACCCCAACGCAATCTAGAAGAAGCCAGTTGCTGAATTTATACATTCAATTAAAAACTATAGGGATGACTTCAGGCATGGCTAGATCCAGGGCTTCTTAAGATGTCATCAGGACTTTGTCCTGCTCAATCTCCAGCTCTACCTTCCTCAGTGATGGTTCTCTTCCCAGGCAAGTTTTCCCCTGTGATGGCAAGAAGGCCACCTGTAGTTTATATCCCCAAAATTTTTATCCCCAAAGCTCCAGATCCAGAAAAAAACGAAACACAGCTTTCCATGATCATTCCAGCCAAAGCCCTAATTTTAGTTCTGAGTGGACCAACTTGGCTCATGTGTTCATCCTTGAACCAATCTCTGAGACTCTCCAGAATGGAAAACCTCGACTGACCAGGCTTCACACTTGCATCCTTCACCCTGATTTCAAAAGGTAGAGCCAGCCCCACATAAGCTATCAGACTAAGACCAAGGAGCAACCGGCTGGCTCAGGGGGTAAAACATGACTCTCGACCTCGTGGTCATGAGTTCAAGCCCCACAGTGGGCATAGAGCTTACTTCAAAAAAAAAAAAAAAAAAAAAAAAAAAAAGACTAAGACTGGGATGCTATTCCCAGTGGAAGAGAAAGTGGCCTGGGCAGGCACAATGAATACATACAGCCCTTAGTAGGTGCCCAGCGAGTCCATACTTAAGAAGGCACTGGATATGTAATCCCTATCTTACCTAAAGCTTCTTCTTTTCACCTCTTCCTCCAGCAAAAAATAAAATTTATATTGAGAACTAGTATACATATGAACTGAAACAAATGCTTCACCAAACAAATTTACTTTTTATTACCCGTGATGCAGCCAGACAGTTTCTATTCTATTGTATTGTAATTTATTCCATTAAATTCCTTCCTTCCCACTACATTCCATTTCATTCTGCTCTTTTTATTAGGGCAATGCTTACTAGATGCTGAAACAAACGGGCCTGAAACCTCAGCAGCTTAAAAAAATACGAGTTGATTTCTTGCCCACATCCTGGCCCAGGGCAGATCGGCCGGCTCTCCTTAGTGGGCTTTTCCCCACCCCGGAGACCCAGACTCAGGATCATGGCAGAAAGGAAAGAGAGAGGGAGAGAGAAGGAGAGGGCAAGAGTGGGGTGACAGCGGGGTGGGGGGAGCAGGGAGAGTCCCCGAGAGGATTTTATGATTAGGCTCCCAAATGGCTGATATCACTTACGTCTACACTCTACCGCCAGAACGAAGCTAAGTCACATGGTTCCCACCTAACCGTAAGGGCCACAGGGTAGTCTGTACGCCCAAGAAGGGAAAACGGGCCTGATGAGCATCCAGGCAATCTACACCACACTCTACTCTATTCTAGTTTGTTAAGAAGAAGGAGATGTGGGGCGCCTGGGTGGCTCAGTGGGTTAAGCCGCTGCCTTCGGCTCAGGTCATGATCTCAGGGTTCTGGGATCGAGTCCCGCATCATGCTCTCTGCTCAGCAGGAAGCCTGCTTCCCTCTCTCTCTCTCTGCCTGCCTCTCCATCTACTTGTAATTTCTCTCTGTCAAATAAATAAATAAAATCTTAAAAAAAAAAAAAAAAAAAAAGAGAGAAGGAGATGTTGGTTCTGACTCACTCTGTGGAACTCAGGACTCTGTGATGGCTACAGGGCCCGAGCAGGAAGAACCCTGGCCTTAGCAGCCTGCCTTCGGACTAAGCCTCTCTTCGCTTCTGCCTTTCTATTCTTCTCTCTCATGGGACCTGACTTCTTTGCCCACCGAAATCTGTCCCCGACTCTGACTGTTTGCCTGAGAACCTTCTGCCTTGGACGCTGAGCTCCTTGAAGCAGCCTGTGGTTGCTGTGGCGGCCATGGCTCCTGTCCCCTGCCTCAGCATGCTGTCCCCTCCGTCTCTCGCATCCCACTGATCTGCTTTCTTACTCTGCCCAGCCCTGGGGCCTGTGGTGAGCAGCATCTGCTGCCATTTTGGCCTTGAGCCAGTCAATGACCAGCTTCTTTGGGGCGGCTAATGGCCCCTCCTACTATGGGGCTTTGCCCTGGGCTGGCTCTGCCGCCTCTGCCTGGGTCAGGACTGAAGTCAGTGAGGCAGCCAGGCAGGTAATAAGATCACTCTCTTCCTCTCCTGCTACTAGAGTGAGTGGCCATGGAATCTGATTCCAGCAGCATCTTTATCTCCCCCAAAGGTCTCAGGGTTCATTATCTAAAAAGCGCTGGCTGTTAGCATAGTAGCAGGTCTGTTACCACAGAGAAGAGCTGTCTCTTTAAAACCAAGTTGGGGGTGGGGCTGGAGGCTTAGATCTTGGGCTTCCCAGTTAAAAGGCCTTCTGGGTCTGGAAGAATTGCAGGCTTACTGCTGTTCATGTTGATGAACAATTTCAGTCAAGACTTAAAAGGCGCTTACCATGCACTAGACACTGTTCTAGGTACTTTGTAATACTACCCAAGCCTCACAGAAACTCTCCAGATGGGGAAACTGAGGCTCAGAGAAGGCAAAGATCTGCACAAGGTCATGCACCTAGGAAGAGTAAAGCCAGGATTCAAACTTGGGCAGGCCATTTCCAGATACTGCCTTCCTGACCACTAAGTTATCCTGTCCCCGTGAGAATAATTTCTCTTTGTATATAATATTTACATGGCGCTTCCAGTTCTTGAAATGCTTCCGCATACTTTTCTGACCCTCACAAGAAGCCTATGATCTAGATATTATGAGGAGGATGTGTATTTCCATGCTGCTTTGTAGCCAGCTTCCAAAGGCCAATTGTTAAATTTTCACAAATTTTCACCCCAGCTGTAAACGATGGTCATTGTTTAAAAGGAAGTTCTAGAAATGTACAATGAAAAAATTATATTCAAGCTAAGGTAATAATAAATACTCAAAACTCATTACTTCCTCATTCTTTTGCTATCCTTTACTATCTCCAAGCACTTGAGTTTATCTGAATTTCGACTGTACACGTGCATGTGGAAATAACATGGGGCCGGAGCCATGGGCAGCTCTTCCCAACTCTGCTTTGGTTGGTATCACACTGGTGGCACGAAAGCAGCCCCAGCGGCTGGATTCACGCTGGGAAATCCTTAGATCCCGTGAAGGAGTGCCTCCCTGCCCGCCTTCCCAAAGGAGCCGGTGTTAAATATTTACCAGCATGTCCCTGTTCCCACGAGTCTGACCCTCTCTGCTCTGTGCTCATCGCACGTGTGTGCTTACTGTGGCTTGTTTTCCTGCCCTTCTCAGTGTCATACCTCTACGGTCTAACCTGGTCTCCTTTCTCTCAAATTCCCCATCAAGACCCCATTCCAGTCTCCTGAGCCTCTCCAATTCCCTCTTTCTCTCTGTGTCCCACTTTCCAGAAGGACCTTCCCAGGCAGCCCACAGCTGGCCGCACTTGGCCTGAGTCCACTGACATCCAGCCAGCCCCATGGCCCTCATTCTCACCAGGGCCAAGTTCTGGCTTCATTTTTGCAACTTCTAAGCATAAAGACTCACCCGCCCTCCTGTTTTCCTTCTCAGACATGGGAGTCAGTGAGGCCCCCAAATGTTCCTGCTCCAGACTTCTCTCCCACGGTCTGACCTAGCAGGGTGGGCAAGGGGATGGTTAGCTTCTCTGTGTGTGTTCTCTGGGAGCCGAATGCAGATCAAAGAATGAAAACGGTCCTTCCCTAGCCTTAATGCAGAACACCCTTAACCATGTGCCAAACGCTCCTAACCATGCCAAATGCTCCTGTGGCAGCCTGGACCTTGACTTACGGGCATCCAAGGGATGCAGGGGTGTTAGGGAACCATCTGGCCACCTAATAAGTACAGAATATACATTCATCTTCATTCTCTCGGAAATGCAGCTCTGGTTTGTGAAAGTTAAGGATTTCATCCACTATTTCCTTCACAGCCCCGTGGACTTGTGGGAATTTTCTAATATTATCACTATATGTGAACATACGTAGGGTTCATTGCATGCCAGGCACTGTCCTAATTGCTTGAATAACCCAAAGAGGCAGGTACTATTATCACTTCAACTTGAAAGATAAGAAAGTAAGGCACAGAGAGGTTAAGTAACTTGCTCAAGGTCACACAGGTAGTAAGGGTGAAACCAGGTCTCGAAACCAAGTGGTCTGGCTTCAAAGCCTATGCTTTTTTTCTTTTAAGATTTTATTTATTTATTTGAGAGACAGTGAGCGTGAGAGAGATCACAGAGGCAGAGGGAGAAGCAGACGCACTGCTGAGCAGGGAGCCGGATGTAGGACTCGATCCCAGGACCCTGAGATCACGACCTCATCCAAAGGTAGTTACTTAACTGACTGAGCCACCCAGGCATCCCAAAGCCTATATTCTTAATGGATGTACAGAAGTAATCTTAAATCTAGCTGGCTGTCGCTGGGCTTTGACAATATTCTGTTTATACCAGGGTTAAGGACTTATCAAATTTGGGGGCACCTGGGTGGCTCAGTTTGTTAAGCAACCAACTCTTGATTTCAGCTCAGGCCATGATCTCAGGTCCTGGGATTGAGCCCCATGGGCTCCGTGCTGAGTGGGGAATCTGCTTCTCTCCCTCTTCCTCTCTTAAATCAATCAATCAATCAATCAATCAGTCTATCTATCTATCTTTAGGGGCACCTGGGTGGCTCAGTCAGTTACGTCTGCCTTTGGTTTGGGTCATGATCCAGGGTCGTGGAATCAAGCCCCACATGGGGCTCTCTGCTGATCAGGAAGCCTACTTCTCCCTCTCCCTCTGCAGCTCCCCCTGCCTGTGCTCTCTGGGGCTTTCTCTCTCTCTCTGTCAAATAAATGGATAAAATCTTTAAAAAAAATTTTTTTTAAGAGAACTTACCACATTTTATTATCACTATTTGTCTACAAGTTTGTCTACACCCTTCCCTACATACACCCTTCCACCTTGAATGCCTTAAGGAAAGGAAGGTCTTGTTTCTATTTCTGTCCAGGATCCAGGGCAGAGTCCAGCAGGTGCTAAATGCTCTCACCAAAGATTAGTTCAAATGAAAGGCCCAGCTCACTTTCAGGATGAGGAAACATCATTTTCAAGCAAGGCCTAGAGATCTGATGGAAAAGAGGACAGAGGCCAGTCAAGAACCCAGGTCTCAGGCCCTGGAGTCAGGCACTTGCTCCGCCCTGCCTCCCTGTTCCTGTTAGCTTAGCGGGCTGGGGGCCTGGTTATGGGGACCCAGAGCAGCTTCCCCCCACCCCACTGCAGCGGAATGTTGGTCAGTGGCTTCTCCCAGAAAAGAGTGCGCTTGTCCCAAACCCAGGCCCAGAAGAGACAGAGAACAAACAAATGGCCATTGCTGTGCTAACCACGCCCCGCCAGCATAGGTGGGCTCAGGGCAGGCAGGGGCCGGCCTCCAGCCTCACCCGATAAGGTTTAGGGCCAAACAGATGCACAGAGCACCCAGGGCTTAGGAACAGAAGCCAGCAACTCCTCCTTCACTTATTCTGTGCATCAGGATTGTTCTGATGCAAAGCCAATGAGGGACAAAGCAACAAGATCCTAAATCACCAATCTGCCCCCTAGCACACACACACTCCCCAGAGCGGATTAGCTCAATCTTACCCACCTTGTCTTTAAGCCTCGGGCTGCAAATGGCTGTCTCCATCCTTACCCTTAAGGGCACAGAGGAAAAAACGCCTGTTTAACATAAATGCAAACAGCCAGAAAAAGAAACGTGTGTGTGTGTGTGTGTGTGTGTGTGTGTGTGTGTGTGTGTGTGTCAGGCTCTGTGTTATTTCATAAGGCATAAACAAACGACAAGTAAACAAAATAATCCTGGCGGTTTAAAAAATTCAATTAACCTCTGTGACAGCACAAGGTCTGCGTAATTCATTGGAACTATACAATGAAATGTTGATAGTGTCTCTAAGGTCCTGGCAAAGCTTGAAGTACCTTTGACAGATCAAAGAAAAAAATAAAACATTACTCCATTTAGGTGCAGTGTTATGGAGAGCTTGGCATTATAGTTCTTTGGAAATGATTAACTCCATGTGGTATTGATGGTAACGATCCATTTTCTGGCATAATGAATTAGGCATTCCTCCATTGTTCTGCAGCTCGGCTGCATTCTGTGTATATATATATATCAATGGCAACTTTTTCAAAATACCTTTCAGTTTCACACACACACACACACAAAAAATAAAAACACGCCCCACCGACTGCCAGAAGAGAGAACATGAGCCTCAAAGCTGATTTATTTCTATCACCCCGAATAACCTATTTCCTACCTGAGACATGAAACCACATGGCGGGGGGGGTTGGTGGGGGGGCGGGTTGGGAACATTTTCACTTCTATGAACTGGGAGGGAAATTGCTCCCCTTCAAGCTGGGAGCTCAGAAAGCTTTGCTGAAAAGTGTCCATTTTTATCTATCACTTTCTCCTTCTGAAAAGCCCTTGTTTTTAAGGAATAATTCTTCCAACAAAGACTCGCCCATCAGGCATCCCACTCATGATTAGTTACTCTGTGAAAATGAGAAACAACCTCTATGTGGCTGATAGACTTGAGCAGCGAGAGATAATCACAGCCTCTAATTTCCGAAACTCACAATTGTCTTCTGATTGTGGGATTTTTAAGCTGTAGAAACACCGACAGAAATGCAGTCAAAGGAAAAGTCAGCTAGTGTGATCTCCTGATTAAATTCCTCTCTTCGGTTTGTTTTGTTTTGTTTGTTTGTTTTTTAATGAAGGGCTGCCTCTGAGAGTGCTAATCTGTCTTTAACATCATTGCGTTTCCTTATATTATGCTGTGCCATCACCCTGGCATTTAAAAGTGAAATATTTGCTTCAGAAATAAAAAAGATCGGCAATAAAATGTAGCTGTAAACAAGCCGTCATGGCTTTATTTTTCATAGATAAATACACAGTAAGTTCAAAGTCGAATTGAATTCCTAAAGCAATACTCCACTAATCTGTATTCGGAGGTCTCAAGCGTATTATCTGTAATTTACAACCAATTTAAATGGCATTAACAGTCTTCCCCTTCTGGGAATTTAAATTTGCATCCTACCATTGAATTAAACAGTGATTGCATATTTTCTATAGGGGACGGAATGCTCTTTGATGCTTGTTTTGAATAATGAAGCATCTATTCAGGCACAGGGTGCAGTGTGCTCCTTTGTCCTCCCGGTAATTGAAGCAAAATGTGAGTTAAAGAGATTTTTCCCCTTAGCCAAAGGTTTGTTGATTGGTGTCTATTTTCATCTATTCAAAATTAAGAAAACAGTCATCTCTCATTGCACTGGAAAATCATTTACCCAAAAAGGCCTTGAACGCAGGGAGGTCAAGTTTTGCCTTATTTGATCTTTTCAGAGATGGAGCAGGATGTCAGAAAATATCGCAAACTAACCTTTTGGGGAATGCCATTGTGGAATACTTTGCAATTCTTTTCTAGGACCAAGAGAATTAGAAGTGGAAGACAGGGGGGAAGCGGGGCCTGTTTCTAAAGTAAAAAACTGGAATTACCGCACTCTCCCACACCAAACTGTACTGAGACGGGAGGGGAATTGCTTGCAAATCCTAGAATCTGAAGTCTTAGAAATCCAAGGATGGCACATTCGTTAGGGTACCATCCATTTCCCAGGGTGCACCTTGACCTTAGTGCCCCAGACCTTAGTAATCAATTATAGCTGTCTTTGACATTGAGTGAAGCTAGAACCTCATCATCGAGGACTCTGGGCGGTGGACAGCAGCTGATGTGAGCTGGCACTGGAGGCAAAACCTATCTGCCATTTCAGTTACTCCGCTTATCTCATTTAATAGACGGTTCTACGAAGATGAAGTGACCTTCCAGCGCACTCCGCATCATTACCTCCCCGGGGGCAGGGCACCGAGTAGGCACTCAGTGATTACTTCTTTAAAGTAAGTAAGAGACATCCACATGGTTAAGACCTCACCATTATGGAAAAGAAGTCCCTTCTGACCCAGTCAAACATAATTAGAGTCCAAACAAAATTTCAGCATGCGTTTACCAACTCCTTCCTTCAGAGATAGCAAAAATCACGCGTATCAACAATATCAACAAGCACAAAGCATTTATGAGAAGAAATTGTCTTCAAAGACCTCGAAACCTTTTGAAAATATCTATTAATATATGACCGAAATACAATTGCAAGTCATTATTCAACAGGGGTGATGGAAGAACTTACTCTGCTGAATTTGAAATAATATCATATTGAACAATTGAATAATTCAGACATTTCAAAAATTGAAAGGGGATTTTCTGTTTATTAGTGTGCATTAGCATTCTAGTATATTTTCCTTAAAGAAGTAAAAGACCACGTGTTCCCCATGCTTATCTAGAGAGTATCAAAGTTCCTTGATATGAAATGTTAGCCTTTTTGCTTTATAATAGGACCCACCTCTAGGATGTAAGAAGAGGGAAAATGTAGAAATTCAACTGTCCCACATTGTTAATGTTAAGTATATCCCGGTGGTTTCAGCCAGGGACAATTTTGTCCCCCAAAGTACTTTTGGCAATGTATGGAGACATTTTTGGCTGTCACAAATGGGAGGTAGGTGGTGCTAATGACATCACTGGGTAGAAACCAGGGAAGTTGCCAAACATCCCACAATGCCCACGACGCTCCTGACAGCGGAGTTCAGCCAACCCAAAACTCAGCAGTGTGGAGGCTGAGAAACCCTGGTCTACTCCCTTCACCCACGGTTCCTATCAGATGAGCTGTGTGTTGAATTTAGAAGGCATCCATCTGCAGCAACTATGACATTTAACTGTGGGTGCCCGGATATTTTATCTCTCTCCTTTTTGGTTAAGCTACCTAATTTCCTTGGGTGGAGGGAGAGGTCACTACTGAGGTTCCTCTTGTTTGTCTTCTCCCAGACACAAATCAGGGATCACGTCAGGCAGCTCGGTTCTGGGATTTTTAAGGGCACCGAGAAGGGCTTCAGGAGCTCCCTGGGGTCTCAGATATACTGTCCTATGCTGCACACTGGTCTAACAAAGGCGAGTGGGGGCCTGAACCACCTGCTACTGCATAAACCTGAGGACGGCTTCCCTTGGAAGGTTTATGTCATGGCGGTAGACATGACGGCAAGAGTGGGATTTTGTGGGTGTGGGTGTTGTCATCATTTTTATCTGTTGTTGCTGGTCCTCTAAGTATGGTAGTTTTGCTGCCAACCTGCTCTGTGATGCTGGAACACTGCTTATATTTCCTGCCCCTTGGCTCATCAATTGGGTATGTGGCACACACGCTGTTCCACTGGGAGAGGAAAGGGGAGACTGAAAGCCAAGTTGTTTCAAGTGCTTTCCAGGGGGGGGAACATTTCTAAGTCCGTGGGGTAGGGACTGTGTCCTGTTTAGCCTCCAACTCCAGAATCCGTAGGCTCTGTGCTTACCACAAAATAGATGCTTAGTAAACAAGCATTGGCAATAATCTGGAATCTATCTGGCAATATCTAATGACACTGAACAGTGATCTAGCGATTTCACTCCAAGGTACGTACCCCAAGGAAATGGTGCATATGTCCTGCAAAGAATAAGTATGAAATTCTTCACAGCAGCTTTGTTAAAAATAGCCAAAAAAAAAAACAAAAAAAAAACCCAAAGAGCTCACATGTCCATCAGTGGGAGAATGAATGAATAAATAGTGTTCTTATAATGGAACGGCTGGGGTGAAAAAAAAAAATTCAACTATTACACATGAAACTCTCAGCAGAGTGCCTGGTAGTACTTAGTACTCAGGACCCAGTACTGAGGGCTGTTCAGTAATGACAATGATGGTGGCGGTAGCAATAATTATAGAGCATTCACCATCTGCCAGGCACTTATAGGGGATTTACACATACTAATTCCTTTCACTCTCAGAACAAGCCTCTGTAGAAGTTTCTATTTCTACAACCATTTTACAGAAGAGAAGACTGAGGCACAGAGAGGTTATGCAAAATTTTGTTGGGCTAATCTGAAATACAGATACATTCTGACCCTTTTCAAAAATTACCATATACAAAGCAATATTGGGGAAGTCAAAAAGCAACGGTTTGCCTTGTAGTTAGTCTGGACGTATCCTTTCTCCCTTGTGTTTTAGTGCTTTGTTCTAAGCCTTCCATCTTGTACCTTTCGGCCAATAGTATTTTTCAAGATCCAAAGCAGCACTTGCCGCTCTTCGGGCTATGGGCTACCATTTGAAATACTCCCATTAATGGAAACCTGATGGGGCATCTTGCCTTTGATTTGACTCACAGTGCCCAGCCCCAGCACTGCCTCCAGGCTCCCGGAAGGCAGTCTTTGTACAAAGACGCGAGGGTAAAGTTCCGAGGCGGGCCAGGGGGAGCTTGGGGAGCTCTGTGTCCCACCAGATAACGGAGGCCGCACCCTTCCGGGGGCCCAAAGCAGCAAAGGGGTGACAGAAAGGCTGCTCCTTGCACAAGGCAGTTCCAAGATCTCCACATGAATACAGCATTTCTGCCTTATGGTGGGTTGTGGAAATACCGTTTAGGCTGTTGTATGCTCTGCGGTGCCCCAAGTAGTGATCTTATTTGCTGTTCTGGTGTGGAGGCAATTGGGTGGCGGGGGAGTCACGAGAGTACTGAGCACGGAGGTCGGGTCTTAGCTGTTCACATCAAATGCTTCTGCACATTATTTTGGACTCACAAAAACATCTCCTTTAGGAAAGGAAATAAATACAGGTGACAAAGGAAGACTCACTCCTTCATCCACCCCCACCTTCCCGCCCTGTCATATTGGAGAAAGCTGCCATTGGTAATGACAAAGTCCTATACATGTGTACGTGCATGTGTGTGTGTGTGTGTGTGTGAGAGAGAGAGAGAGAGAGAGAGAGCGAGCGAGCGAGCATGGAGAGTTACAATCACATCCTTGGCACAAGTTTATTTATGGTTTGCTCAAGGTTTATTTCCCACCCCATCTCTGCATCCGCAATGAGAGGGTGCTGAGGGGGCAGAGACAGGACTATTAAAACTCCTCATGTACAGTTCATCTCAGCTCTCACAGCAGCTGGTGCCTCCCCTGCGCGGAGAGCTGGCCCAGCGGCTGGCAGATGCCGTTAAGTGGGGAATCAGGGGTTCTGCCCAATGATGGATAGCGCCTCTGGACACTGGTTGAAAGTAGTTCCAAAATTCAGTGGGTCTGATGCTTTTCACTGGAGTTAACTGGCTGTGTTTGGGAGGGGGGGGGGTCCAGAAGAATAAACTGCCTAGAAAATTTTTTGAAGAATCAATTTGAGAGCAAAAGGTAGTAACTTAATTTTGGAATTCTCAGGTCATTGAGTAAAAAGTCCTTTTCTTAAGGAAACCTCCTAGAGCTTTTAAAATTAAAAATCTTTTACATAAGCATGAATTTTTTTTATTAATTGACTTTTAAAATTATATAAGTAGTGGTCCCTGTAGACCTTCTAAAATAGAGAAAAAAGAAATTAAAGTACACTCAAACCAAAATTTGACATACAACTTTCCAGTTTTCCCGTATGTACACATGTATGTTTCTATAATTATTTTTTAAATGGAATACTAACACACTTAGTGATTTATAACTTGCCCCTTTCTTCATTAAATGACATTGCTTGAACTGTTTTTCAGGTTAAGAAATAGATGCCACACTATTATTTAATACAGCTGCCTAGTATTCCATTGTGTGATGTACTAGAATTAATTTTACCAGTCCCCTTTTATGGACATATTTCTGAAACTGGTTGTTTCCAGTTTTCCACTGGTATAAATAAAACCATGACGAATAATCCTGTAGGCAAATCTTTGTTTCCCTGCTTGTGTGTTCTCTTAGAAAAATTTGCTAGAATTGTCATTGATGGGGCAAGGGCATTTTTAAGGCTTTTATTACTGAATTGCTTCTAGAAAGGTAGTACTGGCCCACTCCTCTGCCAGGGGTGTATGAGAGTAGCCTACTCCCCAAACACAGTGGAGTTTGCTGAAACATTTTAAAAGCTTGTGATCAACCTCCCTTCTATTTTTTTGTCTCATCCTATAATTTCCTCAGCTTCTCTCTGTTCTGTACCCACTGCTCTGGTGTTTTCAGAAAACCAAGAGAGGATAGAACCCTGAGTAGAACCCATTAAAGGGACTGGTTTTGGAAAACTCTCAAGGAATTTCGGTTTCATGCTGGAAAAAGACAACACAAAGAGAGCGCTACCCATTTATCCTGTGAGAGAGGGTGTTTACATTACATTTTATAACAGTCATAAATAAAAATGGCATTAATCTCCCAAGTTGTTGTTTTTAAAAGAGAAAAAGGGAGGAGGTGGTTGACCTACCAGAAAAAGCCCTGTGTCTGGCAGAGCTTTGCTATGAGGATGATTTTAAATAGCAGGGCAAAGGTGATGAAACCCGTTCAACATCTCTGTCTCCATGGCAACAGCATCCTGACTCTGAGGCTGACACAGCGGCAGGGACCAAAATACACTCCTTGCGCACAATTACACTGCAAGTTAGGAGTTTCTTTTTATTCCTTGCAAATGAACAATTTAAAAATACAAGCAAGGACAGAAAAAGCGCAAGTCACGCACAGCTAGAAAAAAGTCTTTAAAATGACTAAAAGAAGAAAATGAACATCCAAAGGGCATGATGAAGTCTGCAGCCTACACTTACTATGTGCAGAGACTGAAAATCTTTCTTGTGTGTGAGTAGAAAAAATAACTATGCATGCATCTAAGTGCGTGCATTAACTTTTAAAAATGTCCTTTCCTTAATTTTTAATACAGGTCAACCTTGCTTTCAACATATCCACTTAGCTCAGGTTATGATTTAATCAATTAAAGCAGCCACCCAATTTATACAAGTGAAAGCTCTTCATCAGTAAACCCAACAAAACTTGAAAAAAAATCTGCATTAGCCTGGAGCTGGAGAGGCCTAAGTGGCCTCCTGTAAAGTCAGTGAAAACCTACAAGTGGTCACTAATGCATCCTTGAATCTTCTTGAGATATAAACCTTCCTGTTTATTGTTAAAAGGATGGGAAAATAAGTACAGAACTGTGATTATAAACTGGGGGTTCTTTCTGCACTGGAGTCTCTCTGCTGAAGTGAACAGGCTCCAGAAACCTGGAGGGATGATATAACAAACAAAGCTTCTTAACACTGAGTTCTTAGAGAAGGTACTTCAATAAATGTCAAGGAAATAAAAGAAGGAATGGGAACTAACAAGGGAACAGGAAAGAGGCACGTGATCGGTTCACTGTATGTATACTTCTATTGAATGTGCCAGGACCATCTAGTTCAGCCTGGGATAATTCTGCCTCCCAGGTGACACTTGGCAGTGTCTGGAGACAATTTCATCTGCCACAACTTGGGAAGGAGGGGCTACTGGCATCGAGTTAGTGGACGCCAGGGCCGTGGCTCAACATCCAACCGTGCGCAGGACAGACATAACAACAAAGAATGATCGAGCACAAAATGTCAAAAGTGCCAGGGATGAGAAACTTTTATCTAGTCTGATTGTTCATGTCCCTCCGTTTGGTTCAGAGGGTTCTGTGAGTAGATTACATGGTTTTAGGGTCTGTGTTCAATATAAAGACAAAACTCTCCTTGAGTTATTAGTATTTTCTTCATTGTTTTTATTATCACATTATCTTCCCCTTGCTTTAAGCACAATATGTTCTATTTTATTTTAGGTAAATGCTCCTGAAAGTAAAAAACAATAAACAGAAAACGAGAGGTGAAGCATTAAAAATAAAAGCATGGGAGCCTTTCCTTCAAAGAGAGCATCTGCAAAGTGGCTGGCACAGAGGAATGCTCAATAAACATGAGCTGTTTTATTTTTCCCTATGTTTTTTCGCACAAAAAAACCCACATATACAAAACAATGTATTGTGTGCTCACTGTTGAAATAATAATAAAGAAAGGTACTTAAATACGCATCGCCCTACACCTTTGTAACCCCTGTGTGTCTCCTCGCTGAGAATATTCTGTCCCTCACCTCAGAAAACCATTATTCTAGTTTTGTTCATCATTTCCCTGATAGAGGTAGAAATATTAAAAAACATAAATTATTTGGCTTCCCTTGTTCTTGAACTTCACACAAATGGTATCAAACCAAAATCGTTTACTTCTGTGAACTTCTTACTTCACTCAGTATTATGCTTTGGAATGGTTCCTCCACATTTATGTGTCCAGCTGTAGTTTATCCATTTTTGCTATTGTACAGTATTTCATGGTATGGTTGTATTATGATTTAATCCATTCTACTGGTGCTGGACATTTGCTTTTTCAGTTGTTGCCTGTTATAAATAAGGATGCTGTGTGTATTGCTGTATACCTCTCCTGGTGCACATGCACAAGTGTTTCCATTGTTTATGGGTCATTTGTGTTTCCCTGGCTATGAAATACTTGTTAATGTCTTTTGCGTCATTTTTATTAGGTTGATATATATTGTCTTTTTAAAAAGATTTATTTATTTTAGAGGGGGGTGGGAAGGGGAGGGGGAGAGGGAGAGAGAAACCCTAAGCAGATGACACATTGAGCATGGAGCCCGATGTGGGGCTTGATCTCACGACCCAGAGATCAGGACCTGAGCTGAAACCAAGAGTTGGAGGTTCAAGAGGAAAGTTGGAAGGAACAGAAATGCATGGAGGCTAGAGAGCATCCTATTAAAGAATGAATGGGTCAACCAGGAAATTAAAGAAGAATTTAAAAAGTTCATGGAAACAAATAAAAATGGAAACACAACTGTTCAAAATCTTTGGGATGCAGCAAAGGTGGTCCTAAGAAGAAAGTATATAACAATACAAGACTTTCTCAAGAAATAAGAAAAGTCTCAAGTATACAACCCAACCCTACACCTAAAGGAGCTGGAGAAAGAACAGCAAAGAAAACCTAAACCCAGCAGGAGAAGAGAAATAATAAAAATCAGAGTAGAAGTCAATGAAATAGAAAACAGAAAAAACAGTAGAACAAATCAACAAAACTAGAAGCTGGTTCTTTGAAAGAATTAGTAAGATTGATAAACCCTTGGCCAGACTTATCAAAAAGAAAAGAGAAAGAACCCAAATAAATAAAATCATGAATGAAAGAGGAAAGATCACAACCAACACCAAAGAAATACAAAAAATCATTAGAACGTATTATGAGCAACTATATGCCAGCAAATTTGACAATCTGGAAGAATTGGATGCATTTTTAGAGATATATAAACTACCAAAATTGAACCAGGAAGAAATAGAAAACCTGAACAGACCCATAACCAGTAAGGAGATTGAAGCAGTCATCAAAAATCTCCCAAAAACAAGAGCCCAGAGCCAGATGACTACCCAGGGGAATTCTACCAATCATTTAAAGAAGAATTAATACCTATTCTCCTGAAACTGCTCTAAAAATATAGAAATGGAAGGAAAACTTCCAAACTCATTTTATGAGGCCAGCATTACCTTGGTCCCCAAACCAGTCAAAGACCACAACAAAAAGGAGAATTCAGATCAACATCCTTGATGTACATGGATGCAAAACCTCTCACCAAAATACTACCCAATTGGATCCAACAGTACATTAAAAGGATTATTCAACATGACCAAGTGGTTTGATTCCTGGGCTGCAAGTTTGGTTCAATATTTGCAAAGCAGTGTTAATAATTAATTAATAATTAATTAATTAATTAAAAGTTAATAAAAAAATAAAAGAAAGAACAAGAACTACATGGTCCTCTCAATAGATGCAGAAAAAGTGTATGACAAAGTTCAGCATCCTTTCTTGATCAAAAATCTTTACAGTGTAGGGATAGAGGGTACATACCTCAATATCATCAGAGCCATCTATGAAAAACCCACAGTGAGTATCATTCCCAATGGGGAAAAACTGAGAGCTTTTCCACTAAAGTCAAGAACATGGCAGGGATGTCCACTATCATCACTGCTGTTCAACATACTACTAGAAATCCTAGCCTCAGCAATCAGACAACAAAAAGAAATAAAAGGCATCTGAATCAGCAAAGAAGTCAAGTTTTCATTCTTTGCAGATATTTCTACTTTATGTAGAAAACCCAAAAGACTCCACTCCAAAACTACTAGAACTGATACAGGAATTCAGTAAAGTGGCAGGATATAAAATCAATACCCAGAAATCAGTTGCATTTCCATACAACAACAACAAGATAGAAAAGAGAGAAATTAGTCAATCCCATTTACAATTGCACCCAAAACCATAAGATATCTAGGAATAAACCTAACAAAAGAGGCAAATAATCTGTATTCAGAAAACTATAAAGTACTCATGAAAGAAATTGAGGAATACACAAAGAAATGGAAAAATGTTCCATGCTCATGGATTGGAAGAACAAATATTGTGAAAATGTCTATGCTACCTAAAGCAATCTACACACTTAATGCAATCCATATCAATATCCCATCCATTTATTTTTCAAAGAAATGGAAGAAATAATCCTAAAATTTATATGGAACCAGAAAAGACCTTGAATAGCCAGAGGAATATTGAAAAAGAAAGCCAAAGTTGGTGGCATCACAATTCTGGACTTCAAGCTCTATTACAAAGCTGTCATCATCAAGACAGTAGGTACTGGCACCTAAAACAGACACACAGATCAATGGAACAGAATAGAGAGCCCAGAAATGGACCCTCGACTCTATGGTCAACTAATCTTCAACAAAGCAGCAAAGAATGTCCAATGGAAAAAAGACAGTCTCTTCAACAAATGGTGTTGGGAAAATGGGGCAGCCACATGCAGAAGAATGAAACTGAACCATTCCCTCACAGCACACACAAAAATAGACTCAAAATGGATAAAAGAGCTCGAAGTGAGACAGGAATCCATCACAATCCTTGAGGAGAACACAGGCAGCAACCTCTTCGACCTCAGTCACAGCAACATCTTCCTAGAAACATCACAAAGGCAAGGGAAGCAAGGGCAAAAATGAACTATTGGGACTTCATCAAGATCAAAAGCTTTTGCACAGCAAAGGAAACAGTCAACAAAACCAAAAGACAACTGACAGAATGGGAGAAGATATTTGCAAATGACATATCAGATAAAGGACTAGTATCCAAAATCTATAAAGAACTTATCAAACTCGACAACCAAAGAACAAATAATCCAAACAGGAAATGGGCAGAAGACATGAACAGACATTTTGGCAAAGAAGACATCCAAATGGCCAACAGACACATGAAAAAGTGCTCAATATTACTTGGCATCAGGGAAATAGAAATCAAAACCACAATGAGACACCACCTCACACCAGTCAGAATCACTAAAATTAACAAGTCAGGAAATGGTAGGTGTTGGTGAAGATGTGGAGAAAGGGGAACCCTCCTACACTGCTGGTGGGAATGCAAGCTCACACAGCCACTCGGGAAAACAGGATGGAGGTTCCTCAAAAAGTTGAAAGTAGAGCTACCCTATGACCTAGCAAACACTACTGGGTATTTACCCTACTGATACAAACGTAGTGATTGGAAGGGGCACGTGCACCCCCATGTTTATAACAGCAATGTCCCCAGTAGCCAAACTATGGAAAGAGCCTAGATGTCTATCAACAGATGAATGGATAAGGAAGATGTGGTGTATATACACAATGGAATATTATACAGCCATCAAAAACTGAAATCTTGCCATTTCCAATGACGTGGTTGGAACTAGAAGGTATTATGCTAAGTGAAATAAGTCGATCAGTCGAAAGACAATTATCATATGATCTCCCTGATATAAGGAATTTGAGAAACAAGAGAGAGGATCACAGAGGAAAGGAGGGAAAAATGAAACAAGACAAAACGAGGGAGGGAGACAAACCATAAGAGACTCTTAATCTCAGGAAACAAACTGAGGGCTGCTGGAGGGGAGGGGGCTGGGAGGGGTAGGGTGGATGAGTGATGAACACTGGGAGGGCATGTGCTGTGATGAGTGCTGTGTATTGTGTACACAGACCTGTACCCCTGAAACAAATAATACATTATATGTTAATTTTAAGAAAAGAATTGTTCTTTAGTTACCTGTATTACAAATATCCTCACTCAAGTTGTGGCTATTTTTTTTCACTCTCTTAATGAAGACTTTTTATGTAAAGGAGTCCTGAAGTTTAATATAATTAAATTAAATTAAATATAATTAAATATAATAACATAATTAAATATAATTAAATTTAACATAATTGAATCTTTAAAGTTTGAAATTTTTCTGTCTTATTTTTTATTTTTTTTAGAAGATTTTTTTAAATGTATTTGACAGAGAGATAGTGAGAGAAAGACCACAAGTAGGGGAGTGGGAGAGAGAGAAGCAGGCTTCCCACGTAGCAGGGAACCTGATGCGGGGCTCAATCCTAGGACCCTGAGATCATGACCCAAGCAGAAGGCAGATGCCTAACAACTGAGCCACTCAGGTGCCCCTGAACTTAAGAATTCATTACCTACCCCCAGAGTTGTCACATGAATACTTCCTTATGCTTTCTTTCAAAAGTTTTTAAGTTTTGTTTTTCACATTTAAGTTCTTAAACCGTCTGGACTGGATATATGTGTATAATAAAGTAGTAGTTCATTTTGCATGGTATATGGTGAGGTAGGGATTTGTTTTCATTCTTTTCCCTTAGGGATAGCCAATTTTCCTAGTACTATATATTAAATAGTTCTTTTTTCCCCCTTCCCAGTTGTAATTAAAACTGCCATATATCAGGTTTTCATATATATATGTGTGTCTGTGTCTGGGGTGTCTTTTCTGTTCCATTGTCTAGTGCTTATCAGGAATACACTGTCTTTACTATACTTATATTTGGAGAGTCAAATTCCATCACCTACTTTCTCTTTTTTGGGAGCATCTTGGTTACCCTTGGGTATTACTCTTCATATATATTTTAGAAACAGCATGCCAAGATTAAGGTTGTTGGGATTATTGAATTTATACATCAATTTGAAGAAAGTGAACTATTTATAGTATTGAATTCCCCCATCTATGAACATAGTGTGTTTAGATTTTTTTGAACATCTTTCAATAAAATTTTAAAGTTTATTCCATGGAATTCTTGTACATTTTTGTTAGACATACTCCTATATAACTTATGTACTCTTGTTAGCACTTTAATTGATATCTTTCTAAAAATTCCTTCCTGGGGGGGGGGGTGCCTGGGTGGCTCAGTCAGTGAAGCGTCTACCTTCTGCTTGGGTCATGATCCCAGGGTCCTGGGATCGAGACCTGCATTGGGCTCCCTGCTCAGCGGGGAGCCTGCTTCTCCTACCTCAGCCCCTTTCTCCCACTGCTTGTGTTCTCTCTCTTTTTCTCTCTTTCTTGCTCTCTCACTCTCAAATAAATAAATAAATAAATAAAACATTTTTAAAAATTTCTTCCTGATGTGCAAAAATGCTACTGTAGCAGGGGAGGATGGCAGAATGATAGCTGACCAGGTTTTATATATTAATATTAATATTAACAATAACATTAATATTAATTTGGCTCCAGACCCAAAAGTGATCCAAGGAGAAGCACGTGTGAAACGATCCTCAGGAGAGCTGTATGACTCCTCTTTTCACTTGAACTCTGATGTTCAACAGGATTCCTTTTTTTTTTTTTTTTTTTAAGATTTTATTTATTTCTTTGACAGAGAGAGAGAGATCACAAGCAGGCAGAGAGGGGAACAGGCTTCCTGCTGAGCAGAAAGGTCTTACCCTGTAATTTTTGCTTTGGATTTTGATTCCTCTTTATGACTTAATGACAAAAAGGATGTGGTTTTTATCCAAAATAATCTCTAGTTAAAGCAGGGAGTACAGTTCTTTCCATTCATACTTGAGCTCAGTAGTTGCTTCCCTAACTGCAAAGACAATCACATTAGTTAAGGAGCACTTGAGAGCAGCTCCAAGGTCAAGGTATGTGTGTTACAACTCACATAAAGAGTGCTATGTGGGGCTGTTCAACACAAATGTAACAATGTATTTTTGTGAATGAGACTTGGCATGTCAAATGCATCCTCTAGAAAAATAATTAGTGCAATAGTCTTAAGATTTGTTTTCTAAAGTTGATACTGTAGGTTATTTGGGGGAATAGCTTGATGGTTAGGACCTTTTTTCTCAAATAAGTCCTTTTTAAACCAGAAATTTGGAGAGGAAAAAAAGAAAAGATATATGCACCCTTACGTTTATTAAAGCATTATTTATAATAGCCAAATTACAAAAGCAGCCTAAGTGTCCATCAGCAGATGGACAAAGAAGATGTGAAATATATATATATATATATATATATATATATATATATATATTTTAACACATATATACATAGATACACACAAAGAAATATCACTCAGCCATAAAAAGAATGAAATTTTGCAACAGCATGGATGGATGGATCTAGAGGATATAATGCTAAGCAAAATAAGTCAGAGAAAGACAAATACCATATGATTTCATCATATGTGGAATTTAAGAAACAAAACAAAAAAAGTAAAAAAGGGACAAACCAGAAAAGACTCTTCACTAGAGAATAAACCGACAGTTATCAGAGGGGAGGTGTGGGGTTGGGGGATGGGTGAAACAGGTGACGGGGATTAAAGAGTGCACTTGTTAGGATAAGCACTGAGTGATGTATAGATTTGTTGAATCATTATACTGTACACCTGAAAACAATATGATACTGTATGTTAACTATACTGGAACTAAAATAAAACATGTACTTTCTGAAAAATAAAAATTAAAAATACGGGTGCCTGGCTGGCTCAGTTGGTCGAGCATGCGATTCCTGATCTCGGGTTCATGAGTTAGAACCCCACATGTGGCATATAGTTTACTTACTTACTTAATTAAATATAAATGCAGATGACTTTAGTGTTTTGATGGAAACTCCAAAATTCATAATTGTACTCAAGAAAAAAATTGGATAGATTTTTATTTAACTTTCCAGGAATGCATTTGAAGCATTGAGTGAAACAAAACTGTAATTAAATTATAATCATTTTTTAAATATAATTACTATATTTCTACTCCAGAGCTAATTTAGACACTTTTCATTCATTGATATGAAAAATAAAAGTGTATATTTAAGACTAGACATTCTTGGGGTGCCTGAATGGCTTAGTCATTAAACATCAGCCTTCGTCTCAGGGAATGATCCCAGGGTTCTGGGATTGAGCCCTCCATCAGGCTCCCTGCTTGGCTGGAAGCCTGCTTCTCCCTCTCTCACTCCCCCTGCGTGTGTTCCCTCTCTCGCTGTATCTCTATCAAGTAAATAAATAAAATATTTTTAAAAAAATGACTGGACATTCTTCTCCTTATTTCTTCATATATGTCTAAAGTTCAAAATTTCTGTTTGTTGCTTTCATATTTACTCTACTCTAACAAAATCCCTTACCAAAGCGGGTAGCTAAAATCATTAATGGTTGTTCCAGACATTATATCCAAAGAAAAACTTTTTCTTACTACCTCATTTTCCCAGTTTTCATCGGCTGTTAACATTTCCAATATTTCATCATGGACATAATGGACATTCTCTGTCAATTCTACTTTACTATGGGTTACTACTCATTCTTTTTTTTTTTTTTTTGGCCTTTATTTATTTATTTGAGAGAGAGGATACAAGCAGGGAGAAGGAGAAGAGGCAGAGGGAGAAGCAGACTCCCCACTGAGCAAGGAGCGAGATGCAAGACTCAATCCCAGGACCCTGCGATCATGACCTGAGCTGAAGGCAGATGCTTAACCGACTGAGCCACCCAGGCACCTTGCTACTATTTTTCTTGATAAACGTAAGAAACCATATCAGGAAAATCCTTATGTATAAATCACAACAATGGAAAGGTGAGGTTTAAATTACCCAGCTGACTTCCTTAGTTCTTAACACATTTTAACATGTACAGAAAAATTTAAGAAATATGGGTACCCTGCACATGCACCCTCATAAGTCCTTAGTGACTGATTTCAACTGGCTGATGTCTTTTATGTCTTTTATGATATATGTATATCATAAAAGGCTGATATCTGTTATTATATATATATATATATATATATATATATATCCCCTAAATGAAGGAATACTGATCTTCAAGCAATACTCTTGAGAAATGTTTCTATATTTATTTCAAGGTGGAATCATAATGAAAAGATGTCTTTGTTAGAATCCTGACCCACTCCAGGTGAGGCTGGGGCATACTCAGCTCGAGGATGGGTTTCTAAAGAGGCTGGTGCAGGGAGGCTGTGTTGGAGTTGAAATTTTTCACCCAGAGGAACTAGACACCAAGATGAGGAAAGCTAAAAACCATAATGGAGTTCTGAGGTCCAAGAAGCGAGAAGGAAAACCAGAAGGTCATTAAAACCAAAGGGGCCCAACTTGGGTCTCAGAACCAGAGAACAAGGCCAGAGGTCCAGGCCTGGAGGAGCAAGAGCCCAGGTGTCTGTGAGATAAAATAGGAACATGCAAACCTCAAGCCAAGCTCTTTATCATGGCTGCTAAAGAGGTCAGGGTTCTTATTGGCTGACTATTCCAAGGCATCCAGCAAGCTGAGAACCAGCCTGTGGGGTGGAATTCTGAACACAGAAAGGGGCTGGCCCCTCATGCTGCTGGGTCTCAGGCTCCCCCATCCTCTATCATTTACCTTTCTCTGACCTTGCCCCTTGTGCCCTAGCAAGGAGTCCTGACCAGACTCAGCCCCTGGCTTCCTTAGTCTGATGGGCTGAGGTGCTGTGGATTCTTTCTCCTGTCCATATGGTTTCCTTAGACATATTCCTTAACCCCCCATAAGGAATTCCCCCCAAATAGTTAAGGGAACTATGCATACTATAAGGGAACCAAGGTGCTATAACAAGGAGACCCTCCAAATTCAGTGGCTTAAAAAAACCCAAGAAGTTTCTTTTCCTCTCAGTATTAGTCCAGAGTAAAGGGTTCTAGATTCATGGGCAGCTCTGCCTCCTTGAGTCATTCAGGGACTCAGATCTTTCCACCCTGTAGCTCTCCAAACCCCTAGGGTAAGGGTTCTTTAACCCATGGATAGAATTCAGAAGGTTCATGAACTAGAATGGGGGGGAATCACCATTACTTTAACTAAGCTGGTATTAATTTTCTACTGCTGCTGGAACAAATTATCACAAACGTAGTGGCTTGAAACAACAAATCTATCCTCTTGCAGTTTAGGAAGTTAGAAATCCTACATCAGTTTCACTGGGCTAAAGTCCAGGTGTCAGCTGGGCTGTGTTTTCTTCTGGAAGCTCTAGAGGAAGGTCATTTCCCTGCCTTTTTCTGTATCTAGAGGCCACCTGCATCCCTTGCCCTGTGGCTCCTTCTCCCATTTCAAAGTCTGCAGCACAGCCCCCAACACCGCACTGTCTTCTCCTCTTCTGTTTTTGGGCCACCTCTTACTGCCCTCTTGTAAGGACACTTGTAACTACATTTAGGGCTCATCTGAACAACCCAGAATGATCTCACCATGTCAATACCCTAACTCAATCTCATCTGCTGTGAAATCCCTTTTACCATGTAGGGCTATGGTTATAGGCACTGAAGACTAGAACATGGATATCCTGGGCCACTACTGAGTCCACCCTAAATCTCTAATTGAAACTTAGCTTCCCTTACATTATGAATGCACACAACAAACCACAGTAGTATCAGCAGTACCTGGAACTCTGTTGCCAGTAGAGACCACACGTACTTTTCACATCTTGATAGAGTTATTGCAGAGATCTTGAATTTATGGAGGTCATTAGACCCACTATGAGATCTTGTTAGCATTACTTACAATGTGTATATAGTACTATTTCACATATCCGGTTTTGTAAAGAATATTTTATACAAATGGCTTTTCAATCTTATGTAGTTTTACTTCATACATTTAGAACTTGAATCTGAGGGGCGCCTGGGTGGCTCAGTGGGTTAAGCCTCTGCCTTCGGCTCAGGTCATGATCTCAGGGTCCTGGGATCGAGCCCTGCATCAGGCTCTCTACTTAGCAGGGAGCCTGCTTTCCTCTCACTCTCTCTGCCTGCCTCTCTGCCTACTTGTGATCTTTCTCTCTCTCAAATAAATGAATAAAATCTTAACAAAAAAAAAAACAAACAAACTTGAATCTGAGGGGCGCCTGGGTGGCCTGCCTCAGAATCCTCTGAAGGGCTTGTTAAAACATGGGCTGTGGGCCCCACCACCAGAGATTCTGTTTCACTAGGCGGGGAGTGGGGCCTGAGAATTTGCATTTCTTTTTATTTTTTAAAGTTTTTTTAAAGATTTTATTTATTTATTTGACAGACAAATGACAAGACGGAAAAATTCAACACAAAAAAAAGAACAAGAGGCAGTACCGAAGGATAGGGACCTAATCAATACAGACATCGGTAATATGTCAGATCTAGAGTTCAGAATGACAATTCTCAAGGTTCTAGCCGGGCTCGAAAAAGGCATGGAAGATATGAGAGAAACCCTCTCGAGAGATATAAAAGCCCTTTCTGGAGAAATAAAAGAACTAAAATCTAACCAAGGTGAAATCAAAAAAGCTATTAATGAGGTGCAATCAAAAATGGAGGCTCTAACTGCTAGGATAAAGGAGGCAGAAGAAAGAATTAGTGATATAGAAGACCAAATGACAGAGAATAAAGAAGCTGAGCAAAAGAGGGACAAACAGCTACTGGACCACGAGGGGAGAATTCGAGAGATAAGTGACACCATAAGACGAAACAACATTAGAATAATTGGGATTCCAGAAGAAGAAGAAAGTGAGAGGGGAGCAGAAGGTATACTGGAGAGAATTATTGGGGAGAATTTCCCCAATATGGCAAAGGGAACGAGCATCAAAATTCAGAGATCACACGTAGACAGAGAGGCAGACAGAGAGAGGGGGAAGCAGGCTTCCCGCTGAGCAGAGAGCCCCACATGGGGCTCGATCCCAGGACCCTGCGATCATGACCTGAGGCTTAACCCACTGAGCCACCCAGGCGCCCCAGAATTTGCGTTTCTTACACGCTCTCAGATGATAATGATGCTCTGAGAACCACTAGTCTAGAGCACAGTGACACGGCCACAAAAAACCACAAGGGATGCTAGGTAATGTATAGCCAGGCAGGCGTGTTTTGTGGCTGAACAGAGGGACTCAAATGGAACAACACCGGTAGGTATTCAATGTGTGTGTCTGGCAACAACTGTTTTACTGTGGAAAAAGGCGAGGAATGGGGCGCCTGGGTGGCTCAGCTGGTTAAGCATCTGCCTTCCTCAGGTCATGGTCTCAGGGTCCTGGGATCGAGTCCCGCATCGGGCTCTCTGCTCAGCAGGGGAGCCTGCTTCCCCCTCTCTCTCTGCCTGCCTCTCTGCCTGCTTGTGATCTCTCCCTCTGTCAAATAAATAAAAATCTTTTTTAAAAAAGGGTGAGAGGATTGATACTGGTGATCAGCTATTAGCCTCCGCTGCCTCCACTACAATCCCCTTCTAGAGTTTGATCTCTGGCCCTGAGCGGACTCTCCCATGAGCTACGTAGAAATCTTTCCCAGACCCAGATGCCCCAGGTGAGGGAAGAGGTGACCAAGTAAAGGGAAAGTTGTCCTTGTCCCGTTCTGAGAACTCTGTATGGTTGGGAATATCCAGGAACATCTCCCTTGAGGCGTCCTGGGTGCATACGTATTCTCTGTGCTATGGTCCAAAAATGGTGTGAAAACACAGCTCTGGATGCCAGATTCAGTTATTCTCATTGAGCGCCATGCCTGCATAGCTCCAGAGGGAACCTAGAACCCCACACTGCTGTCCTGAACATGGGAAACCTCAGGAATGAGCTAGTACAACAAAACAGTACAGACGAACGGTTGTAGGCCACCAAGAAGACAGTCTAACATAACCACGTTGGTTAATGTCACAGTGGAGAGGATGCCACCATCCCCAAGTAAAGAGCTAACCTGAAGCTCTTCTTCACTGTAAGAAGAAGGTGACTTTTGATAGGTTCTATAATCAAATTGGAGCTTCTCTTCAACAGCCCATGCAATGCCCAGGCCACATGGGATGCAGCCTGATCATCTGTCTTTAGTCGCTGTGCTGAGTGGCTTGGTACAGTACACAGGTCTCCAGGGACATCAACGGGCAAGGATTACAATGGGAATTTGAGATACTTAAAAACCTCCTTCGCCTTTGCATTGCCATTTGTCAAATGAAGATTGCATTGTCCATCCTGGACAAGAAACAGTTTGGCGGATCACAAGGGGCATGGCTTCTGGGGTCAAACTCCTGCGTTCGCACGCTTGCAACCTGGGAGAATGGCTGCATCTCCTTGACAAGGAGGCCTCAGTTTCTTCATCCATCAAGTGGGGATGCTTATACCAGCCTTACAGCATATGGGCGGAGGCTTAAATTTCACTGGTGAAAAGGTCTAGCCCAGTGCCCAACCCGCTGTAGACACTCAACAAATTGCTGGTGCCTTGCCCAGTGCCCCCCACCCCCACCCCCACCTCCCCGCCACCCTCCTGCTCCTGTAAATGTCTTGCTTGGTGAGAATGTGGGTAGACCAGGAATAAGAAACTACTGAAATCTGCAGCAAAATAAAAGATGTATTTAGAGCCGCAAAGGGTTGGCTATGACAAGAATAGTCTGCATATGGGAATTAAGCCTCAAAAGATGGGAAAAAAAAGAGAGAACTTGGGCTGTATTTTAAAAAAGACATGCTTACTAAGGAGGAAAAATACATTTTTCTTCACCCCCGCCCCGCCATGCAGGTTCTTTTTCTCAAGGACTTCCACAAGGAGGGGAAAGCTGAGGTTCTTCGAAGTAAAGGCTGGAGTTCTCAATGCTCCTTTTCTCAAACCAGTTCTCATAGCTGGGCGTTGTTAGAGAAACTTCATGGACTGTAATTGTGATTTCAAGAATCACTGTACTAAGAGCCCTTAAACCACTAATGGAGAGAAATTTGGGTCTTTTCGTACATCCTGCTATTTCCTTTCAGATCATTAAAGTTTTCCTTATAGGAATGGCAAGCAGTTATTTCGATTCCCGTTGCAATGGCTCTGGACCAAGGGCGAGAAAGCATTCCTCTGTTTGCGGCCCAGCTAGAAATCCCCAGTCGTACAAGAAAGGAATCTTCCCCCAATAACCTCCTTCAGCCGCCGATGCTGGACCTGATTAATTCAGAAGGGCAGCGTCCAGGAAAATGCTTTTCATTCCAGCTAAGCTCTTTCTGGCTCTGTCTCTTTTCCTTTCTCGATTCAAGGAGTCTGAAGATGCACTTTCTAAAACATCCTAGCCTCTTACACAGGACGGGAACATTCAGTCCCACAAAAGGAAGACAGAAATGATTCCCTCTGGATAGCTTTTGACTCCAGGGATTTCTATTTCTGTCTTTCGGTGTCTTCAGAAGGTGAAGACAATTCTGATTTTTATGGCATTGGAAACACTTAGGGCAGACAACGACAATGGCCAAGAAACATGTCTGGGGCAAGACCACTGTGGGTCTATATATCTCTCCTCCTCTACCCCTTCGGCACCCCATTTGAGTGATAACACGCCCTCGGTGCTGAGCAAAGCAGGTTGATTTCATCCATTCCGCTCTCAGTGTTCTTCTTATGAGGAGAGCAAGACTGTAAAATGATGGAGAGGATAGTAAATTTTTGTTATTTATTGGCAGGACTTTCTATGCCCTTTGCTAAAAGCTCTCAGTGGGAGAAGCAGCAGCAAGGAGGGAAGTATTTCTTTAGCATAGTTGTCATTTTTCAGTGAATGGAATGTAGTTACAAAGGTCATAAATGCTGCCTCTACGTAGTCACAGAGTAGTATCACCGCGAGTGCCGATATTTCATACTGAAGTTAAAATCAATTAATTCATTAAAATTTCCTGGTGTTGGTGAAGCGGCTAAAACGGGGCTACCCACCGTTCAGGGGTATCGTAATTGTAGTATCCGCAATCCTCAGGGCTTGTTTCAAAATTAAGCACCCTGAGGATGTCAAGAGGTAGCACGTGCTTCCCAAATTATTGAAAACTGGTTTCATATCTGGCTGTAAAAATACAAATCGGCCTCTTTCACTGTGTGTCGGCTCAGAAAGCAGCTGCTTATGATATAAAAAATACCACGGCTGGCTGGTTTACAGCATCCAGTAGAAATACAGGGGTATTTTATGCATCTGAAGAAAACCATGAATTGGAACAAGGCAAGTTAGAAGAAAAAGCAGGAGTTCAGATTTTAGTGAGTGTCACAAAACACATCCCAGATAGCGGATCTGAGCTCTGGGCGGCTTCTCTGGCAGAAGCTGCTCTCCCTCTCCAAGTCTGCCCCCACTTCAACATGTGGGATCCCCCAAGGCCACCATCGCCCCAAAAGAATTCATCTTCTCCAACAGATATTGGGGCTGGTGGGAGAAAGGAGGCACTGCTGTTGTCTACAGAATTAAAATCAGGGAAATCTGTCTACAATCCTATTACTGAAAGGCACTGAGGTATTATCTAGTAGAAACACCCTTCGTGTGCGTAAGTACCAAGTCGAAATTCCCCAAACGAGGGGTACTGCCAACACCAGTGTCAGAAAAGTCCCTTATCTTATAAGGTGAGCCATTTCATTTCAGGGCATTAGACTATTTGTATACGAGGCTACCATTTAATTCCCTGTAACTTTACTGCATTGGCTGTAGCCCCGTTTTCTCCAGCTCCACATAATTAATGAGCTATCTGTACACTGCCTCATTCCATGGGGGATTTGAGGCAGTTTACGACAAATACAATGCACATGGCAGAGCCAAAAAAATAAAGAGGTGGGAGAACCCAGTAGAGAGATGAGAGTTGGAAAATCATACACCCCGGAGACAGATTCAAACCAGAACTGCTTTTTAGTGGGTCTTTTAGAGTTGTTAGAGGCAGCCTCCAAAGTGACTCTGTACTTCCTAACAATCAAAGGGAAGAGCCACTGGGATACAGTTTCCACGAGAGCAGGGATACGTGTGTGTTCTGTTCCCTGCTCTGCCCCAAACCTGCTGGTGCTTGGAGCCTAACAGGTGCTCAGTCGTTCTATGTTGGATAACGCTGAGAGAGGAAAGCACGTTCAACTACGAGATTCGGAGTGCTGGTGAGATCAAAAAGAAGGAAGTGTTCAGAAGAAGCAATTCCCAGAAATAAAACTTAAGAAAAAGTTCCTCTGAGCCCTCAAACAGGACAGAATTTAACAGTGGATGACGCCCTTGACAATTTCCCTGCAGTGGGTCAAAGTATGAATTTCCTCTGCTATTTTCTGTAATGATACTCCGTGTGGGCAGAGAGGAGAAGGTCCGCGTGCTGTTCAGTAAAAAGGATTTCGACAAGAGGGCAGACAATGCAATGCAAGGAAGCCTAAAAAGTGTCAGCTCAAAGCTTTTCAGAGGTCCATTTGTATACCCCCAAGGGTTTTGCTTTCTGTGTGAGACAGAGATTCAATATCCACTCCACAAACCCTATCATTGTGGGTGCCGAATTTACTAGAAGACGGGGATGGGGATAAAGAAGGCACGGAAAGGCCTTTAAACCCTCCCTACCCAAAGCGCCTATGAACCAGCAGCTCTGGGGGCACCTTGGGGGCTTGTTGGGAATTCAGAATTTCAGCCTCCAACCCAGGACTCCTCCGCTGGAATTTGCATGTTAACAAGGTTCCCAGGTTCATACATAGAAGCTGTTTGAGAAGTGCCTCTTTAAATGGATTATTGTTATAGTCAGAGAGATACAGATCTTTTATGAAGTAAAATGTAAAATTTGCATAACATTTAAAGACAACAGGAGAAACTTCAAAGGAGTTTCTCACCAGTGACTGGCAGCCCAGGCTACACCACTGGGGGGTTGGGTGGAGGGGGTGAGGTGGGGGGGGGGGATGTTGGCGCTGAGGGACTGTTCTGTCCTTAGAGGAAAATGGGACTGCTGGCCAAGCATGGCTCTCATTTTGTTGCAAAGGAAAATCTAAGCTCCTCAACTAGTTAAAGATAGCTCCAAAATCCTCATCCCTATGCCCTTGAGGTTTTTTTCTTTTTGATCGAATGCAACAACGTGTCTTTACTCATTCTTCATATCATAGGGTTAATGACAGCGGTGGCCTGACAAACCTACTCTCCAGAAAACAAAAAGTCCTGATTTCTAGCATTTGCCAATTACCATGGTGTAAATACTCCCACCATGGCCCATTTCCAGCTACCAAGGGTTTAATCAGCAGCCCCCAGATTCCTGACTATTTAGCAATTTCTAGAAGGCAGTACCACCGGCCGGCTCCAGAATACCATTAGTTCCAGACACTTTTCGGCCCTGCTGCCCATCTCAGATCCTTTGTAATTTGTCAGCCTGCCATGATCTGAGTGCAGTAATACAGACAGAGTCTGGCAGGTACCAAGTGCAATGGAATTAGCCTTCCCATTATACTATAATTAATGTAGGCCAAGATCACATTCAGTACTTGGCAGCCATGTATACTTCTGGCTCGTGAAGAGTTTATAATGAAGGTCTTAAGACTCCCCCGCTGCCCCACCACTACACTAATGTTAGCCCACGTCCCTGTCATACAGTTTTTGTATAGTTTAATTTTTAAAAAGCACAGTATTTACATGCATTCTTACTGTCTTTTATTTTGTTCATTTTAGCCCTTCATTCTAACTTGTAGAGAAGCCTCTGACTTCTGGGTCTGTCACTGATCATGGGATTTATTTGTTTCTATTCTGCATCTTCTACATATTTGCTGGGCTTTCCTTATAAGTGTTTATTAGAGTGTTTTAAAAAAGGAGAAAAGGCTAGGGTTAAGAGCATAGGGGCCAAGGGAGAGATGCCCCAAAATGTGCCACTTGCTCCTTTCATCCGCATTGGGCTCCACTCTGGGTACGGAGCCTACTCTTTTCTTCACTTTTCATCTTAAGTGTTTCTAAATAAGCTGTTTAATAATACACATGCAGATTATTTAAGCTGAAAACAATCAAGGCCCAAAAGACTCAGGAAGAAATTTTGACCTTCCCCCTAAGGGCCTTAAAGAATTTAGATAAAGGATCTGCTCCAGGAAGAGAGCTATCACCACCGATCACGACATTATAATATAAATTAGGAGTGGTGAACAGGGAGAAGTTTAACAAAGTTTGTTTGTTTAAATTCCTCTCTATGTCCTGTTGTTTCTAAATGGCCCAGCAAATATTTGTTTGTCAAATATTTACTTTACTCTTTTTCAGCTTTCTCTGAATTGCTTTCCCTGTCTTTGAAGTCCCAGGCCCCTAACCCCTTCTTCTGAGTTCAGAATGACATACATACCTCATTGTGCCTGAAATCTCATGAATTAGTAAATATGTAATCAAATTTTATTTTCTCCTGTTAATCTGCCTCATGTCAATTTAATTCTTCAATAAGCTAGAAGAATCTTGAAGGGCGGAGGAAAAAATTTTCCTCCTCAACAAGAGGAAGACCTTTACAACAGTTTTGGAGATCTAGCTCAAAATTGACATTCAAGACCAGACATGAATTTACATATCTATTCTATCATCCAGACCACACTCTTAGCTTCTCATCCACAAAATTATCATGGCAGTCCTGTTAAATGGCTTGCTGAGATTCAGATATACTGTATCTAAGGGATTCTTCTTGTGGGCAGTTTTAATGACACTATCCAAAAAGGGGAAAGGATGACTGAGTTTGGATTTGGAAGGACTTCTTAATAATCATCACTTTTCATCTGAAGTGCTCCTACATAAGCTATTTAATAATACACATAACTTTTCCAAGGACTCGAATGGTATTTCACTCATAACTGGAAGGTTTCACTGATACAGAAAACCAAGCAATCTGGGAGGGGAGGGGCTTGATCTTGGAATTAGACTCAGTTGCTGGTTTGGATGGGCAACCGGGGGCAGTTTGAGTGATGGGAAGAAGTTCTGACCAATCCATGGAACGTGGTGGGTGGAGAGTATAAGTCTTCACAGTGCTCTGGTAAAAGCAATTGGTGTCACACGGAGGTCTCTCAAGAGATAACAGAGAACAGAAGTGACAAGTAAGTATTACCAAGGAGAAGGTTCTGTACAATGACCTGAGGAGACTGGTATCAGGATCTCCTGTCCCCAAGTTGCAAACAGGTCCAAGAATAGATTCCAATATCTGAATTAGGGATGGGTGGTGTAAAGAAGGGCCCAGGGCCCAGAACTGAAGGATAAGGCCAAGGTCAGAGTGGGGATGATAATCCATAAAATATGATGGTGTACTAAAGCACTGAACTAGGTCCAAAGCACTGAACTAGTAGGACCTCTCTCACCAAAGTCACCTCCTGCCCCAGAGCCTGGGGTGGGCTGAACTTTCAAGGGGATATCAGATGAGTCCCAACTATGGGGAAAGGGAGGATGAAAAGGCAGAGAGCTAGCAATACTGCAATTTCCATTTTTGTAAAAGTAGGCTCCGTACCCACAGTGGAGTCCAATGCAGGACTCGTACTTATGACCCTGAGATCAAGACCTCAGCTGAGATCAAGAGTCAGTCTCTTAACCTACTGAGCCACCCAAGTGCCCCTGAAATATTTTATTTGTGAGAAGCATAGTATAATGCCAATTCAAATAATTAGACTCCAGAGTCAGACTCCCTAGCTCAAATCCTAGATCTGCCATCAACTAGCAATGTTTCTTGTTGGGCAGATTACTTAACTTCTCTGTCTCTGCTTCCTCATCTGAAAAGTGAAGACAGTATTAATACTTATCTCATAAGGCTGCTGTGAGGAATTGGTGAATCGAATGAAAGCACTCAGAACCTGAACCTGGCATCTAGTAGGTACTATAGACACATCTGCTACTAGTAGCATTTATTTGCCTTTTCTAGTTGGAAAATCTGGATATGTGCCAATCTCTAGCATTTCTTCCTTTCTCTATCATTTTCCTGGTAACTACCAGCTGCTCTGTTGCATGTTCTTTTAATGACCCCAGATATAATTTGCCCAGGATTAGAGATTTTTAACTTGTTTAAAGCAGACAGGGGCTATTAAAATATTATTTAATATCTCTTTGCTCCCTTTTTTCTGTGCTTTTAGTGGTTTAATAACACTTCCTTTTTTTAGTGAAATGTAGTTGACTTACAATATTGTGTTAGTTTCAAGTTCATCTTCACTCCCTTGTTAACCAGGTAAGGGCCCACATGACATCACTGTTGAAGTCTCACAGAAGAATCTGTCTTTTCTCTCATTCTGTTGTAAGATGATGATGATGATGATGATGATTCTTCTTCTTCTTCTTTAATATTTTCTTTCTTTGTTTGAGAGAGAAAGAGATAGCGAGGCGAGAGAGAACACAAGCATGGAGGAGAGGAAGAAGCAGGTTCCCTGTGAGTAGGGAGCCCGATGTGGGGCTCGATCCCAAGACCTTGAGATCATGACCTGAGCCAAAGGCAGACGCTTAACTGACTGAGCCTCCCAGGTGCCCTGTAAGATTATTTTTCTTGATGAAAACTACAGAGGCAAAATAAATTTGAGATTTCAGAGAGGTAGTCAATAAGATTTCAGGCCAAAATAACCTCTTGAAGTAGCAGAAAGTGGCCTTGAGAGGCAGTTAGAAGATCTGGCTTTGAGTCTTGCTTTCTGAATGAACAATGTGAGTGTGGCAAATAGTGTGCCCTCTCTGCCTCTCTGGCTCCTGAGTCCTCATTGTGTGTGTGTGAGAGAAACAGATATAGATATATATACATATATAGAGAGAGAGATAGAGAGAGTATTGGATGAGATAGCCTCCGTGCCTGCTGTGTCCACTATGGTAGTCACTCACCAGCTGTGGCTACTGAAAGCTTGAAATGCGGCAAGTCCAAATTGGGATATGTGGGATGTATACAACATATTCTGCATTTTGAAGACTTGTGGCAAAAATATTATAAAATATCTCACTAATGTTTCTATCTTTACACATCGAAAGGTGAATATCATATATATCATGTTAAATATGTTACTATAATTATATTCACCTGGTTTTTGTTTTTTTGATGTGGATACTGGGAACATTTTTTTATTTATGCATATAGCTCACTTTAGACTTCCTTTGGACAGCACTGCTCTATAAGATTCTGTTTAGCTTGCATTGGTGGTGTTTTCCAAAGTCGGGGATGACAATCAATAAGATTAGGTATGAATAGCACGATTTCTAGTGCCATTCTTGGCTGATTCCCCTTCTTCTCCCTAGCACCAGCTGGTGAGAATGGCCCGGAAATTTCCTGAAGGTGAATTATTAAACACAGTGTAGAAAAATCACCACGTCTTTTTCACTGAACAGAAATGTCAGCTGTTCATTACTATAACTCATTCCTGCCCCAACTTTCAAAAGAATGTAGCAAAGGTATTTATAACTTAACTTCTCAGTAAGGAATTATTCAAATTACTTGAAAAATATCACAGTTTATATCCTGAGTTTCATTGTGTATCACTTATGTGAAGTTGAAAAATTTGAACTCTGATTTTAGGAGACTGAAAGCATTACAATGGCAAAAAAAATTTCATTCCCAAACCAGTGAAGAAATGAGTGGAGGGGATTAGGAAATCAAACTAATGAACAAGACTGAGAATAAACATGAGAAGGAGGACAAGAGCAGATGAATGAGAAAGAAACTACATTTAAAAAGCATTAAATACCAATTTCAAATGAAATTAAAAATATACTCAAAATAATTCCGACTGGCACAGACCTCATTAAACATAAGACAACAGGCCTAAAACGGAGTCACTTATGCTAAGCCCCAAGTCACCAAACCAAGACTTAACCTGATTATAGTTTTAACCTGTTACAGAAAAAGAACCCTCAACCAGTCAATCAGGAATTGCCTGGTCAGCACAAGGTAGATAATCTGCCTGATGGACCCTTGTCCCCTAAAGGTAAGTGACCTTGCCACAACAGTCTGCTTTTTGCCTAGCATAACTTCCTTGTTTCTGCTCCCTTTTGCCTATAACAGTCTTTCATTTTATAAAGCTTCCTGAAGTGCCTTTCTCTCTGCTAGATAGATACTGCATGATTCATGACTCATTGAATAAAGCCAATAAAATCTTTAAAATTTACTTCGATGAATTTCGTTTTTCAACAATATGGATTCTCGGGGGGTTAATCCAATAGCAATGATTTATAGTCCCAAAGAAATAATATGTCAAAATGAGAAATCCCACAGTCAACTTCCATGCCTGATGTCACAGGACTTAAGACTTTGGGTTTATCAGTGACATTATGGATATGAAATCAAGATGTTTTACTTCCTGACTCTTAAGAGAATAAATGCTTTTTCCTTAATTTACTCTAAGTCTACAGCCAAAATTTGTTTGGTCCAGACCATGATAAATAAAGTGGGACTATATTATAAAGAAATGACATTTCCAAGAAGAGAGAAATAAAAACAACACACATGCACGTGCACACGCTTTAAAAAAAAAAAAATTCTAGGCATTAGAAATAGTCTACAATGAACCTATAAGTTTCTATTAAATCACCATCTTGACAACCAAATTTATGCACTTAAATGTGTAACAGACATTACATACCATTTTGGACTACTTTCACCCCCATAGCTATGAATGATGAGTGTGCGGGGGAAAATAACACTGTGGCAGCCAGTAATATATAGGTTTGGATCATAAAACAAAATATCAAAACAATTTCTTGGTTTTCCCAAATAGAAGGCATTTTGGTTTTGCTTCTGGGTTGGGGTGAGAGTTCAAATAGGGAAAGGAATAGAACTAGGAAGGAAGGGCCCCGAGATGGACCTTTTCAGCTTGAAAATATTGCCTTGAGCAGCTTCAGGTCTTGCACATAAAATAAAATGATTACACTCTTTTAATTGACAGACACTTGGCGAAGGTTGTCTTGCTTTCTGGATTCAGATTCAATAAAGTCTTCCTGAGGAGCTGCAATCCTCTGAACACTCAGCACATTAAATGTCAGCCAGCCCCTCCAACTTGCTGGGCTCAAATCATAGAAGTTTCATTTGCTAGAGGTCAGAGCACACAGATCAGCAGGGGCCTCGGGGGGGAAAGCATTCTGGGTCCCATTTATCATTTGAGGGCTGTTTGCCTTGCATTATTTGCATGGGTGGCTATCTCTGCCATAAAACCTGTTTTGTTTGCTTTCTAGAATCACTTCATCACTAGTTGCAAATATTACAATGCATTTTGTGTGGTTAGGATATTGTCCTAGGAACAGGAGCAATAAAGAGAAAGGAGACAGAGTATCAGCATCTAAGAAGCTTATATCGTGGTTGGGGAGAGAATCAGTCGAGGGCCAAAAGAACACAAAAAGTAATGTAAGTGTGGTAGAAGGCCAGACTTGAATTTCGGGGGATTTGGATGTGAATGGGCATGATCAGCACACCGGTTGGTTGTATGTGCAGCTGCTTTTAAAACGTCCCTCCCAAACAAGACAGCAAATGCCAGGAATAACACCCTTTTACCAGTAACAAAGCATAAGGGAATACTGATCTGAGTAAAATCCAACAGTTACACTGTCTCTAACCCAGCCCTAAGGAAACACTGCTTGAATTCTAGGAAGAACAAAAGCTATAAGTAAACATTTACTTTCACTAAAACTGTAGAACACTGGAGAAAGAACATGCTTTGAAACCCTTCTAACAGAGCGTAACAACTGGGGACCAGGTCATCACTGCTATTCTCCAAATATTTCCTCCTCTCCGTGTTCCGAGCACATAAGTTAGAATCCATTTCTTGGCCCGCTTGTGTTTGGGTGAGCCTGGTGGTTAATTTCGGCACATGGCTGGATCTATGGAAGTGGGCACAAAGTATCAAGATCTGTGATTCTCATGTTGACACCCACCAAAAAGCATCCACCATGGAGGAGTGCTGACCAGCCATGTAGACAAAATGACAGCATCATTTTGTTAGCGGATGGCATCCAGACTTTGCCATGGGCCACCACAGAATTGGCACGAGGGAAACAACAGAGTAACCACAGGGGCAGAGATGGAGGTCCCACATGGGCCCAACAGGAACCCAATACTGCCACCTCAGGACGTCCAGCCTGTTAGCACAACAGACCAATGCTGTGCCTCCAATATGGTACGTCTCCTTGAGGAGACTGATGGGCCACTTCCTAACAGCTGACTTCATTTGGGTCATCTCCACCTTGGAAAATCCAGCAGCTCATTTGCACAGAAATAGGTATTCATTCCACATCAAGGTTTGCCTTTTACGTCTGCAGAGCCTCAGCCAGCTCTACTATCCAAGGGTTTTACAAACTGCCTGATGTGCGAAAATACAATCCTATATCACACAGCACCTGACCAGGATGCTTCATTTCACAGCGCTGAAGGTAAGGGAGTGAGCCCGTGATCACGGGACCCACTGCCTGCATTACATACTGTACTGTGCCAAAAGCAACCAGCCACCACAGAGCGATGAGATTACCTGCTAAAGGTACAGCAGAAGTGCCTGCTCAGAGGCAAGACTCCGTGGAGACGGAATGCCACCCTCTAGGATTAGGTGTGCACACTGATTCAGAGACCTCTGTGAGGTCCTGTACATCGGTCCCGGAACCAAGAAGTGGAAGTAGGAGGGATCTCACCTGCCATTATTCCCAGTGACCTACTGGGGGGGGGGGGGATTTGGTGCTTTCCATTCCTCTGCCTTTGGGTTCTGCTTGATTAGGATGTCCCAAAGGGCCACACTCTTGCCACACAAGACCCCTTCAGAGGACACGGCAAGAGGCCACATGGACACTCTGTGCTTCCTGTGTCTTGGGCTCAGCAGGCAAACAGAGGAGTTGCCATCTTACTGGGGTGATTGACCCTGTTCAGTAGGAAGAGGTAAAGCCACTTTCACATGGCAGGGGTGGGGAGTGGGGTTAGGGAAGAATGTACATGAAACCCAAGTGATCTGCTTGGGCACTGGTACTCCTTCGTCCAAAGGAAACTGAGGATGGATGAGTGCATCAACCTCAGTCTGTGAAAGGCTCAGATGCCTCGGGAATGAGGGCTTAGGTCACATCACTGAGCAAACCACTGAGACCAGCAGTGAGACAGTGGCTGCGCTTAAAGGGAATTTAGAGACCGCAGTGGATGAGGACGACGACAAGGACCATTTGCAGCCCCAAGTCCGACTGCAGAAACAGGGGCCATAGTTCATCACATTAAACTCCCTATTCCAAGCTTTCTCTTCAGAAGACCTGCAGGAACCCCTGACTAACTGCTCCCTGAAACTGTACGGAGAGGTAAATTTGTGTCAGCCATGGCCATGGAAACATAGTCCTTGATTACTCAGAATCATTTCTCCATCAACCCCATCCACATCCCTTCCATCAGGATTACAGAGACTTGGCTCTGACCCGAGGTCCTCGTGGTCAAGCACATCAAGTACCTGTCTTCCATACATCTCCACTCCTACCCCCATAGAAATGAGTTCTGACCTCCTAATATGCTTTGCCTCAGTCTCCTTAATATCCCCTTGGGCAGACCACTGTTCTCTTGCTATCTACCTTAGCTCTCTAGGCTTTTTTTTTTTTTTTTCTAATGATTCTCTTCATCACTGTGCCTATTTTGTTCCAAATAATTATGATTGTGGAAAACATACATGGAGTTAAAGCTGTCTATACTGTATTCAGAGTCAGGAGAGCTCGCTACTTAGTAGGCATTATTGGTTACTTAGATTCACTTAGAACAGCGAGGGACTGGGGAGTGCCATACATACTTTTCAAGCCTGAACGTACATGTCCTTTATTATATTCACAAGTTCCCAATATCAGAGCGAGGATCCACCTTTGTTCCAGTTTATCTTCGGGTTTCAACCTAACACCCACCCAGGGGCACGGGAAACAACCACGTGGCCACTGCCATGTGTAGATCGTCTTGCATACATGGCAGTGACATATGGGCCAGAGCCCACGTTCCCCTAGCTGACCCTCTTTGTGGCCATTTGTGACGCTTGCCACCTGCTCCCAGACAGAAACCGTATCTAAGTGTATATTTTTATCAAGGAAGGGGATATTTACCTGGATCACCCTTCAAGGAAGTGAAGCAGTTTCTCGTGGTATTGCTCCAATTTTAGGTCTAAATGCTAAGGCTAATTCTCCCTGAATTAGGTCCCTGAGGCACCACACCTGCTTGCCTCCCGAGAACTAGAGAAAAGGCACTGGCCATCCAAATTCCATGCAACTCACCAGCACGTTGGTGAAGAGGTGTTCAGTGGCCTTGGTGTTGGACATGGGGGAGCACTCAACAGGAAGCTCTGCTACAGGATATGATGCTAGAGTCTGAAAAGAGGGAGGAGACAAAACAATGAGGAAATAAGGAGACAGCTCAGAACAGGGGGCAGACCCCAACAAGAACAGAGCACGCATTCTTTTTCAAATGCATAAGAACTTTTGCCAAAATTTACCATCCACCCGTTCAGTTCATCAGTTTCCACCAATTTCAAAGGATGGAAATCATTCAGAATCTGATCTCTGATCACAGTGATCTTAAGCTAGAAATTAGTAACAAAAAGACTACTAGAAAGTTCACAAGTGACTGAATATTAAGCGATGCACTTCTAAATAATCCATGAGACAAAGAAGACATCACAATGGAAATAATAAAACATTTCAAACTAATGATAAGGAAAGACAAGCATATTGACACCGACGGGTGCAGCTGGGGCAGTGGATAGAGGGGATGTCATGGCTTTAAACGCACGTAATATGAAAGATGGACTGAAAATCAATGATCATGTTTCCATTTCAGAGTTAAAGAATAACAAATCAAATCCAGAGAAAGTAAAAGGAAGGAAATACTAAAGCTGAAAAAGAAATCAGTGAACAGAAAATAATAGCGCCTAATCTACAAAGCCAAAAGTTGGTTCTTTGAAAAGATTAACACAATTGATGCACTGGAAGGTACCAAGCAGCCTTCCAAGCCTGGCGGGGTGGGGGCGGGGGGCAGTGGGCAGAGAAGAACATCAAAGTTTGGGTAATGCTAAGCTCACAAAAGGGAGAGGAATGAATACTGAATTGGGCCCAAACTAGTCTGTCAGCGCATGTTAGGGGCTAACTTGTGTGGTTAGGCAGGGTGTGGTCCATAGGTGGTCAGCCAGCTCCGCATAGTCAGGTGTGAACAGGACATCAGCAGCCAGCAAGGAATCAGCTCCTGAGCTGAACAAGGAGAAGCAGAATCTGTGGGGGTGTCTGTAGCAACCGACTGCCCGCCCCCACCCCCCGCATCTCTGCTTGGGAAGTCTGGGGTTTTTTGGTGTATGAATATTTATTATTGTCACGTTATCACCATCAAAATTTACAATCTTGGTCTTTCCTTCTTTCCTTTGACTAAAGCCAAAAGAGAGAAACTGGCTACTTTGATAACCTTAAAGCAAATTCTAGGAATGTCACTGACAGCCTGACCTTTGCAACCAAATCCAACAAGCAGAACCTCATTGTTTTCCTCAGTAAAATTCAAGCAACCATCATTGGGTACAAAAGCTGTGAGTTTTTGGCCATTCTTGGTCAGCAGACCCTGATACACTTCCTTTGAAGATTTTCTTTTTTATTTGACAGAGAGAGATCACAAGTAGGCAAAGTAGGCAAAGCAGCAGGCGGGGGAGGGGGTGTGTGTGGAGCAGGCTCCCTGCTGAGCAGAGAGCCCCATGTGGGGTTTGATCCCAGGACCCTGAGATCTTGACCTGAGCCAAAGGCAGAGGCTTAATCCACTGAGCCACCCAGACGCCCCCCCCCCCAACCCCTGATACACGTCCTGATGGCAGAATTTGGCTGTTTGGCTTCAACCCCTACTTAAAAAAAAAAAAAAAAAGTTTGACTGATTGATGAGAGTGCGTGTACAAGTAGGGATAGGGGGCAGACAGGAACAGAGGGGAAGGGAGAGGCTAACTCCAAGTGAAGGGGGAAGCCCGAGGTGGGGCTCAGTCTCACACCCCTGAGATCATGACCTGAGCTGAAATGAAAACTCAGATGCTTAAGTGGCTGAACCACCCAGGTGCCCCAGCAGAATTTCCTCTTACGTTTCATTGGCCCAGATTGGGACACGTACCCTTTAATAAGTCAATTACTGACATAGAATTGCCATGATTGGCCCAGACCAATTTAAAAAACTATTTTATTGAACCATAATATACTTAAAAATATGTATATTCCTTGATGCATTTTTACGGAGTGGGTCCACCTTTATAGCTAGCGCTAAATAAGGGCTTTTTAACCTTATTTGTGCCAGAGACTCCTTTGGCAATGTGGTGAAGCCTAGGGACCCCGTCTAGGAATGTTTTTAAACGTATAAAGTAACATGTGTAGGATTACAATGGAGTTCAGTTACTTAGAAATGACATTATTAGAATTTTAATGCATTCATTTAGGTTAATTAAGATTAATTTGGTCATTCAATAAATTTATGAGATAGTGGTATATGTGCCTCTTTATTAACACATTAAATAACAAAATCTAGTGGCACCTATAATTACTACAATAATTCTGAATTGCTGACACGTGTAAAGGATTCACCTGGTGACAAAGTCACAGGTCTTACTGATACACTAATGTTGTTTGTTGCCTACATTTATTATTGAAGGAAAAGCTACATCTCAGTTAAAGGTTAGTGGAAATACAGAAGTGGGTTTTTTTTCCCCATGCCCAGTCGCAGACACCTTAAATTCTATTTATTGACCAACTAAATGTTAATGGATCCAAGGTTAAGAACAGGTGGGCTTTAGACTCTGCAGCTGAAGTGGTCTGGAGGGTGAACAGCTGAAACCATGACCCACTGCAGCAGATGAAGGAACATGAAGCTTTGGGTCCTGCAGATCCATGCCTTCCTCCATTCACTCAACGACTCTTTATCATGTACAAACTATGCATTAGGCACCATGCTATGTACAGGCATACAGTAGAGAATTAAAAGACATAATCTCTCCCCTCTATAGTTTTTAGACCAATGCAGAGGAGAGAGAATAAAGAGGGAAAGAGAGGTGAAGTGAAGATTTAGAGAGAAGGCAAACTGGCCATTCGTTCTGGAATCCAGAGGGCTGGTTCAAAGCAAAGGATGGGCAAGTCTTTAGTTGATTTTTTTACAGGTAATTGCCAAGAATTTTTCCTGAGCAAAAGCAGACTTTCAGGCGGGGACACTCTGGACTCCTGGCCAGCCCTTTTCTGGGATAGCCCTGACTGTCTTCGGTATAGTGGCTGATCCCACTTAATAGGACACTGTTCCAATGGAATACTATGCAGCCATCAAAAGAAATGAAATCTTGCCATTTGCGACAACATGGATGGAACTAGAGCGTATCATGCTTAGCGAAATAAGTCAAGCAGAGAAAGACAACTATCATATGATCTCCCTGATATGAGGAAGTGGTGATGCAACATGGGGGCTTAAGTGGGTAGAAGAAGAATCAATGAAACAAGATGGAATTGGGAGGGAGACAAACCATAAGTGACTCTTAATCTCACAAAACAAACTGATGGTTGCTGGGGGGAGGGAGGTTGGGAGAAGGGGGTGGGATTATGGACATTGGGGAGGGTATGTGCTTTGGTGAGTGCTGTGAAGTGGGTAAACCTGGTGATTCACAGACCTGTACCCCTGGGGATAAAAATATATGTTTATATGGGGCGCCTGGGTGGCTCAGTGGGTTGAGCCTCTGCCTTCGGCTCAGGTCATGATCTCAGTGTCCTGGGATCGAGTCCCACATCGGGCTCTCTGCTCAGCAGGGAGCCTGCCTCCCCCTTTCTCTCTGCCGGGCTCTCTAGAGCCTACTTGTGATCTCTGTCAAATAAATAAATAAAATCTTTTAAAAATATATATATATATATATATATGTTTATAAAAAATAAAAAATTTAAAATTAAAAAAAGACCTAAAAAAAACAAAATAGGACACTGTTCACTAAAGATCTCTATGACTTGCCTCGCCTTTCCACCAAAGCTTTCTGCCAAAGCCAGAAGTTCATCTTTCAGTGATTTGCCTTAAGATGCTATCTCTAACAACACATTGTATGTCCAAGCAACAGCTTATGGTATCAGTGACAACACCTCAGGAGACACCATGATGCCCTGAGAAAACAAAGCTTTGTTTCTTCCTTCCTTCTTTCATTGCAAGATGTTTATTGAGCACCTGCTGGATAGTAAGCATGATGCTGGGAGCAAGGGCCACGGGATTAAAAAGACATGGCCCTACCCCCCAAACAGACAACACTCTAGTGGAAGGACACAGGCATATAAACCAGTAAAGGTCAACTGGTGTCCCAGCTGCTGGAGGAAAAGCCTCTGGGAGTTGTAGGGGGATACAAAGACTGGAGGCCAAAGTTCTTCTAGGTCTGGAGTGAGGAGGGGGGCAGGCAGAAAGGGTTTCCTAAGAAGTTGGTTCTTTTTTTTTTTTTTTTTTTTTTTTTGACAGAGAGAAATCACAAGTAGTTGGAGAGGCAGGCAGAGAGAGAGAGAGGAGGAAGCAGGCTCCCTGCTGAGCAGAGAGCCGCATGCGGGACTCGATCCCAGGACCCTGAGATCATGACCTGAGCCGAAGGCAGCGGCTTAACCCACTGAGCCACCCAGGCGCCCAAGAAGTTGGTTCTTAAGCTTCATCTTGGAAGGGAGTGAAGAGAATGTTGCTAGATGGTCAGGAAAGAAGCGAAATTCAGGACGCCTGGGTGGCTCAGTGGCTTAAGGGTCCAACTCTTGATTTCAACTCAGGTCAGGATCTCAGGGTTCTGCGATCAAGCCCTGTGTTGGGCTCTGCGCTTGGCGGGGAGTCTGCTTGAGATTCTCTCTCTCCCTATGCCCTTTACCCTGACTCTCTCTCTCTCTCTGAAATAAATAAAATCTTAAAAGAAGAAGAAGAAGAAGAAGAAGAAGAAGAAAGGGCTTTCTCAACTACACATTCCCTACCCATCATGGCGTACCTCCACCCACAGGAGCCATGAATTCCTACTCGAATCCCCAAGAAGTCTGTCCTAAAATTAGAAGCAGCCATCATTCAACCGTGCTTCCCTTATTCCCTTACTTTTTTTCAATGGTGCTTGGAAACATGTGTGCCAAACAGACATTCAGATGTCTGGGGAAAGACATGAAATCAGAACTAGGCAAACAAGCAAGAATCAGAAAGAGCCTGACAAGAGCAAGGGAAAAAATGAAGTTAGTATTTCCATGTTATATAAGGGAGCATGTATTTTTTTAAGTACTCAAATCATCATGAGTGAATCAAATTTTATATCTCCTTGTACTCGCTTACATGGTTTTAAACCTTGGCTGCAAAGGAAAATCACCAAGAGTTTTTAAAATGACCAATTCCTAGCATATACCCCAAACAATTAAACCAGTATCTTTGGGGGCAGGACACATGCATCTTTATTTTGAAAACTCCCCAAGATGTAGCCCAAGTTAAGAACCAGTGCTCTGTGATCGGGGGTCAGTAAGTTTTGTCTATAAAGGGACAGAGAGTAAATATTTGGGCCTTTGCAGACCATACCATCTGTTGTGACCACACAACTCTGCCACTGTGGTGTGAAAGCAGCCCAAAATGATACGTAAATGAATGGTGTGGCTGCGTGCCAAGAAAACTTGATTTACTGAAACCAAAATGTGAATTTCTTAGAGTTTCTAGGTGTCATGAAATATTCGTCTTTGATGCTTTTTCGGCCATTTAAAAAAACATAAAAACCATTGTGACTTTACTGGCCATACAAAAAGAAGAGGCTGGTGGATTTAGCTTGCCAGCATAGCTGCTGTTTCCTGCCATCAGAAACACGAGATACCAGAACGAGGAGAGCAAAATGGGAGGCTTCCATGGCCCCCTTGGTGCAACATCAACTTGAAAATAAAGCACATTCCCACAGGCTGAGCATTTCTATCTTCATCCCAAAATTTCCCTCTAAAACATCAAGCTTAATAGTACACACACATGGCTAAAATTGTATCACATTGCTCTTTAAAAAGATGCAGGTAAGGTAGACAAGATATACAAAAACGGGTTTTCAAAATATGATTCTATAACCCGATGCAATATCCACTTTCAAATTGCCCATCCTGCAGCCCGCTCTGCGATTTCATCAAACTGGCAGAAACAATTGGATGGGGTTGGAAAGCGATGACTTGCCAAATGTCGCTTGAGCCAGCAGGGGCTGGAAACAGCCTTGCTGACGAGGCTTCAGCTCAGTGAATGCACACGCAGCTATAACCAACCTGTTCTCAACCAAGTAATCACCTTCTCCTGGGGAGAGAAAGCGGTATTAAAAAACTGCGGAAAGACAGCACACTGCGGTGGGGGGGGGGGGGGAAGAAGGGGACAGAGAAAGAGAAAGAAGAGGGGGCTAGAGAGGAAATAAGTTCCCAGAAGAAGAAGAAGAAGAAGAAGAGGAGGAGGAAATCACTAAAATCCCATCTGAGAAAATTGTCCAGGAGATGGGAAAGGAAACTAAAGCGCTGGCAGGTGAACAAGCCTGGCTTTTAATGGCTTAATAATAGGGATGTTTGGTAACCAATGAGGTTAATGCGCAAGTGACATAAAGCAGCAGGGGGTCTTGCAGGGGACCCGAAGCACATACTAATTGAAGGACATTTAATACAGGATAATGTCAGAAAGATAGGGCTGCCACTGAATCCACTTCCCTACATTCACAAAGGATGAGCTGGCAAAATTTAATAGCTTGGCACTGTCACTTGAGAGAAGCAGCAGTATTGATGGAAAAGTCTTTTTAATGTGGGAACCAGTCAAGGGGAGGAAGCAAGAAAGGAAGGAAGGAAATGAGGAACAGAGGGAGGGAAAAGAGAAGGGGGGAAGTTAACAAATGAAGTGTTTAATGACAGACCCTGTGGCTGTGATTTCAGGGTTAGGGAGCTATTATCTGCCATTCATTGGAAAAGACCCTCTCAGGGCAGTTGGCCTGTAGGCCGGCTTCTCAAACTTTGATATGCAAACAAATCACTCCAGGATCTCTTTAAAAGGCAGACTTTGATTCCTTAGGGGTGGGGCGGGGCCTGAGACTCTGGGAATTCCAGCAAACATCCAGTTGTGATGCTGCCTTGTAAGGACGGCACTTGGAGGAGCAAGGCTCTAGGTATCATAGACGCCAGTCACAAGTGGCTGCTGAGCACCTGAACACGCCTGATCTGGGTCCCCTGGATGGCTCAGTCTATGAAGCATGTGACTCTTGATCTTGGGATTGTGGGTTCAAGCCCCATGTTAGGTGTAGAGATTACCTAAAAATAAAATCATTAAATATATATTTATTTATACATTAAATATACATATACACATACATACATACAAACACATATACACATATATGTGTGTGTGCATAAATATGTGTGTGTGTATATATATATATGCCTGGCAGTGCCTGGGTGGCACAGCATTCAACTCATGGTTTCAGCTCAGGTTAAGATCTCAGGGTCCTGGGATTGAGTCTCATGTTGGGCTCCATGCTCAGTGTGTAGTCTACTAAAGTTTTTCTCCCTCTCCCACACCCTCCCCCCGGGCTCAAGTGCGCGTGTTCTGGCGGTCTCTTGCTCTCTCTCACATACATACATACATAAAATATTTTTAAAAATACATGCCTGAGTGGCACAGTCTGGTGAGCCTCTGACTCTTGGTTTCAGCTCAGGTCCTGATCTCAGGATCTGCTCTCAGCTTGGAACCTGCTTGGGTTTCTCTCTCCCTCTCCCCTTCTCCCCCAATTCTCCCTCTCTCTCTAAAATAAATAAATAAATCTGTAAGAATATGCCTGATCCAACTTAAGAAATGTTGTAGATTCCAAAAACCAAGTAGGAAAGACTCTAAAATATGTCATCAATAATTCTTACATCAATCACACATTGTAATGATACTGTTGTGGATATACTGGATTAAATAAAATACATAATCACAATTAGTTTCACCTGTTTCTTTTACACTTTTGTAAATGTGACTTGTTGAAAATTAAAAAACCACACATGTGGCTCATGCTATATTTCTGTTGGACAGCATAGCTTTAGGCTCTTTCTTTGTTTAAAAGATTTATTTATTTGAGAGAAAGAATGAAAGCAGGGGGGAGGGGCAGAGGGAGAGAGAATCTACAAGCAGACTCCCTGCTGAGGGCAGAGTTCCACATGGGGCTCAATCTCATGACCCTGAGATCACGACCTGAGCCAAAATCAAGACTTGGCTGCCCAACCAACTGAGCCACCCAGGTGCCCCACTTTAGACTCCTTCTGTCCACTCTCTCATCTAGTTTAAGTTATAAGAACTGTTCTAAGTAGTTTGCACAGTTGAAGTGCAAGCAATAGACAACACAGTCTATCTTCGCTTCCCTTTCCTTCTCTCCCCGCCCTCACCAGGAAAATATAAGGAAATCTTAGGCACTTTAAGAACAGGTGCCCATAAGCTCATTGTCCCACACTAACTCATTCCTCATGCAAACATTTGCTTCAGCAAAGCCCCTGGCTCATTCACTAAAGCAACCTTGACAAAAATAAGATACCAATGCTGTGCTCAAGCTGATAGTCTACAAGAGCAGAAGGACAGGTAAACGAAGACATACACTACAGTTTCTGCATGCTATAATATTAGTGTATACAACAGACACAGAAGAGAACATGATCTAAGCCAGTCCATTGGCCAGAACTTTCTTCTTTTCTGGATATCATCTATGTGACCTTAAGCAAGTGCCCTGAACTCCTGCATCTGCTTAATGGGAGTAATAATAGTGACCTACCTCAGAGTGTTGGTATGGAAGTCAAATGAGTTCACATTCTGGTCAGTGTTTGACGTGTAGTAAGCTCCATACACGTTAGCTAAATAGACTTGACTGACCATTGTCAATCCGCTGGTCAGTGTTTTTAAGCATAAATTATCTAAATGTAATTACGACCTCATCCCAATGACTCTCTGAAATTCAGTACTAAGATGCTGCAAATGACCCAAAGGTCAGATAACCTGTAGTTGATTCATACATCTGAATACTATACAGCAATGAAAAAAGAAAGAAATTACTGCTACACACAACACTGTAGACAACCTTCACACATCTAACTTGAACAAAAGAAGTCAGACACAAAAAGGTATACGTTGTGTGGCTCCATTTATATAAAGTTTAAGAATATCCCAAACTAATCAACGGTGAAAGATTATCTGTACTTTTGGGATGTTGGTAATGACTGGGTGGGGGGGATCTAAAGTAGGCTTCTGGGTGCTGGCAATGTACACCTTAACCTAGATGGTGGTTACACAGCTGTATTCACTTTCTCAAAATCTAGTGCACTATACACCTGAAATTTTCATACTTTACCTTATGCATATTATTTTACAATTTAAACGAAAAAAGTTGCAGAATTGTTTTCTAGACTTTCAGCTGGAAAATCCAGCCATGGACCTCAAAACCTATGTAACAGTGAGAGGTAAATCTGAACACTTTCATAAGATTATGACATTCGTGTTGCTTCTGCCCCAATTCTTTTGATTTCTGACCCAGAATTTAGTCCTTCTAAGACTAGGAGAAATGGGTAAGTCTGGTAAGAAGGTTAGAAAGATGTAGGAAAATCAGAATAAGAGCCCTAGGAACCCCCCAAAAGTAAGTGAAGAGCAGCCTACATAGGTCAGAGACTAAAGCATCTAGAAAGAAACACTGGCCAGGTGGTTCCCTTCAGACCCCCTTGGGAAGCTGAACCTTCTTCTTTCCCAAGGTTTTCCTAAACACTTGCATATCTTAGAACTTCACCTTCAGGGTTTCTTTAATTTCCTGTGGGACTAGGAGGTCTTGCAAATTCTTTCCTTCTTGCATTTTTAAGAAGCACCGGGGGTATTTTAAGAGGATGGGGCTGTTGGAGGTCAGATGGTATCTTGTATTTAAAAGTCAAATTGACTTAAAAAGAAGACCTTAGAGATTATCCAAAGGGCATAGCAGAAGGACCCAGAATTGAGAACAGCCTTGCTCACAGCTGTGGGAAAATCATCTAATGCCCAAGAGGCATATGTGAAGAGAAAGGAGTGCTCCTGGTTATTTTTACTTTGTCCCATAACCAATTTATTCATTTGAACAATTGTACTTTCTTAATAATCACACACTATTTCTAACACAAACAAAAATGACTTTCTTAAATTTTATGACAATAATCTTTTCTTATTTTAAGTATCCACCCAGTTTGGGAATAACATGGCAGGGATAAAAGACTCTAAGATGAAAAGGTGACAGGACTAAGCTGTCACTGCAGCCCAGCACTGTGTAGGTGTGACTTTACCTGCCTGGACCACAGTTCCTCTGATTATGAAACGGGAAGGAGGAAGAACAGAGGGCTCAGAGGGCTCTGGATTTTATGAAACTTAAGGTCTCCCTCAGGTCTAAGCTTTTAGTCTAAGAAATCTGCATCCCCTTACCCTCCCCATTTCCAAATGCCAACATCTACATATCTTTGTCTGAGGGCTATCTCTAGCCATTGAGGCCAGATTTGTCTGCCTCCATGGCAGGACAGAAGTGTCATGGAATTACATCATTTGGAAGGAGCCATCCTCCAAAAATACCAGGCAGTGGTGGATAAATACCCCAGTTCTCTCGCCCTCAGCTGGAAGAACCCTGAAGCATGGGTTTTACATTCTTTCCCCAGAATTTCCCAGTGAGATCAAGTTCCACTCAACCAACGTGGTGATTTACTGCATAACACACCCTTTGTTCACTGCCCTCCCTTTCCTGTCTTGCTTCCCCACTCCCGTACCAGAGTTCCCTTCATCGTCCAAAGAAATCTTATGTACCAGAATCTTTGTCTTAACATCTCCTTCTGGGTGAGCTTAAACTAAGACAAAACCCCACAAACCAAACACTGTGGTGACAGGTTTCTTGAAAGGTCCAGAAAAAATGGTTTCCCCAACCCCAGACATGAATTTTAAGGAGTTTAGTAGATAATGTGAACAGGGGAAGGATCATTGCTTCACAAAGCTGAGGACAAGACCACTAAGCCAACTGCTCTTCTCCTCCTACCAGAATGGTACTCCCGTTAGGCATTTAAACTGCTAAAAAATGCATGAAAAATAGTAGGAGATTGGAAAACTTGCACCATCTGGCTAAATCTAGCTTGGTGTCTGGGAGACACACTAAATTTGATGTATATTCCATTAAGGAAGATAATGAAACGGTCATTTTTCAAAGATTCAAATTAACTCACTGGTTAAGAGGCCATCCCTCCAATTTGATGGGAGAGAATTTCAAATCTGCCGTTTCAAATAGTTTTTACTATCAGCTATATTCTATACTTTCTTCTGAAGGGATGTATGTGAGGCTTTGTGTATGAGCGAATGATCTAGAGAAAAATAGTAACTGGCTCCCTTTGATCACAAAGAAAGCTTTCCCTTCGCTTCTGTGCCCCTTGTCCTCTCTCATTGCAGAAGTGTTGTGGGACTGTGCAGCAGACAATGTTGAGAGATACCTGGTGTTCATCCTCACTCCTTCTCCCTTCTCCATCACAGCCCGAAGAGGCTGGAAAAGTGAGAGACTCACTTCTACAGTTTCTCTTATACAAAGGTGGCCATTTTACCTCAGTCTGACCAATGAGAATAATGGGAAAGTCTGCTGAGAGGCTTTCCAAATAGAGAGAAGTATGTGAAGAGATCTCCTTCACTGTCCACAACTTGCCACTCAGATGTGGTAGTTGGAAGCTGTAGCCATCTGTGATCGTGAAGAGTTTGCCAGAACACTGAAAACGGGCAAGAGGAAGAGTAGAAGGAGCCTGGATCTTTGGAATGCCACCAAACTGCCCAAGCAACTCTGAGACCACCTACCTCCTTGTGAAATAATAAATACCCATTTGGTTTAAGCCACTATTTATCAGATTTTCTTTGCTCCCGAAACTATTCCTAACTGATAGAAATTTTTAAAGTAGTTTCTAAAAATTGAAGGATAACACACATACTGAAATATATACAAATTATGAGTATTGAAGAATTTTCACAGAATGCTTTTTGGTTTTTTATTTATTTTATTTTATTTTTTCTGAGATTCATTGCTTATGCACCACACCCTGCTTTTTTGTTTTTCAACCTCCAATACCCAAATACTCTTGAAAGAGGCCTACTGCTTAACAGCACAGACTATGAAGCCAAACTGGTAATGCCAAAACCCAGATCCGCCCCTCACTGATTCGGATCTGTAACCTCTCTGTGCCTTGGCTTTCTCACTTACAACACAGGAATAAACAATATTATCTATGACATGGGGGTTTTGTATTAAATATAATTAATTTTTAAAATCTATGTGTCTGGCACATAGCGTGTGCTAGTATGTATTTGTGAAATGTAAATAGTGTAACTGTCCCTCGTCTCTGGCCCGAGATGATCTTGGAAGATAAAGTGCCTAATAAAACAGTAAATGCTAAAATGATTTCACAGCCTAGAGCCGTATAACGGAGCTAGAAATCCTAGTTCTTCAGTGAGGCTTTAATATTTCCTGTCTGGTACTTCTTCTTCTTCTTCTTTTTAAAAAGATTTTATTTATTTATTTGACAGAGAGAGGCACAGTGAGAGAGGGAACACAAGCAGGGAGAGTGGGAGAGGGAGAAGCAGGCTTCCCGCCAAGCAAGGAGCCCGATGTGGGGTTCGATCCCAAGACCCTGGGATCATGACCTGAGCTGAAGGCATACACTTAATGACTGAGCTACCCAGGTGTCCCGTCTGGTACTTCTTAACTGGAGTCTGGAAACATGGCACCCTTGGTGTGCCATGCAACGTGAGCATACGCAAGCGTGTGTGTGTGTTACTGGGGACAGGATGCAGAGTTTTCATCAGATTCTCAGAGGAAGCCGTGATCCACAGAAGGTTAAAACTACTTACTAGCTCATCTCCCTGACTTCCTATCCATGGCCCAGAGAGAGGCCGTCTGAATTGTCACATTTAACTTTATTTACATCTCCCTAGAAGAAAAATTAGGTCAATGAAAATGTTCTTCTATTCCAAAATCCTAGAATAATTCCAAAGTAAAGAACTTGGTAGCTCTTGCAATAGACTCGTGCTGCATTTATAGGTGAGGAATCCAAGTTGCATGGAGGTTACTGTGACGTGACCTGCTCAGCATCCCAGAGAGAAACAGAGCCACGGCTGACCAGTTGTCCTGGCTCAGCATCGAATTTTCTGCACAGAAATATTTTGGTGGCAAAAAATCCCACTAGCTCGTCTCATGGGCTGGCCCTTGTCACAGCTGTTACATGCTCCACGCTGGAGCCCTTGAAGTGTGGTTGCTAAGGGCAGCCAGGACCAAGGGGCTTCAAACATTCTATCCCTTTCACTGCTACAAGCTTTGGAGTGATTATAATTAGCTACTCATCTCATGTGTATCACGGGGCAAAAATGGGAAAATAAAGCTCAGACTCTTCCACCAGCCCAATTTATCATCTTCATGGGAAGCTGTTTTGCCGTTTTCTTTGTGCCTCTTCCTCTGCTTTGATGAATCTTTAAGAACTCTTTTCTGAGTGCCATGTGTGTCCCCAATTAGGAGTACAAGAGGCACAGAAATAGCAAACATAAATATATGAAATGGAAGTTATATATATTCTGTATAAACTAAACAGTTTCTAAATACAGGCTGCTCTTTCCAGGATGGGCTTGGGCAGGGGCAGTGAGTGACATCAATGCCAAACACGACTTAATATATTTACCCATAAGGAGGGGGCTGGGGCTGGTATTAGGTTCTGATTAAACAAGGTTTTCTGTTTTCCTGTAAGTTTAGAAGCCAACTTGGATGTCCTGGCTCACAGCTCTCAGACTTGCCTGCTGCTGGAATCATTTTCTCATTTCTACAGGGTTTTTGATTAATGTCATACCTGAACTGGCAGTAGATCTGGACCACTTTATTTCTGCGGGATGGAAGAGGGAACAAGAAGAAAGGAAGAACAGGCTTCTACAACTGGGGCCATGGTAGCCTGGCTGCAATTTAAGATTCAAAGGGCACCCAGACTTTTTGGGAAATGTAATGCAACCAAAAAAAAAAAAAAATTAATGTATTTCGCCCAGCAGTGATTGACAATCACATTTTTATTTACCAGAGGAGCAAGGTTTTAGCTGTGGTTTCTGTTTGTAGCACATAAAAATAACAAATCTAATTATAGTTTTTACTCCATATTTATTTTTGTTTTTTGGCTGTATCATTTTTCACCCTAAACCCTCATCCCGCCCTTACCCCCTTTCTTCCCCAAAGGACAGAACACACAGCTATCTTACTCAGCCTCAGGCTAACAGAGAGGCCTTTGGTTCATAAGATGCAGGTCAAACGCAAAGCCAGGGAACCCAGCCCATATGAACAGTCGAGGCCCACTCCCAGGGAGACCTCTCAGGGAGGCCCTGACTAATTTCTCTCTGTGGCACAGAAAGCTGGGTCGGTGACCTTTCCGCCTGAAGCAGACAGAACACAGGGCACGACTGAATTGAAAGTGGGTCACTGTCGGGCGAGCAGGCCAGAGGAAAGGACACTTACTGTTGAGAAACAGCTGTCTTCTAGGAGCTTCCAGGCCCGAAAGGGAAGACAGTTCCTTCTCGCCCCCATACTGTCTCTCTCCCCCACCGCTCCACCTAGCTGCTTTTTTTTTTTTTTTTTTTTTCCATTTATGGTTTGGGCTAGTCCGTTTCCAACAGGTTTAGATAAATTGGAAGGAGTGGGAATCAGAGGAAGAAAAACAGATTTAAGTCACTGGCCAGGGTTCCAGTTACTCATGGTCAAGTGCGGTCAGGAAGCAGATAACCCTCCTTCTAAACTGGGTTCAGCAGGTCAGGAGTAGCCTAGTGCTGTGTCACAGTGTCTCTGCCATTTGCATCAGTTCAACTCATCAGGCAGGTGTTTTATTGCTTCCCAGCATCACAAGAAGAAGGGTGAGGACAGATATTTTGAGAGAAAAGAGAGGCCACATTCATGTAACTTTTATTTCAGTAACTGTCATAATTGTTCTGTTTTATTAGATATGACACTGCCTCTTTTACTGTGCCTGATTTGTAAATGAAATTCATCATAGGTGGTATGGTTAGGAAAAAACAGAGTACCCACAGGGTTCAGTACCATCCATGGTTTCAGGTATCCACTGGGGGGTCTTGGAACATATCCCCTGCAGATAATGGGGGGGGGGGGGAGCTGCCGTCAATCTTTCTCTAGGAAAAGCAATCGCATATTTTGGGAATTCCCTAAAGAGCACTATAGGTAGCTAGATCCAGGCTATTGTCACTTCCCCTCCTCCAAGTTGGTCAGGGAGGCAATTTGGGGCTAGGCTAGGGCCACTTAAATATCTGCCTTAATTCACTGGAGTTTTTATAGAGGTCGATTATGTTAAAAGTGGTAGAAGCTCCAAATACGTTAATTAAATTACTTAATCACTGAAATGTATACCAACTGCAGCCAAGCCTGATTCTCAGAGGGTCTACTGGCTGCCTCGAAATGAGGGACGGTTTTAGGGGTTGGCCCTCCCCAGTACAGAAGAAAGCAATTGGTGGCTAAGCCCCGTGAGCCTCAAAGTGTGCACAGCAGGGTCATGTCATATCTCACGGTAAGACATGGTGAGGCTTCTCCTTCCACTGACCTTCCCTTTGCGTATGCTTGTCTCTCAGGGTCCAGACACCCATAAGCAACTTTTTAAAACACCCAAGCGCGGGGCAGGGGCGGGGCGAGCGGGGGGGGGGGGGGGGATGGAATATCAACTCTCCAGAACTCGGAAAAGCCTCCTCGCCATCTCCCTTGGATGCTGTTCCCATCTGACCACTTCGGGTCCACGAGTCTTCAATACAACGGCTACTGGGTACCTCTCCAAAGGGCTGTTTTCCTTTCCTGGCCTGTGTTTCCAGGGCCCTGAATTGATCTCGCAGGGATGCCGAGTCCCTCCGCAGCAAACCAAACACAGTACAGGTCCGGCTCCAGGACACGGACGCCCCCAACATCAGCAGGGAAAGTGCGTCCTGGCAGACGACGGCTCCTTCGGGAAGCTTCCACGCGTGCACAGAACAAAGGATTTCTTTCACTAACTCTAAGCCAACCATACGGGTTTAAATTGTGACCAAACCCTGACCTTGAATGATGGCCATTAGGTCTCCCCCATCCCCCGTCCTGGTTTTTGAGCACCAAAAGGCAGAGTGGAAACAAAAGACATTTTTCTTTCTATTTTTAGCACAGTGTATATTAGCCATAAATTAACACTCTTCTTCCAGCACCTTTTAAGCACCAGCAGGGGCCAATTCTTTCCACTATATTGTCTTCCAGAGAACGCCAATGGATCATGCTGTCACAGAACGCAGCCCAGTGAAATAGCCCTTGCAGCCTGTGCAGCACATCTTCTGGAAGCTGCTTTATGGTGCGGAAGCCAGAAGTCAGTGGCCATGATGTCTAGCCTGTCCTAGGGTGATGGGGAATGGATGTCACTGTTCTCCCTTGTTTGGGAAAGAGCGAGGAGTTGAGATGAACGCAATCACATGGTGACTCGCACAAGAATACTGCTACCTTTGTCTGGATTTTTCACTATTTAGAAGGACAGCAAAAGAAGAGATATGACAGACTACTTCAAAACCCCTGAATTAACTCTTCACTGGCTACATCTTTTGGCTGAAATCATGCTCCATGCCCTACTTAGCGGCTACCATCATTCTCTGGGTCTCACATCCATTTCAGATACTGAAAATCAAAATAAGAACTGTCCTGTGTTTGTCTCACAGGCTCAAGCACTTAGGTCATTTCTTACAAGACCATGCTGGCATCTACTTAGGCTGTTAAGGAAAGAGGGGAGAGTCTTCTCCCCAAACATTTACATTTTAAACCATGGGAGTAGTAAGAATGTGATGAGATTTCAAAGTCAGAAGCCTTGAGAATTTCCTAACTAAACAGAATAATTCTACGTTAACAACCAAGAATACTCCATGGCTTCTAGATCTGTCCAGACCATTTTAATGCCAGTTCACTTAATTGCCCGGACAGATCTGGAACCCCTAGAATAGTCTTCATCATTACAAGGACTTAACCAACCTTTTATACGGAGTGACTTAACAGGGAGTGAGTGAGGCATCAGATTCTGAAATGTCACCATGTTGCCAGTATTCTAGTGTTGAAACATACACATTATAGAGCCTGACCCCTGGATTTGAATTCCAACTCGACCAATTACTAAGCTATGTGACTTTGAGCGAGGGAACTGACCTCTCTGCTTCTCATTATCTTCATTTGTAAAATGGTGATGCTAATAGCAACTACCTGAGAAGGCTTTTATGAAGATTAAGTGAATTAATATTTATAAAGTGCATAAAACCGTTCTGTTTCACAACAAGTGCCACATAAGAGATTGTGAGGCAGATAAATAGAAATCCATGTTTACATATTATAATATAACCTATTTTTCACCAACCACTTGAATTTCTAAATCATTGCCAAAGAGGCTTCTGCCTCCTCCCCAAGGACTTGGAAGGTCCTCTCAGATCACAGCTCCAGGGAGTTGAACCCCATATGAGCGAGTGTACTTGTTACCATGAGTCCAAGGTTTTGCAAAAACCCAGATGCTCTTGGCAAAAATGACCGAGCAACAGCTTGTGCAGAAGTTAACTCTACTCCACAATGAAATTTACAACTGTTGTACTTGAGGCTTGTATCTCTTTCTCTGCTGGACTGTGGGACTAATAATGGCCTTGACCTTCTTAGATAAGCCATCCCAGATGGATTTCTGGTTCTGGGGTAGCTGTTTTGAGGAAAAACCCATGGGAGATAGTGAACTGAAGCCTGTAGCATTTCTGAAAGGCAGAACAGAAAACGCTGAAGAGAAATATATTCCCGCCTCCCCAGTGGTACTGGAGTGGATCGCGGTTTGTTTGGCCTGGGGGCATTTCCCCCCTCTCCTTCATCGTGAAAAAGGAGGAAGATACTCACTGGAAGGAAACGGTCAGGAAGTCAAACGTGATCCCCTTTTTGTCTCCAAATTTACTGACAGAACCATGGATCACAATTCCCATAGCCTCCCCCACGCCCCAGCTCTGGTTAGACAATCTTTTAGTCTGCAGTGGGGAAAAAGTTTCTCTTTTTATTAATAACATTTATTTTTAAATAATGAATGCACACCATCTAACTACTTTAAAGTATAAAAGGTTATCCAGTGAACACTTCCTCATACTTTTATCCCCAGTCATATAGTTTCTTTCCCTGTAGGCAATTAATAGTACCCATTCCTTACATTACCTTTCAGGAATATTTCTTTATATACATGCAAACACACACCTAGTCCTATGTACATTCCCTCTCCAAGTGTTTTGCCAACTAATACAAACACAATACAAACTCCACTCTATTTTTTCTTTTTCTACACTTCACAGTATGTCTTGGAGAGCTTTTCACATTCGTGGATGGTTTTTTTAATTCTTTTTCCATGGCTGTATAGAATCCCACTATATAGAAGTACAACAATTTACTTATATTCCCTTTGGAGGATCCTTGAAGTTGCTTCAAATATTTTGCTAGTACCAACAGTGCTGCAGTGAATAACCTTGTCCACACACCACTTCGCACAAATGTAGAAGAGTGGATTTGTAGAAGGGGAATTATTGGTTCAAAGGGTATCCCCCATTTTGAATTTTGATAGATCTTGCCAAGTTGCCCTGTAGAAGAGCTGTATCCATTTGATGCTTCCACCATCTAGGAGAGTGTCTATTTCTGATGGAGAGGGGGGTTTGATGCCAGAGATGACACTCTCGAAGTATCCAAGATGCTGCCCTCTGCTCAGGACCGCAATTCAGTGAACCCCATTTTCAGATTCTCACTGTAAAGCAGCTGAGTCAGATCATCTCGGATCAGCCACTTCCATCATAATGGGAGGGCTGGAGACCAGGGGTGCCTGATGAGGTGGTAGGTGGAAAATGCCTCCCACTGGCATCTTCTTTCCAACCAGGAAGAAAAAGAGGTGTGCAAACTGGATGGTTCTACAGGACTCCACAGCTGGCCTTGGAAAAGAATTTTCCAGCAGCTGGAGGGCAAATCAAGACTTCCTTTGGCTTCAAAAGTTCTTGCTTGCAACTGGGCATCTTTGTTTTAGGGCAGCTGATTGGTCATCGTGCAGCCCAATCACAGCTCCATTACCTCATCCAAAGTGGGTTCCCTGGGCTAGTTCCTCAGCACTCATCTCAAACAGCAAGTTCTTGTGATTTCGGGACAGAGATTTCACCTAGAACCACTGAGGGAATACATGTTCTGTGTGTTGCAATAATGTAACTTTCATATCTCTGGGAAAGGTGGTTAAAGGCAAGGACTCCAGAGCCAGACTTCCTAGGTTTGAATCCTGGCTCTGTCACTTACTGGCTGTGTGATCTTGGGCAAGTTGCTTCACCATTCTGCGTTGGCTGCCACGTAAAATATAGGATGCCCAGTTAAAATTGAATTTCAGATAAATGATAAATAATTTTTTAGCATAAGTATGTTCCAAATGTTGCATGTCACATATTAAATAAACCACTGAATATCTGAAGTTCAAGTGTAACTGGGCAGCCTGTATGCTTACTTGCTAAATCTTACAGCCCTACTCTGTTCCTTAGTCTCCTCGTCTAAGGATTGTTACAAGGGTTAAATGAAATAGTGTTTGTAGAGTATAGAGAACACTTTCTGAACATATAAATACTACATAAGATTTCTTTAATATAAATAAATGCCATCTTGATTCAATATACTTTAAGACTCTATTATTTCCATTTTTTCCCCAAGATGGGGGGAGGAAATCATTGAATATCTGGTGAATGTTAAGGAGACTCTGGGTTAAAAAAGATTTGCCAAGGATGTTGTGGATCAGGTAGAAGATCTAGAGTTTACTCATTCTTTGGTCCAATGGTGAGAGAATATTCTGTGGGGCAGCAGGCCAAGCTGGGGACTAAGCATAAGGGACAAGGGAGGGGAGCAAAGGGACCCATGGTGGATGGCATGGGGGAGCAACTCATTTCATATTGGCCATCAGAGAGTCCCACATCAATGAGCAACAATGGCAGGAACAGGGCTGCCAAGGACAGTGTCCATGACCATGAGGAAGGGAGAGGGAGAGGAAGGGCATTTGCAGGGAGAGAAGCCAGAGCTACGATCCTCTTGGAGAGGTGGACACGGTGTTCTGATGAGGCAAACTGCTAGCCTCAGAACGCCTCATGCGGACTTCCTAAGTTCTACCCCATTTAGGCAGGGCTCAGAATTTGGCTCAGCTTCCTCTGACGTGGAAGCATGATGACAAGTGTGGACAACGTTATCTACACAGGCCCCTGAGGAACACCTGAGTGACAGAAGCCTGAGGAGACTTAGAAGCCCCCCGAGGGGTTTCTCATCTAGATCCACACATCTCCAAAGGGTCTGTGAACTTGGATGGGAAAAAAGTAGAACTTTATTTTTGCTCACCTCTAGATGAAATTGAGTGTTTCCTTTAATTAGGAATATAATAGTCACATGTCTCAGCAGCATGAATCACACCCGTGACTTTGTCACCAGTAGAAATCAAAGATTTTTTTTCACATCACATTGCAGTTGTGGCAGATATCCTAAAGCATTCTTTTTTTTAAAAGATTTTATTTATTCATTTGACAGACAGAGATCACAAGTAGGCAGAGAGAGAGGAGGATGCAGGCCTCCAATGCGGGGCTCGATCTGAGAACCCTGAGATCATGACCTGAGCCAAAGGCAGAGGCTTAACCCACTGTGCCACCCAGGCGCCCCTAAAGTATTGTTTCTTAATGCTCACCACCACTTAGCAATCATAGTAGTTATTGCTGCTAGGTCTTATTTGAAGCATTAACAGTGATACAGAGATAATATTATATTGTGAGTTCATTTTTTCATATTTTGATAATTATATTCCATATAACTTGTAAACTCTTGCACTGTGTTTAATGCACTGTCAAACATTTTCCTGGGAAGAGATTTATAGTCTTCCCCAGGCTGCCAAAGAGCTCCATGTTTCAAAACAAGGTTAGGAACTCTTGACTTAGCGCAACATCAAGTCTTACGGGGAACGGCCCCAAATCTCAGGAGACCTCAAACTGATTTCCAGGAGTGTGAATTCTTAGGCATGGCTTTTGTTTGGCTTCATTTGTTTGTTTGTTTAGGCTAATGTCATAAAGGCATCTGCATTCTGAGCATATCTGAGGAAAAATAATCGTGTGGTGGGTGTGAGTGCTGGGGTCGAGGTCTCTGTCTTGTATGGGTCTGTTGATATGGGAGAAATTTCTGCACTGTGCATGCCGGCCGCTGCCCCTCCAGAAGAGAATGAATGAGGGAGACTATTTTATTTTTAGCTTACTTAGTGATAAATTATACCCTGATTCAGGAAATATACCTTTCACCTCTAAGCGTGGATCAAAGTAAGTAACAGACCGGCAGGGCTGCTGAAATAAAGAGATGATTCCGACCGAGAAGTCTTCTCCAGCACCCTGGTCGCCTGGGGAGCTCCTGCCCTCTCATCTCCCCAGGGAAGGTGAGCTCTGCAGACAGGAGAGCAGCTCAGAATGCATACAGGGTTGCTGCAGGAGAGAAACGGCAGCAACGCAGCTAGAACTCGTCTGCCTCTTCGGCCAGTGGAATTGGGTGGGAAAAGACAGAGGCAGATATAAATGAGGGGGCTTTCAAAGCCCTCTCCCACTCCCGCTGCTGATCAGACATCCATGCCACGCAGAAACTGCATTCCATCCTAAGTGACAGTTACAAAAACATTCTAGGTCTGGCTAAAACTCTGGGAGCTAGGGAGTTTCCAGTTAAGATTCCAGAACTAGAAGGCTGTCCTAAGGTCCCTTGCATTTGTGGCGAGGGCAAGAATCACATCAAAGGCGTAGCTTGTGAATTACAGTCTGGGCCTGGGCCGGCCAGCTATTTCCTCTGGCTCACCTGCTCCCTGACTGCCACCGGCACTGAGGCTGTGAGCATGGGTTAAGAGTGGAGTATGTTCGGGGCGCCTGGGTGGCTCAGTCGGTTAAGCGTCTGACTCTTGATTTTGGCCCAGGTCATGAGCTTAGGGGCGTGAGATGAAGCCCCATGTTGGGCTTGGCGCTGGCATGCAGCCTACTTAAGATTCTCTCTCTCCCGCCCGCTGCCCCGCCCCTCCTCTCTCTCCCCCTCTAAAAATAAAAAGAGCAGAAAAACATCTCTTCTTCCATGGTGCTACGGGTCAGATGGTGTCCCTCTGAAAGCCATGCTGAAGTCCTAACCGTCAGCACCTTAGAAAGGGCCCTGGTTTGTAGAATCACTGCAGGTCTAATTGGCACAGGTCAGATGAGGCCGCACTGCAGCACGGTGGGCTCGAATCCAGTCTTGCGGGGGTCTGTACAAGAAGAGGAGAATCTGGGCATAGGCAGAGGGAAGGCAGCCATATGAAGAGGGAGGCAGAAGTTGGGAGCTATGTGGCCACAAGCCACGGAACCCATGAGGTTACCAGAAGCTGAAAAAGGCAAGGAAAGACCCTCCAATCCACCTCGTTTGTGGTACTTTATGACTGTGGCGCAAGCCAACGAATACAATTGGCTTTAACCTTTTCCTTGGTTACTTGCCTCCTGCCTCCATTTCCAACAACCCTAGAACCATCAGAGGCACAAAGGCTACAGATAAGAATCCCAGAGAGCAAGGCTGACCTATAAAAGCATGAGACGCTCAAGAGGGGAGAGTATGATGTCCACTTTTCCTGATGCCAGATTTAGCCAAAACAAGACCAATGTGTCTTCCTGGTAGAATTCCCCAGAGGCGGAACCACACCCCTGCAGGTCACACTGCACAATCAGAACCAAGGGCTCCACGAAACCAATCTCTCCTGTCCCCTGCCGGCCCTGACTAAGCCAGCTCAGCATTTGAAGGGAGGACTCGATCCTGGAGGGTTTAGCAGCCCAGCCGTGCATCTAAAGCCTGGAAGCCAGAGGGGAAAGCAGAACCAGGCCAGAAGTTGGGGTCCAGGGCTCCTGTTTTCTCTCGTGTTGGCCCCAGGGCCACTGTCGTGTAGAGGAAAGATTAAAACTAAGATTGTTACACTTGGGGGGTTAAACACTACAAATTTTTTTAACAATCCAACTGGACCTCATAATTGTGTGGCAAAGGCTGCAAAATGTAAAGTGGGGAGTCTTGGCTCAAATGAAAGGCTCTCTCTGAATAACAATTTATTTTAATTTGAGATTTCTCATACTGTCCATATGGCGGGGCTTCATGGGAAAGCAACTGTCTCACAGTTGATGGGGACATCTGAAGTATGCTTTTTTGGCATTCGGGGGGATTTTTTTTTTCTTTCATTTACATCAGTGCCTTGGTTGAAGGGAGTTTGAAAACATTTCCCTAATGTTTCCCACTTTTTCACTCCTGGAAATTTATCATCAACCCTTGGAAGTTACAAACTGAAACCTACTTCCCAACCAAATTACTGCTCTTTTAGGCCAGCACCAGTTTGTAATTGTGGAGTTCTGTGGGCATTCCTTTAAAAATGGAAAATCCTATTTGCATGCGTTTAAAAACAACAACAACCCAGAAAGCATGTGGAGAATGTTAGGTCCTAAAGTAGAACAGTCTTGCCAAGTATCCCAGGCTTGTGTTGCGGAGTGACTTCTAGAATAATCGACAATGTAATTCAGGGAGAGACACGAGATTTTGAGCCAGCTCCAGATAGGACTCTGCTGACCCCCACCCCCACCCCAGATATGGTGATGGGTTCCAGGGGTGCGATGTGAGCAAAGGGGCTTGTTCTCTCTTTTCAACTTTTTCCTCTGAGGCGCCTCTTCTGCTGCTCCTCTGAGGGAAGAAAAGAAGAGCTGGCAGAATTCCAACTTCACACGCAGGTACAGCTCCACAGGGAGAAGGGGAACTGGGTGAGGTACCATGAAGTCACTAGGCATTACTGATAAAGCCACATCTTTCTGGAGAAACCTCACTATGCAAATATCACATCCTCAGAGAGATCTCCTCCAACAGAAGCCTCCAAACCAGCATTCCCACCATCCATGGGTCTCCTAAACCCGCTTCACATTTTCTCCACAGCCCTGCACATCTCTCTTTCCAGCTCCGTGCTCAGTGACCTTGTGTTTGTGGCTTCAAATCATCTGTGATTAAAGTATTTACACCATGGAAAGTGGCCAACACTATATATCTGGGCTCTCCCCAGCCCCAAAGCTAGCTATTAACCCCTTCTTAGCACAGCACTGTTTCTCACTGTCTGGTATTACTTTCTCTATGTGGTTCTTGCCTACAAGCTACAAGTATGTGGGTTTATGTACAGCATGCAGAGATAATACACTATCTTAGATCATCAGTTTCTTAATGATCTATCCTTCTCTCCACTAGAATGTCAGCCCCTAGATCCCCAGTTTGGTTCGCTCCTACTTCACTATACCTAGAACAATACCCATACCTCAAAGATACTCTGTTAAGTATCTGTTGAGCGGATGAAGGATGACTGAATCTTCAGAGGCTCCCTTGACCTTCCTGTTCTAGCATTAATGCTTCTGTGGGTGTCCAAATTCCCCTCTATTTCATTTGCACCCTTTCCCCCATGTCTTTCTGCCTTTTAGCACCATCTTTGTCATTATCCTCAGACCAGCCAAAAAAACAACAAAAAAAAATCTACCATTATTTACTAGTGATTCCTGATTTTTTTTTTTTTTGTTTAAGCATTTCCTCTGGGCATCTGAGAGACAGTCTTCTAAACTTTTCCTTCTCACATCTTCCCCAGAAAAGCATTCCCTATGTGTTTAGCCAAGGTTAGGTAGTTATAAGGCGCCCAGAACAAATATATTTATTAAAGACCTTCTCTTCTTATGAGTCACTTATAACCAAGTTGAATGGGTAAGACTAGCCTTGGCCTGAAAAATTATGAGCAAGTGAGACCATTACTTAACTAATTGCTAAACTGGGGATGTAGAAACCATAAAATCTCGAGCAAAGAGAGCTGGCAGAGTTCAGGAAAACGTCAGAGAGAGAAGCAGTGGGCCTTGAGCTGGTCCTGACTGATAAGTAGGGTTTAACTAGATCAGGGTTTCTAACCTCAATGCAACTGACATTTTGGGCGAATACTTCCTTGTTTTCGGAGGGGCGTGGTGTGTGCTGTCCCATGCACTGTGGGATGCTCAGTGACAGCCCGGGTCTCCCCCAGACTAGATGCCATTAGTACCCCCTTCCTAGCTGTCACGACCAAAAATGTCCCTGGGCATTGCCAAATGTCCCCAAGGCAGCAAGATCACCCCCATTTGGGAACCGGAGAGCTGGATGGAAGAGAAAGAGGACATGAGAATTTAGAACAATGAGAAAAGACTCACTCACTTAACTCTGAATCCCGACTCTATCCACAAATCCCGACTCCAGTCACAAACCTGACTTCTTTCGGCACATCAGTCGGCTTTGTATGCCCCCTTTACACATGTTCTCTTAAAACCTATGCACTGCATGAAATTTGGACTGAACTACTGACATGGTTTCCAAATGTTTTTGTTGTGGAACCCTTTGTTCCAACAAAATCTTAGCCAGAAGCACAAACAAATACTAAGGACATAAGCAGCATGGTTTTTATCGACACTTGAATCAAGAACCATTCCCTCCCCACAGGCACCCCAGCTCTGTCCAGTGGCCCAATAGCACAATTCCCCGGGGGGTTTCCCCACACCAGGAACATGCTAGAGGCAAAGGTGACATTGAATCTTACACTAATAGCTATAATATTGTGATCTAAACAAAGGGCAATAGATTAGAAGTGATAAAATCTAAGACATTTTACTCACTATAACTTTTTACTAACTGATGTCATCTGACCTCTCTGAACTTGTGATTCTTCATCCTAATCTCTAAGGCCCCTTTCAACTTCAAAATGTTATGAGTACATAAGCACAACTGTGTCACATAATCCATGAGCCCAGAATAATGATGTTGGCGGGTATAGAGAAGCTGATTATTTATAATGTCCCCCCTAAATTCCCTTTTAGTGTCTAGGGGGAATGAGGAAGTGAACCTGACCTCTAAAATCCTCTATGACTAGCACTTTGGCCCCAGCCTGATTTATTCATGCTTGAAATTCACTAGTGCTCAGTTTTGGCTGGCCTTTATCCAAAAGATCATACTAAATGGGGCCACAAATGGAGGTATGAATGGATATTTTTAAAAATTAAGAATGAAAGTGACGAATCTGGGACACTTGCTGCCAAACCCGTAAGGTTTAGAATGAGACTTTTAAAAAATGAAAAGCAATAGATTCCGTTATGGACAAGCATGTGCCCAGAATGAAAGTCTAAACACTGTAATAACCAGGAACGTATAAGTTCTACAGCCTGGAATCATCTCTTTCCTACCTCAGTGGTATGACTAGCCTGCCGTTAGGACAGAACATTCCCATCCCCCTGCCCTGGAATGACTTTTTGGCTTTCCTGAATGCTGGGCATGAGATGGGTGGGAATTTGTGCCTTTACTTTCTGTTTTTTGCTCCTTCTTTGTAAAAGAAGAACTGAAACCTCCCTGCAACCATCCGATACCGCAGAGAAATAGCACAAAACCGCAGCTACCAAACAATGATGCTGAAATCCACAGCTATGTGTCTATCAAAATATGATACTGTGTTTACAGATTCCTGATTTGGAGTAGTCCTTCTGCTCTTCAATTTCAAACATAAATGAGATGTTATGCTGGTCACAGATAAATGAGGATTCTTAATTGGAATGGAAAAATGTTTTTCAAATATCCAGTAACCTGATTCTTAGTGAGAACATGACAGACACATGAACTACTTTGGTGGTTGAAAAAAACATGCCAGCGTGTGTGTGTGTATGTATGTATGCATGTGTTCTGGGAAACTTCTCTAGTCAGTGAAGATAATTCAAAGTTATCCACAGCTATTCAGTATTAATAACTGGCAGGGGAATGAAAGGTTTATCTCACAGATTTACTCTTTCCAGGAATAATTTCTCCTCGTACAAGGAACTGCCAAAACTAAGGATATTATTGCTAATTCTTTACATTTTATTTACTCACTTTGAATAAATAGGACAGACACAGTGAAAACAATTCAAACAATGCAATTTACATATGGTGAAAATTAACTCAGCCTCCCAGCTTAGTCTCTTAGTCCCTCTGGTACCAGTTTCTTAGTCTAAAGAGATTTAGTCCATGTAGTACACACACATGCACAGCCATATACACACATGTATATGTTGGAGACATATGTTGCTTTAGGTACATTATTTTATACATATGCATGTATATATATACCTATAAAAGGTCTTTTTTAAAAAAGATTTTATTTATTTGACAGAGAGAGGGAGATCACAAGTAGGCAGAGAGGCAGGCAGAGAGAGAGGTGGAAGCAAGCTCCCTCCTGAGCAGAGAGCCCAATGCGGGGCTCGATCCAAGGACCCTGAGATCACAACCTGAGCCAAAGGCAGAGGCTCAACCCACTGAGCCACCCAGGTGCCCTATAAAAGGTCTTTTGTTACATAAATGGGAACATAGCCACACTCCCGGTACATTCCACCCCCTCAACCTAACAATATGTGATGGATTAAAGATGCTTGTAAATTCTTTGCCATTCTTCCCATTAAGAGTTGGGAGGTTTTTCCCCTCTCCCTTTGAATCTGGGCCTGCGCACGACTTGCTGTGACCGATAAGATGTGGCAGAAGTGACTCTGTAACTTCCAAGGCTGGATCTTGGGAGCTTTGCAGCTTCTACCTCCACACACATTGGAACATTCCCTTTTGGAATCCAGATGCCATGCTATAAGAATCCCAAGCCATATGAAGATGTGCTCTGGACAATAATCCCAACCAGCAGCAATAGCTAACCATGCAAGCAAGCCATTTTGGATATTCTGGTCCCAGCTGAGCCCTCAGATGACTGCAGCCCCAGCTGATACTATAGTGAGCAGAAGAATAGCCCAGCTGAGCCCAGCCAACCCTCAGAATCATGAGAAATAATGAAGCCACTAAGTTTGGGGATGATTATTCCATTAATAACTTAGTAATTCCATTATAACTTCTTCTAAAATAACTTATTAATTATTCCATTAGTAAGTTAAGCCACTAAGTTTTAGGATGATTATTCCATTTCAGTAGAGTATATAAATCTAAATATATACAGTAGATGTATATAAATATATAGCTATATAAATATAGAAAAATAGATAAACCATATAGCTAACATACATTCATATGCTTACTATCTGACAAGGATGGTTCTAAACGCCTTCTGTATGTTGGCTCATTTAATTTCCACTAACCCAGGGGTGCCTGGGTGGCTCAGTGGGTTAAAGCCTCTGCCTTCAGCTCAGGTCATGATCTCAAGGTCCTTAGATCGAGCCGCCGCATCGGGCTCTCTGCTCAGCGGGGAGCCTGCTTCCTCTTCTCTCTCTGCCTGCCTCTCTGCCTACTTGTGATCTTTGTCTGTCAAATAAATAAATAAAATCTTTAATTTCCACTAACCCTTAATTTTTTAAAAGATTTTATTTGTAAGTAATCTCTGCACCCGAAGTGGGGCTCAAACCTACAACCCAGAGATCAAGAGTGGCACGTTAAAAAAAAAAAAAAGTCACATGTTCCACTGACTAAGCCACCCAGGTGTCCTCCTAAATAGTTTTTATAGAGGTAGGTACAACCCCCATTTTACAGATGAAGAACTGAACTATAGAGAAATTACATGACCTGCCCAGTACCACAAGCGAGTAACCAACACTATCAGAATTTGAACTCAGGTCTCTCTCCTCAGATACTTTGATATTAAGCACTATCCTAGACCACCTCAGTACCTATTACTCACTGAGTCCTCAACTGACGGATGCTCCAGTCATTTCAGATGTATAACAGTGATCTGACATTCGTAGCCATCGTGAAGTAGTCACCACAGTGAGTCCAGTTACTGTCACCACACCAAGTTAATACCATACTACTGACTATCTGACGATACTACTGACTATCTTCCCCATGCGGTACACTTAAAGCCCCATGATATTTTTAGTTTATGGCTGAAAGTCTGCGCTTCTTACTCCCCTTCACCCATTTCACCCCCCACTGTCACTACCCTCCCTTCTGGCAACCACCAATCTATTCTCTGTAAGTCTGCATTAGGTTTGGTTTGGTATTCTAGATTCCACATATCAGTAAAACCATTTATGCATGTGTGAAAAAGAAACCATTCTTCTTCATCAACTGGGAGGATGATTAGATTCAATTTGTGTTGCTGCATAAGTAAGTGTCAGAAGAAATATGTTGGGTATAGAATGTCAGGGGCATCCACTCGAGTCAGAATAGAGCTCTCAGCCCTTCCGGCCCTTGGCACTGGGCACCAGCAACCTTACCAGGAAACAGGAGGACCTGGAGACCCAGAGAGATTACTTATCTTGTTTTCATTTTGGCCCCAAGTTGAGCAAGTGATAAACTAATTTTCTTCAGAGTATGTTGCTCCATAATGTATATTTTTACAGGCATTCTCAGACACCTGCAAAGGGTAGTTGCAAAGGAACCTACGACCTGTGACACATACAGTAAATCTACAGCCACGATCTCTGTCAGTTCTGAGCACCCAATGGGCACACGTATTAGGCACATGTGGACATTCTACAGCTGTAGAGCTCCCTGGACATCACCCCAATAATAAGCATGTTTGGAAAGGGGGTGGATGGACATGACCTCTCTTCACAACTGCTGGGATGTTTCTACCAGCTCCAACACTAGACTTCTAGCTCTGCAAAGCTGGAGGCTGAACAGAAGTCACCCGCTGCCCCCTCAGCGGCCTCTGGGCCTTATCTTCTGAGCAAGGAGGTCCACAGGACCAGCCCCTGCTAGTCAAGAAAGGTTTTGGTACTTGAAAGTTAATGAAATCTAGTTCTAGTCATTAAAATATGAAAACAAATCAATACCACATAGCTCAAAATGACCATGAGCTAGTTGCCTAATTATCCTACTTAAAAGATACTCACGCAAGAGCCCTTCTTCTGCTCCTACATGTGGATTCTGTCCCTAGGAACTCAAAGCCTTGGGAAGGAAACATGGTAATACAGCTCGCCTCTGTCTTCAGGACAGCTAAAGGGGCTTGAGAGTATCTTGTTCAATGCCTTCGTTGCTTGGAGAAGTAAAGTGAGTGCCAGAGAGGAGTGATTTGCTGACGGTACTCATGGTTGACACATAGGTCAGCTATTACCACAATTATATGTGCGACAAACTACCACAAAGCTCAGTGCCTTCAAACATTTCCTCTTCTCTGGCTAGGGATCGACTGATGTAGGCTGCACTGGGTTCCAAGCCGCAGGATGAATTCAGGTCTTCTCCATTTGTCTCTCATCCCTTGGACCAGCGGGCTAGCCAGACTTTGTTCTTCCAAAGGACAATGTAAGGCACACAGGAGAACAAGCCTAATGATGTAAGGCAACTTCAAGCCTCTGCTTGTGATATATCTGCTAATGGCTCACTCCCTGCAGCCAGTCACGAGGCCAAGTCCAACAGTGACGGGAGAGGGATATATGCTCTGCTTCTAGTAAAGAACTACAAAGACACATGGCAAAAGGCGCGGATGCGTGGAAGAGGGGAGAATGAGAACTATGAAGAGAGAGAATCGGAACCAGGGCCCCTGACTCCCTGCTCATTTTCACCATTGTGTTTCCCAACAGCTTTTTATTTATCTGTCTTAGGAGCTGTTTTTTCAAGCTCCTGAAGGGTTCCAAAAGTTCCAAAAGTTCCAAAAGGAAGTGAAGGCAGGCAGCGAGGAAAGGAGACTGTGGTGACAGAGGCAGAGGTAGTGGCGATGCCTGGGAAGACCAGCAAAGGTGTCCAGTACCTACTCCGATTTGCAGAGCACATCCTCCCCTTCACCCTGTAGGGTGAAGCCAGTGCAGCTGCCGGTCAGATCCTTCTCCATCTTTCATGGGCTGAGTCCATGGCAAGTGGCCAACTGTACAGCCATTTCTGGAGGTAGTTCAGTACTGTGCACGGCAAACTGAGGTCCCCAACACTCAGCTTACACTCTGTGCAGACAATATGGGCTTCGGAACCAGAGAGAGCTGAGTGGGGACCTCTGAGCCACCAGAGCGTAGCTGCATGACCTAAGGCAAATTGATTTGAGCCTCTGGTTCCTTCCATACATCATCTCCCACACTCTTTCCTCTTCTGGCTTGATATAGACAAGCTCAGTGACTTCGAAAGTCATTCTACAGAGACCTAAAGAGGCTTGCATTCCTGAAACCCTGCTTGGAATATCCAGTCTTTGCTTTCTATGTGCAAGCATTCTATTACATGTGAGGTGTAATGCCCATTTAACTCTGCTTGTTACAACAGCTAGCATTACCTTAACTAATGCACTCATGCTTTGCCCCATTGTACTGATGAGGAACCTATGGCTTAAAGAGATTAAGTTCCTTGCCCGATGTCACACACTATTAAGTGGTGGCTCTCAGTTATGCATCTAGTCTGACTCCAGAGCCTCTGATCTTAAACACCACACTGCTCGGATGCTCATTAATAATAGTGTCGATCTTATAGTGAGGTTGTGTGGATTAAATGAACTAATGTTAACCGAGCCCCTGGCACAGCAGCTGCCATGTAAAAGCACACGGTAAATACGAGCTGCAGAAGTAGGATGATGTTCCCATGTAGTAAGTAATACAACATGATGTCCCCTGAGGTCTGGAATTGGGGGGAAAGGACAAGTAGCCTCCGAAAAACTTCTGATGATGATTTTGTGTTGAGAGTATTTTAGAGGACACCACCAGCCCTAAGAAGTTTGCCGAATGCTTCTTTGTGTTGGAGGGTAGGTTATATTGTCCCAAACCGTTCCTGAGGATCAGACATCAGTTAGGGTAAGAGCGTGGATGAGGACCACTGTCTCCTATCTCTCACTCACAGTTTCTTAGTCCTAAAAAGACTTGAGACAGGGAACCAGACTAGTGGGAGTCGCCTTTTTAGGGCCTAGAGCCACCCGTCTGCTAGAAATATTACAAATGTAGGTTTTCAAGTGCCTTGTTTTTAAAAGGCAGGGAGTAACTAGCTGAAATTAATTATAACAATACACTTTAGGGGTGCCTGGGTGGTGAAATCAGTTATGTGTCCAGCTCTCGGTTTCAACTCAAGTCATGATGTCAAGGTAGTGCGACTGAGCCCTTTGTTAGGTTTCCTGCTCAGCACGGAGTCTGCTTAAGACTCTCTCTCTGCCCCTCTCCCCCTAAACATAAATCAATCAATAAATATTCAGACAAACAAGCAACACACTTCATTTGGGGTGCCTGGCTGGCTCAGTCAGTGGAGAATCGACTCTTGGTCTTGGGCATACGTTGGGCACAGAGATTACTTAAAAGACACCAAAGAAACAAACAATATACTTTATTCAACCTAAAACATTTCAGTTTCAACATGTAATTAGTATTAAGATATTAATGAGACCTTTTGCTTTTTTTTAGTGAAATCTTCGAAGTCTGCATCTGTATTTTACAGTTACAGAACATCTCAGTTTAGACTGGCCACATTTCAAGTGCCTGATAAGCTACCATGGCTAGGGCCACAGATCTAGACCGAATTCCTTCCCTGAAGTTGTCTTAGGGTAACGCCCTAGAAAGCCTCTGGAGGAAAATTGCAAAACTTAGTCTTTACTCATCGGAAGTCTAAGTGTATGCCTTTGAAGAGAAAATACTGTCTGAAACAGAGCCATATATTTTAGAATATTACAGACTTGCTTAAGTCTCAAAGATCAGAAATCTATTCAGCATTAACGAACCTCTTGTACAGGGCGGTCTCCCTATGGAAGGAGACTATTTGCAGAACTCACTGTGGGGAATGAGGACCGGGCAGGACGACCTGCATAAAACAAGCTTAGGCGACTTTGATGAATAACACAAATGAGAGAAGCAGAGAAATGTGCTAGAAGCGGAACCATACAGGGCTTTTGCTCTTTTTAAAAAATCAGTTAATTTGTTTATTTTTTTTTAGAGAGTGTGGAAAGGCAGAGGGAGAGGGAGAAAGACTCCCCGCTCAGCAGGGAGCCCAATGCGGGGCTCGATCCCAGGATCCCGGGATCCTGACCAGAGCCAAAGGCAGAGGCTTTAACCCACTGAGCCACCCAGGCGCCCATAATTATTTAGTGTTTTTTCACATTCTAGCTACTCACTTCTTTTTAGCCACTTTTGGGAGTGCACAATTACACATAAGTTTCCTCCATGCCAATTAACGACAAGCAGTGATCAGTGTTTTCTGGCTTCAGCAAGTCACCTTAGGAAGGGTGCGGTTATGGAACTCTGCTTTTCACGTTTTCGTTTTAAGTATTTGCTAGGATTAGTAGCTAAGACAGTCCTGGTTTACCGTGTTTAGATGCATATCAGGAAAACAAAGACCCAGTTTCAAAGTCCTTTTTGGCTACATGACTTTCAATAGTTTTTACCAGAGTCATAGCACTAAATTCTCCCAAAGCCTGATCTGGTGATCTCAGAATCTTGTTTTACCACCATACCTCATTTATCAAGCATTGCTGAAGGTGAAGTTTTCCATATATATGAATTGTCCAGATAACGGAAGTGTGTTGATAAATTCCAGCCTATACAAGCATTTTTGAGGGAAGTCTTTCTAAAATATGGCCTGTACCCGCCCTACACACACACATACACATGTTCTTAAACAAGACTATTCGCAACATACTTCATTCTTACTTCATGACTTAGGGACACTGTGTACATCTATTTGGGCATGCACATTTAGAAACTACTGAGTCATATGGTATTCTCAGGACACCTAATTACTTCAGTATGATAAGATTTTACTGCACATAAACTTTTTTTAAAATAAGATTTTATTTCTTTATTTGACACAGAGAGAGAGATCACAAGTAGGCAGAGAGGCAGGCAGAGAGAGAGGGGGAAGCAGGCTCCCTGCTGAGCAGAGAGCCCGATGCGGGGCTCGATCCCAGGACTCTGGGATCATGACCTGAGCCAAAAGCAGATGCCTAACAAACTGAGTCACCCAGGCGCCCCTGTTCATAAGCTTTTGAAAAGATTCTAATGCCTCCAATCACCTCATAACATAGGTGTATCCCATTTTTTAAAACATTTATTTATTTATTTATTTGACAGACAGAGATCACAAGTAGGCAGAGAGGCAAACAGAGAGAGAGGGGGAAGCAGGTTCCCTGCTGAGCAGAAAGCCCAATGCCGGGCTCGATCCCAGGACCCTGGGATCATGACCTGAGCCAAAGGCAGAGGCTTTAACCCACTGAGCCACCCAGGCACTCCGGTGTATCCCATTTTATAGACAAGTAAACTGAGCCTTAGAGAAATGAAATGACTTGTCCATCAAGTCTCTGGCTATCAGATTTCTACATAGTTCTAGATAAAGACATATTGACTTTGGTAGCTCTTTCTTTCTCCCTTCCCATAGCTCAGACTCCTGCTTTTTGCGAAGTCGTGTCTATTCATGCCCCTGAGCTCCTGATTTATGTTATACCTAATTATCTGAGAGAAGGTTTGAGGATGTGTCCTCCTCTTCTAGAGCCCTGTGACCGCTTTTTGCCACTTGGAATGTTTTCACACGCTCCACAGTTTGGAGTCTGTTCTAGACAACTGAGACTGTGAAATCTCTGATCACTGGCAGGGAGACTCTAAACTCGCTCTCCTCCCTGAAGACTCTTGTGGCCTGAACAGCATATTCTAAGAAAAAAGATTTGACCAGAGAGAGGGAAATACTTGACAGAGTGGCAAATAAATTGTGCAGAGCTGTGGGGTCTGTACCCCACATTCAACGACTCAGGTCCCCACAATGCAATGACAAACCCGCAGGAGGCTAGTCCTATTACTTACTGCCTGTTGGCCACTGAGCCACAGAACAAACTATGCCAGGAGTAACCACAGGCTGGAGTAAGCATCAAATTCACATCCGTAAGCACCAAATTTCCCCAGCTGGGCACTGCGGATCAGAGGAACGAGAAAGAAGGCGGGCTGTCGGAGTGGTGCACTTCAGCACATCTAAAATGCCAATGAGTGTAACATACACTACTGTTTCACATGCCGTCCAGAAATAAAAACACTCCCGACTATGATACAATACTTCCTGAGCACTTACACTCTGTATTTCATGTTTCCCCAATGGCCCATTTTGACTTAATTAATGTGGATGTGTTTTAATGTACTATTCTAGAACATACATTCAGAGCCTGAGGCCTCTGAGTCTATTTCCAACCTGAAATCAAAGATACCCGTGCCTTTCCACAGAGTACCATCCTCTGTGTCATGAAAGAGTTACTGACGTGGTCCAGCATAAAAGTGTGTTGCACGGTCATCTCTGTGAAGAAAGTATTTCCTAGAACTGATGAATTCAGTAAGTCTCTACTATGTAGATCTCTACAGGCTTGCTGTCAAATTCTCATTGGAGGAATTAGAGGGGGGTTTCTTTGCCTTTAAAAAATAGTAAGTGGGTAGAATTGGACATGTCCTTAAGATGTCTATGTAGTTTTTTTATTTTGTTTTGACCTCAATGAGAGCATGTGGACACAAGCTTGAAAAGCATGCTCTCTCTGGAGAGGCATGAGAAGCATGGTTAAAACTCAGCACACATTTTTCCCCTAAATTATTAAGTTAATACCCCCAACCTGTGATACATAGGTGACCCTTGAAAAACACAGGTTTCAATTGCACAGGTCAACTTTTATGTGTATTTTTTTTTTCAATAAATATAAGCCAGTATTATAAATGCATTATCTCTTCCTTGGGATTTTCTTAATAACATTTTCTTTTCTCTAGCTGACTTTCCTGTGAGGACACAGCCTATAATACATATTACATACAAAATATGTGCTTGTTGACTGTTTATGTTATTGGCAAAGTTTCTGGTCCACAATAGGTTATTAGTACTTAAGTTTTGGTCCAAAGTTGTGTGTGGATTTTCAATCCCCCACACCATTACCCCTGTGTTGTTAACGAGTCAACTCTCTATCACACAACATATCAGTCTAATTTTGCTTGGTCAGTAAATACTGTTCCCCCATTTTCCAGGATTTAGCAACACTCTCCATATTTCCCAGATCTGGTGAAAGAAGAGAATTGGTATTTTTAAATAGCCTGTTTTTAAAAAAGAGCCCATGCATTTTTACAAAATGTTTTCTAAGAACCCAAACTTTGAGATCTTGACCTAAGATTATGGTCCTAATGAAAGATTCAGAGGTGAAGGCTCTAGATACACAGGAAGATTTTTTTTTTCAACTGAAATGCCATAAAAATGTAGGTCGCTTCCCCTTATCACTGTGTGCCTGACATCTAGCCTTAGCTAAGAACAAACTACTTTCAAGTCTCAGGAGCCAGGCACCCCATAAATCTCAAATTTAATTCTGATTTGTCATCAAACTTTAAAATGATCAGGTTTCTCTCATGGACATACATGCTTCATCTTCTGGAAGGAAGAAATCAGAAGCCTGAGATGGGTAGGAAAGGATGCAAGGAAACGGAAGGATCAAATGGAAACCAAGAATATGTTAGTGGGCTGTCAAATGGAACAGCTGATTTAAAGGGATACGAAACACTCCGCGGCAAACTCAGAACAGATTTTCCCAGAGCGCACATGGTTAATCTTCACCCAGGGATGGAAAGTGGGACAAGGGAGACACAGGCACTTTGAAGTGCTGCGGAGGCCGGGCTATTGTGGTTGGAGGCAAACACCCCTTCCTTCAGGTGCCGATTGGAGTTTATTAGCTGTGATTTTTATGAGATACAGCAAGAAGGTGAAATACTGCTGCGTAGCCGCAGAAATGCGGAGTGTGGGAGCCAAGAGTCATTACCAGTTGCTGAGAAGTTGACAATGGGGACTTCCTGAAAGATTCTCGCAGTCTGTGTGGAAACAGTAACACAGAAGCCATTTTGCCTCTTGAAATGGAAAAGCTTTGCTTTTATCAGTCATTCATTATTTTTCAAGCTGTTGCACATTATCCCTCCCTAGCAAGTCCACGGCTCTCAAAATACCTTTAGGACCTCTTGGGGAGAAGGTGACATCTAAAGACTTTAGTTTTCAAGGGGCACATTTTGTGCCCACTGTACAATGAAGGAAGTGGGAGTTTCATGACAAACAAGTTTAAATTTAAAAAAAAAAAAAAGAGGTTTAATTTTGGGTCATAAGCCTTGAACTGAATTTCTAACACGGGAAAAACCACGTATGGTCCTGGAAGATTTAGAGTATACGGACTGGCTTTTCATCTATCGCCTTTTCTCAGCAAGGGCGTTCGTGTTACAGGTGACATGACAGAGCATGTCTCTGGCTAATGCTGTTAAGCAGTACCAGGAATGGCCAGAGCATAGCACACAATGATCGTATGACGCCCTTTGTCTCTAACACAAACCTTGAATTCACTTTCTCAAGAAAGAAGATATGGCCTCTGGAGGAAAACAGATCCAGATCTGCATGTTGTCTCTACTTGATACTGGCTAAACTATTACAAAGATTTCCGTATGTCATAGGGCCATATCAGTCAGCCATTGCTACATAAGAAACCACATGAAAACTCAAGGATTTGAGACAACGAGAATTTATTACCACTCAGGCAACTACAGACTGACTGAGATTCCCCTTATCTAGGGGGACCTACTTCGGGCTGGGGAGTGCTGCTTCTCATGGCAGGTCTACGAGATGCCTGAGGTGACTCTGCTCTGGGTATCCAGCACCCCTTTAACCCGCTGGCTGACCAAGGTGCATTTCCCCAGCTCAGTGGGAGAGAGGCAACAGGAAGAGTAGAAACCTGGGAGACCTCAGAAGGCCCAGGCTCGGAACTGATTCACACCACTGCTGCTGAGAGTCCAATGGCCAAAGCAAGTCCCATGGCTAAGCCCAAAGCTAAGGGGCCTTTAGAAGAACCACAAAGTCACACATCAAGAGATGTAGATACAAAGGGAAGGTGAAAACCTGGGGCCAAGATAGGAATCTACTCTAACGGCCAACCCTCTACTTATTCGTTTTCAAAAGTATCATGGCTATTTTTACTCATTTACATTTCACATGAAATTTAAAATAATTAAATTATCAGAAATATCCCATGGGAACTTTGATTGGGGTTGTATTAAAGTGATCAATTAACCTGGATAAAACTTTTTATAGTATTAAGTCTTCCCATCCAAGAACATAGACTGTATAATTCAGTAAGGTCTTATTTTATGTCCCACAGGAAAAGTTGTATGTTATTTCAAATTGGTCCTCTACACTTCTGAATAAGAATATTTCCAGGCATTGATGAGAGTGACTTAAGTTCCTTTCTGGTCAGAGGGCTAGTTTCTGGCCACTGATACTTTAGTATTATCAACACAAAAGTATTTAAAGCTCATCCCCTCTCATGACCATTCTAGAGGATGAACTTCAGGGTCTATTTTCTCTGAAATATACACAAACAAAAATTAAATAAGCTTTCCTTTATTCAACTGACAGTTACCCATTTAAGAAGAACCAAATATCATCCATTTTACAAACATAGAAAATATGAAAACATAATTTGATTTTACTATCTTATTTGCAGAGCATTTTGGAGTTTACAAAGCACTTTCCATATGGTGCCTAATTTGGTCCTCATTACAACCCTATAAAGGAAGCAGAGTGGATAAACACTATTGTGGTTTTCAAGCAAAGGCAGTGAGACCCAGAGAAATCAAATGACCTGTCTAGGGTCTCAAGGCCAATGATCAAGAATTCAGCTTTGCGGTGCCTGGGTGTCTCAGTCGTTTAAGCATCTGCTTTTGGTTTGGGCCGTGATCCCAGGGTCCTGGGATCGAGCCCTGCATCGGGCTCCCTGCTTAGTGGGAAGCCTGCTTCTCCCTCTCACACTCCCCCTGCTTGTGTTCCCCTCTCCCTGTGTCTATCTCTGTCAAATAAATAAATAATATCTTCAAAAAAAAAAAAAAAAGAATTCTGCTTTGGCTCACAGTCCTCTACTCTCTCTTCGCTTTCTCCCAGTAGTCACTGAATTCCTCTTTGTCCTTTATTCTTGCCACCAACCCTCCCACTCTGAGGACCTTTCCGAATCTAGAACAGAACCGAACCCCTACAGCAGACTCAACTTTTCAGTTTACATGTAGAATTTTGTGGCTCTGGAACAATTCTTGCTCCATGTTTGAAAAGGAGGCAATGGGGTCTGGAGGAAATAACTCAGACTTTGGAGCCCAGAAGATCTGTTTTCAACTCTCCAGTCTATCCACTATGAGTAACTGAGGCCTTGGGCAAGTTGCATAAGCATCTGAAAAATTTTTGATTTTTTAAAGTGGGGTGGAAATACTTACTTTGCAAAAATATGGTAAGAAATACAGCTTATGGGGGCACCTGGGTGGCTCAGTGGGTTAAGCCTCTGCCTTCGGTTCAGGTCATGATCTCGGGGTCCTGGGATCGAACCCCGCATTGGGCTCTCTGCTCAGCGGGGAGCCTGCTCCCCCCTCTCTCTCTGCCTGCCTCTCTGCCTACTTGTGATCTCTCTCTCTGTCCAATAAATAAATAAAATCTTAAAAAAAAAAAAAAGGAAATAGAGCTTATGTAAATCAAGCACCGCCCCCCCCCATGCAGGAGGCAGTCAACAATTGCTGAAAATGGGGCATAGTAATTAGATCCAAATACACACTACACACGGCTCTCACTCAGGAATTTCAGCAGGGGGGTTTCTTTTCCTCTTACAAGAGATTTACACATTATAAGCCCTAATAAAAGAAAGCTGGACTCTTTCAGATCACGTAGAAAGGAAAACACATTTGCAATCAAGTATGTCAACCAGGACTCTACCAAAAGTTTGCTACCTTTTCCAAATTCGGTTGACTTGGGTCCAAAGTTTTCACATAAAATATCCATAGTCGTATTAGAGATGTTACCATGTAATGACAAAATGGACTTACAATTTTCTCAAATAGTTGAAGGTCTTAGATAACGTGATTTGTTCCGGAGAGACTAACAGAACACGTGGGGACCATCATGCCACCTTGAGTGTAGGTTCGGGTGGAAGCAGTCAAAGGGGTTTCAGCGCAATTTGCCTGGAGCCATCTAGAAAGTCTGCCACTGCCAGACCTGTCTCAAAATGCATGTGCCCCTCCCCCGCCCAAAATCTCCACCCTTCCTTCTTCTTTGCCTGTGTCTACCCAGAGAAAATCAGGCCAGTAGTTTAACTGGCTGCCAAGCAGATAAAACAGTCACAAGAATGGTGAGTTTCTGGTTGTCACAGCGGACCAGACATGTCCGCATCATGCTGGCATTGCTTCCATCTAAATCAGCGCTGTCTAAAAATTATTACGTGAGAGGCACCTGGGTGGCTCAGTGGGTTAAAGCCTCTGCCTTCGGCTCAGGTCATGGTCCCAGGGTCCTGGGATCGAGCCCCGCAACGGGCTCTCTGCTCGGCAGGGAGCCTGCTGCTTCCCCCAACCCCTCTCTGCCTGCCTCTCTGTCTACTTGTGATCTCTGTCTATCAAATAAATAAATAAAATCTTTAAAAAAATATTACGTGAGCCACGTAGATAATATAGACTTCTCTAGTAGTAGAAAATTGTAAATGGTTAAAAAGGAACAGGTAAAAAGAGTCTTAATAACATAACCTACTTAACCCGATGTATCTAAAATACCATCTCAACAGGAAGTCAATACTTAGAAGTTCCTAATGAGATTGATATTTTATATTATTTTGTCACACAAAGCCTGCAGAAGCCAGCGAGCGTTGTGCTTTCACAGCATATCTCAGTTCAGAGGAGTCACATTTCGAGTGCTCCAGAGCCACCTGCGGTTGGGGCATTTGACACAAGAGCGACAGAACTGACCACTTCCGCACCGAGCGAGGGAACGCTCGGCCTCCCTTTAGCCTCTGGGCACACGGATTCTGCAGTGAGTTTAAAAAAAAAAAAAAAAAAAAAAGTGCAGAACTTCGGCAAGTTCTTCGGTACTCAGAACTACTATTTTTTTTTTTTTTTTTTTTTTTTCATATAATCAGCGGTGTTTGTATTATTCTCAGAGAATTCTCAAAAAAATATGTAAGACATTCATTTGTTTGTTGTCATTCATCTTTTTAAAAGTCTTTTCAGAAGTATCTCTGTGCCAGCCAACCATCACTACACCGACTCAGTTCCTAGAGCTTCAAGGACACCACCCTTTGGCTCTTTGCCCTATTGCATTTTTTTTTTTTTTTTTTTATAAACATATATTTTTTATATACATATATTTTTATCCCCAGGTCTGTGAATCACCAGGTTTACACACTTCACAGCACTCACCAAATCACATACCCTCCCCAATGTCCATAATCCCACCCCCTTCTCCCCAACCCCCTCCCCCCGGCAACCCTCAGTTTGTTTTGTGAGATTAAGAGTCACTTATGGTTTGTCTCCCTCCCAATCCCATCTTGTTTCATTTATTCTTCTACCCACTTAAGCCTCCATGTTGCATCACCACTTCCTCATATCAGGGAGATCATATGATAGTTGTCTTTCTCTGCTTGACTTATTTCGCTAAGCATGATACGCTCTAGTTCCATCCATGTTGTTGCAAATGGCAAGATTTCATTTCTTTTGATGGCTGCATAGTATTCCATTGTGTATATATACCACATCTTCTTGATCCATTCATCTGTTGATGGACATCTAGGTTCTTTCCATAGTTTGGCTATTGTGGACATTGCTGCTATAAACATTCGGGTGCATGTGTCCCTTTGGATCACTACATTTGTATCTTTAGGGTAAATACCCAATAGTGCAATTGCTGGGTCATAGGGCAGTTCTATTTTCAACATTTTGAGGAACCTCCATGCTGTTTTCCAGAGTGGCTGTACCAGCTTGCATTCCCACCAACAGTGTAGGAGGGTTCCCCTTTCTCCGCATCCTCGCCAGCATCTGTCATTTCCTGACTTGTTGATTTTAGCCATTCTGACTGGTGTGAGGTGATATCTCATTGTGGTTTTGATTTGTATTTCCCTGATGCCAAGTGATATGGAGCACTTTTTCATGTGTCTGTTGGCCATCTGGATGTCTTCTTTGCAGAAATGTCTGTTCATGTCTTCTGCCCATTTCTTGATTGGATTATTTGTTCTTTGGGTGTTGAGTTTGCTAAGTTCTTTATAGATTCTGGACACTAGTCCTTTATCTGATATGTCGTTTGCAAATATCTTCTCCCATTCTGTCAGTTGTCTTTTGATTTTGTTAACTGTTTCCTTTGCTGTGCAAAAGCTTTTGATCTTGATGAAATCCCAGTAGTTCATTTTTTCCCTTGCTTCCCTTGCCTTTTGCGTTGTTCCTAGGAAGATGTTGCTGCGGCAGAGGTCGAAGAGGTTGCTGCCCGTGTTCTCCTCAAGGATTTTGATGGATTCCTTTCGTACATTGAGGTCCTTCATCCATTTTGAGTCTATTTTTGTGTGTGGTGTAAGGAAATGGTCCAATTTCATTTTTCTGCATGTGGCTGTCCAATTTTCCCAGCACCATTTATTGAAAAGGCTGTCTTTTTTCCATTGGACATTCTTTCCTGCTTTGTCGAAGATTAGTTGACCATAGAGTTGAGGGTCTATTTCTGGGCTCTCTATTCTGTTCCATTGATCTATGTGTCTGTTTTTGTGCCAGTACCATGCTGTCTTGATGATGACAGCTTTGTAATAGAGCTTGAAGTCCGGAATTGTGATGCCACCAACGTTGGCTTTCTTTTTCAATATCCCTTTGGCTATTCGAGGTCTTTTCTGGTTCCATATAAATTTTAGAATTATTTGTTCCATTTCTTTGAAAAAGATGGATGGTACTTTGATAGGAATTGCATTAAATGTGTAGATTGCTTTAGGTAGCATAGACATTTTCACAATATTTATTCTTCCAATCCAGGAGCATGGAACATTTTTCCATTTCTTTGTGTCTTCCTCAATTTCTTTCATGAGTACTTTATAGTTTTCTGAGTATAGATTCTGTGTCTCTTTGGTTAGGTTTATTCCTAGGTATCTTATGGTTTTGGATGCAATTGTAAATGGGATTGACTCCTTAATATCTCTTTCTTCTGTCTTGCTGTTGGTGTAGAGAAATGCAACTGATTTCTGTGCATTGATTTTATATCCTGACACTTTACTGAATTCCTGTATAAGTTCTAGCAGTTTTGGAGTGGAGTCTTTTGGGTTTTCCACATATAGTATCATATCATCTGCGAAGAGTGATAATTTGACTTCTTCTTTGCCGATTTGGATGCCTTTAATTTCCTTTTGTTGTCTGATTGCTGAGGCTAGGACCTCTAGTACGATGTTGAATAGCAGTGGTGATAATGGACATCCCTGCCGTGTTCCTGACCTTAGCGGAAAAGCTTTCAGTTTTTCTCCATTGAGAATGATATTTGCGGTGGGTTTTTCATAGATGGCTTTGATGATATTGAGGTATGTGCCCTCTATCCCTACACTTTGAAGAGTTTTGATCAGGAAGGGATGTTGTACTTTGTCAAATGCTTTTTCAGCATCTATTGAGAGTATCATATGGTTCTTGTTCTTACTTTTATTGATGTGTTGTATCACATTGACTGATTTGCGGATGTTGAACCAACCTTGCAGCCCTGGAATAAATCCCACTTGGTCTTGGTGAATAATCTTTTTAATGTACTGTTGAATCCGATTGGCTAGTATTTTGTTGAGTATTTTCGCATCTGTGTTCATCAAGGATATCGGTCTATAGCTCTCTTTTTTGGTGGGATCCTTGTCTGGTTTTGGGATCAAGGTGATGCTGGCCTCATAAAATGAGTTTGGAAGTTTTCCTTCCATTTCTATTTTTTGGAACAGTTTCAGGAGAATAGGAATTAGTTCTTCTTTAAATGTTTGGTAGAATTCCCCCGGGAAGCCGTCTGGCCCTGGGCTTTTGTTTGTTTGGAGATTTTTAATGACTGTTTCAATCTCCTTACTGGTTATGGGTCTGTTCAGGCTTTCTATTTCTTCATGGTTCAGTTGTGGTAGTTTATATGTTTCTAGGAATGCATCCATTTCTTCCAGATTGTCAAATTTATTGCCGTAGAGTTGCTCATAGTATGTTCTTATAATAGTTTGTATTTCCTTGGTGTTAGTTGTGATCTCTCCTCTTTCATTCATGATTTTATTTATTTGGGTCCTTTCTCTTTTCTTTTTGATAAGTCGGGCCAGGGGTTTATCAATTTTATTAATTCTTTCAAAGAACCAGCTCCTAGTTTCGTTGATTTGTTCTATTGTTTTTTTGGTTTCTATTTCATTGATTTCTGCTCTGATCTTTATGATTTCTCTTCTCCTGCTGGGCTTAGGGTTTCTTTCTTGTTCCTTCTCCAGCTCCTTTAGGTGTAGGGTTAGGTTGTGTACCTGAGACCTTTCTTGTTTCTTGAGAAAGGCTTGTACCGCTATATATTTTCCTCTCAGGACTGCCTTTGTTGTGTCCCACAGATTTTGAACCGTTGTATTTTCATTATCATTTGTTTCCATGATTTTTTTCAATTCTTCTTTAATTTCCCGGTTGACCCATTCATTCTTTAGAAGGATACTGTTTAGTCTCCATGTATTTGGGTTCTTTCCAAACTTCCTTTTGTGGTTGAGTTCTAGCTTTAGAGCATTGTGGTCTGAAAATATGCAGGGAATGATCCCAATCTTTTGATACCGGTTGAGTCCTGATTTAGGACCGAGGATGTGATCTATTCTGGAGAATGTTCCATGTGCACTAGAGAAGAATGTGTATTCTGTTGCTTTGGGATGAAATATTCTGAATATATCTGTGATGTCCATCTGGTCCAGTGTGTCATTTAAGGCCTTTATTTCCTTGCTGATCTTTTGCTTGGATGACCTGTCCATTTCAGTGAGGGGAATATTAAAGTCCCCTACTATTATTGTATTGTTGTTTATGTGTTTCTTTGATTTTGTTATTAATTGGTTTATATAGTTGGCTGCTCCCACGTTGGGGGCATAGATATTTAAAATTGTTAAATCTTCTTGTTGGACAGACCCTTTGAGTATGATATAGTGTCCTTCCTCATCTCTTATTACAGTCTTTGGCTTAAAATCTAATTGATCTGATATAAGGATTGCCACTCCTGCTTTCTTCTGATGTCCATTAGCATGGTAAATTCTTTTCCACCCCCTCACTTTAAATCTGGAGGTGTCTTCGGGCTTAAAATGTGTTTCTTGGAGGCAACATATAGATGGGTTTTGTTTTTTTATCCATTCTGATACCCTGTGTCTTTTGACAGGGGCATTTAGCCCATTCACATTCAGGGTAACTATTGAGAGATATGAATTTAGTGCCATTGTATTGCCTGTAAGGTGACTGTTACTGTATATGGTCTCTGTTCCTTTCTGATCTACCACTTGTAGGCTCTCTCTTTGCTTAGAGGACCCCTTTCAAGATTTCCTGTAGAGCTGGTTTGGTATTTGCAAATTCTTTCAGTTGTTGTTTGTCCTGGAAGCTTTTAATCTCTCCTTCTATTTTCAATGATAGCCTAGCTGGATATAGTATTCTTGGCTGCATGTTTTTCTCGTTTAGTGCTCTGAAAATATCATGCCAGCTCTTTCTGGCCTGCCAGGTCTCTGTGGATAAGTCAGCTGCCAATCTAATATTTTTACCATTGTATGTTACAGACTTCTTTTCCCGGGCTGCTTTCAGGATTTTCTCTTTGTCATTGAGACTTGTAAATTTTACTATTATGTGACGGGGTGTGGGCCTATTCTTATTTATTTTGAGGGGCATTCTCTGAACCTCCTGAATTTTGATGCTTGTTCCCTTTGCCATATTGGGGAAATTCTCCCCAATAATTCTCTCCAGTATACCTTCTGCTCCCCTCTCACTTTCTTCTTCTTCTGGAATCCCAATTATTCTAATGTTGTTTCGTCTTATGGTGTCACTTATTTCTCGAATTCTCCCCTCGTGGTCCAGTAGCTGTTTGTCCCTCTTTTGATCAGCTTCTTTATTCTCTGTCATTTGGTCTTCTATATCACTAATTCTTTCTTCTGCCTCATTTATCCTAGCAGTGAGAGCCTCCATTTTTGATTGCACCTCATTAATAGCTTTTTTGATTTCAACTTGGTTAGATTTTAGTTCTTTTATTTCTCCAGAAAGGGCTTTTATATCTCTCGAGAGGGTTTCTCTAATATCTTCCATGCCTTTTTCGAGCCCGGCTAGAACCTTGAGAATTGTCATTCTGAACTCTAGATCTGACATATTACCGATGTCTGTATTGATTAGGTCCCTAGCCTTCGGTACTGCCTCTTGTTCTTTTTTTTGTGGTGAATTTTTACGTCTTGTCATTTTGTCCAGATAAGAGTAAATGAAGGGGCAAGTAAAATACTAAAAGGGTGGCAACAACCCCAGGAAAATATGCTTTAGCCAAATTAGAAGAGATCCAAAATCGTGAGTGGGGAGAAAGGGGATAAAAAGAGGTTCAAAAAGGAAGAAAGAAAAAAGAAAAAAAAAAAAAAAAAAAAAAAAAAAAGAAAAGAATTTTTTTTTTTTTTTTTAAAAAAGAAAACACCTAAGAAAAATGTAAAAATATATATATATATATATATTAGATAAACTAGTAAAAAATCGTTAAAAAAGAAAAAGGTAACAGTTAAAAAAAAAAAATTTTACCCGAAGGCGAGAAAAAAAAAAAAAAAAAAATGAAAAAGAAAAAATTAAATTAACTGCAAGACTAAAAAAAATCACAGGAAAAAAGCCATGAGTTCCGTGCTTGGCTTTCTCCTCCTCTGGAGTTCTGCTGCTCTCCTTGGTATTGAAACCGCACTCCTTGGTAGGTGAGCTTGGTCTCGGCTGGATTTCTTGTTGATCTTCTGGGGGAGGGGCCTGTTGTAGTGATTTTCAAGTGTCTTTGCCCCAGGCGGAATTACACCGCCCTTACCCGGGGCCGGGGTGAGTAATCCGCTCGGGTTTGCTTTCAGGAGCTTTTGTTCCCTGAGCGCTTTCCGTAGAGTTCCAGAGGACGGGAATACAAATGGCGGCCTCCTGGTCTCCGGCCCGGAGGAGCCGAGAGCCCAGGGCCCCACTCCTCAGTGCGCCCTCAGAGAACAGCGCCCAGTTACTCCCGTCTGCCTGACCTCCGGCCGCGCTCCGAGCTCACCGAGCCTGCGACCGGTTCAAGGTAACACGGAGCTGCGAGCTTACTGTCGGCTCTGTCTCTGTAGCCGGCTTTCCCGTTCCAATACCCGCAAGCTCTGCGACACTCAGACACCCCCGATCCTTCTGTGACCCTGCGGGACCTGAGGCCACGCTGACCCCGCGTGGGCTTCGCTCCGGTTTAGCCTCTGGAGCGATGTCCCTCCGCGGAACAGACTTTAAAAGTCCTGATTTTGTGCGCGGTTGCTCCGCCGCTTGCCGGGAGCCGGCCCCTCCCCCCGGGGTCTATCTTCCCGTCGCTTTGGATTCACTTCTCCGCCAGTCCTACCTTTCAGAAAGTGGTTGTTTTTCTGTTTCCAGAATTGCTGTTCTTCTTCTCTTCGATCTGCCGATGGATTTTCAGGTGTTTGCAATCTTTAGATAAGCTATCTAGCTGATCTCCGGCTAGCTGAAGCAGTCTCAGCTTGCTACTTCTCCGCCATCTTGACTCCTCAGAACTACTATTTTTTGTTTATTTGAAAAGGGGCGGGGAATCTAGGCTTGTCAGATTGAAAGCGGGCCATTTTCATACTTGGTTTTTTCATACTTGCAATGACAAAAAAGCGGGTTTTTTCATACTTGCAATGGACTTTTCCTCCAACTGGAAAAATTCGGAAAAAAAAAAAATTCAGGGGACAGAACAAGTGTAACGTATCTACATACTTTCAACCTACTTAGGGGCCTTTGTAGGTCTGAAAAAATCCCCACTATTTCCATGACAACAGACGTTATCATGACATCTACTTCTTGACAAGAAGTGAATTTATAAACCCTGGATTTATTATCTATGTATCATTTTTTGCAGAAATGCATCAGAATAAGACAGGCATACCATACTTTTATGAAATAATTCATATAGCTGGCTGTCAGGAGAATCGGGAACTTTGTAAAAGAACCATGCTTTATATTCATAACGCAATCATCTCTCTAACTGTTCCTCACAAGCAGTTGGATTCTGACAAATGAACAGCAGATATCTGTCGCAAATCACATGCCATTTCTCACCTTTGCATTTTAGTGCTTTCACCGAATTACTCGTGTTTGGGGGCAAGCGACATAAACTGCACAGAATTAAAACAGTCCGGGAAGCATCCTGATCAGAGAGCCACCTGCGGGGCTCCTGCGGAATGTCACAGTGGTCACTTACCACAGGGGCAAGTAAGGGCTGGAGAGGCAGAAAGGATCTGAAGCCTGACCATGCAGGCACCCTGATATGGACTGCTCTGTCAGGAGCAAGGCATGTGACTATCTCTAATTCACGGCATACGGGCCAGCTGCAGTTTTGGCCACCCACCTTAGAACGGCCTGTTCGGTAACTGTCAGAGGTAAGTCAGAGAAGTGAGAAAAATCCACATTGCTTCTTGCAGAGAAAAACAAAAGAAAATGCTTCGCACATAGTATTTTGAGACAGAAATAAGGAATTGGTTCAAGCAGAGGCAAAAGCAGGCTTAAAATGATCCATAAACCGTAAGACGGACCGAGCCCCTGGAAGCAGAACCCCATTTCAGGGCATCGCTGCATCCCTGCCCACACAGGCGGATGTGGACACAGTCAGTACTGGGAGATCTGGCAGGAGGGAGGCCCCATCACAGCTTTCTGACTGTTGCCCCTTCCCCAAAATGCCCACTCCCAGAGCCCTGTCTGTGTGGTTCATTGCAAAATCCACAGCTGGCACGTAGTAGAGGCTCAGTAAACATTCATCAGCCAGTTAGGCCACCAGCAAGGCTCTTGCTTTTTTCCGAGATGGCCTGTGCTCTTCACAGACAGCTCAGAGAATTCATGTGAGATTTTAGGATGCAATCGTTGTATTGTGCTCATCTTGTTTTAAAAGAATCCTCATCTCTAAGAGAGACATCCTGAAGCATTTATTATTTGTAGATGAAGTGATATGATGTCTTGAACTGTTTCAAAATAATTCAGCGGGGGCTGGCTAGGGACAGAGATGAACCAAGATAGGCCATGAGTTGCAAACGGCTAAAGCTTGGTGATAAAGACATCAGAGTTCGTTATACTATTCTCTCTACTCTTGTACATGTTTGAAAAAGAAAGAACCATAAAAGAACTTATTATTCACTCAGTAAACATGCACTGAACACCTAATATGTACGAGGTGCTCAAGATTTAGTGGTGAATGTGAAAGGCAAGTTTTCTGCCCACATGGAACTTATGTGTAGGTGAAGGGGTCAGATTGTTGATAAACAAAGTAACTACATATATGATTCATGCTCAGATGAAAATACATGGGGGTCATGAGAGAAAATAAGTGAGAAGTAATGATTATTAATTTAGAGCGACTGGTCAGGGAAGGCCTCCAGGTGGAAGTGATAATGACTGAAGCTGAGCCCAGAAGGATGGGAAGGAACTAATTATCCAACAGGTAAAGAAAGGGCCTTCCAGGCAAACGGAAGAGAAATTGCAAAGGCCCTGTGGCAGAAAAAGTCTGGTGTGTTTTAGGCACACGTAGAACCAAACGAGGTAGGAAAGAATGGCATGAGATTTGATTAGAGTGGCAAATAGGGACCAGATCTTACAGGGCCTTGTGGCCCATGGTCAGGAGAGGGTCTTTATTTAAATTTTCAGGAAATTCTTCTTTATGTTCAGTTTCAAATTGCATCTTTGTAATGTGTGGCCCTGTGACTTCCTTTGATTGACAGAATGAACAGAAGGGATGAGTATCGTTTCTGGGGCAGAAGCTTTAAGAGAAAGTGCGTGATTTGCATTATTTTCTTCTCCCTCTACTACAGGGACTTGCAATGAATGTTCCACACAGTGACTGCCTCTACAGCCTCGGTCCAATAATGACAAGAAACAGCCTCAACTGACCCCGACTGCAGAAATATGAAATAAACCTTTGTTATCTTATGCCACTGACATTTGAGGGATGTTTGTTCTTACAATATAACCTATCCTATCCTGATTGATACACGGAATTAACTAAAGCTAATCAATAATCAAGACTTTTTACCCCAGAACTCTTCTGAGCCTTTAACCAACAAAAAACCATTGCAAATCTCCAAGAGAAGAATGCAGCATTTTCCAAACTAATTGGACCACAACAACCTTTCTGAAGAAACGTTTGTAAGACAGTTAAGGAAGTGCTAAGTTCAAGTTTGAGGGCAGCTTTTTATCCCTGATGACTAATTTCAAACTTCTGATCAACAAAAATCCCTCCCAATTTTTATACAGAACCACTCTTAAGCCAAACGTCCCCATTCTTTCTTTCTGCAAATGATTGCTTTAGACCGAAAGCAGAATTTTACATTCATTCCTATTAAACATTTTAGTTTACTGTTCCAACATATTGGGATCTAAATGCTGTCATGTACCCTGGACATCCTTTCACTTGAAGGCTCTCATATGGGAAGGGCTGGTTGCCCTGCGAAGGGACAGCCAAAAGGGACTTCATATAAATAATCAGGCCACTTGACCCTTTGCTCTAGGCAGCAATCATCTCACCTTGGGACTTCTGATCTATATCAGGCATTCCCCTGACACTCTCATTCAGCTAATCTCCAAATGTCTTCTCTAGCTGCTTCTCTAGTAGCTTCTCTAGCAGCTTCCCTACTAGCGCCGGACTGGTGCTTCGTAGTCCTGGCTCTACCGCCCTCCCTGCTGTGATTGGGATCTTCTGGACTCCACAGCAATCCCCTTGCCCAGCCCCATCCCGTATGAAGAGCATTTTCAGCAAAGCCCTTGTTGGTCAGGACTTTTGGTAGGCAGTTCACTAGTGCCCTGCCCATCTCTAACCATCATCTTGTGGCTGGTGGCATAGTCCCCCCATCTACCACCCACTGCTGAGAGCTGCTGGTTACACCTACATCCCCTGGGTACCTCGGATACCTCCTAGTCTGAAATCGGGTGCAGGAGAGGCCCCAGTGACCAGCCCTTTGGCTACACACTAGTGGCTTCTTTGGGGATTAATATTCCTTGATTAAGCAACAGTCTTGGGCTGTCTTAGAGGTTAACAAGGATTGATCCTACCTAGTATGTAATTTCTCTTCAAAGATATTTATATTGTACACATTTAAATAGACTAACTTCAAGATACATTCATTTAATTGCAAATAATATAACGAATTTTGAATTTATTTTTTGTGGATTTTGACTGGAAGATTCACTCATACAAATTTCAAAAAATATACACAAAACATGAAATCCTAATGTTCCAGTGTTCCCAAAACTTACTCTAAAATTTACTGCCCAGAGGTGCCTGGCTGGCTCATTCGTAGGAACATGTGACTCTTGATCTCTGGGTTTTAAGCTTAATACCCACGTTGGGTATAGAGATTACATAAAAAACAAAATCTTATAAAAAAAAATAAAATTTAGGGTGCCTGGGTGGCTCAGTTGGTTATGCGACTGCCTTTGGCTCAGGTCATGATCTTGGAGTCCCAGGATCGAGCCCCGCATCAGGCTCTCTGCTCTGCAGAGAGAGCAGAGAGGTGCCTCTGACCCTCGCCCTTTCTCATGCTGTCTCTCTTTCTCAATATCTCTCTCAAATAATAAATAAAATCTTTTAAAAAAATAAAATTTATTGTCTATCCCCATCGAATATGTAAGTACCAGGTGGCAGCTAAAATGTTAGAATCATTTTACTTTCTTTTATATTTTGTAAGTATAACTTTTCCCCTCAAGGGAAAAAAATCAAGAAAATTGATACATTAAGAGGGAGCCAACAACATGCTGATTGGAAAACATGAGTAAAGCAATGAGATCTTCGAGAAAATATTTAAAGTGAGCTTTGAATGAATTCTTAGCTAAAGTGCTAAAGGCTTAAAGGAAGCAGAACAAAATATCATTTGCAATCTGATAATGAGGGGATTATAGTTAGGAACAAACACAATGGAAGGTATACGATCTTATAATTTAGAAGGGAAGAAATAAGATAATTATCATATAGAATGGCTGAAAAGCAAGAGTGAAAGAACAGGCAAATAGTGCTTCCTAAATATTTGTTTCCCGAGGAAATGTGCTAGGAAGATAGAGACAGGCTGACAGACTATTCATATGTTCAGTAAATGTGGGAAAGGTAGCTTTTGTAGCTTTATATTGCCAATCGTGTTTAATAGGACTTTATAATGTGATCTCAGTGAGGTCATTTTAGAACCGAGTTGGAGAATACTAATGCCCATCAGAATACTAAAGATGAGTAAGGACGTGCTGGCCTGTTGGGAGAGATTATGATTGAATCTGATGCTGAGAAGCAGATTTAAGTCCATGGGGACAGTCAGACACGACAGAAGAATTTTGCAAGAGAAAGACATCAAGGAATTGTCCATATTTTAATGCCTCCACAGGACTGAAGTGTCAATAATGTAGGCCTGTCACTTGTCTCATTTGCTGGGATGACTTTAGGTGGCTTGGGAGAGAAGCTAGGGATTGCAGAAATGACCAATTCTTGACTGGGAAGCTGTATTTCTACTAGGTGACACTAGATTCCAACTGGAAATTTCCCAGCCTTTTGTTTTTGATCAGAAGTCAGCAAACTTTCTGTAAAGGGTTAGTGTGTTAGACAGAATAATGGCCCACAAAAATGTCCACATCCTAATTCTCAGAACCTATGAATAGGTTACCCTATATGGTAGAAAAGACTTTGAAGATGTGATTAAGTGAAGGACCTTTGTTGTGGGGTTGGGGCAGCGTATCCTGGACTATCTGAATGGGCCGAATCTAATCACATGGGTCCTTAAAGTCAGAAGAGTTTTCCCAGCGGTGGTCAGAGGGAGATGTGACTCCAGAAGAAAAGCACACGGAGATGCAACACTGCTGGCTCTGGAGACGGAGGACAGGGCCAGGAGCCAAGGAATGCAGGCAGCCTTTAAGAGCTAGAAGAGGCACAGAAACAGATATTCCCCTAGAGGGGTCAGAAGAGAATATCCACCCTCCCAACACCTTGATTTTGGCCTAAGTGAGATCGTGTCAGGCTTCTACCTACAGAACCATAAAATAACAAATTCGTGTTGTTTTAAGCCACTTTCTCAAATGTGTCATGGCACCGGTAGCCAGGTAGTAGACGTTTTGGGCTTTGTGGGCCGTCCAGTCCCTGCCGCAATCACTCAGCTTTACTGTTGGAGCACACAAGTAGTTACACAATCCAAGTCAACCAAGGCTATCCTTATCCTTATGCTTACAACATCCTTTGACTTACACTGTGTTATGTGGAAATAATAAGAGAACCTATTAAACTAAACAGACCCATAGGGGATTTTATTTTAAAACTCCTCTTACAAGAGAACTTCATATAGATGGAGGGGATTACGAGGTACAAACTTCCAGTTATAAGTAAGTCACAGGGATGAAAAGAACAGCATGGGGGGGTCAGTCCGTAATATTGCAGTAACGTTGCGTGGTGACACATGGTGACGGCATTTACTGTATGCTTTGTAGAGTACATTGGAAGGAATGACCCTGAGGTTTTATCAGGACATGGAAAGAAAGGACACAGAAGGGAAGGAATCTGACATCCTTCCTACCCACACTGGAATAGGGCATAGATGAAAAATAAAATTCCATCGTATAAAGTCATGGGGGAAAAAGATAACTTCATTTTTTAGGTCTTGTATCACACTTTTGTTCTATTCTTGGGTACATGCAGGCCCGACTTTTGTAAGCAAGGTTTCCGTCTACAGGCTGTTACCCATAGGACACAGAAAGGTGTCTGCTAATGTCTCCTAGACTTCTGGAACATGAGCTAGCAAACTAAAGCCCTACAATCTGTTTCTGTAAATAAAACTTTATTGGCATACAACCATACCTCAGTGTATAGGCAGTAGAAATGTGTGCAGGGGAGGCATATGCCAAAATGTTCATAGTCTAGTCTTTGGTAGTAGCATCCCCAAATTATAAACACCTCACAGAAACATCAAAAATAGAACGGATAAATGATAGCATATTCATACAATGGAACTGACCTCAAAAATGAATGAACTACAGCTACACACATCAACATGGATATACCTCGTCAACAAAATTTAGCTAAAACAGTCTGACACAAAAGAATACAGACTACATTATTCTATTTATACGAACTCTATGATCCAGCAACTTTTACTTCTGGGCATATAAAGGAACTAAAGTCAGGACTCAAATAGATTCTCTTATGCTAACCTTGACAGCACCATTAATCACAGTCACCAAGAACTGGAAACGGTCCAAATGCCCAAGAACAGATGAACAGATAAATAAAACGTGATCTAGCCATACAGTAGAATATTATTCAGCCCATAAAAGGATAGAAATTCTGCAATGTGCTGAAACACAGACGAACTCCAAGGACATTATGTTAAGTGAAATAAGCCAATCACAAAAAGACAGATACTATATGATTCCATTTACATCAAGTACACAGAGTAGTCAAAATCATAAAGACAGAAGGTTGAGTGGTGGTTACCGGGGCTAGGAGGGGGCTGGACGGAGGGGAAGGTAGGGAGTTATGTTCAACAGATACAGAGTTTCAGTTTTACAAGACGAAAATAGGGATGGACAGTGATGATGGCTGTGTAACACCGGGAATGTATATAATATCACTGAACTGGGAGCCTGGGTGGCTCAGTGGGTTAAAGCCTCTGCTTTCGGCTCGGGTCATGATCCCAGGGTCCTGAGATCGAATCGGACTCTCTGCTCAGCAGGGAGCCTGCTTCCCTTCCTCTCTCTCTCCCTGCCTCTCTGCCTACTTGTGATCTCTGTCTGTCAAATAAATAAATAAAATCTTTAAAAAAAAATTTTAAAAATCACGAACTGTGCACTTAAAATGATTAATATGGTAAATTTTATGTTATATATATTTTACCACAATAAAAAAGACTACAGACTATATTATTCTATCTATATCAAGTTCAAAACCAGGCAAAACTAAGATAGAATGTTTAAGGTTGCAATATAGAAGTCAAAGTGTAAAGAATATGAAGGACTGAATACTGGAAAAAAAGTAGAATAGTGACTTCTTTGTGGGGAAAGAGGGACACACCAAGGGCTTTTGGGAATAGTATGAACGCTCTATTCTTCATCTGGGTTGTGGTTCATGTATATTCATTTTATAATAATTTATTAAGCTATGATTCTTGTTTCATGCCCTCTTCTCTGTGGATGTGTTGTGTTTCACAATTTAAATTGTTTTTTCTTTCTTTTTTTTAAAAAAATATTTTATTTATTTATTTGAGAGAGAGAGAGAGCGTGCACAAGCCGGAGGGAGAGGGAGAAGCAGGCTCCATGCTGAGCTGGGAGCCCCAGGTGGGGCTCGATCCCAGGACTCTGGGATCATAACCTGGGCCAAAGGGAGATGCTTCACCCACTGAGACACTCAGGTGCCCATACAATTTAAACATTTTTAAAGAAAAGGATTAAATTGTACTTAGCAGAAAGCTCAGGCAATGCCACTTGGAGTTAGAGCTTTAGAGAAGACGGTCAGAGCAAGCAGATATGCAACACAGCTTGAGTGTCGAGCACTTTAAGTACCAAGTTAGGTTTCTAAGTATACTCATTTCCTACTGGGCTGCTGGGACACAGGCACTTACACACATAGCTAGTGGGGGGAACAGTAAGAGAATACACAGTGGTATAACTCTAATGGAAAGCAAATTGACCATACTTAACAAAATTTCAATGTATTATAATTTCACTTTTGGAGTTTAGTCTATATATACATGCTCACAGACATAAAATAAAATGCATACAACTCCCTCATTACAGTATTGCTTCTAACAGTAAGAAGACTGGGACAAACCCCATGTCAGTCAATAGGAAACTGGTTAAATAAACTCTGAGATAACCATGCAAGGAATACCATGCAAATGTTAAAAAAAAGAAGAAGAAGAAGAAGAAGAAGAAGAAAGAAAGAAAAAGTAGAAGAATGAGTAAGATCTCCCAGTGCAGACCTGGTACTAATTCCAGATTGCGTGCCAACCTGAAAAAATTGAGGTAGAGGGCCACATAGATGCTATCTTTTGTGTAAGAAAGAATAATACAAGAATATGTTTTTGTATTTTCTTGCATTGTATAAGAGGATATATAACAAATTAATAAAAGTGATTACCTCTAGGGGCACCTGGGTGGCTCAGTCGGTGAAGCCTCTACCTTCAGTCCAGCTCATGATCTTGGGGTCCTGGGATCAAGCTCCACATCACGCTCCCTGCTCAGCAGGGAGTCTGCTTCTCCCTCTCCCTCTGCCCCTTCCCTCTGCTTGTGTTCTCTCTCTCTCTCAAATAAATAAATAAAATCTTTTTTTAAAATGTCATTACCCTAAAGGATAAAGGAACAGGTAACAGGAACATGGGGAAGAAACAGGAATGAGATCTCTCAACATAGAGATTCTTATGTTCTGATTTGCAAATCATGTGGGTGTATTATCTACTCATAAAACAAAACTGAATTTAAAAAAAAACAGAAAAAAGAAATGAAAAAACACATTTTCCACCAACAAGGGCTCAAGATTACTTTCCAATGTCATTTGAAAGACAACTCAAGGGACACCTGGGTGGCTCAGTGGGTTAAAGCCTCTGCCTTCGGCTCAGGTCATGATCTTGGGTTCCTGGGATCGAGCCCCGCATTGGGCTCTCTGCTCTGCGGGGAGACTGCTTTCCCCCTCTCCTCTCTGCCTGCCTCTCTGCCTACTTGTGATCTCTGTCAAATAAATAAATAAAATCTTTAAGAAAGAAAAAGAGAACTCAAAGGGATGACAAAAAATTGGTGTGATGAGGCGCCTGGGTGGCTCAGTCAGTTAAGTGACTGCCTTCAGCTCAGGTCATGATCCTGGAGTCCTGGGATCGAGTTCGCATCAGGCTCCCTGTTCAACAGGGAGGCTGTGTCTCTCTCTGACCCTCCGCTTCTTGTGCTCACTCTCTCTCTCATTCTCTTTCTCTCTCAAATAAATAAATCTTCAAAAAAAAAATGGTGTGAAGAACAAATAAATGTCATTGTGTTGATTTGAGTTTTGTGTTGGGTTGGATAACTTTGAATCCCCAGAGCAGGGGACAAATGATACATAACATAGACGTGAGGCTAGAAGACTCACTGGAAAAAGTCTTCTGTTCTGTATATCCATATTTGGTGCCAATTTGTTGAGGAAACCCTATCTAATTTGATGTTATTGAAAAATGCCCAGTAACTTTACAAAGTTTTTCCTCTAGGGAGTTATTCTTAGAGTGTTAACATAAGTGGCTCACTGAGAACTCAGCATCTATGATGATAAGAGTCATCAAATAGGAAAACAGAAATAAATGAGCACATACAAAAAGGATAAACAAATGAATGAATAAATAGAAGACCCCTTGTCTGCCATGCATGGTAATTGTTGGCCTGCAGCATGGCTCTAGGCTGCTGGCATTATTTCAGTTCATTTTCCAAGTCAATCTGGATACACTTCATTGAAAATATGTATAATTTGCTTAAAAATCAGAAAAATGTTGCTCCCCCTATGACCCAGCAATTACACTACTTGGTATTTATCTAAAGGATACAAACACAGTGATCCGAAGGGACACCTGCACCCCAATGTTTCTAGCAGCAATGTCCACAACAGACAAAATATGGAAAGAGCCCAGATGTTCAACAGATTAATGGAAAAAGAAAATGTGGCACATATATACAATGGAATATTACTCAGCCATCAAAAAGAATGAAATCTTACCATTTGCAATAGCATGGTTGGAACTGAAGTGTATTATGATAGGCAAAATAAGTCAGTCAGTGAAAGACAAATACCATACAATTTCACTCATATGTGGAACTTAAGAAACAAAAGAGATGAACATAGGGAAGGGAAGGAAAAATAAAATAAGATAAAAACAGAGAGGAAGAATGTTCATAACAACAACATCCACAATAGCCAAACTGTGGAAGGAGCCAAGATGCCCTTCAACAGACAAATGGATAAAGAAGATATGGTCCATATACTCAGCCATCAGAAAAGATGAATCCCCACCATTTGCATCAACATGGATGGAAATGGAGGAGATTACGCTGAACGAAATAAGTCAAGGAGAGAAAGTCAATTATCATATGGTTTCACTCACAATGTGGATCATAAGGAATAGCATGGAGAACCATAGGGGAAGGGAGGAAAAACTGAAGGGGAAGAAATCAGAGAGGGAGGCAAACCTTAAGAGACTCTTAACTCCAGGAACCAGACAGAGGGTTGCTGGAGAGGAGGGGGTAACTGGGTGATGGGCATTAAGGAAGGCACTTGTGATGAGCACTGAGTGTTCTATGCAAGTGACGAATCACGAAATTCTACTCTTGAAACTAATAATACTGTATGTTAACTAACTACAATTTAAAATCTTGAAAGAAAAAAAAGAGTGTTGCTACATCTTTTCTCCCTTTCTCTAGCACCCCCTCCCCACCAAGAATAGGAAGGAAATAAAAGGTTTCAGTGTCCACCTGAATCCTGATGCTTGACATTCTTGAATTAAATAATAAAAAAGAGATGTATTTACTTTGCAGATAGGGATCTTGCCATCCTGTCTACACTCCCCACTTCATTAACTCCCAAGCTTCAAGAGTAGAAAGCATAGTGAGTTTAAAAACAAGAGAGGAAGCTTAGCCAAAAAAAAAAATTAGAAGTCTGTGATACAGTTCTGCTTCCTCTGCTTTTAAATGGTTACTACTGCTTTCATATATTGGTTCCATTAGCACTAATGTCATTACTAGAAAATCCATTACTAGCCCTTAATCCACTGAAAGGAGAGTTTCTTCTTAAAATTAAGGAAGAAGCTATCCTCTTTAAGCTACACAGATTGCATCTCTCCTAAGTGAACAATAAAGCATATTACTAATTACATTAATGCATCCAGCCATTTCTCTTCTGGTGGTATTTGGTAAAGTTTGTTACCGGTTTTATTAATTTAAATTATAAGGGGGCTTTTTTTGTTGTTGCTGATGGTTTCGGATTTTGTTGTTCTACAAAGAATGAGGCCATCGGGCTTCTTGACTTGTGGGCAGAGCTATCTACTCAGGTTGGGGGCTTCCTATACGTTTCCACTAGGCGCATTCATGGCGTAGACTGGATTTTCCCCTCTCAAAATGACAAGCCCCACTGCTGACAGGTAATTTTTGTGGGCGTGACTGAGACAAAAGTAACCAGAACACTTGGCCTGAGTTGTATTGATTTTGAGGTCGGTGGGATTAAAATATACAGAACCCTGTTGCCAAATGCAGATTGATTTTTCTATTATATTTCCTTTGACTTATTTCAGTGGTAAGTGATCTCAGGTGGGCTCAGACGGTGAAAAAATCCCAGGCATCTGTCACAAGAGAACTTTATTCCAGTCTTAATTCTATAGCCACTCTCTCAAGTTGGTGTAATTCACCTAATAGCCTTATTTGGACTCCTCCCACTTCCCTCATCCCTGAATTCTTCATCAGTAAATTCCCCTATAAAGTGCTTTTAGCTACTTAAAAGATAATGCCTCTTCTAAGCTGAATTAGACCCACCCAGAATTTAAATGCTGAAATCCGAACCCCCAGTAGCTTGGAATGTGACTCTGTATTTGAAGATGGGGCATTTAAAGAGGTGATTAAGTTCAAATGAGGTCATTAGGGTGGGTTCTAATCTAATCTGACTTTTGTCCCTATGAGAAGTGGTTATGACACACAGTGACATCAGGGATGTGGGTGCACAGGGAAGAGAACCATATGAGGATAGAACAGGAAGGTGGCCATCTGCAAGCCTCAGAAGAAACCCAGTCCTTGATCTCGTTCTAGCCTCCAGAACTGTGACACAATAAATGTCTGTTGTTTCAGCCACCCACGATCTAGCAGACTAACATGATTTCTTTGAGTCATTCTCTACACAAGGGCTCTCTATCTCTCTTCCAGTTCTGGCAGACTGTGTTAATGCTCTGAATCCTTCACTCCTCCATGTACCTGTGACCTTGGTCATCAGTGTGGCTTTGTGGCTCCACAAGAGGGGAAGTACAGGTTCCTACCCACTGATATTGGTCTTGGCAGTACAATTTGCTTTGCCGGTAGAATATAGGCAAAAGCGATGGTGTGCCAATTCTGAGCCTAGGCCCTAAGGGATGTCACATGTCTCTGCCTCTTTTGTAAATCTGTCATCAAAAATGGAAAAAACAGGGGCGCCTGGGTGGCTCAGTGGGTTAAAGCCTCTGCCTTTGGCTCAGGTCATGATCTCAGGGTCCTGGGATCAAGCCCCACATCGGGCTCTCTGCTCAGCGGGGAGCCTGCTTCCTCCTCTTGCTCTGCCTGCCTCTCTGCCTACTTGGGATCTCTGTCTGTCAAATAAATAAATGAAATCTTTAAAAAAAAATGGAAAAACGTGCTTTAGGTAGCCTCCTAGTCTGGAGAGGATGAGACACACGTGCACCAGCACTAGAGCCAAACTAGTCAGACCCAAGCTCGTGTAGACCTGCACTCCAAAGAAGTGTCCGACTGAGCCTAAACTAGTCCAGCCAATCCTCACTCAACTTACACATCTGTAAGAAGGAGGATCGGCACCTGCTGTAAGCAACTGAGAGCTGGAGAAGAACATACAAGAGGATATGATTGCGGTATTAGGTAATTAACACAAACTCCAAGGTGTAAACATAATAGGATCTGCTTTAAGAAGTTCTGTGTATACAAAACCAGGGTGTAAAAATTATACATACAGGGGCACATGGCTGGCTCAGCCATTAGCACATGCGACTCTTGATCTTGGGGTTATGAGTTCAAGCGCCATGTTGGGTGGAGAGCCTCCTTAAAATTTTTTTAAAATTAATTTAAAAAACATTACACATGTCCATACACAATAAGGGAGATTGTTCATTTGCTATAAAGGCTGCTTCAACTAGCAAACACTTGTCCATATGCAGTATGACTTGATTTTTAGATTGTATAGGGGGGTTTTTGGAGGCTGGATTTTTGTGGAGATAGCCACAGATGTAGTAACGGGATTAGTTTTGTTTTGCTTTATTTTGTTCCGTTTTGTTGAGCCCCAGATGGGTTATGGGCCACACTAGAACCAAGAGATGTAACAAAAACAAGTGGAGGGAGGAACTAGGTGAGCAACTGATGCTGTAATCTGACTTTAAAATCAAGTATAACTAAGAACATGGTTGAAATGTGTAGCTCTGCAGAGTCTAGAAGGCCAGCCGAGCACGTGGTGGTTTCCAGTCCAGCAGCGCCTCACAGGCACATTCCCACCTCAGCGAAGGCCTCGGGGTCCTGGGCCAAGGTCTGGGGTCAGGAGAGTTTAGTTCTACCTCTCACTCTCCCATTGCTTTCTCTGAGTGGTTTTCAACCCACTCTCTCTCTAGCTCTCTTCCCCATGACATCCCATCTTTTAAACTTGACTGTCATCATCGGGGGGTGGGGGGGGGGGAATGGCTTACGTCTCCCAGAGAACCTACCTCAGTTCTCTTTAGGTAGGAGGCCCTCAGGAAGTGACAGCTGGTCAGGACTCTCTCCCCTCACGTTCGTGCTTGGGGCTCTTAGTCTGAAGGAGCTTCAGTACCCCTTACCTACTGCAAGTCTTACAACCTCCTTTTCCATGTGGAGGAACAGGTGGATGGACTGGGCTGGGAGCCGTGTGTCACCGGAGGCTACCAGCGTTTGTCCAAATGAGTGGAGAGCCCAGGACCTGCGAAGCGAGAAGCCAGGTCGCATGAAACGAAGTAAGAGCATGTTTATCCACGGAAAAAAAGACCGGAAACAAAAACTAAAGCCGGGAGAGAAATCTGAAGTCACGGGGCATGAAATAATAGGCAGTGGATTTTGATTAAGTGGAAAATAGACTCCAATTTGGTTTTGGAGAGCTAAATTATTTTGCTGGATGGGAAAATACTGGCAGCAATCACACGAGTGTGTCTGAAATACTGGCCCATAAAGGACCAAGAATAGGCTGGCTCAGAGATGACCCCACGCACCCCAGCCTTCTGACGGGGAAAATGACGTTCGGTAGAGAAACACACATGCACACGCGTGTGCGCGCGCGCACACACACACACACACACACACACACCCCCTTTACATAAGCCAAGTCCTCCTCTCTTTCCTCTTGTCTTTCCAGGTGCCAGACTTGCCTTTCCTTTTTTAAAAATTTATTCACAAACGAACCAGATCGATCTCTCGGTTAAGAAAGGGAAGCTCGTCAAAGTTGCCCTGGGGTGTCGATGAGCGCTGACAATCAGACTATTATCCCAAGCACTCGCAGCAGGTACCTGCGGAGACGCTCCCCGAGAGCAGTGGGAGACGAGGAGCCGCGGCTCCTCAACATCCCATGCCGGGCGTCCCCCATGCCGGGCACTGTGGCGACAGCAAGGGTCCCTCTCCGCCATCCCTCGGAAGAAGAGCCACGGGGGGCTTTCTCAGCGGCAACCCACGGGCTGTTGGGAGCGATGACCTCCCTCACAGACACACCCATGGGACCGGGCCAGCGCGCAGGTCACCGACAGACGGACGCGGGCCGCAACTTCACGGAGGGCCACGCCCCAGGTGACGGCGTGCTCCTGCCACCCCCTCCCGTGCCGGGATGGCCCACCGGGTTTGTCCCGATGCCCGCATGGCCAGTCTCTCCAACGTGACTGACAAGGTTTCTCTTGCTGTACGAAGCTCCGGAGGTGAAAGGCCTCGACAAGGTCATGCATTTTGGGAGAGCGCATCAGTGTGTGGCACGGAGTGGACTTGAATCGTGCTGTCTGTCCTTAGCTGAGACGATTCCTCCGATCAGTGCACTGTAAGAACAATGTCACAGAAGGAGGAAACAGAATGAGAGTAAGGTGTCTCTCGCTAGGACGGCTAGCAGTTTTCGTCGCTGTTCTTTGCCTTGGTGGCTCCTGGGCCGGGTCAGCATCGGAGCTCTCGGGACACGACTCACCATCAGCCTCTGCCCACCCCGGCCCCTCGCAGGGGGACTCTCCGAGGCTCGTGGGCCCCGATTTCCGACCCACACCAGCAGTGGCTGGCTCTGACACGAAGCTGGCTTCTTCCGTCTGAGCCCCTTGTGTGCCCGAGCCATCGCTCGGCCCCAGAGACCGGCATTCCCCGGTCATCCTCTCCGTGACCCCAGCCCTAGGATGACACTTGTGGGTCTCTTTCTCTGCGTGGCTCTCAGGCCTTCCACGGAACGTGGATCTCCGCCTCCTGATCCCACTCCCTCGGCCTGGGATGGCCAGATGGCTTGCCGCACGGGACAGAGCTGGTTTCTGCGACGCTGACATCCTGCCTTCCGTGGAATGCCCCAAACCTTCACAAGAGTATTTGTATGAATTGTGGACTACCACCAGCCTGGACCATCTCCTGCACTCCTATTAGCTGGGTCTTCATTACAGATTTACAGTGATTGTTTCTGTCTTTTTGAAAGACATTTTACTCACAGATAAGGTGACCTTTTGAAAACTACAGTATTGCTTTAGAAAAAAATCATAATATGAAAATATTTTAGAATACATATAACTTACTCTTTCAAGATGATTTTTCACTTAAATCAATGAAAGAAGAGTCAAAACCTCAGGACCACAACACTCACATTATCTTGTGCCATGACGCAGGCAGAATATAACAAGAGTCATTTTTCTGTAAGTGGACGTAAATGGAACGTGATGAGCCTTTGATTTTCTAAGAAGTTCTCCTCATTATTCAGCAAGCTCTGAAAAACACTCTATTTAAAAACAACTACATTTATGTAGTATTTGACACATTTGGTTTTTCTGTCTTTTCTTACTACTACGCAGTTGGGAAATAAGCTGAAGCACATTCACCTTGAGTTTTATAGCACGCTAGCTAACTTTGTACCTAGAGCAAGCCGTAGCCAGCTCCTGTCTCATGAGCATCATTACTACGTACCTAGGTGTGGTGGGCACAGACAGGCACTGGCCCAGGTTTCCGTTCAAGAGGCCCTGCTTGCTGTGAGTGTATTAGACTCACAGCCTCAAATTGTGCACCTCCAAATTCACCATAGCATTTAAGCCAAGGCCACGCATCCTCTGGGCTACACCGAGCCAAGACTGAGCAGGGCAAGGATACTAGAAAAGCACCATTTTTGCCCAGTGCAGTATTCCCAGATGGAGCAGTATGTGCCCAAGACTTCCCATCAAACTGGCCAAGATTTCCTGAGGACCATGCTACAGTCTGAAGGTCTTCCTACTCAATCTTCTAGCCTCCTCTCTCTCCTTATAAAGGTGTTAAATCTGCATTTTGGCCTGAAAGCTCTTTCCATGTGTCTTTCCCCTCTATCTCTCAAATAAATTTCTTCAGATAAATCTCTTACACATCTAATCCCATCTCAGCATATGCTTCTTAGAAGACCTGAACTGACATACTAGGATTATTCCGACCGGCATCTAAATTTGAAGAATCTGCAGTTCAGGAAAATATAAAATGTTCGTGATGTTCGTGGGTGAAGCCATTGGAAATAAACTGAGGTTGGATATGTGGGGTTTGTTTCTCTTTAAAAAACTGATCTCCGTTTATAGATAAAACCTTTATTAGGTTTTTAAAAATATATACATACAGAAAAGTGCTCAAATCAAAATTGGATATTCACCAACTGAACACACCCATGTAATTAGCACCCAGATCAAGACACAGAACATGACTAGCAGCCCTGAAATATCTCTTTGTCTCTTCCCAATCACTACATCCCAAAGATAATGCTGATACCTGACTTTTAACACATAGATTAATTTTATCTCATCTGGGCTTTTAAATTAATGAAATCATACTATATGCATCTTTGTGTCTAGCTTTTTCACTTAACATTTTACTTAATGAGATTTCTGCATGTTCCATGAGTGAGATTTATCCATGTTTTCCATGCAGCAATACCTCATTCATTCTCATGGCTAGAATTCAAAATTGTTCTTAAATCTAAGTCTTGTCAAATGCATCTTCAAGAACTAGATTGGAGATGCCCAGCTGGAGTGTTTTATCATGTTCAATTTTCACTTGACTTTCCATGATTCACTGAAGACAGTTTCTGCCTCTTCTCTTGGAACACTATTTCACAAGTCCTGACATGCAGAAAATGTTCCTGAGAGTCTGAATTTTCCTTCTCAAGAATCCTTTTTATGTTATCTAATTACTCTCCTTGGGACCATTATACTCTTCCTATGATGGAGGACCATTATTTTTCCCTCTTAGTCATCTTTTGGCTATAGTGCCTTTCTTCTTGCTTTTGTAGAACAACTTCTAAATGTTTTGCTAATCTTCCACCATCATTTTGAAGTTCAGGGTCCAAACCCATCAGCAAAATTCCAAAGGCCATATCCAGCCAATGGACACACTGGGCTATATAAAAATCTTCATCTTAGGGAAGAATTTGTTCTTTCCTGAGGTCCCTTCCCTTGTGCCCCTAGGTTAAAACCAACATTATCTTGTCTAAAAACACAAGGCTGCCTTTGAGAACAGGATGTTAAGAGGGGAGAAAATCAACTAATCCATTATGACCATCTTGGTACATGAAAGCACTTTAGGACTTGATCAGCCCCCCTAGTTTTCCTATAACTCTTCATGTGGGTCAGAAAACAACTGTATTTTAGATTACTTTTCTTCACATCTAAAGATGCAATGTCTCCCTGGCAGTTTTCTAAAAGTATTTTGTTCTGAGCTTCTCACCACTTGGAATTATGTCTTCAGTCACTATTTCCGATAATAAGTTTTGATTTGGAGTTAGGACATCAGTCCTTTGATGATTCTTGACCTTTTCCTTTGCAATAGATTAACATCTAACAATGACGACCATAACCGAGGGTCTACTCTGCACAGATCAGTTTATAAACCTTATCTGTAATCTACAAACCTGTAATATAGGCATTCTTATTTGTATCGATTGACAGGGAAACCAAAGCCCTGAGAGGTTAAAGGCCCTGCCTAATGTCATATAGTTAACAAATGACAGAGCTGGGGTTCATGCGTAAGTCTTTGGCTCCAAGATTCATTCTTGTTTTGGTTCCCATCACACTCTTCCCTCAGGCTCACCCATCTACCAGTTCTCCATCTGTTTCCCACATTGCTAACACCCGAGTGTGCGAGCACGCACAGGCACACACATACACACTGTGCTTCATTCTTTTTCGAAGTCGTTACTTCCCTCCTCCACGCTCCACATCCTGGGGCCAAAATGATCTAAGAGAATACTCAGCGTCCCAAGGCAAAATGGCCTAGTATGTAAGAACCTAGACCGGTAAGTGAGACCATTTGGATGTGAATCCTGGTTCCTTCCCTTACTAGCTGTGAGATCTCAGGCAAGTGACCTAATTTCCCTGAACTTCCGTTTCCTCAAAATGTTTCCTTCTTAAAATGAGAATAAAAGTACCTTTCTCGTAGGGCTATTGTGAGGGCAAAATCAGATGGTACAGGTAAAGCTCTCAGCACTGTGCATATAAGTGCTTGACACACTTTAAGTTATTATTACTTATGCCTGGTATCCCATAAAGTCAAGGGATAGTGATTGGTTAGTAATGGTTAAAAGCAGTGGTTCCCAAACCTGGATCTTAATTTAAGCTACCTGCTGGCTCTGAGGGGAGACTTTTCCTTGGCTCTTCCCCTAAAAGTTCTGCCTTAATAAGATTAGGATGGAACCCCAGAATCTGCATTTTCTAAAGCTTCTCCGGGTGACTCCCATATTTAGTCAGACTTGAAAATCTCTGACCTAGAGCATAAGTCTTCAAAGGCGATGGTGTCAGAAGTTATGACTGGGTCATCTCAGGGGGATGCCTGGTATCCCTCAATCTTTCTTCTAAGGTCCTGTCCTCGCTCACGCTGAACAACACCCCACTCACCCAGAAACACAGGGCACACACACACTCTACTCACACGTCACAACCTGGATTGAGCCATGGCCAGGATTGGCCTCCAGAAAGGGAAGAGGACTCTCTTGTTGAAGCACATTACAGAGCGGTGCCAATGGAGCCCCATGTGGTTATTTTGAGGGTGGAGGCAGCTGGCCAGAAGGCTGATCGTGACCTCCAGGTATCATGTAATCTTTAGATCGCCTCTATGACCAAAGACATGCCTACTTCTCCACCTGCAAGACAGGTCTCAAAGCTGACACCACTTCTGTAGTCAACAGGGTAAAAACTGGAGACAGTGTGGCAATCATGGGATTCCAGGGAACTGTCAGTTTTCATAAGGCTCAATCAAATGCTTGGTCTTTCCCCCCACAGGAAGGACCTGTTCTCCTGGGTTCCTGAGGAACACCTCCAATTTCCAATGTGTACACCGCCGCGTTCCATTTTCGCACAAGGGGGTTCCGAGCCCGGGAACTGCAGTTTTAGATCCTGGGGGAGGTCTGGAAGTGCTGAGGTGGTATATAATGGGAGAAGGGCACTGAGGCCTCCATATTTCCTCAGGAGTGAGCTTGAGTGCTCAATCATTTGTGCCCAAAGACAGTACTTGGCAACACAGGAGTTAACTTTCATTCCAAAATGGTGTCGTTCCGTTCGTTTCAATCAATCTGAGGAGCAGCCAAAGCTGGTAAAAAAAAAAAAAAAAAAAAAAAAAAAAGCTGTTCGATCCCAGCTGATCACAGCCCCAGGTGCTTTGATTCAGACTGCTGCTGGGATTTGTTTTCCTGCGAAGAGGCTGTAGTAACTGCTTTTATCATCTACTGTAAGTACAAGAACAGCAGGAAATCAGGCAGTGCGGGAGAAATTAAGCTCTGTGACAAATGATTTGGTTTCTTTCCATCAACAATCATGATTTGACCTGAACTGCCTCAATTAAGGGCTTGGGGGGTGCCCTTGGTTCATTCGTTATACATGCATGAGAGAGAGAGAGACGAAGTGAGACAGAGAAATAGAGACGAGAGAGAGGGAGATGAAACAGAAAAGATGACAGGATGTTAATTTGGTATGGCATATGTAAGTATGTTTTAGACTAAGTGGATGGGGGACTGCATGATTTCACTCTTCCCACCCCCCATCCCTCATCTAATAATCCAAGAAAGATCACAAACACTGTATTTATGAGAGCTCATTATGCCAGTGTGTCCATTTGATGAATGGTGTCACTGATTAAGAAAGACTTGAAACAATTGGATTCTGACTCCAAAGAAGTACACAGCTTTTAAGGGGGAAAAAAAAATCAAATAATTGGCAGCCCTCATGCCTTAAAATCTCTCTTCCATGTTTCAGTCTTTAAAATATATATATATATATATATATATATATATATATATATATTTTTTTTTTTTTTTTTTTTTTTTTTACATCATTGGCATTTCCCTGTTCACAGACGCATTTCTCACAAGTAATAAAGCTTGTGAAACCAAATTGGAGAGGTTCTTCCCGGTTTTATCCTTTTAGTCTTGAAACATGAAATATCATTTTCCTAGGCTACCCACGGGACTGAGCTGAGCTGCACAAGTTACAACTTGTGGAAATTAAACACAGAATGTGGAGGAAGATAATTATGCACCCCCATCTGGTTCACCGAGGCACGGAGGTACTTGGTAGGGCAGTATTATGCTGCTAGGTGGTTGCTGGGGCTTTTTCCAGGAAACTTTATCTTTTAACTTTTTAATTTGAAACCAGTTTAGACTGACAGAAAAGTTGCAAATATTGTGCAGAGAATTCACGTATACCCTTCACCCAGTTTTCCCTGATGTTAGCATCTTCTATAACACAGTACAGCCACCAAGACCAGAAAATTAACAACAGCACAGTACTATTTTAAAAAATAATACTTATTTATTTACTTTAGATAAAGAGCATGCAAGTGTTGGGGGAGGGGCAGAGGGAGAGAATCTCAAGCTGACTCCCGGTAGAGCACGGAGCCTGACTCAGCTCTATCCCACAACCCTGAGGCCCTGACCAGAGCCAAGACCAAGAGTCGGATACTCACCAACTGAGCAATCTAAGCACCTCTTTCAGCACAGTACTCTTAACTAAACTATGGACCTTATTCAGAATTCACCAGTCTTTTCACTAATGTCCTTTTCCTGTTCTAGAATCTACTCTTCCTTGGGCATTTTCAATCTGTGACATTCCTCAGTCTTTCCTTGTCTTTTCTGACCTTGACACTTCTGAAGAGTACTTCTACAAGATAACTAACAACCCCTAGTTATCTTGTAGAAGGTCCCTCAATTTGGGTTTGTCTGGTATATTCTCATAATTAGACTGAACCTATGCACTGTAGGCAAGAATGCTACAGAAGCGATAATGTTCCCTTCTCAGGGCATATGACAGGGTGAATGATGCTGATGTGCCTGGTGATGTTAACCTTGATCGACTGGTTAAGGTGTTTCTGTTATGATGCTCCCCAGTAAGTTTCCCCTCTATAATTAATAAATACCTTCAGAAAGAGAGCCTGTTTTTCCTCAAATGTTCACCCACTAATTTTAGCACCCATTGGTGGATCTTGCCTTTCATGCAGTTTCTAAAGAACCACAGTAGGAGCTGTCAAAGATGCTGTAGAAAGAAGACTCTGGAAGGATGAAACATGTTGCAGGAATATCAGTTCACACAGTTGTCTGCAGGAGGCAATTATCTCACCAGACAGACCCCAGGGCCCAACACGAATGTGTGTTGTTCTATCTCCTAGCCTGGGATTGTTTAAAAAAGATATTTCTAAGCTTTTAGAGAATGTGGAGGGGCTTAGCTTTTACTAGAGAATCTTCTTGTCCTTTTCTCCCCCAGGAAGAAATTTAAAATCCCATTAAGCTTCCCCATATAGTTTTGACTTCTCAAATGACTTCTCAATCAGCTTATGTCCTTCAGTTTGCAGGGGACAACCCCCTCACCTCCATTACCACCTCTATCCTCATATGGGAAAACTTGAATATTCGTTTACCCTTCTAGGACTGTGAACAATTCTAAGCTGCATTTCTTCATATTTAAACAAATTGCCATTCTCAGTTATGAGCTATCACCCATCTCGTGAGGAATTCATAACTGGCTTGTTTGAATGGCTCTTAGCTTTTTCTGGGCATACTAAAGCTACCTGAAACCCAGAGATGTTTCCGAAAACTGTCGCTTAATTGGGAAATAAATTCCTTCATTAAAATAACCCTACAGAATTAAATTGATGCCAGAACGAAAAGGAAATTCTGATAAGACCCTAACATTGAATGAGAAATTCCGTGCAAAAATTTCCCTCCAAGTGGAAAGAACACAATTCTGAGATGTTCCAAAGGGTAGAAATAAAGAAGAATTTGAAATACAGAATAATTAGACTGAAGTCTTGGCCTTTCTTTTTCTGATATTCTGTTAAATGAGTGTCTTCCCCCGGACAGCGGCAACATCTTTACAAGTGTGTAACCCCCCTTATAAGCTGCCCCCTCAATAATTCCTTCCCAGATGACCCAAGTCACAATTTGTCTCTTACAACCCCAGAGGCAAGGGTAGTTCAGTGAAAGGAGACTGTTCTAGAATAGCTGAGATGTTCAGGACTACCCATGAGCATCAGTGAAATCTTCAGAGCAGAGTCTCACCCACAGGTACTTCTTACCACATGGACGGTTCTTGCCAAGCAAAGATAATGCTGTGGGCCATTAATTAGTAGGCGATTTGAGTTGTCATTTTAGGAATAGTGATAGAAAAAGACCCTCACCCAGCCTCTCACTTCTGCTTGCTTGTAACCATAAATACTCACTTGTTGATATGCCTGCCTGAACCGGTCTGAGCAGCTCTACCTAACGTCAACGAACATGGCTTCTTCTGGCCTGTTTGGAAATCAAGGCTTTGGCTGCCTAACTCCAACCAATGAACTCCAATGAGCTCACTGGCCCAAGCCACTTGTCAAATTCCAACATCAGCATTTTATAAATGACATTTTGTTGATCTGATCAGGAGATGCCTGAAAGGGAGATTATGAGTTACTATTTCCCTAGTGAGATGGGTTTTTTTTTGGGGGGGGGGGGAACACACCTCAACCCCCAGAAGACATGAACTACCTTGGTCTATTTGTTTTGAATACCAGCCATTAAAGGCCATGTGCATCCTGGAAAGTGAAGAGTAAAGACTTTCTATGGGAAAAAGGGGAAAAGGTGGAGAGGGTAATATAACATTCATGAGACACCCTGATCTGCACTCATTAATTTCACTTATTGAACTGATTAATCTTCATGGCAGCTCTGCAAGTCAGATAGTATGGGTCCATTTTATAAATGAAAACTGAGACTTGAAGAGGTTGAGAAAGCTGAAATAGCTAAGTGAAATTCAAACCCACTTTGGTTTGACTCCAAAGCCTATCCCTTTCAGATGACCATATCCTGCTTTCCTGGGGCCCCTCTACAAGTTCCTCATGACTTCAACAGTGGTGGACCAAAAGTAAGTTCAGAAAACACTATCTACGGCCATACCACCCTGAACGCGCCCGATCTCGTCTGATCTCGGAAGCTAAGCAGGGTCGGGCCTGGTTAGTACTTGGATGGGAGAAAACACTATTTCTATACATGTTGACCCAGTTGGGGGCATCCTTATGGACCACGCTTCTGGTTCGAGGACCCACTGTTGGAAATTGCCTCTCATCCCTATGGGCTCCCTGTTTCAGGCAGAAGTCTAAATGCACCTCTTGGTTGTATCCACACAGTCTCTGAATAGTAAAATGACTTGTCCAGCAGCCCTTCTGGCCTTCTGTGTGTCTCTTGACAGCTTTAGATGGAGCCGAACACTCCATGAATTTTTCTGAGAGCCAATACATAAAATCAACACCCACAGAATTTTCTTAAAATTGTTGATAACTCAGCAGACCCAAGCCACTTAAAACCCCACCGAAAAGCTGAGAATCTGTGTTTTTCCTTCTCTCTTTTTACTGCTAATTTTCCTCCTCTCAAGTGGATAAACAAAATCTTTTATTTTCTCATCAAAACACACATCATTAACTGCTAATCAACTCAAGGCTGAGAAATCCCTGAGCAACCTCTCAGTTTTCAGAAATGCCAAGCAAGAAATAAAGTACCATTGATCTAGCCTTGGCTAATGGGACCAGGTCAGTCTCTGGGGGCTCCAGGTGCCAGGGACAGTGTCATAAAGTTAGGTCAACAAGTAGGCCCTCTGTCTGTGGGTCATGAAAGACAGACAGAACTCTCTGGATCTTGGGTGTTAATGCCTCCCACTTGCCAGGGTTACGAGGGTTGGGACTGCTAAGAAAACAGGGTACAGAGACCAGAGCTCCCCAGCCAAGGTCAGCTGGAGGCCAGTGAGTCTGGGAAAGGAGATACAGGTGGTCTGGGAAGAACAAATGAGGTCCCTGGAAGGAGTCAGAAGAGGCTGACGGACTGACAGCCTTCTGCAGGTATAGCCCAACTTCAGGTATAGTTGTGACCTAGTCAGAAATGGCTCCCCCAGACAAAGAACTGCGCTTTTCTTAACATCAGAGAAGGCAGCAGGCTTGTGGGCAATTATGCGGCCCTCTCTGTGCTGGGGCAGGTGCAGTAGGTTTATGCAGGAAGGAGCTGGGGGACAAAGAGAATGTAGGAGGGAAACGGGACTATCCCAAGGCCATCCAACAGGTCTGGAATTAAGTGGAGGGCAAGACAGGAAGAACCGTCCAAATTGCCCAAAGAACATCAAAGGGTCTTAGCAATTCCATTTAGTTTAATTCGGCAAGTGTAAGTTGATCGTGCTCTGCAAAAGTGTCGGGGACGCTGGGGACACAGCAGTCCTGGATTTATCACTCATGGTTTTGATTCGAACGAGAACCCTGACAATCCCTGACGTGTGGAAAAGCGCCATCTTGCTAAGGGCTGAAATTGAATTATGGCCGTCTGAGGCTGGTGTCAAGAGTGAGACATCTGACTGGTGACGAACTCTAGCTGTCCTTCCAACATGGCAGCATCTCTGCTGTCTCCTGGTGACTGCCAAGAGGCAGCGTGACATAGTGGCCAAGGGCACGAACACCAGGATTGCACCGCCTGAGTTTATAATCTCGCTTGTGCCACTTATGAGCTATGTAACTTCAGGCAACTGAACGTCCCAGTACCTTTGTGTTCTCATCCACGATGTGGAGCAAGTACATGCAGGAGCTACCTTGCGGGTTAAGGTTGCTACAGTTAAATGAGCTAACACAGAATGGTCTGGAAGTGTTAGTGCCAACCGAAGCTTTAGTAACTTCAGAAGTGCAAATGCTACAAACTCACCAAAACCATCATTTAAAAGTGAAATGATTTAAACGTATTTCGCATTTCTTTAGTTTGGTGAATTCACTGTGTGTATATGGAAAGCATGTAGAACAGTGCTGGAAACAGAGTAAAATGTCTGGCTGTCGTCCTCACATACATAACGGCCTGGAAAGCTCTGCTCTACTTTCTTCTCTGGAGAACATGAAAGGCATGGGAACACCTCCTTGGCAAATGTCAAAAACGTGCTACATTTTGACCGAAGTTGGGATTCCAGTCTGTGAGAATAAATTGACACAAGAAATATTTCTACATCTCTATAAGGCATCAAATTCTGGTTGAAGTTCATTCAGTAGTTCAAAGAAGAGGCAGAAGGATGTGGCCCTGAACAAAACTTTCTTGGGACCAGGAGAGCTCTAAGACCTCTTCCTAACCATTTAAAGCCTAGGGAGAAAGGCCCTGGAAAACATGTCATTTCATGAAACCCTTTATACCAGCTCTCTAACATCTACATGTGGTACAATGTGAGTGGCATCAAAACACACCAAAAATTCTATCTGCCTACACCCCCAGCCTGTCGCACACCTGAAATTCCACCATGACCGGCTTCCAGTCTGAGCTACAGACACCCCAGGGAGCGTTAAGCACTTTTAGTCATCAACACTGGAGCGTGACTTTGTTTAATCAGCTGGTTTCCCCTAACAGCCAGCTCAAGTGGCTTGGAGGAAAAAGAATAACAATTCTGATGGTAGCAGAGGAAAAGTAAATTTGCCATCCTGGGGCACTGCCCTGGAGAGGGCAAGGGTCCCAGTCTGAGCGGGCTCCAAGGAAGGCTCGGGAAGGACTGGGCCTCTGTGACACTTCAGGGAAGAAGGTAGGCCCTAGGAATGGAAGGGAAACCGGCTTGAACCAGTACAAGCTTTCTGCCTTTTTATCTCCCCCACGAATTGCAGCCAAAATGCTTCATGAATGATTAAATTATCGATTACAATATTCTTGTATAAAGGCTTTTTAAAAGAGTTACAACCAGACAGAAACTCTAAACTTTACTACTGAATGTTGCTGAATTCTAATTTGCTTGTTTGTTTGCTTCCCAAAGGATTACTAGTCCCTCGCCATAAAATTGCAAAGTAATTTATATTCTTCACAATTAGGTTCCCTTAAGAAGAATCACTCCATAATGTAATTAAAAAGGAAAACCTTAACTCCTCATCTTTAAAATGCAATAGTAACAACACTTCCTGGATAGAATGTAACATTTCAAGCTTCTTTTTAATTTCATCTTATGGGTAAGATGGTGCTTTAGCGGCAGACGTTAATTGCGCAAAAATGGGAATGCAAACCCACCAGCAACTTGTGGCCATATATCTCATCCTTGCTCAGATCAATGCCATGATTATAATTAAGAATGCATGCTTGTGTCTGAGATAAATCTTCATATTGGTACACGTAAAATAAGATTTAAGATAATTATTTTCTTTCTCGTCTACCCCTAAATCAAAGGAGAATGTGTGGAGAGAGATTTTGTGGCAACTAAGTATATAGTGACCTGCCCTTTAATAGAAGTCACTTATCTGGCTCATGTAAACTTGGAGAGAACTGCCAAGAATGTAAATCTTACAGAGCCAACATGTGCTTTTTTTAAGATTCCATGTTTAAGGAGGCGGCTAGAAGAGTGCTCAGATACATGGCTTTAGGAATTGGGGGTGTTTGTGCCCACCTCGAATGTGAGTGTGTAGTTAGGTGGAGAGCACTGGAAAAGCAACCAAAGTGCTTAGTGGAGGTGGGGGCAGAGCTGCTGTTTGGATGGAAGGCTCTGGCAACGCCTGTGTATATTGCCCCTAGGGCTGGGGTTAGGGTGAGGGTTCACAAAGGAAGCTAGAAGGTGGAAAGCCTGTCCCTTATCTGAGAAGTCCCCATGAGAGCAGGACTGTGTCTTTTCCTCACTGCAGCTCCAGGGCCTAGCCCATGGTGGGCACCCCACAAATATTTGTTAACGGATCGAATGACATTCCCTTCATTCAAATCCCTAGGCCGGAAGATTTGGGAGATGGGGCAGATGTTCTCCTACCAAGGAAACCTTCTAGGATCTGGAAACATGTGTAGGAAACCAAGTGGGGATTACGTGACTCTCCCATAAATAACCTCTGAGATGTTCAAGTCACCAGAACTAAAGTGGAAAATGGAGTGTTTCCTACCCTCAGAAACTGAGAGTAAGAGGGAAAAACCAGAGGGTCCCAATGGACTGGGGTGAGAGGTATAGGGTAGACAGTGTTTAAAGAAGGTATCACTTCTGGCTGGCTTAGTCAGTAGAGCATGTGACTCTTGATCTCGGGGTTGTAAGTTCGAGCCCCATGTTGGGTGTAGAGGTTGCCTAAAAATAAAATCTTTTTTAAAAAATTAAAACAAGTAAATAAAGGAGGGTATCATCTTAGGGTCAGCTCTCCAACTCTTAAAGCAGAAAGGATACTGTTAAAGGATGGTTCTGTACAAGGCAATTGGGTGGGTTGCAAAAAGCCAAGGGCAATGCATTTTGAAGTAGGACAAGGATGATAAAAGAGAAAACAGAACCACCAGAGCTCCTTTGGAACCTGGAGCCTAGAAGATGCTGTCTGACCACCATATTGAACATCTGAATTCTTAGTAAAGGCTCTGCTTTGCCTCTTCCCCATTTGGATCATATTATGAAGGGTTGGATCTTTCTTTCCTGCTTTCCTTTTAGAAGGAATTAATAAGCAGAGGACAATGTGCACATGGGTAAAAACCCACCCAGGCTGGTCAGTGAACAAAGAATGGCCTCTTTGCCAGTCTGCTCTCTACCCAGGCCAGGACTAAGCTGAATGCTACTTGAAACATAGCAGGCACAGTTTTTAAAATCTTCTACCCATGCTTCAGACTTAGTATTTTAGAACCAACCTTGTTCCTCTTTTAACCCTTTGTTCCATGGAAGTTTCTGGAAAAGCTCAGCAACAGAACCAAAAACTGCAAATGTCCACAAGATTTCCAAACACCAGCAACAATAAATCTAATATATTAAAAAAAAAAAAAAAAAAAAACACCTCACCCAAACATTTTAAAGTTAAAAATGCCAGTGTTTTCCTTAGCTTAAGGCAAAAGGACTTTTTTATTACATGGGGAAAAGGAGCATGAAATCTCACAGGCCTTTGCCAAAGCTGAAACTCTCTGGGTACGCTTTGAGAAGGAGCAGGATGATGAGTGGGCCATGGAAGGCATGCTGTTTAATTGGAAGTGCATGGGTCTATTTGGCTCCATCGTCCCAATATTCACCAAGATCTCCCGTGCTTGGTCCTCTTTCATTCCCTGGTGGGGAGACCTCTGGCGTCAGCAGAAGTTCTTCTGTGGGGACTGCACAGTGAAGAGGGCAGGCTCCCCACATACTGGCCAGAAAGGCTCTGACAAAGCAGGCCTTCTGTTTCTCACTTTCCAGTCTTCATGACAACTTCCTAGGCATGTTTAGATTACAGGAATTCCTTATGCAGGAAATGGATGTGTCCCAAGCGGAGAGGTCATTGGGTATGGGCCGTGAGGTCAAGATTGTCTAGTTTCAGAATTAGGATCTGCCACTTGTTAGTTGTGCGTGTTGGGCCGGTTATCTAGGTCTGCTTAGCTTAGCTTCATCATCTGTAAGACAAAGAAGACCTACCCTGCGAAGTGGCTGGGAAATGAGAAGAGATATTTGTGAAGTACTGGCCAATCAGATACCACTTTCCTTTTGGCATCAGTGATGAAGTCAGTGATATTGTCCCAGGGGAAGTGTTCCCTTACTCATGAATTGAAACTTTTGATGATAGCAAAGATGTCAAGATGAGATTCAGCTTCCAAATTTCAAAGGGACTTAAACACTGTGAAATTTCAAGAGTTCAACTAAGAGCTCGCTTACTCCTGACTTTATCCATTTAATAAGAGCAAATTATCACATACTTCCTTTCCTTAACACAGGAAGTATTTGCTCAGCAACCAAATGTTTCAACTTCTGTATGAGAGGGGGAGAAATCTGGGAATCAGTACAGAAAGATTCCACGGGATGCTGATTTGGTACCGATAGACACATAATCTGGAATGTTATGTCCCAGTCAGATATCAAACAAAATAACCCAATGACTTTGCCTTTTATTTGTCAGGTAATTACAACTAGCAGAGTGAGAAATGTCCTGGGCATCCCCTCATGTATTATGCTGACAAGCACTTTGGGAGAAATTTAAGTTCATGGCCCAACACAGAATGTATTGAAGGAAGCCAGCCCTATGCAAGTAGGAAGACCATCCACCCCTGCCCTTTCCCGAAGATGCTGAACGTTGATATTACAATGTTACTCTGCATTTTCCCCCAGGGAATTCTAACAATTAAAAACCCACATTAGTAAAACCTGTAGGCAAGTTGAAGTATAATAAATAAGATAAATAACAAATTTGGAGGAAAGTGTACAGGAATGTTAATGTCCATTGGAAACATCCAAAGGGATGATTGTCGCTGGCTCCTTTAAAAAGGTAACCTCTTTCTGTCCTACAAGGAGTCTTGGCTTTCTCAGCAATGAGACTTCTAGAAGGCAATGGGTGATGCTGGCCTGTGAAGCAGTTAACTGTTGGTACATGGAGGTGAAGAGCATAGGTCTTTTAGAGGCACAAGGTTGAATTTGTCTACACTGACTGATCCCCAATGAATTTCTTACCCTCTCTAAGCCTCAGTGTTATCATCTGGAAAATGAAGATGAGAAAGTGTCTCCTTCCCTAGGTAGTTGTGAAGACCACCTGTGGAAATGCATTCAGAAACCACAGATCGTGAGCACTCAGTGCAATGTTTGCTATTTTGAGACCTTTAGGGATCCAGGAAAGGCTTGGGAAACTCACAGTTCCGACACTTATGATTGGGCCCTGGATGACCATAGGGATTAGTCAGTCAGGAGGTCATGTTCTAAAACATCACCTAGCAAGTCGGGAGCTGTCAGCAGCCCAGCTGAGGTAGGCATGGTCGACTGACTGAGAAGTCGAGGGGAGTCAGCACGGTCTGAGGGCTCCTTTACCCTGACTTATGTAGCCAAACAGTACAGGTGTTCCAGAACCTCAGCTACACATTCAGCAGGAAATGTTGCTTGGTGAGGGAAGGAACTGAGGCACCTGAATGGAAAGCATTATAGCAGCTGCCTATAGGAGCAAGATCCAATAATAATAGTACCACCTTGTCTGGTTTGGGGATCAAGGTGATGCTGGCCTCATAAAATGAGTTTGGAAGTTTTCCTTCCATTTCTATTTTTTGGAACAGTTTTAGGAGAATAGGAATTAGTTCTTCTTTAAATGTTTGGTAGAATTCCCCCGGGAAGCCGTCTGGCCCTGGGCTTTTGTTTGTTTGGAGATTTTTAATGACTGTTTCAATCTCCTTACTGGTTATGGGTCTGTTCAGGCTTTCTATTTCTTCCTGGTTCAGTTGTGGTAGTTTATATGTTTCTAGGAATGCATCCATTTCTTCCAGATTGTCAAATTTATTGCCGTAGAGTTGCTCATAGTATGTTCTTATAATAGTTTGTATTTCTTTGGTGTTAGTTGTGATCTCTCCTCTTTCATTCATGATTTTATTTATTTGGGTCCTTTCTCTTTTCTTTTTGATAAGTCTGGCCAGGGCTTTTTCAGTCTTACTGTTTCAAAGAACCAGCTCCTACTTTCGTTGATTTGTTCTATTGTTTTTTTGGTTTCTATTTCATTGATTTCTGCTCTGATCTTTATGATTTCTCTTCTCCTGCTGGGCTTAGGGTTTCTTTCTTGTTCTTTCTCCAGCTCCTTTAGGTGTAGGGTTAGATTGTGTACCTGAGACCTTTCTTGTTTCTTGAGAAAGGCTTGTACCGCTATATATTTTCCTCTCAGGACTGCCTTTGTTGTGTCCCACAGATTTTGAACCGTTGTATTTTCATTATCATTTGTTTCCATGATTTTTTTCAATTCTTCTTTAATTTCCCGGTTGACCCATTCATTCTTTAGAAGGATACTGTTTAGTCTCCATGTATTTTGGTTCTTTTCAAACTTCCTTTTGTGGTTGAGTTCTAGCTTTAGAGCATTGTGGTCTGAAAATATGCAGGGAATGATCCCAATCTTTTGATACTGGTTGAGTCCTGATTTAGGACCCAGGATGTGATCTATTCTGGAGAATGTTCCATGTGCACTAGAGAAGAATGTGTATTCTGTTGCTTTGGGATGAAATGTTCTGAATATATCTGTAATGTCCATCTGGTCCAGTGTGTCGTTTAAGGCCTTTATTTCCTTGCTGATCTTTTGCTTGGATGATCTGTCCATTTCAGTGAGGGGAGTGTTAAAGTCCCCTACTATTATTGTATTATTGTTGATGTGTTTCTTTGATTTTGTTATTAATTGGTTTATATAGTTGGCTGCTCCCACGTTGGGGGCATAGATATTTAAAATTGTTAAATCTTCTTGTTGGACAGACCCTTTGAGTATGATATAGTGTCCTTCCTCATCTCTTATTATAGTCTTTGGCTTAAAATCTAATTGATCTGATATAAGGATTGCCACTCCTGCTTTCTTCTGATGTCCATTAGCATGGTAAATTCTTTTCCACCCCCTCACTTTAAATCTGGAGGTGTCTTCGGGTTTAAAATGAGTTTCTTGGAGGCAACATATAGATGGGTTTTGTTTTTTTATCCAGACAAGGATCCCACCAAAAAAGAGAGCTATAGACCAATATCCTTGATGAACACAGATGCGAAAATACTCAACAAAATACTAGCCAATAGGATTCAACAGTACATTAAAAAGATTATTCACCACGACCAAGTGGGATTTATTCCAGGGCTGCAAGGTTGGTTCAACATCCGCAAATCAGTCAATGTGATACAACACATCAATAAAAGTAAGAACAAGAACCATATGATACTCTCAATAGATGCTGAAAAAGCATTTGACAAAGTACAGCATCCCTTCCTGATCAAAACTCTTCAAAGTGTAGGGATAGAGGGCACATACCTCAATATCATCAAAGCCATCTATGAAAAACCCACCGCAAATATCATTCTCAATGGAGAAAAACTGAAAGCTTTTCCACTAAGGTCAGGAACACGGCAGGGATGTCCATTATCACCACTGCTATTCAACATAGTACTAGAGGTCCTAGCCTCAGCAATCAGACAACAAAAGGAAATTAAAGGCATCCAAATCGGCAAAGAAGAAGTCAAATTATCACTCTTCGCAGATGATATGATACTATATGTGGAAAACCCAAAAGACTCCACTCCAAAACTGCTAGAACTTATACAGGAATTCAGTAAAGTGTCAGGATATAAAATCAATGCACAGAAATCAGTTGCATTTCTCTACACCAACAGCAAGACAGAAGAAAGGGAAATTAAGGAGTCAATCCCATTTACAATTGCACCCAAAACCATAAGATACCTAGGAATAAACCTAACCAAAGAGACACAGAATCTATACTCAGAAAACTATAAAGTACTCATGAAAGAAATTGAGGAAGACACAAAGAAATGGAAAAATGTTCCATGCTCCTGGATTGGAAGAATAAATATTGTGAAAATGTCTATGCTACCTAAAGCAATCTACACATTTAATGCAATTCCTATCAAAGTACCATCCATCTTTTTCAAAGAAATGGAACAAATAATTCTAAAATTTATATGGAACCAGAAAAGACCTCGAATAGCTAAAGGGATATTGAAAAAGAAAGCCAACGTTGGTGGCATCACAATCCCGGACTTCAAGCTCTATTACAAAGCTGTCATCATCAAGACAGCATGGTACTGGCACAAAAACAGACCCATAGATCAATGGAACAGAATAGAGAGCCCAGAAATAGACTCTCAACTCTATGGTCAACTAATCTTCGACAAAGCAGGAAAGAATGTCCAATGGAAAAAAGACAGCCTCTTCAATAAATGGTGCTGGGAAAATTGGACAGCCACATGCAGAAAAATGAAATTGGACCATTTCCTTACACCACACACAAAAATAGACTCAAAATGGATGAAGGACCTCAATGTGCGAAAGGAATCCATCAAAATCCTTGAGGAGAACACAGGCAGCAACCTCTTTGACCTCAGCCGCAGCAACATCTTCCTAGGAACAACGCCAAAGGCAAGGGAAGCAAGGGCAAAAATGAACTATTGGGATTTCATCAAGATCAAAAGCTTTTGCACAGCAAAGGAAACAGTTAACAAAATCAAAAGACAACTGACAGAATGGGAGAAGATATTTGCAAACGACATATCAGATAAAGGACTAGTGTCCAGAATCTATAAAGAACTTAGCAAACTCAACACCCAAAGAACAAATAATCCAATCAAGAAATGGGCAGAGGACATGAGCAGACATTTCTGCAAAGAAGACATCCAGATGGCCAACAGACACATGAAAAAGTGCTCCATATCACTCGGCATCAGGGAAATACAAATCAAAACCACAATACGATATCACCTCACACCAGTCAGAATGGCTAAAATCAACAAGTCAGGAAATGACAGATGCTGGCGAGGATGCGGAGAAAGGGGAACCCTCCTACACTGTTGGTGGGAATGCAAGCTGGTGCAACCTCTCTGGAAAACAGCATGGAGGTTCCTCAAAATGTTGAAAATAGAACTGCCCTATGACCCAGCAATTGCACTATTGGGCATTTACCCTAAAGATACAAACGTAGTGATCCAAAGGGGCACGTGTACTCGAATGTTTATAGCAACAATGTCCACAATAGCCAAACTATGGAAAGAACCTAGATGTCCATCAACAGATGAATGGATCAAGAAGATGTGGTATATATACACAATGGAATACTATGCAGCCATCAAAAGAAATGAAATCTTGCCATTTGCGACAACATGGATGGAACTAGAGCGTATCATGCTTAGCGAAATAAGTCAAGCGGAGAAAGACAACTATCATATGATCTCCCGGATATGAGGAAGTGGTGATGCAACATGGGGGCTTAAGTGGGTACGAGAAGAATAAATGAAAGAAGATGGGATTGGGAGGGAGACAAACCATAAGTGACTCTTAATCTCACAAAACAAACTGAGGGTTGTTGGGGGGAGGGGGTTTGGGAGAAGGGGGTGGTATTATGGACATTGGGGAGGGTATGTGTTTTGGTGAGTGCTGTGAAGTGTGTAAACCTGGTGATTCACAGACCTGTACCCCTGGGGATAAAAATATATGTTTATAAAAAATAAAAAATTATATTAAAAAAAAATAGTACCACCTTATATCTGTATAATTGTCCACAAAATATCTTTGCAAATGTTTCCTCATTTAATCCAATTAAATCTTTTTATCTGCAAAATGGGGCCAACAATGTCTATCTTAGGAGGTTATAGAGACTCTGGGACCTTAACTGACTTGCCCAAGGGTAGACAGAAGGTAAGACCATGAGTCAAAGGTACTGGCATGACTGGGTATTTGTTAAGGTAGCAGTAGCTACTCTAAGAGACTCCAAGATCCCAGGGATTTAATACACAGGCATGTATTTCTTGGCTCCATAATAATCCAATGTGGGTATCCCTGCATCCTATGGAAGGGGTATGAGGATTCAAGGATCAGGTGCCTGGCACCTTGGGGCTCTAACACCAATATGTGGCTTGCCGCATGAACAGAAAAGAGCATGGCAGAACACATGTGACAGGTTTCTATGAGTCAGGACCAAAAGCTATATATACATCCATGCATACATATACACATATGTACATGCACACACACACATATAATTTCTGCTCACACTCTATTGGCTAGAACTCAATGACAGAGTCACACTTAACTTCCAAGAGAGCCTGGAAAACAAAGATCAGCTCTGTATCCCAAAAGAGGAGAGCATAATAGGTATGGTGAACAACAGTCCATCCATGCCAGGGCCAGGAACACACGACACCTGGATGCAAGTCCAGCGTTATTTCCATTCTACTAGGTCTGCACCATAGTGGCTTTTGAATGAATTGCTAGATCTACCTGGCATAATCCAAGGCATAAAGGACATCTCTGCAGCCCTTAATACAGAGAGGCACTGAGGGTCATCGAAAGTAGGGAGAATGCAGGCTAAAAATGTTAGTGGCAGGCTGAAGACAGAGTAATGACATGTGCCGACACTGAAAGAAGGCTTCTTAGCTCCTGGGAAGGTTCGAGAACATGCCTGTATACGATGCCAGCAACATTGGGCCAGCGGCTGAAGCAAGAGTCCTAAAATCATCACAAGGGAACCTCTTTGCCTTTTCACCCACTTGACTTAGGACGAGGTCTTGAACCCCTAAAATTTTAACACTTTGCACAGAGCTTGACATGAAGTAGCTTCTCAACAGCATTTTGTTGAATGAATTAAAGAAGAAAGAATGAAGTACACATTCAAGTTCCTTTTGCTTCCACATCCTACCATGTGAGGCCCAACATTCCGCATGCGAATCCGTGAAAGCTCGCCAACTGTGACCAGTGTCAGTGAGTAGGCACCATCCAGGCCCACTTAATGAATAACTGAGAATTAACAGTGATTCAAGTCAATGAGGCTGTATTGCAAAATGAACTTGTCCTGTTTTGATAAGTGCAGTTTAATATGAATTATTTATTATATTTTGTGGTGTTTTTGGTAAAAGTAAGAAAGATACTGGCAAACGCTGTTCCGTGTCTGCACATTCCCCCATCACTGACTCTCAGATGCTTTACTGAGGGGCAGCAGTGTGGTGAGGCAAATGGAAAACACTGGAGCAACAAGACTCCAGGGACAGACCAGCAATGTCGGAAGAAAGTGACCCACCAGGAGGACCATTTGCTATGTTAGCTTCTACTCCACATCAGCCACCTGACAAGTGACATCCATCATCTGTGCTAGTTAAGGTGCAGGGGTAGAAACTCCACTGAAATGAGTCCCCTTGGAACTCACCTAGGATATTTTGTGGCAGGAGAATTTTTTTGATACTGACTGCAATGTTTGAAAATCACGTTCTTAATTAACAAGGGTAAAAATTAAAATCCAAGTACAGATCTAACCCAAAATGCCTAACCTGATTCCAGTCTTGAGGAAGCATCAGACAAATCCAAAGCAAGGAACATTCTGTGAGAGGGTGGGACTGTACTCTTCAAAGTAAGTCGGTGTCATGAAACTTCACAGAGACAGAGAAACTGTTCTAAACTAAAGGGGATGGAATGCAACGCTGGGTCCTGGATTGGAACAGCGACTGTTTAAAAACAAAAAAATACAAAAAAAAAAACAAACAAACAAACAAAAAACAAAAACAAGACAGTATTGACACAATCAGCAACATTTCAATGTGGACTCGTGCATCAATTCTCAATTTCCTGAATTGGATAATTGCACTGTGGTTTTGCAAGAGAATATCATTACATCCTGAAATATTTAGAGGTCAAATGTCATGTTGTCTACAAGTTAGTCTCAAATGGTTCAGTAAATAAATGACGTATATAAATACACATACGCATGCATATGCGTGTGTGCATATGTACATATATATATATGGCAGAGAGAGAAAGGTCTGGACATCTGTTAGAGTAGCCAGTGTTATCTTACTAATATTGCCTCACCAATTACTTGGCTTCATTGTCTTACCTACTGAGGAATGTAAAGTAAATCTAGGCAGCAGTTTATGGAAGTTCATTATACTATTTTTACCATTTATACGTGGGCTGAAACTTTTTTCAAATATAAGGTTAAAGAAGACACGCCCATCCGTACACCTAAGGACCACATCCCCATGCAGTATCAGCAAGTATTGAGCAGTCGAAAAGATCTTTAATGTCCCAAAGATACTAACTATAGGACCCTCTTGAATTCTCAAACTGGTTAATATCCACAGAACAGAACATCCTTCATCAAGTGCGGTAAAACGTAACTTCCTGAGCAAGAATGTGTCTGTGACAGGCAGGGAAAAGAAAGCCAGCTTCAGATGTGGTTGCTAGCAACTGACAGGACTTCCGTCCATAAGAGGCTTGCCGCAGTGCCGGAAACTTACAGCCCTCCCCGAAACAGAATGACTGTCAGGGTCAATCACAAAGCACTGGAATGGCAGCTGCTGAATCCTCAGATGCCAAGAATCCACCTTATTTGGAGATCAGGAGGGGTTCCTTTTTGAGTTCCAATTATTTGGGGTGAGAGTGTTTTGTTTGGGAAGTTGGGGGGTGGCTTGGGAGTGCCAGTGAGCTTTCTGGATGAAGGGACTGGAATGTTTGTGGGGGAGAGGGTAGAGGGAGTCAAGGAATGGTTGGGGATTGATAGATAGTTGAAGAGAAAAACTAGACGGAGTTCAGCTACAGTTCAACTCGGCCTCCTCTTCCTGCCTGTGGTCCAGCACCAGTTGCTTTCCCTGTAAAAAAGGGACCGTTATATGTGCAGGGAACAAAGATGGAATTTATTGCACTGGGTTAGCCGTTGTATGTAAGTTATTGTGACTAGATAAAAAGAATACGATGTTTCTAAGTCATCTGCCTAGAGAGAGAAATAGTGGTGTATCAGGCCGTCTTTATAATGGTTTTTATTGTAATGGGATTTTTTTTTTTTAATCAACGGTTAGAGGTCAGGTGATCTATTAGCTTTCTTACTGAATTTTGGATTTCTCCTTCCATAAACCATTTTTCTAAAGAGGCTGGACCAACTGGGTTATGTCTACTAGCTGACATGTACCCAGCAAGCTGAAAAAATTTACTAATTTGGAAAAATAGTCACTTCGTCCTGCCAGAACCCATTCCGTCTTCTTTTTGCCTGCAGTGTTGCAGTGCTGACCTTGAAGTACTTAAAATGACATTTACAGCCTTTTGAAACCTCACCCTAAAGTACAGTTCCAGTCCATAACCCCCCAACCATGCTACCACCTAATCCCACCACCACACCATAGTCACTAGGACACTTAAAGATCTCCGAACACACCATAACCTTGTGACCAGGTCCTTGCTGGTTTCTATCTGGTCTTCTGGAAATGCTCCCCCGCCATCTCTATCTTATAAGCTTTTAGTTCATCCTTCAAAGCTCAGCTCAAATATCTCTTCTTCTGGAATATCTTCCAGACGCTTCCTCCTTTCTTGATCCCAGGAGCAATGAATTGCTTTCTTTTCTGTCTTCCAATGGTACTTTATTCAATCTTCTGTCATTATCAAGACACACTCTTCTGGAATTAACTTCCCGACTAGATTTTTAAAACTTGGGGACAGAGGCCCTGTTTTATACATCTGCATTCTCTGTACCCAGAAAAACTAATGTTACATAGTAGGTTAAAGAAATGTGACTTGAAGGAATGACTCAATGAATGAAGCAATCAACGGCTGAAGAAATCACAGCTACCTGCGCTGTGTCACCCACAAGCAAAACACTCAACACGCATGAACACAGCGTAACAACAGCCTGTTCACTGAGTGCCTACTTTCTACCGGCAGAATGAATACATTTCATCTCACGTCAACTCTACCACATGACTATTATAATGTTCATTTTACAAATCAATACACCCAGTTGCATAGGAATCCCTGGTGGCTGGGGTCCTCTCCTTGGTGACCCTTTGAATGATATCCTTCAACGCCTGTGGGACACGATGACTACAATAAGGAAGGAATCTTCCAGCCCCTCTCAGCCTATTCCTATGGCTCTTTCTAGCATCCTCCTGCTGACCAGTGGCCACTGTTGGTTACTAAAGGTAGCTTTGACACAGATAATAGTGGCACTCTGCATTCTCCTAGTATCGATAGTTCCTGGAATCATAGTTTCTCACCCCATCACATTCTGAGCCCCTGAGCTAGCCAGATTTGGGAGCAATATCTCTAGAACATGCTACATGTTCTAGAGGAAGGCCTGGCCATCAGACCTTGGAGTTGACCTCTGGTATAAACTCTGCAGTGATTCCCCACAAGCACCGGAGCATGGTTTGGAATTTTCAGTACTATAGCCTTTCCTAGAGAGTATATTAGAGCCATACTTCAAAGCCCCAGGAAATGTGTTGGCTCCCATTCATTACCCCTTCTCCATTATCCCTAATGCCATTTGCTCTATGTGCCATCCCACAAATGATCTTGTGCGACTTGCTAGTCAGCAGTGTATTTTTACTCACTACATGCCATCTATATGCCTTCTCCAAGAAAGTGGCAGGGCCCTGAGTGGCATCATTTGTTACTCAGATTCACACAATTGCACCAACTCACTTGGTGATGTGAGCATTCAGAATGTAAAGGAAAACAAGGCCTAAATAGAAAACAATTGAAATCTCCATCTTCTAAAATATGCACATATCTTAACAACAGCTAAATAAATCCAAGCTTAGCTTGGTGATTGTTTTTCCACAGAAGGTTAACTTGCTTTAAGAAAAGAAGGGGGAGGGGGAGGAGGAGGAGGAGGAGAAAAATATAATTCACAGAAAAAAATCAAGCATTTATTTTGAAGATTTTTATTATTTATTTGACAGAGAGAGATCACAAGTAGGCAGAGAGGCAGGCAGAGAGAGAGGAAGGGAAGCAGGCTCCCCGCTGAGCAGAGACCCCCCCCCCCATGTGGGGCTCGATCCCAGGACCCTAAGATCATGACCTGAGCTGAAGGCAGAGGCTTTAACCCACTGAGCCACCCAGGCGCCCCCAAGCATTTATTTTAATCACCACATTATTCTTCTAGTTCAGCAGTTTATAGAAGTGCTCCCTAATCCTTAGGTGAACGAGTTTTAAGTGACTGATGCAACAGCTAGTCTCCTGGAAACCCTAGCCTAGCACCAGTCTGAGAGATCCAGACTCAGTGTGGAAAGAGTCCTCCTGTCTGCACGCGCAGGGGCTGGGTGAGGTGCCAGCCATTTCACGTCCAGCTTCAAACACAAAAATTCTATAGCTACCAATAGACATTTTCACAAAGAAGATACAGGAATGGCCAAGAAGCACATGAAAAGATGCTCACCATGATCAGTCACCAGGAAAACACAAATCGACTCCACAATGAGACATCATTTCACACCGGCTAAAACGGCTATCATCAAAAAAACCCAGACACTATCAAACACTGATAAGGATGTGGAGAAACTGAAACCTCTGTCCCATGGCTGGTGAGATGGTAAAATGGTACAGCCAAGGTATAAAGCAGTCCAGCAATTTCTTTAAACTTGAAAGCTGAATTTACCCCCACCATCCAACAGTTTCACTCCTAGAGAAATTCACTCAAGGGAAATGAAAACATATGGTCACACAACGGTGTTCATGTAGATGTTCACAGAGATATTATTCCCAAGGGCTAAAATGTGGAAACAACCCAAGTGTCCGTCAGCTGGTGAGCGGAGAGAAGGCGGCCCGGGCAGACGACATGACGCTCCTCAGCAATACAAAAGAATGAAGCGAGGATACATGGTACTACATGAACGAACCTCAAAAGTATGATGCTAAGAAAACAAAGTCAGATGCCAAAAGGCCACTCCATTTATACCAAATGTCCATAAAAGGCAACTCAATAGAGACACAAAAGTAGATGAGTTGTTGCCTGGGGCTGAGAGTGAGAAGACGGATGCAATGTAGATGGGTGCAAAGGCTCTCATGGGGCTTCTAGAAACGTTCCCGGACCAGATTATGGTGATGGTGGTACAACTTGGTAAATTTACTGAAATGCCACTAAATTGTACACTTAAAATGGGCGAATGTTATGGTATGCAAAGTATATCTCAATACAGGTATTTAAACAATAATAAAATATTAAAGATAATAGTAAAATGAGAAATTAAAAAATGTTAAAAGAGTTACACTTTATATAACACCAGTCCCTCCTTTTGGTGGATCCACTCGGCTCCCCGGAGGGGTGGCAGGGCTGCCATCAGCCTCACTGGCCAGGTTCCCACCACTCTTGAACCCGAACGGACACTTTGCAGAGATGTCGGGCCATCTAAGGTACTGTTTCCACCAAATGCCTGCTGAGTCCCGCCATGGCGGGCAGAAAGCTCTTACACATCAAGAGGTTACCCTGGGATAGGCGTGCTGGGGGTGGGGATGGGGCTCACGTGGGAAGTGGGGAGAGGTTCTCTTGGTCTCGATTTCCATCCTCCTCTCTTTCAGGAATACTGAGTCCTTGGGGTCCTTTTACTGTCCTTTCCCCCATAACCTCAGTTGGTTCCATTTTCTTAAACTAAAGATATTTTCTGAGCAGTCACTGTGCAGACCAAGTGTTGCATATATTGTTGTTCTTGTTACTTAACAAACATTTCTATGAACTTAACACCAGATACGCTTCCATCTGCTTTACAAAAGTTAACTCATTTAATCTTTGTAACAATATGAGGTAGGTATACTAATCATCGTCCCCATGTTAGCAGAACTTGTCTGAGCTAGTAACTGCAGAGCTGGGATCTGAACGCAGACCAGGCTCTAGAGTCTGTGTTCTCAACGTGTATATGGTAAAAATATCAATGTGCTTAATTCCGTGAAGTATTTAGTGAAGCTCGTGCTTCCATCTCCATTTAAGACAGCTGGCATTGGACTGCAGGTTTTCCCATTCCCAGCTGGAGGCTTTTATTCCATCACGGAACCGCCTCTTTCCAGCCTTTTTCTTTGACACCAGTATTCTCAAACTTGAGTGTGCATCAGAATCCCATGGGGAGACCCTCCATATCCCTGGGCGCCACCGTTAGAGTCTCTGCTTCCACAGCTCTGAGGCGGGGCCTGAGAATCCGCAGTTCTAACAAGTTCCCGGGTGATGCTGATGCTTCTGGTCCTTGGACCACACTTTGAGAACCCCTGCTCTATGCCAATCCAATCAAATTAACCCCATGCTAGGAAATTCTGTAAAGTAATAGTAATAACACAAAATAATATTTTATTATTAAAGTAGCTGTGGGCTGTTCAGGCGAATATCAGGGGCAGAAATAATGGAGCACACACATTTTTGTTTTGTTTTCTTTTGCCTTTTGTGCTTTTATGTAGAAGTGGGATAATCCCCAAGAGAATCCTATGTCCTTACAAGTTTGAGATGCCTTGCTCTGGCTTACCTCTGGGAGCCCAGATTTCCATTTGGCATCTACTCAGTATTACAGTTGACCCTTGATCCACATGTAAGTTTTGACTCCCCCAAAACTTAATCACTAATAGCCTACCTGTGCCTGGAAGCCTTATCAATAACATAAACAGTCCATTAATACATATTTTCTATGTTCTATGTACTACTGTACTCTTAAAGTCAGCTAAAGAAAAGAAAATGTTAAGAAAATCATAAGGAAAATATGTTTTACAGTACTGTACAGTAAAAAAATCCACAAATACGTTGACCTGTGCTATTCAAACCCATGTTGTTTAAGGGTCAAATGTACATCCTTAATAAAACTCAGAATGCCTAAATTTGTATCAACCACTGGAAGGCTTAATGCAGAAAAGCCGGAGATCTGGGATCATATGGACTGGGACAAAATCTCAGATCCTCTCACTGACACCGGAGACGAACTCATCATATGTAAATATGGTGGCAACGGGCGCCTGGGTGGCTCAGTGGGTTAAGCCATTGCCTTCGGCTCAGGTCATGATCTCAGGGTCCTGGGATTGAGGCCCGCATCAGGCTCTCTGCTCAGCAGGGAGCCTGCTTTCCTCTCTCTCTCTCTCTCTTTCTCTGCCTGCCTCTCTGCCTACTTGTAATCTCTCTCTGTCAAATAAATAAATAAAATCTTTTAAAAAATATATATGGTGGTGACAACGGTCTACCTCCAGGCTTTAGTGTGTTGTGGTCTCAAACATGTAAAAGTGTCCGGCACATACAGGCACTCAGAAAGAGTTATGGCATGACTAGAGCTCTGTTAGGGAAGAAATACGTTCAACAGCATGGGAAGGAGACACTGGCTTACACAAGACAGAAGTTCATTTCTGACTCACACAGAAGTCATCATGGGACCCAGGCTTCAGCTCTCCTTTTGATCCATCTCCAAGGTGGACCTTCACCCCATTCTAGCAAGTAGGAAGAAGGACACATCATGGCTATTCTTATCCCATTTGCCAGAACTTACTCATATGGCCACACTTAGATCTATGGTAGGCTGGGAAAGGTACCTAACTAAAAATCAAGAGTTTTCTTTTTACATAAGAAAAGGAGAGTTGCATACTGGGGACAATTTGCAGTTTCTATACATGTATTTCTTTATTTGATGTGGAAAGGCTGAGATGCAGTGTGTTGGAAGCCAAAAACAAGACAGAAAGATACATGAAAGACATCGGGTCAAGGCTGGATGGCAAGTCATGAGGCTGGTCTCCTCCTTAGCCACAGAGTACTGATGGCCACTCACTTACATTGTCTGCTGGCCTTCCTGGGCTACAGCAGCCGGGGGTCCAGGCAAACTACAGGGAGGAAGGAGGCAAGGTAGGGTGTAGACTGGGCAAGGCCCTGACCTTCCCACGATCCAGGTCTCCTGGGCCACCATCCTAGCCCAGTCACCATCATTGCTGGCCTGAACCTCAGCAGTGAGTCTCCAAACTCATTTCCCTGCCTCCCCTCTGGACCATGCCCCAATTTTTTTGTGACAGTAGTAATGACAGTCTTCCAATCGGTTCTGATCAGGTCCCCCCTGCTTCAGAGAAAAGGCTTTCCTTTCATGCCTCATACCACACCAATGTGGCCCAAATCTATTACCTGCCATTTACGGGGAACAAGGGCCCAAGCCCCTTGGCCGGTGGGTTGGTGCGGTGTGTTCCCATTTGAGGACTGCTCAGCACTGAGCCCTCTTCCCAGAACGCCTGACCCCTGAGCTGCAGGATCCTTTTACTGCCAGCCTCTTTGAGGCCTCGGCAACCTTCATGCCTCACTTTCACACAGAGAGAGCCCTCTGCTGCCTCCTCATCTGTCCTCTCCCAGTTCCCAGGTTTCCAGCAGGCTCCATACTGGAATCACCTGAGAAGCTTTGGAAACTCTTGATGCCTGGGGCCCAGCCCAGACCAATGGAATCAGAATGCCATCCCAGCTCCTCATCGGATTCAAATGTCCCGAGCTGGGGCCCTCAGCATCTGTATTTTAAGAAGCACCTCACGTTACTCTTATGGGCAGCCAGGGCTGAGAACCCCGGCCCTCTAAGTCACTGTTGGGAGCCAGGAAACAGACTGTTGCAGAGACAGGTAACTGCTGACAGATAGGACGGCGATCTCCCGTCTCAAGGATGCCTCCGGGCTTGTTAGCCAGCACTCCTCTGAGGCCGAAGTGCACCAAAGCTACTGCAGCCGGAGGCTTCTGCTGCAACAGCCTGCGACGCACCAGGTCCGGGCGGAAGCTGGGAGCCTGCATGTCTCACGGGCTGCCAGGTGGGGCTGGCGCTGCTGCTCCCTGTACTTTGAGGAGCAAGGTAACAAGCTACGTGGCTTTCAGAATCAGAGGAGAGACACAGTGTGATGGTGTGTGACATGGATGTCACCCCCAGTGCATAGTTAGCTTTCTAAGCTCAGCACGCTCGGGCGCCTTATTCCCTCCCAGGAGTTTGGTGATCCCTAGCACTCTGAGGGTACAAGGCCGCTGATGCAAGGCGGGCCAGGAACTCGGCCCTTGTCCATTTGCTTCTGGGCTCCCCGTAACTCAGCTTCCACCAGCTGTGCCTGCTCCTGTGTGTCCTGGAACCGGACGCAAGCAGCCTTTCTTTCTGCCTTTGGCCCTGCTCACGTTGGACTCAGTCAGGTTTTTGACCCAACGTCCCTTGCCTTGTCCTCAGTGCTGTGTGGCCTTCTGTCTTCATGCCTCTGTTTCTACCTGACTCTGTTGAGCTCACGCCTCTCCTGGTTTTTCAAGCTGCCACCAACTATGGCCCATCAAACCCAGACTCTCTTCACAAACGCACCTTGTTTTAATTGAGTGACAAGGCCAGGTTCAGAGTTCTAGGCCTCTAAGGCCTAGAACTTTTTTTTTTTTTTAAGGTCTTTAAAAAAAGTTTTTATTCGAAGGCAAAACAGTAAAATCCACAAGAAATCATTAACAGCACGTGTTTACGTTTTATCCTGAATCGGACACGTTTAAACAATTCACAGCTACAGGAAATCTAGAACAAAATCAAATTATTTTATCACATCAGGTTGAAAAGTTGGAGAGGACTCTGCATCTTACTGAAAAGAATTTCTGAAAAATGTTTTGTACAAAGAGACGGCACCACACGAGCTGCCCAGAGACGCCAGGCGCGGCCCGTCCCCGCAGACCACCCTCCCGACCAGGCCCCCTCGGCGGCAGGGTGGGGAGGGCCCGAGGCACGGCGGGGCTTGCTTTCCCCAGCCAGGCTCAGGGTGGGCCGTCCACGCGAGCGCTGGTGTTGGGTTCCTCTAAGTGACAAACACAAGCAGAGATGCTAAGGACACAGGCTCTCCGAGGGCATCACTCCATGACCTGAAGATACCTCAGATCAGAGCCTTCAGAGCCTTCCAAAGAGAATCCATGTAAAACACGAAACTCTATACTCAGATTTACCGGGATGGCCCTGTCAACTGCTTCCCCATCTCCATTCATGTCAATGTTGATTCCAGATGTGCCAAGGACGTCGTTTCTCTCACACTCAAACTGAGCTCTCCTCATTTATGCTCATCCAGGATCCAAGGACTGGCCTGGCCTCCCCGCCTCTCCAGCTCCAGCTGCTATGTCCCACGCCGTGACTCCCCTCTTGGCACTGACCATTTGAAGCTCCATGATAGAATGCACAAAGGAACGACTGCACAGCACCAGCACCCACCACTCTGCTAGCGATGCTGTCTCCCCTTGCACCTGGCAGCACCATCTCCTTTACCCTACAGAACCCTGCCAGGCAGAACAAGGCATGACAGTGGCCCACAACCCGAGTAAGCACCAATAGGTGTACCAGCTTTCGGTAAGTAAGCTTAATGCTTTTGCAGTCTTGGGGAGAAGTGATGCAGCGCCACAATTATGTAAGTTGTAACCACTGGGGGAAACAGGGAAGAATCTAATGTCTATACTAGCTTCGTAAATTCCTATAAATCTCTAATTATTTCCAAATAAAAAGTTTTTCGAAAACAAAAAAGAGGGGGGAGGGGGGAGGGGGCAGAGGAGGGGAGAGGTGGACGTGGGACTGTGGAACAGGGAGAGGGAGAGGTAACCCCCAAACTTTTATGTGCATGTGAGTCAGCTGGGGACTCCTGTAGCGCTCCGGGCGTGGTCCAAGATTGCATTTTCTAACAAGCTCCCAGGAGAGGTCTATACTTCTCATGAACCTTCCTTTGAGTAACAAGGTCATAGAATGTCCTTTTCTAATGAAGTGTTAGTCTGCCAAAAATTAACATGTTCTTAAATTATATATCTCTAGGTCAATTCAACACCCTTTACAAAACCCCTAGCTGGGGGCAGTTACTGTATAAAAACATCCTCTCTGCCCCAGTTTACCTCCATCATCAAGTATAATAGTTTGTTCACACTGCCCTAAAGCCTTCGTTTAAAAAAAAAAATCATATTTATTTTTTAACATAGGCGCACACCCAAGATGGGGCTCGAACTCATAACCCCAAGATCAAGAGTCACATGCTCCACTGACTGAGCCAACCAGCTGCCCCTTTAAATATTTTACTTATTTATTTATTTTTGAAGTATATGCTTGCCCTGAAGTTTTATTTACAATGAAATCAGGTACCTCCCGGCTCTGAGGCCCTCTTCCTCAGCCAGATATGGCTCAGGCCCCCTCCCTGACTGTTCTGGCCCCCAAAATGGGTTATCTTCATAGTCCCTTGAGACTTGGCCACAGGAATAAGGGTCTGCCTTCCAGTAGCCCAGGCTCTGGTGACCCAAAATTCCCCTAGCAGCTTATTCCTTCCTGAGAAGAGCTATGTCCCTGTCCTGCATTAACTGAGGCACTAGCCAAGAGACTGGGGCAGGCCTGACATGAGGAACTAGACCCAGGCTCTGTTTCCTACCACAGCAGATGACATAGGGGGTAGGAATCGGGAGGGAAACTCCAAGAAGGGTCAGGGCCTGTGTCAAGTTGCAGGTCTGGCAAAATCAGAAACGGGTGAAAAGGAACCCAGAAAAGGGATTGCAAATAGACCATGACTGGTCTTTATCTACAAGTGGGGGATGGGTGTGTTGGGTGGGAATAATGAGCCCGAGGCAGAACAGGCACACACTGCCCTAGACTCTTCCACCTTGTTCCTGGATTTTGTAAAAACTGCAATGTACATTCAGTGCTCCCATAGGAAACTATCCCTTTGACAATTTGCTACCAACATGAAGTCTAGAATTAAAAATAATCTCAGGGGTGCCAGGGTGGCTCAGTGGGTTAAGCCTCTGCCTTTGGCTTGGGTCATGATCTCAGGGTCCTGGGATCGAGCTCCACATCGGACTCTCTGCTCAGCAGGGAGCCTGCATCCCCCTTTCTCTCTGCCTGCCTCTCTGCCTACTTGTGATCTCTGTCTCTCTCTGTCCAATAAATAAACCTTAAAAAAAAATAATCTCAGCCCCCTAAGGGTCTCTCAATGGATAAATGGGTTTAAAAAGATGTGGCATCCCAGCCATACAATAAATAAGCCATGGGGATGAAATATAGAGCATGAGAACCATAGTTAATAATACCACATTGTATCCTTGAAAGTTACTGAGAGAGTAGACCTTGAAGTTTTCATCACAAGGAAAAAAGAAGTTTTTTAAGTATGCATGGTGATGGATATCAGCCAAATTTATTGTGGTGATCATTTCATAAAATATACAAATTTCCAATCATTATTTTATACACCTGAATCTAATATAATGTTGCATGTCGATTATATCTAAATTTTTTAAAAAGATATGAATAGATTTAAAAAGAGATACAAAGAGAAGCAATATATGTGAAATGCCCGGCACATATTTTTAGGTGCACAATTCAATGATTTTTTAGTATATTGGCATTTTTAATGTTCAGAAGTATTAGGTGGTATTGTTATTATTAGTTATTATTAAAGTCACATAATTACTATATTGTGAGCTTCTTAAGCTTGTGTTTTTCTTCTCTGAAACTTCGTAACACCTAGTACTGTCCTTTGCACATTGGAGGTACTAAATAAAGAAGTTTTCAGCACAAAGAAAAAAAAGATGTGGTATGTGTATTATACATATTATATATAACATACATACATAATGTACATATGAAACACCTAAAATTGGAGTATTATTCAGCCATGAGAAAGAAGGAAATGCTGCCCTTTGTGACAACATGGATGGACCTTGAGAACATTTGGTAAGTGAAATAAGTCAGAAAAAGACAAATAAATACTGCATGATATCACTTACATGTAGAATTGAAAAAAAAGTCAAACTCACAAGACAGTATACACATGGTTGCCATGAGTTGGGAGTAGGAGAAATAGGGAGAGGTTGGTTTAAAAGGGTACGAACTTTCAGCTATAAAAATGAACAAGATCGGGAAGACTGGGTGGCTCAGTGGGTTAAGCCTCTGCCTTCAGCTCAGGTCATGATCTCAGGGTCCTGGGATCAAGTCCCGCATCGGGCTCCCTGCTTGACTGGGAGCCTGCTTCCCCCCACTCCCAATCTCTGCCTACTTGTGATCTCTGTCAAATAAATAAAAAATCTTTTAAAAAAATGAACAAGATCCGAGAATCTAATGTACAGCATTGGTTATTATAGTTGGTAACACTGTATTGCATGATCGGAATTAGAGACGAGACTTAAATGTTCTCACAAAAAAACATTTAAAGAGATAAATATGTGAGTTGATGGTTACAGTAATTAACAAAGCGAGGGGGGACCCTTTCACAATGTATGCATACATCAAATCATCCTGATGTACACTTTAAACATGATACAATTTTGTCAATTATACCTCAATAAAGCTGAAAAATAACCTCAGCTCAAACCTGATTTTTTTAAAGTGATAAATCCATAGCAGCCATTTATAAACTACATTGAACTAGAGACTAAAAGAGAAAGTTTAAAGGTAATCTCTCAACAATCATAAACACAGAATTTATACACATACATACTAAAAATCACGAGGGCTCCTCTCATTTTACTACCATGTCTGGAAGAAAGAGCCTGAAATTAAAACACAGAAAACTCACTATGAGCTTTTGAGACGCAAATCCCCTCCAATTTCAAGACAATGGCGGACAGACATGGTGACATAAAGAAATGAACCAAATCACTGGCAGGCCTAGTACTCAAAACCCAGAGCTACTGGAAAACCAATTCTACAAAACCAATTCTACAAGTTTCAGTATGCAAACAAGAAAATAAAAACAAAACACAGAGGGGTGGAGAAGATCCGGGATCATCTTCTTTTGGCTAATTTAGATGAGGTTAACGAGTAAAAATTGTACAGGGTCCCAAATAACGTTCCATGAGCTACAATTTGAAATGGGGGCGGGGAAAGAGCTTCCGCAACACTACCCCATACAACAGCACATCTCCCTGAAAACCCAAAGTAAAATTAAAAACCTCAGTTAGAAAATAGCTTGATACTGAAACACAGGCTTACCGAGGAGATTTAGGCAAGTCACTCGAGTTTGAGAGGTCTAGGAAGGCCACTGCCCTGTTTATTTTCCCACATTGCACCACGCTGTGAGTTATGGTTAAACTCCAGGTCGAGGGTGGGGGGGTGCATAACTCTCCCCTTTCCCTGCTTCAATACAAGTGAAGGCCCCCAAGCACAGAGCCAAGCATGGAGGGGTTCCTGATGAATGACCCAGCACGTCCTCCCCAATACCCACCTTCCAGATCCCCTGTGGGCAAAATCTGGGGTCTCTGTTCTTGAAAAACTCGCTTCACGACCAATCAGAAGAAAGAGACCGCAATGGAAAAACAGCTTCTTTATCCTTTCCGGTTCTTAGCTGTTACAAGAGTTTGTTTATAGTGGAGTATAAATTAACCCAAGAAATTGAAACTGGATATAGCTCAGGCCTCTACAGCCGACCCAAGTGGGCGGGGATCTGTGTTGTCAGAATTCTGGGAGGGCCTGGGCACAAGGACAGACTGTCCCAAAGGCATCCTCGTCCAGCCGCCTCCCGGGCCTCGGGCAGCCCCACACCAGTGCCATGGACACCAGGCCGGCTGAAACGGTGCTCCTGCCCTCAACTGCCACCCTCCGGGCCCCCAGGCAGCTTTCAGCTCCTAAAATCACGAAGACTCCAGAACTGCTAATGCCAAACTTCTTCCTTCAAAGAGAGAGAGTTCAGAGGCCGCCCCAGGCAGAACTGCCAAGTATACAGAACTGTCACTTTCAACCCCTCTCCCCTTTCCTAGATAACATTTGCTTTTTAACGGCTGCTCCTAGAGCCTCAACTTTACCACCCACCCTTCCCCCCCCCCCGCCCACAAGTCCCCTCATGGCAAGAGAACGCTACCTCCTCCTCTGCCTTGGCATGGGGAGAGCCCCAGAGAAGTGACTGCCAGTTGCTGGGGACCCTGTGCCTGCCGTTCTGCGGGGAAGTCCTGCGAGCGCAAATACAGTCTGTGCACTTTTGCAAAAGGACAGCAGCTCTCTGAAATGCAATCCTCCAGCATGATCAAGTGAATGTGGTCATTCAGAGATTAAACCCCCAAAATGCAAAGGCAAACTATATTTTTCCCAGTAGGGGAAAAGATAAACTTTCTGGCACGCAAACTAGTTCGTCAACCCCAGGAGCTCTTCCAAAGAGATACCAGCAAAAGTACAAAGTGAAAATCTCCTTGGCAGACAACAGCTCAGGCTTTTACTGCTGTGCCATCTCCTTACTTTAACAGGATCATGAAGGAACAAAGAACCCCAGTCAAAGCTATTTAGGAACAAAGAAATCATCAAACCCTTTAACTGCAGCCTACGGATTCTAACTCAGTTCTTGCAGCTGAAGACTGCCAACCTGGTTGGGGGACGATTACTTGTCACATACTATGCTACTTCTGGGATTGGAGCCACCGACAAGTTAGACCCGGCGCCTGCCCTCCTGGAAGGCACAGCCAAGCAGAAAAGACAGGCAAGAGAAAGAGACCTAAGGAGATGTTCAGGGTGCCAGGAGGCCCACCCCAAAATCAACACCCTCTTGAAGTAAGGTCTTGCATCTGTATTTTTAACAAGCCCTCCAGGATTCTGATGCATGCTCTGGGGTAAGAACCACTGCTCTAGGCATCCAATCCCTGAGTTCCTTCGTTCCTTAACATGGGCTTTACACACATTGTTTCACTTTACAGTCCCAGGGGATACTAATAGCCTGCAAGGTAGATGTATTGCTGAAGACAATCCTAGCTGTTGTAATGAATAAACCTAAAATTTCAGTAGCTTAATACAATCTGGTTTTGGCCCACATTATAGTCCCAGACAGTTGTCCATTTTGGCAGTGACAGAAGGACAGACTCTCCCCCATGAAGTTATGGAGGAACCCAAGCTAATGGAAGTTTTATCATCTTCATCACTAGGCTTCCATGGTCACCTGGGAGTCAACATGAAGACAGCAGGTGAGAGAGGAGAGCATGGACAACCAGTAGCTCAGCCAGGAAGTGAAACACAGCACTTCCGCTCACATTGCACTGGTAGTCACATGGGCCTCACCTAGATGCAAATGGTACTGGGAAATGTAGTCCTTGACTGCAAAGCTGCTTCATACTCACAACGGCATACTCTGGGAGGGTCGTATACATTTCTGATGGGCACCTGTCATCTCTACCACAGCAGAGGTTACAGTTTTGCAGATGAAGAAAAACTTATGCAGATTAAAAAATTCAGTGGACGTAACCCTGCCTATAAAGCTGGATGGGGGATTCAAACCACAGTCTGTTTCACTCCATACCCTTCTCTTTAGAATACCTCTTCCTCACGTCCACAGTCACCCTCTCTGTTAGGCTGAGTAAGGCCTCCTCCCTCAAAAGCTGTCCACATCCTAATGCCTGGAACCTGTGACCACGTTACTTTACATGGCAGAAGGGACTTTGCTGATGTGATTAAAGATCTTTTTAAAAAAACTGATGAACCATTGAACACTACATCTGAAACTAATGATGTGCTGGGTAATTGAATTTAAGTTTTAAAAAGGATCTTTTTAAAAAGATTCATTTATTTATTTATTGAGCGAGCACACAAAGCACACAAGCGCAGCGGGGAGGGGGCAGAGGGAGAGAGAATCTCCTGCAGACTCCCTGCTGAGCAGGGAGCCCAAGGCTGGGCTCAATCCAACAACCTTGAAATCATGACCTGAGCTGAACTCAGTAACTTAACCGACTGAGCCACCCTAAATTAAGGATCTTACGGAGATTATCCTAGATTATCCAGGTGGGCCCAATGAAATCACAAGGATCCTTATAAGAAGGAGGTGGCAGAGTTAAGGTCAAAAGGAAAAAAGGAAATGTAGTCATGGAACCAGAGGATGGAGTGGTGTGCTTCAGAGATGGAGGAACATAGCCAAGGAATGTAGGCAGCTTCTAGAACCTGGAAAAGGCAAGGAAATGGATTCTCCCCTGAATCCTCCAGAAGGAACACAACCCTAGAAACACCTTGATTTTAGTCCAGAGCTGCAAGAGAATAAATTTTTGTTAAGCCACTAAATTTGTGGTAATTTGTTATAGCAGCAACAGGAAACTAATAACTTTCTCAGCACCATGGTTTTTGGTTGGAGAACTTGGTAACAGCGCCCCTTGGCAGGGCCCCAAGATCTCTTCCCTCCATTTTCCTCAGTCCCACCCAACAAAATATCCTACCCTCAGCTGGGTCCTCCTACCCACCCAGGAGGGACAGACTTGACAGAATAACATGTCCTCATATTAGAACTTCACAAAGAGCCAGGATCTCAATTAAGTATTGTGGTATCTAAATGGGGTATCTGTCCAATTGGATGGGGGCCCCAAATGTGAAACAACAATGATAGAAGCCAGTGGTGCAGGAGGCGACAGGATTCACCTGAGGTAGAGCAAAGGAGATAGAAGTTTACTAAATACACTGCAAGGGAGCGGCAGGCAGGACAGCAGAGGGGAGGCTGTCTGCAGTGAGCCAGTGAGTGAGGGCTGTTTTTAAAGGAGGAAGACAGAGAAGTATGGCGACATATGGAATTCTCCCTTTTCTGGTAAATGTGCCTAGCTATAAGTAGCCGACGGACTAGTTAGGGCCTACAGATATTTTGAGGTAGGTCACCTGATTGGGTCTGTCTGGATTCAGGCAGGGGGTCACTATGGGTCTTTCTACCTTCTGCTGTTTAGGCAACACTGGTTGCCTAAAAGTGGCCTCTAAAAGTATTATTTAAAAATATTGAAAGAAAATAACAAAATTTTAAAACTTCTTATTTATTTATTTATTTATTTGACAGAGAGAAATCACAAGTAGATGGAGAGGCAGACAGAGAGGGGGGGGGGGGAAGCAGGCTCCCTGATAAGCAGAGAGCCCGATGCGGGACTCGATCCCAGGACCCTGGGATCATGACCTGAGCCGAAGGCAGCGGCTTAACCCACTGAGCCACCCAGGCACCCCATTTTAAAACTTCTTGAAGACTCCCATTCATGATTGTTTTAAAAGGTCAAACAACTAGGAATAGAGGAAAAGGTCCTCAACTTGATAAAGCACATCTACAAAAATCCTGCAACTAACATCATACTTAACGGTGAAAGACTGAATACTTTTCCTCTATGAAAAGGATGTCCATTCTCACCATTCTCATTCAACATAGTACTGGGAGTCCTGGTAAGCACAATAGCCTTATTGTGGAAAGGAAATAAGTTGCACACAGTTTGGAAAGAAAGAGAAAAAAATAATGTCAGTTGGCAAATGACATGTTTATGTAAACAGGAAATTCCAAGGAGTCTACAAAAAAAAAATCCCAGAATTAATTAATTCAACAAGGTTGCACATATAGGATAAACACACGGAAATAATCATACCATTTATATCAACTAACAATAAATATACAGAAACCAAAATTTAAAACTCAATACCATTTACATTCACAACAACCCAAAAAATGAAATACTTAAGTATAATCTTCGAAAAACATGTTCAGGACTTGTATCCTGAAAATAAAAAACACTGATAAAAAAATCAAAGAAGACCTAAATAAATGGAGACACATCATGCTCATAGATTTGAATACTAAACACAGTAAAGATGTAAACTTCCCCCAAACTGAAATTTGTAGTCTCAGTGCAATTGCAATCAAAATCCCAGCAAGGTTTTTTTTAATAGACATAGATAAGACTATTATAAAATTTATATGAAAAGGCAAAGGACCTTGAATAGCTAAAACAATTTTCAAAAGGAATAAAATGGGAGGAATCACTGTATCTGATATAAAGACTTCCTATATCACTAATCAAGACAGCATGACACTGGCAGAGGGATAGACACATAGATCAAAAGAACAAAAAAGAAAACCCAGAAACAGAGCCATACAAACGTGCCAACTGATTTCTGACAAAGGTGCAAAAGCAATGCAATGAAGAAAAGATAGACTTTTCAACACATCATGTTAGAGAAATTAGACAACCACAGGCAGAAAAGAAATAAAACTCAACCAAAGTTTCACACCATAGACAAAAATTAACTCAAAATGGATCATGGACTTAAATGTAAAAAATAAAGCGATAAAACTTTCAGAAAAAAATTAGAAAATCTTAGGGATCCAGGCCTAGGCAAAGAGTTTGCACACTTGGCAACAAAAGCACAATCCATGAAACAAAAAATGTATATTGGGGCTCCTGGTTGGCTCAGTTGGTTGGGCATCTGCCTTCGGTTCAGGTCATGATCCCAGGGTCCTGGGACCAAGCCCCGCATCGGGCTCCTTGCTCAGTGAGGAGCCTGCTTAAAACTGAGGGAAAGAAAATGTATAAATTGGACCTCATAAAATTAAAAACTTTTGCTCTGTGAAAGACGGTTAAAAGGATAAAAGGGGACACTTGGCTGGCTCAGTTAGTTGAGCGTCCAGCTCTTGGTTTTGGCTCAGGTCATGATGTCATGGGTCGTGGGATTGAGCCCTACATCTGGCTTGTCACTCACCAGGGAGTCTACTTGGAGATTCTCACCCTCTGCCCCTCACCCCACGCACGTGCATGTGCACACGCACTCTCTCTCTCTCTCTCAAATAAATAAATAAATCTTTTTTTTTTAAAGGGTAAAAACACAAACTGCTTATTGGGAGGAAATATTTGCAAACCACAGACCCAACGAAAGATTTATATCTAAAATATATAAAGAACTTCCACAGTTCAACATTAAAAAAACAAACAACTCAATTAGAAAATAGGCAAGAGACATAACCACACATTTCACCAAAGAGGATTTACATGTGACATATAAGCACATGTAAGGATGTTCAACATCATTAGCTGCTAGAGAAATGTAAACTAAAACCACAATGAGATATCATTGAGCATCTATCAGAATGCTGAAAATAAAAGATGGTGAAAACACTAAATGCTGGTGAGGTACAAAGAAAACTGAGCATTTGTACATTATTGTTAGAAATGGAAAATGCAAGACAGCTTGGAAGTTTCTTGTAAATATAGATAGGCATTTACCATACAACCCACAATAGTCCATATCCTGAAGAAATGGAAACTCAAAGTCATGTTTACTCAAAAATCTGTCCACAGGGGCGCCTGGGTGGCTCAGTGGGTTAAAGCCTCTGCCTTCGACTCAGGTTATGGTCTCAGGGTGTGGCTCAGTGGGTTAAAGCCTCTGCCTTCGACTCAGGTTATGGTCTCAGGGTCCTGGGATTGAGCCCCACATCAGGCTCTGTGCTCAGCAGGGAGCCTATTTCCTCCTCTCTCTGCCTGCCTCTCTGCCTACTTGTGGTCTCTGTCAAATAAATAAATAACATCTTTTTAAAAATCTGTACGCAAATATTCACAGCAGCTCATATTCATATTGTACAAAGGAATCAACTGTTGGATACAGTTAACAACTTAGACGGACCTCAAGGGAATTATGCGAAGGGAAAAAGCCAATCTCAAAAGACTACATACCACGGTTTGATGTCTATAACATTCTCCAAATAACAGAACAATAGAGATAAAGACTAGAGTGGTTGCCAGGGGTTAGGGATTGTAAAGGAGGGGTTTGTGGCCATAAAGAGGTAGCATGAGAAAGCCTAGTGATGATGGAAGATGTATTGTGATGGTAATTACACAAAGCTACACACACACACACACACACACGAATATAACCTATAACCTGCGGTATCAGAATAAGTTCTGGTTTTGATGCTGTGCTATAGTTGAGCATGGATGATGGAGGGAGAATGTAGGCTGCATAGGACTTTCCAGTACATGTATTTGCAACTAGCCGTGAATCTATCATTATTTCCAAATAACAAGTTTACAAATAAAGATAAGAAAGGGTTCTTGATGGTTTACAAAATGATGTCACAAGCGTCATTTGATCTCGTATGAGCCTCACAATACCACAGGAGTATGCATAAGACTGATTTCAACCCCATTGTACACATGGACAATGAGATGCACATGACCAGTTGCCCAGGTCATCCAGTTGCTAAGTGATGGTAACAACAGGTAGCTGACCTCACCCTTGATGATCACACAATCCAACACTCTCTCCCCTCTCTTCTCACGGAGCAGGCATGAATCTCAATGTCAGGAATTCAACTATACCAGAAATGCTTCTTTTCCTTGTATTCTTTGAATCAAAGTAAATCGGGCTCTAAGTACCCATTCTGTCATGTTTGTAGGAAGTCTAGTCTTAGACATTATCAGGTTCCTTCCCCTGCCCCGGAGTCACACAAAGATCTGGGGGCTTCTGGGGACCCAGGAAATAGACAAAGTGCATCTTCAATTTACCACAATATCAGCTACATCACCATCATCTTAGTACACGTGGAACATAGAAGTCTGGGTACCCAAGGTTCCAAACCTTACCAAGGCACATTGCCTTAGGGTGTAAAAACACCTCCCAAGATGCTAAGAGAAGGGCCAATTGAAGATACACGTGTGGGCCAAGTTTCCTTTATTGGAGATATCATAACCAGCCCTCCCTACTCCATCCAACTCATTAAGAGATGCGTTTCTAATAAAATGCTTCTTCTTATATTTAATAATTACTATTATTTACAGTTATAGAAAATAAATTTTAAATTCGTATGCACATTTTGTCGCTGAGATATCTGAGAGAGTGTTCAATAAAAGGCCATCAAGCATAAAAATACATGACATCAGGATAAAATTCTGTGGGAGAAGTGGGCAAAGGGTAAAAGAAATGATGTAAAATTTCTGACAGTTAAAGAGCCTGTCTTACACATCTAAAATGGATGATGATGGCTATCCTATCATAATGATACTATTCTATAGGGGCCATATAAGAGTTTTATTTTTAAATACCAATATTTATGGTGCACTGGCTATTACATCCTTTGGGGTGACAATATTTAAACTTACGAAAGATTTTAGGTTTCAACTTCAAAAGTGTGAAGGCGTATGTAGTTTCTCAAAATTCTTTTAAGAGATATGTAAGCAAAAAAGATTGGGAAGACTGCTGATTTACACCAAAGTTTCCTGCAGTGTGGAACACAGATCCCTTCTCATGGAAAACAAGGTAAGTTTACATGACACCATTACAGTCCATCGACTTTACTTGCCCAACGTTTACCCTGCCGGCCTCTACACCACCCCGTGGCCTTCACCCTGTCTTGACCTCGGCATTCACTCTGCTCCCTCCCCCACAGCCTCCCATCCCTACCCCATGCCAGTGCCCACTCCTGGTCCTTAGCAAAGCCCTCCAATGGCTTCCTTCTCAACACCTTCTTTGCCAGGACAGTGCTTTCATTCCAGCCTAGCCCTCTGCCTCCTCCAGCCTCTCCTTCTCCCCTACACAGCTCTCTCCAAGGCTCCTCTCTCAGCATTATATAGTCCTTTACGAGTCACAGCCAGGCATGCGGGCACCAGCCTGCCGACGGTCTCTCAGCCCCCTCGACCCTCTTTTTTTGTACATGGAAGTGGACAAACCTTGTGAAGACGGTCCAGAAGTGACACATTCGCAAAAACCACTGCTTTAAACATAATACATGTGGGTCTCAGCAAGGTGCTTGACCAGATCCTTCATTAGGACCCCATGGACAAAATACAGATATGACCACATAGATAAAAATAGAGTGATGTAGATCCACTTATCTGGAAAGATTTGGAACGAAGCCGCTCTAAGTGTGATGGCCTATGATGAGAGCAGAAGGAGAAACACAGGCAGTTTAAGTGCAGAGAGTAGAGAACACGAAGATCTCTGTGGGCGTGGCCACTCAGGAAAACCTACCTGGAAAAGAGCCGTGACTTGGTGTCAGTCACTGCCCCGTGAGGGCTCTGTGCCAGCTATCTCCAAAGGTCACCAAGACACAGTGGGTCATTCCACCATCCTCAGAACTTGAAGACACCAGTCTGGAATTTGCAGATGTTCTCTTAAGACTCTTCAGTGAAATACCTGGAAATAATAATCCTCCGTTATTCAGTGACAGTCCCTGTATATCAGTTAGGTATCAATCACAAAAATTTCAGGGTTCACAGTAAACATTTATTTCTCCCACACCTTTACATTGCCTGGAGCTCATATAAATTACTTTGAGGGATGTCTGGGGAGCTCAGCCCATTAAGTGCCAGCCTTCAGCTCAGGTCGTGATCCCAGGGTCCTGGGATCAAGTCCTACACTGGGCCCCTGGCTCGGTGGGGAGAGCCTGATTCTCCCTCTGCCTGCTCTGCCTGCCACTCCCCCTGCTTGTGCTCTCTCTCTTATTTATTATAAAGTAATACATAAAATCTTTAAAAAACAAATTAGCTTGAGGTCAGCTAGGAGGCCCTCTTTCAAGCTGTATAGGACCCAGATGGGAGTGGTTCCTTGCAATAGGCTGGGCCCGATTCCCTTTCACGTGGGCTCATTCTTGGGCCTCGGCTGAATAAGCAGCTTTCCCCACAAAGATGGCAAAACATGAGAGGAAAGAAACAGGTGAGGCCTTTTAAGGCTTGCTTCAAAACTGGACTTGTGCTACCTCTTTCCCCATTCATTGTTCCAACTAAGTCTCAAGGCCAAACCCAAAATCAACTGCTAAGGAAGTCCATTTTGCCTTTTATAAGAGAAGATGCAAAGTTAACAAGCAAAGGGCATGGATACAAGATAGCATATGGAAGTGGGGCTAATAAGCTGATCTCTCACAGTCCCGCATCTGCTTCCTTGGGCCCCAAAAGTCCATCCAGTCTGGGCTCATTCTGCTTGCATCTTGTCAGGACTTCGTGGTTCCTGCTATGCCTTTGCCTAAACTCCTTTCTACAGTTCTTTTTGTGCCAGGGAATTTAGCTGCCAGAAATCTGCCTGACCTCCTTGCTAGCTCTTTCCGAGGACTGAACCTTTGCCTCTGATTCACTCCACCTGTCACCTAATTGAAATTCCAGATGATAATTATGCGGTGTGAACTTAAGAATGAAGGTCAGCAATCCCCACATGCCCAAGCCCAAGCCCCTTTCCCAGCCAGGGGATAGTCTCCTGATCTCCTGCATAGTCCGAAAATTCAGAGCAGGGATCATTTTTTTATGATTTTATTTATTTCAGAGAGAGAAAGAGAGAGCACAAGCAGGGGCAGGGACAGAGAGGGAGAGAGAAGCAGGCTCCCCACTGAGCAGGGAGCCCGACGCGGGGCTCCATCCCAGGACCCCAACGTCATGACCTGAGCCAAAGGCAAAGGCCCAACTGACTAAGCCACACAGGCGCCCTAGAGCAGGAATAATTCTGTGATGAACTCTCTTTTCCCTGAAGACACTCTACCATATTTTGTGTTTTACCTGTTTTGTTTTTTGCCTCAGACCCTGCTGAAACTCCACCAACCCTAAGTGGGCCCTGTGCATGCTCTAAGGCCACTGCCGTTTATAAGGTGGGGGGGGGGGGTGGTGTGTGTGTGTGTGTGTGTGTGTGTGTGTGTGTTGGACACAGTCCGTTGGTATTCGGCATCCAGTCCTATCTCCTTCCACGATGCCTCACTGTATGACTCAATGCAGAAAACTCCGTACTGTATTTCGCAGACCACCCTGCGGTGAGGCTTCTGTACATGAACAGCGTTCACCAGCATGGAGGCACACAGAAGGCAAAGACCATCCTCTTGCTGCTTTTCTGCCTTGAGCAAAGATGTGCAGTATTTGTGAAGTTTATTTCCAAGGCTTAGTTTGCCCCTGTGGGTGTTAAAAGATGCACCGTGCTGACTCCCCAGGGTGTAGACGGTGCGCTCCGTCGGCAGCCTTTGATTGCCCACCTTGCCGATCGTGAGGGAGGTAGAGTTTCTCTGGCTTAGTCAGTTCTGGGATGTTCTGGCAATCATTCCTGTTTGTCCAGTCCTTCCAGCAATACAGTAAGCACCTGAGTCTCTGAATTCAAGACCTTTGCATTTAATACCTAAAAGGGTTTCTGTCTCCAGCACTGCACTCTGATAGATACAACATGGTATCCCTCCTGGCCTTGAACTATAGTAGCACCGAGATAAGTAGTATGCATTTCTGGAAAGGAATGCTGCTTGATGTCTGATGCACAGTGCCTAGACCCTATTCTCTATTCAGCTAAGCCAGGGACAAAACAAGCAAATCGTTCTCGAAGGAAGAATGGTATCCCCGCCAGGCCTTCGGGGGCCAGCCCCAGGCTGCTCCCACCCCGCCATCTCTGCTTCCTTCTGCTTGGCTGCACCTTGCCATGGGGCCTCCTCTGATGCCCTTGAACTCTCCAGGCTGATGCTAGGAGACTCTAGAGCATTCCTGTCAGACCACATGGACAAGGCCAAAGGTTAGCCACCACCCACAGATACTCCTCAGAAACGACAAGAACAGCTTCTCTGTGATAAAGACGGGGTGGGGGGCGGATATAGGAGGACGGAGAATGATTAATGGCCCCTTCAGAGTGGACGGAAAGCAAGTGCTATGTGCATTTTCAGTGCTTGTATTTTCTCACACCACAACATTCTCCCGCAGTAGCAACCTGGGACATAAAAACCACAGCCTTGCTTGGGGAAAGGCAGGGGGGCTTGTATCCTTCAGTAGCTTTGGAAGACAGCACGCATTTCAGAAAGTGTTGCCACCGTGGGGGGGGGGGGATGGGCTCCCATGGTGTCTGGCAAAGTAGAGATCTCTGGAAAGTCCAAAGGTGATGTATTTAAAAGGCGGCTTATTTTCTTTCATCTTCATGGTAAACGTCTAATCCCAAAGGCATTTCTTAAAGGAAGACACAGCAGGTAAGAGACGAAGCGCCCCCCTGACTCTGACTCTGCTGACTCTGCTGCTGAAACTGAGTGGGGAGAAAGGCTGGAAACCAGCAGCCTGGGCTTCTGCTTCTATAAGAAGAAATGAAAGGAATACAATGAAGGAGCAGCAGATGGAGAGGAAGGGAACGAAGGAACAGAAGCCGCGAAGGAGGAATCTATGAGCACGACACAGGCGAGGGACCCATGTCCATGGGACGTCCGTGGGGAGAGCGGAAGTGCTCGACTGGCGGGAGATAAAGATGCAGGGTGGGCAGCAGGACCTCCGGGGAAGGCATGTCAGAATGGACCCTCTCCACGGTCACGGTCACGATGGCTGCAAGGCTCCTGAACATTTGGAGTCTTGTTTGAAACAGTGTGATTTCTTTTTTCCAAGACTAAAGCACATATAAATATTTGCTGAATACTCCCCAGCACTTATCAAAATGCTGAGAGGTAAAAAAGAAAGATCAGACAGAAGAATTGTTAGGCTTTTTCTCTGATTATAAAAATCACACATGTCCGCTGTAGAAAACACACGTGTAGAAGATGGAACACCTATTTCATGCAGGCCCACCGCCCACACATAAGTGCTGCTTTGCTGTATTTGACGCGAGCATCTTTCAGGAAAATGAGACCTTCCAGTATATGAACTTCTATACCCATATCTTGTCCCTAAATATTGTATCTTCCCCATACAGTCTTTAAAAACATGTCTTTAACTGACTAAATGAGTATTTCTCGCATATACATCTTCTGCAATTTTCCATTTTCTTAGAATAAATCCCTAAAAGCTGAATTACTATGCCAACGTGAATGTTTACTTCTGAAGCTCTTAATGTTTGCTGCCAGTTGTTTTACAAAACCTTTGCACCAATTTACATTCTTGCTACTTTATATAGTGGTGCACTCAGAAAACACTTTTTGGCTTTTGCTTTAAAACAAAACAGGGGGGCACATGGGTGGCTCAGTGGGTTAAAGCCTCTGCCTTGGACTCAGATCCTGGTCTCAGGGTCCTGGGATCGAGCCCCACATCGGGCTCTCTGCTCGGCAGGGAGCCTGCTTCCTCCTCTCTCTGCCTGCCTCTCTGCCTACTTGTGATCTCTGTCTGTCAAATAAATAAAATAAAATCTTAAACAACAACAACAACGAACAAACAAAAACCAGCCAGTCTCAGTCAAGGTGATGCTATTACGGAAATACAGGAAGAAGCCTGAGGTCTTACTCCTGCTTTCTTTGGGAAAGTTGGTTCACCTCTGCATGCCTTAGTTGTCTTTAGGAACACTTCAAGCTGGAACATTCTTTGAAACTCTGTTCTAGACTAAGAGAGATAACAAAGAGAGTGCTATGTTTTATCCAATTAGCACAATATCAAAGATTATTCAATGAATGCATATATTATTGAAAATTTAATACGCCTTTGAGATTAGTAGAATTTAACGCTCCTAAGAATAGTCACGAGAATAAGCTATTAAGGGAGGACTTTGCAACTGTTTTAGTCACTGTTACATCACTGTGCCAAAGTGCATGCTGGGAAAATACTGGGAGTTTTATAAATATATGTTGAATGCAAGAAATAATTCATGGCAGGAGGCATTTTAGGAACTTAGTGCAGCCAACCAGTATAGCTGTTGGTGCCCTGCCAATATCCCTTTGGCCGACCTTAAAGTCATCCACAGTTTAGGTGGACAGTTCCTACGCACACTGGCAGATTTTAGCCTCAGGTATCTGGGTCTCTCTGCCTGAGAACTTTATCTGGCCACAGGGGCATTCTCTGTCCATACAGGGCAAGCCAGAAGTGCTAGGGAGCTAACAGCCCCAGGAGTAACTCACAAACAATGAGGGCTGGGAATTGGTACATAAATACCCTAGCTTCTTCACCCCCACTGAGTTACATTCTCTAGAAGCTTTCAGAGTATCCTCAGTAGGACTGAGCCTAGCTGCCCACAGCAGTGACCTGTTCACCAACACACCCTCTTTCCTTTGCCCCCGCCCTTCAGCTTCCTGGGATCAAAATTATAGGTGTAAGACTTGAAAACAGAACCTCCTTTTTACAAGGAACATACTCTCGATTTTAATTCCTAAAGGCAGGAAGCGCCCTGGCAAATTCAGTTCGAGGCAATGATGTCAGTGGGATTTTGTGAGTGTGTGTGTATGTCCCCAGAACAGTCTTGACCTCAAGGCTGATTTGAGATCAGATGCCAGGAAAGAGCGAGAAGGCAGCTAATTATGTTGGAGAATTAAAGAGTTAAATGGAGCTCTAAGTAGAAGAGGAACCAGAACGTATTCTCCTCTGCCCTGGGGAACACCGTGGCACCAGGCTGCTAATTACCACATATTATCTCTGTGAGTTTTTGGAACAAGGCAACCAAGGCTTCTATTTTCCTGAATACCACTGGCTGCTATCACAGTGCTGAACAAAAAGTGGTTCTTCAAGCAAGGTTCAATGGCTGCTTGAAACACTGGGTATTTGGGGACTACTATACAGCAAGTTCAGAAAATTCTATCCTTTAAAAAAAAAAAAGGCAAGAGGGTGCCTGGATGGCTTAGTCAGTTAAGTATCTGGCTTCAGCGAAGAATAATGCCACAAATTCCACCAAGAACGGGTCTGGCATGGACATACCTGTACCCCTCCTCCTGGGCTACCTCCTGGGCATCATCACAATAGCGGCCATCACCCGTCCATCCACGCTGGCGCGCCCCTTCTCAGGGCTACTGGAAGCTGGTGCTGCCGCCCTCACCCTTACAGAGTAAGCCATTATCAGTGGCTGCTTCCATATTAAATGCTGACTTCTGTGTGTTTGATTGGCTGAGCTCTGATCCCTACCTGCAAAGGACATCGGGAAGATGAGAATCTTCTCATGGTGCATTCTCCAAATGTAAGAAAGGTGTCCAGAGATGCTAGGTCAAAAAGGATCTCCAGGGCACTTCATCTGTCACTCTCCATCACCCTCCTCCACTGCCATAATGCCTGGTCCTCTCCCTGCCTCTCTGAGTTCCAGCATACATCAGCCTAGTTGGAACCTCCTGACACAGATTACCTAGTCAGACAGCAGAAGTTAGAGGAAGAGCCTCAATGAGAATGAAATTCCCCAGGGATGGGGGGAGGTTGCTCCATGACCAGGGCCCTAGCATGAGTTCAAGTACACAACCTTGCTACCACATACACCAGTGCTGTCCAATAAAAATCCAGTTTCCTCTAAGATTTTGATGTCTCGCATTGAGGTCTTTCATCCATTTTGAGTTTATCTCTGTGTATGGTGTAAGTGAATGGTCCAGTTTCATTCTTCTGTATATAGCTGTCCAATTTTCCCAGGACTATTGATTGAAGAGATTGCCTTTTTTTTTCCCATTGGATATTTGTTCCTGCTTTAGTTAGCCATAGAGCTGAGGGTCCATTTCTGTAGTCTGCATTCTGTTCCCTTGATCTCTGTTTTTGCGCCAGTATCATGCTGTCTTGGTGATCACAGCTTTGTAATAGAGCTTGAAATTAGGCAATGTGATGTTCCTGGCTTTTTCTTTTCCAACATTTCCTTAGCAATTCGGGGTCTCTCCTGGTTCCATGCAAATTCTAGGATTGTTGGTTTCAGTCATATTTGGAACATAAAGAATAGCATGGAGGACCATAGGGGAAAGGAGAGGAAATTGAAGGAGGAGAAATCAGAGACGGAGACGAACCATGAGAGACTATGGACCCCTGGAAACAAACTGAGGGTTTCAGAGGGGAAGGGAATAGGGGGGTGGGGTGGCCAGGTGATGGGTATTAAGGAGGGCATGTGTGCAACGAGCACTGGGTGTTACATGCAACTAACAAATCACTGAACATCACATCAAAAACTAATGATGTGCTATATAGTGGCTAAGTGAACATAATAAAAAATACATATAGTTTGAAGCACAAACACAAGACACATATAACTTAAAATTTCTTGTCACTACATTTTTTTAAGTTTTTTTTTTTTATCTTATGTTAGTCACCATACAGTACATCATTAGTTTTTGATGCAGTGTTCCAAGATTCATTGTTTGTGTATAACACCCAGTGCTCCATGCAATACGTGCCCTCCTTAATACCCACCACCAGGCTCACCTAATCCCCCCATCCCCCCTCCTCTCTAAAACCCTCAGTTTGTTTCCTGGAGTCCATAGACGCTCATGGTTTATCTCCTCCTCTGATTCCCCCCCTCTTATTCTTCCTTGTCACTACATTTTATTATTTTTTTAAGATTTTATTTATTTATCTGACAGACAGAGATCACAAGTAGGCAGAGAGGCAGGCAGAGAGAGAGGAAGGGAAGCAGGCTCCCTGCCAAGCAGACAGCCCCATGTAGGGCTCAATCCCAGGACCCTGGGACCATGACCTGAGCCGAAGGCAGAGGCTTTAACCCACTGAGCCACCCAGGTGCCCCACACCCCTTGTCACTACATTTTAAAAAAGGACAAAAGAAACCAGTAGAATTCATTTTAATATTTTATTCAACCTAATGTATCTAAAACATCATTTCAACGGAAACAAGATTTGAATAAAAGATATGACCTTCTTTTATTTCCTACTGTCTTTTCAAAATCCATAATGAACTTGACACTCACAGTCTGGACTGACCACGTCTCAAGTGCTCAAGAGCCGCATGTGGCTGGTGGGCCCCATGCGGGACAGTGCAGACACTCCCTTTGGGATGGTAAAGCTCATGCTGGGTTCTCCTCTTTGGCTGCGAGCCACCTGCCACACATGCGTTTGTGGCACCCCTTCAGAGAACAGGAGTCTCTATACTGCACTGTAATTAACAAGCATGGTACAGTTTTGTTTAGGAGTCGAGTGGAGTTGTAAAGTTTCTCACACATGGTTCTCAGTCATCCTGGCTCCCTGAGCAGTCTATGACCCTCTTCCCTATTCTTGCCTGCTGCGAATGAGCTAGGGACAAGGGGGAGACGAGCGAGGTTACTCACTCCAGGTGTAAAATGTAAAATGTGTCAAAAAACTCAGTAATCAGGGCGCCTGGTTGGTTCAGTCGATTAAGCGTCTGCTTTCAGCTCACATCACGATCGCAGGGTCCTGGGACCAAGTCCCACGTTGGGCTCCCAGCTCAGTGGGAAGCCTGCTTCTCCCTTTCTTCCCCACTCATGCTCTATCTCATTATATGTATGTGTCTCTCTCTAATATATAATAGCTTTTAAAAAAACTCAGTAATGAAAATAAATATTTTAATGCAATATTTTTCGAATTAAAATTAATACAAAAATGTCTTTTCAGGTCTTCTGCCCATTTTTCATTGGATTATTTGATTTTGGTATTGAGTTGTATGCATTCTTAACGTATTTTAGATATCGATCCATTATTCCATGTTCACGGACTGGAAGAACAAATATTGTTAAAATGTCTATACTACCCAAACCTATCTACACATTCAAAGCAATCCCTATCAAAATAACACCAGCATTTTTCACAGAGCTTGAACAAACCTCAGCACCAGGGAAATACAAATCAAAACCACAATAAGATACTATCTTACACTGGTCAGAATGGCTACGATGAACAAGTCAGGAAACAACAGATGCTGTTGAGGGTGTGGAGAAATGGGAAGCCTCCTACACTGGTGGTGGAAATGCAAGCTGGTGTAGACACTCTGGAGAAGAGCATGGAGAGTCCTCAAAGTTTAAAACAGAACTACCTTATGAGCCAGCAACTGCACTACTAGGTATTTACCCAAAGAATACAAAAACAGTGATTCGAAAGGACACCAGCCCTCCAATGTATAGCAGCAAGGTCCACAATAATCAAATTATGGAAGGAGCCCAGATGTCCATTGACAGATGAATAGATAAAGATGAAGTAGTATATACATATATACATATGTGTGTGTGATATGTGTACACACATCACACACACATACACATGGGATATTACTCAGCCATCAAAAAGAATGGAATCTTGCCCTTTGCAAAAATGTGGATGGAAGTAGAGGGTATCACGCTAAGTGAAGTAAGTCAGACAAATATCATATGATTTCACTCATATATAGAATTTAAGAAACAAAACAGATGAAGAAAGGGGAAGGGAAGGAAAAATAAAATTAAATAAAAACAGAGGGAGGCAAACCATAAGAGACTCTTTAGGAAACAAACTGAGGGTTGCTGGAGGGGAAGGGGTTGAGAGGAAGGGGTAACCAGGTGATGGGTTTTAAGGAGGGCCCTTGATGTGATGAGCAGCAGGTGTTATATGCAACTGGTGAATCACTAAATTCTACCCCTGAAACTAATAATATACGAAATGTTAACAAAATTGAATTTAAATTAAAAAAATTTTTTTAAATCATTATCAAGATATATCACTTGCAAATATTTTCCCCGATTCAGTAGGTTGTCATTTTGTTTTCTGATGGTTTCCTTCACTGTAAAAACTTTTTGGCTTGATGTAGTATCAAATTATTAATTTTTGTTTCTATTTTCCTAGCCTGAGGAGACAGATGCAGAAAAGTATTGCTAGGGCTGATGTCCAAGAGATTACTATCTATGTTTTCTTTTAGGAGTTTTACGGTTTCAGGTCTTAAATTTAGGTCTTTTTTAAAGATTTTTATTTATTTAAGATAGTAAGTGAGCACGAGTGAGGGGGAGGGGCAGAGGAAAAGGGAGGCATAGACTCCCTGCTGAGCAGAGAGTCCAATGCAGAGCTGGATCTCACAACACTGAGATCATGATCAGAGCTGAAGGCAGCCACTAAATCGAATGAGCCACCTGCCCCTTGATTATTATAGCTTTGTAGTATTATCTTGACACCTGGGATTGTGATACCTCCAGATCTGTTCTTTCCCAAGATTGCTTTGACTATTTGGGGTCTTTTGTGGTGCTATGCAAATTTTAGGATTTCTTTTGTTCTAGCTCTGTGAAAAATACCATTCATATTTTGATAGGGATTGCACTTTATCTGTAGATTGCTCTAGGTAGTACAGACATTTTAACAATAGTAATTCTTCCAGTCCATGAGCATACTATATCTTTCCATTTGTTTGTGTCATCTTCTATTTCTTTCATCAATGTCTTATCATTTTCAGAGTATGAGTCTTTTACCTCATTGGTTAAATTTATTCCTATGTATTTGATTCTTTTTGATACTACTGTAAATGGGGCTGTTTTCTTAATTTTCCTTTCTGCTACTTCGTGATATATAGAAATGCAACAAAGTTCTGTATACTGATTTTGTATCCTGCCACTTCACAGAATTAATTTATTAGTTCTAATAGTTTTTTCACAGTCTTTAATATTTTCTATATATAGTATCATGTCATCTGCAAATAGCCAACTGACACATGAATAGATGCTCAACATCACTAATCATCATAGAAATGCAAATTGAAACCGAACCGCAAAACAGTCAGAATGGCTAGTATAAAAAAGCAATAACAAGTGTTGGTGAGGATGTGGAAGAAAGGAACCCTTGTGCATTGTTGGTGAGAATGTAAATTGGTGCAACCACTATGGAAAACATTATGGAAGTGCCTCAAAAAAACTGAAAAGAGAAGTACCATATAGTCCAGTAATTCTACTTCTGGGTATTTATCCCCCAAAATGAAAACAATAATTGGAAAGACATATATACTCCTACATTAATCACAACATTATTTACAATTGCCAAGATATGGAAGCAAACTAAGTGTCTACTGATATATGAATGGAAAAAGAAGATGTATACACACACACACACACACACACACACACACACACACACACACATACACATACAATGGAATAGTACTCAGCCATAAAAAAGAATGAGATCTTGCCATTTGTGACAACATGGATGGACCCAGAGGGTTTTAGGCTGAGTGAAATAAATCAGACAGGGCCACCTGGGTGGCTCAGTCGCGTAAGCACCTGACTCTTGATTTCAGCTCAGGTCATGATCTCAGGGTCATGAAATTGAGCGCCACATCAGACTCTGCACTGGGTGAGGAGTTTGTTTAAGAGTCTCTCTATCCCTCTTCCTCTGCCACTCTGCCCCCAACTTGCATACACTCTCTAACAAAAATAAATGAAAATAAAAATAAATCAAAGAAAGACAAATATGATTTGACTCTACTTACATGTGAAGAGATGGGTCGAGGGATAGACAAAATAGATGAAGGAGATTAAGAGGTACAAACTTCCAGTTATAAAATAAGTCATGAGGATGAAAAGTATGGCATAGGGAATATGGCCAATAACATTGTAATAATTTTATATGATGAAACAATAAAACCACGCTTACTATGAAATGCTTACCACAATTGTCAAGTCACTATGTTGGATACCTAAAACTGATATGTCAACAATACTTCAATTTTAAAAAATAAAATTTAAGAAGTAATTTTTAAAAATTAATGCAAAAATTCATGATGAAGATAATATCAGGTGTTTAAATGATAACAAGATCCACCAAGGCTGGGATTAGGGCAAGGTAAGGGAAGTGGGTCATACAAATTCTAGGATGATACTGCCCCTTCTCTTTGCCCCACATGTCTCTCAGCACCCTCAGACAATGGGGCCAATTTCCTGTTGCTTTCCTAAGTGCTCAGTTTATAGTGCTGAGTAAACAAATAAATGAATGAGCAAACAAAGAAAAAAGTCCTTTCTGACCGGTTCTTTAGTATTTAGTCTCAAATTTGGTTTTAATTAAAAGCAGTAATATAGTGGTTTGACACAATTATAGTCAAAATCCCATTAGAGCTTTTTTTAAAATATTTTATTTATTTGACAGAGGGAGAGAGATCACAAGTAGGCAGAACAGCAGGCAGAGAGAGGGAAGCAGGCTCCCCACTGAGTGGAGAGCTCAATCCCAGGACCCTGAGACCATGACCCGGGCTGAAGGCAGAGGCTTAACCCACTGAGCCACCCAGGTTCCCCTAGAGCTTTTTTTAACTTGAGACATTGGTTCCAGCATTTCCATTGAAGAGTAAGTAGATGAGAGTAGGGAACAGAACATGAAAGAGGCCTTTTCACAGTCCAGCAGCCCTCAGCCACCTCCACACGGTTGTGACCCAACAGCAGCTCTCCACTGTGGGGCAAATCACATGGTGAGGGATCCCCTGCAGATCTTTTTAATCTCTCACTCCTCCCCCTAGACTATCCTCCACTCCTGCCCCAGGTCCTGGCAACCCTGCACCCACCTCTCTTCTAGCAGCACATACTGGTACACTGCCATTTCTCCTACCTCTTGACCATCTCTGGCTGCCCCCTCTGAGTGGACCTCAAAACCCAAGCTGAGGAGGGCACTCTTGCTTGGTCTAACTCTATCACTCGAGCTTTTCTCCACCTTTAATGCCCTATCCTCTCCCTCATCTCTCTCGCTCAGTCAAGCACATGCACACACGCCCCCTTTTTCTTGGTCCATCTGTCCCAGACAGTCTACCTGTTGCTCTTTCTCCCTTTTCTATCACCCGGGATGCATCTGCATTCACAACGATGCATTTGCCAAATTCTTCACTGCGGGACCCCCTTCTGCAGAGCAAAACCTGGGGTGGAGGGCCTGAGGCTGAGAATGGCTGCAAGCCTAACAAACTACACTCTATGCAGATGTGGGGGAGGTTGCAGAGAACAAAAGCTACCTAAGATGGCTGGTTGGTGGAACTTTCTCAGCTCCTGAGGGCTATGTGCATCCTTGGGTTGTGTCATTGGGTCGATGCCATGTGGCCTCAGTGATGCTAAGTGTCAAAGGATTTGAGCATCAGAAAAGGGGCTCTAAGAATCTACCTAGCAGAACTTTGAATATGGAAATTTAGTACCACTACTGTCAGTGGAAGACCATGTCCCAGTATCCTGATGTCACACCATACCCTCACTTCCTCTAACACCAGAGGGAGAAATGGAACAGGAGACGAAGAGCTAGACTCTTTCCTCTAGAATGATGTCTCAGTCCATTCGAGCTGCTCTAATGAGACACCATAGACTGGGTAGCTTATAAACAACAGAAATTTATTTCTCACAGTTCTAGAGGCTAGAAGTCCAAAATAAAGATGCCGGCAGTTTCAGAGTATGATGAGAACCCACTCCCTGGTTCATACATGGCCATCTTCTGTGTCCTCAAATGGCAGAAGAGGTGAGGGAACTCTCTGTTGTCTCTTTTATGAGGCCACTAATCCCATTCACGAGGGCTCCCTCTCATGACTTAAGTCCCTCCCAAATGTCCTACCTTCTGTTACCATCACCTTGAGGGCTGGGTTTCAACATACGGATTTGGGGGAGACCCAGACACTCAGACCATAGCAGGTAGGTAGGTACTCATTTCTTTCCTTTCTCCCCTTGAGGTAAAGAAGCTTGTCCTTTTGGGATGACCTCTGGCTTTCAGCTTTTTGGCCTTTGAAAATATACTCTGTAATCCGGCTTCTCTCCAGAAGGTAGTTATGGCCCAGAGAGACAAAAGTTCATGGTTACAGCTTGGGCCATCCTTGACCGCAGTGATTGTGACTCTGGGAGTGAGGCCCTGTGTCAATGTCTGGGCGCAAGTCTGCCACGTGGCTTCCTTTCAACTCCCCGTAATCTTCTACCCGTTCTTCCCCCCTTCCATCTTCTCCTAGTACCAGACTCTGAGACAGAGCCTTGAGGAATCTGGGTACATTCCTGCATCACCCAGAGCCAAGGCAACATTTATAAAAGGAAAGTTGATCCAAAAATAACTGCTAGTTAACATATTCCTGTGATGACTGAAGTAGTTCTGTACTTTCTGGGAAGAAAATATGAACTAGCCTGTTAAATGGGTCTTCTTCATCTGATAGGATCCATGTTCTCTGACCCTCTGCTACTCCTTCCCTGTTCATCAAAGCGTCCTCATCATGTGCTCACGCCATCAGGATTTTCACGGTGCCTTATCAGCTAATTCATAAAGCAGTGATTTTCCAGCTGACCTGCCTAAAGACTTAATATGACTTTTTGCCTATATATAAAATATTTATATTATTTTAAAAATCCATTATGTTTCAATAGTTGTGGGGCGAAATGGTGCCACAATTAATAGGCACATGAATGTTGCTGAACTTCAGAATAGTGTCTCCTATTGTCTCTGAAGACATTTTTTTTTTAAGATTTTATTTGACAGAGAGAGAGTAGGCAGAGAGGCAGGCAGAGAGACAGGAGGAAGCAGGCTCCCCGTAAAGCAGAGAGAGCCTGATGCAGGGCTGGATCCCAGGACCCTGGGATCATGACCCAAGCCGAAGAGAGAGGCTTTAACCCACTGAGTCACCCAGGCGCCCCACTGAAAGTATTTTTGAGCTTCTTGTGAGTGAGCTCTCTGTCAGAAAGAGAATGCCTAGTGAAAATCTTAAAAAAAAAAAAAAAAAAAAAAAACTCCAAGGCTGCAACATCTGCTCATATACTGCTTACACGCCTGGGGGTGGCGGGGGGAGCACAGAGCCAAACCTGGATGGTAGGCATTCAAGAGCCTGTCATAAAATTACACAACACCATGAAGTGAGGCAGCATGTTATAGGAATAGTCACTGAAATATTTCGCCTTGGGGGTTCTTCTTTTCTGTATTTCCTTGCAGCTGACTCTTGTCTGGACAGCCGGGGCACCCGTGTTGCCTTGAGGATGACTGGAGGCAGAATGCAGAGAGAGGACGTTCAGATTTTACTGTTCAAAGACCTTGAAGCCCACAGGAGGGGAAAAAAATCATTTTTAAGGTGAAATCAGGATTGGCTGAGAAAAAAAAAAATCCTGATAAAAAGAGAAAGGCAGTGTTCACCCTACCCAGAAGGGCAGTTCTGTCACGGAGGTACAGTCCATCCCATCGTAACTAATAAAATACCTGGTGATAGAGAGCAAAGAACCTAATGGAAACAGAGAGCAAATGTCAAAAACTGTGGGCTAAAATAAGTTTTCTTCAAAGTAATGAGGTAGGTTTTCTAAGATATATGCCCTCCGCTCAAAGTCAAGTACCTCAGTTTATGAATCTACACAAAGAGGAACTTGACCAACAAAAAAGAGAAAGAATGTCCTTCCTTTCAGGCTTTTTTTTTTCCCTGTGTAGCTGAAGATTTAAGTTTATCTGTCATTTGTCATTTAACATTCCTTCACATGTAAAAGGCAGGGTGCTATTCCAAAACACAAAATTTAAAAAGCCAAAGCATAAAACAAGTTCTTCCTTTTTATCTTAAAGAATTTTCTATTAGATGGAAAGAAATTCTTAAAACCCTAGAGCTATCTTTTTGTGCATATCATAAGTCTACATACTTTTTCTTCTAGAATGAATTTTCCTTGTGTTGTACCTATTCAGTCAAAAACACTATAATAGACCAGATAGAGTTTTCCCGACCAAATGTGCATGGGTTATAGAATGTGCCAGCTATAGAATGCACTTTGTGTGAACTTTAAACTCATTCAGTCCCCAGTTTTATTACTGTTTTTCTTCTCCGTATAATTTTCTCTATGTTTCTACTCTGTTCAGGGAACAATTGGGAAGGAAGCGCGCAGGTAAAATTAAAACCTGCCACTTCCCACATAAAATATGTAAATAGTACAACGCAGTTTGCCATTTTTTAAGGCAGCAACTTCAAATTCTCTTAAGTAGTCTAAGAAAAAAAACAAGGATTAGTTTAACCCCGTGACCTCCAGCCCTTCACATTCCACGGGATTTTTATTCTAATTAATGAGAAGGATTAAACATCTGGATGTTTGGCTTCCCTCTAACATCTACCATTCAGTTGACTTGGTTTATTATCTGCATATGACCGAATGAGCCCCTTAATCTCATTCTTCTACTTCTTTTTTTTTTTTTTTAAGATTTTATTTATTTATTTATTTGACAGACAGAGAGCACAAGTAGGCAGAGAAAGAGGAGGAAGCAGGCTCCCTCCTGAGCAGAGAGCCCGATATGGGGCTCAATCTCAGGACCCTGGGATCATGATCTGAGCTGAAGGCAGAGGCTTTAACCCACTGAGCCACCCAGGCGCCCCTCATTCTTTCATTTCTATGAAAAGCAACCAAAATAAAAAAATCTCTTCTGGCTCCTGCCTTGGAAAAGAAAGTACTGGTCAGCATTATCAGAATCAGACTATGGCAAAATGATACACACTGCCTTAGAGCTCGCTACCGACACTCTTGGGTTTCTAACTGGGATGCTGGAGTTTTCCAGAGAAGAACTGAGGGCTATTGAAGGGCTTGATTTCACATATATGTTTTTTTGAAATTGTAAATATTTATAATACATAGGTTTACAGTACTGGAAATAAATACACATTGTTGATTGAGACACATAAAAACTGATGCCTGCCCCTACATTTCCTCAACTCTTCCAAACTTTTAGAGTTGCCTTTTTTAATTTAAATTCAACTTCATTAACATATAGTCTATTATTCATTTCAGGGGTAGAATTCAATGATTCTTAAGTTGCATATCACACCCAGTGTTTATTACATCAAGTGCCCTCCTCCCCCCTACCTCCCTTCCCACAACCTTCAGTTTATTTCCTGGACTTAAGAGTCTCTTATGGTTTGCCTCCCTCTGTTTTTATCTTATTTTTCCTTCCCTTCTTCCTTCATCTGTTTTGTTCCTTAAATTCCACATATGAGTGAAATCCTATGGTATTTGCCTTTCTCTGACTTATTTTGCTTAGCATAATACCCTCTATTCCCTCCATATTATTTCAAATGGCAAGATTTCATTCTTTTTGATGGCAGAGTAATATTCCATTATATGGACTATTCCATTCTTCTTTATCCATTCATCTGTCTATGGACGTAGAGGATCCTTCCATAGTTTGAGTACTGTGGACTTTGCTATAAACATTGGGGTGCAGGTGCCCCTTCAAATCACTACATTTGTATCCTTTGGACAAATATCTGGTAGTACAATTACTGGGTCATAGGGTAGTTCTGTTTTCAACTTTCTGGGGAACCTCCATACTATTTGCCAGAGTGGCTGCACCAGTTTGCATTCCCACCAACCGTGTAATCTCTGCATCCTCGCCAACATCTACTGTTTCCGGAGTTGTTCTTTGTAGCCATTCTGACCAGTGTGAGGTGGTATCTCATTGTGGTTTTGATTTGTATTTCCCTGATGCCAGGTGATATTGAGCATTTTTTCATGTGTCTGTTCGCCATTTGTATGTCTTTTTTAGAGAAATGTCTGTTCATGTCTTCTGCCCATTTCTTGACTGGATTTTTTTTGTTTTTGGGGGGGTGCTGAATTTGAGAAATTCTTTATGTATTTTAGATACCAGCCCTTTAACTGATATGTCATTTGCAAATATCTTCTCCCATTCCATAGGATGCCGTTTGGTTTTGTTGACTGTTTCCTTTGCTGTGCAAAAGCTTTTTATCCTGATGAAGTCCCAATAGTTCATTTTTGCTTGTGTTTCCCTTACCTCTGGAGCAGTTTCTAGCAAGAAGTTGGTACAGCTAAGGTCACAGAGGTTGCTGCCTGGGTTCTCCTCTAGGACTCTGATAGACTCCTGTCTCACATTTAGGTATTTCATTCATTTTGAATTTATTTTTGTGTATGTGGTCCAGTTTCATTCTTCTGTATGTGGCTGTCCAATATTCCCAGCACCATTTGTTGAAGAGACTGTCTTTTTTTCCATTAGATATTATATCCTACTTTGTCAAAGATTAGTTGATGACAGAGTTGAAGGTCCATTTTTGGATTCTCTCTTCTGTTCCATGGGTCTACGTGTCTGTTTCTGTGCCAGCACCATCCTGTTTTGATGATTACAGCTTCATAATAGATCTTAAAGTCCAGAATTGTGATGCCTCCAGCTTTGGTTTTCTTTTTCAGCATTACTTTGGTTATTTAGTGTCTTTTCTGGTTTCATACAAATTTTAGAATTGTTTGTTCCAGCTCTGTGAAAAATGCTGGTGGTATTTTGATAGGGATTACACTGAACGTATAGATTGGTTTGGGTAGCATAGACATTTTAACAATGTTTTTTATTCCAATCCATGAGCAAGGAATGTTTTTCCATTTCTTTGTATCTTCCTCAATTTCTCTCAGAAGTGTTCTATAGTTTTCAGAGTACACATCTTTTACATTCTTAGTTAGGTTTACTCCTAGGCATCTTATGGTTTTTGGTGCAATTGTAAATGGGACTGATTCCTTGATGTCTCTTTCTGCTGCTTCATTGTTGGTATATAGAAATGCAACAGACTTCTGTGCATTGATTTTATATCCTGTGACTTTGCTGAATTCTGGCATCAATTCTAGCAATTTTGGCGGTGGCAGTAGAGGGGAGGGTCTTTCAAGTTTCCTACATAGAGTATCATGTCATCTGTGAAGAGTGAAAGTTTGACTTCTTCTTTGCCAGTTTGGATGGCTTTTACTTCTTTTTGTTGTCTGACTGCTGAGACTAGGACTTCCAGTACTGTGTTGAACAACAGTTGTAGTTGCCGTATTTTTTAGTATCAAATGTTCTGAGCCTCTGAACTAGTGAGGTTAAGCTAGGCTATGCTGCAGTAATTAATTGCCAATTCTAACATATATTACTTCTCACACAAAATCCAGCATGGGTGTTCTTGTTGACAGGCTCTCCCTGGTGGCTTTCCTTCAAACCATGACTCAGGGGTCCAGACTCTAACCTCATAAGCCCATCATTCCCTACATGCTTGGGATTCTCTAAATTTGGTTAGCTAATAAATAAAGTGACTGAATACAGATGATCACATGGTATGATTTAGGGGCCAGACTTAGAAGTGACGGACAGCACTTCCAGCCACTTTCAGTTAGCCGGAACAGATCACATGGCCCCAACCTAGAAAGTTGAGAAATGCAGTTATAACTGAGTGTGCAAGAAGAGCAAATGGGTCAGACAAGCATCTAGCCAATCTCTGTCAGAACCCTATGCCATGCACCAAGAGAAACCACAGTTCTCTCTCCCACAAAAATATATTATTAAATATCATTATATGTAGTATTCTACATCGTGTTGTAGCAATGATTCACAGCTGAGGGTGATCTGCCTTCTCTCCAGAAAAAAACCTGGCAGTTGTGGTTGTCACAAGATGGCAGATGGCAAACTTCTGGTTTCTGTCCAGCATGTGAGAATCTTGGAAGTTACTACTCCCATTCTCACAATAAGAAAAAAGCTGAAGAAACTGAAAATCAACAACTTCTCTTAGGTCCATCCAAAAATTGAGGTCACAGTGCAAATCCAAAAGTTTAAAGAGATAAAATCACAGCTTACTATCAGGAGCAGAAACCAGTACTGGAACCCGTACCCGGGCAGGAAAATGTACACTTCAATTGATGAAATGCTGATGGCAAAGTATGGACAAGGCTGTGAAAATTAAAATCATGGAGGGGCCCAGCCCTAAGGTGAGCCCACACTTTTATGAGTTTAACCTTCAGGAGCCCTGTCAGGTTCTCATAGTTAAGACAGATGTGGGGCAGGGGGGCAGGGGGGAGTCTCCCCTTGCTTCTAGTAGGGGGAGAGGAAAAGTGGTCATTTTAAAATGTGCCCAGAGCATGCTGTTTTTCTTAACAAGGCCTACGCTTAAGAAAAACTATTTTGCTAGAGCATAACCAATTAGGTGTTTTACTAGAGCCTATGTGATCTGGGAGAAGGGAAACACCCAACTTTAGCCCCATCTATCCTTCCTGTTTCATCTAAGGTTGGGGAGGGATGAAAAGCACTTGTGGAGGTCACAGCCCAGGGGCACAGACTCACCAAAAGGCCAAGACCTAACCATAGGGTTAGAAAATGTGTCCCACCCCCAACACCTTACCATCACATCAGTAGGGTTCTTGTATAATAATAGAGGAATACAACTGAGAGACCTGCACATCTCAGAGCATATTTAAGAAGTCTGTAGGGAAACCCGAAGGCAACAGCAGTACAAATATACGGACACCAGAGAAAATTTTAGCCTTTCCACCTACAGCTACAGCAAACAGTAAACACAGTCTAACTCCTAGCCAGGTAGAACATAAAACCTCACATTAGTGGCCTATTTACCTCAGTTCCTTTTACCTATTATATCACATCTGGCTTTCTTAAAAAAAAAAAAAAATTACAAAGCACACAAAAAGGCAAAAATCACAGTCTAAAGAGACAAACCAAGCATCAGAACCAGACTCAGATATGGTATAGATTTTGTAATTGTTAGACTGAGAATTTAAAGCTCCTATAATTAATATAACAAGAGCTCTAATAGAAACTGTAGACAACAGAAAGAAGCAAACAGATAATAGAAGCAGAGACATGGAAATCCTAAGAATCAAAAGGAAATGCTGGAGGTAAAAACACTAAAAGCATTGAAGAATTCCTCAGATGGGCTCAGCAGCAGGTTAGAAATGGCTGAAGAAGGAATTGGTGAGCTTTAAGACATATCAACAGAAACTTCTAAAACTGAAATGCAAAGAGACGAAAATGAAAAGAGAGACTGGAACTATAGGATAATTACAAGAGTGTCACATACACATACTGGAATACCAGAAGGAGAAGAAAGAGAGGAAGGAACAAAAGAAATATCTGTAATAAGAATGACTGAGAATTTTCCAAAATTAATGACAGACATCAAACCAAAGATCCAGGCATTCAGAGAACACCAAGCAAAATAAATATTTAATTCAGAAAATCAAAGACAAAGAAAAATATTGAAAGAAGACAAAGGAAAAAACACCTTACTTACAGAAGAGCAAAGATAAGAATTACATCTGACTTTTCTTCAGAAATCATGCAAAGAAAGTGAAGTAAAATACTTAACATGTTGAAAGAAAAAAACCCACCAACAAAGATTTCTGTATCCAAAAAAATTATCCTTCAACAGTGAAGGAGAAATAAAGGCTTTATCAGACAAATAAAATTAAGGGAATCTATTGCCAATAGACCTGTCTTGCAAGAATTGTTCAAAGAAGTTCTTCAAAGAGAAGGAAAATGGTACAGGTCAGAAAGTCAGATCTACAAGGAAAGGAAGGATGCTAGAGGAAGAATAAAGAAAGGAAAAATAAGACCTTTTATTTTTCTGAGTCTTAACTGACCGAACAGATAACACTTTGTTCAATATAGCAATAGCAAGAACATATTCAGCAAATACAGCTTATAGATAAGTGAAATAAATGAGAGCAGTGCTATAATGGATTGCGAGGATGGAATGGGAGTATTCTGCTATAAGGCGCTTGCACTACCCATGAAGCAGTACAGTGTTATTTGAAATTGGACTAGAAATAGTTATATATGTATACTGTAAGTTCTAGAGCAGCCACTAAATAAAAGTTATTTTAAAAATTTAACTGTTATGCTGAGAGGAGAGAAAATAGAATCATATAAAATGCTCAGTTAAAGCCAGAGAAGACAGAAAAACAGTGGAAGACCAAGGAAATAAAGAACAAGAGGAATGAATAGAAAACAGTGACAACTAGAGATATGCTACTGGCATCTAATAAGAGATCAGAGATGCTACTAAACATCCTAAAATGCACAGGATAAGCCCCCACAACAAAGAATCATTCAATCCAAAATGTTAATAGTGTGGAAGCTGAGACACTCTGTATTATAACAAATTCTCTTCTACCCCATGGATTACATACCTGAAAATCTGCTTAGTAAATGTGGCAGAGACAGCTAATCATACAATAAAAACCATACATTCCCTTCCATGATATAGAATTATTGTTAGGAAATGCCTTTTCAGCCAGGTTCTATATTTCTAGCATCTAGATAGAGCAATATAGCTAGTTTTTGACAAAGGAAGGTGAGCAGAAGTGACGTGTGCCCCTTCTGAACCCAGGGGATTAGAAAACAGGTGTGCCTTCTTTACCTTCTTTTCTTCCACTTGGCTACTAGCTAAATGCAAAGGATTAAATATTGAAGTGTGATGCCCTAGGGACAGCAAAGACACAAGATGCAAGGAGCCTGGTTCCCTGTATGACTTCATGGAACACCGACTGCTGACCAGGAACTTTCTCTTGAATAGTTAGGAAGGCAAGAACAAATTCTATTTTGTTAAACCACTAAAACTGGGGGCGGGGGGGGTGGGCGGGCTACCTTTCATAGCACCAAGAGTCTCCCTAACTAATACAGTAAAAGTTTATTTTTGTTTCTGTTTTAGAGAAGGAGAGAGAGGGGAGGGAGTGGCAGAGGGAAAGAGAGAATCCTAAGCAGGTTCCACACCCAGTGTGGAGCCCAATGCAGGGCTCCATCTCACAATCATTACCCGAGCCAAAATCAAGAGGTGGACAATAAACCGACTGAGCCACCCACGCACCCTCAGCAAAAATTTTAAAAGGCACTTTCTTCCAAAAGAATCCTGAATCACCAACAGTCAAAACTTAGCAAACTCAACACCCAAAGAACAAATAATCCAATCAAGAAATGGGCAGAGGACATGAACAGACATTTCTGCAAAGAAGACATCCAGATGGCCAACAGACACATGAAAAAGTGCTCCATATCACTCGGCATCAGGGAAATACAAATCAAAACCACAATGAGATATCACCTCACACCAGTCAGAATGGCTAAAATCAACAAGTCAGGAAATGACAGATGCTGGCGAGGATGCGGAGAAAGGGAAGCCCTCCTACACTGTTGGTGGGAATGCAAGCTGGTGCAACAACTCTGGAAAACAGCATGGAGGTTCCTCAAAATGTTGAAAATAGAACTGCCCTATGACCCAGCAATTGCACTACTGGGTATTTACCCTAAAGATACAAACGTAGTGATCCGAAGGGGCACATGCACCCAAATGTTTATAGCAGCAATTTCCACAATAGCCAAACTATGGAAAGAACCTAAATGTCCATCAACAGATGAATGGATCAAGAAGATGTGGTATATATACACAATGGAATACTATGCAGCCATCAAAAGAAATGAAATCTTGCCATTTACGACAACATGGATGGAACTAGAGCGTATCATGCTTAGCGAAATAAGTCAAGTGGAGAAAGACAACTATCATATGATCTCCCTGATATGAGGAAGTGGTGGTGCAACATGGGGGCTTAAGTGGGTAGGAGAAGAATAAATGAAACAAGATGGGATTGGGAGGGAGACAAACCATAAGTGACTCTTAATCTCACAAAACAAACTGAGGGTTGCTGGGGGGAGGGGGGTTGGGAGAAGGGGGTGGGGTTATGGACATTGGGGAGGGTATGTGCTTTGGTGAGTGCTGTGAAGTGTGTAAACCCGGCGATTCACAGACCTGTACCCCAGGGGATAAAAATATATGTTTAAAAAAAATAAAAAATAAAAGGGAAAAAAAAACTTACTATTGGGGCACCTGGGTGGCTCAGTGGGTTAAAGCCTCTGCCTTCAGCCCAGGTCATGATCCCAGGACCCTGGGATCGAGCCCCGCATCAGGCTCTCTGCTCAGCATGGAGCCTGCTTCCTCCTCTCTCTCTGCCTGCCTATCTGCCTACTTGTGATCTTTCTCTGTCAAATAAATAAATAAAATCTTAAAAAAAAAACTTACTATCAAGGTAACACATCTCTTGAATCAATTTCTTGAACTGTTTTAAGACACTGCAGAGTCTGTCATGAGGGCTATGTTATGAAGATGCCACAACTCAAAGTTTTCAAATAAGTTTTTGTTATCTTGAAATAATGACTTTTGCATGTCATTCTACTTTATCCTGCTCCCTCCCCAACCCAGTTTAGTAAGATGTATCTATTTTTTAATAGCAGCCCCTAACTAAATTGCCTAGGAACTCTAGAAGCCTATAGGTCAATGACCTTCCAGCACTTCCACGAAGACAACTGTAGATGCCAACTCACTTGCTAGTAGAAAACCAGTTCTGTTTCTTTTCTCTAGAAGACACTGAGTTCAGTAGAGTCTGGTCTAATTGTTAATACTTTGCATATTAAAAAAAGTGAGTCCTTACTTATATCTAAACATATCCCACTTAAAGCTATAGTGAACGGTGACAGACAAATACATATAAGAATCTGGTATGTAACCAAGGTCATCATACTAATCAGTGGTGAACAAAAGCGTTATTATATAAACTATCCCAGGTTAAGTAGTTGACTCAATCAGAAAAAAAAATAAAACAGTTAAATTCATATATCCCCTCATAACACAAAATAACTTCTTGATGGGTTAATGACTAAAAAAGATACACAAATTTTAAAACAAATGCTTAAATTACACTGACATCGTATCAAATTATCTAAGTATAAAAGCAGAGGAAAAGATACTTTCAGGGAAGATGGAGGAGCAGGAGGACTCTAAGCTCACCTTGTCCCACGGATACAACTAGATACACTCATATCCATGTAAATAACCCAGAAAACAACCAAAGACTAGCCAAACAAACTCCACAACTAAATGTACAGAAGAGGCCACATCTAAAAGGGTAAGAAGGGTCAGAGATGCAGTGGGGAGCTAAACTCCATGGGACTGGCTGGGACTGGCTACTGGAGGGAGGAAGCCCCAGGCACGGAGAGGAGTGAGAAATAGACTATCACACCCGGGAGGCTGCATGGGGAAAATAAATCCCCATAGCACTTGGCTTTGAAAATAAGACAGGCCAAATTTTGTGAGTTTTTACAATCAGTGGGACTTAAAGTCTAGAACTTTCAAAAAAATTAGCAGGTTCAGCTCTGGGAGAGCCCAGAGGGCAATAAGAAGCTAAGTCTCTGCCTTTAAAGAGACAGCACAACAAACAGCCTGTGGAAATACACTAGAGAAGCAGTAGTTTTAAAAAACACCTGGGGCGTGTGGGAGAGTTATTTAGTTATTTAGAATTCCTTGAGGGACTTCTCCAGAAAAAGAGTTGCTGCTAGGCACAATTTCTCTTCCCCAACCCCAGCAAAAACACACCACTACCCGTAGGAAACAGCCTGGAACCAGCTTTCCGTACCTAAACTTATGCTGTGCCGCGCCCCACACCACCCCCAACCTCAGTTCCAGCACTGTGGGTACTTTCCCCAGACGACTGTTGCAAACCTCACCAAACACTGTGTCTCCCAACTGTGTGCCCTGCAGGGTCTTGGTCTCAGCAGAAGCCACTGGTCACCTCCTTCAGAATACAGTTAAAACTGTATTCCCACCCCACCCCACATACTTTGCAGACCAGTCCCGTCCAGCGCCCCCCCCCAGTTTCCACAGCAGGGGGAGTATCCCAGGGTGGGGGTAGAGGGCTGGCACACAAAGCTTGAGAGGTTGCACACACACACACCCCCGTGTGCATTTTGCAGAGTGGCCTCAGCCAGCCCTGGTTTCAGCAGCAGCTCTGTGTCCACTGTGGAAGAGGACCAGCCCCACCTTGTTAAAAGTACATGCCCTACCCAGTACTTTCAAGAGTAAGAGACAGAGCTGACTTTCCTAACAGAAAAACAGACAAAGAGAGGGTGTTAGACAAAATGAAGACACAGAGGAATATGTTCCAAATGAAAGAACATGACAAACAGGACAGCAAGAGACCTAGGCTGAACAAAGATAAGTAATATGCTGATAGACAACTTAAAGTAATGATCATAAAGATACTCACTGGACTTGAGAAAAAAGTGGAGGACATCAGTGAGACCTTTAACACAGAGATATAAAAGAACCAATCAGAGATGAAGAACACAATAAGTGAAATTAAAAATACATTAGATGGAATAAATAGCAGGTTAGAAGAACTAGAAGAATGAATCAGCAACTTGGAGGACACAGTAATGGAAAGTAATCAAGCTGAGCAGATTTAAGAAAAAAAATTGCCAAATGAGAACAGACTTAGGAAACTCAGTGACTCCAAAAGTGAAATAAACTTTGCATTATAGAAATTACAGAAGAAGTCTGTAAGAGACTTCTTACAGAAGAGAGAAAAGGGGTGGGGTAGAAGTGTATTTGAAGAAATAATAGCTGAAAGCTTCCCAAATCAGGGAAAGGAAAAAGAAATTCAGGTCCAAAAGGCACAGAAAACTCCCAAGAAATTCAATCCAAGGAGGTCCACACCAAGACACACAATAATTAAAATGTCAAAGAGCAATAATAAAGAATTTTAAAAGCAGGAAGAGAAAAGAAAACCATTGCATACAAGAGAAACCCCATAGGGTTATCTGATTTTTCAGGAGAAATTTTGCAAGCCAGAAAAGAAGCATGATATATTCAAAGTGCTGAAATTTAAAAAACAAACAAACAAACAAAACAAAAAACCCTGCAGCCAAGGGTACTCTATCCAGCAAGGGGATCATTCAGAATAGAAGGAGAGATAAAGAGTCTCCTAGACAAACAAAAGTTAAAGGAGTTCATGACCACTAAACTAGCCCTACAAGAAATGTTAAAGGGGACTCTATGAGTGGAAAGGAAAGACCATAAATAAAAATAAGAAAAGTAAAAAGCACAAAACCAGTAAAAATAAGTATATCTATAAAAATCAGTCAAGGGATTCACAGCATAAAACACTGTAAAGTATGACACCATATACCTAAAATGTAGAGGAAGAGGAGTAAAGAATGAGATCAAACTGAAGTGACCATCAACTCAATATCGACTGCTATATACAGATGATGCTATATATAAACCAAATGGTAACCACAAATCAAAAACCAGTAACAGATATAAAAAATAAAAAGGAATCCAAGTATATTAATAAAGAAAGCCAACTTATGGTAAAAGGAGAGACTAAGAGAGGGAATAGAGAGGATCCATAAAAAACAAACAGAAAACAAATAAAATGGCAATAAATATATACCTACCAATAATTACTTTGAATGTAAATGGACTAAATGCTTCGATCAAAATACATAGGGTGACGGAATAGACTAAAAAAAAAAAAAAAAAAAGACTCATTGATATGCTGCCTACAAGAGATTCACTTCAGACCTAAAGACACATGCAGATTGAAAGTGAGGGGATGGAGAAATATTGATCGTGAAAATTGATGTGAAAAGAAAGCTGGAATGGCAAGACTTACATCAGACAAAACTGACCTTAAAACAACGACTGTAGGAGCCCCTGGGGGGTTCAGTTGGTTAAGTGTCAAACTCTTGATCTCAGCTTAGGTCTTGATCTCAGTGTCAGGAGTTCAAGCCTTGTACTGAAGCCTACTTTAAAAATTAATTAATTAATTAAAATAAAATAATTAATTGTAGGGCACCTGCTGTGAAGTGTGTAAACCTACCGATTCACAGACCTGTACCCCTGGGGATAAAAATATATGTTTATAAAAAATAAAAATAAATAATATTTTTTTAAAAACTGTAGGGTACCTGGCTGGTCCAGTCAAAAGAGCACACAACTCTAGATCTCAGGGTTGTCAGTTTGAGTCCCACATGGGGCGCAGAGATTACTTAAATAAAAAAACTTTCAAAATTTTTAAAATAAAAAGCAAAGACTATACCAAGAGAAAAGAGGGACACTATATAATCATTAATCAACAAGAAGTCATAACAATTATTAATGTACCCAACACAGGAGCACTCAAATACATAAAAAGTTAATAACAAATATATAAGAACTAATTGATAGTAATACAATAATAGTAGCAGACCCTTGCATCAATGAACAGATCATCTGAACAGAATATCAAGGAAACAGTGGCTTTGAATAACATACTGGAGCAAATGGATTTAATAGACATACATACTCAGAACATTCCTCCTAAAACAGTAGAAAGCACACTCTTTTCAAGTGTACACAGAACATTCTCCACAATAGATCACATATTTGCCCAAAAAACAAACTTCAACAAATTCATGATCAAAGTCATACCACACATCATTTCTGACCCCAACACTATGAAAAAAGCTGACCACAAGAAAAAATCTGGGAAGAATACAAATACATAGGAGTTAAATAACATGCTACAAACAATGAATGGGTCAACCAGGAAATAAAAGAAGAAATGAAAATTATATTAAGACAAAAGAAAATGAAATCACAATGGTCCAAAACATTTGGGATGCAGCAAAAGCAGTTCTAAGAGGGAAGTTTATAGCAATATAGGCCTACCTGAAAAAGCAAGAAAAATCACAAGTAAACAGCCTAACCTTATATCTAGAGGAGGTAGAAAAAGAACAACACATAAAACCATCAGAAGGAAAGAAATAACAAAGATAAGACTAGAAACAAATTTAATAGAAACTAAAAACAACTATAGAGCTGACCAATGAAACCAGGATCTTGATCTTCAAAAACATCAATAAACTTAATAAACCTCTAGCCAGACATATCGGGAAAAAAAAAGAGAAAGAACTCAAAAAATAAAATCACAAATGAGAGAGGAGAAACAACAACCAACACCAGAGAAATACAGTAGCTGTAAGAGAGTATTATGAAAAACTATATGCCAACAAACTATATACCAACATGACTTAGAAAAAATAAATAAATTCCTAGAAACATATAACCCACCAAAACTGAATCAGGAAGAAACAGAAAATTTGAACAGTTATCAGCAATGAGATTGAATCAGTAATCACAAAAGTCTCAATAAACAAAAGTCTAGGACCAGAGAGCAACAAAGGTGAATTCTACCAACATTTAAAGAAGAGCTAATACCTATTCTTCTCAAACTATTCAAAAAAAAAAGGAAAACTTCCAAATTCATTCCATGAGACCAGGATTACCCTGATATCAAAACCAGATAAAGATGCTACATGAAAAGAGAACTACAGGCCAACAACTCAGATGGACATAGATGACAAAATCCTCAACAAAATATTATCAAACCGAATCCAGTAATACATTAAAAGAATGATTCACGGATAAAGAAGATGTGGGGTGTGTGTGTATGTGTGTGTGTATATATATGTGTGTGTGTGTATGTGTGCGTATAAATATACACACACATATATATATATATATACACATACACACACACACATACACACACACAATGGAATACTATGCACCCATCAAAAACTGAAATTCTGCCAAGGTATTATGCTAAGCGAAATAAATGAATCAGAGAAAGACAACTATCATATGATCTCTCTGATGTGAAGAATTTGAGAGGCAGGGCGGGGGTTATGGGGGAAGAGAGGGGAAAAAAATGAAACAAGATGGGACCAGAGAGGGAGACAAACCATAAGAGACTCTTAATCTCAGGAAACAAACTGAGGGCTGCTGGAGAGGAGGGTGGATGGGAGGGATTGGGTGGCTGGGTGATGGACATTAGGGAGAGTAATGTGCTATGGTGAGTGCTGTGAACTGTGGAAGACAGATGATTCACAGACCTGTACCCCTGGGGCAAATAATACATTATATGTTCATTAAAAGAAAAAATCGAATCATTCACCATGATCAAGTGGGATTTATTCCTGAGATGCAATGGTGGTTTAATATTTGCAAATCAATAATGACATATCACATCAATAAGAGAAAGGATAAGGAATATATGATCATTTCAAAAGATACAGAAAAAGCATGTGACAAAGTACAACATCCAATCATGATTTAAAAAAAAAAAAAAAAAAAGCTCTCGACAAAGTGGGTTTAGGCAGAATGTATCTCTACATAATAAAGGCCATATATGAAAAACCCACAGCTAACATTATTCTTAATGGGAAAAAACTGAGAGTTATTCCCCTAAGATCAGTAAGCAGACAGGATGTCCACTCTTACCACTTTTATTCAACATGGTACTGAAGGTCCTTAGCCACAACAATCAAAAAACAACAAGTCATCCAAATTGTTAAGGAAGAAGTAAAACTTTCACTATATGCAGATGACATGACACTGTATATAGAAGACCCAGAAAACTACTAGAACTGATAAACGAATTCAGTAATGTAACAGGAAAGACAATCAGTATACAGAAATCCACTGCATTTCTGTACACCAACAATGAAGCAGCAGAAAGAGAAATTAAGAAAACAAACCCATTTATAATTGCACCAAAAATAATAAGATACCTAGGACTGAAAGACAATCTACAAAATGAGAGAAGATATTTGCAAATGACCTGACAAAGGGTATCTGTATTATAGAAAGAACTTACACAACTCAATGCCCCAAAACCAAATAATCCAATTAAAAAATGGGGAGAAGACATGAAGAGACATTTTTCCAAAGAAGACATCCAGATGGCCAACAGACACAGGAAAAGATGCTCAGCATCACTAATCATCAGGGAAATGCAAATCAGAGCCACAGTGAGCTCTCACCTCACACCTGTCAGGATGGCTAATATCAATAACACAAGAAACAAGAGTTGGTGAGGATGTGGAGAAAAAGGAACCCTCTTGTACTGTTGGTGGAAATGCAAACTGGTGTGGTGTGGCCACTGTGGAAGACAGAATGGAGGTTTCTCAACAAATTAAAAACAGAATCACTATAGGATCGATTCAGAAATTCACTACTGGGTATGTACCCAAAGAATATGAAAATACTAATCTGAAGGATTACATGCTCCCCTGTGTTTACTGCAAAAAGCCAAATTATGGAAGCAACCTAAGTGTCCATCAGTAGACAAATAAAGGAGATGAGGATGTGGAGATACACACACACATATACACAGATATATTATTCAGCCATAAAAAAATAATGAAATCTTGCCATTTGCAATGACATGGATGGAGCTGGAGAGTATAGTGCTCAGCAAAGTAAGCCAGTCAGAGGAAGAATGAAACAAAGGGGGGAAATAAAGGAGAGAGAAACAAACCAAGAAATAGACTCTCAACACTAGAGAACAAGCTGATGGCGACCACAGAAGAGCTGGATGGGGGAGACAGGTAGAACAGGTGATGGGGATGTCCAGGATGCACATGTCCTGATGAGTACTTAGTAACTTATAGAATTGCTGAATCACTGTCTTGTATCCCTGAGACTAATGTAACATTGTACGTGAACTATACTATCCTGACAATACCACAGATTTCAGATTAAACTTCCCCACCCCACCTACACCTGGGAAAGAAAAGTGACTCACCCCCAACACCACTGATGGGGCTAATTTGGCTAAATGTAACTATACAGCCCCTTTGACAGTGATTGGACAGACTCCCAGGTCTAAGCCGGTCAGCACATGGTACTCTCTCAGGTTCCTGGATTATTCAAAGGTTTATGTACAACCAGATTTGGGCCAATGAGACACAAATGATACTTTGGGGAAACTTCTTACAAGATAGCTAGTTCCTGTCTTCCTTGGGTGTTCTGGGGTGTGGAGCTGAGCCCCCAAGTTACTGCAGTATCCTCTAGCAGCCTGGGAATCAAGCCACCCTGTGGAGGAGACCTGAGAGACTCTCAAGAGAGAATAAGTCAGCGCGTTGTTTTTTTTTTTTTTTCAAGATTTTATTTATTTATTTGACAGAGAAGGACACAGGGAGAGAGCAAACCCAAGTAAGGGGAGTGGGAGAGGGAGAAGCAAGCTTCCCGCCAAGCAGAGAGCCAGATGCAGGGCTCCATCCCAGCACCCTGGGATCATGACCTGAGCTGAAGGCAGACGCTTAAGAACTGAGCCACTCAGGTGCCCCTAAGGGAGCCTTGATAGACCCAAGGCTCATCACCGCCCTGCCACCAGGCTCTTCCATATGTGGGGCTATTAACTTCCCATACTTTTCAAGCCACTTTAACATAGATTTCCTAATATATGAAACCAAAACTGATTTTTCCCACTTGCAAAATGGAGCTATCATGAGGCAAAAAGGAATGAGAACAAATGCGATGAAAACTAAGAAATTTTGCTCTTTAACATTACAATTACAGATAATGAGGGCATCTGGGTGGCTCAGTTGGTTGGGTGTCTGCCTTCGGCTCAGGCCATGATCTCAGGGTTCTGGGATGGAGCCCCACGTTGGGCTCTCTGCTCAGTAGAGAGTTTGCTTCTCTCTCTCCCTCTGCCTCTCCCCCTACTTGTGCACTCGCTGTCTCTCTCTGTCAAATAAATAAGTAAAATCTGAAATAACAACAACAACATTAGGGGTAATTATATCCACTTGAACCAAACCAAAATTTAGGATGGCTCTCCTGTAACATGAACAAGGGTATTACCAAGAAGGTCTGGTCCAATATGTCCAGAACCAATAATGATTATGCCCACAGGCCGAACAGACAACTGCTCTGCGGAGTGCCTGAACAGGATGTGGTAGGGTGGGTCTGGGGTCCCAAAACGGAGAGCCAAAAGTTCTGGAATTCTGAGCTGTGGTGAGAAGCAGCAGGAAAGTCCACAGACTTGGTCGTCAAAATGGGTATGAAGCAGCCCTGAGAGGGCCACCACTTTCGGCCAGTGCCCGAAATGCCATGAACCCCTGGATTTAAGGCTAAGAAGAGGCACATGAGGAAGTTTAGGAGTCCCTAACATCTCACCACAGATTTGGGGATTTTAGCCCCACTGGGATTTGTGTAGAATATTTGTATGGAATAAGGGAACAGTGAGATGGGAGTCCCCATGACACGAAGGTGAGGGGAGAGAGAAAGAGATCCCCAAATCTAGAGGGCACTGAGGACCCACTGCTGAATCACACTTTTACAGATGGCAGAGAAATGTGGCTGACACAGTTTTGCCAATGGCAGGCCATTTACGTTTGTTTAAGGGACCTCTAAATAGACCTGCTATATACCAGGCACTGTTCTGAGTGCTTTACAAACATTTATTCATTCCCCCTCAACAAGCCCATGAAACAGGTATTCTTATCATCCTTATTTGCAAGATCAGCAAACTGAGGCACAGAGAGGTTAAGAAACTTGCCCGAGTTTGCACAGCTAGAAACCAAGGCACAGAGAGATTAAGAAATTGGATCCAGGTCACACAGCTAGAAAGTGAGGTGCAGCTGGTCACACAGCTGGGAAGTGGTCGAGCCAGGACTCGGATGCAGGGTTTACAGCCAGGGCCCATGCTTCTAATCACCACGCTCCACTACATGCTGTCACATTTCAGTGTCATTGCCGACTTGCTGCTCAATATCCCCTCCTAGGGATGTTCCTCTCTGCATGACAGTTCCCCCTAGGGCCTTGGTGAAGCTACAACAGATTTCAGTACATGTGGTGGTTGTGGGTGGTTCTTCTGTTGGGTCTGGCCCTCAAGCCTGGGACCTCGCGTTGCCACAAACTCTGGTTCTGTCACCTTTAACCACCCCAAAGAACAGCCAAAGCTTTGGGTTTGTTAGAAATGCAGCTGACCAGGAGGCTCAGGCCAACCATTTCCCTCTTTACCCAAGCTTCCTGATCATTCCAGTCCTCTGCCCATCACATACCCTCCTTCTTAAATACTATCATCAGTGCCGGGGTCATTAGGGAGAAAACCAATGAAGAGGAAATGATTATAAAAGTTACATCTGCTGTTCAGGCAGCTGTTCCCTTTCCTCATTAGGACAATCAATCATTTTTCAACATCATTTTTGTAACTAGGAAAAGGCTTCATTTATTCTAACACTAAGGAGCAGGAATGAGGGAATTAAATCCCATAGGTCTTTAACTGATAGAATTTTTTAAATATTCTGTCCTCACCAATGACCTAATTAAGCTTTCAGAGAATGATAAACTCTCAGCTCCTCTGTCTCGTTTCCATCTGTGCCTTTGCAGAAGGGGAGCTCCACACCCCTAGGAGTCCATGCCTTCTCTTCTGGCTTTCTCTTTAGCTTCGTCTTCATAGATTAAGCCCAAATTTCTCTGACTTTCTGCAAGGGCTTCTTGGAAATGTGTCATCATCACTAAAACCTTACCATTAAGCTGCAGATTTTCTCAGAGACATTAAGTCCTATTTCTGTGGAATCACAGAACAGTAGCGTAGGAAAATTTTCCCTTGTAATGACCATGAGCCCCAATCAGGGAGAGAAAATGTCCAGGTTCATGTATCAACTTTGTCCCTTACTAGCTATTTGACCTTGGGTGCATTACTTAGCCTCTTGGTGCCTTGGTGTCTTCATATGTAAAATGGAGAATGAAAGTACACACCTACCTCCTAGGGTTGTCATGAGGATTAAGTTTACAGTACATGTGAGGCACTTACAATAATGCCTGGCACACAGTAAAGGCAAAATCGTAGGTTTCTTTATTATTGTGGCTACTACTGTTGCTGCTGCTGTTGACATTACCTGGTCCATCTGGCTCTGATGCCTATGTGCCCTCTTGAACATCCTCTTCTTCAAAACCTCAAAGTCGGATCACCCCAACCACATGCCTTCTCCATGCCTACGCCCTGGCTCTCAAGAGCTTTGGGGAAAATCAAATAAGCGTGTGAAATGCAAACTCATGGTCTCCCAGCTAAGCACACTCCCCAGATACTCTGTTGTCTGTGCCTCTCTGCATCAGTCATGGTCCAGGGAGAAAGATAAGCAGCACAGTTAGTTCCGCAGAGGTAAAGCAGGGATTGGAGGTGAAATTGCTGAAATGAGTATTGGAGGAGTCAAAAGGTAGAGAGGGGGATGCTGAGATAACACGGAGATGGGAGCTATAGGAATCAGAGGCCACCCCAGCGATGTGGGGGAATGGAACAGAAAGAATGGGGTTATCAAAACCTAGAAGTCGGGAAGAGGGATCCCATGGAACTGTTATCCAGATCCCCAAAGAGGGGCATTACCCATCTCTGAAGGGACACAATAATGCTGATTATGAGAGTGTTGGGAAAACCACAAACTAGATGTTATGAACTGCAACTGCTGGGCTGACGGTCACAGCAATAGGAAATAGACACGAAACCCACAGGAAGCAAATGGGAAGGAGTAGCCACCTGTTCTGTCTCCCATTGCCAGACTGATCTTTCTAAAAATCAAGCATGGCTGGGTCACCAGCCTTCTTAAAGTCCTTCTGTGGCTCTCTCTGCATCTCCAGCGAGTCTGGAATGTAGTTTGGCATAGCGGGGGACTGGAGGTGGCTCTCACCTATGCCTAGTACTTTCCCACACTGGACACTCTATCTCCTATGACACCAGTACCAGCCATATTCATCGCATTCTTCCAAACACTCCATGCTTTGTTCCAGCCTGAACAGCTCTTCTCTCTGAAGTCTTTGTTGATCACCTAAGCTAAATGGCTCACCTAGTGTGTATCACGGTAAGCCCTTCATACTTCTTTTAGCTGATGCTGCTGGGGCCCTTCCCACATCTCTTTGGCCTTTGCCTCTACTGCTTACTATAAACACCAGTGGCTCCACTAAGGGCTGTGGATCTGCCCACCAAAGTGCATCTGGCCAGGTGGTCAGGAATTAGGCTAGGGAGTTAATCTCCCTTGAGGCAGTCTTCAAATAATGACTGGCATAGCTGTGTAACCCCTTGGTGGGGAGAATAAGGCACGTTTTATGCTCCCAGAGCTCCCTGGGGAGGTTGAACCCCAGTTTACTATAGTACTAACTACCTGGCTTTCTTCGGCTCTCTTCCTCAATTCCTTCATCTTTTCTACCAGTACTTCCTGGGATCGCTTTCCAGATAAACTGCTTACACTCAAATCCTTCGCCCATCGCCTGTTTTGGGAGAAAGCCAAATGAAGATACTTTTCTCATAGCCCATTACACAGTGTTGTACTTAATTGCTTAAAGGTCCCTATCACCCTAAGTGCTCTTAGTTCTCTGAGGGCCAGGACGTTATATCATTCTTTTTTCAGATCTTCAGATAATAACACAGTGCCAGGCACATAATAGGCCCTCCATCCATGCTTACTGACTGAGGGGAGATATGTGAAAACCAGAACAGTGTCACTGTAGAATGTGATGTGTGATGAGCACGGATTACTGAAGGACGCTGGCAAGGAGCTTTGAAATTAACAATTCACATTTTTGGAGGTAGGGCCACTCAGGGAGCCAAAACAAGGGAGCAGAATTGCTACTATTAATCTTTCCATTTCTTCAGAGGGGAATGAAAGAACAGTACCAGAACTTTAGACACATACATGTATATACACACACAATGAAATGTGAGTCACAGGAATTTTGCCCCCTTCACCATATCCCATAGGTATGGTCCCAGAGCAGCTGTCACCTCTGATTCTTACAAGCGTAGATCCCTTCACCCAGCTTGAAGAAATGTCATGCCAAAGTCCTATCAGTAAGCCAGTGCTTCTTCTCTGAGAAGCTCAGAGAACAGGCAGTCCTAATACTGTCTGACATGGCTGATGTCCAGATTAAAGGCCATCTGCTCCCTCCCTAATCAGGACCGACCATGTTGGGCACACTCCCTCCAGCTTAATCCTTCCTTTGAATGAGACTGACCATAAATAAGAGTCCTGCCCCAATGCCCAAGAGTGTCCCACTTCTCTTATGATGGCCAGCATTAGAAATAAAACCTCCACATACCAGAGTCATCTCAGCTTCTTGACTGGGAAAACTTCTGCAAAGCCTAAGGACTGGATTCTATGAAGTAAGTCAGTCTGACCTCTTCTAGCCAAATTCTACACCAACAGTTTCCTACCATATGCCCTCCTGCCTGGACAGCTTGCAGGTCTCTAAATCAAGACATTTCATTACTTTTTCCAATACTGTAACTACTAGACAGGATTTTTAAATAACAATTATTTTAGTATCTAGCTTTTTGAGGCCCTACAATACACAAGAACCAGTTACAAAGCACTGTGCAAAATGTTTTTCATAGAGAAGCCCATTCGAACCTCCGAACAGCTAGACAGGAAAGGCAAGTGGATTCGCTTCATGTCACAGCAGGGGAAACAGTGGGTGTGCATAACTTGCTTCAACACAGGCTTTCCAACTCCCAAGGCTGGACACTCCACCACAATATTATTCTGGCATTATTTCAAACTTCATACAATAGAGTTTTAGTTCTGGAAGGGACCACAGAGATTAACCAAACTCCAACCCCCTTCTGAGGTGTTCTTCTCTGGTAACTGAAGGCATGGCCTTGGCAGACAGACAGACTTCAGTATAGGACTTACCAGGTCTGCCACTTAATAATCTGTGTGATCACAGACAGGCCTCAATCTCCCCATCTATAAAATGGGGGTAATAATAGGTACCTCTTGAGTATAGATTGCTATGAGGGAAAAATGAGATCCTGTATGAAAAGCACTTAGCCTGTTGCTTAGCAAATGCTGATTAAATATTAGCTAACACATACATAGTACTAACTACATCCCCGGTACTCTTCTAAGTGCTTGTCACATATTTAATTAATCTTAATTCCCATGATATGATGTAGCTATCATAATCCCTACTTTACAGATGGATTAACTGAGGCACATGTTATCCACCAAACCACAGGTACAAGAAGCTCAGAGAACACCGAGCAGGATAAATGAAAACAAAACAAACCACTATGCCTAAGCATATCATATTCAAACTGCAGAAAATCAAAGATAAAGAAACAAAATCTCAAAAGAAGTCAAAGGAAAAAACATATTAGCAATAGAGAAACAAGGATAAGAATTGTTGGACTTCTCAGAAACCATGCAATCAAGAAGAGAGTGAAATGAAATATATAAAGTATGAAGAGAAAAAAACGCACCAACCTAAAACTCTGTACCATATGAAATTGTCCTTCAAAAGTGGAGGAGAAACAAAGACTTTCTAAGACAAAAATGAAGAGAATTTGTTGCCAGTAGACCCACCTTGCACGAAATGTTAAAAGAAGTGCTTCCAGTTATAGAATGAGTAAGCCATAGGAATAAAAGTCATAACATAAAGAATATAGTCAGTGATACTGTAAAACTGATGTATTGAGATAGATGGTACCTACACTTGTAGTGAACATAGCATAATGTGTAAATTTGTTGAATCACTATGCTATACAATTGAAACTACTGTAATGTATGTCAACTAGTGTGGAGTCAAGATGGCGGAGAAGTAGCAAGCTGAGACTGCTTCAGCTAGCCGGAGATCAGCTAGATAGCTTATCTAAAGATTGCAAACACCTGAAAATCCATCGGCAGATCGAAGAGAAGAAGAACAGCAATTCTGGAAACAGAAAAACAACCACTTTCTGAAAGGTAGGACCGGCGGAGAAGTGAATCCAAAGCGACGGGAAGATAGACCCCGGGGGGAGGGGCCGGCTCCCGGCAAGCGGCGGAGCAACCGCGCACAAAATCAGGACTTTTAAATGTCTGTTCCGCTGAGGGACATCGCTCCAGAGGCTAAACCGGGGCGAAGCCCACGCGGGGTCAGCGTGGCTTCAGGTCCCGCAGGGTCACAGAAGGATCGGGGGTGTCTTGAGTGTCGCAGAGCTTGCGGGTATTGGAACGGGAAAGCCGGCTACAGAGACAGAGCCGACAGTAAGCTCGCAGCTCCGTGTTACCTTGAACCGGTCGCAGGCTCGGTGAGCTCGGAGCGCGGCCGGAGGTCAGGCAGACGGGAGTAACTGGGCGCTGTTCTCTGAGGGCGCACTGAGGAGTGGGGCCCTGGGCTCTCGGCTCCTCCGGGCCGGAGACCAGGAGGCCGCCATTTGTATTCCCGTCCTCTGGAACTCTACGGAAAGCGCTCAGGGAACAAAAGCTCCTGAAAGCAAACCCGAGCGGATTACTCACCCCGGCCCCGGGTAAGGGCGGTGTAATTCCGCCTGGGGCAAAGACACTTGAGAATCACTACAACAGGCCCCTCCCCCAGAAGATCAACAAGAAATCCAGCCGAGACCAAGTTCACCTACCAAGGAGTGCGGTCTCAATACCAAGGAGAGCAGCAGAATTCCAGAGGAGGAGAAAGCCAAGCACGGAACTCATGGCTTTTTTCCTGTGATTTTTTTTTAGTCTTGCAGTTAATTTAATTTTTTCTTTTTCATTTTTTTTTTTTCTCGCCTTCGGGTAAAATTTTTTTTTAACTGTTACCTTTTTCTTTTTTAACGATTTTTTACTAGTTTATCTAATATATATATATATTTTTTTTACATTTTTCTTAGGTGTTTTCTTTCTTTAAAAATATTCTTTTCTTTTCTTTTTTTTTTTTTTCTTTTTTCTTTCTTCCTTTTTGAACCTCTTTTTATCCCCTTTCTCCCCACTCACGATTTTGGATCTCTTTTAATTTGGTTAAAGCATATTTTCCTGGGGTTGTTGCCACCCTTTTAGTATTTTACTTGCCCCTTCATTTACTCTTATCTGGACAAAATGACAAGACGGAAAAATTCAACACAAAAAAAAGAACAAGAGGCAGTACCGAAGGCTAGGGACCTAATCAATACAGACATCGGTAATATGTCAGATCTAGAGTTCAGAATGACAATTCTCAAGGTTCTAGCCGGGCTCGAAAAAGGCATGGAAGATATGAGAGAAACCCTCTCGAGAGATATAAAAGGCCTTTCTGGAGAAATAAAAGAACTAAAATCTAACCAAGGTGAAATCAAAAAAGCTATTAATGAGGTGCAATCAAAAATGGAGGCTCTAACTGCTAGGATAAATGAGGCAGAAGAAAGAATTAGTGATATAGAAGACCAAATGACAGAGAATAAAGAAGCTGAGCAAAAGAGGGACAAACAGCTACTGGACCACGAGGGGAGAATTCGAGAGATAAGTGACACCATAAGACGAAACAACATTAGAATAATTGGGATTCCAGAAGAAGAAGAAAGTGAGAGGGGAGCAGAAGGTATACTGGAGAGAATTATTGGGGAGAATTTCCCCAATATGGCAAAGGGAACGAGCATCAAAATTCAGGAGGTTCAGAGAATGCCCCTCAAAATCAATAAGAATAGGCCCACACCCCGTCACCTAATAGTAAAATTTACAAGTCTCAATGACAAAGAGAAAATCCTGAAAGCAGCCCGGGAAAAGAAGTCTGTAACATACAATGGTAAAAATATTAGATTGGCAGCTGACTTATCCACAGAGACCTGGCAGGCCAGAAAGAGCTGGCATGATATTTTCAGAGCACTAAACGAGAAAAACATGCAGCCAAGAATACTATATCCAGCTAGGCTATCATTGAAAATAGAAGGAGAGATTAAAAGCTTCCAGGACAAACAACAACTGAAAGAATTTGCAAATACCAAACCAGCTCTACAGGAAATATTGAAAGGGGTCCTCTAAGCAAAGAGAGAGCCTACAAGTGGTAGATCAGAAAGGGACAGAGACCATATACAGTAACAGTCACCTTACAGGCAATACAATGGCACTAAATTCATATCTCTCAATAGTTACCCTGAATGTGAATGGGCTAAATGCCCCTGTCAAAAGACACAGGGTATCAGAATGGATAAAAAAACAAAACCCATCTATATGTTGCCTCCAAGAAACACATTTTAAGCCCGAAGACACCTCCAGATTTAAAGTGAGGGGGTGGAAAAGAATTTACCATGCTAATGGACATCAGAAGAAAGCAGGAGTGGCAATCCTTATATCAGATCAATTAGATTTTAAGCCAAAGACTATAATAAGAGATGAGGAAGGACACTATATCATACTCAAAGGGTCTGTCCAACAAGAAGATTTAACAATTTTAAATATCTACGCCCCCAATGTGGGAGCAGCCAACTATATAAACCAATTAATAACAAAATCAAAGAAACACATCAACAACAACACAATAATAGTAGGGGACTTTAACACTCCCCTCACTGAAATAGACAGGTCATCCAAGCAAAAGATCAGCAAGGAAATAAAGGCCTTAAATGACACACTGGACCAGATGGACATCACAGATATATTCAGAATATTTCATCCCAAAGCAACAGAATACACATTCTTCTCTAGTGCACATGGAACATTCTCCAGAATAGATCACATCCTCGGTCCTAAATCAGGACTCAACCGGTATCAAAAGATTGGGATCATTCCCTGCATATTTTCAGACCACAATGCTCTAAAGCTAGAACTCAACCACAAAAGGAAGTTTGGAAAGAACCCAAATACATGGAGACTAAACAGTATCCTTCTAAAGAATGAATGGGTCAACCGGGAAATTAAAGAAGAATTGAAAAAAATCATGGAAACAAATGATAATGAAAATACAACGGTTCAAAATCTGTGGGACACAACAAAGGCAGTCCTGAGAGGAAAATATATAGCGGTACAAGCCTTTCTCAAGAAACAAGAAAGGTCTCAGGTACACAACCTAACCCTACACCTAAAGGAGCTGGAGAAAGAACAAGAAAGAAACCCTAAGCCCAGCAGGAGAAGAGAAATCATAAAGATCAGAGCAGAAATCAATGAAATAGAAACCAAAAAAACAATAGAACAAATCAACGAAACTAGGAGCTGGTTCTTTGAAAGAATTAATAAAATTGATAAACCCCTGGCCCGACTTATCAAAAAGAAAAGAGAAAGGACCCAAATAAATAAAATCATGAATGAAAGAGGAGAGATCACAACTAACACCAAAGAAATACAAACTATTATAAGAACATACTATGAGCAACTCTACGGCAATAAATTTGACAATCTGGAAGAAATGGATGCATTCCTAGAAACATATAAACTACCACAACTGAACCAGGAAGAAATAGAAAGCCTGAACAGACCCATAACCAGTAAGGAGATTGAAACAGTCATTAAAAATCTCCAAACAAACAAAAGCCCAGGGCCAGACGGCTTCCCGGGGGAATTCTACCAAACATTTAAAGAAGAACTAATTCCTATTCTCCTGAAACTGTTCCAAAAAATAGAAATGGAAGGAAAACTTCCAAACTCATTTTATGAGGCCAGCATCACCTTGATCCCAAAACCAGACAAGGATCCCACCAAAAAAGAGAGCTATAGACCGATATCCTTGATGAACACAGATGCGAAAATACTCAACAAAATACTAGCCAATAGGATTCAACAGTACATTAAAAAGATTATCCACCACGACCAAGTGGGATTTATTCCAGGGCTGCAAGGTTGGTTCAACATCCGCAAATCAGTCAATGTGATACAACACATCAATAAAAGAAAGAACAAGAACCATATGATACTCTCAATAGATGCTGAAAAAGCATTTGACAAAGTACAACATCCCTTCCTGATCAAAACTCTTCAAAGTGTAGGGATAGAGGGCACATACCTCAATATCATCAAAGCCATCTATGAAAAACCCACCGCAAATATCATTCTCAATGGAGAAAAACTGAAAGCTTTTCCGCTAAGGTCAGGAACACGGCAGGGATGTCCATTATCACCACTGCTATTCAACATCGTACTAGAGGTCCTAGCCTCAGCAATCAGACAACAAAAGGAAATTAAAGGCATCCAAATCGGCAAAGAAGAAGTCAAATTATCACTCTTCGCAGATGATACGATACTATATGTGGAAAACCCAAAAGACTCCACTCCAAAACTGCTAGAACTTATACAGGAATTCAGTAAAGTGTCAGGATATAAAATCAATGCACAGAAATCAGTTGCATTTCTATACACCAACAGCAAGACAGAAGAAAGAGATATTAAGGAGTCAATCCCTTTTACAATTGCATCCAAAACCATAAGATACCTAGGAATAAACCTAACCAAAGAGACACAGAATCTATACTCAGAAAACTATAAAGTACTCATGAAAGAAATTGAGGAAGACACAAAGAAATGGAAAAATGTTCCATGCTTCTGGATTGGAAGAATAAATATTGTGAAAATGTCTATGCTACCTAAAGCAATCTACACATTTAATGCAATTCCTATCAAAGTACCATCCATCTTTTTCAAAGAAATGGAACAAATAATTCTAAAATTTATATGGAACCAGAAAAGACCTCGAATAGCCAAAGGGATATTGAAAAAGAAAGCCAACGTTGGTGGCATCACAATCCCGGACTTCAAGCTCTATTACAAAGCTGTCATCATCAAGACAGCATGGTACTGGCACAAAAACAGACACATAGATCAATGGAACAGAATAGAGAGCCCAGAAATAGACCCTCAAATCTATGGTCAACTAATCTTCGACAAAGCAGGAAAGAATGTCCAATGGAAAAAAGACAGCCTTTTCAATAAATGGTGCTGGGAAAATTGGACAGCCACATGCAGAAAAATGAAATTGGACCATTTCCTTACACCACACACAAAAATAGACTCAAAATGGATGAAGGATCTCAATGTACGAAAGGAATCCATCAAAATCCTTGAGGAGAACACGGGCAGCAACCTCTTCGACCTCTGCCGCAGCAACATCTTCCTAGGAACAACGCAAAAGGCAAGGGAAGCAAGGGAAAAAATGAACTACTGGGATTTCATCAAGATCAAAAGCTTTTGCACAGCAAAGGAAACAGTTAACAAAATCAAAAGACAACTGACAGAATGGGAGAAGATATTTGCAAACGACATATCAGATAAAGGACTAGTGTCCAGAATCTATAAAGAACTTAGCAAACTCAACACCCAAAGAACAAATAATCCAATCAAGAAATGGGCAGAGGACATGAACAGACATTTCTGCAAAGAAGACATCCAGATGGCCAACAGACACATGAAAAAGTGCTCCATATCACTCGGCATCAGGGAAATACAAATCAAAACCACAATGAGATATCACCTCACACCAGTCAGAATGGCTAAAATCAACAAATCAGGAAATGACAGATGCTGGCGAGGATGCGGAGAAAGGGGAACCCTCCTACACTGTTGGTGGGAATGCAAGCTGGTGCAGCCACTCTGGAAAACAGCATGGAGGTTCCTCAAAATGTTGAAAATAGAACTGCCCTATGACCCAGCAATTGCACTATTGGGTATTTACCCTAAAGATACAAATGTAGTGATCCAAAGGGACACATGCACCCGAATGTTTATAGCAGCAATGTCCACAATAGCCAAACTATGGAAAGAACCTAGATGTCCATCAACAGATGAATGGATCAAGAAGATGTGGTATATATACACAATGGAATACTATGCAGCCATCAAAAGAAATGAAATCTTGCCATTTGCAACAACATGGATGGAACTAGAGCGTATCATGCTTAGCGAAATAAGTCAAGCAGAGAAAGACAACTATCATATGATCTCCCTGATATGAGGAAGTGGTGATGCAACATGGAGGCTTAAGTGGGTAGAAGAAGAATAAATGAAACAAGATGGGATTGGGAGGGAGACAAACCATAAGTGACTCTTAATCTCACGAAACAAACTGAGGGTTGCCGGGGGGAGGGGGTTTGGGAGAAGGGGATGGGATTATGGACATTGGGGAGGGTATGTGATTTGGTGAGTGCTGTGAAGTGTGTAAACCTGGTTATTCACAGACCTGTACCCCTGGGGATAAAAATATATGTTTATAAAAAATAAAAAATTTAAAAATAAATAAATAAATGAATAAATAAATGAATAAATAAATAAAAAAAATAAAAAAAAAATGGTTCCTCAAAGAAAAGGAAAATTGTATAGATCAGAAACTTGGACCTACATAAAGAAAGGAAGAACATCAAAGAGAAGATTAAAAACTTACTTTTCTTATTCTTAACTGCTCTAACAGATTATCTGTTCAAAAAATAATGGCAAGAATGTATGCAATTACATATGCTTACATGTATGTATGTATGCTTACTTATATGTAAGTAGAAGTGAAATGAATGACAGTAATGATTCAAGAGATGGAAGGGAGAAATTCAGATTCTTTTGTCATTACTAAGTACCTGCACTATCTCTGAAGTGGTATAGTGTTACTTTAAAGGGGACTTGGGGCCACTTGGATGGCTCAGTTGGTGGAACATGTGACTCTTGATCTCAGGGTTGTGAGTTCAAACCCCATGTTGGGTGTAGAGATTAGTTAAAAATAAAATTAAAAAATAAAGTGGACATGGATTCACTGTACTTGTATACTGCAAACTCTAAAGCAGCCACTATGAAAGTAAATTAAGTAGTAGATATACTAAAAAATGAGACAAAAAGAAATCATATAAAATGCTCAGTCGCACGTATTGCATGGACCATTGGGTGTGGTGCAAAAACAATGACTATTGTTACGCTGAAAAGAAATTTTAATAAGTAAATAAATAAATAAATAAATGAGATTGATGGAAACACACACACAAAAAAAGAATAAAATTATTTCCTTTTTTGAAAAAAAAACACAAAAGGCAGAAAATATATGAAAGACAAAAATAGGAACAAAAAATAAGGGCAACAGAGTAACAAATACTGTAGATAGCAATCCAATTGTATCAATAATCACTTTAGACATCAATGGTCTAAATACACCAATTAAAAGGCAATGATTGTCAGAGTAGATTAAAAAAAAAACAAGATTCAACTATATGTCATCTACAAGAAACTCATTTTAAATATAATAACACAGGAGCACCAGGGTGGCTCAGTCAGTTAAGCATCCGACTCTTGATTTTGGCTCAGGTCATGATCTCAGGATGGGATTGTGCCCCACATCCACACTGTGCATGAAGCCTGCTTAAGAGTCTCTCTCCCTTGCCCTCTACCCCTGCCCTCAACACCCACATGTATGCCCAGGCTCGCTCTCACTCTCTCTCTCTCTCTCTCTCTCTCTCAAAAGTCAAGATAAAAATCAAGATAAAAAGCTTCTGCACACTGGGCGCCTGGGTGGCTCAGTGGGTTAAGCCGCTGCCTTCGGCTCGGGTCATGATCTCAGGGTCCTGGGATTGAGGCCCGAATCGGGCTCTCTGCTCAGCAGGGAGCCTACTTCCTCCTCTCTCTCTCTGCCTGCCTCTCTGCCTACTTGTGATCTCTGTCAAATAAATAAATAAAATCTTAAAAAAAAAAAAAAAAAGCTTCTGTACAGCAAAGGAAACAGTCAACAAAACAAAGAGACAACCCATGGAATGGGAGAAGGTATCTGCAAATGACACTACAGATAAAGGGCTGATGTCCAAGATCTATAAAGAACTTCTCAAACTCAACACCCAAAAAACAAGTAAGTCAAAAACTGGGCAGAAGAAATGAACCAATGCTTCTCCAAAGAAGACATACAAATGGCTAACAGACACATGAAAAAATGTTCAGCATCATTAGCCATCAGAGAAATTCAAGTCAAAACCACATTGAGATACCATCTTACACCAATTAGAATGGCAAAATTTGACAAGACAAGAAACAACAAATGTTGGAGAGGATGTGGAGGAAGGGGAACCCTCTTACACTGTTGGCAGGAATGCAAGTTGGTACAGCCACTTTGGGAAACAGTGTAGAGGTTCCTCAAAAAGTTAAAAATAGAGCTGCCTTATGATCCAGCAATTGCACTACTGGGTTATTTACTCCAAAGACACAGATGTAGTGACAAGAAGGGCCACATTCACCCCAATGTTCAGAGCAGTAACGGCCACAATCACCAAACTGGGGAAAGAGCCAAGATGCCCTTCAACAAACAAATGGATAAAGATGATGTGGTCCATATACAAAACGGAGTATTACTCAGCCATCAGAAAGGATGAATACCCAACTTTTGCATCAACATGGATGGGACTGGAGGAGATTATACTAAGTGAAATAAGTCAAACAGAGTAAGTTTCACTTACTTGTGGAACATAAGGAATAGCATAGAGGACATTAGGAGAAGGAAAGGAAAAATGAAGTAGGGGAATCAGAGCGGGAGACAAACCATGAGAGACTATGGACTCCAAGAAACAAACTGAGGGTTTTAGAGGGGAGGGAGTTGGGGGAATGGATTAACCCAGTGATGGGTATTAAGGAGGGCATGGATTGTATGGAGCACTGGGTGTTATATGCAAACAATGAATCATGGAACACTACATCAAAAACTAATGATGTACTATATGGTGACTAACATAATAAAATTTTTTAAAAATAAAAATCATAAATAAATATCAAATAAATATTATTTCTTTAATATAATTTAATGTATTTATTTACTATAATTAAAATTATTAAATAACATATAGATGAACTATAAAGGAATGGAGTAAGATATGCCAGGCTAACACTACTTGAAAGAAAGCAGGAGTAGCTATATTAATTTCAGACAAAGCAGACTTCAGAGCAAGGAAAGTTATCAAGGATAAACAGGGGTATTTCATAATGATTAAAAGGTCAGTACTCTAAGAAGACTATGTGTATGCACCTAACAACAGAGCATCAAAACATGTGAGGCAAAACAGATAAAACTGCAAGGAGAAATAGATAAATCCACTATTGTAGGTGGAGACTTGAACATCCCTCTATCAGAAACAGACAGAGCAGGCAGAAAAGCGGTAAAGCCAGTTGAACTCAACAGCACCATCAATCAACTGGATTTCATTGACATCTATAGATGACTCCATTCAACAATAGCAGAGTACAAATTCTTCTCTAACTCACATGGAACATTCACCAAGATAGACCACATTCTGGGCCATAAAATGCATGTTAATAAATTTAAAATGTATCTTAATACATTTAAAATATATGTTAATAAGTTTAAAAGGATGGAAATCCTATAAATGTGTGCCCTCAGACCACAATGGAATTAAAGTAGAAAACAATAACAGAAAGGTAGCTGGAAAATACCAAAATACTTGGACAGTAAGAATACATTTCTAATTAACACATGATTCAAGAAGAAATCAAGAGAAATTTTTAAATATTTTGAATTAAATAAAAGTGAAAATACAATTTATCAAAGTTTGTGGGACACAGTGAAAACAGTGCTTTAAAGGTTATTTATAGCATCTAATACATATATTGCAAAAGCATAAATATCTAAAATCAGTAATCTAAACTTCCACTTAGAAAACTAGTAAAAGAGCAAATTAAATCCAAAGTAAGAATAACAAAAATCCAAGCAGAAATCAATGAAACTGAAATCAATAAAGAAAACCAATAAAACCAAAAGCCATTTCTTTGAAAAGATCAATAAAATCAATGAGTCTCAAGCTAGGCTAACTAAGAAAAAAAGAGAGTAAGCACAAATTACTAGTATCAGAAATGAAAGAGGAGACAGCACTCAAAGATAGACATTTAAAGATCTCATGGACATTAAAAAGAAGATAAGGGAATATTATGGACAACTCTATGCCAGAACCTGATAACCTAGATGACACAAACCAATCCCTTAAAACACAGAATCTGCTAAAACTCACATTTGATAAACTTGATTAAAAAATAGCTAAAAATACTCTTAACATATGCTTGGTCCTCGGTATTTATCCAGATGAATTAGAAACTTATATCTACACAAAAACCTGCACATGGGTGTTTGTGGCAGGTTTTTATTTTTAATAAATTTCCAAATTATTAATAACTGCAAAATGTGGAAGCAATCAAAATGTTCTTCAAAAAGTAAATGGATAAACTGTAGTATGTCCAGACAATAGAAGAGTATTCAGTGCAAAAGAAAAAATGAGCTATCAAGCCATATAAAGACATGGAGGAAACTTAACACGTACTACTAATCAAAAGAAGCTAATCTGAAAAGACTACATACTGTATGATTCCAAATATATGGAATTCTGGAAAAGGCAAAACTATGGAGAGGGTGAAAAATCAGAGGTTGGCAGGGTGTAGCAGAGAGACAGGGATAAATACAGCACAGTGGATTTTAAAGGCAGTGAAACTATCCTGTTATGGCACTATCATGGTGGGTACACGTCATTATACATTTGTCCAAACCTCAGATTATACAATATCAAAATTGAACCCCTAAGGTAAACTGTGGTCTTTGGGTGATTGATATGTCAATATGGGTTCACTGATTGTAACAAATAGCCCAGTCTGGTGGGCAGTGTTGTTAGTGGGCGAGGCTGAGCATGTGCATGTACGTGACCAGGGGTTAAAAGGCAACTCTGTACTTTCTCTCAATTTTGCTGTGAACCTAAGACTTCTCTAAAAAATCAAGTTTATTAATTTTTTTTAAAGATTTTATTTATTTATTGGACAGAGAGAGAGATCACAAGTAGGCAGAGAGGCAGGCAGAGAGAGAGAGGAAGGGAAGCAGGCTCCCCGCCGAGCAGAGAGCCTGATGTGGGGCTTGATCCCAGGACCCTGAGTTCATGACCTGAGCTGAAGACAGAGGCTTAACCCTCTGAGCCACCCAGGTGCCCCAAATTTATTAATTTTTTAATAAGTTAAATGGTACATTCTGCAACCAGCAAAAGAGTTCAAGCTTCAGCTAAATGTAAAATAAAGAAGAAAAAAAAGTAAGAAGCTGAGGTACAGACTGTTTTAGGTAATAAGATCAGAGCCAGAACTTGAACCATGGCAACCTTTTTCTGGAATGTGTTCACTTGCCCTCTATTACCACCTTGCCTCTCAACTGTTTGTTGCTATTATTACTATTATTTTGCAAATGGGAAAAATGAGACTCAGAGTGATCTGCCACTTGCCAGAGTCCTAGATTCAGTGAGAAACAGTCTAAGATTCTGGGTTTCCTGAACCCCTAAATCCTAGTTCCTCCTCCACTCTCTCACATTACCTCTACATTTCCCCATGTCCCCTCCACCCAAATATCTGGACAGATCCATGTGTATTGTCCTGGAAAAGGGGAAACTTTTGTTCCAAGCACATTTCAGTACTCAGATTCTTTTGGAAGCAAAATGAACTCCTCATTTTCAACCTGGCTTTACCATCAAACTGAGAAGACGATATGGCTAATGCTAGCTATCAGTGAATAAATGGTAGGGTGGCCAATCTGCTTCAGGACTCCAGCACTTTGATCATGCCTGGTTTAGGCACCAATTTGCATGGATGCATGAAACACATAGCATGAGTAGAACAAAGACCAGAATGAAATTCAAGTAGGTATATAACTGGGAAACGACTGGTAGATGCAGATTAAAAAAAGAGAAAAAAAAACACCCACTGAGAAGCACTAGAAAAGAGCTAGAGAACATTTTTTTTTTCTTTTAAAGCTTGTCCAGCTGAAAGAGATCTGCTTTGGTATAATTCCCTGACCCACTTTTTTTTCCTGATAAGAGATAGATAGCCAAGATACCCAGATGTGAGGGATAGTCTATTTGTAGAAGGCACTTATTTGATTAGACACTGCTTTCATTTTATAGCAATTCATATTTCCAAGGGCATCTCTTTCTTTGTTTCATTTTACATCCCAATTTCTATTTCCTTCCACAAAACCCAAAGCTCTGTATTTTTCAAGTTAATACCACAGTGCGCCAGAATGCATGATTATGTGCAGTCTAATTTCCTTTAGGTCACGCGCTCACATTCAGTTATTTTATACATATTGAGAATAGAGCTATCTTTGCTTTGAATTTTTAAGCTGTGAGTTCTGTCTGCTCTAAGATAAATTAGACATAATTCCTAAGGCTTAGTGTGCTCTGCTGAACTACCCTAAGGCCCCAGAATTTCAAACAAATGCCTTTCTTTTTCTCCTTTCAGAAAACTAAGCTGGGTCTCAAAGTATGTCCCTTGCTATTGTGATTTCTTATTATTTTCTTTCATCCTTAGAAGAAATCTTGCAGTTCAGTATGATCCAATGTCTCAGTCACAACTGGCTGAGTGATGTTTGTTTAAATAATAACCTTCCCAGATGGCTGATGTTAGCTTTGGGTCAAAACATCATGAAATTAAAGAGTGATCGACATTCAGAAATCACCAGCATGTTGCTGGGTATGTAGGCATAATGCAATTCTACCAGATTCTCTGATTCATAACAAACCTGAGAATAAGAAGTTGGAGGAGGCAATTGGGGGGGGGGGGTGCTTAGTTGGGAGGATAGTGGTAAGAAGAGTTTCCGACCCCTGAGGATGAAGAGCTTCAGAAAAATGACAAAGACCAGGCATCTGGGTGGCTCAGTAGATTAAGCATCTGCCTTCAGCTCAGGTTATGTTCCCAGGGTCCTGGGATGGAGCCCCATGTCAGGCTCATGCTCTCGCTCTCTCTCGTTCTCTCTGTCTTTGTCTTCTCTATCAAATAAATAAATAAAATCTTTATATATGACAAAGGAGCTATGTATGTGTATGTCCATAATGAGATGCCATGCACAACAATCCTAATAGATATCCCATCTACAATACCCAGTCCTGGGAAGATTTTCAAAGAGAAAGAATGTACCACCTATTATCAAACCTATGGTAGGTTTTATTGTTTGGAAGGTTAGAAGTGTCTTCAGTAGCCTGGCAAAAAATTGGGCTGAACACAAAATGGTACTTTCCTTTAACTCCATCCTAGTATAATTCCACCAAGGCATTCAAATTATGAAATGTCAAAGGTTCATTTATAATCTCTACTTTCACCCCACATGAGAAAATAGATTATCCCATTAAATATACTTATATTTGATAATATACTGTGACCAACTAAGGAGTCCCACCAAAAAGAATACCTTTTTTCCACTTTTTTTTCCACTCCTAAAATTAACACTCAAAGGTAGGTAAGCCAAGGATTAAGGATTCCCTTCCTGTATATTCTGTATACATTGATTTACACTTTTCAAGACATTTTCACACATTTTCTTTGACCTTTACAACAACTCTAGGAGAAGGAAGAATAGATATTGTTTGAATCATTTTACCATTGAGGAAACCAAAATCTAGAGTAAGGCCAATTATTTGGACCAAACTATGCCCCTTTTCCTTTTTGGCATACATCAAGACTACAATTTCAATCCTTTGCAGTTAGGTGTGAATGTGTGATGGGCCCTGTCCAATAGAAAGTAGGTAGAAGTGATTTGTACCACTTCAAGGCCTGACCCATAAAATCCTCAAAAATATAAGCTCCCCATTCTTTTTTTTTTTTTTAACACCAGCAGTTTAGCAAATATTTATTGGGTGTTAACAAGACCAGGTGTCAGAAGCTAGAGTACAGATGTCAGGGAATAAGCAGAGAGAGAACAGCATTCCAAGGTGATGGTAGAACAACTCCTATGAAGAGCTGGGAGAAAACTGGGTGCAAGAGAACAGATTGCCCAAAACAGGCCCCAGCAGGAGCCCACTGAAGAAGAACCAAAGGTTTAGAACACTGGTCTTGACTGTCCCCTACTGAACTGGGCAGTGGTCCCAGTGAGAATGATGGGTTAGCACAGTCAGAGAGAGCACACACCCCCATTTTTTCCCTCAATGACTAGCTGAATGAAGACTACTCAAAAAACTTAGAGAATAGCGAGGCGATAATCTGGAAGAAGTTTGAGTCACCACTTGGAGGAAAGTGTCCAGGAAAACCAGTCAACTAGGAATATGTATTGATATTGTATGAGTGAGAAAGAAGCTTGTGTTGTTTTAAGTGATCACAATTTGGGGGTTGTTTGTTGCAGCAGTTACCTTACATTAATACAGAGAAGTTAAGTTATTTGCCCAGTGTTATACAATTAGTTTTTTAAAAAAATAAATAAAGTCACCGAACACCTGGGCGGCTCAGTTGGTTAAGCATCTGCCTTTGGCTCAGGGTCCAAGGGTCCTGGGATGGAGCCCCACATTGGGCTCCCTGCTCAGCTGGGAGTCTGCTTCTCCTTCTGCATCTGCCTCCACCTGCTGCTCCCCTTGCTAGTGCTTTCTATCTTTTTCTCTCGCTCTCTGCCAAATAAATAAATAAAATCTTTTTAAAAAAATAAAGTCAGGACTAGAACTTTGTTCTTCTAGTGCATAGTTTAATATTCATTTGTTTACCAGCACCAACCTTAACAGGCACCCTGCTGTACCCAGTTGCTACCTAAGTAACTGAAAGACTGAAAAGTACGACAAATGAGCCACATATAGTCAACTCTCTGAAGGTGACTTCTTTCTGTTTCTTCCATGTGTTCTTCTAGTAGTTATCTGAAAATTATCTCTCTTGAGTTCCTTTCCTTCCTGGTAGTACAACCAAAAGCTAATAAAACATATATTGTCTCCTACTGAGATAAACTCAAACAGACTTCCTTTAAAAGGACACTGATGAATGAAGCTGCCAGTACATGCAGATAAAAAAACAGTGACTAAAGTCCCACTAGGCATGGGTCACAGATAGATTGTGTCAAGGAGCTGGAGTCCAGAGGACAAGTGTCAAGGCAAGAAGAGGTAGTGAATCCTTTAAGGGGAGAGACATTAGTGAGATGAAGATTCCATCAGGTTGGAGAGAGGTGCAGGCAGTGTTTCAGCACCTTGGAGAGCTCCTATGACAGCTCTCAGTATTTAGCCTGAAACCCAAGCATATAGTTTGCCTGTTCTTCTGAACTCTCTAACTGATAACAAGGCTCATGTCCTTTCTGTGAAAAGCTTCATCTGTATAGAATAAGGGATTCATTCTCATTCCTTCTGAGTTCAAGGCCTGTGTCCAGTAGGTAAGTTGGAGCTGCCTCATCTAACCTTACTGAAAACCACATGAGATGTTCACACCGTGGAAAATCTAGAAAAGTACATTCTCAAGAGACTTTACCCTCTTTATGTTTTAGAAACTCTCTTCTGGGTTAGAGGCTGGTTCTTAGGTGGGCCTGGGCTCCAAACACTTCACCAAAGCAAAACCATATTACTATATGAACTACATCATAGCCCTATAATCTTAACAGGATGCTCATTAAAATTATGGGTCCCTTTCTTTCTGAAGGTGTGTTCTCAAGATTCTTTATAGTCTATGAAAAAGAATTCTATAGAAAAATTAATTTTAATAAAACTTGGATTAAAATACTTAATACTTAAGGTGTTGTCATATATGTTTTCTCTCTACAAAATACAATGTGATGAGCATCTTCAGGCATATAATTTTTTCTTCCTCTCTTGGGATTATTTTTCCCTTTAAAGATATGTTCCCCGGGACGCCTGGGTGGCTCAGTTGGTTAAGCAGCTGCCTTCGGCTCAGGTCATGATCCCAGCGTCCTGGGATCGAGTCCCACATCAGGCTCCTTGCTCGGCAGGGAGCCTGCTTCTCCCTCTGCCTCTGCCTGCCATTCTGTCTGCCTGTGCTCGCTCTCTCCCCTCTCTCTCTCTGATAAATAAATAAAATCTAAAAAAAAATAAAATAAAAAATAAAGATATGTTCCCCAAAGTGGAATTCCTAAGTTAAAGGATTTGAACAATGCTCTCAATTGACAGGTATGGCCAAATCCAAATGGGATTGTGTAATTTTACTTTCATTGGAAGTATATAAAAGTATCAGTTTTGGGAGGACTAGGTGGCACAACCGGTCAAACATTCAACTCTTGGTTTTGGTCTAGGTTATGATATCAGGATTGTGAGATCATGCCCTGTGTCAAGCTTCACACTTTACCCAGAGCTTGCCTGAGATTATCTCTCCCTCTCTCTACCCCTCCTGCTCATGTTCATTCTCTCTCTCTCATGATTTCTCTAAAATAAATAAATCTAGGGGCACCTGGGTGGCTCAGTGGGTTAAAGCCTCTGCCTTCAGCTCAGGTCATGATCCCAGGGTCCTGGGATCAAGCCCCACATCAGGCTCTCTGCTCAGCAGGGAGCCTACTTTCTCCTCTCTCTCTCTCTCTCTCTGCCTGCCTCTCTGCCTACTTGTGATTTCTGTCTGTCAAATAAATAAATAAATAAAATCTTTTAAAAATAATAAATAAATATATATATATATATATATATACATACATACATACATATATATATATATATATGTATCACTTTCACTAGTATCTGATTAGTAATTTGATTTGTAGTCTTTGGTGTCTATACCTAGAACTCCTTTGATAAAGTGCCTAGAACTGTGCCTGGCCCACTGTAGATGCTCAGTAAGTATTTAAGATTGAAGTGAAAGGCTTAACACTTTCCCATTTATATCTGTTTACTGAATATAGTTCCTCATTTGGAATTGTCTTGTCCTTTTTTTTATTATTGTGATATTAATATTTTCCTTTTAATTTGTCTAAGATATTAAGCCTGTTTTCCATTTGTTAAAAAATATTTCCTCTATGCTTTTAAAATTTCTTATATATAAAGTTTTAAGTTTTTTATGTAGTCAGATTTTTCAGTCATAATTGTAAGGTCTATCACTTAAAGGCTTATAAACTTTAGAGAGAACTCCAGAGACCTCATAAAATTCAGTGTTTTTCTTTATGAATTAAGTTTCTATATATATTTTATTCATCTGGCATTATGGGGTGAGGTGTGGGTCTAAATTGATTTTTCTCTAAATTAGTAACAGATACACCAATACAGTTTATAGCTAGAGCTTCTTTTTCCACAGTGTCTTTTGACTTTTACCAGTGGCACTCAGTAGGACATCTGGGTTGGGGAAAAAAAGCAAGGAGATGAGTTTCAAATACCATGAGAAAATATAATATGAGGTAAAAGAGAATTATCTAACACTTTGCTGTGTGGGTTACATGACCCCACTCTCAAAGGTTTTACAATCTTGTTTGTCAAAGGTCAGATTTTTGTTTACTTCATTTATGCGTTTGAATGTAACAATCTAGCTGCCTTCAAGTGTTTCAAAGTAGGCATTGAAATTTCACTTTTACTACAACCTAGATGCACGGTATAAATATAGTTTCTCTATTTCCTAAAAACCTGATATATTATTCTGATCCCTGGGGGCTTCTCAATGGAGCCTGGTCAATGGAAATGAAACTGGTATTGGAGAAAAGGTGTCCTTGTATTCTCTGGTGCTGTGTTCCCTGCTAGCCTTGAGGTCAGAGTCCAAAGCTGATGACCTTGTTGTCTATTTCTGTTTTTGTTTTTGTTTTTGTTTTGGCTCAGTCACTATTCTAGGAACATATTGGCCCTCTCCCTCTAGCTGCTTTAATCTCATCTCTAGAAATCCTTCTCACTCCCCATCACAACTTCCTTCTCACCCTGGGAAACAGGATTCACTCTTTATTCTCTGTGGTGGCCAGCCTCTTGCAGGCTTCCAACACAGGGTCCATACCACATGGAAACTAAGGTTGACTCAGGTTAACCTAACTAAGGTTGACTAAGGTTAACCAAGTCCTCACTGCAGAGGACACTATTGGTGCTCCACAGTGATCCCCTTTGCCAACCAATTCAACAATCCTTCCAGAGGCTGTGTGTTGGTTGCTAACTACTTGCAAATGTCCCTTTCTTTAAAGAATGTCACCCAACTGTGTGGGGGCCATTTTACCCAGGAAGATAGGCTTACCCCCTCCTTTGGGGTACAGCTCACAGCCAAGGACTAAATGCTACGGGGGGGGGATGGAATTCTGTCCCCCTTGACTCAAGGGGAACCAACTCTATGGTACAATTCATACTAAAGAACTCCCTATGAGATCAGGCTAGAGCTAAGAACACATCCTTGCTTAGTACCTTCCCCTGCCCTGTCCCACTTCCCACTTCCCTCACTCCCTCTCTCCTGAGAGCACTCCTCCAATAAACAGCATGTACCAGAATCTTTGTCTCAAGCTCTGCTTCTATTGAACATGACCTAAGACACTCACATTGTCTAATAATTCCTCTCTTGACTAGGCTAAGTCATCCCATGTTGGCACACTGGTCTCTGTCCAGAGGACTCTTCTGAGACTTTCAAACCATGAATGAGACAAAAGTTCCCTGGCCTCAGTTTTCCCCCAATTTTTCTCTCAACACAACCCCAGCCTTTTCCTCAGGCCATGCCTATATGAGAGTTCTTATACATCAAAATACTAGTTTTCTCAGTTTTCTGAATTGAAAATACCTTACCTCACTCTGTGGTTTATCTTTTCACTCTTTGTTTGTTTGTTTTGTTTTGTTTTTTTATGAACAGAAGTCCCTTTTCCTTATAGTTAGGATATGTTTTGTACCTTGTTTATGAAATTCTTCCCTACTCACAAGCTCATGAAGATATTTCCCTATATTACCTTCTACAAGCTTTTTATTTCTCATGTTCAGGTTTTTAATACATGTGTAGGAATATATTAGGGAGTACAGTGTGAGATGGGGTTTAATTTAACTTAATTATCACTCATCTCAGTACTATTTATTCTAAGGACTGACATTTCTCCTCTGTTCTACAGTACAAAATATGTCAAATACTGACCTTCTGCATGGCTATATTTCTGGGTTCTTCATTCTATTCCACTGGTCTATTTTTTTTTAAAGATTTTATTTATTTGACAGAGAGAGAGATCACAAGTAGGCAGAGAGGCAGGCAGAGAGAGAGAAGGTAGGAAGCAGGCTCCCCACAGAGCAAAGAGCCCAACGCGGGGCTCGATCCCAGGACCCTGAGATCATGACCTGAGTCGAAGGCAGAGGCTTTAACTCACTAGCCACCCAGGCACCCCCTATTTTTTTTTCTATCCCTGAAGAAAATATATACTGTCTTGATTTCTAAGGCTTTGTAATACTCTTGTTATCTAGTGGATAAAGTCTTCCTCTTTATTCTTCTATTTCAATAGGGTAATGGCTATCCTTAGCTTCTTGTATTTGTATATGAATTTTAAAATCAGTTTGTTAAGTTCCACCAAAACACATGGGGCATCCTTGTCTTGTTCCTGATCTCCAAGAAAAAGTTTTCAACATTTTACCATTTAGTATGTTTGCAGTAGGTTTTTTAGAGATTAAGAATATTCTCTTCTGAGCACCTGGGTGGCTCAATGGGTTAAGCCTCTGCCTTTGGCTCAGGTCATGATCCCAGAGTCCTGGGATCAAGGCCCACATCGGGCTCTCTGCTCAGCAGGAGCCTCCTTCCCCCTCTCTCTCTGCCTGCTTCTCTGCCTACTTGTGATACACCTAGATAACACCACATCAGCCTTAATAACCCAGAAAAAAAACCCGAAGACTGGCAGAACATACTCTCCACGGCTAAATATAGAGTAGAGGCCATATTAAAAGGGTAGGAAGGGCAAAAACATGGTCAGGAACCAAGCTGACCTGTAGGACTGTCCACGGGAGGGAGGGGTGTTGTGGGCATAGAGGAAAGAAGAGCAGACCCCACCCCAGGCAGCCCAGGAATGGGGAACAAGCACCGGGAAGACAAATCCCCATAACATTTGGCTTTGAAAACTAGAGAGGCTTACCTTGATGAGTTCTTACAATCAGTGGGACTTAACAAGTAGAACTTTAAAAATCAGTGGGCTTGACTCTGGAAGCGCCAAAGGGTGACAGGAAACAGTCCCCACCCTTAAAGAGACAACACAACAAACAGCCCCAGAGAGATACAGCATAGAAGCAGCAGTTTGAAAAATGCCTGTGGTATACAGGATGGAGATTTGTTTACTAATCTCAGGATGTGGTGGAGGGGCAGGAAAACTTAAGAAACTGCTCAAGGAGCAAAAGAGCTTGTAGGCACCATTTCACTCCCCATCCCCTAGCCTAGATACACAGACATCTGTGGGAACCAGCAGAGTGTGAACACTCTCCCTCGAGCTTGCTAATAGTGCACTCACCCCTGAACTCTTCTGCAGACTCACCCCCTCCAACCAGCCATGGCAGGAGTTTTCCAAAGCAGCAACGAGTCCCCTCCCACAGCAAACCAGCCCAGACCTTGCTAATATCACACACCCTATGTCTACGTACTTCTGCGTACTTCTGCAGACCCTCCCACTCCAGCAGCACCTCCACAGGAGTCCATCCAAAGTGGTGCCACAAGTAGCAGTATGAAAGCAGCCCTAACAGTGATTAGCACCACCCCAAAGTGACTCCTGCCCTGAACAGAGAGGAAAAGAAAGACACACACACACACACACACACACACACACACCAGTCTAACTGAGGCCCCAGCAGTCAGCTAGGGGCAGACATCTGGTCTGCCTGCAGGCCCCACCTACCAATGGAAGCTTTTCAGGGGATAACACAGGGAGAGTGCCCTGCAGTTCACTGCTACTGCAGCTCGGGCAAACACCTGGTCTGACCGAACTCAAGCCCAAGGTAGCCCCAATCTGGCACACTAACACCACCATGACCAAACCCTGCCCATAACAGGCAAAGAAAGCCATTGCAGACTGAACTGCAGGCAAATGCAGCTCAGCCACAACAGTAGGGTACATGCAACACACACAGGAGACACCCCTGAAGAACGAGGTTCTGGCACATTGCACTGCAGGGAGCTCAGGACCTCTTCTTCATAAGCAGGAGAAGAAGCTGACTTTCTTAACACAGAGAAACAGACACAGAGAATTAGACAAAATGAGGAGACAGAGGAATGTGTCCCAAATGAGAGAATAGGACAAAATCACAGTGAGAGAGCTAAACAAAACAGAGATAAGTAAGCCTGACAGAAAATTTAAAGTAATTCTCATAATTGTCACTGGACTTGAGGAAAGAATGGAGGATCTCAGTGAGACCCTCAACAAAGACATATAAAACATAAAAAAGAACCAATCAGAGATGAAGAACTCAATAGCTGAAATTAAAAACACACTAAAGGGAATAAATAATAGAATGAAAGAGCACAAGAATGGATTGGTGACCTGAAGGACAGAGTATTAGAAAGCAGCTAGGCTGAACAGGAGAGAGAAAAAAGAATAATAAAAAATGAAAATGGATTACAGAAACTCAGTGACACCATCAAGGTCATTATATTATAAGGATCCCAGAAGGAGGGGGGGGGGGCAGAAAATGTATTGAGGAAAAAAATTGCTGAAAATTTCTCAAATGTGGAGAAGGAAATAGAAATCCAGATCCAAGAGATCCCAACAAAATCAACCAAAGGTGGTCCACACCAAGACACACAGTAATTAAAATGGCAAAAAGTAGAGACAGAGAATTTAAAGGCACCAAAAAAAAAAAAAAGAAAGAAAGAAAGAAAGAAAACAGTTATGTACAAGGGAAAACCCATAAGCTATCAGCTGATTTTTCAACAGAAACTTTGCAGGCCAGAACAGAGTGGCATGCTATTTCCAAAATGCTGAAAGGAACATTTGCAGCCAAGAATACTCTATCCAGCAATGGCATCATTCAGAACAGAAGGAGAAATAAAGAATTTCCTAGACAAACAAAAGTTAAAGGAGTTCATGACCACTAAACCAGCCCTAGAAGAAATGTTAAAGGGGACTCCTTGAGTAGAAAGGAAAGTCCATAAGCAGAAGTATGAAAAGTAGAAGGCACAAAGGCAGTAAAATTAAGTATATGCATAAAAATCAATCAAAGGATTCACAAAATAGCAAGATGTAAAGTATAACACAATATACCTAAAATGTAGGGGAGAGAGGAGTAAAAATTTAGTGCTTTTGGAATGGGTTCAAACTTAAGCAACCATCAACTTAATATAGAATGCTATATGCAGGGGTGCCTGGGTGGCTCAGTAGGTTGAAGCCTCTGCCTTCGGCTCAGGTCATGGTCTCAGGATCCTGGGATCAAGCCCCGCATCAGGCTCTCTGCTCAGTGGGGAACCTGCTTCCTCCTCTCTCTCTCTCTGCCTTCCTCTCTGCCTACTTGTAATCTCTGTCTATCAAATAAATAAATAAAATCTTTTTAAAAAAAAGAATGCTATATGCAGAAAATGTTATACATAAACCTAATGGTCACTCTATATAAGTCAATAACTTGAAATAGATAAGTAAAATATAAAGAAAAAGGAATGCAAACCTGTCACTAAAGAAAGACAGCAAGCTGAAAGAGAGCAAGAAAGGAAACCCTAACTACAAAACAATCATAAAACAAGTAACAAAATGGCAATAAGCACATATTTATCGATAGTTACTCTGAGTATAAATTGACTAAATGAATCAATCAAAAGACAAAGGGTGACAGGATGCATAAGAAAGCAAGACCCTTCTATATGCTGCAAACAAGTATTCGTTTCACACTTAAAGACACATACAGATTGAAAGTGAAGGGATGGAAAAAGCATTTATCCTGTAAATGGAAGTTGAAAGAAAGCCAGGGTAACAATACTAATATTGGACAAAACAGACTTCAAAACAAAGACTGTAACAAGAGACAAAGAAGGATACTATATGATCATAAAGTGCACAGTTTGACAAGAAGATACAACAATTGTAAATATTTAGGCACCAACATGGGAGCATCCAAATACATAATACAACTAAAAACAAACATAAAAGGAGTAATCAATAGTGATACAAAAAATGGTTTGAGACACCTCACTTACATCAATGGATAGATAATCCAAACAGAAAACAAACAAAGAGTCTTTGAATGATACATTGGACTAGATGGCTCTAACGGATATATTCAGAAAATTCCACCCAAAAACAGAACACACACTCATTTCAAGTACATATGGAATATTCCCTAGAACTGATCATGTATTGGGCCACAAAACAAGTCTTAGCAAATTCAAAAAGACTGAAGTCATATCATGCATCTTTTCCAACCACAATGCTATGAAACTAGAAATTACAAGAAAAAAAATCTTGAAAGAACACAGATATGTGGAGGTTAAATAACATGCTATTAAACAGTGATTGGGTCAACCAAGAAGTCAAAGAGGAAGTTAAAAAATACACAGAGAGAAATGAAAATGAAATACAACAGTCCAAAATCTGGGATGCAGAAAAGGCTGTTCTAAGAGGGAAGTTCACAGCAATACAAGCCTACCTCATGAAGCAAGAAAATTCTCAAATAAAGAACCCAACTTTATACCTATAGGAGATAGAAAAATAACAACAAACAAAACCCAAAACCAGTAGAAAGAAAGAAATAATAAAGATTAGAGCAGAAATAAATGTATTAGAAACTAAAAAACAATAGAACAATGAAACTAGGAGCTGCTTCCTTGAAAAGATAAACAAAAGTCATAAACTTCTATCCAGAATCATCAAGAGAGAGAGAAAGAGAAAAGACTCAAATAAGCAAATTCAGAAATGAAAGAGAAATAACAACTGACATCACAGAAATACAAACAATTATAGAAGAATATTATGAAAAATTATATGCCTACAAATTGGACAACCTAGAAGAAACAGATAAATGCCTAGAAACCCATAACCTACTAAAACTGAATCATGAAGAAATAGAAAATTGAACAGACTTATTACCAGCAATGAATTGAATCAGTATTCAAAAAACTCCCAACAGACAAAAGTCTAGGACCAGATGGCTTCAAAGATGAATTCCACCAAACATTAAAGAAGAGTTAATATGTATTCTTCTCACACTATTCCAAAAAATAGAAGAAGAAGGAAAATCCAAATTCATTCTATGAGGCTAGCATTACCCTGATACCAAAACCAGATAGAAAACACTACAAAAAGTGGGGGGAGAACTATGGGCCAATATCTCTGATGGACATAAATGCCAAAATTCTGAACAAAACATTAGCAGACCAAATCCAACAATACACTAAAAGAATCATACACCATGATCAAGTGAGATTTATTCCTGGGATGCAAGGGTTGCAAATCAATCAACATGATACATCACATCAATAAGAGAAAGGAAAAGAAACATATGATCATTTCAATAGATGCAGAAAAAGCATTTGATAAAATACAACACCCATTCATGATAAAAACTCTCAACAAAGTAGACTTATATGGAACATATCTTAACATAATATAGGCCACATATAAAGAATCCACAGTTAACATCATCCTCAAAGGTGAAAAACTGAGAACGTTCCCCCTAAGGCCAGGAACAAGACAAGGATGTCCATTCTCACCACCTTTACCCAACACAATCCTGGAAGTCCTAGCTATAGCAATCAGACAACAAAAAGTAATAAAAGGCATCCAGATTGGTAGGAAAGCAGTAAAACCTTCACTATTTTCAGAGGACATGATAGCATATACAGAAAATCTGGGGTGCCTGGGTGGCTCAGTCAGTTAAGCATCTGACTCTTGATTTCAGCTCAGGTCATGATCTCGGGATTGTGAGAGCAGGCCCCACATCAGACCCCACACTGGGTATGGAGACTGCTTGAAATTCTTTCTCTTCCCCTCCCATGGCCCCTCCCCCTCTATAAAAAAAACAAAACCAAACCTGTAAGACTTTGCCAAAAAATTCATAGAACTGGCAAGTGAACTCAATAATCAACATACAGAAATTCATTGCATTTGTATACACTGATAATAAAGTAGCAGAAAGAGAAATTAAGAAAACAATCCCATTTACAATTGCACCAAAAATAATAAAATACTTAGGAATAAACCGAACCAAGAAAGTGAAAGACCTATACTCCGAAAAGTATAAAATACGGATGAAAGAAATTGAAGAAGACCAAAGAAATTGGAAAACATTCCATGCTCATGGAACAGAAGAAAAAATACTGTTCAAATGTCTATACTACCCAAAGCAATCTACACACTTGTGCAATCCCTATCAAAATATCAACAGCATTTCTTACAGTGCTAGAACAAAGAATACTAAAATTAGTATGGAACCACAAAAGACTCCAAATAGCCAAAGCAACCTTGATAAGGAAAAACAAAACTAGCATCACAATTCTGTACTTCAAGTTATATTATAAAATTCTAGTGATCAAAACATTATGGTACAGCATAAAAATAGACACATAGCTTGATAGAACAGAATAGAAAACCCAGAAATAAGCCCATAATTATATGGTCAAATAATCTTCGGCAAAGGAGGAAAGAACATACAATGGGGGAAAAGTCTCTTCAACAAATGGTGCTGGGAAAACTGGACAAGCCACATGCAAAAGAATGAAACTGGGCCACTTTCTTACAGAAAAATAAATTCAAAATGGATTAAAGACCTAAATGTGATACCTGAAACCATAAAAATCCTAGAAGAGAGCACAGGCAGTAATTTCTCAGACATTGGCCATAGTAACATTTTCCTAGCTGTACCTCCTGAGGCAAGGGCGGGGGGGAGCAAAAATACACTACTGTGACTACACCAAAATAAAAAGCTTCTACACAGAGGAAATAATCAACAAAACTAAAAGGCAACCTATGGGATGGGAGAAGATATTTGCAAACAACATATATGACTAAGGGGTTAGTATCCAAAATATATAAAGAAATTATACAACTCAACACCCAAGAAACCCACAAATAATCCAAATTAAAAATGAACAGAAGACATGAGCAGACATTTCTCCAAAGAAGACATCCAGATGGCCAACAGACACATGAAAAGACGCTCAACATCACTCATCATCAGGGAAATGCACATCAAAACCACAAAAAGATAGCACCTGTCAGTATGGTTAGCATCAAAAACACAAGAAATAAGTGCTGGTGAGAAGGTGGAGGAAAGGGAACACTTCTGCACTGTTGCTGCAAATGCAAACTGGTACAGCCACTGTGGCAGACAGTATGGAGGTTCCTCAAAAAATTAAAAACAGAATTACTATAGGATCCAATAATTCCACTACTATTTACCCAAAAAGTACAAAAACACTAATTTGAAAAGATATATGCACCCCTTTATTGCAGTGTTATTTACAATAGCCAAATTATGGAAGGAAGCCAAGTGCCCATCAATACATGAAAGGATAAGACGACATGGGGGGGGGGGTTGTCTGTGCATTGATGTATGTGTGTGTATAATAGATCACTGAGCTATAAAGAGGAATGACCTCTTGCCACTTGCAAAAATATGGATGAATCTAGAGTATAATGCTCAGTGAAATCAATCAGCCAGAGAAAGACAAATACATAATTTCACTCATATGTGGAATTTAAGAAACAAAACAAACAAAGAAAAAAGAGACAAATGAAAATCACTCCGAAGGGGGGCCTGGGTAGCTCAGTTGTTAAGCGTCTGTCTGCCTTCGGCTCAGGTCATGATCCCAGGATCCTTGGATCAAGCCAGGCATCGGGCTCCCTGCTCTGTAGGGAGCCTGCTTCTCCCTCTCACACTCACCTGGCTTGTACTCACTCACTCTCTCTCAAATAAATAAATAAATAAATATCTTTACCAAAAAAAAAAAAAAAAAAAAAAAAAAAAAAATCACTGTGAAATACAGAGAACAATCTAGTAGTAACAAGAAGGGGGGGGGTGATAGATGAAATAGGTAAAGGGGATTAAGAACACACTCATCATAGGGCACCTGGGTGGTTCGGTCATTGGGCATCTATCCTGGGTTCAAGTCATGATCCCAGGGTCCTGGGATCGAGCCCCGAGTCAGGCTCCCTGGTCAGCGGGAAGCCTGTTTCTCCCTCTCCCACTCTCCCTGCTTATGTTTACTCTCTCCATGTGTCTTTGTCAAATAAATAAAATCTTAAAAAAAAAAAAGAATATACTCATCATGATGAGCACTGAGTAATGGTGAATGTTCAATGTTGAATCGTGAATTGGGTAAGATGGTAGAGGCCATTCCACAGCGGACCTAGACCAAGGAGCATCAAGTAGCTACCCAAGAAGGGCATCATCAAGCTTTTAAAGAACCACGGTTTGGATTTGTTTCTTGCAGAACAGAAGTTACTAGGAAACACTGAAAATGTGGACAAAACAGCTACCAAGGACCATTTAGTTATAGCCTTTAATCATCTTTTTAAAAGTAAGCATTTCAAGGGTACTGAAAGTGTAAGTAAAGTGTCTGAGCAGGTGAAGTGAAGCTTAATGAAGATAAACCCAAAGAAACCAAGTCTGGAGAGACTCTGGAGGAGGGTCCACCAAAATATATAAATTGTGTTCTTAAAAAAGGAGTTAAAACCAACCCTCCCCAAACAGGAAGTGCTGTTCACTGCTGGTATACAGGAACGCTACAGGATGGGACTGGTTTTGATACTATATTCAAATGAGTTCAAAGAAGAAAAATGCCTGCCCTTAAGTTTTAAGCTTATAACAGGCAAAGTTCTCAGAGGATGGAATAAAGCGCTCTTGACTATGAGTAAAGCAGAAAATGCGCAACTAGAGACTGAACCAGAATGGGCTTATGGAAAGAAAGAATGGCCTGATGCCAAAATTCCACCAAATGCAAAACTCCATTTCAAAGTGGAATTAGTAGGTATTAAAAGAGCACTGCTTCAGATATAAAGACATTATGATGCAACAATAAAACATAGCCTTGAAAAGCTTATGGAACTAATGAAACCTGGTTACCACTGTTAGGGAGGAGTCAACTTGAAAATTCGGGAAGCTAAATATTGTTTACTCAGTCCCCAACTTTTAAGATATGTAATCCATTATAATTCCCTAAAGTTTGAAATATTTTACTACATCTGTATAAAATACTGGTTAAGAACTGGCTTCCCTTTTACCTCTTGTCGTAAACTAAAAGGCTCAATAAATATACATCCATTGTCAAAAAAAAGAATTTTGAATCATTATATTGTATACCTAAAACTAATATAGCACTGCATGTTAATTATATAGGATTTAAAATTTAAAAGAAAGAATACTCTCTTCTCCTACTTTGCTAAGAGTTTTTATCATGAAAGGATATTTAATATTGTCAATGAACTTTCTACATCTATTGAAATAATCACATGATTTCCCCCTTTGTCCTCTTAATGGGATGAATTAAATTGTTTGATTTTTTTTAAAGATTTCATTTATTTATTTGACAAAAATCACAAGTAGGCAGAGAGGCAGGCAGAGAGGAGGAAGCAGGCTCCCCGCTGAGCAGAGACCCCCAATGTGGGGCTCGATCCCAGTACCCCGAGACCATGACCTGAGCCAAAGGTAGAGGCTTTAACCCACTGAGCCACCCAAGCGCCCAATTGTTTGATTTCTAAATTTAAACCCAACTTTACATTCCTGGATAAAGTCACATTTGGTCAGGACGTGTCATGCCCAATGAACATTCTTACACATGTCTTTTGATGCACTATGCACACATTTCTTTCAGCTACAAATATAAGAGTGGAAATGCTGGGTCATAAAGTATGGAAGTTGGTTTCAAGGAAAGAGTAAGGCGCTAGGTACACTGAGTCAAGGCTTCAGGAGGACTGGCGGTAAATGTCGAGCAGGCAATTAAAAATGTGGGACTGAGTTTGAATAGAAGACAGAAGTGTGGATTTGCGAGTCACCAGCATTAAGCTTCCGTTTGAAACCACTGGGAGGGAAAGCTCCGTGTTGGGGAGGGTTCCGGGAGAGAGAAGAGGATTCCAGATCGACGCTTGAGAAACATCTGTAGCTAAGAGGCAGGATGACAAAGAGCCAGGAGAGAGAAGCATGACTTCAAATGGGTGCAACAAAAACAAAGGAGATCAAGTTTTCACCATTACGGAGAAAACAGGGGTAAGGAGTCTGCAGTCCCGGTGACCAAGAGACCTTCATACTATTTTCTCCCGTGCTGTAGCTGCTCTAGCCTTCCGTTTACTTTTCATCTTTCAAAAGTTCTTTGGCTACTTTTGGAATCATGCCAGTGTGCAGGACTGTTATCACCCCAGCAGCTGCTAAGAACATTCTCTACCACTCCAGTGAAACACTCAGGACACAACACTTAATGAGCACTTACTAAGCATAGGCCTATCAGTCAAAATTAGGACCTCCAAAATAGCAGGCTTTCAAAAGTCAGCTGAAGGTGCATGTGCCACAGGACAAGGCAGTCACACGAATAGACAAAAAGAAAAAAAAAAAAAAAAGAGGTTCCCTTTAAAAAACTATTAACTTCATAGAACTGGGCAGCTGAGATTTCCTGACTTGCTATACTGAACTGACACCCACACTACCTCTTACGACTTCCCGCCGCACTATTCAAGGAGCCTTTCTAAAGGCTAGTGGAGAAAAACCATGAGAAGAGAGAAAGGGGAAGAAGAGGACAGGTCAGCTGAGTTCTGAGGATAGAAACACTATAGCTTGCCCCTATACTCTCTGTGAGCAGGAAGTAAAGCAATATACACGCTCTGCATCATTAGGTACACAGCAGCATCCTTCAATACGCAGTGAATGTTAGTCCACAAAATAAATATTTATCATGCTTTTACTCTATTCCAACAAAAACAGTATTTACAAAAAGTAAATATCTTATCAGCGGCATAAAAGGTTAAAAGGCAATGGAGAATGAGAGCAGGCACGCCTGGGTGGTTCCGTAGGTTTTGACTCAGGTCGTGATCGCACGGTTTTAAGATCGAGCCCTGTGTCAGGCTCCACACTCAGTGCACAGTCTTAAGACTTTCTTAAGGCTTTGTCCCTCTCCCTCTGCCCCTCCCCACTCTCCAATCTCTCTCTTTTCCTCTCTCTAAAATCAATAAATAAATCTTAAAAGAAAGAAAGTGAGAGGATAAAATAAGTGTTTAAAAAAAAAAAAAACAGAGTGGATAACTTCCAAAACAGAAGAAAGCAAAAATCAAACAAATAGGAACAACAAGAAAGCAAAAAATTAAACTCAAATATATCAGTAATCTAAATTTTTAGTCACTATCTTTAGTAGGTAATTAAGTCTGTTTATATTGGGTGATGAAAACAAAAGCTAGAGCTGGGCACACCTAAAACACAATGACATACATAAGCTAAAATAAAAGGAATGGGAAAAAATATACTAAACAAATAACAAATAACCTAGTAAAATTAGTAACAGGCAAAACAAAATTTAACGGGGAAATATTCAGTAGTCATAAAGCAGGACCTCATTCGATGACCAAAAAAAGCATTCTATAAGAAGCTATAAAAATTTTGAACTTCCAACCATTAATAACATAGTTGAAAAATATATAAAAGAACACTTTTATAAACTCCACCATTATAGAAGATTTTAATTTCTCTCAAAATGTAAACAATAAGGTGAGCTAAAAACACACATATTAAGAATAGCAAAACTTTAATCATGTCAGATTCCAAGAAGGCTTCCTGATGAATCAGAAAATAGAACATAAACTAAATCACTGGAAACTCCATACTTTGGGGTGCAGAAGCAAAACCAGTTTAAAACAATATAATGAGAAATGATCGTGATAGTTTTATTTTACAGTTTACTGCTTTCTTTGGCTCATGTTTCTATCCAGTTGCAAAGTATCAAATCATTTCAACTGCCATCCTCTGTTTGTTATACTTTCACAGATACTAATTAACTTGATTCTCATAATAAACGTGTGAGGTTGAAAAATTATTATTCTTGTCTATTAAACTCAAGTAAATTAAAACTGCTCCTGCCCATGACCAGAAATAAACACGTTTTTGGTGGTGGAAGTCCCAGAGCTTGTTGAAAATTATCTGAATAATATTCTGGATATACGATAGCATCTTTGTGGTACCCACCCATATCCCTAACCCACCAGCACTTTTTAAAAAGATTTATTTGATGTATTTATTTTAGGTGGGAGGGGGGGAGCAGGAGACAGAGTTCCAAGCACACCCCATGAGGAACGCAGAGCCCGGCAGAAGTCTGTTTCACAACCTGAGCCAAAAGCAAGAGGCAGTAGCTTAACTAACTGGGTCACCCCAGCACCCCACTAACCCACCAGCATTTTAAAGCCCATTTTTACCACCAGGGCAGCGGCCTGAAAGGCCTGGAAAGTTAGGGCTCCCCCAACAGTCCTCAACCCAGAATTGAGAGGATTTTCCAGCTTCCTCACCCCCAGGAGGGAGCGCTCTGAGGCACATTTTCTCCCCTTCCCAGAGCTCCCCAGCAGGCTTGAGCTCTAGTGGCGCCCTCTCGTGGTTCCTTCCTTGGCCTGTCTCATTCCAGCACCCCTCTACAGTGCTCCTTCCCCTCCCCCCCAGTTCGATGATTTGCACTTGAGTCTTTGTCTCCGGTCTACTTCTACAGGAACCCAAACTAAGATAATCTTTCATTCTGAAGCAAAAATGCATGCTTTACACAATTTTTGTTTATTTTTTAATGTCAGAGATGACAGAGTCATCGAGGTATGTTTCTGATCTCCCGAAACACAGAGAATTCGCAATAAAATGCAGTGAGCACCCCAGCATGCACAACCGGGACTAATGGCCTTATTTACAACAGAACACCACAAACCAAGTACCATTCTGGCTACTGCTGAGGGAGAAGGAAGAGTAGAATATTAAGGAATTTATGAAGGATGTAGGGCCAGGGAGAGATTCACAATTCTTCATGCTATAGGGTCGCCTAGTGGCTCAGTCGTTAAGCGTCTGCCTTCAGCTCAGGTCATGATCCAAGGGTCCTGGGATGGAGCCCCCCACCCCCCTCCACCCCGCTCAGCAAGGAGCCGGCTTCTCCTCTGCCTGCTGCTGCCCTTACTCGAGCTCGCTGTCTCTCTAATTAATTAATTATTAATTAAACAATTCTTCATGCTACGGGGGTATCACAAATGACTTGCCTGTGTGTGCTCTGAGAAGCTGCACAGGTCAACTCTCCAAAGGCTCCTTGAGATTGCAACGGGGGTTCACATGGCCCTGATTCCAAATGGAAACTGCTACGCTCAACATCACTGCCACATTCAGTGGAGATCTCCCATGAAAGTGGAGACACTGTCTGGGCAAACTCGCTCACTCTCTGAAAGATCAGAGAGAAGCCTGGCTCCAGACTGCCCAACATTACAGCTCCTACCACTTGTGGAGTAAATTATTAAGGAACATTTCTTCTGCCCTTTATGCTTTACAAGAAGATTTGCAACCAATGATCCTATGAGGAAATCAAGGGAAAACTGGGAGATTTGTGGATGAGTTACTTGGTTCAAATTATACTTTCCAGCCTTCTTTCAGCCTTCATTGGACGGAAGAAAGTCTCTAAAGATCATGCCAGATCTTCCTTTGAAGTGACAGGTAGGACAGTGAAAAATAGTTCAAAAAGACCTTTCATTTTCTGAAAGAATGTAAGACCTTGCTTCACCACTCTGCAGTTTAAATAGCTTTATAGAGATTTGGAGGTTATATTTACATTCCCCCTCCTGCTTTGTATCCATGTTTTAAAAGGCCAAATCCTCCCTAAGATAAATAAAGCTTTATCCCCAGGAAAAGTGACTTTGAGTTCTTTGCAATGCATGGCTTCTGCTTCTGGAACTATTGTTTTTCTTCTCCAGTGGGATAATGTTTTCCCCTTGTCTGAATAAATGAAGCACATATTAAACCTGGGGCCAAGAGGGGGAAAAAGAAAAGCAGAAGGAAACTAATGTTTAAAAAAACAACGCGAGAACTTCCCTTGTTCATTCTTGTCCTAGTTCCAGAAAGCGGCTAGTGCGGGCAGAAAGGGCAAAGTGTTCTTGCTCAGTTATGATCACGGTGGAGAGGCTCGGCAGAGTCAGATGCCAGTTATGTTTAGCAACACAAGCCTTTCCTTTTTATCTATTATTGTTTTCAGACTTCACATTCCTATGTGGAAGTCCAGAACTATCCCATTGTGGCTAGAGATAGGAGAGGGACTGGAGACCAATGGTTTTCAAGGGGCAAATTCCTTCCTAGGCAAAACAATCATATGTGAATCTTCAACATAAAAAAAGCAACTTTAGGGGAGCCTGGGTGGCTCAGTGGGTTAAGCCTCTGCCTTCAGCTTGGGTCATGATTCCAGGGTCCTGGAATCGAGCCCTGCATCGGGCTCTCTGCTTGGTAGGGAGCCTGCTTCCCCCTCTCTCTGCCTGCCTCTCTGCCTACTTGTGATCTCTCTCTCTCTGTGTCAAATAAATAAATCTTTTTTTAAAAAAGCAGCCTTATAAGTGGCATTTTGGGGCACCCGGGTGGCTCAGTGGGTTAAAGCCTCTGTCTTCAGCTCAGGTCATGGTCCCAGAGTCCTGGGATCGAGTCCCACATCAGACTCTCTGCTCTGCAGGGAGCCTGCTTCCTCCTCTCTCTCTGCTTTCCTCTCTGCCTACTTGTGATCTCTGTCAAATAAATAAATAAAATCTTTTTTTAAAAAGTGGCACTTTGTCTAAATTTATTTTGTAAGCTCTAAGTCAGATAAGAAGCACCCAAGACTTACTAGGAAAAAAAGAGTAAATGAAAAAAGGAAAGAAAAAAACTAAAAACCTACAACTCTATGCAACCTGATATGGACACAGCAAAAGCTATTACATTTTCCCTTTTGGGGGGACAATGACATTTCATCCAGAGTAGTACACATGAGTTGAGAAGGTGTTTTCCATGAGCGCCAACCCAGAGGCTTGAATTAGTGAAACAAAACAGAACAAACACACTTGACAAAGCTGTAACCTTGCAAAACAACAAGACATGTATAAGAATGGGACTCCGATAAACAAACACACCATAAAGAAAAGCTGTGTACTGGATGCTGTGGGGAGCCACCCAGACCCCTCTGGAGGAACGACACATCCATCCCCCATGAGGGCTGCACTCTCCCACACGGGAACCCTAGCCCCTCAGCCCACCCCTGACTCCCCATCCCCAGGGTAGCTCACATCCAATGACTGGTGAGTGAGGAGGCATAAAGCCCTGGCCCTCTTGCCTCAGGGACAGCTGTCCCAACTGCTGAGCCCCCAGGACTGGGGCTCAGCCTGTGGTTAGCCCTGCTGTCCTGCTGCCTCCCCAGCGAGAGTGCGCCGCCCTTAATTTCCACAGAGAAACATCAGTGGGTCTCAGGCAGGTGAAAGTCCAACCAGGACCCACATAGCCTACACATGAATCCAATAAGCACTCTCATTTTACTATATTTACTTTCACCGTCTCTCCACATAGACACATATTTAACAGGTATATAGTTCCCAAACTTTTATCTCGAAAATTCTCAAGCCCACGCAAAGAATATCACGAATACTCCTATACTCCCACTGGGTTCAACAATTCTTAACATTTTAGCATACCTTGTCCTTACAAACCTATGTTTTCCTTTGCTACACCATGTGACAGGGTTGCTGACACCTCACATCGCTTATCTCCTAAATACATCTGCGCACACCGCCCAGGAAGAAGTGCCATCTCCACCAGCACAATATTGTCATCACACTTGAGAAAACCAACAATTCCATTCATTACAGGCTTAAAATATTCTTAATGCTGTTTTCAATGATACTCTAATCAAACATTTGTAAAACCTGTGAGGCTTCTTACACTCAAGTTCAAGAAACATTTTTTGAAGGGTGCCTGGCTGACTCAGTGCGTTAAAGCCTCTGCTTTCAGCTCAGGTCATGATCCCAGGGTCCTGGGATCAAGCCCTGCATCGGGCTCTCTGCTTGGTAGGGAGCCTGCCTCTCTGCCTACTTGTGATCTCTGTCTGTCAAATTAATAAATGAAATCTTTAAAAAAAAAAAAACCTGGGGCGCCTGAGTGGCTCAGTGTTTTCAGCCTCTGCCTTCTGCTCGGGTCATGATCCCAGGGTCCTGGGATCGAGCCCCATATCGGGCTCTCTGCTCAGCGGGGAGCCTGCTTCCCTCTCTCTCTCTCTGCCTACCTCTCTGCCTACTTGTGATCTCTGTCAAATAAATAAATAAAATCTTTAAAAAAAAAAAAACAAAAACCTGAAGCGTCAACACTCTGAGGGTAATGAACATATTAGCAATGCAATTGTACAAGCCCCTCCTCCGGCTGGGCTTGGATAGTCCTGTTTAAGTCAGACACCTCAGTTAAGCACAGCTCTTATCTGGTCATTTAGGGACAAGGAAAATATACTGGACATAAGCATGCATATATATGTACCTTTTCCCCCTCCCCTCTGTCTCTTGCCTTTCCCCCGCCTCCCGCCCCACACCCCTCTTCCTGTGTTTGAGAGGGGAAAAGAAAAGAAACCTACCAATGCCTACACCTTGAAGGTTGGTGGCTGGCATTTCCTTTAAACAGACATCTGAAATAGCTTCTGTTTAAAACAACAAGGATTTCAAGGATTAAAAAGCAAGTATTTCAAGGGTCAGAGGATGGGTGGAATGTAAAAAGTTCATTCCAGTAAATACAACCTACTATGGTCCAATCCCTGCGTCCTAAGCCTGATGTGGATGCCAAGTCATTTGTGGCTCTGCCTAAAGGAAAGCTCATGTTCTCCTCGTAGCCAGAGGTAAAGTCCTTCCCACTCCCCTTGGCCCCCAGATCTCTTGAAATTACAGGATAAGAGAAAACCAGTCACCCTACACTCGTCGATACAGTGAGATAAGCAAGCAGAAAGCTAAACTTACTAGAGCCAGTGGCTTTCAAACTGTTTTGAATCGTGACCCAAATAAGAAATGCATTTTACAGGGCAACCCAGTTTCTATATACAGCAGGAATACAGCACTAAGAAAACATTTTCCAAAATCACATTGTCCTCTGATATTTTTCTATTCTCTTTCTTTGAAATGCTAGTCCCAACTCATTAAACTGATTTTATCACCCACTGACAGGAAATGCCCTGCAGTGTGAAAGTCGTGCTGGAAAGCTGAGATCAAAACTGTATTTTGGGGTTAGACTGCATTCAGAGAAGATCTTTGGCTGTGGCTTTCTTTAGAGCTGACTAAAATCCCACTCTTTGACCATACATTCACATGGTTGGTAGGAGATTCGAACAAAAGTGCCTCTCCACGCCCATTCCCATTCACTGCCCTGCACAGCCACAGTAAATGACCAGACAAGTATCTTCCAACTTGTGTGGTGCATTCACATATCACACGTAACCACACCCATGGTTTTTAATCATGTAAATGGAACTGTATTACATTTGCTTTTGTGTGACTCACTGAACTTAAGAGATGTCTTTAGCATCAGGATATGATTTTCAAATCAGTTTATCCAGATTGACAACGTTCTTTTTGTCAATAGTACTTTGTTGAAGTATAATTTATACAGGAAGTGCACATAACTTAAGTACAGCTTGAGGACTTTTTACATATGTATATCCCTGTGTGACCATCAACCAAATCAATACAGAGAACATTTCCATGATCCCAAAAAGTCTCCTTCGTGCCCCTTCCAGTCAATACCAGGCCCGCAGAGGTATCCACTATTCTGACTTCCGACACCATCCAGTAAAAATTTTATATTCATGATATCATAGAGTAGCTATTCTTCTGTGTCTGGATTCTTTCACACAATCTAATATTTTTGAGGTTCATTTCTGGGTTTGCATGTATTAGTAGTTTGGTGGGTTTTTTTTTTTTTTTCTTTACCAAGTGCCATCCCCATCATAATTTTGGTTGTTTTCAGTTTGGGGCTCTTGTGAATGAAGCTACTATGAATGCTCTTTTAGAAATCTTTCTGTGAGGGGCGCCTGGGTGGCTCACTGGGTTAAAGCCTCTGCCTTTGGCTCAGGTCATGATCCCAGGGTCCTGGGATCGAGCCCTGCATCGGGCTCTCTGCTCAGCAGGGAGCCTGCTTCTCCCTCTCTCTCTGCCTGCTTCTCTGCCTACTTGTGATCTCTGTCTGTCAAATTAATAAATAGAAATCTTTCTGTGGACATATGCACTAATTTGAGAATGTACTTCTGGGTCATAGGTTGTGTGCAACTTTATTAGAGACGATTTTGCGACCATGACTATGCCATTTTACATGCCCACCAGCAGTGTAGAAACTTCCAGTTGTCCAATCCTCATCAGCACTTTGCATTGTCAGTCTTTACAATGTTAGCCATTCTGGGGGGCGTATGCTGGTTTCTCGTTACAATTTTAATCTGCATTTTCCTGATAACCTACGATGTTGAGCACTTTTTCATGTATTTATTGGCCATTCCAATATTTTCTTTTATGAAATACTCATTTGAGAATTTTGCCCAATTTTTTAATTGGGTTGTTCATCTTTTTGATTGGCTTATAGAATTTTTAGATACATAATGGAAGGGTGCCTGGGTGGCTCAGTGGGTTAAAGCCTCTGCCTTTGGCTCAGGTCATGATCCCAGGGTTCTAAGATCAAGCCCCGCACTGGGCTCTCTGGTCAGGAGGTTGCTTCCCCCTCTCTCTCTGCCTGCCTCTCTGCCTACTTGTGATCTCTGTCAAATAAACAAAATCTTTAAAAATAAATAAATAAATACATACATAATGGATACAAGTCCTCCATCAGACATATGTATGCTGAATATTTTCGATCTCTGGTTTGCCTTTCACTTTAGTATCTGCCATATTCTTTGCAATAGATGCATCTTTCCCAATGCAGTAGGTTTTTTTTTTTTTTTTTTAAGATTTTATTTACCCATTTGACAGAGATAGAGAGCCCAAGTAGGTGGAGTGGCAGGGAGAGGGAGAGAGAGAAGCAGGCTCTCCACTGAGCAGGGAGCCCGATGCCAGGCTCCATCCCAGAACCCCTTGATCATGACCTGAGCCGAAGGTAGACACTTAACCGACTGTGCCACCCAGGCACCCCTGTAGTAGCAGTTTCTTAATGTTACTAGTTCTCTGTTAATGGATATTTATACTAATGGGTAAAAATCTGTGCTTCAGTGGAAAACTGCTCTTTGTTTGGAGCAGATCATTCCTGGTTAGCTGGTTCTGATTTTCCATTCTGTAAACTGTATATAACTGATAGCAATGGAAAATAATTCTTAGCTATAGACACACAAGTAAATTCTCCAGTGGAGAGTCAATTAATTGCTGTCCACCACTGTGGGAGAAGCCAGTTTTGCGTCCATTTGCACTTTCCTTTCAATATTCCTAATCTAATAAAAATATGTTGGTTATCCTTTGAAATGATCGTGCCATCTTATTGGTTCCCTAATTAGTAGTGAGTTAAGCAAAATCTCTAACATATGTTTATTTTATATCTGTATGAGAGCCATAATTTTACTGTTTTAAAAAATATTCTTTAACACATTGTTGCCAATTTTTTATCCTATTACAGAGAATGCCGCAACCCTTCTCACACATTTATCTTTGTGTAAAAGTCTCTCAAGACTAAGAGGTCCTCAGGCTCTCATGCTCCAAACTGAACCAACTTTGAGCAATGGATTTAACAAGTTCAACTCCATGAAGGCATACAGGATGAATATACAGAACTTAGAATTTTTACAGGGGAAAAGGTCAAATTAGGCTCAAGCCACAGAAATCAAATTCATGGTGAAATTTCAGACATGGTAAGGCAGAGTGAATGAGGAATGCCTTTGTTTACTGAGCACCTACTACTCCCAGACCACTGAGTTAGGCGCTGAAGACAGGAAGGTCAGGCTAAAGGGGGAGAAAAATACTTCAGCAATTAAGGAATGCGAAGACAGACTGTGTGTGCTCTAATATACCAACTGGAAGAAAGGGAATTAATCCATCTCTAGTCTTCAGGTAATGGTCTCTGAAAGCTTTCAGAGTTCCTGGGAATGCTTTCATATTGGAAGAGCCTTTTATATTTGAAAAAGAAAAACTGAAATCATCCTTTTGAGTTGTTACTGAAATACGACATGTTAGATTAGTTTCAGGTGTACAACATATTGATTCAACAATTCTACACATTACTCAGTGCTCGTCACAGTAAATGCAGTTACTGTCTGTCACCATATGATGTTACTGGAATACCGCTGACTATACTAAGTACTAGGCTGTACTTTTCATTTCTATGACATAACTGGAAATTTCTACCTCTTAACCCCCTTCAACTATTTTGCCCATCCCCACACACTTCCTTTCCAAGCAACCACCAGTTTTCTCTCTGTATTTAAGAGTCTGTTTTTACTGTTTGGGTTTTTTGTTTCTTCATTTGCTTTTTTAGATTCCTCATATAAATGGGATCATATGGTATTTGTCATTGTCTGACTTATTTCACTGAGCATAATGCTCTCTAGGTTCATCTATGTTGTCATAGAGGACAACAAATGACAAAATCTCATCCATTTTATAGCTGAGTAGTATACCATTGTCTATATATACCATATCTTCTTTATCCATTCATCAGTTGATAGATAGCTGAGCTGCTTCCATATCTTGAATACTATAAATAATGCTGCAATAAAGATAGGGGTGCATGCATCTTTTCAAATTAGTGTTTTCTTTTTCTTTGGGTAGATACCCAGTAATAGAATTACTGGATTGTATGGTAGTTCTATTTTTTTTTCTTTCTTCCTTTTTTTGTTAATTATTTTTTTAAAAGATTTTATTTATTTATTTGACAGAGATCACAAGCAGACGGAGAGGCGGACAGAGAGGGAGAGAGGAGGAAGCAGGCTCCCCGCTGAGCAGAGAGCCCGATGCGGGACTCGATCCCAGGACCCCAAGAGCATGACCTGAGCCGAAGGCAGCGGTTTAATCCACTCAGCCACCCAGGCGCCCTTGTTAATTATTTTTATTAACATATAATGTATTATTTGCCCCAGGGGTGCAGGTCTGTGAATCATCAGGCTTACACACTTCACACCATTCACCATAGCACACACCCTCCCCAGTGTCCATAATGGTAGTTCTTTTTTTAATTTTTTGAGTAGCAGCCATACTGTTTTCCCCGGTGGTTGCACCAACTGACATTCCCACCAAAATGTCTGAGTGTTCCCATTTTCTCCATACCCTGGCCAGCACCTGTTACTTCTTGTCTTTTTTGTGAGAGCCATTCTGACAGGTGGGAAGTGATATCTCATTGTGGTTTGGATTTTGCGCTTCCCTGATGATGAGTGATGTTTGAGCACCTTCTCCTGGGTTAAGAAATTAAGTCTTGATCATCACTCTTGTCGTGTAGGAACACCCATTCTGACAAGCCATTCTGATAACAAAGATGTTCAGCTTTATTGCTCGGAACTGTCTGAAGTAGTCATTAAACAGCTCGTGGGTGGATATGGATACGGGAGTGGCACAACTGACTTGTGAGTTCCCCCATCTCTAACGGTGCCTTCCTCCTGGGCAGTGAGAGGATTAAACGCATGAACACTTGTACTCTGTCAGGAGTCAGTTAAGAGAGCAGGAATAAAGGGTTTTAGCATAGGAATTACTAGTTTACGGGACTACTAAACAAGGTAGAAAAGACAAAGACAAAGGAGGTGTCACCAAAGGTCAAGAAAGCAAACACTGGAGACCTCAGCTTGAAGCACCAACGAAAATTCTTGAAGGATTACTGGAAAGCTGCTGAAGAATCTCCAAAAATCCCTTCACTCTACCCCCACCCGTCTGCAGCAGGGAAGTATCTAATCCTCATGAATTCTTCAGGAAGCTTCTATAAATCTCACATCTGTCCATGCATCCTCGCTGTGTGGCAAAACAGCTGCTTCTTTGCTTCTGCCTTCAAATTTCATGCAAGTTCCTCTCATCAACAAACTTGAAACTGGAACCACACTGAGACGGGGGTTATAGGAAAGGTGGCTCTCAGCTTCTCTTTTGCAAAGCCAAAGTTCTAGAAGCGGGAGGTGCTGATGCTGAGTTGAGACCTGGCCCAGAGCTGAAGCTCACTAAATAGTGACCAAAATCACCACCGTCCATGAAGCAGCAGGGACACTGAGCAACTGCTTAAGTTCACAGTGTTTGGATTTTTCTCCGTCGTTATCTGTCCATTAATGGTTCAGCCTCCCCTTGCCCCTATTTCATTGTGCAGGCACCAAAAAAGGACTCGAGGGTCACCATCCTAAAAGTCAAATGCTTAAGTCAGTAGTTTAGAAAAACATCTGAGAAGATTTATAGGTCTGTGTTAACAACCTTCACATAAAAGTGAGACTTGAGGTCCAGTCCTGGCTGTGGTGCTAACAACTCTAGGTCTTGGGGCAAACTGCTGAACCTTCTAGTAACTGTTTTATTGAAAAGTTCAAGGCTGTGATGCTTTGAGAAGAACACATCATTCCCAAGACTGTACAACCTCCGTCTTATCAAGGGAACACTAGACAAACCCAAATTGAGGTACATGTTGCAAAATGTCTGACCAGTACTCTTCAAAAGTGTCAAGGTCAGGAAGAACAAGGAAAGATGGAGAACTCCCATAGATTGGAGATTAAGAGACATGAGAATTAAATGCAATATAGGATCTTGGATTGAACCCTGAGAGAGCTTTCTTTAGTGGAAAACCCGGAAAAATACAAAGAAAGTCTGGAGTTAACAGTATTGCACCACGTTAATTTCTGAATTTTGGTAATTGCACCGTGATTATGAAAGCTGTTAACATTAGGAGAAGCTGGGTGAAGGGCGTACAGGAACTCTCTGTACTATTTTTACAATTCTTCTGTAAGTCCAAAATCCTCCCCAAATAAAATGTTAAAATATAAAACTGTGCTACTTAAATAGTTCCGAATCTTAATTCACCATCTTCATTGGGCCCTGCAAATTATGTAGCCTGTCCTACATGGAAGTCTATGGAGAAGTGGATAAAACCCTTCCCATGACACAAAATAACAAAACAGCAGCAAAATGATTTCCCTGAGCTTGAAGGGAACCTGGAAGGAGCAGGATAGGCGCTTCTCCAATCGCATGGGTCTTCAGGGCAGGAATAAGAATGGCTCTAGGCAGCTAAAGCCCAGCTGAGACAAATAGATACCCCAGCTGATGATGGCTAAGAAAAATGACAAAAACCTGATTCCGAACCCTCTCCTCAGCTCTGGCAATGTAGAAGACCACTAAAACTTAGAATCAACTCTGGAAAAAAGGATAAAAACACCCACCCATTGGTATTCTCCCAGACCTATCTCCATGCATGTCCTGGGCTCTTTACTTGCATTCTTGAGAAACCCAAAAGCCTTGAATGATTAAGGTGAAGTTTCTACTCCCAGTGCGGGAAGGGTCAGAATAGAAATTAAGAGTGACGTCACCAAGATGGAGACATACGGGGGGTCCTGATTTCACTCTCCCTCGCTAGAACTATCAACTATTCCCCAACAAGACACCACTGAAAGAATCCCGGAACACCGGGCTGATGCTGAGGTACTCCCTGCATCTCAGGGAGCAAGGCAGACGCCTCCGAATGGTAAGAGCCTGACACAGGGACCATGACCCAGGGACCATGACCCATGGACCGCACAGCCCCTCCCCAGCCCAGCACCGCGGGAAGAGGCCTCCTCTGGGCCTCAGGTTCCTGTGATGGGAAAAGAGCCCAGGTGACAAGCAGTGCCCCAGCATTGCAGGTAGCTCCGCGGGGACCCCTCCCCTGGTCTCCTCCACCGGGTTTGCAGGGGAATCTCAGTGGGACAGAGAAGGGGGAGGGGCTTGCAACAATTCTCGCAGGGGCCTGGCGGGCACAGCTCCCGAAGGCAGTGCCCAAGCCGTGACCTCAACCACGAGTTTTGCTCACCTGCAAAACCAATGAACTTGGCAGGGTGCACGTCTGCCGCACTCGGGTCCTCATAGGACGAGGCGTTCTGCCTGCCTTAGAGTCCAGTGGGCCCAGGCCCCAGCCAGGAGCACAGTCACAGCCGCACGTGCGATGTGGAGAGTCTCGGGACGCACTGACCAGCGAGCCTGGTGGGAACAGCTTGAAGCCTGCGCCTGCGCGCCTGAGCTCAGAGGTGGGTAGGCAGGGCTGCTCGCCTGGGCCCTGCGGGGCAGAGCTGGTACCGCAGTTCCCTGCCTCTCCCAGACCCGGGATGAATTCACAGCCAGGGCTGACGGTAGCTGCCCGCTTCTCCCCCACTGGAAAGCCTGTTTGAAACAGTGGGTGCTTCCAGGAGTGGCCCCACCCCGTCACACCAAGGCCTGGGAGCTGAAGCAGAGCCCCACCCATCATGGGTCCCAGGTCCATCTAACCTGAGGGTCTAGTGAGAACACCTGGAGGCTGTGTAATCAAAATAGCAATTAAGTTGTTACAGAAAAATAAAGGAATATTTCTTGCCCAATTATGTTGGTGTGGACATTGGCGCCTGTCACCTGTCCATCTTACAAATTAATTTTACTACTTGAGATTACCAAGTATTCCATCTCAAAGAGGACCAGCAGGATTTTTATCACGGTGAAAAAAAGTCATTGCAAGCTTAACGAATTGTGAGTTAAAATAAGTTAGGCTGGGAGGAGGTGGCAGGGGACATTTTAAAAAAAAAGAGAAGTTGCAGTGGAGGAAGCAAGGAACTTGAATGTGGTTCGACCACCACTGGTGCAGAATGCTGCAGAGATCGTCCTCCACCAGGTGAGGAGAGTCTCTAAAAAGTGGAAAACAGCTGAATATCTAAGCCTTGCTGGCCAAAATAAAAATCTTACCATATATTTAGAGAAGTATTAAAGTATAAAATGCTGTAATGCTTTAGTAACACTTCAATTTTACCCAGGAAGGGTAAAACACTTCCGAAGTTTTCAGTATCCTTATGACTATGCCCACAATAGTAAATTACTGTATTAAGCAAGAAAGCAAACATGCTAAGGGTGCCACATCTATGGACCTGAATGAAAAATATGTTATCATTAATTTTTTTAAAATCACTGTGGATTGCATTAGGAAAAGTTCTGTAAAATTACTCCATTGGAAAGAACAACCTAACCATCTGTATTAAGAATATCTTAAATGGGGACGCCTGGGTGGCTCAGTTGGTTAAGCAGCTGCCTTCGGCTCAGGTCATGATCCCAGCGTCCTGGGATCGAGTCCCACATCGGGCTCCTTGCTCGGCAGGGAGCCTGCTTCTCCCTCTGCCTCTGCCTGCCTCTCTGTCTGCCTGTGCTCGCTCTCTCCCCTCTCTCTCTCTGATAAATAAATAAAATCTAGGGGGACCTGGGTGGCTCAGTGGGTTGGGGCCTCTGCTTTCGGCTCGGGTCATGATCTCAGGGTCCTGGGATCCAGCCCCGCATAGAGCTCTCTGCTCAGTGGAGAGCCTGCTTCCCCCTCTCTCTCTGCCTCTCTGCCTACTTGTGATCTCTGTCTGTCAAATAAATAAAATCTTTTAAATAAATAAATAAATAAATAAAATCTAAAAAAAAAAAAAAGAATATCTTAAATGTCTGTTCTTTGTATTTATTTGAAAATAAGACAAGAAGATAAACTTATTTATCAAAAACAAGCCTTAAGGGCACCTGGGTAGCTCAGTGGATTAAGCCTCTGCCTTCAGCTCAGATCATGATCCCAGAGTCCTGGGATCAAGGCCCGAATAGGGCTCTCTGCTCTGCAGGGAGGCTGCTTCCCTCTCTCTCTCTGCCTGCCTCTCTGCCTACTTGTGATCTGTCAAATAAATAAATAAAATCTTTAAAAAAAAAAACAAAACAAGCCTTACGAACAGGCATTTTAAATCTTTAACATTGGATTAATGCAGTAATGGAATGAACCTGTGAAATTTTGAAGGCAGAAAAGGTCTAATTTAGTTTAAAATAAAATATGAAGCACCTTTGTGAAATTTATTTTGCTCAGTGTGGTTGTGAAGAAACCATGTGTAAAAAAAATAAACATAAAGAAGTTGTGTATATATTTTTATAATTCAAACCATGGGAATCATTCTAAAACACTTCCTTAAAAAATGGATATTATAAACTGTGCTAGCCAATACAGCAGCCACGATTCACATATGATTCTTTAAATTTTTAATTAGCTAAAATGAGGTAAAATTTAAAATTGGGTTCCTCTAATTTTTTAAAGATTTTATTTATTTATTTGACAGAGAGTGAGAGAGCACAAGCACCGGGGGTGGGCAGCAGAGGGAGAGAGAGAAGCAGGCTCCCTGCTGAGCAGGGAGTCCAACACGGCTCTCCGTCCCAGGACCCTGGGATTATGACCCAAGCTGAAGGCAAACCCTTAACTGACCGACACACCCAGGCAGACACATAACCAACTGAGCCCTCCAGGGACCCCCCACATGTGGCTCTCAAGCACTTGAGATGCGGTGATTAGAGAAAATAAATTTAGGTGCACCTGGGTGGTTCAGTCGGTTATAAGCATCTGCCTGGGCAGCTCAGTCAGTTAAGTGTCTGCCTTTGACTTGGTTACTGCTCCCGGGATCCCGAGATGGAGCCCCACCTTGGGCTCCCTGCTCTGCGGAGAGCCTAGTTCTCCCTCCCCCTCTGCCACTCCCTCTGCCTGCGCACTGTACACATGCACATGCTCGCTCGCTCTCTCTCGAATAAATAAATAAATAAGATCTTAAAAAAAAAAGCCCACATGTGGCTAGCAACTACCATGCTGGACAGCATAAATTTATAGAGCATTACCAATATAATGGTACTGGACAGCAGTGGTCTAACAAATTATATAAGCAGCCATCATAATAAAGTGAACCATGTAATTCCTGAAAAAATTTTGTAAATATAAAGTTTTTGCTTTTGTAATTTTGTTTCTAATCCAGGGAATATTTCACATAGCACAAAATACAAATCAAATTTGAAATCTGCATATATAGTTTAAAATTTAATCTTGCCTAGAATGTAATTTTACTTTTCTATATTAGCTGTATTACGAATAGTGTGTAAAATTATTTGTAAAACTGAATGGTGAAGATGAAGACTAGCTTAGATGAATTAATCTAAATAACTCCGGTCAAAACTCTTTTGCAGTCTATGGAAGATTTTTTGGCTTGAATTATTTATTTTTTAAGACCACTGTAGGGTGCCTGGGTGGCTCAGTGGGTTAAGCCTCTGCCTTTGGCTCAGGGTCCTGGGACGAGGCCCCAAATCGGGCTCTCTGCAGGGAACCTGCTTCTCCGTCTCTCTCTGCCTGCCTCTCTGCCTACTTGTGATTTTTCTGTCAAATAAATAAATAAATAAATAAATCTTTAAAAAAAAAAAAAAAAAGACCACTGTAGGCATAGCCTAAACATAGAAAGATATGTGTAGAAATACTTTAATTTTATTAACATAAAGGCAACTAACAACAAATTGTTTATGTGGAGAATGGGGTCATAAAAATCATACCTTACATTTTAATCTTCCTAAAATTAGTTATACTATATTTCTTTTTTTTTTTTTTAATTTTTTTATTTTTTATAAACATATATTTTTATCCCCAGGGGTACAGGTCTGTGAATCACCAGGTTTACACACTTCACAGCACTCACCAAATCACATGCCCTCCCCAATGTCCATAATCCCACCCCCTTCTCCCAAACCCCCTCCCCCCGGCAACCCTCCGTTTGTTTTGTTAGATTAAGAGTCACTTATGGTTTGTCTCCCTCCCAATCCCATCTTGTTTCATTTATTCTTCTTCTACCCATTAAGCCTCCATGTTGCATCACCACTTCCTCATATCAGGGAGATCATATGATAGTTGTCTTTCTCTGCTTGACTTATTTCGCTAAGCATGATACGCTCTAGTTCCATCCATGTTGTTGCAAATGGCAAGATTTCATTTCTTTTGATGGCTGCATAGTATTCCATTGTGTATATATACCACATCTTCTTGATCCATTCATCTGTTGATGGACATCTAGGTTCTTTCCATAGTTTGGCTATTGTGGACATTGCTGCTATAAACATTCGGGTGCATGTGCCCCTTTGGATCACTACATTTGTATCTTTAGGGTAAATACCCAATAGTGCAATTGCTGGGTCATAGGGCAGTTCTATTTTCAACATTTTGAGGAGCCTCCATGCTATTTTCCAGAGTGGCTGCACCAGCTTGCATTCCCACCAACAGTGTAGGAGGGTTCCCCTTTCTCCGCATCCTCGCCAGCATCTGTCATTTCCTGACTTGTTGATTTTAGCCATTCTGACTGGTGTGAGGTGATATCTCATTGTGGTTTTGATTTGTATTTCCCTGATGCCGAGTGATATGGAGCACTTTTTCATGTGTCTGTTCGCCATCTGGATGTCTTCTTTGCAGAAATGTCTGTTCATGTCCTCTGCCCATTTCTTGATTGGATTATTTGTTCTTTGGGTGTTGAGTTTGCTAAGTTCTTTATAGATTCTGGACACTAGTCCTTTATCTGATATGTCGTTTGCAAATATCTTCTCCCATTCTGTCAGTTGTCTTTTGATTTTGTTAACTGTTTCCTTTGCTGTGCAAAAGCTTTTGATCTTGATGAAATCCCAGTAGTTCATTTTTTCCCTTGCTTCCCTTGCCTTTTGCGTTGTTCCTAGGAAGATGTTGCTGCGGCAGAGGTCGAAGAGGTTGCTGCCCGTGTTCTCCTCAAGGATTTTGATGGATTCCTTTCGTACATTGAGGTCCTTCATCCATTTTGAGTCTATTTTTGTGTGTGGTGTAAGGAAATGGTCCAATTTCATTTTTCTGCATGTGGCTGTCCAATTTTCCCAGCACCATTTATTGAAGAGGCTGTCTTTTTTCCATTGGACATTCTTTCCTGCTTTGTCGAAGATTAGTTGACCATAGATTTGAGGGTCTATTTCTGGGCTCTCTATTCTGTTCCATTGATCTATGTGTCTGTTTTTGTGCCAGTACCATGCTGTCTTGATGATGACAGCTTTGTAATAGAGCTTGAAGTCCGGAATTGTGATGCCACCAACGTTGGCTTTCTTTTTCAATATCCCTTTGGCTATTCGAGGTCTTTTCTGGTTCCATATAAATTTTAGCATTATTTGTTCCATTTCTTTGAAAAAGATGGATGGTACTTTGATAGGAATTGCATTAAATGTGTAGATTGCTTTAGGTAGCATAGACATTTTCATAATATTTATTCTTCCAATCCAGGAGCATGGAACATTTTTCCATTTCTTTGTGTCTTCCTCAATTTCTTTCATGAGTACTTTATAGTTTTCTGAGTATAGATTCTGTGTCTCTTTGGTTAGGTTTATTCCTAGGTATCTTATGGTTTTGGATGCAATTGTAAATGGGATTGACTCCTTAATATCTCTTTCTTCTGTCTTGCTGTTGGTGTAGAGAAATGCAACTGATTTCTGTGCATTGATTTTATATCCTGACACTTTACTGAATTCCTGTATAAGTTCTAGCAGTTTTGGAGTGGAGTCTTTTGGGTTTTCCACATATAGTATCATATCATCTGCGAAGAGTGATAATTTGACTTCTTCTTTGCCGATTTGGATGCCTTTAATTTCCTTTTGTTGTCTGATTGCTGAGGCTAGGACCTCTAGTACGATGTTGAATAGCAGTGGTGATAATGGACATCCCTGCCGTGTTCCTGACCTTAGCGGAAAAGCTTTCAGTTTTTCTCCATTGAGAATGATATTTGCGGTGGGTTTTTCATAGATGGCTTTGATGATATTGAGGTATGTGCCCTCTATCCCTACACTTTGAAGAGTTTTGATCAGGAAGGGATGTTGTACTTTGTCAAATGCTTTTTCAGCATCTATTGAGAGTATCATATGGTTCTTGTTCTTTCTTTTATTGATGTGTTGTATCACATTGACTGATTTGCGGATGTTGAACCAACCTTGCAGCCCTGGAATAAATCCCACTTGGTCGTGGTGGATAATCTTTTTAATGTACTGTTGAATCCTATTGGCTAGTATTTTGTTGAGTATTTTCGCATCTGTGTTCATCAAGGATATCGGTCTATAGCTCTCTTTTTTGGTGGGATCCTTGTCTGGTTTTGGGATCAAGGTGATGCTGGCCTCATAAAATGAGTTTGGAAGTTTTCCTTCCATTTCTATTTTTTGGAACAGTTTCAGGAGAATAGGAATTAGTTCTTCTTTAAATGTTTGGTAGAATTCCCCCGGGAAGCCGTCTGGCCCTGGGCTTTTGTTTGTTTGGAGATTTTTAATGACTGTTTCAATCTCCTTACTGGTTATGGGTCTGTTCAGGCTTTCTATTTCTTCCTGGTTCAGTTGTGGTAGTTTATATGTTTCTAGGAATGCATCCATTTCTTCCAGATTGTCAAATTTATTGCCATAGAGTTGCTCATAGTATGTTCTTATAATAGTTTGTATTTCTTTGGTGTTAGTTGTGATCTCTCCTCTTTCATTCATGATTTTATTTATTTGGGTCCTTTCTCTTTTCTTTTTGATAAGTCGGGCCAGGGGTTTATCAATTTTATTAATTCTTTCAAAGAACCAGCTCCTAGTTTCGTTGATTTGTTCTATTGTTTTTTTGGTTTCTATTTCATTGATTTCTGCTCTGATCTTTATGATTTCTCTTCTCCTGCTGGGCTTAGGGTTTCTTTCTTGTTCTTTCTCCAGCTCCTTTAGGTGTAGGGTTAGGTTGTGTACCTGAGACCTTTCTTGTTTCTTGAGAAAGGCTTGTACCGCTATATATTTTCCTCTCAGGACTGCCTTTGTTGTGTCCCACAGATTTTGAACCGTTGTATTTTCATTATCATTTGTTTCCATGATTTTTTTCAATTCTTCTTTAATTTCCCGGTTGACCCATTCATTCTTTAGAAGGATACTGTTTAGTCTCCATGTATTTGGGTTCTTTCCAAACTTCTTTTTGTGGTTGAGTTCTAGCTTTAGAGCATTGTGGTCTGATAATATGCAGGGAATGATCCCAATCTTTTGATACCGGTTGAGTCCTGATTTAGGACCGAGGATGTGATCTATTCTGGAGAATGTTCCATGTGCACTAGAGAAGAATGTGTATTCTGTTGCTTTGGGATGAAATGCTCTGAATATATCTGTGATGTCCATCTGGTCCAATGTGTCGTTTAAGGCCTTTATTTCCTTGCTGATCTTTTGCTTGGATGACCTGTCTATTTCAGTGAGGGGAGTGTTAAAGTCCCCTACTATTATTGTGTTGTTGTTGATGTGTTTCTTTGATTTTGTTATTAATTGGTTTATATAGTTGGCTGCTCCCACATTGGGGGCGTAGATATTTAAAATTGTTAAATCTTCTTGTTGGACAGACCCTTTGAGTATGATATAGTGTCCTTCCTCATCTCTTATTATAGTCTTTGGCTTAAAATCTAATTGATCTGATATAAGGATTGCCACTCCTGCTTTCTTCTGATGTCCATTAGCATGGTAAATTCTTTTCCACCCCCTCACTTTAAATCTGGAGGTGTCTTCGGGCTTAAAATGTGTTTCTTGGAGGCAACATATAGATGGGTTTTGTTTTTTTATCCATTCTGATACCCTGTGTCTTTTGACAGGGGCATTTAGCCCATTCACATTCAGGGTAACTATTGAGAGATATGAATTTAGTGCCATTGTATTGCCTGTAAGGTGACTGTTACTGTATATGGTCTCTGTTCCTTTCTGATCTACCACTTGTAGGCTCTCTCTTTGCTTAGAGGACCCCTTTCAATATTTCCTGTAGAGCTGGTTTGGTATTTGCAAATTCTTTCAGTTGTTGTTTGTCCTGGAAGCTTTTAATCTCTCCTTCTATTTTCAATGATAGCCTAGCTGGATATAGTATTCTTGGCTGCATGTTTTTCTCGTTTAGTGCTCTGAAAATATCATGCCAGCTCTTTCTGGCCTGCCAGGTCTCTGTGGATAAGTCAGCTGCCAATCTAATATTTTTACCATTGTATGTTACAGACTTCTTTTCCCGGGCTGCTTTCAGGATTTTCTCTTTGTCATTGAGACTTGTAAATTTTACTATTAGGTGACGGGGTGTGGACCTATTCTTATTGATTTTGAGGGGCGTTCTCTGAACCTCCTGAATTTTGATGCTCGTTCCCTTTGCCATATTGGGGAAATTCTCCCCAATAATTCTCTCCAGTATACCTTCTGCTCCCCTCTCATTTTCTTCTTCTTCTGGAATCCCAATTATTCTAATGTTGTTTCGTCTTATGGTGTCATTTATCTCTCGAATTCTCCCCTCGTGGTCCAGTAGCTGTTTGTCCCTCTTTTGCTCAGCTTCTTTATTCTCTGTCATTTGGTCTTCTATATCACTAATTCTTTCTTCTGCCTCATTTATCCTAGCAGTTAGAGCCTCCATTTTTGATTGCACCTCATTAATAGCTTTTTTGATTTCACCTTGGTTAGATTTTAGTTCTTTTATTTCTCCAGAAAGGGCTTTTATATCTCTCGAGAGGGTTTCTCTAATATCTTCCATGCCTTTTTCGAGCCCAGCTAGAACCTTGAGAATTGTCATTCTGAACTCTAGATCTGACATATTACCGATGTCTGTATTGATTAGGTCCCTAGCCTTCGGTACTGCCTCTTGTTCTTTTTTTTGTGTTGAATTTTTATGTCTTGTCATTTTGTCCAGATAAGTGTAAATGAAGGGGCAAGTAAAATACTAAAAGGGTGGCAACAACCCCAGGAAAATATGCTTTAACCAAATTAGAAGAGATCCAAAATCGTGAGTGGGGAGAAAGGGGATAAAAAGAGGTTCAAAAAGGAAGAAAGAAAAAAAAAAAAAGAAAAGAAAAAAAAAGAAAAGAAAAGAATTTTTAAAAAAAGAAAACACCTAAAAAAAATGTAAAAAAGAAAAAATATATATATTAGATAAACTAGTAAAAAATCGTTAAAAAAGAAAAAGGTAACAGTTAAAAAAAAATTTTACCCGAAGACGAGAAAAAAAAAAAAAATGAAAAAGAAAAAATTAAATTAACTGCAAGACTAAAAAAAATCACAGGAAAAAAGCCATGAGTTCCGTGTTTGGCTTTCTCCTCCTCTGGAATTCTGCTGCTCTCCTTGGTATTGAGACCGCACTCCTTGGTAGGTGAACTTGGTCTCGGCTGGATTTCTTGCTGATCTTCTGGGGGAGGGGCCTGGTGTAGTGATTCTCAAGTGTCTTTGCCCCAGGCGGAATTACACCGCCCTTACCCGGGGCCGGGGTGAGTAATCCGCTCGGGTTTGCTTTCAGGAGCTTTTGTTCCCTGAGCGCTTTCCGTAGAGTTCCGGAGGACGGGAATACAAATGGCGGCCTCCTGGTCTCCGGCCCGGAGGAGCCGAGAGCCCAGGGCCCCACTCCTCAGTGCGCCCTCAGAGAACAGCGCCCAGTTACTCCCGTCTGCCTGACCTCCGGCCGCGCTCCGAGCTCACCGAGCCTGCGACCGGTTCAAGGTAACACGGAGCTGCGAGCTTACTGTCGGCTCTGTCTCTGTAGCCGGCTTTCCCGTTCCAATACCCGCAAGCTCTGCGACACTCAGACACCCCCGATCCTTCTGTGACCCTGCGGGACCTGAGGCCACGCTGACCCCGCGTGGGTTTCGCCCCGGTTTAGCCTCTGGAGCGATGTCCCTCAGCGGAACAGACTTTTAAAAGTCCTGATTTTGTGCACGGTTGCTCCGCTGCTTGCCGGGAGCCGGCCCCTCCCCCCAGGGTCTATTTTCCCGTCGCTTTGGATTCACTTCTCCGCCGGTCCTACCTTTCAGAAAGTGGTTGTTTTTCTGTTTCCAGAATTGCTGTTCTTCTTCTCTTCGATCTGCCGATGGATTTTCAGGTGTTTGCAATCTTTAGATCAGTTATACTATATTTCACTAACATACTCTAAAAACTGAATTTAATTTTCAAAAAATATATCATTTGAAAAATTGTATCTATTCTACAAATGGACCATATAAGGCCATCCTAAACTACTTTATGAGTCACAAAAATAACAATATTTGTCAACTTTCACACAAATTACCTGGACCAACTTATTACTTTTTATTGAATTTCTTCTTTGCCTTATCAAAAGACAAAGTTAATTAATGTCCACTAAAAAAGAAAATCCATGGGTTATAAGCAAATGTGCATAACTAAAGACTGAACTCTCACAAGGAAAAAAGCTGTTTTTTTGAACAATACCTAAGAATGCAATAAAAGCGAATGTAACTGAGAGTTGTTCCATACTAAAAGTTGAGATGACATTATAACTAACAAACATTTCTCTTTTCTCTGACAAACTGTTTCTTAAACACAAAACAATGAAATTATACAGTATTTTCTATGGCTAAAACATTCAAGAACTTTAAAGTGCTTAAGCTAAACATAAAATTCTACTCATAAGCAAAATGGAATTTTTTTTATTTGCCAATATTCCTGCTAATAGCCTTCAAGATCACTTTTTTCTAATTGAATTTCTGATCAATATTTTCATTTAAATATGTAAGATTCAAATTTGTATGCACTTCAACTAGTAGAATCAATCAGAAAAACAAAGTAAATATATTAAACCTTTACCCAGACATTTCAGAAACCATAAAAACAAAAAAAATCAGTGTCTGAACCTGGTCAGATTCTTTTTATTCATAGTGATATATTCTTAAATTTGAACTACTTCAACAGAAATAAAAAGCCTCCTGACATGATTTTCTGTGATGACTCTTAGAAAACTGTTGTGATAAAATATTATCAAGAGGTAAATAAAAGGATGCTGTTCTTACCAGAAGCAAATCAAAAAACCATAGGTCTCATGCCTGGAAAGTTTGGGTCAAACAAAAGTATGTCAATCCTACGAATGCCCTGCTCGTGGATATACAAGAAAGCCAACATGCGTGTTTTGGTTATGTGTAAACCGTGCCTCCCTTCTCAATCAGTGGAGCTTAGACCTCAGATCTGCAGTGATGGTCCACGTGACAAATACGCCACTCCCGGCGTCATGGTTTGCCTATCCAACCAACTACGTCTACCTCACTACCTATGCATGTGTCCCTGATGCTCAGATCATACCTATCGCTAAGAGCTAAACATGCTATTCTCATTCTACCTTGAAACAGCAATGAAAATGACCTTTAGGAGTATACTACCATTCCCTTAATCAGAGGTTCTTATCGGAGTACTGCCCATCACTTCGTTTACAAGATGAAACATTATACATCTTCCGAATGCAATTCTGTCTGCTATGTGGGCAGAGAAAGAACATCAGATATTTCTTCAGTTGTGAATGTAGAACCACACTCCCGCTACAACAAGCTAATTTTGGAATGACAACTTGAGAAACTTACAGGATGATACAACAGTGTTAAAAAAAAAAAAAAAAAAAAAAAAGAATGTAGGGTGGCTGGCATTCAAGTAGTTGAGTCAGTATCTCTTGGCTCTGACTCTGCTGGAGGAGTTGTTGCGGGAAGCCACTACACTTTGGATGTGGACTTCTTGAGGTCATAGCGAAGACTACGGATGGAGCTATTGATAGCTGTCACACACAACTTCCAGTCATATCCAGTTTCTGAGAGACTGCAAGTCGGGTAGATGTCTTGAAGAAATTCTGGTGGTAAAACCCGAAAACATAAGTTACTTAGAAAGCACTTCTCAGACAAATGAATTTATTCAATCTCTGTTCTATTGTGGTGACTACGGAACGGTCATTAAAACTTTAATTAAAACTCATGGAGTATAACTATTATTAAATGAGCTGAACAAATCCTTTCATCTAAAAGGATAATAGGAAAAAGCACCATTCTTAAATCACAGTAAAATAACAATATCCCATGACCTCGCCACATAACCAGAATGGAAGTCCTCTCGGGAGTAAACTTTTCCCATTCTTGAATTTATCAAACGTGCGTGTTATTCATTGTATCAAGACCTGCTAAGACTTTGTAACACACAAGAGGCTGCAATGTCTTTTATACTCTGAGAGGCAAGAAGCTGTAACTGCTAAATATTTTGGTACTGCTTGATTTCTCTCCCACGAGAAAGAAGGAGTCTCCCCATCTTGCAGTTGGAGGAAAACGTCTGTAAGGGAAGGCTGCAGAGCAACGTGGCTCAGCGCTTAGAGAAAATGGGTGGACAGACAAAGGGAAAGGTAGAGAAGAGAAATGTTTTTAACCAGAGGAGCAGAACTGTCCTCAGATATTTTTTTAGGTGACTTCCAAAGTGCCTTTGAGGCCTTAGGATAGGATCTGTTGAGCACTACAGGCCGGCATTAGCTGACTACATTAATTTCACTTGTTTTTCTTTTTTAATATAATTTTTTATTAACATATAATCTATGATTAGCCCCAGGGGTACAGGTCTGTGGATCGCCAGGTTTATACACTTCACAGCACTCACCATAGCACATACCCTCCCCAGTGTCCATTACCCCACCCCCCTCTCCCAACCCCCCTCCCCCCAGCAACCCTCAGTTTGTTTTGTGAGATTAAGAGGCTCTTATGGTTTGTCTCCCTCCCGATCCCATCTTGTTTCATTTATTCTTTTCCTACCCCCAAACCCCCTAATTTGCCTCTCAACTTCCTCATATCAGGGATCACTTGTTTTTCAGTAAGATTAAAAAGTTGGGAAATCAGGAGAATGTCATGAACACAGCATAGGTCCAAAATTTTTAGCAAGGCAGGTGACAGTTAAAAAGCTTTTATACTCAGGACACCTGGGTGGCTCAGTTGGTTAAGCAGCTGCCTTCAGCCCAGGTCATGATCCCAGCGTCCTGGGATCGAGTCCCACATCGGGCTCCTTGCTTGGCAGGGAGCCTGCTTCTCCCTCTGCCTCTACCTGCCACTCTGTCTGCCTGTGCTCACTCTCGCTCCTCTCTCTCTCTGATAAATAAATAAATAAATAATCTTAAATAAAAAATAAAAAGCTTTTATACTCAAAGGACTACTTACTACATCATGGGGTAGCCTAGGAGGATTTCAGTGATATGTTCCTGGATTCAGTATCAGGGAGTGGTTTTTTATGTTGCCAGACATCTTTTTTAATTTTTTTTATTTTTATTTTATTATTTTGCTGCCAGACATTGTTATTAACAATAACTAAGAGACTGTAAGAGAAATACAAGCACCCACAAAGCTCCTGAAGTGGTTAGTGTTTCCCCAAAAGTGTTCTCTGAAATACTATTCACGAAGAAGTTTCCCGGGGAAAAGATCCTGGTTGTGCAAATGAGCAATGCTACACTCCAGAGGTGGTTCCCTCTGAAAAATCCCGCAGTAAAGAGACCCGCTGATTCAAAGGTGACAGAATCAGATGCGTGAGTTGGGCATATAAATGAGGAAGGTGGCAATGCAGAAAACAACCGAAGGTCAAGACTATGGAGATCTGGGTGGGCTTCAGAACTAAATGCATTCAAAACGTGTTTCAAAACAGAGTCAGGTGAAATAGATCTATAGGGTAAGGCCCTGGGGGTGCCTAATCAAGAGCTTCCCTAGCCATTTGACTATAAAAAGCACCTTATTCATGAAGCGCCCATTACCATTCAGGTGTTTTTAAGAAATATTGTTTGGGGGATGCTTGGGTGGCTTAGTCAATGAGTGTCTGCCTTTGGCTCTGGTCATGATCCCAAGGTCCTGGGATCGAGCCCCGCATCAGGCTTCTTGCTCTGTGGGGAACCTGGTTCTCCCTCTGCCTGTTCCCCTTGCTTATGCTCGCCTGCTCTCTCTCTCTCTCTCTCTGACAAATAAATAAATAAAATCTTAAAAAAAAAAAAAAAAGAAACATAGTTTGGGGAATGCTGCTCTACACTAACAGGATAAAATGCTAGGGAATAAATATAAAATCCTACACTTATATAAAAAAAAATACTAACAGTATAAACAGGAATAGTCCAAACACTAACAACATCAGTACTAGATAAACATCAGTATATAGAAAAAAAAGATCTAGGGGTCTTAGGTGACTGTAAAATTAAAAATGGCAAGTGCCATTTTAGTCTGCATTAACATTGACATTGGTCTCAGCAATGATTTTTTTTTTTAAGCTGACACCAAAAACAAAAACAACAAAAGCAAAAATAAACCAATGAGACTACATTAAACTACATTTGCTTCTGCACAGCATTAAACTACATTTGCTTCTGCACAGCAAAGGAAGCCATCAACAAAATGAAAAGGCGATCCACTGAATGGGAGAAAATATCTGCAAATCATGTATCTGATGAGGGATTAATATCCAAAATATAAAAATAACTCAGACAACTCAACAGCAAAAAAAACCAACCCCATGACTTAAAATATGGGCAAAAGATCTGAGTAGATGTTTTCCCTAGGAAGACAGACAGATGGCCAACAGGTATTGAAAAGATGCTAAACATCATTAACCATCAGGGAAATGCAAATCCCAACCACAATGAGAGATCACCTCACCACTGTCAGAATGGCTACTATCAAAAAAAACAAGTGTGGGAGAAGATGTGGAGAAAAGGGAACCCTCGTGCACTGTTGCTGGGAATGTAAACTGGTGTGACCACTACAAAAAAAAATAATAATGGAAGTTCCTCAACAAATTAAAAATACAACTACCATACAATCCAGCAAGTCCGCCTCTGAGTATTTATCCAAAGAAAACAAAAATACTAACTCTAAAAGATATAAGCACCCACCCTGTTCACTGTAACATTATCTAGTGCTTGCCCTGGCAGCACATACACTGTAGCATTATCTACATAGCCAAGATATGGAAACAACCTAAGTGTCCAAGTATCCACGATGGATGAATGAATAAAGAAACTGCGGTGTATACACGTACACAAATACACACATACACACACACTGGAATATTATTTGGCCATAAAAAATAATGGAATCTTGCCCCTTGGGACAACATGGATGGACCCTGAGGACATTACACGAAGTAAAAATAAGCCAGACAGAGAAGGACAGATACCCTATGATTTCACTTACGTGTGGAATCGAAAACAACCACAAGATACAGAGAACAGACAAGTAGTTGCCAGAGGCAGGAGGTAGGGAGAGGAAGAAATGGGTGAAGGGGGTTCAAAAGATAAAAAAATAATAATAATAATAAAATGAATACATGTTACAACACATATACACATAGAAAGGAAGGAAGAAGAAAGGGAGAGAGAGAGAGAGAGGGAAGGAAAAAGGAAGGAAGAGGAGAAAGAATGACTTGGCAGGAACAATTTGCAGAGACAGCATGTTTACCAAAAAAATAAAATTTAAAAATTAAAATTAAAATGGCAAGTGTCATTTTAGACTGCATTAACAGCCTAATAAATAACAGTATTATTGTATTCTGGGTTAACTTGAGAACATCTGAAGTTAGTCACTGAATCAGATCATGAAAGATTAGGCAAATATTTCTATGAGGAGTTCCTGAAGGAAATGGAGATATTTACCTGTAAAAGTAGAAGACATAGTGGGGAAAAGTTGTGAATAACACTTATATTCTCAAATTCTCATGCTTCCATGTAGAGGAATCTCCAAGTTGGGAAGTTTGGGAAAACTGGGCATGTATGAGCTGATATTTTTATCTCCTCCTTCCAGATTCTAGTGGTTCTCTCTCGCTTGGTTCCAAACTTGAAAGTGGGGAGAGAGGGTGTATTTACTCTCTCTTAATGCTCCAGCAGGAAGTAATAGCTCTCTCTACATACTTGAAGGCCTATCATGTAAAAAGTAATTGGACCTACCCTAGTTAGCTCTGGAAGGGATAAGTAGAACAGATGTGTATTACATGCAGGGAAGTAAATTTTAAGTCACTTGGAGGAAAAACCTTCTCATGAATTAGAGCTCCTTTAAAATGTCTTGGGTTGCTGGAGGCGGGAGAATATGGTGATGGAGTAGGAGGACCCAAGACTTCTGTCACCCCATGAACACAACTAGACAGCCATCAAATCATCCTAAATACCCCAGAAATCAACCTGAAGTCTGACGGAACAAACTCCACAACTGATGGAAGAAAAGAGGCCACATGGAAGAAGGTAGGAAGTGTGGGGATATGTTTAGGGGAGAAATGGGTGGCAGGTGCTATGGGGTGGGGGAGCCACGCAGAGGAGAGAGAGAAAGAGAAAGGGAGAATGAGAAAGAGAGAGTAGCATACAGGGAATGATACACAAGAAGAACAAGATTGGCTGAATTTCCTGAGTTCTTGCAATTGACAACAGCGATTAAAGCTTAGAGTTTCAAAGGTTAGTAGGCTTGACTGGGATAGAGCCCAGAGAGCACCGCCCTGCTCCTGCCAAGAAGGCAGCCAAACTCCCCGCAGGGTGTGGAAACAGTGATTTGAAGAATGCCTGGGGCACACAGGGAGAAGATGACTCTCTCTTCTTGGAGCATTGTCCCTGAGAGGCAGCATTCATGGAGGTGGCTCTCTGGGAACAAAGGAGCTGGCTGGGGCTCCATTTCCCTCCCCCAGCCCTCAGCAGAATCACAGAGCCACCTATGGGAAGCAGCAGAGGGAGGACGCTGCTTGCCTAACTTGCTTACACCAAGCCTCACCCCACCCCATTCTGGCAGGACTGCCCTTCTCGGTCAAGCTTGCCTCTGTCCCAGCCTGCTGGGCCCCTTCCAAGAAGACCAGAAGAAGTCCCTGCCCACACCATGTCTCCCGACAGAGAGCTCTGTGGGCCTTCAGTTCTAGTGGAAGTAGCATCAGGTCTCATTTCACAAGCAGATCAGAGCACACCTACTTAAAACTCACCACATTCTGGCCAAAAATCAAACTCTGCACCGCAAGCAAGGAGAGCTTCTGCAGATGGACAAAGCAGCCAAAACACAACAGCAGAGTGCCTGGAGCACCCAGCAGAGATACTCCCTGAATTGCCAGGCCCTGGGCGCAACATGACCTCTTCTTCATAAAGCCTTACTCTCAGAAGCAGGAAACATAACTGGCTTTTCTAACACAGAGAAGAAGACAGAGACCGACAAAATGCCAAGGCGAAGGAATTCATCCCAAATGAAAAAGCAAGATAAGGCCATGGCCAGACATCTAAGTGAGAGAGATCTAAGTAACACACCTGATGGAGAATTTAAAGCAACAATCATAAGGCATCAGGGAGACCCTTACCACAGAGATAAAAGAGTTAAAAAAAAGAATCAGTCAGAAATGAAGAATGCAATAAACGAAATTGGAAACAGGCTTGATGCACTGAACTGTAGGCTGGAAGAAGTGACAAAGACAAGAAAGGATCAGAGAAAATCTCCAGAAACAATAACAAAACGAGTAATATAATAGCACTGAATACAAATCTATCAGTAATCACTCTGAATGTAAATGGACTAAATGCTCCAATCCAAAGACCTAGGGCGTCAGAATGGATAAATAAATGAGACCCATATATATGCTGCCTGCAAGACACTCATTTAGACCTAAAGACACCTGCAGATTGCAAGTGAGGAGATGGGGGAAACATGTATCACCCAAAGGGACATCAAAAAAAAAAAAAAAAAAAAAAAAACAGAGTAGCAATAGTACATCAGACAAACTAGATTTTTAAACCAAAGACTAATAAGAGATGAGGAAGGGCACTATATCACAACAAAGGGCAGAATCCAACAATTGTAAATACTTATGCAGCCAACATGGGAGCACCAAAATATATAAAACAATAACAAACATAAAGGAACTCATTGATAATAATACAATAATAATAGGGGAATTTCACATCCCACTTATATCAATGGGACAGATCATTGAAGCAGAAAATCAACAAGGAAACAATGGCTTTGAGTGACACACTGGACCAGATAGACATAACAGATCTATTCAGAACATCACAGCAGAACACACATTCTTTTCAAGTGCGCACGGGACATTCTCCAGAATGGATCACATATTAGATCACAAATCAGGCCTTAACAAACACAAAAAGACTGAGAGCATACCATGCGCATTTTCTAACCACCAAGCTATGAAACTAGAAGTCGACCACAAGAAAAATCTATAAAGACCATAAATACATGGAGGATAAAAAAACATGCTTCTAAATAATGAATGGGTCAACCAGGAACTCAAAGAAGAAATTAAAAAATACATGGAAACAAATGAAAATGAAAACACAATTGTCCAAAACTTCTGGAATGCAGCAAAAGCAGTTTTAAGAGGTAAGTTTACAGCAAGACAGGCCTACCTCAAGAAGCAAGGAAAGTCTCCAATATGCAACCTAATCTTACACCTAAAGGAAATAGAAAAAGAACAAACAAAGCCTAAAGCCAACTTAAGGAAGGAAATAAATATTAGAGCATAAATAAATGATATAGAAACTTAAAAAAAACAGATCAAAGAAGTCAGGAGCTGATTCTTTGAGAAAAGTAATAAAATTGATAAACCTCTAGCCAGACTTAACAAAAAGGAAAGAGAAATGACCCAAATAAAATCACAAATAAGAGACAAGAAATAACAACGAACATCACAGAAATATAAACTATCATAAAAGGATATTTTTTTAAAAAAACATATTCCAAAAAATTAGACAACCTGGAAGAAATGGATAAATTCCTAATAACATATAAACTACCAAAACCAAAACAAGGAGAAATAGAAAACTTAAACATCTTGATAACCAGCAAAAAGAAAAAAACAATAATCAGTAATTTAAAAATCTCCCAATAAATAAAAATACAGGACCAGATGACATCACAGGTCAATGCTACCACATATTTAAAGAGTTAATACCTATTCTTCTCCAACTATTCCAAAAAATAGAAAAGGAAGGGAAACTTCCAAATTCTATGAGACCAACATTACCTGATACCAAAAGCAGATAAAGACTCCACTAAAAAAGAGAACTACAGGCCAATATTCCCAATGAACCTGGATGCAAAAATTCTCAATAAAGTACGAGCAAACCGAATCCAACAGTACATTAAAAGACTCATTCACCTCAATCAAGTGGGATTTATTCCTGGGTCGCAAGGGTGGTTCAATATTCCCAAATCAATCAACATGATATGCCATATTAATAAAAGAAAGAATAAGAACCATATGACCATTTCAAAAGATAGAGAAAAAGCTTTCGACAGATAAGTTGGGTTTTTTTTTGTTGTTTTATTTTGTTTTAGTAGTCTCTATACCCAATGTGGGGCTTGAACTCACAACCCCAAGATTAAGAGTTGCATGCTCTTCCAACTGAAGTCGGCCAGGCGCCCCTCACCATTATTTAACACAGTACTGCCCAACAATTGGACAATAAAAAGAAATAAAAGGGGGCGCCTGGGTGGCTCAGTGTGTTAAGCCGCTGCCTTCGGCTCAGGTCATGATCTCAGGGTCCTGGGATCGAGTCCCGCATCAGGCTCTCTGCTCAGTGGGGAGCCTGCTTCCCTTCCTCTCTCTGCCTGCCTCTCTGCCTACTTGTGATCTCTCTCTGTCAAATAAATAAATAAAATCTTTAAAAAAAAAAAAAGAAAGAAAGAAAGAAAGAAAAGGCATCCAAATCAGCAAGGAGGAAGTAAAACTTTCACTATTTCCAGATGACATGATACTCTATATAGAAAACCCAAAAGATTCCAGCAAAAAATTGCTAGAACTGATACACGAATCCAGTAAAGTTGCAGAATACAAAATCAACGTGCAGAAATCTGTTGTATTGCTATACACCAATAATGAAACAGCAGAAAGGGAAGTCAATTCCACTTACAACTGCACCAAAAACTCCAAGATACCTGGGAATAAACCTAACCAAAGAGGTGAAAAACTTGTACTCTGAAAATTATAAAACACTGATGAAAGAAACTGAAGATGACACAAACACTTGGAAGAATATTCCATACTCTTGGATCAGAAGAACAAATATTGTTAAAATGTCTATACCACCCAAAGCAATCTACGCATTTAATGTAATCCCTATCAAAATACCAACAGCATTGGGGCACCTGGGTGGCTCAGTGGGTTAAGGCCTCTACCTTCAGCTCAGATCATGATCTCAGGGACCTGGGATTGAGCCTTCTACTCAGCAGGGAGCCACTTCTCTCTCTGCCTGCTTCTCTGCCTACTTGTGATCTCTCTTTGTCAAAAAAATAAATAAAAATCTCTTTAAAAAATAGCATTTTTCACAGAGCTAGAACAAACAATCCTAAAATTAGTAGGGAACCACAAAAAGACTCCAAATAGCCAAAATAAACTTGAAAAAGAAAAGCAAACCTGAAAGCATCACAATTCTGTACTTCAAGTTATATTATAAAGCTCTAGTGATCCAAACAGTATGGTACTGGCACAAAAATAGACATATAGCTCTATAGAACAGAATAGAAAACCCAGAAATAAGCCCATAATTATATGGTTAAATCATCTTCACCAAAGGAGGAAAGAATATGCAATGGGAAAAAGAAAGTCTCTTCAGGGCGCCTGGGTGGCTCAGTGGGTTAAGCCACTGCCTTCGGCTCAGGTCATGATCTCCAGATCCTGGGATCGAGTCCTGCGTCGGGCTCTCTGCTCAGCAGGGAGCCTGCTTCCTCCTCTCTCTCTCTCTCTCTGCCTGCCTCTCTGCCTACTTGTGGTCTCTCTCTGTCAAATAAATAAATAAAATCTTTAAAAAAAAAAAAAAGAAAGTCTCTTCAACAAATGGTGTTGGGAAAACTGGACAAACTACACACAAAAGAATGAAACTGGGCCACTTTCTTACACCACACGCAAAAATAAATTCAAAATAGAAGAAAGACCTAAATGTGAGACATGAAACCATAAAAATCCTAAAGGAGAACACAGGCAGTAACTTCTTCAACATCAGCCATAGTAATATTTTTCTAGACATGTCTCCTGAGGCAAGAGAAAGACAAGTAAAAATAAACTATTGGGACTTCATTAAGATAAAAAGCTTCTGCACAGCAGAGGAAACAATCAAACTAAACTAAAAGGCAACCTATGGAATGGGAGAAGATATTTGCAAATGACATATCCGATAAAGGGTTAGAATCCAAAATATATAAAGAACTTACAGAACTCAACACCCAAAAAATTGGATAATCCAATTAAATAATGAACCAAAGACATGAGTAGCCATTTCTGCAAAGAAGACATCCAGATGGCCAACAGACACATGAAAAGATACTCAATGCCACTCATCATCAGGGAAATGCGAATCAAAACTACAATGAGATGTCACTTCACACCTATCAGAAAGGCTAAAATCAACAACACAAGAAATAACAGGTGCTGGCGAGGATGCAGAGAAAGAGGAACCCTCCTCCACCACTGGTGGGCATGCAAATTCGTTCAGCCACCCTGGAAGACAACATGGAGTTTCCTCAAAAATTTTTGAAATAAGTCAAGCAGAGAGAGTCAATTATCATATGGTTTCACTTATTTCTGGAGCATAACAAATAACACAGAGGACATGGGGAGATGGAAAGAAGGGAGTTGGGGGAGATTGGAAGGGGAGGTGAACCATGAGAGACTATGGACTCTGAAAAACAACCTGAGGGTCTTGAGGGGGCGGGGGGGGGGGGGCGGTTGGGTGAGCCTGGTGGTGGGTATTAGGGAGGGCACGGATTGCATGGAGCACTGGGTGTGGTGCATAAACAATGAATACTGTTACACTGAAAAGAAACTAAATTTTTTTTTAAAGTTAAAAATAGAACTACGCTATGATCCAGCAACTGTTGTACTGAATATTTTCCCAAAGAATATAAAAAGGCTAATTCAAAGGGATACATGCCCCCTGTTGTTCACAGCAGCATTATCTACAACAGCCAAATTATGAAACCAGCACACATGTCCATCAACTGATGAACTGGTAAAGAAGAGGTGGTATATATATGTACATTGGAATATTACTCAGCTATAAAAAGAATAAAACGTGGGACACCTGGTGGCTCAGAGGGTTGAGCCACTGCATTTGGTTCGGGTCATGATCTCTGGGTCTTGGGATAGAGCCCCACATTGGGCTCTCTGCTCAGCAGGGAGCCTGCTTCCTCCTCTCTCTCTGCCTGTTTCTCTGCTTACATATGATCTCTCTCTTTCTCAGTGTCAAATAAATAAATAAAATCATCGAAAAAAAAAAAAAAAAGAAGAAGAAGAAGAAAACCTTGCAATTTGCAAGGACATGAAAAGACTTAGGAAGTATTATGCTAAGCAAAATAAGTCAGTCCAAGAAAGATGAATTCTACTCATATGTGGAATGTAATAAACAAACAAAAAAGAATGAACAGGTGGAAAGAGAGAGGCAAATGAAGAAACAGACTTTTTTTTAATATTTTATTTATTTATTTGACAGACAGAGATCACAAGTAGGCAGAGAGGCAGCCAGAGAGAGAGAGGAGGAAGCAGGCTCCCTGCTGAGCAGAGAGCCTGATGTGGGGCTCGATCCCAGGACCCCAGGATGATCTGAGCCGGAGGTAGAGGCTTTAACCCACTGAGCCACCCAGGTGCCCAAGAAACAGACTCTTAACTATAGAGCACAGAGATGATTACCAGAGGGGAGGCGGTAGGGGGTTGGGTGAGCCAGGTGATGGGGATCAAGGAGGGCACGCGTCCTGATGACGGTGATGTACGGAAGTGTCAAATCACTACATTGTACACCTGAAACTAATATTACACTCTATTTTAACCACGATTTAAATAAAAACTTAAATAAATACAAACAAAATTTTTAAAAATGTACTGGATTGCCATCAGTAGAAGTGTTTGAGCTGAGGGAAGGCAACTATGTCAAAGCTGAGATCAAATTCCTGCTCTGGGGGAAAGGTTGTCTTGGAGGATGTGTAACGTTCTTCCTATTGCTAAGACTTTACGGTTCTGTGATATGCAGAAATGGGTGAAGAGCACAGGAGTAAGGTTGTGCACTGACTGCAAATCTGCCACCCACGAACTGTCTCCATGTAAAGCACTCTCTAAAGACCCCTGAAGCGATACTGAACTCTCATCAGAGAGCATCAAACAACAGTTTCTTCGTAAAATCAATACCTTTGGCTAGCAGATATATTTACTTTTGATTATTAGTTTCCAGAAGAGTGCCCCCAAATAATAAAATCTTAGAATAAAAAATTATATCAGAATAGAAGAATCAACTACTTTACTTAGTCAGTGGGATACCAATCAGCAGTTAAAATCCATGAGCAAGATCTCAAAAACATAATGTTGAGTGATAAAAATTTGCAGAAGGGGGCGCCTGGGTGGCTCAGTGGGTTAAAGCCCTTGCCTTTGGCTCAGGTCATGATCCCAGGGTCCTAGGATGGAGCCCCGCATCAGACTCTCTGCTCAGCGGGGAACCTGCTTCCCTTTCTCTCTCTGCCTGCCTCTCTGCCTAATTGTGATCTCTGTCTGTCAAATAAATAAATAAAATCTATTAAAAATTTTGTCAAAAGGACACATACTATATATCCCTATTTCTGTACATTAAAACAACCATAGAATGACATTATATATTATTTATAGATCTATCAATATAGGTAGCAAAAGCATAAAATACGTATGGGAATGATTCATCTAACTCTAAGATTATGGTTACTTTTGGGGAGAAAGACAGGGGAAACAGTTGGTGAGATGAGTTTTAATTATATCAGTAATGCCTTATTATTTAAAAAAATAACCTGTAGCACAAAAAGCAAAGCATCTACATCTGTACTGGGCTGCCAGGTTCTTATTATACTACTATATCATTTTCTGTACATTTTTGTGTGTTTTAAATTATACTGAATCAATAGTTCTAAAGAAATTACACTGGAGACTATAAGGTTCAGTCCTTCCTTCCACGAGTGCAGAAATCTCTGGTCACTCAGCCTTTGTTCCGACTCTTCATTCTCCAAGTTCATTTTATCCCTATATTAAAGTAAAATATGCTTTCTGGTCAGATTCCCCTCCTTGGGCCTGGCTCTGCCCACAACCCTAGGACAATGATGATGATTCTCTTGCATTCTCTCTGCTGAAACAATTCACACGGCTGCCCTTCCATACAGGAATAGAACTTGGAGTCTTACAGCAAATTTGTTAAAATATGCCCCATGTGGATAGTATGTCAAACTCATACTGAATATTTTTTACTACAAAAGACATCTTCTCAGCTTGTAATATAATCCAATAAGGGATAAAACAAAATGAAATGCATAGAATAATATCTTTAGTCCACTTTTGAGGAACTAATATATTCCAGATATTTAAAGAACTATAAAAGTCACCTCTTTTCCCTCACTTAAAAAAATGTTTTTAGAAAAAAACATGTTTTTAGGGCACCTGGGTGGCTCAGTGGGTTAAAGCCTCTGCCTTCGGCTCAGGTCATGGTCCCAGGGTCCTGGGATCGAGCCCCACATCAGGCTCTCTGCTCAGCAGGGAGCTTGCTTCCCCCCGCCCTCTGCTTGCCTCTCTGCCTACTTGTGATCTCTGTCTGTCAAAACAAAAAATGATTTAATTAGACTGGGGTGCCTGGGTGGCTCAGTCAGTTAAGTTAAGCTTCAGGCTCTTGGTTTCAGCTCAGGTCATGATCTCAGGATGGTGAGATGGAGCCCTACATCAAGGGGAAGTCTGCTTCTCTCCTCCCTCTCCCTCTGTCTTGCATACACGTTTTCTCTCTCTCTCTCTCTCAGTCTCTCTCCCAAAAATAAATAAATAAATCTTTAAAAAGATTATTTTAATTAGAAAGATATTTCTCCTATAAATACCTTCATTTCCAAATTGTTTACAAAGTCTGTGTTCTTTTTTTTAACCAGAAGAGGTATTAGGTTTTGGTTTTTTGCCCAGTGGGTTAGCTCCGTGATGTCCAAATTGCCAACTGTGACCAATTACTAGGTCGTGATGTCAGTGATGGCAGCACTTTTAAAAAATGTAATAGAGGGGTGCCTGGATGGCTCAGTAGGTGAAGTATCTGCCTTCAGCTCAGGTCATGATCCTGGGGTCCTGGCATCAAGCCCACAGCTGGCTCTCTGCTCAGTGGGGAGCCTGCCTCTCCTCCCTCTGCCTGCCACCCCCCCAATTATGCATGCTCTCTCTCTCTCTGTCCAATAAATAAGTAAATAAATAATCTTTTAAAAAGTGTAATAGAATAGAAACCACTGGAATGTAATCTCATCGAAATAAACATTGTGAAGCTTTTGCTTGCATTTTTAAAAACTCATACACACATCTCCTGAGTCACAACATAAACCATATTTTTTTACTATGAGTTGCAATAAAGAAAAAAGACAAGTTTGAAAACAAGTGGGTAGACGATAGCGAATGCTTACAGAAGGTCCTGCAAGCCAGGCTTCTTTAGTTTAGTCTGAAACACGAAGTGTTCAGATTTGCTGGGTATGTGTGATATGAAGACAGGAACCAAACAAGAACCAACTAAGATCAGTCTGGGGCTCAGAATCTCTCTTTGCTGGGGCCCAGTGACACAAGTAAGAAGTATTCTGCTTCCGGCTTTGTCCAAATTTAAATTTGCACAGGATCGCTTTTGGAAGCTGTGTTATATCATCTCTACACATCACAGATAAAGACTGCCCTGAGCTCACGTGCACAAGAAAAATCTAGCAAATTACCCTGCTGTGCTATTGTTGACACTCTGGCAAACTGACAAAGCCCGGCAGCTTTGACCTTGATCCTCAGTAAACCAAAGTGTTTGGGTTTCCCTATGCCTGGCAAGACAGAGCAATTAGCCTGGAGAGCCCGAATGCAGAAGAGAAACAATTCATGGAACCGTTCCTTGTTATACCCTAAGGAGGGAATTAGTAAGAGTTCCCTCTCTCCTCAGAACACAAACAAACTGAATGGATTGTAGTTTCAGCCCTTCTGTAATGTAATTAGCTTTTTATTTATTCTCACATACTGAACATGCAACCAACCTCGAAGAGCGTGAATCCTGTTGGGGTTAAGGGCATACATGCCATACCCCAGATTTCCATAGACATTACTTTTTATCAAGACTTCTTCTGTGAACAGGTTGCGAATGAGGTATCTGGCTGCCAGTTCTGGGCGAGACTTCCCTTTGGCTATAGTCAGTACTGAATGTGGCAACTGTATATTTCTACCTGGATTTCCAAGATATTCTAGAAGCAAAAGAGGGAAAAGATGTCAATGTTCATGGCAAGGTCAAGTTGTTTGTTTTTTTTTAAGGCTTTGATTTTTCTGAATTTTTAGGCTCCAGAATCTGAGAACTTAAAAAATAGTAAGCCCTTAAGCTTTTAGTGTATCATGAGATAGCATGAGAAACAAAACAGGAATCACTGCTGATGTGATTACGGATACTCCAGTAGTTTAGGGAAACGACTCAGTGCTCTTTTACCTAGTAGGACAGAATCAGTTTTATTAACATTATGTTTATTTTTCATAACAAATTCTAACAAAGTAATTTCAGTGCACTGTTATCCTCTTTATAACAAAGACTTGTTCAAAAAGAAGCAACAAGATTCTTACTAAAATATTTACAATTTTTAAAAAGCAGGTTTTCTGTTGGGTATTAAAGTCATCATTTAAAAATCAGCAAACTCAGCTATCATATTTTAGTTACCTTACTTGAACTGAAAAATAAATTTTAAGTCTATTTTCATTCCTCAACCCCACAGCCTAACCATGTTCATCTCACCTCAGTCCTAGTGATTCAAATTAACTACATTTAAAAATATTCTATTTTATATACAATAAAGAATTGTTTATTGGAGAAAATATGTTAAAGAAATATAATATGATTCTTACATGTCAATAAGCATATTTTTCATCTTGGAACATTCATCATTTAATGGGTGGCTGTATTAATTACTGAACCCCCCAGATCCAGCATTTACCAAGAGACACTGAATTATTTAAAAATAAGTTCATTTAGCGGGTCTTAAGACTTCACTCTAGAAGATTCTCCTAGTAGTATTTATCAAAGTCAGAAAAACAGGTTAATACTCTTTAACCTGGTAATTTCAATTCTGAGGACCTAACTTAACAATCCAAGGGGTGCCTGGGTGGCTTAGTTGGTTAGGTGTCCAACTCTTGATTTTAGCTCAGGTCATGATCTCAGGGTCTTGGGACTGAGTCTTGCGTCCAGCCCCAAGCTCGGCATGAAGTCTCCTTGTCCCCCTCCCTCTGCTCCGCCCCGCCACTTGCATGTGCACACTTGCTCTCTCTCTCAAATAAATAAATAAATAGAATCTTTTTAAAAGATAATGCTAAGTCTTCTGTTCATGAACATGGGATATCTATGTATGTAGGTCTTTCCTAATTTATTTCAAAAATATCTTGTAACTATCAGAAAGCACACCTGGCACTTCTTTTAATAAATTCATCCCTAAACATTTTATTAAACAAAAGGCTCCATGCTCAGCGGGGAGTCTGCTGGAGATTCTCTCTCTCCCTCTCTCTCTCCCCCTCTTCCTGCTCACTTGAACTCTCTTTCTCAAATAAATAAATAAATAACCTTTAGAAAAAGAAAGAAAGAAAGAAAGAAAGAAAGAAGAGAAAAGAATCTGGGACTCCTGGGTGGCTCAGTAGTAGAGCGTCTGCCTTTGGCTCAGATCATGATCCCAGAGTCCAGGGATCAAGCCCCACATCGGGGTCCCTGCTTGGTAGGAAGCCTGCTTCTCCCTCTCCCACTGCTCCTGCTTGTGTTCCCTCTCTGGCTGTGTCTCTCTGTCAAATAAATAAATAAAATATTTTTTAAAAAGTAAAGAATTCAAAGTATGTACAAAGCTATCCAAATGAGTTTTTTGGCAGCATGATTTGTGTGACTGATAATCCCCTCCCCAAAAAAAAATCCTCAAAAAAAAAAAAAAAAAGTAAAGAGGCAGGTAGTTAAACAAGTTAGGATATACTTACTCAATGGAATATTATACACTGTTAAAAGCAATGATCATAAACAATGGAGATTCTTGAGGAAAACACACATATGTTTATTTTCTTTTTTTTATTAAAGATTTATTTATTTATTTATCTATCTATCTATCTATTTATTTATTTATTTGACAGAGAGAGACACAGCGAGAAAGAGAACCCAATTTATTTATTTATTTATTTATTTATTTGACAGAGAGAGACACAGCGAGAAAGAGAACCCAAGCAGGGGGTGTGGGAGAGGGAGAAGCAGGCTCCCCGCCGAGCAGAGCGCCGGATGCGGGGCTCAATCCCAGGACCACGGGATCGTGACCTGAGCAGAAGGCAGAGGTTTAACGACTGAGCCACCCAGGCGCCCCACACATATCATGTTTAAAAAGAAGCGTGAATAGGGGCGCCTGGGTGGCTCAGTGGGTTGGGCCGCTGCCTTCGGCTCGGGTCGTGATCTCAGGGTCCTGGGATCGAGTCCCGCATCGGGCTCTCTGCTCAGCAGGGAGCCTGCTTCCTTCTCTCTCTCTCTGCCTGCCTCTCAGTGTACTTGTAGTTTCTCTCTGTCAAATAAATAAATAAAATCTTTAAAAAAAAAAAAAAAAAAAAAAAAAAAGAAGCGTGAATATATAGAGACCATAATGTTTTAAAAGGTAAGAAAAAAATTAGAAGAAAATTAAAATGTTCATCTTAGTTCTTTATGGTATCTTGATCATAGGAACCTTTCTTTCCTGCAGAATATTTTTGACCTTTTCAAAACAAAACGGTGTAAGAGACTGTACACAAAGTGGGCAGCTGCCTGGCTCACAGTTCATTATGTTGAACCTATCTCCTGGTTCTAGACCTGGGACCTAAGCGCTGTAGATCAGATTCTTTGTCCTAGGAATCTAACAGGGACGAGAGAGAACTAGAACGTAGAGATCATGGAAGATGCAGACAGAGCCCCCATAGACCTCAGTGGGCGAGAGAGGTCACAATCTAAGGGTTGGTGGTTTGGCTCCTGTTTACGGCTCGGTTTGCTCCACGCTTCTTCAAATCCAGGAGCTCTTCATCCACTGATTTTTGCTATGGTTTAATTAGGCCAGGGTTTGTTTCTGCGGTATACAGCCTGAACAAATACAGTAGTTACAGGGGCGCCTGGGTGGCTCAGTGGGTTAAGCCTCTGCCTTCGGCTCAGGTCATGATCCCAGGGTCCTGGGTTCAAGTCCTGCATCTGGCCCTGCTTCCTCCTCTCTCTCTGCCTGCCTCTCTGCCTACTTGTGATCTCTCTCTTTCTCTCTGTCAAATAAATAAACAAAATCTAAAAAAAAAAAAAAATCCAAAAAACAAACATAGTAGTTATTTTACTTTTATAATGGAAAAAATATATATAAAGATGCACCTTTTAAATAATTTCATTGGAAGAGGTTCACAGGTCATACCCTACTGAGGGTTAGCAGGGGAGAGACGGAAAAGAGTTTGGCCACCTCAGGTGCCACTAAACCCAAGCAGACTGAGAAGGAGGTGTCGGGAAGCATGAGTGGCAGGTGCACAGTCACCTACGGAACCCACCGCCTCTTGATACGAATGCAGTAGGATGTGCCTCCAGCCGACAGCGAGCAGTGGGGGCAAAATGTTTTGAGGAATGAGATTCATTAATTCACACAAAAACCGTTTAAGGAGCACCTGTCATGTGTCAGGCACAGAGAGAGCAAGACCCCTGAGTCGCAACCCGCTGTAGCTCCTTCTGCCTAACCAGAGAGTTTGCCCGGCTTGAAGGAACAGACCCAGAGTTGCTTTCTGAAGGAAAAATAGCAGATGTAGCTTAATGTTAAAAACTATCAGTCTCGGGGCGCCTGAGTGGCACAGTTGGTGAAGCATCCAACTCTTGGTTTCAGCCCAGGGCGTGACCTCAGGGTCATGAGATCGAGCCCCGGGCCGGGCTTCGTGCTCAGCACAGAGTTGGCTTAAGGTGCTCTCTCCCTCTCCCTCTGCGCACTCACATGCTCTGTTTCTCCTGTCTCTCAGATAAATAAATAAATAAACCTATCAGTCCCAGAAGTAGGTTTCTATATTTCATTAACCCATTAATAGGAGAGATTAAGTTGTTTAGATGTCTCATTATGAAAAGTTTCAAAAATCTTTGAAAGTAGAACAGTACACTGAGCCCCAGGAATGTACCATCCAGACTCAACATTTAGCATCAAGAGAACTTGTATTAATAACTCACCCAGTGCTTCATAACATATCACTGAATTCTCAGTGGGATGTTCTTGAACTCCTTGAGGGTAAACACTGCTGTTCCACCAAGAATTCCCATTTTCTCCTGTTCTGAAGGCAATGGTTCGCTCACAAAGCTGGGAACTGCTTTCATGGCCATCAGTCCCCCCTTTATCGTTCAAATCTGTAGGCGCTGGGATGTCGAGACTGGGGGCACCTTTATTGCTGTCACCAGTTTTCTGCTGAAACACAACATTGTGTCTATAATAACCAAAGTCCCCCTGTGAGAAGATATGGTCACGCTCCATCACCTGCCAGGGCCCCCCAGGTTGGCGAGGGAGCAACGGTCTTTAATAAGGTCACCAGAAACCCCCAGGTAGTGTGCGCCGTGACAGAAGCAGACATGTGGCTTAGCCTCTTGGAGGGCTCGGTAGCTTTATCTAATGATAACTGCTGGCGCCAAATAAGTGCTTAGTAAACATTTCCTGAAGAAACGCGTAAATGAGTCTGTTCTGAGTTGACAATTTGGGGGTTTTAATTTTTTTACCATTCTTGTTTGTTTTCTCTTTTTCCCCAGTGGCTAGAGACTCTAGGAATCTCTAAAGACCTTGGGGATTTTTTTTTTTTAAGCTGTGCTTGAGACCCACTTTCTTGGCATATGTCACCAGACCCTCTGGTGCCAAGGGTGGGAGAGCTCCAGCATTCACGACTTTCTTTGAAAGCGTCTCCCGTGATTCGGTGACAACCCGCGCTCTAGGCCAGGACTTCCCACATGGCTCTGTACACGCGAACCCCCTGGGGTCTTGCTAAAATGCAAATCCTGCCTCTGCAGGTCTAACGGGACCCTCAAGACTCTGCATTTCTCACAAGCTTCCCTGCAGGGCTGCCGCTGTCGCCCGTCAGGGACCGTCCCCCTCGGAGTCAAGGACGCAGCAGGTACATGGCAGCTGCTGCTTCTCTCCTGACGCTGAAGCACATATGCAAATTAGCATTTTCCAGGCAGCATCATAATTTTACATTCAAATGTTGAGGGTGCAATTTTTGTAGGATAGAAAAGGGAATGTGAAAAATAAGCAGATTTGGTTTCAGACAGATGGTGCTTGAGCTATCACTGAAATCAAGCCGTTCACCAGGAAAACAGAAGCTCAGCTACAGATATTCTGGGCAACTAGTTTCCATGCACTTACTCTAGAGATGCAGGACCAACGAGACATGGCAAGAATAACATGGGCTTTGTAGAGAGGTGGGTGGAAATGAGAAATTGTTAAGTTAAATGCTTCAACAGGAGAAAGCAATAGACGTGACACTCTCCACTGCGGGCCCATTTGTGTTAAAAAAAAAAAAAAAATCTCTAATGCACTTTCATGATTGAATGGATGCGAGAAAAGCCAGATTCCTGTTTAACAAGTAACTAGGGACGTGGTAAGATACCGGCAGCAGCTTAACCTCACGGCCAGCACGACATCCACCAGGTTCTGCCATCACTGAAAGTGGACAAAGACAGAAGCGCCTCCCTTTGCTGCCATGCCACAGTCTCCCCTTCTCTGCGGTACTCAGCGGGATGCTGAAAAAGATTTCCCAAACATCTCTGCAGCTGAGAACTCTTCTTCATATACCCTATGCCTTCAAATACACTGATCGTAACACTTCGTAACACTCCATTTGATTCATTTTCTCTTTAGGATATTTGTATGGAGCATAAATATCAAAGAGTAAAATAAACAGGCAGAGACCATACACTGCCCCCAAAATTAAATAAACAAGATTTTGAACACACGACCTAAAGATGCCATGTGTCACACTCTCCATTCTGGAACTGTATACAGTATGCCCTGATACAGCAGTGACCATATTTAAATAAAAAATAACTTACTGGTGCTGTGAGGGATTCGGCACATAAACAATAGATCAGAGAATTGATATCAGCAACACAAGTTTTCCAGTCTTTTCCACATTCACGCAAATCATGGTTGGGAAAATTTGTTGCCAGATGTTCTGCAAATAGGGGAAAACATTGATGAAAATTTTATAAAAAGAAAACAAAACCCAAAGAACTGATGAGACTTTTTTAGTTGAAAATACTGACATTTTCTATTTTGAATTGCTGCTCTTTTCTCTCTTTCTGAGAGTTTAAAAATTCTACCAAAAAAGGATGTTTTGCTGAGTATCTCACTTCTTCTAAGGTGCAATTCCCCTATAAAACACTGATGTGGGGAGCCACTAACGAGGTTGTGGTGCTTTTATTAAACTAAGAACAGATACTATACTTAAATCTTAGCCAAACAACTGAGAAGCGATGAGGTTATGGTGCTTTCAAAAATAAGTGTGTAACAGAATGTCAACTATTTCTGGGGGCTAATGCCATTGAATAACCCTATGGATATATTAAAACTGAAAAGGAAACCTGTAAGCAGAAAATGGTGTTATAGCCAATACTCTTAGACTGCAGTGTATTTATTTGGGACACTACGTGTCCGTCTTCCCTAGAAGCTATTCCCTCTGCCTAGAATATCCTTCCTATTTATCTAGCTAAGGATTTCAAATCTAGCTCAAGTGTTCTGTCCTTAGTAAGCCTCCCCCAGTGCCCTCAGAGTAGTTGCTTACTCTCTGAGCTTCTACAACATTATCGCCCTGGACTGGGATTGATCTGTTTCCCTCAACAGTACTTTCTAGACTGTGAACTCCTTGAGGTCAGAAATACTTATTCGTTGTTATGGTCTCAGTGCCCATGAGTTCTACAACCTTCAACCAAATTGCTGGAAGCGGGGAAGGCAGGAGGCTGAATTAGATTAATCATGACTTTCTATTTCTCTTTTGTCAAGTTAGTAGCACCAAAGTGTGTTTTAATCCTCCCCATTTTGGGGGGCTTTTTTCTTTATTTTTTTAGTACCAAGCTTGAGCACTAAAAAATTGACTTAGTTCTAGCCATAAGCAGCTATAATCAATAAAGCTTGTCTTGGGCGCCTGGGTGGCTCAGTCGGTTAAGCGCCTGCCTTCAGCTCAGGTCATGATCCCGGGGTCCTGGGATGGAGCCCCATGTAGGGCTTTCTGCTTAGCAGGGAGCCTCTCCCTCTGACTGCCACTCCCCACCCCAACTTGTGCAGTCTTTCTCTTTCTCTCTTTCTCTGTGAAATAAATTTTTTTTAATCTTTAAAAAAATAAAAAATAAATCTTGTCTTATTCCATTAGTCTATGGACAAGTTGCATTCTTTACAAGTTGTTACCCATTACGTAATGTTAAATTGTAAAATCGGGGTCAGACAGGTGAAAAACAGCTCTAAGATTTACACAGTCTTCCTCACTAGCTCTTAAACTACCAATAACATTCATCAGACAACCCAGTGATGATCAGACAAGACTTCACAAAGAGTTTACATACCTCTTATTGCAGCCACTTTGTTTGGATCTAGAGGTTGGCGGCCTTGGGAGTTGATGCCTACCCAGCTGCGCACCAGAATTTCCTTGGAGAACAAAACATGAACCAAGTAGCGGGCTGCATGCCTCGGATGGCTCTTCTTTTGTGCAGTCAGCAAATTAATATTAAGCAACCTGACATTCCTTTTTGGATCACCAAGATACCCTTTTAAAACACAGAGAGAAAGTAAAGTCTTGGTTTTCTCATGCAAGGCTACCAAGAAAGTGCCCAAGAAAATTAAACTAATTGATTTCTAATTCACTAATTTCTACTTGGATAAATCTTTTCCTATACTTCTCTCTCCCTTCAAAAGGTCTCTGATGCCATCTGCATAACTTAGCATTTTTCACTTTTGCTCTTCTTGAATTTTTGGTACTTGAACTAGTCATTTCACTGTCTTGAATAAATTCAACTCTTGGGCCAAAGATGCATATGCAAACATGTGGCTCTGAGATCCCACTGCTTCCTTTTATCATCTAAAAGTACACTCGGAGCCATATTACTGTAGGAGTATATGTTCCCTAAAGATAATCTAGAAAGTATGGGCGGGCATAATTAAGAAAATTTTGAAAAAGCTAGCATTTATTGAGTAACTACTATATATATCAGGCACTAGGCTAAATATTTTATGTCTATAAGCTCGGTTTCATTATCCTAACAACTTGTTACCCCTTCGAAGAGGAAACTGAGGGTCACAGAAGGTAAGGCATTTGAATAAACTCACAGAGCCAGGTTTTAAATCTGTTTATAAGCAAAGTGCTGTGAACCATTACTCTGCTAATGCCTTCTAGTCTTTTTGTTATTTCTTCTTTTTTAAACACAGAATTAAAATCATACTTTGTATATAGTCTGAATCCTGCTTCTTCAGTTACCATTCTATTTCAAGCATGTCTTCATTTTCTTTGGGTTTTTTCTTTCAAGTCGGCGTTCCTATCTTCATGATTTTCCTGACAGGTGACATTTATGTTACACTTACCTTCTGAGCACTGTGTTAAGGGTTTTCAGTGAATTATTCCATTTGAGTCTCACACTTCTATGAAATAGGTACGATGATTTTTGTCACTTCCCCAAAGGAAGAAACTAATACTTAGGTTAGAGACATGGCTGAAGACCACATGGTTAGTAAGACACAGAGCTGGGATTTGACCCCAGATGGTCTGACCTAGGAGCCCATGCTCTTGACCATTGTGCTTTACTGTTTCATACCCCACGGATATACCAGGAATAACTTAGTTAATTCCCTATGGTTGCTTGTTTGGCTGCTCCCGATTTTTCACGATTCTGAAAAGAACATCCTGTACCAAAATTTAAATACAAATCTTTTCTATTGATTGAATTTTCAGATATCAGTGGGATTACTGAGTCAACTGGCATGAATACTTCCACGGATTTTTATACAGACTACCTTTCAGAAAATTCTCACCACCGTATACTTCTAACCACAGCATATCACAGTGCCCATTTAGTAATAAAGAATACAATATTTGAAGTTTTTTTCTAGTTTAGTTAGCAAAACAATTTAAAAGAAAAGCATCTCCTCTAGGACAGGAGTCAGCAAACTCCAGTCCCCAGGCCAATCCCAACACCAGTTTGTGTAAAGCGAGTTACACTGGCACAAAGCCACACCCATCCATCTACCTACATCTGTGGCTGCTTTCATGCGACAGCAGCAGAGCTAAGTAGTTGTGACAGACACCAGATGGCCCAGAGAGCCTAAAATAGTTCTGATCTAGCCCATTACTGAAAAAGTTTGCTGAGCCCTATGCTAGAATATTAATAAGAGAATAGCTACCAGAAGTAGAGACACAAAGGAACTATAAAATATTAGGAAGGCTTGCCCTTAGAAACTACAGAACTTAGGGTCCCTTCCTCTCTGCCACTGTGGCTTGGCAGGGAATACAGGAGGGTGTGAAGAAACATGAGCTTCAAGTCAGAGAGGACCGAGAGTTCCAGAACTGCCACTCACTAGCTCTGTGACTTTGAGAATGGGAGTAATAAAAACACCTACTTATGAAGTCATTTGAATATTAATAGAGAAGAGATATGTCAGTTGATTAGCACAGTGTCTTGTGCATAATACTCAATAAGTGTTAGCCATTCTGATTAATATAACCTAAAACCAACCTTTAAAATAGAAAACAAAAAGCTTCCATTAGCCTGTATCAAGGATGTTTGAAGAATATAGGTTAAATGGCGCTGCTTGTAATACGTGTCATTTCGCACTCACCAAAACCAGAAGGGCCACAGAGAGATGGCGAGATAGAATCTTGGCTATTGTCCTTTTCCAATACAACTGGGTAGTTCATTATCTCAGGGACGTCTCCCACGTTGTTTTCTGCTTTTAACAGTATTTCTACAGGTAAAAGCGCTGGAAGAAAAGGAGTCTCAATTGTAAATTCACCATCCAGCAAACTATCGCTCAGGTGTGAAGGGGAAATAAACATATTCTCAGACAAAGAAAACCACAAGTATTTGTCACTAGCAGACCTACTCTTAAGGAGAGGCTACAGGAAGATCAACAGAAAAGTTATGATGACATAAAGAATCTTGGTGCATCAGGAAGGAAAAGGGAACAACAGAAATAGCAGAAGTATGTATGAAGGGAAACTTGATCTTCATTCCGTATAAAATGGAATGGCTACACTGGAAAACAGTTTGGCAGCTTCTTATAAAACTGAATCTTCGATGATCACATGACACAGAAATTTCGCTCTTGGGCATTTATCCCAGAGAAATAAAAGCTCATGATATGACACCAAAGCCTGCACATGAGTGTTCTTACCTTTATTCATAATAGCCAAAACCATGACAACCCAGCTGTCCTTCAGTAGGTGAATGGTTCAACAAGCCATGGTAAATCTAATACCACAGAATACCATTCAATAATAACAAGAAATAAAGAACAGAAGAGGCAGAAATATGGATGAATATAATGCAATCATGAGTTCTATAAATCATGCTTCATGACCGAAACAAAAATGAAAACACCATCTGACATCCAAGACAGTAAGTTAAAAGTGAGGAGGGCACAGGAAACTAAGTGGAATTAAAAGTTTCAGCACTTCATTCCAAGTGGTAAAATGCTGAGACCAGTAGACTGTGATAAGTCACATATATATAAAATAACATCCAGAGCGACCACTGGGAAAACTGTACAAAGCAATATATTAAAAAACATAAAGATGGAACATAGAAAAATATTCAGGTAACCCACAGGAAGGCAAAAAAAGATAAACAAAAAAAGAATGAGAGGGGCGCCTGGTTGGCCCATTCAGTAGAGCATGCAGCTCTCAATCTCGGGGTCGTGAGTTCAAGGCCCACATTGGGTGTAGAGATTACTTAAAAAAATTAATTGAAGGGGCGCCTGGGTGGCTCAATGGGTTAAAGCCTCTGCCTTCAGCTCAGGTCATGATCCCAGAGTCCTGGGATGGAGTCCGAGGACAACAGGCTCTCTGCTCAGCAGGGAGCCTGCTTCCCCCACCCCCGCCTCTCTGCCTGCCTCTCTGCCTACTTGTGATCTCTCTGTCAGATAAATAAAATCTTTTTTTAAAAAAATTAATTGAAGAAACTTTTAAAAATGAGAAAATAGGAAACAAAAGAAATGTAACAAAATGATAGACTTAAGTCTATGATAGCAATAATTATCTGGTATGTAGTTAACCTAACAATATCAGTTAAATGAAAACAAGTGATAATGTGGATGAAAAAGATCAACTCTGTGGTGTTTACAAGAAACTCTGTAAGTTCAATTACATAGATTGATTGAAAGTAAAAAGATGGAGAAGAATATACCATGCAAACATGAGTCCAAAAAACAGCAGAGTAGCTGCGTTGACATCAGATAAAGTAGACTTCAGAGCAAAGAAATTTACTACAAACAAAGATGAAAAAGATCAACCCGAGGAAGACAATGATTCTCAACATGCCAAATGATAAATTCTCAAAATACATGAAACAAAAACTGAAAGAGCTGAAAGAAGAAATAATGAAATCCATAATTCAAGTTGAGGACCTCACATTCCCCCTCTCTTAGCAACTGGTGCGATAAGCAGACCAAAAATCAGCAAGGTTATAGAAGATCTGAACAACACACTCGACCAACAGGATTGTCATTATAGAACATTCCACCCAACAAAACCAGAATAGATTTTTTTTTTTTTTCGAATGCCTGTGGAACAAATGTTCCTCTGTGCCAGGGAATATGTGCAAAGTTGAAATGCCTGCGGAGCTTTCACCAAAACAAGGCACATCATACACCAGAGGAAAAAAATCTCAAGTTTAAAAGAAAAGATATCATATTGAGTATATTTTCTGACCATAATAGAATCAAAATAGGAATCAGGAATAGACAATAGAAAGTTTTCAAAGAAATAATAAAATACATAGGAGTTCATGAAAATAAAACACATCAAAATATAATTAAGGCAGTACTGAAAATGAAATCTACAGCATATATCTGTAATCTGAAATCTATAGCATAATATAAATGCTTACATTAGAAAAGAGGACAGTTCTAAATCTATAATCTAAGTTCTTACACCAAAAACTAAGAAGAGTAAATTAGACTCCAAATAAGCAAAGAGAATGAAATAATAAAGAATAAAAATCAATGAAACTGAAAAATATGAAATCAATGAAACAAAAAACTGATGCCTCCAAAAGATTAATAAAGCTAATAAAACTCTAAAAAGAATTACAAAAAGAAAGAGATGACACAAACCATCGATACCAGGAATGAAAGAAGTAATCCAGCAGCCATCAAAATGATAATAGGGAATATGACAGACTGCTTTACGTTCATAAAATTTGATAACCTAGAAGTGTTGAACCAATTCCTCCAAAATTACACAGACCAAAACTCAACCAAGATGACATAGATATCTAAGCAGTCCTATATCCACCAAAGACATTAAATTTGCAATTAAAAGCCTTCAGAAAAGGAATCTATAGGCCCAAATGATTTTATCAGAGATTTTTCATCAAACATTTAAAAAAGTAACACCAATTTTTCATATACTCTTCTATAAAATACTATAAAATTATAAAGAAGGAGAGAACACATTAGCCTTTGAATGGGTTAGAGATGAAGCCAGGGAAGGAACAACACATGACATGGTTATAAACAGGCAACGAGAGGGTTCTTGGAAGTAATTCACCACTATAGTGGCGAATACCTGAACGCAAGCATCTTATAAAAGTACAGAGCACAAAACACACGCGCAAACATACAAATGAAAACAAATCAGTCTGGGGACATATGAATAGATGTGTAGACTGTATTGATGCCAAAATCCTACTTTTGATATTTTACTCTATTTTTATAAAATATTAGCCTTGGGAGAAATGTGGTTAAGGGTACACAAGATCTCTCTGTATTAATTTCATGTATTACATGTGATTCTGAAATATCTTCAAATGAAAATTTTAATTTTGAAAAAGCTATCACTAAGAATTCATATTAAGAATGTTGATGAACCTAAATTAGAGAGTGCTACTCACAATACGTATCATTTCGAACTCACCAAAACCAGGAGCAAGAAAGAAAGATTCTGAGCCAGTATCTTGTTCGTTGTCATTTTTCATTAAAATTGGGGAACTTGTTGTCTCAGAATTTATTTCTTTGCCAGATTCTGTTTGAACAACATTTTGATCAGTGAAACATTTTCAAGTGCTGCAAGACAAGACATCTCAACAGTGATTTTTCTATCACGCGAAACTATCTTTTAAGAATGAAGCAGAAATAAAGACATTGTCAGACAAAGGAAAACTACAAAAAAAAAACGTTGCCAGCTGACTTATCTTTAAAACGTGGCTAAAGAGGAATATGAGCAAAAGGATATGATGAAGGAAGGAGTCTTGGAGCATAAAGAAGGAAGAAAGAAGAACAGAAAGAGCAGACTCGTGCACGCAGAAAAAACGAGATCTCTCATAAATCACTGGTGGGAGTGGAAATGGTACAGCGACACTGGAAAGAAGTTAGGCAGTTATCTTACAAAACTCAACTTACCCTTACCGTAGGACCCAGCAAATGTGCTCTTGGGCGTTCTCTCAGAAAAACGAAAACTGATATTCACACAGAAGCCTGTACACGAGTGCACATGGCAGCTTTACTCCTAATAGCTCAAAACTGGAAACGACCCAGACATCCTTCAACCAGGGGCAGATAAACAAACCACGGTAGATCCATACTGTGGAATAGTAGTCAGCGATTAAAAAGGAAGAACAAGAGACATACATGGCAACTTAGATGAAGCTGGAGGGAATCATGCTGAGTGAGGAAAGGCCATTCTGAGAGATTATATGCCATGAGAGTCTATCTGCAGAAAGCTCTTGAAAAGACAAAATTCTAAAGAAGAAGAGCAGATGAGTGGCTGCCAAGGGCAAGGACAGGGCAGAGTAGGCATAAGAGAGTAGGAAGAGGGAAGCAGGTGTGGGTTTACAGGGTGATGAAGGGTATGAAACCCTACTCACATCATGAAATTACTAACATAAAACTGAATACACACACACATAAACCCATGCACAGATACAAATAAAACTGAGAACATCTCAATAAAATCCGTGGATTGTATCCATGTCTATACACTGCTTGTGATACTATAGTTCTGCCAGATTGTAACATTGGGGGAAACAGGGTGAAGGGTACACAGATGTGCAGCTAAAATTTTCTCAATACAGAGCTTCTAATTTTTACCTGTTAATTTTAATTAATTTTTAATTAGGAAAAGCTACCATTAGATCACATGAAGGGTACTAATGATTCTAGATCACATAGGGCTACTTGTAATATGTTTCATTTTAACTCACCCACATTGGAAGGAATGAAGTAATATGCTGAAGTTTCTTGACCACCATCATTTTCCACCAAAGTTTGATAATCTGTCATCTGGGTGTTATTCTCCAGGCTGGTTTCTGCTTTGACCAAAACTTCTATAAGGACAACATTTTTTAAATGCTACCAAAAAAGACTACCAACCTCATGTTCTATAGCCCATGAAACTATTCTTCTGTACTGAAGCAAAAATAAAGATATTTATGGACAAAGAAAACCAAAAATATTTGTCACTAACTGATTTATGCTTTAAAAAAAGGTTAAAGGAAAATCTTCTTGCAAGAACACATATAAAAGAAAGAATTCTGGAGCATTGGGGAGAAAGAACAATGGAAAAAGCAGAAATATGGATGCAGAGAAACTGGATCACCCATACATTGTTGGCAGGAAAATGGTACAAGCTACACTGGAAAGCAGTTTGTCAGTTTCTTATAAAACTAAAGATGCGATTACAAAAGGACCCACGGGGCGCCTGGGTGGCTCAGTGGGTTAAAGCCTCTGTCTTAGGCTCAGGTCATGATCCCAGGGTCCTGGGATCGAGCCCCGCATCGGGCTCTCTGCTCAGCGGGGAGCCTGCTTCCTCCTCTCTCTCTGCCTGCCTTTCTGCCTACTTGTGATCTCTGTCAAAAATAAATAAATAAATAGATAGATAGATAAATAAAATAAAAAATAAAAAAGGACCCAGAAATTGTACTCTTAGGCATTCATCCCAGAGAAATAAAAACTTGTGTGAAAGAGTGCAATGAATTTGAAAAGCAAAACTAAAAATGATAAACAAGTATTCATAGCAGCTCTAACCCTAACAGTTAAAAACAGGAAACCTGGAGGTTTTGAACAGATGAAGAGATTTTTTAAAATCTTTGTGTATCCCTACATTGGAATAGTACTCAGCAAGAAAAAGGAAGAAATGACTGATCCCTGCAGCAACACGAATGAGCTCCCAGGAAATTACACTGAAGGAAAGGAACCAGTATCAAACACCACGCAATTCCATTTATAGAACAATGCTGAATGGGCAGATTATAAATCTGAAGAGTAGATTCCAGACTGCCAGTAGTTAGAGACAGTGCAGCACATGGAACTGGAGAGAAAAGTCCTCTGGAGGGAGTAGGTGTGGTTACAAGAGAGCAATATGTTGTGATAATTTTCTACTGTTTTTGCAAGATGTTACCATTGGGAGAAATCGGAGAATGGGAACACAGGTTTTCTCTGTATTCTTTTTTACAACTGCACGTGCAGCTAAATTTTTCTGAAAATAAAAACTTTGATCAGAAAAAGTTACCACTATCAGGGCGCCTGCGTGGCTCAGTCGGTTAAGTGTCTGCCTTCAGCTCAGGTCATGATCCCCGGGTCGTGGGATCAAGTCTCACATTGGGGGTTCCCTGCTCCATGGGGAGTCGGCTTGTCCCTCTCTCCCGGCTCCTCCCCCCCACTTGTGCTCATTCTCGTTCTCTCTCACTCTCTCTCAAATACATAAATAAAATGTCTTTCTAAAAATTAAAAAAAAAAAAGAAAAATCTACCACTATCTTACACTAAGGATGTTGATGAGTCTAGATTAAAAATGCTACGTGTCAAATGTGTCATTTCGAACTTACCGAAACTGGGAGGAAGGCAACGTAATGAGGAAGTGTCTTGACCAATGCTGTCTTCCAATAAAACTGGATAACTTATGGTCTCAGGGTTCTCTTCTGGGCTGGTTTGAGCCTTTATAAACATTCCTACAATTAAAATATTTTCAAATTACGGAAAGACGCGAAATCTCAGCCGTGAAATCTCGATCGGGCAAAACTGTCCTTCAATAAAGGAGCAGACTTGTGAGAACATGAGAACATTAAGAAATGGACTTGGAGGGTATTATGCTAAGTGAAATAAGCCAGACAAGTAAAAAAAAGACAAATACTGCATGGTATCACTTACATGTGGAATCTAAAAAGAAAAAAAAAAGTCAAACTCATAAAAACAGAAGGCAGAATAAATGAACAGCAATTGCCAGGGGTCAGGGGGGTGAGGAAAGTGGGGAGAGGCTGGTAAGAAGGTACCAACTTTCAGTTATATGGTAGGTAGGGACAGAGGATCTAGCATACAACCTGGTGACCATAGCTCGTAATACTGTATCGCATCACTGAAATTTGCTTAAGGTAGAACTGAACATTCTCCCCGCCAAAATATGAAAGGTAAATATGCAAGATGGCAAATATGTTAATGAACTCAGTGGCAGGAATCATTTCACTAGGTACAGTACATCAAATCATCACCCTTTACACGCTCTAAATATATTGCAACTTTATCTGTCAATTTTACCTCCATGATGCTGAAAACAAGAAATGAATATCCAAACTGTTAAAAGAAAAAAAGAATGAAGGGAAAATCATGACATTCTCACACAAAGGAAAGCCAAAAGTCTTTGTCACTAGCTGACTTACATTTGAGAACAGTTAAATGAAAATCTATCAGGAAAGAATGATGAAAAAACAAATTGTGGAACATTAAAAAGGAAGAAAGAATGACAAACACAGCAGAAATCTGGATGCAGAGAAACTGGACCACTCCTACATTGCTGGTGGGAAAGTAAAATGGTGCCGCGTCTCTGGAAAACCACGGGGGCAGGTTCTTATGATATTAAACATGCAATTACTGCACAAGCAAGCATTTGCACTCTCCAGGCATTTATCTAAGAGAAATCAAGATTTATGTTTACACAAAAACCTGTCCATAAGCGGTCACAGCAATTTTACTTGTAATACTGAAAGCTGGAAGGAAGTCCAGATGTTCTTCAACCAATACACAAACCATGAACCCCCGCACCATGGAATAGTACAAAGCAACAAAAAAGAAGGAAATGCTGATACACGCAACAAGTCAGATGACTCTCCAGGGAATTATGCTCAGATGGGTGCGGTTTCAGAAAGGCAAGGTGACGCATCCTCATGGTGATGGCAATGTTCTCTATCTTGACCGTGGTTGTGGACACCAAACCTACTCATATGATAAAATCAAACAGGATTAACACATACACAAAAACCAATACAGTGGAATTGGGGGCCTTTCAATAAGACCCGTGGGTGGCATCAATGTCAGTACCCTGGCTGTGATGGTCTATCATAGCTCTGCAACATGTTATCATTGGCAGAAATGGGTAAAGCATAAATGAGATCTCTCTGCATTATTTCTTACAACTACATGGGTATCTTAAATTACTACGATATCACAAGTTTAATATTCAAAAAAAGCTATCGCTAGCTGGCATGAAGAATGTCGGTACTTCTAGATTAAACAGTGCTACTTGAAATACGTATTGTTTCAAACTAACCGAAATCGGGCGGGATGGAGAAAGATGAAGAGGCAGGAGCTGGGTCACTGTCATTTCCCGATGAAGTTTGGTAATACACTGTCTGACAGCTGTTTTCCAGGCTGGTATCTGCATTTTCCGGCGTTTCTACAAGTACAACTTTTTCAACTGTTGAAAGACAAGAACTCTTAACTGTGAATTCTGTACTGAGTGAGATTATCTTTCAGGAAAGAAAGAGGAAATAAAGACACTCTTGCACAAAGAAAAATCTTTCTAAAAACTGTTCCTAGCAGATTTACTATTAGAAAATAGCTAACGGAAGATCTTCCAACAGAAAGGATGGTATGAAAGAAGGAAGCTTGTGGCATCAGTAAGGAAGAAATTGTACTAGAAAGATCAGAAATATAGATGGGGAGAAAGTGGACCCCCCCCCCATACATTGCTACTGGAAATGTAGAATAGCCCAGCCTCTCTGGAAAACTGTTTGGCAGTCTTTATAAAACCAAACATGCTATTATCGTTAAGACTCAGCAACTTCGGGGCACCTGGGTGGCTCAGTGGTTTGGGCTGCTGCCTTCGGCTCGGGTCATGATCTCAGGGTCCTAGGATCGAGCCCCGCATCGGGCTCTCTGCTCCACAGGAGGCTTGCTTCCCTCTCTCTCTCTCTCTCTCTCTCTGCCTGCCTCTCTGCCTACTTGTGATCTCTGTCTGTCAAATAAATAAATAAAATCTTAAAAAAAAAAAAAGACTCAGCAACTTCGCGCTTGGCATTCATGACAGAGAAATGAAAACTTGTATTTACATAAAAATCAGTACATGAATGTTCACAGCAGCTCAACTTTACTTCTCGTATCCACAAACTTGGAAAGGAAAAAAAAAAGCAGATGTCCTTCAATGTGTGAATGTTTAAAAAAAAAAAAAACTGTTGTGTATCTATACCACGGGAAACTCTCCACCAATTGAGAGAAATAAAAACTTATATTTACCCAAAAATGTGTACACAGATATTTATAACTGCTTTGCTCCCTAATGGCCAAACACTGAAAAAATTCAGATGTCCTTCAGTAAGTGATCAGACAAAATGTAATATATCCATAACACTATTTTCATCAATAAAAGAAATAAACTATTAATATAGAAAACAAACTAGAGGGCGCCTGGGTGGCTCAGTGGGTTAAGCCGCTGCCTTCGGCTCAGGTCATGATCTCAGGGTCCTGGGATGGAGCCCCGCATCGGGCTCTCTGCTCAGCAGGGAGCCTGCTTCCCTCTCTCTCTCTGCCTGCCTCTCCGTCTACTTGTGATTTCTATCAAATAAATAAATAAAATCTTTTTTTTTAAGTGCTTTAAAAAAAAAAGAAAACAAACTAGATGAGTTTCCAGGCAATTCATCTGAGTGGGGGGAAAAAAGCTAATCCGAAAAGGTCACATCATGGAAGACTTTACTTCTATAACAAGCTGAAGAGACAAAATTATAGCAACAGAGAAAAGATCGGAGATAGCCCGGTGTTGAAGATGGGTCTTGGGGGCAGGGAAAGTGGGTAGGGTTGTAAAAAGAGGCACTAACGAGGGATCCTTGAGTGATGGACGTGATCTCTACCTTGACTGTGGGAGATGTGCGAACCCACTCATACATTCAAATTACATAGTAATAAATACACACATGCACGCACATACACAATACACACACACACACGGGTGCAAGTAAAACCGGAGGCATCTCGATCACACCTGTGAACCGTATCAAGGTCAATGGCTGGGTTGTAACACTCAAATACGGCTCTGACGGGTGGTATCACTGGGGAAAATACGGAAAGCATAAGTGGGATCTCTCTGTGTTATTTCTTACAACGGCACCAAATCTTGAATTACATCAAAATTAAAAGTTTCGACAAAAGCTGTAACTGGCTTGTATTAAGGATGTCGATGAACCTAGATGAAACAGAGCTACACGTTGATATGTATCATGTTCAACTCACCGAAATTGGGCGGGAGTGAGGCAGATGAAGAGTCAGTCCCTGGGCCATTGACACTTCCCAGTAAAGCTGGGTAATAGATTGTCTTAGAGCTGTTTTCCTGGCTGGTTTCTGATTTTTCCGGCACTTCTATGAGTATGAATTTTTCAGCCGCTGAAAGACAGGAACCCTCAACTGTGAATTCTCCATGAGGCAAAACTACCCTTCGGGACAAAAGTGAATTCTGCAACAAAGGAAATCTAAAATCTGTCCCCAGCAAACTTACCTGTATAGAAAGAGGAAAGGAAACTCTTCCAACAGAAAGGACATGATGGAAGAAGGAAATGTGGAACGTCAGGAAGAAAGAAAGCACAACGGGAGGAACAGAAATGTGGCCGCAGAGAGACACAATCACTCTTCCATTGCTGGTGGGAATGAAAACTGGTAGTGTCTCTGGAAAGCTGTTTGACGGTTGCTTTATAGAACGAAACACGCTATTACCAGAAGATCCAACATTGTTGGCATTCATGACAGAAACAAAAACGTATTTACACAAAAACCGGGACGTGGATGTTCACGGCAGCTTTACTCCCAATACCAAAAACCAGGGGGGAAAAAGCAACAATAACTCATGTCCTCCGGTGGCTGAATGGCTGCAAACAACTCTTGCACCCTGCAGCTACAGAAAAGCGGGAAGGGGCTGCTCCATCCAGCCATCTGGACGAATCTTCAGGGAATTATGCTGACTGAAAAACACCGAACAATCTTCAAAGGTTAATACCATAAGATTACCTTTATAGAACACTCTTGGAGTGACAAAATTATAGAGAGCAGTGTTTGCCAGGGGCTAGGGGAATGGACAATGGTGAAGGAAAGGACAGCCCGATAGAGGGGGGTATGGTTCTAAAAGTGCAAGACGACGGGGCGCCTGGGTGGCTCAGTGGGTTAAAGTCTCTGCCTTCGGCTCAGGTCATGATCCCAGGGTCCTGGGATCGAGCCCCACATTGGACTCTCTGCTCAGCAGGGAGCCTGCTTCCCCCTCTCTCTCTGCCTGCCTCTGCCTACTTGTGATCTCTGTCTGTCAAATAAATAAATAAATAATCTTTAAAAAATAAAATAAAAGTGCAAGACAAGGGATGCCTGGGGGCTCAGTCAGTTAAACCTCTGGCTCTTGGTTCCAGCTCCAGTCATGATCTCAGGGTCATGGTCTCAGGGTTGTGGGATCAAGTCAGACTGTGTCAGACTTCTCCACACTTGGTGAGGAGCCTGCTTGAGATTCTTTCTCTCCCTCTAGCCCTGCCCCTGGCTCATGCACTCACACACACACACACACACACTCTCTCTCTCTCTCTCTCTCTCTCTCAAATAATAAATAAATAAATAAAATCATTTTTTAAAGGAGCAAGATGAGGTATTTCAATGGCAATGGAAACGTTCTGTATCCTGACTTGGGTGGTGGACATCAAAGCTACTCACCTGATAAAATGAGATTGAAATAAATACAAATGCACACAAATCACCACAAGTACAGCTGGGCACATCTCAGTAATATCTGTATATTGCATCCATGTCAATACCCTTGTTGGGGCATTTTACTACAGTTTTGCAAGATGTTATCAATGGGAAAAATGGGCAAAGCATAAAATGGATGTCTAGATCTTATTTCTTATAAATATATGTGAATCTAAAATTGTTTTAAAATAGCTTAATTAAAAAAAAACTACCACTAGCTTCCATTAAGGATGCTGATACATCTGGATTAAACACAGTACTACTTACGATATGCATTATTTGAAACTCACCAAAATTGGGTGGGAGGCAGACAGATGAACATTGGTCACTGTTATTTCCTGGTAAAGTTTGGTAATTTGTCATCTCAGGGTTGTTTTCCAAGCTGGTCTCTGTTATTACTGGCATTTGTACAGAAAGAACATTTTTCAAGTGCTTAAGAAAAGATCTCCCAACCATTAATTCTCTATGTAGCAAAACTATCCTTCATTACTGTATAGGAAATAAAGACATTGTCACATGAAGAAAACCTAAAAGAACTTGTCCCTTGCAGACTTACCCTTAAATAAAGGCCAAAGGAAAATATTCAAACAGAAAAGATATGATGAAAGAATGGATCCTTAAGTATCAAGGAGAAAGAACAATGGAAAGAGAAGATAAAGGCATAAAGAGAAATTGTGTCATTTATATATTATATGTGGAAGGTGACACAGCTCCTCTAAGAAAATGTTTAGCAGTTTCTTGTAAAACTACACATGAAATTGTCATATGACCCAGAATTGCCCTCGTGGGCATTCACCTCAAAAAAAATATAAAACTGGGGTGCCTGGGTGGCTCAGTGGGTTGGGCCTCTGCCTTCAGCTCAGTTCGTGATTTCAGGGTCCTGGGAACGAGCCCCACATCAGGCTCTCTGCACAGTGAGGAGCCTGCTTCCTCCCCCTCTCTGCCTGCCTCTCTGCCTACTTGTGCTCTCTCTCTGTCGAATAAATAAAAATAAAAATCTTTAAAAATATATATATAAATTTAAGTGTCCACAAAAGCCAATACATAACTGTTTACACAGTTAAACCTCTGATGGCCAAAAGTTAGAAATCTCCTGGATATCCTTCCATGGGTGAAGAAACAAACAGGTGTACATCCTTACCATGGGAGAACATTCGACAATAAAAAGAAAAATTATGTTTAGGGGGAAAAAAAAAGGCATGCCCAAAGGCTATATCATATTTTAATTCCATTTAAATAACAATATTCAAGGGACAAAATTCTAGAAAGGGAGATCAGGTCACTCTTTGCTGGGATATGAAGAAAAGGTGGCCAGAGGAAGGTTGTTGAGGTCATAAAGAGCAATGGGCAGTGACAATGAAAGCATTCTGGGTCACAACTATGATGATAAATAAAATTCATGGAATAAAATTGCACTGAACTGAAAACACACACACACACACACACACACACACACACACACATACAAATGTGGACTGAATCAATGCCACTACCTAGTTGTGCTATTTTACTATGGTTTTCCAAGAGGTGATCATTGGGGAAAATGGGTAAAACATAAATGGGATCCCAGATATAATTTCTGACAGCTACATGCGAATCTACAATTACCTCAAAATAAAAAGCTTCATTAAAAAAAGAGCTGGCACTGACTTGACATTAAAGATGTTGGGGAAGCTAGAGGCATGACTTGTAATATGTATCACTTCAAACTCACCAAAATTAGGAAGGATGAAAACAGATGAGACAGTATCTTGGCCACTGCCATCTCCCTGGGAACTTGGGTAATATACTGACTCCATACTGTTTCCAAGGCTGGCTTCTGCTTCTCCTGGCATTTCTACAAATAAAAGGTTTTCAGGCGCTGTAATACCAGAACTCGCATCCACAAATTCTACATTGGATGAAACTATCCTTCCAGAAAGAAGGGGAAATAAAGACATCGCACACAAAGGAAAACAAAAAGATTTTTGTCCCTGGCAGGCTTACTCCTACAGAAAGCTTAAAGGAAAATCTTCTGTCAGGAAGGATATGAGGAAAGAGGTCTGAAGAAGGAACAACGTAAAGAGAAGAAATAAGGATGTGGAGAAACCGGATCACTCATAAAATACTAAACATGCAAATAATGTATAACCAGGAATTGCACTGCTGAGTATTCGTGTCCGAGATACGAAAACTTGTATTTACTCAAAAACCTGTACGTGAACATCCATGGCAGTCTTACTCCTAATAATCAAACACTGGGTTTGGGGCAGGGGGACAGGAGGAACCAGAAATCCGCTTTGACAGATGAACAATTAAACTATAGAACACCTATACACAGAACAGGACCGAACAATAAAAAGGAAGGAGCTAGTGATACACGCAACAACTTGGTTTAGTCTTCGGGGACCTCCCTGGAGTGGGAAAAAAAAAAAAAAGCCAATTTCAAAAGGTGACATACTGTATGCATCGACTATGTAACAATTTTGAAGCAACAAAGTTCTAGAGAGAGAGAACAGATACAGGGGGCCAGGAGTCAGGGAGAGGAGAACAGAGACGCGACTCAAGTAAATGTCCTGGTGATGGCAACGTTCTATACCTTGACTGTGGCCGTGGACGTGCAAACGTCACGTGATAAAACTGCAAGGAACCAAATGCACCGACACACAGTGAAACAAGTCAGTCCAGGGTGAGTAAGATCTGCACATTACAGCACATCAGTATCCAACTCAGGATGTTTCACTGTAGTTTTTTACAAGATGCCACCTTTGGGGGAAATTGGCTAGGGGGCATCACTCGATTATTTCTTAAAACTACATGTGAATCTACATTTATCCCATAAAACTTTTAACACAAAAAATAGCTGTAGCCAACCACGCTTCAATTTAAAAACCAGCTATTGCTAGTTCCCATTAAGAATGTCTTTAGGGACGCCTGGGTGGCTCAGTCGTTAAGCGTCTGCCTTCAGCTCAGGTCATGATTCCAGGGTCCTGGGATCCAGCTGTGCGTGGGGCTCCCAGGTCAGCAGGGAGCCTGCTTTTCCCTCTCGCTCTCCCCCAGCTTGTGTTCCGTCTCTCGCTGTGTCTCTCTCTTCCAAATAAATAAATAAAAATTTTAAAAAATAAATTTTAAAAAGAATGCTTTTTAATGCGGATGAGAGGATGCTATTTATAATATAGGCCAGGTCAAACTCACCAAAATTGGAGGGGATGCAGAAAGCCAACGGAGCCGGGTCAGGGCCCGCGTGGAAAGGCCCCTGTCCAGTTGAGCAGCTGGCCACCTCGGGGGAGAGTGCCACGAGGGGTTCTGCCGGGGGCAGGAGTGCTGCAGGCAGAGCCGGACGCTGGGCAGAAGAGAGATCCCCGGTGACCTCTTCATCTCCTTCACTGAAAACATAGGACAGGACAGGAAGCCCAGGAGCTGGGCTGCCTGGTGTGACACTGGGCTGCAATGAAAACGTGGAGACAATTTTGGGAAGGGGAGGACTCTCCCTGACGACCAGCTCTGGCAGCACAGCTGGCTGAAGAGAGATCTCCGCAGGGTTGCGCAGGACATGGTCCTCCTTCCTTCCCGCTGGTCCAGGTGGGTGGTCGTCTCCCTGTCCAGGGTAAGAGAACACAAAGGGTTATGCTCTCGTCTTTGGTTCCTGGACTTGAACTTGTTCATGAGGTAGACAATTAAACCTTTTTTGTGTAAATCTAGATGACCACAAACCCATTATAAATCATCTAAAAAAGTTGATACAAGCATGAACGGCTCCTTTCTTTGCAACATCATTTTCCATGGTTAATGACAAAGCCTGAATTTTTATTACATGATTTTTATTCCTCTCCAAACCTACATTTTGACTGCATATTCTACATTATGGTTACAAACATAAAAATCTTCAGTGTCATGATTTCTCAAACCTGAACTTCAGCATTCATCCAAAAGATGTTGAGTGTCCCATCTGTTGCTAAAGTAAGTATACATCAGCCCTGCTAATCTCAGAGTCATAGTTCTCTCTCACTTCTAAGATACTGGTCTCCTTAGGAACTACAGGTTTATCAAAGTAGCATCAATGTATCTATAATACTTACACAGTTTGGCAACAGTGGTTTCTCCCAAGGCTGTTGCATTTTTGAAATGATTCCACAAAGGTTGTTTACCTGCCTATTGGTGCTTTCAATAAGTTCATGCAAGTCCTATTACAATAAAACAAGTATTTTAGCAGTTCCTATTTCAAAAGAAAAGTAACATATGAGAAAATACCATTAAGCCACATTTTAATTGATACAAACAAAAAAAGCTCTCAAGTCCTCAAAAATGTCTTGTTAATGCCACAGGATGCCTGGTTTTGGTGACACAGAGCGGAGCTGAGGGAGATAAGCAGCCCAACCTCCTACTCAACAACTCCAGGCCATGCAGGCATTTTAAGAAGCTTTAATACTGGAAAGTAAATGTACCACCATTCTTATAAGCCACCATATTTATGATGGAGTCGTTTTATATCAAGGAAGGGGCTATTTTAGGAAAGAAAGCTTCAAATCTGCTAAAAAGGCCAAAGAGCCTCTTTCCATATAACCATGGTGAGAACTCAGAGGCAGTGGGCATTCTGTGCTGGAAAGAACAGTGAGCCAAATAGAACAGACGTGACTTTTGGCTTCAAAGTATTTCAAAGGTAATCAACAATTAACCTTATAAAACCTTCCAGTATATGTTCCCTATTGGCCAACCAGGTATGTGGCTAAAGAAACCTGAGAATTTTTCAAATACACAGAAATTTTATTCAGGCCAAAAATACACTTAAGCAGGAGGCCAGGACCATTTCCTTATTCATTCACTCAAACATTTATTGAGGGCCTACTTACTACCTCTTGGAACTGCTTTGCCAGGTGCTGGGACTGTGGACAGAAAGGAAAACAGGAAAACGACGAGAGCCTGCCCTAAGGAACAGCCAGGTGAGTCGGGGAGAGAGGATTTCAATAAAGTGATGGGCAGCCTAAAGCAGTGGTTTTCAAAGTGTGGTCTTGGACCAGTAGCATCCATGTCTCCTACTGGCTTGTCGGAAATGCCCCATCACCCACACCACACCTGCTAAATCGGGAACTCTGAGAGCAGGGGCAGCGATCTGCTTTCACGAGCCCTCCAGGTGGTTCTGATGCATGATCAAGTGACCCAATGACCGACAGCACTGAGGTGAACCGTGCAGGCTTTAGGGGAACACGCCTGGGTGCAAGGACTAGCGTTCTGCAGCTTATCAGCTGTGTGACTTTGGGCGAGTCACTTAACTTCTCTGTGCCTTAATTTCCTCATGTGTAGAATCCAGATGAGAATCTTAGAGTTCTCTCAAGGACAAAGTGAGGCGCTGTGGTGTGTTAGTACTCCCATCCTAACAACAATACTACATGACAACGCGCCCAGTAGTGCTCAACCATCCATCAATAGTCATATTATTGCTGTGACTCTGATGGCTACGACACAGGTAAGAATGGGAGGCCACGTGTGCACAGAACAGGAAGACCTAACCCAGGCTACCGGTCGTGGCAGTGTTGTCAGAGGAGATGTCCCCATTGAGGACTAAAAGACGAGACGGTGTTCACCAGGAAAGATGCACGGAAGGGCAGAGAGGGCAGAAGGAACAGTAGATTCAAAATACCCAGAGAGAACACAGAAGTCAGATGTGTAGACAGTGAACATAAATGACGTTCAAAGAGCCGGCTGTCCTAAGGGAAGGAGAGAGAAGGCGTGACAGAAAGAGGGACCGGAGGCCTCACGCGGAGGTGAAGCTGTGGGAGGGATGCGGAGAGTGATGGAGACGGAAGCCGAAGGGCCAGCAGGGGGCCACTGACCAAGGGAAGCGTCCTGGCACAGGGAAAGAGGCTCAGAGGCAGAAAACAGGACCGCCTTCGCCATATAGAGGGAGATGCCTGAAGGACAGATCCCAGCCTAGTGGATGGCTGTGGGGAGAGGAATTGCGACTCAGAGGGATTTGAGCCTCACGCTCCACCCCACCTTGGCCTCCCTGAAATAAGCAGCGAGGGCCGGGCCCTCCGGAGCTTGCGGGGACGGAGAGGGAGCTGACCAGAGTGCTGGCGAAGGGCCACGGGACAGTGGAGGGATCCCGGCAGGCGCCCCCTCTGCTTCCCAGCCTGCACAGGGCTGGAATCTTCCTGAAGAGGACACTGGGCAAGGACAGAAGAAGAAAAGACGGAAGTGTACAGCGACCGGTCTCGACCGGTAAGGGAAGGGGTTGAAGAAAGGAGAGAGCTCGCACGCCGGGAGAAACGGGGAGGATCCCCGATGGTCCGTTTCGGGGCTGGGATGGGACACTGGGCACTTCTCCTCCTCCACGTTCTAGCTCACCACATCTGGCACCATCGCTCAGAAAGAAGGCCCTGGCAGAGCAGTGGCAGCCCGGGGGTCGTGGGTGCTTACATGAGGCAGGCCGGGAATGGCCCCCTGGAAATCCGAACCCCCCCCTCACCGCCCACCCTCCATACCTCCTTCCCCAAAGACCTGCTATGTTCCTTTGAAGCAGTCCACTTCTGCTCTCAGTAACAGTGATACTCACCTAAACACACTTTATTAGACTGGGTAGCTCATCTTAATCCAACAAACTTTGTATGTTAACAACTACTTTTTAAAAAATAAACTTCCATTACCTCTAGAGGATGCAGCTCACAAAATCCTTGATAATTACCCCCATCAATCTCTACCAGCATGCTAACTTTCACAAAATCCCCTCAAAACTACGTAAGATATACTCTTTAAAAAACAATGGGATGGGGGCACCTGGGTGGCTCAGTGGAGTAAGCCGCTGCCTTCGGCTCAGGTCATGATCTCAGGGTCCTGGGATAGAGCCCCGCATCGGGCTCTCTAATCAGCAGGGAGCCTGCTTCCCCCTCTGTCTCTGCCTGCCTCTCTGCCTACTTATGATCTCTCTCTCTGTCAAATAAAATAAAAATAAAATCTTTAAAAAAAAAAAAAAAAACAATGGGATGCTGCCATTTTCTTTCAATTGAGAAATCTTGATAAGCATTTAGACACAGACTAAATTTCACTGAACTAAGCTAATTTCCTTAAGAGAGAATATTGGAGAAATTAAATACTAAACAATTTAGATGAAAGAGATTTAACGACATTTAATCAGCTATGGGTTTTTCAGTTTTGTTTAAGCTAAAAAAGCCGTATTTTTATTTCAAATTTTTCACCTAGAGATACTCTTCTAACTAGAAAATTTTCTTGAAACGCGTCACAATAGAGTGATAATCATACAGAATTTGACATGACAAACTTTCTACTAATAGCACAATGACATTAAATGAGGTTAAAAAAAAGAACTTCACTCAAAATTTTGAAAAAATACATTTAACAGATAGAAATTTGATACCTTGCAATGGTGGTATAGTTCTGTAAGTCGGTTTTGATGACTTTCATCATGGAAACCTTCAAATGCATTGCTTGCCTATTAATATTATAAAAATAAGAAGTTAAAGCTTAATATCAGTAGGACCCAAACTAAGCACTAGAAAAATCAGTACTTTATATATTTGTCTTAATTATTTTCTTTTTCATCTGCATTCCAAAAGCATTTCAAACATCTTATAAAACAGAGATAAAGTAAAACCAAAATCCATATTCACATGAGAATGAAACAGATAAGAGATGATTAAAAAGGGGATGAGGGGCGCCTGGGTGGCTCAGTGGGTTAAAGCCTCTGCCTTCAGCTCGGGTCTTGATCCTGGGATCCGGGGTTTCGAGCCCACATCAGGCTCTCTGCTCAGCGGGGATCCTGCTTCCCTTCCTCTCTCTCTCTCTGCCTCTCTGCCTACTTGTGATCTCTGTCTGTCAAATAAATAAATAAAAATATTTTTTTTAAAAAGGGGGGGATGAGGAAAGAAGTTATCATATAAGAACTTGGGTTTAAGAAAAGCTGCTTAAATCCAAGTTCTTATATGATAGCATGAATACATAGTTTATAATATATATAAAGACAGATATAGAAATAAAGATGTATGTGTATGCTTGGAATAGTATACGTATGTTTCCTAGCTCTGTCCGCTGGGAAGGCTTAAGGTCAATGACACAAGACAACCAGTGAAAATATCTGGTGTCCAGATTATGGTTTCTAAATACCATTCTCCAATAAAGGAACCAGGGCTCCTTGGAGAGAGGTGAATTCCAGGGCTAGGTCCCTAAAAGTATGACTGAGCCTAGAACATCTTATGATGTCAGAAAATCAGGAAGTGCTCAGAAAAAAGTTGGGCCATGTGAAAAGGCCACAGGATCCAAATGGAAGGAGCTTCCAATAACCAAAGTTGGAAAATTTGATCAATAAAATAATGATAACATGGGATTATAAAAACTCATATAATATACAGTGAACGCTCATGCATCCATATAAATATAAAATACATAATTGAATAAATAAATGGAATAGAAAGGATAGCTCTTCCTGACAAATGAATTCCTTTTAATACATACATGGGAATGAGACAAATAGAGAGTTACCATTTGGCAAACACCATACTAGTGATTATTGCAGGTAAAATCCACAAGCTAACTCAACTCAGTGTGGGTAAAATGGTGAGGAGAAAAAGGATATCAGCAGAGTCCCCCAAAGTACTTCCCGCCTAAGGTATTTCCCCACAAGGGGAAAAGCAGTAACTTTACAGTGGAAAAATCCAGAAGATACCACGTTAACCAAGAGATCGATGATAACATCACCAGTAAAAAGATACACAGACACCATGTGTCCCTGATAACGATTCAATAAGGAGACAACATTTGCGTGGTGTTCTTGCCAAAAATGGATAATCTCGATCTATTCAAGAGAAAAATATCAGACATACCAAAACTGAGGGACATTTTACAATTGTACAATGTACATTTGTAAATGTACACTCATCACAAATGTCAAGATCATGAAAGACAAGGAAAGAATGAGGGATCGTCAGAGACGAGAAGAAACTGAAGAGAGAAAACTAAACTCAATGTGGGATCCTAGATTAGATCCTGGAACAGAAAAAGGACAAGGGGAAGAATGGTGAAACTCAAACAAGGACTGCAGTTTAGCTAATAGTACTGTAGCGACGTGAATATCGTGGTTGTGAAAACGGTACTGTGCTTACATAATTGCCATAATTTTAAGTTAACATTAAGGTAAGTTAACATTAAGGGAAGTTGTATGAAGTGTATACACGAGAACCCTCTGTAATATATTTGCCCCTGTTCTGTAAATCTAAAATTATTTCAAAAATGAGAAAGCTACTCAGAGTACAAGACTGCTGTGAATTCCCTGTTAGTCAAGGAAAAGAAGGAAATCAAATGGTTAAGTGTTCATTTGTCTTGTTATGGAAGCATCTAGTAATGAGAGAGAAATATTTCCTTTAGCTCTCAAGTTCAGAGTAACTCCACAGTATGTGAAGGTTGAAAAAGAACTTAAATCATTTTCCTTATGATAGTAAGTGTGAATACATTTGGCAATTAGCAATTAATATTATGTAAATATTCAGTCTGATATGCATTCATTGATGACACTTCCAACTTCTTCCCAATCGGGTATTTGTGTTCTCGTCCAGGGACGATTTATTAATAAACCAAAAGAAAAAGAAAGAACTGAAGAAACATTCAGGACTTCAGTTCTGCTGTCAACAAGCACCAAAGGCGAAGGTCCTTTGCCCACTGCAAATACTACAGCAACACACAAAGATATACAGCTGACCCTTAAACAACATGGGGGTAAACTGTGCGAGTCCACTTATATATGGATTTTTTTTCAAAGAATATAGTGCAATACTATACACGTATTTTCTCTTCCTTGTGATTTTCTTACTAGCATTCTGTACTCTAGCCAGCTTTTTGGTTCGAATACAGTATATGATACATATAACATGCAAAATACGTGTTAATTGACTATCGGTAAGACTTCTGGTCTACAGTAGGCTATTAGTAGTTGGGTTTTGGGGAGTCCAAGTTACACGTGGATTTTCGACTGTGCAGGGGTCAGCATCCCTAACGCCCACATTGCTCAAGGGTCAAGTGTACTTGTTGACTATTTTCTCATTCACCCAACTACACTTAAGACACCATTTTTACCAAGCTTAACCCCTTGCGTACTTCAGGGTAAAAAGACTAGTCTTCTAGTAATCTGGCACCAGAACTGCTTTAAAAGCAAGTATTTCCAACTGGAAACAAAGAACCAAAGGTTTTATGGCTTTTGATTCTCAAATAATCCAACAGTGACACTCTGTGGACAATCTAAGAAGCACTAAGGCCCCACCTTTTCTCAATCAATTAATCTCTAAGATGCCTTAAATTGTTTTTTGGAATAAAAGAGGGTATAAGTAAGTAGACAGACAGCAAATAACCATTATATTTAATTATAACAACTCTAAGGATGAATTATGAACTATAATAATAATTTTAATATAAACATACCAAGTAAATATTAATGTTTTTATATTAAAATGTTATCAATCAGCCCTGCATTGCCAACTTATTAGACAACAAAAATTATATGGAATTACAAAAGAGACTAGTCATTATAGAAACAATATTGCCATCTTACCGTTGTGTAATGCTTTATACTTTTCACAAAGTGCTTTCGCGTAACTATGTCTCTCAGTAGGCATTTAACATTATTCCCAAAGATGAACATAGTGGGGCTGTTAGAAGTTAAGAGAATTGCCTGTACTACTTAGGTATTTACGAATGTCCTCATCCTTATATAAGTAAGTAAATATATTTTCTGGTAAGCTAGATTATACATAGTCTAATAATCTATTTCATTCTACTTCAGAGATCAAGAAGCACGGCAGAGTAGGATGGAATTGTCAAACAGTACAACTACATCAAGAAACTGGCAGTTTCTTCTAAACTTTATCTATCCTGTGACCCAGTGTTTGTACTCCTGAGTCTTTACTCAAATTAAATGTAAACATACATTCACAAAAACACTTCCATAATCATCTTCAGAGCCACTTTACTCATAATACCCCAAACTGGAAACAACCCAAGTATCCATCAAAAGGAGAAGGGAGGGGTGCCTGGGTGGATCAGAAGGTTAAAGCCTCTGCCTTAGGCTTAGGTCATGATCCCATGGTCTTAGATCAAGCTCAGCAGGGAGCCTGCTTCCTCCTCTCTCTCTGCCTGCCTCTCTGCCTACTTGTGATCTCTGTCTGTCAAATAAATAAATAAAATCTTAAAAAAAAAAAAAAAAAAGGAGAAGGGATAAACAAATTATGACATTCATGCAACAGAATATTACTCAGCAATGAATGGGAATGAAATGTCAGTAAAACCAGATGAATCTCTGAAACATTATTCTAAGAAAAAGAGACTGTGCCACAGGAGTACATACTGTATGATTCTGTTTATATAAAGTTCTAGAACAGGCAAAAATAATCTATAATGGGGAAAATATTAGAATGTTGTTTCTCCAAGGTTTGGGAGTAGAGAGACATTCTGGGAAGAGAGAGGCATGAGGGAACTTTCTGGGATGGTAGAAGTGTTCTCTGTCTTGATGGCAGAGAGAGGTATACACATTTGTCAAAACTACTGAACCGTTCACTGCATGAAATTAAACTCAATTTAAAAAAAAGAAGTAAAGCAGAATGAAAAAACAAAAAAAGATATTCAATTTAATATACAAACCATATTACCCACCCTTAAAAAAGATGAGCATCCTCTTTTGAGCTGTGGGGAGAGAAGCTCCATTTCCACTGAGTTCGAGCTGTATCTTTTTAAATTTGCTAGATGGTTCATTTGTGGAACTGCTTGGTCACGTAGGGCTGGTAAACCACCTACTCCTGAAAAGCAACACATTAAAAAAGTTATTTCACAGACTTACTACCGTCATCAACTTAATAGAGATATGTTCTCCAAATGCCACTCAAACTGAACCGGAGTCCTGGCTGAATTTTAGAGAGTGACAAAACAATAACTCTCCCAGTAGTGATGTAGAATATACCCTTAAAAATTGAAGGGCTAGGTTGCCACTCCTAGGAATAAGAATCAAGATCACACACAAATTCTAAATTATGAAATGAACGCTTCACAACCGAAAGGCTACAGAGTAAATGCTGGAAACAAATAACAAGAGAACCTAACTGCTTTTTGAAAGGAGCCCCCCAAAACCTTTTTACTTAGGGAAGCAGCAGGCCTCCAAATGTGAGTCATGAGTCTATTCTGGCGTGGGCCACTCCCTCCACAGTGTGGACTGGACAGACCACAAAGACATGGCCTCCTCATCTGCCGGGTGAGAACTGGTCCACATTAGCTCTAAGTCACTAGAACTCTAAGATTATAATTGTTTCCCTAGTTACACTTCATATTAAACCTAAACAAATGTACGTGAAATATAAGCCCCAGAATATTCTAGAATGCTGTAGGCTCGGTGATGGTTCTGAGCTCCATAATGAGGAAAAGATACAGAATGCAGTGTTCCCATATTCTGTCTTGTAGTAGGAGAGCCTTGGGGGCTGGCATCACTGTCCTGGGAGGGGGACCTGCGTGACAGACCTAGATGTCATTAGCCATCTTGAGCCAGGGAAGCAATCAGAAGCAGAGTGAAGGAAAATTAACTCTCAAGTTAGATAAAGGCAAGCCAACACGGTGGGGAAAATTCAATGATAAACTAACTCCAATTTGAGGTGTAACTTCAATTTTTATTTTTTAAACTGGTTGTTTTATTCGGATTGTAAGACTGAGAATGAATAATTGAACCGGGGTGTTTTCACACAAAGAAAGCCTACACAGCGATGAGGACGAGCCAACTATTGATACACAGGGAAGAAGTTCACAGCCCCAACTCGGAACAGAAGCCAGACGCCAAAGTATATAATTATGAGTTATATTAAGAGATATATATTTTGGGGGCCTGGGTGGCTCAGTGGGGTGTCTGCCTTCCGTTCAGGTCAGGATCCCAGGGTCCTGGGATGGAGTCCCGAGGTGGGCTCCCTGCTGAACGGGGAGCCTGCTTCTCGCTCTGCCTCTGCCCCACCCCCTGCTCATGCAGGCGAGCGATCCCTCTCTCTCAAATAAATAAAATCTTAAAAAAATATATACATGGGGCACTTGGGTGGCTCAGTGGGTTAAGTAAGCCTCTGCCATGATCTCAGGGTCCTGGGATCAAGCCCTGCATGGGGGGGGGGGTGGTCTCTGCTCAGCGGGGAGCCTGCTTCCTTCTCTCTCTCTGTCTGCTTCTCTGCCTACTTGTGATCTCTGTCTGTCAAATAAATAAATATTTTAAAAAATATATATATATATATACATATTTGGTCTCCACGTGTTTCTGGCAGATCCCCTAAAACCCTTGGAATTTAAGTGAGGAGAGTGATAAAGGTGTCTTTTGTTATGTTAATGGAGTGTAAAGCCTCTAGATCACCTAAGGCTGAGGGCTGGGCCGCTGGGCGGAAGGGAGCTGGGATGAGAGGGTTGGACCTTTCAGTCCTACCCACTGACCTTCAGGAAGGGGAGGGGGCTGGAGGTTGTTAGTTGCCAGTGGCTAATGGCTTAATCGATCATGCCTATGCAATGAAGCCTCTGTAAAGACTCAAAGCGCAGGGTCCTGGAGAGCTTCCGGGTTGGTGAGTACAGGGAGATCTGGAAAGAGTGGTCCCGGAAAGGGCGTGGAAGCCCCCCCCTTCCCCCATGCCTCTTTCTTCGTATCGCTTCTGGCCGGCTGTTCCACGGTTGTATAAACCAGCAATCTGGTAAGTAAAATGTTTCTCTGAGTTCTGTGGGCTGCTCTAGGAAATTAACCAAACCGGAGGAGGGGGTCACGGGAACCTGTTCAAGTCACTGAGTCAGAAGACTGGGTAATGCCCCAGGCTTGCAACTGGTGCCTGTAGGGGAAGGGGGGTGCGGTCTTGTGGGACTGAGCCCCGCACATGTGGAACCTGACGCTGTCCCTGGGTGGATAGTGTCAGAATTGAGCTGAATACTCAGACACCCGGCTTGGGTCCAGGAATTGCCTGGTGTTAGGTGAGAAGCCCTCACCACCAGGACCAACACAGTCTAGGAACCTGAGTGAATTGTGTATGATTCAGTTGTTCTGAAGCTCAAAAATAGGCAAAAGTCATCAGTGGTGGGAAATGTCAGGATAGTGCTGCTTCACAAGAGGGCCCGAGACTGGAAGGGAGGTGAGGGCTGATTCTGCGGGGCTCCGCACCTTCTATTTCTTGGTGTTGGTGCTGCTTATACTTGTGTGTTAACCTGCAAAGTCTTTAAGCTGAGTATTTGTGATTTGTGCATATTTTTGTGTGTGATAGATTTCTATAAAAAATCTACCTAAAGGGGCACCTGGGTGGTTCAGTGGGTTAAGCATCTGCCTTTGGCTCAGGTCATGATCCCAGGGTCCTGGGATCAAGCCCTGCATGGGGCTTCCTGCTCACTGGGGAGCCTGATTCTGCAGCTCCCCTGCCTGCCACTCCCCCTGCTTGTGCTCGCTCTCCCTGATAGTGGGAGGGTTTCTATTTTACCAAATTCATTAATGTTACTACGATTTCTTGAACTACTGTTACACTTAGTCTTCACTAGGAATAGAAAAACATTCAACTAGATTTTCTCCTAGTTTTCTATACTTCCATTCATTAGATGTTCAACTCTTTAATCCATCTTGAAATTATTTAAGTGTGTGATATGAGGTGAAATCCAATGGACTTTTTCCGCCAATAGTTAGCATCTGTACCAGTATGATTTACTATGTTTCTCTTACTAAAATACTACAGTGCATTAACTCCAAATTCTTTGTTTTTATGAGCTTCCTGCTGCATTAAATCTGGCTCCTTATTTCAAAACTTATACCATCGTATTTTAATAATTGTAACTTTTAAAATGTTTTAGTGTTTCATATGGTAAAATACCACCTGTCCCTTAAACATATTTTTCCAAGATCTTTTTTTTTAAGTTATATAAGAGTGTTTTTTCTCCTCTAGGAACAATTTGTTCCTCTTCACTTAATCAAGTCTTATTTTATGACCTTCATTAAAGTATTTGCTCCCCTTTCATACAGATTCTGCTATTTTTGTTCATTTATTCCTTAGGATTTTTAATATTTAGTTGTAGCCATTATCAACTGGGTTTTCTTCCATTTTATGGAAAATACATATATATTCTTTTTATATACATAAAATTATATTATTTATTTATTACTAATATTTATTACTATTTATTAATAATTATTATTTATATTTATATGTGAAAATATAATTGCATATGTAATATATTTAATAATAAAAATACATAATATATAAATATATATATTCTTTTTTTTTTTTTTTAAGTAGGCTCTATGCCCAACATGGGGCTTGAACTCATGACCAGCCCCAAGACCATGAGTCCCATGCCCTAACTACTGAGCCAGCCAGGTGCCTCAATCCTATATATATTCTAAGTGCTTAATGTTATATAAGAAAACAATTTAGGGATTTTTGGTTTTGTTTCTGTTTTTAGATTTTATTTGTTTATTTATTTGAGAGTGAGAGAGGATAGGCAGGGGTGCAACAGGGCGAGGGAGAAGCAGGCTCCCCGCTAAGCAGGGAGCCCAATATGGGGCTTGATCCCAGAACCCTAGGACCATGACCTTAGTCAAAGGCAAACACTTAACCAACTGAGCCACCCACACACCTCAACAATTTGTTTTTATAAATTTAAAAAATTATCTATAATGACTCAAGAAAAAAAAAAATAGAAATTCTCAGCAGACCCATAACAGGTAAAGAGACTGAATCAGTCATCATAAACCTCCCAATGAAGAAAAGGCCTAGACCCTCTAGAGGGCTTCACTGGTGGATCTACCAAACATTAAAAGAATTAACACCAATCCTTCTCAACCTCCTCCAAAAAACTAAAGAGAGAACACTTCCTAATTCATTCTATGAGGCCAGAATTACCCCAATACCCAAATGCCCAATAGCCAAAGCTAGAAAAAGGCACTACAAGAAAGGAGAATTATAGACCAATATCCTTTATGAATACAGATGCAAAAATCCTCAACAAAATAATAGCAAATGTAATCCAGTAGCAAATTAAAAGGATTATTCACTATGCCTAGAGGGATTTATCCCAGGAATGCAAGGGCGGTTCAACAAAAGAAAAACCAATCAACGTAACACATCATATTAAAAGAACAAAGGGAAGAAGCATGATGTTATGTATATTTTACCACAGTAAAAAATTACCTGGCCAACTTTTCTGAAATCCCTTATCCTAAATTTTTACATTGGTTGGAAAGATAAAAGGGATCAGACGATAAGGACTGCATTGCAACTTCCTTTTCTTTACTAAACATGTATTGGTCTTTCCAAACTAACACTTTTAGATATACTGCAACCCCTTTAACAGCTTCTTACTTTTCTTTTTTTTTTTTTAAGATTTTATTTATCTATTTGACAGACAGAGATCACAAGTAGGCAGAGAAGCAGGCAGAGAGAGAAGGAAGCAGGTTCCCCGCCGAGCAGAGAGCCCGATGCGGGGCTTTATCGCAGGACCCTGGGATCATGATCCAAGCCAAAGGCAGAGGCAGAGGCTTTAACCCACTGAGCCACCCAGGCGCCCTGCCTCTGACTTTTCTATCATGCAGATAGGCCATGATTCATTGAACTAGTCCCTAATTCACGGATATTCAAGTTACTTCTCAAGCTTTGCTCATGTGAAGAACACTGCTGAACAGTCTTACCCATCTGCAAATAGTTCTGTGGGATAAAGTCCTAGATGTAGAAATGATAAGTCAAAGGGTATCCACATTTGAAAAGTCTCCTAGTTCTCTCCCACTAAAGAGGGCTTCTGGAATCAGCCAGACATTCTGTAACACACTAGAAAGTATTCTGCTGGTTCTGCACATAGTTTTAAAACCAGAACAGAAGACAAGTGCTATCAACATGTTTTGACGTCAGTTCGATCAGGGGTTGGCAAACTACAGCCTACAGGCCAGATCCACCTTGCTGCCTATTTTTTATGTAGCCCACAAGCTAAGAATGCTTCTATTTTTTGTTTGTTTGTTTGTTTTTACATTTGAAATGATTAAAAAATGGGCGCCTGGCTGGCTCAGTCGGTGGAGCATGCAACTCTTGATCTTGGAGCTGTGAGTTCGAGCCCCAACACTGGGCATAGAGCTTACTTAAAAAAAATTAAAATGTAATTGTATTTGAAGTGTATAAAATTTGAGTAACTCCTAAAAATGGAGATTAAATATAAAATATCAAAAAACGATTTTAATTATTTTAATATGAAAAATTAGTTTCAAAAATGATTAGAGAACAAAACCAAAAGAGTATTTTATGAAATGGAAAAATGATAGGAAATTCAAACTTCAGTGTTCGTAAGTAAAGTTTTACTGAAACACATCACACTCCTCTGTTTATATATCAGCTGCTTTCTTCACCAGCAGAGTTGAGCAGTTGCAACAGAGCCTTTATGGCTGTAAAGCCAAAGATATTTACTGTCTGGCCCTTTACAGAAACTGTTTGCTGCTCTCCGATCTAAGCAATAACTTTTTTTTTTAAGATTTTAATTATTTATTTGAGCGAGAAAGAGCACACAAGCAGGGAGGAGGGTGAAAGGGAGAGGGGGAAGCAGACTCCCCACTGAGCAGGGCTTGATCCCAGGACCCCGGGATCATGACCTGAGCCTAAGGGAGATGCTTCACCAACTGAGCCACCCAGGCATCCCTAAGCAGTAACATTTTTAAGGAGTAGGAAACCCAATTTTCTACACAAAGGGCAAAGAACAAATTGTCCCATAGCTAACAAAGAAATGTTCCAAGGGCTTAAGTCTCTGGGCTCTGTGTGTGAGGGAGGAGGTGAATGACCTCACATTTCTTTCACTGCTGTGACTGAGAAGCAGCCACTGAAAGGCCAAGTAGTTACCGCACTTCTGGTTACAAGACTTCACTTTCCATGGACTCTTTTTTGGGTTAGTAATGTAAAGGGTGCTGCATTTTTAATTTCAAGTTCCAGCTGTTTACTGCGGATATATAGGAAAGGGATTGGCTTTTGCTATTAACCTTGTATCACACAATCGTGCTATAATTGCTTATTAGTTCCAGTTTGTACAGATTTCTTTAGATCTACATAGATAATTGTGTCATCTGTTCAACAAACTCTTTTTTTTTTTTTTTTTTAAGATAAACTTTTTTTTTTTTTTTTTTAAGATTTTTATTTATTAATTTGACAGAGAGAAATCACAAGTAGTCAGAGAGGCAGCCAGAGAGAGAGAGAGAGAGGGAAGCAGGCTCTCTGCAGAGAGCCCGATGCGGGACTCGATCCCAGGACCCTGAGATCACGACCTGAGCCGAAGGCAGCGGCTTAACCCACTGAGCCACCCAGGCGCCCTGTTCAACAAACTCTTGATCCAAGTTGTTTCTCCCATAAATTCAGTTTTCCTTTGCCACCAGATATTTACAGTCAGAGTTACCAGCTATAAACAGTTTTTCAAAGACAGATAATATATTCTCCCAACGCTTTCTGAGGCTACCCTCCCAGCTCCATAGAGTGAAAATGGAACAGGAGACATGGCAAAGCTTAAATGAACAGAAAAAGCAAGCACACGTAAGCACTGTGACATGACCATGAAGCTTGTCCTGATAAGAACTGACAAGTGTAAAAGTTATAAGAATATTTAAGCAATTTACTGGATATCAGGACCAAGGAGAAAAATTTTGTGGAGAAGGAAATAGAACAAAATTACCATATCTCATTTGGGATAGTTGCTGATAGTTATCATGGCTGGCTTGAAAATTTGGTTCTATAGTCAACATGCCATCAGTGGGAAGTGTGTTCTCTGTAAGTTCTGTTTCAGAGTCTTCTATTATCACAACACCAATGTCATCATCGCCTTCACTGTCATCCTCAACAGTTATAATAATATAATCTAGGAATAAGCAAAGAGAAAGTTTAGATACCACATAAAATAATCAGTGTCTAGAAGAAACCACCTTATAAAGTTTTGGAGTGTTTAAAAAACATTTTAGCTGAAAAAACATTAAATATTTTCATGTCTCTAATCCCTGCAAGTCAGCTAAGAAATAAATTGCTTTGTATGAAGCTTTGAGATATATATACAGATAAATATATATATGTGTGTACATATATATATATTTATATGTGTATATATACACACATACATTAGTATTTCTAGTACTTCCAATTTTAGAGCAGTAAATTTCTCCCCATTTAAGAAATGTAAATACCTAGCCCATGCTGCTCTGTGTTCAGTGATACGCTTTTAACTTTTAAATGATACAGCTAACGTTACATAGCCACACTCTACTGACCATGAGTTCCCGGACATGTTCTCTAAACCTTTATATTAATCTTTATGATAATAAATAATATAGAAATAAAACACAGTCATAACTATTGTTATGAAACAAATTCAAATTGAATCTCACAAAACATAAAATAAGTAGCCACAAATAAACGAGATGTGAAATATCAACTCCATAAACCATTCTAATGACCATGAAAATTAGCACACCACGCAAAATGTATGCTACATGAACAGGCTGTTTTACTTTTTACGGTTGGCCTGAAAAAGAAGAACATGTTTAAGCTTGAAGTATTAACTCGCAGATCACGCGCACTGTGCATCACAACTTGGATTCAATACAGTTATTTGAAATAGACCAAAACTTTAGAATCGAGTAATTAGCCAGTGTAAGGGAATGTGCTGGTGTGAAAATGATACTGAATTAGGAATCACATGATATGGGTTCCAATTCAGGCTCTTTAGCCATCCAAAGGTATGACCTTTTGGCCAGATACATTTATTCTTTCGCCTCTGTTTTCTCATCCATAAAAACACAGGACTAGGTTTGGAGATTCGCTGTGAAATCTACTTAATAGTCTTCATGGAAAAAATGGAACATTAGAAGCTACCTAATTATTCAAACAAAAGGGAATTGCTTAAATAAATTATGGCATACTGCCAATGAGAAACACATTCTCATTTAGTGATAACAGAAATGCTGGTGAAATAATGTCAGGCAGGAAGGGTTAAAGCATTAAAAGCAGGGTCAAAGCAGAAAAAATATGATGTAATCCTAATGTTGCGAACAGAAGGAAACATACCAGTTGTTATCTCGTAGTCACTATCTCTGGGTGGCAAAATGACTTTCATTAGACTTCTCTTGTGTTTGTTAAGATTCTCTACAATAAACTTTATAGACTTCATAATCAGAAGAAAATAACAAAGGTAACTGAAGTTTTATTTTTAAGACAAGCTTTTATATGTTAACAGATTTTTCACACTAGACCCAGTAAAACTACTGACAACTCCACCCAGGTTTCTCAGTAAATTTGTAAAATTCCAATTAATTCCTTTAGGTATATACATAACCTCCATGAGCCAAGACATAACATTTAGAAGCTTTTTGAAGATTATGCTTCTACGGTGCAAGGATCCAAGTTGCCCTGAACTTAACCAGATACAGCACAGTTCACAGTGATGCAGACTGCAACCTTCCTTTCACATGAGGACCACTGTAAGAAATCCAACCCAAAACACAGCAGGTGACAGTGGCCAGACTGGTCTGCTTTTCTAGCAAAACTGTGTCAATACATTGAACAATACTTTCTAAATCTCCCAGAAGAACTCTCAAAAGAAGTCCTTCCACATCCATGTCAAACTTTAGAGAGGACAAAGTTGGCCAGGTGAGAGCTTATGCCACCAAAACTGTATCCCAGAGACCAGTCCTTGCAGCAGGCAGGCTTGAAACTAAATCGAGCCCAGCCCTGCTTTAGAAAACACAGTGCAGAAGAGTTGCTTATAAAATCATTATCTGTAAACATTAAATCAGTTTACCACTTAATGTTCTAAAACCACAAAGCAGTCCCAATTTGGGGAGAAGTGGGTAGAGGCAAAAGGGCGGTTCCCAACACACTACGTTAGAGCCTTTTCTGTCAAACAGTGGTGCTCAGTCATACAGCAGGTGGGATGGGCCCTGAAGCATGGTTGGAAGGGCACCCCTATTTTCTAGGGGTCCTCACATTTTGTTGTATCCTCCGACTCCTTTTTAAGTCTCGTCTGCCCTCTCAAAGCAAAGAACTGGCTCTTTACGTGGGGACTTTTATACACCTTCATTTTTATTTTCTTTCTGCTTGTTTGTTTTTACAATAAAACAAGGCTGCGCTGTCTTCGAGCAAACGTGGTTACCACCAAAGCCTCAAGAAATCAAATCTCAATTTCAAAAGATGTCATAATGAATCAACTGCTGGTTTGTCAATCCTTTAAATTCAAAGTCTTGGTCCTTTAGGACCCCCGCTTCCTCTGACAGGGAAAGAGAAAGGATAAAGGATCAATACATCCCAAGAAGTCAACACCAAGTACTTAATGAGTGGCCATATCTCAAAAGCTTATGAACACAGGCATCTCAAGAGAGGTCGTGGGAAACCCCAAACCACCCCACTGCAGCGCTGCTGAATACGAAGCTGTAAAGTGAAGATTTAACCTTCCGCAAATCAAATAGTCTCCTCTCGGGAGCACCCCCGGCCACTAAGCCAAGTCACTTTCATGCTCTAGTGGTCATGCTGCACAGCTGTTTACGGTGTGGACACATCCCACAAGGCCTTTGGGGAAAAAGTGCCGCCGTACAGACATAGTTTGGCGCCCGCACCCTCCATGCCACCCTGCAAAAGGCGCACAGAAACAGGTCACAGCGCCCGGGTCTCCCAAATGGATACGGCTGAGACTGCTTTATGACCACTAGGGGTCCTAGAAAGAACCACCTCCCTCGTGCTGGAAACTAGGCCCCCCCTCTCACCGTGCGGCTCTCTTGAGCCCCAGTGTCACTTTGAGCCTCTCAGATGCTATAAGTTCTGGAAACGCCATAAGCCCCAGAGACCCCTCAAACCCCAGAATCATCTCAAGCTCCTAGGATACCACGAACCCCAGGAATCTAGTGAGACCTAGCGTCAGCTCAAGCCCTAAGTACACCATGAACCCCAGGGACCCCTCAAATTCTGGGATCACCTTGGCCAATGAATTCTAGGGACACCATAACCCCAAGCGTCACCTCAAGCCCATGGCACACTGTGAACTGCAGGGACCCCACAAGCCCCAAGATCAATTAACTCGAGCTCCTGAAACACCATGAACCCCAAGAATGCCCCGGACCCAGGGCCAGACCTAGCCTGTAACACCTGGGTTCCTAAATGCCCACTAAACAGACAGGGATAGTGGTCCAGAGGTCATCACCGGACACGCCCTGGTAGATGACAAGACAATGCCTTGGTCCCCTGCGAGGCCCTCTAGGTGGGCACAGTGCGAACCCTGTCAGTTTCCCCTCCCCCCCTGCCCCCCACCCCCGGCAAGATTAAGAAAGAGGCAGAAACGAGTGGAACAGCCTTGGGAAGGGCACCTTACCCTCCTCTTCAGACATTGTGAGGAAGGGAGTCCCACTCTGAGTGCTGTAGGATCGGCGTCTGCGCTGCGGATGGACCCGCTGTATCGCGACCGTGCCCACGAGGCAACTGCAGCAGATTGAGGCGCCAAACGGAAGGACTGAGACTTCCCCTCCTAAGAGAAGCTTCTGCGACTGCGCAGTAGCGCCCAGAACCCACCATGGGAGCGCGACTGTTGGGGGTAGGGTAGAGGTGGCGCCAAATGTGGCGCCTTGCCTCGCTCGGTTTGTACCTACACATATACATTTTATGAAATGTGCTTTCCCCTGCCCGCAAAATGTGAACCGGTAGCCACCAGTGTAATTCTGCTCCTCCCAAAATGCTCTTCACACAATACATCATAGAAAAAATGTACAACGTCAGAATTCAGACTTCCTAATGTTTTCCGGGTTGTGTATTCATGTCCAGCGCCACCTTTGGGAACAAATCTGAAAATAATCCAACTTTTAAAATATGTCGCTAATAAGACTCCGCTAAATACACACCACCTTGCGCTTTAGATGTCCTACTCCCTATTTGCCATTTTCTAAAGAGCCATGTCCTTCATTCCAACTTAAAATAATAATAGGTACGGTTTACTGAGTGCTCACCACAAACCAGCCCCTTAGTATGTCTGACCTCATGAGGTCCTCAACCACTATAACAAGTCAGTATTATTGTCCCATTTTAAAGATACAGGAACAGATGCTTAGAGAGTTTAACTTGCTCAAAACCACAAGGCTGGTAGCCGAGTTATGATTTGAACACACTGCCCGCCCCCCCAAGCACATGCTCACATCCCCATACGTTATTCTCCCTCTTACTCGGTTGCTTCTGGAAATTTTCCACACCCTTAAAAGCTTGTTCAGACATCTATTCTTTTTTCTTTTTTAAGATTTTTAAAATTTATTTCAGAGGGAGTATGAATGGGGGGAGGAGCAGAGAGAAAAGCGGGGTCCCAGCAAGCAGGGTGCGGGACTCTGACCGTTGGTGGGGGCGGGGGCGGGGGAACTCTAGGATCATGACCTGAGCCAAAGACAGAGGCTTAACTGACTGAGCCACCCAGGCGCTCCCTCCACCCCACCCCACCCCCGCAGACATCTATTCTAATATCTGCACTAAGACACTTTCCTAGAGTGCGCTGGTAAGAATGCGGAGCTCCACCATGCACTGTTTCTATTAAATAGCATTTCCATCACAAGGTTCTAAGAATTAAGTGTTAAAAATATAAAGCGCCCAGCACAGAGCCTGGAATTCTGGTTCCATTTCACTGGATCAGTTACACAATGACTCCTGGCACCATGCATCTCCTCATCCTGGGAAAGGGTAAGTTTCTTCACTTGGGAGAAGAAAAGGTGCATCTTGTTAGGTGGAAATACACAGTTGTTTCAGTGTTGCAAGGGGGCGGGTAATCATGCACAGGAGGGTGTGTAAGGAAGCTGACCAGAAGAATGGACGCACTGTACAGTTTATTGATACATTACCTCTCAGTGTCGAATCCAGCCCTTTGCCCTGCTCTGAGAAACTAGGCATGAGCCCTGTAAGTGTTTTCCCTTCGCTGGTAGCACCGTGGAACACTTTTCAGTGGGAAACACAGGAGAGCAAGTGTAGAGGAAACAAGTTGTGCTTCCTAGTCCCGTTTGCCTATAGTCAGGCTCCTGCCTATAGAGTGCAGTGTGCAGCCTTCTACCCCAAACACACACCTGGCAGGGCAGGTCTCTAGCAAGTTCTCGAGGGTGGCTCTGCGACAACTTCCACCAATGCTGCCCCGAGGATGCATCTCCCTTGGGGAGTCAGAGTGGAGCCTTCCTGGGTGTAATGTCTGCTCCTACAGGTGGTAGCTGTTTATAGTTAGTATTCCTATACACTCTTTTGGGTTTCCTTTATTTCTAACCAGCGGTCCCTCATTACTCCAATCCTGATATACTAAGTACTTCTTCATATTAAACTTTCTCTGTTCAAATTACTCTACGGTCTTTCTCTTCATCTTGGACCCAGGCTGATCCACGTGCCCTTTTGAGTTTCCATCCATCACCTAGCACTTGAAAGGAACACACTGTCTGTTACTATACTGTAACTAAGCATCCAGCAGATGGTCGACAACCACTTCCATTTCATATCTAGTCAGTCCTCTATCCATTCCTGTGACCCCATTTCTCCATAAAGAGACACAGAATGCTAAAAAAGCTGGATAAACTGTTCTTAAAATAAGCTCAAGAACATGAAAAAGTTAATAAAACAATAAGGAATTACTGAGCCAGGAGCTGTGAAACACCAGAAACCTAAAAAAATGTGAAAACGTGGCTAGACTGCTTTTGCTTAAAGACACTGATGCAGAAAAGTCTGAAAGAGGCCAAGGTATACTTCTGGTGACTTTGGATGACTAGTGACAAAAGTCAGAATCTGGGACCCTCTAATGATAGAGGGCTGGTAAACCACCCTTACTTGAACAAGGACCATAGTGGCCCCTTCAGAGTAAAAGTGATCCAGGGACGCCTGGGTGGCTCAGTTGGTTTAGCATCTGGTTTCGGCTCCGGTCACGATCCCAGGGATTATATTCCGCATTGGGGTCCCTGTTCAGCAGAGAGCTGGCTTCTACTTCTGCCTGCCTCTCCCCCTGCTTGTGCTCTCTCTCTGTGTTGAATAAATAAATAAATAAATAAATCTTTGATAAAAAAAAAAAACAGAATTAAACAAGTTAACCACACAGACTATAGTTCAGTCTCATATCATCTGGGGATTTAACACCCCGGGGTGCCTGGCATAGCAAACAAAAATTCTTTCCCATGAATATAAGATCAACATATTTCTACAAACCGTATTTAAATAGAATATCCAGGGGCACCTGGGTGGCTCAGTGGGTTAAAGTCTCTGCCTTAGGCTCAGGTCATGATCCCAGTGTCCTTGGATCCAGCTCCTCGTCGGGCTCTCTGCTCCGCAGGGAGCCTGCTTCCTCCCCTCTCTCTATATTTCAAATAAATAAAATCTTTTTTAAAAATTAAAAAAAAATTTAAATAGAATATCCAGCACAAAGTAGAATATAACAAAGTTTAAGAGAAGAAAACACAGAAGAAATAAGCAATGAAAACAACTGAGTGACAGCGCCGCCTGCTGGCAGCCACCACCACAACCACACCGCACTGACACCCGCTCGTGGCTAGTGACATTGTTCTGGAAGCAGCTACTCTGTGAGCATCCTAGGACATCCAGGAGAAGGATCCACATGGAAAATCCCCAGGACCCCAAGTTCTCAGGAAGGCGCCACCTCACCCTTTGGATGGAAAACGTCATTTCGGCAAAGCGGGGGAGAGAGGCTGAACTGGTGGGGCTCTCAGAAAGCAACAGGGAAGGGCAGAAGGTGAGGTCTCCAAGAGAGCACAGGCCCCAACCTCGAGCCACTGCGCTCGAGGGAAGGGGACAAGAAAGTCACCCATGTCACAGCTGTCACAGGTCGCTCCTCTGAGTGCCCCTTCATCACGCTGCCCCCACGCGGATCCACCAGGGGAGCTGTGCAAACGACTGGGGCCCAGGCCTGGGCTCTGGATGTTCTCCCCGGCACTGGTCAGGGGAAGTGGGGTGCTGAGCTCTGTGGGGCTGGGGCGTCTCACAGGCATCAGGCCGAGGGGGGCTGCTCTGTACGCTTTGTGGAACCAGTCCCAGGATTGTGGCACTTGACCCTTGCGTCTCTCAGGCAGGCTCACATCCCACGCCTGGTTTCTAGGCAACAGGAGAGGGCAGGCCATGGCCACAGCATAGGAAGAGGGTGTGAAGTGACCTACGGGACCATAACCCACTCTGCCCGCGAGACAGAAGGGGTGCGACACTCACAGAGCAGCACGGCCCCGCGTGCTACGCAGGACATTCTGCCAGTTTCATTCAGCTCCGTGAAAAGTGCCGCCACGGGCTGGACTCACGAGGCGCGACGGATGACGGGTCGCCACTCCAAGGGGGGGTGCACAGGGACGGGTCTGTGTGTGCGAGTGAGAGAGAGTGGGGGGAGGTACAGAATGTGTGAGAGACACAGGGAGACACGCAGAGATGGGGGGGGAGTGGGGCTTTGGTGGCGGCAGAGACTAGGAAAGAGACTCACCAGAGGTCCGTAAATACAAGGGGACACGTCCCCATTGCTGTGGGAGTCTGACCACGACCAGTCTGCCTTCCACCCCGAGTCTGGCCTCAGAGCCCTGGGAGGCTCCCACCAGGGAGCACTGGGGACAGCAGGCTGGCCCCGCTCTGGGGAACACCATGGCACAACCTCCCCACACCACCCTGCTCCGGGCTGACACCTTGTCCTAACCAGAGGCCACACGGTGGCCACCCGCTGCAGAAGTCAGAAGCTCTCCTCCCTTGCCTTTACTCCGGTGCTGACGCCAGCCCCACATTGTCGCCTGGCTGTGGTCCCAGACCTCGAGCAACCTGAAATGTGATTCCGTCTCCCATTCTAAAGACAGAGGTGGTTGTGCCTGACCGTTCGTGGTTATCACGAGCCCAACGACTCGGGCCATCCTCAGAGGGACACCTCCTCCTCTGAAAACAGCCCAGAAAAAGGTTACCGTGAAATTGTTGGAGTGGCCGTCCCAAAGCATACCAGAATGGGATTCCGTCAAGGACACTGTGCACGCTGGAGGATGGATTCTGTTCACTGAGAGCTCGCCCCTGACCCCCAACAGCTGCCAGAACGATCTGTCCAGAATGCCTACAATGCTGGTCTGCTGTGTGACACCCACCCCCATTCAGAACTCCTTAACTGCTTCCCTTGGACCTTAAGACGCCATCCAGAGGTGACCCAAGGGCCTTCCTGTCCAGGCCTCGTTCAGCTCTCCAAGTTCGTAATGACTCCCCAGTGTCCAGCCCACGCTGTGGTCTCTCTCAACACTCGTGGTTTACCAGATGCCTCGGGATCACACAGCCTGGCAATGACCTGGGCGGAATAAAGGACTCTGTCCTCCTTCACGTGTGGCCCCAAGTGCCCCTGTGGCCGGCTGAGCAGGGATTGTGGTCAACACGGGGAGGACGTGAACGGGAACCAAGGTGGACAGAGAGAATGAATGCTCACAGGCAGAGCCAAGATTCTTCTTGGAAATGTGGGGTCAGCTTTACCTCCCAGAGGAGTAGAGGGCTGGCCGCTCGAGATCCCAAGCTCTGAGACCAAAGGGCTAACAAACTACGCTGACAACACAGAGGTCACATTAGGTCCGCGTCATACACATTTTATCTGGCCTGGGTTTTCGTATACTTAGGTGACCGTCTTACAGTTGGGAGATTTCCCATGAAAACCTGCATTTCTACTTGCTTTGGAAAAACTGGAAGGTCTGGGGCGTAAGACTCAAAAGTTTGCATGTCCACAACTGCCAGGACGACTACTCTCCTTGGGGGCAAGAGGCGGGCTCCAGCCAGACTCAGTCCCCCGCCCCCCCGCTCACCTGTGCACACATCGGCACTGCACCCCTACCTTCTCAGTGAGGCCACCAACCCGGCCCAGCTCCAACGCCATCTGCCATCCCCCTCACCTGGAAACACAGGAGGCACAGCCTCGTGGAAGAAACGATGCTACATGTTGTCCAAGCCTTCCGTTTCCCTCTTCTTTTTTTTTTTTTAATGACTCAAAATATTTATTGATAGATTATGATATAAGTTTTTGAATATTAAAGAAAACCCTAGAAATAATTTGGGCAGGAATGATCCCTCTTCTTGAGAAAACCACTCTCTCCTTTGAGTGGGGACACATGCTCCTCTTACCAATGAGCCCTGAGAACTACCAAGGGTCACCTCCGGGCTGAGGCGATGAAAAGATCCTTGCAGGGGCACCTGGGTGGCTCAGTGGGTTAAGCCTCTGCCTTCAGCTCAGGTCATGATATCAGGGTCCTGGGATCGAGCCCCACGTCAGGCTCTCTGCTCAGCGGGGAGCCTGCTTTCCCCTCCCTCTCTGCCTGCCTCTCTGCCTACTTGTAATCTCTCGCTCTCAAATAAATAAATAAAAATCTTTAAAAAAAAAAAAAAAGAAGAAGAAGAAGAAAAGAAAAGATCCTTGCAGGCCACGCATTCCACGAGCGGTGCCAAAGGAAAGACGCGGCAGCAAGGGAGCATCAGACCTCGCCTGGGAGAAGGGGAGGAAAAGCAAAGGCACGGAGCTGTCGGGGTCTGTTTGTTACTACAGCAGAGCCTGGGGTACTTGGACCAATCCGAGCATGGTGACCAAAACCATATCTGCCTCAGGCAGTTTGCTTAGTATGACATAATAACACAGCTGAAGTTCCTCAGCACTGTTGTCATCAGTATGTCCAGTTAGCAGGCAGTCCAGGCACTGAGCCCTCACAGTTGCCAGGAACTGGCTCACGTGCGCTATCATGAGCTTCCCGAGGCTCCTTTCCACGAATGCTGGGTCACCAACGTATGGTGGAAGCAGCTTGTGGCAAGGAGTAGGTCTCTTACTCCTTATGCCCCCCCCCCCGGGGTTGCCAGAGCCCCTGGAGCCGAAGCAGGTGGTCCCGCATGTCCGGAGTTGCCTCTAGAAGAGCAAGGAGAGTGGGGACGCTTGGGCTGAGGACTCTCCGTGGAGAGCTGCTTTCAAGGTGAGTTTCATCAACCTTCAGGACAAAATGGGAAACGTCGGGGGGTCGAGGACGGAACCCCGTCTGCCATGCACTCTGAACGTAGGCCCCGGGCCGCACGTCCCCGTGCCCGAGAGCCCTCCCTGGTTCGCTCCCTCGTTCCCTGGATCAGCCTCAGAGGACTGCGAAATACAAGCGAGTCCCAGCATCCCAGCGAACCAGCAGCCCCGGAAGTTCAAACGTACTTCACTCACTCAGCCGACTGTGAATGCGACGCCTTCGTGGCTCGGAAAGCGGGGCTTTTCCTCCCAACTACATCGTTCCTCGTCATGCGGTTCAGTTCTTTTCTAGTCGTATTACAGAAGGGCATGTCTTTTTCATGCCTACAGAGGGGGCCTGGGTTTCAGTCTGGGAAGTCCCACCCTGGACACACACTCCGGAGCCGCTGCAATGATCAGAAATCATGCAAAGACGAAAGCAAATGCTCCATGCGCCCAGAGGCTGCCACGGTCAGCTTGCAGAATTCTGCCTGCTGGTGTTGGAAGGATGGCCTGAGAGGCAGAACCAGAGGAAAGATCATTTTAAAAGCCCAGAGAGTTCCTGAGAGCCTAACGCGTCAGACCGTGTCTGGACTACAAGTTGACAAACCGGGGCTGAGAGCAAGCGGGTCTGAATCACCCAAGTCCCAGACAAGCACAGTGACACCCCATTCCCACCACTAAAGCATCAGCCCTGGAGGCTCGGTGGGGACCTTGTCAACCGGCAGACGTGCTGCTGCAGCGGGAGGAGTTTGTGGGCCTGAAGGTGTGGAGCAGAAGTTCCTGGCGTAGCCGAGAGGGGCAAGGGGTCAGGTGCCGAAGGTGACGCAGCCCCCATCCTGAGCCTCTAAGGCTTTTGCACCCCGTAAGCTGGGAGAGCTGAAGGCAGAAAGGCAGTGTGGCTCCTGGGCCCCGGTGACAGAAGAGCAGCCAGACCACCAGGCAGACGTAGGAGCTTGGGGACGGGGACAAGATATGCGGGAGCCCTGGCCTCTTCTAGTGCACTCGCATCCTCGGTACCACTGCGAGCGGCAAGTGCTGAGCACAGACACAGCTCGTGGATGGAACTTCGTGCTGCTCCCCTGGGGGCTCGTTTAAGGTCCTACAGGAGATCAGCCCTTCGCTGCTAGCGACCTGCGTACCTGTAGAATGAGGGCAAGTGTTAACACTCGACTATCTGGACGTGCACGTAGACAACCACAAGCTTAGTAGTGCTTTTTTAAAAGATTTTATTTATTTGTGAGAGAGGAAGAGAGAGAGAACGTGAGCACTCAAGCAGAGGGAGAAATGGGCTTCCCGCCGAGTGGGGGGCCCGACGTGGGGCTCCGTCCCAGGACCCTAGGATCATGACCTGAGCCCAAGGCTGACACTTAACCAACTGAGCCACCCAGGTGCCCCAGTAGCATTTATCAACTCTAATAAATTTGCATATTAATGTCATGCAGTGAAAGCAAACAAAATAAAATCTGAGGCATTGACATTATTGTGGTTTTAAAACTTTATTATATTTTAAAATCTGAAAACTGTAAAACATAGTATTCATACAAACACCTGAGGACTGTTCAACTGGGCACAGCATCTTTATACAAACAATTTGAAAAAAGATTAGGTTTAAATTACGATTTTGTCTCCTAACACAAAAGGAATAACATAGATAAACCATCCTTTAAATAGTTTCATTCTTATATAAAGTACATTTGGTTTTCTGAAAAAGAAAATGTACATTCATGCCCCTGGTGTATATTTTATTGGCATTTACAACAAATGGCTAAGACTTTTAGCACATATTCTCATAGCTTATCAACATTACCAAACTTAGACAAAGCAATTACTATAAACATATAGCACCATTTCCCCTTGAAAGTTCTAACTTTAAAAATACAGCCCCAAATGATAAGTCAGATTTAATGCATCTTCCAAAATTTAGCAGAATAAATGGCTCAGAGCTAAGCAAAGTAAGTAGAAACATTGCATAGGACAGAGAGCTTCCCTGTATGGAAACCAACCTACGGATTGTTTCTTATCCCCTGAAGACAAAGCTGAGAGGTAATAATAATAGCAAATGATGCACATATTTTTTTTACAGAATAAAGACCTCTAACTATATAAATAGTTCACCATTACCTCTGTGGCAGTACAAAGTGCCATATTAAATTCAAAAAAGAACAGATTTACTTGTTTATATACCTACACGTATGGAATAATATATAAATAGGGTATAGTATCCATATGAGGAATAAGCACAGACAATAAAATATTTATCTTTAAAAAATTTGGGCACAGGTGTCTTCATATAGAGATGTGAGAAATGACTGCCCAGTCAAATGTTTACACTTAGCGAAAATATGTAATGTTTTAAAATAATAGGTATATTATTGAAAAAATTTAATCGGACTCTATCCAAACCACCCTTGTAGTATAATATCTCCTGCATAAACAACCATTCTATTTATCGTACAATTGTTCAAAAGTTATTAAAAACTGATTAAGAACACTTTATGAAAGTTTATAAGCTTGCTTTTTTTCTTTAAATATGAACAAATATAACATACAGAGAAATAATAACAAAAGGATAATAATTTATATGGCTTTCCCTTTCTAGAAACTGGCAGAACAGAAACAGAACTTGCAGTAACAGACACAAAATATTTGGAGAAAGAGATCGTATCTACAGTTGCATCTTTAAATTTTCTTCTAAGGAAAACTTCTCACAGATTTCATTAGAGAACTTGTCAGTCCCTGATACTTCCCCCTTTGGGATTTAGCTGTTTTGGTTCTATATATAAACATTAACTGAAATCAAAGGTGTTTCTCTGTTTCCAGCATGAAAATACATTTGTAAAGTGTATAAGAAAATGATGGAAAGACATAAAGAACTCCCAATTTGAATATGCTAATACTAACATGTAAATGGTTTTTAAAGAAGTAGATTGGACTATCATGTTGTTCTGCAATTCTGGATATCACAGATTTTAGAGGAACTGTCTACCAAATGAAAGCTTCTAAGAGAGTTAAAATATTTTTTAAATTAAAAGTTACCAGGACAATAAAGAATTCTGTCCAATCTAAACTTACACATTTTTTTCAATTGTATTTTCCTTCTTTAAGTTTTTCAATGTAGTAACACAACTTTAATGCTGGCCCCAGCTTCAGCCCCATGTACTTCATCATCACATCACTTTTGAGTAGTAGCAGAGCCTTCCCATCAATTTCCTACAGAGAGAAAGAAATTACAATGAGTAATGCATTCATATTTTATCAAATTGTATATAAAAACATGTAAAATCGAGAGCAGTTGTACATTCTCGATATATAGTCTCTGAATATGTATTTATTTCCTGAAAACTATTAAAAGTATAATTCATACAGTAAGATATCATTTGATAGTTTTTAAGTTCACTTCAAATTTTAAGAAAAAGGAAATTTAATCCAGTATCTTTCAAAATTGGCCTAAGCACCAAACTATCTGGTTTTAAATACTGTGTGTTGAATAAAATACTACATTATCTATGACAAAGTTTAGAAAGTTATGAATTGTAGAAACAAATTTCAGACGGTCACTAACTTTATTTAAAAAGGCTGGGGATATGAGGATGTCAGCATCAATGCAAACTGTAAATGTGTTACACAGTGTTGTCTTTATGTTGAAAGCTAATCGGTTAGTTGTCTGAAGCTAAACTAATTAAATGCTAAAACTAATTACTGACTTCCTTTAGAATACTGAAAAGGACAGAAGACATTTGGTCACCGATTTCTTAGAAAAGACTATAAACATTACTTAATAGACACAAGGCATCCTCCTAAAATTTTTTATTTCCTTAATTAACCAATTTATGTCAGAGAAGCCATAGTAATTGGTATTCATGAGCTCCTATTTAAAATAAAACTACACTTAATCTTACACAGTTGCTGGATTCATTGGGCATCATTAACAGGGAGGACACCCTGTCACAGCTTGTGGTTACCCCCTCCTACTCACGGTCCTGGGGCCGAGCAGGGAGCAGGTGGGGAGGAGGATCCTTGTGGGAGAAGACATCTGAGAGTGGCCATGCTGAATCATCTTCTCTTGAGAACTTGAAGACTTGTAGTATTTTAGGTACTCGGGTACCAATTTAAAGCACAGATCCAGCCTCTACCATTTAAGAATCTAACTTTGGGTCAAGTAACCTTTCTCACATATGAAAAAATCAGTTGATAGGGTTCCCCCACCATCCACACCAATCAGCATCCATCCAACTGAAGGGCCTGCACAGAGGTCATTGAAAGGCATTACGGCAGGAAAACCGGATCAAAAGATACATTACATGTTGCCTGAAGAGGTCGGCGAGGGGGCCTGATATCTGAGGATCTTTATGTTTCATAAACTGTATCACTTCATCCACAGACCAGGTTGAAGGGTCCTTAGAGAAGCCTTGTTTCAGGACACTGGGGTCAGGTACAGCTATATAACTTGGAGCTTCAATGGGGGGAAAAAAGACAAATCATACTTGACCTGATCATTATCCTGAAAGAAGAGATGTTAGGTAGGGAGAATTGGTCCCATTCCAGGAACCTTCTGTTAAGCACCCCGGCAAGGACTCAGGTCTCCGAGCGAAGAATCCAGTGGAAGCGTAGATTAGGATGACCTGAGGATGGCTACCCGAGAGCACCCCATCTGACCTCCCCCAAACAACAAAAGTAGCTTCAGAGTTTACATTAAAGCGTCAAAAATCATAAAGCAGACTGATCAAATCTGAGGCCTTGTTGGCCACAGGCAAAGACAGCAAAAGATCTGTTGCTTGGGTTAAATTAGGTTAATCTAAACTAACCTATTACTCTTTAAGTATTTCAGTGAATTTCTCTCTATCTCTCTTATCTTGGTCTGTCTGGATTAGGTTTCTTTTACTAGCTAAATACAATGGAAAGTCTCCAGATTTAGTTTTATAGTTGCTTAAATTTACTCACTTTAATCAAGGAATTTCAATAACCCCATTATCTTTGAGAACCAAAGTAGTTCTACTGAATCTCTCCCATGTATTCAATATGGATATTGTTAGCACCACTTTACTCTTTAAATTCCTGTCTCTTAAGGCTTAAATGCCTATCTGAATTTTGAAGAAAAAAGGATTATTTTCTGCTTGGCTAGGTCAAAAGTAATTTTAACATTATACTGAATACCTCTCTCGAGTTTAATTGCATAGTAATATTCTGGTTGAATGTTTATAGGTAAAAAAATAATAATAATTTGAGACATAGAATAAAGTAAGTACTGATACCTCAAAAAGTTTTAGCTGTGCTATTCACCAAGTTGTGCTGTAATTTCTTTGTGTCCAGACAAGTATTCATTTTACTCAACCAGAGTGCTTGTCTCACAAAAGTAAGTGTGTAATAAGAGAAGTGAGTTTTGTAATTGCCAGGAAGATCTGTTTCTTTAAACCAGGACCGTCAACACAAATTTGGTCTTTTCTGGTGTGAATTAACCAAAGATATACTTTATCTTTCCTATCATCTGGGCTCTAGCCATTTTAAGGCCATTTTGAGTATTTACCCAGGTAAAGGGCAAAGAAAAACAAGATAAAGGAACTCAGAATGGTAAGTTTTTTTGTGTGAAGCTCAAAAGTGTACTTATTTTCTCTTTCAATGTCACAGCTTTGATGTAAAACAAAAACTCTTTACTAAAACATATTTTCCCTTTCTCTTGTCAGAGATAAAAATGTTGGTCATATCTACTAAGAAATGTTACTGTAGTGTTTCAACCCAAATGAAAATGATGATGTTAGAGATCATGCCATGCTGAAGGCAGTCTAATAATTTAGACAGAAAGTCTTCTCCTTTAGTTCTAAGGAAGACTTAATTTAAGATGAAAAAATTATTGGCAAAGCTAATCAAGCTAATCATACCTCTAATTAACTTTTTTGTGGGGTTCCTGGTTTATGTCATCAGAACCTGGTATAGTTACGTCTTAAATAACATGTAACCAGTTTTATAGGTTACTACAGAAAAACTATATGCAAAAATATACTTTATGGTATAAAATTACAATTTTATCTTAAAAATAAAAACTGTAAGATCATCTATTTTTAATTCATTATGGAGAAATCATTTAATTGGGCCCATATCTTCAGAACAATCAGAGAAGTTGCAAACATTAGTGTTATTCAAATAATTATATGTGAAAAACAATCAAAGTCCAGTCGTGCTTTTCTCCTGAATGGCTCTGTTTTACATACACTAGAATATCAGTTAAGTGTTTCTGAAATAAAGAAACGTGATTTGATTTTATCCACAACATTACTGGATTTCTTTCCTATAATAAAAACGAACAGTTTATTTCATTAAAATAATGGGGCAGGACAGGAGGTTGTAAGAGCATCACCAGCAATCAGGGGCGGACTCAGCTTTAAGTAACAGTTCCAATACCTTGAATGACACCTCGATACAGTTTCCAAGTGAAATGCTTACCTATTCTCTGGAGATGGAAGCATCCCAGCAGTTAAGCATACAGCCTGGAATCAGAGTGCCTGGATTCAAGGACTAACCCAGCCACTTTCTAGCTGGGGACCTTAGTCAAGTGACTTCTTAGATTTCTCACATGAAAGTGTTTACCGGCATCTACATCTTAAGGAATTATTGTAAAGATGTACCATATAAGGCCATATAAAATATTACATGCCTGGCACATGTCAGATAGCGATGAGGATGATGCTGATTTCCATTACTAATAAGTAAATTACCAGTAAGTAATATTATTACTATTAGTCTTTCCACTCCTGGAAATACCAAAATATTGGCTTCTCAAGCCCAAGTACAGGCTACTTTGGCATAGCAGTGTTAGTCATACATTTGAAAGTGAGACATTCAGTATCAGGGATAACCTTTTATAGCCTTTTACTGAGAAGACCTGTCTTCAGAGCTTATTTTGTGAAAATACCTAAAAATTCTGGACACACTACCCCTTCATGAGATACGCATCTACCACCAGACTCCTCGCACACATCACTCTGAAAGCGGAGACGATCTACATGAGGTGGGAGATGGGGGGATGACATTCAATATGTCAGCATGTATGCAGCGCAGTTGCCCATAGAAAACATCCATGAAGAAAAGCAATCAAGTTGGATGGTTCCTACTGCCTTCAATACTCACCTTGCCTAGATGCCTACCAGGAAAAAAGGGACAAAACACATTCCCACCCTTACCCCACCTTGCCCCACCCCCTTCATCCTTGAAAGGGTACAGGGTAGCTATCTTTGCACATGGAAAACTAATCTGGCTTTTTCCAGATGGCAACAGGACGCTGCCCTGTGTACACATACTGTGTACTCCTGGTGGGTCAGAGGGAATAACTGAAGGTATGGAGAATGGGGAAACAGCTATAGCAACAGAGTACCAGAGCCAGAGCTGGGAGCCACACGCAAGCTGGAGTCAGGAAAAGTCTCAAGAGAGACAAGGAAGAGAGTACATCAGAGAGGAGAGGAAGTGCATCTTTCCAGGCCTCAGAGTCACAGGAGGTTTCTGAGTCCAGACGGTATCCAGTGAAATGATCGATTACAATGGAACCATTAATCAGAACAACTGATCTACGAAGTCTCTGTGAGAGACGTGGCTGGTGACCCAGATCCCCAGGGACAGTTCTATGCTGCCATGAGGATCAGAGCATCTATTGACAGCAACGAAAACAGGGAGGACTCAAAACTCCTCAATGTTGGCACTTTCTCCAATGTGATACACTCTCAGAGGATGCTGTTAGGCAAAGAAACCTTAAGGAGAAAGAAACACATTGGTTGAAAATCACTGTTTTTAAATATACCTTCACTTTTCCTCTGCATTTGGAATTTAACTTCATGGTGACTGCTCTTGGTAGATTTGGTCCCCACTAGTGCTGAACTTGAGGTGCTTGGAGCACTCGGAGAAAAACTCCAGGAGACTGCAGCATGAGTGCTTACAGGATTTCTGCTGGTAGGGCTTAAAGAATTTGCTGGATTTGGTGGTGAGTTTTCGGAATCTTCAGGAAGCTTTTCCTCTTTGGGCATGCCACTTCCCTCACAAGACAGTTGTTCTTCTACAAGAAAAAAAGACAAAGACAATGATCTTCAGTAGACTTATAGCTTAAATACTATTAAAAGTTCAAAACATCTCCAAAGCTTCAAGAGTTCACTTAAGCCAAGCTATACTGAACCACAAACCTCTCACATAAATTACATGGCCACCTCCATTTCTTGGCATTTACAGTAATGGACACTGTCTTAAAATCCAAATTGATTCCACTATGTCTCCTGTATTTCTCATGGCAATTGTCCCTTCCCCATCTTGCTACCTAAGGCTGTAAACACTTCACTAAAGCATTCATTTTTAGGAATGCAGTTCTTCACAACTATTATAATATGATCATACAGTTGGCTTCTAACATTTGCTTACTACTTGGACACTCAAAAATTCCAGTGGGGAAAGGCACTAGTTTTTCTATTCACTGTTTATCAGCTTTTAGCAATACAGAGCTGAATGGAAAATGTTACTGTAATTGTTTCATTTTTATCTAAGGAGAAATGACCATTGTGTACTTCTGAAGGGAATGAAATGCTCAAGAAAACTGATGAAGTAGTAGTAGCCTAAATGCTCAACTGATTTGGGCAAATACACACCCCCACCCAAAAGCATATAGTTAAATGGTAGTCGAGTGACTTTTCTTCCCATTCCAGGAACATGTAAATACTATTTACCTTTAGAGGCATACACCTTTGTTTTGGGGAGTTTAGGTGACACAGGAACAACATAAGGTGGAGGTTCCTGAGAAGGCCGTTTGGGGCTTTTTTGTGTTATATCTTCTTTAACTGTTTAAAAAAAAGGTGTTTGTTATAACTAACATTTTTTGAGCATTTTCAGATCATCAGCATATAACACTTCTGTTTCTAACGCATTTGCCTACTGTAACTTCAACAATTTATCAATTATTTGATTATTTATGAATAATATTTGTTGATTTCATCCCATTAAATTTCCAGTGACATCCCATTCAGGAGCTAAAAGCATTATATCCAGGCATCATTTATTCGAGGGTCATCACATATCTCTAAATATCTCAGGAAGCAGTGAGGCGATCAATTATAATGTGTCTAAAAAGGCCTGAGAAAACTGTTCCCATGAAAAAAATAAAGTTAAGAATTCAGAGAAGGAGGAGGCAGTGTACAGTGGACATCTCGCTTTATAGGCAATAGTCCTGGCCCAGAGCTACCCTTACTATAGCTCTACAGCTTACTTATTATTAAAGCAAATGCATTTTTACCTAAAGGACCACTCTTTAAGGTATGATCCTGAAAGTAATCACATCTCAAATTATTAATTAGACTCTAAATATCAGTCAGTATCTTGATTTAACCTCCAACTAAAAGGAAAAATTAAGTGTAACAGAAATCTAAAAAATCTGATAACAGAACCTGAGTGAGAAGAAAGATTGCAATGAGAAAGTACCAAAGTCAAACTTCAACTGGTTCAAAATAGCTGGGGGCCAGGCGTAGGTGTGCTTATTCTTAAGATCATCTGCCATCTGGTTACTGGCTGATTACTAAACAGTCTAAGAGAGTTCTTACCACTTGGTTTTATTTTTAATCACGGACTACAAAAACCAATAGGCAAAACATATTTCAGTGAATGGCAAATATTTCTACAATTAGGACATTTAAATTCCTATAAAGAAAAGAATTGACTTTTTTCATACTCATTTAATGCTACAGAAAATTCAAATCCTAATGTATAGTTTTCTATAGATACACGTTACCTCAGAACCTTAGCAAGATCAGAAAATGTCTTCTTTTACTTATAATATTCTAATGCTTTCTTACAAAGTTAATGAAGCTGGTGTATGGTCTACTATCTGAGGCTGATAAAACATAAACATGACTCTCGACTTCTGCTTCTGGGTATTGTAGGAAGCTCAGGCACAAAACTTTTCCTGCAGAGATAACTAGAGAAAGCCAAATAATTTACAAAATACTTTAAAAGTCCTCATAGAGAGACACTTCCAGGATGACTGACTAAAGACCTCCAAAAATTCACTTCTTTATAAAAATAACAAAGAGATCAGCAAAATTAATTTTTTCAAAAACTCTGGACATTATGTAAAGGCTTACAACAATCAAAAAGGCATTTGTTCCAGAAAATAGTGGCAGAATCTCCAAAAGAACAGCAAACTCTGTGGCATTTTATCTTCCCTACCATCATCCCCTTCACTGTTTTTGCAGTAGCTTTGCAAACCAACAGGTTCATAACTACTGTGGCTGTGAAAACCCCCACATCGTAGCAGTTACTGGAGGGAACACAATGGGTTTGGAGCTCTCAAAAGGCCCTATCCCCAAAGAACCATCACAATTTGACCAACCTTGAAGCTCAATAGAAAGCTCTGCTCTCAGGGCTTGTTTTATTGGACCTAAATCAGAGCGTCCTCGGTGTGAACAGTCCTATTTCTAAGGCATTGCTCTAACAAGCAAACAAACTAAATAAAATCCACAGTAGTAATTGTTTAACACTATAGTTGCCCAGTCGGCGCTGACAGGAAACTGACCCAAAAGCTTTAAAAACAAACCTGGAGAATAAAATGTCCATTGGGAGACTTTGAAAACCACAGATATACTCCTGGGAATCTAGAAGGCATACATATGTATGCATAAGGCTGTATCCATGCCCAGGAAAGACCTAAGACCTTAACTTAGGTCTTTCATTTCTTGCTGACCTTGAGGCTCTGCACAAAGCAGACTCATAAACTGCCTCCTGGAATGTTCAAGGTAAAGTCCAACACATACATAAACTCTGTGGCAAAGGATGGGAGACATACTGGTTGCACACATTTATGAAAATCCCTATCCAATCATTTGCTGAACACTAAGCTAAATGAGCAGAATTCAGTGGCCCCATACAATAAATGAGCCTAGGAAGTCATTAGGATTGTCCAGGAAAGTCACTATACCAAAGCACCAGCAAGGGAAGGGGTAAAATCTGATCTTCAGAGTTACTGCTTTACACTCTTAGGTCCAGTTTTCAATTAAAAATTAGGAGACATGCAAGAAACATCAAAGTATGGCCCATAAAAAGGGGGGAAACAATCAATAGAAACTGCCTCTGAGAAAGTACAGATACTAGAGTTACCAGACAAGGACTTTAAATCAGCTGTTTATGTTCAGAGATCTAGAAAAATAATAATCATGTCTAAGGAACTAAAGGAAAGTATGCAAACAAAGTCTGATCAAATAGAGACTATCGATAAAATGATAAAAATAACAAAAAAGAACAAAATCAAAATTTAGGAGTTGAAAAGTAATATAAATAAAATGAAGCATTCACTAGAAGGGCTCCAGAGGGGCGCCTGGGTGGCTCAGTGGGTTAAGCCGCTGCCTTCGGCTCAGGTCATGATCTCAGGGTCCTGGGATCGAGTCCCGCATCGGGCTCTCTGCTCAGCAGGGAGCCTGCTTCCTCCTCTCTCTCTCTGCCTGCCTCTCTGCCTACTTGTAATCTCTCTGTCAAATAAATAAATAAAATCTTTAAAAAAAAAAAAAGAAGGGCTCCAGAGCAGATTTGAACTAGCAGAAGAAAAAAATCAGCAAATTTAAAAGAAAGGTCAACTGAGATGATAAAGTCTAAGGAACAGAAAGAAAAAAGAATGAGGGCAAATGAACAGGCCCCAGAGACCTGTGGGGTGCCATCAAGGACACCAAAATACACATAATGTTAGATTTCCAGAAGGAGAGGTGACAGAGAGAAAGGGACAGAAAGACTATTTGAAAAAGTAATGGCTAAATGTTTCCCAGATTTGATGAAAAGCATTAATCCAAACATCCAAAAAATTCAACTACCTCCAATGAGGATAAATTAAAAGATATCCACACCTAGAAAAAACACAAACTATCAAAAGCAAAAGACAAAGAGAATCTTGAAATTAGCAAGAGAAAAGCAAATCATCATACAGGGGATCTTCAATAAGATTAACAACTGACTTCTCATCAGAAACTATAGAGGCTTGGGCGCCTGGGTGGCTAAGTGGGTTGAGCCGCTGCCTTTGGCTCGGGTCATGATCTCATGGTCCTGAGATCGAGTCCCACATCGGGCTCTCTGCTCGGCACGGAGCCTGCTTCCCTCTCTCTCTCTCTCTTTCTGCCTACCTCTCTGCCTACTTGTGATTTCTCTCCGTCAAATAAATAAATAAATATTTTTTAAAAAAAGAAACTATAGAGGCTAATAGGAAGTAGTATGATATATTCAAATTGCTTAAAAAAAAAAAAAAGACAGTCAAATAAGAATTCTACCTCCAACAAAACTAGAGTTTAAAAAATGAAGGAGAGGATGCCTGGGTGGCTCAATGGGTTAAAGCCTCTGCCTTCGGCTCAGATCATCCCAGGGTCCTGCGATCGAGCCTCACATCAGGTTCTCTGCTCAGCAAGGAGCCTCTGCTGCCCCCTCTCTGCCTACCTGTGATCTCTGTCAAATAAATAAATAAAAATCTATTTTTAAAAAATGAAGGAGAAATAAGAAATTCTTCACAAATAAAAAGTGAGGGGCCCCTGGATGGCTCAACTGGATAAGCATCTGACTCTTGATTTTGGCTCACATCATGACCTCAGGGTGGTGGGATCAAGCCCCGTGTCAGGCTCTGCCCTGAGGGGAGTCTGCTTGAGATTCTCTCTCTCCTTATGCCCCTCCCCCTGTTCTCTCTCTCCCTAAAATACTCCTTTTTTTTAAAGTGAGAAAATTTGGGGCGCCTGGGTGGCTCAGTCAGTTGATCATTTCCCTTTGGCACAGGTCATGATACTGGGGTACTGGGATTGAGTCCCAAGTAGGGCTCTCTGCACTGCAGGGAGCCTGCTTGTCCCTCTCCCTCTGCCTGCTGCTCCTCCTGCTTGTCCTTGCTCTCTGTCAAATAAATAAACTCTTCAAAACAATATTTTCTTAAAAAAGTGGGAAAATTCCTCACTTGAACAGCTTACCTACAAGAAATGAAATAACATTCAACAGTGACTCAAATCCACATAAAAAGTTAAAGAATACTGGGGCATCTGGGTGGCTCAGTCATTAAGCATCTTCCTTTGGCTCAGGTCATGATCTCTAGGTCCTGAGATAGAGCCCCATGTTGGGCTCCCAGTTCAGTGGGGAGTCTGCTTCTCCCTCTTCCTCTGACTCTCCCCCTGCTTGCGCTCTCTCTGTCTCTCAAATGAATAAATAAAATCTTTAAAGAATAATAAAATGTTTAGAGATGAATTTAGCAAAAGAAGTACCAGATGTGCTTTTTTTTTTTTTTAAAGATTTTATTTATTCATTTGAGAGAGAGACAGTGAGAGAGAGAGCATGAGCGAGGAGAAGGTCAGAGGAAGAAGCAGACTCCCCATGGAGCTGGGAGCCCGATGCGGGACTCGATCCCGGGACTCTGGGATCATGACCTGAGCTGAAGGCAGTCGTCCAACCAACTGAGCCACCCAGGCGTCCCCCAGATGTGCTTTTTGAAAACTACAAAATACTACTGAAATAAAGGAAGACCTAAATACATTTACATCCCATATTCATGAACTAGAAGATGTGATATTAATTTTCAAGAGATCTTATTTGAGTTGGGAGGGAGACTGAACATGCAAGCAAGGGAGGAGTAGAGGGAGAGGGACAAGCAGACTCCATGCTGAGCATGGAAGTGGATGCAAGGCTCAATTCCAAGACCCTGAGATCATAACCTAAGCTGAAATCAAGAGCCACCCAGGCACCCCGAAGACCCAATATTATTAGATGGCAACAATCCCCAAATTGATCCACAGATGGAACATAAATTCTACTAAAATCCCAGCAGAAATTGACAAGCTGAACTTAAAAATCATATGGAAACTCAGAATTGCCAGAACAGTCTTGAAAAAAGGAGAACGAAGTTGGAAAACTCACACTTCCCAATTTCAAAACTTACTACAAAAAGCTACAGTGATCAAGATCATGGGGTACTGGGGTGCCTGAGTGGCTCAGTTGGTTAAGTATCTGCCTTTGGCTCAGGTCATGATCTCAGGGTCCCACTCCCTTTCTTGCGTGCTCTCTGTCAAATAAATAAAATCTTTAAAAAAAAAAAAGAGTAGTATGATACTGCCATGAGGATTGACATACAGATCAATGAAAAATAAAATCCAGGAATAAATCCACATATTTACAGCCAACTGATTTTTCACAAGGGTGCCAAGACAAGTCAATAGGGAAAAGAGTAGTCTTTGCAACAAATGGTGCTGGGACAATTAGATATTCACATGTGAAATGAAATTAGACCCTATCTCACTGTATATAGAAAAATTAATTCAAAATAGATCAATAACTATACATATATCAGCTAAAACTATAAAATCTTAGGAGTAAACATAGGAGTAAATCTTTGTAAAATTGTACTAAGGAATATTTTCTTAGGTATGACACCGAAAGTACAAGAAATAAAAGAAAAAAATAGATAAGTTGGACTTCATGAAATTAAAAACTTTTGTGCTTCAAAGGACACCATCAAGAAAGTGAACAGACAACCTACGGAACGAAGAAAATATATGCAAAGGATATTTCTGATATGGAACTTTATCCAGAATATATAAAGAATATAACTATAACAGAAAAAACATAATATATAAGAAGCACAAATATATTTTATTTCTATGTAGTAAAAAGACAAAGAACCCAAATAAAAATAGAGAAAGGGTTTAAATAGACATTTCTGCAAAGAAGATCTACAAATAGCCAATAAGCACATGAAAAGATCCTTAACCTCAGCCATTAGGGAAATGCAAGTCAAACCACAGGATACTTTTCATGTTTTGAGACTCAACTTCATTATGAATATAAGAAACTACTTGTCCACTTTGAATGAACAAAAACAACTATATATTATACATGTCTAATTAGTTCATGGTGGCTAAAACTTTTACTTTGAGGAGGGCACTAAAGTATACAAGATTCTCGTATTAATTATAAAATAGAAGCACAGTATAAAATTTTACATTTTCTCTCACCTGATTTTTTATCATGCTCTGCAGGACTAGAAGTATTACCTCTGTAAGAGCTAAAAGGCTGGCTACTCAAAAGGTTATCACACTGTAAGCTGTGGCATAAAGTCTCAAGAAAGCGTAGAGCAAATGATGCACTATTCACCGGAGGGAGCTGGATAGAGTGGGTTTCCCCATCAAAGGAAGCTATTGGGGGTAAAAGAGATGTCAGAGTTACCTCGTAGAAAGATAAAACTACAACATCAAAACAAGTATCAATTTTGGAAATGTAGGATTAATCTAACTTGCGGTTTTTGTAATTTGTAAAGGAATATTCTTAAATTACGAAGGCCCTTCTCATTCGAACACAATAGCCTATATTGGTAAAAGCATTCTCATTTAACAAATATTCATAAGGCAAACAACATCAAGGGCAGCAGCAGCAACCCAGTGATCTATAGCACTTCTGGCTACTCTAAGCATTCTGTGGGCATAAATGTAGTATCTGATCAGTCAGGAAAGGCAGTTGTATCTTATCTCATAAGCACTTCTTGAGTCACATTTTCACTTACAGCTTCTTACAGATCAGTCTTTTTTCTAAAAACATTAAAATATATTATCAACCAAGGTATTTTGCCTATAGTGAACTTAATAAAGCATGTAAAAAAAAATATTTTACCTCCATTTACAGTATGACTCTGACCATTGTCTACTTTGAATGTAAAGTTAAACTTTCCCAGAGTTAAAAGTCTATCAACAGGCACTTATTATAAATATTCAATTATATCAATGTAAGTATGCCAATATTATAAGTAGTTAATAAACTCTAAGTATAATAAGATCATCTATTTATTATAAAATCCTTGCCTTTTTCAAACCTAAAATCAATTCATAAGTAAAGCTGAATAAAGGATTAGCTGAGCATACCAGTTATCACTTCTCCTCCACGATGATCTGGCTTAAGAAATCCAAAAACAGTCTTACTTTCAATGGCACAATCGACACAAGCCTGCACGGTCCGCCGGAGCACCACATTCACGGGGCCCGGGCCAAAGTGGTCAGGAAGCTGCTGGATTTTCTTCTGATCCAGGTGAGGACCAGAGTTTCCATGTTTGTTTACATAGACACAGACTTCAGGAAACATGTGTATATAAATACAACAAAGATTGGTTAAAAGCAACATAAACACTACGTGATTATTCACTATATCCCACTAGCCACACTTCACTCAAAGAGAACCCAAATATAAACTATCAACAATCATCTCTGCTACCTAAAAGTATATATGTAATTAATTTTTACATTTGTATAAAGATATTAAATCTAGAAATAATCCAAATGCCTATTCAGTTTTCTAGAATTCTGCCTAAAATAATAATAAGACCTATCCAACTTTTAGTAGCATCATAAAATAATTTAAGATTTTTTTAAATTTATTTGAGAGAGAGAAAGAGAGATAGAGAGGGACACGAGCAGGGAAGTGGGAGAGGGAACACAAGCAAGGAGAGTGGGGGAGGGTTGAGCGGGGAGCCGGATGCAGGACTCAATCCCAGGACCCTGGGATCATGACCTGAGCCTAAGGTAGATGCTTACCAACTGAGCCACCCAGGAGCCCCTCACAAAACCATTCTTCACACATTCCCACACCATGTAAAATGGTATAAAGATAAATACTTTCACCTTTTAACTGTATACACAGTACAAGAATTTTGTCAAAACTGGTCATGTTAATATACTCTTTGGACTGAATTTATTTTAAACCACCAACATTGCACCTTCAGTGTATTTTCTAAAGTAACCAAATAATTTAAGATACATGTCACACAGTAAGTTCTAATGACCTAGAATAATTTTTTTCATTAACCTAAGGAAAATAAAAATGGCCTTTATATACTGCCAAGGTTCACTAAAGAAAATTTAAAAATAACACTTTCCTACGTATAATAATAGCATATGACTTAGAAGCAATCATCTGTAATCACACAAATGTCACATTTCCATAATATTTCTTCACTGAGAATCAATAAATATAAATCAACATACAATGTAACAATATGAGTACATTATTACCAAACATAAAATATACTATCCCCTCAAATCAAGAAGCATGTGATTTTTATCCATTACCTAATTTATATTGCCAAATTTTACATTTACATGGTCGATATTCAGTACAATAATCTCACTTTCACTATGCTGAAATACAAGATAATTTAAGCTTGGGGCAATAGCCAAAGAAAGGATGGACTCCGTCACAGAAATGAAAGGGCTGTTAAAAACTTAACCAGGGGGTGCCTGGGTGGCATAGTTGGTTGGGCGTCCGACTCTTGGTTTTGGCTCAGGTTGTAGTCTTGGGATTGTGGGATCAAGCCTGGAGTTGGGATCCACACTAAGTGCAGAGTCTGCTTGAGAATCTCTTTTACCCCTCCAGCTCATGTTCTCTCTCTCTCTCCCTCTCTCTCTAAAATAAGTAATAAATCTTTTTTAAAAAAATAAAAACCCATGGTGCTGATGGGATGGACAAAGTCCTACTGAACACAAGTGATGCTAAACAAAGATTTCAATGTTTTATCTCCTTTGTGTTATACTTATTTAGCTAGTCTCTCCTGCCAACAGACAAAAAATCAGGAATAATAAACTGATAATCTGTAAGTGATTTCGATTTCAAAAAATAATTTCTTTTTAATCAGGAAAAAAAAACTGGGGAGAAGGGTCCAAGGAACAGAAGAGTGTAAGAAAGACAAAGAACTAGGAGAAAAAGCAGTGTTACCTGCTTTAAAAAAATAGGAAGGGAACAAGAAAACATAGAAGAGATGACAAATAAAAGGGGGATCTGTTCAGTCTAGGTTAGTGTCATTTCATACTCTTCACATAACTGAGAATAATTTAAAGTCATCATGCCCCTTGACAGGTAAAGCTATGTCAAGATTTTAAAAGACATTTTAAAAACATTGGAAGTAGCTTTAAAAGTACATACAAGACAAAAAGACACTGTGAAATAAGACAAAGGGAAAAGAAAAATAGATTTGACAATGTTGTAAATTTTGCAAATCTTACCAAGTTAAATAAAATACTTTAAGAATAGTGAAATTTCAAGTGACTTGTGTATTTAAACAGTTTTTCCTTAACATCAAAATGAACTAGAATTTCAAAATACTTTAATACGAAAAATGCTAAGAAAAAACCCCAAAAACGTGTCTTATCATCTTTTTTCCTCTTATTTTATTCCTCAAATTCAAAGACACTAAAATAACACAGAGTGAAAGATTAGTAATTTTACACCTTTTAAAAAAATACTAATTTACCTGTTGACATCACTATTTTAGATGTACCAGGAGTGGCATCCTTATCATATGAAACACGACGGTCTCTTGCCAGGGATTTTATAGAAGCTGAAGATGTAGAACACAAAACAGGAAAATATTTTTCCTGTTTAAAAAAAAAGCACAGGCATATATTATACATTTTTTAAAGATTCTTAGATAAGGAGGTTAGAAAATTGTCAGCATCACTGGTCACAAATGATCAGCTGTCAGAAGTCCTTACGGTTGGAAACCCCTGTGTGTGTCACAAATTACAGTACTTTCCGAACTCTGCTCCTCAGAGAGGCCTATGAGCCAGTCAGGCAGGAGAAGAGACCAGGAGTATGGGATTCCCAGCATTACCCCTCCTCCAACAGGTCACACCTTAGCCAAATAGCTCACTCTACAAAACTTGTTTTTATTTTCTGAGGCTCCCTGTTAGGCAAGTTTTTTTCACACTGCTAAAGTAAAGTCTGCAAATCCAATTCAGCAACACATCAAATGGGGGTGGGGAACTTTAACAAGGCAGCGGACGGACTTTGTCTTTACAAAGCAGTCACTCATCTGGTTTTTACTGCATCTGGCCTGCATTTCTCCATATTATGTATGATAATTTTGACAAAATTACAAGTGGTTTCCTAAAGTCCATATAAAATTATGCCTATTGTATATAAGAAACAGATGTCTTCTGGACATTCTTAAATATCACTAGTGTTTTTATTTATTTTATATCAACTTTGAGGTTTTCTTGGAGCTACCTTCAAACACGGCTCTCCAATGTCAGAGAAGGGGGTCTTGTACCTAGAAAAGGTAATAATAGAGGATATTTTAAAAGCAGGGACAAAGGAGGATAAAATAGGATAACATTCAATGTTGTATTTTCCTTGTTTAAATTAATGACTGTCATTTGGGTTCACTGTATTCTAGTAAATCGTGGTTTTTTAAAAAGATTTTTATTTATTTGTCAGAGAGAAAGAGAGCACAAGCAGGGGGCGTGGGAGGGGGAGAATCAGACTCCCTGCTGAGCAGGAAGTCTGCCGCAGGACTCAATCCCAGGACCCTGGAATCATGACCTGAGCTAAAGGTAGATGCCTAACCAACTGAGCCACCCCGGCATCCCAAAATCACGTTATTTTTTAAGAACTGAATTATAATTATAGTGTTGATACATTCTCATCCTTTCAGATATTAAAAATCTGAATCTTTTGACTTAAGACATACCAAGACAGTATGCTTCTATTAACACTGTAAATTGAATAAAGGGACATTTATTTGAAAAATGTGCTTCTGTACCTCTAGAATCCTTAAAGAGGGGGGGGTACATGGACAGTTGACAAAGAGTCTACTGCAAGAATTATTTGTACTTTAGTTCAAAGACTTCCTAAATAATTAAATTATGGGGGCACCTGGGTGGCTCAGTTAGGTAAGTATCTACCTTCAGCTCAGGTCATGACCCCGGGGACCTGGGATGCAGCCCCATGTCAGGCTCCCTGCTTCACCCTCTCCCTCTTCCTTTCCCCACTCCATGCCTCCTCTGCTCCTGCTCACTCTCTCACCCTCTCTTCCATATAAATAAACAAAAGTTTTTTAAAAAATCATTAAACTATGGTGCGACAGTACTGAGAAAGGGATATCGATAAATCCATGAGACTCTTCATCCTTTCATGATGAAATAATAAAGTTAAGAAGATGGTGAACTAAAATTCTTCCTTCGAAACAAAAAACAATTATCCAAAAAAAATATAGAGAAAAAAAAAAACAAAAAAAAATTACAGACTCTGTCTCGTGCCCCACCCTACCACCTTATAAACAATATTTTTTTAAAAAGACTTTATTTATTCATTTGACAGAGAGAGATAACTCAAGCAGGGGGAGTGAGAGAGGGAGAAGCAGGCTCCCTGCAGAGCAAGGAGCCCAATGTCAGGCTCAATCCCAGGATGCTGAGATCATGACCTGAGTCAAAGTCAGACACTTAATGACTGAGCCACCCAGGCACCTCTAAACAATATTTTCAAAAACACCTTTTTAAAAATTGTCAAATTAGCACTGGAATTATTTAAAAATAAAGGAGTGAAGAGAAACTTTATGGACTTAAATCTTCATCATTCTACCAAATAATCACAAAGACTTTTTTCAGTAGCTGGAAAATAAACATTAAAAGTATGCATCAAGGGCACCTGGGTGGCAGAGTCAGTTGAGCCTCTGACTCTTGGCTTCAGCTCAGGTTGTGAGCTCAGGGTCATAAGATCAAGCCCCAAGTCCTGCTCCATGCTCATCGCAGTCTGCTTGGGACTCTCTCTCCCTCTGCCCCTCCCTACTGTGCTCTCTCTCCCTCTCAAATAAACAAACCTTAAAAAAATGCATCAATGACATCCTCAATACATTCCAGTTTTCAAAATGCATTTAAAATAAAGCATTATTTCCATTTAAGTATCACAACCTTCGTTAATTTTATGCAATTTATTTTGAATTTGAACTTTAATCTGCTAATGATTTACATTAGAATAACCTGCTTATTTGATTTTTTAATGCTTATGATTTTATATTTGTAATATATCCACTGTTACTTTTAATTTTTATTTAAAAATTTTTAATGCTTTTTGAAATAAAAATACCAGTATTAATTTAAGCATTTTAAAATCAGGGGTGCCTGGGTGACTCAGTCGGTGAGTGTCTGCCTTCGGCTCGGGTTGTGATCCCGGGGTCCTGGGATTGAGCCCAGCATCAGGCTCCCAGGGAGCCTGCTTCTCCTTCTCCCTCTGCCGCTCCCTTTGCCGTGCCCTCTGCCACTTCCCCTGCTTGTGCTTTCTTGCTCTCTTTCTTAAAGAAAAGAATAAATAGAATAAAATAAAATAAAAATGGAATTGTCATTTTGCTCCATACTATAAACATTAGCTGAAACAAAACAGAAATGTCATATATATGATACCAGATGGCTGAACTCAGAAATGTTTATTACTGCTTAAATTTAATTTAGTTCTAATAAGATCTAGGAAGATTCTATGTCCTTCTATTAAGAATATATCTCTTGGGGCGCCTGGGTGGCTCAGTGGGTTAAAGCCTCTGCCTTCGGCTCGGGTCATGGTCCCGGGGTCCTGGGATCGAGCCCCGCATCGGGCTCTCTGCTCAGCGGGGAGCCTGCTTCCTCCTCTCTCTCTCTCTCTCTCTCTCTCTGCCTGCCTCTCTGCCTACTTGTGATCTCTGTCTGTCAAATATATAAATAAAATCTTTAAAAATATATATATATATCTCTTGTGGGGCCCCTGGGTGGTACAGCTGGTTAAGCATCTGACACTTGGTTTCAGCTCAGGTCCTGATGTCAGGGTTGGGCTCCAAGTTCAGTGAGGAGTCTGCTGAAGTTTCTCTCTCTTCCTCTCCCTCTGCCCCTCCCCCTGCTTGCTCATTCATTCTCTGTCTCTAAATAAATAAATCTTAAAATATATATATCATGTAAAAAAAGGAAAAAAATACATCTCTTGTAGAACACATATATTTGGGTATTTTTTAAATCTATTTTTATAATCTCTGTCTTTTAATTGGAAAATTTAGTCCACTAACTTTTAAAGTAATTATTAATATTTTGGGGTCTGGGTATACCCTCATTATTTTCTTTTCTCCCTCCCTGACCCTCCTTTATTATTTCCTTTCTATTTGTCTCCTCTGTGTTTTATTTCTCCATTCAGTCTTTCCTTTTTTTTTAAGTACTTGTTGAATATTCCTTAGAATTCCATTTTAGTTTTCCTACTGGCTTTTTTAGCTAGACTTCTTTGCATTTGTGTTTTTACAATATGCCCTGGGGATTACACTGTATAACCCACGTAGTTAATATTCTACTACTTAACATAAAATGTTGAAACCTTCCAA